>NC_134738.1:2682500-5182500 GCF_049634645.1 Pelodiscus sinensis | reverse complement strand
AGGGGACAGCCACCTGGCTGCGGGGCAGGGCCTGGGAGCTGGGCTAGGGAAGGGGGGAGGTTTTTAGAGTGAGGAAGGGGGTGAAGCCTCCCCCCCCCCCCCCAGGAGGACGAGGCTCTGCCCTGGCTCCCATGGCCGCGTGGGGCCCGCGCTGCGCGGTGTCTCTGAGAAGCAAGAACCCTTCTACTCTACTGGCCGGTGGAGAGTCCCCCTCTGGCTGCGGACGGGGGGTGCAGGGTCGGGGGCCCCCCGCCGCGGGGGAGAACGTCTCCTCGGGTCTGGCTCCCACCGGCTGCGAATGCCGCCCAGAATCACGTTGGCCTTTTTGGCCGCCGTGTCCCCTGCTGACTCACTGGGGGGGGGGGGGGGGGGGGCTTTGGAACACGGACCCGGCGAATGGGCGAATCCACGTGCCAGAGTGGCACACGCCCACCTGGCCCAGAAAGGGAACCAGCGAATCGTAAACGTGCTCTCGACACCGCCCGTGGCCCCCTTCGCACAAGAGCCAGTGCAAGCCTGGAGCAGTGGTCGCACAGTGACCTGGAAAGACACTTCCCACGCCAGCAACACCACAGGGTGTTGGGGCCGAGACTGGGGGGACCGGGGTGCCAGGCACGGGAGGGGCCGGGTGCCAGGCTCGGGGAGGGGGCCGGGTGCCAGGCACGGGGAGGGGCCGGGGTGCCAGGCTCAGGGAGGGGCCGGGTGCCAGGCTCGGGGAGGGGCCGGGGTGCCAGGCTCGGGGAGGGGCCGGGGTGCCAGGCACGGGGAGGGGCCGGGGTGCCAGGCACGGGGAGGGGCCGGGGTGCCAGGCTCGGGGAGGGGCCGGGGTGCCAGGCACGGGGAGGGGCCGGGGTGCCAGGCTCGGGGAGGGGCCGGGGTGCCAGGCACGGGGAGGGGCCGGGTGCCAGGCTCGGGGAGGGGCCGGGGTGCCAGGCACGGGGAGGGGGCCGGGTGCCAGGCTCGGGGAGGGGCCGGGGTGCCAGGCACGGGGAGGGGCCGGGTGCCAGGCTCCGGGAAGGGGCCGGGGTGCCAGGCTCGGGGAGGGGCCGGGGTGCCAGGCTCGGGGAGGGGCCGGGGTGCCAGGCTCGGGGAGGGGGCCGGGGTGCCAGGCTCGGGGAGGGGCCGGGTGCCAGGCTCGGGGAGGGGCCGGGGTGCCAGGCATGGGGAGGGGCCGGGGTGCCAGGCACGGGGAGGGGCCGGGGTGCCAGGCACGGGGAGGGGCCGGGGTGCCAGGCTCGGGGAGGGGCCGGGGGTGCCAGGCATGGGGAGGGGCCGGGGTGCCAGGCACGGGGAGGGGCCGGGGTGCCAGGCACGGGGAGGGGGCCGGGTGCCAGGCTCGGGGAGGGGCCGGGGTGCCAGGCACGGGGAGGGGCCGGGGTGCCAGGCTCGGGAAGGGGCCGGGGTGCCAGGCTCGGGGAGGGGCCGGGGTGCCAGGCTCGGGGAGGTGCCGGGGTGCCAGGCACGGGGAGGGGCCGGGGTGCCAGGCACGGGGAGGGGCCGGGGGGCCAGGCTCGGGGAGGGGCCGGGGGTGCCAGGCTCGGGAAGGGGCCGGGGTGCCAGGCACGGGGAGGGGGCCGGGGTGCCAGGCACGGGGAGGGGCCGGGGTGCCAGGCTCGGGGAGGGGCCGGGGTGCCAGGCTCGGGAAGGGGCCGGGGTGCCAGGCACGGGGAGGGGGCCGGGGTGGCCAGCACGGGGAGGGGCCGGGGGTGCCAGGCACGGGGAGGGGCCGGGGGTGCCAGGCTCGGGGAGGGGCCGGGGTGCCAGGCTCGGGAAGGGGCCGGGGTGCCAGGCACGGGGAGGGGCCGGGGTGCCAGGCACGGGGAGGGGCCGGGGTGCCAGGCTCGGGGAGGGGCCGGGGTGCCAGGCACGGGGAGGGGCCGGGTGCCAGGCTCGGGAAGGGGCCGGGGTGCCAGGCACGGGGAGGGGCCGGGGTGCCAGGCTCGGGAAGGGGCCGGGGGTGCCAGGCTCGGGAAGGGGCCGGGGTGCCAGGCACGGGGAGGGGCCGGGGTGCCAGGCTCGGGGAGGGGCCGGGGTGCCAGGCACGGGGAGGGGCCGGGGTGCCAGGCTCCAGGAGCTGCTGCTGCGCAGGCCGGGTGAGTGTCACGGAGTCACTGGGCTGGTTTCGGGAAGGCTCCGTGTGATGCCAGGCAGGGCACCAGGCGCCTGCTCTCTCATCTGTCACCAGGGCCGGACACCCACGTGGCTTCACCTTGCCTGGCCCCCCTCGTGGCCTCCCCGCAGCCAGGGTGCCAGCAGCCCCACCCCACAGCCAGCCTGCCTCCCTATCCCAGGGGAATCCAGGCCTGGCGCCCGGACCCCCCCTCTCTGAGACCCCCTGGGCCTCACCGCCTGGCCTCCCCCACACCCAGGCTTGCTCCTGCCCCTCGGGCAAGAGGCTGCCTGGTTACAACCCCTCCTGGCGCTCAGTGGTGAAGGCGGGGTCCTGACCAGGCTGCAGCCTCAGCTGCCCCCAGGGCCTCAGCCAAAGCCCCACTTCCCATGGCCAGGGCAATGGGGGCAGTACACAGGGAAACTGAGGCACATGCCATGTTAGCACAGACTCACATGCTACATACCAAGGGGGATCCCCCATTTCCTCCCAGCGCTGGGGGTGTCCGTGGAGATGGGGCTGGGGCTCTCTGGGGCTGGGACAGGTCAGGGCTGAGGTGGGGGAGTGGAGGATGCTCGAGGGGAGGGGGCAGTGGGTCTGTTCTCACCACAGTGCCCCCTCCACCCCCAGATGCTGCTTTTCCTCTTCATGTTCTGCGCCGGGATCTACCTGACACTGCAGGTGCCTGTGGGGCTGGACCAGCAGTTGGCGATGCCCAAGGTGAGCCCCCTGCGTCCAGTGTCTGCAGCTCTCATGGGCCTGGAGCCGGGGTGCAGGGCCCCGTCCTGGCGCTGCCCGGCGGCTGGGCAGCCCTGTCCCATCGACGGCAGCGCTGGCAGCTTCTGGGGAGCCCCCCGTCCTGCGCCGCCCAGGCCCTTTGCCACCCCCATGCGCCAGGTCTCCTGGGGCATGTCTGGAGCACCCCTCTCTGGCGACAGATCCCGTGAGCCTCGTTTTCTGAGGAAGCCCGGATCCGTCGCTAAAGGCGACAGAGCCGCATCGAGACTGCCGGTGTCTTCCCAAAAACTCCCTTTTGAAAAAAAGCGGCGGCCATGTTTATGCCAGCGAGGCACCGGCCTCATTAGCAACTTCCATGTGCTTGATTTGCATCCCTCTGTCGAGGGAGCCATGTAGTCTAGACACACCCTCGGTGCGCCGCCCTCCGTGCCCGGGGTAGGGCGCAACCTCGGAGCCAGCCCGCTCGGTGCCGGGGAGCTGGGTTCCTCCCGGGAGCCGGCCTGACGGGCTCTGCGTGTCCCCCAGGACTCCTACATGGTGCAGTATTTCCAGTACCTGAACCAGTACTTCATGGTGGGGCTGCCCGCCTACTTCGTCACCACCGGCGGCTACAACTTCTCCACCGTGCCCGGCATGAACGGCGCCTGCTCCAGCACCGGCTGCGACAACAACTCCCTGACCCAGATGATCCAGTACGCCACCCGCTTCCCCAACGTGTGAGTGTCTGGCCGGGGGCAGCCCCCTGCTCCGCTCGCCCCCCGCTCTGCTCTGACTGCCCCCCTGGCGCCGACTGCCCCATGGCTCCGACTGCCCTCCGCTCCGCTCGCCCCCCTGCTCCGACTGCCCCCCTCCCCCTGCTCCGACTGCCCCCCCTCCCCCTGCTCCGACTGCCCCCCGCTCCGCTCGCCCCCCCCCGCTCCGACTGCCCTCTGCTCCGCTCCAACTGCCCCCGCTCCGACTGCCCCCCGCTCCGACCGCCCCGTGTCTCCGACTGCCTCCCTCGCCCCCCCGCTCCGACTGCTCCCCTGCTCTGCTCCGACTGCCCCCCCGCCCCCCGCTCCGACTGCCCCCGGGTCCCATCTGCCCCAGCCATAGGCTCTGCTGGAGCCCCTCACTCCGACCCCCTGCTGTCTATGCCCCCAGCTCTACCAGCCCCCTTGCTGTGACCCACTGCCCCTGCCCGCCCTTCCCTGCCCAGGCTCATGGCTCCCTGCGCGGGGACGTGCTAGAGTCATTTGTTCTGTTTGGACAAAGGTGGGAGGGTCCCCGTACCAACCAAAGCAGCCGCCTCCTGCCTAGCCTGGCCGGCCGTGCAGCTCTATGGCCAGCCTGCACCTCCCTTACTGCCCCTGCTGCCTGGCTCTAACGCCCCCCCCCCGCTGCCTGGCTCTAACGCCCTCCCCCCCCGCTGCCTGGCTCTAACGCCCCCCCCACTGCCTCTGCTGCCTAGCTCTAACACCCCCCCCACTGCCTCTGCTGCCTAGCTCTAACACCCCCCCCCCCCGCTCCCTGGCTCTAACGCCCCCCCCCCCCGCTCCCTGGCTCTAACGCCCCCCCCCCGCTGCCTGGCTCTAACGCCCCCCCCACTGCCTCTGCTGCCTAGCTCTAACACCCCCCCCCCGCTCCCTGGCTCTAACGCCCCCCCCCCCCCGCTGCCTGGCTCTAATGCCCCCCCACACTGCCCCTACTGCCTGGCTCTAACATCTCCCCCACTCCCTGGCTCTAACGCCACCCCCACCCCCGCTGCTCCTGCTCCCTGGCTCTAACGCCCCCCTACCCCCACTGCATGGCTCTAATGCTCCCCGCTGCCTGGCTCTAACACCGCCCCCCCCGCCCCTGCAGGTCCTACCTGGCCATCCCGGCCATGTCCTGGGTGGACGACTTCATTGACTGGCTCCACCCGCTCTCCAGATGCTGCCGCATGACCTCCAGCAATGGCCAGTTCTGCCCGTCCACCAACAGTAGGTCTTGGCCCTGCCGGTGCCCAGGGCTGCGGGGACCCTGCTCCCCCGGTGGGCCTGGCACCGCGACACTCCCGGGCACTGGGCATGGGTCACGGCAGAGAGGGGCCAGAGTCCTCGTGGGGCCGGGCGCAGCGGGGCCCTGCCGTCCGGGAGGGGGAAGGGGGGGCTTGTCCCCCGAGGGACAGAGGAGCACCCCGGCAGCGGGCCCCGCGCACCACAACACCGTCGGGCTGCCACAGCTGCACACTGCGGCCGGGCACCTGTCGGGCCAAAGCCCCTTGCTCTGGGGCAGGGCGGAAAAGCTGGGTCTCACCTCACACGGGCCAAGGGACCCCAGGGGGTGCAGGCTGGGGGCGGAGTCTGGCTCTAACCCCGCCCCCCACTGCTCAGAGCCTGCTGAGTTTGTTAAACTCAGAAAACTGCAAATCGGCCAGCACTTCCCAGACGGGGGAGGGGGGGTTTCTCATCAGTGTGTGCTTGGAAGTAGGGGGCAAGGAGCTCGTGGGGGGTGGAGTCTGGCCATAGCCCAGGGCGCTGCTGGGTGCACATTCATCCTGCATACGCAGTGAAGAGCACAGCCTGTAGGTTTGGAATCCAGCACAGCCTGTGGAACTCCCTGCTGCTGGATCCCCGCGGCTGAGGGCTGAACAGGGCCCTGCATTGAGCTGGGCAGAGAAAGCAACCGGAGCTCCCTGAGGGGAAAAAGCAGCAGCAGGGACCTGAGCCCTCCCACCCGTGGGCAAGAGCCAGCCCCAGCCTGAGAGTGGAGGAGAAACAGCTCTCAGGGGCTGGAGATCCAGGACGGCCATGGGACGGGCTGGGGGCCCTGGCATGTCCCGGGCAGAGCTGAGTCTGATCTGCCCTGGGTAGCACCTGGGGGGGGCAGGGGCTGGTACTGCCCTGTGGGCGCTCTGCTCCCTCACTGCACCGGCCTCTCGTCCCACAGCCACGGCCACCTGCCCGCTCAGCTGCATAGGCAGCCTCAGCGAGATCATTCGCCCCTCGGTGGAGCAGTTCCACCGCTTCCTGCCCTGGTTCCTGCACGACATGCCCAACCTCAACTGCCCCAAGGGGTAAGTGGGGGCAGGGGCGACTGCGGGAGGGGCCAGGCATGGGACAGTCTTGGGGGGCTGGAAAAAGCCCTGTGGGCACAGGGGATGGGACTGGAGTGCAGCACATGCCCCACACAGCGCCCCTGCTGGCCAAGGGTGAGACAGGCTCACAGCGCCCCCTGCTGGACAGGGGTGTGAGACAGACAGACACAAACAGAGGCCCCCTGCTGGCCAGGTGTAAGACACACACACACACACACCCCCCCCACACACACAACGCCCCCTGCTGGCCAGGGATGAGACACCCATACACAGCGCCCCTTCTGGACAGGGGTGTGAGACAGACAGACACAAACAGAGCGCCCCCTGCTGGCCAGGGGTGTAAGAAACATACACAGCATCCCCTACTTGCCAAGGGTGAGACAGACACACAGCGCCCCCTGCTGGACAGGGGTGTGAGACGGATAGACACAAACAGAGGCCCCCTGCTGGCCAGGTGTAACACACACACCTATAGCGTCCCCTGCTGGCCAGGGATGAGACACCCATACACAGCGCCCCTTCTGGACAGGGGTGTGAGACAGACAGACACAAACAGAGCCCCCCCTCCTGGCCAGGGGTGTAAGAAACATACACAGCATCCCCTACTTGCCAAGGGTGAGACAGACACACAGCGCCCTCTGCTGGCCAGGGGTGTGAGACAGACAGACACAAACAGAGCGCCCCCTGCTGGCCAGGGTGTAAGACACATACACACAGTGCCCCCTGCTGGCCAGGGATGTAACACACACACAAAGTGCCCCCTGCTGGCCAGGGATGTAAGACACATACACAGCATCCCCTGCTGACCAAGGGTGAGACTGACACACAGCGCCCCCTTCTGGACAGGGGTGTGAGACAGACAGCCACAAACAGAGCGCCCCCTGCTGGCCAGGGTGTAAGACACATACACAGTGCCCCCTGCTGGCCAGGGGTGTAAGACACATACACAGTGCCCCCTGCTGGCCAGGGATGTAAAACACACACACACACACACACACACCACCCCTGCTGACCAGGGTGTGTTTCTCTCTCACACACTGACTGACTGACTGTACTAACGGCGTGCAGCTTGCCAGGCCCTCGGCTGTGCCCATAGACTCGCTGTGGGGCAGGCAGGGCGCAGGGCTGCTGGCCATTAGCATTAGCCCAGCCTGTTTCCGACCGACCCCTCTGCCCAGTTTGCTGTTCTGGGGCCTTCTGCCGTGGGCGTGGGGTCCCCTGTCCCATATGGTCTTGCGCCCCCATCCCTGCCTGGCTGGGCTGGACTCGGAACCCCATGCCAGCACCCCAGGACCCAGCCCCACCCCAAGGGGGACCCCACATCTTCCCCGCTGGGGACCTCTCCGCTCCTCTGGGCCAGGCAGGGCACCCCTGTTCCAAATGGGGCTCAGCCTCTCAGCAGATTTGGGGGGGCCCTTTCCATGGAGTGGGGGTCACACAGCCCCTCCCCACTGTCACCCCTCCTTTGTTCCTGTCCAGGGGCCTGGGTGCCTACGACACTGCTGTGAAGCTGGGCCCGGACGGGGAGATCCAGGGTACGTGCCAGGGGAGGCCACGCCCACAGTGAGATGAGTAGGGAGAGCTGGGTCCCCCGGGGTGGGGGTTAACAAAGAACTCTGCCCCATGGGCGCCAGGCCAGCACTGCCCACCCCACTGCACAGGGCTGCGGGTCAGCCCCACGGCCTGTCACGGGCTGGAGCACGAGTGGGTGCAAGCGGGCCTACGTGGGGGAGGGGCAATGAGGGCACAGTGGGGGAGGGGCACTAAGGGCACAGTGGTGGGGTCCCAGGATGTGGGGGAGGGGCACAGTGGGGGGGGTCCCAGGATGTGGGGGAGGGGCACTGAGGGCACAGTGGGGGTGTCCCAGAATGTGGGGGAGGGGCACTGAGGGCACAGTGGTGGGGTCCCAGGATGTGGGGGAGGGGCACAGTGGGGGGTGTCCCAGGATGTGGGGGAGGGGCACTGAGGGCACAGTGGGGGGGGGTCCCAGGATGTGGGGGAGGGGCACTGAGGGCACAGTGGTGGGGTCCCAGGATGTGGGGGAGGGGCACAGTGGGGGGTGTCCCAGGATGTGGGGGAGGGGCACTGAGGGCACAGTGGGGGGGTCCCAGGATGTGGGGGAGGGGCACTGAGGGCACAGTGGGGGGGTCCCAGGATGTGGGGGAGGGGCATACAGGGCATGGTGGGGGGGCCCCAGGATGTGGGGCAGGTGGGGGCTCTGCTCTCCAGGTGAGGGGCAGAGGACTGAGCTGTGCTCTCCCCCAGCCACGCGGTTCATGGCCTACCACACGCCCCTCACCAACTCCCAGGAGTACACGGCCGCGCTGCGGACCACACGGGAACTGGCAGCCAACATCACCCGCTCCATGCGGCAGGTGCCGGGCACCGACCCCAACTTCCAGGTCTTCTCCTACACGTAAGGGGCCGATGGCAGAGGGGTTGGGGGCACGCGGGGGGGGTCCATGTCCCAGCCACAGGGGGATGCAGGGAGACGTGTCCCAGGCACTGGGGGGGGTTCTGGGGCCGTGTCCCAGGCACTGGGGGGTTCTGGGGGCATGTCCCAGGCACTGGGGGGGTTCTGGGGGCGTGTCTCAGGCACTGGGGGGGGGTTCTGGGGGTGTGTCCCAGGCACTGGGGGAGGTTCTGGGGCCGTGTCCCAGGCACTGGGGGGGTCCTGGGGGCGTGTCCCAGGCACTGGGGGGTTCTGGGGCCGTGTCCCAGGCACTGGGGGGGGGTTCTGGGGGCGTGTCCCAGGCACTGGGGGGGGTTCTGGGGGCATGTCCCAGGCACTGGGGGGGGGGTTCTGGGGCCATGTCCCAGGCACTGGGGGGGGGGTTCTGGGGCCGTGTCCCAGGCACTGGGAGGTTCTGGGGGCATGTCCCAGGCACTGGGGGGGGGGGGTTCTGGGGGCATGTCCCAGGCACTGGGGGGGGGGTTCTGGGGCCGTGTCCCAGGCACTGGGGGGGTTCTGGGGCCGTGTCCCAGGCACTGGGGGGGGGGTTCTGGGGGCGTGTCCCAGGCACTGGGGGGGGTTCTGGGGGTGTGTCCCAGGCACTGGGAGGGTTCTGGGGCCGTGTCCCAGGCACTGGGGGGGGGTTCTGGGGCCGTGTCCCAGGCACTGGGGGGGAGTTCTGGGGGCGTGTCCCAGGCACTGGGGGGGGTTCTGGGGCCGTGTCCCAGGCACTCGGGAGGGTCTGGGGGCGTGTCCCAGGCACTCGGGGGGTTCTGGGGGCGTGTCCCAGGCACTGGGGGGGTTCTGGGGGCGTGTCCCAGGCACTGGGGGCATCCCGGGGGCCATGTGCCAGGCACAGGGTTGGGGGGTCTCTGGGGCCGTCCAAGGCCTGTTGTCTGATGTGCCCCGGCCCGACCAGGGTCACCAACGTGTTCTACGAGCAGTACCTCACCATCGTTAACGAGGGGCTCTTCAACCTGGCGCTCTGCCTGGTGCCCACCTTCGCCGTCTGCTGCATCCTGCTGGGCATGGACCTGCGCTCCGGCCTCATCAACCTGCTCACCATCGTCATGATCCTGGTGGACACCGTGGGCGCCATGACGCTCTGGGACATCAGCTACAACGCCGTGTCTCTCATCAACCTGGTGACGGTGCGTGCCAGCTCGGGCACCCCCCCCGCCAGCCCCTGCCAGCCCCGGGCACCCAGCCCCTGCCACCCCCGGGCACCCCGCCCTGCCAGCCCCTGCCACTCCCGGGCACCCAGGCCCTGCCACTCCCGGGCACCCAGCCCCTGCCAGCCCCTGCCACTCCTGGGCACCCCGCCCTGCCAGCCCCGGGCACCCAGTCTCAGCCAGCCCCAGGCACCCCGCCCTGCCAGCCCCGGGCACCCAGCCCCTGCCACCCCCGGGCACCCAGTCCCAGCCAGCCCCAGGCACCCCGCCCTGCCAGCCCCGGGCACCTAGCCCCAATTCCCAGCACCTGGCATCCACCCTCTGGTTCCAGGCTCCCAGGCGTGGCAGGGGAGGAAGGGCTGTGATGCCCGGATCCCCAGGACCTAAAGGGGGAGCCCATTACTCAGTGGACCCAGTGCAGGTGCCCCCTCACTGCCCCCTGCCAGCAGCCCATGGGGCAGGGGTGCTGAGGCATTGGGGTGCAATTGATTGGGGTGCACCAGGAGGCCCGGCCCAACCCGCACTAACCGCCCGGTGCACCCGCAGGCCGTGGGCATCTCGGTGGAGTTCGTGTCCCACCTGACTCGCGCCTTCGCCGTCAGCTCACAGCCCACCCGGCTGGAGAGGGCCAAAGAGGCCACGGTCAACATGGGGAGCGCGGTGAGTGAGGGCACAGGGCGGGGCGGGGTGGGGGATGGAGGGCAGGGCCCCGCCCCCATGGCTCTCGGGCCCACGGGAGGGGCAGGGCCCCGCCCCCACGGCTCTCGGGCCCACGGGAGGGGGGACAGGGCCCCGCCCCCACGGCTCTCGGGCCCACGGGAGGGACAGGGCCCCGCCCCCACGGCTCTCGGGCCCACGGGAGGGGCAGGGCCCCGCCCCCACGGCTCTCGGGCCCACGGGAGGGGGGACAGGGCCCCGCCCCCACGGCTCTCGGACCCACGGGAGGGGCAGGGCCCCGCCCCCACGGCTCTCGGGCCCACGGGACGGGGGACGGGGCCCTGTCCAGGCCTGGGGGCAGATGCTTGGAGGGTGTGACGTAGTGGGGGTAACTTGCTAGGGCTGTGGCGACCTCTGCTGTCTGTAGCAAGACCCAGCAGGGAAGGGGATGAGTCATTATGCAAAGGGGGCTCCAAACCTGTCTGACCAGCCACCCCCCATGGGGAGAAACAAAGGAAGGTGGATGCTGCCGCTGGCTGGGGGGCAGGGCGGGAAGAGAGTTAGTTTCTGTCTGGGATCATGGAGGAGACAGCCTAGGAAGGGGGCTGGAATTTAGGGGCCCAGTATCCCCCATATCAAGGGGGGCTGAGGCATCCTAGGCCTGCCCTGGAACCGGATTCCATCTGTGCTGTACCCTGGGGAAGCAATAAACTCCCCCTGTTCTACTGGCTGGGGGAGTCTGTTCCTGCCATTTCAGGGGTGCAGGAGACGGGGGACCCCAACGCGCTGTCACAGAGGGGCCAAGTCGTGCCCAGGCCCGGGGCCAGGGGTCCACCTCTGGGCGGGGCCCTGAGCCCCGGGGAGGGCGGGGCCGTCTCTGACCCTGCCCCTCCCCTGCAGGTCTTCGCCGGCGTGGCCATGACCAACCTGCCGGGCATCGTGGTGCTGGCGTTCGCCAAGGCCCAGCTCGTGCAGATCTTCTTCTTCCGCCTCAACCTGCTCATCACGCTGCTGGGACTGGCCCACGGCCTCGTCTTCCTGCCCGTGCTGCTCAGCTACTTCGGTGCGGCCCGCCCCGCCCCACACAGCCTGGCCCCTTCTCCCTGCTCCTCACGGCCCGCCCCGCCCCACACAGCCTGCCCCCTTCTCCCTGCTCCTCACGGCCCGCCCCACACAGCCTGCCCCCTTCTCCCTGCTCCTCACGGCCCGCCCCGCCCCACACAGCCTGCCCCCTTCTCCCTGCCCCTCACGGCCCGCCCCGCCCCACACAGCCTGCCCCCTTCTCCCTGCTCCTCACGGCCCGCCCGGCCCCACACAGCCTGCCCCCTTCTCCCTGCCCCTCACGGCCCGCCCCGCCCCACACAGCCTGCCCCCTTCTCCCTGCTCCTCACGGCCCGCCCCACACAGCCTGCCCCGCTTCTCCCAGCTCCTCACGGCCCGCCCCGCCCCACACAGCCTGCCCCCTTCTCCCTGCTCCTCACGGCCCGCCCCGCCCCACGCAGCCTGCCCCCTTCTCCCTGCTCCTCACAGCCCGCCCCGCCCCACACAGCCTGCACCCTTCTCCCTGCCCCTCACGGCCCGCCCCGCCCCACACAGCCTGCCCCCTTCTCCCTGCTCCTCACGGCCCGCCCCACACAGCCTGCCCCGCTTCTCCCAGCTCCTCACGGCCCGGCCCGCCCCACACAGCCTGCCCCCTTCTCCCTGCTCCTCACGGCCCGCCCCGCCCCACGCAGCCTGCCCCCTTCTCCCTGCTCCTCACAGCCCGCCCCGCCCCACACAGCCTGCACCCTTCTCCCTGCTCCTCACGGCCTGCCCCGCCCCACACAGCCTGCCCCCTTCTCCCTGCTCCTCACGGCCCGCCCCGCCCCACACAGCCTGCCCCCTTCTCCCTGCTCCTCACGGCCCGCCCCGCCCCACACAGCCTGCCCCCTTCTCCCTGCTCCTCACGGCCCGCCCCGCCCCACACAGCCTGCCCCCTTCTCCCTGCTCCTCACGGCCCGCCCCGCCCCACACAGCCTGCCCCCTTCTCCCTGCTCCTCACGGCCTGCCCCGTCCCACACAGCCTGCCCCCTTCTCCCTGCTCCTCACGGCCCGCCCCGCTCCACACAGCCTGCCCCCTTCTCCCTGCTCCTCACGGCCCGCCCCGCTCCACACAGCCTGCCCCCCTTCCCCCTGCTCCTCACGGCCTGCCCCCCTTCCCCCTGCTCCTCACAGCCCGCCCCGCCCCACACAGCCTGCCCCCTTCTCCCTGCCCCTCACGGCCCGCCCCGCCCCACACAGCCTGCCCCCTTCTCCTGCTCCTCACGGCCCGCCCCGCCCCACACAGCCTGCCCCCTTCTCCCTGCTCCTCACGGCCCGCCCCGCCCCACACAGCCTGCCCCCTTCTCCTGCTCCTCACGGCCTGCCCCCCTTCTCCCTGCTCCTCACGACCCGCCCCGCCCCGCCCCACACAGCCTGCCCCCCTTCTCCCTACTCCTCACGGCCCGCCCCGCCCCACACAGCCTGCCCCCTTCTCCTGCTCCTCACGGCCTGCCCCCCTTCTCCCTGCTCCTCTCGGCCTGCCCCGCCCCACAAAGCCTGCCCCCTTCTCCCTGCTCCTCACGGCCCACCCAGCCCCACACAGCCTTCCCCCCTTCTCCCTGCTCCTCACGGCCCGCCCCGCCCCACACAGCCTGCCCCCTTCTCCTGCTCCTCACGGCCCGCCCCGCCCCACACAGCCTGCCCCCTTCTCCCTGCTCCTCACAGCCCGCCCCGCCCCACACAGCCTGCCCCCTTCTCCTGCTCCTCACGGCCTGCCCCCCTTCTCCCTGCTCCTCACGACCCGCCCCGCCCCGCCCCACACAGCCTGCCCCGCTTCTCCCTGCTCCTCACGGCCCGCCCCGCCCCACACAGCCTGCCCCCCTTCTCCCTGCTTCTCACGGCCCGCCCCGCCCCACACAGCCTGCCCCCTTCTCCCTGCTCCTCACGGCCCGCCCTGCCCCACACAGCCTGCCCCCCTTCTCCTGCTCCTCACGGCCTGCCCCCCTTCTCCCTGCTCCTCACGAGTCGCCCCGCCCCACACAGCCTGCCCCCCTTCTCCCTGCTCCTCACGGCCCGCCCCGCCCCACACAGCCTGCCCCGCTTCTCCCTGCTCCTCACGGCCCAACCCGCCCCACACAGCCTGCCCCGCTTCTCCCTGCTCCTCACAGCCCGCCCCGCCCCACACAGCCTGCCCCCCTTCTCCCTGCTCCTCACGGCCCGCCCCGCCCCACACAGCCTGCCCCCTTCTCCCTGCTCCTCACGGCCCGCCCAGCCCCACACAGCCTGCCCTGCTTCTCCCTGCTCCTCACGGCCCGCCCTGCCCCACACAGCCTGCCCCCCTTCTCCCTGCTCCTCACGGCCCGCCCCGCCCCACACAGCCTGCCCCCTTCTCCCTGCTCCTCACGGCCCGCCCCGCCCCACACAGCCTGCCCCCCTTCTCCCTGCTCCTCACGGCCCGCCCCGCCCCACACAGCCTGCCCCCCTTCTCCCTGCTCCTCACGGCCCGCCCCGCCCCACACAGCCTGCCCCCTTCTCCCTGCTCCTCACGGCCCGCCCCGCCCCACACAGCCTGCCCCCTTCTCCCTGCTCCTCACGGCCCGCCCCGCCCCACACAGCCTGCCCCGCTTCTCCCTGCTCCTCACGGCCCGTCCCGCCCCACACAGCCTGCCCCGCTTCTCCATGCTCCTCACGGCCCGCCCCGCCCCACACAGCCTGCCCCGCTTCTCCCTGCTCCTCACGGCCCGCCCCGCCCCACACAGCCTGCCCCCCTTCTCCCTGCTCCTCACGGCCCGCCCTGCCCCACACAGCCTGCCCCCTTCTCCCTGCCCCTCACGGCCCGCCCCGCCCCACACAGCCTGCCCCCTTCTCCCTGCTCCTCACGGCCCGCCCCGCCCCACACAGCCCGCCCCTTTCTCCGTTCTCCTCACGGCCCGCCCCGCCACACACAGCCTGCCCCCTTCTCCCTGCTCCTCACGGCCCGCCCCGCCCCACACAGCCTGCCCCCTTCTCCTGCTCCTCACGGCCTGCCCCCCTTCTCCCTGCTCCTCACGACCCACCCCGCCCCGCCCCACACAGCCTGCCCCCCTTCTCCCTACTCCTCACAGCCCGCCCCGCCCCACACAGCCTGCCCCCTTCTCCTGCTCCTCACGGCCTGCCCCCCTTCTCCCTGCTCCTCTCGGCCTGCCCCGCCCCACAAAGCCTGCCCCCCTTCTCCCTGCTCCTCACGGCCCGCCCCGCCCCACACAGCCTGCCCCCTTCTCCCTGCTCCTCACGGCCCGCCCTGCCCCACACAGCCTGCCCCCCTTCTCCTGCTCCTCACGGCCTGCCCCCCTTCTCCCTGCTCCTCACGACTCGCCCCGCCCCGCTCCACACAGCCTGCCCCCCTTCTCCCTGCTCCTCACGGCCCGCCCCGCCCCACACAGTCTGCCCCCTTCTCCCTGCTCCTCACGGCCCGCCCTGCCCCACACAGCCTGCCCCGCTTCTCCCTGATCCTCACGGCCCGCCCCGCCCCACACAGCCTGCCCCCCTTCTCCCTGCTCCTCACGGCCCGCCCCTCCCCACACAGCCTGCCCCGCTTCTCCCTGCTCCTCACGGCCCAACCCGCCCCACACAGCCTGCCCCGCTTCTCCCTGCTCCTCACAGCCCGCCCCGCCCCACACAGCCTGCCCCCCTTCTCCCTGCTCCTCACGGCCCGCCCCGCCCCACACAGCCTGCCCCCTTCTCCCTGCTCCTCACGGCCCACCCAGCCCCACACAGCCTTCCCCCCTTCTCCCTGCTCCTCACGGCCCGCCCCGCCCCACACAGCCTGCCCCCTTCTCCTGCTCCTCACGGCCCGCCCCGCCCCACACAGCCTGCCCCCTTCTCCCTGCTCCTCACAGCCCGCCCCGCCCCACACAGCCTGCCCCCTTCTCCTGCTCCTCACGGCCTGCCCCCCTTCTCCCTGCTCCTCACGACCCGCCCCGCCCCGCCCCACACAGCCTGCCCCGCTTCTACCTGCTCCTCACGGCCCGCCCCGCCCCACACAGCCTGCCCCCCTTCTCCCTGCTTCTCACGGCCCGCCCCGCCCCACACAGCCTGCCCCCTTCTCCCTGCTCCTCACGGCCCGCCCTGCCCCACACAGCCTGCCCCCCTTCTCCTGCTCCTCACGGCCTGCCCCCCTTCTCCCTGCTCCTCACGACTCGCCCCGCCCCGCCCCGCCCCACACAGCCTGCCCCCCTTCTCCCTGCTCCTCACGGCCCGCCCCGCCCCACACAGCCTGCCCCGCTTCTCGCTGCTCCTCACGGCCCAACCCGCCCCACACAAGCCTGCCCCGCTTCTCCCTGCTCCTCACAGCCCGCCCCGCCCCACACAGCCTGCCCCCCTTCTCCCTGCTCCTCACGGCCCGCCCCACCCCACACAGCCTGCCCCCTTCTCCCTGCTCCTCACGGCCCGCCCAGCCCCACACAGCCTGCCCTGCTTCTCCCTGCTCCTCACGGCCCGCCCTGCCCCACACAGCCTGCCCCCCTTCTCCCTGCTCCTCACGGCCCGCCCCGCCCCACACAGCCTGCCCCCTTCTCCCTGCTCCTCACGGCCCGCCCCGCCCCACACAGCCTGCCCCCCTTCTCCCTGCTCCTCACGGCCCGCCCCGCCCCACACAGCCTGCCCCCCTTCTCCTGCTCCTCACGGCCCGCCCCGCCCCACACAGCCTGCCCCCTTCTCCCTGCTCCTCACGGCCCGCCCCGCCCCACACAGCCTGCCCCCTTCTCCCTGCTCCTCACGGCCCGCCCCGCCCCACACAGCCTGCCCCGCTTGTCCCTGCTCCTCACGGCCCATCCCGCCCCACACAGCCTGCCCCGCTTCTCCATGCTCCTCACGGCCCGCCCCGCCCCACACAGCCTGCCCCGCTTCTCCCTGCTCCTCACGGCCCGCCCCGCCCCACACAGCCTGCCCCCCTTCTCCCTGCTCCTCACGGCCCGCCCTGCCCCACACAGCCTGCCCCCTTCTCCCTGCTCCTCACGGCCCGCCCCGCCCCACACAGCCTGCCCCTTTCTCCGTTCTCCTCACGGCCCGCCCCGCCACACACAGCCTGCCCCCTTCTCCCTGCTCCTCACGGCCCGCCCCGCCCCACACAGCCTGCCCCCTTCTCCCTGCTCCTCACGGCCCGCCCTGCCCCACACAGCCTGCCCCCCTTCTCCTGCTCCTCACGGCCCGCCCCCCTTCTCCCTGCTCCTCACGACCCGCCCCGCCCCACACAGCCTGCCCCCCTTCTCCCTGCTCCTCTCGGCCCGCCCTGCCCCACACAGCCTGCCCCCCTTCTCCCTGCTCCTCACAGCCCGCCCCTGCCCCGGGCCCCTGCCCTCTACCCCCCGTGGCCTACCCTTGCCCCTTACCCCTGCCCCCCACGGCCTGCCTCCCCACTGCCACCACCTGCCCCCCAACTTCTGCCTCCTGCCAGGGACCCCTTCACGGCGCAGCTCAACCCCTGGGGGACGGGAGGGGTGGCTGAGGCACCATGGCTGGGGGGGCTGTCTGTCATACCCCTGCTACCGCCCCCGGCTCTAACCTGCCCCTCCTGTGCCCTAGGGCCCAGCCCCACGGCAGCCCTGGACCCGGACCTGCAGCCAGGGCAGAAGAGGAGCCCGAAGGGCAGCCTGACCATAAAGGACCCCAGCGCCCGGGACGAGAGGGAGCCGAGCAAGGGCCAGGCGTCTGGCTCCTTCATCGTCGCCTCCCACAGACTCTGAGGGGCAGAGCGCAGGGCACCGAGCTTCTGCTGCCAGGGGGCCCTCCTCCGACTCCAGGGAGGGGTCTGCTGCTGGACAGACCCGCCTCTGCATCCTCACCTCCCCCTGCAAAGGCCCAGGCCGGGTGGCTCAGGGCTTGGGGGGTGGGGGCCAGGGGTGCTGTAGGGCAGGGGTGGGGGCGCTCCCACCTCCAGCGCCTCACACTCAGCACTGCCCCGTCACGCGGCCCCGCGGGCCCTGCGCTTTCGGTGCCTGCTGAGCGGTTGGGCCCTGGGCTGGGCCGAGCTGGGGCTGGCGTGTCTGGGGCTCGGATTTGCGGGGTTTAATTCCAGGCAGATTCTGGCCCTGGAGCCGGATGGAACCGTCCTCTCAGTGTTTACAAGACAATTTGCTACCTGAATTGTATTTAAACGTCCCTCTGAGCGTCCCGCCGATGTCTGTGTCACCCTGCAACGGGGGGAAACCCTCCGGCTCCGCCCACGCTGGGGCACTGGGGCGGCGGCCTGCATGGAGACTCTGCCCCACCCAGAGGCGGCTGCATTTCGGGCACAGGGCTCCTGCCTGTGTAGCGCTTGGGGGGCGAAATCGTTTTGTCAACTCTTGAGCTAAACGGGCCCATTGGCAGATCCAGTCTCACCTGGCAGCACAGGTCAGGAATGGCCCCCCAGTCAGTGGGTCTGAGCCCAGAGCAGGGCTCCGAGGGCTGCCAGGTGTGACGGCGCATCGGGGGAGCCCCTCGCCCTGTGCCCCGTCCGCAGCCAGAGGGACTCTCAGGCCGTAGGATAGAAGCTTCATTTGCTTCTCAGAGACACAGCGCGGTCCAGTCTGGACGTCGCCACAGGCGCCAGGGCAGAGCCTAGTCCTCTTGGGGGGAGGGGTTCACAGGCCCCTGAACCCCCGTCCTGGACTGGTCTGCTCCCTCCATGCTTCCCTCCGCCCAGACTAACCAGCCCCCAGGCAGCTCCGCCTTCCCCACCGTCCTGCTCCAGACCCACCGGGAATCTCTTGTCACTTGAGCCCCAGGAAGCGAGGCACGGACACACTTCCCCAGTGAGTCCTGCCTGGCCTCCCCCTCATGCAGAGAGAGCGGCAAAGGGGGGAACTGAGGCAGCCCCCCACTCACACTACAGCACCCCCCACTGCGGCACACAGGGCCCGAGAGCCTGGGAGGGCGGGGAATCAGGCCAGGAGCCACAAGCCCAGACGATGCTCCCCCAGCTGCAGGGGAAGAGGAGACCCCACCCCCAGCCCGGCTGCCCCATGCACTGAGCATCTGGCATGAATTCTCTGTACCCCACCAAACACGTGTGTCTCTCCCCTTCCCCCGCAGTAGCCTGGCTCCACCGTGGCCAAGCTCCGGATGCTGAGGGAAGGGTCCCTTCCTGACCCCGCACGTGCTGAGGGTGTGGGAGAGTCTCTGGGCCCTGCACCCCCCCCCCCCCCCAGCCAGCTGTGACTCTCACAAAGCCTCTCCAGCCCGTGACACAGCCCAGGGCCCCACAGACAGCCACGCGGCCCCACAGCTCTAACCCACACGCCCCACTGCCCTGCAAGGGCAGGGAACAGAATTCAGGAGCCCTGGCTCCCGCCCCCGATCCCGCCCCATAGACAGGCTGAGCTGCTCAGGTAAATCAGAGAGGGCAAGATCCCCCCTCCCAGCCAGTCTCTGGGCGTCTCAGGCCAGCCAGGTGGGGCAGGGGCGGGCACAGGGCCGTTCACAGGCTGATCTACCTGCCGGGGAGCTACACCTTGCTCTAGAGGGCGGGGCATATGGCCCAGCCAGGCCTCTCTGCTGCAGGGGGGGGCCCTGTGTGACGTAGTGGGGGTACCTTGCTGTTTCTATGCTGGGGCTGTGGTAACCCCCACTGGCTGCTGTCGGTACCACGGCCCAGCAGGACAGGGGATGAGTCATTATGCAAAGAGGGTCTCAACCTGTCTGACCAGCTACCCCCCAAGGAGAGCAACAAAGGAAGGTGGGATGCCGCCCCTGGCTGGGGGGCAGGGCTGGAGGAGAGTGAGTTAGATTCTGTCTGGAAAGCAGGGGAGAAGGAGCTGGGGAGGGGGGCTGGGATTGTAGGGCCCAGCCACCCCCCATCTCAAGGGGGGCAATGAGGCCTCTTAGCCCCAGTTCCTGGAACCAGATTCCATCTGTGCTGGGCTGCATCCTGGAGAAGCAATAAACTCCCCCCTGTTCTACGGGCTGGTGGAGTCTGTTCCTGCCACTACGGGGGTGCAGGAGGCGGGGGAACCCCAACGCGCCATCACACCCTGGCCGGGGGTTGCTCAGTTTGAGAGGCAGTGGGGAAATCCTGCCCCCACTGTGGATCCAGCACTGCCCCTCCCCCCCCCGCCCTGCTCTCACTGCAGGCCTCTCTCGCCCCTGCCAAGCTGGGCCCAGGGTGCAGCGGGAAGCCCCTTGCCTGCCATTGTGGGACACTCAAAGCTCAGGAGCCTGTGCCCAGTCTCTGCACAGCCACCCAGCGACACGCCCCCAGCCCTGACCCACAGTCCCCATGGATATATGGGCCCCCATGGGCATGGGCACAGCCTCCCCCGCAGCAGGCACAGCCCTTAGTGAACTCTGCGAAGCCTGGAGCCTGCCTCCCAGCCTGGTGTGACGACGCGTTGGGGTCCCCCCCCGCCTCCTGCACCCCCAAAATGGCATGAAGAGACTCCACCAGCCAGTAGAACAGAGGGAGTTTATTGCTTCTCCAGGATACAGCCCAGCATCTGTCATCTGGTTACAGGAACTGCGGCTAAGAGGCCTCAGTGCCCCCCCTTTGAGATGGGGGGTGGCTGGGCCCTACAATCCCAGCCCACTCCCCAGCTCCTCCCTAGGCTGTCTCCTCCATGCTCCCAGACAGAAAACTAACTCACTCTCTTCCAGCCCTGCCCCCCCCCCCCCCCCCCCCCCCCCCCCCCCCCCCCCCCGGCCAGGGTGGCATCCACCTTCCTTTGTTGCTCTCCATGGGGGGTGGCTGGTCAGACAGGTAGAGAGACCCTCTTTGCATAATGACTCATCCCCTGTCTTGCTGGGCCGTGGTACCGACAGCAGCCAGTGGGGGTTACCACAGAGCCAGCATAGAAAGCAGCCAGAGACCCCCACTACCTCACACCTGGCGAGCGGCTTGCATGTGTGGCTGTGCTCCCTGGGGCAGGGCCCAGCCAGCCCCACTGCAAACAGAGCAGCCAGATCGGCCTTTTCCTGGGGCTACTATGGAGGACCCCTGGCCACAGCTGGTTACATTCCCCCTCCCCACTCCTCCCTGGCTGGGTGACCCTCCTGTCCAACCAAGATGGGGATTCTGCTGCCCATCACCCTGGTATCAGGGCCTGGGCCAGGGGCTGGATGCAGTGATCCAGGCACCAAACACCTTCTGGCTCAACAGCTGCACCCAGGGATCAGCCTAGGAAGTCCCTGGCGCAGCCCCACTGCCCCTGTATGGGGCACACTTGGCCTGTCTGCCCCAGTGCCTGTGGGCCAGTCCCGTGTACCCGAGACGCGTCTCCCTCTGTGAGCTGCTGGGCTGGACTCAGGAACTCTCCACAGCAGAGCCCTGGGGCCGAGCACACGCCCCGCTAACCGCAGCCTGCACCCCCTGCGCCGGGGCTGTGCTAGGGGGGCCCGGGGTCCGGTGCTGAACCGCGCAGTCCAGCACTGGAGCTTTCCGTCCGGGAAACACGGAGACCAGAGACCTGCCCGGGGTTTGCGGACCAGGGTGATGGGGACCGGGGTGCAAGGTCACGTGTGTCTGCAGGACCATCTGCAACCCCAGCGCGCCAGGGCGGGGCAGGGGCGGGGCAGGCCCAGGGTAGGGGCGGGGCTGCAACGCGATGAAGCTGCAGGCGAGGGAGGCCAGGCCACGCCCCCCCGGGCTCGGGGCTCGCGCCTGGCACAACAGGCCCTGGTCCTGGGCGGGGTCCGGGTGGCGCAGTTTGGTTCGGTCCGGCTGCTGTACGCCCCCCCCCCCCCCCGCAGCGGGAGGAGCTTGGAACGTTCCAAGATGGCGGCGCCCTTGTGGGGAAGCGGCCTGGTGGTGAGGGGCTGGCTGGGCACAGCTGGGGGGGCAGAGCTCGGAAGGGAGGTGCGGGGGGTCTGGCTGGGCAGAGCCCGGGGGGGGCAGAGCCCGGGGGGGGCTAGGCGCGGGGGGGGGGCAGAGCCCGGGGGGGCTAGGCGCGGGGGGTGCTGGCTGGGCAGAGCCCGGGGGGGGCTAGCGCGGGGGGGGGGCAGAGCCCGGGGGGGCTAGGCGCGGGGGGGGGCAGAGCTCGGGGGGGGCTAGGCGCGGGGGGGGGCAGAGCCCGGGGGGGCTAGGCGCGGGGGGGTGCTGGCTGGGCAGAGCCCGGGGGGGGCTAGGCGCGGGGGGGGGCAGAGCTCGGGGGGGCTAGGCGCGGGGGGGGGGCTGCTGGGCAGAGCCCGGGGGGGGGGGGCATGTAGTTGTCCCCAAGCTGCTCTCTGCCCCGCTGCTCAGGTGCTCCTGTTACTGGGGGAGGCGGCTCGTGCCCTAAGGTGACCAGAATTGAAAATGTGCGAGGAGGACGCTGTGTTGACAAAAAATATTTACTTGTGTCCATATATAAATAATCCTATAAATAAATGATCACGATATTCGTCGTCTTATAAGACAGACAGACTTGACTTAAAAACAGTCATGTAACATTAAAAACATCAATATTTGTCACTCTTTTAAGAAATTAAAAATCTCGATCCATTTTTTATCAATTTGGCGTTCAGTCCATTCATTGTCTTTTATTGTGAATTCTTTGTACTTTGTCGAACAATAAATTGTCATTTATTGTGATGCTAAATTTTTCTTTAACGAATAAAACTGTTTCAGGATTTTATTCCATTGAATTTCTTCATTCAGTAGTATTCAATCAAATATGTACACTGGTTTGTTGTGCTTAGTCCAATTTTCTAGATATTCAAGAGCATTTTTATAAAAGCCTCCCTCGTAAATTCTTTCTTCATTCCTGGATTGCTCTCTTGTAATTTGTTTAAATTAGTAATTACAACCATTGGAAGGAAGTTGGACTCAAGATGTGATTAAAGTTGCTCCTTTAATTGTTTAACATGCAATCCCACTTCTGTAGACGTTATATGCTCTTTTTCAATACTTTTTATAACTGACTGGAACAAAGTTGCTTGATTGAGAACAAAATAGAGTTACTTCAGCAGATTCATTCTTAAAGTTTTCCAAGATCAGTGGACATTTTCCCAAACTTAGAAAATATTATTTTAAAGGCTCGAACAATTGCAGCTTTCATTCAATGGCTGGCATTAAAGCTAACTATCTTGTTTTCGAATATCCCAACAGTTTTTTATATTCAACTGAGGCTTCTTCGCAAAAAGTCTTTAATGATGTAACTTGTACAGTGAATCATTCAAAATGTAAATAAGAACATAAGAATGGCCGTACTGGGTCAGACCAAAGGTCCTTCTAGCCCAGTATCCTGTCTACCGATAGTGGCCAACACCAGGTGCCCCAGAGAGGGTGGACCGAAGACAATGATCAAGCCATCTCTGTGCCCATCTCCTGCCATCTCTCTCCAGCCTCTGACAAACAGAGGCCAAGGACACCATTTTATCCCCTGGCTAAAACCTCCATGAAATTATCTAGCTTCTCTTTAAACTCTATTATAGTCCTAGCCTTCACAGCCTCCTCTGGCAAGGAGTTCCACAGGTTGACTACACGCTGTGTGAAGAAGAACTTTCTTTTATTAGTTTTAAACCTGCTACCCATTAATTTAATTTGGTGTCCTCTAGTTCTTCTATTTAGGGAACTAATAAATAACTTTTCTTTATCAGCCCTCTCCACACCACTCATGATTTTATAGACCTCTATCATATCCCCCCTCAGTCTCAATACATTTGAGGTATCACAACTTCAACATCGATGGACACTAAGCTTGATGCTGTATTGATGGCATTAGATACAATATGGGCATTGCAACCAATTCCAGTAATCGCTTTCCCAATTAAATGCATCATTTTCTTATGAACATTTTCATTGCCTTTGCGATTTACACCGCCAAAATTAGTATTTGTGTCAATGTCAACTAAAAAATCACATTGACATTAAATTAAAATGGCTCAAAATAAACAATAACATTTCATAAATACCCTCTAAGTGTACTTTTACTGTATATTAAGCCTTTTAACAGGGGTTCAATTGCAGTATAATGATACTTTAAAAAACAGCGGGATAAATGTTTTTGGCAAAAGACAATTTTTTTCAAAGAAGGACAAAAGGAGGATGTAATTATTGGGGAGGACTGTCCTTCTCAAAGGAGGACGTCTGGTCACCTTATCGTGCCCGCAAGAGCCGGCCAGGTGTGTGGCCCAGGAGCTGCAGTGCGCTGACCCATGCTGCCATCCAGGCCTGCAGCCGCTTGGTGGCAGGTGGCAACGCACCTCACATCCACAGCCCCGGGCCGGGCGTGGCCTGCTGCATGCCCCGAGAGCCAAGCTCACGGGGGGATGCAAAGCTCCCAGGAGCCCGTGGCTCTGGAGCTGGCCAGCAGGGCACTAGACAGACTCTGGGCGTGCCATGGCTCAGTCTAGCAGGTGGCTCCCGGCGCCCGCAAATGTGACTCCTGCAGCTCAGCGGCCAGGGGCTCGTGTCTGGTGCTGCAGCTCCTGGGTCAGTCCCCGGCATGTAGCCAGGGGTGTGTTGCGCTCATCACCTCCCTTGCTCCCTGACTCCTTGGTTTTTGCTTTGCTAGGCCACCCCATGGTCCCGGGGCGCTTTCTCCTGGCTCCGTCCTTGCAGCCGGGCTATTCAGACCACAGCTGTATGTCACAAGGTAAGTGCGTTAGGCTGTGGTGGGGAGTCCTGCCGTTAACCCCGTGGCTGCTGCTGCGAGGGTCTGTCTGTGAGATCCCACCACTGGCGCACACGGCCCATGTACGCGTCGCCCACTTGGGAGGCTGGGGCCAGCGGTGGGATCCCCGTGGGCAGCCCCTCCAGGAATTCCAGGAGCTGAAAGGTAGGTAACAGCTCCTCTGCTCCTGCAAAGCCATAGGTGGAGAGGACCCCGTGTGAAGGGCCAGCACCTCAAGGCCTGGCCAAAGAGTTTGCGGGGCCCAAGGCAGCGAGCAAGCAGCTGGGCAGCACAGGACCCTGCTCGCAGGCCAGGCCCGGGAGCCTTTGCTGTCTCTAGCGGAGCCCATCCCAGCTCCATGTGGCCCAGCAGCCGTGCTGTGGTTAGGGCTGGGAGTTGGGACTTCTGGGCTCTACACTCAGGTTTGCCACGAAGTCGCTGCCTCATCATGTCCCTCAGGGAAACTGAGGCACAGAAGTGATTCTGCCTTGTGCGAGGGCAGCAGGGGACTGAAGCTTCTGGGCTTTGCGCTGTAGCCTGCACCTTTGGCTGCCCTGAGAGTGGAAGTGAGTCCCAGTCGCTGTCCGGGTAGGATCTGGGGCATTGTTAGCAGGGACGTGAACACAGGTGCAGCTTTCTGCAGGAAGCCGCGCGCACCCGGCTCTTCCGCTGCTGGCCGTGCGTGAAGGGACATGGCGGCGCCAGTCCCAAGGAAGGTGGCACATGGGGTCGGCCTGGTACCTGGGGGTCTTGCCAAGCGCCCTGACAACCTGTTGCCATGGTCCCCCCGGGCGATTAATGCCAGTGGAGAGGGGAAGACGTTACCCCCTCTCCTGGCCCTGCTGTTGTTTTCATGGGTGTTGTCTTGCAGAACCGAGCGGCCAGAGTGCGAGTCGGGAAAGGAGACAAGCCGGTGACGTATGAGCAGGCCCACCCGCCCCACTACATCGCTCATCGCAAGGGCTGGCTCTCCCTGCACACCAGTGAGTGACCTGCCAGCCACGGCCCTGCGGCTCGGCTCCTCCAGCCAGCACCCCCGCCTATTCCCCACAGCGCCCCCTGCTGGGAGAGGCCGGGGCTGGCAGAGCTGGGAGCTGCCCCCAGCCAGCGCCCTACCCTGCCCCCCCCACAGCGCCCCCTGCTGGGAGAGGCTGGGGCTGGCAGAGCTGGGAGCTGCCCCCAGCCAGCGCCCTGCCCTGCCCCCCCCCCAGCGCCCCCTGCTGGGAGAGGCCGGGGCTGGCAGAGCTGGGAGCTGCCCCCAGCCAGCGCCCTGCCCTGTTCCCCACAGCGCCCCCTGCTGGGAGAGGCTAGGGCTGGCAGAGCTGGGCGCTGCCCCCAGCCAGCGCCCTGCCCTGCCCCCCCCCCAGCGCCCCCTGCTGGGAGAGGCCGGGGCTGGCAGAGCTGGGAGTCCCCCTCCCCACAAACCAGACCCAGCCCTGCGCTGGACAGCCACACAGCCCCCTGCTGTGGCTGGTGCTGCTTGCAGCCTTTCCAGGCCTGGTGCCAGGTGCCGTGCCCTCAGCCCCCGGCCCTGTCTGCCCTGCAGGTAACCTGGATGCTGAGGCCGGGGCTGCCGAGCGCACCGTGGAAGACGTTTTCATCCGCAAATTCATCTACGGCACCTTCCACGGCTGCCTGGCCAACGAGATCGTGCTGAAGCGCCGGGCCAACGTGCTGATCATCTGCGCCGTCTTCCTGCAGCGCCTGCCGCCCTACAAGTTCTACTTCCTGGTGGGCTACACCGAGACGCTGCTCTCCTTTTTCTACAAGTGCCCCGTGCGGCTGGAAGTGCAGACCCTGCCCGAGAAGGTCGTTTACAAATACCTGTAGCGCTGCCCTGGACGGGGCCCCAGACCTGTGCCCGTCTGTGCACTGGGGCTCCCATACCCGGCCACCTGCTCCCGTCTCTGCTGGCCCGCTGGCGGGAGCTGGGCTCTTCCCGTGCCCCGCGTGGGACCCAGCAGGCCCTGGACACAGACTGGTGCTGTGGGCGCTGGCACCCGTGTCACTGCGGCCCAGCCATGGGAATAAAAGGAATCTGGCCCCAGCGTCCATCTCTCGGGAGTCAGCCGGCTTGGGCTCGGGACAGTCAGAGCGTGGGCCTGGGAGCCAGCAGCTCTCCTCCCCCGCCTGGTACGGGGCGGTGGCCAAGGCCTTGAGGGCTTCCCCTGTCCCCTTCTCCCACAAGGCCCCCCACATCCAGAGAGCCAGCCTGGCAGGGTCAGGTCCTGCGCTGCGGCTTGGGGGGCGTCTGGCCCTGGGCGCTGGTGGCTGGCAGGAACACGGTGCTCGGAGTGGCCGGAGATCTGGGGCTGCTAGTGCATTCATCAGTGAGCTGGGGAGGGCAGGGCCCTCCTCCCAGGGGGGCGATGGAGGGGGAGGAAAGGGGCTGCAGAGATCTCTGGGTCACCCGTTGCCTGGCCTAGGACATGAGGTCCTGAGGAGATGGCTGCCAGGGTGAGCAGGCAGTGGGCAGGAGGATTCGCGGCTGCCCCTGGCCACAGGGCTCCAGCCGAGAGGGGTGCTCTGGGGGCTGCACCGCGCCATCCAGGTGCCCATCCGCAAAATGCCAGCAGCTCAGCAACACCCAGGGTTCCCTTACCACCCCCAGGTGCAGCCTGCTCTGGGGCGGAGCCGGCCCTCAGCCACAGAGGGAGGAGGCGCTCACCAGCTCTTGGGTGTGCGGGGCCACGCGGGCCCCATGCCCCTCTGATGCCAGTTCACAGCCCATGGCCAGGCAGCTCCCAGGATCGGGCCCCTTGGCATCTGTGGGTTTGGGACCGAAGTGCTGGGAGTTAGCCACTGGCTGGGGTGTCACAGGAGTCCCCGGGCCCTGCACCCCCGTCCGCAGCCAGCCGTGGCTCTCGGCCAGCAGGCAGAAGGGGGGCGCCCAGGGACGCAGCACACGCAGACCGGTACAGGATCCGGGAGCCGCCAGTACAGCCCAGCTGGGGGGTAAGGGGGCCCGGCCCCTCAGGCCAGCTCGGCTCCCTTCTCCCTGAGCCAGCCGGGGAACTCACACACCCTGCAACTGGCCCTAGCTCCAGGCAGCCCCGCCCCCTCCCTTATCCTGGCCCAGGTGTTATCTCTGTCTCTGGTTGCATCTTCCCCCAGGGTCAGGGGCTGGCTGGCTGGGCCATTCCCTACGTGCCTCCCCGCAGGAGTTCTCCCCCAGAGACCCCACCCCCTGGGCCAGGCACGCAGGGACGGGGATCTCACACGGTGCCACCAAGCTAACAGGAAATCCCCTTCCCTGCCCCAGAGCCCACCCGGGATGGGAATGGTGCCTAGTGGTTAGAACAGGACTGGCACTAAGAGCCAGGACTCCTGGGTCACGTACTGACTTCCAGGGGATCCCTCTGTTCTCCCCCAGCACAGGGCGGGGCGGCAGCGTGGGCAGGGCAGGGCTGGGCTGCTGGCGTGGGGTGGACTCTGAACGACTGTAAATCACAGTCTCGCCCTGCTTCCTGCTACTCCAGCCAGCTGAGCTCTGGGACACCGGCCCCGCCGCACAAGGGGAAACCGAGTCACGGGGGGCAGGCTCCCGGAGCAAGTCACTGGATGAGCCACTTAGGGCCTAGAACTCCTGCTCCCAGCCCTGCCCCTTCCCCCCCAGTTCTGTCCACTAGACATCACTCCCCTGCCCAGCAGGAAGAGAAGCCAGGAGTGCTGATCCCAGCTCCTAGCTATGAGGGAGTGAGGCCTAGTGGTCAGCGCTCCTGGGTTCAGACAGGGTCTCGCTCCCCCCGCTGGCATGGGTCAGGGCTTGGTTGCTGCACAGCGGCTGGCAGATGCACGCCCTGACCCTGCGTGGGCTTCGAGCCAGCTCACCATGTGAGTCAAACCGGAGCGAGGCGGCCCGGCCCGGCCCTGGCTGGCTGCACAATTTACTGCACGTTCCCACGGGCGGGTGAAGGGGGGCAGAGGCTGAGCGCAGGCAGCTGGCTTTCCAGTGGGGCTCGGCTGTACCCAGCCCTGTGGCTCTGCAGGCTGGGGGCCCCACCAGCCTCGTGCCAAGCCACAGCCCAGCCAGTGTGGGGCTGGGAGGCTGAATGGGGGGCAGCAGCCGGCTGGGGGGAGTAGGGGCTGTTCTGCTCCCTGGTGGTAGGGGACGGTGCTGCAGGAAGCAGTCTCAGGGCTCTTCTGACACCAGGCCCACTGGTACCCCTCAGCAATTTGCTCAGGATCATTCTAACTCCTGGGGAAACTGAGGCAGAGAACAGCAATGTGACTTGCCCAGGAAAGGGCCCAGGAGTCCTGCTTCTGGGCTAACTGCTGCAGCCCTCTTGCTTGCCAAGGCCGGGGCTCCTGGGTCCCAGGGTGGCGCTTGCCCCATGGTGGGGGGGCAGGTGGACACGTGCAGCACAGGAGAAGGGCACGGCACCATCTCGGGCCGCTCCGGGCAGAAGGTCCCAGGCCCAGTTCCCACGGGGCTCGGCCGTGGCTCTTAGTGTGGGGCTGGGGGCTCGTCTGGGCTCGCATGCCTGCCCCAGTCCCTGGGCTGGGCGGGGAGGGGGCTCGGGGCTCTGCATCCGCTGGGCCGCGGGTGCCCCTCCGTCCCACGCAAGGCCAGTGGGCGCCGACCCCGGGGAGGGTCAAGGCCGGTCCCTGTCACACGTGGCTGCCCTGGGTAGCCGCTTGCACCCAGTGCCCCTGGGCCCTCCCATGCCGCACGCCCGGCCGCCCCTTTCCGGCCAGGAGGACCTTGCCCCTCCGCTGGCGTCAGCCGCGCGGCCGCCTGACTCCCTGGAGCGCCCTTGTGACCCAGCCCTGGCCAGGACCCCGGGGTCCCCAGAGAGCAGTGGTGTGGGGGAGGCTGGCCCTGCGTCCCAACCCCAAGCCTGCTGCCCTCAGCTCGTCCCTTCTCCCCCTGCCCAGCCCCTGGGAGCCCCGTCTCCTCGTGGCTCAATCGCCCCCGGACCAACCTCTGGCCCTCGGCATCGCTTCCTCCTCTGGGCTCCCCAGGGCCATGCTGGGGACCCCCAGGCCAGGCCTCCTCGCTGAACTGCCTGCTGGTCTCTGCTCCGCCCAGCCCGGCGGGCCCTGATCTCGGCCGGGGTCTGGGGGCGCCTGGCTCGACGGGTCCTGATCTCGGCTGGGCTCTGGGGCCACCCGGCCCGATGGGCCCTGATCTCGGGAGGGTCTCGGGGCGCCCGGCCCGACGGGCCCTGATCTCGGCCGGGGTCTCGGGGCGCCCAGCCCGACGGGCCCTGATCTCGGCCGGGGTCTCGGGGCGCCCAGCCCGACGGGCCCTGATCTCGGGGGGGTCTGGGGGCGCCCGGCCCGACGGGCCCTGATCTCGGGGGGGTCTGGGGGCGCCCGGCCCGACGGGCCCTGATCTTGGCCGGGTTCTGGGGGCGCCCAGCCCGACGGGCCCTGATCTCGGCCAGGGTCTGGGGACGCCCAGCCTGACGGGCCCTGATCTCGGGGGGGTCTGGGGGCGCCCAGCCCGACGGGCCCTGATCTCGGGGGGGTCTGGGGGCGCCCAGCCCGACGGGCCCTGATCTCGGGTCTGGGGGCGCCCAGCACAGAGGTAACGTGACTCATAACCCACTAGGCCTGGCGCTTCCTGCTCCCTGGATCTTGGTCACTAGGGCAGCCAGGGTCACGTGTCCAGTCTGATCCGACTGGTGGCTCTTTGGTGGTTTGTCCTGCCCAGCAGTGGAGGTGGCTCCTCCCGCACCGGCCTGTGGGCGCCAGCTGGGAGGGCGACTGCTCCGTCTGCACGGGCCTGCCCGCTGGTCCAGGGTGCTCCGGGCGCCAGGCGCACAGGCTGCCCCCGCTCCTGGCCTGGCCTAGTTGGGAGCCGTGACAGGCCCCGGGCGGGCGTCAATGAATTCAGCGTTGCGTGGAGGAGGTGACGTGTGTGTTAGAAACAGCACCTGGGCCGGGCGGGGGAGTCACGGGGCCGGGGGGCTGCACTGCTGCCTTTTCTGAGGTCGGTAGCACTGGGACTCCCGCACGGTGCCCGTCACGGGGAGGCAGGGCCTGGGCTGACCCTGCAGGGTGCCCGCCCCTGGGCTCTGCGGGGCCGGGGTGCCCGTCACGGGGAGGCAGGGCCTGGGCTGACCCTGCAGGGTGCCCGCCTCTGGGCTCTGCGGGGCCAGGGGTGCCCGTCACAGGGAGGCAGGCCCTGGGCTGACCCTGCAGGGTGCCCGCCCCTGGGCTCTGCGGGGCCGGGGTGCCCGTCACGGGGAGGCAGGGCCTGGGCTGACCCTGCAGGGTGCCCGCCTCTGGGCTCTGCGGGGCCGGGGTGCCCGTCACAGGGAGGCAGGCCCTGGGCTGACCCTGCAGGGTGCCCGCCCCTGGGCTCTGCGGGGCCGGGGTGCCCGTCACAGGGACACGGGGCCTGGGCTGACCCTGCAGGGTGCCCGCCTCTGGGCTCTGCGGGGCCGGGGTGCCCGTCACAGGGAGGCAGGCCCTGGGCTGACCCTGCAGGGTGCCCGCCTCTGGGCTCTGCGGGGCCGGGGGTGCCCGTCACGGGGAGGCAGGGCCTGGGCTGACCCTGCAGGGTGCCCGCCTCTGGGCTCTGCGGGGCCAGGGGTGCCCGTCACGGGGAGGCAGGGCCTGGGCTGACCCTGCAGGGTGCCCGCCTCTGGGCTCTGCGGGGCCAGGGTGCCCGTCACAGGGACGCGGGGCCTGGGCTGACCCTGCAGGGTGCCCGCCTCTGGGCTCTGCGGGGCCAGGGGTGCCCGTCACGGGGACGCGGGGCCTGGGCTGACCCTGCAGGGTGCCCGCCTCTGGGCTCTGCGGGGCCGGGGTGCCCGTCACAGGGAGGCAGGGCCTGGGCTGACCCTGCAGGGTGCCCGCCTCTGGGCTCTGCGGGGCTGGGGTGCCCGTCACAGGGAGGCAGGGCCTGGGCTGACCCTGCAGGGTGCCCGCCTCTGGGCTCTGCGGGGCCGGGGTGCCCGTCACAGGGAGGCAGGGCCTGGGCTGACCCTGCAGGGTGCCCGCCTCTGGGCTCTGCGGGGCCGGGGGTGCCCGTCACGGGGAGGCAGGGCCTGGGCTGACCCTGCAGGGTGCCCGCCTCTGGGCTCTGCGGGGCTGGGGTGCCCGTCACAGGGACGCGGGGCCTGGGCTGACCCTGCAGGGTGCCCGCCTCTGGGCTCTGCGGGGCCAGGGGTGCCCGTCACGGGGAGGCAGGGCCTGGGCTGACCCTGCAGGGTGCCCGCCTCTGGGCTCTGCGGGGCCAGGGGTGCCCGTCACAGGGAGGCAGGGCCTGGGCTGACCCTGCAGGGTGCCCGCCTCTGGGCTCTGCGGGGCCGGGGTGCCCGTCACAGGGAGGCAGGGCCTGGGCTGACCCTGCAGGGTGCCCGCCTCTGGGCTCTGCGGGGCCGGGGTGCCCGTCACAGGGAGGCAGGGCCTGGGCTGACCCTGCAGGGTGCCCGCCTCTGGGCTCTGCGGGGCCGGGGTGCCCGTCACAGGGAGGCAGGCCCTGGGCTGACCCTGCAGGGTGCCCGCCTCTGGGCTCTGCGGGGCCGGGGTGCCCGTCACAGGGACGCGGGGCCTGGGCTGACCCTGCAGGGTGCCCGCCTCTGGGCTCTGCGGGGCCAGGGGTGCCCGTCACAGGGACGCGGGGCCTGGGCTGACCCTGCAGGGTGCCCGCCTCTGGGCTCTGCGGGGCCAGGGGTGCCCGTCACAGGGACGCGGGGCCTGGGCTGACCCTGCAGGGTGCCCGCCTCTGGGCTCTGCGGGGCCAGGGGTGCCCGTCACAGGGAGGCAGGCCCTGGGCTGACCCTGCAGGGTGCCCGCCTCTGGGCTCTGCGGGGCCGGGGGTGCCCGTCACGGGGAGGCAGGGCCTGGGCTGACCCTGCAGGGTGCCCGCCTCTGGGCTCTGCGGGGCCGGGGTGCCCGTCACAGGGACGCGGGGCCTGGGCTGACCCTGCAGGGTGCCCGCCTCTGGGCTCTGCGGGGCCGGGGTGCCCGTCACAGGGACGCGGGGCCTGGGCTGACCCTGCAGGGTGCCCGCCTCTGGGCTCTGCGGGGCCAGGGGTGCCCGTCACAGGGAGGCAGGCCCTGGGCTGACCCTGCAGGGTGCCCGCCTCTGGGCTCTGCGGGGCCAGGGGTGCCCGTCACAGGGAGGCAGGGCCTGGGCTGACCCTGCAGGGTGCCCGCCTCTGGGCTCTGCGGGGCCAGGGGTGCCCGTCACAGGGAGGCAGGGCCTGGGCTGACCCTGCAGGGTGCCCGCCTCTGGGCTCTGCGGGGCCAGGGGTGCCCGTCACAGGGAGGCAGGGCCTGGGCTGACCCTGCAGGGTGCCCGCCTCTGGGCTCTGCGGGGCCAGGGTGCCCGTCACAGGGAGGCAGGGCCTGGGCTGACCCTGCAGGGTGCCCGCCTCTGGGCTCTGCGGGGCCAGGGGTGCCCGTCACAGGGAGGCAGGCCCTGGGCTGACCCTGCAGGGTGCCCGCCTCTGGGCTCTGCGGGGCCAGGGGTGCCCGTCACGGGGAGGCAGGGCCTGGGCTGACCCTGCCCGGTGCCCGTCTCTGCAGGGGAGCCGCTGCCTGGGGGGTCAGGTCTCTGGGTGGATGCTCTGGTTGTGGTTGTGCCGCAGGCACCCCCACTATGGGCCATGCTGGGCAAGTGGGCTCAGGGCAGGAGCCCGTGGCCGGGGGCAGGGGAAAGAGGGTGGCCCAGCCAGCCACGGTGCCTCCCTCCTGCCAGCCAGCGCTGTGGGCACCAGGCTCCCTGGCCACACAGGGGGTCACTCTCAGCTGGGGTCTGGGGGCGCCCAGCCCGACGGGCCCTGATCTCGGGGGAGCCTGGGGGTTCCCAGCCCGACGGGCCTTGATCTCGGGGGGGCCTGGGGGTTCCCAGCCCGACGGGCCCTGATCTCGGGGGGGCCTGGGGGTGCCCAGCCCGACGGGCCCTGATCTCGGGGGGGCCTGGGGGTGCCCAGCCCGACGGGCCCTGATCTCGGGGGGGGGGGTCTGGGGGCGCCTGGCAGCACGGGTGGTGTCTCAGCTGAGAATACCCTCAGTCCAGTGCCCCACCGGGCAGCCCTTCCCCGGGTCCAGCCACAGATCCCTGGCTCCTTGGGGTGCGGATCAGGTGGGGGGCCCTCTTCCTGGGGTGGGGCGGGGCTCTGGGAGCTGCCTGCTCCTGGCTAGGTTTCAGAGGGACCGGCTGGGGGGCCCACCAGGCTGTCTGGGCGGATGCGGCGGGTGACGCTGGCTCCCAGGCTCCAGGCCGCCAGGCCCCTGAGGGAGGTGCCCGGGGCGCGCCCCACCCCCGCTCTGTGCCTGGTACCACGTCCCCGCCCGGCCGGGGGCCGGTGTGATTGGGCTGCACCCACATGACTCCTGTGTCGCCCGTGGGATCCGCCCAGCCACGTGGGCCCTAGCCCAGAGCAAAGGCCTGTCCTGCCCGCCCGAGGCTGGCACAAGGGGGCAGCACCCTCTGGGTTAGCAGCGCCGCAGCCCCGCTCGAGCGCCCGGCGCCTGGGTGCCAGCCGTGGGGTGGCGGCAGGCGTGTGCCAGCTGGCGGCAGTGCCGGGCGCCTGCTCAGAGCCTGCATCCCTGCCTGGCCGGGAGTGCCCCTCGCCCACCCACCAGTCAGCTGCCTCTGGCCCGCGGGGCTGGGCGGGGGGAGGCAGGGGCCACGTGGAGGTGACTCCCAGCCAGCCGGAGGGGCAGGGTTCCCAGAAGGGAAATGACTCAGGCTCTGTGGGGCAGGGAGCTGAGCCGGTCCCCCGGGGCTCAGGGCAGCGTGGCAGGGACAGGGAGGGGGAGCCAGAGGCTCTGGCTGGGCTGCAGCTTTGGGCTGATGTGGGGGAGAGCAGCCGGCCCCCAGCTCTGGCTAGGCCATGCCCAGCCTCGTGGGGCCGAGCTAGGATCGCGGCGCTGCAGAGGGAGGGACTGGATCGGGCCCGCCACAGGATCGGGCCCACACTTGGCTCCGGGGCTCAGCTCCGTGTTTGACCCGCCCTGTCCTGGAGCCCTGTGTGCGCCGGAGCAGGGAGAGGCCAATGCCAGGTGTCCGTGCCCGGCTCCCGGAGGGGAGTGGGGTCTAGTGGGGGGAGCCAGGACTCGTGGCTTCTATTGCTGACTTTGTCACTGAACAAGCCTGGGCTCTGCTTCCTGCCTCGGTTTCCCCACGTTAACAATTGTGACTGTCACAGGGCCCCTGCTCTCCAAGGCCCCGGCCCGTGTCTTGCCCCCTCCTGCCCTGAGGTTGGCTCGTGTGATTCTCCCACACTCGGGCCAGCCCAGCCGTGGGTTCCAATCCCTGGTGTCCTGCAGGGCCTTGGCTTGGGGCACCCGCGCTCCCGCCCCGGGGTTCCCCAGGACCAGGGGGGCAGTAACCCCCGGCCCCCGACCGGGCCTTTGGCCTGAGTGCATGGAACAAAGCAGCAGAGCAAAGAGTTTTTGGAACCCCCCAATGGCGGCTGCCCAGACAATCAGGCTGCGGCCCGGACAGCTGTGCTGGGCTTAGCCAGGGTTAGGCCCAGAGCTGGTGTGTGAGCAGGGCCAGGCTGGCTCTTCGGGCCAGAGGTGGATCCAGCCCCGTGGGGCTGCGCTGGGCACGGCCAGTTCACTGCCCTCTGGCGGGCTCGGTGGGAGTGGGGCAGGCAGCTGGCAGGGTGGGTTCCTGCCCCTCCCTGGCGAGCGGGTGTCTCTTGCGTGGCAGCCGGCGGCCCAGGGACCAGCCTCCCTCGGCTTTACCTTGGAAAGCGACTTCTGCTCCCGCGAGGGGCGGCGCTGGGTAAGCACTCGGCGCAAAGCACAACCGGCGGGCGGGGCTTCGGCCTGCGCCCCGGGGACACTCTGCCAAGGGCTGGCAGCAGCTGCCAGGCGGGTACGGCCGGGGGAGCCTTCGGGGCCTGGGAGCTGATCTACCGGCCGCTCGGTGCCCCGAGGGTTAATACGGCACCTGCGTGGTGGGTGGCGTTTTCACGTCCCTGAGCCACGTAGCTGGATCTCACACCCGGGGGCTCTCCAGCCTGGGCCGGGGGAGGGGGCCTCTCCAGCCTGTCCACACTGGGGTGGCAGGTCGGGGGGGACCCACGACAGAGCTACCTGCACCTAGGTGGGCACAGGCAGAAAGGCTCCTTGTGCCACCTGGCTCAGCCCCACCACTTGCCCCGGGCTCCATCCCACTCGGCGGTGCTGGTGTCAGAGGTCACATCCCACGGGGGTGGGGCGGCACTTGGGGCTTCTTCTATTTAAAGACACTAAAACCAGATCCCCACAGGCGGTGCCGTGCGAGGAATCGGGCAGTGCCGTGCGAGGAATCAGAGGGTGCCGTGCGAGGGATCGGGCAGTGCCGTGCGAGGAATCAGAGGGTGCCGTGCGAGGAATCGGGCAGTGCCGTGCGAGGAATCAGAGGGTGACGTGCGAGGAATCAGAGGGTGCCGTGCGAGGAATCGGGCAGTGCCGTGCGAGGAATCAGAGGGTGCCATGCGAGGAATCGGGCAGTGCCGTGCGAGGAATCAGAGGGTGCCGTGCGAGGAATCGGGCAGTGCCGTGCGAGGAATCAGAGGGTGCCGTGCGAGGAATCGGGCAGTGCCGTGCGAGGAATCGGGCAGTGCCGTGCGAGGAATCAGAGGGTGCCGTGCGAGGAATCGGGCAGTGCCGTGCGAGGAATCAGAGGGTGCCGTGCGAGGAATCGGGCAGTGTCGTGCGAGGAATCAGAGGGTGCCGTGCGAGGGATCGGGCAGTGCCGTGCGAGGAATCAGAGGGTGCCGTGCGAGGGATCGGGCAGTGCCGTGCGAGGAATCAGAGGGTGACGTGCGAGGAATCAGAGGGTGCCGTGCGAGGAATCGGGCAGTGCCGTGCGAGGAATCAGAGGGTGCTGTGCGAGGTTTCGGCCTCGTGGAATCAGCCAGCACCTCTGGCCGGGCTTCCCAAGGAGGCTTGCTGACCTGTGGTGCACAGGCCAGGACTGGGGGCTTCCTGCCGTGGGCCCGGCCTGGGGGAGCCCTGCGGGGCCGGGCATGGCAGTGACTCTGGGACCATAGGAGCTGAGCTCCCCCCGCCCCCCGATGACGCTCTCGCCGGGTCCTGCTGGGACCGTGGGAGGCCAAGAGCCGGCTCTGTGGGGGATGGGAGCTGCCGGCCTGAGCCGTGTCCAGGGCGCAGTTTGACTTGCAACCCCCTCTCCCGGAGCCGGATTCCGGGGCCAGCTCTTGGGAACGCACCTCGTTTCCGGGGGCCGCCGCAGCCAGACGCCCGGGGGGGCCGTTAAACCCCCCAAAGCCGCAGCCCCTCCCAGCAGGAGAGTCTCCAGCTGCCTTGCACCCTGGCTTTGGTGGCTGGAGGAGCCGGGAGCGCCCTGCCTGAGTCCCATTGCTATGAGACAGGCCGGCGCCCCCTGCTCCTGGAGAGCCAGCTCAGCCTCAGGGCAGCTGGGTCTGGTTCTCCCAGCCGGCCCTGCCCAGACCGGCATGGTCCCTGAACAACCCTGTGGCCAGCTAGTAGGAGGGTCCCCGTCCTTCCGGCTGGGCTCCCACCCAGGGCCCCCCACGCGCTGGGCATGGCGTTCAGCCAGGAATCCTTTCGGGCTGGGCTGGCAGGGCAGGGCGGCCCCCCGGGGCTGGGCGGTTAATTATCTCCCAGTCTAGCTGGGCCTTATCTGAGCCGTCACTCCGAAAGATTTATCCCCTCTGCCCTGCAGATCGCTCCCAGGCACCCCGCCGCCCAGAAGCCTTTGACTTTGCACACCTGGCGAGCCCCCCCCAGCCCAGAAATGCAGCTGCCTCTGGGGTGAGGCAGGGCAGCACCAGGCAAGGGGCTGAGCCGGCAGGGGCGTTTGGGGGGTGGAAGGGGGAGGGGCAGCTCTGCTAGCAGATGGGGGGAGGGGAGCTGAGGTTCAGTGTTAATCTGCCAGCTCCCAGCCTGCAGCACAGGACCCCAGCTGCCCAGGCCCGGCACCCCCATGTCCTCACCAGGAAGGGGCTGCCCACAGGGTGAGGGTTAAACCGGGATGCACCGGAGGAGGGAGTTCCACCGACTCATGCAGGGGACAGAACCCAGGAGTCCCGGCTCCCCGCCCCCACCGCTCTGACCACTAGACCCCACTCCCCTCCCCGAGCTGGGGCTAGAACCCAGGACCCCTGGCTCCCAGCCCTGAGCTGTCTGGTGAACCACGCTTCCTGTGAGTAAATGATCAACCCCCAGCCAGAGCCAGGACCCCTCTGAGCGGAAGGGGAGGTGGATCCTTGTCCCAGCCGACCCGGGGGCCGTTCCCTATCATTGCTGTCCCAGGCCTCGTCCAGGCGGCTTGCCTTCCCCCCACCAGCCAGCCTGGGGCAAGGGGCACAGGCTCTGCCCCACGTTGCCTCCTGCCAGTCCCCCCGCCTCCCTCTGTGCCCCAGCCCCCTACCAGAGCCCCTCCCCCACTCTCATGCCAGCCCCTTCCTGGGCTCTGCAGGGACGGGGCCACTTTGGCATGAGCCTGACAAATCCAGTCCCCTCCCGGCCCCGTGGGAGTGCCACATGCCCAACGGGCACAGCCACTGCCGAGCTGGGGGGGCAGGGCCTGCGCCCCGAGGAGCGATGGGGCATCCGGGCGCCCTGGACCCGAGCCGGGATCCCGAACGCCGGCAAACCCGCTGCGAGCGGGGGGGAATGGGCCTGACCTGGCTCCATCACCCAGGGCCGTGGGGCCGATGCCGGGGGGCCGTGCGGGCAGACGCTGGGCACTTTGCCAGGCCCCGGCACTGCAGGAACAGACCTCGCCGGCCGATGGGCTGAGCCGCCTTCGTGCCAGCTCCGCAGCCGCCCCCAGCCCGGGCAGCTAAAATCCCCACGAGGCCAGTGAGCAGCCCCCAGGGCCCGGCCCAGCGGAGGGGGAAGCTATTGGTCCTCAGTGGGGCCCCGCGCTTGCTGCAGGGAAGGGAAACCCAGGGGCCAGGGCCCAGGTAGGATGTCTGCCTGGGCTCCATTCCGAGCTCTGCCACAGACGCCCTCTGCGACCTTGGGCCAGTCACTTGCCCTTTCCAAGCCTCCCTGGGCGCTGGGGACCCGGCCGGCCCGCAGAGGGTGTAAGCGAAATGCCGGTGCTTGGGAGGGCCCAGAGGTGGACGACGTCCCGATCCCAGGCGGGCCCCGCGAGTGCCTGGCTTTGCTGTCTCCAGAGCTCATCGGAGAACTCCTTCGAGAACCCCCCTTCCTCCCCCGCCTGCCCCTTCCCAGAGGGCAACACGCTCCCTGGAGCACTTGCGCTCGGCCCGGCCTGGCTGGGCGGCTGTGCCTGGCGCCCCCACGCATGGGGCTCCGGAGAGGCCCCCGGCAAAGCTGGGTTCCTAATATTCCTGAAGCACAAACCGGCATCTCCCCTCCCTTGCAGGGCCCCGCTCTGGTGAGCTCTGGGGGGCAGGGCCCCGGCCTGGGAGATGCTGCAGCTGTGGGTGCTGGTGCCGAGCACGACGGGGTCCTCCCAGGTTGCCTGGAGCCTGGGCGGGGGCCGCGGTTGGTCAGAGATGGGGGCGCCCAAGGCTGTGACTTGCCAGGAGGGGGAAGGGGGCGGTAGCTGGGCCTCTCGTTGGCCTCCAGCCTGACCACAGCCCTGGGCCTGCCAAAGCCACCGTCTGGCAGGGCCCAGGCCGCGAGCCGGGATCTCGGCCCCCGCTCGCTGGCATCTGACCTCACTCCTGCCCACGCTCGAGTCAGCACCTGGCTCCAGGCCCTGCCTGGCCCCTGCTCCGCAAGGGGGGCTGGAGCAGGGTCGGGTTCCCCCAGCCAGCCCCGGCTGCTCTGCAGGAGCGCTGGGCAGCCAGGCCTGGCTCTCTGTGCCCCAGGGCAGGCGGGGGCAGGGCTGTCCTGGTCCCCCTGAGCTGGGGCTGCTTGGGGGGAGCGGGCGGGAGGGGCTTTCAAGCTGGCCAGATGGAGGGAAGGGGCCAGAGCCTGCTCCTGGGGTGTCTCGCTCTAGCTCCAGTCCAGCCGGCGCACGGCAAGGGGGCCCGGGAAGGCCGTAAGCACCCTGCCTTTGGCCACCCAGGCTGTAATTCTCCCAGCCACAGTGACTCACCCTCAGCAGCCAGGTTTGCGCTGAAACACCAACCCCCCGCCAGCCGGGGATTTGCCTCTGTCACCTGGCACTGCTGGGCCCGGGGCGGGGCAGCGCCAGCGTGTGCCCCTGGCGTGGAGAGGCCGAGTGGGCGTTGGCTCCGCGCCAGGCAGAAACTGACGAATGCTTTAATTATAAATATCAGGCTACGTGTTATTTGTAACCCGCCCCCTCCCAGGCCCTGGCCCCTCGGGGTGATGGCTAATTGGTGTAATTAGCGCCGACTGGCCTCTTCCAAAAACACCCTCAAAATAAGCCAACCTGGAGACAGCAGAAACGGGAAGTGGGGAAGAAAATCGCCTCCCCGTGCAGGCTCCGGCTCCCGACTGGCCCGTCTTGAGGCCCACAAACACAGGAAAGATAATTAGACACAACCCTGGCGTCTAGAAACAAGCCCATCAGTCTGGAGAGACCCCCCCCCCCTCGGCCGGGGGCTGGAGGCAGCCAGGGGAAGGCACTGGGGTGTCCGTGAGGCGCTGGTTTGCCATCCAACCCCGGCGCACCTGACTTTATCTTTGGGCCTTGCAGCTAATAGCCCCCTTGCAACATCCCCGCAGAGCCCGGCAGCTGGGCCCCGGGGGGGGGGGTGGTTTGGGAGCTGGGGAGGTCAGGAACAGAGCTTCCCACTTGGGATTTGCGCCCGGGGTGGACGCCGCCCCGAGGAGCGAACAAGGACCGTAACCGGGTCTCCATTCCTCAGCCCAATGAGCAGCCAGGCCGCAGGAGCTCGCTGCACCAGGTGGGGGTTCTACACAGGAGTCTGGGCTGCAGCTTCGGCCCATAGCCACGATGTCTCGGGGCTGGCAAGGGGGGAGTTCAGCCCGACAGTGTAAGGGGCAGGCACCGATCAAGTGGCTGCAGCGCCCCTGAACAGCAGGAGCCGGCGGAAAGCTGCAGCCGGCTTTGCTTACTCAGCTGGCCGGGGCATTCTGCCGGGCAGCTCTGTCTGAACAGGCCCTTTTCCGCAGCACCTGATCCTCCCCGCAGCTACCGTGAGCCTCCCAGACAGGATCCGGTTACAGGCTCAGGGCCAGGACCCTTAGCTGCCCGCTGGTATTCCAGTCACAATGCAGGTGCGCATGGGCAGAATTCAGTGGGCTGGCGGATGCAGCAGGCTTGCAGGGAATTGCAAACTGGCTGAAACCCATCCAGGAAAGATGGGCCGGTGGTTGGGGCACTAGCTGAGGAGTTAGATGCAATTCCATGCTCTGCCACAGATTTCCCACGTGACCATGTGCAAGTCACTTAGCTGCCTGTGCCTCAATTCTTCATCTGTACAATGGGGCCACAGTCCTGCCCCGCAGGGGTGTGAGAACACAAGTGGGAAAGATTGAGGGGCTGTAAGAGCTAGTGGGCCAGATAGGAGCCAGATACAGTCGCACTGTTCCCATTAGCATGTGTCTAGATGTAGCCCCCCACAGATTGCTGGGTGGGACGATTGTAGCTGAGGAGTATCCTAGGAACTGAGTTGTAAACCAGCATTTCTGGGCATTCGCAAGGAGCCAGTTCCCAAAGGGGAATCGCCAGCCTCAGCACCAATAAACGGTCCCTAAATTAAGAACTACACCTATGTCATAAAACTGGAAGGGCCCTTGAGAGGTCAAGTCCAGTCCCCTGCCCTCCCGGCCGGACCAAGCACCATCCCTGGCAGATTTGCCCCAGATCTCTAAACGGCCCCTCAAGGGCTGAGCTCACAACCCTGGGTTTAGCAGGCCAATGCGCAAACCACTGAGCTATCCCATCTCCCAATGGCCATGCTCAGCCAATCAGGAAGGAGCAAGAAGGTGCCTGCCCAATAAAAACGGCATGGCCGTCCTCCGCGGGGTGTTCTCAGGGCCTGGCTCCCCAATGAGCTGCCACCCGAAGACGGGGGATAGAAATTACACCGAGGGGGCCCTCGCAGCCGGGCTCTCCATAGTGCAGGGTGCTGTACACACGTGGCACCAACAGAGAGACCCTGCCCCAGGCCTCTAAGGCCGCAATCCGAGAGATGCTCAGGGACCAGGAGCTTGTGGGGAAAGGCGCACATGCAGGAGCAGGGCTGAAGAGGCAGCCAAAGGAAGCAAGCAAGAAGCAGGGGAGCAGGAGGTCTGGATGGGGCTGGGCTCAGGTAGCAAGGGGGAAGTGTGGGAAAGCCACGGTCTCACTGCCAGCAGGAACTGGCCAATCACTCACCAAGAGCCCCAGGGCCGGGCCAGGCAGCTCTCCCCGGGGCCGGGCCGGGAGCTGTATCTCTTGGCATCCCAGAGCTGCCTGGAGCCTGAGTCCCAGGAGGCGATAGGCTGCCCTGAGCTGTGCAGAAGCGGCTCCCGCACTTTGGGGGCTCAGGACTGTTTGTAAATGTCCATGGCTGGACACGCCCCAGGACACAGAGTGGGGTGGAGGCCCTGGGTTGGTTCTGGCCGGATCCTGCCCTGGGGAGGGGGCTGGGTGTGGAGCTCTGCTTGGAGCGCAGGACCTCCCGGGCTGCAGCGCTGCTCAGGTCTGGCTCGCAAGATAAATCGCCCGGAGCGCGGTGGGGTAAGTGAGCTGCCAGATGCAGCTCTAACCCCTCTGCACTGCTGGGGGGCACCCCGGGGTGGCAGGTGAGGCCAGAGGACATGCACCCGTGGCACCCAGAGACTCCCTCCTCCCCAGGAGCCATTTCCAGAAGGGGTGCCCCAAGTCAGTGTGGCACCCCCATGCTCTCCTTCCACTCCTCCTAGCACGCTCGTAAGAACGGCCACACTGGGTCAGACCAAAGGTCCATCTAGCCCAGTATCCTGTCTGCCCACAGTGGCCAGCACCAGGTGCCCCAGAGGGGGTGGACCGAAGACAGTGATCAAGCGATTTGTCTCCTGCCATCCCTCTCCAGCCTCTGACAAACACAGGCCAGGGACACCATTTTATCCCCTGGCTAATAGCCTTTTATGGACCTAACCTCCATGAAATTATCTAGCTTCACTCCACTCCCTCCCGACCCTGCCCCTCTCCCCCAAATGCCTCTCCCACTCCAGCCTCCAAACTCCCTCCCAGAGCCTGTACCCCAGAGCCACACCTGCCCCCAAACTCCCTCCCAGACCCTACACCCCTCCTATACCCTGTCCCCAAACCCCCTCCCAGACCCTACCCCCCTCCTATACCCCGTCCCCAAGCCCCCTCCCAGACCCTACAACCCTCCTATACCCCGTCCCCAAACCCCCTCCCAGACCCTACACCCCTCCTATACCCCGTCCCCAAACTCCCTCCCAGACCCTACACCCCTCCTATACCCTGTCCCCAAACCCCCTCCCAGACCCTACACCCCTCCTATACCCTGCCCCCAAGCCCCCTCCCAGACCCTACACCCCTCCTATACCCCGTCCCCAAACCCCCTCCCAGACCCTACACCCCTCCTATACCCTGTCCCCAAGCCCCCTCCCAGACCCTACACCCCTCCTATACCCCGTCCCCAAGCCCCCTCCCAGACCCTACAACCCTCCTATACCCCGTCCCCAAACCCTCTCCCAGACCCTACACCCCTCCTATACCCCGTCCCCAAGCCCCCTCCCAGACCCTACAACCCTCCTATACCCCGTCCCCAAACCCCCTCCCAGACCCTACACCCCTCCTATACCCTGTCCCCAAACTCCCTCCCAGACCCTACACCCTCCTATATCCCGTCCCCAAACCCCCTCCCAGACCCTACCCCCCTCCTATACCCTGTCCCCAAACTCCCTCTCACAGCCCACACCCTTCCCCCGCAAGCCCTCCCTAGAGCCCTCAGCAGGCGGCGTGGGGGAGGGGGAGAGACGTGTGAACGGGGGAGGGGAGTGGGTGCTTGCCATTCTGGGCACCCCCAACATTTTTGCAACCCTGCGCCCCTGGGGACAGGAGCTGCCACCACCTGCCCCTTTGGTACCTTCTGGTGACCCAGTTCCGGGTGCCAACACCCGGGTTGTGAAACTCTGGCCGAAAACACCACTTGGTTCTGCAGGCTGCTTGGATCGCGCTGCAGCGTCCCCGCCCTCTGCTGCTGCACCCACACCTGGATCACAACAGACCAGGTGTCAGGGCTCTCAGCAGCGCGGGGCCACGGGAACCCCCAGCCCATCGCCGTCCTCACTAGAGTGTCTGCATGGGACTTGTCCCGCTCTCGGACTCTGTGCCAATTCAGCCCTGCCTGAGTTGTGTTAGAGCCACCCAGGGGAGCGTCTGGCCCTGGCCAGGGTTGAGGGGCTGTTCCTGTGGGGCACCCCCAGTGCCCAGGCAGGGCCACAGGGTGCATGGTACCACGGGCAGTGCCAAGTGCCAGTGTAATTGGACAGTGGTCTGAGGGCACCACTGGGACGGGCAGATCAGGGTGAATTGCTTAGAACCAGGGCTACTTACAGCTCCAGACTGGGGGGTCCTTCTCTGTAAGGCCCCAAACCAGCCACACTGAGCACTTCAGGTGCCAATCTGGCCCCTCAGTCACCTCAGCGTTCCCTGTGCCCCCTGAGCTCCCACCTTACACAGGGGAGAGGTTATAACCCATCCCCCACCTCCCCTCAGACACCCCAGTGCTCCCTGTGCATCACCCAGCCCCCCTTACACAGGGGAGAGGTTATAACCCATCCCCCATCTCCCCTCAGTCACCCCAGTGCTCCCTGTGCACCACCCAGCCCCCCCCCCTTACACAGGGGAGAGGTTATAACCCATCCCCCACCTCCCCTCACACCCCAGTGCTCCCTGTGCACCACCCAGCCCCCCCCTTACACAGGGGAGAGGTTATAACCCATCCCCCATCTCCCCTCAGTCACCCCAGTGCTCCCTGTGCACCACCCAGCCCCCCCCCTTACACAGGGGAGAGGTTATAACCCATCCCCCATCTCCCCTCAGTCACCCCAGTGCTCCCTGTGCACCACCCAGCCCCCCCCTTACACAGGGGAGAGGTTATAACCCATCCCCCATCTCCCCTCAGTCACCCCAGTGCTCCCTGTGCACCACCCAGCCCCCCCCCCTTACACAGGGGAGAGGTTATAACCCATCCCCCATCTCCCCTCAGTCACCCCAGTGCTCCCTGTGCACCACCCAGCCCCCCCTTACACAGGGGAGAGGTTATAACCCATCCCCCACCTCCCCTCAGTCACCCCAGTGCTCCCTGTGCATCACCCAGCCCCCCTTACACAGGGGAGAGGTTATAACCCATCTCCCCACCTCCCCTCTGTCACCCCAGTGCTCCCTGTGCCCCCCCAGCCCCCTCTCACACAGGTGAGAGATTATAACCCACCCCCACCCCCCACAAAAGAGGGAAATAAAAGGTGGGGCGCAGAAGGGTCAGAGCACATCACATGCATCAGCCCCCCCAGTACTGGCTGCAGGCTCCTAGCAGGCGGAACAAAGCGCTGGCTTAAAAGTCTCTGGGGCCCGACCTTTCCGAGGATGGGGCAAGGGACCCTCCCCAGCGCCAAGACGCCTCCGAAGTGGAGCGCAGGGCTGCGGGCCCCGGGTGCGACCCTGCCCGCGCGGAGCCAAAGCCACTGCTCGGCTGCGGGAAGGCACCGTGAGCAAAGGGCCTGCGGCCCCCACGGGCCCTCGTGCACGCGGCGCAGCTATGCCCGGAGCAGCCCCCCGCCCCGGGCGCTAGAGCCCAGCGGCCGCCCCGCACCGCCCGGGCCAGGCGGGAGCGGCTCGCTCCTGAGCCAACAGCCGGGAGCGCGAGTCCCGGAGAGCGCAGCACACAAGGGCCCTGCGGCGGGAGCAGGCGTGCAGGGCGCCACCTTGCGCCCTCGTTCGGCTCCAGAGTGAACGGCCCCAGCCGGCGGCTGCCGCAGCGCGAATCAAGCCCCGCCCATCAGGGGCGGGGCCGCCAGTGACCAATGGCCGCGCGCCTCCCTCCCGTCACGCGCTGGGTGCGTGCGCCGAAGGCTGGAGCCTCACGTGGGCTGCGGCTATAAAGGCGGCCGGCGCCGGCGGCTCGCTACGCTGGGGCTGTCGGGAGCGAGGAGCCGTCTCGTGCCGGATTGGGGCGGTGAGCGCCGGGCTGGCGGGGGGCGGGGCGGCCTGCGCCGGCGGGACGGACGGACGGAGGGGGGGGGGGATCCGGGCTCGGCGCGCGCCCCCCTCCCGCCCCTCCCCCACAGGCGCCCGGCGCCGAGTGGCGCGCGCGGGAGCAGCCGTTTCCTGCTGCGCGGGAAGGGGCGGGCGGCGCGCGCGGGAGCGTGGGCGGGGCCCAGGGTGTCAGGGGCCGGGGCGCGTGGGGCGGGGGGGGGGGGGGGGCACTGTCTGGGCCTGTGGGGAGGGAAGTTGGGTGGGGGAGGGGCTGTTTGGGGGGGGCTATGCGGGGCAGGGGCTGTTTGGGGGGGGCTATGCGGGGCAGGGGCTGTTTGGGGGGGGCTATGCGGGGCAGGGGCTGTTTGGGGGGGGGCTATGCGGGGCAGGGGCTGTTTGGGGGGGGGCTATGCGGGGCAGGGGCTGTTTGGGGGGGGGCTATGCGGGGCAGGGGCTGTTTGGGGGGGGGCTATGCGGGGCAGGGGCTGTTTGGGGGGGGGCTATGCGGGGCAGGGGCTGTTTGGGGGGGGGCTATGCGGGGCAGGGGCTGTTTGGGGGGGGGCTATGCGGGGCAGGGGCTGTTTGGGGGGGGGCTATGCGGGGCAGGGGCTGTTTGGGGGGGGGCTATGCGGGGCAGGGGCTGTTTGGGGGGGGCTATGCGGGGCAGGGGCTGTTTGGGGGGGGGCTATGCGGGGCAGGGGCTGTGGGGCCCCATGGCGGTTGGACCTGCCCCCGTCCCTTAGCGAGCAGGGTGGGGGGAGTGGGGCGCTGGCCGTTCAGAGGGGGGGGCCCTGTCCCGGGGCAGGGGGCTCTCCTGGCCAGTCCGACCCCCTGCTGCGAGGAAGCCCCTGTGGGTCTAGACCCGCTCCTCTGCCCTGCGAGGCGTCGTGCCTGTTGCCTTTGCTGAGATTGTAGAGCTGGGCTCTTGTCCGCCTGTAGCTGCTAGAGGCCCCCCCCCCCATCCCAGCTGGGGCTTCCCTTTGTCTCTTGGCTGGGTCGAGGTAAGTGTTGTGCTTCCATGACACTGCTTTGGTGAGGACAGTCTGTCTACACTAGGAAAGCTGGGCTGGTACCGCTGTGGTGCTCAGCAGTCTGGAAAATCCACACCCTGCACTGACACTTCGACTGATCTTGCCCCCTATGTACACAAGGTTCGGTGAATGGCTTCTCCTGTCAACCTAATTACTGCCTCTTGGGGCAATGGATACCTGTGCCTGTGGGTGGAGCACTGATGTAGTGTTAATGTAAACAAACCCAAACATGGCAAATTTGATGTAAAAACACTCAATTTGTTGCTGTGAAAAGTTAGCCTTAATAGTGCCAAAAGCAGTGAGGGGATGAGTGTCTGCAGAGCCTATAGATTTCCCAGAGTGGTGGCTATTTGGTGCCTCCAATAATTGGATTCAAGTGTCCCAGCTGGTATGGGGCAAAAAATCTGAGGGCCAGCTCGGTCCCCCACTTGCTTACTTGAGGTACTGCAGCCACATAAACCCCTGCTTCTATGCAGGAGATGCTGTTCCCTGGAGTATTCTTTGTGGGCTTTCTTTTCAGGCAGGATTTGTTCTGCCTTTCCTCGCTCTAGGCTGGTAGGGGGATGGCCCCTGGCAGTGTTTCAGGGAGTTTCAGCACTTCCTGGTGGCTTAAGTGGGCCTGTTGTTCAGCTCAGAGTTATTGCCGCTTTCATTCTAATGCACGGTCAAGGTGTACATGCAGCCCTTCCACCTGCTTTGCATCAAAGCTGGTAATGGTATCTGAGGAGATCTGCGGCTCAAAGTACTAGACTGGCTGGGATATCCACCTCCTGCCCCCTTCTGTGTTGTGGTGAAGCATGGCTGCAACACAGATATGGCAAGGGGTTATGATGGAGATGTGGGACATTCTGACAGTGTTTGGTGGGCTGCTTCTGACCCAAATGCTCTTGGAGAGGGACATGTCTTAATGCACAGTCCCTTGCCTGGTCTGATTTGGAGGAGGCAGGCGGATTGTTCCCTCTTCTGATGACCCTTTTCAGGCAGCAAACAAACCAAGACGGTGAGTAATTTCTGCAGCAGCAATAGCCAAGCTAAACACAAGACTGCAGCTTAGGACATGAGGTACCATAGGGAATTGAGCAGAGCTACTTAACATACCTATAGCCAGTCAGCCTGCTGAGCTGCCAGTATGCCTTGCCCAAGCCATTGTTCAGGTACAGAATTCCCACCCTGACTGGACCATTCCCTTACCTTGGTGCTTGTACATGTACACTCTAGGTAGGGGAGCTGTTAGTTGGCTAGGGTAAGCCCTAAGCTTCTCCCAGGTGCCTCCTACCTTGCCCTAGGGTGATAATTGGCTTGCAGCAGAGTTTCAAAGGGACACTACTTCCACGCTCCTGTTACTGTGCAGCAGTCTGTGGCCTACCTACAAGTCGCTTTGTCCAGGGCTCTCCACTGGCAGAAAGGGCTAGCAATCTTGGGGTTTTGTTACACCCAACATTGCAGTATCTGAACACCTGTCATTTGAAAGCGCTGGCAATAATGGAGTCCCTAAAGAGCTTTGTGGAGACTCTGGCATGTCTTTTTATGGCCAAAACTCTGCTTGGCTAGAGGTTTTTTGTTAGGGGTTTAAGGGTCGAAAGGGCTTTGTGCTGATACTTTGTGGTGGTGGAAAGAGTGCAGATTGAGCCCAGGTTGCCTGTTGCACCTGCCTTCCAGCAGTTAATGTTATAGTCTGTTCAAGAAACAGTTGGTCTCAAGTATGCCTTTCAGGCTAGTAGTGTTGGTGGCAAAGCTTGATCTAATATTTAAGGTAGGTCCTTTTTATTCCTGCCTGCTTGTTTTAGGGCCATCCTCCATTTGGCAAAAGTGGCCTGGAGTTGGAATTTGTCCCATTTTTCTAGTCCAGCGTTTCTCTTCCCAAGGAAAATAATTGATCCAGGGTTTTACCATGTTGAGCAACTACACTCCAGTGAAATGCACTCACAAATCACTGGCGCAATGCTCTTATCAGTAGGCTGGAGAGCAGCTGATGGTGTGGCTCCATTCCAAATCTGCTTCTTTCCTGATGGCAGTCAGTGTGGTAGTATTCTTTTAAGCATGCCAGCAGGGGGAGCTGGCATTGAGGCTGGATGGTGGGAGGGTAGAAATCACAAGGGATCTTGTCCCCATCTGTGTTGTGGAACATAGGCAAAAGGCCAGGAATACAGTGCTAATGGAACAGGAGATAATCGTCTGTTAGTTTCCTAATGGGGTACCCAGTGTGGCCTCTAGCTGCTAAGCAGGGATATAAGATTGGCCTTTACTCTGTGGGGAAATGTCTGTCGATGCTTAGCCACCATCCATGGATCATGGCAACTGAGTTGTGCTTCTTTCATTGCAGGATGAAGAACTTGTGTTCTCTATTTTCTGCACCATGGAATTTTGTTCAGCTCTAACTCTCCAGAGCCAAAGGAACTTTAGAAAAGAGATTCCCATACACACCGTATAGCAGTAACTCTTTGGTTTCAAACAGATCATAGTTTACAGTTTATTTAATTTTGTAACATTATTTATTAAATATTTTCATACCTCGTATTTTGTTTACATATCAAAGTTGCAAATTCCTGTTAATTTGAAACCACTAAATTAATAATATGGAACCCACAATTGAATCAACAACAGCTCTGATGGATTTGGTAGCCAGTACAATAGGCAGTAAGGCATCCAGTCCCATGGGAGCTTTCCTCTGGATGCTGATACTGGGCTTCATCATTGCCTTCATCTTGGCATTTTCTGTGGGTGCCAATGATGTGGCAAACTCATTCGGAACCGCAGTCGGGTCAGGTGTGGTGACTCTGCGGCAAGCATGTATCCTGGCATCTATCTTTGAAACGGTGGGCTCCGTTCTGCTGGGTGCTAAAGTGAGTGAGACCATCCGAAAGGGACTGATTGACGTGGAGATGTACAACTCTACTCAAGAGCTGCTCATGGCAGGCTCAATCAGTGCTATGTTTGGTGAGTAATGTTCTGGCTGCAGCAGAAAGTGCACATGGACTAGTTATTGTATTGGAATGCTTCATGCCTCAAATCTGCCATATGTTTTAATGGTGACTAGTCACTCACTGAGACACAACTTCTTGTTGCTGTAGGTTCAGCTGTGTGGCAGCTAGCAGCTTCATTCTTGAAGCTTCCCATCTCTGGTACCCATTGTATTGTTGGTGCAACAATTGGATTTTCGTTGGTGGCCAAAGGACAGAAAGGAGTCCAGTGGTCAGAACTGCTTAAAATTGGTAAGCAAAATACAGCCCACTGGCTTTTTCAGATGGCAAGGTTGTGGCATTAATAACCATATGGACTTGTCCCCAATGTGGGATTAATTTAGCTATATCTGGATTGTACTGTCCCAGATGCATTATTAAAATATTGTATCTGGGTTGACTGTCCCAGAACCACCTTCTAATTGCCAGGGTATTAATCATCTTTATTTTCTGTCCTAGTATTGTCCTGGTTCATCTCTCCCCTGCTTTCTGGCATCATGTCTGCTGTCCTGTTCTTCCTCGTCCGTATGTTCATTCTTCGTAAGGTAAGGCTGCCAGATCTCCACAATGTGTGTCTGCTGTGGAAATGGTCTGTTCTACCTCAGAAATTGTATGAGCAAATGGGAGTAAGTGCTTTCTCGGGACTGTCTGAAGTGCTTGTGGCCTCACTGTCACATCTGAGCACTTTATAGATCCATACACAAAAGAGCATGAATCTCCCAGACTAGCACTTTGACTGCTGAGCCCCCCTTCCTTGCAGTTACTGGGTACCTACTTGCCACAGACGGATAGGATCTTTAGTGGGGAAGGAGATCCAGTGCAGTGTTCTGTGCTGTCCTGTTTTTGGCTGTGGGCCCAGAAGAGGATGCTGGGACAGTAGCCTGGCAAGTGTCTCCAGACCTTGAGTGCTCCATCTCCCATGTGTCTCCGGCTAATGGCTCTCAGTATCCTGGAGGCTTGAAGACAGCAGGAGCTTTCTGTTCTTGGCCTCCCATCCTAAGCTTGTAGGTCAGGGCTAATATTCATACATCCCTCTGTTCCCCCAGATGAGGAGCAGAAATTGGCATAGCTTCTCAAGCAGTAGCAGCGTGACACTGCGAAGACGCTGGCTACTTGTGCTGCTGTCCTTGTGGGCTGCAAAACTTCAACCAATGCATTTTTGGCTTTGTGTTGCAGCTGCTTAGAGTTAAATGTGGCTGCAGACCAGAAGCCAAAAACCAAGCTAAATTCTGCAGATAATGATGCACCACGTTTCCTGGGTACAGGTAGCTGAGTAGACAAAGTAGGCTTTGAAAGGCCTTCAGAGCCATTTCCTGTTGAGGCGGACCCTAGGATATTGCTTCTATTGTTCAGTGAGATTGTTGTTAGAAAAGAGAGCTCTTTAGCCTGTCAAGGCAGGAAGGAATCTTGCACCTTGATTGCTGCTTGGCACTCAATGGAACAGTTTGTGGAAGTGCCAATTAGAGCTAGTTGTAACTTGAATGACCTGCCTTAACATCAAAATGCCTGGAGAGCTCTGCCCTTGTGATAAACTCTGCTTCTATGCATGACTGACTTGGCAACTTGTCTAAACAGGGAAACTTACCAGCAGAACTGTACTGTTGTAAGTATGTCAACTCTCCATGGACTTGGATATGCCCACCTGAGATACTGGAATAACTACAGCAATATAGCTTTGCTAATGTTTCTCACTGTAGGCAAGCCCTCGTGAGTCTGGGGCTTGTGTCTTAAATTAAACGCGTTTAGTTTAATTTAACACAAGCCACTCTGTATCCTCCTGTTCAGTATGCTCACTAGATCAGTAATCTGAATGTGAATTAACACTAAGCATGCTGGTAGAGTCCACACTGCTGGCCAGACAAATGCTGTAATTCCATATAGTTTAGTGTCCAGGACTCAACTTGAGTGTGTAAACTTTTGGCTTACATATAAAACATAAAATCAGCTCTGGAGTTACCTAGTATATTTTGAGGGTGTTGAGTAGCTTAAAATGTAACACAAGCTTCAGAGGGGTAGCTGAATTAGTCTGCAACAGGAAAAAACTTAAACAACAAAGTCTAGTAGCAGCTTAAAGACTAACAAAACACATAGATGGTATTATGAGCTTTCGTGGGCGTAACCCACTTCAGATGACACTAAAGTGGGTTGTGCCCACGAAAGCTCATGATACCATCTGTCAGTGGTTCCTAAACTTTTCGGCATCATGCCCCCTTTTTGATTTTTGAAAAACCCTCACGCCCCCCTCCCCCAATAGCAAAACTTGTTGAGCCAAAAAAAGGAACTGACTGCGGCAGGCGGGCTGGGTTGCCTTGCGGCCCCCCTGGAACTTCTGCAGGCCCCTCAGTTTGGGAACCAATGATCGACATGTTTTGTTAGTCTTGAAGGTGCTGCTAGACTCTTACATTTTAGAAACTTCAGATCTCAAGTCTAACTCCTGTGGATTCTGCTTTGAATCAACTTGAGTTTTCCTGAGCTCTCCACATTTTGTTGCTACCTGGCAGTAGTGTATTTAGCATAGCTGTCAGATTAATACTGCAAAACTGGCCTTTCAAAGTTGTATGCACTAAATACTTGTTCAGATCCTTTTGTGTAAACATGTTTAATGCATTAAATTTCACTGAACATTCATTGAGCATGTTTAGTAACATTAGAACACTTGGGCTTGGCTCTTGCTCAGCTGTCTCAAACTAAAACACACTTCTAGGATGAGGTGGTATTTTCAGTACATAGGAATGCATTTGAATAATCCATCTGAGTCAAATGACTTTAACAGTTAGTCTCATTAACCTGAGGAAATGGAGGGGGGAAACCCTATGGCTCTTAAAAAAAAAATTGCTTTAGTGTAGTGTTTCCCAAATAGTGCTCCACAGAATCCCAGGTTCAGCGAAGTGAAAGTAAGGGTTCTGTGAGCCGGGGCTGCTGGCTGCTGCAGTCTTAGGGGTGGGCTGGTGGGGTTTTTTCCTGACCGCTTTTCCACCTTTTTTGGTTGACTTGTTTCCCCTTTTTAAAGGGTTCCATGGCCAAATAAAACTGGGAAACACTGCTTTAGTGGATTGAAGCAAAAGCTTTTAGAAAATGCTGTTGAAAACTAAACAGTTTAGTAGGATATTTCTTCTGATGGGCAGGCTATTAATACTTGAAGGCAAAATCCAGAGCCTTACAGAAAAAAGCAAATCTTGGCACATGGCTACTTTGTCTAAGATTTAGAAGTAAGGTGCTTTTAAATGAACAGTTCTGAGGCATCAGATTCCATTCAGTCTTTCTGTGGGTGTGCTGCTTGTTCAAAAGGCTACATTGCTGTTTCAGGGAATGCATGCTTCTGCTTTGAAACTACTTGGGAGGGGCCTGTTTGTCTTCCATATTGAGTCACTTTTTACTTGTGAACAGAACAACTGGCAACCTTAAATGCAGTGTGGATCTGTAAGGTTCAGGAACTGGTGATGCACAAGTTCTAAATTCTTCGGTCCCAATTGCCTTTGACTCCTGAACAACACCATTGTTGATGGTGCTTTCACAGCTATAGTATATTAACCTGTAATCTAACAATTGTTAGTCACAAGAGACTCCATCTCCCTATTCTACTAGCCCTGCAGAGCCAGCTCCAGGAGGGAAATAATAAACTTATGTTGGTTACTTCTAAGTCAGGTGCACAAAACGGATTTTGGTATGAAGCTACTATTGAGAAGTATTCTGGAAGTGACTGATTTGATAAAGGTCTGTGTTGCTGTTTAGAATCTATGGGAACTGGATTTGTATAGCATGAAAACCAATCTGTCTTACAGGTAAATCCAGTCCCCAATGGGCTGCGAGCTTTGCCAGTCTTCTATGCCTGTACAGTTGGGATCAACCTCTTTTCCATCATGTATAGTGGTGCTCCTTGTAAGTATGTCAGAATACTTCAGCACTAATTTTATAATTCTTTACAAAAACCTCCATTAAATGCATGATTTACCCCTTTTTGCTTTACAGGGCTGAAATCTCCTAGAAGGCTGCCGGCCTGTGCCGGCTACGGAAGGCTGCAGGCTAGCGTGCGCTGATTCTAAACTAGATAGTTACCCAACCAAAGAGGCCTGCTCAAACTCTAAATTCCTACAGAGCTTTCTCCTTAGTCTTCACAGGACTGGCAGATAACATGGCTTCCCCTTTCCTCTCCCCTACTTATGCTAGAACTCAGAGCCCTCTGCTGAAGAGTCTCCTTAAGCTTTTCCCAATCTCCAGTGAAGCTCATTGCAGCACTGGAGTCTTGTATTGGATTTGCTCTGTTTGGCCTTTCAAGCATGAGAGCTTGCTTACCTTTCGTCCCTAAGAATATATTAACTGCCCTGTCACTTCCTGACCAAGAAGAGCTGGCATGTCACAGCTGGCACAAGTACTCTGAAGAGGAATTCATGCATCAGAGGGGAGCTCCAGAGCCAAATGTTTGTTAACTTGCTATGGGAGGGAGGGGCAACTGATGAAAGGAGCAGGGAGCTGCCATTGTAATTCCAGCTAGTTGGGCACAGTTGGGCCTGGAGACCTGCAGAGTTACAAGGCAGCTGTAGGAAATAGTCCCAGCGAATGTAACAGTTGGTTAACAGTGCCAGCTACCTTGGACTGCACTGGCAGCTTCAGCTGGGGCTCTCTTCTGTGATCTATTACATCAGGTCATCAAGGACCCAGAGCTAAGTAGAGGCTGAGTGTGGTGGGTATTCATAGTCCTACTAGACACTGCAGGCTATTTAATGTCTAGATATTGAAAGAGATCACGTATGTAGTTAGGATGTTGACTCCAGCATTTCCTTCATACCTTGGTCTGTTCAAATACACTTTAAGGTCCTGAAATTGTCAGATGTTGCAGCACTAAATGGAGTTATTGTAACTCTTTGCCTAGACACATTCATAGGCATTAAGCTTTGTGACGTAATCGGTTAAAGCATAAGTTGTATTGCTCCATGTGATCCAGTTAAGCCTGCACTTTACTAGTCAAATTCACATTTGGTTTGACTTGGGTGGACAAGATTTGGTTAAACTTTCTTCCACTTTAACTGGCAATGTGCCAGATTTGTAACTGCGATTAGCGTTGCATGTTAACTATGCCATATGAAATAGCTGTGATTGCACACTCAACCTCTACAGTTCCTTTATCTGCCTTCTATGTACTGGGAATGTTTATACTTACTAGCTGCGGCAGAAAATGTAGTTCTGTTTTTGGCCATTTAGCAGACACTTGTTACTTTAACTTGAGGTTATAGCAAACTGTAAATAAGCTAAGCTTCTATGCGGGAAGATCCAGCTGCTCATTTGAAAATGTTGGGTATCTAGGTCAGCTAACACCTTAGTGTCTCCCTGTTTGAAAAGCTGTAAATTTGGCTTTAGGTTCTCTAGACCATTATTTCTCAACCTTTAGTGCCCTTTAAAAAAAATTGTAAGTACCCCTAGTACTTACAGTTTCCTCACACACTTTTTCTACCATTGCAACACATTTGTGTTTAAACAACTTAATTGTAGCCGGGGGGCAATGAAATTTTTGGGTGTGAAAAGTACAAAAACAACAAAGCGCTTTAAAACTTGCAACACGTTCCATTTTCTCCAAATTTCAGTTGACATACCTCCCCTAGTCCTCTCGAGTACCCCTAAGGGTACTCATACCACTGGTTGAGAAACACTGCTCTAGAGTGAGATGCAGAAGCCGCCATTGCTGGGCCATGTGGCTGGAAAGTCCTATCCCATCACAAATCTAAAATGCTACATTAATATAAATCTGTTGGAGATCAAGTGGGTACAACTCTTCTCCCTCTGGCTGTTAGCAGACTGGCATGCCAGAGGGAATAGTGCTGTCTGCTGCAGCAGACTTCCTTTTTTTCTTTGACTTTGCAGCAAGTCAGGACACTAGCTGTCAACACAGTAGGCACACAGGCTGAAGTGACTGAGGGCTGGTAGACAGAACATGTTTAGTCACTCGCTGCTGGGTCACCAGTGTTCAGTGATCTCAGTAATCCAGTTTTCTCTGGAGGAGGAGGTCAGGAGAGTCTCTGAACATGTGAAAGAGATTAGCATTGATGAAGAGATTTAACCCACAGGGGAGCCCCCACCAGGTTACAGCTTGAATGTTTGTACTTTAGCATTGGCTGTTCTATTACATATTCACTTCTCCCACTAAGAATTACCGTGCACACAGCAATGCTGGTGCGTGGAACTGCAAACTCCTGGGAGGCAGCAGTGAATGTTGTGCCAAAACTCCCTCATTCAGATGTGAACAGATCTCTTACGAAGAGGATAGTCATACATGAAGGGGCTCTTGCCCGGGGGTTTTCAAGATCCATTGTTTTATTTCCTAGTGCTGGGCTTTGACAAACTTCCTATCTGGGGTATCCTCCTAATTTCGGCGGGGAGTGCTGTTGTCTGTGCTCTCATCGTCTGGTTCTTTGTGTGTCCGAGAATGAAGAAGAAAATAGAACGTAAGTAACTCCAGAATGACATATCACATGCTCTGCTTAAATATCCTGTTTTGACTCCCCTTGCTTGCAGTAGGGGGCAGTCTGATAAATCTGACCCAACAACCTATTTCATTAAATGATCGTAAGGGGGTTTAACACTCAAATCTCTTGGCCTCTTCTGAAAATCCCACGAGTCACTTAAGTATTTGTAATAAGCTGTGGCTGGTGTCATTGTAAAACTAAAATTACAGTCTGACTTCCAAGGTGTCCCCTTAAGCATCCTTCCAGCTGAGTAGCTATCTCACTGGTAAAACAGTACTTCTCTTGGCAGGCTGCAGCAACTTCTCTACCCAGTTATCTGTTCCAGACTGAGCTGCAATGGAGTGGGCTTTAGGCACCACAGAACAGTTACCTTGAGTTGTATACTCTTAAACAGTGCAATTTTATTCCTCTAAAGCCGTGGTCCCCAACCCGGTGCCCGCGGGCGCCATGGCCGGTCCCGGCCCCGGGAGCACCGCGCGTGCCCTTGCCGGCTCTGGCGCCGGCCTTGGCCCCGCCCCCGGGGGCACCGCGTGTGCCCTGGCCCCAGCCTTGGCCCCGGGCGCGCAGCGCTTACGGGGGGGGGGCGCCGGCCCCGGGCATGCAGTTGGGGGGGGCCGCCCCCGGGCGGGCAAGTGTCCCCGCCCCCTGGCGCCCGGCGGGCGAACGGCCATGCCCCCTGGCGCCCGCCAACCTGAAAAGGTTGGGGGCCACTGCTCTAAAGGCTGCCCTGGGTAGAGAATGCAAAAGGCAGTGTGCCTAATTGTGGCATATCACCTTTAATACCACATGCACCTGATGAGCAACCTGACTGTGCTATTGCAGATTAGCTTTAGGTGGGTGATCTCATAGGATCCCTGTCCTGTAGCAAAGCATATCTGTTGAAAGGCACTCAGATAGCATTCCCCAGCCTCGTCATTCTAATTATCTGGGGGGCTTCTGTGGAATCAAGCACCATTTTGCCAATGTTACTGAGTCCTGGGAGAGGTTTCCTAAACAATAGGTAAGAGAAAATAGTGATTGACAAGTACCCTTGCCAGACTTGCCTAAATGTGACTCACTGCTTGTTAGATACTTTCTGGCTGCCCTTGAAACAGCTCATCCTAGCTGCTAAAGGAGCTTCATACGGACTCTTGCCATAATTTACATTCCCCCCCTCGCCAATGTAACTCGGAGAATCTGTTAGCAGCTGTTTGGGTTTCAGCATAGCCTATTCCTGTCCAGAACCCCAGTGACGCACATACTGCAGTAGTGTGAGCAGCCACGCGCAGCACTGCAGCAGAGCTAGGAAACTCCATGCTATTAAGTCTGGCTGGTCAGGGCAGAGACTAAAAAGTTCTGAGCAAGTGCTTGCAGGGAGCTAAACTCTGAAATCAATTGTCTCTGCTTTAATAGTACAGACAGGGAAGCTTTTAATTGATTCCTGGTGTTCTTGCTCTGAAGATTTCAAGCACTTAAATGTTTAGTTTTGCCTGCCTCCTATAAGGTAGGAGTCTTTCCACTTTGCCTTGGGGAAACAAGCAGAGGTTAACCAGGTCTGAAATTTGGCTTTATCTGGTTAGGTTCTTTAAACAGGAATTTCCAGAGGAGCAGCCTCCCCCCCCCCCCCCCATGCTCTTTTAGAAGTCATTGGAGAGCTGTGTTTAGATCCTCAAGAAAATCATGCTACTTGTACTAAGGTGCATGCTTAGGCATCCAAGAGTGGATTTAGGCCAAAGTCTGCTGTCTAAAGCTGGATCACTCCAGAGTCCCAGTTCTGTACCAACTAGTAGCCTGTTTTGGATCATTTCTGTAAGCTGAAGTTCCTACCATCAAGCCTCCAAATCAGAGCCGAGTGAAGGATGTTTGGCTGGGGCTCATGGAGAAGAAAAAAGTGGCTCTTCAAATTGAAAATTTTCATTTTTCTCCCTGAAATAACCAAAAATGTGTAAGGTTTTTGTTTTAACCTAGACACATTGTCTAGGTTCTGAGGGTTTTATAGCTGAATTTCAAAGCTACGGTTTTGACATCAAAACACTTAGAATTACAACATGGAACATTTTGTTGTGAAATGTTCAGAGCACTCGTTTCAGCTTTAGAGAGGGCGGGTGAGATCATCTCTTATTGCAGTGTTTCTCAACCTTTTTGATACCAGGGACCAGCCTGCTGCCTTCCTACTGCTGGAGAGCTCAGAGTGGTGCAGGTCCACTGATCAATTATTGACAGTTTTATTGGGCTAACTTCAGTTGACGAAAGACAGGGTTTCAAATTTACACAGAGCTCTTGTCAGCTCTGTGAGCTTGAAACCTTGTCACTGACACCGACAGAAGATGGTCCAATAAAATAACCTCACCCACCTTGTCTGAAATATCTAGACCAGCAGCTACCCCACTGCTACTTTCCCCATACTCTTTTGACAGACTTACTGGTTTTGGGGTTTTTTTGGCCTATCCCCACTCTCGGTATTTAAAGTTGAGAGAGCGCATTAAGGTCAAGCTTGGTGTATTCTTCCAGATACTCCTGGCAGTGAAACCTTAGAGTTGCATGGCTCATCACCATGCTGAAAGCTGCTTTCTTGCCCAGTGCGGTCTGTGATGCAAGAACTGTAGAGTACACAGATCGCTCGTGTGTCACTTGCAGGGTTAAAGCATGTGACAGTACAAATTGCAGCACTTCGCTTATGATACCCTGAGAGAGTTGCTGCTTAATACTGCTCCCAGAAGAAGAGTGGCTGTCGTCTAGATTTAAAATCTTTAATTAAAATAAGCTTTCTGGCTCCATTGTAACATGCGTATCTTGGCTGCACTACTGTCCAGCCATCGACCTTGTAATTTCTCTTTGCTGCTGCTTGTGCCATTCTAGGATTGGATCTAGCTTTTTAACACTAAACTGGAAGCAAGCAGTTGGAGCCATCTGTAGCTAGTTCTTGGTGGCCCTGTTCTTGGTGTAGAGTGAAGAACCATGGCCTCTAATGCAGAGCCCCCAGTCCCATTAGTCACTCTGCCAGTTATAACCACACTTGTGTTGGATGCAAAGAGGTCCCAAAATAGCAAAGCATAGTTCAGACTAGTGAATTCTTTTACAATCTGGCAGCCCCATGCACAGCACAATGTGTAACCCCTCTAAACATGCAGATACTTACGTGGCTACCAGTTTGTGCTGTAAACTGAAATCCAGCTGCTGTGACTCTTGAGTTCTGACTGGTACCAGCATTGCCCAGGTCTCTGTGGATGCAGAGTAGGCTGGAATCAGGTGCTAAAGGTTTTAAATGACAGTAGCCTTGGCTACTAAGCCACTGCTTTGTTCTATAGGAGAGATCAAATCAAGTCCTTCTGAGAGCCCCTTGATGGAGAAAAAGAATGGCCGGAAGGAAGACCAAGATGAATCTAAAGTGCCACTGGGTAACGGAGTGGGTGACAGCAAGAGCCCAGTCTCTGATGTGTCTGCTGGGCATCACAGGGCAGCGGTGGAGGAGAGAACAGTGTCCTTCAATTTGGGAGACTTGGAGGAAGCTCCAGAGCGGGAGAGGCTCCCTAGTGTAGACCTGAAGGAAACAAACATTGACAGTGGTGAGTTGGGGTTAGCACAAGGGTGGGCAGCCTGGTCTGCAGGCCCCATCTGCATATGGAAATCATATGGTGGGCTGAGAGGACTTGTGGTGGGTGGGGGTGCTCTTTAAGGGAGGTACCAGTGATGACTCGGGGCCCTGCTGGCAGTGACACCAATGCAACTGTACCAGACCACCGCAGAGGGGCACGGTAGCTGGGACATGTATGGCCCTGGGTGGCTTTGAGACTCGCTGCTGAGGGTGGTCCAGCCCTGGAAGCAAAGCAGTGACGTGCTTGCTCAGTAAGGCTTTGCGTGCCAGTAGATGGTGCTTATCAAGGACTTGAGTTGGTGGCTGGGGAACACTGGGGTGGGGCTGGGGAAGCCCCCGACCTCTCTCCTGTGGGAGCTCAGGGCCAGATAAGGCCTGGCAGTGTGAACGCAGCCTACAGGCCATAGCTTGCCCACCCTGGTTAGCAGCTTTCCATTACTTGAGACCTTATGGCTGGAGGCTGAGCCCTGTAAGCATCATGCAAGTCAGGGCCCAGTGGTACAAGCATGAGGTCTTGTGCAGGGATGTAACAGGGCAGTTGATTAACTGATAAGCAAAAGCTTATAAGTAATGCTATAGACCACATGCATTCTTTCCTCCTCTTCTCTCCCCCCCCCCCCAAACGCCAGTAAACTTTTTAGCAGGCTGGCCAACAGCCCCCCTCAGTTCTGGCTTGTGCCACCTGCACCAGACAGGCTGCTGCCACCCCATAAGGGGGGCTGTTTTTTTTAACTGTCTCCCTTCATGGACCAGCTCCCGCCTGGCATCCTGTGCTGCTGCCTCTGTATCAGCTCCTCGAACGGGGCTGGATCAGACCGGCTGCTGGCCCCACCCTCGGACTATAGACTAGTCAAGTAACCAATAAGAATTCATGAGGTTAACCAGCTATTCAGTTAACTGATATTTAACATCCCTAGTCTTGTGCTTTTGATTGGGCTCCTGTTTGAAGCATATTCCTCACTCCTGGCCAGATGGATGGGAGTTACTCTACTTCTCTTTGCAGGAGCTGTGCAGTTGCCCAGTGGCAACCTTGTTCAGTTTAACCAAACTGTCAGCAACCAGATCAATTCCAGTGGCCACTACCAGTACCACACAGTGCACAAGGACTCGGGTCTGTACAAAGAGCTGCTCCACAAGCTTCACCTGGCCAAAGTGGGCGATTGCATGGGAGACTCTGGTGACAAGCCGCTGAGGCGGAACAACAGCTACACTTCGTACACCATGGCCATCTGTGGCATGCCGCTGGATTCGTTCCGTGCCAAAGAGGGCGAGCCAAAGGGGGAGGAGATGGAGAAGCTGACCTGGCCTGGAGCAGACACTAAGAAGAGGGTCCGTATGGACAGCTACACTAGCTACTGCAATGCTGTGGCCGATACCCACCCGGCAGCAGCTGTGGATGTAGATGTGGGCAAGGTGGAGATGGGAAGTGGTGACAGGAAGTGCAGCACTGGCTCTCTGGAGGAGTGGCATGACCAGGATAGACCAGAAGTGTCCCTGCTGTTCCAGTTCCTGCAGATTCTCACTGCCTGCTTCGGTTCCTTTGCTCACGGCGGCAATGATGTCAGGTCAGTGACAGGTCCCAGAGTGCCCCTCCAAGGCCAAATGCCATGTTAATGCAATACGCTGACCTCCTCTGGAGCACACATGCCTTGCATGCTGGTGAGGGATGCTTACTGGGGGGGGTAGCACGTTCTTCCTCACGGTAACTGAGTCATCCTGGCAAGTGTGGCAAGTCAGGGTGTGCAACAGTGAAATTGGAGGCATTAATCATTCTCAGCCATTGGCAGGAAAAGAGTCCTTGTTTGACTGCAGTGCATCTGTCTCTTTTTTCCAGCAACGCCATTGGCCCTCTGGTGGCTCTGTACCTCGTCTATCAGACAGGCGACGTGGCTACCAAAGTGGCAACTCCCATCTGGCTGCTGCTCTACGGAGGTGCTGGGATCTGCATTGGTCTGTGGGTCTGGGGGAGAAGAGTCATTCAAACCATGGGGAAGGATCTGACTCCCATCACCCCATCTAGGTAAGACGCTTCATGGGACACAGGATGCTCGTGGTATTTATTTTCAGTGTACTGCTTCCTAAGTACATAACACATTAGTAGGCAGAGGCTGAGTAAGCATGAAACTGACTAGGCAGTGCAGAGTCTGCAGCCTGCTGAAACTTTTGTTAATTCTTTCCTACTTGCTTGTTCACATTTCAAACTTCCTAGTGCTCAGAGGTACAATAGCTTTGTTCAAAGCAGTGGTGGGAAGGCAATTTCACTCATCACCCCTCAGTGCTGCTTCCAGTGGTGGTATTCTAAAGTGCATTTGAGCCTATGGCCCTAGTCCCTGCATGGGATCAGGGTGTTTTACTCAACACCCTATCTCTAGGTCAGAAGCCAGCAGAGTTGGACCTTCCACTGTTGCTTCCATCTCCACTGAATTCCCTGCCACCATACCCAGGTGGCTGTCATGGTGACTCAGAAGGCAACTGATCTGATGCCCCATATTGTCTGGGACCAGGATATTATAGATCAAAGCAAATGCCTTGAGAAATTGAATGCAAATAACTATGGAGCCCATGAATGGCCTACTCAGTCTCCTTTGTGTAAAGGGTGTGGTGCCAGGGAACTCATTTGGCTTTTGTCTAACCCGCATCTCTGCAGGAGGTTACCCATACTAGAAATGGAAGGGAAAATGAATCAATTGAAAGGTCTGGAGCCTTGATTTTAGCCTCTAGCTGTCAAGAGGCTCCATACAAAGCAGAAGTGTGTAGAAAATCTAAAGATTTCAGTTAACCTGGTTAATGAGACCTGGAACCCCGCACAGAACAGGAGCCATAAGTCAGTTGTGTGCGCCGTGCCCGTGGGCTGCCTGTGCTCAGATCCCTTGCTGACAGAGTAGGTCCAACAGCCTGACATAACTATCTTTGCGTGCACAGTGGCTTCAGCATTGAACTGGCATCTGCTGTGACTGTGGTGATTGCATCCAATGTTGGTCTCCCCATCAGTACAACACACTGCAAAGTAAGTAACGTGCTTGCCGGTGGGCTGACTGGCTCGTGGTGCCCAGCCTGAGTTTTGCAGGAAATGTGCTGGTGCTGGGGGTGGAGTTTGTGCTGTGGGCGTGGGACCAGAAGCGATGGTCTGCTCTGAGAATCCAGGGCCTTCAAGTACTGGCTCTTGCCTTTCCACCTCAATCTCAGAGCTGGCTAGCACTGCATTGCAGAGTAGCTTCCAAAAGACCAGGCATTGGGCGTTGGCAGGCCTAACGTCTGCATGCAGATCTGTCCATTGTGGCTAATGAGCATAGTGACCCTAGGAGGTGGGAAGGGAGAAGCTACAGAGAAATGGATGTTGGGGAGAAGTACTTGGGCTCAGTACAGTGTAGAACAAAAAGCAGTTTGTCCAACAGGCCCATTATGAAGCTGCCAAGCTCCCGAGGCCACTCGCGTCATGGGAAAGTCATTCCACAATCCAGCCTGTGAAACACTTCTGCCGGTCCCTTGGTGCCTGGCCCCATGCCGTGCTGGCTCAGCACCCCCAGGCACTTCACCTGAGTCATGCTGAAGTGTTCTCGCTGGACTCAGAGGTGCCTCGTCTGAACCAAGTCAGCACTGCGCTCTCCCTAGGAAGGCCACACTGGGACCCGAGTGTGCCTGAAATGGTGCAGCGTATTGGTGTGACCGATCGGAAGGAGTTCCCCAAGAATGGGCTGGGATCTAGAAAACCTGCCTTATGCTGAGGTTGCTGAAGCTCAGTCTAGCTTAGCCTAGAGAAGACTGAGGGGACTGAGCCCTGGGGTCAGTCTTCCAGCAGACAAAGGCAAAATCATAGTGGTCCATAGGACCATAGTGGTCTTTAAGTGATGGTCCCTTGGTGTATCTCCCATAGGTGGGCTCCGTGGTCTCGGTGGGCTGGCTCCGTTCCAGGAAGGCTGTGGACTGGCGTCTCTTCCGTAACATCTTTCTGGCGTGGTTTGTCACTGTCCCGATTTCTGGCCTCATCAGTGCAGCTATCATGGCACTGTTCAAATATGCCATCCTGGGCGTGTGAGACCAGCATGGGTGAATCACAGCAGCTTGCTGTTCGAGCGGCAGTAGCAGAGCTAGGCTGAATTGCCTGGCGTGGAGATGGAAATGTTGCATTTGTGCTCTAACTGCTTTCAGGCTAAATGAGTCCTCTCTAAATTAGCTGCAAAATGACCAGCGTCCTGACTGATCTCATCACGTCTGTTTCCTGTTGGACCATGAATCCCTGTATATATTTCTCTATTCTTTTGTATCAAGCTTACCTTCCATTATGTTTGTCACTGATGTATCCTTTGTAAAATTTGTTTATCCTTGCGCTAAACTTAGAACTGGCAGGCACAGTCAATTCTAGTGTGACCAGCTTGGAGGGGTGACTGTCCCACAGCCATGCTGGCTCTAGGTTAGCAGTAATGGGCACAGAAGCCAGAGTTATTTTTTAAATAAAACTTTTAAACTAAACATACCTATTGGCTGACTCCTTGTGGAGCAATACCCGTTATCCACCATCTCCTGACCCTTCTTTGCAGCTCTCATGGTGCTTGTGGGACATGTTACCGGCTCCCTGAGAGCTGTGACAGTTGCTGGGGGGAGGGTTCTAGGAAGCAGGTTGTAATGTGTCCAGCTTTGCTGCCATTTCAGTAGTGAGGGGTGCAAACAAGAGAAACCTGCAGTACCACGATACTCCGTCTTGTGTGGTCTTTTGATCTTGTCCATTGCCCAGTTCCTGCTTTGGGAAGAGAAACCTGTGGTTGCTTGGGGAATCAACATTGGTGGCTCCCTGTGGTGGAGCCCTCACACCTCGTGCATGTGCTCCTGAGCTCTGGGGGAGTTTGTTTTGAATCTAGGCTGCTCTAAACTCTCAACCCAGTTGATTTAAATGTTGAGCTCACTGACGGCTGTCCCCTTATTGGCCGAGATGCTGGCTGCCTCCAGTGACCCTGACCCTGCAGCACTCTGTTCCCCGATGCTACCTCTGACAAGCTTCATTTTGGAATAAATCTTTGGGATTTTCCATCCAGCAAAGTGATCCCCTGCGGATGCCCCAGGCAGTGTGCTCCATCCTGTGATCTCAGCGTGACTGGCTCTGCCTGAAGGAACATGACCTCCTTTCAGAGCTATAGCAAGTTACCTGGGCCCTCCCTCAGCTGCTGAGCCAAGAGCATGTACAAAGCAGAGTTCCCCCTCCCAGTGCTTGTTCCCTTGGGCGAAGGGGAGAATCCTTTGAAAGGGCGCTAAGCGAGAGGGAAGGTGAGGGCTCTGCTGAGCTGTTGGCACCGTTGTTCTCCCCCCCTGGGTCAACCCGTTTTCGGTGCCTAGACAGAACTGCAGGCTGCCCTCAGCCTCGCCCGTCTCGTGCTGTTACAGCAGCTTCTCACACTGGGCTGACGTTAGCCCTGACTCTGGCACACTCTAACCCAGTGCTCAGGCTGCAGGATTGACTGTTTCTCTTGGGGGCCAGGCACGGAAGCCACGGCAGTCCTGGGTGATGCTGGGCTCATTAATGCCTTGGTGGCTGGAGTGGGAGCATTCCCTGTGGCAATGACCAGACAGCTGCTTTGGAGCTGGACTGGATATGCTGCTCGAACAGTCCCCCTGGGCCACTGCCCTAGAGCGAGGATGCAGCCCTGCGTTCACAGGGCCCTGCAGGCCTGTGATGCTGAGAAGGGGCTTGGAAGGAAGGAGCTGGTAGCGTTCCATCAGCACCTCCAAGGAGATCAGTGTTGCCTCCATTTTACAGAGGGGGAAGCAGATTCCAGCCCAGTGGTGCAATAGCTGGAGTGAGCCAGGCCCTGGCTGCGCAGCCTCAGCTGCTTGCTGTGGAGCAAGCTGTGCGCCCTGGTGTCCCAGGGAGCCAGAACTGGGCAGAGGGGTCTTGTTCTCAGTGCTTGCTCCTGAGCAGCTTCAGCCTGTCAGCGGGAGGACTGAGCTTTGCTCCTCCATGTCTGCTCCATGCAGCTGTTGCAGGGTGCAGCAGTTCTGTGCTCCACACAGGGTGGTGCTGGGGTGTCCTCGAAGAGGCCCTGCCTTGGTGCTGGGGTTCAGGTGGTACTGGCAGCCGGGGTCAAGGGAGCAGCTCGTGATACTCCCACGCTTCAGTCTCCTAAGCCAAAGCAGCATCAGGTGCGCCTGTGCCTGTTCCACTAACAGCAGCTCCCTGCTCTGTGGCCAAGTGCTGGAGCCTCTCAATGGCCGAGCTCCTGACAGACTCTGGGAGTGAAAACAAGGTGCTGAGGGAAAGTGGCTTCATGGAGCTGTGCCTTGGCCCCTTGGCTGGCCGGCTGCAACTACGGCTGGAAACCCGAAGGGCCACAAAGCTGGGCTGTGCCCGGAGAGGGGCGGGGGGAGAGTGCTGGGCTGGTGGAGCAGAATGGAGCTGGGGGCAGGCAGGGGGGAAGGAATCAGCTGGCCCTGATGCCTTCTCTGATGCCCTGCCTGGGGCCGAGGTGGAAGTGCTGCTCATGATGCACCTGCCCTCTCCTTGGTGGAGTGGAGCTGGGTGGTGGCAGTGTGTTCAGCCTGATTCCTTCCAGCGCTGCTGCGGAGAACCTCTCCGACCCAGTGGGCTGGGGCCCACGTTTCACAGTTGCCCCTCCTTTGCTGCGAGTTAGCGGACCCCCCCCTCCTGTGACCTCCCTTAAACACCCACAGCCCAAGGGGAGGGTTCATCTCAGCTGTGGCATCCCCACGACCCCTGCCTGTCACGTCTCTGGCCCCCCAGCTCACTGCTCTAGCACTAGGGATCCCATCTGCCAAGCAGGCACAGTCCAAGCTGTGGGCACCTTTCTCACTCCTGGGGCTGCTGCGGAGGAGTAAGGAGCTTCCTGGGCACTGCTGGGGACCGGACTGGGCTCTTTGCCCCAGCAGCACCAGCTGGGGTAAGGCAGTGCCATGCCCTTACAAAGATGGCGTCGGCCCAGTTCCATGCTTTGTGCTTTCAGGCACCCCAGGCTGAGCCCAGTCGGTCCTTGCCTGTCTCTCCAGCAGGCTGCACGTCCCAGCCAGGTGTTTTGTGGAGCAGACCCTGGCAGCCACTAGCAGAGCACTGGGCGGGGCATCCTGGGGTGGGGGCCGGGGCAGAGAGCTGTCTCTGGATACTCTGGCAGGCTAGACTCCTGTGCCTGGGCTTGGTGACAGCCTGAAAATCTGAGCTGGTGCCTGTATGGTTTGTGATGAGGGGTGGGAAGGACTTCTGGCCTGGGAAAGGGTGGGGCCTCTCATCCTAGGGGCTGGCACACATGAGGGTCAGTGCCCCCCCAGTGGTGGTTAGTGCCGCCTGCCTGCCATCCCCCATCTGGCTGTGCAAAGGCTTGAGCATTCAGCCTGGATTACAGAGGGGGAAACTGAGGCAGTAGACAAGCCAGGGCTAGAATCCAGCCATCGGGTCTGCCAGTCCTGTGCTGTAACCACTAGACCGTGCTGCCCCATGCTCTGGGGGCCTGCCAGCAGGCCTGGTTTGCGCTGCTACTCCATGCCCTGGCTGGTGCTGGGCAGAGGCTTTGCAGGAATGTGAAGCATGGGGCACAGCAGAGCTGGGGGAGCAGCTGCCCTGGGCTGGTACTTGGAAGGAACCCGTGGCCCTTCCCCTGCAGCTGACTACGGGCACCTCCTTCCGAGCCCCAGCCCAATGTCAGTGCAAGGTCACCGGCAGCTGCCGCAGTCAGACGTCACCGGCTCATTCCTCCACGTTAGATCAGCTCACCTCTCAGCAGCCCCTGCTGCTCGGTCAGGTGCCAGAGGCACTGCCCTCCTGCCCGGCACCTGCCACGCTTGCCAAGGGGCCGGGCGCCCAGCCAGGAGATAGGGGCCTCCAGAGATTGATGTGAGGCAAGAGCCGGGGGTGGCTTTCAGCCCCATGGGAGCTTCCCAGATGTGGGGCCTGTGTGGGGGGTCTGCATCATAAGCAGAGCTATGCAGTGCCCCATCCCCACCATTCAGGTGAAAGCCCGGCACCCACGCAGGTCCCCGGAGAACCCGCTCCGGGCTCCGGGGTGTGGAAATCCCCGTGCCTCCGTTTCCCCAACTGCAACAGGGCTGGTCTTTATTTTGGGGGAGGGAGGTTCTCTGAGCCCCGCACGTGGCAGATCCATCCCCAGCCGCTTCTCAGAGAGCAGCCCGCACCCCAGCTGGTGCAGTCCTGGGGGATGCGGCAAGGGTTGCATTTGCAGCCATAGGAAAATTGCAGAGTTCCCCGGGATTGGTGGTTGGAGAAGGATGGAGCCCTGAGGGATGGGCTGTGATTGGTCCCGGCACTAAAGGCCCACCCACCCTGACAATCACCCCAGGGTAGGGCCTGCAGCCCCGTCAGAGCATGCAGGGAACCTGTCCTGATGCCCGTCCTCCCATCCCCCGATTTCACTCTGGACCCTTCCCTGACTCAGTCCTGGCGGGGGGGTGGTGGTGGTCCTGCTGGGGCTCCCCTGTCTGGAGCCACTCAGAATACAGGCACCTGAGTGGGGGAGGGGAACCCCATTGGGTCTGAGTCCTTCCCCTGGGAGGGAATCTGTTGGGGGAGGGGAGGGACCTTGGGCCCATAGCAGGGAGCTTGCTGGAGGAGGGGTTCCCAGGCATGTGCGGGGGGTGTCCGGACTGGGTCAGACCAGAGGCTGCCGAGTTTGCTTGTTTCCCAAGTAGACGGGATGGGAGTCCTGGGTGCCCTGCCTGGGGGAGACTCACTGGGTGCTCCGGTGACCTCTGGCTACACATGGAAAGGGCCCAGGCCCCCTGCTGCAAGTGGGAGCAGCACCCCCCAATCAGGCCCCCAGCAACCGGATACGTGCACACATGGACTATGGAGTGCACAGACACCCACGGCCACACCCAGACACGGCACCCCTGTGCACGCACGGGAGACAGGCACAGACACCCAGGCCACACCCAGACACGGCACCCCTGTGCACGCACGGGAGACAGGCACAGACACCCACGGCCACACCCAGACACGGCACCCCTGTGCACGCACGGGAGACAGGCACAGACACCCACGGCCACACCCAGACACGGCACCCCTGTGCACGCACGGGAGACAGGCACAGACACCCACGGCCACACCCAGACACGGCACCCCTGTGCACGCACGGGAGACAGGCACAGACACCCACGGCCACACCCAGACACGGCACCCCTGTGCACGCACGGGAGACAGGCACAGACACCCACGGCCACACCCAGACACGGCACCCCTGTGCACGCACGGGAGACAGGCACAGACACCCACGGCCACACCCAGACACGGCACCCCTTTGCACGCACGGGAGACAGGCACAGACACCCACGGCCACACCCAGACACGGCACCCCTGTGCACGCACGGGAGACAGGCACAGACACCCACGGCCACACCCAGACACGGCACCCCTGTGCACGCACGGGAGACAGGCACAGACACCCACGGCCACACCCAGACACGGCACCCCTGTGCACGCACGGGAGACAGGCACAGACACCCAGGCCACACCCAGACACGGCACCCCTGTGCACGCACGGGAGACAGGCACAGACACCCAGGCCACACCCAGACACGGCACCCCTGTGCACGCACGGGAGACAGGCACAGACACCCACGGCCACACCCAGACACGGCACCCCTGTGCACGCACGGGAGACAGGCACAGACACCCACGGCCACACCCAGACACGGCACCCCTGTGCACGCACGAGAGACAGGCACAGACACCCACGGCCACACCCAGACACGGCACCCCTGTGCACGCACGGGAGACAGGCACAGACACCCACGGCCACACCCAGACACGGCACCCCTGTGCACGCACGGGAGACAGGCACAGACACCCAGGCCACACCCAGACACGGCACCCCTGTGCACGCACGGGAGACAGGCACAGACACCCAGGCCACACCCAGACACGGCACCCCTGTGCATGCACGGGAGACAGGCACAGACACCCACGGCCACACCCAGACACGGCACCCCTGTGCACGCACGGGAGACACATGTGAGACAGGCAGACACCCTCCCCGGACGCACTCAGTGTGAGCCTGCGCACGCACACACACACTGCTTGAGCCCAGCCTCCTCCCAAACGGGGGTGTGAAGCCACCTGAGATTAGGCTCCGTGGTGGGGCAGTTGCCCCACGTGGCTCCCCGAGGGCTGCGGTTGGCTCCAGGGATAGGGAAGCCCTGCCCAACGCTAGGAACATTCCTTCTGGGGCTGGCAATCCTGCCGGGGCAAGCCACAGCCCTGCAGCTGCGCAGCACCCCATGACATGGCTGGCCAGAGCTTGGCAAGGTGAGGGCTCTGCTGAGCTGTTGGCACCGTTGTTCTCCCCCCGGGTCAACCCGTTTTTGGGCCAAAATCTATTGACACTGTTATCAGGTGAGGTCAGATGGAGCCACGTCAGTGCCAGAAGGGCAAAAGTCTCGCTGGCCTGTGTGTTCACTTTCGGTATCAGCAGGAGAGAGGACTCGCCTGCACTTCTGTCCTAACCCTGGCCGGACACTCTCAGGGCGTTGCTGTGTGCGGGGACACAACGGTCATGCTCCACCCCAGAGGCGGCTGCATTGCAGCGAGGATTGAAAGGTTCATGCTGCAGTAGAAATTCCTCAGGGTCTCGGGTTAAAATGGCTAATAAATATACATTGTTAATAAGAGCAACACCTCACAAGTGTGATCTAATTAGTCCTCCGGGTAGACGGTGTCATTATCACTGCTGAACACGGGGCTGAATGGAGGGAATTAGTGCTTGGTGTTCTGTGTATTTCTGGAGCATTTCGACACCCTTTCTCAGATCAGCCCCCCAGCATGCAGGGCGCCGCCCAGACCCCGGCCGAGATCAGGGCCCGTCGGGCCAGGCGCCGCCCAGACCCCGGCTGAGATCAGGGCCCGTCGGGCCAAGCGCCACCAGACCCCAGCTGAGATCAGGGCCCGTCGGGCCAAGCGCCACCAGACCCCGGCTGAGATCAGGGCCCGTCGGGCCAGGCGCCGCCCAGACCCCGGCCGAGATCAGGGCCCGTCGGGCCAGGCGCCGCCCAGACCCCAGCTGAGATCAGGGCCTGTCGGGCCAAGCGCCGCCCAGACCCCGGCTGAGATCAGGGCCCGTCGGGCCAAGCGCCGCCAGACCCCGGCCGAGATCAGGGCCCGTCAGGCCAAGCGCCGCCAGACCCCTGCTGAGATCAGGGCCTGTCGGGCCAAGCGCCGCCCAGACCCCGGCTGAGATCAGGGCCTGTCGGGCCAAGCGCCGCCCAGACCCCGGCTGAGATCAGGGCCCGTCGGGCCAAGCGCCGCCCAGACCCCGGCTGAGATCAGGGCCCGTCGGGCCAAGCGCCGCCAGACCCCGGCCGAGATCAGGGCCCGTCAGGCCGGCCGCCACCCAGACCCCGGCCGAGATCAGGGCCCGTCAGGCCGGCCGCCACCCAGACCCCGGCCGAGATCAGGACCCGTCAGGCCGGGCGCCGCACTAGCTGGAGCTTCCTGAGTCCTTCATGCCCAGATCAATGGGAGGGCTGGAGCACGTGCTGGAGGGGACGGCGGCTGGTGGCACCAGTGCCTGGGCATTGCCTGCCAGGGTGGGCCACAGTCTCTGAGGCAGCTGGAGCTGGTGAAAGCGGCACCCGTGAGAGTTTAGCATCAGTGATAAACCCAGATAATCCAAAGGCACCAACTGAACTCAGCACGGGGGAAACTGAGGCACGGGTCACACTGTGGAGCCGGAACGAGGGCGTCCTGGCTCCCCGGCCTGTTCGCGCTCACTGGCCGCTGGCAGGTTCCCATCTTGGCGTGAAATCCCGAAAGAAGCAGCCGCTGTCCCCAACGCTTGGCTGGGCACCACCCCCTCTCCCTGCCTTCCCGCCCAGGGGCACCATGGGAAAGCCGGGCGCCCAGCCCAGGCAGCGGGCGGGGGCTCTGTTACATAAGCTGCCCCTGGGCAGTGGGCACGGGGCCTGGCCCATTGCTCCCCCCGGAAGAGAGCGCGGCGCTTTCACTGCTCCTGGCAGCCGCGCCAGGGCAGGTGGGGGGGCCTTGGCCCTTTCACCTGGGACCCAGAGGCCCCAGCGGAAGCTCATTCAGAGCCCTGGCTGGCAGCAGCGCGGATGCCTCAGGCTCTGAATGCAAATGGGCTTCCCTGGCCAGGGATTGCCCCTGCAGGGACCCCGGGCAGCAGGGGGCTGCTCAGGGTGGGCTTGGGGGTCTGACCAGGGGAGCCAGGTGTCAGGACTCCTGGGGTCCGTCTCAGGCCTCCCACCAGAGAGCAGGGTGGGCACTAAAACCCGCTCTGCCAAAGCTCGCGGAGAGGCGGGAACGAGGCACGCAGGACGGGTGCTCACTGCCCAGGAGTGGGGATGGGGCGGGGTAAGGACTCACAACGAGCCAATGCTTCCTCCCTCGTACCCAGCGCGCTTCCTCCGGAGCGCTCCGAGCTCGTTGGACACATGGGGAAACTGAGGCACGGCGCAGCCGCACTGCTGGAGGACTCAGGCCTGACGCGTCCTTGTCTTGAGTTGCTTGTAACTTTCCCTTAACGGAACCGGTCTGGGCTGAAATCTCCCTCCAGCCGCATATTCCAAAAACGCTTCCGCTCAAAGGTTCCCAAGCAGGAGATTAGGGGGAGATAAATGGGCTGGTCACAGCAGCATCCCAAGGGCTTGGCGGGTGGCCCTTCTCCCCGGAGTGGGCGGGGAGGTGGTGGAGGTGGAGGGGGGCAGAGAGCGCAGGGGCTGGGGTGGGGTTGGTCCCGGAGGCTCTGCTGACGCTGGAGGGAACAGGAAACAGTTGAGGCAACTATAACAAGCCACCGGCCAGGTAAGGCCACATGGACCTGGTCTGGGGGGAGCCATGAAGGGCAGGCTCAGGGCACGGGGGATGGAGACCTGGCCCCTTTCTCTGGGCTCTGATGGAACCATCGCTAGGAGACTTACCCGCCTTGCCGGATCTGGCCTAGGGTGAGGGTGGGGCTGTACCCTGCCTGCTGGCTTCTCCCCCAAACAGCCCAGAGCATGGGAGGACACCCCATCCACTGGCTTTGCCCCTGGGCTGGGCCAGGAGTGGTGGGCTGTGGGGTGGGGCACAGACGCCTCTCACCAATGCTCCCTGGACCCGCCGCGGAGGGGGGTGCCGCACAGTGGCAGGCAGCTGCTCCCTGGGACAGGACGGGGTGTTGGGCGCTGCCGGCCAGTGGCTTCTGGCTGGAGCGCTTGCTGCCCCCTTGTGGTCATTCCGCGGTGTAACTGTTCCTCCTGCCAGACCCCTCCCTTTTCATGGCTGAGGAACAGTCCCATCCCAGGCACATCCCACTGTCCTGGCACAACCTGCTCCTGACCTTGCGTTACGACAGGAGAAAAGGAAGCTGCATCCCACGTCGGGTGGTCCTAGCTCCGGCTGTGTAGGAGCAGCTCTTGGACTCACCCACGGACGGACGGACAGACAGATGCACATTTAATATATAGATAGTTAGATTAATAATAGCTAATAATCACCCTTCGCCCCCGGAGCTCTTTCCCTCTCAGGAGCCCAAAGTGCTTTTCAAACCGGTGAGTGCTGCCCTCACCACCTCCTTATTCACACCAGAATAAGATGGGTAAACTGAGGCACGGTGTCAGGGCCTGACTTGCCCTGAGGCCACATGGTGGGTCCTCTGCTTGCCAGCACCGTGCTGCGAGAGGACTCCCCAGGGCAGCGGTAGGTCCAGCGTGGGTCTCCTGCGGTGAGCAGGGACAGGCCCTGTCTGGTCCCTGGCTCTGTGGGAAGACAGATCGAATATTCAACTGCTCCCAGGAGGGACAGTTCCTGTCCCAACCCCCACGGCCGGCCGGGGGCCCAGCCAGCTCACCGGTGCGGGTTTAACAGGCATTCCTGGGCTGTTCCTCCCACCCAGACTGCCAGGCCTTTGGGCGGGTGGTGCCCAGAACCCTGCAGCTGATAACGCCGGGTACGGCTCAGCCTGTGCCAGGACAGGGAGCTCCAGTGTCTGAGACAAACAGCCCCCCGGCTGCCATGCCCCCCCCCCCCCCCGTGTTCCCCATGCTGGGGGCGGGAAGCCACTTCCCCTGCAGCCTTTCCCGGGGGAGATAAGGGCAGCTGCCGACACCACCCTTATCAGGGCGGAGCAGGAGGGAATAGACTCGCGAGCGGGGCCGCGGTCCGCGCAGGGCCCTGCTGGTGCCTTATCGGTCGGGCCAGGGCCGGGGCGGGCTGGCCGGACTCCTCCCGCCGGGCCCCAGCGCTGCAGGGAGGACAGAGCCCGAGACAGGCCGTGCTCCGCCCGCGACCGATGGCTCCAAATTGGCCCTTCGCCCTGCCCCCCCGGCCCTGGCAGGGCGCTGAGCCCCGGGCACCTGGCCAGGCTCTGACCACACCCTTCAGCGCTGGCTCTGCCCCAGCCTGGGCCTGTGAGGAAGGGGAGCAGAGGAGGCCGCCCCCCAACTCCTGCCAGTCCTGCTGGGGTCCAGGCTCCGGGCAGGCAGGGCAGAGGAGCCCCCTGGAACCCAGCAGACCGATCGGGCCCCACCGGACTTTGCTCCCCTGCTGCAGGAGCCTGGGGAGAGGCCCTGGCCGCCTGGTGTGCCTGGGCCTTCCGCAGGGTTCAGGAGCCTCGGCTCACGCTCACCCCGGCTGCCTGAGCCCATCCCTGGCTGTGCCCAACGGGGCGGGAGGCACCTGCAGCCCCCGAGGGAGGAGGTTTGGGCTGCCAGGAGGGCACAGTCGCTGGCCAGCACCGGGGGCGGGTGGAGGCTGTTCTCCATGGGGACGCTGAACACGGACCGCCTGTGTGGCTGCATGGCTGCCTCACCCATGGCTCGTGGCTACAGCAGGGGAGGAGGTCAGGGTCTCTGGGCTCTGTTCTGGGAGCCAGGAAGTGCAGAGCTCTGGCACTGCCCCAGGGAAGCTCACAGTGCTATAGTTCTGGCACTGCCCCAGGGAAGTTCGCAGCAGTATAACTCTGGCACTGCCCCAGGGAAGCTCACAGTGCTATAGTTCTGGCACTGCCCCAGGGAAGTTCACAGCAGTATAACTCTGGCACTGCCCCAGGGAAGCTCACAGCACTATAGTTCTGGCACTGCCCCAGGGAAGCTCGCAGTGCTATAGTTCTGGCACTGCCCCAGGGAAGTTCACAGCAGTATAACTCTGGCACTGCCCCAGGGAAGCTCGCAGTGCTATAGTTCTGGCACTGCCCCAGGGAAGCTCGCAGTGCTATAGTTCTGGCACTGCCCCAGGGAAGCTCGCAGCAGTATAACTCTGGCACTGCCCCAGGGAAGCTCACAGCGCCGCAGTTCCAGCGCACCTGCCCTGCACTGCAGCCTTCTGCCACAGAAGATCCTGCTGCTGAGCCCCGGCTGCCCCGGCCCTTTGCCTGCCTTTGCCCCTGCTGGCGACTGGCGTGGTGGGGAGGCTGGCCCTGCCCCTGCTGGCGTGGGGCAATCACTGCCCATCAAGGACAGGCTGGACGGGGCAGCGATAGGGAAGACACGTCAGCCGGAGCTAAGGGGGGGCAGACCCCAGCTGGTGTAACCCTGGGGCAATACTGGGCCCTGGGGTCCCTGTGCCACCCCAGAGGGGCCTGGGGCAGGAGCCATGTCAAGGGGGAGGGATGGGGCCTGACCCACGCCCCAGCAGCTCTCAGCTGGCACACCAGGGACTGGAGGGGGCAGCCTGGGGCAGCCTCTCCCCCCTCGCTACCAGCTACGTCCCGAGTCCCAGCCTGGCCCCGAGCCAGCACAGCAGAGGACTCAGCAGCTGCCCGCACTGGAGTCGCTCCGGATCCAGCCGGGTGCAGAGGCCGGCCTGGGGCGCGGGTGGGAGGCGCTGAGCGCGGGAGACGGAGCTGGGGTCAGGGGAAGCAACAGCAGGACCGGCCTGTCCGGCACCGCCCGCCGAACAGAACCCAGCCGCGGAATCCACCACCAGGGGGCGCCCTGGCACCAGGAACCGGCCCCCAAAGCCCGTCATGGGGGTGTGGCTCTGCCCCAGAGCCCTCCCATCTGCCCCCCCACCCCGCCCCCAGGCCAACTCCCCACCCCACCCCACCCCCAGGCCAACTCCCCAACCTGCCCCACCTCATCTCCCCACCCCCCAGCTGTGGGAGGAGAGTAGGGGACAGTGGTTAGCGCAGGGGGCTGGGAGCCAGGACTGGGGGAGCAGCCCCTGCTGGGGAGGTGCAGCTGTGGGCGGTGCTGGGAGCTGGCTGCTGATCCAGCCCCCCTGCTCTGTGCCCCCCCCCCGCACCATCTGCCCCTTCCCCTCAAGCCGGGGGGGGGGGGGGAGGGGCTCAGTGCTTTGAGCATCGGCCTGCTGGCCCCAGGGCTGTGAGCTCGGCCCTTGAGGGGCCATTTGGGGCTCTGGGGCAGATCTGCCGGGGCTGGACTCGAACTCGCAAGGGCCCTGCCGGCTCTAGCACATGGGCCCAGCTGGGGCAGGACGAGGCCGGCTGGGCGGGGCCATGCCGCGGCTGCCCTGCAGGGGGCGCCAGAGCCCGCGGCTCCAGCCCGTCGCCGCCCAGTGGCTGAAGGACGCAGCTGCAGCCCCGCGGGACGCCTGGGTCCTTTCGCCAGCTCAGTGGGGGCAGCGGGGGCTAGTGGTTAGAGCGAGCGGGGGGAGCCAGGACACGTGGGTTCTCCTGCAGGGGCGGGGCACAATGCGGCTGAAATCCATTTGCGGGGAGGGGGGAGCGGGGGATGATTAACCTCCAGCTGCTTCCCTCCTCCTTGGCATAAGGGTGGATGTGTGTGTGCGCCCCCCCCCCCCCCCGCTCTAACCACTATGGGCACTGTCCTCCCAAAGCCAGGAACAGAACCCAGCCCTCACCGCTAGGCATTGCTACCTTCCCAGAGCTGGGGAGAAAATCCAGGTGTAAGGTGGAACCTGGTAAGTTTCGGGGGGGTGATGAGGCGGCCAGCGAGGGACACACGGGGAGGGCTGAGAGGGTCAGTGGCAGGCTGCACCTGGTGTAACTGGGGACTCCTCCGTCACTTGGGGTCTCTAAACGCTGACTTGGGGTGGCCAGAGCTTAGGGGTCTGTTACTGGCCGAGCCGTCCCATCCACTGGCTGGTTTGGAGGGGTTGGGCCCTGTGCTGTGGGGGACTTGGGGCCTGGATAGCGCAGGGGCTGGCGGGTGGGGGTGGTGGAAGGGGCAGAGTGGGCAGGGGCAGGAAGAGGTGGGGCGGGGGCAAAGCAGGGGCCCTCTCTGTGTGTTCCTGCTCTGTGTGGGCGGCCTGGCCTGTCACGAGCTCAGCCTGGAGGCCCAGGTCCCATTATCTGGGAGCACCGGGTGGGCATGGCCCCCTGCGATGTCCTCCACGCACGTCACAGGGTCACAGCCCTGCTGGCTCCGTGACTCAGCGCCCGGCCCCACCCTGGCCCCCAGAGTGCTGCTCGGCGCCTTCGGCGCAGCAGATGTCAGGCCAATGGGCAAAAGGCAGGAGGCAGGAGCCCCCGAATCCCTGGGTCAATGTACGTGGGTGGCCAGGACTCCTGGGTTCTCCCCCCAGCTCTGGGAGGGGACTGGGGTCTAGTGGTTACACCTGAGAGAGGCATCAGTTGCCTGGGTTCTAGTGCTGCCTGTTGGAAACTGCTGCGGGCCTCAGTTTCCCCCTCTGCTCTAGCTCCTTCAAAGGGGCAGGGGCTGGAGGGGCCCTGCTGGCTCCTGGCTGAGCTGGGACAGGCCCTGAGATGCATTTGGGGTTCTGCTGGGGAAGCCGAGTTCCTCCCCAGGTGCTATGAGAGCAAAGTAGCAAACAGCTGCTCTGCCCGCCAGGCGCCTGCCCATGTGGGGCACTGAGGAGCCCGGAAGGTTCAGCAGCTGGGACCCTGGGCCTCTGGGGAACACAAGAAGGGCTGGGGGCTGGCGGAGGAGAGAGCTGAGCTAGGAGAGCAGGTGGGGGCCCAGCTGAGCTGGCACAAGGGGCTTGGTGCCAGAGAGCTGTGGGGGACAGATGGACAGAGGTCTTTGGGGGATGGGTGGATAGACAGGAGACTGGGGGGGGGCGGATGGACAGACAGGAGGCTGGGTGTGTGTGAATGGACAGACTGAGCTGTGGAGGACAGATGGACAGACAGAGATCTGCTGGGGACAGATAGACAGATGGGGCTGTGGGGACAGACGGGGCTATGGGGGACAGATAGATGGGGCTGTGGGGGGCAGATGGGGCTGTGGGGACAGACAGGGCTACGGGGGACAGATAGATGGGGCTGTGGGGGGCAGATGGGGCTGTGGGGACAGACAGGGCTACGGGGGACAGATAGATGGGGCTGTGGGGGGCAGATGGGGCTGTGGGGACAGACAGGGCTACGGGGGACAGATAGATGGGGCTGTGGGGGGCAGATGGGGCTGTGGGGACAGACAGGGCTACGGGGGACAGATAGATGGGGCTGTGGGGGGCAGATGGACAGAGGTCCGTGGTGGATGGACAGACAGAACACTGGAGGGGCTGAGCCTAACCCCCCAAGTGAAGCTTGTGGGAACTTCACATGGTTCTACCCTGATTCCGTGTTGGCTGCTTGGCTGGGGCGACCGTTTTCTGGCTGGGGGGAGGTGACCGGTGGAGCCCGCAGGGGCCGCGCGGGGCCCAGCCTGTCCAACGCCCCCACTGGCCTGGAGAGGGGGAACCGGGGAGGGGGCCCCATTTGCAGATGACACAAAACTGCTGGAGACGGTTCGGCCCGGGCAGCCGGGGAGCCGCTTGGCCTGGATCTCGCCGGACGAGGTGACGGCAACCGAACGTGAACGTTGAGAAATGCAAAGTCCCGCACGTCGGACCCCAGAATCCCGCCGTCCCTACAGCGGGGGGGGGGCTAAAGTCCCAGGCGCCGCCCCAGAGATCTGGGCGAGTTCTCTGCAAACACCCCTCCTGTGCTGCGCCGGCAGCAAGGCAAACCCAAGGCTGGGCGCCGTTACCAAAGGGCTAGAGAATAGCCCGAGAACATCTTCTCGCCCCTCTCTGAACACGGCTACAGAGGGGGGCGCCTCGTCTCCACAGATCTCTTGGCTTTGGAAAAGGTTCCGAAAACGGCAACAAAAGTGCCGAGGGGTTTGGAACGGGTCCCATAGGAAGAGAGATTAAAAAGACTTGGACTTCTCAGCTTAGGAAAGAGGAGGCTGAGGGGGATAGGACAGAGGCCTAGAAAATCGTGACACGTGTGGGAAAAGGGAATAGGGAAAAGTGATGTATTTGTTCCCACAACGTAAGAACGAGGGGTCGCCAGATGGAATGAAGAGGCAGCAGGTTTAAAACAAACCGAAGGAAGTTTTTCTTCACTCAGCTCACCGTTAACCTGTGGAACTCCTTGCCAGGGGATGTGGTGAAGACAGGATTTAGAAAAGAGCTAGATACATTCATGGAGGTTAGGTCCATCAATACTTAGGGAAGGTCCCCCTCCTCTCTTTGTCAGAAGCTGGGACTGGGCAACGGGAGGGATCATGGGATGGTTCCCTCTGGAGCACCCGGCTCCGGCCACTGGGCTGGATGGACCTTTGGCAGCTCTGATTTTCTTACCCCTTTCACACTCGTCAGGGGAGGTGCCTGGGGCTGGGGGGAGCTGGGGCGGTTTTGTAAGGGCAGGGATGCAGAGACCCTGCGGAGGGCAGAGATGGGGGAGCTGCATGGAGGAGGGTGAATGTGGCTGAGCTGGGGGTGGGGTCAGGGAGCGGGCATGGGGGGCGATGCTGTGGGGGTGCTGGACAGGCACTGGGGGGCAGTTGTAGCTGGGCCAGGCAGGGAGGCCGAGGGGGTTGGCCGAGGGGCAGGGCGTGGCACCGGGGAGAGGACGGGAGTCCGGGGGTGGGGCGGGGCAGAGCTGGGAGAGCCCCTGGGGGCCACGGGGCTCCTGGGAAGGCTGGGACCGGGCGCAGGGGTGGGGCTGAGGCACGTCCCGGCTCCATCATTACCAGGGGCAGCGGCTCGCCCGGCTCCGGGCTGAGGGGAGGCCCTGGCCGGGGAGCGGCCCCGCAGCGAGCCCCGGGCCGGGGCGGGGCGGGCGGCGGCTCGGCCCGATAGCGCCCAGCGATAAAAGGCTGCGCTGCGCTGCGCTCCGAGGCGCTCCACCTGCCCCACGCCGCGCTCATGGGCAGCCTGGCCGGGGAGCCGCGCGACGCGCCCCGGGGCGCCCCGGAGCCGGAGGCCACCGAGGGCCCCGCCCTCAAGCGGGCCTGTCAGCACCGGTAAGGACAGCGGCAGCCGGCGCCCAGAGCCCACGGGGATGGGCCGATCCCGGCGCCGGCTCGGCTCCCTCCGACTCCTCCGGACCGGGCGACCGGGGGCGAGGGGGGTCCTGGTGTCTCTGCAGGGACCTGCTGGGGTGGCGGCTCCCGGGGCAGTGCGGGGTGAAGGGCTCCGGGGCAGGAGCCGGGCACCTGGGGCTGGCTAGTGAGCTCACAGCAGCGGGATCTGGGCTGCGGGCTGGGCACTGGGGAGGGGGGTGCTCCGGCCAGGCACTGCTGACGCCAAGGTAGTTCCCCCCCATGTGTGGATGGGGAAACTGAGGCCCAACGAGGGAAAGTTGTTCGGCAGAGCTGGAAAGAAAAGCCGGGACGCCTGGGCCCTAGGCCAGTGTTCTCTCCATTAGGCCGCACTACCTCGGGTACCGCTCCTCACTTCACACCTGCTTTGCCCGGGTGTAGGGCGAGAGAATCCGGTTTGTGCAGCTACATCTGCTTCCGGCCAGGACAGCTGGGGGGAGGGGGGGTCTGTCCACCTTCGCCCTAGTACCTGGGCTGCAGGAGCCACTGCGTCTCGATCCCCCCGGTGGCCCCTCCAGCCCCTAGACTGCAGAGCTCTCCGCTCAGTAACCGCCATCCAGTCCTTGGGAAACTGAGGCACAGAGCGGCGCAGGATTGGCCCGGGAATCCGGGGCCGGAACCCAGGATCCCTGCCAGCCCCACGTGGCCCAGATCCCCCAAGCTGATGGGGGGGGGGGCTCCGTGACCATGGTGGGGGATCCAGTCCCTCCCTGTCCAGGACAGAGCCCCCAGGGGCCCGGTCTTGCTCCCCTGGGCGCCCCAGCGGCACATGTTGGGTCAGGCTGAGGTCCAGACAGCCGGGATCCCCTCGACCCCCCAGCCGCCCCCCGAGCTGCGGGCCCAGCGACGGGCCATTTTCTGCTCCAATAATTGGTATTGTCTCTCCCGCTGGCCTCTTCTCACCCTTCTTAAAGGGCCCAGCACTGCGCCGCCGCCTCGTCCAACCCGAGCCCCCTCCCCGGGCCTGGGACGGGTCTCACCCTGGCCAGGTGTCAGCCTGGGAGCCTCGCAGCACGGGCCAGTGACCTCCTGCCCCCCCCCCCCGTGTCTGGGACGTGGGAGACCTGGGTTCCGTTCCCAGCCCTGCCAGGGCCGGTGCCACTCCCTGCCTCAGTTTCCCCATCTGTGAAAGGGTGGGGGGTGCCATTCTGACCCATCCCAGGAGCCGTGCTTGAAATCGCTGCCCCTCCCCCATCCAGGCTCCTTCTCTGGCCTTTGTCCTGTTCCCCTGGCAAAAGGGGTCACCTGGTCCCTGCTCTGCGGTGGCAGGGCCAGGAATAAAAGGTGGGTGGTGGGAGTGCCAGTCGCTAGCTGCGCCCACTAGGCTGGACTGCCCGGCCCTGCTGCCAGGGGCAGGCGGGCTCCTGGGCCAGTTCCCTGGATGCTGGGCAGCTGCGCAGCCACCTCGGCAAAGCAGGGGCCCAGGGAACTGCGTGGCCCAGCCCGGCTGTGCCCCCACCCGACGCAGCCCGGGCCTGGCCCTGGTGGGGAGACGCCTCGGCCCCTGCTGCAGGGAGAGAGCTGGGGGGATCCTCGCAGCCCCAGGGCAACCTGCACCCCAAGCCCCTCCCCCTCATCCCCCCCATTGTCTTCTGGGCACCACGATGCAGATGATGTGTCGCACGTCGGCCCCACGGTGGGACACATAAAATTCATTCCGCACGTTTGCGGGGAAAGCCGGGGGGGCGGGGGGTCCTGGCTCTGGCCTGGCTGCAGAGTTTGCCCCTTGGTGTCCCTGGTCCCCTGGTGCAGGCGATCCTGCCTGGACAGTGACTTAGGGGCATTTTGCTTGGACCCCAGTGCTCCCCAAAGGGGCTGTGCCCCCGTCAGCCCTGCCCCCCTCTGGGGGCTCCCAGGGCCTTCCCTGCCATGGGAAGGGGGTGCTGGCGGGGCAGGGTGTCTGAGGGCCGAGGCCGGGGCCCAGCGGCCTGGCAGGGTGTGGGCAGGTGGGCGCAGACAGGAGACGGTCTGGGGGGCTGGCGGTCGGTGAGGGAAGGACAAACACGGGTCCCAGGCCAGCATGGAAATCCAGCCCCCCCCCCATATGGTGCAGCAGGGGCAGGTGGCCGGGAGAGCAAACTTGGGGGAGGGGCAGGAACGTCTCTTTGGGGGCAGTAAGGAGTGGTTCTTGCAGAAGCTGTCCAGACCCAGGCAGGGCATGGGGGGCCCCTGGGTGCTGGGAGGGGGTGCAGGGTGTTGGGGGGCAGGGCGTGTTGGGGGGACAGCGCCAGCCCCGGGGAAGCAGCCCCCTTCATTTCCCCCCCAACGTCGTTTCTCCGCCAGGATCTTCGTGAACCGCAGCCTGGCTCTGGGGAAGATTCGCTGCTTTGGCTTCGACATGGACTACACGCTGGCCAGTGAGCGGGGGCTGGGTTCCCGGGGGGATCCCCACTCGGGCGGGGCCCAGGGCTGTCCCGACTCGCTCCCAGAAACCCCGAGTAACCCCGGCAGCGGAGCGAATCCGGAGTCACGCCAGGCTCTGGCTGGGAGCTGCAGCAGGGCCTCGTGAGCGGTGGGGCGGCTCCCCCAGGCCGGCCAGCTGGTCCCAGATGGCCGGCCCGGTGAGGGCGAGGTGGGCCGGGGCAGTGGGGTGCCGCGGGGGGAGGGAGAGTCCCCGGCTGCTGGGTGTCTGGCTGGGCCCCCACTGCCCTGTCCCCCGGCAGTGTACAAGTCCCCCGATTACGAGGAGTTGGCCTTCGAACTGCTGCTGGACCGGCTGGTCTCCATCGGGTACCCCCACGAGATCCTCACCTACCAGTACGACCCGACCTTCCCCACCAGGTGAGCGCCGCCCCTCCCCTGCCAGCCCCACGGCAGTTATGGGGGGCAGGGGGCATTAGCGAGCCCCCACCCGGCACGCCAGGCTTGTGGTGTCTAACACCCCCATTCCAAGGGGCGGCTCACACCGCGTGTTGGCTACTTGCCCCCGGGCCTGAGAGCCAAGCTGGGCCACTGCCCTGGCCGTGCCCACGGGCGCCTGGGGCCCCATGGGAAGAGTTGGGGGGAGGTTCCATTGCTCTGTCGGGAGCGGGGAGGAACCTCATTTGTTGGCCCTGCCCATTGCCACTTGCCTTGGGCCAGGCGGGCCCGTCGCTGCCGTGTGAAGCGGGCACCCGAGGCCCGGTGGCGAGGGACAGCCAAGAGGGAGGGAGGGCGGCTGGTGGGGGCTGCTGCGGGCGCGGGCAGGGCCGGATTCCCGGTGTGGGGGGCTGGTGCCTGGGGGATACAGCAGCTGGCGCCCCCCCGCCCCCCTCCCTCTGCAGGGGCCTGGTGTTCGACGCGCAGTTCGGGAACCTGCTGAAGGTCGATTCCCACGGGAACCTGCTGGTCTGCGCCCACGGCTTCCGCGTCCTCAAGGGGTAGGTGCTTCCCGCGCCCGCCCGGCCCGCGGCGCTTGCCCCCGGGAGCCGCCCGCCCAGGGCTGCTGGGCAGAGCCAGATCCCGGGGGTCACGGGCCCCCGCGCCCGGCGCCTGCAGGCAGCCAGAGGGGGGCAGGGGCATGTTCCTGTTGCCCTCGGGGGTTGTTTGCTCCCCGTCCTTCCCCCCCCCGCCAGGCCTCGGGCTTGGCCTCTGGCGCCGCTCTGGGGAGGTCCCTGGGGGGGATTTCCCGTCCTTTCGCTGTAATTCCATGGGGGGGGGGGCTCAGTCCTGGGGCTTTGGGGGGAGGAGACAGGGCACCCCAGGAGCGTCCTCGGCCTTCGGCCACAGTGGGCCCAGCCAGCAGAGCCCTGTGGGCACCTAGCTACTGAGACCCGTTGCTGCTCACCCCACCCACAGACCCACCCGCTGCAGCCCCCCTGAGATACTGCCCCCCTCAGTGCTGCCCGGGCAGAGCCCTGAGGAATGAAACCTGACGTCGGGGTTTGGGGGAGCCCATCACCGTGGCCTCTGAGCACCCCGCATTTATCCTCAGCCAGCCCTGGCAGGCTGGGCAGGGCTGTTCTCCCTGTTGCACAGAGGGGAAACTGAGGCACAGAGCACCCAAGAGTCTTTGCCTAGTCTCCCAGGCCAGCCCATCTTTCTGCAGTAGAATTGCAGCCCAGGATCTGATCCCGGGCACAGCCATAGCTCCCCGGAGCGGTGGGGGCCCCCTGGCTGGGCAGGGGGGCTGTCCCTGGGCTTCTGCCATGGTTCTAAATCCGGCAGGACAACCCCGGCCTGCTGCCGGCCAGCACGTCATCCGCTCCCAGGGGCGCGCCCCTTCCAGCCGCTCCTCCCCCCAGCTTGTGCTCACCCCTTGGGCAGCTGCCCCGAGTTGCGGGGGAGCTGGGGCCGGCACCGGGGGCGCAGCCGGGGAAGGGGCTGGGTTGGCCTCGTCCTCCTGCCCTCCCTTGCTCCCGGACAGGGGCCGTGCCCCGCGCCGGTTCGTTCTCTTTCCGCCCGGGGCTGTTGTTGCCTTCCCCGACCCCCAGACCTGAGGCCTGGGCAGCTGTGAGCTGGGCTGAGCCCCCGGTGCTGCAGCTCCCGGGCGTGCCTGAGGGCGGCGGAAACAAGCAGGAACACGGTGCCCCCTGGAAGGGCCCAGGCAGGGTTGCCCCTCCCAGAGACGCCCGGGCCGGCCGTGGGGCCAGCTGTCTGGATGGGGCAGCGGGAGAGTTGGGCCCGGCTGGAGAAGGACTCGGAGGGCAGGGAAGGTGGCCGGGGCCCTGTGGACCATCCTGGGCTGGCGGGGTGGGGGCGTCGGTGCGGAGGGGCTAGTCGGGGGTCCAAGCAGGGTGCTGGGGGTGGCCCATTCTCCAGCGTTATCGCTTCGCTTGGTGCGCCTGGCCCGGGATGGCTGGGCTTCTGGCAGGGAGCTGAGCGAGCGCTGCCGGCTGCTGGCAGATGAGGGAACAGCTCGGGGATGCAGCTTGCTCTGGGGCAGGACACGCCAGCTCCAGCCATCCCCAGCTTCCCCTGCAGGGCTGGCAGCCTGGAGCTAGGGCACCAGCTTGTGGGAGCCAGCGAGAGCCCCAGCCTGTGCCCAGCAGCCTCCTGGAAAACCCCCGCTGGTGTCCCCACTGGCAGCCGGGCCCTGGCCCTGGCTCAGCCCCGCTCCGCCGTGTCTCCCCAGGGCCGAGATCTGGAGTTTTTACCCCAACAAGTTCATTCAGCGGGATGACACCAAGCGATTTCACATCCTCAACACGCTCTTCAACCTCACCGGTAGGTGCTGGGGCCACGGCTCTCACCTCCCCCCTTTCCCCGGGCCCTCAGCCTGCCGCCTGCGACCGGCCTGCCCTCCCTCACCTCAGGGTCTGGGGTTCGCTCCCACGTGCCAGGGCCGCAGAGACCCAGGGCGGCTAAGTGACAGGCCCAAGGCCAAGGGGCTCTGTGGCAGAGCAGGGCTCCACCCCATGTCCCAAGCTAGTGGCTGCACCCCTGGGCCACACCCACAGCCCCTCCCCGAGCCTGCACCCTGCTGACCTGCCCTCCCTTCCTTGGCAGAGACCTATCTCTACGCCTGCCTGGTGGATTTCTTCACCAAGTGCTCCAGATACATCAAGTGAGGCTCGTGGCGCATGGAGGGGTCGGGGTGGGGGGCTGCCCGGCTGGGTCCTGCCGTCTCCACAGCAGGCTGGGCCAGCGCCTGACGCTCTGCCAAAGAGCCGAGCCCCCTGGGTTTGCTTGGGGTTCGGGCCGGGGAGGTCAGTAGGGCTGGGAGGGTCGACGTCCCTGCTGATGCCCAGAGCACGAGCTTGGAGCCTGGCAGTGGCCGGTGCTGGGTGGCCAGTGGGCAAGCGGCCAGGCCAGGCCACCGTGCGGCCCCGGCTCCTCCCACGGAGACTCTGGCCCGGCTGGGCGCCGAGGGGCCTGGCAGGGGCACGTGTGGGCCCAGCGCTTCCCTCTGCATTTTGTGCACATGCCTGGGGCGGGAGGGAGCTGTGCTCTCTGCAGCTCCCCCCTTCCCTGGGCGGCCTGGGACGCCAGCTGCACCCCCCCAGTACCCCCCTTGCTGCCCCCTGCCCCGCTCAGCCCCCACCCAGTGCCCCCCTTGCTGCCCCCTGCCCCGCTCAGCCCCCACCCAGTGCCCCCCTTGCTGCCCCCTGCCCCGCTCAGCCCCCACCCAGTGCCCCCCTTGCTGCCCCCTGCCCCGCTCAGCCCCCCCCACCCAGTGCCCCCTTGCTGCCCACCTGCCCCACTCACCCCCCCCATCCAGTGCCCCCCACTGATGCCTCCTCTCCTCGCTGCCCCAGCTGTGACACGGGCTACAAACACGGCAACCTCTTCATGTCCTTCCGCAGCCTGTTCCAGGACGTGCGCGAGGCCATGGACTACGTGCACCTCTCGGTCAGTGGCTGCCGGGGAGCCCCAGGCGGGTGGCTGGGCCGGGGCTGTGTCGGGAGCCCCTTTAAAATCCCCGTGTAAACGCCCTGAGACCAGTTCCAGGCGGGTGTACTGACAGCCAGAGGGCACGTTACTGCCACAGGCGGGACTGGGGGCCTGGCCCCTCGCTGCCCCGGGGATCGGTGTCCGGCGGAGAGCAGGGCAGCCCAGACCCTGAGGGTTGGCGGACCGGGGGCGGGGGGGCGGGTTGGAATTGGGGGCGTTTCCCGGCGTAGGAGGAGCCAGGGGCCCGTGCCCACGGGGGCAGCGATCGTGACCCGTCCCCTCGCTCGCCCAGGGCTGCCTGAAGGAGAAGACGCTGGGGAACCTGGAGAAGTATGTGGTGAAAGACGTGAGTGTCCCCGGGAACAGCTGCTCCCCCAGGGATGGGGGGCGTCACACCCGTGCCCTGCAGGGCCAAGCAGCCTCGGGCATCCTTCCTGGGCATCCCCTCCCCCGGCTCTGGCTGGCGCCGTTCCCAAGACCACCCTGCCCCCCCGGGATTGGACTGTCTGCGCCCGCTCTGGGCTCCCACGCCGAGACCTCTGGCAGTGGGGGCGGGGGCGAGCAACCCCCTCCCGCCGGACCCCCCCGGGACCCGCGGCCGCCAGCCGGGTGCAAGGTGCCCTCTCGTTCCCGCAGCCTCGCGTGCCCCTGCTGCTGAGCCGCATGAAGGAGGCAGGGAAGGTTTTCCTGGCCACCAACAGCGACTACAACTACACAGACGTGAGTACCCGCCCCCCCAGGCCCCCGTGGGGGCTGGCGCTGAGCCGAGCCGTGGCCCCCGGCCTCTGGGGCCCACTTGGGGTCTGAGCTGGCTCAAGGGGGCTGGGCCCATGGGAATCGGGCTCCGCTCTGGCCACAGAGCCCCCCATGCGACACGGGGCCGCGCGGCGGAAGCTGGTGCCCCAGACTGGCCCCTTCCCCTTTGTGCAGGGAGACGACAGAGCCCCAGGCAGGCGTGTGCCCCCTGCCCCGGGCACGTTGCTGTTTTGGGCCTCTGCAGCAGGCAGGCCCCGGCAGAGGGCCCCTGGTCCCCCAGGCCCCTGCCAGGAGTGAGCTGGGCATGAGCTTGGGCCAGCATGTGGGCCCAGCCGGGGCCTTCTGTGTGGGCTGGGGCCGAGCTGGGCTGCCCAGAGCCGCGTGATCACATCCCCGGCAGGCCAGCTCCGCGCTCCCTGGAGCCAGGCCCCGCTGGCCAGCCCGGCACCGTGCGTGGCGCTCGCAGAGCGCGACTGATGCCAACTGCTCCCTTGTCCTTTGGCAGGCGATAATGAGCCACCTGTTCGCCTTCGACCCGGGAGCCGAGGTGAGTGGGACCGAGCCCCGGGGGCCTGTGTGGCTCTCGAGGCTGCCGGGCCGCTCTGGCTGTCACTGGGCACCTGGCCGGCACAGACTGTGGCGTGGGGCGGAGAGGCAGTCTGGCCTAGTGGGCCCAGCCCTGACCCGGTGTTACCCTGCAGGCCCAGCGCCCCTGGCGCTCCTACTTCGACCTGATTGTCGTCGACACGCGCAAGCCGCTCTTCTTCGCCGAGGGGACCGTCCTGCGGCAGGTCGACACGGTAGGGCCCGGAACGTGCCGGGTCGGGGCAGCGCGCGGGTCCCGGTACCCGAGTCCGGCTCTGCTGCTCCAGAGGGGAGACTGCCCAGCCGGCCGTGCGCTGCGGGGGGGGGGGTGGCCCTGCTGACCGCTGTGCCCGAAGCACGAAGCGAGGCAGCTGCCCCGAGCCGGGCGTTCGGGCTGGAGTCCCACGCGCTGCCGGGGTGCTGGAGGGGCTGCGAAGTCTCGCGCTCCGCTGGGGCGCTTGCAGCCCTCGTGCCATTCTGCGAGGCGGGGGCAGGACGGCTCCGGCTCCGCTCCTGGCCTCTGAGGGCAGCGGGGCGTTCCCCAGCGCGTGGCCTGGCCCGGACCCCATGCAGCGGGCTCCCCGCCAGCAGGGTGCCTGGCATAAGCCTGTGGGGGGCCCCATGGCTGCCGGGGGGCTCGTGTGCTCAGGAACCCAGCCCCTGCACCTGGCTCCTCGCTGTGCTGCTGCCAATAGACCGCTGTCTGTGCCCCCAGGACACGGGCAAGCTGCGGATCGGCACCTACACCGGGCCGCTCCAGCACTGCGCCGTCTACTCCGGAGGTAACGCCCCTGCCCCCAGCTCTCCCGCCGCCAGGGGAGCACGCGAGAAGGCCTGGCTGGGCTCTGCCAGGCTGGCGAGAGGGGCACCCCCAGCTGGGGCGCTGAGCCCCGTCCCTCTCGCCCAGGCTCCTCGGACATGGTGTGTGAGCTGCTGGGGGTGAAGGGCAAGGACATCCTCTACATTGGGGACCACATCTTCGGCGACATCCTCAAGTCCAAGAAGCGGCAGGGCTGGCGCACCTTCCTGGTGGTGCCCGAGCTGGCCCGGGAGCTGCACGTCTGGGCCGAGAGGAGCGGTGAGCAGGCGGGCATGGGGCTGGCCGGGGGGCACTGGAGCTAAGCCTGGTCTCCCTGCGTGGCCCCCAAGCAGGTACCGATGCAGCGAAGCGCCGGCCACTTGCTCTGAATCTCTGTGATGGGCTGTGCCGGCGCATCGGCCCCCCCATCCTGCAGCCCCCGAGCAGCCAGAGCGGACCCCGCCCGCCAGTAGAACGGGGGGGTTATTGCTCCTCCAGGCACAGCCCGGCACAGACGTGACCTGGCTACAGGAGCCAGGGCCAGGAGGCCTCAGACCCCTTGGGGGAGGGTCCATCGCCCCCCAGCGCTCAGCTTAGTCTGTTCCCTTCATGTTCCCCAGCCAGAAACTCCCTCGCTCCCAGGCCCTGCCCCCCAGCCCGGTGTCTGTCTGCACCTCCCTCCCTTTGTCTCCCCCCGGGAAGAGCCTTGTTCTCTGCCCAGGCTGGGACGAGGTGTCTGGGCCCATCCCCATGTGGGTGAGTCACTGGGACTCGCACAGAGCCCCCCACTACCTCACACAGGCCTGTCGCCGTGGGCCTGGCTCTGGCTGTCCTGGCCAGTGCTGGGGTGCTTGTGGGGCCCATCGCGTGCCTCCGGAGCTGGGGGGAGCTTGGTGCACCTAGGGGGACCAGGTGGGTGGGGTCTTGGTGGGGGCCCCCTCGAGGGTCACTCCCCGCTGACCCCGCCTCTGCGTGCAGAGATCTTCGAGGAGCTGCGGAGCCTGGACGTGCTGCTGGCCGAGCTGTACCAGTAAGTGGGGGGAGCCGCAGAGGTGGGGGAAGGTCGCTCTTGGGGCCCAGACCCCAGTCTGGTCCCACGGAGCCCAGAGCGGCAGGGAACACGTCAGGGCTCCCTCCACATCTGAGAGCGGGGAAACCTGCGCCAAGGGCGGCAGCCACCCCCAGGGAGCCCGGCCGGGGGCGGGGCAACCTGTGCCAAGGGGAAGGGCAGCAGCCACTCCCGGGGAGCCCGGCCGGGGGCGGGCCAACCTGTGCCAAGGGGAAGGGCAGCAGCCACCCCCAGGGAGCCTGGCCGGGGGCGGGCCAACCTGTGCCAAGGGGAAGGGCAGCAGCCACCCCCAGGGAGCCCGGCCGGGGGCGGGCCAACCTGTGCCAAGGGGAAGGGCAGCAGCCACCCCCAGGGAGCCTGGCCGGGGGCGGGGCAACCTGTGCCAAGGGGAAGGGCAGCAGCCACTCCCGGGGAGCCCGGCCGGGGGCGGGGCAACCTGTGCCAAGGGGAAGGGCAGCAGCCACTCCCGGGGAGCCTGGCCAGGGGCGGGGCGAGCTGATTGGACCCGGGTCGGGGCCAGGAGAGGGAGCACAGACTGCAGGGGGGCGTCGTGGGTTGCTGGCCGGGCCCTGTGCCTGTGCACCACCTAGCACAGGAATGGCACATACTGGGGGTATGTCTACACTACCCCCCTAGTTCGAACTAGGGGGGTAGTGTAGACATACCCTGGCTGTGTCTACACTGGCCACTTATTCTGGAAAATCAGCCGCTTTTCCAGAATAACTTGCCAGCTGTCTACACTGGCCCCTTGAATTTCCGGAAAAGCACTGACGATCTACTGTAAGAAATCAGCCGCTTTTCCGGAAATACTATGCTGCTCCCGTTCGGGCAAAAGTCCTTTTTTCCGGAAAACTGTTCTGGAGAAGGGCCAGTGTAGACAGCTCAGATTTGTTTTCCGCAAAAAATCCCCAATCGCGAAAATGACGATCGGGACTTTTTTGCAGAAAAGCGCGTCTAGATTGGCCACGGATGCTTTTCTGGAAAAAGTGCTTTTCCGGAAAAGCATCCTGCCAATGTAGACGTGCTTTTTCCGGAAATACTTATAACGGAAAACTGTTCTGTTTTAAGCATTTCCGAAAAAAGGTGCCAGTGTAGACGTAGCCACTGAGTGGGACCAGGCTGGGAGCCAGGACGCTTGGGTTCTCCGGAGGGGAGTGGGGCCCAGTGGTTAGAGCAGGGAGGTTGGGAGCTAGGACACTTGGGTTCTCCCCACATCTCAGCAGGGGAAAGAGGCCTAGTGGTTAGAGGAGGGGGGGCTAGGGCACTGAGTCATGACTCTTGGGTTCTGTCCCTAGCACCAAGGGAGAGTGGGGCCTAGTGGTTAGAGTGGATGGTTCTGGGGGCCAGGACTCCTGAGTTCCCTCCCTGGCCCTGCAAGAGGAGAGGGGGCTAGTGGCTTAGAGCAAGACTCCTGGGCTCTACTCCCAGGTACCTCAGTTTCCCCACCTGCACAACTGGACGGAGATCCTCTGTTGGCCTGAGTCGTGGGGCCTGCGACGTGCTTGGCCCTTTGGCAGGGAGCTGGCGCTGCCCTGAGTGCCCCTGCTGTGCCAGGCGCTGCACAGCCAGGATCAGCTGCCGCTCCCCAGCCGGTGAGTCAGAGCAGCAGGTCTGTCATGCTGCCAGCTCCACAGTGACAAAGAAGCAGGCGCATCCCACAGCAGCTGTGAGTGTCTGCCCGGAGTGACTCAGCGGCTGGGGCTGCCCGGGCGCCTCGCTGCTCTCTGCCCTGCTAGCGCCAGAGGCCCCCGCTGGGGCTGGTTCCTCTGCCCTGGGCAACCCCCAGTCCCCTCTCAGGCAGTGGGGCTGCCTTACCGAGGGCAGCTGTGGGCTGCCAGCCCCGTACCAGGCTAAGCGCCGGCGACCCGGCCTTGGGCGGGCAGGCGGTTGGAGCGGCGGGTTCCAGGGGTGAGCCTGGCACAGCTCGAGGCAAGGCAGGCGCAGCGCGAGGGTGCGTTCCCGGCAGCCGGGCAGCGTGGGGGGGACCCGCAGCAATTGACCTAACACCACTTACGGCTGCAGTGTAGACGGGCAGTTGGTGCAGAAGAAGGCAGAGGGGGCACCAGCCATGTGACCTCCCCCCGTGACTCCTCCCCGTGCTGGGACAATGCCCCCTCTGCCCCACCTCGTCCCTTCAAGTCCCTCCTGCAGCGTTGGGGCCCGGGGCCCCCTGCCCTTGGCAACAGTGAGTGCAGGCTGTGTGCGACCCCCACTGCGGGCACCAGCCCCATGCTAGTGCCCTGGGCCGCCCCGAGGCGGTGGCCCCTTGCCCCTCCTACTGGTGGCATTTGAGGGATGCATGGCCCCTCAGCCCCCCCTCCGCCGGGAGGCCCCCGCTACGTGCTGAGACGCAGGGCGAGCGGCTGGTTCGCACGGTGCCAGGGAGCCCTGGAGCCGGGCACAGCGCTGGGGTGTGAGGGCAGTGCCAGAGCCGGGGCGTCACTCACACGACTGGGCCACGGTCGGGCAGGGCGTGAGGCCAGGCCAGGCCGGGGAGCTGCACTGAAGGGAACAGAGCAGCGGGGTTGCTCCGTGCACAGGGAACCACAGACCCTAGAACTGGCAGGGCCCTCGAGAGGCGAGTGCAGCCCCAGCCCAGCGGTCCCCAGCCTTTTCCACAGGGGGCCCATTTTGACAAGTCAGGAAGACTTGGTGCCCCAGGGCAATTCAAAAAACGTGTGACTGGCTCCGTCAGAGCCACCTGGGGAGACGCCTGGCCACCCATATTTGGCTCCTGACCCATAGGTTGGGAAACCCTGGTCCAGCCTCCCTGACAGGAGGGTGTGGGGCCCTCACTGGACGAGGGAGGAACCTAGTGACAGATGATGTGGGGAAAGCTGACGTGCCCAATGCTTTCTTTGCCTGTGTCTTCACGGACAAGGTCAGCTCCCAGACAAATGCACTAGGCAACGCAGTATGGGAAGGAGGTGGGCGGCCCTCGGTGGGGAGAGCACAGGTTAGGAACTATTTAGAATTTGAGAGCAGCCTTCGACTTCCTGAAGGGGGTTCAAAGAGGCTGGCGAGAGGCTGTTCTCAGTGGGGGCAGGTGGCAGAACAAGGAGCAATGGGCTCAAGTTGCAGTGGGGGGAGGTCTAGGTTGGATATTAGGCAAAACTCTTTCCCTAGGAGGGGGGGAAGCGCTGGGCTGGGTTCCCTAGGGAGGGGGGGAATGTCCATCCCTGGAGGTGTGTCAGTCTCGGCTTGACAGGGCCCGGGCTGGGCTGGGTTTAGTTGGGATTGGTCCTGCCGGGGGCAGGGGCTGGACGTGCTGACTCCTGAGGACTCTGCCAGCTCTAGGCTGCTCTGATTCTAAGCCCATTGCTCCTTGTCCTGGCCTGAGGCCGAGGGGAACACGTTTTCTCCCTCCTCCCCGACACGCTTTCAGGTACTTGGAAGCTGCTGTCATGTCCCCCCTCACTCCTGTTCTAAACGAAACAAGCCCAGTTCTTCCAGCTGCCCCCGCAGCGCATGTTCTCCAGGCCGTTCCTCATTCTCGTTCTGCTCTGGACCCGCTCCAGATCGGTCCTGCAAGGTGGTGCCTGGCCCTGGCCCCAGCTGCGGTGGAATCAGCACAGAGCAGCGCGGGAGAGTGACTCCTCGTGTCCTGTTCACCGCACGCCTGGCTGTGCCTCCCAAGGGTCCCACTGCTGCCTCCTATTGAGCTTGTGTTCCACCATGAGCCTGAGCGCCTGTCCTTGTGTCAGCTACACCCAGGCTGGGTGGTGTAGGACAGGGGGGGCACCGGGGGGGGGGGAGGGGCTCTGGGGCATCTGACAGGGCTCAGGTCTGTGACACGTGAACGGGGCCGACTGGGGGTCACACAGCGATGGCCCCTGCTGGCTCTTTGAGTGCTTTATGGGGGTGGGGCTAGGGTGGCCCCTCCTGCGACATTCACCCCTCCCCACCTGCTCCCTTCAGGCCCTTGGACAGTGGCAGCAGCGAGTGCCTGGACATCAGCTCCATCAAGCGCCAGATCCAGGTACCAGCTCTCGTGGCTCAAGGAGGGCTCGGGGGGGCAGGGTTGGAGGCAGGCGTGAGGGGGAGCCCATAAGCTGGTGCTGCCCCACTGGGCAGTGAGTGGCAGCCCACAGCAGGCCCCACAGCAAGGCCCATCTGGGCCAGGGTGCCCCCTGCTGCCCTTCGGATACATGGGGGCTCCGTGTTTGCTGTCTGATCTCTGGCCTTGTGTGGCTGTGCCAGCTGCTTTGTGCCCCGCCCCTCAGTGTGCTCCTGACCAGAGCTAAGTGCTGCATGGGGGGGAGCAGGCTAGTGCCACGGGCGATGGCTGTGGGATTCCAGGTGGTGGGGCGGGGGCGCAGGCAGGTGCCAGGAGGGATGGTTAAGGGCCCTGACTGGGGGGGGGGGGGCGGTGCAAGGCGTTGGGCCTTGCGGTCCCTGGTCTCATGGCCCCAGCTCTCTGGGCCAGGCCACAGGCCCTGCTAATTCCCCCGCTGGCTCTGGCAGAAAGTCACCCACGAGATGGACATGTGCTACGGGAAGATGGGCAGCCTCTTCCGCTGCGGCTCCCGCCAGACGCTCTTCGCCAGCCAGCTGACGCGCTACGCCGACCTCTACGCCGCCTCCTTCCTCAACTTCCTGCACTACCCCTTCAGCTACCTGTTCCGCGCCCCGCCCGTGCTGGTGCGCACCTGGCAAGCCTGATCGGCCCAGGGTGCGGCTGCGTGGGCCGGGAGGCCAGAGCCCCTGGGCTAGGGTGGGAGGCGCTGGCCAGGCCTTTGCCAAGCCAGGCCAGCTGGGATCCTGGCTACATGGCATGTGTGGCCCCACAGTGGCCTTGTGGCTCAAGCACTGAGCTCTGCTCCCAGGCCTGCCACGGGCACAGGACCTGGCTCCTTATGGACCTGCCTGGTGGGAGGCCCCAGTAGTGGGCGGAGGTGCTGCCAAAGCTGGGCGGGAGGAGGGGTTTGAAGGCAGGGGGGCTGCGTCCCTAGGTGGGCCCCAGCGCAGGGCATGCGGCGCCAAGGAGCTCAGGGCCATGCAAACACTTGCCTGCCTCCCCAGATGCCGCATGAGTCGACGGTGGAGCACGTGCACCTGGAGCTCCGGCAGTCGGGCCCGTTCACGGGGCATCGGCTGCACCAGCTCAGCCTCCACCGCCACCAGGTGGGTGGGGGCCGAGCACCAACGGCCTTGTCTCCCTGCTGACCTCCCGCCTGCTCCGCTCACTGGTTCACCCCCCCACCCAGGGACCCCGGCCACAGGCTGCTCCTTGGCTGTCCTAGCCAGCAACCAGCTCTCGCAGCCCCAGGGCGTGTGGCCTGTATGGGTGCACTCTGCATTCTTCGCTGATGTTGGGGGTAGGGGCGGGGCAGCGTCTGTCTCTAGAGCACCCGTTCCTAGCAGTGCCGGCAAGGTGCAGAAGGTGCCAGGGCAGCAGGCTCAGGGCTGGGCCAGCTGCTCCCAGTATAGCCCCAGGACGGGTGCTGCTCAGGGGCATGCAGCTCTCAGCTGGCACTGGCTGGGCTGCGGCACAGCCCCAGGCCCGGTCCCTGCCCCACTGTTGCCAGGCTGTTCTCTGGCCATAGGCTGGTTGGGGTGGCCACTGCAGGGCCCCTGGAAACGTGGGGCCTAGGGCAGCCAATTGGTCCTATGGCCAGGGTGGCTCTGGGTGGGAGCCAAGGGGCCCGCAGCCAGAGGCTCTGAAGGACCCCCCGACCTGTGAGGAACATTTGTTCCTCCAACTCTACAGCCAGTGAGGTGAGTGGGGGGGGTGGGGGGGGAGACGTCGCCATGACCGGCCTGCGGGTCTCAGCCAGGCTGCGGGGCAGCTTTGGAGCAGACCAGCAGCTGGTCACTAATTCTGCACGGTGGGGTGGGTACTGCTCCCTGGCCACAGCTGCTGGGCACATCACATCCCGCAGCTAGGGGTGGCTGGGGCAGCCACCAGGCCCACACCCCTGCTGGAAAGCGGCTGTGGGGAGGTGCCGTGGCCCAGCCCAGCCCAGCCTTCTTGCCTTTGGCATTGGTGGATTTAGAGACTCAGAAAACTTCAGGCTCTCGCCGAGGGGAGGGAGCCGTGTGGCTGTCTGGGGGCTACAGCCCTGCAGCAGGCCAGGACTCCCCCCCCCCCCCCCCACAGCCCCCTGCCTAACAGCAGGACCCAGTAAAACACTTTGCTGGGGTTGAGGTTGGCTGGGTAACAAAACCAGGGTGTGGCAGGTTGCAGGAAAATGCTAAATCGCGGGTTGATTTTTCATAAATGGACGGGCTTGCTAGTGAACTTCTCTCAAGGGATTTAACCCTCCCCTGGAAGCAGGGCGGCTCTGCTGGAGCCAGTTAACTGTTGCTCTCCATGGTGCAAGTGAGATTTGAGAGTCAGAGCTCTCTCTGAATTGCACTTACCCTAAGGAGCCCGGGGGAGTCGCTCTCGGGCAGGAGCTGAGGGTTTCTGCCAGCGGGGGAAGGCAAGAAGGCAGGTGCCAGGTGGAGTGGTGCTGGGCAGGCCCAGAGGCCGGTCTAGGGCTCTAACACGGCTGTCTCGGCAGGAACACACCCAGCCCTTGCTGCAGCTGAGCCCCCAGCCGTGGAGCTTGGATGAGCAGAATGAGCTCATGGACAGGGCTGCTGTCCCAGGGTGGGGTCAGCCTCGTCCCACAGGAGTGGGGTTTTGGCAGCAAGGGCCGGGTGGTGCTAACGTGCTCTCCCCACCTTCCCCCCTTGCTCCAGAGGCTCAGGGGCATTTTTCAGGACCCCGACGAGGCTGAGGACGAGGAGTACTGAGCCGGCCAGTGCTGATGGCACCTGCCCAGCCGCTGCCACACCCCCAGCGTTTCTCTGAGCATCGAAATCCTGTGAAACGGGCGAGCTCTGAAAAGAAAACCAGCGGCACTGCCCGCTGTCCCTGCCGGCACCCAGCAGTTTGCATTGTGCTCCAGGGTGGGGGTCTGTAGAGAGTTTGGCCAGCCCTCCCCTCCCCTGGAGGCAGGCAGGCAGGAGCCAGGAATAGGTAAGATGCACTGGGAGGCCGTGGTTCCCTGCAGTCTGGCCAGGGCCCTGGCCCATTTCTGCCTCTGCTAGGTTGACTTGGAGCAGTTGTTGCTGCGTGTGAGTCTCCTAGTGGAGTGGGGCACCTGCTAACAGCTGCCCACTCCTTACAAGCAGGAGTTATGGGATGGGAACAGGCTCCGTGTTCTCGGATCCTGGGTCTGTGCCCTCTGCCTCTCCCACACACAGCCCGGGCTCTTAATGCAGCGAATACACATTGACTAGCTGGGATCTCAGCTGCCCTGCAGGAAAAGCCCATCTAGGGCAGCCCCACCGCAGCTAAACCAGCAGGGCTGCCGTGGATGGCTGAGCCCAGGCCCAGCCGGAGACCAGCTAGCTGGGCAAAGGAAGGTTTTCCTGGGCTGGGCCAGGGAGGAAAGGAATCCCAGATGCCCTGGAAGTAAGGGGCTCCCAGGAAATGCAGGTGCACCCTTTGGAGCATGGCGGACACAGCTACCAGAGCGATGCGGCACAGGAGCTAATCCAATTGAAATCGACCATCCCCCAAAGCCAACAGGCCCCGGCTCCATCCAAATGTCTAGTCCCTCCATCCCTGCGATGGTCCCACGTAGCCTGGGTAGGAGGCTGTAGCCTCTCTAGTGTGTGTGTGTGGGGGGGGTGGGGGGAGGGATTGGTCCTTCTGGTCTGAGCACGCTGGACTGTGCAGGGCTGCTCTTGCCTGGGCTCCACGGCTCAAAGCACCGGCGAGGGTGTCTGGGAACAGGAGCTGGGCTAAGTGGAGACTGGATGGCTACTCCACATGTTTTTAATTGTTAGCGTAATGAACAAAGACCCTCCATATAAGGCCGGTGGTTACTGTCGTTTGTGGGGGAGGGTATGATCTGCACCCCCGACACTGGGCTGCTGAGCTGACAGATGCTTTGAAAGTCTCGGCCCCTGCCATGCAGCTGAGTCCAGCCGGCTGGCTGAGGACCTGGGGGCAGCTCTCCACCAGCAGGGGAAGAAGCAGGAGCGGATTCCTGGCAGCTTAGTAGCCCTGGCGTCCTGCGGTGAAAGCCACTGCTCTGTGTGGAGCCTGAGCCCGTTTCCTGCACCAGGAAGCTGCTGGAGGTGCCAACAAGCCTCGCGCTGAGGAGCCCAGCCCACGTGGTGGGACTAGAGTGCAGGGTGCGTTTGCAAGTCCCGGCTTGGCTCTGCTGTCCTCCCTTGGCTCAGCAGCTGCCAGTGCCACTGAACGGCTCCAGGGAATTGACTCACAGCCGGGCTCTGCCAGCCGGAGACCTCAGCAGCCTTCTCCCCCTTTGACAGACGGGGAAGCCGAGGCACAGCCAGATGAAGGGACTTGCCAAAGGGCATTCGGCAGCAGAACCCCGATCCAGCCTGGCCCAGGCTCTGCATGTTTGCTAGGGGCGTGGCACTGTGGCAAGGCAGTTACACATTCCCCAGCGTACTGACAGGCCTCCCGGCTAGGCAGGCAGGGGCCCCACCTGGGAGCCACCAGCCTGTGCCTTGGGCCACTTCCGACGAGCAGGCGTGCTGCCGCGAGACTACCCGAAGCGTGTCCCTTCCGGGCTCTAAACGCCCTGGAGCTCCAGGTCCTCTTCAGGCAGGGCCTCGTTTTTACAAAATATGAACTGGCTCGCCCCCTCCGTGGCCATTATTTCATCAAGGGAAGACACGACGGTGTCGTGTTCCTTCAGCATCTCTGGGTAGCGGGCATGGGCCCGCTCTATCCGCAGGGAGCGCCGCACCGGCGTCAAGAACTTCCAGTCTTGCATCCCAGGCAGTCCCGTCAGCCTGCCAGGAGTGGAGGAGAAAGAGCCCTCAGCTGAGGCCTGGCAGTGCAAGAGGCCCCTTGCCCTGCCTGGTCTCCCACCCAGGGACCCTGGACACCACCCCATAGAGCAGGAGGGGTTTAGGAAGCTAGTAGATTCCCCATCCCATGCCAGTCTGAGAGGCGACAACACGGACTCTTCCATCAGATCACTCTCAGGGCTATCACAGCTCCACGGGGTCAGCACGCCCACGGCCTCGCTGCCCACCCGTTAAGGGCTTCCCCACATTTTGCTGACCTGGAAGCAAGCAAACAGAACCTCAGGGCTGATTTGATTGCAGCCAGGACCAAGACTCCAGGCAGCCTGACCCTGCAAAGCTCAGGAGCCAGACCGGAAGCCAAACACCTGCCTCATGATGGCAGAGTCATGGCACCTCTTGGCTAGCGACACGCTGGCCACCGCAAGGGGAGAACAGCATCCAGCAGCAGGGCTACAGCAGCTTCACCTGCAGGCAGGCGCTCTTACCTGGGCACTGAGACTATTTGCAGCTTGACCAGAGAGGCTGTCTTGCCCGGCAGGAACCGGACAGTGGAGTGTGGCGTGGTCACAGCCTGCTCTCTCGCACCAGGGCAAGGAGTCCTGGGCCTCTGGGGCACTGGCTCTTCACCGGCAGCCTCTGCTACGAACGGGGCAAGCTCCACAGAAGGGTCTGCAAGGGAAGTAAAAGCCCGTCAGCTCCACTCACCGATTCTAGCATTACAGGCTAACGGCTTCCCACCGAGAGGAGAGTGGACGCCAGGGAGGCTGCTGGAGGTGGCTTGAGGGTGGGAGGAGACAAGGGGAGTTCTGTTCTCTTGCCAATGGTCACTGCTGCTCTCTGCTCTGCAGGACAATGCCCTGCTGGGGGGATTTAGGAGGGGTTGGTCCTGCTTTGAGCAGAGGGTTGGACAAGGTGGCCTCCTGAGCTGCCTTTCAACCCCAATCTTCTCTGGCTCCATGCTCCTGTGCACCTTGGGAAATCCGCATTTCCTCTCTCAAGTGTCCAAGTGCAGGTTCCCAGGCATTCCTGCCTGCTGCCTCTGGGCAGAGAAAAGCTGAAAGCTGGGCTGTGCTGCTAGGCAAGGCCGGATCCTGCACGCTCTGCCCTCCCAGCAATGCACTGCATGCAAGTAAGTGCCCCATGGCAGGACCTACGTCTCCAAGGCTTAACAAGCTAGCCCGGCTTTCGGAGGAGTGTGTCAGCAGTAGGAGCTGGTGGTGCTCTGTTCCTATGACAATCCCAGGTCAGAGAGTTGTAGCCCTTATTTTCCTCCACTCCTAAGAAATCAGCCCCTTCTGAGGACCGTTTCCCATTCACGCTTCTCCCCGTAAGCCCCTCTGTGCAGGCTTCTGTTCCAGTGAGCCGCGTTACCTCGGGATGCTCCGTCTGCCTTTTTCAAAGACTCCACAACGACTGCTCTCAGCTCCTGGATCGGCTGCAAGAAGAGCAATTGAGAACTTTGTGGTTAGAGCTCACCTGAGAACGCGGGCACGTGAGCCAGGACTTTGGGTCCTAAAGAGCATGGCGTGCGTGGAACTCACTGTTCCACGAAGTCACCAGCTGTCCCCCCCGCCCCCCGAGAGGAACTAAGGAAGGGCTAGAAAACCCACAGCCCAGAGATGACTCATTGGCCAAGAGGAGAGGAAATATCTGTAACCAGACTGCTCTCCAAACAACATGCAGAGCACGGCTAGCCAGTCAGCAAAGAGACTCCACCCCGCCCACTGTGGCCCGTGTCCTTACAGGTCTGGTGCCCAGTGTAGATTCCTGTCCCCGGGGAAGTCGGTCAGACTCCTCAGGGCCAGACTTCCTAAACCAAGGAGTAACGGCCACTGCCCCATGCTCCTGAGAGGGCCACAAGTCGGGGGCTACAGGGATAGTGAGTGGAAGTGGTGTCCCTGACGAGGTGGACGATGACAAGAAATAGCCCAAGTCCCTAAGAGACCTGTTCAGCCTGCCCCATCTCCCACACCCCCAGCCATCAAGCCATGGCAACCTGCAAACTGGTTGAAAGGAAACTGTAACATGGCGCCCCTCCGACACTGCGGGGGGAGCAGGTGGCTCGGTAGCTCCTGTACCTTTGGAGACAGGAACGCGATGGGACAGCTGAGCAACAATTCTGTGACAATTAGGGCTCCAGTGTAGCCACTTCAGTGTGTCTATTCACTGCAATGCCAGCAGCTTTACGACATGCTCAACTAAGCCATTGAACTACAAGCATAGCTGGCTATCGATTGCCTGGAAGTGGAGAGGATGGGTCCCCAATCGCTGTTTCCCCAGCCTCCCGGAACAGGAAGTCTCTCAGCGAGGTCTGCCGATATCCAGACCACCAGCACTAGCTGGGATGTCTGTGAAATCAGAGGACGTTTGCGGCCAATCGCTCACCGCAGCACCAGCACGAACCGCTGCTTCGTACAACCCAGTCACATCAACGGTGCCGTTACGGGCCAGCAGCTTTGCCTTGCAGATCCAGAACTTGGCAAACTTCTCTGCCTCTGGGACACTGGACAGTGTGTTGAAGAGCTCCTCTGAAGGACAACCCTACAACAGAAGAGCCGGTCAGAAAGAGTGGGCAGGTTAGGAGGGAGGAAAGCCAGGGACATGGTTAACTGTTCACAGCCCGCAAGGGGAGGAAGGGTGGCCTCAGGCCTTACAATGCAGAAGGGTTGCCAAGTGTCTCCCAAGGTGCATTCACACATTTGAAAAGGTCCCCTGCTGGGCGGCTCTGCAGCTGGCTTAGTTTTAAGGAGCCATTCACCTGAAGTAGTGATAGAGATGCAGCCCTGTTAGTCTGGTGTAGCTGAAACAAAAGACAGAACGATGTAGCACTTTAAAGACTAACAAGATGGCTTATTAGGCTATGAGCTTTCGTGGGCCAGACCCACTTCCTCAGATCAATATGTGGAAGAAAAATCGGCACAACCCTATATACCAAAGTGATACAATCCAAAAAAATGAACGCATGTGAAATTGACAAATCAAATTTTAGAACAGAGTGGGGGTGAGGGGGAAAGGTAAGTTTCTGTGAGGTAATGACATAGGGGTGATAATAGGGGAAGTTTCTGTGTTTCACCCCCACTCTGTTCTAAAATTTGATTTGTCAATTTCACATGCGTTCATTTTTTTAGATTGTATCACTTTGGTAAATAGGGTTGTGCCGATTTTTCTTCCACATATTGATCTGAGGAAGTGGGTCCGGCCCACGAAAGCTCATCACCTAATAAACCATCTTGTTAGTCTTTAAAGTGCTACGTAGTTCTGTTTTGTCTCATTCACCTGAAGTGGTATTCAGCTTAATTGGTGTTAAGTATCAGAGGGGGAGCTATGTTAGTCTGGATCTGCAAAAGCGGCGAGGAGTCCTGTGGCACCTTATAGACTAACTGAAGTGTTGGAACATAAGATTTTGTGGGCAAAGACCCACATGCATCTGACGAAGTGGGTCTTTGCCCACGAAAGCTTATGCTCCAGCACTTCGGTTAGTCTATAAGGTGCCACAGGACTCCTTGCTGCTCTTGCAACTTAGTTGGTTTAACTGAAACAAAAGACGGGACTATGCAGCACTTCAACCTTCAGGCAGTTAAACCAATCCATTGAACTGAACACCATTCAGTGAGTCAGAGTAGGGAGGGCTGGCGGGTGTCTGGCTCTGGGGGAGTAGAGGGGCTATTTTAGTAAATTTTGTGATCCCCATTAATTTAAGTTCAGGTGAAACTGTTTGGTAAAATACTAAATTTTACTTTTTTTTTTAAATAATGTGCATTATGTTTCTAATATTTTTGTAACATCTGAGAGACTCCCAGTCCCCCCCAGCTCCAAAGTGTGACCCCAGGGCCTGACTCCCAGCCCCTGAGAGTGTGACTCCCCCGAGAGACTCCCAACCCGTGAAAGACTCAGGCCCCTGAGCAAGTGTGCCCCCCAGACTCCTGACTGAGAGACTCCCAGCCCGAGTGTGACTCTCAGGCCCTCCAGCCCGAGGGTGGGGTTTAAGCCGCGGGGGAGGAGGGAGGGGAGCAGTGTGGGGATGAGTGTCTTTCCCCCACAACTCAAATAAATGTAATGTTATTCATGTATTTTCAGTTTTTCTATGAAATAACTGCTATGAATATATAAACAGGAGGGGGCACAATTTTATATTCTTGCCTCAGGTGCAAAATTAGCTAGTTACAGCACGGCTCCCCTCCCCAATTTTTGAATTGCCGTGGGTCACCAAGTCTTCCTGAATTGTCAAAATGGGTCCCCATCTGGAAAAAGCTGGGAACCGCTGGATGGCCTTGTATTTGAGGTACCTGCCTGGGACTCAGTTAACTATCAAGTTCTGCCCTAGAGACACTGTGAGGATAGTGGGCAAATCATTCACTCTCTGTGCCTCAGTTTCTCATTCGCTAAGGGAGGACACTGTTGTGACAAAGGCTTATTGGTGAGTCGTACCTTTATGTCAACTCCTCATTAGGCCCGACATACCATCTCTAATCCACTGTGGTTCAGATCTGTACCCCAAAGTACCACTGTGTGCATGCTCCTTTCACAAAGGGTTCTACGATACGCTGCAATTATGACTAAAATGTATTGAAATCAGACGTGTATGGGGGAATTGATAAACAAGTGTTTTCCAGACAAAGGAATGCAGTTTTGCCTTTTGAATGGGTCTGCCATGTCAATTGAGCAAGGTGTGGTCAAACACAAAGAAATCCGAATTTGCATGCCAGATAACCAAGGCCATCAGCAGAGCAAGTGGGAGGAAGCGAGCACTTAATGGGGAGACTGCACCCCCCCCCCCCCCGTCCTGCCTCTTGAAGCAGAGTGAACAGTGTTTGACAGACACTTTGCAAAGGCTTACTGGACTATGGAGAGAAGAGCAGAGAATGTGTCCTTCATCTCAGCAGGCAAGGAAAACCAGCACCCTGGATCTTGTGGGGATTTGACTAAAAGTTAGTCAATCATGGCTGGAGAAGATTGTTCAAGGTAGTTACCTTCACTAAGGTAGGTCTTAGTCATTTGAAAGCATATTTTTATATCTGATCGGAACCTCTTCTATACCTGCTCTCTCTCAATCCCATGTAAGTTTGTTAAGTTCACTTGTTTTACTGTTACCAGTTCAGTGCTGAGGGAATGTCTGTCAAATCGTAGTCAATGAGTTGTAGTGGATTTTCTCATTAAAGGAGCAATTCACTTCTGCATGTGCTCAAGGGGGAAGGCTGGACGCTGCAGGGATACAACTCTGAGCAAGTTCCGACCAGGAGAATGTTGGTCTCGCTGCAAAATGCACCCGGGTGGTGGAAGTCAGGATGCGAGCTGCATGCTTGTGTGGGGGCTGTTGGCATCAGAGGTGGCAGTCACAGCAGCAGAATAGTCAAGGCAGCCGGTGACACAGCAGCCAGAGTTCCCTCTAATTTTTCCCACCCCTGAACAGAATGAATGTTATGTGCACCAGCGTGGGGGTGACGTGCGACAGAGGGGACGTGCGACACATCACCTTCACAACGGTGCACATAACATTCACGTGATGGGAGTGAGGCCAAGGGGCTCTGAGTGTCAGAGAGCTTGGCTAGGAGAGAGGGTTGGGGGAGCAAGGGCTCTGGCTGGGGGTGAAGGCTCTGGGGTGGGGCTGGAGATGAGGGGCTTGGGACCACAGACGCTGGGTTGAGGGCTTTGGGGTGCAGGAGGGAGTCTCAAAGAGGGGCAGGAGTATGGGACTCAGGCTCAGCTGGGGGGATCCCTGCTGAGGACAGTGAGGCGGCATCCCTTTCCCCCAGCTACAGCAGCTTGGTGCGGGGACAGGCACAGATCACTGTTCCCTGCCAGCTGCTGGGCTCCTCCCCACCAGCCTTGGCAGCTTCAGCGCTTGGGGAATCTCTCCTGAGCCCCTGCAAAGGGCACAATGGGAAGCTGTAGAGTCATACAGCTAAGGGAGGACTTGGGGAACAGCCCGTTCAGATTCTGAGGAGCTCCCCTGCTACGGAACTGGGGGCCATACAGACTCCTGGTTCCTGCGCATGATCTGTCCAGGTATCCCAGCAGTGACATTTAATGGCAGGAGGAGTCTCCAAGAATGCACGGCTCTAGGCACCGAAACACAAGGGGAGACACGAGGCTGGCCTCTCTCAGGGACCAAAAGGATTGTAGGCAGCAAGAAAATTAATGACAACCCTTTAAATCCCAGGTGACACTCAATGCATCAATTATTTTGTCATCTATGAAGGATGTAAAATTCCCATTTTAGCCTAGATTTCAGGGCTGACCTGCTGCATAACTCCACTGGCTCTCAGTTACATCACTTGCTGCAGGGGGCTATGGAGCCTGCCCAGGGACGCTGAGCAAGAGATTTCACCCTAAGCAGGGCATTAACGGTGCAGCGGTAGGTTCAGAACAGACCCCAATGCTTCCGATGGGCCAGCTAGCCCAGTGTCTGATCTTCTGGCACTGGCCAGGTGCAGCTGCTACAGAGGGAATGAAGAGACCAGGGCGACTGCCTAGGAGATCCAAGCAGTAATCTGAGCCACACGAATGCTGCATCCTGGGGCTGCAGTCTTCACAAGCCGTGCCCCTGGGAGAAGTGCAGGTTCTCAAGCTCTCTCTGCCTAGCAGTCTCCCAGCCATCCTTAAGGGGAGCGGGCTGTGAACGCCACTCCTGGCTCGGCCCTCACCTTCTCAATGAGTTCCAGACACTCTGCCAACGTGCCGTGGATCTTGTCCCTCAGACAGAGCTGCTCCCTCTCCTCCTCCTCCTCCAGGCTCTTCCAGAAGGACAGGTTCATCGTCTCCTGGTCTGGCCTTTTAGCAAGCAGCGTCATGGGTGGACGTTTATACGATTTCCCTTTGGACGCCAACCACTGCTCCAGTTGCTTCCTGCCAAAGGACAAAGATCATTAGACCATCAAATTACCAGTCCCCATCTACCAATGCTCCTCTAGGGCTACAGCTCTGATTTTTGTCCGAGTCATAAGCAGTGTTCCCGCTAACATTTTCCATATTTGAGTGGGTTGAATTTTCTTCTGTGCGGGTTGAAATTTCTTCTATGCAACGCCGATATGGAGGCTGTGTGTGGATATGCACCATCAATACAAACAAAAAGCTTAGATATAATTTTAAACAATCCATAGGAATGGAAGGAGAAAAACATTCAAACAAGGGATAACAAGGCGCAATGCTTAAAATATTTAATATGAAATCAAATAAAGAAAATTAACACTACCGCTGGAATACATGTATTATCATTTCTAGGGACTCGAGTATACACACCAAAATGGGCCATACTAAAAACAGCTATGCAAATAAACCAAAGACATAAGGCATAAAAATAGACATCAGAGCCCCAGTTTAACAATCTACACTCTGACCACTAAATCTGCCAAAACACTAGCATGCTTACAGACTTTTGCAGTTCACAAAACTATCCCTCTTGCATGCATAGTATCCACATAGCTCAGCTTTAAGATGCTAAGCAAATCTATGAATCAACTAGAAATACTGTAGTCATGCTCTCCTTGCAAATAGTAATCCAATATTTTACTGACACGGGAAACCAACTTTCACATTGTGTGCCACCAACTCAAAGAGTAGAAGCCCCAGGGCATCTTCACACATGGCTTCAAAGTCTGTGTAGACAGATCCCTGCTTCACAGAGTTTGCAAATAAGGTCTTCATTCTATGAAACACCTAATGATTTACTTCTGAGTGTGCCCATTGGCTCACAAAAGCCAGAACTCTAGCAGATAGCAAAGATCTGACCTTAATGGTCTGCAATACCCCTCTCCAAACACATGCTAAAACTTAAGGGAAATCATTTGTCTGGAATCCAACACTAACTGAAAGGCCAAACAAATTATCAGGATCCATGGTAAATTTCTTTCAGTTTCAACAATTTACCATGTATTAATTAGTAACCCAGGATTTTAAAAAATCGTTAAGATCAGAGCTTTCACATATCTACAACACTCCAAAGAATTCTGTTAAAAGAATCCTTTTCTTCCTTAAGCCATTAGCACCTGTTAACTTTGAAATCAACAAGTAGTCCTGTGGCATCTTAGGGTATGTCCCGAAATAGCATTTTCGGCTTCTTAGCAACAAGTCCGTTACTTTGAAATGTATTAGAAATAACGGGCTTGCTATTCTGACGTCCCAGTAAACCTAATTCCACAAAGATTATGGGGCTTGTCGGAATAGCAGTCTATTTCAAAATCTGGCACTCGAAATAGACTCTCGAAATAAGCTATGCAATTTGCGTCGCTCAAATCGAGTAGCCTACTTTGAGCTACTCGGCACTGTACAGACGTACCCTAAGAGACTAACAAATATACGAGGTCATGAGCTTTCATGGGTAAAACCCACTTCATCAGATAAGTTGGAGTGGAAATTACAGAATATATAACAGCAAAAGCAGTTACCTGTTAACTGTAGGATCAGTGTTAATTAAGCTAATTAACACTGGTCCTACAGTTAAGTCAGGCTAGATATGTCCCATTCATAGCATTTGATGTGGAAATGCTAATATCAAAGGCAGGGGAAATTGCCTTTGTAGCATGTTTACCAGGTAATATTTTTATTCAGGCCCAAGTTGAAAGTGTGGAACTGTCAGCCGACTCCCTCTGTAACTGGGTGATAACATTCTTTAGTAGAAGAATGGCTACTTTTAAATTCATTATTGAATATCCGAGGAGGTTAAGATGCTCACTTACAGGTTTATGATTGTTACCAGGGCTCGACAAATAATGCAATCTACTCGCCACAGGTGAGTAGATTGCAACCCGGAAGAGCCAGGTTTGGGCGATTTGCGCATGCACAGAACGCTGGACAGTGCGGCTGGTGAGCGGGGCTCTCCACGGTTCGGCGAGCCCTGATTGTTACCATTCCTGATGTCTGATTTGTGCCCATATCTATAAAAGCAGCCTAAATTCTTTACAACAGAAAAACATCAACACAAGGAAAGTCAGAACCTGCATTAAGATCTGCTAACACACACCTTCTCAGCCCTCTTCTCTGTTCTGGATCTGTCTCCAGATTTTAGCCCAGGCTTTCTAACATCACCCAGCAGCTGGCATCTGTTAAACTCAACATGGCCAAAGGCAAGGTCTTCGTTTTTCACCCAGTATCTATTCTGGTCTAGAATTGCAGAGGATTCACTATTTTGCGTTAGCTCTACAAGACTAACAGTGGAAAAGAGAGCACTACGTTATCCTTTCCTCATCACATTTTTTCTGGCATATTTCAGATCTTGTCATTATTAGTGATGTTAGCATATAGTTATTTAGACGATTAAGCAATAAGCCTGGGCTTATCAGTTAGTGCAAACGACTACAGGGTCCCCACTCCCCGCTGCCTCAGTATCACAGGCGGCAAGGGGCGGGGAAAGCAGGAGCTGGCTTAAAAGCAGACTCCCTATGAGCACTGGCTCTGCAGAGCCGCCTGCCCTCCACTCTGATAGAGCTGCAGCAGCAGCAGCACGGAGGGTGCGGGGGGCAGGCAGGAGCTGGTACACGTGGGATGCCTCCCCCCTGCCTGCCTCACACACAAGCAGCCAGTGCTCGGGGTGAGGTGGCTTAAAGCCTGTGTCCCACAAGCATCGGCTCCAAGGAGCTGCCTGATCCACCCCTGCAGCTACCTTGGTATCCGGCCAATAGGAACAGAGAGATTTTGCTACAGGACAGGGGCAATGTGCAAAGCCTCTTCCCCTGCCCGGAGCAGAAAGCCACAGGGTGCCCGAAAGTCCTGGTGGGGCAGCTTGAACGTGGCACCTTCGGGCCGTCTTAGCCCCACTCCTGCCATATGAATTGTTGTGTGCACCAATATGAAGGTGATGTCTCTCTCATCCCCTCCTTGTCACACATAAGAAAATACATTCTGCACAGCACTGGTCCCCAATGCGGTGCCCTCGGGTGCCATGGCGCCCACCAGGGCTTGTGTGCGCGCCTGTTGACAACCTGGGCCGGCCCCGCCCCCGGCGCGCCGCGCACTGGAGGCGCCGGCCCCAGGCGCGCGACACGCACCAGCACCTGGTGCGCAGCGCTCGGGCAGCCTCAGCCCCGGGTCATATGTGGGCGCGCGGCCCTGGCGCCGGCCCCAAGCGCACAGCGACCCTGGGCCCACGGCACATGCCGGCGCCGGGTGCAAGGGCATCCCTGCCCCTGGCGTGCCCCAGGACGCGCAGCCCCGCCCCCCGGGAGCCTCTAAAGGTTGGGGACCATTGCTGCACAGAGTGGAAAAAAATTAAAGGCGACATTGCCCAAGCCCCAAACCCTTGCTTTGTGAAGCAGTCTGCGTGTAGTCTGCAGAACAGAGGGGAGGAGTAAAGCCCTTTGTGACGTAGTGGGGGTATTGGGCTGCTTTTATGCTGGCTCTGTGGTAACCCCACTGGCTGCTGCCGGTACCACAGCCCAGAAGGACAGGGAGTGAGACATTATGCAAAGAGGCCCTCTCAACCTGTCCGACCAGCTACCCCCCATGGAGAGGAACAAAGGAAGGTGGATGCCGCCCGGCTGGGGGGCAGGGCTGGAAGAGAGTTAGTTAGTTTCTGTCTGGGAGCATGGAGGAAGCAGCCTCAGCAACAGGCTGGGGGGTTTAGAAGCCAGACCCCCCCCCCCATATCAAGGGGGGCTGAGGCATCCTAGGCCTGTCCTGTAACCTGGTGACATCTGTGCTGTGCTGTATCCTGGAGAGGCAATAAACTCCCTCTGTTCTACCGGCTGGTGGAGTCTGTTCGTGCCCTTTCGGGGGTGCAGGAGGCAGGGGACCCCAACGCGCCATCACACCCTTTACCTTTTGCTTGTTTGTAACCTGGATGGTGAGGCAGACTCATTCCTTAGCAATCTCGTCTCTTCCCCATCCGTGTGTTTTTTCAGTCTCTGGACATTAATACCAGTGAAAACGCAGAACACCTCAGTAGCTCCAAACCATTAAGAAGGGCAGACCCATACTATTGCTAACAAAACAACCTGTCAATTTAAGATATTCCATATCCTTTCAGGCTTAGATAGACCTGGTTAGCTATTGTTGAAGGAGCCGAACATGTACTGACTGAAGTGCACAGTACAGACATCTTATCTACCTGGCACTAGGCAATAAACATTTCACTTTCCCAGATTTGCCCATATGATAGACAGTAGGATTTACCCTCGCTGCTTTCAGCCGATCACCTCAAACAGTGCTCTGAACACAATGCAAAGAGCTGCATTACCTGTACACGGTTTAGATATTGTTTGTTGTATGGGAAACACTGAGCCCTTAACTCTTATTCACAGCATAGCTTATAAGGGTACTGACAGAACACTGCAAGTTTAATACATATCCAAAGTTTGGATGCAGTCTAGTGGGAAGCGTCTTCTCATCTGTGAGGGGAAAGAACACGGAGGAACCTGGAGAACTGAACCTTGAGCATTTCACCCTGCCTCAGAATGGCTCTAGCTACCTTCGTCCAAGAGGCAGCAGTAACTGAATGAGACATAGTTGCTGCTCCAGTGGGGTGGGGGAGCCGGAGAGGCCCAGCCAGAACAGTAGACATCCTCATGGAGAGGGAGGCGGCAGAAAGGTAAAGCAGAGCCCTCACTACCATGCGGCAAAAGCCCATCTCCTGTGGCTTGACTCTGAAAGGGCATCACCTCCTTTCTCTCCACGAAGACAGCTTGCCTTGGTGAAGTAGTGAGGAAACAGGCTACCTGCCATGTTCAGGGTATCAAAAGGAGGCGAGAATCAGAAAGGAAGCCACTTACCTGCGCTTTTCAACAGCACAGGTCTTGGGATCCTGAATCTCTCTTTCCCTTAACAACTCTTGCTTGGGCGTTTCTCCCGTGTTCTGGAGCATGCCAACCGTGGCGTGGGTGCTGGACATGCGCGTGCCTGCAGGACAGTTTCTGGGGAGATCATTTTTGGATTTCGTTCCACAAGTCTGAGAAGCTTTCGTCAAGTCGCTAATGCGCCTCTTCCCTCTTGCTGCATTCCTTCCCCAGCTGCCTGCACCACTTGGTTTTGAATTAGGTCTCTTTGACACTGGTTTTGACTTTGCTTTCAGTTCCATCACAGAAGCCCTCTTGGAAATACGAGCGTTTATGGGAGACCGTGTCAATTTCAGATCCCTTCCAGCTCTAACCTTTTGCTTGGACTTTCCAACTTCCAGAGCACCAGTTTTACATGTTCCCGAGGGCTTCACATACGGCTTTTGTGCAGGCTGTTTTGCAAGACTGAGCATTCCAACTGCCTGTAATTTCACTGGGTTTTGCCTCACAACACTGGGATTTAGACACTGTTTTTCTGCACATGATTTCTTGGGTAGCTGAGTCCTAGAAACAGCAAATATCTGGGAAGGAGGCACTGACCCTCTGGCTTTGCTGCTTGGTCTTTGAGGACACACGACTTTAGAACCAGGTGGAGATTTTGCAAGTTTATTCCGAATCAGTTCCTTAGTGGCCTGACGGGTAATAATTCTATCTTTCAGACTCACGTTGTTCTGTGGAGCTCTGCCCAAGGTATGCCTGTGAATCAAACCTCTTTTACTCTCTGGATTGTTTAAACCAGTCCTCAATTGTACTTTGGGGTCCAGCCCAGACTCTGTCCTGTTCTCGGAAGATTCCAGAGTGGTTTTACTAGGAAGATTTTCCTTCTCAAGGTCTACCATTTCTTGCAAATTCTCAGATACCGAGAGGTGCTCTCCACATTGGGAATCTTTTCCATTCTGGGTCAACACTACAGCCCTTTGATCTGTAACTGTCCCCTGATTTTCAGATTTTCCAGTCTCTTGTATTTGATTTGCAGTCAGCTGCACAGCATGTCTTCTGTCTGGCAGGAGGTTGGGAGGTACCCTCTTGGGCCCCTGGGACACAGGCACATTTGAAGACCTGTGTTGAAGAGCAGGACGTACATTTGGGTTTCTGACAGCAGGTGCACGATCCTTCGGTATACACTTGGACACTTTGGAGGGAACATCCTTCTTGGGTCGGACAACCTGAGGAAATGGATAAACGTCAGCCTTAGAAAGGAGAGGAATGAACACAACCCACCACCCGATTCAAAATCGGGCCAGGAGTTCATACTTCATATACATAGAGAACTAGTTCTGCTTTGTTTGCGGTCACGGGGCCCTCTCTCTAGCACACAGGCCCTGTGGCAGCTGTTCGGGTGAAAGAGTAATGGTCACGCTGCCCTGACATTTTCAATGCTTGGACCTCTTCATAACATGGGTCTTGAAGGAGACCCAGCTTTTGAGCAAACTCTGATCTTCCATGCAAATGAGGCACCGAGCGTATCAACTATTAAGAGGCACAAGTGTCTAGCAAATAGAGTAGTCCTTACAGGAGGGGGTTTATGCATACTCCGCGGTCACTTGGCCCAATAAGCACACCACCCCAGAGGTACTGCTGACCAGAAGTCACCAGCTCAAATGAAGTAGGCATGCAAATATCAACAGTGGAATACATATGTTGACAATCACTCAGAAGAGAACAAAAACCCTTCAAAAACACTCAAAGTGGTTTAGTGTTGTTTGGAAGTAGCACACACTTTCAACCCTGAACTTCTGTGCAGCGTTGCTGCCCTGAGACAGAGCAGAGTTCACCCCCAAGAGAACTCTATTTTAACGGTGGCTAGTATGATGATGCTTTAAGGCTGAATTTAATGTGTAGGGACTAGACATCTTCAGTATTTGAAATATATTTGGTAAGGAAAGATTTGTATTTAATTGCTTTTTATGCCAAGTTAGCCAGCACTCCATTGCCACCAATCTCATCAAGGCAAGGAACCCATTTTATTGTGTGCTTCTACAGAGTCCCTAGCCATGCCTGAGCCGATTCCGCCACAAGATACAACACTCCAGAGTCAGAAGAGGAAGGTCTTTTCTACTTACAGGTGCGGATTTAGAAAGTGGTGGTAATTGTGGATTTGGCTGATTGGTTCGGTCCTTTAAATAGGGTCTACAGAAATCAAACAAAATATCAATGTACCAAAGAGAACGTTGGGTGAAAGATAAAACATTAAGCAGCAATTCAAAAGCAGTTTGTGTGTTAGCAGTTTATGAGAAGCTTTTTAACAGCAGAGACCAGGTATGCGGAATTGAACGAGCTATCCTTGTAAGTGGAGCTATGGAGTTTTGCTAAGTGTATCTTACAGAAAAATGTTGAGGTTGGAAACACCCCCATCCAGCCTTGCAGGTACAACAATGGAGGAATCAGGTGCTCTACTGGCCCATTAAAGGGAATACACTCACAAGGAACCCCATAAAATGGAGCTCCTCAGACTTAGCACCTCTGGCGATTGCTTTTCTTATGTAATAGCATAGGATCTTTCCAGCAAGTGGGAAGCAGCTATAGAAGGGGGAAGTGACATCATCACTGGTCCTCCCTCCCCTCCCAGCTCTGGAATCACTTCTGGAGAACAAAGGACTGAAGGCGGGCGGGCGGGGGGGGGGGGGGGGGGGGGGGGGAGAAGGGGAGGGGAAAGAGACGTGGTGCAGGATTGAAAGGAAAAATCCCAGCCTGTGTATGAAGGAACTATGTGGCCACCCCAAAGGGGGAATGGGGCAACCCCCCCAGTGCCCTAGGCATCGCCCCTCTCCTGCTCCACCTCTTCACCTGAGCAATGTGGGCTAGGGCATTATAGAGGGGTTTGTGCAGCAGCAGCAGGGGTCACCCCCCACCATGGCAGCGGGAGCAGCTGAGTAGCCTGCTCTGCTCTGCCACGCCGCCCTGCTGCGTCCCACTTCTCCGTGGCAGCAGGAAGTAGAGTGCTTTGCAGTTCCGGCTGCCACTGAGATGTGCTCAGCGGGCTGGGAGAAGGCTGGGTGGCACAGCAGGCTGCTGGGCCCCTCCTACACTGGTTGCAGTGGTGAGTGCGGGGGAGAGGGATACCCTGGCTGCTGCTGTGCTGGCCCTGTGACGGGGTGCGGTCACAGATGACTGCTTGGGGCTGTTTCTTGGTGTGCTGATCATGCCAGACACCTGCCTCCTTTCTCTCTGGGGCTTCCCCCCACCCTGTCATGCTGGGCCAGATTTTCTGGTCTCCCCCAGCCAAGGCACAGAGCTGGGGTGAAGAGTAATGCAGACACTGAACTACTCCAGCTCTGGGAGAATGCAGTTTGAGGCCCAGCAACCAGGAATCCAACCCCCAAAAGGGACCAAAACCCCGAATCAAACCATCTTTCTCTGAGTAAAAGTTTTCCAAAGATCTCCTGAGGATGTTTGCCCACTTTATCAATGAGAGAACATGCACACTGATTGCTCCCCCAGTGAACAGTTATTTACAGTGGGCTTGATAGTAAACAAAGGTGACTCTATTGAGTACAAGCTGTAGGATTTAAGTGGTTGCAAGTGAAAATGGACAAAGTAAATCCCACAATTAAAATGAACACACATAGCTAGCTCTAATTCACTACAAAATGTATTGCAGGTAGTTCCTTAACCTAAAGAGTTTGCTCTTGTGCATATTTATACTCATAAGCCAATTTCATAAAGTATGGTGGGGAGGAATCGTCACCCTGGCCCCCAGGTAATTCCATGGGTCACATCCATAGGACAAATGGGGTGGCCACCATGGGGCCCCCAAAAGAATAGGGCCTGTGGCAGCTTCCCTAAGCCATCCAATGGATGGGATGGCTCTGAGGAACTATATCATCAGTACAAGACAAAGCTTGATTTAAATGCTGTCCACCAGTGATTGTACTTTTATTTCTTGGGTAACGATTGTGATCTGTATGTTTATTACTTAGTCACACGATAGCTTTCTGTGGTTAATACATTTCACCTAACACAATGCATTTTGGCGCACAGTGCTTGGGAAATGTGCTCAGGAACAAGAGGTGGTGCCTGTCCTCTTCACAATGAGGGAAGAGCAGACTGGGTTATCAATTTGCGCTTGTCAAGTTTCTGACCCAGGCAGGACAGTACACTTCTGGAAGCCTAGACCGGGGAGCTGTGTTCATTGTTGGCTCATGAGTGCTTGGTAAAAGCATTCACGTAACAGCTGGATGTGTCCCTGCCTGTGGGTGTCTGTTACGAGCAGTACCTGGAGAGGTTACAGCATCACAGTATGAGAGGGAGCTCAGGATGCTAAGCAAGAGGGCTCAGCAGTATCTCAGTTCCAAGTTGAACTCCCAGTATAAGAGCGTATTAAGCTTCATGAAAACTAGTGGGACATTACTTGTATTGTTTTCACTTATCCCTGTCCTGTTACAATGTAGTAGCAAACATTTATATTGTGTATATCTCTGTAGCAAAATAACCCATCAAAGGACAAGGAAACCTTGTGAAATAGAAATGAAGAACTTGAACAGAGAAGGACTCATTTCATAGCAAGTGGTCGTTGTGCGTGATGGAGGTCAAAGACCCCAAATGCATTCCTTGCTCTCCATCAAAAGAAAAGCCCACTTGGGTACGACCCCATCAGCTTGTTTTCTGTGAGAAGCAGCTATAAATACAGATTCAAGGAAAGATCCTTCCACCTTTGGACTCTGACAGGGAAGTGACTAGCTGCAAAGCAGAAATCCCTAGAACAATCTGAGTGCCCAGAGAAGCCTTTTGGGAAACTGGCAGTTTATTCCATTACAGTTATGTTAGGGGTGTAACTATAGTCAGTATTGTGACCAGTGTAATTTCAGTCAATTAGAGCTTTTAATAGCACAAAAAGGCTGAAAAACCAAAAAAACCACACCTGAAGAGACTATCACTAGGAGAAAGCATAACTGCTGACAGGGCCGGCCCACATTTTGGCACCTGAGGTGGGGAGCTCAAATGATGTCCCCATGAGTCCTTGCTTGGGCCAAATCCTTGAAAGGTCTCAATTCTCTGGGGCCTAGAGGCGCCCCCCACGCAGTCTGACACATGAGACGGCCGCCTCATGGTAAGGCAAGCCCCGACTCTGAAGAAGAGAGGATTCAGTTTGAACTCTATGGACCATAATTTGAGAACTGGGATAAACTCCAGTAACGTGACTGTAAGGGGAGCAGCCAGATCTCTGCTGCACCCATGGGGGAAGGGGGTATTTGCCCTAAAAGTGTATACAAAGGGGGCCATGTGAGGTGGCACACAAAAGCTTGTGTTCTACTGATTCTGTTTAGGCTATTCATGTACTTGTATAAAATCTGTATGTGGAGTTATAAATATGTACTCTGTGTTGATGCTGGAAAATTCTCTGTCTGAGGCAGAGCAATGTGCCAGGAATGTTTGTTCAATGGCTATGCTGATGAGCGAGGCTCCAGGGAGAAGAGATTTCTAAATGCCAAAGACACACCTAGGGAATGAAACTGGATGCCTGCAGACAAGCCAAAATAATGGTTGCTGACTTGGGACACAAGGATAGGTCAATGGACCATGTAATCTGCAGTGACCTGCTCTGGCCAGGAAGATGCCGGGGGGGGGGGGGGGGGGTATATAAGCGCCATGTGGCACCCTCCGTCTTGTCTTGAGTTCAGCTCCTGATCCCAGTGCAGGGAACACCAAGCCAGGAAGAACCATGGACCCATCCTGTCATAGGATGTACACCAGAGTCTTTTAAGATAGCAGTTTATAACATCTCTGCTAAGAGCCTGTATCGTGGGTGATTCGATGCATGTAATGTATTTTCTTTAACAACCTTACTCATATGCTTTTCTTTCCTTTAGTAATAAACGTTAGATTGTAGATTCTAAAGGATTGGCTCAGCATGGTCTTGTGGGTAAGATCCAGAGTGTAAATTGATCTGGGAACTGTGGCTGGTTTCTTGGGACCAGAAGAACCTGTTTGGAGTAGATGAGATTGGGTTCTATAACCCCTCACCTGTGTGTGAGGCCCGGGGCCGACTGGGGCACAGGAAGAGCTGGGATGTCAGAGGGGTTTTGCTCGTGAGGCTTCTGGCTGGCCAGATTGGCAGCTGAAGCGCTTGGTGTGACTGGTTTGTGGCCTATTTGGGAAGGTCCCCAGTCTGGGGCTGTAAGGAGCCCGGAGTTTGAGCAATTCGCCCTGAGCGGACGCCCTTAGCAGTGTCCAGTCCCGGCCCGGCCCATCATAGTGGACCATAATTTGAGAACTGGAGTACTAAACTAAGTTCCCTCCTGTCATTAAAGGGGAAACTAAGCATAGGGAAACAGGAATTCTCAGCATCAGTCACTGAGAATTCTGAAGTTAAATAGTAGCAAGGAAGAAAGGATACAATTGTCCAAACTCACTTTGTATTTGGACATTTCAGCTTCCCTTTGGCTGCTAAATACTCCTGAAGCTTCCTCTGCCGCTCTTCTGCAACGAGATCAGTCAAGTATAACATACATTACAAATCACAGACCTTAATCCTTCTAACATATTAATAAGAGTGGCTGGTTTGTTTTAATTCACAACATTTGCTTTAGGTTAAAATAATGTTAGCCTCTTGAGCTTCCTTCTCTGCTGTGACACCGCTAGAAATGCGCCACTGGGCTCGCAGTTTTCACAGAAACAAATGGCTCCACAGCCAGCTTCTCTAAGCGAGAGGCAGGGAGCCTGGCTGAGGCTCCTAAGGGCTGGATCCAGTCCGAGAGCTGTATTTTGTCCAGCCCTGCCTACAGACACAGGCGATACAGACAGTGGATGCACAAAAGGGAAAGTGAGACCTACGGTTATTTTTTAAAACAGGAACACCCTTAATTTGAGCCCCATAACAAAGAGGCAAGACCATTCTGAAGAGAACGCCCTAGTGCAGCTGTTTGGGTATCTGCTGCTCCACGTGCTTTTCTGCACCTTGTGGGGGAAGACTTTGCCCGCTGCCTCATCCTCCAGCACAATCACCACCGCTTCAGAGCCGAGAGCCTGCGCTGGGGCAAGGGCAGCGCGCAGCCTCCCTCTCCTGTGTGAGGAGTCACATGGAGCGGCCAGCCACTTTGAGCGGCCCAGGGCTGTGGCAGGCAGAAGCCAGCCTGAGTTTGCCACTGGGCTGCTGGCAGGCAACCACCTAGGTAAGTGCTTCCCGGCCAGAGCCTGTATCTAGCACCCTGCACTCCCCCTCCCCCAGGTCCCAACTCCCTCACAGACCCCACAGATCCTCGCACACCCCTCCCCCATGTCAGAATCCTCTCCTGTACCCATTCCTCCTCCTGGAGCCTGCACCACTATCCCTTTTCCCGGGTCACAACCCTCTCCATTACCCAAACTCCCTCTCCTTCACCCCAATCTCCTCACACCTTCTCCTGCACCCCAATCCCATGCCCTGAGCTTTTCTTCACCCAACTGTTGTCCCAGACCCTGCACACTCCTCCATAGAAACGTGCAGCCCTTGCCCCATAAAAAAAAAGTATTGCCCACCCTTAATATAGGGGAAGTCATTACAAACCCGCACAGCTACACACAATGTGTTTATTGAACATTGAAAAAAACAAAACAACTACCTTTCAATGCTCAATCCTTTGGCTTAAAGGAAATTCAAGCCAGAAACAGAATGAGGCATTAGACCAGAGGAGGGGTGAGAAAACATTTGACCTGAGGGCCACATCAGGGCTCAGAAATCATATGGTGGGCAGGAAAGGCTAGCGGAGGCTATGCCTCCCCAAATAGCCAGACGTGGCTCCCCCTACCTCCCTACCCAACTTCCCCCTGCTCCCCATGCCCAGGAACACCCCCTCCCCGCCATTCCTACCCAACCTCCCTCTGCTTCTCACCCCCTCCAAACATCTAACATCTCTGCTCTTCAGTGACCCCTCGTCCCCTTCCCAATCCTTCCTTGCTCTCCCTCTCAGGCCACTTCCCTAGGCCCGTCTTTATGGTGCCCGGAGCACTGGATACAGAGGCCTGGTTAGCACGCTGCCCAGGAACTTGGGGAGCTGAGACTGCAGGCCAAGGGGGACAGAAGGGGAGGAGCCGGAGGCTAGCCTCCTCAAGCGGGAGCTTTGGGGCCTTATGGTAGGGTCTGGAGGGCCAGATGTAGCCAGCAAGCCATAGTTTGCCTCCTCTGGACTAGAGCAATGTTTCTTAGCCATTGGTCCATTGAGCTTGAGATGTAAGCAACCAGGCAACTATCCAATAAGCAAATGCTTATCAGACAGTCAACTCAACTAGTTGCTCCCCCCCATCCAACTAGTCACTTAAAAGCCGGTTCCCCCCAGCACCGTCTCTGTGGGGAGAAGGGGCAGGGACACAGCGGGGAACTGGCAGTGCTTCTGCCTTCCTTGCTCTAGCTACATTTCAAAAGCAGAGGCACTGCAGGGAGCCAGGGCTGAGCTGGGGACTCAAACAGCCCCCCAGGGCTCTTGTACATTTCAAAAGCAGGGAGTACGGGACCAGGGGGACTGCTTGAGTCCTCCACTGGCTGTGCTCCCCGGGGCGTCTGCCTTTGAAATGTAGCAAGAGCTGGCAGGGCTTTTGCTACACTTCAAAGGCGGAGGCACCCTTACTGACTAATCGAATAGTCGATACAAATTACATCGACTATTCAATTAGTTGATTAATCTAAATGTAACATCCTTAGGTTGAGGTACAACAGTTCATCTAGTTTTACAACAAGCTGTACAAAAATACTACAAAAATCAGCACAGGTTGAACCTCTCTAGTCTGGCACGCTCGGATCCTGACCAGTACCAAACCGGAGAATTTTCCAGCCCACAGGAGAAGTGTTGTCTAGCAGCATTACCCACGCTGCCACTACTCACTGGGCTCTTAGAAGACAAGTAGCGGTAAATTACAGCAAAATCACAGCACAGAACACAGAGCCAGGACTGGTGGCGATGAACAAACTTTATGGAACCGCAGGAAAGTTGGCCACACCCGTGAAAAATGGACACCCAGCTCACTGAAATCATTCCAGACACAGATGTTTCTGGACCAGAGTGTTCGGATTAGAGAGGTTCAACCTGTACAAACTACAATTTTATAGACAATGACTTAAGTGTACCATTCCATACACGCCACCTGCCGAAACGTAGGGACAATATTCATATCCCAATTGATTTTATAATGGTATGGCAAAAATAACCAGCCCCCCCCCCTCCAGGGCAGCGCTGCCCGCCCCCCAACCAGCCCCCCCCTCCAGGGCAGCGCTGCCCGCCCCCCAACCAGCCCCCCCCTCCAGGGCAGCGCTGCCCGCCCCCCAACCAGCCCCCCCCTCCAGGGCAGCGCTGCCCGCCCCCCAACCAGCCCCCCCCCTCCAGGGCAGCGCTGCCCGCCCCCCAACCAGCCCCCCCCCCGGGCAGCGCTGCCCGCCCCCCAACCAGCCCCCCCCCCGGGCAGCGCTGCCCGCCCCCCAACCAGCCCCCCCCCCCGGGCAGCGCTGCCCGCCCCCCAACCAGCCCCCCCCCAGGGCAGCGCTGCCCGCCCCCCAACCAGCCCCCCCCCCCAGGGCAGCGCTGCCCGCCCCCCAACCAGCCCCCCCCCCCCAGGGCAGCGCTGCCCGCCCCCAACCAGCCCCCCCTCCAGGGCAGCGCTGCCCGCCCCCCAGCCAGCCCCCCCCTCCAGGGCAGCGCTGCCCGCCCCCCAACCAGCCCCCCCAGGGCGGCACTGCCCTGCCCGCCCCCCAACCGGACCCCCCCTCTTTCCGCCCCCCTCGGGCCCCCGCTCACCCCGCGCAGCCCGCAGCCCCTCCATGACGCCCGCCTCTCCGCCGGGCCCAGCGAACCTGCCCCGACCCGCCACCAACCGCCGCTCCGCGCTCATTGGTCGCCGCCGCTTTCGAAGCAGCCAATAGGCGAGAGGAGTGAGTGGCAAAGACCCGCGAAGCGTCTTCGATTGGCGGGCGGGCCGCTGAGGGGCGGGACCGCGGGATGTCAATCCTTGGGCGCACGCTCCGTCCCCCTCTCAGTTCTGAGGGGGCGGGGAAAGGCGGTTGCCTGGCTGGGGGCGGGGCTTGGCGCGGGGCTGCAGGCGGGTGCTCGGCGCTGCACACGGCCCCTCGCCCCTCCCTCCCTCCCCCGCTAGGCAGCCAGCTCGGCCCACAGCAGCGCCCCCAGGACAGACCCCCCCCGCCCCCACAGACCCCAGGAGCATGGCCCCGCCCCCACCACTGGCCACTCACACAGGCTAGCCCAGGACAGACCCCCCCCCCCCCCCCCCCGACAGACCCCAGGGGCATGGCCCCGCCCCCACCACTGGCCACTCACACAGGCTAGCCCAGGACAGACCCCCCCCCCCCCCCCCGACAGACCCCAGGAGCATGGCCCCGCCCCCACCACTGGCCACTCACACAGGCTAGCCCAGGACAGATCCCCCCCCCCCCCCCCGACAGACCCCAGGAGCATGGCCCCGCCCCAACCACTGGCCACTCACACAGGCTAGCCCAGGACAGACCCCCCCCCCCCCCGACAGACCCACCGCTCCACCCAGAGACCCCCCGCGGGTACGTCCTGTTGTCCCCGTCCCCCCCCCCCCCGGCCACTGGCCATTAACAACAGATTAGTCCTCCCCAAGGACACTGCCCCTGCCCTTCACCCCACCCAGGGCAGCACCTCCCTTTGATCCTTCCCCTGCCACTGCCTACAGCAGCACCCCTTACCCACTGTCACATTACCGAATTGGAGGGAAGCAGCCAGATCGCTGCTGCGCTCCTAGGTGGGGGTGTTGACTCCAGAAATTGGTATAAAAGGGAGCCATGTGGGGTATTGAATGGGAGCTTATCGTTTGTTGATCTTATGTACACTATTTATGTGAGTGTATAATGTCTGTGTGAGTAGATAGGAATCTGTAATCTGTGTGGAAGCTGAATATTTCTCTGAATGTGGTTGAGCATTGCTATGGACAGGCTGAGTAGCGAAGCCCTGTGGGACAATGGCACTTGATGGCCCAAGGACACACCTAAAGCAGGAGGGCGGAGACCCAAGAGCTGCCAGCAGAGAGAGGCTGAGGACCAGGTGACCGGCTGAGACCAGAAGAGGCCAGGAAGGGGGTATAAAGAGGCCATGTGGTCGATGCCATTGTGTTCTCAGCTCAGCACTTCATCCCAGAGGCAGCATTGCAGGGACCGAAGAGCCTGGAAGACCTGTGAACCCATCCTGATGATAGAATGTGCAACAAGAACTTTTAAACCAGCAGCTGTAACATCTCTGCTAGAGCCTGCATCGAGGACTGGGAGATTCGGTGCATGTAACATACTGTACTTTAATAACCTTACTCTCAGGCTTTTCTTTCTTGTAATAATAAACCTTTAGATATAGATTCTAAAGGATTGGCCCAGTGTGATTTGTGGGTAAGGTCCAGAGGGTAAATTGACCAGGGATCTGTGGCTGGTTTCTTGGAACCGGACAGAACTTTTTCGGGGTAGGTGGGATTGGGTGCTAGGACCCCCCACCTGTGTATAGGACCGGGGTCATCTGAGGCACGGATATTGCTGGGGTGTCGGAGGGCTTTTGCTCGGGAGGCTTCAGGCAGGCTGCGGGAGTGCTCTTTGGGACTGGTTTGTGGCCTGTGTGGAGAGGTCACCAGTCTGGGGGCTGTAAGGAGCCCCGGATTTGAGCAATTCACCCTGAGCGGACACCCTCAGCTGTGCCTGGACACGGCCCGGTCTGTCACACCCCCCTAGGCCATCCAGGTTTTAGCCCAACCACACGACTTCTTACGTTGCACTATACGTAAGAGAGCACTATGATTGCTCAGAATTCCAGTATATAGAGGGAGAAAAACCTGTTGAGAGTCTATGGGTTAAGTTTATTGGTGCAAACAACAGCAGTGATGTTGCGGTTGGTGTCTGCTACAGGCCGCCGAATCAGGTGGATGAGGTAGATGAGGCTTTCTTCGGACAATTGAGAGAAGCTTCCAGATCACAGGCCCTGGTTCTCGTGGGGGACTTCAATCACCCTGACATCTGTTGGGAGACCAATACGGCTGTACACAGACAATCCAGGAAGTTTTTGGAGAATGTTGGGGATAACTTCTTGGTACAAGTGCTGAAGGATCTGATCAGGGGCCATGCGCAGCTTGACCTTCTGCTCACAAACAGGGAGGAACTAATAGGGGAAGTAGAGATGGGTGACAACCTGGGAAGCAGTGATCATGAGATGGTAGATTTCAGGATCCTGACCAAAGGAAGAAAAGAGAGTAGTAAAATACACACCTTGGACTTCAAAAAAGCAGATTTTGACTCCCTCAGAGACCTGATAGGCAGAATCCCCTGGGACGCTAACATAAAGGGGAGGGAGTCCAGGAGAGCTGGCAGTATTTTAAAGAAGCCTTAGGGTACGTCTAGACTACCGGGTTTTGTCGACAGAAGTTTTGTCGACAGATACTGTCGACAAAACTTCTGTCGACATAGAGCGTCTAGACACATTCAGTTCTGTCGACAAAGCAAGCTGCTTTGTCGACAGAACCCTGTAGTCTAGACCAGCCATGTCCAAAGTCCGGCCCGCGGGCCAATTGCGGCCCGTGTTCCGATTTAATACGGCCCCCGCTTCCTCCCCCTCTCCTGGCTCCCCGGTGCTCTTTTGAACTGGCACGCCCAGCGCGCCGCTTCCGGCCGTGCCGCCGCCACCCATGGCCTCCGCGGTCCTAGAGCCTGCCCTGTAGGGCACATCCGCAGCCCCGCTCCCCCGCTCGGCTGCGGGTTCGCCCTGCCCCCGGGCCACCATGAGGCCGGCGTGCCCTGCGCTCTCCGCCCACCTCCGACCCTGTGGGCCCTCCGCCTTGGGGCTGAGAGTGTGGGGACGGCCCTCACGCATGTTCACTTCAAATCTGGCCCTCTTTGAAAAAAGTTTGGACACCCCTGGTCTAGACGCAACCCTACAGGCAATAACACCTTCTGTCGACAGAACTCTGTCGACAGAAGGTGTTATGCCTCGTAAAATGAGGTTTACCAGCGTCGACAAAACTGCTGAGTTCTGTCGACGTTATGTTGACAGAACTCAGCGGTACGCAGGTATAGTTTTGTCGACAAAAGTCCACTTTTGTCGACAAAACTCAGTAGTCTAGACACACCCTTATTGAAGGCACAGAAAGAAACCATCCCGATGCGTAGCAAGAGAGGCAAACATGGTAGGAGACCGGATTGGCTTACAGGGGAAATCCTTGGTGAACTTAAGCACAAAAAGGAAGCTTACAAGAAGTGGAAACTTGGACAAATGACCAGGGAGGGGTTTAAATGTCTAGCTAGAGAATGCAGGGGGGTTATCAGGAAGGCAAAAGTGCAATTGGAATAGCGACTGGCAAGGGATGTGAAGGATAACAAGAAAGGTTTCTACAGGCATGTTAACAAGAAGAAGGTGACCAGAGGGGGTGTACGGCCCCTACTGGATGAAGGAGGTAACCTAGTGACAGATGATGTGGGGAAAGCTGAAGTACTCAATGCTTTCTTTGCCTCTGTCTTCACGGACAAGGTGGGCTAATGCGCTAATTCACGGACTAATGCGCTAAGTGATGCAAGATGGGATGACGATGAACAGCCCTTGGTGGGTAAAGAACAGGTTAGGAACTATTTAGAAAAGCTAAACATACACAAATCTATAGGTCCAGACTTAATGCATCCAAGGATACTGAGGGAGTTGGCAAATGTAATTGAGGAGCCTTTGGCCATTATCTTTGAAAAGTCGCGGAGATCGGGAGAGATCCTGGATTATTGGAAAAAGACAAATGTAGTGCCCATCTTCAAAAAAGGGAAGAAGGACGATCCAGGGAATTATAGGCTGGTCAGTCTTACCTCAGTTCCTGGAAAAATCATGGAAGGGATTGTCGAAGCAAAAAGCCTCACTCAGTTTACGCAGCTAAACAGACAGTTTTATTGGCCAATAAAACAAAGTGAGCCAAACGTGGTCCCAGCAAAGTCGGGCCCAGTAAAGCTGCTAATATAATTAATCCTAGTATTTTTATACCCTTGACCAAACAGCCTGACGTCAGGGCATTCAATTACAGAAATAATCAATTAAGCTAGGAAAATAAAGCCTTATCAACAAGATGGTGGACAGGTACAAGGGAGTACCTCTTCTGTTTAAACCAGTTCAATTAACACATTCCAATAGCACATCTGTCTTGGCCTGGCACATGGGGTGATAGAAAGTTTACTTTGATCTACATGCAAAGGCAAAAAGCTGAAATGGTTTCTGTTATACAAGATGGCTTCTAGCTAAACATAAAATGTTTTTTACAGCTTCTACAGGATCCTTAAGGAATCCATTTTGAGGCACTTGGAAGAGAGGAAACTGATCAGGAATAGTCAGCATGAATTCACAAAGGGCAAGTCGTGCCTAACCAATCTGATTAGTTTCTATGATGAGGTAACTGGTTCTGTGGACATGGCAAAGTCAGTGGATGTGATATACCTTGACTTTAGCAAGGCTTTTGATACCGTCTCCCACAATATTCTTGCCAGCAAGTTAAGGAAATGTGGATTGGATAAATGGACGGTAAGATGGATAGAAAGCTGGCTAGAAGGCTGGGCCCAGCGGGTAGTGATCAACAGTTTGTGGCGGTCGGTTTCTAGCAGAGTGCCCCAAGGTTTGGTTCTAGGACCAGTTTTGTTCAATATCTTTATTAATGACCTGGATGAGGGGATGGATTGCACCCTCAGCAAGTTTGCAGATGACACTAAGCTAGGGAGAGAGGTAGATATGCTTGAGGGCAGGGATAGGGTCCAGAGTGACTTAGACAAATTGGAGGATTGGGCCACAAGAAATCTGATGAGGTTTAAGAAGGACAAGTACAGAATCCTGCCCTTGGGTTGGAAGAATCCCAAACATTGTTACAGGCTGGGGATCAACCAGCTAAGTAGCAGTTCTGCAGAAAAGGACCTGGGGGTTACAGTGGATGAGAAGCTGGAGATGAGTCGACAGTGTGCCCTTGTAGCCAAGAAGGCTAATGGCATATTAGGTTGCATTAAGAGGAACATTGCCAGCAGATCCAGAGATGTCATTATTCCCCTTTATTCGGCTCTAGTGAGGCCACATCTGGAGTACTGTGTCCAGTTCTGGGCCCCCCACTACAAAAAGGATGTGGATGCATTGGAGAGGGTCCAGCGGAGGGCAACCAAAATGATTAGGGGGCTGGAGCATATGACTTGTGAGGAGAGACTGAGGGAGTTGGGTCTGTTTAGTCTGCAGAAGCGAAGAGGAGGGGGGATTTGATAGCAGCCTTCAACTTCCTGAAGGGAGGTTCCAAAGAGGATGGAGAGAGGCTGTTCTCAGTAGTGACAGATGCAGAACAAGGAGCAATGGTCTCAAGTTGTGGTGGGAGAGGGCTAGGTTGGATATTAGGAAAAACTATTTCCCTAGGAGGGTGGTGAAGCACTGGAATGGGTTACCTAGGCAGGTGGTGGGATCTCCATCCCTAGAGGTGTTTAAGTCTCGGTTTGACAAAGCCCTGGCTGGGTTGATTTAGTTGGGATTGGTCCTGCCTAGAGCAGGGGGCTGGACTTGATGACCTGCTGAGGTCTCTTCCAGCTCTATGGTTCTATGATTCTATGACCTGTACAAAGATCAGCAGTGCTGCCGACTCTGGGCTTGTGCACACTTAAACTGCAACAGTAGACAGAGCTTGTGTAGATCCCCTCTCGACGCTTAGTGCTGGAAGAATTCGGTCTGACTTTTTAGCGCAGAGCAGATCTCACACAATGTTAGTGTAGATCAGGCAGGCCTGGCACAATTTTATCACAACTCTCACACTTTGGGGATTTTCCTTTAAGCCTCTGCAACCTTTGTGTAGGCTAGAGTTTACTTCATTGCCCTTCTCAATGGTGTCTCCAGGAGGGCTTTGGCTTCCTTGACCACGGGATGCTATCAGGGCCAGCCCGAGCCATTCGTGCGCCCCAGGCCCTGGCGCCGCCCCCGGGAGTGTGACGCATGCACGGCTCCGCCCCCGGGCACACGATGCATGCACAGCCTCGCCCCCGCCCGGCCCAGCAGCCCCACGCGGTGCCCCCTACAATGGGGCGCCCTGGGTGGTAGCCTGGTTGGCCTGTACCTTGGGCCAGCTCTGGATGCTATCCCAGGAAGGACTGCTAGGCAGAGATGACGTTCACCTTTCGAGGAGGGGGAAGACCTTAGGAAATGGAAATGGGAAATGGAAAGCAGGACAAATTACAAAGGATGAATATAGGCAAACAACACAGGAATGCAGGGGCATAAGATAGGGTCATAATTCAAAATGACCTGGACAAATTGGAGAAATGGTCTGAGATAAACAGGATGAAGTTTAATAAAGACAAATGCAAAGTGCTCCACTGAGGAAGGAACAATCAGTTTCACACATACAGAATGGGAAGTGACGCTCTAGGAAGGAGTCCGGCAGAAAGGGATCTAGGGGTTATAGTGGATCACAAGCTGAATATGTGTCAACAGTGTGATGCTGTTGCTAAAAAAGCAAACATGATTCTGGGATGCATTAACAGGTGTGTTGTGAGCAAGACAGGAGAAGTCATTCTTCCGCTCTACTCTGCGCTGGTTAGGCCTCAGTTGGAGTATTGTGTTGAGTTCTGGACACCGCATTTCAAGAAAGATGTGGAGAAATTGGAGAGGGTCCAGAGAAGAGCAACGAGAATGATGAAAGGTCTAGAGAACATGAGCTATGAGGGAAGGCTGAAAGAATTGGGTTTGTTTAGTTTAGAAAAGAGAAGATTAAGGGGGGACATGAGAGCCGTTTTCAGGTATCTAAAAGGGTGTCATGAGGAGGAGGGAGAAAACTTGTTCATCTTGGCCTTTGAGGATAGAACAAGAAGCAATGGGCTTAAACTGCAGCAAGGGAGGTTTAGGTTGGACATTAGGAAAAATTTCCTGACTGTCAGGGTGGTCAAACACTGGAATAAATTGCCCAGGGAGGTTGTGGAATCCCCATCTCTGGAGATATTGAAGAGCAGGTTAGATAAATGTCTCTCAGGGATGGTCTAGACAGTGCTGGGTCCTGCCATGAGGGCAGGGGACTGGACTCGATGACTTCTCGAGGTCCTTTCCAGTCCTAGGATTCTATGATTCTCCAGGGCCTAACCCTCGCCCCCCCACAACTCTGGTAGAAAGCATCCAAGAGACCCAGAATTCGGTCACTAAGGATTTTGAACAAAAATTGCTCAGGGGCAGCCATGCCATATTCAAGTCCAAAAAAACCCCCAAGCCCAAAACCCTAACAAGAATTAACTTAATTTTTAATGCCAACTTTATAAAAATAAACATAATAATAAAATTAATAATATAAATCTTAATAACAGCTTCATTTCTACAATGTAACATTGCGACTTTCTAATCCATATACAGTCGGGACTAACAGTTTTGTAATAAATATACCACCACCACCTTAGATAATTCAAGCAGGAAAAAAATGGAAAAAACTCTGACTTCCCCATTCATGCTGCTTCTCTTTGCATTTCAGTTCAGACAATAAGAAAAGGCTAGTCAGTTTCACATTAGTAACAAATCAGTTTCAAGCCAATTGCACCTTTAGGGTATGTCTACACTACAGCGTTATTTCGAAATAACTTATTTAGAAATAGTTAATTTGAAATAAGATATTTCGAAATAATGCGTCTACACACAAAATGCATTTTGAAATAGCGTTTTGCTATTTTGAAATAGCGCGTCCACACTGAATCGCATTTAAGGCTGGCTGGAACCAGGTCCGGCAGGCCATCACGTCAGGAGTTACTTTGTTTGGCTGCTGCCTGAGGCTATCTGAGGCCTGTGCTTAAACGGACCCCCCTCTCCTCCCCCCGCCCCCCGGACAGCCGGTTCTCAGCTTTCCCTGCTTACTTGCATAACTTGATGAGGGACAGCAAAGCATTTTGTCTCTGCGTGCTCTGATTGCCTTCACTCGGGACACCACAGTACTCTGTAACATGGAGCCAGAGCTGCCCCTGGGCACTCTGGTGCTTCTCATGGACATGTTGCTGTGGCCTGGCTGCACTTTCTGCAGGCTGCCATCTGGGAGGTCCATTGGGGGGCTGTCAGTATCCAGGAGGCCCTGTGGGAGAGCTTCCACCCTGAGGAGCACTAAGAGCCTCCCTAGTCTGCCCCACTGAGGGCTTGTGCCTCATTCCTCCCTCACATCCTTCCACTTACCCCTCCCTAATCCCCCTTCCTGATGTCAAATAAAATACATGTATTTTCATGAACACAAACTCTCTTTATTTAACAAAACTAGGGGAGGGGAGGAATGAAACTCTGGTGAGACTGGAGAAAGGAGGTGGGAGAGGGGAGAAGAGAGGGTGGTAAAGGGGAGGGGGAAGCAAGGGGAAGAAAGGGGAGGGGAAGCTCAGGGCTCAGGGTTGGGGCTCTCGCCGGACCAACTTGATTGTCATGCAGACCTGCTCCTGGGTTCACATGTGGCCTTTGATGGCCAGGCTGGCAGCTATCCTGCCGTAGACGGCTGCGTTCCTCCATCTCGTGCGGAGATCATGGACGTTGGGGGCATCCTCCCCAAACCTGAATAAGGTCCATGATCTCCACCCCGGATCAGGAAGGTGCCCACCTTCTCTGGGCCCTGGCAGGCTCCTGGGAGCTGGCAGACTGCTCCTGGGGAGCAGTGGAGGGCTGGCTGCCAGTGGCTTGCTGGCTCATGTTTTGGGACCACTGGGTCAGGGGCAGGGACTGCTGGCTCTGGACTGGCAGGCTTGGAGCTGGCACAGGCACTGTGGCCAGGGTCTACCCCTTTAAGGGTTCTGGGGAGGCGGGAGGCCCCCTATTTCGATGTAAGTGTCTACACAGCACTTATTTCGAAATAGCTATTTCGAATTTGGCGTTATTCCTCGTGGAATGAGATTTACCAAATTCGAAATAAGTGCTCTGCGATTTCTAATTGATTTCGAAATAGCAGTTTGGCTGTGTAGATGCTAGTAAAGTTATTTCGGAATAACGGCTGTTATTTTGAAATAACTTTGCTGTGTAGACATACCCTTAGATTTTCAATTCCCTAGACACCAATGTAGGTTGCAAATACTGCAGGGGCAGGTTTATTTGTTTATAACCATCCTCCCACCAAGTTTTGTTTCCAGTGGAATTTTAAAAGGCAACATTTTTTTCTGTTGACATTAGGTTGCATAAAAATTATTTCAAAACCCACAAAAACCTAACAATCGGTGGTAGAAGCAGGATTTGACCTAACAGTGTCCCTATAAATACTTTGAAAATAAAACTACATGTATGGTGCTTAAAGTAATGAGACATCCCATCATGGCTCATGTATCAATGTGCAGCTGTAATAATAAAATAAAATTAAATAAAATAAAAATAAAATAAATACAATTGAATGAATGTGCATTTCCTTGACCACACCAACTCTGCGTCGGTGTCTAGCAGACAGGACTTGCGTAGCTCCAAGAACAATCACAAATGTACACAAATCATTTTAGTACTGACTGCAGGGGTCGTGAGATGTCATCTTCACTGCCCGACTAAAGGGAAAACCTTAAAAAACAAGGAATGGCCTCGCAGCACCCTCAAGACTAACCAAACCTGTGGATGGATCATGAACTTTTGTGGGCACAGCCTACTTCTTCAGAGGACTGGCGCATTGAAAGTCCAGCAGAAGTGGGCTGAGCTTGTCCCCACTGAGGGGTCCAGGGACTCACTGAGCCGGGGGCTTGAATGCTGGACACTGTGAAAGTAAGAGAGGTGGGTCAGATCCCCCCCCCCCCCAGCGTCCCCTCCTGGTTTAACTTGTTTCTCCCCACTGTTCAAAGACAGAGCTAAATTGGCTTCATTAGGAGCCTTTTGTTATAAGGGGCTCCAGCCGAAACTTGCACTGGATCCTACTGGAGCCATGTTTCTGGCCAGACACAAATGGCCATGAGCTGATGAGCAACACGAGTGGTTGGCGCCCAGTGGAGAAGAACTGCAGCTAGTGTGATGCCCAGCGGGGAGAACATCAGAACATCAGAGCGCCCAGACGGGGTCAGACCAAAGGTCAATCCAGGCCAGTGTCCTGTCTGCCGACAGTGGCCAATCCCAGATACCCCAGATCCTCATGTGATCCCTCCCCTTCACCCACCTCCAGAGAAATGGGGAGGGACCTCAGCTGGCACCTGCTCAGATGGCAGGTTTAGATGAGTGTTCAGTTCTAAACCAGTATCTGCAGGCAGAGCCGTCTGGTGAGGAGGAGGGAGGGGAGGGTGACCCCTGCGGCTGCTCCGCTCCAGGCCCCATAATCCCCCAGGTCCCTCCCATCCATTGGACCATTGGAGCGGCTGCCACGGGGCCCCCAAAAGCACAGGGCCTGAGCCAGGTGGCTGGGACAGCTCTGACAGCAGGGCGGGGATTAGACTTCGAGCACAGAGAAATCCGTGATGTCCTGCTCGCCGGTTCGGTTCACCATCCTGACAGGCTTGTCGTTGGCTTTCGAGGTGCCGATGAACCAGCCAGGGTGGGCGGCCGACTCGAAGCTGGAAGTTGAACCAGAAGTGCTCTTGAAAAAGATGAACCGCTCCAGCTCCCCGCTCCTGATCTCCTTCATGGGCCCCTTCACCTTCTGTGGGGCAGAAGAGAGGTCAGAGGCTCCGGCGATGCTGCAGAGCTCACAGTGGCCCAGAAGGCCTGGCAGGTGGCTCGCTGCCGACAGGAGAGAGCTCTCCTGCCAGCACTGCCCCCCAGCGGGTAGCAGTGGCTACGTGGCCAGGGAAAGCAGGGAGCCCACGGCTAGGTACTGCTAGAAAGCAGCGAGGTGGATGGCGTGAGGGTGGCAGTGGAGTCTGGCCCGCTAACCACGCTCACCTCCAGCTGCAGCACCGGGCTGTCTCCAGCAAGCACACAGCACAGATACAGATGGTTCTCCACAATGTTCATGGCCACGGGATTGGTGCGCTTTGGGGAGCGATGCGGGGAGCGATACAAATCCAGGGTCAATTTCACTGGCAAGAGACAAGCAAGAGTCAATGCAGACCCAGCTACAACCAAAGGGAAGCCCCCTCACTTATAACTCCCCAGGGAGAGACCTGCAGTCCCCGCACAGGAGCGGCCAGCGCCGGGAGGCTGGGGGTGCTGTTAAAATAACTGCACCTCAGAGGTTCGACTGGGGAACGGCCTCTGCTCCAGTGGGACTCTGCCCGAAGACTCAATATGCCTAAGACGCAGGGGGCTGGCAAATCAGATTAATAATCATGACATGCAAAAAATGGCAAGAAAAGAGCATTGGAGGCTTCAAAGTCAAGAGTGCCAAAGGCGAGTGTAATAGACGGTTCCTGGGGGCTCTGCTGAGAGGCAAACTGCTTAGAACCAGGGCTACGGACAGCCCAAGCGTGGCTCACGATACGGCACCAAACCAGCCACACTGGCCAGCAAGAAGTCTCACAAGCAACCCCCCCAGACACCCCAGTGCCCCACCCAGCCCCCCCTTACACAGGGGAGAGGTTATAACCCATCCCCCTCCTCCCCTCAGACACCGCACAATTCCCTGTGCCCCACCCCCAGCCCCACCTTACACAGGGGAGAGGTTATAACCCATCCCCCTCCTCCCCTCAGACACCCCAGAGTTCCCTGTGCCTCACCCCCAGCCCCACCTTACACAGGGGAGAGGTTATAACCCATCCCCCTCCTCCCCTCAGACACCCCACAGTTCCCTGTGCCCCACCCCCAGCCCCCCCTTACACAGGGGAGAGGTTATAACCCATCCCCCTCCTCCCCTCAGACACCCCACAGTTCCCTGTGCCCCACCCCCAGCCCCCCCTTACACAGGGGAGAGGTTATAACCCATCCCCCTCCTCCCCTCAGACACCCCACAGTTCCCTGTGCCCCACCCCCAGCCCCCCCCTTACACAGGGGAGAGGTTATAACCCATCCCCCTCCTCCCCTCAGACACCCCAGAGTTCCCTGTGCCCCGCCCCCAGCCCCACCTTACACAGGGGAGAGAACATAACAACATAAGAAGAACACAAGAGTGGCCAGACTGGGTCAGATCAACGGCCCATCTACCCAGTGTCCTGTCTGCCGACAGTGGCCAATGCCAGGTGCCCCAGAGGGAGGGATCACAACAGGTAATCCTCAAGTGATCCCTCCCCTGTCAACTACCTTCAGAGAAACAGAGGCTAGGGACCCCATTCCTACCCATCCTGTTTAATAGCCACTGATGGATCTATTAGTGACCCCATGAATCTATCTAGCTCTTTTTTGAACCCTGTTAAAGTTCTAGCCTCCATCGCATCCTCTGGCAAGGAGTTCCACAGGTTGACTGCGTGCTTCCTTTTGTTTGTTTTAAAGCTGCTGCCTATTAATTTCATTTGGTGACCCCTAGTTCTTTTATTGTGGGAATAAGTAAATAACTTTTCCTTGTTCACTTTTTCCACACCACTCCAAACTTTCCCTGTGCCCCAACCAGCCTCACCTTACCCAGGTGAGAGGTTATGAAATCAATCTCACCAACTCCCAACAGGTTCTCCCTAACCCAAAGGACCAGCCCCAGCCCCAGATCAATGTATACCTCAGATCTTACCCCAAAGAGCCTGCTGGGCCTGTCCTTAAGCATCTAACACCGGAAGGTTTATTAATAAAAGGAAGAAAGAGAAGATGGAGAGTAGGATTGTTAAAGGAAACGACGAGACACGCCAAGTGCAAAGTGCCTGAGACGGGCTCTTAGTGGAGATGGAACAAACCGCTGGGTTAGTCTCTGGGGCGCAGCCTTTGGTGGGGGGCTCAGCAGGCCTTCCGGGCCGGTGCCTAGCACAGCTGCCCCTGAAGTGATGTGCTGGAGCGAAGGCAAAAGGAGGAGCCTCTTGGGCCCTTTTTACACCCTTGCCCGTGTGGGGGGAAGTGCCTCCCAAGAGCGAGTCCGCTGGCCTTGGGCAAGCCACCAGCTCCTCCCCGCTGGTCTGCACGTTCCTCCGCTGTGGACCGGCAGCGCGTAAGGCCCGTTGCCGGTCACGTGAGTGGCCCCCCTCGTGATAGGCCGGCGCTGCCCCCCGAAGCAGGCACCTGCCATTCCAGCACCGAGCCAGTGGGCGCCACGTCACACACCTGGCCCCACAGGCGGGTGCATGGCACCTAGGGTATGTCTACACTACCACCCTAGTTCGAACTAGGGTGGTAGTGTAGACATACCCAAAGAGACTTGGAAAAGCATTCCCTAGACGCCTCCCCTGGCCACTTCGTACGGAACTTGGGGCAAACACGCCCAACGTCCCAGGGGCCGGGCAGAGATGCTGGCGAGCCCTCATTGGCTGCCCGGGGGCCGGACGGAGACGCTGGCGAGCCCTCATTGGCTGCCTGGGGGCCGGCGGAGACGCTGGCAAGCCCTCATTGGCTGCCCGGGGCCGGGCGGAGACGCTGGCGAGCCCTCATTGGCTGCCCGGGGCCGGGCGGAGACGCTGGTGAGCCCTCATTGGCTGCCCGGGGCCGGGCGGAGTGCCCGTTCCCCTTTTGTGCCTCCCAGCGTGAAGGGCTCTCAGTCCAGCTCCCCACCTGGGATGTGGCTTGGCCTCAGCATTTCCAGCACCCGCCCCCTCCCGGCCCTGCAGCACCGAGTGTGGTCGGCAGGGGAGCCCCGGCCCTCTCGCTCCACTGGGCTGTGGCCCAGGAGACACAGCAGAGACCGGTGCTCTGGGGGGCCCTGGGAGCTGCCTGCCTGGCCACTCCCCTCCCCCCGGTTCCAAAAGAGGAGAACAAAACACACCCAGCGCGTCGACTCCAGCGGACTCAGCACGCTGTCGTCTTCCTCCCAGCGCGGCTCCGTCGGCAGCCACAGATTGGGGGTCCTCACAGCGGGTCTGTCTCCTCCCCAGCGTCCCCCGCAGGCCGGGGTTGCTCCCGTTGAAGCTCCCTCTCCAGCTGGCGCATGCCCCAGGCCCAGTGCCGCCTGTAACCCCGTCAGTCCCCATGTGGGCAGATGCTGCCAGGGCAGCACGAGAGGGCTGTGCCCACAGGGTAAGCCGGGACTCAGCTGGCCGTGGGCAAGGCCACGTGCACAGTCCGTGCCCAGCTGCTCTTTTCTGAATGCCTGTCCTCTCCTGAATTTGACGGCCACTCAGAGCGAGTCCCGGTGACAGTGGGGATGTGTGCCTGTGTGCAGTGTGAACATGGGAACTGTGGGGCAGCTACAGCATCACCTCACCACAGGGGTGAAGCCCTCAGCCAGGGCAGGGCACCCCCAAGCCGGTTGTTTGCTGTCACAGGGCACAGGAACGTAAGGGGTTAAAACAGCCCTTGGAGAGGGCTGTGGCAGCAGCCAATCAGAAGGAGGCTGAATGTAGCCAATCAGGGCCAGGCTAGGCCCTATAAGAAGGGCTCTGGGCAGAGGGGGTTTAGTGTCCCTTCAGCTCTGGAGGGAGGTTGACTTGTTGCCTGCACAGAGGTACACGGGACAGAGCAGTGCGGGAAAGCCAGGGGCAGCCGGGAGCTCTGGCTGGACCAGCTCCCAGGCTGAGGCCCTGACACAGGGGCCCAAGAGGGGACTGGGCAGGGGGAACAGACAGTCAGTTCCCCCCTTGCCGACAGTGAGAGTGGCCGGTTTAGACGGCAGGTTGCCCCGAAGGAGAGGGCTGCAGTAGGTCGCTGAGACGAGTGGTGGGACGAGGCCCAGCTGGCTCCTCGAAGGGGAGGGACTCAGGGCGAGCGCTGCCGGGGGGAGGGGCGCTGCGGCCCGGGAGCGTGGAGGTTAGCAGCGGCAGGTGAGAGGCCGCTAGGAGGGAGGCTCCGGAGCTCGAAGGAGCAAATTCCCAGGACGGGCAGCAGGGGGTGCTGCAGCAGTGAGTGTGAACCTGTCACATTTACATCAAAACCCGTCCAGGCGCCCGTCCACCATCTAGCCAGGAAGACACAACGGAAACCTCAGTCTTGGAGCACTGGGGAAGCCGCGCTTCCCCCACTCAGAATAATCACCAGTTCCCCTGCCAGCAGGAAGAGGAGAAGAGGGGGGAAGGGAAGAGACGGGTTTCTGCTGCACAGGTAGATGCGCAGGGTCTATCGATATGAGACACTTCAACAGATTGCACGAGGTCGAGTCACACACGCAGCAGCAGCTACAGTAATGACTGTGGTGGTGCACGGCCACACAGTCGGCTCCTGGGCTTCTGCCCCCCACCTCCGCCTGCTCCCCCTAGGAGCCAGGCAGTCTTGTCAGTTTCAGGGCTCCCAACCTGAGCAATGAAACTGACCAGCCATCCAGCATTCTCAGCTGGGAGTGGGGTCCAGCCACCTATGGCAACAAGATCCATTGTCTACAACCAAGCACTAAGGTACAACCTCATTTGCTCCAGCTCCTCAGACAGAGACAAACACCTACAAGATCTTCACCGAGCAATCTTGAAACTACAATACCCGCCCGAGGAAGTGAGGAAACAGATCAACAGAGCCAGACGTGTACCCAGAGGCCTCCCACTACAAGACAAGCCCAATAAAGAAACCAACAGAACACCACTGGCCATCACCTACAGCCCTCAGCTAAAACCTCTCCAATGCATCATCAGTGATCTACAACCCATCCTGGACAACGATCCCTCACTTTCACAGGCCTTGGGAGGCAGGCCAGTCCTTGCCCACAGACAACCCTCCAACCTGAAGCAAATTCTCACCAGCAACTCTACACCGCACCACAGTAACCCTAACTCAGGAACCAATCCATGCAACAAACCTCGGTGCCAACTCTGCCCGCATATCTACACCAGCGACACGGGTTCATTCACCTGCACAACTACCAATGTAATATAGGCCATCATGTGCCAGCAATGCCCCTCTGCCGTATACATCGGCCAAACTGGACAGCCCCTATGTAAAAGCATAAACGGACACAAATCAGATATCAGGAATGGAAATATACAAAAACCTGTAGGAGAACACTTCAATCTCCTGGGACACACAGTAGCAGATTTAAATGTAGCCATCCTGCAACAAAAAAAATTTACCTTCTTCGCTGATTTTGGGGCCTTGCAAGTGCACTGCCACCAGCAGGGCCTGGCCGGCGTGGCTCTGCAGGACCAAACTCTTGTGTTCCTCGTCTCTGACTGTGTACAGCTTGGAGCGGGTGTACTTGTAGACTGGGGTCTCCGCATGCGTGAAGGAAACGGTGGTGCTGGAGATGGCGTCTGAAAACAGGGAGCACGTGAACCAAGAGCACGAGTCACCCACCCGGTGCCTGCCCTTCTCAGCTGATCCGAGAGCCCTGTTCTCAGCCTACACAGCCTGGTAGGGATCCAGAAGCAGCTTGACCGAAGGCCCTGGAGTCTGCCTCAGTGTAAAATAGGAGTGAGGAAGAATCCCGCCCCCTTCCCCATTACTCAAGAGCTGCAGAAACCCCCACTCCTCAGCCAGGCCTGGCCCCTCTCATCTTTTGGGGGGGGGGGCACAGAGTTTGAAATCTCTCCCGAGGATGTACCCCCACAGCCTGGGAACGCAAACCCAGCACATCTCCTGCGCGGGCTCGCTTGGGTACGACACTAGCGCCTTTGCTCTCGCGTGTCTTGAAACTACACCCCTCCCCAGCGGGCACAGCCACGGGGGGGGGAGGGGGGGCGGTGAATGTGCCCCGGCTGGGGCAGGTCCAGGTTTATCTGCCCCCCATGCTCCCCACCTACAGTTGGGAATGCAGCAAACTGGGCCCTTTCCCCTCGCTCCCTGGCAGAGGGGAACAGCTGGCAATGTCCAGGGGAGATTCAGCCCTCCTGGAGGGGTGGGAGGGGCAGGGCTGGGGCAGCCCCCAGCCAGCCCCTTTCAGCTGTTTGGCGATTCTGTCTGGGCTAGGAGAACAATCCCGTTCCGGGCACATCCCATTGTCCTGGCACAAGCACCCTCTGCCCTTTCTGTAAGCGAGGATCAAAGGAAGCGTAAAGCGCCTGAGGTCTCTTCCAGCCCTCAAGTCTCTGATTCTATAGAGCTGCCTACGATTTGGTGGCCCTAGCGCTTGCCGTTTAGAAGGAGTCTCGACCAGACACACACACACGCTCCCAAATATACAGTAGATACGTCATCCTGCCTGTGTTTTCCCCACACAGGAAACCTCGGTGCTGCTAACCTCCAGTAAGCGAGCACTGCACCGACTAAATTCATTCCTTTTCATTTTCTAAGTCATTCCATTTCTTCCAGAAAGGACCCGAAGCTGCAGAAACCACCCTTGGATCTGAGCTTCCCTGAGGCCTGGGCGTTCTCTCGACTCAACCAGCGCGCAGAAAAGGCAGCTCCGTACCTTCCAGCAGGGCCTTGCTCTGTGCCTGCCCGTGGCCGGTGTCCGATCTGGGATGCTGGCTTATCCTCCTTCTTGTCGTCTTTTGAAGTCCTTCCGCAGCCTGCTGCCAGGCCGCTGCGCTGACTTGGTCTCTGGACTTCCAGTGGCTGCCCCTCTCCACCTGAGGGCAACTCCTGGGCCAGAGGGCAGGGCTGGCATCACAGGAGGAGTTCTGTGGGTCAACGAACAGCCAGAAAATTAGGCGTGTCCCCTCCCGTCTCTCATGTGCGCTCTCGTCTGCTGGACACTCAGCTCCCCAAGCATCCCAGTCTGACCCAGCCTGCCTGGCCTTGGACAGCCGCAGGGACAACCGGCCCTGGGGCTAGACTGGCCTGTGGGACCAGGCGGGTTGAGATCACTGCGCACGACCCCGCTTAGCCCTTCCACAGAGCCCGAGGCCAGACGGAACCCGGGTGCTTATGGAGTGGGAGCTCCTGGAACACACCAGCTGCAGAACCGCCCCGTTTGCTCCAGAGCGTTTCCAGACCCGTTACGGGTCCGCGGCTTCCCACACTCGGTGCCAGGGCAGCCCCTCCAGCCTGGGCCCCGGGGGATGGGAATCGGCACATCTGTTCTGTGGCTCCTTCCTTACTCCCAGTGTGAAAGGTGCTAATGGCTCCCTCCCCCCACCCCGTATCTGGCCCTTAGACTCAGTGTCTCCACTGGCCTGAAATCAGGGCTAGCTGTTGCACTTCCAATTCACACCCTCCCTTGATCTGAATTAACTGTCAAGTGTAGACAAGCCTGTCCTTGTGCAAGAAAGGGGTTACTCAGTGCAGAAGCAGCACGCCCAGAGACCAAGGGCTGGGTGGGACGTGACTCTCCTCGCGGTGCTCTGACTAACCCTGGGTACCCCTGAGGGCCAGGCAGGGGCAGAGCGTCTGGGGCGCAGCACACACGGGAGGGGCAGGCTGGGCATTTCTGAGCACGGATCCTGCAGGCTGCGCGTTGTTTCTGTGGGGCTCGGGGACAGGACGCTGGGTCCCTGCTTTGGGCACATCCCGGATTTCACCAGTGAATGTCCCTGACGCATATCATCCGCTGTTCATCCTAACAGGCACAGCCCTGCCCGTCCCGAACGTGGCTCCCGTCCTGTCCCGAATGTGGCTCCCATCCCGTCCCGTCCCGAACGCGGCTCCCGGCCCTACACTGCCCGTCCCAAACGTAGCTCCCGTCCCGTCCCGAATGTGGCTCCCGGCCCTACACTGCCCGTCCCGAACGTAGCTCCCGTCCCGTCCCGAACGCGGCTCCCGGCCCTACACTGCCCGTCCCAAACGTAGCTCCCGTCCTGTCCCAAATGTGGCTCCCATCCTGTCCCGAACGCGGCTCCCGACCCTACACTGCCCGTCCCGAACGTAGCTCCTGTCCCGTCCCGAACGCGGCTCCCGGCCCTACACTGCCCGTCCCGAACGTAGCTCCCGTCCTGTCCCAAATGTGGCTCCCATCCTGTCCCGAACGCGGCTCCCGACCCTACACTGCCCGTCCCGAACGTAGCTCCCGTCCCGTCCCGAACGTGGCTCCCGGCCCTACACTGCCCGTCCCGAACGTGGCTCCCATCCCGTCCCAAATGTGGCTCCTGGCCCTACACTGCCCGTCCCGAATGCGGCTCCCGGTCCTGCCCTGCACGTCCCAAACGCAGCTCCCGTCCTGTCCCATCCCGAACATGGCTCCCAGCCCTACGCTGCCCATTCCGAACGTGGCTCCCAGTCCTGCCCTTCATTTCCTGAGTGTGGCTCCTGGTCCTACACTGCCCGTCCCGAACGTGGATCCCGTCCCGTCCCGAACGTGGCTCCCGGCCCTACACCACCCATTCTGAACGTGGCTCCCGGTCCTGCCCTGCATTTCCTGAATGCGGCTCCCGATCCTACACTACCCGTCCCGAACGTGGCTCCTGGCCCTGCCTGTCCCGAACGTGGCTTCCGGCCCTACACTGCCCGTCCCGAACGTGGCTCCTGGCCCTGCCTGTCCCGAATGTGGCTCCCGGCCCTACACTGCCCGTCCCGAATGTGGCTCCCGTCCTGTCCCATCCCGAACGTGGCTCCCGGCCCTACACTGCCCATTCCAAACGTGGCTCCTGGCCCTGCCCGTCCCGAACTCGACTACCACTCACGCCAAAGGGAGAACATACGTAGTTAGTTAGTAGGTAGAGGGCCCCCTTGAGGGTCGTCATGCTGGGGGCTCTACATACATAAGAACACACAAGCCCTTCTCTGGAGACCATTCAGAAATCAGCCGGGATATCGAGTCTGCCTGAGGGGCCACTGGACGATGGAGATGCCAAAGGGGCACTCAAAGACGAGACAGTTGTTGTGGAGAAACTAAACGGATTCTTCACTTCAGTCCTCACGGCAGAGAATACTGGGGAGATTCCCGAGCCTGGGCCGTTCTTTGAGGTGTCAAGTCTGAGGAACTGTCCCAGACTGAGGGGTCATTAGAGGAGGTTTTGGAACAAATTGGTGAACTGAACAGGAACAAGCACTCGCCCGACAATTCAGATATTGGCATAGAGAGGACACTTATTCAGTTTGCAGATGATACGAAAGTGGGAGGGGTTGCGACTGTTCTGGAAGAGAGGGCCAGAATTCAAACTGATCTGGACAAACTGGAGAAATGGTCTGAGGTCAATAGGGTGAAGTTTACGAAGGACAAATGCAAAGTGCTCCACTTAGGAAGGAACAATCAGTCTCACACATACAGAGTGGGAAGTGACTGTCTAGGAAGGGGACCTAGGGGTCATAGTGGACGACAAGTTAACATGAGTCAGCAGTGTGACGCTGTTGCAAAAAAAACAAACATGACTCTGGGGTGCATTGACAGTGTTATGAGCCAGACGTGAGAAGTCATTCTTCCGCTCTGCCCTGCGCTAATTAGGCCTCAGCTGGAGTCTTGTGTACAGTTTTAGGCATGACATTTCAAGAAAGACGTGGAGAAATTGGAGAGGGTCCAGAGAAGAGCAACAACAATGGTGAAAGGTCTAGAGGACATGAGCTAAGAGGCGGGGCTGAACTGGGCTTCTTTAGTTTGGAAAAGAGAAGACGGAGAGGGGACACGAGAGCCGATTTCAGGTATCAAAAAGGGTGTCACAAGGAGAAGGGAGGGAATTGTTCCCCTTGGCCTCTGAGGATAGAGCAAGGAGCAATGGGTTTAAGCTGCAGCAAGGGACGTTTAGGTGGGACATCAGGAAACATTTCTTAAACACTGGAATAAATTGCCTACTGGGGGCTGTGGAATTGTCATCACTGCCGATATTTAAGAGCAGGTTGGACTGACACTGTCAGGGATGATCTAGATGGTACTTGGTCCTCTTGTGAGGGCAGGGGACTGGCCTTGACCTCTCGAGGTCCCTTCCAATTCTAATGTTCTATGATTCTTTGTGGACAAGGGGGATCCAGTGGACTTACATTTCCAGAAAGCCTTTGACAAGGTCCCTCACCAAAGGCTCTTAAGTAAAGTAAGTTGTCATGGGATGAGAGGGAAGGTCCTCTCCTGGATTGATAAATGGTTTAAAGACAGAAAATAAAGGGTAGGAATAAATGGCCAGTTTTCCGAGTGGAGAGAGGTAACTAGTGGGGTCCCCCAAGGGTCTGTCCTAGGACCAGTCCTATTCAACTTACTTAGAAATGATCTCGAGAAAGGGGTGAGCAGGGAGGTGGCAACATTTGCAGATGTTACCAAACTGCTCAAGGTAGTTCAGACCAAAGCAGCCTGTGAAGAGCTTCAAAAAGATCTCACCAAACTAGGTGGTTGGACAACAAAATGGCAAATGAAATTGAATGTGGATAAATGTAAAGTAATGCACATTGGAAAACATAATCCCAACTATACGTACAATATGATGGGGGCTAATTTAGCTACAATTACTCAAGAGAGAGATCTTGGAGTCATTGTGGGTAGTTCTCTGAAAACATCCGTGCAGTGTGCAGCGGCAGTCAAAAATCAAACCGAATGTTAGGAAACATTAGCACAGGGATAGAGAATAAGACTGAGAATATTTTATTGCCTCTGCATAAATCCATGGGATGCCCACATCCTGAATACTGCGTACAGATGTGGTCACCTCATCTCAAAAAAGATATATTGGCATTCAGAAAACAGCAACAAACATTATTAGGGGTTTGGACCGGTCCCATATGAAGAGAGATTAAAAAGACTGGGACTTTTCAGCTTAGAAAAGAGAAGACTAAGGAGGGATTTGATAGAGGTCTATAAAATCATGACAGGTGTGGAAAAAGTGAATAAGGAAGTTATTTACTTGTACCCATAACAAAAGAAATAGAGGTCATCAAATTAAATTAATAAATGAAATTAATAGGTAGCAGATTTAAACAAACAAAAGGAAGTATTTTTTTCACACAACACACAGTCAACCTGTGGAACTCCTTGCTAGAGGATGTTGTGAAGACCCGGACTTTAAGGCTACATCTAGACAGCGGGGCTCTTTTGGGATACCGAAATTATCCCAAAATAGCAATTCTGTGTCTTTAAATGCTCCCATTATTTCAAAATATATTTTGAAATAACGGGCGTGCTATTCCTGTGTCCCTGTAGCCCTCCTTCCACAAGGGTTAAGGGACTTGTCAGAATCGCACATTATTTTGAAATTTGGCGCTGGGTAGGTGGCACCAAATTTTGAAAAAACTGTTTTGAAATAACCTCGAAATAAGCTACACAATTTTTGTAGCACGAATTGTCTCGCTTCTTTGCAAGTAAGGGTGCAGCGTAGACGCACCCTATCAGGGTTCGAGAAAGAGACATTCCTGGAGGACAGGCTGGGCAGGGAGGAGGCCCCTGGCCTCTGTCTGTCGGGGGCTGGGAAGGGGCGACCGGGGGATCACGGGATGGTTCCCGGTTCTGTTCTCTCCCGCTGGATCTTTGCTCTGACCCGTCTGGCCGTTCCGATGTTCTTAAACGTCCAAACATGTCAAAGCTGAACGTGGCTCCTTACCTGCATCTGGCGGGGAGAGTCAACCTCATGGTGGTCGTCAGGAGCGGCCCTAGACGAGCTGCCGGCAGCTGGCGCCCCAGGCAAAACGCGTGATCGGCGCGCGATCGGCTCCCCCGCGCCCGCCTCCAAAGCCCTCAACGGCCGTTTCTTTTGGCACCCTGGGCGACCGCCTCGCTCGCCTGGATGGACGGGCCCCTGGTGGCAACTGTGGGAGAAAAAACAGACCCCAGAGATGAGGCTGAGCTGGGGCCAGTGGAGACGGCTGCTGGCTCGGCAGCACTGAGCCCAAGATGGAAGAAAGCCGGAGAATCCGGGCTCCTGGCAGGCGTCCCGGGAGGGGGCTGGGCCCTTCATCATGCCCAGCCTTGCTGCCTGCGTCACCCAAGGGGGCTCTGGCCCGCCGCCAGGGTGAAAGTCACTTCCATTTCTTACAGGCACCGTCCTGCCGTGGAGGGGCTCAGAACCTGTCAGAAATGTAAGTGTGGGGCGGAGGGCGGGGGCTCAGGGCAGAGGGTTGGGGGCACCGGGATACAGGCGTCGGGGTTGGCGTGTATGAGGAGGGGGCTCAGGGCAGTGGGGGGAGGGCCACGCAGGTGGGGGAGGGGAAGGCAGCAGGGAAAGGGGAGGGTAGCACAGCGGGTGAGGGCAGCGCGGGGGGGGAGGATTGCACAGCCGGGGAGGACAATGCAGCAGAGCTGGGGGGGGAGGGGAGGGGAGGGGAGGGCAGAACAGCCGGGAGAGGGCAGCGTAGCGGGGGGGCAGACCTGCCTCTCCCGGTGCCGAAGGGGAAGGAGCTGGTGGTTACCTGTCGCATCCCATCAGCTCCGGGAGGGGCTCAGGGGTTGTGGCCGTGGCTGCTCCCGGAGGTGGAAGGGCACTGGGTTCGGCTCCAGGAATAGACTTGTCTCCCTCCGAACGGGCTCCTCCCGCCGGCCGCTGGCTTCTCATTGGGAGCCCCCGGCAGGGCCCCGCTTCACCTGCAAAGGCTGCCCCCAGCATCCCGCCGGCACGGCGGCCCTCGCGAGCTGGGTGGCAGGAGGGGCCCTGCTGCGGAGCAGCGTGAAGACGGTGCCTGAACCCTCCCAGCGGCTGCCCGGGCTCTGAACGGTTCCTTTGGAGCAGGGCCACCCAGCTTTATAGCCTCAGGGGATTCCCTGGCGTTTTAATCTGAGATTTCGTAACCCCTCTCTGACGGTGTCAGCTGCACGCCCCCCGCCCCCACAAGACGCTCCAAGATGCTCTCTGGGATTCGGGGCCTTGCTCTGGAAGCTGACAGGGCCCCACGGAACAGCGGGGTCAGCAGCCCTGTGTCCTGATAGCAGCTGGTCCCCGAGACAGCCCGGCCTGCTCCTGCGCTCGCCATAAGACTGTTCTTTGCGGGGACGAGGGGGCGTGTGGCAATCGGAGCGAGGGCGCCAGTAGCCGAGGGGCCGAATTGGCGAGGAAAGCGGGAAGGGAAGGGAGCCTTGGTCCGTGGACCACACTGCTCCTTTTTACACAACACCCCTTGCTCAAAAACCCAGCAGAAAACATGCTAATGAGGTCAGGACTTATGCTAATGAGTCCCTCATTGGCATATTTGCTGCTGCAAAAACCTGTACTGTAGGCGTAGCCCCAATGTGAAACCCGCCCTCCAAAGTGCCTGCAACCCCTCCCAGCTCGGTGCCACCTGCCCATGCGCACTGCTCCGCCATCCAAGCGCTAGGCTGCGCCAGGCGCAGGCGGCAGGGGCTGGCCTCCCTCCGACAGTGAGCCACTCAACCCAGCCCGTGTCCCCGGGGGGCTAGCGAGCATGTCTCGTGGGCTCGAACAAAGCACGACACAAATCAAAGCAGATCACACGCGTGCGCCGCCGGGCCCGTGGCACGTCAGGACGAGTTGCACTGCCCAGTCCTTGCTGGCTGGCCCGTGTTGCGCGAGGGGCTCACACGTGGCGTGTCCCACTCAGGGCCGGATTAAGGGGGGAGCTAGCCGGGGCGCCAACCTATGGGGGGCGCCTGATGGCAGCTGTAAGGTGCGCAGTGCGCCGGGGTGCGGGGCCACGCTTGCACCACGCGCCCGCTGCCCGGGGCGCAGGAATGGCTCAAGCCGCCCTGGTCCCACTACGCTGCAGGCGTGGCCGTGGGGCTGGCCGCGCTCTCATTGTCCAGGTTCGTTCCCCCGGTGGAAGCGGGGTCCTGCGCTCGCCCTGCTCACGCCAAACAGAGAGCGGTCCCAAGGCTGAGGAACAGGCACTGACCCTTCCTTGTTCCTTCCAGGAGCCTGGTTTCCCTTCCTCATTTTCGGGGCATCACGCCGGTTCGCAGAGTCGCAAAGCGACGGCCTGGAGCCGTCTCAGAATGGCCTGTGCGCGGCCAGGCCAGCGCGGCTGCAGAGGCTCCTGCTGGGCTCAGACTCTGCGCCAAGCGGCGGGTGCCGGCCCGACTCTCGAGGCAGGGCTCAGACCCCGCCGGCGCGCCACTGGCCGCCCAGGCAGTGAGAGGGGGCAGGGGCGACTGCTTTCCACCATGGGAACGAACAAACACAGGAAGCAGAAACAAAACCCGGGGAAGGGCAGGTCGCGGATCGCAGGCCCTCTGGCTCGGCTCCCCCGACTCCCCTGGGGGAGGCAGAGGAGTCATTTCCCCGGGACGTGGCGTTTTCCGGAGCCCTTCATCCCATGGGGGAGCCCCGGCGGCCCAGGGCTCCTCCGCCGGCCACAACGGCGCTCCTGCGGGAAGGGGCGAGCGTCAACCCGCCCGGCCAGCCGGGAACTGCCTGGGCTCATGTTCTCCGCGCACGGGCGGAGGCTTTGGCACAGAACCCGGGGCCCAGGCTTGGCCGAGCGCTGCCACCCACCCCGCTCTGCCCAGGAGCCTCCGTGAACCACAGAGCCCCCGGGCCTGCTTCAGCCAGTGCAGATTTGGGGCATCAACTGTCCAGCCCGGCTCCCCCACCTGCCTCGGCTCTGGCCACTCCCGGAACTGGCCAGCACCCTCCCTGCAGCGTCTCGGAGGGGGGGGGGGGTCTCTGCACACTGGCCCCGCCTCCAGCGCCGACTCAGCAGCTCGGGGGGGAACTGCAGTCAATGGGAGCTGACACCTGCAGGCAGCAGCACTCGGCAGAGACCCCCCAGCGCCCGCCTAGGCCCTGCCGGCGCTTTCAGGACCCGCCCAAGTTAAGTGCCACTCCCCTCATGCCTCCTGCAGCAAAGCCCCTGTCCCAGCTCAGAGCCTGCACCCCACACCCCAACTCCCTCCAGAGCCCGGTCGATCCCCCTGCACCCCAACTCCCTCCAGAGCCCGGTCAATCCCCCTCCTGCACTCCAACTCCCTCCAGAGCCCGGTCGATCCCCCTGCACCCCAACTCCCTCCAGAGCCCGGTCAATCCCCCTGCACCCCAACTCCCTCCAGAGCCCGGTCGATCCCCCTGCACCCCAACTCCCTCTAGAGCCCGGTCGATCCCCCTGCACCCCAACTCCCTCCAGAGCCCGGTCGATCCCCCTGCACCCCAACTCCCTCCAGAGCCCGGTCGATCCCCCTGCACCCCAACTCCCTCCAGAGCCCGGTCGATCCCCCTGCACCCCAACTCCCTCCAGAGCCCGGTCGATCCCCCTGCACCCCAACTCCCTCTAGAGCCCGGTCGATCCCCCTGCACCCCAACTCCCTCCAGAGCCCGGTCAATCCCCCTGCACCCCAACTCCCTCCAGAGCCCGGTCAATCCCTCCTGCACCCCAACTCCCTCCAGAGCCCGGTCGATCCCCCTGCACCCCAACTCCCTCCAGAGCCCGATCGATCCCCCTCCTGCACCCCAACTCCCTCCAGAGCCCGGTCGATCCCCCTGCACCCCAACTCCCTCCAGAGCCCGGTCGATCCCCCTGCACCCCAATTCCCTCCAGAACCCGATCGATCCCCCTGCACCCTAACTCCCTCCAGAACCCGATTGATCCCCCTCCTGCACCCTAACTCCCTCCAGAGCCCGGTCGATCCCCCTGCACTCCAACTCCCTCCAGAGCCCGGTCGATCCCCCTGCACTCCAACTCCCTCCAGAGCCCGGTCAATCCCCCTGCACCCCAACTCCCTCCAGAGCCCGGTCAATCCCTCCTGCACCCCAACTCCCTCCAGAGCCCGGTCAATCCCTCCTGCACCCCAACTCCCTCCAGAGCCCGGTTGATCCCCCTGCACCCCAACTCCCTCCAGAGCCCGGTCGATCCCCCTGCACCCCAACTCCCTCCAGAGCCCGGTCGATCCCCCTGCACCCCAATTCCCTCCAGAACCCGATCGATCCCCCTGCACCCTAACTCCCTCCAGAACCCGATTGATCCCCCTCCTGCACCCTAACTCCCTCCAGAGCCCGGTCGATCCCCCTGCACTCCAACTCCCTCCAGAACCCGATCGATCCCCCTGCACCCTAACTCCCTCCAGAACCCGATCGATCCCCCTCCTGCACCCTAACTCCCTCCAGAGCCCGATTGAACCCCCTCCTGCACCCCAACTCCCTCCAGAGCCTGATCGATCCCCCTCCTGCACCCCAACTCCCTCCAGAGCCCGGTCGATCCCCCTGCACTCCAACTCCCTCCAGAACCCGATCGATCCCCCTGCACCCTAACTCCCTCCAGATTCCCCCTGCACCCTAACACCCTAACTTCTAAATCCTGCTGGAAAGGGATAACAAGTGGAGTTCCTCAAGGGTCTGTTTTGGGACCCGTACTATTCAATATCTTCATCAATGATGTAGATACTGGGATAGAGAGTACGCTTATTAAGTTTGCAGATGATACCAAACTGGGTGGGGTTGCAACTTCTTTGGAGGATAGGGACATAATTCAAAATGACCTTAGCAAGTTAGAGAAATGGTCAGAGGTAAACAGGATGAGGTTTAATAAAGAGAAATGCAAAGTGCTCCACTTAGGAAGGAACAATCAGTTCCATACATACAAGATGGGAAGCGACTGTCTAGGAAGGAGCATGGCGGAAAGGGATCTAGGGGTCATAGTGGACCACAAGTTGAATATGAGTCAACAGTGTGATGCTGTTGCAAAAAAAGCAAATATGATTCTAGGTTGTATCAACAGGTGTGTTGTAAGCAAAACTCGTGAAGTCATTCTGCCGCTCTACTCTGCACTAGTTAGGCCTCAGCTGGAGTACTGTGTCCAGTTCTGGGCGCCACATTTCAAGAAAGATGTGGAGAAATTGGAAAGGGTACAGAGAAGAGCGACAAGAATGATTAAAGGTTTAGAGAACATGACCTATGAAGCCAGGCTTCATGAACTGGGCTTGTTTAGTTTGGAAAAAAGAAGATTAAGGGGGGACATGATAGCGGTTTTCAAATATCTAAAAGGGTGTCACAAGGAGGAAGGAGAAAATTTGTTCCTCTTGGTTTCTGAGGACAGGACAAGGAGTAATGGGCTTAAAGTGCAGCAGGGGAGGTTTAGATTGGACATTAGGAAAAAATTCCTAACTGTCAGGGTGGTCAAATATTGGAATAAATTGCCAAGGGAGGTGGTGGAATCTCCCTCTCTGGAGATATTTAAGAACAGGTTAGATAGACATCTGTCAGGGATGGTGTAGACGGAGCATGGTCCTGCCTTGAGGGTGGGGGCTGGACTCGATGACCTCTTGAGGTCCCTTCCAGTCCTATTATTCTATGATTCTATGAGAGCCCGATCGATCCCCCTCCTGCACCCCAACTCCCTCCAGAGCCCAGTCGATCCCCCTCCTGCACCCCAACTCCCTCCAGAGCCCGGTCGATCCCCCTGCACCCCAATTCCCTCCAGAGCCCGGTTGATCCCCCTCCTGCACCCCAACTCCCTCCAGAGCCCGATCGATCCCCCTCCTGCACCCCAATTCCCTCCAGAGCCCGATCGATCCCCCTCCTACACCCCAACTCCCTCCAGAGCCCGGTCAATCCCTCCTGCACCCCAACTTCCTCCAGAGCCCTGTCTATTCCCCTACTGCACCCCAGCCCCTGCCCTGGCCAGGGGAAATGGGGGAGAGCAAGCGGGGGGAAGGGGTCTGAAGGGAACAATGCTGGGAGCCAGGCCGGCTGTTCATGGACACCAAGAGCCGGGTGGATTTGTCCTGGTTTCCACGTGTCAGGCATGGGGTTCGAGTTCGGTTCATCCAGCGCCACCACACGCAGGCGTGGACCCCGAAGCACTTGCTGCCGAGCTCGCGGCAGTCGGGGCGGCAGCTTCAGAAGGGACGAGGTGCTGAGAAATGAAGATGGAGGGAAAGGGCGGGGGAACGGCCCAGCAGCTACCTCAGGCCTGCCCTTCAGGGCACAGCAAGGGGGGCCCAAGGCAGCCTCCCCGCCTCCGTCCTGGTGCGCCTGGGGCCGCTGCAGTGGCTGCACGTCGGCCTGGCCCAGGCCCAGCTGCGAGTGCCGGGGAGACGGGCCTTGGACCAGGCCCGAGAAGGCCCGCGCCCACTGAGCGAGGGAGGGTCTGGCTGCGAACTGACCACGTAGCCGTGGGGTGCCCAACACTAGGGCAGCCGCAGCCGCCTCTGCCCTCCCGGCTGCACCGTGCGCTGGTCTCGCTCCTCACGGGAGCTGGGCCAAGGAGGGATTTCACCTCCCCCAGCTCGCCCCTCTGAGCGACTGACAACTTCAGGCTGGAAATAAAGGACAAGGGTTCGCCAGTGCTGAGCCGCGATCGGCCCTCGGAGCCGCGATCGGCCCTCGGAGCCGCTTACCCAGGGCGTTGCTGTAGGGTTGCCAGATGGTTTCAACAACAATACCGGACACGCTTATCATGACCTCACAATTAACATTACAGCTGAGTTAGAACATCCCGGACAGACAGCTCAAATACTGGACTGTGCGGTTCAAAACCAGACCCCTGGCACCCCTACGTGGCCAAGCGCCCATCACGTGGCTAGAAGCCGGGCATCTTCCCGGGAGCTGCGCTGCAGCTCAAGCAGGAGGCAGAGGCGGGGGTGCCTGGGGAAGGCGCTGGGCGCGGGAGGTGCTCAGACTGGAGATCGGGAAGGGTCCCCTCCTGGCCTGACTGGGTACGTCTACACTACAAAGTTAATTCGAACTAACAGCCGTTAGTTAGTTAGCGTCTACACATGCAAACCGCTAGCGGAGCGCTTAATTCAAACTAGGTAAACCTCATTCTCCGAGGACTAACGCCTAGTTCCAATTAACTAGTTCGAATTAAGGGCTGTGTAGCCACTTCATTCAAACTAGTTGGGGCTAGCCCTCCCCAGCTTGCCCTGGTGGCCACTCTGGGCCAAACCAGGGAAACTCTTCTGCCCCCTCCCAGCTCCGGAGCCCTTAAAGGGGCACGGGCTGGCTACGGTGCTTGTGCCAGTTGCAAGGCTGCCAGCACCCAGCCAGCAGACCCTGCACCTGGCACTGCATGAGCCAGCCACCCGCTGCCACCCAGCCCTCCGCCTCTTCCCAGGACCAGGCTGGCGGCTCCCAGGAGCCTGCCCGGGGCCGCAAGAAGCGGGCACCCGCCTGGTCTAGTGCGGAGATCGTGGACCTCATCGAGGTTTGGGGGGAGGCCTCCAATGTCCACGATCTCCGCACTAGGCACAGGAAAGCGGCCGTCTACAGCAGGATAGCTGCCAGCCTGGCCACCAAAAGCCACATGCGAACCCAGAAGCAGGTTTGCATGAAAATCAAGTTGGTCCAGTGAGACTCCCGACCCTGAGCCCTGAGCTTAGAACATAAGAACGGCCGTACTGGGTCAGACCAAAGGTCCATCTAGCCTGTCTGCTGACAGTGGCCAACACCAGGTACCCCGGAGGGGATGGACCGAAGACAATAACCAAGCGATTTGTCTCGTGCCATCCATCTCCAGACTTCCACAAACAGAGGCCAGGGACACCATTCCTACCCCCTGGCTAATAGCACTCCATGGACCCAGCCTCCATGACTTTATCTAACTTCTCTTTAAACTCTGTTATAGTTCTAGCCTTCACAGCCTCCTGTGGCAAGGAGTCCCACAGGTTGACTACACGCTGTGTGAAGAAGAACTTCCTTTTATTAGTTTTAAGCCTGCTACCCATTCATTTCATTTGGTGTCCTCTAGTCCTTCTATTATGGGAACTAATGAAGAACTTTTCTTTATTCACTTTTTCCACACCACTCATGATTTTATAGTCCTCTATCATATCCCCCCCCCAGTCTCCTCTTTTCTAAGCTGAAAAGTCCCAGTCTCTTTAGTCTCTCTTCATATGGGACCCGTTCCAAACCCCTAATCACTTTAGCTGCCCTTTTCTGAACCCTTTCCAAGGCCAAAATATCTTTTTTGAGGTGAGGAGACCACATCTGTACACAGTACTGAAGATATGGCGTACCATAGTTTGATACTTCCCCTCCTCCTTCTTCCCCTGGGTTCCCTCTTCCAGCTCCCTCCTCCCAGGTTTCCTCCTCCCCACTCCCACCCTCTCTTCCCCTCTCCCACCTCCTTTTCCCAGTCTCCCTAGAGGTTAATCCCCCCCCCCCCCAGTTTTGTTAAATAAAGAGAGTTTCTATTTTTGAACACACGTGTCTTATTTTTTACATCAGGAAGGGGGGCTAGGGAGGGGTAAGTGGAAGGAGGTGAGGGAGGAATGGGGCACGAGCCGCCGATGGGGAGGACTGGGGTGGCTCTACGGGCTCCTCGTGGTGGAAGCTCTCCTGCAGGGCCTCCTGGATCCTGACAGCCCCCCGATTAACTCCCCCGGATGGCAGCCTGCGGCAAGTGCAGCCGGGCTGATGGCCGAGTGCTGTGATGTGCCGAGTGCGGGCACTCAGGGCACTCCAAGCCAGGACTGCTTTGCTGTCCCTCATCGAGGTAGACATGCAAGAGGGGAACCCTGAGAACTGTCTGTCCGGGGTGGGGGTCGGGTCCCTTTAAGCACAGCCCTCGGCTAGCCTGAGGCAGCAGCTCCACACTACCGGATGCCCTGCCGGCACCTGTTCCGGCCAGCCTTAACTTCAGTCCAGGGTCCACTCAATGTGGACATGGTATTTCGAATGAGCAAAACGCTCATTCGAATTAGTTTTTAGGTCTAGATGCACCAATTCGAATTAGCGCTGTAGTGTGGACATACCCATGGTGGCTCTGAGTGTGCCCTGGCACGTCAGACTGCAGCTCCTGGCCCGATTTTCTAGCCCCCCCCCGTAACGCCACTGGTGTGAGGCCCAGAAATGCTGGGGTGGGTTTGTCCACCCCTCCCAGAACTGCGGCTGCGGTGCCCCCTCCAGACGAAAGCCCCCGGCCCCGTGGCCAGCGGCTGTGTTAGGAGCTGCAGCTGGCGAGCCCCTCGGCAGGGAGGGAACGTGCCCCCGACACCCCCACATGCACGGCCCCGCCGCCTGGGCTAGCGGGCTCTGCTGTGGGCAGAGGGCGGGGGAGATGTGGGGCCCCGAGCCTGGGCACAGACGGCAGCGCGGGTGGTGCGGCCGGACCCGCCAGAACCCTCGGACATGTACCCCCCCACATGGTCACACCTGGTGGCTCAGCCTCCCGCCCCCAGCCCCACCCCCGCCCCCGCTGAGAGACGCCTGCTGTGGCCCCCTTCCCGGCAGAGTCTGTCATCGCCTCCCGGAGATGCTGCGGTGTGAATCCAGCCTGCTCTTCCCGGAGCTTGCAGCTACATCCCCCGCTACAGCCCCCGCTACACCCACCGCTACACCCTCTGACTACACCCACCACTACACCCCCTGCTACACCCTGACTACACCCACCACTACACCCCCTGCTACACCCCCCACTACACCCTGACTACACCCATCACTACACCCCCGTTACACACCCTGCTACAGCCCCCCTGCTATACCCTCTGACTACACCCACCACTACACCCCCTGCTACACCCACCCCCCACTACACCCTCTGACTATACCCCCTGCTTCACCTCTCCCGCTACACACCTCCCTGCTACACAGCAGAGCCTGCAAACCCTGACGGCGTCTCTGTCCCAACGGTGGGGGTGACAGTCGCCCACGAGGACCAGTTGGGAGCTCTGCCCATGTGTCCAGGAGTGTGGCAGAGCTGCCCGGGCTGGGGGGTGGGGGCTGGGATTCAGAGTGGATGGGGGAGGAGGGGCTGGGCTGGGGGGCCCAAAGGACTTGCCCCGGCCCCTTTGTGTGGTGGAAAGGAAACGGAAAACGACAAGCTGCGGCTTTTAGCGCGAGGGGCTTCCTGACACTGCGCAGTCTGGGAGCCGGTCTCATACAGGCAGCCTGCAAGGAGCCAGCCTGGACGGAGGCCGGGTGAGCTGGGTCTCACCCCCATGGCTACACAACCCCTGCTACAGCCCCTGGCTACACCCCCTTGTCACACAACCCCTGCAACACCCCCCGGCTACACCCCCTTGTCACACAACCCCTGCAACACCCCCCGGCTACACCCCCTTGTCACACAACCCCTGCAACACCCCCCGGCTACACCCCCTTGTCACACAACCCCTGCAACACCCCCCGGCTACACCCCCTTGTTACACAACCCCTGCAACACCCCCCAGCTACACCCCCTTGTCACACAACCCTACCTACACACCATGGCTACACAACCCCTGCTACAACCCCCGGCTACACACCCCCAGCTACACCCCCCAGCTACACCCCTTTGTTACACAACCCCAGCTACACACCCTGGCTACACCCCTTTGTTACACAACCCCGGCTACACACCCTGGCTACACCCCCTTGTTACACAACCCCTGAAACACCCCCCCGGCTACACCCCCTTGTTACACAACCCTACCTACACACCATGGCTACACAACCCCTGCTACAGCCCCCGGCTACACACCCCCAGCTACACCCCCTAGCTACTCCCCTTTGTTACACAACCCCGGCTACACACCCCGGCTACACCCCCTTGTTACACAACCCTATCTACACACCATGGCTACACAACCCCTGCTACAGCCCCCGGCTACACACCCCCAGCTACACCCCTTTGTTACACAACCCCGGCTACACACCCTGGCTACACTCCCTTGTTACACAACCCCTGCAACACCCCCCGGCTACACCCCCTTGTTACACAACCCTACCTACACACCATGGCTACACAACCCCTGCTACAGCCCCCGGCTACACACCCCCAGCTACACCCCCTAGCTACTCCCCTTTGTTACACAACCCCGGCTACACACCCCGGCTACACCCCCTTGTTACACAACCCTATCTACACACCATGGCTACACAACCCCTGCTACAGCCCCCGGCTACACACCCCCAGCTACACCCCTTTGTTACACAACCCCGGCTACACACCCTGGCTACACTCCCTTGTTACACAACCCCTGCAACACCCCCCGGCTACACCCCCTTGTCACACAACCCCTGCAACACCCCCCGGCTACACCCCCTTGTCACACAACCCCTGCAACACCCCCCGGCTACACCCCCTTGTCACACAACCCCTGCAACACCCCCCGGCTACACCCCCTTGTTACACAACCCCTGCAACACCCCCCAGCTACACCCCCTTGTCACACAACCCTACCTACACACCATGGCTACACAACCCCTGCTACAACCCCCGGCTACACACCCCCAGCTACACCCCCCAGCTACACCCCTTTGTTACACAACCCCAGCTACACACCCTGGCTACACCCCTTTGTTACACAACCCCGGCTACACACCCTGGCTACACCCCCTTGTTACACAACCCCTGAAACACCCCCCCGGCTACACCCCCTTGTTACACAACCCTACCTACACACCATGGCTACACAACCCCTGCTACAGCCCCCGGCTACACACCCCCAGCTACACCCCCTAGCTACTCCCCTTTGTTACACAACCCCGGCTACACACCCCGGCTACACCCCCTTGTTACACAACCCTATCTACACACCATGGCTACACAACCCCTGCTACAGCCCCCGGCTACACACCCCCAGCTACACCCCTTTGTTACACAACCCCGGCTACACACCCTGGCTACACTCCCTTGTTACACAACCCCTGCAACACCCCCCGGCTACACCCCCTTGTTACACAACCCTACCTACACACCATGGCTACACAACCCCTGCTACTGCCCCCGGCTACACACCCCCAGCTACACCCCCTAGCTACACCCCTTTGTTACACAACCCTGGCTACACTCCCTTGTTACACAACCCCGGCTACACCCCCTTGTTACACAACCCTACCTACACACCATGGCTACACAACCCCTGCTACAGCCCCCGGCTACATACCCCCAGCTACACCCCCTAGCTACACCCCTTTGTTACACAACCCTGGCTACACACCCTGGCTACACTCCCTTATTACACAACCCCTGCAACACCCCCCGGCTACACCCCCTTGTTACACAACCCTACCTACACACCATGGCTACACAACCCCTGCTACTGCCCCCGGCTACACACCCCCAGCTACACCCCCTAGCTACACCCCCTTGTTACACAACCCTACCTACACACCATGGCTACACAACCCCTGCTACTGCCCCCGGCTACACATCCCCAGCTACACCCCTTTGTTACACAACCCCGGCTACACCCCCCGGCTATACCCCCTTGTTACACAACCCTACCTACACACCATGGCTACACAACCTCTGCTACACCCCCTGGCTACACCCCTTTGTTACACAACCCCAGCTACACAACCCGCTACACAACCCCGGCTACACCCCGGTGGCAGCCATGGACAGCAGGGCGCAGGTTCAAGACTCCAGGCCTGGGATGCAAGGGCCCGACGTGCGACCAGGGCGCAGCCAGGCCGGGGCGTGTCCGTCTAACCGCTCTGCGCGACGCCGACGCAGCAGCGGCCTGGCTCCCTCCATGCACTGCGGCCACAGCGCCTCCAGCCGCCCGGAGCCAGACGTGCGGGCCCTTTGCTCCCAGGGGCACGTGGCCCTGTGTTCCCTTTGGCGGAGGCGACCCCCTCGGTGCTGTTCCAAGGCAGCGGGAGCCGGGGCGAGGCCAATGGCCCGGAGCCCAGGGGTGACTGTCCAGGCCCTGGCACGGAAAGAGCCGGGAGAACACTCCCTCTGCAGCAGCCTGCCCGGCCCTGCCGGCCCTTCCAGACATGGGCAGGCCCCATGCTCCTTACAGGCCCACAGGAAACGGACCAGCCACTGCCCGTGCCCTCGGGGGGGGGGGGGGGGGGCGTCTTTGGCTGCCTAGACGGAGGCAGACGAAAGGACGCCAGGTCTGTTCCGACACGCAGATGAACGGAGCGAGCCCGCAGCGCTGGCCTGCAAAGCAAACGTCGCTCAGTCCCTCCGGGGGCCGATCCAGGGCGTGGAAAACCCACCCGAGCAGCCTCGTGAAGCCGACCTGCCGCCAGGGCAGGCCACACGGGGCCGCTGGACCAGCTCCCTCCTTGCAGGAGGCGGGTTCGCTCCAGCGGCGCCAGCAGCGCCCAGTGGCCGGAAACTGACTCCCTGCGGGGCCGTCTGTCTGCTCCAGCCTGGGCCAGCCCCAACCATCCCCATTAACTCTCCCCGGGTATGTCTACACTAGAAAGTTAGTTCGAACTAACGGACGTTAGTTCGAACTAACTTTCCTATGCGCTACACTAGCGCTCCGTTAGTTCGAACTTAATTCGAACTAACGGAGCGCTTAGTTCGAACTAGGTAAACCTCATTTTACGAGGACTAACGCCTAGTTCGAACTAGCTAGTTCGAACTAAGGGCTGTGTAGCCCTTTAGTTCGAACTAGTGGGAGGCTAAGGCTTCCCAGGTTTCCCTGGTGGCCACTCTGGCCAACACCAGGGAAACTCTATTGCCCCCCTCCCGGCCCCGGAGCCCTTAAAGGGCCACGGGCTGGCTACTCACTTTGTGCCAGTTGCAAGGCTGCCAGCACCCGTGCCTGCACAGCCTGCACCTGCCACAGGATGAGCCAGCCATCCGAGGGCTCCCAGCCCTCCACTGCTCCCCACGACCAGCCTGGCGGCTCCCGGGAGCCTGCCCGGGGGCGCAAAAGGCGGGCGCCCGCCTGGTCAAGTGCGGAGATCGTGGACCTCATCGAGGTTTGGGGGGAAGCCTCAAATGTCCACGATCTCCGCACTAGCCACCGGAACGCGGCCGTCTATGGACGCATGGCTGCCAGTCTGGCCGCCAGGGGCCACCAGCGCAGCCGGGAGCAGGTGCGCTGCAAGATTAAAGACTTGCGGCAGTCCTACTCCCGGGCCTGCCTGCCAGGGGCCGACCCGGAGGCCTGCCCCCACTTCCATGCCCTGGACCGCATCCTGGGGCCTCATGCCGTCCCTGCCCCCCGGGACGTGATTGACCCCGGGGCAGAGGGACCGCTCCTGGACACCGAGGAGGAGGAAGAGGGCTCTGAGAGCCAGGAGCCTGCTGCCAGCCTTCCCAGGACCCGGGACCCCCGAGGCACCCCACAGAGCCGCTCGCCTGCATCATCAGAGGCCGGGGAGGCGTCCACCTGTGAGTACCCTCGTGTTCCCCTTATGTGTACGGGGGGCTGGGGCGAGAGGGAGCCCCGGGACCGTGCGCCTGGGCCTTGCCCACTACGGAGCAGCAGCTGGGGATCCTGCAGGGGCCCTGGCCTTGCAGAGGGGAGCTGGGTTTCACACACCTGGGCCCCTGGGGTAATTGACCGCTGGTCTTCTTGCACCACAGCTGCAGCACCGGGGCCTGCAGGGCGCACCACCCCGCCTGCAGCAGCCGCCCGCGCCCGGGCAAGCAGGACAGCCAGGAACCAGGAGGACTACCAGAGGCGGCATCTCCGGTTCCTGGACCGACAGCTCCGTCTCCAGGACCACTGGGTCCAGGAGGACCTCAGGCTGCGCCAGAGGAGTCTGGAGGCCCTGGAGGAGCAGGGCCGTGCCCTGCGAGGCCACCTCCAGAGCCTGCTAGACCGCTTTCCATTTCCTCCTCCCCCTGCTCCCCCTCTTGCTCCCCCTCTTGCTCCCCCTGCTCCCCCTCTTGCTCCCCCTCTTGCTCCCCCTGCTCCCCCTCTTGCTCCCCCTCTTGCTCCCCCTGCTCCCCCTCTTGCTCCCCCTCTTGCTCCCCCTGCTCCCCCTCTTGCTCCCCCTCTTGCTCCCCCTGCTCCTCCTGCTCCTCCTGCTTCCGCTCCTGCTTCCTCCACACCCCCTGTCCTCTCTGCCCCCCCCTCCACAACCATTCCCCACCGACGCCCCCGGACCCGCAGTGTGGCGAGACGGGAGAGGCACCCAGACTCCCACCCCTGAGCTTTCCTTTCCCTTCCTCCCTTCCCTCCCCTCCCCTTCCAGCTCCCTCGTCCCAGGTTTCCCCCTCCCTTCTCCCACCTTCATTCCTCCCTCCCCCACCCCAGTTCTGTGAAATAAACAGACGTTTTTGTTGGAAAAACAGGTGTCTTTATTTGACAGTAGGTAGGGAGGGGAAAGGGGAAGGGGGGGGTAGGGTGGAAGAAGGCCCCGGTGGGGCATGCAGGGAGAGGTCAGTCCTCCTCCTCCTCCACCTGGAAGCTCTCCCGCAGGGCTTCCCGGATCCGGATGGCCCCCCGCTGGGCTTCCCGGACGGCGGCGGTGCGGGGCTGACCGTAGTGTCCAGCCATGCGGTCAGCCTCAGCCATCCAGGCTGGCAAGAAAGCCTCCCCCTTCCGCTCACACAAATTGTGGAGCACACAACATGCCGCCACCACGGGAGGGATGTTGTGCTCGGCCAGGTCCAGACGGGTGAGGAGGCATCGAAAGCGGGCTTTCAGTCGCCCGAAGGCCCCCTCCACCACGATGCGGGCCCTGCTCAGCCTGTTATTGAAGGCCTGGCGGGAGGGATTGAGGTGTCCCGTGTAGGGCTTCATGAGCCAGGGCTGCAGTGGGTAGGCGGCATCCCCCACCAGGCAGACGGGCATGTCCACGTCCCCGACCCTGATGTGGCGGTCGGGGAAGAAGGTCCCGTCCTGCAGCCGCTGGCACACGGAGGAGTTCCGGTACACCCGGGCGTCGTGTGCTTTGCCGGACCAGCCCACATTTATGTCCGTCAACTGTCCCCGGTGGTCACATACGGCCTGCAGGATGACGGAGAAGTACCCCTTGCGGTTCACGTACCGGGACGCCTGGTGTTCCGGGGCACGGATGGGGATGTGCGTCCCGTCGATGGCCCCCCCGCAGTTGGGGAAGCCGAGGGCGCCGAATCCCCGGATGACGGCATCCGGGTCGGCGAGGCGGACCACCCTGCGGAGCAGCACCCGGTTGATGGCCTTGACCACCTGCGGAGAGAGACACAGCAAAGCGTCAATCAGTGGGGCGCCCGGGTGGCTGGGAGCGTGCGTGCCCTGGCAGTGCCCCGCGCCCCACTCCCGGAAGCAACCCCCCTGGCGGCGTGTAGTACGGCCGGGACAGCCCGACCCCTCCGGTGCGGGGCGCTTTCGCCTCCTCCCTCCCCCCCCTTTGTCCCTGGGGCGGCCCATCCCCTCCTCGCAGCCCCCCTCCCCCCCGGCTCGGTGGCCGACGAGCGCCGTACCTGCATGAGCACTGCTCCGACAGTGGATCTCCCCACGCCGAACTGGTTCCCGACGGATCGGTAGCTGTCCGGCGTGGAGAGCTTCCAGAGGGCGATGGCCACCCGCTTCTGGAGGGGGATGGCGGGCCTCATGCGAGTGTCCCTTCTTTGCAGGGCAGGGGCGAGCCACTCGCAGAGCTCCAGGAAGGTGTCCCTCCTCATCCTAAAGTTCTGGGTCCACTGTCGGTCGTCCCAGCGCTCCAGGACGATGCGGTCCCACCAGTCGCTGCTGGTGTCCAGACGCCAGATGCGGCGGGGCACGCCGGTGCCGGGGCGCCGCCGCGGCTCCTCCACGGCCCCCAGGGCGGCCAGGCGGAGAGGCAGGGGGCTGACGTTCCCCAGGTGGTGCCAGGCAGCCTCGAGCCATTGCTGGCAGGCTTGCAGCAGCAAGTCCAGAACGTGCACCAGAAGGTGCAGGGCGAGCCGTGGCTCCATGTTGCCACCTGCGGCGGCCCCCCCGAAGGGAAGCACCGACACAGACGGGCACAGAGACCGACGCTTTGCTGTCCCTCGGCGAGGTTGGCAAGCAAGCAGGAAAAGCTGAGAACCGGCTGTCCAGGGGGGGTCCCTTTAAGCACGAGCCTCAGATAGCCTCAGACAGCAGCCACACAAAGCAACTGCTGACCTGATGCCCTGCCAGAACCGGTTTCAGCTGCCCTTAAATGCCCCCCTGCGTCCAATCAGTGTGGACGCGCTAGTTCGAACTAGCAAAACGCTAGTTCGAACTAGTTTTTAGTTCTAGATGCGCTAGTTCGAACTAGCTTAGTTCGAATTAACTAATTCGAACTAAGTTAGTTCGAACTAGCGCTGTAGTGTAGACGTACCCCCCATGGGTAGATTGAAAGATCATGCAGCCCGTGGCCTCCGGTGTAGCACGGGCCACGGAACGGCTCCCACGTCGGCCCAGGGGAAGCAGAGCAGGCCTTTACCAGCGGTTCTCAAGCAGGGCCCCGCGAGCAGGTTTCTGGGGCTCTGCCAAGCAGGGCCCGCCGTGGACTTGCCGGGGCCCAGGACAAAAAGACGGAGTCCCACCCGATGGGGCTGAACCCAGCCCCGAGCCCTGCCCCCGGGGGCTGCAGCCGAAGCCTGAGCCAAGCTATCCAAGGCTGTTGTGAGTGATGGATCGTCCCGGCCAATGGGAGCTGTGGAGTCAGCGCCGGGGGGCAGGGCAACGTGTGGCACTGTCCCCCCCCCCCCCCAGAGGCCACCTCCAGGAGCAGGGGGAGGGAGGCAGAGTGGGCGGGGACCCGCCACAGCTGGGCACGCCCCTGCATGCCCCTTGGGGCAGGGGGCAGAGGGTCCCTGTGCTGCCCGGGGTGGGGGCAGCATGCCCAGAGCTGCCCCCCCTGCAGGGGCACACGGAGCTGTACCAGTAGCCGGCTGCCTGCAGGAGCGGCGTGGGGCCCCCAGCCACGACCGGCGGGCAGCCTGCCTGCGCCTGCTGCACCGCCGCATGGCGGGGGCCCCACGGCGTGTTTGATGGGAAGGCCGCTCCTGCTCACAGCCACGCACGCTTGGATGTGTTATTTCCTCCTGCTCCGGCGAGCGGGGCCGTGACTCATGGTTCCTCCCAGCCGGGGACTCTCCCTGTTCGCCTCGGGGCTTTCTCTTCCCTGGCGCTCCGTGGCCTCCGTGGCGTTGGTTCCGTGGGAGGGGCCCGTTGCTCACCCATTACATCACCCCACGCGCGGCGCCGCCGTGGTTGCATCAGCTGCCGCTTGGCGCACACACACACACGCCGCGCTGTTGGCCGTGGCCTGTCCCGGCGGGCAGGAGGCTGGTGGCGCTGGCTTGTGTGACCATCTCAGTAAGAAGCGAGGGCAACGCAGCCTCGGCGCCGCCACGCGAAGGCGGGCGCATCACTGCGTGGGGAAAGCCCCCTTCCTCAGAGGGGCTGGAGAGGCACCTACAGAATCCAAGCGACACGGGACAGCAAGCGCAGTTGCCGGTCGATTGCAGGACCCGTGTTCACGAAGCGAATGAAGCGGCTGGAGGCGTCTCATTCATACGAGTTAGGTTCATTGACGGGGTCCTAGAGCTGACAGGAACGGCGTTTGCTGCTATATACCCCGGACCCAATTCCCTCTGCAGTGGCTGGGCCGTGGCACGGAGCACGCTGCAGAGCCTGCGGCTGGCACCACGTGGGGAGGGCTCCCAGCCCGCAGAGGACAGGGCCCTGACTCAGCGTGGTCCGGACAGGCTGGAGAACGGCTCTGACCAGGGTGAGACCCAGCAAGGACACCAGAAAGCTCGTCCCAGAGGAAGAAAACCCGTTTCACGCGCGGAGAAAGGAAGTGACCCAGGAATCACAAGCTAGATATGAGTCAGGAGTGTGAGGCTCTTGCAAAAAACCCGTAATTCTGGGCAGCATGAGCAGGCAGGTGGTGAGCAAGACCAGAGGAGTCATCTCCCACTCGGCTCCACGCTCACTGGGCCCAGCCAGAGCGTCGGGTCTAGTTCCGGGCCCCACATTTCCGGACAGATGTGGAGAAATAGGAGAAAGCCCAGAGAAGAGCAACAAGAATGACGAACGGTCTGGAGCAGAGTTTCGTAAACTTTTTGAGACGGAAGAACACCAAACAATCACTGTTCTGGACAGGGCCGGCCCGAGCCATTTTGGCACCCTGGGCCCTGGGCAGGCGGTGCCGCCCTGGGTGCACGGCACATGTGCAAGTCTGCCCCCCCGGGGTGCACGGGCCCACCTCCAGGCGCACGGTGCATGTGCAAGTCTGCCCCCCCGGGGTGCACGGGCCCACCTCCAGGCGCACGGCGCATGTGCAAGCCTGCCCCCCCCGGGGTGCACGGGCCCACCTCCAGGCGCACGGCGCATGTGCAAGCCTGCCCCCCCAGGGTGCACGGGCCCACCTCCAGGCACACGGAGCATGCACGAGGCCGGCCCGGAGTGCACAGGTGGGCGCACGGCGCAGGCGCTCCCCGGCTACCGTCGCTGGTGCGCAGCCCGTGGCCACGTGGGTGGGCCGCACCTGGCCATGCAGGGCCCCACGGCCACGGGGGGAAGGGCACTGTGGGGGTTAACACGGCCCCTGCCCCGGGCGGCCACTGCAGCCCTCCGGGAACTGGGCGTCCGCACGCCCCTTACAGCTGCCATCAGGCGCCCCATGTCGGTTGGTGCCCTGGGCAGCTGCCTGGCTCGCCCAGCCCTCAGTCCGGCCTGGCTCTGGATGAGGAACAGCAAGGGTTTCTGCTGAGCCATTGGAATTCTGTTCTCCGCGGCTCACACCCAACACACGCTGGTCTAGAGAACACGAGCTCGGAGGCAAAGCTGACAGAACCGGGCATGTTGAAATGGCAGTGAGGGGGGGGTTCGGCTGGGTTCCTGCCTGGCTGGGGGTGAAACGCTGGAGGAAGTCGCTGGGGGGGGGGGGGGGGTGAATTCCCGTCCCTGGGGACTCTGAAGAGCAGGCGGGACGGGCACGGGCTGGTTTGGGGTCTCCACACTTCTGAAGCCTCTTTTGAACTGAAGTGCCAGAGAGGGGCTGGGGTGTGGGGGGGGGCTCTGGTTGAAGTCTGAGGCACGTGGCGGGTGCAAGGGGGCTCAGGGCTGGGGCAGACAGTGGGACTCAGAGTGGGCCCTGGAATGGGGATGTGGGGTGTGGGAAGGGGTTTAGGTACAAGGGGTTCAGCGCTGAGCGGGGGTTGGGGTGTGGGAGGGGGTTCAGGGCTGAGCGGGGGTTGGGGTGTGGGAGGGGGTTCAGGGCTGAGCGGGGGTTGGGGTGCAGGGGGGTGAGCTATGGGAGGGGTGCGGGAGGCTCATGGTTGAGGCAGGGGGTTGTGGGGGGGGTGGGCCTTGGGGCGGAGGCTCTGGCCAGGCACCACTCACCTCTGGTAGCTGGGTGGCGGCACAGGGGGGCTAAGGCGTCTCCCTGCTGGCCCCACGGGGCGGAGGGCTGGGTACGTGGGGGCAGGGCTTTGGCTGGGGGAGCAGGCCAGGGATGAGGGGGCAGGGCTGGGGCAGCTAGTACTTGGCAGGCTGCGAGGGAGGGGCTGGACTGGACTCCGGGAGGCACGTGGCTCTCGGGAGCGGCAGGGCCCCAGCGTGGCCAGAGGCCTGGCGCCCCCCGGAGCTCGACCCTCACGGGGAGCTGGCCAGGTACCTGCCATTCGATCTACGGGCCCCTCCGTGGCCTCTGCGCTGCGCCCTGTTTGCCTGAGCCGCCCCGTGGGAGCCGCAGGTCACAAGTGCCGGCTTCTTCCTTGCCCCGCCTCCTCCTGCCCCTCCAACCCTCACCTCCTCCTGCCCCTGCTCCGCCCATTGCCACAAGGCCCCCCCACACCCCACCTCCTCCTGCCCCTGCTCCGCCCATTGCCACAAGGCCCCCCCACACCCCACCTCCTCCTGTCCCTGCTCCACCCATCCCCCAAGGCCCCACCATGCCCCACCTCCTCCTGCCTCACTCATGTCCAACCTCTTGCCCCTGTTCCGCCCCAGATCCTGCCCCTGTCAAACTCTGGAATAAATTGCCCAGGGAGGTTGTGGAATCCCCATCTCTGGAGATATTGAAGAGCAGGTTAGATAAATGTCTCTCAGGGATGGTCTAGACGGTGCTGGGTCCTGCCATGAGGGCAGGGGACTGGATTCGATGACTCGAGGTCCCTTCCAGTCCTACGATTCTATGATTCTAAGAAGCCACATGCGGGGCCTGCAGCTCAGCAGCTGGGATGGAAGTTTCCATCCTTGCTCTACACAGCTCAGCAGAGCCTTGAACCCTGCAACCACAAACAGCAGCTGGCCCTTGTCAGCTTTGAGCCGTGCACTTGAGCTGGGAAACGACTAAGCGGTAAACAAGTTTGACCTCAGTCTCAGCTCCTGAGAACGCTGGGAATGGCGTTGAGTCAGCGCACGCTCAGCCGGTAACCAAATGGAATATAACTCGTGTAGGCAGCCCCGTGCCCGGTGAGTCTCACCAGGGACCTAGACCTCGGAGGGTGCTCTGGATTCCCCCAGCTGGAGCCACGTCGACCGCGGCCCTCGCAGCGAGGATCAGGGACGGGACTCCCCGCGGTAAAAGGGACGTAAGCATTCCAAGAGCCTTTACTCTTGCATGCGTTGCTCTGGGGCGCTTGCTGGTGCGTGCTTGTAAGGGCTGTATGACAACCATTCAGCAGCATTAACTGTGCAGGAGCAGGGCCGTAGTGAGACTCATCAAACAAACGATCCCCAAAGCACTCTGCTGAAGCGAATCCATAATCCTGTTTGTCCGTGGCCCTGTGAGCTGACACACCCCTTCCCCCAAGGCCCCACTGCACCCCACCTCCTTCTGCTCCTGCCCCTGCTCTGCCCAGGCCCTGCCTCCCCTCCACCCTTTTCCTCCAAGCCCCAAACCCGTCCTGTCTCTTCCCACCTCTGCTCTTCCCCCGAGCCACTTCTTCCAGCCTAGGGCTGCCCCATCCCGTCTGCTCTCCTCCCCCACCCTCCCAACCCCCTGCATGCTATGGGCACGAGGTGCTGGTGGGGAGGGGCAGGGTCACCAGTGGGTGGAGGTGCTGGCGGGGAGGGGCTGCCTGCCAGTGGGTGCTAAGCACCCACTATTTTTTCCTACTGGAGCACCCATGAGGCTAGTGCCGATGATGGGCCGTCTTTTGCATACCTCTATGCACCAGGCTTCCTGACTGGACTACGTCTCCCATGATGCACGGTGATTTCTGGTGGCGTGAATGTAGGGCATCATGGGAGTCGTGTCCATGGTGCCTCATGGGAGATGTAGTCCGCCGGGGAGCCCTGGCTGTAGGGGCGTAGGGGGCCTGAGGCAGTGCAGAGGAGCGCGGAGTGATGCCGACTGACCCCAGTGCCCACCCATGGAGGGGACACCGGGCTGTGAGAACAGCTGTTGCCTCGACACAGCCGGGGATTTGCAGCACCCAGCAAACTCTTCTGTGTCGCGGCTGGAGCTCCCAAGGGCGCCGGGTGTCAAACCAGGAGCAGCTCCCAGGGGAGCTCACGGTGCAGCAGAGGCAGAAGAGGCCTGGCTGGGCCATGAGGTCGAGGAATTCCCATGGGAAAAGGGGCCGTTTGCTTAGGAGCGGGGGGCCCTGCCGGGGAGCGTGCCCGATAGCCGGTGGCTGGGCGCTGCAGCAGGGAGCAGCGCAGCGGGTCCAGGGCTCCAGGGCGACGGCCCAGAGTTGTAATGACCCGCTGGCCCGGCCGTGGGGAACTCCCCCTCCGGGGGCTTCAGCAAGGGCTGCAGGGTCGCTGCCGTTTACTTGCCAGGCTGCGAGAATCCCGGGGCTCCCCGGCCTGGCAGGACAGAGCACGGCGCCCCTTCTGCCTGGGCCTGCGCCCCCTTCACACCCCAGCTGAGTGCAGCCGGGCATAACGGGCGGGCGAGTCCGCTCCCCGGGAAAGGCCCGGCCAGCACTCAGGCACAGGGAGCCACGGCCACGCCAGGTCCCTGGGCAAGGTGGGGGGAGACCACCAGAAGGGGCGGGGCCTCAGGCAGGAGGGGCGGGGCCAGGACAGCTAGCCCTCAGCGCCACCCAGAGCACGGTGCGCCGGCCGCCACAGCCCTTAGAGCCGCCGGAGCGTCCCGCACGGTGCTCTGACAGCGATGTAAAGGGCCTGGGGCAACTGCCCCCCATCAGCAGGCCTGCTCAGGTAGCGCGGGAAATTCCCTCGTGGACGTGGCTTGTCAGGTCCCAGCCGGCAGCTGGGCAGGAACAGGTGACAAGTGACACGAAATGGCACCAAGGGCCTTTCCTGGCTCAACGCTGCCAGCCAAATCCCTGGCACAACCAGACTCAGGAGCCGGGCACACAACCAATGTGCGGAATAAATACGCTGTATGCACCAAGGCACGTGCAGATGTGCACCACCAATAGAAACACATGCTGCCGGCCGTTGGCGCTCTGCTCTCAGCCAGGCGCGTTGGACTCTCTCCGGAGGGGCTGCCCAAGCACCCAGCTCACAGGAGACACGGCTCACAGGAGCAGCGGGGGAGCGGGGCTCACTTCCCACTGACCTGTGCCGGGCAGCTCACGCCTCTTCTCCTCTGCTGTCTCAGAGCTCCCCCGGCGATCTGTGTCCAGCGCCTGGCGCGACCTCGCACGAGGCTCCCCTGCTGTCCGTGTTCTCTTGACCAAAATGCCCCCTTCCCCCTGCCTCCCCACTCACGTCCAGCCGCACACCGCACGCTGCTGGCACGCGCCGGCTACACCTCACTTACACCGAGGCAAGCACCAGCAAGGCCAGGCCCCATGAGTTACAGCCACTTGCTCCCTCCTGTCCGGAAATCCACAGGAGCCGTTAGCATCCACCTGGGCCTGTCACAGAACCACAGAACCCTCGGGCTGGCAGAGACCGCAGGCGGTACCCAAGGCAGGACCAATCCCAACTCAATCAACCCGGCCAGGGCCCTGTCAAGCCAAGACTGAAAAACCTCTAGGGATGAAGATTCCCCCCCTCCCTGGGGAACCCAGCCCAGCGCTTCCCCACCCGCCTAGGGAAATCGTTTTTCCTAATAGCCAGCCTAGACCTCCCCCGCTAACTTGAGCCCATTGCTCCTTGTTCTGCCACCTGCCCTGCTGAGAACAGCCTCTCGCCAGCCTCTTTGGAATTGCAGGCTGCTCTCAAATCCCCCCTCGCTCTTCTCTCCTGCAGACTAAACAGACCCAAGTCCCTCAGCCGCTCCTCGTCGGTCATGTGCTCCAGCCCCCGAATCATTTTGGTCGCCCTCACTGGCCCCTCTCCAATGCGGCCACGTCCTTTCTGTAGCGGGGGGCCCTGAACTGGACACAACACTCCAGGTGTCCCCAGCTCCAAGGCAGAACTGAGTCTTGTCCTGTCGGTCCCACCCGGAAAGGACGGGTCTCGTGCTCCCTCTGGTGGAGACCAGGGCTGGGGTTCTGCTCTTGCTCTCAGCTCAAGTGCACGGAAGATCTTGCACGTATAACGTGAGATGCCCTCAAGTGCCAGCAGTGCCCCCCGGCCAGGTGCACTGGCAGACCCGACAGTCTCGGCACCAAAGGGGAAATGGGCCCAATCAGACATCAGGAACGGGAACACACACACCCTGTAGGGGAACATTTTAACCTGCCCGGGCACTCAACCATGTAGCCAGGCCTCCGCACAGGAATGTTATCGCCCAGTGACAAGGGGAGGCAGGCAAACTGTTCACTTCCAAGTTCAACTCGACCAGCTTGGGCATGAATAAAGATATTCACTGGTTAAAGCACTACAAAGGCAATTTCCCCTGCCTTTGATATTTGCATCTCCACACCAAGGGTATGTCTACACTACAAAGTTCATTTGAACTAACAGATGTTAGTTCGAATTAACTTTGATAGGCGCTACACTAACAAACCGCTAGTTCGAACTTAATTCAAACTAGCGGAGCGCTTAATTCGAACTAGCGGAGCGCTTAATTCGAACTAGGTAAACCTCATTCCACGAGGACTAACGCCGAGTTTGAATTAACTAGCTCGAATTAAGGGCTGTGTAGCCACTTAATTCGAACTAGTGGGAGGCTAGCCCTCCCCAGCTTTCCCTGGTGGCCACTCTGGACACCACCAAGGAAACTCTTCTGCCCCCATCCCGGCCCCGGAGCCCTTAAAGGGGCACGGGCTGGCTACGGTGCCCGTGCCAGGTGCAAGCCTGCCAGCACCCAGCCAGCAGACCCTGGCACGGCTCGAGCAAGCCACCCGCTGCCACCCAGCCCTCCGCCTCTTCCCGGGACCAGGCTGGCAGCTCCCGGGAGCCTGCCCAGATCCGCAAGAGGCCTGGTCTAGTGCAGACATCGTGGACCTCATCCACGATCTCCGCACTAGGCACAGGAAAGTGGCTGTCTAGGGCAGGAGAGCTGCCAGCATGGCCACCCAGGAGCAGATGTGCATGAAAATCAGGGTGGTCCAGTGAGACCCCCGACCCTGAGCCCTGAGCATAGAATGGCAGTACTGGGTCAGACCAAAGGTCCATCTAGCCCAGTAGTCTGTCTGCCAACAGCGGCCAACAGTAGGGACCCCGGAGGGGATGGACCGAAGACAATGACCAAGCCATTTGTCTCGTGCCATCCATCTCCAGCCTTCCACAAACAGAGGCCAGGAACACCATTTCTACCCCCTGGCTAATACCACTCCATGGACCCAACCTCCATGAATGTATCTAACTTCTCTTTAAACTCTGTTCTAGTTCTAGCCTTCACAGCCTCCTGCAGCAAGGAGTTCCACAGGTTGACTATTTGCTTTGTGAAGAAGAACTTTCTGTTATTAGTTTGAAGCCTGCTACCCATTCCTTTCCTTTGGTGTCCTCTAGTCCTTCTATTATGGGAACTAATGAAGAACTTTTTTTATGCACCCTCTTCACACCACTCATGCTTTTAGAGACCTCTATCATATCCCCCCTCAGTCTCCTCTTTTCTAAGCTGAAAAGTCCCAGTCTCTTTAGCCTCTCTTCACATGGGACCTGTTCCAAACCCCTGATCATTTTAGTTGCCCTCCCCTCTCCCACCCTCTCTCTTCCCCTCTTCCACCTGCTTTTCCCCAGTCTCCCCAGAGGTTAACCCCACCCCCACCCTGAGTATTGTTAAATAAAGAGAGTTTCTATTTTTGAACACACGTGTCCTTTATTTTGTACATCAGGAAGGGGAGCTAGGGAGGGGTAAGTGGAAGGAGGTGAGGGAGGAATGGGGTACGAGCCCCCGATGGGGAGGACTGGGCTGGCTCTGCGGGCTCCTCGGGGTGGAAGCTCTCCTGCAGCCCCCCGATTGACCCTCCCCCGGATGGCAGCCTGCGGCAAGTGCAGCCGGGCTGGTGGCCGAGTGCTGTGATGTGCCGAGTGTGGGCATTCAGGGCACTCCAAGCCAGGACTGCTTTGCTGTCCCTCATCGAGGTAGACAAGCGAGCAGGGAAGCCCTGAGAACTGTCTGTCCAGGGTAGGGGGCGGGTCCCTTTAAGCACAGCCCTCGGCTAGCCTGAGACAGCATCTCCACACTCTAAGTCCTAACCTGATGTCCTGCCGGCACTGCTTCCGGCCAGCCTTAACCCCAGTTCAGGGTCCACTCAGTGTGAATATGCTAGTTCGAATTAGCAAAACACTAATTCGAACTAGTTTTTAAGTCTAGATGCGCTAATTCGAATTAGCTTAGTTCAAATTAACTAATTCGAATTAAGTTAGTTCGCATTAGTGCTGTAGTGTAGACAGACCCCCAGTGCTGTGAATGGGGCACATCCAGCCTGACTCAATTAGCTTCATGGACATGGGCCCCACGGTCGCCAGGTAGCTGCTTTTGTTGTTCTATACCCTGGATTCTGTAATTTCCAGTCAACTCATCTGAGGACGTGGGTTTTGCCCACAAAAGCTCATGACCTCACCTATGTGTTGGTCTCTATGGCTCTGTCTACACAGCAGCCTTCCCCCAGTGCCTCCAGCTGTGGGTGCCACAGCCCTGCTTGGGGGGTGAACCCTGTCCACAGGGAAACACAAGCGTGTGCTGCCCCACGCCGCACTCCGGCCTCCTACTGGCTCCTGCGCCCCCCAGCCTCACCTGGGCGCGCCGGGCAGCTCCTGGCGTTCAGCTCCTGCCTGCAGTCTCCTTGCTGCCTGAGGGAACCTCCACCCCAGAGGCCTGATTTTTAACCACAGCACCTGCTGGGACCCACCTGCCTTAAAGGGCCAGTCGCACTGTGACAGGCCTGGGTGCAGACTCCCCCTGTGATGTAGTGGGGGGGTCACTGGTCGCTGTGCTTGGGCTGTGGGTGACCCCTACTGGCCTGGCGCTGTAAGCACTGCCCGGGGGGGAGGGGGTCACCCTGAGGGCCCTCATGTCCCATAGACCGTGGCCCAAGCGGTTCTCACCTGGCCAGAGAAGGGTTTGGACACAGGGAGGGGGTGGCTTTGGGAGGGGACAGGGAGAGCAGGGGGGAGCGTGGAGGAAGCAGACTGACCAGTGTAGGGAGTTCAGGGGCCTGTGACCCCTTCCCCCAAGGGAACTAGGGCTGCCGGCCTGTCCTCGTATACCTGCATCGCTCCCATGCTGGGCTGTATCCTGGAGACACAGGAACACCCCCTCTGTGCTACTGGCTGGCGAGTCACCTCTTGCTGCAGTGGGGGGTGCAGGGTCGGACCCCAACGCGCCATCACACCCCACTGTTGGAGGTGGGTGAGATGCCCTCTAGCCTGGCCCCTGTGCTCGCCAGTCACCTTGTAACCTGGTGCCGGTGCCGGCGCGGTGGTGGGGGAGGGCAGGCCCGCCAGCACGGCCAGGTTGCAGGCAGCTCCCCCTTTGGGGATCTCTCATACTGCGTTCCAGGTGGCTGCCCAATAGCCAGAGCAGGGGCTCCTCCCCAGCATAGGATGCAGCCAGCATAGAGCCCAGGGTCAGCGGACTGACATGGGGGTTCAACCCGTTAGAGGCTGCCCTTTAGCTCAAGGGGGGCCGGGGAGGGAGTGCCCCGGCCAACCCCCAGCCCCAGCCACCGAATGTGGGAAGCCAAGCTGGAGGCAGCAGGGGAGAGGGTATGAGACGGGGGAGGGACACGAATGGCTCTAGTTAGGGCACAGGTCAGGTCTGAGAACATGCCCAGCACTAGGGCTTGTCTTGCAGTGCCCTGCCCCCAGCTCCTTGGGCGGGACCGAGCTGGAGACCAGCAATGCCAAAAGCACTTGCCCCAGTCTAGCTAAAGGAGCAGCTCCGTTAGCTCCCAGCGGTAGTAGGCTGTTATCCCCCGGCGTCTCTGCAGCGACACAGGGCACTTAGCCAGTGCCTGAAACACACGCGTATCCCCTTTGCTTAGTGAACCAGGCAGGAATGGACGCTCATTGGCCTGAGACGCGGCACAGCAGTTTGGACAGGTGCTTTTCAGCTCTCTGCTTGGCTACTTATCCAAACATCACAGAATTGTTTCTGCACCCTGGCTGGGGATCTTTGACTTCCAGTCCAGCCTAATTTGCTGACTGCCACGCGCACCGACCACAGACGTTACAAGCAGGCCAAGGCCATTGTCACTAGTGTATTCAAAATCAACCTGGCAATATTAAATTATTTAATAAATATTTTCCATTTACAAAACAACATCTTAATGATAAAAGAGGGTTCACAGAAATTGCCAACAGTGAAAAACAGTCAGAACAAGTTCATCGCGAATTGAAACAATAAATAGCATTATTATAGAAAACGCTCGTACGGCACGGCCGTGTACATCCCGCTGTGACTAACACGCCTCGTCCCTCGGGAAGAACCCAGTGTGGTCTCGAAACCAGCCATCCTCAGACCCAGTGAGTCTGAGCCAAACTAGCGATCAGCACTGGCTCTGGGAATTCGTGGTTTCATTTTCTACAGCTTCGTAGTTAAACAGACTTAATATGAACACACGTCTCACAGCAAACTCACTCACCACTAGGGGTCTTTGATCAGCTACTGCCGTTTACTAACATAGTAAAAAGCACTCTGGTTAATAACATAGATGGGTTAAAAAATTAAACCTCACGGTGATTTAATGTCGCGCTGCAGGGAACCCCAGCCTCAGGCTGCGCACCACTGCTCTCCGCTCAAGGGCACGATGCTGGTTTGCATTGTGTTGGGGGCCCAGAGATGGCAGCCAATGGCGTGGCTGCTCCCAGGCCGGCTCCACTGAGCTGTCCAGGCCCCAACCGGCCGGTGGGCGTTGGAGCCGACAGGACTTTGCGGAGCTGCTGGTGTGAGCGGCGCGAGCATGGCGAAGGAGGCCCCGTGCGCAGCCTTGAACTGACACAGTGATCCTGCACCCGGAGCGGAGCCCCCAAACCTGCATGCTTGAGCTAATACAGCTCATGCAAAGGGAGCGGGTCCCGTGGGGCGCAGGACCCCCAGGCCAGGGGGCTCTGGCCCTGGCTCGGTCACCGACGCTGCGGGCGGAAGGAGGGAAGCCGGCCCCCAGGAAGCCGCTCGTAGCGAGGGCTCTAATGTAGAGCCCCAGGCGGGTCGGGGGGGCTGGCTGCTGGGGCGGGGCAGGGAGCAAGCAGAAGGGCCCATGCACTCGGCGGCCGGGGGCTCAGTGCTTGGCCTGCGTGAGCAGGTAGTTGGTGATGAACACCTCCCCCACGCGGTTGGTGACGGCGACGGGCTGGTTGCTCTCGGGGGAGGTGCAGATGTACCAGCCCCGGTGCGCGGCCGACTCAAACTGGGTGGTGTCCCCGCTCTCCACCTTGTAGAAGATGAAACGCTCCAGCTCGGGGCCTCTGACGTCCTTCAGGAGATCGGCCTCCTGCGGGCAAGGGGCCTGGTTAGAGAGGCCAGGGAGAGAGCCCCGCCAGGCATCTGGCTCCGCCCATTGCACCGCGCTGCTGCTTCGATTGCCCGGGGAGGCCCACCGGGCAGGGAGCGCTGCGGCTGGGAGCCAGGGGGCGCCAGTGCTGCCGGAGGCTGGGCGCGTCCCCCAAGCAGCCCGGACTAGCCCTGGGGAGCCGGTAGCCCGGCTGGTGCCTCGCCCACAGCTATTGACTTGGCGAGCTTTATGGCTGGGGTTGGCGCCTGGCGGCAGCCAGGTCCCCACTCGGCTCGCAGGGGCTGGGACTTCGCTGCGGCCGGCCTGATGGAGCGAGACCCCGTCACTCCCTGAGAGCCAGGCCCGGCCAGCCCCCCCGGCGGGGCCCAGCGTGAGACCCCTCGCTCCCGCCATCCGCCAAAGCAGAGCCCCTCACCTCCAGCTGCAGCATGGGCTGCTGGCCGTTGTGCACACAGGACAGGTAGAGACTCGTCCCCTTGATGCCCAGCGCCACCGGGAAGCTCGTGGAGACCTGGACTCTGGTGCCGCTTTTGGGTCTGTAGAGAGCCATGTTCAGCCTCACTGCAAGAGGGGAGAGAGTCAGTGACGGGGCAGGGAGCGGCCGAAGCTGCGGGGCTTTCCCCGGGGACGGTCCCAGGTTCATGCTGGGCCTGGGGCTGGGCTCACCTTGGTGTTGGATGTTGGGGCCTTGCAGATGCATTGCCACCAGCTGGGCCGGCGCCTCCAGCTTGAAGCACTTCTGGTCAGTGTCCCGGATCTCGCAGGAGATGGAGCGGAGGTAGCGGTAGATGGAATTCACCGCGTAGGTGACGCTGTGGCTCTCGAACGAGACGGTCTCTGCAAGCCAGCACGTGCACAGAGGTTACTCTCGCCTCCCGTTCTCTGAGCCCCGCTCGCCTCTCCAGCCCGGGGACCCCACACCACCCAGAGCTTGAGGAACGGATCAGTGGGTGTGGGATTTGATCAACGTTCCCCAGCTGTGTGTCATGGGCCCCGTACTGCTAACAGCCAGTGGGGATTCCCCCTTCTCCTTAGGGCCTGGCGTTGGAGTCCTGCCTTGTTGTGGCTGCGGAGTTCCTGACAGCTGTGACTTTGCTGTAGTGCATGGGCCTGGGGACTGAAGAGCGGCCTGTAACCTTTGGCCTGCCCTTCCCGTGCCACGGTATTTGCCCCCTCCCCTCCAGGAACCTGGCCTTGTGTACCTGGGGCTTCTGTGGAAATGGGGGGTCATTGCACTGGTGGGGAAACCGAGGCCAAGTGAGGGTGGGCACTTAGACAGGCATACTGGTTAGGGCACTAGCCTAGCCCTAGTCAGTTCCTTGCTCTGCCACTGTCTCCTTGAAGTCACTGCCTCGCTCCGTGCCTCAGTTTCCCCAAGTGGAGACTAGCCTTGCCCCCAGAGGTGTTGCGGGACAAAGGCGTTAAAGCCTGCAAGCGTTTTGGGCCCCAGCCCCCAGAGCTGCAAGGCACCAAACTCGCGCCCATTCCAGGACCGTGGGCAGCCTGGGGTCACATCAAACCCTCAGTGCGAGACGCCCACGCTGCACAGCGCTGGTGTCGGGGGGGCTCCAGAGCCCCCTGCCCCCCCCCTTGGCGGCAGGGACCCCGGGCCCTACCGAAGACGGCGTCCAAGATGCTGCTCAAGTCATTGTCCGAGAAGAGCGTCGCTTTCGGCTTCTTCATCTTCTCCAGGGCGACCAGCAGCACCACGGACCGGCGGAAGGTCCGGAGAGAGGTCTTCTCCGTGTACTTCAGCTGGATGCCCATGTCGCAGGCGGAGCAGCTCCGGGAGAGGGTGCAGGACCTCGGGCACCGGGCAAGGCTCTGTGGGCAAGGAGACCAGGTGGTGACGCAAGCGGCTGCCTCGCCCTCCCACCCAGCCAAGAGCTGGACCGGGGCAGGAACCGCCTCTGAGCCCTCCGGCCGGGCCTGGCCTGTGCCAAGAGACCCCGGGGCGACAGGCTGGGCATGCCAGCGGGCCCCAGTGTGAGCTGCTGCTCCCCCCAGCTAACCCCAGAGAGGCCCCTGCTAACCCTGGACGGGGCTTCCCCGGAGATCGGACCCCTCTCCCCTGCTGCCCTCCTCCGCTTTCCCACGGGTGGGGGGGAAAGGGGAGACACTAACAGCAGCTAGCCCGACAGGCTACCCCAGGGCCGGCTGCTGCCGGACAGGCTGCCCCAGCCCCGCTGGCCGGGCTGCTCACGGGGCCGGAGGGCCCTGACCGAGCCGCGCTGCCGGGCAGCTAACCGGGCTGTGGCCGGATCTGAGCTCCAGGAAGGGGGGGCTGGAGTCTGCCGCTTACCTTCCCCAGGTAGGGCTGGTCGACTTCGTAGAACTGCTCATCGCTCACGCTGCAGGCAAGGGACAGACAAAGCCGTTAGTGCCGGGGAGAGACTCTCCTGCAGGCGCAGGGGGCTCGGGGCCCACCGCTAAGGCCCTGCCAGGAGACGTAGCCCTGCAAAGGGGGGTGCTTTCACCCTGAGGCGCCAGCACGAACCCCCAGCTCTGAGCCCCGCGACGACAGGGACTCGGTCAGTTACCTGCAGAACTCCAGCGACTCCTGCATGTCGGGGACAGCTGCCATGGCTGTGTCTGGTGGTGAAACCTGAGAGGGGAGAAAGCCAGACCCCATGAGCCTCAGGCCGGGGCCCCTCCAGCTGGCCCTGGAGAGCGAGACTCTGTCTCCCCGCCTAGGGGCCCTGGAATCCACCCGCTGGGCGCCCCTTCCGGCCCTCTCAGCCGACCGAGCAAGGACCGATTTATGGATTGGCCTGACGCCAACGTGAAAGGAAAGGGCCAGAGAGGAGTCTCCGCACATCCGGGCGTCACGCTGGGATTGCCCGGGGTCCAGGCGGGACAGTCTGACCCTATTGCTGGGACAGCCGCAGCGGCGCATGGGGCCCTCGCCCAGGGCCGTGCCAAGCGAACACACCGGCGAGCGCAGCGTTCCCCCCGTCCCTCCGAACGCTGGCAGCCACCAGCCCCGGGACGCCGCACGCCAGCCATCCTGCACAAGGGCGCTGAGCGCAGGCGGCCCCCAGACGCTCCGCCCTGCACCCCCAGGCTCAAGCCGTGCCCCCGCTCAAAGCCCACAGAGGCTTTGCCTCGCCTGCCTCAGAGCCCTGGTGACAGGACCTGCCCGGTGCGCCGGCTGCCACCCCGGCTGCCCCTCCGACAGCACTGCCCGTGGGCAGGACTGCCAGCCCCGAGCGAGCTCTGTGCCCGGTACCTGTGATGCGAGTGCTGGCCCTTCTCGGAGAGTCCGTGATGCCTGCCCCTCGGCGCTGCTCAGCTGATATAGGGCCCCGCACCGGAAGGAGGCGGGTTCTCTGTCAATTTCGTCAGTGGGTAATACACAGAAATGAGGAAGTGTGGTTATGAATACGAACCCCCCCTGCTCGGGCACGACGCCAACGTGCAAATGAGGGATGCCCCCCTCCCCCGCTGCACTCCCGGCTGATGCACCTCTGGGGCACGGACCTGACACTTCTCCATGTGGGGGCAGGTGATTCCACCCGAGAAACGTCCCTGGGGCCCAGCCAGAGCCCCGAGTTTCCCCAGGCCAAAGAGCCACCTCTCGGGGAAGCCGGACAGCCAGGGCCCTGTGGCACTGCAGAGCCCCACACGCTGGGCTGGGCACAAGCCCTGATGCCCGTTTGACCGGGACCTGAGAGAAGCGGAGGGCCCATTCCCATGCAGGGACCAAGCCGGCTGGGCACGTCCCTCGTGGAGAGCTGGCAGGGGAAAGCGAGGCGCGGGCGCTGTCCGCCAGTCAGCGTGGGGCAGGCTGCCCGTTGGACACGAGGGCCCAGGGAGCTGCATCCGCCTGGCGCCGCAAAGCGAGTGTGTGCGGCTCCCGAGGGCTCAGCCCCTCTGTGGTCGGCCTGGTCAGCACCATGCCAAGGACAAGACGTTTAACCTGGTTGGCCCCGAGCCCCGTGCAGCCGTCTCACCTGGCTCCATCGTCCCGGCACCCTTGCTCTCAAGGCCAGGACCAACCCAGAGGGGCGCTGGGCACCAGCAATTTTGGGGAAGACCTGTGGGTCCGGCTGAGGGAAATGTTTGTGCATTCACCGAACCTGCTCTTTCTGGGGCACCAACGCACCCGGGGGTCCCACTCGGGGAACAGTTTCAGCAGGAAAAACCTGAAACTACATAGTGTGGAAATGGTAAAACTTTTCATTTAGAAACAACTTCCCCCTGGACTCTTTGGCAATGACATTCTTGAAACTTGCCAGGGTGTTGCGATAGCCGTGTGGCTCCCAGGGCCCAGAGGCGGCGGCTGAGGTCATATCTTCTGTGGGGCCCGTTTCTGCTGCTGACTGAAAGTGATGAGTGCCGAGCTGACCCTACATCGGGGAAGCGGACAGTTTGCTGCAAAGGGGAAGCAGCTAAGGCGTTCACACAGGTCGCAAGGGAACATTCGAGGTGCACGGGGCAGCCAGCCCCTCCAAAGTCACAGGGAAAAGAAGGGTCGGGGGTCGGGCTGTCGAAACGAGCCCTAAATTCAGAGTAAATGTTGATTCCTGCCGGGGTGTTTGGACTCGAGCAGCGTTAGGAAAGTGACTTGCCTGGCTTGTCTTTCGAAGGCGTTTTGAAATTAAATGCCAGAGCAAAAACAACATTTTTGTAACGGAAAAATGTCCGAAATGGAGCATTTTGCAGCAGCAGCCGTAGGGGGTATCTGTGAACATGGGCGGTGGGTGAATGGCTGGTTTGGGGAGGCACACCCCCAGCCCCGCCCCTTCTGTGCCCACAGGAGCCCTCCCAACCCCTCTTGCCGCCGCTGGCTCTGCTCCCCCCCCCCCCAAACTCCCCTCATTGTGGCTGCTGGTGGGACCCATCCCAAGGCTCAGCCCCCCCCCCCGGGAGTGCCACGTTGCCAACCCCCCCACCCATCTTGGACCCCGCCCCCCCAGGACGGCCCTGGTCACCAGTCCCAGTGCTAGCGAAGATCCCGGCAGACCGGGTCCGGTGCTGGTGGCCTCACTTCAGAGCAGCCATTGTCGGACTGACACCCCCGCGACCGGCGAGGCTCTCGCCTGCTCCGACAGGGCTCCAGGGGTGGAGACTCCACAGCTCCCAGGGCAGCTCAGTCCAGGGGCTCTCCCCGGAGCAGGATGTCTTTCCCAGAGCCCAGCCTTGCTGCGGCTGAGGCCAGTCGAAGGCCAGTGTGGCTGCCGCGGGTGGGAATGTGGGCGGCCGCAGAGGGGCGCAAGACACCACAAGCACAAGGGGAGTGGCCCCTGGCCGGGGCCGTGCGGCACGTTTCTTTACACACGCTGTAGGAGCAAGCGAGAGACGCCAGCGGGGGGAGCCCAGACTTGGCGGGGAGGCGAGCTGGTGACGGAGGCCGTCGGGAAAGCAGACGTGTTTAGCGCCCATTTTGTTAGACCGGGGCTACTCCACTTTGGAAGCCCCGGGGGCCACAATGATACTCACAGCACACGCTGAGGGCCGCAGCGTAAGTGTGTTCACATAGACATGCAAATATATATGCAAATATATGCAAATAGCTTCTCTCACACTGGCGGGCATGAATACAAAGCACTTCCCACAATGCTCCAGGCACCTCCTCTCTGGGGGTTAGAAACGCCGACACCCCGTTCTAGCCAGTCCGTCCGCTTGCGTCTTTCAACGCTCGCCCCGCCTGGGAGACGCCTCGCCGTCGGGGAGCCTGTTCCCAGGGGAGGCCATGTTCAAAGGATCCCACGTGTGGGCGGGTGTTGAGCCCTGTGTAAACCCAAACCGCACTGCGGGCCACAAACAAACAGGCCCACAGGCCTCGTGTCTGCTCTGAAGGTTAATGGTGACCAGACACTAGCACAATTCCTATTGAAGGTGGGGGAGGAACAAGCCAAACCCGGTGCCAGGAGAGGTAGAGCAGTTAACGTCTTCCAGTCAGCAGAGCCGGGTGAAATTCACCCTCGGGGACTTGACGAAAGAGCTGGACCCTCCATGGAGCCTCTAGCAATCTTCTGTGAGCGCTCCTGGCGATGGGCAAACCCAGCACCTGTTTTCAAACGGGACGGGCGTAGCTAGGGAGTGGGAGGTTAGTCAGTCTCCTTTCAGGACCTCGAACGATTCCAGAGCGAATGATTAAACGAGCCGTTTGTAGGCACTTGGCGGGAGCCTCCCCCCCCCCAGTGAGAGATACTTAAGGGGGAGAATGTGTGACAGGGCGTTCGCCCTGCACGGGCCCTTTAAGGGCAAACCCCGGCCTGGAGCAGGGCCTGGGAGTTTAGCCCCAGCTGATGCTGCTTTAGTTGATTAGGGCCCAGCTGGGAGCCAGATAAGCGCATGGGCGGCTGCTCCCAGGGAGGGCAGTGAGAGCCTGGCTGCTGGGGGAGTAGGAGGCTCCCTGGAGCTAAGGCGAGGCGAGGCGAGGGGAGCTCTGGCCAAGCAAACCCCCAGACTGCAGGGCCTGAATAACAGCCTGCTGAAGAAACAACCACCCCTGGAAGGGGGGCTCAGAGACTGACGTGGGCACTGCCGGAGGGCAGTGTATTGAAGAGGATGCCACGGCCTGGAGGAAAGAGGGGAAACACCACCTGAGGGAAGGTACCTCGCCAGGCAAAGAAGCTAATTCCTGAGGACAGACAGCAGGGGGTGCTATGGTGGTGAGCGAACCCCTCACAAGCCCCCATCACAGTGTACAGATAGTCGGGATTGTTTTCCAATGGGCGTTACTTTACATTTATTCACATTCAATTTCATTTGCCATTTTGTTGCCCAATCTCCCAATTTGGCGAGATCTTTTTGAAGCTCTTCACAGGCTGCTTTGGTCTTAACAATCTTGAGCAGTTTGGGATCATCTGCAAATGTTGCCACCTCCCTGTTTACCCCTTTCTTGAGATCATTTATACATAAATTCAATAGGATGGGTCCCAGGACAGACCCTTGGGGGACCCCACTGGTTACCTCTCTCCACTCGGAAAACTGACCATTTATTCCTACCATTTGTTTCCTGGCTTTTAACCAGTTCTCAGTCCACAATAGGACCTTCCCTCGTATCCCATGACAACTTACTTTACTTAAGAGTCTTTGGTGAGGGACCTAGTCAAAAGCTTTCTGGAAATCTAAGTACACTACATCCACTGGATCCCCTTGTCCACATGTTTGTTGACCCCTTCAAAGAACTCTTAAGGCTGTGTCTAGACTGGCATGATTTTCTGGAAATGCTTTTAACGAAAAAGGTTTCCGTTAAAAGCATTTTTGGAAAAGAGCATCTAGATTGGCAGGACGCTTTTCCGCAAAAGCACTCTTTGCGGAAAAGCGTCCATGTCAATCTAGACACGTTTTTGCACAAAAAAGCCCCGATCGCTATTTTTGCGATCGGGGCTTTTTTGCGCAAAACAAATCTGAGCTGTCTACACTGGACCCTCTTGTGCAAAAGGGACTTTTGCCCGAATGGGAGCAGCATAGTATTTCTGCAAAAAGCACTGATTTCTTACAGTAGGAAGTCAGTGCTTTTGCGGAAATTCAAGCGGCCAGTGTAGACAGCTGGCAAGTTTTTCCAGAAAAGTGGCTGATTTTCCAGAAAAGCGGAAAAACTGGCCAGTCTAGACACAGCCTAATAGATTAGTAAGACTTGATTTCCCTTTACAGAAACCACGTTGACTTCCCCCAACAAATTATATTCATCCACGCGTCCGCCAATTTTATTCTTGACTATAGTTTCAACTAACTTGCCCAGTACTGACGTTAGACTTACTGGTCTGTAATTGCCAGGATCACCTCTAGAGCTCTTTTTAAATATTGGCGTCACATTAGCTATCTTCCAGTCCTTAGGTACGGAAGCTGATTTAAAGGATCGGTTACAAACACAGGTTAACAGTTCCGCAATTTCCCACTGGAGTTCTTTCAGAGCTCTCGGGTGAATGCCATCCGGTCCCGGTGACTTGTTACTGTTTAGTTCACCAATTTGTTCCAAAACCTCCTCTAATGGCCCCTCAATTCCTCAGATTTGTCACCTAAAAAGAATGGCTCGGGTTTGGGAATCTCCCCAGTATCTCAGGCATAGCTCCCCCGTGGATACCTCTTTCTGGAAGAAAATTGCTTCTGTTCCTCAGCAAGTCCGGCGAGGGTTGTCCGTGCCGAGGTGCATTCCGCCGTGGCCAGCCGGCGTGTGTGTATGTCCTGTCCCGGTGCCGTCCCAGCTCCGCTGGCCCAGCAGACCTCGGGAGCAGTACCCAGAAAGACCCGATGCAGCAAGGGGCTGGGCCCTCTGAAGTGGGGAGCAGGGTAGAGGCGCTGCCCCTCCCCCCCGGCTTGCTTGAAAGGGTTTCGGTTGGGGACACCTTGTTCTAGCCCCTGGGGTGGAGAGGTGCCGGGCAGGCGGTAACAGTTGGTGGGGGTGGAGAAGAGGCATCAGCGGTTTAGCCTTCCCTGGCCTATCACACCTGCCCGCCCGCCATGCCCCTCGCTGGCCAACGCTGCCCTCGGTGGCTTCTTTCACACACTGATACAACCTGGCCAAGGCTCACACTCGCGATGTGGTGAGCTACCGACCCCCCCACCCCTGCTGGTTGGAAGGACTCCCTCCCTCCCCCCGTTCACTACTCCATCCTCCTGGCCTTGCAGAGCTCGGGGGGCGTGATCCGAGGAGCGGGCGGGCGCCAGGCAGCGGGCATGCCGTGGTGCGCAGCTCAGGCCAGGGCTGGCCGAGCAGGGAGCTCTCTGACGGGCTGGCAGGGCCCTGGGGTGCAGAAGGCAGAACCTGTAAGTTCCATTCCCCGCTGGCGCTGTGACTGTGCCGGCCGGTGGGAGTGGGTTCGACGTAGCTGTGCCCGTGGCTTTGCCAGGCCCCGGGGCCCACACTTGCCTACAAGGCCTGGCCACGGCAGGCTTCAGGTCTAGCCCAGTCCCCTCCCACATCTCCCAGCCTGGCCACTGTCCTGGGGCTGTTCCAGAGGAGCGGCCACGCCCAGCCCAGCGCCTGGTTTTGCCCACGAGGCCGTGTCAGCTCAGCAAGCCAGGCAGGGAGGAATCGCAGCTGTTCTTTCTCCGTGCACGGAGCTGGCGGGGCCAGGCCCACGACCCCGGCTCCGGCACCCCCGGTGCTCGCTCGGTGCCGAGAAGGGAGGCGCCCGCTGTCTGGGCTTGGTGCATGCTGGCCCTCCCGCTGGCTGCAGGGCAGAGGGATGAGAGGGGTGCAGCCAGCCTCCCGGCTGCATGTCCCCTGCTAGGGCTTGTGCAGATGGATCCGCTGCTTGTTTCACTTCCCGCCCCCCGCGTCGGCTTCTCGTTCAAACCTCAGAGCAAGTGTCGGGCGCGTGCTCCCTGCCTGCTCAGCCCCGCAGCGCCTGAGGTTCACCACGCCTCTTGCACGTCGGCTTACGCCCTGTCCCCTGCGCCGGGAGGCCTGGTTCCTGCCTGCAGAGCGCAGGGGGTGGCGCGGGGTTGGGGTCCTGGCTGCACACACAGGGTCAAACTGAGACAACCCCCCCCACGTTGTGCCAGGCCGCAAAAGACCCGGGGGGGGAGAGGCGGGAAACGGAGGCAGAGTGACGGAAAATTCCACTCCCCTCGAGCGGCAGAGTGAGCGGCCTGGGCAGCTGAACCGGTGCACGGCTGAGCCCCCGGGGGTGGGTGCTGGGTGCTCGCCCTGGCCCCGCGTCATGCAGGCCGCAGGTGGCAAACCCTGGCAGTGAGGTGCGAGCTCCGGCAGCGCAGCTCAGGGCTCCCCCCACAAAGCTGAGGGAAGAGGCTGCGGCTTGGAGCTGTAAATGCCAGTGAGGCTGCCTGGAAGGGGCCGTCCCATCAGTCTTTATAGGGGTCCTCCGAGGCGGAGGGGGACCTGGGCCCTCCCCCTCTCCAGGTCCCAGCCCAGGACCCTAAGGGTAGGTGTCCTAGACGCGTTGCCCAACCGGGATGGCCATGGCCACAACTCGCCGGTCCCCGGGTCTCCCTGACCCTGTCCTGGGCTGCTTCCTCTGTCTCGGCCAGTCCTCGTCCATCTCCCCCCGGGTTGGGGGGAGGGGGCTCACCCCTCCTCGTCGGGCTGTTCCACTCCCCGGTCGGCGCCTCCGGCGCCCCGTCAGTCCTGGTTCAGGTCTCCGCTGGCTCGGTTCTCCCTGGTCGGGTTCTCTGTTCCGTGCTCCTGCTTCTAGCGGGAGCCCGCTTTTAAAGTTGGCGCCCCTTGCCGGGGATGCCGGCGCCTGCGCGCTGGGCCATCGGCTCCCCCGCCCCTGGGCAGCTGACTCGGGGGTCGACTGCGCTTGCGCAGGCAACTGCCGCCGAACAGGCTCGGCAGAGCCGCCCCGTCTCCTCAGCGGCTGCGCCGCCCGGCGCGTCCATGCGGGGCGCGGGGCTAGCGTCTGCGGCCCCGGTCGCCCCGTCACCCACCCCCTCCTTAGGTTTCTTGCCTTTTTCCCTTCTGTGATGCTTTCCGGCTCGTCCGTTCTCGAAAAAAAGTCCGCGTTGTTGCATCGCCCCGGACAGAGACATGTCACATCAAACCTGTAAGGTTGTGAGGCCAGATACCATCTTGTTATTCGGGGGTTTGTCTCTTTCATAGACTGCAGCCACTTGAGGGGGCCATGGTCCGTTATTAGTTTGAAGGGGTTTCCTAGTAAGTAATAGCGGAGAGCCTCAATCGCCCATATCACCGCTAGGGCCTCTTTTTCTATTGTGGCGTATGCCTTTTCCCTGGGGAACAGTTTCCGGCTCATATAGGATTGGGTGTTCCTCCCCGTCTATCTCCTGAGCTAAGACGGCCCCTAATCCTACCGCCGATGCATCCGTCTGCACTATAGACTCCCTCGAAGTTCGGTTGCCTTAACACCGGGGCTCGCATCAAGGCCGTCTAATTCGTTAAAGGCCCGTTCGGCCTCCGCTGAGCGTATCACCCTTTTTGGTTGCTCAGCTTTCGTCAGGTCCGTAAGGGGGGTTGCTATCGTCGCAAATTGCAGGATGAATCTTCTGTAATACCCGCCAGGCCCAAGAATTGCCGCACCTGCTTCCTGGTCGTTGGAAACCTATATCGGCTAAGGCTTTCACTTTGTCCGTTAGCGGTCGCAGTCTCCCCCTCCCCACAGTGTATCCTAGATAGGTTACCTCCCGTTGGCCTATATGGCATTTGGTGGGGTTGGCCGTGAGACCGGCTTCCCTTAACATCCTGAACACTGCTCGCAGGTGTCACGTATGGTCCTGCCAGTTTTGGCTGTAGATGACTGTGACGTAGTGGGGGGGAACTTGCTAACTCACTAGCCACTGTCTGTAGCACCACCGAGCAAGACAGGCGATGAGTCACTATGCAAAGAGGTTCTCAACCTGTCTGACCAGCTACCCCCCAGGGAGAGGAACAAAGGAAGGTGGATGCTGCCCTGGCTGGGGGACAGGGCTGGAGGAGAGTTAGTTAGCGTCGGTCTGGGAGGATGGAGGAAGCAGCCTCAGCAACAGGCTGGGGGGTTTAGAAGCTGAGACCCCCCCATATCAAGGGGGGCAGAGGCATCCTAGACCTGCCATGTAACCTGGTGACATCTGTGCTGTGCTGTACCCTGGGGAGGCAATAAACTCCCTCTGTTCTACTGGCTGGTGGAGTCTGTTTGTGCCATTTCGGGGGTGCAGGAGACGGGGACCCCAACGCGTCTTCACAATGACTATGTCATCAATATAGGCTGCTGCATAGTCCCGGTGGTCCTGCAAGACTTGGTCCATCAGCCTTTGGAATGTCGCGGCCGCCCCATGTAGGACGAACGGCATTGTTTTGAACTGAAAAAACCCGAACGGGGTTGAAAAGGCTGTTTTTTCTCTTGAGGCGGGGGTAAGCAGGATCTGCCAGTACCCTTTCATCAAATCTAGGGTCGATATGTACCTGGCCTGCCCTAGTCTATCTAGCAGTTCATCCACGCGGGCCATAGAGTACGCGTCGAATCAGGATATCGCATTCACCTTCCGGAAATCCACGCAGAATCGGGGTGTCCTGTCTGGCTTCGGTACGAGTACGATGGCACTCCTCCAGCCGCTCCAGGACTCTTCAATCACCCCTAGCTTTAACATCTCCTGGACCTCTTTTCATACGGGGTCCCACATTTTCCGGGGTAGGGGCCTTATTGTGTCACATACCCTTTTCCCCGGGGTCGTGGAGATGTGCTGATACATCGCTGATGTTCTCCCTGGGGTCCTCGTGAGCGTGGTGGCGTACTCCTGTGCGATGACTTCCACCTCTTGGCGTTGGGCTGTCGTGAGGTCCTCTCCCATAGCTGGGGCTACACCGTCCACCATCTCCCCCGGCCAGGGGCCCACTTCCAGCTCTTCTAGCTGCGTTGTGATCAGGAGCGCTTCGCGGGGTTTCCATTTCTTCAAAAGGTTGACATGATATATCTGTGACCTCGCCCGCTTCTCATCTAGCCGTACTTCGTAATCCACCGGCCCGACTCTCCGTACCACCTCAAAGGGGCCCTGCCACCGGGCTTTTATCAGCAGCAGGAGGAGGACTTGATCGCCGGCCTCGAATTCCCTCATTTTAGTGCCCCGGTTGTACGCTAGCTCCTGGTGGTCTTGAGCCTGCCGCAAATTTCTTTCCGCAAACTTGCCGAGCCGCTTTAGCCTCTCAACTTTAAGACGTAGTTTATGTTCCCCTGGACTCTGGACTCCTGCTCTTCCCAGGTTTCCTTGACCAGGTCTAAGATGCCCCGTGGCTGTCGTCCGTACAGCAGTTCGAACGGCGAGAACCCGGTCGAAGCGTGCGGCACCTCTCTGATGGCGAATAACAGGGCCGGCAGGGCCTTATCCCAGTCACGGGGTTCCTTGTCTAGAAATCGCCTCAGCATTTCTTTCAGGGTCCGGTTAAATCTCTCTACCACCCTGTCCGTCTGGGAGGGGTAGACCGAAGTCCGCAACGTTCTTACTTGTAGTAACCTGCACAACTCTTGGATCAAGCGGGATGTCACATTAGTCCCTCGATTCTAGGACCAGTTTTGCTCAATATCTTTATTAATGATCTGGCTGAGGGGATGGATTGCACCTTCAGCAAGTTTGCAGATGACACTAAGCTGGGGGGAGAGGTAGACATGCTTGAGGGCAGAGATAGGGTCCAGAGTGACTTAGACAAATTGGAGGATTGGGCCACAAGAAATCTGATGAGGTTCAACAAGGACAAGTGTAGAGTCCTGCACTTGGGAGGGAAGAATCCCAAGCATTGTTACAGGCTGGGGACCAACCGGTTAAGTAGTAGTTCTGCAGAAAAGGACCTGGGGGTTACAGTGGATGAGAAGCTGGAGATGAGTCAACAGTGTGCCCTTGTAGCCAAGAAGGCTAATGGCATATTAGGGTGCATTAAGAGGAGCATTGCCAGCAGATCCAGAGATGTCATCATTCCCCTTTATTCGGCTTTGGTGAGGCCGCATCTGGAGTATTGTGTCCAGTTCTGGGCCCCCCACTACAAAAAGGATGTGGACGCATTGGAGAGGGTCCAGCGGAGGGCAACCAAAATGATTAGGGGGCTGGAGCATATGACTTATGAGGAGAGGCTGAGGGACTTGGGTCTGTTAAGTCTGCAGAAGCGAAGAGTGAGGGGGGATTTGACAGCAGCCTTCAACTTCCTGAAGGGGGGTTCCAAAGAGGCTGGAGAGAGGCTGGTCTCAGTAGTGACAGATGCAGAACAAGGAGCAATGGGCTCAAGTTGTGGTGGGAGAGGTCCAGGTTGGATATTAGAAAAAACTATTTCACTAGGAGAGTGGTGAAGCACTGGAATGGGTTACATAGGGAAGTAGTGGAGTCTCCATCCCTAGAGGTGTTTAAGTCTCGGCTTGACAAAGCCCTGGCCGGGTTGATTTAGTCGGGATTGGTCCTGCCTAGAGTAGGGGGCTGGACTTGATGACCTTCTGAGGTCTCTTCCAGTTCTATGATTCTATGATCCGTTAGGATCTCTTTGGGAATTCCCACCCGGGCGAATATTTTGCTTAGTTCTCCTGCTATCGTGGCCGCGGTGGTGTTCCTCAGTGGCACGGCCTCGGGGTAACAGGTTGCATAGTCCACCAGGACCATGATGTATTGGAACCTGGTCGAGGATTTTTCCACTGGTCCTACCAGGTCCAGGCCCACCCTATCGAAGGGGACGCCTACTACTGGGAGGGCGCCAGCGGGGCCTTGGGGCATAACTGTAGGTGCGTGCGCTGGCAGGTGGGGCACGAATCACAGAAGTCCCGAACGGCTCTGTATATCCCCGGCCAGAAAAACCGTTGCGTGATCCGCTGTAGAGTCTTTTCCTGGCTGAGATGCCCGGCCCAGGGGTTCGCATGGGCCAGCTCCAGTACCTTATTCTGGTAGCGGCGGGATACTAGCAACTGCCAGACCACCCCCAACCCCTCGGTTTCTCGGGCCACGCGATACAGGCGATCCCCCCGTACCTTAAAGTGTCTCTTGCTGGTTCGGCACGCTGCCTTCCTCCCCTCCTCGGGCCTGCTCCCAGGCTCGTACCAGTGTGGGGTCGTTTCTTTGCTCGTCGAGGAAGTCGTGCTCTGTGACCCAGTCGGGTTCGGTTTCTGTTGCCTCCAGCCCCTCTCTCTGCGGGTCCGGGTCTGGTTGGTTCCATGCCTGTAAAATCTGGCGGAAGCCCGGCCAATCCCATCCTAGGACCACTGGGTAGGCGAGCTAAGGGGCCAACGCTACCTGGCAGATGCCTTCTTCTCCCTCACATTGCAGCCGTACCCAAGCCGTGGTGTAGGGCCGTACATCCCCATGGATACACCTCACCCACGCTGTGGTCCCGGCAGGCTCGGGGCTTGGAGCCAAGTCCTCATGGACCATCGTCTGCCCACAGCCCAAGTCCACCAACGCCTGAACCGGGACCCCCTCCACCAGTACTTGGGTGGTTACTGTAGCTCCTTGATTGGGGCGAGGGGACACCCCCAAGGGTGCCCCTTGCCCAAAGGAGCAGTCCATGAAGGGGCACTCCCACTTAAAGTGCCCCTCCTGCCCACACTCGTAGCAGCGGTTACGGGAGGACCCTCCCTCGGCCGCTCCCTCTCCGGCTGTCTCCTCCCGGGTCCCTCCTGTTCCGGGATTCCTGGGAAGGCCTTCCTTTTCAGCCTCCAGCTGCCTCCTCACCCATCCTCGTCCCAGGCCCCAGCGGGGCCTCGGTTCCTTTGCCTCCCCTTTCTGGCTTCCCTCTGCCCCCCAAGGGTCGCTCCCCTCGGGCCTCTCTATCTCCTCCCATCGGTCCTCCCGGGGGCTCGGCCGCCATATAATTTTCCATCACGGTGACGGCATCGGCCAGCGTTTGGGGGCAATGTCGGCATACCCATTGCTGGGCCCCTGGGGGGAGGAGTTGCAGGAACTGTTCCCAGGCCACGACGTCTGCTAACTGGGGGCTATCCCGCTTGCCTGGTTCCAGCCCCCGCCAGGCCAGGTCCCTTAGTTTCTGGGCCACGGCTCTCGGTCGGGCCCTGTGGGGATATCGGTCACTCCGGAACCTTTGCCGATAGGAGTCACTCCGGAAACCTATCTGATCTAGTATCGCTTCTTTGACTTTGTAATATTTTAAGGCGTCCTGGGCTGCCAAGCTCCTATACGCGAGCTGCACAGGCCCTGTAAGGTAAGGCGCCAAGAGGGTGGCCCAATATTCCTCGGGCCAGCGTGCTGCTTGCGCTACCCTCTCAAAAGTGACCAGGGACGCTTCCGGCTCGTCCAGGGGCCCCATCTTTGTTAACCAAATGGGCAACTGCGGGGGGGCTGACCGGTCCCTCGCTTCCGTCCCCCAGCAGTTTTTCTTCACATAGTGCACAGTTCTTATGCCTGACAAGCTATTGCAGAATATTCCCGTCTATTTCTTTGTGTAGTCCAGGCTGGAATGTGTCTGGCCTCTGGTTCCATCCACTCTCTTGTCCTGCCCTCTTTCTGGCCATATTAACCACTCCTCAAACACTCACGGATGGCAAGTGGGTACGCTTCCCCTTCTGGGGGGGAGAGACAACAGCCAGCATGGTTTTGTCAAGAACAAATCACGTCAAACCAGCCTGAGAGCTTCCTTTAATTGGGTGGACAGGAGGAAGTGGTGGTTGCGGTACATCTCGACTGTAGTAAGGCTTTTGATACCGTCACACGCGACCTTCTCCTAAAGGAACCAGGGAAATGCAGCCTAGATCGGTGGCTCTCAGACTGTGTGTGAGTGGCCTTGTCAGACAGCAAGCCTCTGAATATGGCCCCCCCCCTTAAAATTAAACCCCCATGTTTCTATGTATCGCTATTTTACAGGCTAGTTCATAGCCCTCTTGTTTAAAATGCATTTCTCTTTTCTCACCACTTTTAAATTCAGACTAGGAGGCGTGTTGCTGAATTAGAAGCGGCGGGGGGGGGGGAATATTTCTTGTTCAATCCTGGGGTGGGGGGGGAATTGGTTCATATCACTTTTCACAGGGGCTTACTCGTGCTGCAGCGCTTCTGTCCTCTGCCTGCAGCCGAGCTGGGCACCCGGAGAGCCGGGCAGCGTCCCGGCCAGCAGCAGGAGCGCTGCCGAAGGACGGGTGGCAATGCTGTGCCATGCTCCTTCGCTCTGTGTGAGGTTTGACCCTTGCGCTGGGAGGGATGGCAGAGGCAAAATTTGGGGGGGGCTAAAGCCCTCAAGTCCCCCAACCCGTTACATTATTGACTCAAGTTAAGCTTCCTCTAGCTGCTCGCCTGGGCCTCCTTCTGCACTAACGCGCCCTGTGCTGGGCTCCGGGCGGCTGCAGACAGCACTGCCTGCCTGCCCCAGCACCGGCCTGCTGCAACTGGGGGAGAAGCACCTCTCTCCCCCCCAGCGCCTGGCGGCAGGAGGCCTCTTCCCCTCCCTGGTCCTGGGCTCTGGCTGCTCCCTGCTGCGTCTGGGAGAGAGGCAGGTTCTGCCTGCCGCCACGGCAGCTCCGGGCTAGGTCTGGGGAGCACGCCTCTCCCCTCGCCATGACACCCCACCCAGAGCTGCCAGGCGCCCTCCCCTGGCCCCAAGCTGCTGCTGGGAGGGGGGGGGGCTTTTTCCCCAGGCACCCTGAACCTCTCAGTCCTGGCCCCACACGCCTGCCAGAGCCTCACCCTGCCCCCAGCCCCTCGGCCCCGCCACACGCCGTGGAATGACTTTTGGGATGTGATGCCCCCTCTATACCAGGGCACACGGCAAACGTGGTTCCTCACACAGCCGGGGGCTCTGCTCTCGTGGCTCCCCCAGCCCCACCCGCCTGAGGCTCTGAGTGCCTTGCGCCTGCCGCCCCCGTGCGCCCCGCACTGTAGCTAAGTGCAGGGGGCGCGGCAAGGGCCCGATGCACCTGCAGCCGCCTGGCACCCGCTGCTGGCGATGGGGAGACGGGCAGACGGGGCCCAGGGGACCGGAAATGGTCAGACGCGTCCCTTGCCCGGCAGGCCGGCGCCCTGCTGTTGCCGTTGCACAATTGTGGGCCCAGGTCGCAGCCTGCACCCAGCGCAGGGCCCAGCTGGCCACCGGTGGCGTCTGGAAGAACTTCTGTCCTGGCCAGGCAGGGACCGAGCCCTGCCCACCCCAGCAAGCCCCGGCAGGAGCAAGAGGAGGGCCTGGAACTGAGCCCCTGTATCACAGGCTTGAGGCCCGGGCGCAGTGGCCAGCAGAGCGGGGAGTGAGAGGCAGGCCCCGTGCAGAGCTCGGCCAGAGCAGGGCTGCCCTCACGCAGCCCCGAGGGGCCAGGCCCAGCCCAGGAGCGTGTTCCCGAGGGCTGGGAGCGTTGTGAAGAAACGTCTCCCCCCAGAGGACAGACCCACCAACCCGGGTCAGGCCAGGCTCCGACCCGGCAGCCAGCGAGCCCCCTGCGAGGCCAGGGGTGGCGCTAGGTAATGCCGGAGGGGGACAGGCGATGGAACGGACCAAGGGTGCCGCAGGACCTCTCGGACTGAGCCCGCCTGGAGACGGCTGACCAGGGCGCTCCGTGCCAGGCTGGCTCGTCGGACTGCAGCCTGGGCGGGCTCTGGGCGTCGCTCTATCCCCGCGGTGTGCGGGCTCCATCCCAGCGCTGCACCGATCCCTGCAAGAGCCATTCTGGGGGCCAGAGAGCCAAGGGGCCCGGAGGGCTAAGCAGTGAGCAGCCCTCACAGCCAAGCGGGTGGAGCTGGGCCGTACGGGGGAAAACGGGGGTTGAGGCCAGTCCTGGCCAGACTACTACAGAGAAAGGGGGTTTGGCTGCTAACTCCCGTAGAAGTGAGTCCGTGCATGGGGTGACAGCCCTGCCCTGGCTGAGGAGAAGGCCCGAGAGGCTCCAGCGGTGAGTTCCGGGGATAAACCTGCTCTCCCACGCGCTATCTTCCTGGCCTGCTCCAGGTATCACGCCGGCCTGTTCACACGCCCCAGACGTCAGCACCACAGCGCCCAGTTTACAACTGGTGCAGGTGAGAGGAGTCAGCAAAGCGCGCAGGCGCAGGAGCAGGCCCGGCCCAGGGCACAGAGTGGAGCGTGCAGAGCAGAGAGAGCAGAGCGCGCAGGCACAGGTCCAGTCCAGGGCACAGAGCAGAGCGCGCAGAGCAGAGAGAGCAGAGTGCACAGGCGCAGGCCCAGCCCAGAGTGCAGAGCAGAGAGAGCGGAGCGCGCAGGCCCAGCCCAGGGCACAGAGCGGAGCACGCAGAGCAGAGAGAGCGGAGCACGCAGGCGCAGGCCCAGCCCAGAGTGCAGAGCAGAGAGAGCGGAGCACACAGAGCAGAGAGAGCAGAGCACACAGGCGCAGGTCCAGCCCAGGGCACAGAGCAGAGCGCGCAGAGCAGAGAGAGCAGAGCATGCAGGCGCAGGCCCAGCCCAGGGCACAGAGCAGAGCGCGCGGAGCAGAGAGAGCAGAGCACGCAGGCGCAGGCCCAGCCCAGGGCACAGAGCAGAGCGCGCGGAGCAGAGAGAGCAGAGCACGCAGGCGCAGGTCCAGCCCAGGGCACAGAGCAGAGCGCGCAGAGCAGAGAGAGCAGAGCACGCAGGCGCAGGTCCAGCCCAGGGCACAGAGCAGAGCGTGCAGAGCAGAGAGCAGAGCGTGCAGAGCAGAGAGCAGAGCGCGCAGCCGCAGGCCCAGCCCAGGGCGTGGAGCAGAGGGGCGGTTGCCAATTCAGCCATCACGCTGGGTAGTGTTAACCCCCCGAGTGCAGCAAAGCAGCAGTTCTGCTGCGAGGACGTGGCTGGGACGGTCCCGCCGCAGCCTTGAGCAAGAGCGAGCTGTTCCGACGTCTCAGGCTCCGTTATCACCTGATCTGCAGGAGGAGACATTTCCCTGTGACTCAGCGCCTGGGGTGGCCGCGATGGTGGCTCCCCTGCTCGCCTTGCTGCTAACGTGCTGCTCTTGCCCTTGTTTTTCTTCCCAGAGCAGGACAGACAATGGGATCCGGGCGACTTCTCCCCTCAGGGAAGGGGCAGCAGAGGAAGGTAACTGGAGCATCGGGCGTTCCAGAACTTCGCAGGCTGGGGCAGGTCCGCTGGCGGCCGAGCAGGGCCGTGCGCACGGACCTCGTGGGCGGGCCGAGTGAACTCACAGGCGTTTCCTCTCCTCGCTGCTAGATTCGTTCCCATCACAAGCTCCTGAGACGTCCACGGACGTGGGCATGGGCTCCAGGTAAGTGAGCAGGGCCCGGCGGCCCTCGGCCAGGGTCTGGGTCAGCTCTCACAGGTCTGTCCGCGCCTGGGAAGCAGGGAACAGCCATTCCCAGATTCACCCTCCCCGCGCGTGCTGGGATTCTAGCCTAGTGCCGGCTTGGGCCCCGACTCCCTTACTCCAGAACGTCCCCGTGGAACAAGCCCCGAGTGCCCGGCGCTGCGGCTCGGGTCCCTGCTGACACGGCCGGGGAGGAGCCAAGGTGCTGCTGTTCTGGGCTGCTCGCGTTCTCCACCCACTTGCCCCAGGGGGAATGACGACACCGGTTCTTAGGGCAATTGCGGCGCACCCTGCCCATCCCCCGGCTCGGCAGACTCAGTGTGCCACCCTGCTCACGGCGCTGCCGCCCACGGTCTTCTCCAGCTGTGGGGAGGCCAGGGCAAGCGCCTAACCAGCTCTCCCAACAGGGCAGTGCGGCCTACCGGCTAGGGTCTCTCTCTCGTTCCCTCTCAGGGCAGCATGGCCTAGTGGCCAGAGACAGTAAGAACGACTGTGCCCCCACATGGGATCAGGCAGGCAGGAGGAGGTGAAACCAGGCCTGCCCTCTCCACCGGGTCCCGGCTGGCGTGGACCATCACTAGCTCCGTGGGGAATCCCACCAAAACACACCACGTGCCTGGGGTTGCAATTCCCCACCCTGGGCCACTTCCTGCCAGTCTCTTCCGGCGCGTTTCAAAGCGGCAGCTGCCGCGAGGTGCCCGGCTCAGCTGGGGACGCCCTGGTGGAACCCGGGCTCCACATGGCATTTCAAAGCGGCAGCGCCACCTGGAGCCTGGGGGCCAGTGGGCGACCGAGTCCCCCGCTGGCCCTGGGCTCCATGGCTTTGAAATGCACAAGAACCCCCTCTGGGAACTCCGGTGCATTTCAGAGCTGGCACCCGCCTGCAGCCCGGACTCAGCGGGACTTCCCACGGCCCGGGTTCCGCATTCCTCCTTTGAAAGGTACGAGAGCCCCAGAGGGGCCCAGCGGGAGCCTCCTGTACATTTCAAGGAGGAATGCGGAAGTGCCTTGACGTGGGAATTCCATCGACTAGTCAATTGACTGATGTTTAACGTCCTTACTTTATACCTGGCCTCCAGCTGGAGCATGCCCAGCAGGGCTGTGGGGCGGGGCCTCCTCGGCCAGGTGAGCCAGGCTATCCCTCCCAGCCCCAGTGCGTGGGGATCTGCCCCCCACCCCGCCCCCGGTCACAGGCGGGAAGACTGCCCTGGGAAAGCGGCTGGTGATCTGCGGATTCCACCCGCACAGAAGGGCCCAGGGGCCAGGCTGAACCACGAAGAGATGCTGGGGTCGCCTCGGGCTTTATTCTGAAAGCTCTGGCTGCACCAGGGAGTGAGATGCTCGCTCTGGGCTTCTGGACCTGCCCCCCGGCAGGGTGGCGTGTTCTGCTCCGTCTTACAGGGCCAAGCCCTGCGGAGAGCCTGGCTGGCTCGGGCAGGCGCAGGCCGCTCCTGAGGTGCAGCGCGGACAGTCAGGCCCGGGGCCGGCCAGAGCAGGCCCTAGAGAAGGTTGCCGGACAGGCTCTGTTGCAAGGCCCCCTCTGCCAGTGTGTGCAGCTCTGCTAATCCGCGAGCGCTCTGCCCATCTGAATGGCTCCCCTGGGGCCGACGCGCCCTGCTTGGCCTCAACTCGGCTCTGCGTACCCTGGGGGCTCGGGAGCTTGCTGGGGCTGGGACTTTTCAGCCCACGTTGGTCCAGCGCCTGGCCCCACGGCGCATCTCACAGGCCATATCAAGCCAGCGCGGGGATGAAACAGGTCGCAGGCGGCTCCTGAGGGGCTCGCTGTAATTGGATTCGAACTCCCTGAGGTGTCCACGCAGCGCCCCGGCGCGCAGAGGTTTTGTGTCGGCGCGGGGCCCCGCCGTGGGGATCTCGTCTGGGTTTGAGAACTAGCCCGTGATCAGTGCTTCCTCTCGTTTCTTTCCACGCACGCATGGAATACATTTTGTTGTGTGCACCAAGGCCTGTTCAGATGCGCACCACCAACAGAAACACACGCAGGCCCCCGAGAGCACTCTGCTAGTCAGCTGGGCAGCACGTGACCTGCCCAAACGCTCAGCTCACAGGGAACCCTGCCCATGACCCTTTTGGTACCGCCTGCACCCTGACATTGCCAAGTCCCAGGAGGGGAGGGGACGTGCAGGCGGGGCCAGAGTTAAAGTTGCACCTTCGCCCTGAGCGTTGGCATTTTCTTACTCTTGGGTTCACGGCACGTACATGAAATTCTGCCTGCGCGGAGCGTTTCTGCAGGCCAAAAGCGCCCGGCCCCCGTGCACAGGGCCAGGGAGCCGCAAGGAGACCCGGATGGGGGAAGGAAGGACCGAGCCAGGTGTGTAGCAGCCAGAGCCAGCGTGGGGCTGGCAACCGTGGTGGCTGGGAGCGGGAGCGTGGAGCCCAGAGGTGGTGCCGATCTGGCTCAGTTCCACTGGTCTGAGCCCCATAAGTGTGGGGCGAGGGGACCAGGGAGCCTACACGGCCCTGCTTTCCCGTGTCGATTAGCGACGTGGACGCCGGAGTCCTTGCTCAGGCAAACTCCCCTGAGATCAAGCGGAGCTTTGCCCGAGCGGGGCCGTGGGCTGGGCGGCGGCAGGGGCTGCCGGTCTCAGACGGGGCAGGGCGACGAGGGGAGAAATCTCACCGCGCCGTGTTCTCTCCCCAGGAGCCCCGCGGGCCCCGTCTCCACGCACCCGGGACAGGTCTGCGCTCGCGGCCCCGCGCCCGGCCAGCCCCAGCCAGAGCCGGGCAGTGGATATGCAGAGCACTGGGCCGCAGCGGGGCCCAAAGGGGCATGACCCCCAGTGGGAACCAGCCCGGCCACCAAGACCGGGGCTGTTGCCTGCGCCCCACAGGGCCCGTCCTGGGCAGGGCAGCCGGGGCGGGAGGGCCGCTGGCCCGTGGGGTGCAGGCGGGTCAGCAAATCGACCCCTTCCCCGGACTGACTCACTGGCCCTGCCCTGGGGTTTGTTCCAGCCCCTGGCGCCGCCTGGCTGGAGAAACCCCCTCGCCCAGCACGTCCCGCCGGCAGCCAACGGCTCCGGGAGGCCTGGCTCCCCTCGGAGGGCGGCTGGGGAGACGCCCGGCCCCGGCAGCCAGCCTGGAGCCCCTCGGCCGAGTGCCAGGGCCAGCATCTCCCATCCCGCCCCTCCCCCCGGCAGCCAGCCTGGAGCCCCTCGGCCGAGTGCCAGGGCCAGCATCTCCCATCCCGCCCCTCCCCCCGGCAGCCAACCTGGAGCCCCTCGGCCGAGTGCCAGGGCCAGCATCTCCCATCCCGCCCCTCCCCCCGGCAGCCAGCCTGGAGCCCCTCGGCCAAGTGCCAGGGCCAGCATCTCCCATCCCGCCCCTCCCCCCGGCAGCCAACCTGGAGCCCCTTGGCCGAGTGCCAGGGCCAGCATCTCCCCGGGCAGCATGGCCAGTGGCTGGTCCAGGCCCCTCTTGCTGCTGCGTTGAGGGGCTGGCAGCCCCCTTGGTGACTCCTGGGGATCTGCCCCAGAGCTGGGCCCACGGAGGCGGGGGGGAAGAGGAGGAGGACAGTGAGGGAGGGAAGGGGAATGAGCCCTGATTGGCTTGGATCTCAGAGAGCAGCCAATCAGGTTGCTCGGCCGGTGGGGCTCATCCCCCATCCTACACCCCAGGCCATGTGCTGCTAGCTGAGCAGAAGAGAAGACCCTTAGAGCAGCCAGACGGGGCCAGAGCAAAGGTCTGTCCAGCCCAGTGTCCTGGCTGCCCACAGTGACCAGGCTCTCAGGGACCCTGCTCTGCTCCCATCCTGGCTCAGCAGGGCCCACGGGACCAGCCTGCCTGACAGCCGGTGTCCTTCTGTCCTTCCCAGCCGCCCTGCGCCCCCCCAGGACACAGCAGGCACCGAGCCGTGGCCGGGAGCTGGGCCAAGGCCGGACTCCTGGGCCCAGCCCAGCAACCGGGACCTGGTGGAGCTGTTTGACGAGTTCTTGAACCAGAGTAAGAGCCCGCAGGGTCCCTGCTCTCTGGGGGTGACTCTTCCCCAGCCCAGGGCGCTGCCCACCTTGCCCTGGCCATGCCAGCTGCAGCCGCGCGTCCCAGCGCTGGATCCCAACGTGCAGGACTCCAGCTAGGGGAGCAGGGCAGGGATCCAGGGGGCAGTTCCTGGGGGCGGGGTCCAGGGGGCGTCGAGGGTGTGTCAGGAGGGGCAGGGTGCCCAGACAGTCCAGGCACTGGCGGGGCAGGGAGGCAGCAGGTGTCTCTCTGCCCCGGGCACCCTCCCTTCCAACGTTGCCCTTCCTTCGCCATGGTCTCCGTCAGAGCAGCAGTTCATCCCGAGCGTGCCGAAGCACAGCCTCTTCACGCTGCGGGACACCAACCAGAGAGTCATCCGCCGCCTCCACAAGCAGCTCGTGGCCACCCCGCAGACCTCCAACGCCCCCCCAGGTGGGTGCGGCCGGCTCCTCCATGCCGCGCCAACTCCTCTGCTGGGCAGAGCCGGGCAGACCCTGACGCTCCGGCCGACACGGGCGCCCGGCCCGGCTGGGCCTGGCCCGGCAGCGAGCCAGCGACGTGGCGGGGCCAAAGCAGCCACCAGGGACCCTCCCGTCCCTGCAGACCAGCCGCCGTCACCCAGCCTGGGCGGGGGATCCGCCCCGGGCTGCCCCAGCGGGAGGGGGGCCCTGTCCCAGGCAGCTGGCAGAGCCCAGGCCTGGAGAGGAACGCTGCTGTGGGGCTGCTGCACAGAAGCCAACACCCCCCCACCCCGCAGCTGCCTGGAGCTCACTCTCCACCCCTGGGTGCTCTGTGTTCTCAGAGAAGATCAGCGTGGTGCCCAACCAGTTCCTGGACCCCAGCAATTTCCCCATCATTATGGGCATCGACAATGGCACCCGCTGCCTGTCCTGTGGCACTTCGGCCCCGCCCACCCTCATGCTGGAGGTGAGCGCCCATCCCCGGGGACTCAGGCCTGGGGCATTCTAACCTCTCCCTAGACTGACCTCACCCTCCTCCCTTCCTGCTCCCCACGGCCTGCTCCCATCCTCCTTCCCCTCACCCCACCCTTTGGCCCTCTCCATCCTCCTCCCTCCCGGCCCCACCCTTCGGCCCCCCTGTCCTGTCCCCACTTCACCTGTCCGCCCCCATCCTCCTTCCCCCACTTCGACTGCTGAGGTCAATGGGCAGATGGCAGATCCCTTCCTCCCTTGCTCCAAGCTGCATCTCCCTTTCTAATTGGCCTCTCTCGCGCCCCCCCCCACCCCACCCGCAGGACAAAGAAATCATGGCCCTGTACCAGAACAGCCAGGAGGCCAAGCGTTTCACCTTCACCTGCGTGGCCACCGGCAGCACCCGCCGCTTCGAGTCGGTCGCCTTCCCGGGCTGGTTCCTGAGCACCTCCCCCAAGGACGGCCAGCCCGTCCGAGTGACCAACATCTCCGGGGAGGCCGAGATCGTCAACTTCTACTTCAAGAAGATGTGAATGCGCAGAGGCCGGGGTCCACGGCTGTGATGTGGCTTTGGGGCCGCTGCCCGGCTAGTCCCCTCTGGCCGCCCTTGTGATTCCAGCTGAAAAGCAGCTTCTGTCGGGTTCACGGAGACCTTCCCCCATCACTGAGGTGGGCATTTCACCTCCAAGCCCTGTGAGACCTGCTGGTTTCCAGGGCCTCTGCCCTCCCCGGGTGGGTCCAGGGGCAGGTCCCACCCGTCCTTGCGCTGGGATGCTGTCTGCTCCTTTCCCAGCGGGAGAACTAGTCAGCCCTTCAGAGGGACTTGGGGGAAGCCACTGGAGGACTAGCCACACCTGAGTTGTGTAACGGGGGCTAGCGCCTGCAGTCACACTGCAAAGTGAAAGTGAAAGCCAGGTTTTGCCTGCGTGCCCAGCCGGGTAGCTAGCCTGGATTCAAACCCCACAGAAACCTGGGTCAGAGGCCACCTGTGCGGATCGGCACACGTCTGCAGTGAAGACACAAAGTGGAAGAAAAGCATTTCTAGGTGGCGCTAGCCCAGGGTTCAGCATAACTGTAGGTCAGACTTTAAAAGCGCCCCCTCGCTTATACGCAGTATAGCCTTCCCAGGCGGATGAGGCCTTAGGGTACCAAAGGGACGGTTAAGCAGAGATCCCTGCTAGCATGGGGCTCTTTCCTGTAGCAGACAAAAGCGGAACAAGATCCCGCAGGGGAAGCTGAAACCAGTGGGTCCCAGCGAGGGGGGAACATGGGACAGGGAGGGGGGCAGCGAGGAGGGACCCAGGTGCCCCTGTTACCTGGGGAGGAGACACTGGCGGGGGAGGGGCTGTGGCTGGGGTGTTGGGGGCTCTGCTGGGAGACAGGGGCTGTGTTGGGGGCTGAGAGTGGAGCAGGCAGGACTCAGCCGGCTGCAGGGGAGACTGACGTGGGGGCCGGGGCCCAGGCCGACTGGCCTGAGGCATCCGTGGCTGGGTTCAAAGCTCCATAGCCCCTCCTGCTGGGCGCTGGCTGGGGGTCGCTCTGGGCTGGGAACAGGCTGCGCTGTCCCCTCGGGGAGGGGAGGCCCCGGGGGCCCGAGGGGGGGACCCCTGAGGGGCTCACTGTGACGGACCGGGCCGTGTCTGGGCACATCTGAGGGCGTCTGCTCAGGGCGAATTGCTCAAATCCGGGGCTCCTTACAGCCCCCAGACTGGTGACCTCTCCAAACAGGCCACAAACCAGTCCCACAGAGCGCTCCAGCAGCCTGCCTGAAGCCTCATGAACAAAACCCCTCTGACACCCCAGCAATATCCATGCCTCAGATGGCCCCGGGCCTCATACACAGGTGGGGGGTCCTAGCACCCAATCCCACCTACCCCGAACAAGTTCTGTCCGGTTCCAAGAAACCAGCCACAGATCCCTGTTCAATTTACCCTCTGGACCTTACCCACAAATCACGCTGGGCCAATCCTTTAGCATCTAACAACTAAAGGTTTATTCTTACAAGAAAGAAAAGCAGGAGAGTGAGGTTGTTAAAGGATAGTACATTACATGCACCGAATCTCCCAGTCCTCGATGTTACAGCTGCTGGCTTCAAAGTCCTTGTTGCACATCCTAGGATCAGGATGGGTCCATAGGTCTTCCGGGCTCTTCAATCCCTGCACTGCTGCCTCTGGGATGAAGTGCTGAGCTGAGAACCAAGATGGCGTCGACTACATGGCCTATTTATCCCTCCTTCCTGGTCCCTTCTTGGCTGTAGCAGGTCACCTGGCCAGAGGCCAATCTCTGTGCTCCCTGCTGGCAGCTCTCAGGTGACAGCCCCCATTCTTTAGGTGTATCCTTGGCCCATTGAGAGCCATTGTCCCACGGGGCCTCGCTAATTAGCATGTCCACAGGCCCGGCCCTGCCCAATGCTCAACCCCATGCAGGGAAATCTTCAGTATCCATACAAGTACATGCTAATAATTGCACACACAGACATTCTACAAACACATGAACAGCGTACATAGGATTATCAGACAGTAAGCTTCTATTCAATACCTCACATGGCCCCCTTCTATACCATTTTTGGGGCCAACACCCCCACCTATGGGTGCAGCAGTGATCTGGCTGCTCCCCTCAAGATCCAGTAACGTGACACTCACGCCGGAGGCAGGCGGCTGGAGGCCCTGAGAGGTGCCGTCCCGGAGGCGGAGGAGCAGCCCTCCAGGTGAGAGGGGCCCCCCAAGAGAGGGTCGCCGCAGTGGAGTGGGCCCTGGGAAAGGGCTGTCCCACTGCGCTGGAGGGGAGGGCCCCCCGAGAAGGGGCTGCCATCCTGGAGAGGGGGGTTCCGCCCAGGAGCCAAGTGTGGACACCACCTATGAGCCATGACAGGGAGGTTGATCCCTTTTGCAGGGGTTAGTTTCCTGAGTGCTGAGCCCTAGAACTGCAGGGGGGCGGGAACCCCAGCTCTGTGCCTTGCCTGGAGGAGAGCAGAGGGTCTGGCCCTGCAGGGCAGGGTGGTGGGGAGCCCCACAGAACAAGAAGGTGGGTGTCAGTATCATGATCAGCACCTTGGGGAGCAATCCCGCACCCATCCCAGTGTGTCCCCTGAGAATTCTACAGCGCAAGTCCGGCTGAGAATCCACCTCCCAAACCAGCTCTTGCTGCCCCTCTGCAATCCCCTCGCTCACAGGGATTATTCATTAGTATTTATTCGGCTCTGGGGAGGTCACAGCTGGAATGTTGTGTCCAGTTCTGAGCCCCCCACTACAGAAAGGATGTGGGCGCACTGGAGAGGGCCCAGCGGAGGCGACCAAAACGATGAGGGGGCTGGAGCACATGACCTATGCGGAGCGGCTGAGGGATTCGGGCTTGTTTAGTCTGCAGAAGCGAAGAGTGAGGGGGGATTTGAGAGCAGCCTGCAACTCCCTGAAGGGGGGTTCCAAAGAGGCTGGAGAGAGGCTGTTCTCAGCGGGGGCAGATGGCAGAACGAGGAGCAATGGGCTCATGTTGCAGTGGGGGAGGTCCAGGTTGGATATTAGGAAGAACTATTTCCCTAGGCGGGTGGAGAAGCGCTGGGAGGGGTTCCCTAGGGTAGGGTGGGGTGGAGTCTCCATTCCTAGAGGGGTTTAAGTCCCGGCTTGACAAAGCCCTGGCTGGGTTGATTGAGTCGAGTTGGTCCTGCTTTGGGCAGGTGCTGGACTCGATGGCTCCCGAGGTCTCTGCCCGCCCTGGGATTCTGGGATTCTATGGATTTGCATTGCCAGGTTTCACCCGAGCTGCCCAAAGCTTTCAGGGACACAGACTGCGCGAGACGTGCTGTGTTGTAGCTCCAGGAGACCCGCAGAGCCTGCACCCCCCGGGAATGGAGGTTGCTCCTAACACCAAACAGAACGTGGGCACAGGCCTTTCAAAACTTACAGCTGAACCTTGGCTCAGCACGGCTCTGAATCGTTCCTGAGCTGCAGGAAAAGGCCACGTTCGACCGTCTTCGCTGCAATGAAACAATCCCGGAAACAGCCTCCTGCCCTCGGCAAATCTTTTTTTAACTTGTGTTTGTGCAGTAGCTTGTGTTTAGCACAGCCTGTGCTGCGCTTGCTTGGCTGGGTTTGGCTCCTGACCGTGGGCTTCCGGCTGCAGACGGGACTGTTTCCGTTCGTAACTCTGAGACTCGACTGTCACTGTCTTTCTGGAAAGAGCCTCACTCCCCGAAGCCTTCTGGTGCAACTTCCCCACATCACGCGTCCACTTCCTGTGTGTCTGCAGCTGGCCCAGTTAGGGCAGGACAAACGTCCTGGAACTGGCTGACCGCCAGCCCAGCATTTCCTGCGGCCCGAGCTCACTCTGCAGACGCCTGCCCAAGTTTGCCTTCTTGGACTCCTGAGAAACTCCAGACCAAGACCCAAAGGCAGTTACCACAGTCCCCTTGGGCCCTTTTATTCGGGCCTCCGGGCACACGCTGGCTCCGTGCAGTGCGTCTCTCTCCCTCAGGGACTCGCCAGCCCTCCTTCCGGAGCTGGGTCTCCATCCATTGTTCCTCAGTCTAGGCAGCCATCACCCCTGGGCTCCACCCAGCTCGCGCTCCGTTCTCAAACCTCCCCTGGTGTCAGGGTTTCCTCTGCAGGTTCCTGCTGCTCTAAGGATAACGTGTGGCAAGTGGCCCGTCTCCCCTCAGGGCCAGCCCCCCGCAACAGCCTGGTCGGCCAAGGGACGAGGCAGGTTCAGCCTCCTCTGAGAGCAACACCGAGCCACTGGGGGCTGGCAAACCAAATGGATCCCAGTCCAAACACGGATCCCAGCCGGAGCCACGGTGCTGGGGGAGGGATGAGAACCCAGGTCCACTCGAAAGAACCCGTCAGCCCATGGTCCCACCTCTCCGACTTCCCAGCAGCCTGCCCCCTCCTCGGGCGCGGCACGGTCAAGAGGGCGGAAGTTGAACTGGGAGGACGATGGATTTTTGACACTTTGGCAATTTCAAAAAGTCGGCAACACAGTCGGTTCAGGCCCTGCCACGTGGATTTTGATCTTGACCATTTTCCAATTTTGATTTTCTTAAAGTTAAAACGGAAAGGAATTTTGAAACAAAAAAGTGTTTCAAACTGAAAAACAAAACGTTTCGATTGGGGGGTCTGTTTCGTTGGGGGGGGGGGGGTTTCGTTTCATGTCTCCCTCCCCTCCAAGAAAAAGTCCAAACCAATTCGGCAAAGCTGATGCGAATTCGTGAAATGTTTGTGTGTCACCAAATCTGCTTCACCCCCCCCCCCAGAAGCTTTAGTCAAAAAATGTCTCCAGGCAGCACCATGGCAACATGTCAGGGGGCGGGCCCTCACACCCACAGCGCCTCCTGCTGGTCACTTTGGGGATTAGCTCTCCAGCCCTGGAGTGCCCCCTTGCATCTGGTGTCACACCTGCAAGTACCGCCCTAGGTCAGTGCTGCTGCACTCTGGGGTCCTCGCCCCAGGGAATCGCCAGGCCCCATAGACCCCCCCCCCCTTGCCTCAGTGACCCACAGCCAGGTGTCATCTACCCCTGCCTCTGACATGGCTGCTCAGCGTTGGCCGGGGGGTGGGGTCCTGCTGCCTTCTCCTGCCCTGGCTGCCTCCCTGCAGCCCTAGCACCTCAGGCCTTGTCTCAGGCCCTGCAGCCTGGGAGTGGGGTCTGGCCATAGCCCTACCTGGTCTCAGGAAGCCTCCAGTTTCCCCAGCAGCCAGGTCCCTCCTGCTCCCCAGCCTGAGCCAGAGAGCCCCTTCTCCTCCCTCCCCAAACCCTTATTTATACAGCCCCAGCTGGGCCCTGATTGGCTGTCTCTGCCTCAGCTGTGGGGCTTTGCTCCCTCCGCCCTCCCCCAGGGCTGGGTTCACCCTTAAAGGGGCAGACGCCCCGTTACGCAGCACCGCTGTCCGTTCTCAGCGGGGGAGCCACGGAAAGGGGTGGCCCCGGCATCTCAGAGACGAGCGCAAATGTAGACGGCGCCGCGAGATTTGGTGGGCACAAGCCACGTCTCCGCAGCCACGGAGCAAATGCCCCAACTGAGAGCAGAAGAAGGGGGCGCGGGGAGCCAATGCCTGCCCCCCAGTGCCCAAGCAAAATGAGCTCACAGAGCGGCTGGCGGGGGCCCGTTCGCAGCGTTCGGTGTCGCTTGGCTTTCGCCGTAACGACCCAGCCAGTTCCCGTCTCTGTTCGATCCCTTGCGTGTGAAGGTCAGTTCCGCAGGCGCTCTCTGTCTGGGCGACGGACACGAGGGGGCCACGGGGGCGCTGAATGCACCTTGGAGAATGCGGCCTGGAAAAGAGGCGCCAGAGGGGGCCTGCAGGCATCCGTGACGCTGTGGCCGGGGTGGAGAGCGGGGCTAAGGAAGAGCGGCTTGCCCCAGCCGCGGCACCACTGGACGGCCAGGCAGCGGGTTTAAAAGAAGCAGAAGGAAGCTCTTCGTCCCCGTGGAACTCGGGCCCTGGGGCTGTTGGGAGGGGCAAGACTCTCACTGTGTTGGGCTGAAAAGAACGAGGGGTCTGTGGCGGCTGGGCCCCTCGGGGACACTAGCCAGGTGGTATGGGCTCTGCCCCGCGCTCGGGGGTTCCCAGGCCTCTGGCCGGACGCTGGACGGGCCCGGGGTCCGAGCCGGCCTGGCCGCTCTATGTTCCGACCCGCCGAGGGGGGGATTCCCGCAGGCAGCTGGACTCCACGAGGACCGGCGAGTTCTCCGAGAGCGGCTCAGGGAGCCAGTTCTCGCTGGCAGCTTCTGGAGCGCTGCGTTTCCCACGGCGCCGCAGAGACGAGCGGCCCGGGGCAATGCAGAACAACGGGGGGAACTGGCTGGGTCGTGCCCGGGCCGTGGGGATGGAAGAGGGAGGCTTTCTCTGGCACCGGAGCGCCAGGGCGCGTCTTGTTAACAAGTCGCTGGCGAGGGACGGCCCAATGCTCCTCGTGCGCGAGGGCACGCCAGGGCGCTCCACGTCTCCTGCAGATGGCAGGACCGAATGCTCCTTCCTGCGGCTGGGGGCCCAGCCCTCAGAGAAGCCAGGCGAGAGTAGATGGATTTTTCCGTTCACTGCTAATTCGGTGGGAGTCGGGGGGAGGAGGTTGGGGGCCAACATTTTTAGCTAATTGAGACAGTTTCAAACACTGGGTCCAGCTCAGAATGTGCGGCCTGCATTTTGTTTCCATGCGGATCATTTTCTAACATTGGCGAACAAGCCTTTAAGAAAAGTTGAAGGCAATTTCAAACCTGAGTCCCAGCCCAGCACTCCACCCGCTAGGCGACACTGTCTGGCGCCAGCCAGGACAACCACAGCGCTAACAGGATTCCGGAAGATTGGGCCAGCCTAGACGCTTTTTTCCAGCTTTTCCCCAAGCCAGAAAAAAGCGGCGGACATCTTTATTTAAATCCCGCGGGGGATATTTAAATCCCCCGCAGATTTCCCTATTCCGAAGTTTAAAATTAGCATGCCCCTTTCGGAAAAGGGACCAGTGTAGACGTAGCCGAAGGGAACAACCTAAGCTGGGTGCTGAGGGTCTGGGGGGGCGATGGACCCCCTACCCCAAGGGTCTGAAGTGTCCTGGCCCTGGCTCCTGTAGCCACATCACGTCTGTGCCGGGCTGTGTCCTGGAGGAGCAGTAACCCCCCCCCCTCGTTCTACGGGCTGGCGGAGTCTGTTCTTGCTGCTCCGGGGCTGCAGGACCAGGGGAACCGCGAGGCGCCGTCACACCTGGCCCTGGCCTCTGCGGTTATGGGGCGGGAGGCCCGGGCTCTGGTGCCCGATGCTGCCCAGCCCAAAGAGCACAAGCCCGCCAGCCACCGTCTCGTGCAGCGTCGTGTGCCCCTGCCTGTGATCCCCACAGGGGGCGTCCTCGGGGTCCAGCGTACAGCTCCCGACAGCCAGAGGCGTGGGAGTGGGTTGGCCTTCCGCAGAGACCACCCCGTCTCAACCCCGCCTGCAGGGCACTCCCCCGGGGGCCGCTCCAGCGCTCAGCCCCCACGGCCCGTTCACCCCCCCCGTGCAGTGGGGCAGTGCGCAGGGCTCGCCCCGTCTCTTCGCAAAGGGCCCCCGGTAATGCCAGCGGCCCCAGGTGAAAGGTCCTGTCTCCTCCCCGTGCCCCGGAACGAGCCGACTCCCAGACCAGGCGGCTGGCCCGAGGCAGGACTCCGGGAGCTGCACCCAGTAGCCTGCCCCAGGAGATGCCCCAGCGGCGAAACCGTGAATTCCTACCGGTTACTCGGCTTGTCTTCAGTCCCCGGGGGCCCCTGCCACTCCCTGCGGCTGCCTCTGGAGCAGAGGGCGGCAGGCAGTGGGGGCCAGGCGGGAGCTGGTCCGTGAGGGGAGCGCTTTTAAAAACCAGCCCCCCTCACAGAGGCCTGAGCTCCTGGACCCGGCACGAGAGGACGCACTTGAAATGCAGAGCCGCAGCGGGGTAGGCCCTGGACTGAGCCGGGCTGCTGGCCAGCCTGCTCAAAATTGTACCGGCAAAGTGGGGGGGTGCGCGTCGCCTGTGGCATTAACCAATCCGCTCTTGCTGAGTGCTTGGTCACTTAATCGGCTGCACTATTACATCCCTAGGCCCCGTGGCTCCAGGCCGCACCTTGGGACAGCAAGAGCTTGCTTAACCCTTTGGCTGTGAGATGCTCGAGGGCTGGCCCGGTGGATAAGATGGGAGGTGTGCATTGACTTGGGCCAGTCCTTTGGGACTGGGAGAACCTGTCTGGAGCTGGGGAGCCTGGTCTCGTAACCTCTCCCGGGTACAAGCAGTGCTCTTGGCAGTGGGCGTGAGAGGGGGCTGCTTGTGAGACCTCTTGCTGGCCAGTGGGTGAACAGACGTGCTTGGTGGGACACGCCTGGTGCCTTACGGTGGGGGACCCCAGGCTCAGGCTGGGAGCTGCCCTGTCCCTCAGAGGTTTGCCTAGAAGGAGATGAGGATCCCCTGGGCTCGGTCTGTTTGGGAAGTCCCGGCAGCTCGTGTGGGGAGCGGGTTTGAACCCTGGGCACTCCACGTTCATGTGGGCGGGGCAATGTCTGGTCCGTGCTGCCACGTGTCTGTGGGCAGGGCGATGTCTGATCCGTGCTGCCACGTGTCTGTGGGCGGAGTGATGTCCGGTCCATGCTCCCATGTGTCTGTGGGCGAGGCAATGTCCGGTCCACGCTCCCGTGTGTCCATGGGCAGGGCCATGTCCGGTCCGTGCTCCCACGTGTCCATGGGCAGGGCCATGTCCAGTCCGTGCTCCCGTGTGTCCGTGGGCGAGGCGATGTCCGGTCCGTGCTCCCGCGTGTCCGTGGGTGAGGCAATGTCCGGTCACACTCCTGCGTGTCTGTGGGCGGGGCCATGTCCGGTCACACTCCTGCGTGTCCATGGGCGGGGCCATGTCCGGTCACACTCCTGCGTGTCTGTGGGCGGGGCCATGTCCAGTCCGTGCTCCCGTGTGTCCGTGGGCGAGGCGATGTCCGGTCCGTGCTCCCGCGTGTCCGTGGGCGAGGCGATGTCCGGTCCATGCTCCCGCGTGTCCGTGGGCGAGGCGATGTCCGGTCACACTCCTGTGTGTCTGTGGGCGGGGCCATGTCCAGTCCGTGCTCCCGTGTGTCCGTGGGCGAGGCCATGTCCGGTCACACTCCTGCGTGTCTGTGGGCGAGGCGATGTCCGGTCCGTGCTCCCGCGTGTCTGTGGGCGGGGTCATGTGCGGTCACACTCCCGCGTGTCTGTGGGCGGGGCCATGTGCGGTCACACTCCCGCGTGTCTGTGGGCGGGGCCATGTGCGGTCACACTCCTGCGTGTCTGTGGGCGGGGCCATGTGCGGTCACACTCCCGCGTGTCTGTGGGCGGAGCCATGTCCGGTCACACTCCCGCGTGTCTGTGGGCGGGGCCATGTGCGGTCACACTCCCGCGTGTCTGTGGGCGGAGCCATGTCCGGTCACACTCCCGTGTGTCCGTGGGCGAGGCCATGTCCGGTCACACTCCTGCGTGTCCATGGGCGGGGCCATGTCCGGTCACACTCCTGCGTGTCTGTGGGCGGGGCCATGTCCAGTCCGTGCTCCCGTGTGTCCGTGGGCGAGGCGATGTCCGGTCCGTGCTCCCGCGTGTCCGTGGGCGAGGCGATGTCCGGTCCATGCTCCCGCGTGTCCGTGGGCGAGGCGATGTCCGGTCACACTCCTGTGTGTCTGTGGGCGGGGCCATGTCCAGTCCGTGCTCCCGTGTGTCCGTGGGCGAGGCCATGTCCGGTCACACTCCTGCGTGTCTGTGGGCGAGGCGATGTCCGGTCCGTGCTCCCGCGTGTCTGTGGGCGGGGTCATGTGCGGTCACACTCCCGCGTGTCTGTGGGCGGGGCCATGTGCGGTCACACTCCCGCGTGTCTGTGGGCGGGGCCATGTGCGGTCACACTCCTGCGTGTCTGTGGGCGGGGCCATGTGCGGTCACACTCCCGCGTGTCTGTGGGCGGAGCCATGTCCGGTCACACTCCCGCGTGTCTGTGGGCGGGGCCATGTGCGGTCACACTCCCGCGTGTCTGTGGGCGGAGCCATGTCCGGTCACACTCCCGTGTGTCCGTGGGCGAGGCCATGTCCGGTCACACTCCTGCGTGTCTGTGGGCGAGGCGATGTCCGGTCCGTGCTCCCGCGTGTCTGTGGGCGGGGTCATGTGCGGTCACACTCCCGCGTGTCTGTGGGCGGGGCCATGTGCGGTCACACTCCCGCGTGTCTGTGGGCGGGGCCATGTGCGGTCACACTCCTGCGTGTCTGTGGGCGGGGCCATGTGCGGTCACACTCCCGCGTGTCTGTGGGCGGAGCCATGTCCGGTCACACTCCCGCGTGTCTGTGGGCGGGGCCATGTCCGGTCACACTCCCGCGTGTCTGTGGGGGGCAGGAGGGCTAGCGAGGAGCCGTGGGTCACAGAGCCAAGTCTATGCTGCAAATAGAGACCCCTGGCCCCAAGCCTCTGAGCTCAGCTCTTCAGACTCAGGCTCCCACGACGGGGCTGCAAACAGCTGTGCAGAGGTTCCTGCTTGGGCTGGAGCTCAGGCCCTGGGACCCCCTCTCCCGGCCCCCCCTTGTCTGAAGAGTCTCTGCCTTTGCTCCCCCCAGCAGCCGGTTCTGCAACCGCTGAGCCAGGCCCCCCCGCTCAGAGAGCTCCCTGTGGAGGATCCTGCACGCCCCCTTCCCCCGCGAGAGAGCCCGCGCTCCCCCCGGCCCCTCCTTACGCCCGGCTCCCCATAACCCGCAGCTCCCTGACCCGGTCGGCCAACGCAGAGTGGCTGGCGTGGAGTTCTGAGTCACAAAGCCTGGATTTCCTCTTTCTCCCCGCAGCCCGAATTTCCAAGCGGAGGGGAAACCCCGCCAAGGAAGTCGCTCGTCACAGGGCCTGTGCGGCGGCGCAGGGATACCTGCTAAGCGGGACGCTGGTGAGAAAAGGCCAAGCCGAGACTGGGACCCGAATGCAGAGTTTCTGAAGCAGCCCGGAGAAAAGCCGCCAACCAGGGGCCGCCCTGGACTAGCTGCCAGCAACTGGCGCCCGAGGCAAACCAGGCAATCGGCACCCCCGCCCCCAAACCCCTCAGTGACATTGCGCCCCATCTGGCGCCCCATTTAACTTGGTGCCCTAGGCGACCGCCTAGATCGCCTCTATGGACGGGCCGCCCCTGCCGCCAGCGCCTGCAATCCAGCCCCGCAGCCCGCTCCTAGCCAGCGGGCCTCAGCAGGGCCTGCCTGGGGAGGCGTTGGGCAGGGTTCTAGAAGCGAGATGCCCACGGCCCCCGATGAACGTGGCATTAAACGATCCAGGGGCCGGTTTAGGGGTTCAGGGGATAATGCCTGGCATGTCCGGCCCCGTCCGTCATGAATGTAACAAGCCACCGGCAAATCGACTCTTTACTGGAGCACGTGGCTCCTGCCCGGTACGTGGCTCTCAGCCGAAGGCTGGTGGGGTCACATTTCAGAAAACGCCAGAGGGAGGGGGCAGAAATCATTTAACATTCGTAGCAGAGGCTTGGAGGAAACCAGAGACGCATCCCTGAGCATTTGATTTGCAGGTGACCCAAACATTCAGAGAATCCTCCAACACTAGAACTGGCACGGCCCTGGGGAGTCATCAAGGCCAGTCCCGGCCATCCCAGCACTGTCGAGCTCACCCCTGACAGCGTCTGTCCAGCCTGCTCTGAAATGTCTCCCGGGATGGAGATTCCACAACCCCCCAGGCAATTTACTCCCGTGCTTCCCCCCCGGCAGGCAGGACGTTTTTGGGAGAGTGGCATTGAATGAAGAGCACAGGGCACGGGGAGAGAGATCCGGATCGCTTGGTAAACTGGGCACAACCAAGCAATGTGTTTTAAGTGTAACCGGATCCATCTGGGAACAAAGGACGCCCGCCATCTTCAAGGAGGGAGGCTCGGTCCTGGGAAGCTGAAAAAGATTTTTTGCTGGGGGAGGGGGGATCCTCAGCTGAGCACAAGCTCCCAGTGCAACACCTGCCCCAATCAGCTCTGCTCTGGAGTTTGCAGTGGGGTCTGGCTGGGATCCTCTGCTAGATCTTTAACAGTGAGCGCTTTGTTCCCAACTGTGCGTCGGGTGTTTGTGTCAAGTGGAGGTTAATGAACAAGACAATAACCCAGCCGGGCTGAATAGCCCATCCCTCTCAACAGCTCTGGATTTGCTCCCTTGGGGCTGGCAATGTCATGACACCGCAAGTTCGAGTCACCAGTCTCCCAGCAGAAAGTTAAGGTGATTTTAATTTCAAGCGCTAAAGAGAAGCAGGCAGCAGTGTTTGGGAAGAGGGGGCCCTGGGCGCCGTTTCTCGTCCTGCGCACTCCCAGGGCGTCTCCCCGGCAGGTGGCTATTAGGTCTGAAGCCTTTGAAAGTAGAACTCGGTGATCTGCGCCGCGCCCGGCTGGTTGGTGACGCTGAGGGGTTCGCTGTTCTTCTGGGAGGTGCAGAGGAACCAGCCGGGGTTGGCGGCCGACTCGAAGCGGTGGGTGCTGCCGGTGGGCGTGTTGTGGAACGTGAAGCGGGCGGCTTGCTCCTTGTCCTCCACCAAGGCCATGATTTCCTTCTCCTGCGCGGGGAAGAGACAGGAGGGAGCTGCTGCGGGACGCTGGGAACCACCTTCCCCGGGCGCATGGCCCTTTGGAGCTCTGCACCAGCCCCCGTGGCTAGCGCCTCTCAGGCGCGGCGAGGTCACCCGTGTCAGCCCATTGGGGCTTACCTGCGCGTGGCTCGCTGCCTGCGATTGGCCACCAAAGCCACAGGTGACTGGCACCGCTTGCTGATTGGCTGAGTGTGGTGTTATAAACACATCATCAGTCTCCCTGCTGGCAGGAGTCTGTGGGGGATCGTCGATCCCTCCCCCAAACAGCCACGGCAACAAAGCCCACTGGTAACATGGCTTTGTGCCCGCCTGCTGCCTCGGTTTCCCTTTCCAGCTCCGTTAACCGAACTTCACGCTGCAAATGTTTCCTCAATAGCTCCCCCCTTCTGGAGTCCAGGTTAGCAGCACAAAGTTCTAGCCACGCAAACTGCAGCCTTTCTGGCCTCACCCAGGGCCGCCGACGGGGCAGAGGGGCCACAAAGGGCCCCTGCAATTTAAAAGAGCAGCATCCAGACCCTTCCAGTCGCTGCCGGAGCCACGCGGGATGCAGTCCGGGTGGCACTGAGGGCTGGCTGGGGGAATCTCACTCCCAGCCCTGCCCCTTCTGGGGGCCTGGATTCAAGCCCCCATCCAGCCCACTCAGCCTCTGACCCCAAGGAGCCTGCAACAGCAGGACCGGAGCAGCCCACGGCCACGGCTCTGGCCACGTCGGGATCCAGTCCCAAGAGGGAGGTACAAATTCTGCCCCCCCGCCGCCCATGGTAGCTCCCTGCTGAGGACGCTCACCTCCAGCTGCAGCATGGGCTGGGCCGACGGGTTGCACGACAGGCAGAGTTTCCCTTCCTGCACGCCCAGGATGATGGGGTATTGTTTGTCCGTCACGAACTGGTTGGGCACCACGCTGAGCTTCTCTGAGGGGAGACACGAGGGGCTCAGGGCTCTTGGCTGCCCGCAGGGGCACCAGGCAGGGAGGGGCAGCACTAAGCCCCCCAGAGAGCAACCACCTTGGCGGCCCAGAAGCCACTGCCCTGGCCCTCCCCGTCCCAGCTCTGCCTCCAGGCTCCGGCCAGCGCTCACTGTGCCCCCCCGCTGGGCCCTCCCACCCCACAGGTCTCTCCTCTAGCTCGGCAGCAAAACCCTGCCTCGGCATCCTCTCCAGCCTCTCCCTGGCACCCCCATCTGCCCTCCCTTGGGCCCTGCCCTTGGGCAGATGACTTCCTCCTGGCCAGGCACCGCCCGGAAAGGCCATGTGGCCTCAGTCCCACTGGGCCTCGGTGGGGGAAGGCAGCCCGCCAGGTGGCAGGAGTGTGGGACGAGAGGGCAGGTGGGTGGAGTGAGCAGGCGAAGCAGGGGACACAAGGGCGGGCAGGGGGAGTGGTGGACAAGAGGGCAGGCGGAGCAGGCTGGCAGAGCAGGGAACGAGAGGGTGGGCAGGTGGAGTGGGACACAAGAGAGTGGACGGGCAGAGTGGTGGATGAGAGGGCGGGCAGAGCGGGGGATGAGACAGCAGGTGGGTGGGCAGAGGGAGCGGGGGACGAGAGGGTGCAAGGGCGGGCGGGCGGAGCTGGGGATGAGAGGGTGCGAGGGCGGGCAGGCGGAGCGGGGGACGAGAGGGTGCGGTGGCGGGCGGAGCAGGGGAAGAGAGAGTGGGCGGGTGGAGCGGGGGACGAGAGGGTGGGCGGGCGGAGCGGGGGACGAGAGGGTGGGCGGGTGGAGCGGAGCAGGGGACGAGAGCTGCGTGGGTGGAGCAGGGGATGAGAGTGTGGGTGGGTGGGCGTAGCGGAGCAAGGGACGAGAGGGCGGGTGGGCGGAGCGGGGGACGAGAGAGTGGGCGGGAGGAGCGGAGCGGGGGACGAGAGGGCGGGCGGGCGGAGCGGGGGACGAGAGGGTGGGTGGAGCGGAGCAGGGGACGAGAGGGCGGGCGGGCGGAGCGGGGGACGAGAGGGTGGGTGGAGCGGAGCAGGGGACGAGAGAGTGGGCGGGCGGAGTGGAGCGGGGGACGAGAGGGCGGGCGGAGCGGAGGACGAGAGGGTGGGTGGAGTGGGGGACGAGAGGGCGGGTGAGCGGAGCGGGGGATGAGAGAGTGGGCGGGCGGAGCAGGGGACGAGAGAGCGGGCGGGCGGAGCGGGGGACGAGAGGGCGGGTGGAGCGGGGGACAAGAGGGCGGGCGGGCGGAGCGGGGGACGAGAGGGCGGGCGGGCGGAGCGGGGGACGAGAGGGCGGGTGGAGCGGGGGACGAGAGGGCGGGCGGAGCGGGGGACAAGAGGGCGGGCGGGCGGAGCGGGGGACGAGAGGGTGGGCGGAGCTCACCAGGGTTGTGGTTAGAGGCTTCAGCCACGAGACTGTTGTTCTTCAGGCGGACGACCTTCTGGCTGGTGTCGCGCAGGGTGAAGTCGAACGGCGCGGGGATTTTCAATATAGTGCTCTCCCCATCCTCTGGCGACGGGCAAAGGCAAAGGGGAAATGCAGGCTCCAGCGGGAGGCCGCCCCTCAGGACGTCCGTCAGCCCCAGAGCTCCTTGCACGACCCCCGCCCCCTCCGGGAGCACTGGGAATCCGCTTTGTCAGGGTCTTTTCGCTCCTCCCCCTTAGCTTTCCCCTCTAGCCCACCCCGTGTGAGTCCTGCTGCTGGGCCCCTGGGCAGAGCGCCGAGGATACGGACTGGACCCCGAGAAACCGCCTCTCCCTTTCGACGAGAGCCCGCGCCCCGGAAGGGTCCTGCCCTGGCCTCACGGGGACTGGAGTCCTCCAGAGATACGGCCAGAGGCCCCGCCACATCCCGGAGGGGCGCTTTAGACGGCACACGATCCCGGCCAAGGCCACATTTGGTCTCGGAGACGCTGCGGTAAACGGGGGTGCAAGCAGGCGGCTGGACCAGTGTCCCCAGGGTGCAGAGAGCCATTCAAGGCCCCGAAGCCCTGGATCTGATGGACAGCACTGGAAGCCAGTGGGTCCAGACCACCCCACCCCCGTTCCAGCCCCTAGAGGTGCAAGGCCCACGTCTGACCCTGCCACGCCCCCCAGGGCTGCTCCGAGAAGAGGGGGTGGGAACCGGGGGGGGAGCAGATACCCACCTGTCTTAGCGAAGGTGTTGAACAAATCCTCCATAGCTCTGTCCCGTTTCCCCTGGGGCCCGATGGGCCGGCCGCCCGGCCCTGCGGCTGCCTGGGATGCCATGCTGTGGATGGGGGCCCGGTGCCGGTCGTGTCCTGGGGGCAGCGGGGCAGCTGGGAAGAACAGAAGGACACGGGTGCTCAGGCTGGCTGGCCCTGTGCGGGGAGCCCCTTTGGCCCTGCCCCTGGGGTCCGGACAGCCAGCAGCACATGGCCTGGGGTGTAGAATGGGGGATGAGCCCCACCTGCCGAGCAACCTGATTGGCTGCTCACGGAGATCCAAGCCAATCAGGGCTCATTCCCCGCCCCCCTTTCCCCAGGGCCCAGCTCTGGGGCAGATCCCCAGGAGTCACCAAGGGGGCTGCCAGCCCCTGAACGCAGCAGCAGGAGGGGCCCGGACCAGCCACTGGTCATGCTGCCCGGGGAGATGCTGGCCCTGGCACTCGGCCGAGGGGCTCCAGGCTGGCGCCGGGGGGAGGGGCGGGATGGGAGATGCTGGCCCTGGCACTCGGCCGAGGGGCTCCAGGCTGGCGCCGGGGGGAGGGGCGGGATGGGAGATGCTGGCCCTGGCACTCAGCCGAAGGGCTCCAGGCTGGCGCCGGGGGGAGGGGCGGGATGGGAGATGCTGGCCCTGGCACTCGGCCAAGGGGCTCCAGGCTGGCTGCCGGGGGCAGGGGCGGGATGGGAGATGCTGGCCCTGGCACTCGGCCGAGGGGCTCCAGGCTGGCGCCGGGGGGAGGGGCGGGATGGGAGATGCTGGCCCTGGCACTCGGCCGAGGGGCTCCAGGCTGGCTGCCGGGGGGAGGGGCGGGATGGGAGATGCTGGCCCTGGCACTCGGCCGAGGGGCTCCAGGCTGGCTGCCGGGGGGAGGGGCGGGATGGGAGATGCTGGCCCTGGCACTCGGCCGAGGGGCTCCAGGCTGGCTGCCGGGGCCGAGCGTCTCCCCAGCCGCCCTCCGAGGGGAGCCAGGCCTCCCGGAGCCGTTGGCTGCCGGCGGGACGTGCTGGGCGAGGGGGTTTCTCCAGCCAGGCGGCGCCAGGGGATGGAACAAACCCAGGGCAGGGCCAGTGAGTCAGTCCGGGGAAGGGGTCGATTTGCTGACCCGCCTGCACCCCACGGGCCAGCGGCCCTCCCGCCCCGGCTGCCCTGCCCAGGACGGGCCCTGTGGGGAGCAGGCAACAGCCCCGGTCTTGGTGGCCGGGCTGGTTCCCACTGGGGGTCGTGCCCCTTTGGGCCCCGCTGCGGCCCAGTGCTCTGCATATCCACTGCCCGGCTCTGGCTGGGGCTGGCCGGGCGCGGGGCCGCGAGCGCAGACCTGTCCCGGGTGCGTGGAGACGGGGCCCGCGGGGCTCCTGGGGAGAGAACAAGGCGCGGTGAGATTTCTCCCCTCGTCGCCCTGCCCCGTCTGAGACCGGCAGCCCCTGCCGCCGCCCAGCCCACGGCCCCGCTCGGCTCGCTCCTCATCGGGGGCATCTGCCCGGTTCTGGAACTTAGCAGCCAGAATTTCCTTTATTTCTTCGCCCCTCGCCCCGGCTCCCCGCCAAGTCTGGTTCTGCCGGCGCCGAGCCCCAGCCGGGGGCACCCCCCCCAGCCCAGGGGCACCCCCCCCTCCCCAGCGCTGCAACACGTCTCGAGGGGCCGCGTTCCTCGCCACCGCCCCGTCTGCAGCGCAGCCGCCTCCTGCACATGCCGCCCACCTCGTGGCAGACTCCCCGGGCGCCTGCCCCCAGAGCCGCTGGCTGGGGAGGTCCCATGGCAGGCGTGTCGTTTACACGCCCCCGTCTGGCTCTGTCCGCCTCACACCGGGCGTCAGCTCTTCGGCCCTGGGCGGCGCCGAGCGGCGTGGCCCTGACCACTGCTCCTGCACACGACCCCACACGCGCCCGCCCCAGCAAGCTCGGGGCCGGGCCAAAGCCGCCCTGGGTATGGCTAGTGCCCGGAGGCCGGCATGGGGGGAATGATCCCGGCAGCAGCCCTGCGCCAGCCGTACCTGTTGGGAATCGGGAGCGGCTCCCTCTGTCAGCGGCTGAGTCGGCGGCGGGGATCGCCCAGCTATTTATCCGGGGGCCCTGGGCAGGGTGGCCACGCCCGGGATCATCAGCAGGGCGGGACCTGAGCGTGCCTGGACCCAGACAGCAGCAATCCCCGGAGCAGCAGCTCCCGCCCAGCCGGCGGAGGAGCGGGAAAGAGCCGGGGGGAGGGGGGGACTCTTCCCGGAGACGCCCCTGCAGGCCCCGCCGGGCGAGACGCAGCCGCTGCCCAGGGCGCCCGGGAGGTCTGTTCACACGCCCCTCTGCTCTCGGGTGCTGCAGGCTAGATCCAGGGTCCCTGCTCCGAGGCCTGGTCCAGAGCGTCCGGCATTCGCTGGCAGCCTGCCCCCCGGCCCAGCCACAGCAGCCTGGTGCTCGTCCCCTCGCCTGGTTCCCTCCCGACTCAGCCCCTCCCGCGTGGCAGCGTCCGTGGTGGTGCCGGCACCGTAGACCAGGCGACGCCTCCTTCCCCGTCCTGCCGGGGGATCTGAGGCAGGGGGCGACCCCTGGAGAGCGCCCGTCCCAGCCCCTCCGTGCCAATCCCCAGAGGAGATGCACCCGCCCCAGCAAGGAGCACGGGACAGGCCGGCTGCTGCTGCCGGGGGAGGGCTGGAGAGGAGGCCCTGCTGCTCGGACACTCCTCAGCACGGGGCGCTCGGCCTCCCCCCCGCACTGCCCTGGGGCACGCTCACCCACAGCGCTCTGCTCTGTCCACAGGCCCTGCAATGGCGACAGAGAAACTGGTTGGACCCGTTTTCACGTTTGGCAACTTGCCTATCGCCAGACCCTCGCCTGGTTCCCTCCCGACTCAGCCCCTCCCGCGTGGCAGCGCCCGTGGTGGTGCCGGCACCGTAGACCTGTGAGCACCAGGCAGGGCAGACGAATGATGCAGACACACCCCAAGCCTGGAGGTTGTTGCCCCATGAGATACACCCAACCAGCAGCGAAAGTAACCGTCCGCATCGCTCTCGGGACTCCCACGGGGGCTGAAAGCACTTTCCTGCCATATTTCTGCCCCTAGACCACCACCAGGAAACCGAGGGTTACAAATGAGAGGTTCTTTAAAACCAGTTTCATTTAATAACAGGTTCTTCCGATCCCAAAGGACCAGCCACACATCCAGGGCAATCGACAGCTCAGATCTTACCCCCAAAATCACACTATTGCCAGCCCTTTAGAATCTGAAATCTAAAGGGAAAGAAAGAAAGAAAGAAAGAAAGAAAGAAAGAAAGAAAGAAAGAAAGAAAGAAAGAAAGAAAGAAAGAAAGAAAGAAAAAGAGGGAGGGAGGAAGAAAGGGAGGGAGGGACACCGCTCTGCCTGGACACCGCTCTGGGCACCACTCTGGCCTGGCTTGTGGGTGTTGCAGCAGCATGTGGCCTGGTGAGAGCTGTGTCTCTGGACACTGCTCTGTCCTGGCTTATGGGTATGGCAGTGGCACGTGGCCTGGTAAGAGCCGTGTCTCTGGACACCGCTCTGGCCTGGCTTGCAGGCATGGCACATGGCCTGCTGAGCGCCATGTCTCTGGACACCGCTCTGGCCTGGCTCGTGGGGGTGGCAGCGGCACATGGCCTGCTGAGCGCTTTGTCTCTGGACACCGCTCTGCCTGGCTCGAGGGCGTGGCAGCGGCACGTGGCCTGCTGAGCGCCATGTCTCTGGACACCGCTCTGCCTGGCTCGAGGGCGTGGCAGCGGCACGTGGCCTGCTGAGCGCCATGTCTCTGGACACCGCTCTGGCCTGGCTCGAGTGCGTGGCAGCGGCACGTGGCCTGCTGAGCGCTTTGTCTCTGGACACCGCTCTGCCTGGCTCGAGGGCGTGGCAGCGGCACGTGGCCTGCTGAGCGCCATGTCTCTGGACACCGCTCTGGCCTGGCTCGAGGGCGTGGCAGCGGCACGTGGCCTGCTGAGCGCCATGTCTCTGGACACCGCTCTGCCTGGCTCGTGGGGGTGGCAGCGGCACGTGGCCTGCTGAGCGCCATGTCTCTGGACACCGCTCTGCCTGGCTCGAGGGCTTGGCAGCGGCACGTGGCCTGCTGAGCGCCATGTCTCTGGACACCGCTCTGCCTGGCTCGAGGGCGTGACAGCGGCACGTGGCCTGCTGAGCGCCATGTCTCTGGACACCGCTCTGCCTGGCTCGAGGGCTTGGCAGCGGCACGTGGCCTGCTGAGCGCCATGTCTCTGGACACCGCTCTGCCTGGCTCGAGGGCGTGGCAGCGGCACGTGGCCTGCTGAGCGCCATGTCTCTGGACACCACTCTGCCTGGCTTGAGGGCGTGGCAGCGGCACGTGGCCTGCTGAGCACCGTGTCTCCGGGCTCACGGGCGTGGCAGAGAACTAGCGAGATGACATAGGGTGAGTGGAACACGGCTCCTGCCCGGGGCGGCGGTGGAGGCAGCAGGAAGCGAGAAGGATCCCTGTCATCCGCCCTGACGCTGCCCCAGCCCCGACTAAGGACGGTTGCTCTGAATTTCCTGCATTGCTGCCTGTGGCACGTCTGCCTAGAGACGCGTGAGCAAGTCTCAGCGGCTTCCCCTCCCGTTCTGCTGTGACTGCACATCCTGCCCGCGGCTGGGGCTGGGGCTGGGGCTCCCCCGCGAGCCTCGCGCAACTGCTGCCAGCACGGTGGCCACCCCCGCCAGTGCCCGAAGGACCGGCCCCCCCAGCACTGCAGCTCAGCGGGTCCCAGGCTCGGGGCTGTACAGCCTGGACAGAGCGCAAGGACCAGCCCCCTGCCTGCCGGCGCCTCGCCCTCCTGCTCCGAGCCTGGCCCGGCCCTGGCTCACCTGCAAGGATCAGCAGAATCTTGAGGTGGGAGTGGGGTTCAGATCTGGCCCATGATCCCGCCCCCTTCCCACTGTTCCCCCCAATGCCCCGCCCATGCTCCACCCACTGTCTCAGTGGCCACACTGTCTCAGTGGCCTCCATGCTTGCTGTGCCTCTTCCACATGCTCCCCTCGTGCTGCAGCAGGAGGGGAGCGTAGGAACGGCAGGTTGGGGGGTTCACGCCGCGCCCCCTTCAAAGGGGGGTTAAGCCCCTTGTGCCTCATCCTGCCTTGAGCACACGGGGAGAACAAGGGATCCTGCCCTCTCCGGAACAGCCCAGAACACCTGGGAACCTGTTATTGGCACCCCCTCGCCCCCTCCCACCCAGACACCCCCCCACACCCTCCCCCACACACTCCCCTCACAGTCCCGTGCGCTTTTCCCAAAGCTAACCATGGCCACTTGTAAGCTGCCTGCGCACAGCTCGTCCTCCCGCCCTTGGGCCGGTGGCGTTGCTCTCCTCTGGACTTGCTCCAGTTTGCCCCAGCTTTGCCCAGACACAGGCCCAGACTCGGGCCTGAGCTCATGACTCACCAAGGCCAGATAAGGGGGACCCGGGTCTAACACACGACTCCCGCTCACACACCCAGCAGGGGAGTGGCCCTCTATACACCTGCAGCACATCGCATGTTTCAGTGTGCCCGCAAATTTTCCCTACCCTGGGACTGAATTTTCCCATGTGCACCAGTATGGAGGGGATGTGTGACACGGAGGGGACGTGCAACACGGGGGGACATGTGACATGGAGGGGGATATGTGATATAGAGGGGACGTGCGGCACGGGGGGACATGTAACACGGAGGGGGATATGTGACATAGAGGGGACGTGCGGCACGGGGGGACATGTGACACAGAGGGGACGTGCGACATGCGGGGGACGTGACATGGAGGGGACGTGCGACACGGCACCTTCATATTTGTGCACATAAGACAAGGCATGTGCTGCAGGCGGGGCGGAGGGGCTCTGAGTGTGTGAGGGGACTCAGGCCTGGGGAGAGGGTTTGGGTGCAGGCTCTGGGGTGGGGTTGGGGGATGAGGGGGGTCCCAGGGCCAGGCCAGTGCATGGGGGCTCTGGGGCCAGGCCACTCCAGCTGCATCAGGGGAGGGGTTGTCCCAGGCTGCGCTGTCTGGGCTGTGGCTGCCTTGGGGCTGGGGAGAGGCGCCTGATTCAGGCTGGTCCCTTGGCTGGGGGCGGGACGACCTCCTCCCTGCCCTGCAGTGCAGACCACCTAGCCAGCTCCCCGGGGCTGCACGTGATTCCCCCTTCTCAGTCAGGTTCTGTGCACCCGGCTTTGGAGAATTGCACCTGGCCGGCTGCAGAGCCCGTCCCCGCTGTCCCGAGCAGTTGTGCAGGGCGAGGCCTCTTCCAAGGTGCTCGCAAGCCCCCCGCTTGGCCTCACGGGCACGTTACAGGCCCAGGCCGGGCGCCCGTGGGCGCGTCACTAATGGAACCGCCTAGTGCCGGGACTGGCCCCGGTGGGACGCCGCGGGGCTTAGGAGCGGGTTGCTGAACCTTTCCAGGGACAAAATGAGGCTGCCTGGTCTGTAATTGCTTGAGCCCTTTCAAGGCCGATGCTGTTTGCCCGTCCCCCGCTCTGACACCTCCTTCCTCCTCCCGCAGCTCCCCACGGCCCTTGCGACGGCTCGGCAGCGGCTGCAGCCCGGGAGCCTTCCCGCGGGCCCTGCTGAGCAGAATGGGTCTGGCTTGCCGGCACAGGGGGCGTGTGCACAGCGCCGCGGAGCTCGAAACGGGAGATCGCTTTTTGAATTTAAATGCAATCCAAGATCTACCCCCAACCCAAACACCCTGGCCCCGCCTCCTTCGTGCCTGAGGGGCAGCTCCAAGGCGAAGGGCAGGAGATGCACAGTAGCGGGGGGGGGGGGGGGGGGGGACGACCGGCACTTGACAGCCGCTTGGCCAAACCAGTCGGGATCCCCTGCCAGAGGTGCCGAGATCCACCAGCAGCTCCCGACCTCCTGCCTAGTGACCACGGGCCTGGCTTCTTTGGAGAGAGACGCTGTGCCGCCAGGCCCTGCATCCCTGCGGATTACCGAGGGTCGCCGGGACGTTGGACTAGCGAGCCCGTTACTCTGGATATACCTGGAAATAACAGGCTTGTTGCTAAGACGCGGAGAACGCTGTTTCGGGGTGCGGGGCGTATCCCCTGATAGCGCCGCTGTCTAGACGTACCCAGAGTCTTTGACCCGCTTCCCCCCCTTAGGGCTTGTTCCTTCCCCGTGTTAACGTGAGCGGGGCTGTGTCTGTTCTGTGACGCCCTAGAAAGTCGGCAGTCCCGCCTTTCGGACGTCCTCTGCTCCCAGCTCTCCTTCCCTGCCGAGCAGAGGGCCCGCGCTCTCCTCTGTCTTCCTCTTGCTGCCCGTGTCTTTCCAGAGGCTCCTGTCCCTTGCTGGGTGTGAGCCCTTCTGGGCCTTTCTCATTTCCTCCCTGCCTGCTTGCCCTGGGCTTTTGCGCCCCTCCCTGCTGGCACGTTCTGGGGGCCTCTCTTGGATTTCCAGGGATCAAAGCGCTCCTGCTGGAGCCATCCTGACCCCTTGCCAGCCTCCCTCGCAGCAGGCCCCTGCCCTAACCCGGGCCGTCGCTGCGACAAGCTCGGCCATCGTCTGCCGCCCCGACAGGCACCCCGGGCGGGTTTGCTATTGACTTTGCCGGGAGCCGGACTGAGCTGACCCCGGAGTTGGCAGATTTGCACCCGCTGCAGAGCACGGGGCAGGGAGCATTCGGAAGGAAGCTGGGGCGGGGACCCCCCGTGTAGACGCACCGAAGGGATTGCATCAGCGGGGCTCCATGAGGCTCCAAACACCCCCGTTCGGACGGGCCCGAGAGGGGAGGGGAAAAGCGCATTTAACTGTGTCGGGACCCAGGTCCCCTTCAGCAAGGGGCCATGGGGCCTCCATCTCAGCAGAGGAAAGGGGCCTTGTGTCTCTCTGCCCGTCCATGTGCCAGGGTAGGGCAGATCCGCAGGCTCCGGGGGAGGCTGTAGCTGTGGTCACACACTGTGACTTCACTCGCAGAACAGGGAAGCGCTCGCCGGGCACAATGGCTTGTGGGTTTGCAGCTCGCCAGCGAGCTCAGGAAGCAGGCGGCTGGGGGAGTCTTTGCAGGAAGTGCTTGGTTTGGAACCTGAGCTGGGCCTGAGCCATGACGCATGGGAACCTGGGGGCCCGGTATCACTGGGGGCAGGATACGCGGGCATCCGAGGGTGAATGTAGCCCCAGCTCTCTGGACCCGCAAGCCACAGGTTGCACACTGGCCCGCAGCACGTCCTGCGTGACTCACCGACCGAAACCCACCGTGCAAGTGCCCCGAGCTAGAGAGCAAGAGCAACACCCGCGCCACCGGTCAAGCCGCTCTAGTGACCTAGTTATCTCAAGCTCCGGGGGGAGCCGAGTGAGTCTGTAACGGGAAAAACTTCAAAACCAATGGCTGGTCCTGCCGCACCTTAGAGACTGGCACAACATGTGGGTGGGTCATGAGCTGCCTCTTCAGATGACTGGAGCATTAAAAGTCCAGACCCAAGAGGGAAGGGCAGGGGAAGGAAGGGAAAAAAGTGAATTAGAATGTTCAAGTTACAGGGAGCTGATAAGAACCATTTGCACCTTCTCTAAGTGCCCATTGTTTAGTTGGTTAAGTTATCTCAAGCAAAATGCAGGACAATGTAGCACTTTAAAGACTAACAAGATGGTTTATTAGATGATGAGCTTTCGTGGGGCCAGACCCACTTCCTCAGATCAAATAATGGAAGAAAACAGTCACAGCCATATATACCAAAGGATACAATTAAAAAAATGAACACACATGAAAAGGACAAATCACATTGCAGAACAGAAGGGGGATGTGGGGGGGGGGGGGGGGAAGGAAGGTGAATGCCAGTGAGTTAATGATATTAGAGGTGGGGAAGGGGAGATGTCTGTGAGTTAATAGTATTAGAGGTGATAATTGGGGAAGCTATCTTTGTAATGGGTTAGATAGTTGGGGTCTTTGTTAAGTCCGGTGCGGAGGGTGTCGAATTTTAGCATGAATGCCAGTTCAGAGGATTCCCTTTCAAGTGCAGATTTGAATGTCTTCTGAAGTAGGATGCAGGTTAGCAGGTCATTGAGACTGTGTCCTTTCTGGTTGAAATGACAAGAAACTGTTTTCTCTTTGTGATCTTGTCTGATATCTGTTTTGTGGGCATTGATCCTTTGGCGAAGTGTCTGAGATGTTTGTCCAATGTACATAGCAGACGGACATTTTCGGCACATGATAGCATAGATTATATTTCTGGATGCGCAGGAATATGTGTTCTTGATCTTATAACTCACTTGGTTAGGTCCATAGTCGCTCTAACCCCTAGGCATGCTGCCAGGCCTGTTCTGCTGGGGGATCTGCCCCCATCGCGCCCTCCTCATCCCTGCTCACCGCACGGGCCCTGCATCGGAGGCCACGTTCCCTGGCCGGCAACCCCTTCGCTCTGCCGGGAGGTTGCAAAGCTGCTGTAAGTTCGCCAGGCGCCCGGCTCGGTGCTGAAAAGTCCAGCTGGTGGAGCGACGCTGGGGGAGGGGGAAGGGGTTGTGCTGGCCCTGAGGCAGGGCTGGTTACACCACCGCAGCGCCTGGCCCTGCGTTCGAGGAGCTGGGATCAGCTGGATGGGCCCGAGGGCTTTGGGGCTGCTCCGAGCTGCATCCTCGCCTGGAGGATTTAGAGGCAAGAGCGGGGAGCACTGGACAGCTCTGCCCGGTTAATCCCGCCTGCGCGTCACAGCTCGCCTAGTGCCCTGTGTGGCCCTCCCTAGAGCCACTGCCTGCACGGGGCGCCCTTGGGCATGGCAGCCGCAGGGCAGGCCTGGCACCCTTGCTCAGCCTTTACTGCTGCTCCTTCACCCTGTTCCCGTCCTCCTGGAGCTCAGCCATGGAGGCTGGCGAGACCACGCGCCCTGGGCCACGGCCTCAGCCGCGGGAGGCTGGCATGCTGAGCGCGGCTGCTCCAGGCTTGGGCACACCCAGGCCAGCTCTTGCTGGCGCCAGCAACTCAGCGCCCCCAGCCGTATACCAGCTCTGAACGAGCGCTCCCCTGCCAGCACGTACAGAACTGGGGAGGGGGAGGCTGCGGGAGCAGACTGCATTTGCATAGACACGCCTACTTTGCCTACCTGATCAGCCGCCCAACTTGCTGTGCCCAAGTGACCGGTTTGGGCGGGTTGTGCACGTGAGTCGTGGAGGCTGGGGAACAAAATGTTTTCTCGTTGTCTGACTGACAGGCGGTGGAGCTGCACTTAGCAGTAGGGGTTTTGCTCCCTTTGAGGACAGGTCACCCTAACTGCAAACAACCTGGCTAAGCTTCAGGTGGGGCTGTAAAAAGCCAGTAAATTGAGGGGGGTGGGGTCTGGCCCTTGGTGTCTCCAGGCCTTAAAGACAGAGCTGTTCAGATTCCACTGGGATCATCAGGGCTCTGACAGGCTAGGCCAGGGGCTGCGCCCTAGACCTGGTGTGGGGGGAAGTGCAGCCCTGAGGTTCCCCGTACCCAGTGGAATCACTAAGAACTGGGCTAGTGGGGGAACCTCAGAAGGCAGCAGCCACATTGTCTGAGCACAGGGCTGGTGGCAAACCCACTGGAGTTGGGGACGTTGCTGGCTGAAAGACATGCCCAAGATCACACTGGGACTAGAAGCCAAGTCTCCAAAGCCCTAGGCACACACCCTAACCATTAGGTAATCCTGCCACCCTAGTCACTGTGAGTCAATAGTGTTGCACCAAGTTCCGGGTGGATCGCAGGCCTGGCCCTTGTGAATAGATACTGGGCATGGGGGCATGGCAGGTTCGTTCCGTAGAGGCAATCGGAGGCTCCCTGCCCACTTTCCCGATGCCTGTGAATTCCCCGGGCAGAGAAATGCCTGCCTTGCTCCTTGGCTAGATTGCTCAAGGGACGGCGCTTCCGTCACGGCCTCACTTCCTTCCCGGTGGGGATTTTCACTCCCTTCCTTCCTGCGTGTGTGTCACGCCAGGGCAGCTCCAGGCTTTCCACACAAGGGGAGCAGAGGGCAAACAAGGGATGCTCCAGGGCAGGGGTTGTCGGAGGCCTGATGGGAGGGAAACCGAGGCAGCGACTGGGCTGCAAGTCAGCCCTGCTATGGGGTTTAAAGCAAGGGGGAGCGCGCGGTGTTGATCTGCGTGGGAGCCTGGGGGTGTAAGAAACTCCCCAATTCCTTGGCCGCCTCCCTTTGCCACAGGTGCTGGCTCACGGCGTGTGAAAGTTGGGGGAGCCAGCAGAACCCGTCGGATGCAGTTGCTGGGCAACGAAAGTCCCCCCCCCCCTGCACAGTGACTCCCCTGTAGTCACTCGCCGGCGCACGAGGAAAGGGGCAGGGTGGGAAGGCCAGCAAGGGCACCATTTCGGGGTGGGGACCTGTGCATGCTGCAACAGCGGGGGAAGGGGGGGAGTGAAGCCAGTGATCTGGCAGTGTTACTGAGCATGCTCAATACAAGACAAGCAGCAAATCGGGGGGGGGGGGGCCTTTTCCACCCTCCCCCCCACACACATCACCTCTTCCCAAGGGCTACTAAGGCACTTGCCAAGCCTAGCTAGGAGCCCTGTGACTGCTCCCTACATAAAAGAAAGACAATTCCGTCAATATTCGAGCCATTGGTCTCTGCTCCTAACATGTTCTGACATCTCAGTCAAGGACGCTGGTCGGTCAGATTGCAAAGAACGGTTTGACTTTGTTACTAGCTCTGCGGGGAGAGAGACTGCCGGGACTCCCGGGAGGCCGTGAGGTCTAGTGCGTTACCGCGGGGGGCAGCTGGGTTCTATCGAAGAGCATCAGACATGCCATACTGGGTCCCTCCAGCCCTGGCTGCCAGTAGTGGCCACCGCCGGGTGTCCCCGAGGAGGTGAACAGAACAGGGAACCATCCCGTGTTGCCCAGTCCCCGACAGACAGAGCAAGGGACACCTCCCTGCCCAGCCTGGCTCATAGCCATCCATGGTGTGACGTAGTGGGGGTACCTGGCTGGTTTCTATGCTGCTGGCTCTGGGGTAACCCCCACTGGCTGCAGTTGGTACCACGGCCCAGCAAAACAGGATGAGTCATTATGCAAAGGGACCTCTCAACCGGTATGGCCAGACACCCCCCATGGAGAGGAACAAAGGAAGGTGGATGCTGCTCTGGCTGGGGGGGCAGGGCTGGAAGAGGGTTGGTTAGTTGCTGTCTGGGAGTATGGAGGAGACAGCCTAGGGACAGGGACTGGAGTTTAGGGGCCCAGTCTCCCCCATCTCAAGGGGGCCTGAGGCATCCTAGCCCAGCTCTGTGACCAGATTCCATCTGTGCTGTGCTGTATCCTGGAGAGGCAATAAACTTCCTCTATTCCACCGGCTGGTGCGGTCTGTTTGTGCCATTTCGGGGTGCAGGAGACGGGGGACCCCCAACGCGCCGTCACACATGGACCTGTCCTCCTTGAACTTACTTCAGTCTTATTGGAACTCTCTTAGGCTACGTCTACACTGCAGGCTTCTTGTGCAAGAATTGTTTTGTGCAAGAGTTCTTGTGCAAACGGTCTTGCACAAGAGAGCGTCCACACTGCCATGTGCTTTAATGCAAGAGCGTCCATGGCAGTGTGGACACTCTCTTGTGCAAGAAAGCTCTGATGGCCATTTTAGCCATAGGGGTTTCTTGCACGAGAAATTCACGTTGCCTGTCTACACTGCCCTCTTGTGGAAGAGCTCTTGTGCAAGAGGGCTTATTCCTCACGGGGAGAGGAATAACTCTTCCAGAAGAAGCCCTGTTTTGCGACACTGGACTGTAAATTTACTTGCGCAAAGTGTTGACACTCTGCAAGTTTTTGCACAAGCACAGCTGTTCCTGCGTAACAAGCCTGACGTGCAGACGTAGCCTTACAGTTTGGGCCTTTCCACCACCCCCTGGCAAAGAGTTCCACAGGTTGATGATGATGAATTAATTTCTTGTGTTTGTTTTAAATCTGCTGCCTATAAATGTCATTGGGTGACCTTGTGTTACATTAGTGATGGAGTAAATAACACTGGGAGAAAAATTGTTCTCCTTGGCCTCTGAGGATAGGACAAGAAGCAATGGGCTTGGATTGCAGCAAGAGAGAGTTGGGTTGGACATTAGGAAAAACTTCCAATCAGGGGGTTTAAACACTGGAATCAATTGCCTAGGAGGGTTGTGGAATCTCCAGCACTGGGGATATTTAAGAGCAGGTTAGACAGACACCTGTCAGGGATGGTCTAGATTGCACTTGCTCCTGCTGGGAGGGCCGGGGACTGGACTCGATGACTTCTCGAGGGCCCGTCCAGTTCTAGAGTTCTCTGATTTCCTTACTCTATTTTTCCACACCAGTCCTGATTTTCTAGATCTCTAACAACCCCCCCCCCCCCCCCTTAGCCATTTCTGTGCCAAGCTGGAAAGTCCCAGTCGTCTTAATCTCTCCCCCTAGGGAAGCTGTTCCTCACCCCTCCTGCCCTTTCTGTGCCTTTGCCAAACCCAAGATCGTTTTTAGACGGGGAGTCCAGCTCTGCGCGCAGTGTTCAAGACGTGGGCGAGCCCTGACTTTCCCTAGAGGCCCTGCGATCTCTTCTCTGTATCTGTTCCTTTCCTAAGGATCCCAGGATGCTGCTACGGCCGGGCGAGCAGATGTTCTCAGGGAACTATCCTCAGCGATTCCTTGATCTTTCTTGGGCGGGAACAGCTAATTCAGGCCCCGTCGGTTTGGGGGGATCCGGGGTTGTATTTCCCATGCGCCTGACTCTGCCTTTAGCAACGCTGAATCCCACCGGCCCTTGTGTTGCCCAATCAGCCAGTGTGGTGAGACCCCTTTGCAACACTCTGCGGTCAGCTTGGGACATCGCGGGTTTGAATCGCTTCGTATCAGCTGCAGACGCTGCCACTCACTGGTCACCTCTTTTGCAAAGTCATTTATGAACCAGTTGCACGGCCCTGGTCTCAGTGCAGACGCTGGCGCGCCGCCGTTCCCTCCTGTGGAAGCGGAGGACCTGACCATGTTTTCGTGCTCATCAAAGGACCCTTCCGTCACCTGAACAACAAGCCTTTCGGTATCTCAGTGCGGCGTGGGGGGGAGCTGCCTGCTCTGTGACCCGGGTCCCCCTGCGTTGCGATGGGAGAGTCTCACTGACTCTCCCAAATGTGGATTAACCCAGACACCCAGGCTCAGCCCCCCAGGGAGAGACAAAGGGAGGCGGGCGGAGACCAGCACCTGGCTGGGGGCAGGGCTGGAGGAGAGTTTTAGTTGCTGTCTGGGAGCATGGAGGAGGCAGCCTAAGCAAGGGGCTGGGATTTAGGGGCCCAGTCTCCCCCAGCTCAAGGGGGGCTGAGGCATCCTAGGCCTTCCCTGGAACCAGATGACATCTGTGCTGTATCCTGGGGAAGCAATAAACTCCCTCTGTTCTACTGGCTGGTGGAGTCTGTTCGTGCCACTACGGGGGTGCAGGAGGTGGGGGAACCCCAACGCGCCGTCACACTTAGTCACCCGCCGCCCTCTGGTTATAAATAAACTGCAGATCTCAGCGTTGGTTCCCCCCACCCCCGCTCCCGCCCGGGGAGGAGACACGCCAGCTGCCCCTCCATCTGCACAGGGCTCCTCGCCCTGCACCCCGCAGGTGTCACTTACACCCGTCCTTGCTGCTCTCTGGGGCATGGACCGGCCCGGGGGAGGTCACCACCCTCCCACCAATTGCCTCATCCTTAGGCAAGTTAGCAGTTCCAGGCACCTGGCGTCAGCACTTCCTCCTGGCCAGGGGACGTGGCTAAGCTATCACGGCTAGCAGAGTTCCTCTGCCGGGGTGTCACTGCCGGCAGCTGTTCAGCCACCTCTGGAGAGCCTGCAAGGGGAAGCAGCCACCCCTCCAGCACTTTCGCAAGGTCAGCGGCTCCTGCTCGGCCCAGCCTCCTCCACAGCCAGAGAGCAGAAGAGGGGGCAGACCCGGGCAGACCAAAGGTCCCAGCCCAGCATCCTGGCTTCCGACGGTGCCAATGCCAGGTCGTGCAGGGTGGGGCTTCCTCTGACACAGCAGCCAGGGGCTCGTGGCCTGTTGTTCCCCACAGTTCCTAGCCTCAGCGGGGGCCAGCACAGGCGTTCGGCTGAGCCGGTCTGTGCCTGGCTCTCACGATGGGGAGGGGGCCGGAGCTGCATCCAGCCCCTATCTGCTGGTTGAGTTGCAGTGGCTCTCCCAGACAGAGGCATCCCATCCAGAGGCAGAGGCTCCAAGTGATGGAGAATCCACCAAGGCCAGCTGCTTCCTGGTTACAACGGGTGCCTCTTTCCCAGTGTGTGTGTGTGGGGGGGTGTCCCGGAGAGAAGCCACCCCCCCAGCGCAGCCTGTCAGTGGAGGAGGAGGCGGAAAGCAGGCCATGGAGCCACGGACACCCCCCTTTGCTGTCCCCTGCCTCTCCCCAGCAGAGGGGAGCCCAGGGCTGGCGCTGAGCTCTGCCTCCCCCCTTCAGCGCACTCACCCACATGCCTGCCGAGTGGCAGGGGGCATTGGTGTGCTCACCAGTGGGAGCTCACAGCCCAGAGCTGCAGCGGGGGGGCTGGCTTTCAGCTGTAGCTACAACTGGGGAGTGGAATACAGCCGAGTCTAGTGGTTAGAGCCAGGGCCTGGAGGCTGCTCCCTGCTCTGCCGTGGCGTGACGCTGCTGCCTCTTTCTGTGCCTCAGTTTCCCCATGTGTAGGGCAGAGGGAAGGAGCTGCGAGGCCCTGGTGGGGATGCTGGCGGAGCTGGGGAACGTTAGCGTCTAGCGCCCCCTAGTGGGGGAAGTGCGATGGCACCACCTCCATGGACGAACGAGTCCCATGTGGACCCACTATCGGTACCAGCATCCCTGCGGGATCCAGAGCTGTAGGGATTCAAGCTCTCTGCCGGGCCTGACACAGCCAGAGCCCCATCTGGCACATCCTGAACGAAGGCCAAGCTCCGTGGGGCGTGAACAATGCTGGGCCAGCTCCACCCCACTGCAGACAAGGGCATTGCCTGCTATGGGGTCAGTGGGGCAGTCGGTGACCCCACCCTGACTTTGTTCCCCCCGCCCCACACATGTTCCGTTGCATCTCCCAGGCTGCCCCTCGCCAGACACTGCAGGATATAATGGAAGTATCTTGGCTCCCTTGAATCTCCAGGAGGGCAGGGACAGTCAGGGGTGGGCCCCCAGTGCAGAACAGGGCGACCCCCTTGTGTCCCTGCTACAGCTTCTAGGGGCCATTGCGGGGCACAGGGTCTGCCCCAGCCATGACCGCTGCCCTGGCAAAGTGACCTGCCCCTTAGGGAAGGCCCAGAGGACTCTGAGACTGGCTCACCACCAGTAACCCTGGGCTGTTCCCTTCTCCTTGTCAACCTCCAATCCCTTGGCCTCCCTGAGCTCTTGTGGCAGTGAGTTCCACAGGTTCCTTATGAAGGCTAGGACTATAAGGGTATGTCTACACTACAAAGTTAGTTCGAACTAACAGACATTAGTTCGAACTAACTTTCATAGGCGCTACACTAGCGCTCCGTTAGTTCGAATTTAATTCGAACTAACGGAGCGCTTAGTTCGAACTAGGTAATCTTCATTCCACGAGGATTAAGCCTAGTTCGAACTTACTAGTTCGAATTAAGGGCTGTGTAGCCCCTTCATTCGAACTAGTGGGCTGTCTCTGTCCAGGCCCTGGCTGGTTCTCTGGGGCACAGACGACTCGTCTCTTGGGCTCGCCTCGTTGATGACTCTCTCCATCGCTCAGCCGAGATCTGGTCTCTGCGCGATTCCCTTTCTCTCCGGGACTCCCGTTCACACCCGGACCGGCTCTCCGTGAACTCATCCGCCAGTCTCCCGGCCTTCTGGGGGGTCTCTGGTCTTTGGTCCTTGAGCCACAGCCTCAGTTTGGGTGGGCATGCTTCATAGAACTGCTCCATCATGAACAGCCTGAGCAGCTCCTCTGCGGTCTGGGCTCTGACTCCAGACACCCACTTGCGGCAGTATTGCGCCAGGCGGGAGGCCAGGTCCACATAGGTCTCCCGTGGCTCCTTCTGCATCCCCCGGAACTTCTTCCTGTACATCTCGGGGGTCAGCCCGAACTTGTGCAGCAGGGCCTCCTTGACTCAGTTGTAGGTCCTCCAGCTGACTGAGCACTCCGGCCACCTCCTGGTTCAGCGCGGGGATGAGCTCCTGCAGCCAGTCAGCTGGGGGGACCCGTTGCAGTCCACAGGCCCTCTCAAAGGAGCTGAGGAACCCGTCTATGTTGCCCATGTCCTTCAATTGGGCCACCATGAGCCTCTCCAAGCGTCTGGCAGTCCCGGGACCCTGGGGCCCATCCACTCTTGGCACAGCCGGTGCCCCGCCGGTTCTCCGCTCTGCCATGGCCAACTCATGCTGTCGCTGCTTCTCTCGGTCCTCTACTTCCAATTCCTTCATCCGCAGCTGGATCTCCAGCCGCCACAGCTCTGCTGGGCTGGCTCCTGCCCTAGACAGCCTATGGCTTGCAGGCCTCCCGTGGGAAGCTGTCCCATCTCTCCGGCAGGCTCCAGTGCTCTGCCTCCTTTCAGAGCCTGACACGCTCCCAAGGGAGGTCTGGCTGCTTCCCCTGGGGACAGATTCCTGGCCCTGTGGCTGGTCATTCTCTTCCAGCTGGGCAATCAGCTGGGCCTTGGTTGCTTTCTGCGCAGGCAAGCCCCTCTCTCTGCACAACTTCCCCAGCTCTGCCTTCAAGAGTCGGGCGTAGGCCATCTGCCCGCTAGTCCCCTCAGTGCAGACTCACCAGTCTAGTGCTGCAGCGCCCCACGATTTCCAGGAACCGCTTTGCTCTGTCCCCAGCATGCCTGGCTACCAGGCTCTTGCTTCTACTGCACCTTGTCACTCGCCGTTGGAAGCTCCATCCACGGGGTGCAGTGCATCCCACCCCTGACACCAGTGTGACGGCACGTTGGGGTCCCCCGCCTCCTGCACCCCCGAAATGGCACGAACAGACTGCACCAGCCAGTAGAACAGAGGGAGTTTATTGCCTCTCCAGAGGGGCTGACTCCCACTCCCGCTCCCGCAGCGCAGAGAAACCCCTGCGCCCAACTCACCCCTCCGGCGCAGGGAAGCCTCCGCACTCCTCCTCTAGGGCCAACGGCCCCTCCCCCAGCACGCAACAGAGCTGTGGGAGGGGGAGCAGCCCGCGCACTTCCGGAACCCCTGGAAGTGACGCGGGCTTCAGATAGGACTTCTGTCCACCCCGCGGGAAGCCAGCACTACACTAGAGGTAGGTTGTGGGGCTTCTCGGGGGTGGGGGGAAAATAGGGGGCGGGATTGCCCGAACGCCTCACGATCGACTGGTCGAGGCCTCGCGATCGACCAGTCGATCGCGATTGACGGGTTGGTGACCACAGCCCTAGAGCCTCAGGGTTGGTTTGTCTGCTCTGGCTTGACAGCCGCGTTCTAACCCATTCACTCAGACCAAGACAATCCTTTGACCTGGCTCCACCCTCCTCACCATGTCCCAAAGCAGCATCTGATGCCCCAGCTGGGTCAGCAGCGTGCCACAGGAATGCCCCATCTGAGATGGGAGGGGCCGTCGGGCACCGATTCTCAGCAAATGAATGCAGACCTGGGGGGGGGGGGGTGTATTTGATTCCTCCCACCCCCCAGCCCGGGTACCGTGGGGCAGGATGAGCCAAAGCAATGCGGACTGGAACAGGACCAAATCCGGGCTCTGCTGCACAGGAGGGGATTGTGGACAGGGCCAGTGATCTGGGTTGTGACACCTTTAGCTGTGGCTACAAGATTCAATCCAGCTTCCTGCCAGCGTCACATGGAAGGCCCAGAAACATTCCAGCCACAGGCAGCCGATAAAGCCCTAAGATAGATAGTGCTCTGGAGCCCAGGACCTGCCTTTGGAGTGACCAGGCCTCCTTGGTGCACGATCCATCCTGCTCCTCGAGAGGAGTTTCAGACATGAGAGCTTTGATCTGATTTCTACAGGGTTTACACTAGCACAATGCCCCAGTACGCTGGGTGGCTGGTACATTTTGAACTAGCTGGTTGATAAAAAGCCAGCTGTGGCCGGAAAGGGCTCTCTCTCTCCTGGGAACGCACATGGACCAAGTGTCAGGCAGGCAAACAGCCCCTGGTATCCCTGGCCCCACTGGTCTGGCCCTGCCCACCCACACAGATACCAGAAGAGTAATAGGCTGTGTCTACATTGGTATGATTTTGCGCAAAAGCATGCTGTCTATGCTGGCAGGGAGTTCTTGCACAAGAACACTGATGTTCTAATGTCTGAAATCAGTGCTTCTTGGGCAAGCACTATGACGCTCCCATTCATAAGCCCTCTTGCGTAACTATTCTTGCGCAAGAGGCCAATGTAGACAGGCAACCTGAATTTCTTGTGCAAGAAAGCTCGATGGCTAAAATGGCCATTGGAGCTTTCTTGCGCAAGAGAGCATCTACCCTGGCACGGATGCTCTTGCACAAAAGCACATGCCAGTGTAGACGCTCTCTTGTGCAAATACACTTTAACGCAGGAACTCTTGCATTACAGAGTATTTGCACAAGATCATGCCAATGTAGACATAGCCATAGAGATGCAGCTGTGTTAGTCCGGTTTGGCTGAAACAAAAGACAGGACTATGCAGCACTTTAAAGACTAACAAGATGTGATGAGTTTTCGTGGGCATGTAAAATAGGCAAATCAGATTTTAGAACAGAGGGGGATGAGGAGGGGAGGTTAATGTCTATGAGGTAATGATATTAGAGGTGATAATTGGGAAAGCTATCTTTGTAATGGGTGAGATAATTAGCATCTTTGTTAAGGCCCATTCGTAAAGTGTCAAATTTAAGCATGAATGACAGTTCAGAGGCTTCTCTTTGAAGTCTTGTGTTAAAGCCTCTTTGAAGCAGGATGCAGGTAGTGAGGTCGTTGCGACAATGCCCAGGCTGGTTGAAATGGCAAGAAACTTTTTTCTTTGTGAAATTGTCTGATGTCTGTTTTGTGGGCATTGATCCTTTGGCGAAGTGTCTGAGACGTTTGTCCAATGTACATAGCAGACGGACACCGTCAGCACACGGTGGCATAAATTCTATGCTGTCCAAGGCGGTCCAATGGTGGTGTCAGCAGAGTAAATATGTGGACAAAGCTGGCAAGGGGGTTTGTTGCAAGGGAGATACTGGAAGGGCACTGACCTTCCCAGGGCCAGAGTCACTGAAATACCTGCAGGGTGTGAAGGAGGGTGTGAGGACAAGGTTTGCTGCAGGGTGGCTTTGGCAGCTGGGGGACTGGCTCAGGACCTTTCCTCTTATTTCTCCTTCCCTCCCCTTTCCAGGTGGCCAGCAACAAACTGGTAACATGCGGGGGAGGTGATTTATGTTCTCACCCTGGCGTCAGGCCTGCAGGCACCCTAGCCCCGGTCTCTGGGGCTGGCAACCACAGACGTGGCCAGGGGAAGCCGGGAGCGGGCACTCTGCCAGGCTCCCTTTGTGCACCCTTGTCCCCCACTTCTCAGGCTTCATGGCCCAGGGAAGGCCTAGCCTGTCTGCTCAAGCAGCGTGAGACAAACCGACAGCTGGTCAGGAGCCTTTCGATTTTTGCTGCTGCTGTTGCTGGGCCCTAGTGCAGAACTGCTGCTCTGGTGCACCCCACCAAGGCTCACTGTGTAGAAAGGAGCCAGCTCTTCCTCGGGGTGCCCAGCACACAAGGGGCTGCATGAGCAACAGGCTCGTCCCCTGGCTGTCTTCAGCCTGTGCGGCTGGCAGGGCTGGTAGCGGCTCCGCTCGTTTATCTTCATGGGTCGCTGCAGGTTAAACTAAGGTGAGTTCAGGCTCCAGGCCTCCTCCTCAGCCCATAAACTCCTTAATTAGCCCTTAGTGCTACACTGATCCACAATTACCCCCAAGCACATGCTAAACAGTAGCCAACCTGGGCACCCTGGGGCCATGGGTAATCATTACCTTCTCCATCCTCCAGCTGCATGGCTGAGCCAGCCACAGAGCCCAGGAGCTGGGATGCCTGCTTCGGAACTCTAACCGCTAGGCCATATGGCCTCCCACAGCCAAGTGCAGAACTCAGTTCAGGTTCCCAGTCCCATGGCAGCTGCCAGGGCTTTTCTCACGCAGCCCGCTCTGCGCAGGGTGGGACGGCATAGCAGTGGGCATGCTCAAACGCCCAGGTGAACCCCCACGTGGTCAGGGCAGCACTCCAGTCATCCCTGAGGGCTGGCGAGTGCTTTGGATCTGCCAGCAAGGCTGCTCCACAGCCTCCCTGCAGAACCTGTTGGCACACAGGTAGCAGTGCATGGAGCTGGTGTGGCCAGCCAAGGAGACCCCCCCCGCAGTGGGTCAGCGGGCACAGGCAGAGCTGGCCCAATCCTCTGTGCCCAGCAGCATTTCTCAGGCTTGACCAATACCTACACCCCCTGTCCACCAGTGTCTGGCACCCCCCCTACTGCACCGCACGGTGCCTGACACCCCCCCACCTACTGCACTGCACGTGCCTGACACCCCCCCACCTACTGAACCCCTCAGTGCCTGACACCCCCCCACCTACTGCACTGCACGTGCCTGACACCCCCCCACCTACTGAACCCCTCAGTGCCTGACACCCCCCCACCTACTGAACCCCACGGTGCCCGGCACCCCCCCACCTACTGAACCCCTCAGTGCCTGACACCCCCCCACCTACTGAACCCCACGGTGCCCGGCACCCCCCCACCTACTGAACCCCACGGTGCCCGGCACCCCCCCACCTACTGAACCCCTCAGTGCCTGGCACCCCCCCACCTACTGCACCCCACGGTGCCTGGCACCCCCCCACCTACTGCACCCCCAGCGGTGCCCCCAGGGTCCTGCACCATCCCCGCCTACCCGCACCCACCCCGCCCCGTCCTAAACCTGACCTGCCCCTCTCCCCTACTCCAGCCCCGCCCCTCCCCAGCCCCGGCACCGCCCCGCGGTCGGGGCGGGGCGAAGTCCCGGCACGTGACCGGCGTGGGCGGGGCGCCGCGGTGACGCAGCGCGCTGGGCGGGGCGGCGCGCGGGGCGGTAGTTGGCGCGCGGAGCGGCGGCCGCTGTCAGTGCAGAGCCGCGAGCGGGCGGGACGGACGCGCCAGCAGGTACCGCGCGGCCGGGGGGGCGGGGTCTGGCCGGGCGGCGGCCCCGGCCGCGGGAACCCGGGACCCGCCTCGGCCCCCGCCGGCTCCGGAGTGTCCTTGGCGCCACCGCCCGGGCGCCTCAGCCGCGGGGAGGGCGGGGCCGGGGGGGAGTGACGGCGGCAGCGACCAATCAGGAGTCGGCGTGGTGCCATTCCCGCCGCTGATAGGCCGGGCTGTCGAAGGGGGCTGGTGCCGGGGCGGAGCCGCTCGCTGATTGGCCGGCGGGGGGCGGGGCCGCGGCCGCGAGCAACCCGGGACCCCAGCCCGGCGGGAGCGCGCGGCCTCGCGTGGCGGGAGACGGGGCGGCGGGGGAAACTGAGGCACGGCGGGAGTTCGGGGCTCGTGGCGGGCCGCTCTCGCGGGGGTCCTGCCCCTCCCCCGGCGGGGTCGGTCCCGGGTCCCAAGCGCCTCGCGGGTCCAGCCCGTCTGGGTGCTGCCTGTAGCGGGGCCGGGGCCGCTCTGGCGGGGCGAGGGCTGTGCGTGCTGGGGCGGGGTGCGAGGTGTTCACGCTCCCGAGCCGCTTGGCTGGGCTGCAGTCTAGACCTGGCCTCAGTCATAGCCACAGTTTGCAGCGAGGGTTGGAAAAGGGGATTCGAATGGGGAAGATCCGATTTAATTGGCTCAGATCGCTGAACTGTGGCGTTGGCGTGAGAAGTATTCATACTAGGGATGTGCAAATCCACTTCAGTAATCCATGTAACTGCTGAAAACTTCAGCCATTGCATGGTTATAGGCAGCTCCAGGAGGGCCGGTATGCTCAAGGAGCCAACTAAAAGCAGCCCCCACCACCCCTCTGAAAGAGCGCAGTGTAGTGGGCTGTGTGGAATGGGTTTAAGCGCCAAACTGTTGTCTTCAGACTCTCAGGTGAGAGTGCTTGTGTGGAAGCAGGGAATGGGTAGAAGACAGGAAAATGTACCTCTGAGAGAATTGTGGGTTGATATTGCTAGACTGTCAGCATTGGAGTTAAATAGGAGCATGGGTTAACTCAGTGGTCTCCAACCTTTTTACACCCAAGATCACTTTTTAAGTCTCAGAACAGGAGAAGCTCTACTGCCCCGCCCCTTCCTTGAAGCCCCGCCTCCATTACATGTGGAAATCTAATGTAAATGTGCTGCGCAGGTGCGCAGTTCAGAGAGGGCTCAAGAGCTACTCTTAGAGCCCCTGGGATCTACCAGTAGCTCGCGATCTACTGGTTGGTGACCACGGGGTTAACTTGTAGTGTGAAGGCATATCCGGAGGCAAGCCGTCAGAAATGCCTTCCACAAAGATGGACATGTGGGGATGGCGGGGAGAATGGAACTTCCAGTAGTGTAAACAGAATAGCATATGCTTGCTTTGCCTTTTAATAAAGTTGAATCTTGCACATGGGCTGTATTTTTGCCTACACCTGCTATAGGATACAAGTGATCAGGAACCTCATTTAGACAGAATGTTCCGTGGAAAATTTTTCAATATTTTGAAGGGGGCTGAAGATTTTTTTGCTCCATTTTTACGTTCTTAGTCCTATGTGTAAATCTTCATGCCAGGAATCTTTCTGTTTCAAATAGGCACTATTGAACAGTTTAAGGTTAAACAAACTGATAATGTGTTTTGTAGCTTTGTTGAGAAACTGCTGTCCCTTCACGTCTGGATCAGTTTGTTTAGTGGAGTTGGGCTGAATGTGTGCGTCAGGATTTCAGTTATTGGAAACATGAATTAACTGACTTATTGCAAAAAAGTAGTTCATAATCATCTGATTTTAACTTTTTTTTAAACTCCAAATGAATTTTCAGCCCTCACTGAGCGGATGGAGAACTCTTTCCATTTCCTGTATGTTTTGATAGTGCTAGTTGTTACAGCTTCTGGTGGAACAGTTACAGAGATTTATTTTGTTTGAGGTGACCTTGAATAAGCACACACCTTCTTTAAAAATAAAATAACACTCTACAGCAGTAATGTTAAACATACTCAGATATGCTAGGCCCCTGGCAGCAAAAAAGGGCAAATAATAGTTCTTAAGACTTAAAAAAACCAAAAAAAAACCCACTACTTTAATCATTTGGTCACCTAAAGTAAGGGACCTGTGTTGTTAGTATTAAAAACTACATTTAGCAGTCTAATAGCATTTAACAAAATTAGCTAAACTCAGATAGTTCAAGACTTGTTTAGTTTATTACTTATGCTTATATGTGTAGGGTTCACTTCACCAGTTTAGCAGCCTAATTTTTCCTTTAATCAGACATTCATTCTCTTAATCCTCTGTTTGTTTGGCTTGGTCCTTGCTTAAGCAAAAAGTGATTCCCAGTCTGTCTTCTGTGACAAGTTTTATTGACTCTTCTGGCTGGTTTGAGGCCAAATTAAGTAGCTTAATCTACAGTGTTTAATGGTCTGTCTTTGTATAGTTTGAATACTGGGTTTATTCTGAATATTTGTAGTCACTGATCTTTCAGTGAAAACAACTAAAAACAGGGAATTGAGGAATTTCTGAGTTTGAGTCCAGCTTTAATGCTTCCTTGTCAACACAGCTGTACATGTGATCAATACATTTGAATACTGTTTTAGTTAAACTGGTTCAGCTTTGTATCTGAACTCTCATCGGTTTACTTTATATCGGCACATTTACAAGCATAGGCTAAATTAATGTATCTAAATATAAACCAATATGAGTCTCCCCAGACAGGCTGTAAGGTGTAACTAAACTGATTCATATTAAACCTGTGCAGCTTCTGAGTATAGACAAGCCAAAGCACTTTATTTGGAATTGGGCAGATCAGTTCTAAGCCAAAACTTTTAAAATATTTACCACTAATACTTTTTTGACACTTCATCTCTTAGGAGCCTAATAGTGGCTTGTGTACATAGGGTTATTCCTGAAAATCTCTACCCATCGACACTTACTTTGGAGCAAAAGTTCTCCGATCCCATTGAAAGTAGATTAAGCTAAACAGGAGCCAAGGCACTCTTGTTCCAAATAAAAGTGCCTATGCTTGGAGTTACTAAAAATAGCTATTGTTTTTCTGTCTCATTCAGGGAGACACTCAGAATCCCTATCAATCCTAAGATATGAAATCAACAGACTTGCATCCCAAAAGACTGAGTGTTTGTTTGCTTCTGTTTTGATGCAAAACCACTGGGAGTCTGTCGAGATCTGACAAGATGTTGGTTTACAGACTTAAGGAAAAGACTAACAGAAATAAGATCACTGGTATTTGTGATGGTAGCAGTAATTATACACAAGTCAGATGTTAATAAACACTTTTAACAATTGTATGCACAGCTGTAGCCCAAGAAGGAATCAATAAAAGATGCCCTATTTGTGAATTGTCTCTGTCACAGATCTGTTGGAAAGAGCTTTCTGATGTTCCTCTAGAAACTGGAGCAATAGCTTAGACTTCAAAAGAAATGAAGGTTGGAAAGACCAAATGAATTTTAACAAATGTTCTCTGAAACTTGAACACCTCTGTTCAGTGAAGCCATGGATGACCAAACTCTCCTACCTCCTCTAAGAGAATCTGTTCCTTCAGTTAGCCCTAAACCTGGGAAAGTCAATAGACTAATAGTTACTGGCCAGTTTTTTAGCCAGAGCATTTGCTATGGAATTGTGCAAAGGCCTCGCACACGCAACAAGCTTGTTACCCAGATGAGCGCTAATTAGAATGCTTAGACTCAACTTTTGCAGGTGTTGAGTTCTCAACAGTCATTGTTCTCAGCATCTTTGAAAGTCATGTCCCAAATGTCTCCAGTTGGACACCAGAATTAGATTACTCCATGAAAAGTTGGTCCATAAGCCTCTCTGAATGGTAACTACCAAGAGGTAGAATCCTAGTGATGACGAGGCAGTGGGTAGTTTTTTGTACAAGTTAGCAGGTTGATTTAAAGTGGGTAGTAGTGTACCGGAGGTTCCCTGATTCCCACAGCTTCCATTGGCCGGGAGCAGCAAACCACAGCCCCTGGGAGCTGTGAGTAGCATGCCTGCAGACACTCAGTAAGCAAACTGCCTTGCAGCCCCCAGCAGCTAACCCTGACCAGCCCGAACCGGAGGCTCCCCACTCCTGATTTAAGGGCTATGTTTTCGCTGCCAAAAAGGGGGTGGAGCAGCAGGTTAGGGTATGTTATCTTGCTGAAGGTAAGACACAGCCATAGACTTGGAGGGACCTTAGGGCTTTTACCTTGATGTACAAAGTCATGTGGGAAACTGCAGCATAGTTATCTTCTCCAGGATTTTACCACCTGTTAAGAACGTACCTTTTCCCTTAGTGAAGTCACAGTGTAGTGCTGTGAAGGGCTTTGAGTGCACAGCAAGGAAGGCACTATACTTCTCTACTCCAGATTGTCCCTCCTTGGTCTGGCACCCTGGAGATCTGACGGGTCCTGGACCAGGGGCAGTCAGTGCCGGCCCCTCTGCTGCCCTGGCTGCAGGGATCTGCTTGATGGCAGCAGAGGGGCTGGCATTGACTGAGCAGGGACTGGGTGGAGGGTGCTCGGCAGAAGAGACGGGGTGGCAGTGTAGCCTTCTCCTGGGCGTCTTGCCTCCTGTCCCCACTTTTCCAGCTCCGGAAGCTTTTGGGAGGACGGGAGGAACAGCTGAGCATTGGGCCTCAGCTTTTCCTCATGAGGGTTCCAGCCCAGGAGCACCCATGGGGATGTCAGGCCAGAGATGGTCTCCGGGTGAGGGAAATCCAGACTAGAGGTGCAGCCTGTAGCACTCCATTGAATTCTGGCCCAAAAGCACCATGGCAGCTCGGTGAGCAATGCAATAAAATTGTAGCTGGAAGAAAAGTGCTGTCCTAGTTAACCAGTTGCAACTCCCAGCCAGCAACTCTCAGCCAGTGCCTATTAAATAGGAAAGGGGGTAATGGAAAATGTTTCCAAGCTGGGTTTATGTAACCAAAGTTGTTTTCTTGCGGTTTTTGCTTATGAAGGAGGGTTGTGCCATCTTCACATGAGGTTGCTGGAGAAAATGTAACATTGAACCCCGTGATCCAGCTGCCAAACAGACCCTGCCAGTTCTCAGCTGGGGATAGGGGCTTTTTATGTCCACTTAGTGGGCTCTCACTGAACAAACTTGTTTGTGTTTTTAAGTAAATGTTTTGTAAACGAAAGGCCGAAACCCTCTCCCCAGCCAGTGTACCAATTCTGGAAGTAGCCTCCAGCTCACATGCCACTGTCCTAGGGCTTTTAAAAGAGACAAACTGCTGGGTATTGTATGGCCTGGTGACGGCTGCTCTGCTGACAGACTGATCCGTAAGTATTCTGTGTGTTATGACGGCATGTAGCTGCACCAATAGCTTGTGCACTGTCACTGACATTTCTTTTTGTTTTTAAAGGGGAGTCAGTGTTCATCTCAAGGACTAGATTTGAAATGTTAATAGGAATAGCTGGGAAGGGGAGCAGAGGTGTAAGGGCCAGATTTTCAGATGTTCCACTTCCATTGGAAAATTTTCCTTTTTTTAAATAGGAAAAAACAACTAAAAAGCACAGGAATTGGCAGAAGGACAAGAAATTATTTGAAGCTTTTTTTTAATTGACTCAATTACAGTACAGGCAGTCCCCGGGTTACGTACAAGATCGGGACTGTAGGTTTGCTCTTAAGTTGAATTTGTATGTAAGTTGGAACTGGTACATATTGTAGGGGAAACTCTAGCCAAACATTTCTCCAGAGCTCAGTTTTATTCTCCCACACCTCACTTCCCTCAGTCCTTTATTCTCAAGCTGAGGTGTCTGCTGAGAAAAGCCGCTCCGCGTCTCCCTGGTCTGCTGGGGGGGGGCGCTAGCTTCGCGTCTCCCTGGTCTGCTGGGGGGAAGCAGCTAGTGCGGGGTTGCCTCACCCCGTTTGTAAGTAGGGATCCGATGCAAGTCGGATCCATGTAACCTGGGGACTGCCTGTACTGTCTCAGCCGAATAAACAGGCATTAGCCATAAGATAGCTTTAGGAGTCTGATTCACTAAGGCTAGGTCTTCACTGCAAAAACCTTGCATTAGTTTTGAGATAGTTGTCTTGCTGTAAGTTCTTAGTGGAGACAAGGTATGGGGAACTTTTACAGCAAGGTGGCTACTTGTGGTCTCCTTCATCTGTCTGCAGTAAGGTACTTTTGGTTTGTGTCCACAGGGATTTAGCATTGAGATGGTCAGATGTCACCTATTTTTTTTCCAGTGAAGACATAGCCTCGGAATCCCAGCCCTCCACTCTTTAAAGGGAAATAGGGCCTTTCCTGGAACCCGCGTCTCTCGCGTTTAGTTGGACAGCAAATCCAAGAAGATATGCTTCTTGTATGTTACGTTTTAATTTTGCATAATAGCTGATAATTTTACTCTGATGGCTTAATGACCTCTTCCTAGTGCACTAGGAGGAATGGCGCACATGTTGTAAAATGCCTGCATATGTTGCGCTGCACGCAAGGGCAACTCTTTCCCTGCCCCGCGTGTTTGGGAGTGAGCAATGTGGACACTAAGAGAACTGCAGGGAGGTGGGAATGGGAACAAAGTTCAGCAGAAGTGCTGCTGAGTGGCAGTCTCAGCATTTTGCCTCCACTGCTTCCAGTGAGTTGCAATTACGCTCTCTTGGGGTGCCTTCCCTGTCAGTAAATCCATTTTCCCAACATCCCCTTTGCTTTTAATCATTCCTACCTCTCCTCTAGCTTTGCTTCTGATGCTCTTTGTCCGCAGCCTACTGACCAGCTTTCTCTGATCACATTTACAGCCTAGTGTTCCCTCCTTTATTCCTGTGCCCCAAGAGGTATAAATGATCAGACCTTTCTCATTTTATCAGCGGTTGTCAGAAAAACGAACATCTGTTCACAATGGAGTACTGCTTGATAAATGTAAAGCTTACAAGTTGATATATTAAACTTCAGTTTTAGGTGATGTAAACTGAAAGCAAAATAGGGGAGAAAAAGTTGCTGTTAGGGTTGGATTTCACTTTCTGCTTTAGTTCCCTACTCCCCAGCCAATTGCAGCCAGTCAGTATGGGAAGGGATGTTAGTGTGTAATCATTTAAATGATTTGATTGATTGATAAGCCTGGTCTTATCTGTTAATTCTAATGACCAGGGCTCGACAAATAATACAATCTACTTGCCTGTGGCGAGTAGATGGTAACCCGGAAGAGCTGGGTTCGGGCGTTCTGCGCATGCGCAGATCGCTGGACAGCGCAGCTGGTGAGCTGGGCTCGCCGCGGTTTGGTGAGCCCTGCTGATGACTACATGCCCCTCGCCCCCAGGTTGCTGGTGGCTCCCCCCATGTATTGGCTCCCCCAGAACTGCCTGGGGTAGGCAGGAGAGAGTGCTTCTCCCCCCGTCTACCCCACATGTAAATGTGTAACAATTAAAAAAAATCCAGTGGTTACATGTTTACGCACGTGTTTGTTAACATCCCTATTGGGGAGTGGAGGGGATTAACCCAAAGGGATACTAGTCCATATCTTAATTCAGTAGTTGTGCAGTGCCAATACCCATACTAAGCTATTGGTTTCAAGTAGCCAAATGAGAAATCTGACTGGAGGAGGGGCAGCGTGGCCTCCTGGATGGAGCGTTGCTCTAGGACATGGGAAACCTGTTACTGGCTCCGCTCTGCTGAGTGACTCTGATTCCAGTCTCAATCTCCATTTTACAGATGGGGAAACAATGTTTGAGAAGGGCTTTGAGATCTGTGGATGAGAAATGCTAAGTAACAGCTAGATGGTTATTGGGTTGATTTCTCTTTGTAAATTGCAAAACAGTTCAATGTCTAAAATGCTTCTTATTCCTATACCAACAGGAGCTTGTGAGCGGCTACAGGACAAAAATGTTTCACTTAAGGACTTGTGCTGCTAAATTGAGGCCGTTGACGGCCTCACAGACTGTTAAGACAATTTCCCAACACAAGCCAGCAGCACCAAGGACGTTCCAGCAAATCAGGTGTTACAGTGCGCCTGTGGCTGCTGAGCCGTTTCTGAGTGGGACTAGTTCGAACTATGTGGAGGAAATGTACTATGCGTGGCTGGAAAATCCCAAAAGTGTACATAAGGTAAGGAGGAGCCATTCGTCCAGGATATTGTTCCTTCATCTCCTGCATGTGTGTGAGAGAGAGTCCAATGGCACAGTCAGGTAAGTGCAGATGTCCGGAAGGAATTCAGCGCAAAGAGCCTGGGAATCACGAATCATCAGTTCCACGTCCGCTTCTGTGGAAAGAACCAACAGTGTTTAATTGAGCAATAGCAAAACAATTCGATCCTGCTTCGTTCTGGATTGAATCCGAGAAGCTCAGAGCATTCAGTCAACTCGGCATGTTCTGCTTTGGGAATCAAAGGTGGATTCAAAGAGAAGAGCTGCCTTTCCTGGGAATCCCCCTCTTGCTGAGCTGCTGCTTTTCCTTTCTGATGGAGTGTTGGGAGAGCAGGGAGGAGGGAATTGGGTTCAAGTTCTGTGCATTCCACTATTAATGTGGGATGCAAATTGTGCTCAGCGCGGCAGTGTTTGATCTCCTGTGAGTAAGTATGCTGGCTCTGCTGCAGAGTCGTTCTTCCAACACCACTTGGGTGGCAGAAATGTGGGTATAAAATCCTCTGCTGTGGTTAGCAGAGCTCTTTCTACCAGCCATTCCTTAACTTTTCCTCAAGCTACTAACTTCAGAAGATAATTATTCTAAGGGTTACAAGTGTAAAATTCTAGTGAGCTTTAGTCTATCCAGAGCTGGTATCCGATAGCATACCACCTTGAAATCTGTCACTAACATGCATGTGTTGGGTTAATGGCCATCACACACAATCACTTTGGCCATGGTCCGTGGTAGATTAAGTTTACAAGTTTCAGTACAGTATTCAACCCTATACAAACGCGTGCAGCTCTGTTTAGCATAATTGTCTCATAAATCCCTCTTAGCGGGGCTGAATTTGGACCACAGGAAGTAGTCTGTTGGCTAGTAATTGCCAGGAGCCATTACCAAGCAAAGTGTCACTGGAAGTCTGAGGAGTAACTGTATGAAGTTAATAATAGACATTGAACTAGCTCTGCTATTGCTGTACACTAGACAGTCTTACAGTTAGAGGGTGAAATTAAAAACCTCCACTAGGAAGGAATGCTTGGTGGGGCCAGGAGGTGATCTTCAGCCTCATGTCTAAGGGAAGCTTGCGGAATTGTAGACTTAGCTGCTTTCCCGTCTCATCTCTGGGCAAGCTTTGGAGAGGCTATGAACTGAGACCTTGCACTGTGTGTAGAGAACAGGATTTCTGAAAATGTCCTGCTTCGGACACCTGCAGAGAGAGTTCTACATAATTCAGATCCCCCAGTGCTATGGGAACTTGTATAGATTGCGCTGTGTGACCTGAGGTGCAAAGTAACAGAACAGGACTTCAATTCCTGGTCAGCATACTGTAACCCCAGAACAGACGTCCTGCAGACCAGAACTCACTCACTCTGTTCTCTTTTTCATAACTGTGCTTTTGATAGCACATCTGCCCTCCCCAGACATGCATGTCATGCTAAATACCTGTGACATTCTAGGAGTGGTCTCATGCAGCCAGACTACATAGCACTATCTGTCTTTGAGATGATCCTTAGCAGAAGAGCTCTAGGATGGATGGAAAGTCAAATTTTGTAAATAAATAAAAGGGGGGTTTGTGTGGTTTTTTGTTTTTTTGTTTTTGTTTTCACAAGGGGTGTTTTTCCTAGTGTTGTGGGGGTGGGGCATCAAAATACACAACTGGTCCCCATCAAGGCCTTTTGTGTTTAATTATTGACATACAAAGCACTTCACTCAAAGAACAAAACTAGGTGAGTTTGATTTATGTGCATTTGGCACTAGAATCATAGAATACTAGGACTAGAAGGGACCTCGAGAGGTCATCGAGTCCAGTTCCCTGCCCTCATGGCAGGACCCAGTACTGTCTAGACCATCCCTGATAGACATTTATCTAACCTGCTCTTAAATATCTCTGGAGATGGAGATTCCGCAACCACCCCAGGCAATTTATTCCAATGCTTGATCACCCTGACAGGAACTTTTTCCTAATGTCCAACTGTGACGAGGCGGACAGGCCCCGCACTGATGGACAAGGGGTAGTCAAGGCCCAGCTGGTGGAGAAAGCCCCGCCCCTCCAGCCCTGCTGGGCATGTTTCCAGTAGAGGCTGGGTATAAAAGCAGAGGGAGCCCTGCAGCCAAGGACACCGCAGGATGAGGGAGTAGACCAGGCCAGGCCGGTGTTTCTGCAGCAGCTGAGACCAGAGGTGCTGCCCGTGCCTGACCCAGAGACAGAGCCAGCAGCTGCCATCACCAGGGAGGCAAGAGCATGCCCGCAACCCTGGCAGGTACTGACTCGGAGGCGAATGGGCCCCAGGAGAACCAGGGTGTGGTAGGAAGCAGCCCAGGGCAAAGGACTAAAAGCTTGGCTCGGCGTGTATCAGCCGGATTCCCCGCCAAGCGGGCAGGAGCCATAGGCCCTGCCTAAAGGGCCCTGAGCTGGGACCCGGTGGAGAGGGAGGGCCCAGGTCCCCCTACCACCCATTTTCCCTTCCCAGGAAATCAAACCCCGGGCCAGGAGAGGCTTCTCTGAGTGGCTAGGCCTTGAATACCATATTTACCCTGATAGAGGGGCATGGACTTGATAGTGAGACTGGTAATGTCGTATTTACCCTGATAGAATCATAGAACCATAGAGCTGGAAGAGACCTCAGAAGGTCATTAATTCCAGCCCCCTGCTCTAGGCAGGACCAATCCCAACTAAATCAACCCGGCCAAGGCTTTGTCAAGCCGAGACTTAAACATCTCTAGGAATGAAGACTCCACTACTTCCCTAGGGAACCCATTCCAGTGCTTCGCTACCCTCCCAGTAAAATTTTTCCTAATATCCAACCTGGACCTCTCCCACCACAACTTGAGACCATTGCTCCTTGTTCTGCCATAACAGCCTCTCTCCATCCTCTTTGGAACCTCCCTTCAGGAAGTTGAAGGCTGCTATCAAATCCCCCCTCACTCTTCGCTTCTGCAGACTAAACAGACCCAACTCCTTCAGCCTCTCCTCGTCGGTCATATGCTCCAGACCCCTAATCATTTTGGTTTCCCTCTGCTGGACCCTCTCCAATGCCTCCACATCCTTTTTGTAGTGGGGGGCCCAGAACTGGACACACTATTCCAGATGTGGCCTCACCAAAGCCGAATAAAAGGAAATAATGACATCTCTGGATCTGCTGGCAATGCTCCTCTTAATGCAACCTAATATGCCATTGCAAAATGCAGGACAATGTAGCACTTTAAAGACTAACAAGATGGTTTATTAGATGATGAGCTTTCGTGGGCCAGACCCACTTCCTCAGATCAAAGGAAGTGGGTCTGGCCCACGAAAGCTCATCATCTAATAAACCATCTTGTTAGTCTTTAAAGTGCTACATTGTCCTGCATTTTGCTTCAGCTACCCCAGACTAACACGGCTACATCTCTATCACTATTCTAATATGCCATTAGCCTTCTTGGCTGCAAGGGCACACTGACTCATATCCTGCTTCTCATCCACTGTAACCCCCAGGTCCTTTTCTGCAGAACTACTACTTAATTGGTTGGTCCCCAGCTTGTAACAATGCTTGGGATTCTTCCGTCCCAAGTGCAGGACTCTGCACTTGTCCTTGTTGAACCTCATCAAATTTCTTGTGGCCCAATCCTCCAATTTGTCTAAGTCACTCTGGACCCTATCCCTGCCCTCAAGCTTATCTACCTCTCCCCCTAGCTTAGTGTCATCCGCAAACTTGCTGAGGGTGCAATCCATCCCCTCATCCAGGTCATTAATAAAGATATTGAGCAAAACCGGTCCTAGAACCGAACCTTGGGGCACTCTGCTAGAAACCGACCGCCATCCTGACATTGAGCCGTTGATCACTACCCACTGTGCCCGGCCTTCAACTGTCTTACTGTCCATTTATCCACTCCACATTCCCTTAACTTGCTGGCAAGAATATTGTGGGAGACCATATCAAAAGCCTTGCTAAAGTCAAGGTATATCACATCCACTGACTTTCCCACGTCCACAGAGCCAGTTACCTCATCATAGAAGCTAATCAGATTGGTTAGGCATGACTTTCCTTTTGTGAATCCATGCTGACTATTCCTAATCACTTTCCTCTCTTCCGAGTGCTTCAAAATGGATTCCTTAAGGACACCTTCCATGATTTTTCCAGGAACGGAGGTAAGACTGACCGGCCTATAATTCCCTGGATCGTCCTTCTTCCCTTTTTTGAAGATGGGCACTACATTTGCCTTTTTCCAATCATCCGGGATTTCTCCCGATCTCCCCGACTTTTCAGAGGTAATGGCCGAAGGCTCCTCAAAGACATTTGCCAAGTCCCTCCATACCCTCGGATGCATTAAGTCCGGACCCATGGATTTGTGTATGTTTAGCTTTTCTAAATAGTTCCTAACCTGTTCTTTACCCACCAAGGGCTGTTCATCTTCATCCCATCTTGCATCACTTAGCGCATTAGTCGAGGAGCTGACCTTGTCCGTGAATAGAGGCAAAGAAAGCATTGAGTACTTCAGCTTTCCCCACATCATCTGTCACTAGGTTACCTCCTTCATCCGGTAGGGTCCCCGCACCCTCTCTAATCACCACCTTGTTAACATGCCTGTAGAAATCTTTCTTGTTATCCTTCACATCCTTAGCCAGTCGCAATTCCATTTGCGCTTTTGCCTTCCTGATAACCCCCCGGCATTCTCGAGCTAGACATTTAAACTCCTCCCTGGTCATTTGTCCAAGTTTCCACTTTCTGTAAGCTTCCTTTTTGTGCTTAAGTTCACCAAGGATTTCCCCTGTTAGCCAATCCGGTCTCCTACCATGTTTGCCTCTCTTGCTACGCATCGGGATGGTTTCTTTCTGTGCCTTCAATAAGGCTTCTTTAAAATACTGCGAGCTCTCCTGGACTCCTTTCCCCTTCATGTTAGCGTCCCAGGGGATTCTGCCCATCAGGTCTCTGAGGGAGTCAAAATCTGCTTTTTTTAAGTCCAAGGTGTGTATTTTACTACTCTCTTTTCTTCCTTTGGTCAGGATCCTGAAATCTACCATCTCATGATCACTGCTTCCCAGGTTGTCACCCACCTCTACTTCCCCTATCAGTTCCTCCCTGTTTGTGAGCAGAAGATCAAGCTGCACACGGCCCCTGGTCGGATCCTTCAGCACTTGTCTCAAGAAGTTATCCCCAACATTCTCCAAAAACTTCCTGGATTGCCTGTGTACTGCTGTATTGGTTTCCCAACAGATGTTGGGAATAGAGAGGCATGGACTTTATAGTTTGAGACTGGTAATGTTGTATTTACCCTGATAGAGGGACATGGACTTGTATGTTGGGACTACTAGGGTTGTATTCACCCTGATAGAGCAGGCAATGGGCCCGTAAGAGAGGGGGCACACCCCACGCTGGGGCGTACCCCCTGACACCAACCTAAACCTCCCTTGCTGCAGTTTAAGCCCATTGCTTCTTGTTCTGTCTTCAGAGGCCAGGAAGAACAGGTTTTCTCCCTCCTCCTTGTGACACCCTTTTAGATACTTGAAAACCGCTATCATGTCCCCTCTGTCGTCTTTTCTAAACTAAACAAGCCCAGTTCTTTCAATCGTCCTTCGTAGGTCATGTTCTTTAGACCTTTAATCATTCTTGTTGCTCTTCTCTGGTCCTTCTCCACTTTCTCCACATCTTTCTTGAAATGTGGCACCCAGAACTGGACACACTACTCCAACTGAGGCCTAATCAGTACAGAGTCGAGCGGAAGAATGACTCCTTGTGTCTTGCTCACAACACACCTGTTAATGCATCCTAGAATCATGTTGGCTCTTTTTTTTTTTGGGGTGGGGGAGCAAACAGTATCACACTGATTTATTTAGCTTGTGGTCCACTATAACCCCTAGATCCGTTTCTGCCGTACTCCTTCCTACACAGTCGCTTCCCATTCTGTATGTTTGAAACTGATTGTTCCTTCCTAGGTGGAGCACTTTGCATTTGTCCTTATTAAACTTTATCCTGTTTACCTCGGACCATTTCTCCAGTTTGTCCAGATTATTTTGAATTATGATCCTATCCACCAAAGCAGTTGCAACCCCTCCAAGCTTGGTATCATCCGCAGACTTAATAACCGTACTCTGTATGCTGATATCTAAATTGTTGAAGATATTAAACAGAACTAGTCCCAAAACAGACTCCTGCAGAACTGCACTTGTTACTCCTTCCCAGCAGGATTGTGTATCATTAATAGCTACACTCTGGGAACGGTTATCCAGCCAGGTATGCACCCACCTTATAGTAGGATGTTAAAATGTGGCTCATTGACTAGTCCATAGGCACTTCCGCATTCCTCCTTTGAAATGTACAAGAGCCCCTTCTGGGGCTCTTGTACATTTCAAAGGAGGAATGTGGAACTCAGAGTACAATCCAGGGTGGGAAGTCCCGCTGACTCTGGGCTGCATTCAGGTGCCTGCTTTGAAATTCACAAGAGTCCCCAGCGGGAGCTGTTGTGCATTTCAAAACCGTGGATCCAGGAGTCAGCAGGGGACTCTTAGTAGAGTGTGTGTTGCTAGGTGGCATTTTAAAGGGGCTGCCTAGGATCAGCTGGGGTCTCCCCAGCTGACCCTAGCCTCCACTGCCTCTTTAAAATGGGGGGAGGCCGCACTTTCAAAGGGGAAGCTGCCACACAGCCCTCGGCCTCTTATGTTTAAAAAGTAGAGCCGCAGTGAACCTCCTTATCGACTAATTGAATAGTGGATGGACATTCCATCCACTATTCAATTAGCTTCCTTACTGCTATTTAACATCCCTAATAGAAATGCATTGCAATCTCCATTGGCTGGTCTCCATGTAAGCCAGAAATGCCATACACTATTGTTAGTGTAGCCACACAAACCATCGCCTCGAATATGCAGGTATCTGGCCCTAGATACCTCTTGGAAAACATTACTGGAATGTATTTGCAACTTGTAGGAATAGTAGAGGTTTGAAAAGGGAAACACTATTTCTGAACTCTAAGTCTCTTGCCTGTGAAACATCAAACAAAAGACAGTGAGAACAGAAGGCTTCTAAAATCAGCAGCTGATTTTTTTATTTATTTGTTTACTTAAATTAGCCCTCCTACAGCTCTGTAAGCAGCCAGCAGCTGAATGTACACAAGTTCCTGCTCTCTGTGGCTAGTGCCTGCTGGTCTCTTGTGATCTTGCTCAAGGAGCAAGGCTTGTGTTAAGGGTAGGGCTTTTGGGCAGTAATTAAAAACCTGGTACCTCTTTTCTACAGATCCAATTAGTTCTCTTCCAACTATTGTAAGTCAGCAGCTGAATGGTGCCTGCTGTTAGCCATGGAAACAGAGGCCAGGTCAGCAGAAATAACTTTCCTATCCTGCTATTTTTTTTAAGCAATTTCATATTTGTGCTTCTCTCTGGCCCTTGTTTCCAGGGCTAGGCTCCTGGTGACTGGCTCACAGCCATAGCTGAGAGAGAACTTGCTTGTAGCCATCAGCTGCTAACTCTTTGATTTAATCTCCTTATTGAGACTTCAGAAATCAACTCTGGATTTTAAGAGCTGGTTGGCAACATAACTGCCACTACATTTATGATAACTGCTGTCTAATGTCTGGAGGCGTGAGTGCAGGCCAAGGCTCTGATCCCAGGGCTGTAACTGACTTGCAGCGTGGTGTTGGATAAATCACTTTTCTCTTGGCTAAATGGGGTTAGCAGGGACGTTAGCAGTGATGTGAGGATTAGTTTGTAAAACACTTTGAATATTAATATTGGTTCTCAAGCATTTTTGAGAGCAGAGGAATAAGCAAGAGCATGCTGGTACAATGTGAGTAAAGACTCTAGTCCTCTGAAGAAGTAGGCTGTGCCCACAAACTCATGATACTATCTACGGTACATGTTTTGTTAGTCTCTGAAGGCATGTCTACACTTGCACCCTCTTTCGAGAGAGGGATACAAATGAAAACATTCAAAATTGCAAATGAAGCCAGGATTTAAATATCCCGTGCTTCATTTGCATATTCACGTTATGGCGCCATTTCGAAATATTGCCATAATTTCGAAATAACAGTTGCTGTTAAGATTCAGATATTTCAAGAGAAAACCCTTCTCTTGAAATAACGATAGAAATGTAGCCGTGTTAGTCTGGGGTAGTTGAAGCAAAATGCAGGACAATGTAGCACTTTAAAGACTAACAAGATGGTTTATTAGATGATGAGCTTTCGTGGGCCAGACCCACTTCCTCAGATCAAATAGTCATACTTGAAATAACGCTATTTGAAATAGCGCCATACCGCAAATATGCAAATGAAGCACGGGGTATTTAAATCCCAGCTTCATTTGCAATTTCGAGTGTCTTCATTTGCATCCCTCTCTTGAAAGAGGGTGCAAGTGTAGACATACCCTAAGGTGCTGCAGGGCTGTTTGTTGTTTAAGGTTTTTTTTCATGCATGTGGTGGTCAGAGCAGTGATTAGGTTCTATTTTGACTCAGCTAGCTGAACAATATCCCATGGTTAAGGATTAAACCTTGGAAACCCAAGATGAACCAGTTGCCTCTCAAACTCTGCTGAGCTGCAGCTGGGAGTTAGAAGTTTAACTCCTATTTATGAACTGACTGTCGGGGAGGTGCCTAATACTTGTGTTAATAGTGTGCAAGTGTTTGTGACCAGTGCCCTTAACTAAGAACAGATATTGCACAAAACAGAAACATTGTGTCTACTTCTCCCTGGGAAACCAACTTAATCTTTGGTGTGTTAAAAAGCAAATGTATGTTAAAGTGCTTCCATTACAAAATGCAAAACTTTACATGGATGGGATTGAAAATAGGTTCTTGCTCCAAGAATGGGGGGATCAGAGTTTATATTTCCTGCTTTCAAAACTTTTCTGGGCACAACTTTTTTCCCTGATCTTCCAAACTTTTGGAATAGAATTTTGTCTGTTGCCTTGGATTATTTTGGCTGGTGAAAAATCTGTTTCAGTTGGAAGCTTTATAATCTAGGTTACAAGGTCCATGTGTTAGCATTTCTTCTATTGAAGATGTCTGCAGTTTCTTAGCTGCAGGTTTAAGTGAGAGTCTCATGGCTTTCCTTGCCCTTGGTGCCAGAACTGGAAGTCTTTGTCCTGACAATTATGATGATGATGCAACACCATATATGTCATGCTAGTGGTTTTTAGAGATGTGACTGGGTAACTGCTTATCCAGTAAGCATCATCCTTACCGGGTACTGGTTAACTGGGAGCAGCACAGCGGCCTGCAGCTGGTGGGGGCTGCTCCAGTACCATCGGGGGGGGAGCAGGAGCCACCTGCCCCCCACACTGTAGGGCTGACTGCTGCTGTCCATCACCACTGCACAGAGGGGGGCTGCAGTAGCAGCCCTGAGTGGGGGAGGGAGGGGAGTGAGAGTGGGATCCACCTTAATTGGCTAACTAGTTAACTGATTGATCGGGATTTTACTTCCCTAGTGGTTATTTAGTTGGGGACCAGATGGCCATAAATCTGCTGCCATTTATCAGTGGTTTAGAAATCCATCCCCAACCGACATCTAAAAAATATACAGACGCACAAATTACACTTGATCCAGCCTGAAGTGCTGCTGGTTGGTGGGTGTTGCGTTTACACTGTCAGCAATTTCTTAAATTGGACCAAAAAGAAGCTGTGTAATTTTTCTCTTGTAGGTCAGCCATCAAATTCTTGCCTGCCTTGTGTGAGACTGTAATACAAAAATAATGGTATCTTTTCTGTGCTGAGTTAGCATACGTAACACTTGATGGCATGGATTTTTCACTAGCTGTCTTGCACTTTTCTTCCAAACATCTTGTTCAGCTCTGAGCCAGCACCTTTCCTCTGATCTCACGCTCACAAGTCTGACTGCAAGCTTCCTTTGACTCTAGCAGCAATGAGTTAGCTTCCTTATCTGGATTTCACGGCATGCCAACACACCCAGGCATTGCAGTAAGTAGTGTGGTGTACTTATTGCTGTACCACACAAGTACAGTTTTCTGCAAGGTTCTCAAAGAGCAAAGAAGCACATACAGGAACAGGGCCTGAAGTGCATTAGTTACACCCTCTGTCTGGGGAAACTGATCCAACTGAATAGCGTGGAATCTAGGTGCGGGAAGGAGGTGGTAAACAGTGGCTGAGCTGGCTCCAAACCTGTTCCTTGTGCAACAGCGGACAGCAGTGACTCCCCTCTCCCCCTCCCCCTCAGCCCCTCTAGAATTAGCATTGCTTGGGATTAGCGTTTTACCTTACTGAAAACAAGGCTGCCCTCGTCTCATAGTACTTTTGTCGCATGTTTCTTTAAGTAATCTAATGGGTCAGACAGGGCACTGGGACCCTGAAGACCTGGGTTTGACTCCTTGCTCTGCCCCAGCTGCCTAGATAACTTGGGCAGTTAAGTCATCTCAGCCTCCGTTTCCCCACCTGTAAAACCAAGATAATGAGTGATCCACTCTGAGATCTCCTGATGCTCACAACTAGATAAGCCAGATCACTGTCCATTTCAGGAGAAGCTGCCTTCTCCAGTAAGCAGCAGCAGACCAGAGACACAGGTTTCAGACTGGTGGGAATGTATCACTCTCCCTGGTTCATGATATTCTTTCTGCTTCTCAAGTGATTGATTGTGGCACTGATGTCAGAGGCTTTCACGCACTCTGCCCTTAGAGCCGCCTTTGATACCTGCTGCTTTTAGTGGGCATGCTTTGATGCCTCCCTTCCAAGAGCCTGTCATTCTCTCCTTCTCTTCTCTGGCCTAGAGAAATCCCGTCTCATATCCATTCGTAATGCTGCTGTAAAAATCACTTCCTGGTCTGGCTCTTTGAGCCTGTCACCTCTCCAGTGGCTCCACCCCCTCCAACAGAAGCTCCTTATCTTCACTTTCAACGCCCTTTACAGCCCACCCCATTCTGCCTGTCATCTCAGGCACTAGCAAGATGTTGACAGCTGCCTCTGCTCTGCCAGTCCTAGCAGCTTTCATCATCCCCTTGCTGCACTTTCTGGCCAGCTCCTTTCCCCCATTCTGCCCCTCGTGCATGGGAGGAGCCCCCCACAAACATTTGCAGAGTTGTCTCAGTGTCCCCTACAAGAAACTTGATAGGCGTGTGCTATACAAAGAGCCTTGCCGAAGGTTCAGTGTAATCCCCTCCTGCGGGTGTGTCTGAGGGGTCTTAGCAGCAGATATCAACTCGCTCTCAGTTGATGTTTTTGGAACTCTACCTGGGCTCTGTGTGGCCTGTGACTAAAGCGCTTTATTTTGCTGTCGTGTGAGCTTGCATCGTGCCGTTCAATTTGAAGGCTTCCAGAGTAATTTAGGGACTGAATTCAACAGTGGAGTACTTTGTCCTTTCTGTGGCTATGGTATCTTGGCACTTACGCCTCCTTATCAGCCGAATAGGTGAACTCTGTTGGCTTGGTCAGCATTGTACTGGTTTATGACCGGCCTTTACTTGGTCCTACATCTCCTGTACACACAGCACATAAGAGAGGGTGATTATCACTGAGCCATTATCTCACTTTAGTGCAAAGAACAAACTTTCACAGAATTTCCCCAGGAGTTATAACTTGAGTACGTTCTGTGGACCAGTTTACACTAGTCATTTTGCTGAACAAAGTTAATGCTGATTTGTTTTTTTTATCACCCCCAATAAATACAATCCCTCTGACTCAGGTTAGAGTAATGCTGTAATTCAGGGGTGGGGAACCTAAGGCCCAGGGGCCAGATGCATCCCCCAGCTTGCCTGGATCTGCCCCCTGAGGCTCAGGGCTCCCACTGCCTCCCTGCAGCCTCTTCTAGGCTGGGCCCCCCGATGCTCTAAAGTGCGAGGGGAATGTGGGGAGTGTCTGCTTCTCAGTTGGGGTCATGTCAGTGAGGGGTCTCCTAGTTTTTTGCTTCTCACGTGTGTGGTCCCTGACAGATTTTTTTTTTCCCCCTGTGGACCAGCAGCCCCTGGCCTAAAAAAGTCCTATCATCCCCGCTCTAATTCATTTAACCACAAACTTGAAGCTAACCTTTGTGGAAGAGGGCAGGCTAGTACAAGGATGGGCTCTTTTGAGGCCTTTTCTACATGGTTTTTGTATTGGGGTGTCAGGATTGGGCATCTTGCATGTGTGTACCTGCGCACTCTATCCCCAGCGCAGCTAAAGCAGCTTGCCCCCAGATGCGGAACCAGTTACACTTAGAGCTTATTCCCTTTCCCACATGAGGACAATTATACTCGTGTAAGCATCTACCACCAGTAGTCGCTCCTCCGGGCTCTGTGGGTTGTATGGTTCCGCTAGAAGACTGTACTGCTGTAAGATGGCTTTCATGCCAGGGAGTGATCGGAACCACCCCTCCTTCCATGTTGCTTGGAAAAGATGGCTTATCCTGGTGTGCAGCGCCTGCTGTCATACTCCTGGGGCACTAGTTTCATACTTATTCCCCAGACGCATGCTGTTTTACAACACTGCGGGTTTCCCATCAGTTCTGAGCTCGATTGACCCCTAATAGCTTCCCATTAAACAAACCACAGCTGCAATGTAAGTAACTCTTAATATGTGAAAACAAAAGCAAACCTGTGACGTGGTCACAAATGCCATTGTAGGAAGAGTCCTGCAAGCCCTGTACAAATCCTGTTGCGTGTCTTGTGCTGTGACTGGTAGCACTCCAGGTCCTCTCTGCTCCCAGCAGAGCCTTGTTTTACTTACCATGTGGTCAGTGACAGAGCAAAAACCGTGCCTCGAATAGAATCTACTGGAGCCTTGTTTCTGTACTGGCTGAATTTCTTAAGGCTAAACGAGTGCAGTTATAGTGCAGCTGTAACCCTGAGACCACTGTGCGTAAGCTCGTACTCATGTCCCTGCCTTGGCCATTCCCCCTCTTATGTCTAATGTAGAGTCACTGCAAGCCCTGAGTGAGGGGTGGCACGTAGACCAGCCACCAGGCCAAGAACTGTCCCATAGCTTGGAATCCTTGCTCGAGGGAGAGCTAACCTGGGCAGTCCTATACCTTGTCCTGTTTACTTCCAGGCTGGCTTGGCTGGTGTGTTGTAGTGAGCAGAGACCACGGCCTAGCTCTCTGAGCAATCTGCATAGGGTGGGCAGGAAGGGCTTTTATGTGCATGGGTGTAGAGAGAGCTGGGGGACTTGGGTCTTCAGTCTTCACTGTTGATTTCTGCCTTGAGGGCCCAGTCCTGTAACCTGTAAGGGTCTAAAGATTTGTCCCCTACTGTGTAGTGTTTTGTATGAGGGTGGTGGTACCGTGCCTGAACAGTTAACAAGGTTAAATTAATGCTTTTTGGGTAGGGGGCTGGAGGTATTGGCTAGTGCTAGCTGGAGCAAACTACAACTCTCTCTCTGTGTGTGTTGCTGTTAGTTGGGATATGTCTGTTCTGAGCCATTATTAGTAAGTTTCACTTTCACACTGAAATGAAATATCCCCTTGATCATGTTTCCATCAGTCTGGTGTGTTCATGAGGGGGCAGGCACCACGACAGACCTGCATATTACTGCTAGTGGGGATCCCAGAGATCTGTGGGCACATCCTTGGTTGTAATTAGTTGCCTGGCATATTATTGCAAGTGAGTCCCTCAGGCCATTTGGAACGATGGACTGTGTTTACGGCACAGCAAGATGATAGTAACCGAGTCTTGCAAAATCGTATACCTCTGCAATCTATATTGGCCAAACTGGACAGTCTCTGACACAAAGGAGAAGCGGACAGACATCAGGCGTGGTAACACACACAAACCTGTGGAGGAACATTTTAACCTATGTGGACACTTAATCATGGGTTTAAAAGTAGCATCCTTTTATAAGGAATTTTACTAACCAATTTGAGTCTGCTGAACTGGAATTCATTTAAAATTTGACACTGTCGTGGGGCTTAAATAAAGATATCAGCTGGTTGATGCACTACAAAGCTAACTTCCTCTGTCTTTGGCATTCACATTTTCATATCAAAAGCTATAAATGGGACACATCCAGCCCACTTAATTAGCTTAATTAACACAGGTCCTACAATTGACAGATAACTGCATTTGCTGTTGTATGTATCTTGGATTCTGTAACTTCCACTCCAGCTCTTCTGAGGAAGTGGGTTTTACCTGCCAAAGCTCATGATCCTCTCCTTTGTTAGTCTCTAAGGTGCCACGGGACTACTTGTTTCAGAATAAACAGTTATTTCCAGTTCAGATTGTTCCCATTTGTGCTTGACTGTTCTAAGCACTCTTTTATGTCAGTAGAATTGTATCCACACTAGGCTGTCCCACTTCTAACTATCAGTGTAGTTAAAGCATTGCAACTCTTACGTGCAGACATTCCAGACAAGTCCTGAAGATGAATTTGCTGCAGCATGCACACCTCCTCTGGATCCTGCTCTGTTCCTATTAAGAACTGGTGTAATTACAAAAAACAGCCAATAGTCTGGCAGCACCTTAGAGACTAACAGAACATGTAGATGGGATCATGAGCTTAATGCACTCGTTCATCACTAGAGGCTTTTAAGAACAGATTAGACAAACACCTGTCAGATGGTCCAAGACCATCTAGACTTGCTGTGAATGCAGGAAACTGGACTTGATGACCTTCAAGGACCATTCCAGTTCTAGAAATCGATGATTCTTTCTCATGATTTTGGGAATCCCGCGTCAGGATTTTTGCATGCATGGGGGTTACTGGCTTCCTTTCCCGGAGTTGCAGGGGGAGGGAAAACATCATTGATCATTTAGTAATAGATCCTGTTACTAAAGGGCCTATTGAACAGAAAGTAAGAGTTTGTGGAAGAAACTGAGCTGGGTTAAGTTTTTTGTTTTGCAAAATCAAAATATGCAGTCTTTGGCCAGCCTGGAAACAGACCTCTCCTCTTTATTTCTAAGTGAATCATAGAATACTAGGACTGGAAGGGACCTCGAGAGGTCATGGACTCCAGTCCTCTGCCCTCATGGCAGGACCAAATACTGTCTAGACCATCCCTGATAGACATTTATCTAACCTACTCTTAAATATCTCCAGAGATGGGGATTCCACAACCTCCCTGGGCAATTTATTCCAGTGTTTGACCACCCTGACAGTTAGGAACTTTTTCCTAATGTCTAACCTAAACCTCCCTTGCTGCAGTTTAAGCCCATTGCTGCTTGTTCTAACCTCAGAGGTCAAGATGAACAAGTTTTCTCCCTCCTCCTTATGACACCCTTTTAGATACCTGGGGAAAAAAAAAGTGTTACTAAGAGAGTTGAATATTGCTTCTCTGTGCTCCCTGACTTTTAAAAGATGTGCCCGAACTGTCTGGTTATCTGTAACCCTTGTGTTGTACGCAGTCTGGCTGCTGCATGACGCAGCCTGATGCATCTGGCCTCTTGTTTGTCTTCTGAATGTAATGGGTCATATTTACTCTTCTCCCCTCACGCCCTCCCTGTTTACACCACAGATTTCACTGCAGTTCCCCTAGGGATAAATTTAGCCCAGTAAGTGACCTTCTAACTCAGGTATGTTCGTTGCCCTGTCTGAGAGCACTGGAGTTGCCTTACCGCCATGCATGATGATTGGAAAAAGCAATTAGACTGCTGCAGGGTGAGAACTATGGGGATAGTTACTATAACAGTGGAACAGGATTTTTTTTTCCTCTGGGGACAGCTGTGTTGGGATGGGTGGTTCTTCCAGGGAAATGCTTTTTAGTTATAATAGCACACATGGATTCTTCTTTGGCCTTCCCCTCTCCGACAGGAAACTTTTCCATCTTCCTGGGAACCGATTGCAACAGTTCTGGCTCTCAGGCAGCATCTTTGCCTTTACTCTGCAAAGGAGAGGACCCCAGGAATACAGCTGTCCCCTGGGCCATTTGGAACTATTGACTGTGTTTATGGCACAGCAAGATAATAGTAACTGAGTCTTGCAAAGTCATGTGGTATCTAATAAATATTTCCTAGCAATAGGACTTTTGAATCTGCAGAAAGATAAGAAGTGGGGCGGGAGGGGGAAGCCAGGTGCCCCTCTGCAATGTATATTGGCCACACTGGGCAGTCTGACACAAAGGGTAAGTGGACACACATCAGGCGTGGTAACACACACAAACCTGTGGGGGAACATTTTAACCTATGTGGACACTTAATCATGGGTTTAAAAGTAGCCATCCTTTTACAGAGGAATTTTACTAACCAATTAGTCTGCTGAACTGGAATTCATTTACAAATTTGACACTGTCGTGGGGCTTAAATATAGATATGAACAGATGGAAGATGGAAGATCCTATGACCTGTGGAGCTAGAAACGAATGTGGTGTGCTGTTTTGTATGTAAAGCCAGGCCATGAAAAGTCATCACAAGATCCAGCTTCTTAAACACAAGTTGCTTCCTTGTTAAAGCCTCAGTTTTTTTACTCAATGATAGCTATTTGTCTGGGCCAAGGCAAACAGAAAATTCAGTGCCATCTCTCACCTGCTCACCCCTAAAAAAACAGGAACAATTAGCTAAACTGTTTTAAGATTAGAAGCTAGTCTGTTTCCTTCACTAATCTTCTCTTGGGTAGCAAGTCTGAAGCTTAGCTATTTGTGGGTCCTGTTTGGAGGTAAGGGCCTTTTTATTCAATAGTGCCTAGCACTTATAATTGACAGCGAAAATTTTTTTTAGCTTAATTTGGAAGACGAGAGAGAATTCCAGTCTAGACCCCAGCTGTGTCCTATCCTTCAATAGGATATCAAGCCTTCTGGATAAGAGAGAAGTGGTGGATGTGGTATATCTAGGCTTTAGTAAGACATTTGACACGGTCTCGTATGACCTTATCAGTAAGCTAGGGAAATATAACCTAGATGGGGCTACGATAGGGTGGGTGCATAACTGGCTGGACAACCGTTCTGAGTAGTTATTAATGATTCACAATCATGCTGGAAAGAGCATAACAGGTGGGGTTCCGCAGGGATCTGTTTTGGGACCGGTTCTGTTCAATATCTTCACCAGTGATTTAGATGATGGCATAGAATATGATTATTAAATTTGCAGGTGATACCAAGCTGAGAGAGGTTGCAAGTGCTTTGGAGGATAGTCAAAATTCAGCATGATCTGGACAAACTAGAGAAATGGTCTGAGGTAAACAGGCTGAAGTTTAATAAGGACAAATGCAAAGTGCTCCACTTAGGAAGGAACAATCTGTTTCACACATACAGAATGGGAAGTGACTGTCTAGGAAGGAGTACGGCAGAAAGGGATCTAGGGGTCATAGTGGATGACAAGTTAAACATGAGTCAGTGTGATGCTGTTGCAAAAAAAGCAAACATGATTCTGGGCTGCATTAGCATGAGAGTTATGAGCCAGGCATGAGAAGTCATTCTTCTGCTCCACTCTGCACTGATTGGGCCTTAGTTGGAGTATTGTGTCCAGTTCTGGACACCGCATTTCAAAAAAGATGTGGAAAAATTGGAGAAAGTCCAGAGAAGAGCAACAAAAATGATGAAAGGCCTAGAAAACATGAGCCATGAGAGAATACTGAAAGAAATTGGGCTTTAGTTAAGAAAAGAGAAGACTGAGAGGGGCCATGATAGCAGTTTTCAAGTATCTATAAAGGGTGTTACAAGGATAGGACAAGAAGCAATGGGCTTAAATTGCAGCAAGGGAGGTTTAGGTTGGACATTAGGAAAAACTTCCTACCTGTCAGGGTGGTTAAACACTGGAATAAATTGCCTATGGGGTGTCATAAAATCTCCATCACTGGAGATATTTAAGAACAGGTTGGATAGATGGGATGGTCTAGACCAGTGGTACAAGTACCATTAGGGGAACTCAAGAGAAGTCGGGGGGGGGGGGGGGGATATCAACACAACTGAAATTTGGAGAACTGAATTTTTGTTAGGTTTTACTGCGTTTTATTATTTTTCTACTTTTTATGCCCAAAAATTGAATCGCCACCCAGCTACAATTAAGTTGTTTAAACAAATGTGTTGCAACGATAAGGAAAAAACTGTCTGAAAACTGTAGGCATGTTGGGGTTCCCCTGACTCTGCACCCCTATAGCAGCAAATAAGTCTCCACCAGCCAGTAAAATAGAGAGGGTTTATTGCTTCTCCAGGATACAGCACAGCACAGACGTGATGTGGGTATAAGGAGTTGGGCTGATGGCCCTAGACCTCTTGGGACAGGGGTGCATAGCCCCCCAGAACTTGCAGCACTCTGCTTAGTCTCCTCTCTTCATGTCATCCCAGCCAAAAACTGCTCAGCTCCCAGGCCCTGCCCCCAGCCAGCTGGCTGTCTGTGCCTGCCTCCCTCCCTTTGTCTCTCCCCCGGGAAGAGACTTATCTGCTCAGGCTGGGACTAGGTGTCTGGGCCAATACACATGTGGGTGAGTCAGTGGAAATCACACATCAGTGTAGAGGGACCCTGGGTTACAGAGCAGACAGCACCCCCACTTCGTGTCAGTAGGTACTGGGGGTACTTTTGGAAAAAGGGGGGGTACGTTATTAAAAAAAGAAAAGGTTGAGAAATACTGGTCTAGATGGGACTGGACTTGATGACCTCTCGAGGGCTCTTCCAGTTCTGTGATCTACAGAGAACGAGACCTTGTAGCTATGGGAGAGTTCTAAAGCCTTTGGATTTGGAAGTCTGGTTTCTTTGACAGGAATGGGAATGTGGGTGTCAAGGCAAAAGACTTGAGGCTGCCAGCAATAAATGAAGTAGTGTTTCTGGGCTAGCATATGTGCTTCAAACTTGTCCAGCTGTTTGTAGTTCAAAGTACAGCGCTATCATTTAAGCTGAGGCAATAAAAGATTCCTTTCAAGGTTGTATTGAAGATAGGCTTTGTTGCAGTATGTTTTGCAGAGTTCATAAGACCTGCCAGTGTGCAAAGTCTCATCTCAAAAGTCTTTCTTGTGTGACTCAAATATGCTTTGTTTGGCTGACCTGTCCCTTAATAATCATACAAAATAGTGATGATAAAAGCGAAGGATCCCAGCTTTCCAGTGTGCTGGACCATTTGACGCCTCATCTCCCTAAATGATCCGACCAAGACGCTAGATGGCCGTTGGTTCCTAGTGGTCCTTGGTTCTAAGGCTACCACTGCTTAGAGACAGCACTGGATCTGAGTAACTTGTATATCTTACCTGCATCTTGTCTCCCGGCTCCTCTTGAACATGATGTGAGTGACTAGCATGTGTTTCCTGACCGTCGTGATGATACGAGGCCTGTGTTTCTATGTAGACCGGGTATGAGTGCAGTCAGCCATAGGCAGCTGGGAATCAGATTGTTGAGGAGACCGACTGAAAGAACGTGGTTGGTAACAGTGGCCGTGCTGGCTGGTAGGGAAAGATGCATTGTCTCCTTACACCCACGGCTCTTGGAGATGGAGCCCACTCCACTCGGTGTGCTTCAGCTGTTCCTAGTCACCAGGCCAGATTTTAATGCTGGGCCCCTGGTGGGGTATGTTGGCAAAGGGGATGATGCCTGGCCTGGTACAGTCCTGAGAGATCCTGCCCCGGGGCTAGCAGTGTCTCTCCTGAGCTTTAGTAAACCCCTGTAGAGCACTCTGTGCTGCCAGCCTCTGCCCCATTGTCTCCTGGGATTTCAGTTCTCTCAGCAGCTGACTCTCCCACAGCTACCAAATGGCTCTGCCTGCTTGCTGGCCCCGAGGGGAAGGTACAACGCTTACACCAGCCTAGCAAAATCAGGAAAACTGCCTGGCTTACTGGAAACTGAAATCACCTCGCCCCTCTTGCAGAAAGCCCTGCTGATCGCTTCTGGACTCTTGCCCCCACCTATGGAAATGGCGAGGCGGAACTCCGATTTGTTTCTGAGTTGTGCTCATACGATTGAGCCACGTCCATTGTTGCTTAGGCGTTCAGCATGATTAAACTAAGGCTGAAACCCGTACTCCACTGAGGCCAATGGGATGGGGGAGAGGACAGGGTTTATTCTGCAGTCTGAGTTAACTGAGACTAAACGAGACAGGACGATGCAGCACTTTAAAGACTAACAAGATGGTTTATTAGGTGATGAGCTTTCGTGGGCCAGACCCACTTCCTCAGATCAAATTGTGGAAGAAAATTGGCACGACCATATATACCAACGGGATTCAATCAAAAAAGTGAACACATCCCTTTGGTATATATGGTCGTGCCAATTTTCTTCCACAATTTGATCTGAGGAAGTGGGTCTGGCCCACGAAAGCTCATCACCTAATAAACCATCTTGTTAGTCTTTAAAGTGCTGCATCGTCCTGTCCTTTGTTTCAGCTAGACTGGACTAACACGGCTACATCTCTATTAACTGAGACGAGAGAGAGTATCTCGTGCCCGTGTTCTAATGGAGGTAATGTAAATGTGTATGTGAACTACAATAGAAATCCCAGGCTATATTTGGCTCCATGGAGGCAGAGATCAAACTTAGCCAGGCAAATTGGATTAGTTTTTCGGACTGAATCACAGAAGCAGTAGATGCATAACGAGTTCTAGCCTCGGCCGTTTGATACAACCCCTTACATAGTGCAATGTTAAATCAAATCAGAAGTGCCATGTGGCATCCAAACTGACCGAAGGACAATTGAACAAAAGGGAACAAGCAGGAAAGCATTTGTGGATACTGAACTGGAGGGTGGCATGCAGATGAATACAGAAAAGTGTATTTGTGTTTTCCCCTAGTAGTAGCATCTGAACGTTTGGTGCCAGTGGGAGGGAAGAACGGAAGCAGTAATAGCTGAAAGACTCCTGGAGTGATTGTATCCGTGCATGGTAGGAGCAATGAGAAGTGAACTAAGTTTTGGCCTGGGTATCTAGAGGCATTTTCACAAAGGTGATAGTCCCTTTCTGTGCTGCCCTGGTGTAACTGCGTGTGAAAGACTGCACTGAGATTTGCAGAGGTCTTTAGTGGAAATCGGCCCTCACTTAAACTTGGACACTCTGAGGCTACTTGAGAAGCAGTTAGTGATCTGCGAACAAAAATGTTCACTTAACATTTCAACTGGTTACTATACTGAGACGCTGAATGGTAGGTAGTGTGGGCATGCTTTTTGAGTGACAGGCACACGAGTCCCTCTAGATCTTCAGTATTGGGTAAATGAACTGAAGCAATCTAAATTGGGCTGTCAAGTGACTAAAAGCAAGAGTCATTCTATTTTTTAAACAATCGAATACTATATTTAAATATTGTTTTCCGCATTTGCAAATGGATTCAAATTACTATGCAGAATACAAGGTGTATAGTGCTCACTTGATAGATAATTAATTTGCACCATAAAAAACAAGAGATTGTATCTTTATTTACCTGATACAAGTACCGTAATGCAGTGTTTCTCAACCAGTGGTACGAGTACCCTTTGGGGTACTCGAAGTCTGGGGGGCATGTCAATACAACTGAAATTTGGCGAAAACTGAATTTTTGCATTAAGTTTTACTGTGTTTTATTATTTTTGTACTTTTTATACCAAAAATTTCATTACCCACCTGGCTACGATTAAGTTGTTTAAACAAATGTGTTGCAATGGTAGAAAAAAAATTTCTCTGAAAACTGTAGGTACTGGGGGGTACTTATAATTTTTTTAAAGGGATACTTTATAAAAAAAAAGTTGAAAAGCACTGCTGTAGTGCAGTCCCTTTACCATGAAGTTAAACTTGCAAATGTAGAATTGTGGTGTTTTTTAAAAAAAAAAACCCTACATTGAAAAACTAAGCTCTAAAATTTGATGCTGTTTTTAGGTCCACTTGATCCTGCTTCTTGTTCCGCCAGTTGTTTAGACAAACAAGTTTGGTTACAATTTGCAGGAGAGAACTAGGGATGTCAACGAGTAGGCAGCAAAGTGTGGGAGGGAAGCAGGTTAAAAGTCGGTTCCCCCCCAGCCGGTGCTGCCTGTCCCCTCTTTTTCCCCCCCCCATCAAAGGCAGCAGCATGAAGCAGGCAGGGGAGGCTTCTGCAAAGCAGCCTCTGTCCACGGCAGGCCTGAATTCCCCACGGACAGAGGCTGCTGTACATCCTGTGGTCAGGCTCAGATCCCCACGGACAGGGGCTGTTGCCACCCTGTGCTGCCTTTGTATCAGACGCAGCAGCGCTGGGCGGCAGGCAAGCAGCTGGCCCCCACAAGGGGGACTGGTTATTTAAACTGATAGAGACGTAGCAGCGTGGGGTGTCAGGGTACTCTCTGGGAGTGAGGCCAGGAGCTCACTGGCTGCCAGCCCAGTCCCCAGGGACTATTGACTAGTCTCGTAACCACAAAGATTTCATGTGGTTGCACGACTGTTCAGTTTCCCAATATCTAGGGCGAACAGGTGTGCCAGATGCGCTAAATATTCATGTCCTTTCAGCCATGGTTCCAGAGGACACGCATCCATGTTGATGGTGGATTCTGCTCGAAAGCAATCTGCCAGACATTCATTTTCCTCACGAGTCGGATGCCACCGGCAGAACGTTGTTGATCTTTTGGTGGTTCAGGTTCTTTTGACATACAGGTTGAACCTTTAGTCCAGAGCTCTCTGGTCTGGGAACATCCATCACCCAGCATGATTTTAGTTAGCTGGATGTCCATTTTCATGGGTGACTCCAAGTTTCCTGCAGTCCCATAAAATTTGTTTAGTCACCGGTCCTAGCTCTCATTGTTCTGTGCTGTTGTTTAGCTCTAATTCACCCCCTAAACGCCCTCTACTTGTCCAGTAAGCAGTGGAAGTATTGGTAATGCTGCTAGACAATATTGACCTATGGTCCAGACAATTCTATGGTTTGGATCCAGTTGGGTCCCAAGCGTGCCAGACTAGAGAGTTTCAACCTGTATTGCTCTTTTATGACTTCTGAAAGCCTGCTCCACACTCAGTCTCTCTGATTGTGGCTGGCACTTCAGATTCTAAAACCTGAGGTCAAGTACTGTAGCTATCTTTAGAAGTCTCACTGTACTCTTGAGTGATAGAAATGTAGCCATGTTAGTCTGGTGTAGCTGAAACAAAAAAAGGACTATGTAATAAACCATCTTGTTAGTCTTTAAAGTGCTACATAGTCCTGTTTTTGTTTCAACTGTACGCTGTTTCTTAAATCTGCTGTGAAGGCATTCTTGAAACAAACCTGTGCCGAGTCCTCATCCAAGACTGCTATAACATGACACACATGGCAGAGTGTGGGCAAGACCAAACAGGACACAGTTCTCCTCCAAGGAGGTCAGTCACAAATTTAATTCAAGGAACTTTTTTTTTCTTTAAACCATCAGCATGAAAATATGCCCTCTGGAATGGTGGCTGAAGCATGAAGGGGCATATGAACGTTTAGCATCTCTGGCAAGTAAATACCTTGCAACTCCAGCTACAGTGGTGCCATGTGAACCCCTGTTCTTATTTTCGGGTGACATTGCAAATAAGCAGACACCATTATTGCCCATAAATGGAAACAATCAGATATATGCTAAGCCAATTTCAATGGGTTCTCTGTTCAACAGTGTGATTAATCATGATTAACTTTTAAAATTTTAATTAACTCATGATTAACTACAAAGAAGTGATCTGTGATGGATGGACAGCCCTGTTAAAAACCACCTCAGCGGCACACACAATGGGGTCACACCAGCCTGACTTTTGTAAAGGCGGATGATGCTTTTCCTCTCCATTGTCATGTTGTGGAGCTAGTAAAATAGTGGAATAAAGGCCACACTTTGGGGAAAGCTTCTGCTAAAGACCCAATCCTGCTGATAGGTGCTATTCCCTGGGTCAAAGACTAAGCTCTGAAATGGCTTACAAACTGGATCAGAGAGGGGATCAGTTTTCAACATGCGAAAAGGTGGGTTGGCAGGTACATCATTGATGCATGGCAGGAACAGGGGTGTCAGTACAAAGGCAAAATTGCAGATGGTGCAGCTTTTTGCTTAGGTAAAACAGGAATAGCTTCAGGAGTGCAGAGCTGGAAAACTGGGCAACCATAGTAACTTGAGATTCAGAGCTGGCAACTGCGAAGTCATGAAACTACTCCTACCCACATGAGTCCAAACTAACTAACCTTCCAGGGGAAAGCCTTGCCCAGTGCTGTGCAAGGCTCGGTGGCAGCATCGGCTCAGTCATCACAAATGCTGAGTTGCCTTGGAGGTACAGAGAATAGACTACTTAAACTGGACCATGTTTGCCTACCTCATGATTTGTGATCACTCTCTCTAAAAATAGTAAAAACTGAAAACAACAAATAGTCTAGTAGCACTGTAAAGACTAACAAAACATCGTGTTCATTTTGGTCGCTTTCTCTCAAAGAATATCGCAGAACTACAAGAGGGTACAACTGGATATCTTCTCTCTGCCACGCCTTCCTTTGTAAATTCTGGTCAGGTAAATAGGATCACAAGAACAAAGGGATGGCCAGTGAAATTCAAAGGTAACAGCCTGCCTTTCTTGTCACACAATAGGTAACTAATGTATCAAATTCAGTCTTGGGAGCATTATAATCCAAGTGCTATTTATCAATAAATGTCTAACCATTGATTTCACTGTCCACACTCAAACTGATGATCAAAATTTAATGAGGTAGAATAAGAATTGTTACTTGAGAACTAATTAGTTTGATTTAAGGGTCTTTGTCTATTATGATAGGTGGTTCTAAACATTTGTGCATTTGAGTTAGAAACTTTAACTTTGAATCTCAATGTCTACTGTAGTTCAGTAATTAGTCTGACCCTTCCCCCCCCAAAAAAAAACTTTTGCTCAACTGAAAATTTTAAATTGATACAATTTTTAAAAAATACTTTAAAAAGAAATGAGACCCATTCAAATGATTAAATTCTGCCAAGCATATTTATAGATGTTTTAATCCCATGCAGCTTAGTTACTTGGCAGTTGAGGGTGGTAAGTGTGTGGCAGTTTGCCAGCTTTCCCCGCCAAAGGCATAGGGGCAGAAGAGGCTGCATTAGAACAGGTAGCTAGAATAGCTAGTGAGTGACTGGAGGCTAGACTGGGTGAGCCTTGTGGGCTGGGGTGATGGCCGTGTAATGCAGGGAAGTGCGTACCGTGAGGGTAGGGAAATACTCAAAGCTGTTCTGGCTGATCATAGAGGGCATGAGAGAAATGCAACGAGAATAGGTAAATGTTCATAGGGGTGGGAGGACACTCAAGCTCCTCTTCCTACCATGGCATGTTGAAAGTGGAGGTCTTGGATCTCGTCTGCAAAGCAGGTGGTGTATTTATAGGTCCCATGCTTAGTGAGAGGAATGTGTGCTGCTGATTGCTCGCATGGCGCCTTTCCTGCAACTCACCAGCAAGCACTTGCCAACTAACTTGTTTGGCAGGAGGCTGCCAGTTACCAGCGATGGATTCAGCATCCTGGCCCATCTCCAGCACTCCTGCTCACTGCGACCTTGCATGTCATGCCGACCTCTTGTTTGCACGCTGACGAGAGCTTTGTGGTCTGTGGACTATAAAAATGCTGATATAAATGCACAAACTACCATTTTAATTGTCCCTTTCCATTACTGCAGAAAGTGTCTGTATTATGGTTCTGTGATCACATAGCTGCACCATGGCTGTGTTGTAGGGTAAGCCTGGCTTTATGAAGAGACATGTACCCCAACAGAAATAATGCCAATACAACATTTTTAAGCCATGCTGTACAGTAGTGCTTTGAGGTCTCAATAAGGATTGAATCCCCATTTTGCATAGTGCTGTTTAAACAGTGTTTGTGTCCTGGCAAGAGTACATTCCAAACAGCGGTCTGGAATAATCGAATACAACTGCTTATACACTTGGCATGGAAATTTAAAACTGGCCACGGTAGGGTTCCATGGGTGACGTGCTTGCGGGATTCCATTCAGTGGGACCTTCCAGTGTCTAGCCTTGCTTTGTGGGCCTGTCCAAAGCAAATACAGAAGTTTTGTCCCCCTGTAGTTCTTCATAAGCATATTGGACAAGAGATCGGGGCCTGCTGAAGTCAGTTTTGCCACGGACCTCAACGGAGCAGGATTTCTCACTCTCTCTCACACACACACACACACACTCTCTCTCTCTCTCTCTCTCTCTCTCTCTCTCTCTCTCTCTCTCTCTCTCTCCCCCCTTCCCCCCCCCCCCCCCAGATCTCCAAAACAGAATGGACTTTGAGGCTGTAGCTTGAAACAGTGCTGCTGCACAGCTGTGTAGATGCAATGGGAAGGTTTCCTTACTGGAATAGGTAGCGCTTCTCAAGAGACAGTAGTGAGGTCAACAGATGGATTCTTCCATTGGCCTAGTGGAGCAGATAGCTTGTTCTACACTGAAAGTTATGTTGACCTTGCTGCATTGCTCAGGGGTGTGAAAAATCCATACCTTCAAGTGACGTAATTGAAGCTGCCCAATCCCTGGTGTAGCTAGCCACTGCCTTTTGGAGAGGAGGATTAAGTACGGTATCTGGAGCACTGCCCTGAAGTCTACTGGGGCACCACAGCAATGCAGCTGCAGCATTTGTAGCAAAGACAAAACCTATAGTGGCGCTTAGGTGGGCTTGCTTGTATCTCCAACATGTGAGAAGCAACTGGGCTAGGTTGACCGAAGGGCTCGTCTACCCGTGGGACAGCTGCACTGTTACAGCACTGCCAAGTGGGCGCTATCTGTTCTGAGCAGAGGCTTTCTCCAGTCGATGAAAGTAATCCACCTCCCCAAGAGGTAGTAGCTAGGTCAACAGAAGAATTTTTATTTGAATTAGAGCTGCCTATGCTGGGATTTAGGTTGACTTAATTTACTTGAGGTGTGAATTTATCAATATCAATGTCGCTGGGTCAGCCTAACATTTTAATTGTACAAGTTGTACGACAACTCGAAACAAACTTGTAATGGAGCAAGGGCAGCTATAGAAGGCTAACAAGAACTGGCAGCTTACTGATATCTGCTCCCCCGCCGCCCCCAACAAGCCAAAGGTCCTCTGTTGTAAATTGTCATTGCTGTGTTTCACTAATGAACAGTAGGAAGCCCGAAGCTCTGAACTTGCCTCTGTTCCCATGCAGAGCACAAAGCTGGCTTTTGTTAGGCTGTAAGCACTGCCTGGTTAGAAGTCTATAATGACACGTCTTGGGGGCCCTTGCATGCTCTTAGGAGTCAGTGTAACGATTAGCGTAATAGTTGCACAGGGTGGGAACTGCCACAACTAGTTAGTGCTGGGGGCCTTCAATTGAGCAGAGACACTTTCCCTTTGTACAGATCCTAGCACAGCCGGGGCCCAATCCTGTTCAGCGTTTCTGGGCTCTGTTGTAATGATCACAACTCTGCCTTGCGAGACACATGGCCATGTAAGTGCAAAGGGCATTCCCAACCTCACTGATGGAGATCTGAGCTTTTGGGACTGAATGGCATGTCCTCCAGGGATGTAATAGTGGAGTCGATTCCTCAATAAGCAAAAGCTTATAGGTTAATGCTATAGACTACATGCATCCCCCTCCCCCTCGGGCCAGTACATTTTTTAGCAGGCTGGCCAGCTGCCCAGCTCAGTTCTGGCTCACGCTGGGTCTGGGACGTACCCCCACTGTGGCTCTGCATTTAAAATGTATTTGGAGGCAGGCAGCTCAGCTCAGTTCTGGCTCGTGCTGGGTCAGGGAGCTTAACCCCCCCCCCCTTGCCCTGGATGGGCTGGCTCTTAAATTGGCTCCCCTTGCAGACCAGCTCCTGCCTGGCACCCCGTGCTGCTGCCTCAGATAGAGGCAGCAGCACAGAATGGCAGGGGCTCCTTGGGTGTGGGGCTGGAGCGCACAGGATCTGTAGAATAGTCGAGGAGCCAATAAGAATTCAGGTGGTTAATGAATTAACTGATATTTAACCCCCTCAATGTCCTCCCTAAAATGGAGATTAAGTGGGCAGGAGTCTAAGCCTCCCATTGACATGCCCCAAACTCCGATAGGCTAGTTATTGAAAGCGAAGGCCGGGATTCTGTGTGCACCCGAGAGTCTGTAATGACTCCCTAGAGGTGTTGGGTTGCGACTTGCTTTTAAAGCAGAACTAACACCCCTCTCTCACAAATAGTTTTCAAGTGTGACACCATAATCCTGTGAGGACAGCTGAAACGTTCCATAATGGCTTGCCAAGATATTTGCATACAAAGGGCTTCCTAATACTGCTCTTCTCCTCGGAGCACCAACTCAGCAGTGCCTAGCCACGCTTAAGTGCTGGTGCAGGCACCTTGGTTGCCAGTGCACCACAGCCTTGACTCTCCTGACATGACCATCAGCAGTGCCCATAGCTGCCTCTGCATTGGTGCCCTTAGGTACGGTGACTTTGTGAGCCACGGAGTAGGGGCAGCAGTGTCCAGCAAGCCCTTTAAGTACAGGCTGTCCTCGCTGTAAGTCCAAGATGTTCCAAAAAACTCAGACTGATAGCGAAACAACTGAAAGTGGGGAGATTTTTTCTCGCAGCTGACTTCCATTTAAGCAAATTGGGGGGGATGTTTCTCATGACTTATAGCGGAGAATGGGAAGACTTAACGTATCAGTTCCTATAAACGTCAACAACTTTAGTGTGGAACTGATGTGTATCGGGGCAACTTAGTGGGGGTGCCCTGAATGATGCAGAGAGACTGAGCTCTCCTGTATCCCCTGTCCACACCAAATCTCTCCTCTGCCCCCTCCCACCAAACAGCTGGTCACCCCGTTTTCCCTAACGCTCCTGCTTACTACCACCCTGTCATGTTTCCACTGGCAGGCTACTCGGGTGCTCTCGAGAGCCAAGGCAGGGTGAGAAGCTGCATAGGCAGAGTGGGGTTTTGAGGGGAAATCTGGGAGGGGGGGCATTCTGCTGTGGGGGCGTGGGGGAGAGATGGAGGAGCAGGGCTGTGTAGGAAGAGCACTACAAAAAGGTGGGACTTCAGCTGGAAGGAAAGAAGCTGAAGGGAGAGGAACTGTGTTTTATATGCTTAAGGGGCCCTCCAAGAGCTATAAGGAAGGCTTTTGAGGAGGTCTGTTTGTGAGCAGTTAGCTCTTCCCTGCCTCTAAAGCATGAGAAGCAAAAAGTGAAATTGACTAATTCAGGTAAAGTAATATCCAGACTTCCAACTGTTCAGATGTGTTAACTCTATAAAAGGCTCTTGACCTGTTGTAGCTACATCTAACTTCTTATTTAGGATTCCCGTGTTCTGAATAAACAATGGAGCGGGCAGCAGAAGAGGTATTTGGAGCACGTACCTCCCCAAAGTGCTTTGTCTGGAATTCCAGTGCAGCAAGTGGGCTCAGCCAAAACAAGGAGCAGGAGTGGGAGAACAAGATTTTGGCAATGATAAGTAATGTGCCATCTTCCTCAGGTGCACAAATTTTTATTGCTGGTGTCCCAAAAAGCCAAAGCGCAGCCTTGCTTGTAGAAGCAAGGTTTTTACGATTGTGCTTATCTTCATCAGCTTGAGCAATGCTTGGAAGGCAGTCATGAGGACAAAGGAAGGTCAAGAAGGAAACCTGATTAGGCTAATTACATGCTGTGATTGATCTTCAGCTTTGCTGAAGTAAAAGTCAAAGTACGTGGTCCTGTCATAGGCCAAGTAGCACTTGGGCAGAGGCTGTTTAGTTATTTTCAGTTTGTATTTTCAATTTGTATTTGTTTTTCCAGACATGTATTAGTGTGTGACTACAACTGCAAGAGCAGGGGTGAATCTGTGCAAAAAACTCTGAATTTTTCTGGGTAAATATCAGGGTTTGTTTTGGTGGACGAAAACACGAGGAACAGAATGCAGTAGATTCATACTTTCAATTCCATTCGTCAGTGTGGTTTGCTACAGAATAAAGCAGAGCTCAAAACCCAATGCCACCTCTGAGTTTAGAAAACAATCCCCAAATAAAACTCTTCATTTGAATAAGCAGTTGACTGTTGTAGACTTAGAACTGGTGGCCTCTAAATATTTACATTTAGTAAGTGGGCCATACCCTTTGCAGCCATGCATTCAGCTTCATCCTTTTCCCCATTTTTACTTTTTTAAACTTTTAAATGCTTTCTTATTCTGAAACGTATTTGGATACAGACGTTAAACCATTAGCTGCTATCAGCTTGAAACAGGGACATGGTGAGCGTGAGGTTCATCCGAACATTCAGATGCACACATGCACGCTTGAGCCTGCCTGCATACCGTCTGTCTTCTAGAATCTAGATCAGCGGTGCACAAGATGATCCGATGCAGGCCACCCTGCTGCAGCCCCATGCCACTTGGACTGGCTGCGCTCTGGCACTCTGCTCCGAGCAGGGGGCTTTATGCACTGCCCCCTCCCCAGCACAATTTTTCAGCTCCCATTAGCCAGAAATCGGTTTAAATTGAAAACAAAGGGTTCTTGGCTACAGGGAAGGCTATGATTTTGTCAGATTGTGGAAATCGTGGAATCTGTGACTTCCAAAGGCCTCTGACTTCAGGCCACAGTGGCCTGCAGCTGATGGCCAGGTACCCTGCAGCTCTTGAGCCGCTGCTGGGCTTGGTGGGAGAGCCCAGCACCTCTGAGCTCTCACTGGTGGTAGGGACCCCCAGAGCGCCCAGCTGGTCCTCGCACCTCCCCATTTTGTCATGAATATTTTTAATAAGTAGGACCAGTCATGGGCTTCTGAGTGTTTCTGCTTAGCCCGTGGCCTGTCCAACTTTGACTAAAAATATGCATGGCACAATCTTAGCCTTTGCAATACATGTCCATTGGGGGACTCGCCAAGTGAAGCGAGCACTGGGGGAGAATCAGCTGGTGTGTCAGGCTGCAGACTGCCTCCAGCAGAGGATCGCGTAGCTTGTCTCCCCTGCCCAGCTCATGGGTGGCGCACTGCATTTTGTTGGGTGACACTGGTTTCCCCTTGTCAGCAGGTGCTAGGACCTGGAGAAGGGCTGTTGGTCTGGAAGTAGCAGCATGGCAGTGTTGCTGGACTAGGTGGGTGCTAGGGATGGGAACGTACAACCATGTAAATGGTTAACCAGTAAGCCCGGGCTTATCGGTTAACGTTTACGGTTACAAGCAGGCTCCTGCCCCCCTCCGGGGAGCCAGCTGCCTCCCCGTGCTGCTGCCCCTAGAACAGAAATAGCAGCTGAGGCAGCAGCCGGCTCCCCAGGAACAGGGGTGGCAGGCAGGAGCTGGTACACAGCGGGAACTGGCTTAAAAGCTGGTTTCCAGTGCACACCAACTGCTATAGAGCCAGGTGCATGTAGCTATTTAACTGCTGAGTTTTTCAGCAGTTACACAACTACCAGCGTCCCTAGTGGTTGCCTTGTTAGCACTGCTGGTTCATTCACTGTAGCCCATCAGAAACTTGTGGCTTATGAGATTTGGTGGTGAACATAACGCCTTGATTCAGGATTTAATAGTCTTGCTAAAAGACTGTTTGGTGCTAAAAGACCCGTATGAGATGGAGAGCGATTCCGATCGCTGAACAAAGGATCCTTGTGCAGAGAACTGAGATGCAGTATGATCTCTGAAGGCTTTTCATTGTGTTGGGACACAGTACTGTGTAGTGCACTGTCACTGCACAGCTACTGCTTGTTTAGGTGAGGCGAGGGACAGGTGGCAGCACGGCTAGGCATTGGTCCTGCATGGAGAGCAAAGGTTACCTTCTGCATTTGCTGTGAGAAGATGCTACTGCTGTTGGGGTTTCAAAGGTTACAACCCTTGTTTAAGGGAGGCAGTATTGCCTAAGGAATACAGCAATGGAGTGAAACTTGGAGTTTTGCCCAAGGTGACCCGGCAGGAAATAAGTCATATGAACTGCCTCGGTTTCCCCTCGTAAAACAGCGATAATGATTGACCCCCTTGCTGTGCTTTGAGATCTATTATGACAAGGCAGTTCTTAAGAGCCAAGTGTTAAGCACTTCTCCTTCCCCCTCGCCCCCCAAGTCTGGCAATAATATTAACTTCTGTCCCCCTATCTGGTGGTTTTAACTAGGGATATTAAAATGTGTGCACTCAGGTAACCGTGTAGCTGCTGTCATTCAGCAGTTACACACACATTTGCACGTGGGGGGGGGGGCTCTGCAGGAGCCGGTACGTGTGGGAAGCGGGCTTAAAAGCCAGTTCCCCACCCATATGAGTTCCCATCGTCCTTCCACCCACACTGATGCCTCTATCAGGCAGCAATGTTGGGGGGAGCAGCTGGCTCTCACCTGCTTCTCCTTCCTCCCTCCTTCAGACAGTGGGTCCCTGCTTTGGCTGGCTGCTTAGTGAGTGCTGTTCACATACAGAAAGGGCAGTTAGTGCTTATCCTTAGGTTCATTGGCACCAGGGCCAATAAGAGAATTTTTAAAAGCCACTTCTCATTTCCTTGCCTCCTGGCCTCTAACAGAATCAGCCTGTGGAGTCTTGTGACTGGCAGTGTGTGTAACTCTGTCTGGAAATAGCTCCTACTGCCATGTGATCAGGGCAGAGCTGCTGCAGCGCTGGCGGAACACCAGTCCTTGGAAAACACCTGCTAGCAGAGAAGAGCCTGTTCTGCACTCCGCAGCGCCTGGATGCGTAGGAGCTGGCTTTCGGTGGCAGTCTCTCTGGCACCCCGTACGCTGGATTTTCTTCTGGCGCTTGAATGGCAAAGCTCTGAAATGGACCTGAGGGCCGTCCTGGGACTAGCCAATGTTATGCTCGACGCTTCTAGTGCTGCTGTGGACAAGCCATAGCCCTGGGAAAGCTGCTGCAAGTTGTAGCAAGGGGGATGTGGTAACATTTGAAAGCTCCTTTGGAGCCTGACCTTTACCGGTGCCCTCTTCGCTCCGCTTTCATTGGCAGACGCATTTCATGGCTCTGCAACTTCTCAAAAGCCACGTGTGTGGAGAGACCTGAAATCTGAGAAGGGAAGGGGCTAGCCTGGTAGCACAGCGCATCAGTGTCATGTCGGCAAAGAGGCCGGAACTCATGACGCCCACACGGTAACCATGAGACTCTTCTAAGAATAGCAAGAGCTAACATTACGCAACGTGTTCTTAGCTCTTCATTTCTGTCCTACCAGAATTCCTTCCTCAGAGAGCTGCTCCCATTCGCTGCAGCAGTCCAAGGGTGCTTGGGGAATTTTCTAAACTTCCCAGCCAGAAGGAGCCATTCTGCACCTCTCGGCTGTTCAGTCTTGCGCTCCCGGTGTCACTGCCGCCGGTCGTGGACAGACTGCTGCACATGGCTTTTAACATGTCCTGCCTAATCAGTAGGGCGCTCAGAACGCTGGGCGCGGCCTGTCTCAGGCCTGGGGTGAAGTGGGCTGGGTTGGCACTAAACAGGCTGTGTGCTGCTTGGGACCATTGCATGGTAGGAATTGGAGCTGCTTGTTTGCAAGCCAATGAAGAACCAAATGTTCAGACAGGCCTGTGGTCACTGTAAAATACAGCGACACGATCAGTGATGTGACGCTGCTGCCCTCAGCCATTGGCTTGGCTTTCTCTGACGCAGAGCGAGAGGCTGGCATGTGAATTCCAGCATAGAATCATAGAGCTGGGAGAGACCTCAGGAGTCAAGTCCAGCCCCCTGCCCAAGGCAGGGCCAATCCCAATTAAATCAACCTGGCCAGGGCTTTGTCAAGCCAAGACTTAAAAACCTCTAGGGATGGAGATTCCACCCCCTCCCTAGGGAACCCATTCCAGTGCTTCACCACCCTCCTAGTGAAATAGTTTTTCCTAATATCCAACCTAGACCTCTCCCACTAACTTGAGACCATTGCTCCTTGTTCTGCCATCGTCACTACTGTGAACAGCCTCTTGGAATCTCCCTTCAAATGGAATCTCCCTTCAGGAAGCTGAAGGCTGCTATCAAATCCCCCCTCACTCTTCGCTTCTGCAGACTAAACAGACTCAACTCCCTCAGCCTCTCCTCATAGGTCATGCTCCAGTCCCCTTATCATTTTTGTTGCTTTCCGCAGGACCCTCTCCAGTGAATCCACATCCTTTCTATAGTGGGGGGCCCAGAACTGGACACACTACTCCAGATGTGGCCTCACCAGAGCTGAATAAAGGGGAATAATCACTTCTCTGGATCTGCTGGCAATGCTCCTCCTAATGCCCCTAATATGCCATTCCCCCCTCTTGGTTACAAGGACGCCCCGCTGACTCTCATATCGAGCATTTCATCCACTGGAATCCCCAGGGCCTTTTCTGTTGAACTGCTTCTTAGCCAGTCGGTCCCCAGCCTGTAATAGTGCTTGGGATTCTTCTGTCCCAAGGGCAGGACTCTCCACTTGTCCCTGTTGAACCTCATCAGATTTCTTGTGGCCCAATCCTCTAATCTGTCCAGCTCGCCCTGGACCTGATCTCTGCCCTCCAGCATATCTACCTCTCTCCCTAGCTTAGTGTCACTTGCGAACTTGCTGAGGGTGCAATCCATCCCCTCGTCCAGGTCATTAATAAAGATGTTGAACAAAACCAGTCCTAGAACAGATCTTTGGGGCACTCCGCTAGAAACTGACTGACAGCCTGACATCGAGCCGTTGATCGCTACCCATTGGGCCTGACATTCTAGCCAGCTTTCTAGCCATCTTACAGTCCATTTATCCAATTCATATTCCCTTAACCTGCTGGCAAGAATATTGTGGGAGACCATATCAAAAGCTTTGCTAAAGTCAAGGTATATCACATCCACTGACTTTCCCATATCCATAGAGCCAGTTACCTCATCATAGAAGCTAATCAGATTGGTCAGGCACGACTTGCCCTTCGTGAATCCATGTTGACTATTCCTGATCACTTTCCCCTCTTCCAAGTGCTTCAAAATGGATTCCTTGAGATCCCCTCCATGATTTTTTTTCCGGGGACTAAGGTAAGGCTGACTGGTCTGTAGTTCCCTGGATCAACCTTCCCTTTTTTGCAGATGGGCACTACATTTGCCTTTTTCTAATCATCTAGGATCTCTCCTGTTCTCCACGAGTTTTCAAAGATAATGGCCAAAGGCTCCGCAATGACATTTGCCAACTCCCTCGGTACCCTCGGATACACAAATCCATGGGTCCAGATTTGTTGCACGTTTAAGCTTTTCTAAATAGTTCCTAATTTATTTCCCCACCGAGGGCTGCCCACCTCCTTCCCTACTGCGTTGCCTAGTGCATTTCTCTGAGAGCTGACCTTGTCCGTGAAGACAGAAGCAAAGAAAGCATTGGGTACTTCAACTTTCCCCACATCATCTGTCACTAGGTTACCTCCCTCATCCAGTAAGGGCCCCACACCTCTCAGGTCACCTTCTTCTTGCTAACATGCCAGTAGAAACCTTTCTTGTTACCCTTCACATCCCTTGCCAGCTGCAATTCAGTTGTGCTTTTGCCTTCCTGATAACTCCCCTGTATTCTCGAGCAATATATTGATACTCCTCCCTAGTCATCTGTCCAAGTTTCCACTTCTTGTCAGCTTCCTTTCTGTGTTTAAGCTCATCAGGGATGTCCCCGGTAAACCAATCATGAATGGTGACACCACCGTTGGGCCAGAAATTTGACAGGGTGGGGCTGAGAGGGCAGAGCTGATGCTAGAGGATGGGATTGCCTCTGGGGGACAGGTTCAAAGTATCGTGCTAACCCAAGCCTTGGTGGCTGAATGAATGGCTGGACACCTGTCTCATCCCTCCTAGCAGTGCCGGCCCGACGAAGCTGAATGACTGCTGCTCCCAGCAAGCCAGGTAGCGTGGAGAGCTGTGAACGCCGGAATTCTTCTCCCATCCCGCCTCTGAATTGCGCTGTGGCCAGGGCCCTACTTTCCTGAGGTGCTCTGCCTCCTGCCCTCTGCCTCCATTCCCTAATGTAAAATGGGGGCCGTGCTTCTCTGCTTCCTTCACTGTCTGCAGTGCTGGTGTAGCAGGGTTAATTCCAAGAGAGGGGGCAAGGGGGGGGCGGGGTGAAGTAAAATTGTTTATTGGACCCACTTGGGCTGGTGAAAGGCAGGCGTTGGGGTCACTTGGCACTTTTCTGGAAAACCTGTTGCTCAGAAACTTGTCTTTCACCAACAGAATTTGGCCCAATAAGATTTAATCTCACTGACCTGGTGATTAGGGCTGTTACTCCACCACACTCCCACATCCAGAGCTTTCAGGGGGTGGGGGAGCTGAAGTTGGTGGGGAGGGGGAGAGAAGAAATATAAATTCCTCCCTGCCTCCAGATCTGGAGCTTTAAATCCTCCACTAATTATATGTAGTAAACTTCATTCCAGTCTCCATCTCTTTCTGTGCTCCTCCAACTACTTTGGCTCTATCATTTGTTTTTCCTATACACCAGCTACTTCCATGGGGGGGGGGGGGAGGGGGTGCATATAGCTATTAGTGGTGGGCAGTCTGAGGCCCGAGGGTTCTGTGCATGTCCCGTGAGAGATCTTGTTTACGATTGGTCATGCATGGGGTTGCCAGACTCTGGTGTCCATCCGCGTGGGGTGTCTTCCTGCTGCTATTGCAAAAGCAACACGCACGTAAAGCCAGGGCCCGGGAAGAGAGGTGGGTGCTGCTTGCTCACGACACTGAGAGCCAGGCACTCCCTCTGCATCCAGTCACGACCTTGCTGCAGAGCAGTCGGCACCCCCCGCAAATTCCTGGTTCTCCAGGCCATGAGCAAAACCTCCCGATCCCGGGACACTGTCTTGGTTAGGGCAGTCCTGCGACCTATGGAGATGGAGGGCCACTCATGCGGCCTGCTCGCTAGTGTAGTAACTGTGTAACTCTGTTACGGTCGCTCTCCTCCTTCCTCGTGCTACTCCTCTCTGGTGTGCTGTGTGGCCCTAGATCTCAGGGTGTCGACACCGTCTGTTACCGTCTCTGCTCTTTGTGAGCTGGAGGGGAGGGGCTGGCTTGTCCCAGCTAGGCAAGGCGTGCCGTTCAGATGGAGTTTTGTTGGAACAATCTCCCAGCTCGCTAACTGGTAAATGTAGCAAGTCTGCATTGTCGCTAAATCTTAACTTGTGTGTTTGGCCTGCTAGGTGGGGCATGGTCATGAGGCAGCCTGGTCTCTTCCTACCCCAGTGCCCCAAAATTCCTTGTAATTGGCTGCCTGAGGGTAGCACAGTGTAGCCTAGCCTCCAGAGCTGGGGTGGGAACCCTGTTTTAGGTCAGGGGGCTGCTGACCCATAGAAAAACCAGTGGGAAGGGGCTCGTGCTAGTGAGAAGCAGGGGTGTGGCCCGACTAAGAGGCAGAAAAAAGGAAGCGCTCATCTCACTCATGCACCTTGGGGTGCCAGGGTTCCCCTTGCATTACAGCCCCACTGAGGGGAGCTTCCCCCAGGGCCAGATTAACTCTGCTGGGGACTTGGGGCTAGTAGATTTTGTGGGGCACCATAGGCTCAGGGGTGGGGCCGCAGTGAAGGGTTCAGTGTGTGGGAGGGGCTGTGGGGAGTGGGGTGGGAGAGCACGGGCTGGGCTGGAGGTGGGGTGCCGGTGCGGGGGCTGGGTGAGTGCAGGAGGGGTCTGCAGCTGTGGGATCTGGGCGGGAGTAGAGGTGCAGGAGCTGGCTGGGGTGGTGGTTGAGGGGATGCGGTTGTCTACATGGCACAGCTCAGGACTTGGGGTGCTGGCAGGTGGATTCCCAGCCAATGGGGCCGATGGGGTGGAGCCCTCCTCCCCCCCCCCCCCCCCCCACACACCCCAGGCAGAGCCTGCAGGCCAGGTGCAGCAGTCAGTGGCTTGCCTGGATCCAGCCCACGAGACTCAGGGTTCCCCACCCCGCGGCAGGGGAGCTGGTGCTGGTGCTCCAGCCACGGGGTTGGGGGGGGACGCGCTGAACCTCAGTCAAGGCAAGCCCTGGGCTGGGTCATGGGTTCTCCACCGCTGCTCTTGAGCAAAGAGTTTGTTACCTCAGTGCTGGACTCCGGTGTGACTGGTGCTGGAGCACTGCTCAGTTCTGGTGTCACGCCAAGGACGTTCAACTGGCCAGGGTTTGGAGAAGAGCCACGAGTGATGAAAGGCTTGGAAAGCCTGCCTGAGACGGAGACCCGAAGAACTCCAGCTCGGTAGCCCGAGGGACAGTTAAGAGGTGCTGAGACTGCTCACGTCATCCCTGTGGCGAACAGGAATTTGATGATCGAAGGGAAAAATGTCTAACCGGGGCTGCTGAAGGGAAGCTGAAGCAAAGCAAATTCTAACTGAAGATAAGGCACGAATGTAAGTGGGAGATTCTAGGCTCTTGGGAGCTTGCCTGCCCTTGAAACGTGCCAGTGGCACAGATGCAGCGCGGCTTCAGAGCAGACGTTACCTGAGCTGCCAAGAGGGGTTCTCCGCTGACTGTAGGTAATGCCCCACCCATGGGGTAGCTGTAGCTTAGTTGACAGAAGAATTCACCTGAAAGCTCCTGAGCTGTGGCAGGTAGGCAACCTATTCCCCCCCCTCCCCCCAGGCTTGTCTACGGTAGGGGCTAGGCCAGCTTGACAATGTCGTTAAGGCGTATGGATCTGTCACGCCCTGAGCGGTGAAGCTGGACTGTGGATCAGGCCTAGTGCTATTGCTGACGGGGCCGGGGGGCATTAATGCTTTTGACCTTGTTTGCAGTGGCTCACTCTGCCTTTCCCTTTTCTCTCCGCAGTCATGGGATATTTTCTTTCGCAATGCCAATGCTGGAGCTGTTCCAGGCACCGCTTACCAAAGCCCCCCTCCGCTGGGCACCAGCCTGTCCACACTGACGCAAGCCCAGTCCCTGGTCCACGCGCAGCCCAATGTAGATAAACTAGTGGAAGACCATCTTGCAGTGCAGTCTCTTATCAGGGCCTATCAGGTAAGAACCCGCGTGTGGCGGTGGCGAATGGATGCTGGGCCTCTGTTCAGGGTTTGCTCCTTCGTGATCTCTGCTACCCGTAGCTCACATGGGCGCTGCCATGCACCGGGTACTCGTGTCTGCGCCTCCCAGCTGCAGCGCAGCCTAGTGCAGGACCAGCCCTGCTTCTGCTCTACACGCGATTCCCGCATCAGCATGTATGCTGGTGACTGAGCCGCCTGCTTGCAGTGGCCCTGTAAACTGGGGGGTGCCGGAAAAGGCCCCCGCCATCCCAGCTGTTGTGTTGCATTTTCATGGTGAGTTCAGCTAAGAGTGGTCCCTTGCTCGTCTGTGTAAAAGCCACCTAATTGCAACTGCAAAACCAGCAAGCCATACTTTTATCCACCCATGACTGTTTGGTACCCAGTATTTCGTCTCTGGAGAGGTTTCATCCCCCACTTCCACCCTAGCTTAAAACATGCTGCAGTGCAAGAGTGCTGTACTTCGAGGAGTAATCCCTGTTACAGCCTGCACTTTCATGTGGGGGTATTTCTCACCTGTAGCAAGGGAAAGGCCACGCTATTGCTGGCTACTTAAATATACTGAAATGTCCTGCTGGCCAAAACACTCAGATAATAGAAGGCTTGATGCCAAAAATGGGCCTGTCAGGAGCAGGCAGGCTCTTGGAGAGACCCTCTATAAGCTATGGAATCTACACTGCTTCTGATTTACTTGGAGAGGCTGGATTTTCTCAAGATGCTCTTTAATTTTACCTCCCCTCCCTCCTCCTGTGGTTTAGTAGTTCCCCTGCTGCCGCCACCGGCATTTTTAATTGTCCTCCGCTTTATCAAGCCTGTGATCTTTCTAATGGACAAGTCTCTCAGGACTTACACACTTTACAACAGCAGGTGATCTCCTCTGATCCCCTTTCAGTGCTACACACATTGGACCACTCCCTGGACCAGCAGCCTCTGTCGTGGGTTTGTAAAACTGCTGACTGTTGCTCCGAGCGCCTTATTCTGAACTCTTGTTTCTCATCGCCCAGCGGCTGCCTGGTGCTTCCGATGGGAGATTCCTTAGCAGAAGTTGGGCTCGCTTTAGGCATTGCAGGAGCCTGATCACATTTGGAACTGTTGCCTGGGAAACTGGCTGAAGCCAACACTTCCTAAGGGCTAGGCTTCTTTTCCCAGCCAGTTTGAGAATCCTCCTGTATGCAAATCTTTGTTACCTGGCCTGTCTCCCCGCTGGGGGAGCTGCATTGAGCTCAGCTAATACAGCTGTTGAGCTCCTGCTACAGAGCCATGTGTCTCCTCTGCAGGACGTCAGGTCGTCAGGTCTTCAGTACTGGGCTCATGCCCTGCCTGCTAATGCATGGGCACTGGCGCTAGGGCCAACATCAAGCCACTGCTCAAGGTCAAGTTGAAATCTGCTGTAGAGCATTTTGGATCTGCCTGGCTGCCTGCATGGCAGCAGCCTCCCCTCCGGTCTGCTTCCAGTTCCATCCTAACTTGTTAGCAGCTGCACTCAGTGCCAGCCCCTTCCTAGTTTGAGAGAAGCAGGTGACTTGCATTTTAGTTGTTTACGCAATCCAGCCTGAGGTCGGGTCGCTTGTTTTTCTGTTCTTTAAATCCCATTTCTGGCAGCCAGTCCCCATCTCGCTCTCCCCGCCCCTGCCTTTGAAATGTCAGAATAAGAGGGTGAGTTCTGTTGCCATAACTATTCTAGGGAAAATGATCTGAGGAAGTGGGTCTGGCCCACGAAAAGTCATCACCTAATACACCATCTTGCTAGTCTTTAAAGTGCTGCATCGTCCTGTCTTTTATTTCAGCTAGACCAGACTCTCACGGCTACATCTGTTACTGTTCTAGGGAAGTCATGCCCGGCCATCTTTCCATGTAGGGAAGTGGCATAGCACGTGAATTTCCACCTTAACTGGATTGAAATGGAGCATCCCAGTTTAATTCTAGGGGAAAAGTCAGTAACCCTACTCTGCTGAGTTCTGGGGTGGCAGCGGTGATGGTTTACTTTCTAATCAGACCAGTAGTTAGCATCTAATTAATTTTTGTAATGGCTGGTAGAGGCGTGTTTTGAGGCAGGGAAAACAATCTGCCTTTGTATGATTTTAATGAGGGAGCTAGTCCTGCCACCCACTCAGGTGGAATTCTGTACCTTGCTGCGCTCATGCCTGCCTACACGGTTCAGCATGTCTGCAATGCAGAGCTGCTTTGTGCTCGATGGAGAGGATAAAGGAAACTTGCTGCCTCCTGGGAGACTAACCTCTCCCTGTTGGGCAGTTCCCACAGTCATTCGGGGGCTTAAGATTTACCTGTCGACTCAGATCAGAACTCAAACAGCCATCAAATCTGCCGCCCAGTGCTCTGAGTTGTGAGCTACTTGACAACCATAAGCAGCCGAACGGACCCTCCTCTGCTCAGTTTCCACTCTGTTCAGTTAAAGAATCAAAGTTTCGGCTGCTGAGCAAGCAGGTAGTGGGAATGACCCCAGTCGATTCTGAGGGAAGAACTCGTAACTCACCGGGAGGAACCTGTTTGGCATGAGACAGAAGAACAGCTCTGTTCCACTCCGGCGCTGCATCTCTTGTGGGAGGGTTAGGGAGCTGTCTCTGCGCGGGTGAGCAACACCCACATCACTTTCCTGACTTTGAGGGAGGTCTTCCCAAGCTCCTCTAAGATCAGAAGCAGCACTCCCGAAGATGTCGAACAGTTCACCGAAACGGAAGACTGCCCCACATCTGTAACAGCCCAGAGATGAACCAAGAAACAGCCTTTACCAGCCAATGTCTGCGCAGCCTGTAGTGTCTGCACATGCTCCTTGCTGTGGTATCTCTGCCCATGCTTGGCCTTAATGGCCTAAAGCTCTTGAGATGAGAACAAAACCTAATGTGAAGATTGGCCCTTGATGGGTAACTTCCTGCTTAGTCAGGAACACGGCGTCCGCGGGAAGGTGTGAGCTGCCCTCGGATGAAGATTAACCTGTTTGGGTTTCATCCTCTGTGCTGGGAGCACTTGCTGTTTCTGCCCCAAACCTGTTGAACAGTCTGTCCAAGTCCTGCTCCTTGGTTCAGTTGATCCTCTGTCACGTGGAACTGACGTAGCTGCCCCACTTCAGTCTTGGAGCATTGCCAGCTGCTCTTGTGCTTCCAGTCCAACCAGCAGCCCCTTCTCTTTGGCGTTCTCTGCACCCGCCAGCCGTTCACAGGAAGGCTCCCTGCCAGTGGGCACTGGTCTGATCGCTGCCTGGCAGCGGGCTCTTCACATGCTGTGGTGCTCACAGGACAGAGTCGTGGCAGTTCCTGAATTCCGAGAGGCTGTACGGTACCAGGTGCCTCTCCTGGACCGCTCCAGAGTGGGGGCAGGCCTGCGCTCGCTTTGGGATCGCTTCTCTGTGCTCCGAGACTCGCCTCTGCCTGTGTTGGATTGGCCCTGCGGTGTTGTCTGTTTCTCCACTGCGTCCGTAGCCACGGGAGCCCCCGGGCTGCTCTCTGGGGAGCTGAGGCTCCACGGTCAGGGTTTAAATATGAACCCAGGACTTCCTAGTGGTCAGAGCAGAAACCCAATAAGAGCCGCTTGCCAGCCCCCCATCTCCCTGCTGTGCTCGCTCCTGGGGCGTGAAGGTGAACCCTGCGCCCGACTGGGACCGGGAGGCTCTTCCCCGTGTGTGTCCATGCTTGTCAAAGTCTTGCCCCTGTTACTTCGCAGACACTATGGGAGTTTATCTGCCAAAGCCTACAAGTCCCTGTGCAGAGCTGCCGCCCACCTCGGCTGCCCCCCTCCACAGCTCACTTGGAGCTGTAAGACGGAAGCGTTACCGGCTAACTCCGGGGTGGTGGAGGGGCATGCTGGATCCAAGCTAATAAACTCCGCATCCGGCCTATTGGCCGAGGGCGCTGCGTGTGGCCAACTCGGCTGTACGTCGTTCATTCCACGCATTGGCTCCCTCGTGGAGGGCGGCTTTGGAGCAAGGGTGGGATGTGAAATTGTGTAAATCTTCTTCAATGCACTTGCTTACTGACTAATCTGTGTTGTTGCTTCCAGGTCAGGGGTCATCACATTGCAAAGCTTGATCCTCTCGGCATTAGTTGTGTAAATTTTGATGATGCACCAGTAACTGTTTCTCCAAACGTCGGTGAGAATTACTCTGCAAATTAATTCGAATGTAATTTAACTTTTTTTATCCCTACCCTCTTTTTTTTTCTTTTCCTTTCTCCCTGTTTGGTGTCCACTTTCCTTTCCACTCCTGGCCCATTTCATAGATTCGAGGGCATCATGTAGCACAGCTCGACCCACTGGGGATCTTGGATGCAGATCTGGACTCGTGCGTGCCAACTGATATTATCACGTCCTCAGACAAACTGGGTGAGGGCTTGGAGAGCAGTTAGTGCCGCATTGCTTGGGCTCCTCTCACTTTCCCGGCTTGGGTGTAGCTAGAGCGCTTCACCGGTCAGAGGGGTCTTAAGTTTCCTTCGTAATGATCACGCTCTAAATTTGCAGCTGGTGAAACGTTGGCTTCACCTGTCTAACAGCAGTGCCCCAGTTCTGCCCCTCCTGCGTGGCAGATCTGCAGGCCAGGCCCTCTCCTGTCCCCTGTCAATGCTTGTTAGTGTCACATTGTGTCTGTAAGTGGACAGACTAGCTCAGTGACTCCCACTGGCACCTCTGTGGGAATGTAAAGTGGGAGGGGGAGAGGCTTCACAGAGAGAGGTGTTCATGCTTCCTTTCCTTAGCAGCTTTTGCTACTGGCATTCTCCAAAGAGCATTGCTGCTTTCTCGCCAACCGTGGCTGCTGCTGCTGTCTCTAGGGCCATGACGACAGCCATGAGCTGGTTGGAGAAGACGGGGACTTTGCTGGTATTCTCCATGCGAGAATAGTACAGTCCAAGAGAAACCCCACTTGAAATACCCACAGCCATAAGTCATGGTGTGAATTTTGTGACCGGGCTGTTGCATTCCCTAGTTCTTTGGTTTGCTGTGGGACTTTCAAACAACTTGAATGACAGTTTCAACTCTGACAATAATATCTGCTAGTGATCATGGCAAGGAAGCTTTGGAATGCCTTCCCGTACTGAGGAGAGAGGTTGAAAGTTCAGCGCTTTGGGTTGGGAGATGCATGCATGTTGCACAGATGGCGGGGTGTGTTCAGTACTAGAAAGTCTGTCTGGAGTTTGTGCCTCAGAACACTCTGTGTTTGAGCTCCGTAGTACGCTGCCATTCTGCTAGTCTAGATTGTGATGCCTGAGCTCTGTCCACTTGCTGGTGCTTTCCAAGGGTTTAAACCTGATTCTGTACGCTCTCCTAAGCGGCATGCTTCTAACTTAGCCTAGAGCAAGAGTAATGACCACTAACCCTGTCATGGGTGAAATGCCTGAGCCAAATATATTGTGCATGTAAATGTGTCTGATTATGACTTGTCCAGCTACTAGTACAGGAATTTCTAGCGTGTTATGCTGCTGGAATTAATTCAGGAGAGGGCGAGGGGAAATGACAAAAATCAGCTGCTTTGGCATGGCCGAGGCATGTAGGATTATTGCAGCAGTAGTTGCCTTGTGGCCACAAAGAGCAGGTAATCCTGTCTATGATTGGTCGTCGTTCCGAGAGCTCTGGGCCACTTGGGTTTGGTCCCTTATGGCCCAGTACAACTTCAAAGCAAGACCAAGTCTTAGCTGGTGCTGATGGTTAGGGAGCGTAACGAGGGACTCGCTTTCGCCTCTGGGAAGCCTTCCGCAGTCTCAGCACAATGCCCAGAAAACGTTGGTCTACGAAGAGGAGCCTGGGTGCTGTGCCGTGAGCCAGGGAGCCCTGGGTAGGGCGAGTTCCACGGCTGGGCTCCCGTCGTGGGATGGCTTTGCTGTTCCCAAGAGTCCAGATGTAGGAGAGAAGAGGAATGTTCAATCTGTTATCTGCTGGCAGTGTCACTGGGCAGCACTAGTGAGCAATGGAAATGCTTGGGTGGGTGTCTCACTCTCCTCTGCCCGCGTTTATGGGACAGAGTGGGAGGGCCAAGCTGGCTGGAAGCCCCATTTTGGGGGTTCCCTGGATTCTGAGACTGCGTAGCCCCTCGTGTACGTTAGAGCCGCCTCCTGCTGCTTTAATTGTAAGCGCTGGAGAGCAAAGCCGGGTGGGAGTGCGCTAAGGCCATAAATCCAGTGCATACCCTGCCGCTGAGAGGGCAGGATGGGCCTGCATGGACCTTACGCCAGCTGGGAGGCCTCTGTGCTCCCAGGAGGCTGTTTGTGCTCTCTGAGGCCCCTTTAGGCTGCTAGCGTAGCCTGAGGATGCCTTAGTGTGGGTGAGAATTGAGCCTTGTATCACAGCATGAAATGGAAGAGGCTTCTTGAGAACGCAAGTCAGTTTAACGCTGAGCAGAGAGGTGTTCTCGTCTGGGAAATGCCTTGTGTTCAGAGACCTAGCTGGTCTCTGCCGCACTGACTGAAGAAAATCGATTCACTTTTGCTGTTAAAAATGGGTTTCCTGTGGGGGTTGTGCTCTTGTTCTCTGCTCTCTGGCTTTGCAGAAAACGTTTAACTTGATGCATGAACTAGAGCAGAATCCAGCTAGTTCTCTTGGAGCCAAGCAGGCTCAAATCCTTGAAGGGAGGAATTGAAGACCGCGTAAAGCCTACTGATATGCAGCAGTTCAAGCCTACACACCACTTACAGCCCTGTCTGCTAATCCTAGGCCTTGCCTAGACTGGGGATGTATTAACGTGTTCCGAGCATCACTTCATCCCCCAAGTGGCCAGTTACTTTTAAATGTTGCTCTTAACACCGTTCCCCAGCTGTCCCTAAGGTCAATGTGTGAAGCTGCCGGGGGTGTTCGCGTTAGCAGGTTACCTTACCTTGCCCTCATCCTGTCGGGAACCTGAATTTGAAAGGCATCAGACACAAGACGGCTGTAAAGTTCAGCCATGTCCAAAGAATCCTGTTACAGGAAGGACATTGGAGCGTCCGGTTGTAAACCGGTTGTTCTGGTCTGGCACGCTCCTCGGGCTGGGTGTTTGTCCTTGAATAAAAAGGAGGGGTGGTATTTCCACCGGCACCCTTCAGAACTGGGTGTCTTCCCCCAATGGGCATTGCCAGGCGTAAGGCCAGGGCGAGGTGGCAGGGACACATGAGGGGTCGGCAGACGCTAGCACAGATGGTGGCTGAAGGGGCTCCTGCGCTCAGTCTGTGTCCAAAGTAAACCCCCATGCTGTCAAAGAACAGGACCGCACCGTGCCGCTGGAGCCACCGGGAGCACACCGTGCAGCACTCAGCCGCATTTTAAAGGGCCCAGGCTCCCGCTGCTGCCATGGTGGCTGGGAGCCCAAGGCCCCTTGGAATCACTAGGGCACGGGGCGGCTGCCCCCTTTCCCCTCCCCCTGCCCTTGTGTGTGGAGCAGCCCAGGGAGACTCGTGAGGCTTCAGGAAACGCCCGTCAAAGCCGATGTCTAGGGCTGGACACAGGCTCCAGCCAGGGGGCTGTGGGTGGGAATAGACTCGGCCAGTGGGCTAGTAGCCCCTTGTCTCGGGCAGTGCAGAGCAGCTAGACACAGGCTGCACTTGGCCTGCAGAAATGTTCCGTGGTGCAGTGGGGGCCTCTGCTGGCTCAGCTGTGCTGCACCTGCCACCTGTCCCGCCAGCAGTGCAGCGAGGAGGGAGCCGGCGCTGGGTCTCTGGGGCGGCTGTGGGTTCCGCTAAGGACCCCACGTCCCTCGTGGAACTTAGAGCTGCTTGCCAAGTGGTGGTGGCGCTGGCGGGTCTGGGAGCTGCAACTGGTTCCCTGCTGCTCCCTCCATCCTCTGGTCCCGATGGTGTCGGAGACGGTGTCTGTGTGCTCTCTCCTGCCCCAGCCGATGCTGAGCACACGGCAGCAGTCACGCCAGCCTCTGTGCGAAGTCACGAATAGGAGGAGGAGCTGGGCGGGAGAAGGGACCTTGGCCTGGGGCAGCGGGGGGGACATGGTGTGCTTTTGGTGGGGAGGTTTGAGATGAGCTGTAGAAATGTAGAGCAGGAAGGGATCTCCAGAGGCCATCTGGCCCATCCCAACACGGGGTCAGGGCTAAGTATCCAGAGCACCCCTTCTACCCTGTGGGTTTGGTTTCAGTCTGGAGAGCACTGAGTCTCCAATGTGCTGTCTCAGAGCTGGGCTGTGCATGGTTCTTGCACTGATTTAACTTGTGACTAGGGCTGTGGTCTGCCTTCCCAGACAGACTCAGCATGGCAGGCTTCAGAGCGGCAGGCCTGGGGCCCGATGGAGGCCTCGTGTGGCAGATGTTTTAACAGAAAACAACTCAGCTGTCCTGGTCTGGAACACTCCCCCCCCCCCCCTGTGAATGAGAGGGCCCAGGAGGAAAGGCCAGAGCCAGGGATAGCAGAGGACCCGTCCAGGACAGATAGTCATGCTGCAGGTAGTGACCTGACTTTCTCTGGAGGGCTTAGCCCAATAGAAAGACTGGCGTGTAAGAGGAGGCGAGTACTAGCTTCAGATGCAGTGCAGCAAAGAAACCCTTGGGTGTGCGGACGACCCTGGCCGGTCCCGGCGTGCCAGCGAGAAAGCTCTCGCACACCAGGGGTTTTAAAAAGCAGTGGCTGACGTGAACGTCCAGCTCATCTCCCAGCTATGCAGGCTTAGCTTACTCACTGCTCCCTGCTTAGCCCCACCCCGCCCAAGGAAGTAAACAAAGTTGTACTGATTGGGCCACCTAAGAAGTAGGACCAAACTAGATGCTTTCCACAAGCTAGAGAGCATCGTCAGCCGGGCAGTGATTCCCCTGGGCCAGACCTCCCTGCTAGAGACGCAGTAGAGGTACTAAAGTGGAGTAACTCAGAGTTATTGCATCGAAAACAGACTTGTGTTGGGCAGGTGCAGGCCCGTGATACAGCTTAGGGACAAGTAAACCAGGCTCCTTGCTCTGCTGTTCCAGGACATCCGCAGCTGCCCACTTGAGAGCTAGGCTGGCCTCTTGCCACGAGCCTTAGGAGTATAGCGAAGTGGAACTGTGGGGCGTACAGGTCAGAGCGTGCTGCACCGCTTGGATCAGGGCAGTCCAGCTCCTTACACAGCTGGGCCTGTGCCCTCCAGAATAAAATTGAGGTCAGCTGCTGAGCCCCATGGGCCACATGTGCCCCGGTAACCTGTTGGCTGCCCTCTGGCCACCTCTCCACTTTTACTGGAGTGTCTCCCTTCCCGTCCTTTCTCCAAGGGATGAGACAGTGGCCTCGTTCTGATCCCACTTAGCGAGCTGAATCGCACAGATGGGGGAGTAGCCGTGGTGGAGACAGGTCTGTGTATCTAATGCTTTTCCCTCGGGGCCTCTTTCAGTACAGGAGAGTGGAGTGGAGTCTAAATGCAGGGCTGAGAGAGGAGTGTTCTTCTTAATCTAAACCCCAGTTTCAGCAGTGAAACCCCATAGACCTGAGCAAAGACCCTTCTGCCTCTGTGTGAGGGCTGCTGGCGGGTGGTATGCCAGTGGCAAAGCATTGGTGATCTAAGGAGATCCTGTACTGCGGCTCCTGCAGCTGGGGGTGGGTAGCAGGCCTCTGTGCCCATCTCTTCACGGGCTGGTCACTCGCAGTCGTTGAGGCCGAGACCTTCTCTGCAAACTTGGTGCCACCAGCAAGACCCATACAGATATTCTGGCCACTGGCCTGAGACGGGTGGTAGCCTGTTCGTTGCATAGGAAGCTGATTTCTAAGCAAATCTTGCTTGGTTTTATGGTGACGTGGTTCCCTGACACGTGGGCTGCAGTTCACGTGGAGAGTGGGTCTTATGCCCTAGTGATGTGACCTGTTCTCAGCATCCAGGCAGTGAAACACATGAAGCCCCCCTCAGCATGGGCTCTGCTCTTCGAGCCTGGGGAAGACACTGCTGGGCGTGAGCAGCAATCGAGAGAGAGCCCCGGCCGGTTCTGAAACAGCTTTTGTTTTTCAAACAGCAATTGGCTGTTGCTGCTCCCCCAGAGTTGGCCAGCATGACCCCATTCACCCTGGGAAGCCTGTAGGCACTGCAGCCGGGGCGAGGAGACAGTTACGGCTGGGTCCGTGGCGGGTTAGTGGCACTGACCTTCCTTAGATTCCAGCCAAACTCCGTGCTGCCAGGAGTGAGCTGATGGATAGTGGTAGCAGGGAGCCACAGTGCATCTCGAGGCTTCACGGCCAGTCCCACCCTACACCAGATGCTGAGGGGAGCGTATTGAAATCAAGGTGCAGCAAGGGAGCCAGCCAGCCCGTTTGTGCCCCTGCATGGGGGTTGTCGGGCACATTCCTCCACGGTGCTTTGCCCCTTCCTCTTCAAAATCCACCTCAAAAGGCTCAAGACTGCAGATTGGCTATCCGTGTGGCTGTGTGCTCACTGGGCAGCATACAGGGTGGTGTGACCAGAGGCTCCCAGACCCTCCTCCCCCTTCCAAACGCAGCCTGCTTTAGCGGGGTATTCGGCCACTGAGCCAGCTCCCCTCCCCCCCCCCCCCCCCCCCCCGTAACTGCTCGATCGCTCCCTACTCTCCGCTGTCACTCAGGTTGGGCTTCGCTGCTTAGCTGGGTACAAACAAGCATCTTGTGCTGGTCGATGCCCCCCTTGGGGTTCTGCTATGGAGCCGCTCCTAGTCCCCAGCCAGCTCCAGGAAGTGCCCTCTGGCCGGATAAGCACATCCGAGCACATCTGAAACGTATTACATGGAACGGGCCTTCCTGGGCTGCATCTCCCAGCAGGCTCGTCTCTCGTGGGGCGTGCTGCTGGGTTGGGGCTGACGTACAGGAAGGATGATGCATCTGCCCCCAGCTCAGAAATGGCCGGGCAGTCGCCCGAGGCGCTCTGCAAGCCCACCAGTGATTGGACGCGACTGGCTGGCTGAGGGGGGGGAGTGGGCGTGGCTGGGTGAACGGGCCTGAAAGTCTCATTACCCGAGTCAGTCTCGCCCAGACCACGCTGCTGAGAACTGCCTGCTCCTCGTGCCGCAGCCTGCTAGGAACACGCTGCTACCCGCAGGCCTGGGGGAGCTGTGCGACTGCTGCAGGGAGGAGGGGGTCTCGTGATCCGTGCTATGAAAATGTTTGAGCCTCCCCGACCTTTCTAACCCACAAGTGGAGCGTTGGCCCCGCTAGCCAGCTGCAGCTCCCCACCGGCTGGTTGCTTGTGTCCACAGCATGCTCGCAGCCAGGGAGCACTTTGCATGCGTGGCTCTCCATGAAATGAGTGCCCAGGCAGAGACCCTGGTCAGAACCACATCGCCGTAAGGACGGGCGAGCAGGGAGCCTAGCCTGCTTTCTCTGTGCATCGCACTGTCGTCTGGGGCAGCTGCACTGCAGCTCGCCAGCCAGCTCGCTCTAGCAGAATGCTGTCGGCAGATCTCTCCTCTGTGGGGTGACCTTGAAAAGCCCCTCTCCCCCCAGCAGCAGGGATTGGAGCTGGGCCCTTCAAAACAGGTCCCAGCTTGACCAGCTAGCAGTGAAGAAAGGGCCGGGTATCCTGCTGGGGTCGGGCACTCCGTGGGGCCCTGGGAAAGGGCTTTATGCCGCCATGGCAGCTTGGACGTCTTTCCAGAGCTCGGTCTGCTCCTTGTCAACCTGCTGTAATCTCTTCCTGTGCATGTTCCGTGTAGGGGAGCGACGAGAGGAGATCTCAACCCATGTGGCTCGCTTGCTCCCTGGCGTCAGCGATGCCCCTCGCTCTCACCTGCACCCTCTTTGCGGCTGTGGATCTCTGCCCCAGTATAGTGCGGGGTTATCCTCCCCCTCCTCCCCCTAACCCTGCTCTCCTAAGGTGGTTTTGACCATGTTTAAATACTTAAACTTGTGCTTTCCATAACTTCTCTTCACAGTTCCGGTTTTACTAACTTTAACTGCATCTCTCTGTCTTCCCCTTCTGCATCCCACCTTCCTCCCCTCCCAGATCTTGCAGTGTTCAAGGAGCGGCTGAGCGTGCTAACAGTAGGAGGTATGCAAATCATGAGCCTTTAACCCTTGTGGCGCTCAGGACTCTCCGAATAGGTTATTCTGGGCATGGGCAGAGCGGGTGGTTTCCAGGGTTTGGTTTCCCTTTTGAATGTTTGTCTGAGCTAAAGGCTTGCCTAGTGCTGCTGCCAGCTTGCACAGACTCACTGTGATCCTGCGTTTTCAGGCACTTTCCATGTTGTCCGCTTGCCAGAAACCCTGCTTCATCGTGCTCAGTCCCTCCCGGGACCCCACCTCCTGCTTTGGAATTGGCACGATAGCTGGGTGGCGCCTTTGTTTGCTATTACTGGGTCCGCTTAGCTTTCCTCTGACTCACTCGTGTGTGTGGAGGCCAAGTTTCCCTGTCGGGCACCTAAGGCCAGACCCTTCTCTGTGGCAGCCTCTAAGCCACCAACCTTTCTGAGGTGCGGAGTGTCTGCCTTGCCCTTGACTCCCTGCGCTCAGCGCCTGACTCTGGGAAATGGGCCGGTGTCTGCGTGATGCAGTTCTCTGTCGGAGGACAGTAACCCCGGGAAAGGCCAGAGAGCCTGCCCATCTCCACGCGCTGTTCGACCGCTTGCATGCAGCAACGTGGCGAAGCGGGGACTGGGTAGCAAGGGACCAGCCACTCTGCCCTGCCCCATCCTGTTCCTCTTTCCTGCTGCCCTCAGAGCCTGTGATCTTGCCCTCCTGACTTGCGTCTGATCTAGATCTAAATGGCCTGAGTGCAGACTCTGCACCTAGCCCTCCCCCCGCAGCCAGTTCTGTGGCTTGGCCCCTGGGGGCTGGAAGCAGCTGCATGAATCCAAGCTGGAGTGTAGTGAGTGAGCCGAGGAACAAGGCTGAGACCAGCCCTGAGCATTGACCCTGGTTTTCACCTTGCACTAGAGAATGAAGCCAGAAGGCCCCTGGAGTCAGGAGCTGAGGCCTGAACCTTCACTGCAGCCCCACTGTCCTCAGGTGTCCTCAGGCCTGGCAGATCCCCGCCCGCCATGGTGGAAGGTGAAGCAGTGGGGGCAGAGCAAGAGGAGGCAACCAGTCTGCAGCTCCCGGCCCCTAAGCCGAGCTCGCAGCTCTGACCTGCCTCCCTTGCCAGCGTGGCCAGCAGGCTGAGGGCCCCACCTAGTGCAGATTCCGAAGGGCAAGTGGCATTAAGCATCTGCTGCCTTCCTGAGGCCACGCCTCAGCCCAGAGGTAGCGTGTCCGTGGCTGTTATGGGCTGTGGCTGGAGCAGAGCTGCAGTCCCATATCCAGTGGGTAATGCAGTAGCTCTGCTGATCCTTCCGTTTGGGCTGAGCTGGCTCTAGGCTGCAGGAAATGGCTGATGCGCTAGTAACCAGCCCCGAGGCGCTCGGCGTTGTCTCTGGCATCCGAAAACCCCCAGCCTAGGGCTGCTCAGGGGCTGCCTGCTTGTCATGGGGATGGAACAAGGGGCTGTCACGTGGCCCCATGTCTACCAGTGGCCTGGCCACGCCCCCCACAGGGCCAGTGAGTGTCGTTTGTGCACATGTAGCAGCAGCTTTACCTAGTGGTGTGAGCAGCGAGCGCCAGTGGGGTGGGGGGGAGCAAGTCTTGCTGTGCTCTTGGAGCCCATCTGCCCTTGATGCCAATTGGAGGCGGTGGGCTCCGGGATACACTCCGGCCGCCTGCGGAGCCCAGGCCTAGCCAGCTTGGCCTGCACAGGCCAGAGCATCTGGAAGACCTGTGTCCGCAGCGTGTGCAGCAGGACTCTGGCGCTCCAGTGGGAGCGGCTGCCCCTTTGCCCCCCAAGGCTGACTGCAATGCTGCACTTCACTTGCCTTTCCCCAGAATCCCCCCTGCTCTGGTGCAGCAGCCCCAGGGGCAGGCCTGAGGGGCCAGCCCCACTGAGATCTGAGCATTGGAAGAGCAGAGCTCTCTCGCCAACCGGCCACGGGCTCTTCGATGCGGGGGGTTGCCCCCTCCCCTGAGCGGGCTGTCCTAACTGTCCCGGGTCTGACGTGCCGTGTGGCCTCAGGTAGCACAGCATGTTCGGGGGGGCAGGGCTGCTGTGGCGGGAGACCCAGACGGACACACTCCTTCGGAGACAGGAGTGTTGAGCTGGCGCAAGAGGACTCCCATGTGGTTCGGCTTCGGACGCATTCTTCGTGGAAAGCGTCTGCTGCCGCGTGGGCCCTAACCGGCCCGTGGACATCGCTCTAGGTGCGGAGACACCCAGCAACCACCTCCCCAGTCCCTCCGGTGTCGTCCTGCAGCCTGTATGGGGCAGGCTTCCAGGGCTGGCCGTGTTCGGCCTGGGCCAGGTGAGACGCTGTTTCAGAGCTAGGCGGGTCTTTCCGCGCACCACAAATCCTGTTGGTTTTCAATTTGTTCACCACGCTGCCCGTTAATAAGTGCGTCCTAGTGGCTAGGACGGGCTGGGGGTCGGGATTCTGGGGCCTGGTCCCAGCTCTGCCCCAGCTTGCTGTTACCAAAGGAAAGGCCTCGCTGCCTCAGTTCCCCTGCTCCTGGAGGCTGAGCTCTCGCTCGTCCCTCCCTGGGGTGCAGTGACAGGCAAGAGGGCAGGACAGTAACCACAGCAGGGAGGCTATCGGGGTGGATTTAGACGTGCCCCTTTCGCAGCCTGGAACGTTGACGTTCAAGCAGCACGTCCTCCCTCGCTGCTGCCCTGTGAATCCATGCGCACAAAGGGCCTTCCCCTTTCAGAGGAGGCGCTGCCAGGTCCTCGGGGGAGCCCTGGAGGGCCACTAGCATGGCATTCCCTTGCCCAGAGGGGAAGTGGCAGCTGAGAGGAGAGGCACACGGCTTGGACGCAGGACGGCTCCTGTTGGCCCGCCCCAGTTACTGCAGCTCAGGGACACTTGCCCTCTGCTCAGAGGAGGGGTTGCTAGTCTCAAAGCTACCGAATGCTTCCTACCCAAGAGCACGGAGCAGGGCCGAGTCCCATGGGGGGGGGGGGTACTGACCAGACACTCCCCCTGCCTGATCTGCCCAGAGGGCAGGGATGGGGCTTCCTACTCCTAAGCCAGCGCTCCACTCCGGTAACGTCGGGGCAGGCTGGTGGGAGAGAAGCCTCTGGGCTCACTTCTCTGCTGGTAGAGGCACATGCAGGGCTGAATCGGTAACCTCTCTGGACTGCCGTGCAGGTTAATCGGTAAGGGGCTACCTCGGGCTGGGCTGGTGCATCAGCATTGCGCTGTTCTGAGCCCCTCGGCTCCCCTTGCCTGGCCTTTGCCTCAGGCCCTGGGTTTGAGTCCCATGGAGATTCCCTGACACGGGGAATTTATTTTAAGCTGAAATTTCCCATCTACTATGCTGAAGGTTTCAGCATTCTCTCCCCCCCCCCCCCCCCCCGCGCTCTCAGGTGTGGTGGGTGCACAAGGGAGAACAGACTCCAAGGCTGGCTACGCTTAAGCCCTGTAGGCCTGAGCGGGCCCATCTCCCGGGACCAGTAGCTCCCGCCTGCCTGCGAGGAGGGTTGTGCTCAGAGTCCATGGGTCCTGTGTGTTGTAAAGTATTTCTCTCCCCGGGGTGAGCTATTCAGGAGAGTCCGCTGCAGAGCCCTGACACTGACGGCTTTCTCTGTCTTCCTTCCTTGTTCCTTTTTGGGGCTCGGTCCATCTAACCTCTCTGTTTCCTGCTTCAACTTTGTGCTGTTGATGCTGAACATGTGGTGAAATCTGTTTGCTCAATGACTCGGGCAATCCTCCTCCTCCTCCTCCTTCTCCTCTCCCCTCCATTCTATTCCTAACGTGTATTTTGTGTCTGTGGGACTCAATCCATCTCAATTCAATTCGATTTAATTACCGATTTACATGCATATATATTGCTTTGAGTTTGCATCCTGGGGTTGCCTGTGTGCTTTTGTAATAACCTTTTTGTTCCGCGCTCGTGTGGCTGTTTAATTACTGCTTGGTTTTATCCACACAAACCTCCTTCATGCTTATTTTTGGTTTTTGTGCTGCTTTTTTGTCGTCCTCCCCACACCCCTGGTTCCTGTGCGACTGTGTCCGAAACCCCACCCCACCCCACCCCCTTCCTGCTTTGGCTTGTCCTACCCGTGAAAATCCTGCAGGGTTCTATGGCCTGGATGAATCGGACCTCGACAAGGTCTTCCACTTGCCCACGACCACTTTCATTGGCGGCAATGAGTCGGCACTTCCGCTCCGCGAGATCATCCGCCGCTTGGAGGTGAGACAAGTGCAGGGGCCTTGCATGGCCCCAGCAAAATGAGGCTCTTATGTTTGGCTCCCGCTTTGGGTGGCCTTCCAGGGGCTAGTCCTGGCAGACTGCCTCCGGCTTACTGCCCACCCCAGTCTAGGGGACGGCAGCTCCGGGGGGGGTGCTGTCGGGAGTGTGATGTGCCCCCGCCCCCGCCTTATCCCAGGAGCCACTATAGGGGGCATGAAAACCAGATGCTTGCTAGGGGGTGGCTGCTGAGCCCACTGGATGCCTGGGGATGGAGGAGTCAGCCTGCTGGTCTGGTGGGAGCTGGGCACTGCCCCCAGACAGGCTCCCTGAGGAGTTGAGATGGGGGACGAGCGGCCCTGGCAGTGACTGGAGCATGGGTAGGAAGGGAGCCGGAGCCACTGCCTGTTGGAGGAAGCAGGGCCAGGAGCTGGCTACTCGGGCGCTGCCAGATCTCTCTGCATCTGGTCACAACAGGCGCAACCATGCAACTGCCCTGCCCTCGGCAGCTCCCGCCCAGCCCTGCTCTGCCATCCCCGCCATGGCGCTCCCTTCCCCCAGGAGCTGTTGGCTTTCATGCTTCCCCCCAGGCCAGGGAAGGACTCTGATCCCCGGGGTTCCCTCTAATTCGGCATGTTCCTGTGCGGAATGGACTTTGTGCACCAGTATGGAGATGAGACACGTGACCTCCACACTGGTGCATGTGAGAATTCATTCCACACGGGCTGTGCGGGAGGGGCTCAGGGCTGGGAAGATGAAGGCTCTGGGGATGAGGCTTTTGGGATGCAGGAGAGGGCTGGGGCCAAGGGGCTTGGAATGTGGGGGGGCTCAGGGCAGGAGGGCTGGGTGGGAATTAGGATGCGGGGGGGCTGGGGCTGAGGGGTTTGGAGTGGGGGGGGCTGAGGGCTAGGGGGGAGTTAGGGTACAGGAGGGGGCTGGGGCCGAGGGGTTTGGAGTGGGGGGGGGCTGAGGGCTGGGTGGGAGTTAGGGTACGGAGGGGGCTGGGTGTTGGGGTGCAGGGAGCAGGTGGCTCCATGGGACCCGCGCTGCCCCACGCTCCCTGATTCCCAGACAATGGGCAAGAGCAGTGCTGGGACAGAGCTTCCCTGCGCTCGCAGTGCTGCCGCCCACGCACACTCCAGGAAGGGCTGGACCGGAGCACAGCGGCTTAATGGGCTGCAGCCCTGCGCTAAGGGGCCCCCTAAACCCGGGGTCCCAGACTGCAGCCCTGACAGCCCCTTTCTTAGTTCAGCCCTACTGCTGCAGCTGGAGAATCAGGCCTCTTTCCCCCAGCGGAGGCAGCTTCCTCCTGGGCCTGGAGGAGCCGACCTGCTCTCTGGCCCCAGCAAGGAGCTGCCATGGCCGGGGGAGAGGCAGCCATGGCAGCTCAGTGTGTGGCGGTCCTGAGCCCCTGCATGGGGCTTATTAGGCAGCTGTGTGGCCGCACAGCTGAGAACCCTGGTGCTCACCCCCTTGCAGGCCTCCTTGGCCACAACAGCACCCTGATGCAGCCCTCAGCTGATAGCACAGTGCATCTGCTAGGTTACCTAGGCGGCGAAAGGAGGGGCTGTGTGTGGTAACGGCTCTCCCCAGGGCTGGGCTGTCTCCAGTATGGCGCGTTTCTCAGGAAGCAGCTTCTAGTCTGAAGCCCTCAGGGCGGTTAGGCAGGCCAGCACCTTCGTGCCACCAGCTCCGCCACCGCTGCAGGGTCCCCTTGGAGCTTGGCAATGTTGCAAGAAGGCCCGACAGCGCCCAGTGCGGGGACGGCAGAGTGGCGTGTCCTTGCAGCCCGGGTGCGTGGCCTGCGTGTCTCCCGGCGCGACACACGGCCTTTCCTGTCGCCACCTCCCTGACGAGCAAGCGGGCAAGGGGCAGCGATTGGTTGGAAGCGGGTGGGTGGGTGGTGGCGGTGGGGACGGAACCCACAGGTCATGCCTGCTAGTCCGGATTCCCAAGGAAGCAACCCTGCCGCCACTGAGCTCTTAAGCCCCATGCTGGCTGCTGGGCAGCTGGCTCCCTAGCATGCACTGTGCTGCTGATGGCATCCCCCACCAACCCCTGGGGCTCTGCCTGCAGCATTCCTCTGTCCTGGGAGCGCGGACTCGGCAGCTCCCGGGCGACCCTTTGGGATCCCACCTCTGCGCGATGCTGGGGGCTAGCTCTGGAGAAGAGGCGGCCTCCCGGTGTCAGGGAATTCGGGAGCCATTCCAATGCTCCTCTGAAGGTGAACAAGCCTGTGCCACAGGCACGTGTTGTGTTTGCCCTCAGCTGGCGGAAGTGGCTTCATCTCCCCCTCCCTGTGCCGACAGATGGCGTACTGCCAGCACATCGGCGTGGAGTTCATGTTCATCAACGACCTGGAGCAATGTCAGTGGATCCGGCAGAAGTTTGAGACTCCGGGAGTCATGCAGTTCACCACTGACGAGAAGCGCACCCTGCTGGCGCGCCTGGTGCGCTCCACCAGGTATTCGTCCTCCCTCGGTGTCCCTCTGGGGCCGTCGGTAATGCACCGGGTGGGTCAGTGACGCCCTAGAGCTCTGTGCCACTGGGGTGCTGGGCCGTACCACAGAGCACCGTGTGTTGGCCTCTCCCTCGTTAATGGGTTTATTTCCCAACACCCTGTTACACATGTGGGGCAGGCGAGGCCAGGCAGGCTACAGGACTGGCCCAGGGTGTCTAGCAGAGCAAGTGTGGCCATCCCCCTCCCCCGGTGCAGTCTGGAACTGGGGTGCCACCGAGCCCCGACTCCTCAGCCTGGGCTCCCTCTCACTGCACTGCTGTAACAAACTGCAGGCATGGTCCTGTCCTGTATTCCCACCAGCTTTCATGCCAGCAGGGGCATGCCCAGCGGCAGTTGTATGGAGCCTCTGGCCAGCCACTGCATGAGCCACCGATAGGCTGTGGCCAGAATCCCCTCGGCCCGGGACCCCAGAGCTGTACAGTCCTGGCCTGGTCCAAACCCAACCAGCGTGACTCTCTTACTCCCTTTGCCCCTCCCTTGGGCAGAGGCCCAAGCACACTGGCCCTGGCTAACTGAGCAGAGCTGTTTCCAACCACCTCGCTCAAACACACTGGGTAAGTGAAGAGAAGACCCAAGACAAGTGGCTTAAGTACAGACCAGGAGCTTTTAAGTGACGGCACCGGGTCAGCTTAGTAAATAAACCAACACGCAGGCTAGGCCCAATCGCTAGGGCATGAACTGCAACAGCTGATAGCAGCCGCTCGCCCTGCCTGATGGTCCTGGCAGGCTTCGTCGCCTGACGCAAGTGGCCTCGCGGCTCGGCTCCCCTCCTCCCTTCCACGCCCTTTGTCTTCCAGAGGTTCCTTCCCGTGCTGGGCTGTGGGGGAGTGAAGCGAGTGACTCGAGCCCCTTGTTCCAGCCCCAGAACACAGGAGCTCAGTGTCATGTGCCCTCTCGTGCCTTGCTGGGTCTTAGCTGGCGCCTTCCCAGGGTCCTGCCGTCGCTGATGGGCCATGAGCACAGTTGCTGCTTCGCTGTTGTACCTGAAAAGCCAGTTGTGGGCGTTTCCAGGGTCTCTGAGCCCCTGGCCACCCGTGCAGGGCTAGCGCATGCACCCTGCAGGACACTGCTGCTGAGCAGGCCCAGGCTAAGGCGTGGAGGCCCACAAGGCATGTGCCGGGGTGTCGCTCTGGGGCGCGATGTCACAGTAGGGACTTGAATTCAGGGTTCCTGAGCCCCAGGCTCGAGGCCTAATCGCCGTACGCCCTTGGGGGGGCTGTCGATGGCTCCACTTGCGTTCCCTCTGAAAGCACGGCCCAAGCCACTTGGACCCCCCCACCCGCCCAGCGATGGCAGGGATTTCAGCGCCCTCAGCCGCTGTCTGCATGTGCGACCTGTCTCTTTGCACACAGATTGCTGTCCTGCGTCCTGCGTCCGGCCTGTGCTTGGACTTGGAGGGGCATAACCCTGCCTGGTGGGGCTCTTCAGACTCCCTCCTTCCTTCTCCTGAAACATTGCATCTTAGGTGCTAGCGGAGTGGTGCGCTCGCGCTCCCAGCACAGACTTGTGCATGCGCCCAACACCCAGCCTAAGGCCTCTGCAGAAACAAAGCTCCCGTAGACCCCCTGGCCTCTGGAGAGGTGCTTCCTGTCCTGCGAGCCTTGGGACTGTGCCTCAGTGTCCCCACAAGTGCAGGCTTTGTACTGTCTGGCCTCTAGCCACCTCCTCTGAGCTGCCTCCTGTCCCCGCTCCATTGCCTCCTTAGGACCTCGCCCTGGATTCATCCCCTGCCACCCCTCGGCCTCGTCAGAGCACAGCTCTCCCCAGCCTCCTGTGACCTGGCTCCTTTTCTCGGGCCACCGTCTCGTCTCCTTCAGCATCAGCGCTGGGCCCCTCCCTCCCTTATCTCTTTGTGGTCTCCTTCGGGGGCACCGTGTTCCCGGCCAGCTCCTCGGTTGATGTGCACCCTTGCCGTGCCACCGGCTTCCTGGGCGCCTGGCTGCCCCGCACCTCCCGTTTCACTTCATGGCTCTAGGCTGTTCTGGCTGCTTTGCCACCCGCTGCTGTTTATCCCCTCCCGCTGCTTCCGGCCTTCAGCGCCCTGCAGAAATGCCCCCGCCGGCACCTTTCTCCCTTCCCGCTCCAGGCTTCTCAGAACTGTCCTGAATCTTCTACCAGCCCCAGTGTCCCAGGCAGGGGGTCCCTGTCTTCGCCTCCCACCGTCTCCATTTACCGCACCCCGCAGCTCTGACTCCAGCCTGGATCCTCCCCACTTGGACTCTGCCTCATCCCAGTCTCCGCATCCTCTGCCCAGGTTCCCCACTGTCCGCCGCCTGCTGCCCCTCTGCTCCTCTTGACTGGAACTCTCCATTTAGCAATCGTGGCCCCTCTGGCTTGCACAGCTCCAGCTGCCTGTGAGGGCCGACTCCTGGGACTCCTTGGGCTTGCTACGGGTGGGATTGAGTGTGTGCTCCCAACCTAGGAAGGAAAGGGCCGGGGAAGGGGGAGGGGGACTGCTCTGGTGGTGGCTAGTGCTTTGCGCCCAAGGCCGCCGATGGGGCAGAGGGGGATCGCGTGCACAAGGGGGCTGCCGGCGGCGACTCTGCCCACGCGCTAGGCTGCCGCCTCGCCAGCGCGCTCTGTCTGACTCCGCCCTGCAGGTTCGAGGAGTTCCTCCATCGGAAGTGGTCGTCGGAGAAGCGCTTTGGCTTGGAAGGCTGCGAGGTGCTGATCCCGGCCCTGAAGACCATCATTGACAAGTCCAGCGCCAATGGCGTGGACTATGTCATCATGGGGATGCCGCACAGGTGAGGCTTCCTCCTCTCCGCCCTGGCCGGGCAGCTGGCAGGGCTGAGGCGTAAGTGACCCAGCGGGAGCTGCCTCCCGCGAAGATGAGGCTCAGTGGGATTGAAAGTGATCTTGACAGATTTCCATCCCTCCTGGGCACGGCTGCAGGAAATCTCTGGTGTGCCGAGGCCCAGAGGGGCCGCTGGGCTAGTCTAGCCTCAGCCAGGAGCCCCGTGGCACCTTGGAGACGAGGCTGAGAGATTTCTTAGGGTGTCGGCTTTCAGGGGTGTTTTACCCACGACCCCCGAAGCCTTTTGGTCTCTCTGGTGCCGCAGGACCCCCCGTTTTACGTGCCTTTGGGGTCGCCCTGAGCCTTTGGGGTCACCCCGAGCCTTTGGGGTCGCCACACCCCGTGTGTGAGCCCTGCATGTGCGGATCTGCAGCATAATGGCCTTCGCCTGCGCACCCTTCCTCGCTGGGGGCGGGGCTCTCCTGCAAAGGCGGGGGGAGCTCCCTGTGGCTACGGGGCCCCGTTGCTCAGGCACACGGTGCGAGGCAGTCTGGACCCGCGTGTGAAGGCACAGCCTCGCCACCCAGTGGCTGGACCCAGTCTAAAGAACAGTTCTGCTGAGGCGGCTGCCAGCTGAGGGGCAGTCCCTGGGGCTGGTTCCCTGGAGGGGCACTAGTACACCAGGCTTGCACAGACTCCCACGGGATGGGAAGCTGCGGGTGACCCGTCGTGCTGTCCCCTGGAAGGAGAGCAGGGTGCTGCAGTCTCTTGGGGGAGTAAAACCTGGTCTGGGGGTGACACAGGCAGAGGAGCGGGCCCTTTGCTTGGAGCGCAGGGAGGGGGTGGGGAGGCTCTGGGGAGCGGCAGCAGAGCATGCCAGGCCAGCTGCCCACCCGTGGCATTGATTTCCCAGGGGGCGTCTGAACGTTCTCGCCAACGTGATCAGGAAGGAGCTGGAGCAGATCTTCTGCCAGTTCGACTCCAAGCTGGAGGCTGCAGATGAGGTGAGTGAGCGTGGAGCAGAGTCCAGGCCAGCAACCACGGGACCGTAGGTACGATACGCGGGGGTCTCCCCCGGCAGCAGGCCACACTCGGCAGCCCCGTCCCCAGAGGCCCCGCAGAAACCACCAGAACACCCCAGGAGGTGTAGCCGAGGGGCCCGTCGAGCCTGGTATCCCAGCGCCAGCGGCGGCAGGAACGCGCAAGAGTCCCCTTAGCGGGCAGTTCTGGAACAACCTGGCCCTGCCCTCGCCACTCAGTGACTGGCTCCTCCCTCGAGTCGGGGAGGGCAGAGCTGTCAGCTTTCCTGGCGGGCGGCTTGCTGCTGTGTGCGGACTCTCCAGACCGATGCTGTTCGTGGTCCCAGTGACCCCTCGCACAGATGTGGTGGGACACGTGTCCCGTTTCTGAGCCAGCGCCGCTTTACCCTGCGACTGGCTGAGTTGCCCCTTGAGAGCATTTTGTGAGACTTGGAAGCATTTTCAAAGGAGTCTGGCGCCCCCATGAATTCTCGATCTTGGCTCTCCTGGAGCCGCTCCCTTGCTGTCAGAGCTGACGGATTAGAGGACGTGATTGCTGCTTGACAGAAGCTGGGCTGCTTTGCCCCTGTCCTATCATGAGCTTCTAGGTCGGGAGTCCCCCTGTCTGTCCCAGCGTGGTCCAGAGAGCTCGTCCCAAGGGCCATGTGATTTGTGGCCACGCGCCTTGCCACAGTAACGTCGTGTTTGGTGGGGGTAGGAGGAGAGCTTGAGTGTGTTTGTGCCACTCTTGCACTTACACAATTTCACTCCACCTGTCCCAGCCTCTTCCTCCCACGTAGCGAGTTTACTCCCCTTTCCAGACCCTGCTTCCTCCTCTCCTCTCCTCCTGGCTGCTCCCCCACACTCCAGCGCCCCGCGATTCTCCCTCTCTAGGTAGCTGGGTGTGTGGTGGTGCAGAGTACAGCTGGTAACTAGGCATCCCAACAAGGACCCTGACTTTGCTTCAGTGGATGTGGGACTGGGTCCGTAAACGTAAGCGGTTTTCACCTTTGTGCTCCATCTTTGGGGCACCTTTCTGCAGCTGTCCCTCGTGCTACCAGCCAGTGCACGTGCTCCGTGGGCTCGGTGGGGCTGGTTATTGCAGCTCGGGCCGGAGAGCTCCACGTTCTTGGCCCTCACGTGCTCAAGGCGGCATCCAAAATCTCCCCAAGCTCTGCCACCCACACTTCTCTCCCTGCCCGGCTCTCTCCCCAGGGCTCGGGAGACGTGAAGTACCACCTGGGGATGTACCACCGGAGGATCAACCGCGTCACCGAGAGGAACATCACCCTCTCCCTGGTGGCAAACCCCTCTCACTTGGAGGCTGCGGATCCAGTGGTTCAGGGCAAGACGAAGGCGGAACAGTTTTATTGTGGGGACACCGAAGGGAAGAAGGTAAATGGCACCGAATCTCCTGCCCAGGTCTGTTCCAAAGGATTTGACTGGATTTTGCCTGCCATCAGGGACCAGCCAAGAGGTTCTGCAGCTAGCTTGCCCCTCCCTGTTCCCTAGCTCTGGGATGCTGTCGGGCAGTGGAAGTCCTGCTCCGTCAGTAGCCAGCCGCGTGCCTCTCCTGTCCTGCTCCGGCTTGGCTGGACCCTAGCAAGCCACAGCAGCAGTGAGCTCAGCCTCCTCTGATTGGCGGGTCTTGGAGGCCGGATTAAAGGCAAACGCACCAGTCTGCAGCTTGTCCCAGAAGGGGCGGGTGTTCCTCCCTCGGAAAATGGGGCTCAAGGGGTTGTAACTTGAGCACCTGGGACCTGAGGCATCCCAGATCAGCGGCCATTTAAACACAAAGCACCTTGTGCTGAGTAGCAGCTAGAGGCCTTGAACCGTTCCTCCCTCTGAGGACGCTGCCAGGGCCTGAGGTGGCAGAGGGCTGGAGGATCCCATAGTTCAGCTTCATGTGACTTGGCAGAAAGGGATCAGCACCCACTCCGCTTTGGTGTGGGTGGAGGCTCCCGTGTCTAGGCGAGGAGGGGGATGGACTGGGGAGGCTCCCGTGTCGAGGCGAGGAGGGGGATGGACTGGGGAGGCTCCCGTGTCGAGGCGAGGAGGGGGATGGACTGGGGAGGCTCCCGTGTCGAGGCGAGGAGGGGGATGGACTGGGGAGGCTCCCGTGTCGAGGCGAGGAGGGGATGGATTCAGGCTGACAGCCACTGGCCATGGGGGCAGCAGAAAGGGTTGGAGAAGAGGCCGGCTCCGTCCCTTTGCCATCTGCTCACCCGTGTGAGGGAGCAGGAGTGGTGAGGGCCGTCTCAGTTATCGCAGGCCCCTTCCCTTTGGTCGCTGACACGAGGAGGAAGAGGTCACCGAAGCCGGGGAGCTGCTTGTGTCAGCAGTTTGCTTGAGGGCCTCGTTGACTTCACGCCCTCGTGCAGCCGCTCTTCCGGCGCGTGTGAAATGCGGGAAGGCGTGCCCTCACGTGGGTAACGGAGCTGGCTGGAGCTGCTTGGAGTCTCTGCTACAGAAACTCTGAACAAGCTCCGGCTCCTCACCTAGACCCGAGCGGGCTGGAGAGCGGATGGGAGTCAGGCTCACTGGTGCGGAGAGGCCTTGGCTTGGAGAGGTGGGGAGGGAAGAGCCGTGTCCTGCCACACACACCCTGCTGTGAAGACGGGCTGTCGTAGTCTGCTTCAGGGTTGGGCTCTAGCAAACGTGGGCCATGCCCTATGCTCCCCGCCATCTGGTCCTTTGCAGGAGGATGGGGACTGCGCCGGGGGCCACCATCCCCTGGGCTAGGCCGGCGCCCCGCCTTGCCTCTCTCAGGTGCTAGGGGAATGCCCATTTGTGCTGGTCCTCGCTGACGGTTTGCAGCGGCGCACAGGGGCTGCGCACGATCGCTTGCAGCCACAGCCTGGGAGGGAAGCAGCAGCCACAGCCGCTGCCAGTCTCCACTTCAGCCTTTCCCCCGTCCAAAGCTGGAGATGGGCAGGGGCTGGTGCTTGTGAACTTCACATCCCCGCGTGCCAGGCTGGGCCCAAGGTAACGCGCAACCGTAGGTCAGTTACGTGGCCCACGGCACTGGTCACCTGAGCAGCCTTTAATTCCCAGCATCGGCTTAACCTGGCCCCCTAGAGGAGAGGGCTTTGAACCCGCCCACTATCAGGGAATTGCCCCAGATCCAGCTCCCGAGTGCAGTTGCCTGGGGGCTGAGGCATCAGCTCTGGACAGACGCTGGAAGGGAGGCAGCTAAGTGCTGCCAGGAGAGGTGGGGAGCTGGAGGAGACGCGTTCTGGTGCCCATCTGAGCCCACTTGTAGCCGCTGCCCCGCCCAACCAGTAACTCGCCTTTGTGCGTGTCTGGGCACCTGTCCTGCTGCAAAGGAGCCAACAAGCCACCAGCCTTCAGCAGGGTCCTCTTGTCCCCACAGGTGATGTCCATTCTCTTGCACGGAGACGCGGCTTTCGCCGGGCAGGGGATCGTGTACGAGACGTTCCATCTGAGTGACTTGCCCTCCTACACTACGCACGGGACCGTTCACGTGGTTGTGAACAACCAGGTAAAAACGGCCCCCCGAACCTTTGAGAACCTCACGTTCACTGCCCTGGGCGGGGAGAGCGGCTCGTGGCACGCTGGTGCGTTAGCAGTGGCAGGCGTGTTACCCTAGGGATGGGGCCCTGCGCCCAGGTCTCCTGCTGCTGTATCTCTGCTGTGAAACTCGTTATGGGGCAGACCCGCAGGCTGGACAGCGCCTCTGAGGCACGGCTCAGGAGCAGGAAGAACTGGTAGTAACTTGCTCTGGACTGATGAAAGCCCTAGGGTGGGGGAGGCAGGGGGAGACTTTCTGGGTCTGGGGCCACTGACCCACAGAGAGAAGTGGGGGGAAAACCCCTTCTTGTGGCCCCTGACTGAGAAGGACACGTCCCACATCCCCTCGCACACCAGCGCCTCGGGGGACCAGCTTAGTAGATTCTGTGCACTCCAGCCCCCAGGGGAGCAGCAGGGAGGTGGAGCACCAGTGCGGACTTCCCGATATCGGCCGTGAGCCTCGGGCTGTATCCAGGCATGCTGAGGGCCACACCTGGCCCCTGGGCCTGAGGTTCCCCACCCCTGCCCTGGTGTCTAGGACCTGGTCTGCACCACAGTCAGGTTGACCGAAGTATGGCAGTGTACACGCTGCAGCCTGGCCTCCCCAGCTGTAGGTGCTGATGTGACTTCATCTGCGCGAGAGGCCTGGGCTGTTGGTGTAGTCGGGGCATCAGGCCCATGTGGACGCTGCCAGGGGGGAGGGATAGCTCAGTGGTTTGAGCATTGGCCTGCTAAACCCAGGGTTGAGATTTCAATCCTTGCAGAGGCCAATTAGGGATTTGGGGCAAAAATTTGTCAGGGATGGTACTTGGTCCTGCTGTGAAGGCAGGGGACTGGACTCAATGACCTTTCAAGGTCCCTTCCAGTTCTAGGAGATAGGCAATCTCCAATAATTTAATTTATAAAGGTTACTCAGCTGGGCTGTGGCTGGCGTTCCTGGGCATTCCTCCGCTCCCTGCTGGAGCCATGAAACTGAAAAGGAAGACGGCTGTCAGCCCTGGGATGTAGCAGGCCCCAGCTGCCTCCCGTCTGCTCTGGGCTCCCGAGCAGGGAGCCGCACGTGGAGGCGACTGCCTGCCCTCTGCAGTCAGCGGAAGCGCCCCGGGGAGCCGTGCCTGGCTGGCAGGAGGTGGACGTGAGCCACCGCAGTGTAGTGTAGACGTGCCCTGATGGCTGTCGTGGCTCCCCTGCTTGGTTTTGAGCTCAGGCAACTGTGTGCACAGCCTGCGCCCTGTGCCCTGGTGCTGGGTTGGCTGGTTCTGAGCAGGGCCCATGGGGAGACCCGGAGGGGGGGGGGCTTTGAACTTTGACATGGTCTCACTGGAAGAGCCTTTGCCTCTGGGCTCTCGCAAGCCCTGCCTCCCAGGTGGCCTGCGTTAGTGTCCTGCCCCGGGTGCCCTCTGCTGATGGGAAGTGCAGCAAAATCGGAGCCAAGCTCCTTCCAGGTTAACGGGATCATTCTCTACCCAGACCAAGCTAACGACCGGGGCGCCCCGACTGGCTGGGGTAGCGCTCCCAGGTGCCAGCGTGTCCCTGTCCTGTGCTGCGTGCTCTGGTCAGGGCTGTATTACCTGGCCGGTGTTGTAAAAACCTCTTGTCCTCAGTCGCGGCAGCACCTTGATCTAGTCCTAGCTTGATGTGGCAGTAGTGCGGCTTCATGGGGCTCGTGGGAAGCTGGGAGCCCGTAAATGTACTCCCAGCTCTGCCGGCAGCTCGTTAAACTCGGCCGTTTTCCATCTGTAAAGTGGAGGGAACTTCCCCCTATCCTCCCCCCCCACTCTGGGTGAAGCACTTGCAGAAGTTGAGGACGGGTGTGATCTGATTGGCAAGCCAAACCCTTTTCCAGGCCTGTCTGTGTCTGGCCTGTTTTCCATGCTGTCCCCGATTGCTGTGTCCCCAGATCGGATTCACTACAGACCCGCGTATGGCCCGTTCCTCTCCGTACCCAACCGACGTCGCGCGGGTGGTGAATGCGCCGATTTTCCACGTCAATGCGGATGACCCGGAGGCGGTAGTGTACGTGTGCAATGTCGCAGCGGAGTGGAGAAGCACTTTCCACAAGGACGTGGTGGTGGACTTGGTAGGTGCCTGGGCCGTGTTTGGGGCTTTGCTGAAACCTGGCTCTGTAACTGGGCAATTGAGACACAGCTCTTTGGATGGAGCATTGGCAGCATCGTAGGCCATCTTAGTGTTGTGTGTTTGCACAGTGCCTCGCACAATGAAGCCCGGGGGGGGGGGGAGTGCGTGTTGTAATCCAAAAAATGAGGACCCTCTGCACCTTAACCCTTGGTTCTCTGAGTCTGGGGCAAAAGAAATAATTCAGTGAAAACAAGGCACTGAAAACGAAACGGTGTTGTGCTTGGAAAGAGACGCTATCTTTCCTGTGACGTCACTCTGCAGGATCTGCCGCTTTTCTTTAAACCGAGATGAAACCGTTCTACGCAGTCGTTAGTTACTCTAGTTTTACACCAGTGCTGCTCCCTGGATGTCACTAGAACCTTCCTCTGACTCCCACCAGTCTAACCGAGATCAGAATCGGGCTGCGCACGAGTCCCCTTGTCCTGCGTGCATCCGACAGTCACAGATCAATGTGAACACGACTGCTTTTTTGGCTTCTGAAGTAGGGGTGGAAAGCTGGCTATTTCTAATGGCTTGTCCCCTTGCACGGACTAGGTGTGTTATAGGCGGAATGGCCACAACGAGATGGACGAGCCCATGTTCACCCAGCCACTGATGTACAAGCAGATCCGGAAGCAGAAACCTGTGCTGCAAAAATATGCGGAGATGTTGATTTCAGAGGGGGTGGTAAATCAGCCGGAGTACGAGGTACTGTCATGCGGGCTTTCAGGGACCAGTCCGCCCCTTCCATCTGGTTGGCAGATAAGAACGTTGAATGGGGGGGGGACGCAAATTAATATCACTCAAGAAATAGGTGCGGGGGGCCAGTGCAGCAGGCATAGGCTCCTGCCTGTTGACTACCGTACAGCATTGCTTGGGCCTGGGAGGGGCGGGACTGAAGAGATGCCCAAGATCTGCTGCTGGAGACAGGCATAGACCGGTGCCCCCAGGCCAGGCACTGGCATTCCTGGCCAGGTCCCCATCTAACTGTGCCGGAGCTGCACGAGAGCAGCGCGAGCCCATCCGTGCTGCTGGGTAGAGTCTGGCTCTTGGCTCCGCACTGGTCCTGGAAGCAGCCAGACTCCATTAAACCCGGTGGGTGCTGGTACCGTCCTGGCGCCAGTGTGCATGAGCCACTGCCAGTTTGGTCCCCCCCTTCCAATCCTGTTTCCCGGCATCTTCTCCTTCTGGCGTATTTGGGCAGAGCCATCGCAACCTGTGTTGGAGCCGAGCTGCTGTCGGGGGTGCGACCCAGGCCCGCTGGCGTCCTTGGCTTCCCCCTTGGATTTTAGCAGGGGCACGGGGGCTTCTGGCTCAGCCTTGCCTGCACCTTAAGATCAGACCTGTCCTCGTGCAGTTGTTGGGCCTGAACTGAAGGGCTTAGTCCTGCCTCGTGAGCGTCCAGAGCGGCTGGCTGGCGGGGGCCTTTCCTGTGTCGGGGGGATTCGGGGCACCCTGCAGGAGTCGGTTCCTGTTGTTGCAGCAGCAGGGAAGGGCGTGAGCTGGGAGCTGGCACAGGCCAGCACTCGGCACTGTGACCTCGTCCCTAACGGGGTGGCCCAGCACCAGCATGGAGCCCTGTGGCAGTAGGCCAGACCCTGACTGGTGGGTGGGAGGCAGAGTTTAAAACGTCCCCCACCCCGGGATCCACATAGACTTGTGCAGAGATGGAGAGGCCTGGCCCTCCCTCTTCCCCTCCCCCCCCCCCCCCAAACGCGCTTGCCTGGGCCTCTCGTAACAGTGTGCCCTGTCGCTCTCAGGAGGAAATTTCCAAGTACGATCGGATCTGCGAAGAGGCCCATGCCAGATCCAAGGATGAGAAAATCCTGCACATCAAGCACTGGCTGGATTCCCCCTGGCCCGGTAAGGACCTAGCGGCTTCCCTGCCAAATGGCCCTAGTTCCAGAACCGTTCCGAACGTCGGCCCCCGGCTTAGCCTTGGGGCGTCTGGCGCAGATGGAGCGGTCTCTAAGTGCGCGTAATGCACACCGCCCCCGCCCAGCGAGCACCATGTGCCCCTCTGGGAGACGGGGGGCTGCCGCACTGCATGGACAGAGCTGTGCTCCGCGTCCGGAATCGCCTTCTGCAACAGCACAGACGGGCCTGGAGCAGCCCTCGACGGCACACAAGCCAAGGCCCTTGGGGTAGAGCCAGCCCGGCCGTCACCAGGTCACAGATGCTACCTCCCCTCCGCCAGGTTTCTTCACTCTGGACGGCCAGCCCCGGAGCATGACCTGTCCCTCGACCGGTCTGAATGAAGAAGACTTGACCCACATCGGGCAGGTGGCCAGCTCGGTGCCCGTGGAGGATTTCACTATCCATGGAGGTACGTGCCCTGCCACCCGGGCCCTGGGGTTTGTTCTGGCCAGAGCTGGCTGCTGCGGTGAGCGAGTCTCCAGGGAGCCCGCCGGTGGGAGCTGTGCCGGGGGTGCCCATTGGACGCACGACAGGAAACGGCAGGCGCTCCGGGGGTCGCCGGCTGAACCGGCTGCCTTTCTGGCGCTGCTCTGGTCACACACCAGCGCCGGCGAAGGGGTCCTGGCTGGGACTCCCTGGCCTGTGCTGTGCAGATGTCCCTGCTGGCCTTCACGCCTGGGACGGAACAGGGCCTGCCATGTGGCTGGGCGGGGCCACCTGAGTGCTGATGAGATTCCTGGGGCGCTTATCCGGCCCCACGGCTAGTATCTGAGCTGCTCCCCGTCTTCAGGGTGTTTCTCTTCTCACCGCCTGTGGGGCAGGGCGGGCTTCTCTCCCCACTGGACAGGGAGGCTAGGGGGCTTGCTCAGGTCATACAGGCAGCCAGTGGCAGAGTAGGCACTGGAGCTCAGGTCTCCCATCTCCTAGCTTAGTGCCCTAACCACTGGGCCATGCTTCCTCTCCGAAAACCCCTTATGGCAATGCCCAAAGGCCCCATCTAGTACCTACAAACAGCGATTGCCAGACTGGGTCAGGCCCAAGACCCGTCTCACCCACACCTCCGCCAGCAGGGACAGCGCCAGCTGCTTTGGGGAAAGAACCCCGCAGTAGGAGATGGGGCGGGCTGTGCGCCCCCTCTGCCCCACCACCGTCTGCTAGGCCGTCTCGAAGTCTGGCCGAGATGGGGCGGGCTGTGCGCCCCCTCTGCCCCACCACCGTCTGCTAGGCCGTCTCGAAGTCTGGCCGAGATGGGGCGGGCTGTGCGCCCCCTCTGCCCCACCACCGTCTGCTAGGCCGTCTCGAGGTCTGGCCGAGATGGGGCGGGCTGTGCGCCCCCTCTGCCCCACCACCGTCTGCTGGGCCGTCTCGAGGTCTGGCCGAGATGGGGCGGGCTGTGCGCCCCCTCTGCCCCACCACCGTCTGCTGGGCCGTCTCGAGGTCTGGCCGAGATGGGGCGGGCTGTGCGCCCCCTCTGCCCCACCACCGTCTGCTGGGCCGTCTCGAAGTCTGGCCGAGATGGGGCGGGCTGTGCGCCCCCTCTGCCCCACCACCGTCTGCTGGGCCGTCTCGAAGTCTGGCCGAGATGGGGCGGGCTGTGCGCCCCCTCTGCCCCACCACCGTCTGCTGGGCCGTCTCGAGGTCTGGCCGAGATGGGGCGGGCTGTGTGCCCCCTCTGCCCCACCACCGTCTGCTAGGCCGTCTCGAGGTCTGGCCGAGATGGGGCGGGCTGTGTGCCCCCTCTGCCCCACCACCGTCTGCTGGGCCGTCTCGAGGTCTGGCCGAGATGGGGCGGGCTGTGCGCCCCCTCTGCCCCACCACCGTCTGCTGGGCCGTCTCGAGGTCTGGCCGAGATGGGGCGGGCTGTGTGCCCCCTCTGCCCCACCACCGTCTGCTAGGCCGTCTCGAGGTCTGGCCGAGATGGGGCGGGCTGTGTGCCCCCTCTGCCCCACCACCGTCTGCTGGGCCGTCTCGAGGTCTGGCCGAGATGGGGCGGGCTGTGCGCCCCCTCTGCCCCACCACCGTCTGCTGGGCCGTCTCGAGGTCTGGCCGAGATGGGGCGGGCTGTGTGCCCCCTCTGCCCCACCACCGTCTGCTAGGCCGTCTCGAGGTCTGGCCGAGATGGGGCGGCTGAAGCGCTGGGGGAGGGTTAATGTCCCTGCCCCGTTTCATCCCTCCCTGTGACCTACCCAGACAAACGTAACGAATCTCGCTGAGCTCTTGATGTTGGGAGCTTCTTGTGGCAGAGTTCCCCAGTCTGGAGACGTCTCTTCCCCCGTAGCCAGTGCAAACACGCTGACCGTTCCTAGACCCCGGGGTGACTCCCCTTTCCTCTGTGCCTGCCTAGCCCCTTCTGGAGCCCCTCTGGCTGCAGGCTTGGCAGTGTCCGTGCACTCAGGCTGCTCTCCCCTGCCCCCTTGGACCTCTCTGAGGTTTGCTGGGTCTCGTCCCCCTTGGGGGATGGCGCGTTGGGTAGAGAGTCCAGACTGACCAGGCACGCCAGTTATCAGAGCTGGGTCCCTGTGGGGCTTTGCGCTGTGCCAGCCTGGAACACTGCACCTCCCTTTGGGTCCCCATATGTCCGGCGGGGCATCCAGGAGGGCTTGACGCTGTGAGCCCAGAGCACGTCCCTGCAGGTGCTCCGGCAGCGGCTGCAAACCGTGTTGTCCCTCTGCAGGCTTGAGCCGCATTCTGAAAACCCGCGGAGAGATGGTGAAGAACAGGACCGTGGACTGGGCCTTAGCAGAGTATATGGCATTGGGCTCCCTCCTCAAAGAGGGGATCCACATCCGCATGAGCGGCCAGGATGTCGAGAGGGGAACGTTCAGGTAAAGCCGGCCGTGGCTTCCCCTGCCAAAGGTGATCCCAGCCCTCCTCGTGGGTGGGCGGGAGGCCGGGGCGCCAGGTCTCTTCCGTGGCACAGTGGTGTGAGCACGGGCAGCTCCTCGGCCTGGCTGTAACCTGCCGCCACCACGAGCCAAGCCCCGCAAAGCAGCGTGAGCCCGGCCGCTTGCTCCCAGCCCTTGGTGGGCTGATGGGTCACGTTACCGCGGGCCGTTGTCTCCCACAGCCACCGTCACCATGTCCTGCATGATCAGAATGTGGACAAGAGGACCTGTATCCCCATGAACCACCTCTGGCCGAACCAGGCTCCTTACACCGTCTGCAACAGCTCCCTGTCGGAGTACGGCGTCCTAGGTCAGTGGCGCTGGAGGCTGCCTGGCCGCGGTCCCGGCGCTCGCGGACGGGGCCCTCACGCTGCCTCTCTTCTCCGCAGGCTTCGAGCTGGGCTTTGCCATGGCCAGTCCCAATGCCCTGGTGCTGTGGGAGGCCCAGTTCGGTGATTTCCACAACACCGCCCAGTGCATCATCGACCAGTTCATCTGCCCCGGCCAGGCCAAGTGGGTGAGGCAGAACGGCATCGTGCTGCTGCTGCCCCACGGCATGGAGGGCATGGTAAGGGAGTCCTCGCGTCCGCCCAGCCTGCGCCTGCCCAGCCCGCGGCGCTGCCTCCTGCCCGGCCAGCGTTCACAGCCACGGCAGCCGGCTGGACGGGTGGAGATTGGGAGCAATAGGGCTCCACCCGGGGGGGCACTAGGCTGGGGGTGGCTGCAGCTACCGGACTGTTTCTTAGGGAAAACCAAAACTTGCATGTTTCAACCAGAGTGAGCTGGGGCAGCAGCGCAGAGCAGCGGCCTCAAGCAGCGAGTGGCCCCGGCCGACCGCACTCGTAATGCAGGAATTCGCCCTTGCAGCTGGCCTCACCTCTGCTTGGCTTTCCCCACAGGGTCCCGAGCACTCGTCGGCCAGGCCAGAGCGATTCTTGCAGATGTGCAACGACGACCCAGATGTCTTCCCAGTAAGCGCCCCCTTCGGCCCTTCCCGGCTCCCTGCCACCTCTCGGAGCCGGGCCCTGGGCCTGGCTGGGATCGCTGCGTGGCCCAGGCTCTGGGTACCACAGTGGGCTGGTCACTCCTGGGGCAGGGTTACAGAGCACTTGGGTTCTGGCAGCAGGCAGGGAGCAGTCCTGTCCTGGGGCTCAAACTGGCCGTCCTGGGCTTCTGCCCCCGGGCTCAGGAGGCTGCGGTGGGTTGTGGGGGGCCCTGGGATGTGTGGTGCACAAGTGGGGGTGGCGGCCGTGCCACAGGCAGTGCCAGAGCCGGGGGCATGGAGAGGCTTGTCCAAGTGCCCACCACGCCCTGTGCAAACGTGGCGGCTCTCGCCTGCCCTTTGCCGTGGAGATCTCGGCGCGGCTGGGCCACGTGCGGCGGCGGGATGGGCTGAACCCCCCGAGGGGACAGTTACGCTGGGCCAGGATTGGCTGTGCGCCCCTAAAAGCCCTGCCAGGCGGCGTGAGCCTTGCACAGCACTGCCGCACTGCAGTGGTGTCAACTGCTACCGCGTAACTAGACCATTTCCCACTGCACCCGGGCGGGGCCACTGGGCCGGTGAGGAGCCAAGGACGCGCTTGGCCCATCGACTCGCCCTGCAGCCGCGTGCGGCGGGAAGGCAGGACCCTGGCGGCTTGGCTGAGCCGTGTTTCTCCTACGCTGCAGAAACTCGATGACTTCGACGTGCGCCAGCTGTACGACTGCAACTGGATCGTCGTGAACTGCTCCACTCCCGCCAACTTCTTCCACGTGCTGCGCAGGCAGATCCTCCTGCCCTTCCGCAAACCGGTCAGTGAGCCCGAGGCAGGGTCTCGCCTGCTGGGGCCCCCGGCCTGTGTCTGTGGACCAAGCCAGGGTGGGCGCCACGAGGGACAATTCCTGGGGGCCCCAGGCCAAGCTGCTCAGAGCCAAGTGGCAGGGCTCCGGGTCCTAGGCTTTGGCCCCATGCGAGGGGGCTTTGGCTCGGCCCTAGTGCCAGCCCCCAGCCAAGCGCCGCTGTTCTAGAGGCTGCCCTGGTGTGGACCGGGCCGCTCCCTGTTGTCTTGGTGTGGGCTGAGGACCCGGATTTGTAGCCGACTTCTCAAGCCGGCCGGGGGCTACTCGGGTTCCACAAACTCTTTTTCAGCAGGAAAAAAAATTGTTTTGCTTTTCGTCCAAAAGACCCCGAGCTGCAAAAAACTCCCATTCGGCTTCACGCCCTTTCCTGTGGTGGGTTCCCCAGCCAGAGCATTTCCCATGACGCATGGCGTCACGTGACAGCCATCGCCCCGCCTCCCCAAGAGCTGTGACTGATGCATCCTGGGCCGTGCAGTCCTGCCAGGGAGCCCAGCCTGTGGAAAAGAATGGGAGGGGGAGGACGATTCCCGTGGGGCATTTCAGGGTTGAAATACTTTCTCATGCCCCCTCTTTGGAAGAGGGGGACCCAGCTTTCTGCCAGCTGGGTGTTCTCCCCGGTACCTGGCAAAGGTCTGTCACCCCGGGAGCAGCCATTCCGAGCCGGGAGCAAATGGGGAAGCCCTGTTGAAGGCCAGGCAGCGAGCGCGAGCTGAGCTGTGCAGCCAGTCACGGGAGGTGGATGCTACTGAGCACGCTAGCTATGTCCGCCAAGGCTCGGGAGCTCTGGCCAGACCGGAGGTGCTGCTTCTATTTCGGTAGCGGCATGTGCAAGCGGCCTGCAGGCTGCCCCAAGGGCTAACGAGCTGGGCCGGAGAGCTGCCCGCCACTTCATGCTGCCCCCATCCAGTAGCAGCCTTTGGCTTCGGGCTACCCCGGCAGCCAGCGGGGGATAGAGACGTTTCTCTGGTCCCTGCCTGGACTCGGTGTCCCCCGTGCCAGAATTGGGGCAAGGTGGGAGGCAGTGGCGGGGGAGGAGGGGCTGGTTTGCAGCTCGTGCATCTAGCCCCCTCATGGGCCTTGCCTTGCTCTTCCAGCTGATAATCTTCACTCCAAAGTCACTGCTGCGCCACCCCGAAGCCCGGTCCAGCTTCGACGAGATGCTGCCAGGTAGGCAGGGGGTGTCGGTGCGCTGGAGGGGAGCAGAACCGGGCTCTGGCCACGAGAGGGCAGCGGAGGCCCCTGTCTCCCAGGCTCCTGCACAGAGTTGCCAGGCCAGCATGTGTCAGGGGGCTTGTCTCTGGGCCTGCCTGAGCCAGTTCGCTCCTTGTGTGGGCGTCGCCAGGCTGAGTCCAGGCCGGCAGCTGGCCCCACTAGCTTCCCTTCCCCGACGCGTCCCCCACCACTGTCTGCTCTGCCACAGGGACCAACTTCCTGCGTGTGATCCCCGAGAGCGGCCCGGCAGCCCAGGACCCCGCCGGCGTCAGGAGGGTGCTCTTCTGCACTGGCAAAGTGTACTACGAGCTGACCCGCGAGCGCAAGGCCCGGGACATGGAGCAGCACGTGGCCATCACCAGGGTGGAGCAGGTGAGGGTGTGGGGGCTGCATACCTGTCCCAGGGACTCCAGCATCCCAGTCCCGGCTCCTCCGCCTCCCCGGGAGTTTGGTCCATGATACCTGGGCCCCACGCAGGCCTGTCTCCAGCCGGAGGTGTGTGCAAGGCAGAGGCCCTTTGTGGGGGGGGGCGGGTGACCCACGGTGCCATGCGATCTGGGCGAGGATAACTGCGGCACCGGGGCTGCTGCTCCCCAGCCAGCGTGGGCCCTTGGAGGACGCGCTGCCTGCGCACACGCCCCCTCCGCTGCAGGTAGCCCCCTGGAGCTGAGCCCTCGCTGTGTCTCTGCAGCTGTCTCCGTTCCCCTTCGACCTCCTCCAGCGGGAAGCACTGAAGTACCCCAACGCCGAGCTGGTCTGGTGCCAGGAGGAGCACAAGAATCAGGGCTACTACGACTACGTGAAACCCCGGCTCCGCACGACCATCGACCGCGCCAAGCCCGTGTGGTGAGGGCCGGGGGCCAGCGTGGCGTGGTGCCCGGGGGCTGTGCCACGTGGAGCTCTCCCGTGGCACTGGGCGGGGCTCGTGGATGCCCGTGTGCAACGTGGTGGCTGGGCATGAGGCCTGGGGGCTTGCTCCAGGGCAGCAACGTGGCCCAGAGGCAGGTGCAGGCGGGAGGGGTCTGCGCGGGTTCCACCATTCTTCCCACACCAGCCGCTAGGTCTTGGCCGCCCACCCTGAGCTGCTGTCCCCTCCTGGCTGCAGGTACGCCGGCCGTGACCCCGCCGCTGCCCCCGCCACTGGCAACAAGAAGACCCACCTGACAGAGCTCCAGCGCTTTCTGGACACCGCCTTCAACCTGGATGCCTACAGGGGCCTGTCCTAGAGCCCGCACCGCCCTGCTCTGTCGCTCACCTGCCTCCGCCCCTAACTACAGACCTTGTCACTGACCCCGCCTGGCCTCCTTGTTCCGTCCGGGTGCGCCGCCTCCCCCAGCACCACTGCAGCCGCTTGGGGCTTCACTCCCTGCAACCCTGGCCCCCAGGGGCTGCATCGTCTGCTCGCCTGGCCCTGCCATCTGCCTCTCCCCGGCCGCAGCCCTGGGAGCCGCTGTGAGGGCCAGACACTACCTTGGAGCTCCCCTCTCCCCCGGGTGGGGGGGCAGCAAGGTCCCTCCAGGGTGTTTTCCTTTTTCCTTCTGCCTCTGGCTCTGCCCTGGGCCCTCGTTCCCTCCTGCCCGCCTGGGCTCGGCTCGCAGCCCCGGCCGGGGGCCTAGGCGGATGCTGGTTTACTGGTGCACAAAGCCCTTCGGCGACCCCGCAGCTCCCTCCCATGGTGCCTGCTCTGGCCAGATGCTAGTGCCAGCCTGAGACAAGCTGCTCAGGGAGCCGTGGACTCACTGTCTGTTCTTTAGCGTAGTCCCATACAGCTGAGGCAGCTGGAGTGGCCAGGGCCCCTCCCCGCAGGCCTAGGCTCCCTAGTGGGCTCCTATCCTAGCCTGGTGTGATGGCTGTTCTGGTCAGGATGGTCCCTTTCCATGCCCTGCACCAGCCAGACACTTGGAAACCTGAGAGTCAGCTGGCAGGAGCCAACAGACCAAGGGACTCGGCCAGGGGGGAGGGGTCTCCTGGACCCCTGTGTTACTCTGCCACTGAGTCCACGCCAAGCTCCATACCCCCGGATCCCTGCCACTGTGCTCAGCCATACGCCTGCCCCGCAGGACCTGTCCTTGTTGGCCTGGCAGCGCCCCCAGTGCTGCGGGCGGCCTTGGCTGAGCTGGGGTGTGCTGTGGTGGGGGACAGGGCTTTGGGGCACGCTCGGCGGGAGGCCGGGGCTAGTGACGCTGCGCCTCTGGGACGTGCACCCTGCCCTACCCCTGGCTGCGCTGTCGCTCGTGGGGCTGCCCTGCGCCAGCCCTGCAGCTCCAGGCTGGCTGGGAGTTCAGGCCCCTTTTCCTAAAGGCTGCGGCATCGGGCTCTGGGCTGGTGTCCGGGCTTCCCGGGAAGTCCACTGGCGGCTTTGCTGGAGCCCCAGGGTAGCCTCTGCCTCGCGTGCCTGAGCCAAGCCCCCTACCGCCCCGGCCCCTCCTGCAGCAGAGCTACTGGCCTGGGGCCTTCCCCGGCTGTGCCGTTTTCCCTCCGCCCGGGGGCCAGCCCTGCCAGCACCTGCCCCACGTGGGTCCTGTCTCCCCGACGCACCCCGGCCCACACTGCTCGCGTGTCCTGGGCCAGAGCCCTTCCCCTCCCACCCCCACTGCTTCACCAGCTGCCTCCGTGCCCCACGCTGGGTCGCAGTGAGGCAGTGTCACGTCTGTGCCTGCCGCTGGGAGCCTGGCCACGAGTCAAGGGTCTCTCCCAGCTGCATGGGCCCAGCCTGGCTTCGTGTGGGGCACTGACCCACAGGCCCACCCAGAGTGCTGCTCTTCCTGGGCCAGGCCAGGCAGCTGGAGCAGCAAGGCCTTGTTGCCCCAGGCACTGTTGTGCGTGTGGCTGAGAGCGGCCCAGCGGGCAGGCCTCCCTCCCAACAGCTGAGCTTCCGCCTTGTGGCCTTGCTGTGGGGCCCTTCGCCCTCTGGGCCGCTTCTGGCTCCAGGCCTGGGCAGTGTCCAGGGCACATGGCTGCTGCCTTCCGGGAGCAGCTCAGACCCTGCTCCCAGCTTACAGGAGCCAGCCCGGCGCTTGGTGGCATAGGCCATGGCCTAGGCTGGACTCGCTGCCCCTTGACATGCAGCAGGGATGGCATAGCTGGGCCTGCAATTTGGATGTGGGGGCATCAGCAGGGGCGGGGGTGGGAAGGGCACTGGCCTGGGAGCGCTGGGGCTACAGGTCAGGCCTGAGGGGCAGGGCAGGGCCGTGTGACTCAGTTGCAGGCTGGTGGCAGAGCAGAGCGCAGGGCTGGAGGAGCAGGCGGCTGCCCCGGCAGAGCTGGGCCGGGAGGGAAGCCCAGGAATTTCTCTAGCAGGTTCTATCTGGCAGGATCGATTTTTTTACAGCATTTTGCTTGGGCTGCAGAGGCTGGGCGCGCTCATGGCAGTGGGGCCAGGGCGGGCGGCCCCTTCCCAGCCTGGGAGCTGACCCAGAACCCTTTCCCCCTTAGAGTTCATCCCTGGCCTCTCAGTCCAAAGCAGCAGGGCCCGGCCTGCCCCCGCTGCGCGCCAGGTGCCAGCCTTATCCTGAGGATCACCCTGCGGGCGGACGAGCCACCTGAGGCTCACGAAGCATCCGAACGGGGTTTGCCCAAGACCCCCCCCAGCAGCTGGACAAGGAAGCGAGGGCGGGATTGCAGCAGGAAGGGGCGTAGCAGGAACGCACGGTACGGCCCCTGCTCCCTGAGAGCAAATGCACGGGCAGGAGCCGCTCGGAGCTGGACTGAAGGGCGGAGGCTGCTCAGCGCGCTACCTCCCTTGGCACCGAGCAGCAGCTAGCCTGGCGCGTCGCTGGGGGGGCTCTGCTGGGGGCCCAGGTGCCAGTGCCAGCGCGGGGCCTGGCAGGGCAAAGGAAAGCCGAACAAGAGGGAGTTTTGAAAATCCACGGCTAGCCAGGGCAGAGATGCGTCGAGCTCGCGCCTGCTGTGGCAGGTGGCTGTGGAGGGGCAAGAAGAGTTTAGCAGAGAGGCCGGTGCACTGGCAAATCGAGGGGCCGTTCTCAGAGCAAAGCAAGACCCTGATCTCCCTTGGGAAAAGGGGCAGCAGCCTGGGGTAACAGCAAGGCAAGTGCGGCTCAGCCACAGGGCCCAGCTGAGCGTTTATTAATTAACCCCTGCCCCTTGTGAAGTGATGGAAGAAATCAGACGCCCCCACCTCCGCAGGCGCACTGAGAACCAGCCGCAAGGCTGCTTGCAGCCAATAGCCCCGTAAACCAGGGAGCGGCTGGGGCAAATGTCATGGACTGAGGCCGGAGTTGGGGTGGGTGTGGCAGGAAAGGGTCGCCCAGCTGTGCTGCCTTGGGGTGCAGGTGTTTGGTGAGGGGCCCCGCCTCCTGCCTCACTCTAGAAGGGCCGACAGCATGTTCGTTAATTGCAGGGGCTAGATGGGCCGGTGAGGACAGGAGTAACTGAAGGAGTAACATGGAATCAAGCCCACGGCAGAGGAAGGAGTGCCCAATGGTTAGGGAGCTAGCCTAGGGCATGAGAAGTGCGCTGAGGTTCCAGGCAGGCCCAGACCCTCATGGGCAGTGAGAATCCCACTCCTATAGAGCTTCTACCACTTAGGCTCTGTGCCTCAGTTTCCCATCTCTACGGTGGAGACAGTAGCACAGCCCTGCTGCACAGAAGTGTCATGCGGATAAATGCTGCTGTGAGGGGGGGTAAGAACATAAGAGCGGCCCCACTGGGTCAGACCAAAGGTCCCTCCAGTCCGGTGTCCCGGTTGCCCATAGGGGCCAATGCCGGGTGCCCCAGAGGGAGGGAACAAAAGAACCATCCAGTGATTCCCTCCCAGTCCCAGGCCCTGACAGCCAGGCTGGGCAGGGAGGGTGGCCCTAGCCTCTGTTTAACGGCCATTGATGGACCCAAGCTCCGTGAACTTATCTAGCACTTTCCTGAACCCTGTTAAAGTCCTGGTGTTCACAACATCCTCTGGCAAGGAGTTCCACGGGTTGACTGTCCATGGGCTAGAAAAAAACTCCCATTTGCCTGTTTTAAACCTGCTCCCTATTAATGTTATTGAACCTGGGTGTCTGGCTGCAGCTCCTCCGTTCCCAGTGTGGTACAAAGCACAGGAGTTGCCTTTACCCCAAATGCTGCACCGGTGGGTCTGCTCCGGGCTGGAGGGCAAAGGGGTTTGCTTGGCGGGAGCGTGTGCCGGGTGGGAGGCAGAAGCAGCCAGCAAGCCACGCAGCTGGCCCCAGCGGAGCTGGCTGGGGGAAGTCGCTGGCTTGTGTGTGATCAGAGCCACGGCCCGCTGGCTAAACCGGGTCCGCTCCAGGAAGGCCTTTGGTTTCAGCCTCGGTGCTGCCAGACGTGGCCTGCTGCGACTTTGGACACGGGGCTGGGAAGCAAACCCAGCAAGGGCCTGGGGGTCCCCGGAGCGGCCTGGGGGTCCCCGGAGCAGCCTGGGGGAGGGGGAGGCGCCTTCTGCCTGCTCCAGCAGCTGGGCCCTCCGTGATGCTGCGGTGGGGGAGGCCAGCTGGCTGCCGGGGCCAGGAACGGGAGCACTCGCGTCCTGCCGGGCCCAGCCCTGTGGTTACCGCGGGCTGAGGTGTCGCTCGCCAGCCTGGGGGCTGCTGCTTCCTGGTAGCGCGGCGTGAGGCCAAAGCCGGATTCGCCCCCCTCCCCCCTGCCGCCAGCCTGCCTGCTCCGACCCCCACTCCCTGGTCTCGGGGCGCTGAGTCCCAGCCGGGGGGCCTGGCGGCTTCGGGCCCAGCTGCTTCCTGCGCACGCCGGGGCCCACGGGCAGCGGCCAGCCCGGCCCCTCCGGAAAGGAAAAGCGGCTGCTCCCGGCTGAGTCATTTCCCAGCCTCCTGCGCCCGCCCGCGGCTTCCTTCCTCCCCTGCGGCCCCCGGGGGCTGGGCCGAGGGGCTGAACCGGGCCCCTTGGGCCTGGCCCCGAGGCAGGGGAGGGGTAGGCACCATGGCCCGTCCCCCGGCATCTCAACGGGGGCTGCTCCCCCCTCCCGCTACGGCCGCCTGGGGGGCAGGAGCCAGGGACGCCGCGCCCCCCCTAAGGCCGCCCGCCTAATGGGAGCATGGCTGCTGTCGCCATGGCAACAGCTGTGGGCCTGGCCTGGCAGCGAGAGCTGGGGGGCCAGGCGGTGGGGGGGCAGGGAGAGCAGCTCCTCCCCCCCTCTCCCCCCAGGGCTGGGGGCTGCGAGGGGCCGGCTGGCTGGTCCCGACCCCTCTGAGCCGGCCCCGGGCAGCGAGAGGCCGGAGGCGCCAGGGCCGCAGCAGCTTGGCCGGGTGCCCGGGGCTCCAGCCGGCCCACGGGGTCAGCGCTGGGAAAGGGGCCCTGGCCGGGGGGCGCAGAGCCCCAGACAGGCGCCTGGAGGGAGCCAGGAGAGAACAGGGGCCTGACTCTGGGGCCAGGGCCCCTGAGCAGCTGGGAAAGATGCAGCTGATCCCCTCTGGCGCTCCCCAGGGCTGCACCCCCCCGCCTGTGAGGGGTCTGCCTGGGCCAGCTGGGGGTCAGCTCCCCCACAGCCAGCCGCTGGCCCTCCTGCTCCCTCCGGGCGCCGCCAGCCCAGAGCCTGGCTCCAGAGGCCTCTGCCCTCACGACACACACCCCACGCACTGTGCGAGCACACGTACACCACGCACGCACACCACGAGCACCTGTGCTCACAGGCGCATGCACGCTGTGCTAGCTCACAGACACCCCTCGCGCACTCCCCACGTGCGCTGTGCTAGCTCACAGACACCCCTCGTGCACTCCCCACGTGCGCTGTGCTAGCTCACAGACACCCTTCGTGCACTCCCCACGTGCGCTGTGCTAGCTCACAGACACCCCTCGGGCACTCCCCACGTGCGCTGTGCTAGCTCACAGACACCCCTCGGGCACTCCCCACGTGCGCTGTGCTAGCTCAGACACCCCTCGTGCACACCCCACGTGCGCTGTGCTAGCTCAGACACCCCTCGTGCGCTGTGCTAGCTCAGACACCCCTCGTGCACTCCCCACGTGTGCTGTGCTAGCTCACAGACACCCCTCGGGCACTCCCCACACGCGCTGTGCTAGCTCAGACACCCCTCGGGCACTCCCCACACGCGCTGTGCTAGCTCAGACACCCCTCGTGCGCTGTGCTAGCTCACAGACACCCCTCGTGCACTCCCCACGCGCGCTGTGCTAGCTCACAGACACCCCTCGTGTACTCCCCACGCGCGCTGTGCTATCTCACAGACACCCCTCGTGCACACCCCACGTGCAATGTACTAGCTCACACACACCACACATGCACATCCCACGCACACACCCCGCACGTGCTGTGCTAGTTCTCACACCCCAACACGCATATGCACACACTGTGCTAGCTCATGCATACCCATGCACGCTGTGCTAGTGCTCACAGGTGCACGCACACCCCATGCACACACCCCATACATGCTGTGCTAGAGCTCATACCCCAACATGCACACATTGCGCTAGCTCACACACACACACACACACACACTGCTAGTGCTCACAGTTGCATGCACACCCCACGTGCGCTGTGCTAACTCACACAGACCCCGCACGCGCTGTGCTAGCTTGCGCGCGCACACACACCACACGTGCGTTGTGCTCACAGGCGCATGCACACCCCATGTGCACACCCCACATGCACTGTGCTAGCTCACGCACACCCCTGGCGCACACCCCATGTGCACTGTGCTAGTGCTCACACCCCAACATGTACGTGCACACACTGTGCTAGTGCTCACAGGTGCATGCACACCCCATGCGTGTTGTGCTAGCTCACGCACACCCCACACACGTGCTAGTGCTCACACCCCAGTGCACACATGTGCATGCACACGCTGTGCTAGCCCACTCGCAGGCGCACCCCCCACACTGTTAGCTCGCACACCCGTATCCCCACATACACGTGCTGTGCTCGCTGTCTGCCCCACGCGCAATTCATGGGCTGCTTCTGCTGGTGCCCCCACCTCCTGCCTCGGTGCAAAGGTGCCCAGTTGAGCAATATCTTACGTCAAGGGCACGTCAGGGGCTGGGCCCTGTCACGCGAGGAGCTCGGCAGCTGCCTCTTGCCAAGGGGAGGTGTCTGGCGCCAGCTTCCACAGCTGGGTGCCCTGTGCCAGGCTCTGCCTGCAGCCCCCACCTCGGGGCAGGGCCGTGCCCCTGCAGTGCCTGGCCTGAGCACTGGCGTGGCACCCCCAGGGGCGTGGGGCAGCTGCCTCGACTGGGAGAGTCAAACTCTCCTCCACCCTCCCCTTCCGCCCGGGGCCAGGGGAGCCCCCCTCTCCCAAGCAGGCCCCACACGGGACTTGCTGCTCCCATTGCACTGGCACGGCAGAGCCCTGAGTGCGCGAGGAAACCCCCCGCTCGGCCGTGCCCCGGGCCTGGTGCCAGGCTGGCAGTGGGGGGCTGGCCAGAGCCTCTCCCCCTGTGATTCCTGGCGGGGGAGCCTGGCGCAGTCGCTGGCTGCGGGGCCCACCTGCTGAGGCTGAGTGAAGGCAACACCTGGAGGGGCCTGCGGCTTGTCCCTGGCCTGGCTCTGGGAGGGGCCCAGGCTGGGGGGCAGAGGGTCCCACCCCAGGGGCGCAGGGCGGCCGGGGGCAGCGAGGGTGTCGGGGGGGGGGCCTGGGACCCTCTGGGAACGGTTCGTCCTTTGTTCCTTTCTCTGCTTCCCACGAGAGCGGGAGCCAGGGGTTGAAAGGCCCCAGGAGCAGCAGGAGCGGCAGGGTGAGGGCCACGCCGACCGCGGGAGCAGAAAGGGAGAGAGCGCCAAGGAAGGCAGGAGCCGCAGACACAGGCAGGCCAAAGCGGCAGCCAGGCCCAAGGAGCCTGGCGCTGGAAGGGCCGTGCCTAGAGCCTGGGAGCAAGCCAAGGAGCCAGCGGGGTCTGGAGCCGGGAGAGGGGGCGGCCGGCCCCAGCGCTGCGAGCCCAGGAAGAGCAGACACACCACTTGGGCCTGCTAGAAAAGCAGAACCGGAGCAGCCCCTCCCCCCCCCCCCCGCGCCCTGTCGCTCCCGTGCAGAGTGCAAAGGGCGGGGGGGCCGGGCTCTCCCGTTCTGCTCCGGGGCGTCCCCCAGGCATGGAGCAAACCGCAGCCGCTGCGACCCCAGGCCCTACTGTAACCGTTTAAACGGTTAGCCAATGAGCATGGGCTTACTGGTTACGGTCACGATTACAGGCCGGCTCCCGGCCCTGCTCCCGGGCGCTATGAGCTGTATAGTGCCACGGCAACCACCTTTAACACCCTGGGTCCCACCTGGGGCAGGACCGTGGGTGCACCCAGTGAGGGAGGCAACCCCAGTCCCCTTCCACACCCAGCCGCCCCCCGCCCCTGTGGCCATTGCCTCCTGCTTCCCAGCCCCGGAGCCCAGGATCGCTGGGCAGCGTGGCCCCAAGCCTGGGACCCCAGAGGGCCAGGGCAGGCCCAGCCCCAGGGCGTAGCCGTAGAGCAGAGGCTGGAGGGGCAGCGCCTGCCCTGCCCTGTGCTGCCTGCAGCCCGGGTGGGTGGGAACGGAGATTGACTGGAGCCTGGGCACTTGCCCCCCTCGTCCCCCCCCCGAACCTTCCTCTGCTCCCGCCCCAAGCTCCTGTGTGAAGAGACGCGGCTGCCCTGGGCGGAGGGAGCAGACCCCGAGCGCTGGGGCCGTGGGCCTGGCAGGAGCCTCTCGCGGGTGTAGAAAGGGAGGGACCCTCGGGTGGGGGTTACGGGGGAGCAGAGGAATTCAGGAATGTCTCCTTGCTGGCCCCAGGCTTGTGGGGGGGATAGGGAATGGGACGGCCCTCCAGCAGGGAGCGGGGGGGGGAGTAGGGGATGGGACGGCCCTCCAGCAGGGAGCGGGGGGGGGAGTAGGGGATGGGACGGCCCTCCAGCAGGGAGCGGGGGGGGGAGTAGGGGATGGGACGGCCCTCCAGCAGGGAGCGGGGGGGGGGGGAGATAGGGAATGGGACGGCCCTGCAGCAGGGAGCGGGGGGGGGGGGGAGTAGGGGATGGGACAGCCCTCCAGCAGGGAGCGGGGGGGGGGGAGTAGGGGATGGGACAGCCCTCCAGCAGGGAGCAGGGGGGGGGATAGGGAATGGGACGGCCCTCCAGCAGGGAGCGGGGGGGGGGGGGAGTAGGGGATGGGACGGCCCTCCAGCAGGGAGCGGGGGGGGGGGGGAGTAGGGGATGGGACAGCCCTCCAGCAGGGAGCGGGGGGGGGGAGTAGGGGATGGGACAGCCCTCCAGCAGGGAGCAGGGGGGGGGATAGGGAATGGGACGGCCCTCCAGCAGGGAGCGGGGGGGGGGGGGGAGTAGGGGATGGGACGGCCCTCCAGCAGGGAGCGGGGGGGGGGGGGAGTAGGGGATGGGACAGCCCTCCAGCAGGGAGCGGGGGGGGGGGGATAGGGAATGGGACGGCCCTGCAGCGGGGCGAGGGATAGGGAATGGGACGGCCCTCCAGCAGGGAGCGGGGGGGGGATAGGGAATGGGACGGCCCTGCAGCGGGGGGGGGGGGGGGGGGGGGAGGATAGGGAATGGGACGGCCCTGCAGCAGGGAGCGGGGGGGGAGTAGGGGATGGGATGGCCAGGAGCGGTCCCACCACTGGCCCCCCCCGGGGCAGAGCAGGGCCCAGGGCGGGAACCAGGCAGCACCCGCCCTGCGACAGGGCAGCGACCGTGCGCCTTGGAGCCCGGGCACAGCTCCCCTGTGGCGGCCTGGCCGAGAGGCGGGGCCCGGATGCTGCCCGGCAGCTTCGCCTGGGGGCATGAGAACCCGGCTGGCAGCAGGAGAAGCTGCCTCTGCCCCGGGAGCAGGACCGGGCCCGGCGCTGGGAGCCGAGCACAGGGACCCGAGGGGGAGGCGGGTGATTTGCAGGTGGCCGGGTCAGCTCCCGGCCAAGGTGCAGAATCCCCCACGTCCTCCCCACCCGAGTTCCCCAGAGCAAGGGGGGGCTGAGACCCTGCCCTGGAGGGAGGGAAACCCAGGCCCTGAGTCCAGGCCCCGGCCGGGGGGTATTGACCAGACCAGGCTGCTGAGCCCAGCCAGGATAGCGGGCTCGGTGCTGCTGGGAACCCCCGTGGCACAAGAGCTCTTGCACAAGAGGGCAGTGTGGAGCGTGGCAGGGGATTCTTGTGCAAGAAACCTCTCTGGCTAAAATGGCCATCAGAGCTTCCTTGCACAAGAGAATCCCCGCTGCCATGGACGCTCTTGTGCAAAAGCACCGGGCGGTGTGGACGTGTCCTTGTGCAGACACAGCCGTTGAGAGCCAAGGCGCCTGCCCACGACCCCCCAGCCACCAACCCCCCATCTCCGCCCGCCATCGCCCCGCCCCGGGGCAGAGGCCGCAAATTCCCTTTTCCAGACCCTCTCCAGCAGCCTTGCAGGCAGCCTGGGCCAGGCAGCGAGGGTGGGACGGGCTCTCGCCCAGGGAGCTGCCCGTGGGGATCCGCTTTATGGCCGCGGTGCCTGCGGCTCGGTTGTGCTTGTACCCACAAGGGCTCCGCCCGTGTCACTTGATGTCTCTGGGCAGCGGCGGGCCCCTGGCCTGGGCTGCAGGGCTATGAGCTCGGAAGGGACTTGGCAGTTTGTCCCTGTGTAGCTCCATGGGCCCTCCAGGAGGACCGGCCTGGGCGGCACAGTCACGGGGGGACCGGCAGTCCTCACACGGGCTTGGCAGAGTTTGCCGGCAGGTCACATTTCAACCCCTGACCCGCACCGGCCTGGTGACTGCCCCCCACCCCACCCCGAGTGGGCCCCATCCTTTTGGTTTTACAGATGGGAAACTGAGGCAAGGGCTGGCCATGGGATGGCCTTCGGGGCTCTGGACCTGGGCTCTGGCGGCTCAAGCCAGTGGCCTGTCCCCAGCCCTACAGACCTCAGTCCAGCACTCCAAGCTGTCTGAGTCCAGCCCCCCTTGCCGCCTGGCCAGAGACATGGCGTGGCCCCTGTGTGCCCTCCAGGCGCTCCCCTTGCTGGGGGCAGGGGGTGGGCAAGCTGCCTGGGTTCTAGTCCCACCTCTGTGAGAGGAATGTGGTCTAGTGGTTAGAGCTGGAAGGACCAGGGGTCACACAGGTCACGTCCCTCTCTCTTCGCCTCAGCTTTTCCCTCTGTGAAATGGGCCCCTGGGTCTCCCCTGCCTGCTAACGCTTGTCAGACCCGTCAGGGTTTGCCAGAGTCGGTCACCTCCAGGCCCCTGTCCAGTCCCAGCTCCCACGTGCCCCAGAGGCGGTGAGGGGTGGGGCACTGCCTGGGCAGGGTGATCGGGGGGGGGGGGCAGTGCTGGCGAGGCGCATGGAAAATGCCGCCAGTTATCTCCCCGGGATCAGGAAAGGGAAGAGGAATTCCTGGCCCGCGTAAGGGACGCGTCCTGCCTGCAGGAGCCGGGGGCGGGCGGGAGCGGGCTCGGGGTGACCTGCCGCCGCACTGCAGGGGCTGGCAACGGCGCCAGCAAACCCTTCGGGGGAGGAATAAAGGGGGCCGCAGCCGGGGAATGTAGCATCTCGCTAGGCAGCGTCGCCTACTGGGCACAGCATCCGACTCGCTCCTGGTGGAGGGCGCTCAGGGGACACCTGCGTTCTCTGCCCCATCCTGCCGCTGGATGAGCACCCCCTCCCGGGCCTCAGTTTCCCTTCTATAAAATGGGGGCTCAGGGCCCGGAGAACAGGGGCTTCTTGTAATTGTTCGGCTGCCCCTTGTGTCACCGCAGGGGATCGGGCCCCGCACGGGCGCCAAGAGCAAGTGAGGCCCGTGGGGACCCAGCTCTGCCCCCACAGCCGGAGGTGCTGGGGGGGGCTCTGGGGACGGCCCCGCCCTGGCAGCAGAAAGGGGGCTGGCGCCCGCGCCTCGGGCAGTGACGGGGGAGGAGCCACAGGCTCAGGCAGGGCAGGGCAGCTGGACCAGGGAGCCCCCCAGCGATTCCGGGTGCTGCTGGGGTGCCGGCTGCCCCCCGACTCGCTGTTGAGTCCAGTGCCCCAGAGGCTGGAGGGGCGCTGGGCTGCCCCATGTGCCAGTGCGGTGCAGGGGGCTGGGCTGCAGGACGGGGTTCGGCGGGGGGCTGGGCTGCAGGACGGGGTTCGGAGGGGGGCTGGGCTGCAGGACGGGGTTCGGCGGGGGGCTGGGCTGCAGGACGGGGTTCGGCGGGGCGCTGGGCTGCAGGACGGGGTTCGGCGGGGGGCTGGGCTCCAGGACGGGGTTCAGACGGGGGCTGGGCTGCAGGATGAGGTTCAGAGGGGGGCTGGGCTCCAGGACGGGGTTCAGAGGGGGGCTGGGCTGCAGGAGGGGGTTCGGCGGGGGGTGCTGGGCTGCAGGACGGGGTTCGGCGGGGGTGCTGGGCTGCAGGAGGGGGTTCGGCGGGGGGCTGGGCTGCAGGACGGGGTTCGGCGGGGAGGCGCTGTACTGCAGGACGGGGTTCGGCGGGGGGCTGGGCTGCAGGACGGGGTTCGGCAGGGGGGCGCTGGGCTGCAGGATGGGGTTCAGCCGGGGGGGCTGGGCTGCAGGACGGGCTTCGGCAGGGGGGCGCTGGGCTGCAGGATGGGGTTCGGCCGGGGGGGCTGGGCTGCAGGACGGGGTTCGGAGGGGGGCTGGGCTGCAGGACGGGGTTCGGCGGGGGGTGCTGGGCTGCAGGAGGGGGTTCGGCGGGGGGGGCTGGGCTGCAGGACGGGGTTCGGCCGGGGGGGCTGGGCTGCAGGACGGGGTTCGGAGGGGGGCTGGGCTGCAGGACGGGGTTCAGCGGGGGGTGCTGGGCTGCAGGAGGGGGTTCGGCGGGGGGCTGGGCTGCAGGACGGGGTTCGGAGGGGGGCTGGGCTCCAGGACGGGGTTCGGAGGGGGGCTGGGCTGCAGGACGGGGTTCGGCGGGGGGTGCTGGGCTGCAGGAGGGGGTTCGGCGGGGGGCTGGGCTGCAGGACGGAGTTCGGAGGGGGGCTGGGCTCCAGGACGGGGTTCAGAGGGGGGCTGGGCTGCAGGAGGGGGTTCGGCGGGGGGTGCTGGGCTGCAGGAGGGGGTTCGGCGGGGGGCTGGGCTGCAGGACGGGGTTCGGCAGGGGGGTGCTGGGCTGCAGGACGGGGTTTGGCGGGGTGCTGGGCTGCAGGACGGGGTTCGGCGGGGGGCTGGGCTGCAGGACGGGGTTCGGCGGAGGGTGCTGGGCTGCAGGACGGGGTTCGGCGGGGGGCTGGGCTGCAGGACGGGGTTCGGCAGGGGGGCGCTGGGCTGCAGGATGGGGTTCAGCCGGGGGGGCTGGGCTGCAGGACGGGCTTCGGCAGGGGGGCGCTGGGCTGCAGGATGGGGTTCGGCGGGGGGCTGGGCTGCAGGACGGGGTTCGGCCGGGGGGGCTGGGCTGCAGGACGGGGTTCGGAGGGGGGCTGGGCTGCAGGACGGGGTTCGGCGGGGGCACTGGGCTGCAGGACGGGGTTCGGAGGGGGGCTGGGCTGCAGGACGGGGTTCGGCCGGGGGGGCTGGGCTGCAGGACGGGGTTCGGAGGGGGGCTGGGCTGCAGGATGGGGTTCGGCCGGGGGGGCTGGGCTGCAGGACGGGGTTCGGCGGGGGGCTGGGCTGCAGGACGGGGTTCAGAGGGGGGCTGGGCTGCAGGAGGGGGTTCGGCGGGGGGTGCTGGGCTGCAGGACGGGGTTCGGCGGGGGTGCTGGGCTGCAGGAGGGGGTTCGGCGGGGGGCTGGGCTGCAGGACGGGGTTCGGCGGGGGGCTGGGCTCCAGGACGGGGTTCAGACGGGGGCTGGGCTGCAGGATGCTGCTTCTTGTAATTGTTCGGCTGCCCCTTGTGTCACCGCAGGGGATCGGGCCCCGCACGGGCGCCAAGAGCAAGTGAGGCCCGTGGGGACCCAGCTCTGCCCCCACAGCCGGAGGTGCTGGGGGGGGCTCTGGGGACGGCCCCGCCCTGGCAGCAGAAAGGGGGCTGGCGCCCGCGCCTCGGGCAGTGACGGGGGAGGAGCCACAGGCTCAGGCAGGGCAGGGCAGCTGGACCAGGGAGCCCCCCAGGGATTCCGGGTGCTGCTGGGGTGCCAGCTCCCCCCCGACTCGCTGTTGACTCCAGTGCCCCAGAGGCTGGAGGGGCGCTGGGCTGCCCCATGTGCCAGTGCGGTGCGGGGGGCTGGGCTGCAGGACGGGGTTCGGCGGGGGGCTGGGCTGCAGGACGGGGTTCGGAGGGGGGCTGGGCTGCAGGACGGGGTTCGGCGGGGGGCTGGGCTGCAGGACGGGGTTCGGCGGGGGGCTGGGCTCCAGGACGGGGTTCAGACGGGGGCTGGGCTGCAGGATGAGGTTCAGAGGGGGGCTGGGCTCCAGGACGGGGTTCAGAGGGGGGCTGGGCTGCAGGAGGGGGTTCGGCGGGGGGTGCTGGGCTGCAGGACGGGGTTCGGCGGGGGTGCTGGGCTGCAGGAGGGGGTTCGGCGGGGGGCTGGGCTGCAGGACGGGGTTCGGCGGGGAGGCGCTGTACTGCAGGACGGGGTTCGGCGGGGGGCTGGGCTGCAGGACGGGGTTCGGCAGGGGGGCGCTGGGCTGCAGGATGGGGTTCAGCCGGGGGGGCTGGGCTGCAGGACGGGCTTCGGCAGGGGGGCGCTGGGCTGCAGGATGGGGTTCGGCCGGGGGGGCTGGGCTGCAGGACGGGGTTCGGAGGGGGGCTGGGCTGCAGGACGGGGTTCGGCGGGGGGTGCTGGGCTGCAGGAGGGGGTTCGGCGGGGGGGGCTGGGCTGCAGGACGGGGTTCGGCCGGGGGGGCTGGGCTGCAGGACGGGGTTCGGAGGGGGGCTGGGCTGCAGGACGGGGTTCGGCGGGGGGTGCTGGGCTGCAGGAGGGGGTTCGGCGGGGGGCTGGGCTGCAGGACGGGGTTCGGAGGGGGGCTGGGCTCCAGGACGGGGTTCGGAGGGGGGCTGGGCTGCAGGACGGGGTTCGGCGGGGGGTGCTGGGCTGCAGGAGGGGGTTCGGCGGGGGGCTGGGCTGCAGGACGGGGTTCGGAGGGGGGCTGGGCTCCAGGACGGGGTTCAGAGGGGGGCTGGGCTGCAGGAGGGGGTTCGGCGGGGGGTGCTGGGCTGCAGGAGGGGGTTCGGCGGGGGGCTGGGCTGCAGGACGGGGTTCGGCAGGGGGGTGCTGGGCTGCAGGACGGGGTTTGGCGGGGTGCTGGGCTGCAGGACGGGGTTCGGCGGGGGGCTGGGCTGCAGGACGGGGTTCGGCGGAGGGTGCTGGGCTGCAGGACGGGGTTCGGCGGGGGGCTGGGCTGCAGGACGGGGTTCGGCAGGGGGGCGCTGGGCTGCAGGATGGGGTTCAGCCGGGGGGGCTGGGCTGCAGGACGGGCTTCGGCAGGGGGGCGCTGGGCTGCAGGATGGGGTTCGGCGGGGGGCTGGGCTGCAGGACGGGGTTCGGCCGGGGGGGCTGGGCTGCAGGACGGGGTTCGGAGGGGGGCTGGGCTGCAGGACGGGGTTCGGCGGGGGCACTGGGCTGCAGGACGGGGTTCGGAGGGGGGCTGGGCTGCAGGACGGGGTTCGGCCGGGGGGGCTGGGCTGCAGGACGGGGTTCGGAGGGGGGCTGGGCTGCAGGATGGGGTTCGGCCGGGGGGGCTGGGCTGCAGGACGGGGTTCGGCGGGGGGCTGGGCTGCAGGACGGGGTTCGGAGGGGGGCTGGGCTGCAGGACGGGGTTCAGAGGGGGGCTGGGCTGCAGGAGGGGGTTCGGCGGGGGGTGCTGGGCTGCAGGACGGGGTTCGGCGGGGGTGCTGGGCTGCAGGAGGGGGTTCGGCGGGGGGCTGGGCTGCAGGACGGGGTTCGGAGGGGGGCTGGGCTGCAGGATGGGGTTCGGCCGGGGGGGCTGGGCTGCAGGACGGGGTTCGGCGGGGGGCTGGGCTGCAGGACGGGGTTCGGAGGGGGGCTGGGCTGCAGGACGGGGTTCAGAGGGGGGCTGGGCTGCAGGAGGGGGTTCGGAGGGGGGCTGGGCTGCAGGACGGGGTTCGGCGGGGGTGCTGGGCTGCAGGAGGGGGTTCGGCGGGGGGCTGGGCTGCAGGACGGGGTTCGGCGGGGGGCTGGGCTCCAGGACGGGGTTCAGACGGGGGCTGGGCTGCAGGATGCTGCTTCTTGTAATTGTTCGGCTGCCCCTTGTGTCACCGCAGGGGATCGGGCCCCGCACGGGCGCCAAGAGCAAGTGAGGCCCGTGGGGACCCAGCTCTGCCCCCACAGCCGGAGGTGCTGGGGGGGGCTCTGGGGACGGCCCCGCCCTGGCAGCAGAAAGGGGGCTGGCGCCCGCGCCTCGGGCAGTGACGGGGGAGGAGCCACAGGCTCAGGCAGGGCAGGGCAGCTGGACCAGGGAGCCCCCCAGGGATTCCGGGTGCTGCTGGGGTGCCAGCTCCCCCCCGACTCGCTGTTGACTCCAGTGCCCCAGAGGCTGGAGGGGCGCTGGGCTGCCCCATGTGCCAGTGCGGTGCGGGGGGCTGGGCTGCAGGACGGGGTTCGGAGGGGGGCTGGGCTGCAGGACGGGGTTCGGCGGGGGGCTGGGCTGCAGGACGGGGTTCGGCGGGGCGCTGGGCTGCAGGACGGGGTTCGGCGGGGGGCTGGGCTCCAGGACGGGGTTCAGACGGGGGCTGGGCTGCAGGATGAGGTTCAGAGGGGGGCTGGGCTCCAGGACGGGGTTCAGAGGGGGGCTGGGCTGCAGGAGGGGGTTCGGCGGGGGGTGCTGGGCTGCAGGACGGGGTTCGGCGGGGGTGCTGGGCTGCAGGAGGGGGTTCGGCGGGGGGCTGGGCTGCAGGACGGGGTTCGGCGGGGAGGCGCTGTACTGCAGGACGGGGTTCGGCGGGGGGCTGGGCTGCAGGACGGGGTTCGGCAGGGGGGCGCTGGGCTGCAGGATGGGGTTCAGCCGGGGGGGCTGGGCTGCAGGACGGGCTTCGGCAGGGGGGCGCTGGGCTGCAGGATGGGGTTCGGCCGGGGGGGCTGGGCTGCAGGACGGGGTTCGGAGGGGGGCTGGGCTGCAGGACGGGGTTCGGCGGGGGGTGCTGGGCTGCAGGAGGGGGTTCGGCGGGGGGGGCTGGGCTGCAGGACGGGGTTCGGCCGGGGGGGCTGGGCTGCAGGACGGGGTTCGGAGGGGGGCTGGGCTGCAGGACGGGGTTCGGCGGGGGGTGCTGGGCTGCAGGAGGGGGTTCGGCGGGGGGCTGGGCTGCAGGACGGGGTTCGGAGGGGGGCTGGGCTCCAGGACGGGGTTCGGAGGGGGGCTGGGCTGCAGGACGGGGTTCGGCGGGGGGTGCTGGGCTGCAGGAGGGGGTTCGGCGGGGGGCTGGGCTGCAGGACGGGGTTCGGAGGGGGGCTGGGCTCCAGGACGGGGTTCAGAGGGGGGCTGGGCTGCAGGAGGGGGTTCGGCGGGGGGTGCTGGGCTGCAGGAGGGGGTTCGGCGGGGGGCTGGGCTGCAGGACGGGGTTCGGCAGGGGGGTGCTGGGCTGCAGGACGGGGTTTGGCGGGGTGCTGGGCTGCAGGACGGGGTTCGGCGGGGGGCTGGGCTGCAGGACGGGGTTCGGCGGAGGGTGCTGGGCTGCAGGACGGGGTTCGGCGGGGGGCTGGGCTGCAGGACGGGGTTCGGCAGGGGGGCGCTGGGCTGCAGGATGGGGTTCAGCCGGGGGGGCTGGGCTGCAGGACGGGCTTCGGCAGGGGGGCGCTGGGCTGCAGGATGGGGTTCGGCGGGGGGCTGGGCTGCAGGATGGGGTTCGGCCGGGGGGGCTGGGCTGCAGGACGGGGTTCGGAGGGGGGCTGGGCTGCAGGACGGGGTTCGGCGGGGGCACTGGGCTGCAGGACGGGGTTCGGAGGGGGGCTGGGCTGCAGGACGGGGTTCGGCCGGGGGGGCTGGGCTGCAGGACGGGGTTCGGAGGGGGGCTGGGCTGCAGGATGGGGTTCGGCCGGGGGGGCTGGGCTGCAGGACGGGGTTCAGAGGGGGGCTGGGCTGCAGGAGGGGGTTCGGCGGGGGGTGCTGGGCTGCAGGAGGGGGTTCGGAGGGGGGCTGGGCTGCAGGACGGGGTTCGGCGGGGGTGCTGGGCTGCAGGAGGGGGTTCGGCGGGGGGCTGGGCTGCAGGACGGGGTTCGGCGGGGGGCTGGGCTCCAGGACGGGGTTCAGACGGGGGCTGGGCTGCAGGATGCTGCTTCTTGTAATTGTTCGGCTGCCCCTTGTGTCACCGCAGGGGATCGGGCCCCGCACGGGCGCCAAGAGCAAGTGAGGCCCGTGGGGACCCAGCTCTGCCCCCACAGCCGGAGGTGCTGGGGGGGGCTCTGGGGACGGCCCCGCCCTGGCAGCAGAAAGGGGGCTGGCGCCCGCGCCTCGGGCAGTGACGGGGGAGGAGCCACAGGCTCAGGCAGGGCAGGGCAGCTGGACCAGGGAGCCCCCCAGGGATTCCGGGTGCTGCTGGGGTGCCAGCTCCCCCCCGACTCGCTGTTGACTCCAGTGCCCCAGAGGCTGGAGGGGCGCTGGGCTGCCCCATGTGCCAGTGCGGTGCGGGGGGCTGGGCTGCAGGACGGGGTTCGGCGGGGGGCTGGGCTGCAGGACGGGGTTCGGAGGGGGGCTGGGCTGCAGGACGGGGTTCGGCGGGGGGCTGGGCTGCAGGACGGGGTTCGGCGGGGCGCTGGGCTGCAGGACGGGGTTCGGCGGGGGGCTGGGCTCCAGGACGGGGTTCAGACGGGGGCTGGGCTGCAGGATGAGGTTCAGAGGGGGGCTGGGCTCCAGGACGGGGTTCAGAGGGGGGCTGGGCTGCAGGAGGGGGTTCGGCGGGGGGTGCTGGGCTGCAGGACGGGGTTCGGCGGGGGTGCTGGGCTGCAGGAGGGGGTTCGGCGGGGGGCTGGGCTGCAGGACGGGGTTCGGCGGGGAGGCGCTGTACTGCAGGACGGGGTTCGGCGGGGGGCTGGGCTGCAGGACGGGGTTCGGCAGGGGGGCGCTGGGCTGCAGGATGGGGTTCAGCCGGGGGGGCTGGGCTGCAGGACGGGCTTCGGCAGGGGGGCGCTGGGCTGCAGGATGGGGTTCGGCCGGGGGGGCTGGGCTGCAGGACGGGGTTCGGAGGGGGGCTGGGCTGCAGGACGGGGTTCGGCGGGGGGTGCTGGGCTGCAGGAGGGGGTTCGGCGGGGGGGGCTGGGCTGCAGGACGGGGTTCGGCCGGGGGGGCTGGGCTGCAGGACGGGGTTCGGAGGGGGGCTGGGCTGCAGGACGGGGTTCGGCGGGGGGTGCTGGGCTGCAGGAGGGGGTTCGGCGGGGGGCTGGGCTGCAGGACGGGGTTCGGAGGGGGGCTGGGCTCCAGGACGGGGTTCAGAGGGGGGCTGGGCTGCAGGAGGGGGTTCGGCGGGGGGTGCTGGGCTGCAGGAGGGGGTTCGGCGGGGGGCTGGGCTGCAGGACGGGGTTCGGCAGGGGGGTGCTGGGCTGCAGGACGGGGTTTGGCGGGGTGCTGGGCTGCAGGACGGGGTTCGGCGGGGGGCTGGGCTGCAGGACGGGGTTCGGCGGAGGGTGCTGGGCTGCAGGACGGGGTTCGGCGGGGGGCTGGGCTGCAGGACGGGGTTCGGCAGGGGGGCGCTGGGCTGCAGGATGGGGTTCAGCCGGGGGGGCTGGGCTGCAGGACGGGCTTCGGCAGGGGGGCGCTGGGCTGCAGGATGGGGTTCGGCGGGGGGCTGGGCTGCAGGACGGGGTTCGGCCGGGGGGGCTGGGCTGCAGGACGGGGTTCGGCGGGGGCACTGGGCTGCAGGACGGGGTTCGGAGGGGGGCTGGGCTGCAGGACGGGGTTCGGCCGGGGGGGCTGGGCTGCAGGACGGGGTTCGGAGGGGGGCTGGGCTGCAGGATGGGGTTCGGCCGGGGGGGCTGGGCTGCAGGACGGGGTTCGGCGGGGGGCTGGGCTGCAGGACGGGGTTCGGAGGGGGGCTGGGCTGCAGGACGGGGTTCAGAGGGGGGCTGGGCTGCAGGACGGGGTTCGGCGGGGGCGCTGGCCTGCAGGACGGGGTTCGGAGGGGGGCTGGGCTGCAGGATGGGGTTCGGCAGGGGGTGCTCCCCTTCCGGGGTGGTGCTGACCCCCTGGAGGGGGCGCGGTACCATTGGGGGCTGATCTTTCAGAACAAAGGCCCGTCTGAGGCCTCGACTCGGCCCATCAGACCCCGTGGCCTGTTCTGTGCCGGGAAGCTGCCGCGCCTCCTGCTCTGCACGAAAGTGAGACTGAGCCAGCGACATTTCTCCCCCCCCCCCCCCCCGAGCCCGGCTCTGCTGAGGGCAGAATTCTGCCTCCCAGAAGGCGGGTTCACTGAGGGGGGAAACGCCCCCCCCCCCGTGGCGCAGCTGGTGTCTGTCCCCCCCCCCCCGTGGCGCAGCTGGTGTCTGCCCCGCACCCGGGCGCTGCAGCCGAGCCCTCCGGAGGCCGGCAGGGGAATCCCCGGCCCCAGCTAGCCCAGCGTCCGCCCAGCGTCCACAAACAGCCACGAGCCACGTCCCGGCGTGTGACACCCGCCTTCCTCTGCTGGCTCCCGGGCCCCGCGTGGCCTCGCCTGGGCCTGTGGGCTCCTGTGACGTCCCCCCGGGGGGCTCATTGCCAGGGGATGGGGCGAAGGCCACAAGGGGCCCGGTGCATTGCCGGAGCGCAGGTCGCCCCTAGCCAGCAGCCATGGGCCGGGACGCTCTGACTGCCGGGCGGTTCGCTCCGGCCGCCCCCCTCGGGACTCTCCCTCTGACGCACGCGGTGCTGCCAGGACCCTGGGGCCCTGCTCTGACCCGCTAGGGCTGGGCCCGTGCTCCAGTGTATTCCAGCAACGAAAGGGTTAATCCCCCCTCCCCGGCCAGCATGGTGCCTTGTTGCCACGCGTGGTCTAGTGGTCACTGGGCGTTAGTGCGTGGGCCCCGCTCTGCGGCGTACGGGCACTACGGAGGCGCCTTGCAAAGCTGTCAGGGCCATTTTGGGCCCCCCCCCCCTTCCTGGGAGACCGTCCTTTCAGGAGGGGTTGCAGGGCAAGGCAGGAGTCAGGACCCCCCGCCTCAGTGCGAACCTGGGCTCTGGGAGGGAAGTGGAGTCTAGTGGTTATAGCTGGGCCTGGGTTCCAGTCTTAGCTCTGACTCTCACCATCGCTGTGTGCCTCAGTTTCCCCATGCGCCAGGGGAGCAGTCACCCCTGCCGGACAGGGTTGAGTCAAGGCTGACAGGTGTGCTCAGATCCTTGTGCGACACACAGGGTGGAGCCACCGGGAGCGAGGGGAGGGGAGACTCACCTGACAGGTGGGGACGTAGAGCCCCTGCCGGGGCAGGGGGACGCCTGACCGGCTACTCCGCTCCCCGGCTGCCAGGCTGCTGGGACTGACGCTGTGCCAGGCCGGGCTGGGGGCAACGGCCTGTCTCCCAAGCACAGGGAAGGTGGGGCCAGGCGAGTGCCACCCCGCCCGGCTTTGGGGAGACTCACCCCGACGGCAGAGCTGCAGCCAGCCACCCAGAGCAGCTAGAGTCCAGTGGGCCCGTGCCAAATTGCCCTCTGCCCTGCTGTTTCCTGGCCCTCGGAGCAGGCCCTGGGGCTTGGCCCTGCCGGGACCAGCAGTCACCTCCAGCTGCCCCCAGCACCAGGGACGCCTCCGCTGCCCCCCAGGCTGGGCTTGGCTAATCGGGGTGCAGAGCAGGGGCAGCCGGCGGGCGGAGCTGGGTGTTGGGTGGTGCAGGCATCTGCACGTAGGCAGTTTGCAGAGCACCCCAGGACACATGCTGGCTCACGGCCGCCCCCCCCCCCGAGCCTCCCTCCTGCCCATCTCCTGGGTGTTGATCCTACGGAGCAGGGCGGGCCAAACACTGCCCAGCGGGGAAACTGAGGCACAGAGCCACCCAAAGGCAGCTTTGTTAGCAGGCTGAGTGCCACGCAGGCAGCCCTGCCTCTTACACCCAGCCTGCTCGCCCAGGCTTCCCTGTGTGGCGCAGTGGGGGGGGTCTGCTCTGTGACCCGGGGTCCCCCTGCGCTGGGCTGTGCGATTCCCACTGACTCACCCACGTGTGGATGGGCCCAGACACCCAGTCCCAGCCTGAGCAGAGAGCAAGGCTCTTCCCCAGGGGAGACAAAGGGAGGGAGGCACAGACACCGGGTTGGGGGGGGGCGGAGTCTGGACCTGCCCCCCAGCGAGTGGGGCAGGCTGAGTGCCCGGGGCTGCAGGGGACTGGGGCAGCCTTGGGATCTGCGCTGGCCTGGCCCCAGCAGGGGAAGCTGCCTGAAATGTGGGGCGAGCGGGGGGGTGCCCAGCAGCAGAGGCAGCCTCCCTGTCCAAGGAGGAAGGGCAGGTCTCCCCAGGGCCCTGCCGGCTGCAGGGGACCCGGCCCCTGGCACCCTCACCTGGCTGGGGGGCTCTGGCTGCCCCTTGCGCAAGGGGGTTCCCGGAGCCCAGCCGGAGCGTGGGGGGGAGCGAGGTCCCCTGGCTGGTGGGGCTGGGGGCAGGGCCGTGCCTCTGGCCCGGGGATGGAGGACGCTTGCCCCGTGCCCAGCTCGGGGTGTGTTGGGGGCGGGGAGCCTGGCCTGCCCTGTGCCCAGAGGGCTCTGCAGCTCGTCTCCCCTGCGCTCAAGGGGGCGCTGCCCGGAGGGGTGGGGGTGAGCTCCGTGGGTGGGGGTGGGGCGGGGGCGCTGCAGCCGGGCGCCCGTCGGAGAGGCGGGGGCAGCGCCGGCTGCTGGGCGGTGGGAGGGCGCGTTCCCCAGCCCGGCGCCGCAGACCCAAGAGCCTGGGCAGGGGCCCGGCCAGAGGGGGAGGGGTCACCAGAAACAGGGGTCACCCCGGGAGCCAGGCAGGGAGGCAGAAGCGGGTGCGAGGCGAGCGGCTCGAGGGCAGGGCCTGGCTCAGGAGGAGCCCGCGAGGCCCAGGCTGGACCAGCTGCCAGCATGTCTCTGAGCCCGCCCAGCCCAGCGGGCCCTGCGCATGTAGGGCTGTCCTGCCCTTGCCCCTCGCCCTGCCCCCCATCCCTAGGGCTCCTTCCCTGCCGGGTGCTGGCCGGGCTGCCGGTGGCCTGGGGCGCTGTGCTCGCGAGGTGGCCCTGGGCGCCCATGGTCATGGCCGGAGCGAGCCGGAGTCCCGGAGCGTGTCTGAGGTCCAGCCCGCTGGGTCGTGGGGGGACGGGCCGGCCGGCCGTGGCCTAGAAATGACAGAGGAAGGCTCCGGGTCAGCAGCGTCGCGGGGGCCTCCGGCCTGAGGGGAGCGGCCGTCCGGGACCTCGGGCTCGTTCCCACGAGGCAGGGAAAGCGATGGCGCGAGGGGGATTTCCTTGGGGCCAGCCTGTGGCTTTATGGGGGAGGTCCACGTGCCCTCTCTCCCCGCTCCCTGCTTCCTCTCAGGGCTGCGTCTCTTCCCACTTTTCTCCCCCGCACACAGCCTCCCAAACAGCCCAGCGAGGGGCAGCCCAGGCTGGCGCGGGGGCTCCCCCCAGTGGGCCGGGTCCCGGGGCAGGGAGTTTCGCTCACGGCCTGGCGGACCTGCAATGTGCGGGGGTGCCGATTGCTCGGCAGCAGCACTGGGATGGGTTGTAGAGCGCGCGCCCGGCTCTCCCGGTCAGTGCTGAGAGCGATCCGCACCCACCTCCCTTCCCGGGCCTGGCTTTACGTGCACATCGCTCTCGCAGCCCCAGGAGGAAAACCACGACGTGGCAGCCTGGCACGTGGGCAACGCTACACAAAACGTCTCCTGGGCTGCATGGAGCCCAGGCCGCCCACCGGTGGAACCATCTCTTGGCAGCCCCATTTGCAAGGAAACCCCTGCGACCACGGGACCTAGTGCTTGGCTGGTGGCTTTCCTCTCAGCTATCACTACATAAAGACTCATTTAATCGCTCCTCCCACTTAGCCTAAAAGAAAGGTGCTTAGCACAGCAGTTCTGGGATCCTCCATGTATCAAAGACCCACTTCCTAGCAATCATTAACCCTTTGCAACAGGATGGGGCAATTCTACCAATGAATCACATCAGAATCTGGAAAATGGGGAAATCAGCTGACTACACTGTCTTTGACCTGCGAACAGGCAGCGTGATCTCCAACTGTCTCCTCTCACGGCAGGTGACACAGAAATTAACTGATTTTTTTCCTGGTCATTTTCGCGGTGCAATTGGCTTTATTTGCTGTTCACAGATTGCTGCTGGCCCAGCTGTGACTTGGCTTCCTGCTCCAGGCGGGGGCGAGAGTCAATCATGGAACGTTTGCTGAACGATTTGGAAGGGTCAGTTCTCTGCAGGACCTCGGGGGAGGTCGCAGCCTCGGCACAGCCCGGCTCTGCCCCGCAGACTCCTGCAGGGAGCGTGGCGCGGAGCTCCAGGCAGGCGACCTGGGAAGGGGGGAACAAGCTGCATTGCTTGGCTGCTGCCAGGTAGGGGAGGAAGGCCTGAGAGGCGCCTGCAGGATGCCAGAGCGTTCTCAGCCTTTCTGGGGGTGCTTTGCCCCCGAGGATCGGGCAGGTCCTGGAGGAGCACGAAGCCCTCAGAGCTTGGCTGGCGTGTCCCGCCACATCCCCCATCAGCCACAGGGCCAGACCTGAATTGACCGTGTGAAAAGCAACCGGGCCCGCTCCCACCTGCATTCCCCGTCATTCAGCAGGGCACGCTGCCCTGGCCGCTGACCCAGGAGCGGGGTACAGGGTGTGAGCCCCCGGGCGATCCATCGGCACTGCAGGCTCGCTCCCTAGACGTTCTGCTGCAGTGCGTGGCGCCCAGTGGCCACGCTGGGGCCTGGAGTCTGTGGTTCCAGGCCAGCTCAGGGAGGGGGTGTCTGCAGAACGCGAGCTCCGGGCTTCGTACCACAGTAGTGCGCAACCGTGCACCCAGGGGCCAGGCAGAGAGCACCTGCCCCGCTGCTTTGCATCTCAGCTTTGAACAGTGGGGGAGAATGAATGTGTTCCCTGCATGCAGGACCCCTGCAGCCACTGCCTCTCTGAGCCCCTTCCCTCCGCCGAAGGAAGGTCTCTTGGGGAGGGGCAGAGCTGAAGTACACAGTAGCACCTACAGCTGGATTTCAGCTTTCATGCAGGCAAAGCCCTTCCTAGCTGGGAAGGAGCAACGTTCCAGCCAGTGTGACACAGTAACTCCAACTGCCGTGTCTGTTTGACAGGGCTGTTGATTCTGAAACCTACTGATGGTAGCGGAAAACTTCACTACTACAGGAGTTTTATTCCACTTAGTGGAATCCATAGGGAAGGTCTCTGTTTTAAAGGTGAAATGGAGTGAATCTCAAATACATGATTGTATTTCTTAGGGCCAGAATCTTGGAAGGAGTGGAAGAAATGGAGGCGAGGGGGAGGTGAGGGTCCTTCCTATGACTGGGGACTCTAGAACTTAGCTAGACTCTGCCTAGGTCTGCTGGAAACTTGGAGGCTACGTTTACACTGCAGGCTTCTTGCACAAGAACTGTTTTGCATGAAGAGTTCTTGTGCAAAAGTTCTTGCACAAGAGAACGTCCACACTGCCATGTGCTTTTGTGCAAGAGATGTGCTTTTGCACCAGAGTGTCCATGGCAGTGTGGATGCTCTCTTGCACAAGAAAGCTCTGATGGCCATTTTAGCCATAGGGATTTCTTGCACAAGAAATTCATGTTGCCTGCCTACACTGGCCTTTTGTGGAAGAGCTCTTGTGCAAGAGGGCTTATTCCTCACGGAGGGAGGAATAACTCTTCTGGAAGAAGCCCTGTTTTGCGACGCTGGCTGTAAATTGTACTTGCGCAAGAACACGTGTGCAGTGTAGACACCCAGCAAGTTTTTGCACAAGAACAGCTGTTCTTGCATAAAAAGCCTGCTGTGTAGACGTAGCCAGAAAGGGTGCAGAGAAGCGTTACAAACGTTATTGAAGGGCTGGGTCTGTCTGGCCTGTGACATGATTGTGGTGTGAGTATTGTTATTATTCAGACTTGGCACAGGAGTGGGCAAGATATGGCCCATGGGCCAAACTGTTTGATCTGGCCCATGGCCCGCCCTGCCACGCCCCCATCCCCAGGCCAATTGAGACCCAGAGGGAACCGCCCCTTCCATCCGAGGCCTCGCCCTTCCACGTGACGCCCCGCCCCTTCCGGGGTCAGCCCACCACCACTACCAAAATTGGTGAAGTGGCTCCCCTCCAGAAATGATTGCTCGCCCCTGCCCTCGCACCGAGGCGCCCCTGTCCTGGACCAGGTGCTGTGCACACACCCCACCCTCGGAGGGAGAAAACACTGGGTGCAGAAGGGCTGTTTAAACCAGAGAGCGGGGCCCGCAATGCCCTTAGCAATGAAGCACAGATTTGTACCTGGGCGGGTGACTAGTATCGACTGCCACAAACTCCTCATGAAGGCGTGAAATTCCTGGCCTGATCTATGACCCCTCCTGGCCTTAAAATCTGTGTGTGACCTTAGGCAGCACAGCCTGGGTTAGGCAGTTTGGGGGTGAAGAACCCCCCGGTCCATCCGCATCCAGCAGACTTGGCGACCAGAAATCCCCTTTGGCTGCACCCCAAACTGACCCCCTTCTCTTCTCTCCCAGGAGGGACCCAGAAAATTGCTGCCCTTTCCCTGCCCCTGTGTGCCACACATCTCAAAGTTGGGCAGTGTCATTTAGCCCCACATTACAGATGGGGAAACTGAGGCAAGGCACAGCAGCAAGGCCTGCTTTTAAGTTGAGTAGGAGGCCGAGGAAGAGCTGATCCGGGAGCCCGGGCTGCTAACCCTGGGCTGCAAGCACTGAAACGGCCCTGGAAGATCTTGGCCAGACAGGTAGGATTGTAATGAAAACCGAGATTAGCATGGATGAAACAAAATAACTTTTATTGGTAGCTCACCATGCACTCGCTAGGCTCGGACCCTGCAATTCCCCCGGGAGGGCTGGAGCTGGGACCCGAGGAGCGGAAGGACTGTGTGCACTGATGGTAACGGGCAGAGTTGGGTCAATTTGCTTTAAAATCCCCCACTGAATCCACACAGAAAGTTCCCCAGTGGTGCGCAGCCTCTTACTGTAGGATACGAGCACCGCACAGCTTTTTAACAGGTTTATCCTCATAACCTCCCTGGGCACAGCTAGTAGCCCTGTTGTGCTGTTGGGGCCAGGGAGACCAAGGCTCAGATCCTAAAAGAGACTCAGCCTCTTGACTTCCATGGCATGCTGGGTTAAGTGATATGCCCAAGGTTGCACAGGAAGCCGGTGGCAGAGCAAGATAAACTCCAGGCCTCCAAAGTCACAGGTTAGGCCTCACCATCACTGGTCATCCTTGGGCCGGGAATAGCCTGCTGATTTCCAGAGCCCCTTTATATCTCCGCAGCGTGGGGCACTGGCTCCAGATGTGCCTGGACACCTACCAGGCCTGGCTGTCCAAAGGGCTAGGGCTACATTCCTCCCCCAGCCAAAGGGGGCTGCAGGCTCCTAGCAGATCACATTCCCTGCCCCCACATCTGGAGCGCTCGGCCTAGGTGAGTGTCCGCTCCCGAGCCAACAGGCAGCAGCGCTGTCCCCTGGGAACAGGTGTGGCTGCTAACCCCCAGGAGTCAAGGAAGGGAGTGAGAAAGAGAAGGGGAGGAACAAACGGAAAAGGCAGGGAGAGGAAGTATAAAGGTGGGACTGGAGAGGCTGATATCATCGTCCTGCCAAGCCACATGCCTGCATTTACCCAGGGACTCAATCCCCGTTCACTCTGAACCCTACTGGCAAACCACATGGAAGTGCTGTGCACTGTCCCACGGCTGCTCAGCCAAGGCCCGCTCTGAGAGCCCCACTGGCGCATGGCTGGCTCTCCGGCACCGTTCCCTTCGCCCTGTTACAACTCACACGGAAGATGCCCCTGCACGGGGGGAGGCTCAGGCGCTGGCACACAGAGGGCACCGAAATCTTACCCCAACCTGCATTCCACGCTTGAGCAGCACGGAGGAGGGGGCATGTTCCCACCTCTTTGGCCGCATGGCTGAAAATACGATGGCGATGAAACAAACCAGACTGGTCCCAGGAGACCCCCAACTCGTGTCCTGGGGAAAGCCAGACTCAGGAAGTGTCAGGAAGGAACAGGAACTGGTTTAAAAACGGAGGGAAAATGGCCCCCTTTGGCCTGGCCGCGCAGGGGGAGGGTCCCCAGCAGAGCTGCCGTAGGCCCCAGGGGGACTGTGGCCCAGTCGCATGCAAACTTGCCGGGGTTCCAGGCTCCTTGGAAGTCTCCTCCGAAGGCACCTGCTCCTCCCCCCGCTCCGTCCAACATGCCTCTGATCAGCAGGGGGGCCGGGCCGTGGGGGCGCGCACACTGAGACCACGCTGCAATAGTAGCGCACGGCGGGAGCTGGGCTCGGCCAACGTGGGGTGTTTCGGGGTCAGGTGGGGGGTGCCGGGTTCCTAACACTCCTCCAGAGCTGATGTATAAAAGCTTTTCCCCTGGGGACCATGTCCAGCTGGGGGAGGGGGGGGGGGGCTTGGCAGATTGGTGGGGCAGTGTCCAGTGCGGGGCTGCTGGCCGGGGTGTTTTGCCTGCATGGCGCAAGGGGCCCTGGTGGGGAACGGAGTCGGGGAAGGCACGTCCGGGCTGGCGGGGATATTCTCTTGGCTGCCACCAGGACCCGAGCCTGGGCACCCTGGAGCCAAAAGGGCCAAGGCCAGGCCCTCCACGCTGGTTGGGTTCATACGCCCCTCCGGAGCTTTCTAGCGGGTGGCCAGGGAGCAGGTGTGAAACATCAGGTGGGGGGAATAGCCTCGGATGTGTGTGTCCCCCCCCACGTCTCTCTAGGACACTGCGCCCCCAGCGGTGGGAGGCAGATGTGCCCCCCCCCCCGGCGTCTCCGGGACACTGCGCCCCCTCCCCGGCAGGTCGCGGTGCCGGGATGGTGGGGGACAGAGCGGCCTGCCCCCCTGGTGTCTCCGGGACACTGCGCCCCCTCCCCGGCAGGTCGCGGTGCCGGGATGGTGGGGGACAGAGCGGCCTGCCCCCCTGGTGTCTCCGGGACACTGCGCCCCCTCCCCGGCAGGTCGCGGTGCCGGGATGGTGGGGGACAGAGCGGCCTGCCCCCCTGGTGTCTCCGGGACACTGCGCCCCCTCCCCGGCAGGTCGCGGTGCCGGGTGGGCGGCGGGGAGCCGGGCGCACAAGCGGGCCAGGCGGGATGATCCTGCGCCCACGTGCTGAGCCCCACGGCAGCGCCCTCCCCACAGGGGCGCCCCTGCCCAGCGGGCACGGCCAGTGGGGGGCGGGGTCCCCCCTTTCCCTGCGCCTGGAAGCCCCGCGCCGCGCGCCCAGCCTGGCCAGGGAGCGGAGCCCTTTGTCTGCCTTTCCCACCCCGGGCGTGCGTGCGCGGGCGCGGGCGGGGGCGGTGGTGGGGGGGGGGGGGGAGGCTGCAGCTCCCCCCCCCCCGCCTCCGGATAGGAGCTCCATTGCTCTGGCCTGGCGGGGGGGGGCGGGCCATGAATATTGATGAGGCCGCCGGGGCGCTATTGTGCAATTGGCGCGGGGCGGGCGGCAGGATGGAGGTGGGGAGCTGCGCGCAGCGGCTCACTCGCCCCGCGGTGGCTCAGGCGGCGGCGGCAGGGCGCGGAGGGGCCGCGGAGCCCGGGCTTTGTTAGCTGCACCCCCGCCATGGAGCCGCGCCCGCAGCCCCAGTGACCCCCCGGCTGCGCCGCGCCCCGAGCCAGGCGAGGACGGGAAGGGCCGGTCGGTCCCCTTGGAAGGTAGGTGCGCGCGGGGGGGCAGGGCGCTCCGCGGCGGGGGGGCCCTCGGGCGGGGGGGGCGCCCCCCGGGGCCGGCGCGTCGGGCGGGGGGGTCTGGCTCGCGCCGCCGCTTTGTGCCCGGGGGCGCTGCCGGGGTTGGGGCTTTGTGCGCCGGGGCGCGACGCTGCTGCCCGCGCCGGACTTCGGGTGCGGGTTGCCCGGGAAAGGGGGTTTCCATGGCAACAGCGCGGATGCCCTGGGCGGGGCGGGTCGGTGCGGGGCGGGGGGAGCGGGGTCGCCCCGTTTCCCCCCCCCCCCCCCGGGCGCGGCGGGGCGCGGGGGCTGGCGCTGCCCCGGGTGCCGGGAATTCACGCGCGGGGCTGCGTGGGGGCGGGCTGGGGGGTTTCCAGCCCGGGCTGCTGCCGGGGGGGCTTTCCCGTGCGGGCCCGGCCGGCTGCGAGTGCGGGGGGGTCTGGAGCGGCGCTCGGGCTGTTCCAGCCGGTTTCAGGCCCTGGACAGTGTCTCCGCGGGGGCAGGGCGAGCCTGGCCTCTGGGCCCGGGCCTTTCTGCCTGGCTGGCGGGGGGGGGGCCGGAGCCCTCCTAGGACTGGCCGCTGCAGATCCAGCCCTGTGAGCCGGGCGGGGGGCGGGGGCTGTGCCACGCTGTGACCCCCCCCCCCCCCGCTGCTGGCTTGGCTGGCCGGGGGGGCCCGCTGGGGTGTCTTACCTTGACTGGCGGCTGCGAGCGCGCAGGCCGGGAGCCGCCGGGCCCCCCCGTGTTCGCGGACAGGCGATCCACGTGCACCGCAGCTCCCTGCCCGGTGGTGTCGTGCTGCCACTGCCTAAAACTGGCCACGACTCGGAAGTGCTGTGGGCAGCAGCCCCCGGTTGTCAGCCGCTCGCTGGGGAGGCTTTGGTGGCTGCAGCCGGCGCTGGGCTGGCTTCGGTGCAGTGTGTTTTCCAGCAGGGAGCCAGGCCAGGAGGTGGGTGGGGGGCTCCGGGGTGGGGCCAGCTGGTTCTGAGCATCTGGGGAGCTGGAAGGGCTGAAGTTTGGTATCCGGCCTCCCCTGGTGTGCCCAGAGCAGGGCCATTCCTTGTCGCCCACTGGGACCCCCTGGCCAGGCCCCCTGTCCCTCTGCCCGGTTTGTTAGGACCAGCCCTAAATCCCTCCCTCCCTCGTCCTCCTGCGGACTTGCCCTCTGCACGTGGCCTGTCTGGAGTCTCCCGCCTCACTGCCCATTCCTGTCACTTTGACGCCAGCCCGGGGCGCGGCAGCGTGACCTTGTGGAAGGCTGGTTGGTTTGCACTGGGATGGGGAGGGGCTGCTGTGACTCGGCTCCCCAGTTTCCGAAGGCCTGGCCGTGCTGGCCCACGGAGACGTGGGGCAGGGCGAGTTCGTGCCCTGCTGCTGTGAATGGGCTCCCGTTCCGGGGACTCTGGACGCTGCCCCGGGACTAGCTGCTTTGGACACGCTGGTGCTGGAAGCCAGAGGTGCTGTGGGGGCGGGGCTCAGCACCTCCCAGTGCCGGGGAGAACATCCCCTCCCTGTTTCGAGGGACTCCTGTGGCTTCCCTCTTGTCCCGGGGGGGCTTTCCATCCCCAGCCTGGACTCGGCAGCGCCGGCCACTCGTGTCGGCTTCAGGGCCCCCAGAAATGCCCTGGATGCCTGGTGGCTGCAGGAAGGCGGATGTGGCCCCTGGGGTGCACTCGTGAGGGGCAAAGCCAGGAGGCTGGGGAGCTCCGGGGAGGAGAGCTCACGCCAGGCCCCCCAGCCTTGTGCTTTCTTCGGAGGCCCCGACCCCCGGGGGGCGGGCGATGCAAACCCCCCTCGGATGAAACTCTGCCCGCCGTCCCACTGTTGCCAGGGCAGCAGCTGGCTCTGTCTCCGCCCTCCCCCGCTGGGTGCGGTGCCCGCTGTCCTGGCAGGTTCTCCGCTGGCGTGTCGGCTCAGGGCGCCTTGGAAATAGTTCACTGGGTAACTGGGTTAAGCAGAGGCTCCTCCACCCACCCACCCACTTACATAACGCTGGGCGGGCCGGGCGAGTGGCCTGGAAGGTCAGGTTGTGTTGCCTCCATGGCGACCCGGTTGGCAGGGGGGAAGCAGCGTGTGGGTTCAGCCAAGGGCCAGTGGGGGGGCAGAGGACTGTGTGACGCACCCACCCAGCTGTGGCTGAGCCCACCTGTTGTGAATCTCACTCGGGGCCCTGGCGAGCCAGGGAACCTGCAGCCACCTCCGAGGAGACGGGCGGTCCCGGGGCTCGGAGGGCAGGCGGGCAGCGGCACCTGGCCCCGGGGGGGCAAGCGCAGGACAGGCCCAGACCTTCGCTGAGCCGCACCTGAGAGCAGCCTGGGCCAGGCCCCGAGCTGCTTAGCAGCTGGATTCCCGGGCAGTCCGGCTCCCACGGTCCATCAGCCTGGGGCTTGTTTCGCTGCCCTTTGCCAGAGACCCCCAGCGCAGGGGGCCGGCTGGGCAGCCAGCGAGCGGCAGAGCTCCCAAGGCAGAGGGGCTGGATGAGCCCTGGGACCGTAGCGCTGCCATTAGCAGGGGGAGGGAAGGTGGCCCCGGGGCCCGTCCCCAGGGCACTGCTGGATTGCCCTGGCTGGAGACCGGCGAAGCAACCACTGAGCGAGAACTGAAAAGTTACCAGCCGCTGAGCGGGCGGGACTGGCTGGAACCTCTGAGCACGGACCCAGAGCCCGGCTCTTGAGCGGTTAGTCGGGGGGCTCACGGTTTGGCTTCTGCAGTCCACTGACCCCCTGGGCTGGGCGTCGGGGGCCTGCACTTCACTGGCTGTCAAGGGCTTGGCGATGCAGGAGGGTGGGTGAGCTCAGGGCTGCAGCAGAGGGTCCTACGGGCATGGGGAGACCCTTGCGCCAGACTTCCTACAGAGGTGTCATGGCTAAGCTTAGGGGTGGGTCTCTGCCAGGGTGTCGCTGGGTCCAGGGGCCAGTGCGCTTGAGGGGCTGGAGCCGGGGCTGTTCACGGTTCGGGCAGAAGGGGTGCAAAGTGACTTGTGGATCGGAGCCCTGAGAGGCTCCCCGAGCTGCGGCTGTTCAGCTTAACGCAGAAGGCTGGGGGGTCGTGGACTGGCAGCGCCCTCGCTCGGTGCCCGGCACGGTCTGCGTTGCTGGACACATTGGGACACCACGGCAGGGGACGTGTGCACTGACCGGGAACCTCGCATCCGGCTCCTGGAACCAGCATCCTCTCTGGAAGGTGGAACCCACCTGCCGAGTGCGCCCGCCCGCTCCAGGCCGGGGAGATAAATGGGGATTTATACGCTGCGGCGGCTGCGCACACGCAGCCGCTCCCCCAGCCAGCGTGGGAACGACTTGGAGAGCCGCCCCGGGCGCTGCTGCCAGGCTCCTTGGTGCCGCGCACCCCGATGGGGAGAGACCGGAGTCCCCAGCCTGGCCGGAAGGGCGGGCGCACCTGGGCAGAGAGGTGCCTCTGGGGGCCACAGGGGCGGAGCATCTGTGTCCCCGTGCATGGGCCTGGGGAGCAGGCTCGCACGCGCATGTGCCCCGAAGGAGGAGTGTGTGTGCACGTCCACTGGTGAGTGTAACCAGACCCTGCCCCACTGGGGCACCGCGCTTGGGGGAGGTGAAAGGTCCTGGGGCCAGCCTCGGATTCTTTTCCATGACAAAGGAGCCTCTGATGGCAGAGCCAGTCCCTTTGAATGGGAGGCTCCTGTCCCATGAGCCGCTCTGCCCCACAGGCCCTGGGGCGTCAGAGCCGGCCCCTCCTCTGCCCCAGCTTGTTCCAGTGGGGGCTGGACCTGGGAGAGGGAATTCCCCCCCCCCCCATGCCCCGAGGGGGGGGGGGGCTCTGCCATCTGAGATGGCGCCTTAAACTCCCCAGGGACCTCTGACCTGGAGCTTTGCTTTCCAAGCTGCCATGGGGGGGGGGGGGGGGGGGGGGTGGGGCAGCAAGTGCACGTGCCCTGCAGCTGGGACCCCTGGGCTGGGGGTAACAACCCCTCGGGTGCTGCCCTGTTGCTCAGGTGCCCTGAGGGGGGTGTTGCTGCAGCGGGGGCCTGGAGAGGAGGCGGCTCTGGGGAGAGCCGGGCGAGGGGCCAGGGGGTGCTCGGAGCCGGCCTGGCATTGCCTTCCCTGTGGATTGCAGCATCCCGGCTCCTGGGGAGCTGGGTCAGAGCCCTGCGCGGGGGGAGGGGCGGCCAGCTCTGGGGCTGAGCCGTGACGTGTCAGGCTCGCCTGGGGCCCAGCGCCTCCCGGCAGGAGCAGACACCAGGGGGAACCGAAAGTGTCTGCATGGCGCCCGCAGCCGAAACCCAGCCATGAGCCGGGAATTACCCGCCTCCCCCGGGGGAGGGGCCTGTTGTGAGCAGGACCCTGGCTGCGAGCGAGGCGCATCCCCGGGCAGGGGGTGCCTGGACCGGCTAGCGCCCGGGGGCTGGTTCCTGTCGGGGGCTACCGGCCCCTACGCAGCCCTCGCCCTTCCCCCGGCTGGCAAAGGACGCCCAGGGCTGGTGTGGGGGGCAGACCCCTTCCCTGGCTTCGTTCCCCGCCCCTTGGGCGGACGCTGCTTCCCCAGGCTGCAGGGCAGAGCCCATTGCGGGGGAGGGGGGGGGGGCGCTGTGGGAGAGCTGCGCGTACCAGCTGCTGCTCTGGGCTGGGTGCTAAGCGGGGGGAGCATGGGAAGCCCCTGTGATTCCCATGGGGGGGGGGCTGCTACGCTCATTCCAGACATTCTCAGGACTGAGGAGTGTGATCCCCCTGGTGTGTCATCCTGCCCCCCCCCCCCCCCCCCAGCGACCCTGCCCCCCAACTCTACTTCCAGGAGGCTGGCGGGCAGGGCCGGGGGGAGACACTGGGTGTGTGTGTCACGGGGGGAGGGGGAGACAGCGGCCGGGGGGGTCATAGGACGTAACGAGGGGCGTGGGCCCGGGAGCCCCTCCCCATCCTCCCTGGCCTGGGCTCAGCCGCTGGGCCGGTGGGAGGCCCGTTGTCAGCCTAGGTGCCGCCTGGACCCATCTCTGGGGGGCTCCCGTGTGCCGGGGCAGCGGTGGGGGCCGCCTCGTCCCTCACGCGGGCAGCTACCGCCCCAGTGGCCCCGTTTGCTGGCAGCTTCTGCAGGGTGCTGGGCCCCGGGGCCTGGCTGGGCTCCCCAGGGCTGGGGGCATGGCGGCCGGAGCAGGCTGCCTGGCATCCAGGGCTCCACCCGCCTTGCCACTCCCGGCTATTGCTGCTCTGCCTGCGCCTGGCCCCGGGCCTGTGCCGTGCCCAGCTGTGTGTCGCGCCGGCCCTGCTGGCCGGTAGCAGGTCTCCGCTGGGTGCCACGTGGCTAACGGGGGCGGGGCTGGCGGGGCGGGGGGCACGGCTGGCGACCTTGCCGGCGTTTGGGGCAGGGTGGGATCAGCGCTCGGCCCGGAGGGAGGCAGGTGGGAAGCGCCGCGCAGCTCCTGCACCCACTCTGCCCCCGCGACAGGCCGGGGGGAGCGTGCAGGGGGCCCGGCGATGGGGCTGGGCACGGGGCACTAGGGGTTGCTCTACTGTGACAGCACCCAGCGAGCCTGGGCGCTGCTGCCAGGCCCTTCTCCTTGCTCCTCTGCCTACGGAGGCCCCGCTTCCATGCTGGGGCAGGAGCCCAGAGCCCCTGCTGGGCAGCGCATGTGTCTGCTGCCCCCTCCCGCCGAGCAGCGCCACGGGGCCCTGCCACCGCCTCCTTGCTGGACACGAGGGCAGCTGCCACCTGCAGGCCCTGCCTGGGCTCCTGGCTGGCTGCCCGCTGGGCCCTTCCCAGGCTCGGGTTACGCCCGAGCGCAGCCAGCCAGGGCAGGTATCGGCTTCTTGACTCCAGCTCGGGGCACCGAGGGACTCGCAGGGCTCCAGCCCGGGGCACCAGGCTGCCCAGCGGAGCTGCTGGCAAGGGCTGGGGGCGCGTCTCCCGGGCGTGGGGCGGGGGTGCTGCAGCCCTAACGTGGGGCTCCCCGACCACTGGGGCTTAGACTCCTCCCCCAGCGCCCCTGGAGGCAGCTCTACAGCCTGGGGGAGCTAGCGTCAGCCAATGGCTCCGCTCCTTAGCCTTAGCACCCCTCTTCCTGCTCCCCCCGCACTGCCCCCCCGCCCCATCAGCTGTCGAGTAGCGGGGCTGCCGACCCTGCTGGCAAGGGGGAGGTGCCACCTCGGGGGCGGGGCGGGGCGGGGGGGGGTTCCCTGGCAGGAGGCTCCATGTGACTGCCCAGTGCAGTTTACTGGGGCATCCCCCTGCCCCGAGCAGCTGTGTGTGGGGATCGCCCGGCGTGGAGTCCGCCAGCGCCTGCCCTGGCACAGCTGGGACCACCCCCAACTCCCCCGCTGACCCGGCAGGTGGGAACTGCATTTCCAGCCCCCCCGCCCGGCCCTGAGGGCTAAGAGAGCTGGGCCCCTGCTCCCAGCCCTAGAATCTGCTCCTGGCCTGGCCGGGGTGGGAGGCGCTTCCCCTCCCCACACAGCGGAGCCTGCGGTGAGCAGGCCCTGGAGGAGCAAGGGGGCCAGCAGCACTGGGCTGGGGGAGCGCCCGGTGACTCCATCCCAGCTGCTCCCAGCAGGGGGCGCTATGTGGGAGGGCATGTGTGGGTGAGGGGGGAGCTCCCACAACTCCAGCCCAGTGCTCCCAGCAGGGGGTGCTGTGGGGGGGGCGGGCGCTGGGTGCATGGGGGGAGCTCCCATGACTCCATCCTGAGCGCTGGGGGGGGGGGGAGCTCCCAGACTCCAGCCTGGCGCTCCCAACAGGGGGCGCTATGGGGGGGGGAAGCACTGCCTGCGGGTGGGGGGGGGAGTTCCCAGACTCCAGCCCGGCGCTCCCAACAGGGGGCGCTATGGGGGGGGAAGCACTGCCTGCGGGTGGGGGGGGGGAGTTCCCAGACTCCAGCCCGGCGCTCCCAACAGGGGGCGCTATGGGGGGGGGAAGCACTGCTTGCGGGTGGGGGGGGAGCTCCCAGACTCCAGCCTGGTGCTCCCAACAGGGGGCGCTATGGGGGGGGAAGCACTGCCTGCGGGTGGGGGGGGGAGTTCCCAGACTCCAGCCCGGCGCTCCCAACAGGGGGCGCTATGGGGGGGGGAAGCACTGCCTGCGGGTGGGGGGGGGAGCTCCCAGACTCCAGCCCGGCGCTCCCAACAGGGGGCGCTATGGGGGGGAGCACTGCCTGCGGGTGGGGGGGGGAGCTCCCAGACTCCAGCCTGGCGCTCCCAACAGGGGGCGCTATGGGGGGGGAAGCACTGCCTGCGGGTGGGGGGGGAGCTCCCAGACTCCAGCCTGGCGCTCCCAACAGGGGGCGCTATGCGGGGGAGCACTGCCTGTGGGTGGGGGGGGAGCTCCCAGACTCCAGCCCGGTGCTCCCAACAGGGGGCGCTATGGGGGGGGAGCACTGCCTGCGGGTGGGGGGGGAAGCTCCCAGACTCCAGCCCGGCGCTCCCAACAGGGGGCGCTATGGGGGGGGAAGCACTGCCTGCGGGTGGGGGGGGGAGCTCCCAGACTCCAGCCTGGCGCTCCCAACAGGGGGCGCTATGGGGGGGGGAAGCACTGCCTGCGGGTGGGGGGGGGAGCTCCCAGACTCCAGCCCGGCGCTCCCAACAGGGGGCGCTATGGGGGGGGGGGCTCCCAGACTCCAGCCCGGCGCTCCCAGCAGGAAGGGTGAAGTTGATTGCGGCAGTCAGGACTCGCTGGGCTTGTCCCGGCCCCCGGCAGGCCCAGAGGCTGCGGCCGACCCCGGGACCCCTGCTTGGGCGGCCGCTGGGTTAGCGCTCACACTGGGGCAGTAGCTGGAGCGGGCTCGCCGGCTGCTCCAGGTGGGTGCCACTTCCCCCATGCCAGGGCCTGCAGCCTCCCTCCTACTGCTTCAGGGTGAGGCCCCGGCCCACTCGGCCTCCTCCACGGCCGGGTACCAGGCCCCCCCAGCCACACTGCTCACAGCTCCATGGGGCCTGCAGCACAGAGCTCCAAGCAGACCCCAGGCGCCGGGGCCCGGGCTGCTGCGGAGGGGAGGGGTTAAGGCAGCGAGCGGGCGGCTGATTCACAGGCAGTAATCCCTGGGCAGGAACAGCCTGTTTCCTTGTTCAGGGACAGAGGGTTCGGGCGCATGCGCCACGGGGGCCGTGTGCAGCTGGCTGGTCCGCGCCAGGGAGCGTGGGGCAGCCCCATGAGTCACACGGGCCCAGCTCCCCAGGGCCGCCCCCTCCCCCAGCCATCTGTAGGGACCAGGACTCCCTGCCCCCAGCCCACCCAGCTGAGTCGCTTCCCGCAGCGGCTCCCCCGCTCCAGCTCCCTGGGAGGAGCCGCTTGGAGAAGCCAGAGAATGGGGCCCAGGGGGGGAGGGGAGAGCGATCTGCCCCCCGGGGGTGGGGGGGCTGGGGAAGGACCCACCAGGGCACCCCCAACACAGGGGCCCCTGGCTTCAAGAGTCTTGATCCCGGAGTTGGGGAGCAGGGGTGAGGGGCTGGAGTCTCTGCTCTTGCACAAAAGGCTAGTGTGCGGGGCTCAGGGCAAACAGGCATCCAGGCCTGGCGGCTGACAGGGGCTCCGGAGCAAGGAGCCTGCCCTGTGCCTCGGTTTCCCTAATGAGCGTGTGAGTCATGTGCATACAGAGCTGTCCCCTGCTGTGCTCCCCTGCACCCAGGTCCCCCCCCCCCCGACGTTCTCTTGACCCCTTGCTGCCAAGTTCTTTGAAGAGAACGCCTGCTCCCACCCGCCCTGTGCCCTGCTGGGCCCTGGTTTAAACTGGGAGCAGCCTCTGGAGGACAGTGCGTCCCGCGCCCCCAGCAGGGCAGTGCCCAGGCTGGGGCCCTCGCCCGGGTGCCGGCAGCCAAGTGGAGCAGGGCTGCTGGTCGCTGTGCTTCCCCGGGGGGCTCTGCCTGGGAATGCAGGAGGGGCCACCTGCTAGCAGAGGTCCCCTGGGTCTGAAACTGGGCCCCGCTGCGAGCCAGAGGCAGGTCAGTGCCCGGCTTCTCGCCCGGCTCCTGCACCCATCAGGGCAGCCAGGGGCCAGTGCCCTTGGGTGCCAGGGAGCCGCCTCCAGGTGCCCACCCTTTGTCCCTGCTGGGCACGGTGTTGGTGGCCCAGTTTCACCCCTGGGCAGTGCCAAGTCCCCTCACCCGCTGGCTGGTCATGGGACCTTGCGAGTGACTCAGGGCCCCGTGGAAGGGTGAATCGCTGCCCCCTCCCCCAGTAACCCCCCTCGTCCAGAGTCCTGGCCTGGCAGCGGCACATGGGCGCCCAGGTAGGGGGAGGAGCTGGCACACTGCCCCCCGCCCCCCCATGCAGCACATGCTGCCCCCTCCCTCACCCCTGTGGCCGCGAGCCCGTCCCAGGCCTGGCAGTGCTACCGCAGTGGCTCTGGTTCACCCCTGCGGTGCCCACGCCAGCTTGCAGGGCTCTGTGGGGCCGCTGGCCCCTGCTACCCGACCTGCCCCACAGCAAATGGACCCTTGCTCACATTGCAGGGGTGGGGCCATGCACAGCAACTTTACACAAGGCAGGAAACCCCCCCGCAGGAAGGGTGGGGCTAGGCAGCAGATTCAGCACCCACCCTCTTGCAGAAAGCGCTGGAGAGTCCTTCACAGCTGCACGGGGGCAGACCCCTGGTGTCAGCACTGCCCGGACCATTGCCCCGGCCTGGCTGCGGGGCCCCCGTTCCAGAGAGGAGAGCACCCCACAGTGGGCCGGGTCGCTGCCTGTGTGGCCGTCTCAGCACGGGCTATAGCTAGCGCTGCTTGACTTGGTCCCCTGCTCCTGTTGCTTGTGCTCGGAGCAGCCCAGGATGTGTGTTGTCGGCGGAACTCACTGCTGCAGGCTAGCGCTGAGGGCGAGAGTGCTGACTGACAAGGCCGCTTGGCTGGAGCATATGGCGGGGGGGTGGCTGTGTGGAACCGGGTTATTGTTGCCTGTTAGCCCTCCAGACACCGGGGCAGGCTCCTGCCGGCCCCAACCTCCCTGCTGGCCCTGGAAAGCACCTGAGCTCCAGCTGCCTGGATCCCCGCCTCACCCTGTGCCCCGAGGGCACCCGCCCTCCCCAGGCGCAGACGCACGCCCTCCTGCTGGGGGCACGAGCCAGCTGCTGGCCAGTGGCTGCCGGCGCAGCTGGACATCGTGGGGTGGGGCGTGGCCGTTCCTGGCATTGTCCTTGGCCCTGTGGATTGCTTCTGCTGCCCCAGCTCCCCTGCCCTTTAAAAGCAGCCTCCCCCGCCCACCTTGGCAGGGCCCGGTGTGGGCCGCTGCCGCTGTCCGAACAGGGCCAGCCCCTCTCCCCGTATGTGGCGGGCCAAGGGGTGCCAGTGGGTTGGCGGGTTCCTTCCGTGCCGGGTGCCGGGTGGCCGTGCTGGGAGCAGCCCCGAGCTTGGAGCTGTGGGTTCTGCTTCGTCAGACACGCCTAAGCTGAAGGGGTTAACTGATTAGCTGGGCGGGCCCCCTCCCGCCCGGTGTCGGTGCCTGGCCCCTTTGGTGGGGGCTCTGGGCAGACCCTCCCTCGCCTTGCCGGGCCAGTCGCAAGTGGGACTGTGGCCCTTGCCCGCCTCTCACACCTCCCCACGGGGCAGGATCGGGCCCTGACGGTGTCTCCCCTCCGCTCAGTACCAGCTTTGTCTCTGGTGCTCCCCCTGGGAGCAGCCCCCGTCTTCCTTGCAGCAGCCCCGGGGCTCAGACTCAGGCTAGCTCTCCACTGCGCCTCTCTGCATGGTCCCCAGCCCTGCGCCCTGCGGATCTCCCAGAACACCCGCCCTGCTATGGGCCAGCGGGTGGGTGAGGAGCCCTGGCCCCACGTTTCACCGAGGGGGGTTGTGCCACCCCTTCCCGCTGCTCCCTGAGCTCACGGCGCTTCCCTCGGCAAGGGGAATGGGGGGGCTGCGCTTTCAAGCCCCCCTTTGTACCCGCCTTGGGCTTTGCCTAGGGGTGTAGGCCCATGTAAGGCAGAGAGAAGGGACTCTGTTTTGGGGGCACTGGAAGGGGGTGCCATGCCTGAGTCATCACAGAGGCACTAGTTCACGCCAGTGTTCCCTCTAATCTTCTCCATACACATGGGGTACGTCTACACTGGCATGATTTTGCGCAAAGACTTTTAACGGAAAAGTGTTTCCGTTAAAAGTATTTGCGCAAGAGAGGTCTACACTGGCATGTGCTTTTGCGCAAGAGCATCCGTGCCAGTGTGGACGCTCTCTTGCGCAAGAAATTAACATTGCCTGTTTACACTGGCCTCGTGCGCGAGAGGGCTTATCCCTGAGCGGGAGCGTCAGAGTGTTTGTGCAAGAAGCCCTGATTTCGTACATTAGAGCGTCAGTTTCTTGCGCAAGTACTCGTGGCCAGTGTAGACAGGCGGCTGCTTTTGCGCAAAATCTTGCCAATGTAGACACAGCCGTGGATTTATTCCACCTACGTGCAAAATACTTTTTATGTGCACCGAGGCACGTGTGAATACGCACCGCCCGGAGAAACAAAGCCCAGGTGCCCAGCTACGGGCACTTTGCTAATCTGCTGGGCGGGATTTGAGCATCTCCTGAGCGGCCGCACAAGTGCACAGCTTACAGGGAACTTTAACCCCCTCTCCCCAGTCTCTGCTACCCTACTGGTGCCCGACCTGCTCGCTCTGCCAGGCTGCAGGAGATGGGGGATCCCCCGGGACACGCGGCCTCTCTCCACTTGAGCGCCAGCCCGAAGGATCCCCAAGTCCTTCGTTGAGACTTCACTGCCCACCAGCTGTTTTCACTAGTGCGAGGAGTTTGGCGTGCTGAGCGGGAGCTGCCCTGCTGCCCCAGTCTGGCCTGGGGGAGGGGGGGTTGATACGCAGGCTCTGGGGTTAGCGGGGAACCAGGAAGTCTGAGAAATCAGCTGGGCGAGGGGCTGGCTGCTGCTCCCATTCTTCCGTTAGCGGAGCCAGCCGCGCAGCAACGGGATCTGCTCTCCGGACACGCCCAAGTCAAGGGCCGTGCGCCCCTGGGTGCGTATCCATCGGCCCTGCCCCCTAGCACTCGGGGACTGACGCAGGCTTTGGCTGCGGGCGCTCTAACTCCAGGGCACACTGCGCCTTTCACCGCGGCGGCCCCGCGTCTAGCCCAGGGAACGGGCCGTGCTGCGCCGCACGGGGCAGACGCTGTCGCTGTTCCTGGCTGGAGGGCGTGTTGGCCGGGGGCGAGGGAATGCAGCTTGTAGAAGCTCGATGAGTGGGGACAAGGGAATCCCGCCTGGGGCCGTGTCCCTGTGAGCTCGCCGTGCGGCTCTCAGCCAAAGGTCAGGTCCTGCCCCAGGCTTTGCTTCCAGCTCCGCGCCAGTCCCGTGCATGTAGAGTCCAAAGAAGCTTCGCTTTAGCCAGGCTGCCACTGCTTCCAGGCTTGCCTTCCTTTCCAGGGCCTGCCGGCAGCTGCGTGAGTTAGCCCTTCGGCATGTCTGCGCGTCGCTCTTCCCCGGCATTGCCGGTTACTCCTTGCTCTGGGCTAGGGGGCAGCCGCAGTCGAGTAACCGAGCAGCAAACACTTAAGGGTTAATGCTACAGATGATGCGCATCCCCCGCCAACACATGTTTTACCAGGCTGGCCAGCAGCCCGGCTCAGTCCTGGCTCACACCGGGCCTGGGACCTGCCCCTGCTGCGGCTCTGCATGTAAAGTGCATTAGGAGCCGGGTGGGCAGGCAGCCTGGCTTAGTTCCGGCTTGCGACCGGTGCGGGAACTCAGACCCGCTCCTGGACAGGGGCTGCTGCCACCCCACGCTGCTGCCTCTTTCATGGAGGGACAGGCAGCCGGTCCACGAGGAGGGCTGGTTTTTAAACGGGCTCCCCTCCCGGACCAGCTCCCGCCTGGCACCCCGCACTGCTGCCTCGGATTCAGAGGCAGCAGGATGGAGTGGCCGGGACTCACTGGCTGCCAGCCCCGCCCCCTGGAACGGTAGAAAAGTCGAGTAACCAATCGGGAATCGTGAGGTTAATCGACTATTCAATTAACGGATACTCCGGCTTGGTGGGGAGCCCCCCTCGTCCGTGCAGGCTACAAGGGGTGGCCTGTTTGCTAGCTAACGCGCCTCTTCTGCTGCTTCTCTTGGGTGGGGGGGTGGGGGGCAGGGGTTTCCGTGACCAGGCCAGTCCGTATGTGACCGTTCGGTAGGAAGAGCAGTCCCGTTTTCCCAGCAACGCGCCACACGAGGGCTTGCTCCTACCAACAGCAAAGAAATGAATTTGCCTTCTGCTTACGAGGGAGCTGCGTTGCGGGAACAGGAGGGGAGAGGTCGGGGGTCTCTGGGAAGCCAGCCGCTTGCTGGAAGATGAATCTCTGTAATCGTTTCCTGCCAAGAACCGTCATTCCCGTGCAGGTGTGTGGCTCTTGCCCTGCGCGCCTCCCACAGAGCACGACCCTGGTGGCAAAAATGCACCGAGCTTAACCGGAGTCAAATGCCTTTGGCGCGTCGTGGCTGGAAACGGGAGGCTGGCCCCTTGCCCGCACAGGGACCCACGGGCCTAGAATTCGTGTGACGTCAGCAGAGCGGGGCCACGAGCAGGCGCTGCCAACCTGCGGGGGAAGCGTCTGCTGTCTCCGAGGTGCAGGACCCCAAAGACTGGCCCCAAATAGCACCTTAGGGAACCCGGCTCAGGCTGTGGACGGGGTGGGGGAGAGAGCAGAGTGTGGGGGGGGTCTGGCCCTGTGGACGGGGTGGGGGAGAGAGCAGAGTCGGGGGGGGGGAGCAGATCTGGCCCTGTGGACAAGGTGGGGGAGACAGCAGAGTCGGGGGGGGGAGTCTGGCCCTGTGGACGGGGTGGGGGGAGACAGCAGTCGGGGGGGGAGTCTGGCCCTGTGGACGGGGTGGGGGGGAGACAGCAGAGTCGGGGGGGGGAGTCTGGCTCTCTGGACAAGGTGGGGAAGACAGCAGAGTCGGGGGGGCGTCTGGCCCTGTGGACAGGGTGGGAGGGAGAGAGCAGAGTCGGGGGGGGGGGAGTCTGGCTCTCTGGACAAGGTGGGGGAGAGAGCAGAGTAACCCGGGGGGGGGAGTCTGGCCCCTCGGTAGCAGCCTGGGCTGAGCAAGGCCTGGCGCAGAGAAGTGGGTTTGTTGAGTTTTCAGTGTAACTGGCGAGGAGTCGTGTGGCACCCGAGAGACTCACCGACGTGCTGGAGCACAAGCTTTCGTGGGCAAAGTCCCACTTCGTCGGATGCATACCAAGCTGTGCAGGCCTCTGTCGGAGTGGGGCTTTGCCCACAGAAGCTTGTGCTCCAGCACGTCGGTGAGTCTCTCGGGTGCCACACGGCTCCTCGCCGCTCTTGCGGATCCGACTCACCCGGCTCCCCCTCTGATCCGTGACAGTTTAACTGGAAAAACATTGAGGATTTTGATGATTAAAAAAACACAGATGAGGAGCCAGTGCGGAGGGAAGGGTGGGGTGGGGGGGGCGCGTGTCTGGAAGCCCCGGTCTGAGCGATCGGATGAGACTGGAAACCAGCTGCAAAGCTGCCTGGCCCTCCTTCCCTTCCATGGGCACTGGGGTGAGGGTGTTAACAAGAGACTGGCAGGAGGAGCTAGTGGTTAGAGCTGGGAGCCAGGACTCCTGGGTTCTGTGTAGGTAACCTCGGTCCGGTCCCCGCTCCGTGCCTCAGTTTCCCTCACTTTAACAGGGATAACGTGCCTGACCGGGAGGCGGGGGTCCATTGGTTAATGTTTGCTGGGAGCGCCTTAGGAAGCCCTCAAGCTGGGTGGAGTGTCCCTGCTCTGGGATCCCTTGTTTGGATCCTGCCCTCCGCGCCCAGAGGCTTGGGGCTGCATGTGTCTGCAGCCGCTCTGGGCACTGGCCCCGGTGGGAGCAGGATGGGCTGTCTCTGGAGGGGTGGGGGTGGGGGTGGGGGTCACTGCTGCTCCAGCTCACAGGACTGACCCCGGGGACGGGTCCCCCGGCTGGGGCCAGCTCCCTGCAGCCGGAGCGAGGCCTTGGACTTGCTGCTGCCTGTGCTAGAAAACCAGCCCTGTCTCCCCACCCCCACTCAGCAGGGCCAAGCTGTGGGGCTCCCTGCGGGGGAGGAGTCTGGCCCGGGGCACTTTGGCATTGTGCAGAGAGCCTGTCATCTGACCATGCCTGGTCTCCCCGATTCCCCCCATGGCTTCCTGGGGCGGGGCAGGGAATCCCCCATTAGCTCAGCAGCACTCCCCTGTGGGATGGGGGGGGGTGTTGGGAGTAAGGAGATGGGGGGGGGGGATGGCAGGAGGCCCTGGGGGCCATGTGCTGGGTGTGAGGAACAGGTTTATCCCACACCCAGCTAAGGCTGCTCCAGCAGCTGGATTCCCCTGGCCAGGCCGGAAAGCAGAATTCCAGAATCACTGCCCCTGGCTCCGGGTGCAGCCCCTGGCATGGAACCCGACCGGGCTTCGGGCCGCTGGAGCCGGCTCTGGGTGCAACTCCTGGTATGGAGCCCAGCCAGGATCTGGGCCCCTGGAGCGGGCTCTGGGTGCCCAGGGCTGGGAGAGCAGCCCGATCCATATCTGGGCCCCTGGAGCGGGCTGTGGGTGCAGCCCCTGGCATGGCACCTGACCCAGATCTGGGCCCCTGGAGCGGTGTGTTGTGGGCAGTCAGAGAGCCTTCTCCTGGGGGAACATCCCCTCCCACAAGGCTTTGGAGCCGGGTTCCGGCGCTCCCCTGGCCCATCTGCCCCACGTGCGTGGGCGCAATGAGTGTCTGGTCAAAGCCCCGCCCGGCCGTGGCTGAGCACTGCTGCCGAGGGCGCTGTGCCTGGCAGCCATGCCGCTCGCTGGGCCGGCAAGGCCGGGTGTACGTGGGCTCACACAGGCCCCCACACACCTCTCCCCTTGTGGCAGAGGACAGTTCACACTGGCGTGGGCTCTGAACGCCCAGGCCACGGAGGTAGGTGGGCCGGCACACGGCTGTTCGGAAGGCTTGAGACGTTGCTGTGCATGCTGCTGGACGTCTGTCCGGTAACGACGGGTCAACTGACACTGGCAGTGTGGCCAGCTGTGTTTCTCTAGGGTGATGAAAGGGGGCACGTTGTTGCAACTGATGTTCTAGCCTGCAGCTGTGTTTGGCCTGGCGGAAGAGCTATGGGGAAGGGGAAATGAACTGACTCTGGACCCCAGCCTGCTGTTGGCTCTTCTGAAAGGCTTGGAGAGATTTTGTTCCTGCGTTTTCACTGCAAACGAGCACAGGGGATGATCACAGTTTTCCAAAACATGCTCTGTGCAGGGCAGGAATTTTCCAGGCCTGGGAGAGAGAGGGGGGGCGCTGAAGGAAATTGTTTGTTTTCTTGTTTGGGAACATTTGAGCAAAAGCTCTCTGACCCTTCGGCAAGGGGGGAAATAGCCAGCGGGGCTCAGGGCACCGCCGGCGGGGGGTGAATCCAGTCTCACCTGGAGGCAGCAGCCTTGGCTTGGTTGGCAGACCGAGGTAGGACGGGCTCTGTCTGTGCCGTAGCTATTGGGATCCTGCAGGCGGGTCTGAGCAGATGCAGCCCTGGAGAGATTCTCATCCTGCTCATCCGGTCTGTTTGCAAGCTCAGTGCGCAGCTAGCGAGGGTTGCCTGCGAGAGGCTGTGTGGCCTAGTGGAGAGAGCGCTGAGAGGGCCCGGGCTCTACCCAGCTCTCCTGCTAGCCTGCAAGGTGCTTGACGAAGCCACTAAGTTTGGATTCCTCTCCTGGGGCTGCACCTAGGGACTGAAGTGGCTGTTGTGAGGGGAAACTGTGCCTCAGTTTCCCCCATCCTCTGCAAAATGCCTTGAGCTCTCCCGCTGAAGTGCTGGATGTATTGGTGGTGGATGGGGCGTCTGAAAGCAGCGGAATTTTCGTTCCATTTTAAAACCCTGGGAAATTCAAGCCCAAGAACTGTGTTAATGCAGCCCTAGGTTTGCAGAGGCCAGAGCGCCGAAGTGCAGGCCAGCTCGGAGGCCGCCTGGCGCTGGGCAGTTCCAGGGGTCTCGACTGCTGCTCCGGACCTCAAGCTGGAGCATTTGCTGACTTGCTCTTTGCTGACTGCTCGGCAGTCGTGCCTAGGCGTGCCGGTCCCAGGCCAGGGGCCGGACACACCCAGGACGAGTCCCTCCCCCGAGGTCGCTGGCCCCGGCAGGGGGAGGGGCGTGGGGCCAGGGCGCGGGAGGGAGGCGGTGGCGGGGTGGCCCTGTGGGCCGGGCAGGTGGGCCGGGCGGCTAGCGCCAGAACAATCCTTGCTGTGTGTTCCTGTCGCACGCCGAGCTGCCGCCTCCCCTCCCCCAGCCCCGTGCAGCAGGGCCCCTCCCCCGCAGCCCCCCCAGCCCTGCACCAGGCTGCCTCCCCCGCAGCCCCTTCGCATCCTGCCCCTGAGCTCCCGGGCGCCCCTCCCCCACGGGGAGCGCCAGCCTCGGCCCCCTTCCCCGCCCGGGGCCTCTGTCTGCTCGGCCAGGCACCGCCTGCTCCCGGGGAGGGGGGCAGCAGCCGGGGGGCCCTGCCGAGGCTGCCTGGGCATGGGGTGCCCCGGCCCCGGGCCTGGCTCCAGCACACGAGGGGGGTGGGCGGTGGCAGGGCGCCAGGGTTTAGTGTTTCCACCGCTCCGGGGTGGGGGAGGGGTACGGTTATTGTCCCATCTGCTCCCCCCCAGCACCAGACGCAGCCTGTGGCCCCCTCCCCCCCCCGCTCCGGTGGGCCAGAGCCGCCCGGGCGACGGGGGCCGGGCCGGATTCCTCCGCGGCGGCTCCCCGCCAGGAGGCCTTGGCTCCACCACGGCGGTGCAAACCGGATCCAGGAGCTGGGCTGGGCGGCTCCAGCCGGAGACGCTTCCCTTCCTCACTGGGCGCAGGACGGCGGGGCGGGGCCACGGCACCTCTTAGACAGCGCCTGCCCCCCCAGCCGGCACCCTGCTCCCTCCCCGCGGCGCCCCCCAGCCAGTGCCCCCAGCCAGCATCCTGCCTCCTCCCTGTGGTGCCCCCCAGCCAGCGCCCCCCAGCCAGCGCCCTGCCCCCTCCCCGCGGCGCCCCCCAGCCAGTGCCCCCAGCCGGCACCCTGCTCCCTCCCCGCGGCGCCCCCCAGCCAGCGCCCCCCAGCCAGCGCCCTGCCCCCTCCCCGCGGCGCCCCCCAGCCAGTGCCCCCAGCCGGCACCCTGCTCCCTCCCCGCGGCGCCCCCCAGCCAGTGCCCCCCAGCCGGGCCCTGCCCCCTCCCTGTGGCGCTCCCCAGCCAGCATCCTGCCTCCTCCCCGCAGCGCCCCCCAGCCAGTGCCCCCAGCCGGCGCCCTGCCCCCTCCCCGCGGCGCCCCCCAGCCGGCGCCCTGCCCCCTCCCCGCAGCGCCCCCCAGCCAGTGCCCCCAGCCAGCATCCTTCCCCCTCCCCATGGCGCCCCCCAGCCAGTGCCCCCAGCTGGCGCCCTGTCCCCTCCCCGCAGCGCCCCCCAGCCAGTGCCCCCAGGCCATGCCCTGCCCCCTCCCCACTGCGCCCCCTAGCCGGCACCCTGCCCCCTCCCCGCGGCGCCCCCCAGCCAGTGTCCCCAGCCGGCATCCTGCCCCCTCCCCACGGCGCCCCCCAGCCGGCGCCCTGCCCTCTCCCCGCAGCGCCCCCCAGCTGGCGTGCCCCAGCCAGCATCCTGCCTGCGCCCCAGAGCCCCCCCCCAGCCAGTGCCCCCCCAGCCAGTGCCCTGCCCCCTTTCTTTGGCGCCCCCCAGCCAGCATCCTGCCTGCTCCCCAGAGCCCACCCCAGCCAGTGCCCCCCCAGCCAGCGCCCTGCCCCCTCCCTGTGGTGCCCCCCAGCTGGCGCCCTGCCCCCTCCCTGTGGCGCCCCCCCCAGCCAGCATCCTGCCTGCTCCCCAGAACACCCCCCAGCCGGCGCCCTGCCCTCGGCGCCCCCTGCTGGGCGAGGCTGGTTTGGCAGGGGCAGCGCCGCGGGCCGGGGAGAGTTAACCCGGCAGAAGTCGGCCAGCCTCCGCCCGCGCACGCCAGCCCTTGTTTTGCCAGATCTGGGCAGGACGCCAAGTTCCTGCCGGCCCCGCTGTGGAGGTGACGTCGCCGGCGCTGCCGAGCCCACGTGCCCCTTCCCTCGGGGGCGCGGCCTGGGGCGCAAGCGGGGAGCCGGGGGCCCGCGCGGGGGGCTGGGGCCGGCCCATGGGGCGGGAGGCGTTGAAGGGTTCACCCTGCCTGACCCGCCCGAGGGGGGGCCGCCCCCACCCGGCCTTGGGGGGCGGGGAGGCCGTGGGGTGCGGACTGGGACCGGCACTGCTGGGCGCTGGCCTCCGTGGGGGACGGCTCCCTCCCCGCATGAGCACGCCCGGAGCCGCGTGGGAGCCACGGCTCGTGTGGGGGCAGCAGGCCTGGTGAGACGGGGGGGCCAGCTCTGCCCCGCTTTGCCTGCTGGCCCCAGCCCCGGCTGCCCCGTGGGCCCCGAGCACTTAGACCGTCACCCTTCCGGGGGGGTTACAGCACCCTGGCAGCCCAGCCGCGGAGCAGTCGTGGGGGCAGCAGGCAGCCTGGGGGTGTTTTGCCTCGGGGGCACATCTGCAGGGTAGCGTCTGAGTGGGCCGTGTGCACCAGGGTATTTCTTTGTGGGGGCGGTGCATGCGTGTGTTGCTGGGCCGTGTTTGGGGAAAGCTGGGGAGGGTGTTTGTGGGGGGGTTGGCAGGGAGGGAGATGTAGGGCGGGGGGGGTATTTGCAGGGGGGTTGTCGGGGAGAGGGATGCGGTGGGGGGGTTGTCGGGGAGAGGGATGCGGGGAGGGGGGGGGTTGGCGGGGAGGGGGATGCGGGAAGGGGGGGTTGGCGGGGAGGGGGGGTGTTTGCAGGGGGGTTGTCGGGGAGGAGGATGCGGGGAGGGGGGGTTATTGGGGAGGGGGATGCGGGGCGGGGGGGTGTTTGCAGGGGGGTTGTCGGGGAGGGGGATGCGGGGCGGGGGGGTGTTTGCAGGGGGGTTGTTGGGGAGGGGGATGCGGGGCGGGGGGGTGTTTGCAGGGGGGGATTGTCAGGGAGGGGGAGTTGTCGGGGAGGGGGATGCGGGGCGGGGGGGGTGTTTGCGGGGGGGGGTTGTCGGGGAGGGGGATGCGGGGCGGGGGGGGGTTGTCGGGGAGGGGGATGCGGGGCGGGGGGGTGTTTGCGGGGGGGTTGTCGGGGAGGGGGATGCGGGGCGGGGGGGTGTTTGCGGGGGGGGGGGGGTTGTCGGGGAGGGGGATGCGGGGCGGGGGGGGTGTTTGCGGGGGGGGGGGTTGTCGGGGAGGGGGATGCGGGGCGGGGGGGTGTTTGCGGGGGGGGGGTTGTCGGGGAGGGGGATGCGGGGCGGGGGGGTGTTTGCGGGGGGGGTTGTCGGGGAGGGGGATGTGGGGCGGGGGGAGTGGGTTTAGGGGCACACACGTCACTGGGTTGGAAATGACCCTTGGCCCCTGCCCTGGTGTCCGCGCCCTCCTGGACCCAGGGCTGGTCCCCCCGGGCTCCGCTCCAGCTGTGGCGGGGTGGCCCTTGGTTGCAGGGCGGTGGCCGCGCTGGCTGCCAGGATGCGGCTGGGTGGGCTCTGTGACTCGGAGCGGAGCAGCGTCCCCCAGGCCTGCCGGGGGGGGGCTGGCAGCGGAGGGTCCCCAGGACTAGGCTGCCCTTTCTTGGGGGGACAGGCCGAGCCGGGAGAGGCCCAGGGGCTGGAGGAGGGATTGGGATGTGGGTGCCCCAGGAGTGCGCTGCCCGGGGTGGGGGGGGACGGTCTGGTGGGCCCCAGCGCGGAGCAGGAGCCATTTCCACAGGGAGAACCGTTCCCAGAGCTGGCCTAGCTGGGGCTTGCTCCTGCCCCCCGCAGCGCCCCCTGCTGGGAGAGGCCGGGGCTGGCGGGGCGGGGAGCACCCCCCAGCCAGCTCCTCACGGTGCCCCGGGGGCCGGTGCTCCCCCGCAGCGCCCCATGCCGGGGGGCCTGCCCAGAGCCGGCGCTCGGGCTGCGTGGCCACTGGCTGTGGAGTGTGGATGCCGACGCTCTCGTCCCTCCCCAGCCCCGCTGGAGTCACCCAGCAGCCCCAGTCGCACCTCGGCCGCCTCAGCACCCGCCCCACTCGCCTGCCTGCAGCCAATGAACTCCATGAACCCAATGAAACCATCCCTCCCGCCCACGCCGCATGGGTGAGTGTTTCCGCCTCTCTGGCGCACCTTGGCCGTCTAGGGCGGGCTCTCCAGGGAGCTGTGGGGGGCCTGGGCTCCTCCCTCACCCCTCCTGCCGTGACTGGGGGCGACCACGCTGCTCTGGCTACACGGCTCCCGCCGCACAGCTCCAGCACGTCGCACCCAGGGCACTGGCGGCCTGGGCGATGCGTGTCGCGTCAACTCCACACCAGCCTCGCTAATGACGACCTGGTGTTGGGTCCAGCCCTGTTCCTGCTCCCCCAGCTAGACTGAGCACCTCCTCCTGGGCCACAGATCGCCCCACTCAGTGCCCTGGCCACAGATCCCGCCCGGCGCCTCCTCCCCGGCCACGGATCCCCCCCACTCAGCGCCCTGGCCAACGATCCCTCCCCCGTGGCACCTCCATCCTGGCCACGGATCCCACTCGGTGCCTCCTCCCTGGCCACGGATCCCCCCCACGCAGCGCCCTGGCTACGGATCCCCACCCAGCACCTCCTCCCCAGCCACGGATCCCCTCCGCTCAGCGCCCTGGCCAACGATCCCTCCCCCGTGGCACCTCCATCCTGGCCACGGATCCCACTCGGTGCCTCCTCCCTGGCCACGGATCCCCCCCACTCAGCGCCCTGGCCAACGATCCCTCCCCCTTGGCACCTCCATCCTGGCCACGGATCCCACTCGGTGCCTCCTCCCTGGCCACGGATCCCCCCCACTCAGCGCCCTGGCCAACGATCCCTCCCCCGTGGCACCTCCATCCTGGCCACAGATCCAACTCGGTGCCTCCTCCCTGGCCACGGATCCCCCCCCACTCAATGCCTCCTCCCTGGCCATGGATCCCCCCCCCACTCAGCGCCTCCTCCCCAGCCATGGTCCACCCCCACTCAGCGCCCTAGCCATGGATCCCCCCCACTCAGCGCCTCCTCCCCGGCCATGGATCCCACCACTCAGCGCCTCCTCCCCAGCCATGGTCCACCCCCGCTCAGTGCCCTGGCCACGGATCCCCCCCACTCAATGCCTCCTCCCCGGCCACGGATCCCACCACTCAGCGCCTCCTCCCCAGCCATGGTCCACCCCCGCTCAGCGCCCTGACCACGGATCCCCCCCACTCAATGCCTCCTCCCCGGCCATGGATCCCCCCCCACTCAGCGCCTCCTCCCCAGCCATGGATCCCCCCCACTCAGCGCCTCCTCCCCAGCCATGGTCCACCCCCGCTCAGCGCCCTGGCCACGGATCCCCCCCACTCAATGCCTCCTCCCCGGCCACGGATCCCACCACTCAGCGCCTCCTCCCCAGCCATGGTCCACCCCCGCTCAGCGCCCTGGCCACGGATCCCCCCCACTCAATGCCTCCTCCCCGGCCACGGATTCCCCCCACTCAATGCCTCCTCCCCAGCCATGGATCCCCCCACTTGGCACCTTGCTCACAGTGCCCCTCCCCCGTGGCTCCTCCACACCAGCCATGGATTCCATTCAGTGCTTCCTCCTCAGCCACAAATCCCCACACCCTGACCACAGATCCCCACCCTCACAGGATCTCCCCCCCAGCCATGAATCTCCCCCCCCACTCAATGCCTCTTCTTTGGCCACGGATCCCCCTCTGTGGTGCCTCCTTCCGAGCCACGGATCCCCCACTCCGTGCCTCCTCCCTGTCCACGGGCCCTCACTCATTCCCACAGCCCCTCCTTCCTGGTCACAGACTCTCTCCCCCCCCCCCACCACCACCACGTAGCACTTCCTGCTTGGCCGTAGATCCCTCCCCCGCTCTTCCCAACACTCCCAGAGACTCAGACGGGACCACCCTGATCATCTGCTCGGACCCTCTGCACGTCACGGGGCAGGCGGCCCCCCAGGTCCCTCCAGTCTGACGGGGGAACGTTCCTTCCCGGCCGCTCGCCTGGCAGCTGGGCCCCCTAGGTCTAGCTCAGAGCCCTCCCCTGGGGCCCCTCACCAGACGGCCCCTGAGCTCCCCCGTCAGGCCAGGCAGCCTCTCGCCCCCGGGCTCCCCCCGAACTCCGGCTCCTTCCGCCCAGCCCAGGCCTACACTTGGGGATGGCCAGTTTGCAGCCGTTGGGTCTTGCGTCCACGTGGGTGCTTAACTTCAGGAACTCCCCTCCCTCCCTCGGACAGGCGGGAGCCCCCTGCCTGGCCACCTGTGCCTCCGCCCCCACCAGCCTCCTCCCAAAGGGGCTTTTAATTGCCTTGTTTTTCTTTCTAGTGATGGTTCATTTGCATACGAGTCAGTTCCTTGGCAACAGAGCACCAATCAGCCTGCAGGATCTCTCTCCGTGGTAACCACCGTGTGGGGCGTCAGCAACAACACGTCCCAGAGTCAGGTACCTGCGGCCACCTCCCAAGTCACGGGGACCCCGCTGGGCGTCCCCGGCGTGCCAGGGGTGGGGCTGGCACGCTGCCCAGAGCGGGGCATTGGGGGCCCTGAGACGTTTCCAAGGGGAGAGCGTCCCTGAGACCCACACTCCCCTCTGCCAGTCCTCTCCCCAGCCCAGCCCCCGCCACGTTCTGCCTCTGCCCCCAAAGTCCCCCCGACCCCTCACCCTGCCCCCTCTCTCCTTCCAGCACACTGCTGGGGCCCCGGCTGGCTCCCCTCTGCCAGTCCTCAGCCCAGCCCCCGCCACGTTCTGCCTCTGCCCCCAAACGCTGCCCCCAGCCAACTCTGTGTCCTCCCCCCCACCCGACCCCTTCACCCTGCCCCCTCTCTCCTTCCTACTGCTGGGGCCCTGGCTGGCTCCGGGGAGGGGTGAGGACACATGGGTGGTCTGGGGTCCCCTGCTGCCTCCCACCCCCTCATGCTGCCTCTCTTGGGCTCTGTCCCGCACAGGTTTTCGGAAACCCCATGGGCCCTGGGGGAAACACCTCTGGCAGCCCCATGATGCCCGGCATGGCAGGCAGCGGCTCTGGAATGAACTCGCCTCAGTTCATGGGACAGCAGCCGTTCCCGGAGGGGGCCGCCGGCAAGGGGTACGTGCAGCAGGGGATGTATGGCCGCAGCACGTACCCCGGCGGGCCGGGCTTCACCGCCAGGTAAGGAGAGACCTTGGCCTGGCTGGGCTGGCCACGCCCTGGCTCTCTGGGCCGTGGGCGGCCTGGGCAAGTGGGGCTCGGCTCTCAGGTCGGCGCTCCGACACCCCCAGGCTGTGCTCCCCCTGCCGGCCAGGTACGGAGCCACCCCCAGGCTGAGGCGCCGGAGCCCAGCTCTGGGATGGGGCTGCGGCTCCCGCGGGAAGGTGGGGGCAGCCCACGTTTTGTGGGGGGTCCCACAGCCCCTTGCAGGAGTGGCTGAGTGACCCCCCTGCCTTTCTCTAGTTACACAGGCAGCCCCAACGGCCCTGGCGGCATGGGGCTCCCTTCGCACGCTGGCCGCCCCCCCACCGACTTCACCCAGGCCGCGGCTGCAGCCGCCGTGGCCGCCGCCGCCGCCACGGCCACCGCCACGGCCACGGCCACGGTGGCCGCCTTGCAGGAGAAGCAGAGCCAGGAGCTGAGCCAGTACGGGGCGGTAAGAGACGGGCCCCCGTGCCGCAGGAACTGGGGGTCCAGCAGCCCCGGGGTGGGGCCGAGGGGCCCGGTGGTGACGCAGGCGCAAAGGTTGATGGGACCCAGCACTAACAGATGCGGGGGAGCGGGAGCTCTGGCAGTGGGTGCTGGGGGGGATTGCTTGCTGTGTGTCGGGGGTGCTGCCTAGAGGGGTGCAGGGTGGGGGTTTGGTGCTGGGGTTGAGTTTTGGGGAGTGCTGGCTCGCGTGGGTGCTGGCCGGGGGGGGTGGGTGCTGGCTGTGGAGGGACGTGTGCTGGCCGGAGGGGTGCTGGCCGGGGAGGCGCTGGCTGGGGGGGGAGATGGGTGCTGGCTGGGGGGGTGATAGCAGGGGAGATGGGTGCTGGCTGGGGGGGGCGGATGCTGGCTGGGGGGGGCAAGCGCTGGCTGTGAGGGGACGGGCGCTGGCTGGAGAGGGGTGCTGGCCGGGGGGGGGGAGATGGGCGCTGGCTGTGAGGGGACGGGCGCCTGCTGGCGGGGGGGGCGCTGGCTGGCGGGGGGGGCGGGCGCTGGCCGGGGGGGAGATGGGTGCTGGCGGGGGGGGCAAGCGCTGGCTGTGAGGGGACGGGCGCTGGCTGTGAGGGGACGGGCGCCTGCTGGAGGGGGGTGCTGGCGGGGGGGGCGCTGGCCGGGGGGGAGATGGGTGCTGGCTGGAGGGGGGTGCTGGCGGGGGGGCAAGTGCTGGCTGGGGGGGACGGGTGCTGGCTGTGAGGGGACGGGTGCTGGCTGGAGGGGGGTGCTGGCGGGGGGGGCGCTGGCCGGCGGGGGGGGCGGGTGCTGGCCGGGGGGGGTACCGTCTGTGTGGAGGGGGGCGCCGAGCGCTGGCGAGCGAAGCGGGGGTTGTTTCCGCTCCCACAGCTGGTGCCCCGAGGGTGGTTCCCTCCCGAGGCGCTGAGGGCCAGCCCCTCTCTCTCTCTCTCTCTCTCTCTCTCTCTCTCTCCAGATGGGGGCCGGGCAGTCCTTTAACAGCCAGTTCCTGCCTCCCTCGGGCCCCCGCGGCCCCGCTGGGCCGGCCGGCATGAACCCTGCCAGCATGGGGGGCGTGATGGGCCCCTCAGGAATGTCGGCCATGAGCATGACGCCCACCAGGGCCCCGGGCATGACCCCCCTGTATGGAGGCCAGCGGCTGCCCCAGCACGGGTACCCGGGGCCCCCCCAGAGCCAGCAGATCCCCCGGCAGGGGGTCAAGAGGGCGTACTCCAGCGAGGTGAGTACCACGGGGGGGCGGCCTGCCTGGCGGGGGAGACCTGAGGGCCCCTGTAACCCGGAGCTCGCCGAGGCGGCCGGCTGAGAGCCGCCCAGGCCGGAGGAGCCCCCAACGGGCGAGTGCAGCGTTTTCAGCCGGGCGAGCGGAGGTTCCTGGGGCCAGGAGCCATGCGTCCCCTCCCTGCTGGCCTGCATGGGGCTTCTGCTCTTCCGGGCCTCACGCCGCCTTCTCTCCCTCGCAGGGCTACGCCGCGCAGCCGTACATCCAGGGGGCCCAGTACGCCCCCAGCGCACCCCAGCCCTCTGCCCCCTCCCCCTCGTACCCCAGCCACAGGATCCCCCTGCAGCAAGGAATGGGCCAGTACCTCTCCGCCCCTGGCTCCGCCGGACCGTACTACAAGGTACCGGGCGGCCTGCGGACGGGCGGGGCGGCGCCAGCGGGAACGGGAACACCCTGGAGGTGGCTGGGGGGGTGACTTTGGGCCCCTCCCCACTTTAACCCCAGTTGCTCCAGCCCCCTGCTCTGGGGAGCCCTGCCCCGGAGCCCCGCTGCGGAGGCTGAGCTGGGCAAGGAACCCCAGAGCCTGGAGTCCCGGCTCACGCCTGAGCCCCAAGACCACCCTCCCCAGGGCCCATGCCCGGCCCCTCCTGCTGCCTCCCCACAGGGGCTGGGGGCTGTTCCACTAACGCTGAGCCCCCTGGGCCGTCTTCTTCCCAGCCGGCTGACCAGTTCAACGGGCAGAGCGCCGGCTTCACCAGCTACAGCCAAGCCTCCATGAACGGGGTGAGTCGCCGCGGCCAGGGAGCCGGGTCCGCTCCGCCCCCCGCCCTGGCGCTGCTGCCCAGGACTGCACTCGCTGTGCGCCCACTGGGCGTAGTCCATCCCCGCGCCCCCGCCGGGCTGCTCAGGGCGGGACCAGGAACTTCCCCGGGGGTGCCCCAGTCCCCCCTTGCCCGGGGAGGGAGGGGTGGTCCTGCCCCGCTCCCACCCTCCCTCCTGCTCCCGCTGCACCAAGCGTCGGGTCCCCCCAAGGCCGGTGGCTTTGCTCTGCCACTGACGCTGCCTGTCTCCCTGCAGCCTGGCCGGTCCATGCCCGGCTACCCCAGCTCCCCGCTGCCCGGGAACCCCACGCCCCCCATGACGCCCGGAAGCACCATCCCGCCGTACCTGTCCCCGGGGCAGGACGTCAAGTCGCCCTTCCTGCCGGACATGAAGCCCAGCCTCAACTCCCTGCACCCGTCGCCCTCGGGTGAGTCCCGCCCGCAGCCTTAGGGGTCCGGGCGCTGCCCCCGGCCGGGCTGAGGCTGGAATTCGGGGCGATGGAATTCTGGGGGTTCCGCGGCAGTTGGAAGTGGCAGTTGGGGACGGGGCAGGGGTGGAATCGAGTTGGGGGAGGGGCTGGCGGGGGGCATCTGGGGCTCCTCCCGAAGGGGGAGGACGGGCGCCGCCCCCCAGGCATGTTCTGGAGGGGAGGAGGGGGCAGGGAGCTCCGAGCCGGGCCCGTGGCCCGGCGTCCCCTGCGGCTGCTGCCCGTGGTGCTGCGGGTGCGGTGCCTGCCGGTGCCCATGGCCCTGCGCTGCCGGCCCGCCCCCTGCCTCAGCCCCCCTGTACCCCCCGCTGCAGGCAACCCGTGCGAGGAGCTGCGCCTCACCTTCCCCGTGCGGGACGGGGTGGTGCTGGAGCCCTTCCGCCTGCAGCATAACTTAGCCGTCAGCAACCACGTCTTCCAGCTCCGCGACTCCGTCTACAAGACGCTGATGCTGAGGTGAGCCCCCGCCCCCCGAGCCCGCTGGTAGCCCCCCCCCCGAGCCCGCTGGTAGCCCCCCCCCCCGAGCCCGCTGGCAGCCCCCCCCCCCGCCCCGCTGGCAGCCCCCCCCCGAGCCCGCTGGCGAGGGGCGGCACAGGCAGAGCAGGGCGGGGGGGTGCCAGCCAGCCTGTCTGGGGAGCAGCTTTGGCATCCCCACGAGGGCAGAGACCCCCAGCGTCCCCACAGCTGGGTCTGCTCCTGCGCCCAGCCTCCCAGGCCCCTTTGTAACTGGGGTCCTCATCCCGCCTGCCTTCTCTCGGCAAGGGAGGGAGCTGGCCGATGCCCAGCCAGGCCCTGGAGCTACCCTGCAATCCCCGGGCCCTTACCCGCCGCGGGCGTCCCGAGAGCCCTGAGTCACCCCGCTCGTCTCCTCCTGCCCAGGCCGGACCTGGAGCTCCAGTTCAAGTGCTACCACCACGAGGACCGGCAGATGAACACCAACTGGCCGGCCTCCGTCCAGGTCAGCGTCAACGCCACGCCCCTGACCATCGAGCGGGGCGACAACAAGACTTCCCACAAGCCCCTCTACCTGAAGCAGGTGTGCCAGCCCGGGAGGAACACCATCCAGATAACCGTCACCGCCTGCTGCTGCGTAAGTGAGCCCTGCTGGGGCCCTGGCCCGGTTCTGGTGCCCACACTTCAGGAGGGGTGTGGCTAAGCTGGTGACGGGGCAGAGAGCCACCAGAGCGCGGCAAGGCTAGAAACCCCCCGGCAGCGACACTCAAGGAGCCCAACAGAAGGTGACGGGTGGATTTGCTCCAGGCTGGCGGTGTCTCCCGGGGCAGCCAGCGGAGGTCTGGGCTCTGCGCGCTAGCAGAGGGTCTAACCCCGGCCAGTGCCGGAAGCAGAAGCGGGAGGAATTCAGACGGGAAATCAGGTGTCACTATTTCACAGGGAGAGTCCTTAGCGTGGAGGCATTTCACAGGGGCTGCGTCTCCATGTTGCAATGCAGGGGGCTGCTCTTCCAAGAGATCTGCTCTAGGACCGATCCCGGGGAGCGCTCTGGCCTGGCTCTGGCTTTGCTTTTCATCACATGCAGCTCCCCCGCCTCCCGGGAGTCCGGTTTCCCTCCAGGTTCTCCAGCCAAAGGCCCGTTCCCATGATGCACCACTTAGCTTCATCATGAGGGAAAAGGGGTCAGAGATGGGGTGGGGGACACACCTTAGTGCTGCTCCTAGCTCCGGGGAGCACGGCCTCCGGGATCTGGGCAGCCAGAGACTGCGCCGTAGCGCTGGGGGGGAGATGCTTCCTACAGTGTATTTCTGATGCTGCAGGAACTCCACCCCCCAGCAACAGCAGGCTGGGCCTACCCCGCAGAGCTCCGGCACTCGGGATGCTCCATAGCTACGTCAGTGGGTAGAGCAGGGGGCTCTGGGAGCCCGGACTCCTGGGGCCCAATCCTGGGGTGCCACTGAGTCGCCCTGTGACCCGGGACTGGTCTGCTCGCCCCAGCTGTGCATACTTAGCTCAAGCAGATGGGATCTTCCATTGGCAGGTGCTAGAGAAGGGCACGATTACTAGCGTGCCGGCAGGAAGTCTAACCCTGGCCAGCCAGGGCCACGGAGCCCATGTGGTGGAGAGGTGAAAGCGTCCTAGTGGGGCAGGCGGATTGACCTCGGGGCAGACGTGCCTGACGTCCCAGCCTGGGGACCCAGAGCAGGATTTCTGTGCTCCCTGGGGCGGGCTGTGAGCGAGGCTGTGGAGAATCGAAATTCATAGTTATTGGATCCTTCAGCTGGTCGGTGGAACCCTGGCCGGGGCCTGCCCTGAATTAACTCCTCTTTGAATGGAGCAGATCTTGTCGCAGAGCACCCGCTCTTGTGTGACACGTGGCCAGCGAGAGAGGTGCCACCCCAGCCCTTGGGAGAGGCTCCAAAGGCGTCTTGCAGTTGTTCAGCCCGAAACCAAAACCTTTTGTGAAAAGGATGTTCAGGTTGCAAAGCCAGGCACCGAAAACTAGGAAATTCCGCCGCGAAGGGGCCTGTGCACCTTGCGGACGCGTCCCCCTGCCAAAGCCTGGGCAGAGACGGGGTAGGAGACGCCTTAGTTCTGCTTCTCGCTGACATGCTGGAAAGAGGGTTTGGACCTGTGAGCAAAACAAGGAACCGTTCCCTAGTCGTGGTCTTGGGCCTTGTCGCTGAAACAAGCCCAGAGAATGCAGCTTGAAGCAGACTCCCGGGGGGGAAGAGATCAGCCTGAGCAGTGAGCATCTGGCAAAGTTAAACCCAGCTGCAAACAGGGGTTTCGAATGGGAAGTGCCCTGAATTCTAGCTGGCACCGCCCCTGCCAGCTCAGCTAACCTCTCTCCTGCTCTCGCAGTCTCACCTCTTCGTGCTGCAGCTGGTGCACCGGCCCTCCGTGCGCTCCGTGCTGCAGGGGTTAATAAAGAAGCGCCTGCTGCCGGCCGAGCACTGCATCACCAAAAGTGAGTGTTCCCCTTGGGGCCGTGGGGCACGAGCTTGGAGGCCCCAGCTCTGTGGGCAGCGCCCCTGGAGCTGTGTGGATGGGAACTGGCGGGGGGGGGGGGCTGCAGTTAAAGGGACTCCTGGGTTCCCACTGTGGGCAGCGCCCCTGGAGCTGTGTGGATGGGAACTGGTGGGGGGGGGGGGGGGCTGCAGTTAAAGGGACTCCTGGGTTCCCACTGTGAGCAGCGCCCCTGGAGCTGTGTGGATGGGAACTGGTGGGGGGGGGGGCTGCAGTTAAAGGGACTCCTGGGTTCCCACTGTGGGCAGCGCCCCTGGAGCTGTGTGGATGGTGTGGGCGAGCCCCTGCCCTGCGCCTCAGTTTCCCCCATTGGTGACTGGAGAACAGGCCCCTGAGCTGCCAGCCAGCGATTCAGGAGCCTGGAGATGCTGAGGCCCAAGGCGAAAGGGCAGGCGGGGTAGGAATTAGGGCTCTGTTCAGCCTTTAGCCCTGGGCCTCCCAGTTCCCCGGGCCGGGGGCACCCTCAGGGTGACCAGCACTGACCCCCCCGCTCTGAGTGGCACTAGCCAACCCATAAGGGCAGGGAGGCCTGGCCATTAACTCCATACAAGCTTCCCCCCGCTCCTCCCCCGCCCGCCCGGCAGGCTGGCTCCCCAAGGGGTGAGAACGAGGGGCTGGGCGGCTTCCCGGCAGGCTGGCTCCCCAGCCCCGGAGCCCCCCCGAGCCCAGCCCCCGGGAAGCGGCGGTGCCGTTCCAACGGCCTTTCCCTCTCACCGCCTAGTCAAGCGAAACTTCAGCAGCGGGACGATCCCGGGGACCCCGGGCCCCAACGGGGAGGACGGCGTGGAGCAGACGGCCATCAAGGTGTCGCTCAAATGTCCCATCACCTTCCGGAGAATCCAGCTCCCGGCCCGGGGGCACGACTGCCGGCACATACAGGTGAGACCCGCCCCCGTCAGGCGAGAGCCAGGCCGGACAGCTGATCGCTCTGGCTGCAGAAGAGGCTTTACAGGGGAGGCTTGGGGGTGGGCGACCCCTCCCTTGGGACGTTGTAAGCTGGGGCGGGGCGGGGCTGGGGTCTCTCTCCCCCTCGCTGTCCCCTCCCCCGTGGTGACGGCTTGTCTCACTTTCTCTCCGTGCTCAGTGCTTCGACTTGGAGTCCTACCTGCAGCTGAACTGTGAGAGGGGGACGTGGCGGTGTCCTGTCTGCAAGTGAGTTGTCGCCGCACGGAGGGGCATGGGCTGCCTGGGCTGAGCCCCCCACACGCCGGGTGCTGGCACGGCACCAGGGTAGCAGAGCCTAGTGCTCAGAGCGGGGGTGGAGGAGCGGGGCGGTGCCCACAGCTCTGCCCCTGGCTGGCCTGAGGTCGGCCTGCGCTGCGTAACGGGGAAAGCAGCGGCCACCTTTGCAGCGTGCCCCATGCTCGCTGCCAGGGCCGGCGGAGCACAGCTGGGCACCTCTGGCTCAGCCCCTCCCTTGTCTTCCCCCAGTAAAACGGCCCTGCTGGAGGGACTGGAGGTGGACCAGTACATGCTGGGGATCCTGGTCTACATTCAGAAGTGAGTGCCCTGCGCCCTGCGGTCGTCTCCCCCTCTCGCCACCAGAGGGCAGGCGTGTGCCCGAGAGAGGCAGGGCTGGGGGGCCCCCAAAAGCCAGGCCACTAAGGGGCTTGCCCCCAGTACCCAGACGTGGGAGGGGGGGCTCCTGGGGAATGCACAAGGGCCGGGGGAGGGACACAGGCCCCTTGTGGTGCCCTCTAGAGACCCGGCCCAGCCCTGCCTAGTGGGAGGGGGACATGGGGGGGGGGCTCGTTTTCCTGGGGGCCCCGGAACAACACCGATCGGGGTGTCCGTGTCTCCTGAGCCCCGTGCAGGATCCAGCTGGGGGAGTCCAGCCAAAAGCCCTGCTTGGCAGCCTCCGTAGAGAGGGCTGGGACCCCCTCAACAGGGGGGCCCCTGCAGACAGACGGGGGGGCTGCTCCTGTCTCTGCAGCTCCTGAGCCAGCCCCTCCCCTGCCCCCCACTGGCCTGCGGCTAACGGGGCCCCTCCCCAGCCTGCCCACAGCTCAGCCCCCGGGTGCCGGGCTGGCTGCTCTCGGGCCCTGGCTGAGCGCTGCCCGCTGTGCCCACCCAGCTCCGACTACGAGGAGATCACCATCGACCCCACGTGCAGCTGGAAGCCGGTGCCCATCAAGCCCGACATCCACATCAAGGAGGAGCAGGACGGGCCGGTGCTGAAGCGCTGCCGGACCATGAGCCCCACCCACATGGTGCTGCCCAACGTCATGGAGATGATCGCGGCCCTGGGCCCCGGCTCCTCGCCCTTCGCTCCCCTGCAGCCCCCGCCCACCAGCGACTACAGCAGCCAGAGTGAGGGGGGCAGGGAATGGGGCTTGGGGAGGGGGGCGGGGAATGGGGCCTCAGGGCGGGGGCAGGGAATGGGGCCTCAAGGAGGGGGGGAGCAGGGCATGGGGCCTCGGGGCAGGGGCAGGGAATGGGGCCTCAAGGAGGGGGGGAGCAGGGCATGGGGCCTCGGGGCATGGGGGGAAGGAGGCCTCGGGGTTGGAGGGGCAGGGCATGGGGCCTCTGGGCGGGGGGCAGGGCATGGGGCCTCTGGGCAGAAGGCGTCTCCGCCGGCGTCCTGTGGGGGAGCGGGCAGGGCAGGCGCCCGAGGACACCGCTGCTGGCGGGTGTGGGGCGGCGCCCAGCAGCAGGGGCGGGTTCCCCCGGCACAGCACCGACAGCCTGTCCTCTCGCAGGTTCCAGCTTCTCCGGCTCTGGCAGCTTCCCGGACTCGTTCCCTCCTGCGAACCCCGGCACCCCGACGCTAACCGAATTCACTCCAGGGCCTCCCCCCATCTCCTACCAGTCGGACATTCCCAGCAGCCTCCTGACCCCCGAGAAGCCGCCAGCGCCCTCCGTGGCCGGACAGGTCAGCTGGGCTGCCCCGCAGCAGCAGTTCCCCCCGCCCGGGAGCCGTGCAGCTGGCGGGACACCGCACCTCCTGGCTGGAGCTGGCACCAGTGGCTGGGCGTGCCCAGGCTGCCCTGGCCAGTGGCTCCTGCCCGTTGAGTGTGGGCCTCTGAGGCAGGTGTGGCTATTTGCCATCCAGCGCAGGGGAGCCGGAGCCGTGGCCAGTCCCTGGCAGCTGGTGAGGAAGAGGGCGCCCCCCGTGGGGAGCGGGCGTGGGGAGGCCCCTGCTGGCCGCTCACATCAGCTGTAAAACACCAGGCTGCTCACGGCCATGGGGGCCGTGGGGCAGGCGGGGCAGTGGCGGCTGTGGGGCAGGCGGGCGTGCCGGGTGTCCGGGTGGCCTGGCTGTGGTGCAGGGTTCTGCTCCCGGCCTGGCCTCAGGGACGGTTTCTCACGCCGCCTTCTCTTGCTCTCAGATGCCTCCGTCTGGCCGCATGGACCCTTCCCACAATCCTGTGCAGCAAGGCCTCCATCCCCCCAACCTCAGTGGCCAGTCCGGACAGCAGCTCCATCATCGGAACCCGCCCCCCCCGCAGTCCCGGCAGCCCATGGGGCAGGCAGGCTCCGGGGGCCCGGCGCATGCAGGAGAGCTTGCCTTTACCCCCGCGTCCGGGATGGTGGGGCAGCCAGGCATGTCGGGAGCTGGGGAAGGGCCGGAGCCTTCCCTCGATGTGAGTAAACCCACCCCCAGCGGCGCCCCCTGCTGGCCGAGGGGAACCCCGGGCCCAGCGCAGCGGCGCCCCCTGCTGGCCGAGGGGAACCCCGGGCCCAGCGCAGCGGCGCCCCCTGCTGGCCGAGGGGAACCCCGGGCCCAGCGCAGCGGTGCCCCCTGCTGTCCGAGGGGAACCCCGGGCCCAGCGCAGCGGCGCCCCCTGTTGTCCATGGGGAACCCAGCGCAGCGGTGCCCCCTGCTGTCCGAGGGGAACCTCCATGTGCCTTTGCCCCATGGCCGGAGGGCTGCAGGGGCATATGCTCTTCAAATTTTCCCTCTATTAAAGCAGATCAGGTAGGTCAGTTTCAGAGCCAGTCAGGAGGCAGCAGCGTGGCCAGCCCCCTTGGTCTGCCCTAGCCTGATGGGTCGGGCCACACTCTGCACTGGGGGAGCTGGAGTGTTAGACCCCCCCCCCAAGCTACGCCCTCCGTGCGCCTTCCCCACGCAGCCCAGGGCAGCTCCTCCCCCGCATGGCCTGGCTGTACCGGCGCCCCACAGGCTGACGGCCCCACTGCCCTCTGGCCAGGGCCTGATCTCCAGCCCCACCCCATTGTTCCTGCCAGTCCCCTTGGGTCTCTCCTGGGTCCTAGGTCAGGGCCCAGCTAGTGCCCTGGCGGGGAGGGCCGAGGAAGAGCACTGGCCCGTAGCCCTCCCTGTTGCTGCTTGGAGTCCTTCCAGGTGTTGGCGCAGCAGCGGTGGCGGGGGCCCTGGGCCTGGGTTCTGCAGGCCTCCCGCCAGGGCTGATCCCGCTGTGCCCTGCCGGCTGACCCCGGAGCCAGCTGCACCGCCCCACAGCTGTCACTGGCATGCTCTGCAACCCCGGGGAGCCCTGCCCCCAGGAGCCTGGTCTCCCCGCCCTGCAGCGCCTCGCACTCTCCTTCCACCGGTGCACGGTGGGTGTGTCTCACGGGCCGCCCATGGCTGCTCCTCCGTAATTTCTTCCCGTGTGTTGCCCTCAGCTTCTCCCGGAGCTGACGAACCCCGACGAGCTGCTCTCCTACCTGGGCCCGCCAGATCTTCCCAACAACAGCAATGACGACCTGCTCTCCCTCTTCGAGAACAACTGAAGCCGTCCCCAGGGAAGGCAGCCCCCAGACCCAGAGGCCCTCCACGCCCCGCCCACGCCTCTGCCCCCAGGCACCGCCACACTCATCCATCCCCCAGCTCCCCAGACACACGCCTCCTCTGCGCCAGGAACCCCTGGCCGGACTCTGAACCTGCCCCACGGAGCAGCGGCTGTGGGGGGGATGGCCCTCGGGCACCGTGACACGCTCGGGCCATGCCAGGTGCCCGGCTCTAGGCGCCCCGCCGGTCGGCCCTGGCCATGGCATACTCCCCACAGCTGGAGCAGCTCCTTGGAATGGGGCAGCCGGCACCCGGCCTCCCCCAGCCGCCCGGCTCTTGGTGCGCAGGTGGGAGCCTGGCACCCGCACGGCAGAGCAGCGTCACGGCACCCAGAACGTGGCTCGCGCCCAGGCCTGGCAGAGCAGGCGCCGCGTTGCCCTTGCAGGCCACCAGAAGCCATGTCTGCCCGGCCCAGCTCCTCGTGGGCCTGTGGGCGGCGGCTCCCCGGCGCTGTGGCTGCCACCTCGGGGCCAGCATCCTGGAGGTGCCGCGTGGAGAGCCGCCTCCGCTCCCCGCCCAGCGGGGGTAGGGAGGGTTGCAGCAGAAGCAGGGGCTGGCAAGCCTCGTCCATTGCTTCCCCCTGGACTGCAGCAGCAGCAGCGGCCCCTGGCGCCGTGGGAGAGGCCGGGCGGTTCCCGGACCCGACGGACTGACTCCATCTGGCGATGGGGCTTCTACAAGCACAATGATGTACATAGTTAGAAACACTAAAGGAAACAAACCCAACCTATTTAAAGGCAAACGTGTCGCTCTGGTGTCCAGGCCGGGGGCCCAGCCCCGCGGCAAGTCCTCTGTATAAATGTGCATACGCTCCCCCGTTTGTAATATAGACCATTCCACGCGGGGCCGCCCGCGCCCACCGGCCTGCCGCTCGCCCCAGCAGGAGCCCCGCCCTCACCTTCGAAACATCGCTCCCCCCAAAGCGGGATGGGACGCGCCCAGCCAGCCCCAGGAACCCACGTGCAGTTGGTCCAAACCACTGTGGTTTTGGGACCCGCTGCCCCGCCCCACCCCCCAGTCAGCACCTCCCTCCCGCCACGGCGGAGAGCAGCCTGACTGGGGCAAGCCAGCCCCTCGTCCCCGGCCGGAGTCCTGTGTCTGAGTGCTGGTGACTGTTGAGTTCTGTGTATCCTATTTCATTATCGCTCTATATTAAAGGATTTCTTTTTGGTGGGGCTCACTGAACGCCAGGCGTGTTGGTCTGAAATGACGGGTGCGGTGGGGGGGCAGGCCCAGGGCTCCCGCCACCTCTGCTCAGCCAGTGGCCTTAGCCTGGGCCAGCAGAGAGGCAGACACAGGTGCAGCGAGAGCCTGGTGCCAGGCGCCTGCAGACGCCAGTGGGCCCGATGCTCCAAGCTGCACCGGGGCCAGGCAGTGAAGCATCTGGCCGTGGAGGGGGGCGAACCTGGGTGCTCGATGCCTGCCGGCCTGTGCCGCCATGGGAGAGTGGAGAGCAGGGAGGTGTCCGTCTCACGCAGGCAGGATGCGAGCCAGGGCAACAGGAAAGAAGGTGCCGGTTTTCACAGCGAGGGGTAATTACTCCTCAGCCAGTTTCCTAGGGACTCCCCCTCCTTGGGAGCCTGAACTTTCTAACCGAGACGCTCCAGCTCGAAGGCGTGGCTGGGATGCAGGATTCCTGCTTCTCAGGCTGGCATCTTGCAGCACCTAGATTAGAGGATGGTGTGAGCTCTTCTGCTCGGAAACCCCCGAATCGTCCCTCCTTGGACCGCCCCGCCTCTGTTCCAGGATCTTTGAAAACTTGGAGTGGGGGGGTCCCAGCTGATTGCAAAAAGACAAATGTAGTGGCCATCTTTACAAAGGGAAGGAGGAGGATGGGGAACTACAGACCGGCCAGCCTCATCTCCATCCTGGAAACGCCAGGGAGCAGGCCCTCGGGAACCCATTCTGAAGCGCTCGGAAGAGGAAAGTGAACAGGAACCGTCAGCGTGGATTCACCAGAGCCCTGCCTGACCAACCTGGAAGTCCAGGGGATGTTGGTGAACGTGATATTCCTGGACTCTAGCAGAGCTTTCGATACGTCTCCCACAATATTCTTGCCAGTGAGTTAAGGAAGTCTGGGTTGGATGAATGGACTGTGAGGTGGATCGAAAACTGGCGAGATCGTTGCCCCTTGAGAGCGACAATCATCGGCTTGATGTCTGGTCGGGGCCGGTATCCAGTGGAGAGGCCTGAGGCCAGTTTTGTTCCACGTCTTCACTAATGACCCGGCTGTGTGGATGGATCGCACCCTCAGCAAGTTTGTGGCTGACACTCAGCTAGGGGGAGAGGTAGACACGCTGGAGGGCAGGGATCGGGTCCAGGCTGAGCTGGCCAGATTAGAGGATTGGGCCAAAAGAAATCTGAGGAGGTTCAACAAGGACAAGTGGAGAGTCCTGCCCTTGGGATGGAAGAATCCCAAGCATTGGTACAGGCTGGGGACCATCTGTAGGCAGGTCTCATGGGCCGGGTAGCAGTTCTGCAGAAAAGGCCCTGGGGATTCCAGTGGCTGAGAAGCTGGAGATGAGTCACCAGTGTGTCCTTGTAGCCAAGAAGGCGAATGGCATATTAGGAGGAGCATGGCCAGCAGATCCAGAGATGTCATTATTCCCCTTTATTCGGCTGGGGGGAGGCCACAGCTGGAGTGTTGTGTCCAGTTCTGGGCCCCCCACTACAAAATGGACGTGGTCACACTGCAGAGGGTGGAGCGCCCGACTTCCAAGGAGAGGCTGAGGGATTTGGGCTTGTTCAGTCTGCAGAAGAGCAGAGCGAGGGGGGATTTGAGAGCAGCCTGCGACTTCCTGAAGGGGGGTTCCCAAGAGGCTGGCGAGAGGCTGTTCTTGGTGGGGGCAGGTGGCAGAGCGAGGAGCAACGGGCTCACGTTAGTGGGGGAGGTCCAGGCTCGCTATTAGGAAAAACGATTTCACTAAGAGGGTGGTGAAGCACTGGGCTGGGTTCCCTAGGGACGGGGGGGAATCTCAGTCCCTAGAGGTGCTGAAGGCCCGGCTGGACCAAGCCCTTGCTGGGAGGATTGAGTTGGGGTTGGTCCTGCGTGGGGCCGGGGGCTGGACGCGCTGGCTCCTGCCAGAGGTGACTTGTGATGCAGAGAGCGGTGGGGGGGCTACTCCGACCCGACAGCAGGAACAGCCCGAAGCCGGGGGGAGCTGGGACGAGGGGCAGGAGAGGGCCCCAGGGCAGCGGAAGGCCTTGGTGGGGCTGAACGCGTTAACGCTGCCAAAGGGCGCAGTGGGACTGAGGCGCTGGGCACCCCCACGTCCCACGAGACTGGCCTGGAGGGGACAAGGGGGGGCGAAGAGCCCTTGGCACGGTGGCCCACAGCGCAGCCAGCAACCCCTTTGAGCACCGGGGGGGCACCGACGCGCTCAGTCAGCGCCAGCCCAGGCCCCACGGCCTCGCCCGGCCATGCAGCGGGGGCTACGGCGATTAGCGAACAGCCCTCCTGCCTGTGAGCCGGGGCTGCCACAAAGCGTGTGGGTGCCAGCCTGACGGGACCGGCCCGGCTGAGGCGCTGGGTGGAGCCGGAGGGGGATAATCCGCCCCCAGCGGCGTCTTCTCCGAACCCCCCAGGGCCTGGAGGACACGTGGGGTCTGTCCTGCAGCCTCGGGGGAGCTAGTGGGGCCCTCGCTGGCTACCCTGACACTCACCCCTTCGGGGTGTAACCCCCTCGGGGCCCTGCTCAGGCAGCCGTGCCTCTTGCTGTTAGATCGAGCCAGCCCCAGCCTCGTGCTCCCCTGTGCCCCTCAGCTCCAGCCCCACAGCTCGTGCAAGGGGGCCCACCCTACGCCGGCAGGGCTGCAGCAACGCCTGGCTCCACAGAGCCATTCATGGCCCCCCCCCCCAGCCAGGTCCTCCTGCCGTTTGGGTGGGGCTGCGCTGCGCTGGGCATGCTCTTCCAGCACATGCAGGGCCTCCGCCCGCCCTGCAGCCCGCCCCGCCCACACCTGGCAGCCCTGCAGCCTGCCCCGCCCACACCTGGCAGCCCGCCCCGCCCACACCTGGCAGCCCTGCAGCCCGCCCCGCCCACACCTGGCAGCCCTGCAGCCTGCCCCGCCCACACCTGGCAGCCCGCCCCGCCCACACCTGGCAGCCCTGCAGCCTGCCCCGCCCACAGCTGGCAGCCCTGCAGCCTGCCCTGCCCACACCTGGCAGCCCTGCAGCCCGCCCCGCCCACACCTGGCAGCCCTGCAGCCTGCCCCGCCCACACCTGGCAGCCCGCCCCGCCCATAGCTGGCAGCCCTGCAGCCTGCCCCGCCCACAGCTGGCAGCCCTGCAGCCTGCCCCGCCCACACCTGGCAGCCTGCCCCGCCCACACCTGGCAGCCCTGCAGCCTGTCCCGCCCACACCTGGCAGCCCTGCAGCCTGCCCCGCCCACACCTGGCAGCCCGCCCCGCCCACACCTGGCAGCCCTGCAGCCTGCCCCGCCCACACCTGGCAGCCCTGCAGCCTGCCCCGCCCACACCTGGCAGCCCGCCCCGCCCACACCTGGCAGCCCGCCCCGCCCACACCTGGCAGCCCTGCAGCCTGCCCAGGCTCCTGGTTGCCGCTGCCACTGGAGGCCTTTGTAAATTGCCTGGGCCCCTGAGCTATTGCCCCCGTACCTCCCACCAGTGGGCCTGCCCTGAATGCTGGGGGGGAAGGGGAGTCCATGGGGAGAGGCAAGGGGACGGCACCGAATAGCCCAGCGGGGGGGCAGGGCCCCACCCCTACTGCGCTCAGAGCCCCCCGCACTCTGGACTCCGGGCGGCTCCCTAAGGGGAGATGCCGTGGCCTTGGCTCAGGAGAACGGACTCGGCAGTGCAGGGCGCTCGGGCGCTGGGGCGGCGGCCCCCCGCGGGGGATCCAAAGCTCGCGATGGCCGGCGGGGGGGGCTCCCGCCTGTTCTCGGCTACTGGCGCTTCACGGCCTGGTCTCCAGCGGGCCGCAGCCGGGGCGGCAGGTGTAACCGGCCTGGGGGCCTTAGCCAGGCCCTGGCCCCAGCCTCGCTGTGCCCCTGCCAGCTCCCCTTCCCCGGCTGGGGCCAGCAGCAGAGCGGGGCTGTTGGACTGGTCCCCGCGGGCGCACGGGAGGGGCGGGTGGCAGCGCGGTGCCCTCTGGCACGCAGGAGAGCAGAGGAGCTGGGGGTCCCCGTAGGCCCGGCAGGGATCAAGTTGGCCCGTCTCGCCCCGACCAGCCCAGAATCCAGGCCCCCGCTAGCTTGGCCTGTCCCAGCTGGGCAGCTCCTGCTGCCAAACCTCCCCTACACGGCTGGGGGGGGAGGGTCCTGCCCCTCCCTCACCAGCCATGCCCAGCTCACAGCCGCCTGGCAAGGCCCAGAGACCCCTGCCCAGCCGGAGCCAGCCCAGGGCCACACTCCTGCCAGACCCTGCAGATGCCAGGGACTGTTACCCCCACAAAATTCCCATTCACCCCCTTGGGGGGCACCCACCCCCACCCGTCCCCACGACTGGGGTGTAACAATCTCGGCACCCACGTGCCCCCATTTCTAGGGCTCGGTGTGACCTCACGCTGCGGATTTACGGGTCTTGTACCAGTGAAAGAGCCTGACCAGGGCCCACCCTGCCTACAGCCGAGAAACCCCCGCGCTACGCCCAGCCCCTACCGAGCCCGGTGGGATCAGACCCATCGGGGGCTCCACGTTCTGCCGGTGCCCCAGCCCAGCTCTGCTTTGGCGCTGGGTCCTGGGGCTGGCGCCCCAAAAAGCTTCATCTGGCTCCAGTTTCTGGAGTCCTGCTGAGCCACCGTGAGCAAGTCCTTCGCTCAGCTGTTACCGAGCTGAACGTTGGGGCAGAGTCGCCGGCCTCCCTGGCCCCGCCACCGGGCTCGCTGTGCACCTCGCACCTGCCACAGGATCCCGCCCGGCCGGGCCCACGCAGACCAGGCCGCGCTGAGGGTTCGGAAGCGGTTTCTTGCCGGACGCAGTTTTCTTTGCCCGGCGTGAGCTCTGGATCCTTGCCTGGGACGGTGGAGCCAGTAGGCCAGCCGGGCGGGACGCTACGGGCTGCAGCCCGACGGGTTGGGAGGCTGTGGCTCCCTGCCTGATCACGGCGGCTGCTCTGTCAGGTGCTGCAGACGCAGGCCAGCCAGCATGGCCGCAGCAAAGCACCTTCTCCTTGCCCAGCTTGCTGCGCCATTAGCAAGAGAAGCTCCCCCTCGGCCCCGCGTCTCTCCCGGAGCCTCCGCAATCCAGTGGCCGGCTGCTGAGCGCCTTGGAGACCCTCTCTGCCCAGGCAGGGGATCCCGGCTGGCCAGGCCTGCAGCTGGGCCGGGCTCTTTCCTGGCAGTTAGTAACGTTATCAGATCTCGGCAGCATGAGCTCAGACATCACAGCGGCCCCCGCCCACGGTGAGAGGGGCGGGGGGGCCGCGCGGGGGGGGGGAGAGCTGCCGCTGGGGAGGGAAAGCTTAGTACGTGGGGGGCAGGAGATAATCCCAGGGGACCGGTCTCCAGGCTGACACCCTGCTCCAGGGACTCTCCAGAGCAGTAGCAACCCGCAAGCACCTTGGTGGCCGCGTAACCCTGCGGGGTTGCCTGCAAAGCCCCCAAGCCCTGTCAAGGTCTGTAAGGCACAGAGTGTCCAGCGGTAGGTGGAGGGGTCAGAGCCCGGCCTGGCGTCCAGCAGGCCCCCCTCAGGCCCAGGCGCTGGGGCTACGCAGAGCAGGCTTCCCTGGGGTGCGATGCCCCAGCAGGGGGGTGGCTCTCAGCCAGACGGCTTCACGCACCCCACGGAGTCCTGCCCTAGGCAGCTGCCTCTTGCAGAGGACTCTGCCGACGTCCCCAAAGCAGCATCTCCCGGCCTCGCCCTCTTCCTTCCTCTCTGCTCGGGCGTAAGCTGGGGCCCTCCCAGGCCGGCGAGGCGCCGCTTACCCAACCTGCTGGGGAGCAGGAGCCTGGCGCCAGACCAGCCTCCCCAAGATGCTTTTCAAGTTGCCACTTGCTCTTAGGCGCGACACACCCAGCGCGGTGCTGACGCGCTCGCTGGGAAACCGAGGCGAGCCCTGCAAGCTGCACCACTCGGGGTACAGCAGGCCAAGGCAAACCCCTCGCATCCTCGCCCCCCGCCGGACGGGGGCTGTACCCACTTGTTCCGAGAGGGAAACTGCAGCACGGGGCTGCCAAGTGACATCACACAGGGACTGGAGGATTCACACCCCCACCCCCACTCCCCACCCCCCGTGCTTGGCTCATGGCTGCCTGCCCCTCTGCAGTTACTGGACCTTGTTGTGGAAGATTCCACTCCTGCACCCGGAGCAAGCAGCTGACTCCCCCCAACCCTCCCGTGCAAGGAGACTAGAACAGTCTCCCCCCTCCCACGTGGTGGTTCCCACACACACCTGTGGGGGGGGGGATTTTTTTTCTCCCCTCCTGGGCCTGCCCTGGGCTGTGCAGGGGAGCGATGTGACAGCACGGAACATGCCAGCAGCCCGGCTCCGGCCCCACGCGGCTGGCAATCGTTTCGCAGGGACGTTTGCAGGTAAGTCAGCTGTGGGCTGAGTCCTGGGGCAGCCCTGATGTGCAAGGCCTTTGGCTTCTGGGCAGGGCCCCTGCAGGGCCAGCTTCCCGCGTGCTGATCTGCGCAGGGGCCCCGGGGGCAGCTCAACCCACGACCCTCGCGGCTCTCGCTCTCCCTGCCTGTCAGTGCACTGTGCGGAGCCGAGCTCGGGCTGGAGCGGAGACCCACCAAACTCATCTCCCGGAACCCTCCGCCCTGCAGAGGTCAGCTGTGGGAGAGCAACTGAGCACGGCTGCCTGGAACCTGACGCCCTCCAGCCCAGGCAGTGGGGGCAGGTCGTATATCCTCTTCCCTCCCCCGATCTCTGGCCGCGTCACAGAGGGAGGGGGGCAGTTCTCCACAACAGCCACCATCTTGTCTGCTTCGCTGTAGGAGCTGTCAGGGCTGTTCCCCACCCTGGCACTGCACCAGAGCTTCAAACCTGCCTCTGCAGGCGCTGGGTACAAAAACCTCCCCCCAAGCCCTAGTACCCAGATTTGGGGAATTTCGCTGCCAACATCAAGTGCTTTGATCCCCTAAAAAAAGACAGGGGGGTGAACACTTGAACCCCCCCCCCCAGGGGCACCCCTAGCTCCTTTGCCCCAAAAGAGCTTGAAAAAGAAGAGAGAACAAGCTGAGTCTCTGGTAGCTGACCCCTCAGGCAGAGGCCTGCAGACACCCCCAGACAGACCTGCCAGGACACAAGAATCAGCTCATCACCTTAGAAGTGATTTTTATTACCAAGCAAAAGAGAAACGTGAGGAAGCAGACTGGGCTGCGAGATGTTACAGAGCAACTGAGGAAAAATTAAAACAGAGAAAAATCTCTGCCCAATGCTTAGATGGTTGGGGGGGGGGGGGGCATCGATTCACAGAGCAGTTCAAACCAAACCACAAAATAAAGAAAAATGACACTGAACGGGCTGGACTCTCACATCCCTGGTCCTCGCTCCTCACAGCTCTCTGTTCAGTCCATTCCCCCCCCCCCCCATCCTGAATTCTACAGGGGGTGGGTCTTGTCTGGGTTAAATCAGTCTGGCTGCGTCTAGACTGGCAAGTTTTTCCGCAAAAGAAAAACTTTCCAGCTGTCTACACTGGCCGCTTGAATTTCCGCAAAAGCACTGACTTCCTGCTGTCTGAAATCAGTGCTTCTTGCGGGAATACTATGCTGCTCCCGTTCGGGCAAAAGTCCTCTTGTGCCAAGCTTTTGTGCAAAAGGGCCAGTGTAAACAGCTCAGATTTGTTTTGCACAAAAAAGCCCCGATAGCAAAAATGGCGAATGGGGCTTTTTTGCGGAAAAGCATCCGTGCCAATCTAGACGTGCTTTTCCGCAAATGCTTTTAACGGAAAACTTTACCGTTAAAAGCATTTGCGGCAAATCCTGCCAGTCTAGACACAGCCCCTGTGTAAAGCAGCAGGCAGGGAATCTATATCCAATTCAACTGCCAACCCTCTATCTTGGCAGCCCGCTGGCCACCACCTTTGCTCGGTACCTGAGTAAAGCCCTTAGGCAGCAGGTGCTGGTCAGGCCTACTCTCCCGGGGATGGAGAAAAAAAAGTAGGGTGGGTTTGCGAGGGGAGGGGGGCAGGGTGTACCCGGTCACAGGGCTCCAGGAGCACCACAGGGGGGGTCGGAGGGTGGCAAACCCCATGCTCCAGGCGAGCACCCCTGGATCCACCCAATCCCCGGTGTAGGCCAGGAGGGCTCCGACTAGTCAGGCCTGGCCTCCCCCGCGCCACCTCTCCCCGGGCACCCGCCGAGGCCAGGCTGGCGTCAGCCCTGGCTCCTGGAGACAAGCCCCCGGCAAGGTGGGGGTGCGATGGGGCGGCGCTGCTGGAGTGGCTCTCGAGGCCCGGCTGCGCGAGCTGCCCTGCAGCGGGGGAGGGCCGGGCGGTGCCCGCCGCCAGACTCCCTGGCTGCCAAGTGGGAGGGGAGCGCCCGGCCCCTGGGGCAGGACGAGGGGGCAGCTCCCAGGGCGCTCGAGCCTCCCGCTTGCCCCCGAGGCTGCACCTGCGGCGCCGCCCGCCACGGTCCCCGGCTCGCCCCGCGCCCTGCGCTGCGCCCCCGGGCTCGCGTTACGCGCGCGGCTCCGGCTGGGTCCGCGGTCGGGAGGACGCCGCCCGGGTGCCATTTGCATGCCATGAATATGCTAATGAGGGGGGCACAGGCTGGGGGAGCCCAGAGACTCGCAGGGGCTGGATCTTTGGGGTCGGAGGGCGCCCCCCCCCCCGGCTGCAGGCCTTGGCAAGCGGCGGGCGGAGCCGCGTTCCTGCCCTTTCGCGGCTCGCTAAGGGCGTGCGCGGGGAGCTCCGCTTCCCTCGGCCTCTGCCAAAGCAAACACGCTGCGCGCTGCCAGCGCCCGGCCGCCCCGGAGCCCCGGCCCGAGCCGCAGCCGGACTCCGCAGTCCCTGCAAAGCCGTCTCGCCGCACACGCCAGGGCCCCGGGGCTGTGGAAAGCGCCCTGGCATGACCCCCCCGGCCAGGGCCAGAGCCCCGGGGGCGAGCGGGCCGACAGACTCGGGCTCGCAGGCTCTAAAAATAGCGGCGCAGACAAAGCCGCGCTGGGCTCCGACGCGCGCGCCCTGCCCGCAGCCAGCGGGAGCGCAGGGGCCGGGAGCTCCGAAAATCAGGCCACTCTGAGTCACTCTTGCTTGGAGGAGCAGCGCATTCTGGGAGGGGAAGCGACCGCTCCGTGCTCGTTTTTCATGGAGCTGCAGAGATCCGTAGGGGAGGGTCCGGGAAGCTCTGGGCATCACCGCCTTGTACTGGGCGGTGCGGGGGGGGGGGTGTTCCCTTTCCAGAGCATGCCTGCTGAGCGCCAGCTCCCTGCGTCCTTATTGCTGCAGGTGTTTGCGGGGAGTCACCCCCTGTGCCTCTCCAGATGGGGATGATTAATTATTGCTAATAATACACGGTGATTAAACTGTCAGGCAGGCGCTCCATGCCAAAGCAGCAGTGGCAGGTCCCTTTTCCCAACTGGCTTGCAGCTTAAATTAGACAGAAGAGCGTGTGGGCAGGTTTCGCTCCCCAGATTTGTTCTGGAAGACACAAGCACCCCCGGGGCTGGAGCGACACAGGTGTCACTGCGGGGATGCTGTTCCGCCACAGACTGGTGCATTGTGGGTATGTCTATGCTACAGAGTTTTGTCAGAAAAATGGCTGTTTTTCCGACACTTCTTGAGGAACATCCACACTAATTACGTTCTTCCGCAAGAAAATCAAAAGAGCAGAGGGGGGTTTCCGGGGTTGGTAACCCTTATTCTACGAGGAAGAAGCCTTTTTCCGAAAGAGCTCTTTTGGAAAAGGGTGTGTGTGGACAGGGAAAAGGGAGTTCTTTCGGAAGAAGAGGAAAAAGCACAGGTGCCCTGGTGGCCATTCCACCCCTAGCAATCACAGCGGACCTGCGAGACAGCCTCCGTTCAGTGTGGATGCTCTCTTTCGAAAAAGCAGATCGCTTTTTCGATGCACTTTGGCAGTGTGGACGCTCTCTTCCGTAAGAAGCCTATAGTCTAGACGTAGCCGGTGAGTCATGAACATGGGCAAAGCTCTCTGGCCCCATCCTTGATGTGCTACTTCTGCAGCTGTTACAGCTAACCACGGGAGTGGTGATCCGGGGACCTGGCGTTCAAGAGGGAGGCCTGTGACGTAGTGGGGGTACCTTGCTGGTTTCTATGCTGCTGGCTCTGGGGTAACCCCCACTGGCTGCCGTGGGTACCACGACCCAGCAAAACAGGATGAGTCACTATGCAAACCAGTGGCCAGACACCACCCATGGAGAGAAACAAAGGAAGGTGGAATGCTGCCCTGGCTGGGGGGCAGGGCTGGAAGAGGGTTAGTTAGTTGCTGTCTGGGAGCATGGAGGAGAGCCTAGGGAAAGGGGCTGGAGTTTAGGGGCCCAGTCTCCCCCATCTCAAGGGGGCCTGAGGCATCCTAGCCCAGCTCTGTGACCAGATGACAGCTGTGCTGTGCTGTATCCTGGAGAGGCAATAAACTTCCTCTATTCCACCGGCTGGTGCAGTCTGTTCGTGCCATTTCGGGGTGCAGGAGACAGGGGACCCCCAACGCGCCGTCACAAGGCCATTCTCCACCCCTCGCCGTGTGACAAAACTGCTATCTGCTTCCCACGGCCTTAGACCCAAAGGGCCTGGTTCCAACCTGACCCAGATTTTACCCATTCATTTCAGTGGAGTTACTGCTGAGTTTTGCAGGCCCAAGACCAGAATGAGGCCCAGGGGACCAAATTCAGACCTACAGATAAAGCGGAAAGAGTGTGGATCTAAGGAGCGTGCCTTGTAGAGGGAGATGGAGATTACCTTGCAGCAAGGGAGGGTTAGGCTGGAAATTACTTCCTGCCTGTCAGGGGATTAACCACTGGAGTCAATTGCCTCGGGGGGTTGTAGAATCTCCATCACTGGAGACATTTAAGAGCAGATTAGACAGACACTGTCAGGGATGATCCAGGCGGTGCTTGGCCCTGCTGCGAGGGCAGGGGACTGGCCTTGACCTCTCGAGGTCCCTTCCAGTTCTAGGAGTCTCTGATTTAAGACCTCCAAGTCCCAGCTGTGCCTCAGGAGGGTCAGCTGGCCTGTGGCTCTTGTAATTTACATGGGGTTGCCAGAGGTCCATATGGACACACTCTGGCCGCCTGCGTTTCAGGAGTTGCTGATTTCTTGGCCGCAGACCCGTGAGGAGGTCGGTCAGCTGCTGTCCCCTCCCTTCCTGAGCCCCGTGGGCATGCTCTCCGACAGGCTCGTGGCCTAGCCAGTTCCATGACAGTTCCAGACAGGACTCAGTTCCAGACAGAGGCCTCTCGGGTGAGTCGCTTAGCACTTTGAGCCTCCGTTTCCCCTGTGCGATGGCAGTGAGAGCACTCCCTTACCTCAGAGGCCTATGATGTTCATAAATACATTTCAGATGTGGAGGGTCCCCGATGCTCTGGACACGGAGGTGGTAGAAGTACCCTGCAGGGCTTGGGTGGTGCTGCAGGCCCTCAGCCCGGGAGTCCAGTGGCTGTTACTAGGCTCGGGTGTTGGAAATCTGGGCCTCGATTTTCACCTGCTGTGGTTGTTCACGGCTTGTCCCTCGTAAGCAGGAAGCTGGAGTTGGTCTCCAAGCCAGAGCGTTCTCCCCTCTGTGGAGAGAGCGTGGGCCCATGTCTGTGATCAGTCACCTCGGCACCCCCGGTCACTTCCTTCCCTGGCATGTTATCATGGGGCACTCCCAAGAGCTGGGCGCATGCAGGGCCAGAATTACCAAGAGACTCATCACCCAGGAGGGACGGGCTTCTGTTTGAGATGGGTGCTGTCCCTGTGGGCAGCTGGTATATAATTGCAGTGTTGCTCACTAGGGCTAGGCTGCCGGCCAGGAGCCACCCCCAGCCTGAGTGACTAGGCTAGAACCATTGTGGCTTTCTACTCCAAACCCCCCGGGCTCCACCACCTGAACCTTAGGAGAAAGGTGCTAGTTGTGGGTCCCTTTGCTCCCTGTGGGCCCAGTAGCGAGCCAGCCCCTGGCAGGCAGAGCTGGAGCAGAGGAAACCGGGTTCCCAGCAGCCAGACACCAAACCACAACGAATGCACATGCTGCAGCCAGCAACCCCCGGGGGGCAGGGCGAGATTCCAGTCCCACCACGCTATGGGCACCCTATGCATGGCTCCTATGGAACTGGGAGGGCCTGGAGATGGAATTCACCACTTTCAGCATTCAGCCAAGGGCTCCCTGTGCTCCAGTCCATGGTGTCTGAAAGGCAGGCATCTACAGACAGCTGCTAGGTGAGTGCTTGAGTCCAGGCAGCAGGGCCCAGCACACCTCAGGGCGGCTGCTATGAGAATGGCCCTACCAACTTCACAGCCAGGAAAAATGCATCACAGACCATGAAATCTGGGTCCCTCCCTCCACTGTACAATCTGACCTTGTGTGCTTTTACCCTACACTTGACAGCTTTCATGGGGGAGACCAGGGTTTCTCAAACAGGGAGTCCTGACCCAGAGCAGGTTGTAGGGGGATTGCAGGGTTATTTTGGGGGGGGGGCGTCGCTATTGCCACCCTTACTTCTGTGCTTCCTTTAGAGCTGGGCAGCCAGACAGCAGCGGCCGGTGGTCAAGCATCCAGCTCTGAAGGCAGCATGTTACCAGCAGTTGCATAGAAGTAAGGGCAGCAATACTATACCAAGCCACCCTTACTTCTGTGCTGCTGCCTTCTGAGCTAGGAGGTTGGAGAGTAGCAGCAGCTGCTGACTGAGGCCCAGCTCTGCAGGCAGCAGTGCAGAAGGGTGGCAATACCACACCCTGACTTCTGCACAGCTGCTGGCTGTGGCTCTGCATTCAGAGCTGGGCTTCCAGCCAGCAGTCACTGCTTTCCAGAGCCCAGCTCTGAAGGCAGCGCTGCTGCCAGCAGCAGCACAGAAGGGTAGCAGTACTGCAATGCTCCCTAAATTAAGCTTGCAATGCCCTCCACAATTCCTTTTGTGTTCAGGACCCTGCACTGAAGATACTGTGACATTTTAGATTTAAATAGCTGGAATCATGAAATGTACGATGTTAACAATCCTATGACAGTGAAATTGACCAAAACGGGCTGTGACTTTGGTAGGGCCCTAGCCATGGAGCACTTTTGGAGAGCAGTGTATGGCACAGCCAGGACTGGGAGAACTGGTTCTACATGGTTCTTTGTTCACCACATTTAGGGGAGGGGATAGGGTCACAGCTTTCTCTTGCCTTGGCTCCCGTGGGCTGTGCTCCGCACACTTTCCCCTTTAGATTTCTTTTCCCTGGTTAATTCCTATTTCAATCTCACTGGGGCTTCTTTCTCTTGACTGCTGCCCCCTCCCTGCCTCCAGGCACTAGCACCAGGAGACATTTCCATGTGAGGCCTCTACCTAGAGAAGCCTGCTTGGGGGGGACCACATTGTGCAACTCTGCCTAGGGGTCTCTGTGGGATAAAAATGACTTGTGGGATAAAGCATCTGAATGTGACCGAGTGAGGGGCAGTAACATGACAACTTGCCTGTGCTGCTGAGTAAGCTGAGGTATGGGCCACGGGCCCAATTCGTAGAGGTGCTAAATGTCCACAAAAGTAGCTGGGGTGCCCTGAAAGTCAGACGCTGTCTCCTGTCTCATGGTTGGTTCACCATCCTCTCAGAGAAAAAAGCCTTTTGCTTCCTCAGACTCTACACTGAGGGTGTATTATTATTTATTACTATTCTGCTGCTTGATCTTTTGCCTTAGGGATGTCAGGCCACAGAGGAATAGGGCCCTGGCTCTATAGACAGCAGCAATGCCCTGACATAATTGTATTTTGCAGGAAAACAACAAACAGAATTTAAGATTGCTAAAGGCAGACTACCCATAGTGGCTCCATTAGTGACAGTCCAAAGGAAACTATTGGCTCTCGGAAGGATTCACAATGTAATAATGCTAGGCAGTATAGCCTAGTGGATAGGATTCTAGACTGAGATTAAAGAGATTTGGGTCCAATTTCCAGGTTTGTCACTGGACTGCTGGGTGAGCTTGTTGCAAGTCCCCTCCTGCCCAGGGCCTCAATTTTTCCATCTGTAAAATGGGAGTGATAGTCTGCATTGTGAAAGAGCCTTTTTCCAAACTGTTGCTCATGTGTTGGAGTTAAGTGACTGTTACTGAAAAACAAATATTCCAAATACATATCTCATCCTCTCTCGGTTGGTCAAGTCACACTTGTATGGTGGGTCTGGTCTCACGATCCTACCAGGTCCTCGTAAAGATAACTAAAGGTCCCCTCTGCTGATTTAGGAGAACAGCTCCAAAGTTGCTCACGCAACTAACCCTTCTGCACAAACACTTGCATGTGTGGGCTAAGCACATGTCAGACAGCTGCTCCAGCACGATTTGCACGTGCAGCTAAGGAGGCCAAAAACGCCTCACAGAAATCCAGCAAAATCTGTCAGCACACCCAAAATATGAATACAAAAATCATCAGGCCCATTTCCCAGGTCTGCCTACCACCTTCCACGCAGCTGTCTAGTCCAGTGGTTCCCAGACTTTTCGGCATCACGCCCCCATTTTGATTATGGAGAACCTTCATGCCCCTCCCCCCCCAAAATAGCAGCAAAACTTGTTGAGCCAAAAAAAAAAAAAAAAGGAACTGACTGCTGGGGCAGCAAAACTTGATGGGGGACTGGGTCGCCGCGTGCCCCCCCTGGAATTTCTTCATGCCCCCCAGGATGGCACAGCCCCCAGTTTGGTTCATTCCATCTCTCATTCCAGAGACCTACAGAGCCACAGCCCGCTCTGCTACCTCCAAGCCCCTATCCTGTTCCCACGCATCATGCCCTAGCTCAGTGTGTCTCAATCTTTTTGTATAGAGTACTCCTTTAAAAAAATATATAAGTACCTACAGTTTTCGGACACAATTTTTATCCTACCGTTGCAACACATTTGTATAAACAACTTAATTGTAGCCGGGTGGGTGATGAAATTTTTGGGTGTAAAAAGTACAAAAATAATCCAACTCTGTAAAACTTAAAACAAAAATTCAGTTTTCTCCAAATTTCAGTTGTATTGATGTATCCCGCCCCCACAGACTTCTCTTGGGTACCCCTCGGGGTACTCGTACCACTGGTGGAGAAACACTGCCCTAGCCCATGGAGCTCAGCCTGCAGGGTCAGGAAGCGGTCTCAGGGGGATTTTGCAGTTTTGTGTGGCTAGATGGACAGGACAGTCCCAACGCTTTTTGTCTGGAAGGTGGCATCTGTAGAAAGCCCTGTGGGTACAAGGCGGACAATGGCCTCATGGGGCAGGGAGGGGTTTACAGTTCCTGGCTGGTAAGGTGCTGTAGGTAGGGCAGGAGTCTCATTCCTCCATCCTTAGCTGCAGAGGCACTATCCTGGCTCGTCCACCACACATGCTACTCCAGAGGTTACGTGGCCCCAGTCTCCCCCCCTCATTTCTGCCCCAAATCCAGCCATATGTCCCCATTCCCAGCCCAGCCTTCTTCCTGCCAGCCCCAGCCAAATCCTTCCTTCCCAAGCCCACAGCCTAACCCCTAATTTCACACCCCAAATCCCAGCCCCCAGCCCCTTCCCCAAATCCCATCCCCCATTCCCAGCCTCTTCCCCAAATCCCAGCCCCAAATCCCAGCCCCCATTCCCATCCCCTTCCCCAAATCCCATCCCCCATTCCCAGCCCCAAATCCCAGCCCCTTCCCCAAATCCCAGCCCCCATTCCCAGCCCCAAATCCCAGCCGCTTCCCCAAATCCCATCCCCCATTCCAGACCCAAATCCCATCCCCTTCCCCAAATCCCATCCCCCATTCCCATCCCCTTCCCCAATCCATCCCCCACTCCCAGCCCCATATCCCATCCGTCACCCCTTCCCCAGATTCCAGCCCCAAAGCCTCCCTCCCATCCCCCAGCCTCTGGCAGCCCCGCCCGCTGCAGCGCCGCAGTGCGCATGCCCGACATCTCCCTCCCGCTTCTCAGCGGGCACCGCCTTGCCCGAGCGCGCGGGCTGCCGCAGCCCCGCCCCTTTGTAGCGATTGGCTGCACCGGCCCTCAATCGCCGGCGCCGCGGGCGCCGATTGGCAGCAGCCGGAAGGCGGGCGGGCGGAGCGGCGAGTATATAATCATAGGGGGACGGCCGCTTTCTTTCCGCTGCGCCGCTCTCGCTGCTGAGGAGGAGCCGCCCGCCCGCCCGCCCGCCCGCTCGCCCCCCTCCCTCACGCGACGCGCCATGGCCGCCAACCCCATCGTCTTCTTCGACGTGTGCGCCGGCGACGAGCCGCTGGGGCGCGTCACCTTCGAGGTAGGGGGGCCGCGCGGCGCCCGGCGGCGCCATTTCCTGGCCGGGGCACGAGGCCATTTTGGGCGGGAGGGGCGCGCGCTGGAGGGAACCGCCCGGCCGCGGGAGGGGGCGCGCGCGCTGGAGGGAACCGCCCGGCCGCGGGGGGGGGGGGCGCGCGCCGCGGGCTCCACGTGGCTGCGGCCGCTCGGTGCGCGAGGCGGCGTCCCTGGGGGGGGGGTCCCTCTGCGGGGAGGGGGGCGCGCCTCGCCCCCGCCCCCCCCCCGCCCAGGTGAGCCGAGCGGGCAGCGCCGCCGCCTTTGTCCGGCGCCTCCATTTTGTTCGGGTCCCTCCGACTCGGCGCTGGGCCGGACCCGCCCCCAGCATTGGGGGGCCTGGAGCCCCCGTCCCCGGCGCCTTGGCCCCGGACCATGGGACCCACTGAGGGGCCGGGATCGGGGCGTCGCGGTCACCCCCGCGCCGGGCTCTGCTCCTGGCCGGAGGGAGAAGCCCCAGGGCAGGTTCGGGAGCGTTTCATAGCGCCCCACGTGCTGCCCTGCGAGTCTGCATCTGCAAGAGCCGGAGGAGACGCGTTGGCGCAGACGCTTCCGTGGGGAAGACCCACTTGGCCAGATGCGCACTAAGCTGTGCAGCCTCTGACCAAGTGGGTCTTCGCCCGCGGAAGCGTCTGCGCCAAGGCTTCGGTGAGTCTCTCAGGTGCCACAGGGCTCCTCCCCGCAATGGCACTAAAGGGCGCAAAGCCGGGCTCCGGGAATCCTGGATGCTGTGGCCATGAAATGGCTGCAGACATCTGTCATGTGGTTTAAGGGTTGGAATGTTGCTGTAGCACAACTCGTGGTGTTATGTTGTGGTAACTAAACTGAAATGGTTTTGTTCCTCCTTTAATAGTTGGCAAACCAACTGAAGTCAAGCAAAATGACTAAGTCACTCTCTTCTCTTACAGCTGTTTGCAGACAAGGTTCCAAAGACAGCAGGTTCGTAAACCCTTCGGGTTCGTGGAGACTGCATTGCAGTCCTCTGTTACTTCTATTTAAAATAAGTTGGAACATTTCACCCAGAGGCTTGATAATGGGTGTTACCTATAAATACCATCTGGTAACAACTGTCTTCAATTGGCAGAGAACTTCCGTGCCCTGACCACTGGGGAGAAAGGATTTGGTTACAAGGGATCCTGCTTTCACCGAATCATTCCTGGGTTCATGTGCCAGGTATGCATCACTGACTCCCCTTGGTTATGGCCTCAGTCATTATTTTTGTGTTGCAGTTCTCACGCTTTTCTCTTTGAAACAGAGTAATTCTGTATTTATATAAACTGTCTTGCTTAGCGGCTTGAATGGCAGCATTCCAGTCTGTTTGCTGTCACTATCCTTCAGGCTTTGTGCCTTATGGAGTAAAAGAGATGACGTTGGTCTCATAGACGTATAAGTGCTGGATCTATTAGAAGGGTTGGTATTGGTGTGTTTCACTTGCAGTGCTTGTTCGTTTTTCAGGGCGGTGACTTTACATGCCATAATGGAACTGGTGGCAAATCCATTTATGGGGAGAAGTTTGCTGATGAGAACTTCATCCTGAAGCACACAGGTCCTGGCATCTTGTCTATGGCAAATGCTGGCCCCAACACAAATGGATCCCAGTTCTTTATCTGCACTGCTAAGACTGAATGGTAAGTATGGAGAAATGAAGAGTAGAGATTTCATTAATGTAATTCTAAAAGATGTTTAGCCCTCTGGTGCATTGTCACAACTCATTGTAGTGTGGCCAGCTTAGAGAACATACTCACCCCAGCTGTTGTGATCCTTGTCAGTGAACATGAGGAAACCTCAAATCTGGTTTCTATGTAGTGAGGTTTCACAGAACCCTAAACTGTAGCTGCTCTGAGTGATAATCCTCCAGATCCCCTCGTATCTGACAAACTGTAGCTTCCTGTCTGGTGGCTCAACTGGCACTCCTTTTCATTGAGTGTGATGGGAGGCTGGTAACATTATAGCTGAGTACTAACCAGCTTGCTGATTATACAAGCTGCCTGGAATGGGTGTTTGCATTCAGTAGGTCAAACAAGTCACTCTCAGCAATGTGATCTATAAAACATGTGTTTTATCTTAGGTTGGATGGGAAACACGTTGTCTTTGGCCGTGTCAAAGATGGCATGAAGGTGGTGGAAGCAATGTCTAGCCTTGGATCAAGAGAGGGTAAAACAAAGAAGAAGGTCGTCATCAATGACTGTGGGCAGCTGTCATAAAATTCCTTACTGTCTTAACCAACCATTCCTTCTGTAGCTGGGGCTAACATGCCATGGTGTGTTTTTTAGCTCCCTGTAATACTTGTGTTCCTGACTTACTGCTGCATTTCTATTGGGTTTCATTTCCCGTAACTTCACAAGTCTAGCTGGACTGCAGAGTTGAGTTTATGATTATGAAATTAAATAAATAAAACAAGCTAACCACATGAGTTTTCTTTTTTGTAAAGGAAGTGTGCCTTGAGAGGATTGAGTGTAGTGACCATCTCTTTTCCTAGCAGCAGCAAGAAATCCCCTTCTGAAGGAGCATCGCCTGGCTACTACAACCGTATGTGGGATCAGCAACTAGGTTTTCTTAAATGGTCCAGCTTGGGATTCCTTATGGGGAAACCACCAGACTAAAAGGGGTTTTGGAAGCCTGTAGCTTGGCATGGATGACATCCCAGTGGCATGGGAGTTCACTTGACAAGCATCCCCACTAATGCTCTTAAGGCTGCTATAGAGCAAATGGCTAAGCAAGTTATTAATGAGAATGACACACAACCAGTGATGTTCATAGTAAAGGTCCTATTGAGTGCAGGGTAAAGTGCGGAGGCCTTAGCAAGAACTTTATTTTGTGAGGTGGAGTCTGTGCAAAGACACTAAGCTCATCTGCAGGCCTTGCCACCTCAACTTACTGGGCTGTTCAGCATCCTGGTCAGGGATAGCCAGACTGAGCCACATGACAGTCTTTCAGCAATTCAAAATCTGAGGTTCTGCAGGAGTTGATGGTGCATTCACATACCTCTGTACATAAAGCCTATGCCCCAATAGAGAAACAGCCTAGCTGTGGGTGTTCTGCTAGTCGGGGGGGGTACAGCTTACAGGGAACACTAGCTTTCACTTTGTGGGCTACAAGTGCCTCCATAGCAGAGCAACAGCCCTGACTCTGCTGTCTGGGGCCGGCTGCTAACTTTGGACCCTGTCATGCATGTGCTGTGCTAATTGGGCTGTGCATTGAGAACTGCTGCTCTAGTCCCTACCATGCAGTAGTTCTGGGTTTCCTCCTGTAGTCTGTTAACCAGAGTGTGGTGAGGGTCAGTACCACAGCATTTTGAAGGGCTAGCCAGCTGAGGCTTGTCTGCCTTGTGCATTTGATTCTACTGTGCATGGGATCTTGCACTAAAGATATAAAACAATACTAGAGAGGGCCTGGAATAGTTAAGGAAAAACACAACTTATGCTTTGAATGGTCTCTAGCAGCAATAATCCTGCAATCCTCAAATGCTTTATCAATAACTTCAAGAGAAAATGGCATGTGTAATAAAACAAGTATTAGCAAAGTAAAAGCTGACATTTAGTGCGAGCCATGCAACTGCAATGCAGTAATCCCTTCTACCAACATAGCAAGAACACCATGCCATGTAAGCTGGGCCTTCTGTCACACCTCAGTAGCTGCATTTATCAGAATGAAGTGTCTGCTTGCTAAATGTAACCCTGCTCTCTAACAGTTCTAATTCACTGTCTAAAGAATACCTGTTGCCAGCCTTATAAAGCTCTTGCAATAACTTCACTGTTTAGTTCTTGAATAGTTTCTCTAAATCTATTGGCCTTATATAGACCAATAAATCTTATGGATAACTTTGTAGCTAAATGGTAGGATCACATTGCTTTGCATCACTTCTGTTTGCTTAAGCAGGTGTTTACCTGCATCATCCTTTTGTGGTATGTCATTATAAAATGGAAACTGAGGGTTGATAGTCAAGTGACATAAATAATTTTCATGGTAAAAATAGATACTCTCTTCAGAGAGTGTCACTTCTGTTGCAGAGACAACTAGATGGTGGTCTATTTCCTCCTTTAAATCTGTTGGTAGTGTAGGTTGATTTGAAAAGGTACAAACAATGTCTGCAACAAAGCTGGTGTTCCTAGCTTTCTCTTTTTGCCATAGGCAGGATTCTCATGCCTGGTTTTAGCAACTAATGCTTGGAGGTATTCTCATCTTTGGCTTTCAGATTGCTAAACTCTTTTCAGTTACGGTTGCCCTGCATGTTGCAGTCCATTCTGTCAGCTTGCCACACTAGAAATGAGCATTACTCATGTCAAAGTGGCAGTAGTTGCATAAGCGTGTTGATCCCAGGATTAGAGGCAATATCTTATGCTATCTAATGGGGTTCCATAGAATCTGTTCTTTGGGCTTTGTGCTCTATCCGTTGACTTGGAAGGGGAATTCCTGGTAAAATTTGATTGGGACAAGAGTTGGTAGAGTGCTGAATGACAGGTAAGCTTTAGAGATTTTTTTCAGATGTACCTAGCTTACCAATGTTTTTAGTACAAAGGTACAAAGGTATGACATCTAAGTAATGTAGGTCACACTTGCGGAATGGAGAACTGTATTTTGGAAAACTGAGCTGGGAAAAACTCGGGTCTTGGACAGCCACCTAATGTAAGCTCATAGCACCTTGCAGTGGCTAAGAGCAAATGTGATCCTTAGAATCCATTGTGTGCAGTGGCAGACCTATATTGGGTTAGCATCTGGTTCTGATCAGCTTTAAAAGGATTGCTGATTGAAAAGAATGGTTCAGACTAAAGAACTTGCCAGTGAGAGACTAGAAGCTCAAAACTATTGATCCAAGGAAGTCAACTTGATCAACATACAGATAGCTATGTAGGCAAGAGACTTTGGCTAGTAGAGTGCTAGTTAATTAGCAGGCAAAAGCAGAGCAAGAGCCACTGGCTGAAGGTAAAATACCTTAAAACTAGAAATGGAGTGCAGCTTTTTAAGAGTGTGGCTATCTAGGGATGTGAATTCCGTTGCAGCATGTTTCTAAACTGTTCTGCAGATCAGTTAGGAATTGTACCTGAAGCAAAAGTCTTAGTGAAAAATCTCTGGCCTTTTAGTGAGAATAGGGCCTTCATATGATCTGTGTCTACCACGGTGGAGATCTCTGTCCTGTGAGACTGGACATGCTTACCCAAGGAATTCCCCATCTCCCCTAGTCATACATTCCAGTGGAATCATGCAATTGATATCCATGCATGCAAGGAGACACCTCTTACCTAGGTCTGGATCTTGGGAATGCCGCTCTCCCTGCCAGAGGGGAAAACATCTTTCCCTGGATCTCTTCAGCTGTACGTAGGACATCTCCGGCGGGGGAGGGGCCTCTCCCCCCCCCCCCCCCCCCCCAGCAAACCAACATCCTAGTCCAAAATAGCTTTCTCCCACAGGCAGGAAAAAGTCCCTATTTTAAAATTAATGGGAGGGATTGATAGCCAGGCCCTGGTTTGCTAAACCTTCACCCATCTGTGGCCCTTCTGCAAAGCGGCTGTTGCCTGTTTGTTAGGATTTTCCTGTGCATGGCCTGTCATGCAATATCTTTCATGGCTACATTCGCAGCACAGGGTATTGTTTTCTGGTTTGTGTTGTGACCTTTGTTCCTGTTTTAATGTTGAGCGACCAGAACAAAGGGTTTTGGGTTAAGTGTTTGCTTCAGTATACTAGCTATTGTGCTTTCCTGAGATCAGCGAAGGGGGCAGCCTAGGGGAGTCCACTGATTTATTTCCTGGATAAAGCACCAGTGACCAAACTTGCATTCCCTTTGACACACTACCTGGGAGCACCAGGTTACATCTGAGCACCTGACCGTTACACTAACCCCTTCCCTAGCGATAGAAATGTAGCCGTGTTAGTCTGGGGTAGTTGAAGCAAAATGCAGGACAATGTAGCACTTTAAAGACTAACAAGATGGTTTATTAGATGATGAGCTTTCGTGGGCCAGACCCACTTCCTCAGATCAAATAGTGGAAGAAAGTAGTCACAACCATATATACCAAAGGATACAATTTAAAAAAATGAACAAATATGAAAAGGACAAATCACATTGCAGAACAGAAGGAGGATGCGGGGGGGTGGGAAGGGGGAGGAAGGAAGGTAAGTGTCTGTGAATTGCTGATATTAAAGGTAGGGAGAGTGGGATGTTTGTGAGTTAATGGTATTACAGGTGATAATTGGGGAAACTGTCTTGATAATGGGTGAGAAAGTTCAAAGACTTGTTAAGTCCTTGTCCGTAAGTGTCGAATTTTAACATGAATGACAGTTCAGAGGATTCCCTTTCAAGTGCAGATGTAAAAGGTCTTTGTAGCAGAATGCAGGTGGCTAAGTCATTTAGAGAGTGTCCTTTCTGGTTAAAGTGGCAAGAAACTGTTTTCTCTTTGTGATCTTGTCTAATATCTGTTTTGTGGGCATTAATCCTTTGGCGAAGTGTCTGAGATGGACAAACATCTCAGACACTTCGCCAAAGGATTAATGCCCACAAAACAGATATTAGACAAGATCACAAAGAGAAAACAGTTTCTTGCCACTTTAACCAGAAAGGACACTCTCTAAATGACTTAGCCACCTGCATTCTGCTACAAAGACCTTTTACATCTGCACTTGAAAGGGAATCCTCTGAACTGTCATTCATGTTAAAATTCGACACTTACGGACAAGGACTTAACAAGTCTTTGAACTTTCTCACCCATTATCAAGACAGTTTCCCCAATTATCACCTGTAATACCATTAACTCACAAACATCCCACTCTCCCTACCTTTAATATCAGCAATTCACAGACACTTACCTTCCTTCCTCCCCCTTCCCACCCCCCCGCATCCTCCTTCTGTTCTGCAATGTGATTTGTCCTTTTCATATTTGTTCATTTTTTTAAATTGTATCCTTTGGTATATATGGTTGTGACTACTTTCTTCCACTATTTGATCTGAGGAAGTGGGTCTGGCCCACGAAAGCTCATCATCTAATAAACCATCTTGTTAGTCTTTAAAGTGCTACATTGTCCTGCATTTTGCTTCCCCTTCCCTAGCTGTATCCATGTAAAAGTCACACCCATTCCTCTGAGGGATTGGTCATGTGTGTTCCAATATAGGTGTGCATGCAGCATGCACGTGTCGTAGGAAGTTTTTCTCATAGTATCCTTAGGGCCAGCAGGGAGCCCCGTGGAGTGGTGCCGGTATATCAGCCTATATATACCCCTGCTGGTCCCTATATCCACTCAGTTCCTTCTTACTGCCATGATGGTTGTTGGAACAACCCTCAGCTTGCCCTCGAGTTGTTTTCCTTGTTAATTCCTCTTCCTTGTTATCAACAGTCTTCAGTTAAGTACCTGTAAATCTGTCTGAAAAGACTTTCCTTTGTGTTTACTCTTTCAACCTGAGGCGGTACCATGCTCCCATGGCAGGGCATGCCTGGCCCACAAGGCTTCAAGCCCTGTAGGAGGTGCAGCAAGTCTATGCCATGTAGTGTAGTGCCTGGGGGAATCTCATATAACATCCGCGTGCAAGATTTGCAAAGCGTTCATGGCCAGGATCAAAGGAGTGTGAATTGTGGCTTAAGGCGCTTCTAATGCAGGCTGCACTCTGGCTGGCACAGGGGCCCAGCAGCGCATCGGGCTGGGTGCGCAACACCTTGGTGCACCACGTCTCTCTGGGACCGATAGGGCCAGGTGCCATTCCCACTTGCCAGGACCGTCTAGGAAGAGGCAGCTTGATAGGGGTCAGTCCCTGCTCAGGCACATGCCCTCCATGCACTTTACAGGGGGGCATGTGGTGCCAGTCAGCCCACAACCCGGACCTTCTAGGTTGGGTGACTATCCTTATCAACAGGGTGCCATCCCCCCCAGACAACTTCCCAGACCCCTCCCGGAGACTTTAGAGGCGCAAGAGTACTCATGGAGGAGTCTCCCCTCCACCCACCTTGCCACCCTCTAGACAGCACAGGGACGCTCGGCACCGCTCTCCCTCCAGGGCACCATGAGAGTCAGCACACAAGGTACGAAGCCACGTGCCCTATGCCCTGGCATCGTGGCAAGCCTGAAGCATCATGCTGCAGCACATTCGGCGTCTGCACCACCATGGTCTGCATCAGACTATTCTTCCGAATCTGAAACGGAATTGGCATGGTCATCAAGAGCTTTCAGGTCCCGCTCATGGCACCGCCCTTCTCCGCAGCGCTTCCAACAGCAGTGGGGCCGGCCGAGCCCGGTTCCAATGCTGCGACAGACTTGGCCTCCCCGACCACCTGGGCGGTGGCCTTTTTGGACTTCCTGGGCTTACCATCAGAGCCAGGGCTCCAATCTTCCCAGACCAGCCTCTGTTGCTTCAGGCCCGTGGGTCCCTCCATTGGCTACTCCTCTGGTCTGATCTCCCACGTTGACGCACTCATTGCCTCTGGGCCAGTCGTCCTCTGGCTCAGAGGGGAGTACGGCCCCTTTAAGGGACCTACTCTGCTGCCTGGTTCAGAGTCTGGGGTCCAGGCAGACAAGATCACAGAGGACTCTCATGGAACCGTCGACATCTTGCAGGCCGATACCTCATCCAGAGTGGCGTTGCCTATCGACAAGATGGTCGCCAAAATTTCAGCAGCCCTATGGCAGACCTCGGCTTCCATCCCGTCCACAGATAAGCATGCAGAGCGGAGGTACTCATCCCTCAGGAGGATAACGAGCACCTCTTCTCCCACCCTCCCCTGGCTCTCTGGTCGTACGGCGATTAACCAGAGAGAGAGAGGCGGGCAACCCGTGGCTACCCCAAAAAACAGACACACCAAGATGACAGACTTATTGGGCAGGAAGGTCTACGCCTCCGGGGGCATCCAATACTGGATTGCCAACCGGCAGGTCCTTCTGTCCAGATATGGCTATAACACCTGGATGTTGATGGCCAAATTCGTGGACTTACTTCCCCGGGACTCCCGGGCTGAATATAAGACCCTTCAAGAAGAGGGGAGGGCGATTTCTCGAGCAGCATTGCAAGCAGTGCTTGATGTGGCTGATGCAGCTTCTTAGGTCATGGCCACCGGGGTTGTCCTACACCACAGTTCAGGGCTGCAGGGCTCAGCGGTGCTGCTGGACGTCCAAAATACACTCCAAGACCTTCCTTTGGAAGGCTCCTCACTCTTCTCAGAGCAAACCGACCAGCGGCTACATGGCCTGAAGGACACGAGAGCCACATTGAAGTCCTTAGGCCTACGCATTCCTGCCACTCAGAGGCGTTCGTATGTTAACAGGAATGCTCCTAGAATGCCCCCGCAAGGCCTACACCCTGATTACACCCAACGTAGGGGCAGGGGTAATAACGGCAGGAACAACTGACACCGCTCACGCCCAGTCCAGGGTTCCAACCAGGGGCCCCCCAGCAAAGCCCCTGGATTCCGACGGGTTTTGGCGGGACCCCCTAGGGCCTTGTTCCAGTCTCCTCATTTGCCTTCCGGGACCTCTTATCCTGCTTCCTCCAGGCCTGGCAGTCAGTTACATCAGACCGCTGCATCCTGGAGATAGTGGACTCGGGCTATGCTATTCCCTTCCTCTCGCCCCCACCTTCCCAGGCCCCTACCCTCTCTCTTTTCAGGGATCCCTCTCTTGAGCCTCTGTTACAGGAGGAAGTAATTCACCTCCCCTCGTTACGGGCGGTGGAATGTGTTCCCCCGAGTTTCGGAACAGGGGCTTTTATTCCTGCTACTTCCTGGTCCCAAAAGCAAAAGAGAGTCTCCACCCTATCCTGGACCTCCGAGCCCTAAACCTTTTCATCGTCAAGAAAACATTCAATATGGTGACTCTGGTGTCCATTATCCCCTGCCTAGCACCCAGAATTGGTACGCTGCCCTCAGCTTGAAGGATGCTTACTTCCACGTTTCGATTGCGCTCTTCCACCGCAGGTTTCTACGGTTCACCGTGGGTCAGGACCACTACCAATTCACGGCCCTTCCTTTTGGCATTTCTATGGCTCCCTGGTTCTTCACCAAATGCATGGTGGTCGCCAAGTGGCCGCCAAGCTCAGAAAAAGGGGAGTCCAAATTTTCCCTTATCTGGATGATTGGATCCTCGGGGGGAGTCCGATACCCAGGTGAGAGACCACATCATCATAGTCTGCGAGCTCTTTCAAGAACTCTGTCTCCTCCTGAACCTGAACAAATCCACCTTAACTCCCACCCAGACAATAGAATTTGTGGGTGCCACCCTGGATTCCCGATCCCAGAAAGCCTCTCTACCCAGCGCCTGTTTTCTCACGTTGCAGTCAGCGGTCAAGTCACTTCAGAGCTTTCCGGTGACCACCGCCCGGACTTGCATGCACCTGTTGGGCCTAATGGCCACCTGCACCTATGTAGTGCAACATGCCAGGCTGCGCATGCGCCCACTGCAGACGTGGCTATCGCAGATCCACAGGCTGACTGTCCACTCCTGGGACACGGTGTTAACCGTCCCCGCACATGTTCTCCTTGCACTGGAGTGGTGGACCCATCAAGCGGAAATCTGCTCAGGAGTCCTGTTCTCCCGCCCAGTCCCGTTGATCCAGCTTGTAACAGATGCGTTGGACGCTGGCTGGGGAGCCCACCTCGGAGAGCTGCACACCCAAGGCAGGTGGTTCCCCCCGCGAAACCCCCTGCAGATCAACGTCAGGGAACTCAGAGCAATCCGACTGGCTTGTGCGTTTCCCTTCCCCAGTTGAGGGGCAGGTCGGTCCTAATCCTGTCGGACAGCACTACGGCAGTAGCATATTTAAACAAGCAGTGTGGGGCCCGATCGCCCCCCCCTCCCCGCCTGTGCTCCGAGGCGGTCCGCCTCTGGGAGCTCGGTATAGGGGCTGACATCCACCCGATGGCCTCGAGCCTCCCGGGCTCGCAGAACGTTCTGGCGGACAGACTGAGCAGCTCATTTGTGAGCCACGAACGGTCTCTGCGCTGGGACATCCATTTTCCGCACCTGGGGCTTTCCCCACCTGGACCTGTTCCGCCAAGTGTCCTCGCTACTGCTCCCTCATGGGTCGCGGCCAGGGTTCCCTGGGGGATGCTCTCCTCCTTCGTTGGCCTCGGCCTCATACGCATTGCCCCCAGTCCACAGGGTCCTGTTGAAAGTGCAGGAGTTCAGAGCATTATTCATCCTAATCGCCCCAGCAACATTGGTTCTCGCCACTCCTCAGCCTCTCGTGCAAAAGCCCCATAGCCCTCCCAGTAGTACTGGACCTCATATCCCAGGAGTCAGGCAGACTTCACTGCCCAGACCTTCAGTCCCTTCCCTTGAAAGCATGGAAACTCCATGGCTAACGGCTCAGGCGCTCGCTCCAGTGCTCTCAACGATTCCAGGGAGTCCTACCGGGTAGCAGGAAACCCTCTACTAGATCCACGTACCGCGCTAAGTGGAAGCAGTTCTGCTCTTGGGCGTCCCGGGAGAGGGTACACCTGAGATGGACCCCGGTCCCCTTGGTCCTGGATTACCTGCTGGACCTCAGGTTCCAGCATCAATCTTCCTCCTCCATTAAGGTCCACCTGGCGGCCATCTCGGCCTTCCACCCAGGGGAAGGGGGCAACTAACCCGATTGTTACCAGGTTCTTGAAAGGTACGGACAGGCTCTACCCCATGTCAGACAACCCATTCCCCAGTGGGACCTGAACTTGGTCCTTTCCAAGCTAATGGGGCCTCGTTTGAGCCACTGGCCATGTGCTTACTCCTTCACCTATCATACAAGATTTTCCTCCTAGTGGCAATCACTTCCGCAAGGCGGGTATCTGAGCTTAGGGCACTGATGTCAGATCCCCCTTACACGGTGTTTTTTAAGGACAAGGTTCGGCTCCGCCCCCATACGGCTTTCCTGCCAAAGGTGGTCTCTTCGTTCCACGCTTCCCAGGATATTTTTCTGCCAATCTTTTACCCGAAACCGCATGCATCTGGGAAAGAACAAGCCTTACACGCGGTAGCTGTACGTAGGGCGTTCACCTTTCATTTAGACAGGACCAGATGTGACGGCGCGTTGGGGTTCCCCCGACTCCTGCACCCCCGTAATGGCACGAACAGACTCCACTAGCCAGTAAAACAGAGGGAGTTTATTGCTTCTCCAGGATACAGCACAGCACAGATGTAATTTGGTTCCAGGGCAGGCCTAGCCTAGGATGCCTCAGCCCCCCTTGATATGGGGGATACTGGGCCCCTAAATTCCAGCCCCCTTCCCTAGGCTGTCTCCTCCATGATCCCAGCCAGAAAACTAACTCTTTTCCAGCCCTGCCCCCCAGCCAGGGGCGGCATTCCACCTTCCTTTGTTTCTCCCCATGGGGGGTAGCTGGTCAGACAGGTTGACTCACCCCCTGCCCTGCTGGGTCGTGGTTCAGACAGCAGAGGTCGCCCCCTGCCCAGCGTAGCAACAAACAAGGCACCAGACTGTTCCAAAAATCACCACAGCTTTTTGTAGCCATCGCGGAACGTATGCGAGGCCAACCTGTATCCACCCAGGGAATCACCTCATGGATAACCGCCTGTAGCAGGGAGCGCTACTCCCTAGCAGGCATATCTGCCCCTTCCCTTAGGGCACATTCCACAAGCATCCATCACCTTCACAGTACAGATCCCCATCCTGCACATCTGCAGGGCTGCCACATGGCCCTCAGTCCACACGTTGGCCAGTCGCTATGCCCTCCCACGTCAGGCCAGGGAGGATGCTACCCTAGGAAGGGCGGTCCTTAACTCCGCCTAGTTGGGTTCTGCTTTGGAGTCACCTACATGGAATGCACGTGAGCAATCACTCGAAGAGGAAAGAACGGTCACTTTCCTCGTAACTGTGATTCTTCGAGATGTGTTGCTCATGTCCATTCCAAATCCCGCCCACCACCCTTTCCGGAAATATACCGGTAGAAGGAACAGAGTGAGTGAGGGGTATATATGTGCTGATACACCGGCGCCACTCCACGGGGCTCCCTGCTGGCCCTAAGGATACTGCTGAGGGAAAACCTTCCGACGCCGCGTGCATGCTGCATACGCATACCTATATTGGAATGGACATGAGCAACACATCTCAAAGAATCACAGTTACAAGGTAAGTAACCGTTCTTTGCCTTCCCCCAGGTAGTATCTTTGGAGATAGCTGTATTATATTATGTGGCATATGCATTATTGTGCTTCACGAGATGGGGGATGATTAAGAAGAGCTACTTATAGGGATGAAAACAGAAGTGGGCTATTCTCCCTGGAATTGTAAACCATTCCAGAGATGTTCCACCTCCTTGGTGGTTTGCATATGCTGATTCAGCTGGGGTTTCCCCAGGCACAAAGAACAGGCTTTTGGCATAAAAGGCTGAATTGAAACTGACAGTGGGGTTTACCTGTTGAGTCGAGACAGGCTTGGAGCGCTAAGGAGACCTCCCGCCTTGCAAGACTGACCGTTACCACAGCCCTAGGAGTTGGAGTGACCTCAGGTAAGCTTTTATGAAGTCCTTGTGTTTTTAGTTCTTTCAAGTCACCATATACGTAAACAGTGGCTTGAGTGCAGTGGAATGTACTTCATAGGCAGTGTTTGTACCCTGACTGTCCTTCTGGGTCACGGAGCAGCATCCCCTCTGTCTGGTCATCAATTAATTTTCCTAGTAGTAGAGGATCTTGTCCCAGAACCAGGGCAAATTGGAAAGGTTCTGAATGTTTTGGCCTGTTCACAACGCAGGGAGACGTGCACACATGAACATCTCAGCATTTTATCTCATTTACCCCTCTGTGTGTCCACAAGAAGAGGTTTGGAACATCATGCTCTCCTAGCTGACCTGCCTTTCGTGGGCATCTGCAAGGACAAGATTTCCCGTGGGACTCGCACTACGTTTATACCCAGGACGTGACGCCGTTCCATCGAAGCCAAGGACTCACCTTCTGGTGTCTTTTTTTCTTAAAACCGTGTTCTTTTCAGATGGAGGGAGCACTCCATGGTTTGGATGTGGGAGGTTCCTTGTGCTTCAGGGCTTCCCCCAGGCTTCCTGGAGCCCATATGGAGAGGATTAAGGAGCAGCTAGCATCCTCAGCTAATTGCACATAGAATTGTGACTGCATTCAGCTCCGCTCCAACCTTGCCACGGACTCCTCACTGTGAATAATGGCTCAGCCGCTGCATGTGCTTCCCTCAGCAATGTTCCGCTAGCAGGTACCTGCAAGACAGCGAGGCTCTCGTCCCTGTGTTCCTCCCCCTCCCGCCAGCCCTCATCTCTGCCAGAAGCTGGGAACAGGTGATGGTCCGGGTCATGGTTCTTCCCTGTTGTGTTCGCTCCTCCTGGGGCCCCTGGCCTTGGCCGCTGGTGGAAGGCAGGGCATCGGCCTGGACCGACCTTTGGTATGACACAGCCTGACTGTTCTTACAGCAACACCAACCTTAGCAAATGGGCGTTAGCATCTTTGTCCAGCTGATCCAAAGTCCTACTGCTTGTAACGGGCCGAGGAACAGTGCGTGGCAGGGGCCTATACAGCCTTTCAACCCCCAAACAGAAGACCACACGTTGTTGGGCAGCACTGCAGATTAATAGACCCCTTCTCTCCCCTCCCATCCCCCCGGGTTTTTATTTCTATTGGTGATGCACATTTACACATGCCTCTGTGCACATAAACATTTATTCTGCACAAGGGACAAGTTCGCAGGAGCATGGGGCAGGTAACTGACATTTTGCTGTATATACTGAACACGGGCCACTGGCTGTGATTGCCCAAAGGCCTGCGCCCTTGCCAGACGTTCTTTCAGTTGTCATGTGGCTTCTCTCTCCGGGACCCCCGGAACACCCCTTTGCGTTCTTCCTGCTGTCTCCTGGGGCTGCTGAGTGCAGCTGTGGCCACAGCTCATCAGTTCCCCTGGTTCTACAGGCATTTCAGCTCACTCCAAGATTTCAAACGCTGGGTGAATTTATCAGGCCGCAGCATGCTGCAGAAAGCAGGCCCTGAGCTGGGCCCGCCCCAGTCTTTCCGGTAATGCCGGAGTGTGTTAGTCAGATGACTCTGGTGTGATTCACATGCCCCTGCCTATGGGCTTGAAGCAACTCGCCTGCATTCCTCTCTGGATCTTCTGCCTGCTGCTTGTTTACAGCCCTGGTGGGCAGTGGTCCGCTTGGAGCATCCCAGGAAGGGGTGCTGCCCGCTTCCCCACATGCCATCCTGCTGCTAGTGCATTTCAGCCCTGCCCTGGGGGTGGAGAGAGGGCGGCTGTGAGGTTTGCCAATGACCAGAGGCCCAAAGAGGGGTCCTTCAATCCAAGCATCGGTGCTGCAGCTTCACCTCCCACTGGGGCCTCCGGGCTCAGCTGTTCTCCCTGCACCAGCCTGTGCCCCCTGTGCCAGCCTGCCCCTCCCCTGTACAGAGGTGCACGTCACCAAGAGCTGCTTGCCAGAGACTGTTCCTCCAGACGAGTCGCGCTGGGAAGGAGGCAACGCTGCGATGCGGCCGTTCTGCTGCAACCCTCGCGGGCTCCCTGCTTTTTGCTCCTCGGAGGGAGCCTGGTGCACCCAGCGAGTTCTTCCCTCTTCCTGATCTCTGAGCGCAGCCCGGCCAAGCGAGGTGCGGAGCGGACCCTCAGCTGGCTCTCGTGGGCCCTGCTGGGGGAGGAAAGCCTGGGTCTGTGAAAAGTGAGTCAGCCAGAAGACCCAGCGCAAGGGCTGCAGTAGCCAGCACCTCCAGCAAACGACTCACTCCGCTACGCCCTCTCGGGCCCCTGCATGGGGAGCCGTGGTTCCCGACAGCGGTATCGGCTTGGCCAGCTGCTCCCTGCACCGAAGGTGCCGCTGCAGAGTCAGCCCAGCATTGCCCCCACCTGCGCCAGGACTGCGCATCTTCCAGCCGGGCACGTGGGGTCCACTGGCCACCTCCCCCGCTATGCCCCCCTCACAGGGCTTGGGCCCTTCACCTGTGGGGCTCTCAGCTCCCCTCAGAGCGCAGGCCCCCGGCCCATGCTGCTTCCTGCTGCTGCAGCTGTTCCTAGCCGCTGCGCTAACGGGCCCTGCCGCCCTGCTCGGGCCGCCGCGGGGCTGGAGAGGTGTGATGGGAGCTGGGCACGTGCCAAGGCCACAGGGCTGTGGGGGTGAGTCACCGCGGGCTGGGCCCCTGGCGCTGCAGCGATGGAGCCTCCCTGGCCGGCTCTGGCCATTCCTCCCTGGCCGCCTGTCAGACGCGTCCACGGCTCCGGGCTCACACTCCTGCCCTGCACCCGGGCCTGGGAGTGCGGGGGCGGGGCTTTGAAATCGGGGAACTCGACTGCGCCATCCTGCCTCAGCTGTTTTACCACTTGCTGGGGGGGAGGGGGGGCTGCAGCCAGCCCCTCCCCCCCAAGAGTCCCAGGGCGCTTTTCCCCGTTCCCTCTCCGGACTGTAGGGCCGGGGGTCAGGACCCTCCTCCCTCAGCCTCCCTGGGCAGCTGCCGGTAGCGCAGGATGGGTCCCGGCCCCGCGGTTAAATGAGAGCCGCAGGCTTGTGCTTTGCCCCCTTTTCATTTTGGGGCAAGGCCTTGCCCCCTCCCCCGACAGCGGCCTGGGCTGCTTTGGGAGCAGCCGCGCGGGTGGGGCGGGTTTGCCGGGAGGACCCTGGCACCGGCGGGGGCTCCACGGGCCCAGGGGTCGGCCAGGGCTTCCTGTGTCCTGGGCCGCCTTAGTCCGAGGAGCCACAGAGGGGACACAACTAAGCAGGCTGGCACGCTGAGGCTGGCAGGCTCTCGGGGGCACAATGCTCGGGGGGGGGCCCTGCAGCATCCTCAGGCGCGACCGGCCCCCACGCCTCCCAGAGAGCACACCAGAGCCAGTGCCCCCCCCACGCGTGTGTGAATAAACATGGCCCCTGGGCTCCGTTCCTTCCCCCCCCTCCAGCACACTGAGGCTGGAGCCGTCCCATGGGCGGGGCGGGGGCTTGCCGGGGTGGGGGTTGCTGCTGCCCGAGCCAGGCCCCTCCAGACGCTGGTGGCTCTCCAGGCCTGTCGGCACCAAAGATTCCGCTGAGCCGTGGGGGGGAGGGGCTCGTGGGGGGGTTTCCCCTTGACCAAGGGGCTCCCCTCTGAGGGGTTCCCCCACAGGCTGGTCCAGGCAGGCGGTCAGAGGGTGGCTGTACGGGGTCTCAGCCCCTCGGCGCTGGCCTGGCCTCCTCTCCCTCTGGACACACGGGGGTGTCTGAACAGGGAAGGGGACAGGGTCCCTGCCTCGAGGGGCAAAGACCCCCCCTTCCCCGGAGAGGGGGCAGCTCTGCGATTGCGGTGCCTGGCTCAGTCAGCCCCGGGAATCAGGGCCCCAGGCCACGCTGGCAGCCTGAGCCCCAGCAGAGACTAGAGCCCCTACCACAGGGTAGCCTGGCTCCCCCTCGGCTGGGACCCTGGGAGCAGGCCGCCTGGGGAGGCTGGACTGTTGCACAGGCAGCGGGAAGCCGTGTGCTGGACCTTTACACGGCTGTAGCCCCGGCTCTGTGGCTCTTGCTCCAGGTCTGTTCGCAAACCCGCCCCGGCCCGGCCTGCCAGGGCGCCGTGAGAAATGGCTCAGCCCCAGCGCTTGGCTGGGCTCCCTCGGAGCAGACGGGCCGGAGGTCCCCTTGCACCCACCTGGAACCTGCTGTGCCCCGGCGCCTTCTCCGGGAGCCGATGCAGGGGGAGACCGCTTTGGGGAGGGGAGGGAAGTGGCCGGTCTGCATGTGAAGAGCAGCGGGGGAGGGATTTCGCGCACCGGGGACAGCTTCCTGGCTGCTGGAATAGAACCCTGAACGGCAGAGCCGGAGCCCGGGAGGCTGTGCAAGACTGGGGGACCCCTTCCCTCTCCGGCACAGGGTGTCGTGGAAAGTCACAGCTTGGCCTGACATCATCCCTCTGCTAATCTGCCACCCCCAGGCCTGCAGACACCGAGGCAGCTCAGCTGGATTCCTTCCTGTGTCTGCAGCAGAGGCCGGCTCCCATCCCAGCAGGGCACGGCGTGCGCCGGCCCCACACCCGGATCTCTCAGCCCCGCTCCAGAACCGTGGTTGGGAGGCCGAGGGCTGTCTCAGCAGGTCATGGGACAGGCTCATGTTTCCACGGGGGCCTGGGGAGAGAGCTCCGGGTCGTGCTGGAGGCTTCTCTCAGCAGGCTCCTTCTCCCCCCATCGTTCCCCAGTTAGCCCTGGGGTGCGGGAGCCCGAAACCAGCTCTGCTCCCTTTCCCTGCCCTGTGCCCATTGCGGGGCCTGGTGGAAGGGTGGCAAATGGCACCTTTCCTGCCTTGTTCACCGAGCGGGTGGCGAAGCCACAGCTGCCCGCAGGGCTCAGCGGCTCCCCGAGGGAGGACGGGGAGGGGGGGGGTGATTGAAGGGCCGACGCTGGAGGCTATTGATGATTCTAGCCCTGCCACGGTGACGCGCCAGCCCTCGTGTGGCACGTGAAACGTAAGAAACCAGCTTGCTGCAGTGCTTGGGCACAGGCCCGGAAGCTCCAAAGTTAAGGGCAGAGAGGACGGGGTAGGGGCCGGCTGGCATGAGCCTGACAGGCACACGGACCCGTAATGCCTGGTCAGCACAGAGATCCTATCCATGGAGTGGACATTTTGGGGGCCTCGCTTTCCTTGCTTGCCTGGCACTGCAGTGCCCCAGTGCTTGGCTTGCTGCCCCACACTGCCTGGTGCTGCAGTGCCCCAGTGCCCCACACACAGCCTGGCACTGCAGTGCCCCAGTGCCCCACATGCTGCCTGGCACTGCAGTGCCCCAGTGCTTGGCTTGCTGCCCCACACTGCCTGGTGCTGCAGTGCCCCAGTACCCCACACACAGCCTGGTGCTGCAGTGCCCTAGTGCCCCACACACTGCCTGGTGCTGCAGTGCCCCAGTGCTGGGCTTGCTGCCCCAGCATCAGACATAGCCACAGAGCCGTGTTTCCCAGGCCGGGTGCGACGCAGATGCGGCTGCACTCGAAGGATGACATCAGCGCCGTGCCGGAGAGCAGCCCGCCCGGCGGGAGGGTACAGTTCGTGCCGAGAAGCGGCTGTCTGCGTGCGCTGGCGCGGGGGTCTCTGGCTGCGGGGGAAGCTGGGGCGGGCTGGCGGAGGAGCCGGGAGCCTGCAGTGCCTCCTGCCCCGGGGGATTTTGGCTGTTTCACGCATGGGCGCGTCTGTCCCCATTGCTGCCTGTTGGCGCTGGGGCCCGGGCAGCCCTGCGAAGCGGTTTCCAGCTCCTGCTGTTGGATCCGGCGGCTCTGTCCAGGCCTGGAGAAGCCCCTGGCAGGAGGCAGTGGTGCAGAGCAGGCGGTGCGGGAATTGGCCGGGGCGGGGCAGGACATGCAGCTGCAGCAGTGGAAAAGTACCGCTCCCCCCAGGGGCTGGCGTTCTGCGGCGCAGTGGCGGCCGGTGGAGCAGCGGCGCCATCGAGTGGTCGAAGGGGGTTTGTGTCCTCAGTGGGCGAGCTGGCAGGGCCCCTCTAGCCTGACCTGCGCCGCACAGGACCTGTGTGCAGACAAGGCCGTCCAGCGGGCTCACTGCAGGCCACTCCTGCCTGCCCGGAGCCTGCAACGCGCCATCCGGCGGCGTTAGCCTAGTGGGGACACCTGGCGCCTCCCCGCCCACCGGGCTCCTGTGTCCCCAGACACCCCCGCCCCGCGCTGCCTCCCCGAAGCTCCGTTCACAGCAGCCATTGGCGCTGCTGAGGCTCTACACGACATAGCTGAGGTCGCAGGCATGCCCCGGCCTAGCTGGCGCTCTGACCACTGGGCCACCCTTCCTCTCACCAGCTTCCCAGGCTGAAAGGACTGATTCTTTGAGCTGTTTCAGAGAACGGGGGCAGAGGGTTTCCGTCGCAGGCGGAGCTGACTGCCAGCGCGGCCAGATCCCAAATCCCACCCCGGAAATCTGGAAATTAGGGGAAGAACGAGGAGATTAAAACGATCCATTCTGGCTCGGTTTCCGTCTGCCGGTTTCTGCGGCTGCCGGCGCCTTCGCGCTGCCTCTGCCACCGTAAGGAAACAGGCTTTAAACGCCTCTGGGCAATTCTGGGGCTCCGGGAGGTGGGGCCTTTAGAAGAGACTCACCAAACACCCCTACGGGCGGGGGGGCATGTGGCACCTTCGGGCTGCGTTAGCCGTTGCGGGCGACGCCGTCAGTTTCCACGAGCCGTGCGAGGAACGGCCACGTGTCTCGAGCCCCCACGTGCCCCGCCAGGCCGGAGGCAGGTTGGACGGCTGCCTCCCCGGAGAACGGCAGGGAGCACGCCTGGCTTGTGGGCTAGGTTAGCCGCTCAATGGGAGCTGGTTCAGAGCGCGATTAAAGGATTAAAAACCTGCCCGGCTGGGACAGCGGCCAGGAGCTGCAGCCCTTTCGCTTAAGAGCTGCTCGCGGGGGTGACTCGGGTCTGTGGGTCTCTGCCTGGGAGCAGTTCTTTCGCAGCGAGCTCCCCAGCCTACGGAAAGCCCGGGGCTGGGACATGGAGCTGGACTAATCCGGGCTGGGAGCGTGTTTTGAACGGGGGGTGGGGAGGGGGAATTAAGCCAGTGGGGAGTGTCGGTCAGTGACACCTGGTAAATGAACACAGGGTGTTTTTCTGAGCAGGAACCGTGGCCTGTGTGGGGCGGGAGATGGCAACGGTCCCTTCCCGTCCCTTGAGTGCAGGGTCGCTGACTCCCCTGGGTTGGGGGAGGTGAGAGAGGGGCCCTGGGACATTAAACCCAGGCAGGGCAGGATTCTGCACCTCCCTCGGCGCAGGGAGCAGCTGCGTGTTGCTGGAGGGTGCGCCTGGGCCAGGCTGGCTGGAGTTTTTTCATTTCAGTCCCCTACTCACCCAAACTCACGCCCCTTGGGCTGAAATTTGCCAGACTCGGCCTCTGCTTCTCAGGTCAGTTCCCACAGAAAGCGTGAGCCACCTTCCGCAGCGGTGGGGCATGCGCTGGGCTGCCTCGGTCCGGGAGCAACACCCCTAAGGGGCAAAGCGTGGCTCAGGGCTGGGTCTAGCGTGAGAACACCGCTGTTATGTGCAGGGGGTGGGAGGGGGGTTGCACCTGGGGCCCCCTTGGGCCGGATGCTGCACAAATGCAGCAGAGACGACTCCAGCCTGTCCCACCCTGGCACCAACAAGGCACGGGGCAGCATGTTGTGCACTCGGCTGCTGCCGCAGGACTGTAGCGGCTCTGCCAGCAACGCAGGGGCCCAGCGGGCCCTCCATCACCCGTCTGACCCTGCCCGGGTGTTAGAAAAAAACCTGCCCCCCCCCCCTCCCCAGTGAAAAAGTTTGGCCAGGCTGCTCTTGCTATAGTGGGCTGCAATACTCCTGGGGAGAAACCGGCCGCACCCGTCCTGCACACCATTGCCTTTAGAAAAGGGAAGGTGTGAGAAGGGGAAGATAGCCTCAGACTCTCCCACCCGTCACCTTGGCGTGAGAACTGCCGGGCTTACCTGGTCGCATGAAACCTGCACAGTTTCGACCCAACCCCCGGGACACAGACCCCCACTTGGTGACCGTTGGGCCGTATATGGTAACATGAAAGCGCGGGAAAGCAATGTGCAGGCTTGAGGATAAATACCCATCGCACGATTCAGTCGAGGAGGTCCTCGCAACACACGTACCACCGTGCGTGTGCCTTCCCGTATACTCCAAAGCGCTGCCGGCCTGATCAACCGACCAGCCACCTCCCCCGACTCTCGGGCGTAACCAAGGCCTCCGCAACCGAACCGATGTCTTTGAAATGTTCCATGTGCTGTGCACGTTGGTATGTAGGATTTGATTTCTGTGTTGTATAAGCTTAGTGTTGTAGTTGTTTTGGGTAGTACATAGAGTTTGTAGTTATCACTGTTATTTAATTAGTGTAGCTGGATATCTTTAGAATAGAGACTATTCCCCTTGCTGTTCCCATCCTTATATTTTTGACACGTTTAACTAGAAATCGTAGAATAAATATAATAAATACTGTAAATTCATCACTGTCACGGTCAATTAAAAATCTTAGACTAAATACTGTAAATTCATCACTCTCGTAAATAAATATCTTTTATTTACTAAAATGGTCCACCTGGTTCTGTCCTTCCCCCTTGGGTATGCGTCATCGGCCCTGTGGTTCTCGCAGCACAGGGGACCAGCGAGACGATGGGGATAACAAGCTGCCGTCACAACACGCCGCTTGCTGGGTCACTGGTGACCTTCTCCCACCACGTCCGGCCTTTGTCTGCTGCAGGGAAATAATCGCCCTGCGCCGCCACCCAGACCCCTTCCAGTTCTTGCCTCTTGACCTTTCCGTCAGCTGGCTGACCCGAGCTCCTTGACCTTTGCGAGCTGGCACTGCAATCCTCTTCAGCAGCCCGTCTCCCGCTGCTCAGCCTCCGCTTGGAAGTGTGGGCATGTAACCACCACCGGGCGGATTTGAACCCAGGACTCCTGGCGCTTAGGGTAGGAGCCGCTACAGCTTGAGCTGGGGCTGCAGAGCTTCCTTGCTCTTATCTCTGGCTGTGAGTGGTCTACGCGCCATTCCCTGGCACAGACACCCGCCCTCGGTGTGCGGTTACAGACGCTGTCTGGAGACGGGCTCAGCTGGTCTGGCTAGTGGAACCGAACCCGGGACCTCTGGCGCTCAGTGGCTCAGACTCGTTCTCGCAGTGCTGGGACAGGCCCACGCCAGCAGCATGTGAGTGACCCTGGGCACAGGGGAACCGGAACCTCCTTGCTCCGTGTCCCCCTGCTTATCCAGCCCAGGGAGCTCACAGGAAGCTGATTATCCACCGGCTCCCGGCGCCTCGAGGCCTCGTTCCACCAGGCTCGCGGCCTGAGCTTGTACTTGAATGGCTCTGACCTGCCTCCGCCTTGCTTCCCTCCCGCCAGGCCCCGTGGCCTCTGCAGCCGGGACCGATTTCCCTGCCGCTCGCTGTTCCGAATCTCCCCGTGTCCCTGGCAGCAGCCAGGGCTGGTTTCCCTACTCCGGCCCCCCAGCCAAACCGGCCCCCCAGCCAGTGGGAGGAACTCAGCTCACTGGGTGCAGGGAAACATGGACCCGCAAAGGCCTTTTCTTGGGACCCCCACACCCAAGTGGGGCTCAGGCCAGGCCAGCCCGGTGCCGACAGCACGGGGGCTGGACGAACGATTCCTCCTCTGGGGAGGCGCATTCACCGCCTGGCCGGGAGAGCCCCTCCCATCGCTCCAGGGAGCGGTCACACGACTCGGTGCGGCTGCCGTGCAGACGTACCCTGATGTGTCGGGAGCAGGGTCAACGCCCCAGCCCCAGCTGTTAATCCCCTGCTTTCCAGAGTGCCCATGGCAACCGTCCGCAGCCCCTCCCGGCACGTCCCTTACCCAGCCCCGAGCCAGGCCGGGTCTGGTCCTCTCCCGCCAGCCTCCCGGGCCGGCGCTTCTAGCCTCCAGGTGCTGGTTCTGGGCTCGCTACGGGCGGCCGTGCAGCCCCGGGTCCCTGCGTGAGCCTTGCTTGGCGTGAACGTTGCTGGGCAGCGAATTCCGGGCTGTGGCCGAGATTCCGGGCAGAAGGGACCTTCGCGGGGGCGGTGCTGGATGCGCTGCGGCAGCGTATCCCTGATACAGGACCGGACCTCAGCTCGTGTGACAACAGCCAGGTACGTTGCTGCACCAGGATCAGTGTTGGGTTATGTGAGGCCCATAAACCTCCCAGCTCTTGGGGCCAGGAATAAACTTGGCCTGGCGCTACCACCGCGGACCACGAGGGGGCGCTCCGTCATCAGTGTCAGAGGCCCGATCCTGAGCAGGAGGGAGCCAGTCCATCAGTCCTTGTGCAACACAGCGTTTGTGCCAGGGCTTTTAGTGCAAGGTTCACCACTACGGCTCTGCGTGCTGCTGGTGCCACACGTAGCCCAGCCCTACAGGAATAGCCGTATCAGCTCGGCACCTGCCTGCTGAGCTCCCCAGAAACCACCATGCAGCCCCCACGCTGACCCCCCAGCACCAGAACCTCCCTCCATCCCATGCCCCCGCCGTACCGTCCGGCGCACGCTCCCTCGGCCTTGCCCACTGACACCGCCTGGCTACCTCCACCCCACTCGGCATCCTTCAGCCGGCCGGACCCCCTCCGTGTCGGAGAAACCAGCCTTGCCCCTTTTCCTATGGGGCCGATGCCCATGGGGGGGCAGGTGCCCATGTGGGGAGGGCCCTGCCGAGCTCCGGGTCCCTGGCAATTTGAACCAGGGCACGTGGGGGGAGCCAAGACTCGGCTCTGGCTCATCTGGGGGGTGCGTCCAGGGGGGGTGCAGGCCAGGGTGGCGTCTCCGGTGGGCCCGAGAGGGTAAGTGACTTGCTCAGGCTCACACTCAGTCTGTAGCAGAGCAGGGACTAGGAACCCAGGCGCCCGATGTGCAAGACGAGTGCACTCACCATTGGGCCACGCTTCCCATCTTGTCCCCTCCCTCCGACACTGCGCTGCTGGGGAAGGAAGAAACCGGCCCCCTGGGGAGGGAGAGCTGGTCCCTCGCGGCACAAACCCGGGCAGTGCTTAGGGTCACCGGCAGGAGGAGCTGGCTCAGCGTGGGGAGAGGCCAAGGGCCTAGGAGCGTGTCAGGCCGGGGCCCACGCGGGATCTGACAGCGATTACACTGCTCAGCCCCTTCCTCCACGGCCCCCCACACTCCCGGGACCCCCCTGTGGTGCGGCAGGGGGGGTGGCGGGCACCTCTGTGCAAGGCAGGCGTCCCTCGGCTCCCCCTGCCAGCTGCCCCCCCGTTCCCCTCCAAAGAGCCCCGGGGCCAGGCTGGGGGAGCCGCGGTGCCGTGTACCTTCAGCCAGGCGGCTCCGCCATCCAAGGCCTGGAAGCTGCCCAGCTCTGGGCTATTTCTGGCCTGGCCTGGCTGTCGCTGGGGGGGGGACCTGCCCACCCAGCAGCACCATAACTGGCTGCCTGCAGCTGTCCGTCTGCCCCAGGGGGGGGGCCATTGGGCGGGCGGGTATAAAAGGGCGCCCGAGGCCGTGGGGTGGAGCTGTGGCCACCGCCAGCAGGGCACGGAGCTGGGCTCGGGCGCCGCCCTCCCTACCCCCGCGATGCCGCCCCACCGGCTGGTGATCGTGCGCCATGGCGAGAGCACCTGGAACCAGGAGAACCGCTTCTGCGGCTGGTTCGACGCCGACCTGAGCGAGAAGGGGGCGGAGGAGGCGCGGCGCGGCGCCCAGGCCCTGCGGGAAGCAGGCTACGAGTTCGACATCTGCTACACCTCGGTGCTCAAGCGGGCCATCCGCACCCTCTGGGCCATCCTGGACGGCATCGACCAGATGTGGCTGCCTGTGGTGCGCACCTGGCACCTCAACGAGCGCCACTACGGGGGCCTGACCGGGCTGAACAAGGCCGAGACGGCCGCCCGGCACGGCGAGGAGCAGGTGAAGATCTGGCGCCGCTCCTACGACATCCCCCCGCCCCCCATGGACGAGCAGCACCCCTACTACCGGCTCATCAGCAAGGTGAGGCCGGCCGGGTACCGGGAGGTGTGCTGGGGGGCGTGGCACCCGCGTCCTGGCAGGGTGACTTCCTGGCGGGGGGCTGCTGAGCCGGTGCGGGGGGGGGACACCGGGCTGTTTGCTAAGCACAGAAGGAGCTGGGGGGCGAAGGAGGGGGCGGGAGGGCACACGCTGGCCTGGGACTGGGTGGAGGCCAGGTCGGGGTGCGGAGAGACACTCAAGGCCCCCCCGAGCAGCTGGACCAGTGCAGCTGCTGCCCGCCCCGGGGTCTGTGGCACGAAGCCCCCAGCCGCTGCCTGGGATGGGCACGGGGCCTTCGGGGTGAGCGGCTGCCATAGGGCCAGGCATGGGGTCCCTGCGCTCGGCCCCCGCCAGCCTGGCCCCGCGGGGTGTCTGGCTAATCGCTGGGCGGGCGGGTGCCCGTGGAGCTGCATGGGGCACTTAGCGCTGGCCGGGGGCCCTGTGCCTGGGGTTTCGGGCAGCTCTCAAGCTGCGGGAGGGGGCCGGCAAGGGCGCCCTGGGGCTCCAGCCCCCCCGGCCACAGGCTCCCGCTGGCTTTGGGGCTGGGCCCAGCTCTGGTTCCGACCCGAGCAGCCGCCTCCCCACACCGCCCCCACCCCCGCCGGCTGAGCCCCCAGGGCTCCTTGATACCCCGCGGGGCCCCTAGAGCTACCAGGGTCTCTGCCCTGCCCCCCAGGAGAGGCGCTACGCAGGCATGAAGCCCGGGGAGCTGCCCACGTGCGAGAGCCTCAAGGACACCATCGCCCGGGCCCTGCCCTTCTGGAACGAGCAGATCGCCCCCCAGATCAAGGCCGGCAAGCGGGTGCTGATCGCCGCCCACGGGAACAGCCTGCGCGGGATCGTCAAACACCTGGAGGGTACGCCCCCCCCCCGTGTGGCCCAGCCCCCCCCAGCGTGGCCCAGCCCCCCCCGTGTGGCCCAGCCCCCCCCAGCGTGGCCCAGCCCCCCCCGTGTGGCCCAGCCCCCCCCCCCGTGTGGCCCAGCCCCCCCCCAGCGTGGGGAGCCCCCCGGGGGAGCGGAGCCGGGAAGCAGCCTGTAGCAGCAGGGCCCAGGGCACTGCCCCCAGGAGGACCCTGGCAGCCCAGGGGGCAGCTGTGAGCCCAGGCCCTGGAGTAGAGCGATTGCTGAGGAGTGGCCTTTAGCTGGGCCGGGTGCCAGGCCGCATGTCCTCCCAGCTATGTCCCCCCCCCCCCCCCCGTGCAAGGGCCCCGGGGCTCGCTCCTTCCAGTCTTGGCATCTGCTCCTGGGGACACGGGGGGGGGGAGGGAGTGGGCCCCGTTTGCTCCTGGGGACACGGGGGGGGGAGGGAGTGGGCCCCGTCTGCTCCTGGACAGTGGCTGCAGCGAGGGCTGCCCAGGGATGAGCGGGGAGGGGAGCTCCCCCTGCGGGGCTACCTGGCTCTTGTGTCAATGCTGGGGGCGCGTCCCGAGAACTCTCCCGTGTTCAGGGCATCGGGGGGGATGGGCGGGCAGGAGACTGCTCGGCCGAGCGGGGCGTGCCCCCAACCCATCCCCTCCCCCCCGATTAGCAGCAGGGCTTATCCACCTTGAGACCTGTCACTAGAGATGGGCAGGGGGGAGCTAGGTCTAATAATGGGCATCAACTCCTCCGCCCCGTGCCTCGGTTTCCCCTGCTGCAACATGGGGCTGCTAGCCCAGGGCGGGGAGGCCTGACCAGCTGGCAGGTGAGCACCCTGGTGCATTGATCAGCTCCTCAGCTGGGAGTGGGGGGGGGGGAGGCTAGGAGCGGGGGGGGGGGCTAGGAGCAGGGGGGGCGGTGACCCACTGCCACTGAAGGTTGTTGCTATTTTGAGGCTGGCGTCACATTTCCAGGCTCTGGGAGAAGCCTGGTTCTGTGCAGACCAGCCGGGATCCTGTTTCCCCGGCCTCCCCGTGCCCCGGCCCTAAAGGTCACGGCAGGAATCCAGAGCCCCGACCCCTCCCCTCACACCTACCCCACAGCCGGGCTGGCGTCACCAGGAGCTGCCCCGCAGCCAGCTCCTGCCCTCCCCCACAGCGCCCCCTGCTGGGAGAGGCTGGGGCTGTGTTTCTGTCTGCGCTGTCCCAGTGGGAAAATGCCCGGGGTCCCTGCCCGGCGGGCGGGGGGGGGGGGGGTCAGCTGGAGCCAGAGGCCTGTCTGATCCCCCCGCCCTGCTCCCCCAGGGATGTCTGATGCCGCCATCATGGAGCTGAACCTGCCAACCGGGATCCCCATCGTGTACGAGCTGGACGAGAAGCTGAAGCCCACGAAGCCCATGCAGTTCCTGGGCGACGAGGAGACCGTGCGCAAGGCCATGGAGGCCGTGGCTGCCCAGGGCAAAGTCAAGAAGTGAGGGGGGGGGCCAACCAGCGCAATAAACCGGTGAAAACCCGCCTGAGTGAGTGAGGGGGGGGCTGGGCACATCCTGGGGACCCTCACCCGGCGGCAGAGGGGAAGGGTTGGTGCTTGGCAGGCCGGGGGGCTTGGGGCTGAGCAGGGTCCAGATGCAGGAAGGGCAGCTTGGGGGTCAGGCTGTGCTCTCCCTTCCCCAGCGGGAGGGGGAAGTAGGGCTGGCCCAGAGGCCCAGTGTGGATATGAAGTGCCCTCCCCCCCAGCTGGTCCCCTCCAGGCTCCAGGCTGGAAAAAGCAGGGAGCCCTTGGATGGGGCCTGGACCTGCCTCTCCTGGTGACTCTGTTGCTGGGCAGGAAGGCGGAGCCCCTGCCGGGGCTTGGCACCGCTACCGGGCCGGGGGATCGGAGCCTGTGTCCATAGGCCGCCTGCAGGGTTTGAACTCTGGGATCAGCACAAAGCACAGAGCACAGCCTGGGAGCTGAAGGAAGAACCCCTGCGCCGGCACCAGTAGTAGGCTGTTCTCCATGGACCAGCCACCATAGAGGGCCCCAGACTGCACCTGAGTGGGGGCAGCGAGAAGTGCTTGTCCCAGGGCGAGCAGGCAGTGGGTGTGTGGTGCCATGTGGGCAGGGCACGGCTTGGGGCATGCCACGCAGAGGGCCCTGCCACAGGAACCTTGTGGGGTTGCAGCCTGGGCCAGAAGTGCGGGGCTGTGCCGGAGCTAGGGCCCTGCTGCCAGGGGGGTGCAGGATCTCTGCTCCCATGGCACCCAGCATCCAGCCGCAGCCCCGCCCGGGTCGGGGTTTGGGGCAGGACGGACCCTCCAGCCTTTACCGTCCCTGGCCACGCGGCTGCGGTCTCCGGCCTGGCCAGCAGGCGAGGCAGCAGCTGCTCGCACAAGGAGCTAGGATACAGCACCCGCCCCGGCTGTGCCGTTTGCTCCAAGCAAGTCAGGGTCAGCACAAACCCTGCTCCAGGGTCCCTGGCAGGGAGCCGGCTGGGGTGTGGGACATGGCTGCCCTCTCAGGGACAGACCTGGGCCTGCCAAGCTCTGTGTCACTGGCCCTGGCCTGCTGACGGCTCCTCCCTCGGCTCAGGTGAAGGACGGGGGCTGGTGGAGTCGGGTCCTGTCCCCTGGACCACGTGCGGGGAGCAGCAGAGAGGAACTGCTTGTCCACCCATCCTGACATCCCGCCTCCCAGCTCCGCTCTGGCCTTGCTGCTGCCCTCGTACTGCTGGGCACGGGGCAGAGGGGCCCGCTGGTCCCCATAGCATCCCCCTGACAGGGACCATGACACCAGGAGAAATCAGCAGAGCGCCCCCTCTTCCCCCCCCCCCTGCATCTGCCTGGTTCTCTCCTTTCCCTTCCACCCTTCCCCTGCCTCATGCCACCTGCACCCCCCCCGGAGCACCCGGCCAGGCCCCTGGGCCCCTTCTCTCTGTGCGGGCAGCTGCCGAGCCGGGAGAAGGTGGGAGGCAGCGGTTCCGGCCTGCCGGCAGGGGGCATGCATTGGGCACGTGGCCACGGTGCTGGAGATGCTGTTCTGGAGCAGATCATGCGCCGGTGTCCAGGGTCCCAGTCCCGGCTGGTGCCTCCCCACTGCGACGCTGGCACCTCCGCCGTCCCAGCCCTCGGTCCCAGCGCAGACGGGCCCCGAGTCGTCATGACATAAACAGGGCGGCCAGCCGCTGAGCCGGAATTCCCCGTGCGGATTCGCCAACGCTTTGGCTTCCCCGCCGCCTCCTGGGGGTGGCTGAGACTCCGCCCCAGGCCTGCATCTAAACCACAGGCCACTGGGGACTGGAAATGAAACTGATTCCCGGGGGCAAGGCGGCCGTCGCATGTGTGGGGGCGTCCCTCCCCGACGGTGCGCCAGTGTGACGGAGTGGGGATTTCGTCCACTCTTGTAGCCACTCTGGTTTTGTATTCACCAGTGGCTTTGTTGTGCCGTGTGCGATTCCGACTGTCCTGTGCTGCTCTGCAGAGAGAGAGAGAGTGTGTGTGTGTGTGTGTGCGTGTGCGTGTGCGTGCGTGTGTGTGTGCTCAGTGCCCAGCGGGGGACGGGGTCTCTGGGGGAGGACTCCTGAGGGGAGGCCCGTAGGGAATGACCCAGGCTGGCCTGACACCTGAGCTAGGTGGAGGATTCAGTCAGCTGATGCATGTGCCAGGGCTAGGGGAGGGAAGGCTGGATAGAGAGTGTCTGGGAATGGTTGGCTGGCTGGAGGGGGTGTCTGGGGATGGATGAACGGACAGAGGGGGTGTCCAGGGACGGGTGGCTGGCTGGGGATGGATGGAAGGACAGACAGAGGGGGTGTCCAGGGACAGCTGACTGGGCATCCCCACCTCTCCAGCTCCCACAACACAGTGCTCCTCTTCCTTGGATTCTGCTCCTTTCGCTCTGCCAAGGGGCGGGGTGGCAGGCCTGGGCAGAGGGGGCCAGTGAGCGGAGGCCCGGCGGTGGCTGGCGAGGCTGGCAGCGCCCTGGTTTATTCCCGCGGGGTGCTGTGCGGGGAGGACAGCAGAGCAGGAGCCCGCCGCACAGTGCCGCGGAGCCGTGTGGTTTCATCGCCAACTGCCGGAGAGACAAGTGACTTGGTTCTGGTGCCCAGGTTCCCTCGGCAGGAGCGATCAGCAGGGGCAGAGGAAAGCAGGAGCTGAGCCCTGGCCAATGCAAATGGGAAACAAGGCACCTGTATTTATCCAGCGCTGGGGTGGGTTCCCCATCACAGATCCAGCTGGCTGACTTTCAGGGAGGTGCCTTCGTTAGATGATGGAAATTACTGGGCTCTCTGCAAGGCAGGAGGGCCGGGACAGGGTGGGGCATGGGATCACGTCCTCCCCCCCCTTACTGGCTGTAGGTTGAGCCACAGAAGGGGGTAGAGGAAGACGCAGGGATGGGCCTTGGGGAAAGGACGATGCAAGGCAGGGCCACGAGGGGCCTGCACAAGACGCAGAGAAAGGGGGGGGCAACAGTGGGGCCTTAAGGGGGCAGAGTGATGCAAAGGGGGGCCATGGTTCAGGCTTCTGTGGCCCCCGTTTTTAGGGTGCACCTGTTGCTCTTGCTACTGGGGTGAGTTAAATTCTATGGCCCATGGTACAGGAGCACATAGGGGGCTGCTGGGGGTCTGGACAGCCAGGCCCGGCTCAGGGTGGTTTGGGATTGTAAAAAAAGCGCGTTATTTGGAGACTTCTGCCTAATCGATCAGCAGGGAAACAGCAGGCGTGCGGACACCGAGATGAACGGGGCAGCTCGCGCCCCTGGGACAACTGACTCCGGTTGGCTGCCGGCTCAGGGCGATGCCGCTGCCTTGCTTTGTGTGTGTGTGTGTGTGTGTGTGTGTGTGTGTTCTGGGGTGTGTGTGTGTGTGTGTGTTCTGGGGTGTGTGTGTGTTCTGGGGTGTGTGTGTGTGTGTGTGTGTTTTCTGTCAAATTCCTGCTACGAGATAACAGAATGTGTGGGACCCTCACCCTCATCTTGAGGCTCAGGAGTGCAGGCCTTCCCCAGCGCAGCCCCAAAACCACCTGGCCTTCCCTGCAGCTGTTGCTAGGTTGCATTGCAAGCAGACGGTCATCAGCTTTACACATTTCTCAGCTGTTCCTGTTCCCAGTGGCAGCTTCCTAATGCAGTGGTCCCCAGTGTGGTGCCTGCCAGCGCCATGGCGCCCGCCGGGCCATTTCTGTGCTCCCACTGAATGATCGGGGCTGGCCCCTAGCCATTGGCGGCGTCGGCCCCGGGCGTGCAGCACATGGGCGGCCCCACCACCGGGCACGCGGCGCATGGGGCTGCCGGCTCCTGGGCGTGTGGCACAGGCGCCAGCTCCGGGCATGCAGCACATGGATGGTGATGGCCCAGCCCCCAGGCGCGCGGGACATGGGCTGTTCTGGCCCCGGGCGTGCAGCGTATGGGAGGCCCCACCCCTGGGCGTGCAGCACAGTTGCGGCGCCAGCCCCGGGAGAGTGGCGCATGGGTGGCGCCAGCTCCAGGCATGCAGCGTATGGATGGCCTCGCCTCAAGGCCCGTGCGCGGCCCCGCCCCCGGCTGCCCGGCATGTGACCAGCCCTGCCCCTGGGCGCCCGGCAGCCCCAAAAGGTTGGGGACCATTGGAATGCATCCCTTGGTTCCGGAGCCCCCTTCCTCCATGCCAGGGGGGTGGGCATCTCCCAGTTGCATTTCTCCCAGAAGAATCACACGTTTCACCCCACTGGGCTTGCCTGGCATTGTTTAAGATCGACTGGCTAACTCGTCCTAGAACTAGTGTAGACAGGCACCTTCTATTGGAACGGTAGCTGGTCCTGTTAAACCTTACATTGACCAGGGAACACGTCACTAAACACCTGCTCTAGGGCTATGTCTAGACTACGGAGTTTTTCTGGGATACCAAAGGGAGCCAGGGAATGCGTCTGCTCTTCCGACATTTTTTGCGGAAGAGCAGATGCGCTCTTTCGGAAGCCCTGTATTCCTCATGTTATGAGGAAGAAGGGCTCTTCCGAAAGAGGAGGTTTTTCCGACATTTGGCCCTGTGTAGAGGGGCGACATTTCGGAAAAGCCTCTTCCGAAAAACCAACTGGAAAAAGGTGCGCAAATGTGGAGCGCAATGTGCGAAACTTTTTCCGAAAAAAGTGGCAGTCTAGATGTAGCCTAGGACTCCTACACGTTAACAAACGTTAAAACCAGACCTTTCTCCTGGGGCACCTATGGCCTGAGGCTCGGCTCAGCTGACGCATAAAGCTAACACTGTCTCTGCTCGTTTTAAGAAATGCTGGCTCACAGGTTTTCAGTATAAACTTCTTTTACCCGTGCTGAGCTCAGAATGCCTCTGCTAGACATGCTGTCAGGGTAAGGCTGGTCAGCCAAGTTCTCTCAATGGCCCAAGCCTGACAGCTCGCAAGCTAACGCCGTCAGAAACCACAGCGCACGTCGGACATGCGACAGTGTCCCATGCTGGGACAAGATGCGTTCCAGTGCAACGGGGGTGCCCCGAGGCCAGTTTGGAGACACAGGCTCACAGGTGTGGGGACATGGAACCCCAATCCACAGAAGCCTTGAAGCTTGGGCTTTGCTGTCGGTTGTCACCTCCTGTGACGGCGCGTTGGGGTCCCCTGTCTCCTGCACCCCGAAATGGCACAAACAGACTCCACCAGCCAGTAGAATTGAGGGTGGTTTATTGCTCCTCCAGGATACAGCACAGATGTAATCTGGTTACAGGAACTGGGGGCTAAGAGGCCTCAGTGCCCCCCTTGAGATAGGGGAATCCCAGCCCTCTCCCCAGTTCCTTCTCCCCTGCTTTCCAGCCAGGAACTCACTCACTCTCCTCCAGCCCTGCCCCCCAGCCAGGGCAGCATTCCACCTTCCTTTGTTCCTCTCCATGGGGGTCAGCTGGCCAAACCAGTTGGGATACCCTCTTTGCATAGTGACTCATTACTTGTCTGCTCGGTGGTGCTACAGACAGCAGCCAGAGAGTTAGCAGGTTATCCCCCACTACGTCACACCTCCCCACACAAAACCATCCACGAATGGTATCAATGCGCTGCCAGGCTCCTCTCCAGGCCGCTCACAAAGGAACCAGCGAAGGCCAGGCCTGGTCAGATGCTCTGGTTTGCAGAGCTCCAGTTCACAGCAGTTGCTGTGCCTGGCAGGAGCAAGGTCTCACAGGCTCCCGTTCACATGCTTTAGTCCAGCCCCACCCAAAGCCACCCACTAGGTTTTGTTTAGCTTCTCAGGTTTGAGTCTATGAAACACAGGTGGACCCAGCTGGCCAGGTCAGATTTACCGTCAGAAAGGTGAGTTCCCTTAGCGCTTGGCAGCCCATGGGGCTTGCAAGCGATGCCGTTGGGTGAAAAGCCCCAGTGTGTAACACCCTTTTGCTCCCAGGCACAGTCATGCTCCAGCTTCTGGCAGCGTTCACTGCCCGTGTCTCGTGTGCCCCTCCCTCCGCCTGGACAGAGGCTAGAGGGTGCCACAGAACAGCATCTGCACCAACAGCAGCGCAGTGCTCTTGGGGCTGGGTTTCTCACGCGGCAAGGGGAGCACAGTGCCGAAGAGCCAGAGGAATGTGATGGGCTCCAGTAGGGTATGAGGAAGCCCAGCAGATGCAGGGGTGGGTGCCGAAAGGGAGGGGGGATCAGAGGTGGGAGGCCGAGGAAGGGAGAGGGTAAGAGACCTTGCTCCCTCTTCCTGTAGTATTTTTAAACTTGCCTGTGACAAGAAACTCAAAACCAGCTGGGTTGGCTCATCAGAAAATCACAAGGCCATGGCAAGATAGCCAGCCTGCAATGCCAGGGTGCACTCCAACGTTCTCCAGCTTCAAAGAGTTGAGGTAAGGGCAGTGGGGAACACAAGGCCCTGAGAGGCATCTGTATCTGCCACCTGGGTTGTCGTCTCTTTAGACCTTTTAAAGGGCTTGAGGAAGAGGGGTCCACATGGCCCCTATGACTGGGCAGGTCAAGCTCTAAGGCTAGAGAAGTCCTCCCAGAAGGCTAGAGTGGCTGTGGAGGAACCAGCCAATCAGGAGCCAGGAGGGTCTATATAAGAGGAGCTGGTGGACTAGAGGCAGATCAGTTGCAGCCTAGAAGAGAGGAGGTTGTGGTGGGCTAGTGGAACAAACGGGACCAGCTCCCTGTGGAGACTGATGGACCTGATGTCTGGTCCTCAACCTCTAGGGAAGCCCATTGGCCTCCCCCAGCTGCACCAAACCAGCCCCCTTACAATGCCCATCCCCAATCCGGTCCCTTTACTATGTCCTAGGGTTGCCCGGTGTCCTGTTTCCGCCCGGACTGTCCGTTCTACCGGACGTGTGAAATGTCCAGTATTTCCTGTTTCCCTCGGACGGAAGCCGGCGGGGACCGTTTCCCCTGCTGCGTCTGGCGGGGCGGGGGCGTGCGGGACCATTTAAAGGCACAGCGCCTTTTTTTTTTTTTTTGCTTAACAACTTTGGTCTCCCCCTTTCTTTTTTCTCAACGGAATTTTTTCCCGTTTTTTGGGGGATGGGGTGGGGGGGGTTCGGTATTTTTTGTTAAACCATCTGGCAACCCTACTATGCCCTGCCCCCGCCCCCAATCCTGCCCCCTTACTATACCCTGCCCCCCTCTTTACTACGCCCCGCCCCTAGCCCCTCAATCCCCGCCCCCTCTCGGGCAGGGAATCCCGGGAACCCCGCCCCCATTCTGCATCACATGACAAAATGGCGTCTGAATCCGTCACGTGATGCTGCGACGCTCTAGCTCCCTACCTCCTCCTTCTGGCCCGCCGCAGCGTCTCCATGGCAACGGCCCCTCTTTTACGGCCTCGGTTTCCGGCCGGAGCGTTGAGCCGCGCGGGACGAGCGGAAGTAGCCGGGGCCGTTGCGGGCCCGGGCCGGAAGTGCCTGTCGGGAGGTTGCCCTGGCAGCGGGAGAGTCCCGGCCTGAGGAGCCTCCCCCGGCCGCCATGGACCTGGCCGCGGCCATGACCGACACGTACGACCAGGCGCTGCTGGGCATCCTGCAGCACGTGGGCAACGTGCAGGGCTTCCTGCGGGTCCTCTTCGGCTTCCTCTACCGCAAGACCGACTTCTACCGCCTGCTGCGGCCGCCGCGGGGCCGCCTGGGCTTCCCGCCCGGCGCGGCGCAGGCCATGGCCCTCCAGGTAGCCCGCGCGGCGCGTGGGGGGGAGGCGGGTGGTGCGCATCCGCGCGGCCCTCCGGGCAAAACTTATTCCGCACGCGGCTGAGAGTGGTTAGCCGGGGGGAGCTGCAGCGGCCTGCAGGCTGGAGCAGCCCCTCTGCACGGTGGGGAGAGGCCGAGGGGGCACTTCCGACTGGAGCGCCTGCCCCTGTGCCCTCTCGAACGGCTTAGCCAGTTCGTTAACTCTGGAACCTACTGACGACGCGACATGGGTTAAAACGAGCGGTTTCACCGATGGGTTGGATACCGAGGTCCAGCCGAAATGCTTTATCCCAGCCCCGCACCCTGTTGCGAGTGCTCAGTCATCTCCATCCCGGCTGGCAGAACCTCCAGCTTCCCCGTGACAGCTTCTCCAAACTGGTTCTGCATTGTTAGCCCGGGAGTAGCTGGGAGACCTGAAAGGGTGGGGACAGCATTGCATTCATTACTCCCTCACACCAGAATTGAAGTGGGCCAGCATTGATCCTTGTCGGCTTCCTTCACGGAGGATCATGCTGTTACTGTTCATGACACTGTCCCCTGAGGTCTTTGGGGGCTGGATCAGGCCCTCATCAGTTGTTCGACTGATGTATGATGGCATTCTTGTACCAGGGTCTGAGTGGGGCCAACTGTGTTACACGATTGGCTTGCATGTGGCCAGTAACTCCTTAGCTAAGGGTGGAGTTACTGTCTTTTTTTTATTTTTTCAAGCTCCTAGAAATGTTTGCTATGCCACAACCAAGTAAAGACCCAGGCTTTGCTCTGAGGAATGGGTGTAGCATAACAAAGTGAGCAGTATAAACACCCTCTCCTCTTTCCTTTACGCTCCTTCCCCTTTGGGTAAGATTGTGAGGTTGATCAGGTCACAGCTGCTTGTTTAATTCCTTTTGTTACTTGTTGGCTGCCTTACTCTCCTGTCATGTCTCAGAGATTGCACATCAAAGATGAGGTTTCTGGAGGAATTGGAATGAGGGGAGAAAGGTGTCCTGGCATATATATCAGTGAAGAAGAGATAAAGGGTGCCAAGGCATAATCTCCACTCTGGCATGATAAATGCAGTAGGTCTGCAAAAGTACCCAAAAAGTACCTTATCTTTCCAGGCTCTGGTATAAAGCTTCCCCCAAAAATCTTAGAAACCTAGATTTTGGGGATAAAAATCCGATTCCACCACTCAAGTAATGATAAGAAAGCCAGAGGAGAGATCACTTGGGAAATCTCAGCCCTATCGTAAAACCAGGACATAAAAATTAACCAATACCAGGTTAATAAAAAGGAAAGAGAGCTTTTATCTTCACCACAATACTCCTGATATAAGCATAATCATTAGATAAGTCACCAATTAATATACTCACGGGGGATTCCACCATGGGCCAAAACTTAGTTATAAAGTAGAGGAAAACCCATTTTTAAATGCACAGACATCAGATTCCTATTCCCAAACCATAAAACAATAAAACCTAACGGATTTATAGATAGTGAAGATTCTTTTTTTGGAGAGAGACATTTTGTCTGCCCCCCCTTAGTAGCTGGAGAGAAACTGCTCTGGGACAAAGGAGGGAAAAACCAAAAATTCCTTTGTCCCCGTTTGAAATTTCTACCTACATTTCTGTTGGCTGCCTGCTACCTGGTTAAGTAAGTGATATAGTTAACTCTTTAGTCCCCAGGCTGCTGGCTAAACCTCATGGTCATGACAGATGGTAAGAGCAGATGAGCTGAGGGTGTATGAAGGAGCACTGCAGAGATGCAGGAAAGGGCAGCATGATGTAAGAGGACGGGAACTTTGTGGAGCACAATGCAGTGGGGAGTCAGTGGATGACACATGGTGGGCAACTTCGTGAGAGGAATGGGTGTGAGAGCGAACTTTGACAGCAATGGTTTGAACATCATGGAGGGAATACGGTTGGTGCTAAAATGCCTGACAGGAAGTGATTGCAGTAGCCAAGGCAAAAGGAGCAGTCTGTGACAACGACAGAGAAGAAGGGGGTGGTTGAGAGACTGCAGCGTGACCTTAGCTTGGCCAAGAGGGTTGGGCTGAAGACCTCTCCTCCAAGTTTCTGTTTCTAAGCTTTGCTTTTCACTCAGAGCTTCTCAGCCTCTCGTTCTGGGTTGAAGCACACACTGTTGGCCTCAGCCTGTTGGCTCTGCGGGCCCATGCTGCTGGACACATTGAGATAAGACTTTCTTTGGAATGCTTACAACTCAAAAATGGTCCAGTGGGTGATGTGTGTATGGGAGATGGGAAGTCCTGGTTAGTTTTTACAGTTTAGTTCCGCGAGGGGTAAGCAAGACTAGTGAGTGGGCCACATAAACGGCCCTCCTTTGTCTTGGAATGATTGCCAGTGGTGGGCAACCTATTCCCCCTGTGGCTTGTTCACCCTCACTCTGCCCCCTCCTTCCACACCTCACGCACTGGAGCCCCACAAAACCTACTCTTCCCCTCCCTCCCAGCTCTTTCAAAGTGCCATGAATCTGCTGGTTCTTTCTCATCCCTGCTTCTGCTCTGCCTCCTTCCCAGAGCATGAACCCCACAGATCAGCTAGTCTCTCTTAGGCCTTAGGCAAGCAGCATAGAATCGACTTGCAGAGAAGAGCAGAAATGGATTTGTGCCTTATTCCTGCGTTGTGATGGACAAAGGCAGCCTGGAATTTATCTTTTTTCTTTGTTTTTAACTTTGAAGTGTTGCCTTCCTTGCCTTTTGCCAGAGGACTCCTTGGAGGACCAGAGAACTGGAGTGGGAGTTTTCTCATTCTCATGTTATGTTTATAAAAAGCACATGGGATCTTTTTCAGGGGAAAAGGCAATACACTATGTTTATTGAAAATACGACATGAAAAGCAACCCTCCCCCCCGGTAGACTACGTTCTTATAGTTACCAAAATCTTCAGAGGGGAGGCTGAGTTAGTCTGTAAAACTTAAACAACCAATAGTCTAGTAGCACCTTAAAGACTAACAAAACATGTAGATGGTATCGTGAGCTTTTGTGGGCACAGCCCACTTCCAGTTACCAGTCTGTCGTGACTCAGGTCAGTCTAGTGACCTGTTAGATTGAACATGAGTGAGGAGCTGAGTTTTCTCTGAGGCACTACGCAGGACTGAGCCCAGAGAACCACCATACTTATACTTGTACGTTCCCATTGGCGTATACAGGTTTTGCAATGTCGTACTGCTGCAATCATCCTCCCTTAAATGGAGTTAGCCTCAGAGTTTTCCACAATTATCCTTTGATTGTTGTCGGGCTTCCCATCATTTTCCCTTGTTTGTCGTCTCACCTTTGGGAGTGTCTGCTCGTCTCCAAAGTTCCTCAGCTCTGCTAATTCATTTAGCCTAGGGCACAATGGATATTTTCTGATCCTCTCCAAGTTTCTCCCACTGTTTGGACCATCTGGGCATCTGAGACATTTTTCATGCTTATCCTTAACTATGCACACAATCTCCGCTCATGCTAAAGAATTTTACAGAGAATTTCAGACAAGACTACATTTTAGAAAGGGTTATATAGTTTCTAAAGAAATAACAAAAGCTCTTACACAACTTAGTTTGCAATGCAGACGAGAAGAACAATTTAATTTGTAATGTTAACAAGAAGCAAGACTTTATAGCAAACATTGTAATAAAACCAGGTCCTAAGATCTAGAACTGACCTTCCTGCTAATCCTGGCAGGGTGAAACAGAAACATACAGAACTTATACATGCAAATTACTATCTAGGACTTATTTTCATCATTATACTTAGTCTTATACCAACGCTAAAAGACTACATTTTGGCTACACTCAGTAGAATGGACTTGCTGTTGTTTTCAGTAAGAGCTTTCACATCAGGTGTCTAGCAGCAGTCTGCGTTAAATGGGTGTGAACAAAAATTGAGCCAAACCGAAGAGTTATAAACAGTCTAACCATCCCTTTCCCACAGGTGCTCATGTTAGAGGTCTCTTGTGATGTCAGTGATCTCATGAGTTCTCCAGGAAAACTAGGAAAGGCAACGTCTGGTATTTCTCATGTTCAAAAAAGACCGTTTAAAAACCCAGATAACTCTGCTGTTTTGGGTGAAAAGAAGGCTTGCCAGGGCTTTATGCAGCATAAAGAAGCAAACAAAACACACATCTATTGTTTCATTTGCAGGCCATGTTTCAATAGAAAGGGGCCTAGCCTGGGCCAGGAGCCAGGCATGTGAAGGGACCACATAAGCAGTGGGCTGATACTAGGGTGGGTGACGGGGCACTCAAGGAAGCTGTGTGAATAGCTCTGTGTCCCTCTGCCCAGCAGCAGTAGCGACTCTCTAGCCGTCCTCCTAATGCTGCTGCTGTTGACTCTCCCACTGCAGCAGCTTCACGCAGCATCCCAGGGGCAGCCACAGTTTCCATAAAGTGGAGCAAAGTGCAGCTGCTCTTGCTTTTGCTATAGCGTTGCGGTGTTCAGAAACCCTGGGTCCCGACATTGTGCACATGATATTGCATTATGGTGCTCAGATCCTGTCCGTGCTGCTCTGATGGCAGAAAGGGGGCAAAAGCCCTGGGGAATCTTTAGCACAGCACCAGCATGGACAGCCTCACGCACCCCCATGTGCAGCACCTGCCAAAGAGACGGCTGGAGAGTAGCCAGAGATGGGAGAGGTAGTCATTGCAAGAATTCTTGAGCTTCAGAGAAGCCCATCAACAACTGGTGCCAGCTTCTGTAGGTTGGAGCAGCCCTTGGGGCTGTCCTCACTCATGCTAGGAGCTGTGTGTGATGGCGTGTCGAGGAGCCCCCCCACCCTGCACCCCTGTCCGCAGCCAGATGTGACTCTGTCAGGCTGTAGAATAGAAGGTTTATTTGCTTCTCAGGGATACAGCGCCGCACAGGCTCAACGTTGCCACAGGAGCCAGGGCAGGCCGCCTTAGTTCTCTTCGGGGGAAGGGGTTCACAGGCCCCTGAACCCCCCGCTCCTGGACTTAGTCTGCTTCTAGGGTTGCCAGATGGCTTCAGGAAAAAATACCGAAAAAACCCCACGCCAGGAAAAAGTTTATTGAGCAAAAAAAAAGGACCCCGAAAGTTAAGCCAAGCCCAAAAAACTGCCATCTTGCTCCCTGCGCCAGGCCAGACAGCTCCCCTGCGGAACCTGGTAATCACTAGGGCTGCCGGGCTGCCTCCACATTGAGTCAGACAGCCCGGGATTTTCGCCTCCTGGCTGGGAAAATATCAGAAAGTACCGGACAGTTTAGGTGTCCAGTATTTTCTGAATTTTTTTACCGGACAGGACGCAAAAATACCAGACACCTGACAACCCTATCTGCTTTCTTCATGCTTCCCTCCGCCAAGACTGCCCCAACCCCCAGCAGCTCAGCCCGCAGGTAGCCACACCCCTTGCTTTGTTTCAGGTTCCACCACCTAGGCCAGCTGTCAGGCTGCTGGGACATGTCTGCGTGCCTCCCCTCAGGGACCATCCCCCGCTGGATCCCTCACACCCAGAGTCTCTGCAGACCAGCACAGGCCAGTAGGGGTCACCCACAGCACAACACAGCAACCAGTGTGGATCCAGGGCCACAAGAGGGTACAGCACACCCACTACATCACATTGTGCTGCTTGCTGAGGCACCCCAGAATCCTGTGTGTGCGAAGGTGAGGGTGCACGCCGTGGTGAGACCCAAGGCGTGGTCAGAATGTGGCCCTTGGGGGGGACGGGTGCCTGCAGACCCCACTGCAGACCTCGTTAGCCTGCACTGGGAATGAGGTAAGTTGCTGTGCATGTGCAGCAGCCAGATGAGGTGACAGACCAGTAAGTGTTAGGGCCCGCTGAGGAGGCAGTGTGTATCTTCTAAATAAGAAACTGTGTCATGTTTCCCCTGGGGTGTAGTTGAGGTCTAATGACTGTGTGAAAACAAACCCCTGCACAGTAGCCTAAATAATTTCCCCAGAGAGAGGCCGTGCTGGGCTCTGGCTTCAGTCGCTCGCACGACGTGCTGTTTCTTTCCCCTAGCCACGGGCATCCGGAGCTGGGGCGCTGCTCCTAATGAGAATGTGCTGCAGACCAGTTCAGGGGGCGTCACTCTCCCTTTGCAGCCCAGCATTTGGGGCCATGTCCTCAGTTAAAGGGCACTGTCTGAGTCCCGTCTCTGGGCGCTCTGCCTGGGGCTGGTTTGTGTTTCATGGGTGAAATGCAGCTGGTCTCCATGAATAGTACGGTGAGTCACTCCCTCGGATTCTCGGGAGGGGCAGTGCCTGGTGTTAGGCTGTGCCTGCATTAAGGTGCCCTTTGCCCTGACGCTTCTCCCGAGGAGCTGCTGGTGGCAATGTCACTCCTTTGGAGAGAGCTCTGCCCTTCAGATGGAGCCTGCTTCTAGCTTGGCTCTGCTGCTGACTCCTCTAGAACTTTGCTGAGGGGCTCCTTAGCTTTCTACTGGCCTGACTGGGCAGCAGGACTGGATTGAGGAAGAAGAGCCCAGTGAGCGGGTGGAACCCACTGCAATGTTAGGGTGGGGGTGAAATGGGTGCAGCTGGCGAAGTAGTCAAGCCCATGGGGGCTGGGGAGTGGAGAAATTGCAGCTGAAGAGGAAGGCAGGCCTGGTGCAGTTAATTGCCCATCCCTAGGCCCCTTTTCTGATCGCCCATCCTCAGTGTCCTCCGGTTCTGCTTTCCACATGCAAAGAGCAACCCCAAATCTTTTCTAGTTTAGTCTAGCTTTGGGCTGTGTCCTAAATTAAAGCGCACGACCCGAGCCCTTTGAAAAAAGAAGGAACTAATGTTCTGCTCTGTGTGGGAGAAGCTCAGTGTCACTATAGAGCCATGGTGAGCTCCTTTGGCGCAGTGATCTCAAGGAGGCTTCCTACTTAGCTACAGGCTGCAGAAAATGGAAGAATATATTTGCCCGTTCTTGTGTCCCCTACGAATCTCAGTTCTCCCTGCTCTAGGCATGCATGCTCGCTTTCACCTGCCTTTGCATCATGTGAGCCGTTTCCTGTTCAAAGCAGAGTTCTACTGAATTGGTGTCTCTTCTAGTCTCAGTGCCTCTTAGTCTGTTCTCTCACCCTGGTGCTTTTTGGCTGAGAAGCCAATTGCTGAAGCCATCTTAGGCTTTTTTTAACCTAATGTCAGGCTGCAAAGCCTACACCATGGCTGTGTCTACACTGGCGTGATCTTGCGCAAAAGTGGCCACTCTTGCGCAAAAACTTGCTGCCTGTCTACACTGGCCACGTGTTCTTGCGCAAGTAAACTGATGTTTACTGATGTTTACATATGTTCTTATGCTTCTTGCACCAGAACTCTGACGCTCCCGCTCAGGAATAAGCCCTTTTGCGCAACTGTTCTTGCGCAAGAGGCCAGTGTAGACAGGCAACATGAATTTCTTGCGCAAGAAAGCCCGATGGTTAAAATGGCCATCAGAGCTTTCTTGTGTAAGAGAGCATCCACACTGGCAAGGATGCTCTTGCGCAAAAGCACATGCCAGTGTAGACGTTCTCTTGCGCAACTACTTTAATGCAAGAACTCTTGCACTAAAGAGTTTTTGTGAAAGATCACACTAGTGTAGACATAGCCCATGTGTGACTACTTGACTAGTTGCTTTCCCTCTCCCCCTTTGCTTAAAAGCTGGTTCTCCCCAGCACCATCTCTGCCAGGGGAAAGGAGGGACAGGAGAGTTAGAGGCACAGCGGGGGACCTGGCATCAGCTGGGAATCAGCCCTTGGTCCCCCACTGCGCTTCTGCCTTTTAAATGTAGTAAGAGCCAGGTAGCTGTTACGACATTTAAAAGGCAGAGCTGCGGCGGGGTTAGCTCCCGGGGCCAGGAGCTAACTCCATGCAGCTCTGCATTTCTTCTCCTTATCAACTAATCGAACGGTCAATGGAAAGTCTACCGACTACTCGATTAGCTGATTAAACAAAATGTAACATCCCTAATGTGTGCTTCTGAGCAGGGATGTGGACAGGTAACCAGGAGCAGCCTCCCTCCTCCGTGGGATCCTGCCTAATCGGTTAAAAGGGTTTAACCAGTTAACGGATTAACCGGGCTTTTGCATCCCTACTTCTGAGACACACGCATGTAAGATGTAGATTGACGGCCTGGCGGCCTGCTCGGTTGCTTGATTTACTTTGTCTCTTTCAGGCATTCAAAAGCTTTGAACAACTGGCCCGTCAGGACGACGAGAGGAGGCAGCAGGAGCTTGTGGAGGAGATGAGGAAAAGGGAGGAGGCAGCAGCGGCAGCTGAGAGGACGCAAGTGCCCGCCGTGGCTCAGGAAATTGAGATTGACTCAGCAGCAGAGCCTGCCGCTGGCCCAGATGGTGGGGCAGCTGTCAGGCCTCAGGAGTCCACCGCAGCAGAGGAGCCAGCCGAAGCGGTGGGCAGCTCTCCGGTAGCAGAGCCCCCAGGAGCTGCTGCCCCCGTGGAGTCCCAGCCACCTGCAGTGCCCAAGTAAGGGTCTCTGTTAGTCCTTCCCTTGTGTCTGTTGCAAGCCTAATGGTGCATTCTGAGTAGGGGCAGGTGACGGGGTTAGTGGAGGCTGCTCACGCTCCTCCCCACAGAGAACGCTGCTTTGTTTGGGCTCAGGGCAGCGCCAGCAGCACACCGATTCAGAGAAGCATGGCAGAAGCCTTCAGTTTGGTTACCTTTGCCCCTTTCTGGGCACTTCAGTCTCTGCTCTCTCCTCTGTAAGCAGACGTGGCTGTTAGTGTCTCCCTGTTCACAACACTTCCATGTGGTGTTGGCTTAGCAGGATCGCACGGCCTTCAGTCACCCAGAGTCTAGGGCCACACAGCAATGTGGGCATGGTCCTGTGCTGGTGCCTCTCCACTGACTCTGGTACTAAACTGCCTTTCAGTGCATTGGGGAAAATCTGAGCAGCTATCCCATAATGCCTGGGGGGGGTCTTAGATGCCCAGCTCTGATTTGCTGTCAAACTCCCCCAGTCCGCTGTGAGCACTCTGCAGCTGTGCCCGGAGAGCAGAGACACCGGAGTGGTGCACTTTGGGAAGTTACTGCACAGAGAGCTGGGAGCAGAGAGGATCAGCCCAAGTGGTTATACCAGCACAGGTAGGGCCCAGTTACTCAGCTAAATAAATTACCTTGTCCCAGCCAAGGCTGCAGGCACAGGTACCTGAGAGCTGATTTACCCTGTGGCCTGTTGCACAAGCCACGTATAAAGCTCACAAAACCCCTTGTGGGCTGCAGTGTCAGCACCAGCACATCAAGTTGTCTTCTGTTGTTCTGGGGTTTCTAACTGCCCTGTGGCATATTCCCTGGCTCCGGGCACGGCCAGTGCGTGCACTGCAGAGCAAAGCTGGACTCTTCCCCCCTTGCCGCCTTAAAACCTCTCTACAGGTGTGTCTTACTCCTGGGTGAGTGAGCTATAGTCTCCTGGCGTGGGCTCCCCTCAAACAATGGCAAGTGACGTTTTGCAAAGCTCAGTCAAAATGTCTCCCTGTTACCAGAAATGTTGTGGGGTGGAGCTGTGTCTATTGCAGCCGGCTCTGCTCCAAGCAATACCCCCCTGTCACTCCACAGGAGCTGTTCTAAGAACGTTGAGTGATCTGAGGTTCCCAGCAGTTGCTGTGCTGCCAGGGCATGTTCTGTGGGGAGCTGGCTGCCCTGCCCAGCCCACAAAGCCCAGGGGATGGGAGTGAGGATGGTTGGGACTGCAGGGCACAGATACTGACAAGACAAAGCATTTACTTCTACATCATCCATTCACATCTACAGCGGATTGAGTGAAAGTTGTTACCAGCTGGTGGCTCTTTAACTGTCTTTTTGAAATGAAATCACGTGATAAATAATGGACAGGAGCCCACTTCATAATGGGGCCTTGTGATCCTATTAATGTCCTCCTAAGGGATGCCAAGAATTGAACGGGCCGCCGAGATTCTAGTAACGTCATGCTGGTTAGGTGGGAGCAGTTTGCACTTCTGTTGCTGGGGCTGTTCTTGTGATGGGGGCTGTCTCTCTCGCTGGTATCTGTTCAGTGACGGGGGCTGTCTCTCTCTCTCTCTGGTATCTGTTCAGTACTTTTCAGCAGCACCAAGTTAACTGTAAACAGCAAAGATAAGGCAACACCCGGCTAGTGAAGTATTAAGAGCCAAACGCAGACTCTCTGGGCTGAATGTTTCCATGTAATCCTCAGTGACAGAGATGCTCCATGCCTCCCTGAGGAGGAGACAGTACCAGAAGAAAAGGATTACCTCAGCTCAGCAGGTTTTGGCTGTTGTGCTAGGGGAAGGGGAGGGGAGGGGATGGGTCGGGTCTCTGATTCATGATGTAGCTTTCCTGTGGGTCGAGAGAAATGCTGCCTGAGGGGTGGAGCCAAAATGTTTTGCCGCCTTGGCTGCTCCCGTTACTTTATTTTGGGTGGATTAAACATTGCCGTTTGAGGGAGTGGGAGGCAAATGAACAGCTCCGTCTGCCCCATGCCTCAGCGCAGAACGTGCACAGAACATCGTTCCTGTGAGTCTGTGGGTGCTAAGAGTTCAGAACTTAGCAGGCTGGGTTCTTTTCTAACCTTCTGGCATCCCTTAGAGCAGAACTGTCACCCAGAGGCAGCCCAAGGGTTGTGTGGCATTTGCAGGACCCCGAGATGGGTCCCTTCCCCTCCTCAAAAAAGTTTCTGTCCATTCTACAATGTGTGTTTGGCAGGGCCATCCCCTCATCAGATGAGTGTTGCAGGCAAAGGATTATGGGAAGTCCTTGCATCGTTTTCTCCAAACACTGTACCAATGATGGCTAGTGCTTGGGCCACATGAGTGGCCCTCCTTCATCTCAGTGGGTTGCAAGATTGTCGTATCCAGCACGGTCTCCCAGGATACGGTAGTTTTGCTCACTGTGCTTGTGTACCTAGAATTTGCAGGGTGTGAACTATAGTGGCTCTGATTGGATGCAGAGGCAGTGCACGGCCCCCACAGTCAATGTTGTGTGCAGTCAGCATGCACCTCGCTGCGTGGGCCTTTGCTTTAAGTGGGTCTCTTTAGCAGTACGGTAGGAAAAACACTGCTTGGACAGACACCAGTGGAATCTGGCAACCCTGTGCATGGGCAGTGGCAAACAAAATGTCGCACAGGCCACCCCAGGGCCCTGATGGGCCGCAGATTGCCCACCAGGACACCTTGGAGCGAGAAAAGGCTACGTAGGCATGAAAAGTTAGGGGTGTTGCATTACAGTAAAGACTCTCTCAGTCTACCAGCCCCGTTGACTGCACCTTCAGAAGTGGCTGGCCATGCACTGGCAGTAGTGGCGACCACTCTCCAGTGCAGCTGGCTGTACTCATTCCAGTCCCTTTCACAGGTTTACAACAGGGCTGGTGTGCATGCCGCGAGGCACAAGCTGAAAGGGCTGCTTGTCTTGAGGAATGCCTGGGGTGGCTTGCCTCGAGGTGCACAGCAAATGGGTCTCCTTTTCATGCTGCGGAATAGGGCGGTTGGTACCAGATGTCTTTGCCAGCACAGTCTAACTTGCTTGCATGCTGAGCTGGTGTGTCAGCAAGTGGAAAGATGGGAAGAGGCTGGAATAGAGCAATCCCTGGACTAGGAATCAAGTGGCTGAGTGGATTGTTGACAGCCAGCGAGCCTTCCACCTCCAGATTTCCTGCCACACGTGGTGTATGTCTGGAATGAATGAGGCCCGTGGGGGAAGAGGCCAGTGGAACGAGAGGCTGGTCATACTGATTCCTGTCAGGAGTCTGACCTAGACTGTCTTTGGTCCACCCAACAGAACCACGTGGCCTTCTGCCTCCCACTTGCTAGGACAGCAGATGTGACCCTACGGGTTTCTGGGTTATTCCCATGTGGGGCCAAATGTAGCGAGTGGGAAGATTGGAAGGAACAGGAGCTTCAGGGCAGTGGAAAGCAAGCAGGAGGAAAGGCTGATGTCCCGCTGCCTGGGCTGTAGTTGTCCTGTGGGTGAAACTTCATCCTCTCTGTCAGTCTGGCACCTTTCACTAGCATGACATGTACAAAAAACCCTGATCCCTTGAGCCTCCGTCCTTCCATGTAACCACAGCCTGGGCTAGCATGGCTTACACTGACATTTTGTAAGGCTAGGGTTGAAAAAACAAAACACCCCCCCACAAACCACCAAAAAATGAACAAACCCCTGAATGCAAACTATTAGCTCCCCAGGTTTCAATTCAGATTGATTATGTTCATAGACTGGGACTAAGGTTTGACTTGTTGAGTTGTCCCCTTGCTGTAGGGATAGTAGCTGCTGGGAATAACAAGTATTTAAGTTTGGGTACGGACACAGGGCACCTGCCCCGCACTGGCCCTTTAAGGGTTAAAACCCAGCACTGTGAGAGGGGTAGTGGTGGAGCCAGCCATGTCTCTGGCCTGGCAGCCAGGCCCCTCCTGCTCCCCAGCCAGAGCAAGAGTGAGTCTGTCTGTCTCTCCCCCTCCCCCCCCCCCCCCCAGGAGCCTTTTCTTATACTGCTCCAGCTGGGCCCTAATCTGCTCATACTGGCCACAGCTGCTGGCTGCACAGCTCCAGCCCTCTCCCAGGGCTAAGCTTTAACCCTTAAAGGGCCAGTGCAGGGCAGCTGCCCCATCACAGGTTCTTAAATCCCCATAAACAAAAGTCCTCTGAACAGATGTCTGGACTAGGGATGTTAAATATCGGTTAATTGAATAGTCAAGTAACCTCATGAATTCTTATTGGTTAGTCAACTATTCTATAGTCCCTGGGGGTACAGGCAGGGCCGGCAGCAGTGTGGGGTGCCAGGCAGGAGCTGGTCTGTGAGGGGAGCCAGTTTAAAACCCAGCTCCCCTTACGGACTGGCTGCTTGTCACCCTGCGCTGCTGCCTCTGATAAAGAGGCAGCAGTGAGGGGTGGCAGAAGCCCCTATCTGTGCGGGGCAGGTCTGAGCCACGCTGCCTGCCCATCCAGCTCCTAATTCACTTTAAATGCAGAGTCACAGTGGTGGTAGGTCCCAGACCCAGTGTGAGCCAGGACTGAGCCGGGCTGCTGGCCAGCCTGCTAAAAAATGTACTGGTTGAGGGGGAGTAATGCGTGTAGTCTATAGCATTCACCTATAAGCTTTTGCTTATCGATTAATTGACTGCACTATTCCATCCCTGGTCCGGACTGGGGAAAATAAGTAGAATGAGAAGTGATACTAAAGGAATGAGATTAGGACACATCTCAGTATCAACAATGTGTGAGCAGATGGGGACAGTGTCTGTTGGAGAGATGAAAAGAGCAGGTACATATCTGTGTAGCAGAAAGGGTACATCTGTGTTTTGTGAGCAGTGTTGAAAAGCAGACTTTGACTCCCTCAGAGAACTGATGGGTAGGGTCCCCTGGGACACTAACATGAAGGGGAAAGGAGTCCAGGAGAGCTGGCAGTATTTTCAAGACCTCTTATTGAAGGCCCAGGAACAAACCATCCCGATGTGCAGTAAGAAAAGAAAATATGGTAGGCGACCAGATTGGCTTACCGGGGAAATCCTCGGCGAGCTTAAACACAAAAAGGAAGCTGACAAGAAGTGGAAACTTGGACAGATGACTAGGGAGGAGTATCAATATATTGCTCGAGAATGCAGGGGAGTTATCATGAAGGCGAAAGCGCAATTGGAATTGTAGCTGGCAAGGGATGTGACCGGTAACAAGAGAGGTTTCTACAGGCATGTTAGCAGTAAGAGGGTGATCAGGGGGTGTGGAGCCCTTACTGGTTGAAGGAGGTAACCTAGTTACAGATGATGTGGGGAAAGCTGAAGTACCCAATGCTTTCTTTGCTTCTGTCTTCACAGACAAGGTCAGCTCCCAGACAAATGCGCTAGGCAATGCAGTATGGGAAGGTGGGCGGCCCTCTATGGAGAAAGAACAGGTTAGGAACTATTTAGAAAAGCAAGACACACACAAATCCATGGGACCAGACTTAATGCATCCGAGGGTACCGAGGGAGTTGGCAAATGTCATTGCAGAGTCTTTGGCCATTATTTTTGAAAACTCGTGGAGATCGGGAGAGGTCCTGGATGATTGGAAAAAGGCAAATGTAGTGCCCATCTGTAAAAAAGGGAAGAAGGACAATCCAGGAAACTACAGACCAGTCAGCCTCACCTCAGTCCCTGGAAAAATCGTGGAGGGGATCCTTAAGGAATCCATTTTGAAGCACTTGGAAGAGGGGAAAGTGATCAGGAATAGTCATTCCTGACTCTTGGATTCACGAAGGGCAAGTTGAGTCTGACCAATCTGATTAGCTTTTCTGATGAGGTAACTGGCTCTGTGGACGTGGGAAAGTCAGTAGATGTGATATACCTTGACTTTAGCAAGGCTTTTGATATGGTCTCCCACAATATTCTTGCCAGCAAGTTAAGGAAGTATGGATTGGATACATGGACGGTAAGATGGAAAACTGGCGAGATTGTCGGGCCCACTGGGTAGTGATCAGTGGCTCGATGTCTGGTTGGCAGTCGGTTTCAAGTGGACTGTCCGAAGGATCGGTTCTAGGGCTGGTTTTGTTCAGCATCTTTATTAATGCCCCGTCAGAGGGGAGGGATTGCACCCTCAGCAAGTTTGCAGATGACACTAAGCTAAGGGGAGAGGTGGATACACTGGAGGGCAGGGATAGGGTCCAGAGTGACCTAGACACACTGGAGGATTGAGCCCCTGCTGGAGCTCTGCATTTAAAGCCTTTAAAGGATACAAAGGATTTACATGCAGAGCTGCAGCGATGCAGCTGCCGGGACCCGTCACGAGGTGCTAATCCTAATCAATTAATCATGTAACCAGCAAAATATTTGTCGACTCCACGCTTGACCAGTTACATGCTTAACGTCCTTAATGGAAGCGCCAGGCCAGCTCTTGGACACAAACTGATCAAGGCAATTAAAGTGAGAGACCCAGCTGGTCTCGGACATCGTGAAGTTGCACAGGGAGAAAACGTGTCCCTAAATCCCACACAATACAGCTTCGAGAAATTAAATCCAACAACTTCAACTGCTCTTGGAAATCCTAGAATGCCAGGTCTGGTAGAGACCTCAGGAGTCATTGAGTCCAGCCCCTCCCCAAAGCAGGACCAACCCCAACTCAGTCATCCCAGCCAGGGCTTCGTCAAGCTGGGACTTAAAACCCCCTCCCTAGGGAACCCATCCCAGTACTTCACCACCCTCCAAGGGAAATAGTTTTTCCTAATCTCCTACCTAGACCTCACCCACTGCAACTTGAGCCCATTGCTCCTCATTCTGCCATCCATCACCACTGGGAACAGCCTCTCTCCATCCTCTTTGGAACTCCCCATCAGAAGTTGAAGGCTGTTCTCAAATCCCCCCTCACTTTTCTCTTTTGCAGACTAAATAAGCCCAAATCCCTCAGCCTCTCCTCGTAGGTCATGTGCTCCAGCCCCCTCATCATTTTGGTCGCCTCCGCTGGACCCTCTCCAATGCATCCATATCCATTCTGTAGTGGGGTGGGAGGTGGGGGAGGGGGAAGCAGAACTGGACACAGTACTCCAGATGTGGCCTCACCGGTGCTGAATAAAGGGGAATAATAATTTCTCTAGATCTGCTGACAATGCTCCTCCTAATGCACCCTAATATGCCATTAGTCTTCTTGGCTACAAGGGCACCCTGCTGACTCATATCCAGCTTCTCATCCACTAGAAGTCCCAGGTCCTTTTCTGCAGAACTGCTACTTAGCCAGTCTGTCCCCAGCCTGTAACAATGCTTGGGATTCTTCCGGCCCAAGGGCAGGACTCTGCACTTGTCCTTGTTGAGTCTCATCAGTATGCCTTGTTGAACCCTGAGCCAGGATGCCTGCCCCCCCCCCCAGCTCCAAAAATACTTTAAATGCAGAGCAGGTAGGCGGGGTGGGGGGAGCTGGGGAGGTTGCATGTAGCCGGTAGTGTTAAGTGGATGCTGATGGGCAGGGCTCGCTGAACTGCGGCAAACCCTGCTTGCCAGCCGCGCTGTCCGGCGTTCTGCGCGTGCACAGATCGCCCGAACCCGGCTCTTCCGGGTTACAATCTACTCGCCAGGGGTGAGTAGATTGTATTATTTGTCCCCTGCAGCAGGGGACAGGTAAGCGATTAACTGATAACCCATCAGCAGGGCTCGACAAATAATAACTGATTAGATTAGATTGTATTTAAACAGCATGATTGAGCTAGGTATCCCGCACACTGGCTGGGCTCCCTAGTGAGTGCTGGAGGTTCAGTGCCTGTGGATCTGGATTGAGCCTTCTTACTCTTTAGGAAATGCTGCCGCAGAGCCAGTGAATCTCTCTGCAGCGCCTGGCTGGTGTGAGGTCTGCTTGGCTAGAGTCACTGCAGTGACTGCGCGTGGTTAAGCTTGGAAGGGAGCTGATCTGGGACGGCTTCTCCAGGGCTGTTTTCTGAGACTAGCTGTGGCGGGTGATGGGTACTGTTGTCTATGCTGCAGAACAGCTCAAAGCAAGGCCATGCAGAGACGCAGCGTCTTCCAGTACAGCTGGCCCCTCCGCAGGAGCCACACTGGGGTAATTGCACCACATGGCAAAGCGCACTCCTCTAGGTGTGGGGAAAACGCCCTCATCTGAAATCCTTTTAGCAGCCTGGATCCGCTAATCCTCTGTGGCATGTGACAGGAGACCCAGGAACAAGGCTGCCTTGTCGTGAGGCCCTTATGCTGTCTCTGGTCTGTGTAACTGGCTGGCAGTCAACTCTCTGAAGAGGCTGGGCTGTCATTCTTGAGGCTTTGCTGGACTTTGCTGAGCGAGAAGGGCCGCCTGGTGATGCGACAGCCCATCTGCTAAGTAGCCCATTCTCCTCCTCTTTCCATATCGAGCCATGAGCCAGTGCTGGGCCCTGTATTGATAACCCATGTGTGAGCTCCCTCGCCAGCCGTGTCATTGCAGGGACCAGCAGGACCAGCTGGGGAACGAGGGCTGTCAGGTCCAAAGTCCTCCATCCCATTTCAGCCAGACAAGGGTGTCTGCTCTGAGAGACTCTGGGCCTGCTTTAGGGCTGCTTTGCTGAGCTGATCAGCTCAAACTACTGTAGCGAGGGCTGTCTTCCTCTGGGTGGCGCTGCAGTCACTGAAAGCATGTCAGGGCTGGAACGTGCATTTAGGGCACTCGGAGAATGGCTATTAATAATTAAAGAGTGAGTTCTTCCTGCACAGCCCCCTCTGACAAAATTCAAGGCCACCAGCCTGGTTAGTAGGAGCTTATGAATAATGCGCATCCCCACCAGCTAACTGAATGCAAAAGGGAGATAAAACCAAAATATTTTTCTCTTCTCAGGGCAGGGGGTGGGGGGAGAGAAGAAGACCAAACATGTTCATTCCCCAGACTTCAGTGCCATGTAAATGTAGGGCCCTTAGCATCCCAGCTGCATCGAGCCCCAGCAGAGGCTGGGGGAGCTCTTGGTAGCTGGGTTTGTATCCTGCTGCCTCTGTAAACAGCATCAATATGCTTGTGGCTGCAGTGGGTTTGGTTCTGCTTTCTAGATGGTGCCAGCTGGTCACCTGGAGGGACTCTGGACACAAGAGGCTTGGATTTGGGTAAGTTGCTTAGGGTAATAGCTGTGCCCTGCCCCACAGGGGTACGTGGAAATCCGTATGTTAAAGATTGTGAGGTTCAGCTACTGTGGGAATGAGGGCCAGAGAAGTACCTTGATAGACTCTGTTAGGTGAAGGCTTTGTCAGTGTAACTCTTATCCAGGCCATTGCCAGCCCCATGGCAGGGCAGAAATTTCCCAGCTCTTCTGGCTGTCTGCGCCGCTGCTCCAGCCCACGGGGTATATCTTGAGCACAACCCATGTCCATTAGCTCTCCTGAATCTCACACCACTTGGTTCTCCCACCTGCTCCCTTTCTGTGGAGCGAGGAACGACCCCGTCGCAGGGAGCGTGGGCATAGATCGCTCCTGCGCAAATGAAGCACTTAGCTATGCATGCCCTGTCCAGACTGCTTGTAGCAACAGGTGGGGGGGGGGGCCCAGCTGCAGCCTTCTCTCACTGGTCAGGGTCAGGCTCCCTTGTTTCCCACAGCCTCCTCATGTTCAGCAGTGAGCAGGGCCGTCTTAGGCTAACTCAGTGCAGGTGACAAAGCATGTCCATCGCCTCAGCTTGCCCTCTGTGGGCCTGCTGACTCCTGGGAGGCTTCCTCAGGCATATGGACACTGCCCAACCTGTAACAGGGTGCCTCCAGCTCCTGTAGGAGCATAGCAAGGAACGGATGCTCAGTGTACAGCCATGTGGCTTGCACAGGGCCGTGAATTCCCCCTCCCCCTTCTTTCCCAGCAATTCCCATCTGCTCCGAGAAGCCGTTCTCTGCATCATTCATGCTGCCTGAGCTCAGCTCCTAATTTTGAGCATCTCCCTTCGCACCCAGCCCCCTTCTTGGATTTTGCTCTGCATACATTTGCCACATAGCATTCAAAATAGTGCCCGGCTTCCCACATGTGCCGCAGCGCAGTCTGGCCTTTGAGTTCTATTTATGCTTCTTGACTCTGTCTCTCAGTTCATCTCCAAGCGCTTCTCGCTGCAAGGCTGAACTTTCACACGGACCTAGCAGCTATTGAGAAGAAACTGCTTCCCAGCATTTGTTGGGAGTTAGCAAATTTCCAGAGCCACATCACTGCTTGGAAAGCCAGAGAGAACTGCCAATGGCAGGCGGATGAGTGAAGCGAACAAGTGATGTAAGAATGTAACTGGTTAACTGATAAGTCGGTGCTTATCTGTTCAGTTACCAGTTAAACTCCCATGGGGGGAGGGGGGAGGAGCCCATGGCACTAAGAGCCGGTGGGAGTCTGCAGTACCAGCAGCCCACAAGTTCAGCAGTGATCGACTGGAGTGTGATCAGTTACATGGGTAGTATTTGTAATGGGAGTCTAAGCAGAGTAGGTGTCTTCTCTTCTCTCTCCAGATAGTGACAGAAGAGCTGCCCCACTGGGTCAGACCAAAGGTCCATCTAGCCCAGTGTCCTGTCAGCCAGCAGTGACCAGTGCCAGGTGCCCCACAGGGAGGGAACATGACAGGGAATCCAGTGATCCCTCCCCTGTCGCCCATTCCCAGGGGCCAGGGATCCTGCCACTGTCGCCTCCAGACAAGGCACGTCCTCACCGCTGCCTGCAGAGGGGCAGCGCCTGTGTGGATCCTGCTCAGTTTCACAGTGCTCTTGCTGGGCCTGAGCCGCAGCAGCCGGTCTTGGGCGCGATCTCCCCCTGCTCCAAGCAGCAGCGGAGCAAGAGGCTGGCACTGGCTCTGCTCTTGCAGGGAGCACGTACCTCTGGCCTGGCGCCTGCGCGGAATAGAGAGCGCGTGGCGGGCCCCCTTCGCGGCGAGGAGCAGAAGCCCAGGAAAGGAGAGCCTGAGTGACCCGTGCAGGAGAGGCGGGCGCAGTAGGTCACCAGCAGGCAGAACTCGGGGTAAGCTTGCTGCATGGCGAGGGGAAGGGTGCAGAGCACCCTGCTCTGTCTGACGAGTGGAGCAGCAGCCGTCACCCTTGGTCACTGCGGGATCCCCGGGGGCTGGAAAGGCCCCTTTTAGAAAGGAAAGCGCTTAGAGCCAGCAGCAGCAAGGAGCTGCTGGGGGGCGGTTGATGTTCTGGGGGCAGGTGGCAATCAAGTCTGTCAGCTTCTGCTGCCATGGCCAAGTGAAGCTCAGAAATCCAGTCCCTACCTCTGCAGTTTGAAAGGGGTGGGCCATGGGCCCACCCCTTCCTTCTCCTGGCAGGCAGAGAGTATCCAGCCAAACTCTCTGTGCCCCAGTGGGAGACTCACCTGGGCAACCCATGGTTCCGGGCTGGCTCTGACAAGAGCCCGGTGGGAATGGGCTAAGCCTGCGCTGCATCTTGAGAGGTATCTGCCCTGGGGAGAAGAGGGGCAGGGCTGGTGGCAGCCTGTGTGGGTCTGGCAGGGAGAAGTACCTGACTCTCATAGACATAGTGGCAGCGGCAGGGAGAGGCCCTGAGCTGAGACCGGCCGGAGCATCTAATCACCAGTGAGCAGGACTCCTCAGGGGCACAGCCCATGGTGACTCCAGCCCAGCTGTTGCCTCCCTCTGGCAGCAGGGAGCACCAGAAGCCAGTGCGCTCTCTGCGGTAGTGGGACACGTGGCAAAGACTGGAACAAACCAGGCTGTTTGGAGCAGCCGAATCTCTGCACCTGTGACCCAGTTCTCACTCACTCCCTTTTGGAAGCTCCCACGTGGCTGGAAACTTTCCAGCCCCAGAATCAGAGCAGCAGAACGGACTCCCAGCGAGACTCCTGGCCGAAGCTACGGGAACGCTCCTGGCGCCTCGTTGCTTGGGACGGTTTTCCGGCTGCGCCCCAAGCACTTGTAATTCAGTGATGTGTTAATGTCGCTGATCCAGAGCAAGCCAGCTGTGTCAAATCCCTGCTCTCACGGTCCCAGTGGCCTGGCCTTTGCCTCTCTCCTGGGGATGCCTGCAGTGCCACTCCTGGGGCAGGTGAAGTTCACTGCTGTAACTTCTCAGTAACTCGGTGTGTGGGAGCGGCGGTGACCTACAAAATGGCTCGTGTGCTTTCCAATACACTGTCCCTAGCGAGAGGCGTAGTCAAATGGAACTGAAATGTGTTAATGTGCGGAGCTCTCCCAGGAGTGTGCGCTTCTATTCCTGGAGGCATCTGCGTGACATGAGCGGTTTCCAGGGCACGAGGGTTTCAGTCCTGTAGAGTTTCTACGAGGATCTAGCCTGCTTCAGCTCAGGCACAGCCTGGCCTGCCCACGCTGATTGTCACAAGGCACGTGCAGCATCAGCAGCTCTAGAGGGGAGAATTGGTCCTTGTGGAGAAGAATCTGTTTCCATTCCTCCCTGTGCTCTTAACGAAAGGGCAGTGGGCGCCAGTCCTGGGACTAGCTTCCCACCCTGGTGCTCTTGGGGGAGTAGTGCACACGAGCTGGGTGTCCCATGGTGGTGGGGAGGGGAGGGAAATGAAGAGTTTTGCCTTGACTCATTTAGGAGAGGGATTGACTGCAGCTCTTTACCATTAACCTGTTCCAAAGGGGACTGGTGGTAAAAGCAGAGGGCTGCCCAGATGCTGTGTGGCACGTCCGGTTCTTGCTGTGGCATTGCATGGCACAGAAACTTATTTATTTCCCCCTCTGAAGTCCCTTTGGTATTTCAGATTCACCACCAGGATCCAGCTTGGCTCTCAAATACCAGGCCGGTACAGCTACAAACAAGGGGATATTTCAGTGGCTCCAGCTTGACCCGACAAAGTTGGGGGCCGCAGTCAGTACTGCAGGGCAATCTTTGTTTTCTCTTTGCTCTGTTCAGGGAGCGAGTCCCCTGGCTGAGGCTTCCTCCGGCCTAGCCATGTCCCCCTCTTGTATGGGGGGGTGGGGGGACTGCTGTGCCACTCTAGCCACCTTTCCTATGTCCCCCTGCTCTGTATGTGTGTGGGGGGGGAATAGCTGGAGTGCTCTGTGCTGGTGCATGGACACGTGGTGACACTGTGGTGTGGCCTGGACACTGTGGGCTGTGGCAGAGAATCGGGGAGCCACTGGTTCTGAGCGTCCCGTCCCATCCCTGGGTGCGCACGGAGGAAGAGGTGTCCTCTCTTGCCCGGTGCTCCCCCCGCTCAGCCTGAGCTGGTCAAGCTCCTCTCCTGCTCCCTGCAGGGAAGTAGCCCTTCTCTCCCACAGCCAACTGGGGGAAACTGCAGGGTGCAGCTCAGGGAGCCTGTTTCCAGCTCTCGCCCAACGCTCCTTGCTGCACTCCCCCTGCAAGGTTAGAGCCTCAGGGCCACCACTTGCGCCCAGGCCCCATCTTGGGCACCGCGGCGTCCAGCGTCAGCGGGTGATTTCTGGCCAGTGTTCCGTGAAGCAGGACGCTCCAGATGGGGGTAAGTTTGGCTAGGCCCTTCAGAACAATGGATCCGCTCTTCCCCCAGGCACCCTGTGTGCGGCCATGAGTGGAGAGAGGCCCTCTCCTGGGATGGCGAAGTTCTGCTCCTAGTGAAGGGATAAACACTTCTTTCTAAGACAAGATTCTCTGTACGTTCTGCCTTAGCTCTGACTCGGGCCGGCTCTGCAATTTGCAGCCCTTCACAACTGCTGTGAAATAACAGGCGGGGCCCAGTTTCCAAACTGTGCCCCCTGAGAGCCTCACCGGAGTGTCAATCCCCTCGTCCTGGCCAGCCACGAAGGGATTTGGGTGCTCTGTGTAGGAGTCTGGCCTTAAAAATCAGGCCCTGACACAACCCACCTCCACACTCTCCCAAATCTGTGAAATTTCTGGTGTGGTTTTTTTTTTTTCCCCCTCTTTTTTTTCCTCTTAGCAAGCAGAAAATCCCTGGGCTGGAGGCAGAAGGGAGAGTTGTACCTGATTTTAATAAAACATAAGTCTCCTTCTTAAAATATCAATGCTCATCAACATAGAGAAATTCAGTGTGGAAAATCACCCAGCAGAATCCAGACTTGTTAATACAATGTTACAACTTCATCCAGATGAGGACGCCTTGTGCATGGCATGCAGGTCTGAAAAGCCACATGTCCTTGGAGTTGTTGGTTTAAACCCCATCATGAATTGTTTGGTCCGTCATCCTTCAAGGTTACTACAGCTGAATCCAGTGCAGTTGACTGAGGGGGTTCTCGAAGGAGAGCTGTAAAGCCCAAGTGTGTGAACGCTGTGTGATCGATAAATGTCTCTGGGGACTTTTCCTAAAAGTAGCATGTCCTGCTCTCCTTGACCTAAATTCCCAGCAGTAGTGAAACCCAGCTTCTTGGTGACGACCAGGTGGAGTTTTTCTGCAAGCTGGCAGTAACATTTTAACTAGTCTAATCTCAGGAAAGTTGAGACTCGGCTGAGTCACTCCATAAATAACTTGAAATCCAAGCGGGGGGGGGGGGGGGGGGGGGAAGAGAGTGTTTCAAAAGAGCAAATAACCGAGCAACGGACTTTGGGGGAGAAGAGGAAGATTCCTGGCACATGGAGGAAAAATCTGTCTCCTGAATCTTTGCCGAATATAAGAACCCCGCAAGGAAAAATACGAATCGGGGACCCCAACCCTTTGGAGGGCCCAGTGGCTGCGGAACAGAGCTGACAGATACAGCGTGAATTGAAGGGAGAAGGTGTACCTCCGGGGCAAACCTGCCTTGGGTGTGGTCGATTGCCCAGAATAGTCCTTGGCTTTGTAAGGCTGCGCCTGCCCCAGCTAACGTAGCTGTAATTCCGGTGTCCTACCTCAGGCTCATTGACCTTAGTGACATGATATTTAGACGTGCCTAAGTTCTGTTCACCCTACAGCTCCCATTGCTGTTGCTGCAGTAGTGGTGAGTTACGGCTTTGAAGTTTCCTAGTGCAGACAAGGTCTCGCAGCGTGCGGGCCACTAAGGGCCTGATGCAAAGCCCACTAAAGCCAGCAGGAATGCCATTGTACGGGGAGCTGAGCCGGTTATGGACAGTTTTTTGGCTGGTTCGTGTGGCCTGGTGTCTTTGGTTGGGCAGTGGAGCATTCGCAAAATGATGCCTGTCTCGTTTGTGGTGTGCACACAGATTGCCCAGGAAGGAGCAGTTAGGGAAGATTCTTGCCTCAGGGTAAATGTTGTTTTGGTGTTGGAAGGCAATAATGTGACCCTTGCACTGCATGGTGCTGGAATGTTATAAGCTCTTAGGGCACGTCTACACTGCAGGGCGAAACGCGAAACAGGCTACATGACTGGAGCTATGCTAATTGCAGCGCTGAGGTTGAAATAGCTTATTTTGACTTTTGGTGCTGTCTACACAGCAGTGATTTTGAAATCGAGCACTCTTCCCCGCCTTCGCTTACCCCTCGTACATCGAGGGCCACGGGAGTCGGCGTAAGAAGCCCATTCTTTCGAATGTATTTTGAAATAACGAGCTTGCTGTGTAGACGCGCACTGTGGTGTTCCGAAATAACGCTGCTGTGTAGACACAGCCTTAGTAATTTAGTTCAGCCCGCCTGAGTCTCAGGCTTGGGACCACGTGTAGATAGTCTTTGTGCAGATGATGGGGAGAGATGCCACAGAAGGGTTTGTGCAGAACAGGTCTTTGAGTTGGTGTTTATCTCCCTGCTTTTTCCCTTTTTCTGTCGGAGCCTCTGGTCCTGTCTGGGCTGGAAGACTCTGGTGCTGGTGAAAAAAGGGGAGCAGCACAGCCGACCAAGTGGGAGTTGAGCTGTGAACTGAGTAACACTTGGTTGTTCAAGACCTACTGAACTTCAGTGAATTGCGGACCTTTTGTTTGCATCTCTGAGCATTGCCAGCAGATCCAGAGATGTCCTCATTCCCCTTTATTTGCTAATGCTCGCCGTCCCTAGGGTACAGGTGTTCAGAGCTCCCAGTAAGCAACTCCTGGGCCTCCCAGTACAGCCTCTTCCCGACTTACGGACCAAGCAATTGGTCGTAACTCAGTTCATTCGTAAGTCGGACCCCATTGAATTACACACGACCGTGCTGTTCGTAAGTGTGGATTGCATTCGTAACTCGGGGTCCGCCACTTACGACAGCTATGGTCGTAAGTCGACTGTTCGCAACTTGGGGACCGGCTGTAGTTCTCCAACTAAATCCGGAAGGCCAAACTTTATATCTCTGTTTCTTAAAAAAAGGGTGAGTGGGAGGAGAATCCCTTCCGGGCCTTCTTGTCATCGTCAAGAAGCACAAGGGGCCCAAGCTCAATATTTTCAAACCCCTTTGTAGCTCCTCGTTAAAACATTACCTTTCCAGCAGGCTGAACTTTGAGCGGTTACTTTGTGTAGCTCCCCCTGGTGGACATTTAGGCTCAGGATGGCACAGAGCTGCCATAGCCAGGTTCTGAAACGATTTGCTGAGGCCTTTTAGGCTACGTCTACTCTGCATGTTTATTTCACAATAAGCTATTCCAGAATAATTTATTTCAAAATAGCACGTCTACACTGCAGGGAAGCCTCAAAATGAGTCCAGGACAGGCTTCCCTAATGTAGACGTGCTATCTCGATTTAGAGCCCAGGGGGCACTGGCGGGGCGAGGGGGAGAAGGGAGAGGAGGAATAAGTTAGAAAGGCCGTGGTGAGGGGCTATTTTGAGATAGCAGAAGTGGAGCGTCTACACAGCCCCTATTCCGAAATAGCTGTAGTCGGAAGTCGGAACAAGCCTCCCGTTATTTCAAAATAACACTATTGCTGTGTAGATGCTCACATAGTTATTCCGGAATAACTTTGCTGTGTAGACACACCCTTAGACAGCTTTCTGAGGAGCATTGCCAGCCGATCCAGAGATGTCATCATTCCCCTTTATTCAGCTCTGGTAAGGCCACATCTGGAGTGTTGTGTCCAGTTCTGGGCCCCCACTACAAAAAGGATGTGGACACATTGGAGAGGGCCCAGTGCTGGGCAACCAAAATGATGAGGGGGCTGGAGCATATGACCTATGCGGAGCGGCTGAGGGAGTTGGGTCTGTTTAGTCTGCAGAAGCAAAGAGTGAGGGGGGATTTGAGAGCAGCCTTCAACTTCCTGAAGGGAGGTTCCAAAGAGGATGGAGAGAGGCTGTTCTCAGTAGTGACAGATGCAGAACAAGGAGCAATGGTCTCAAGTTACAGTGGGAGAGGTCCAGGTTGGATATTAGGAAAAACTATTTCCCTAGGAGGGTGGTGAGGCGCTGGAATGGGTTCCCTAGGGAAGTAGAACAGGACTATGTAGCACTTTAAAGACTAACAAGGTGGTTTATTAGGTGATGAAAGTGCTACATAGTCCTGTTTTTTGTTTCAACTAGACCAGACTAACACGGCTACATCTCTATTACTAGGGAAGTAGTGGGCTGGACTTGACGACCTCCTGAGGTCTCTTCCAGCTCTGAGTCTGATTCTATTTGCTTGCCTGCTTTCTATTTGCTTTCAGGCAGGCAAGGACTGTGGCGGAAAAGGTCCGAGAGGAGTGCTTCCCCCGAAGGGTGTATCCTAGCGCTGCTAGCAGTGCGGACAGCTAGAGCTCTGCAGATCTGCCTGTGGGGGACGCATTTGCGCATGTGGATGCGGGTACCCGCGGACCATTTTTGACCTGGTTTTGTATCTGCGCAGGGCTCTGCAGATGGCTGCTTCTTTCCAAGGCGCCCCTCTCCCAGGAGAGGCAGGAGAACGGGTTGCCTAGTTCACAATGATTTGCCTAAAGGGGCTGTTTCGATAGCGCAACTGGCAGCTGAACAAATCCTGGCAGTAGAGCAGAGCAGAGCCAGAATCAAGCCGGGCTCCAGACAGGAAAGCCTGTTGGTGAGAATTGAGGGGATTTCCGTTGCATGTGGAAGGATCCCAGTCGCTTGAGCAGTGGTGGATCAGCTCCCGCTGTGCTGGGATCTGCTAGTACACGGCCCCCTTTTGAGCAGCGTTTCAAATGACCAGATGACTGGTCCTGTCCCACCCGTCAGTGTGATGTGCTCTTGCTTCCCCAGGGTGGCAGGCAGCAGTGTGGGGAGCGGGACAGGCTGCTGCCTGGATCCTGCTCTCCCTGCCCCTGGCAGCGTGCTGCAAAGGGGGAGCTGGATCTGGGCAGCCGGCACAGCATTGAGGTGGATGGAGTCAGCAAGTGGGCAGTTAGCAGCCTGGCTGGGGCTGTAGGAGGAGCAGGGGTAACGGTGGGTCCCCAACAGCCAAGTGCCTTAGCACCAAGGCTGGGGACTCCTGCTCCAGAGCTGGCCAGTCAGTTCAGGTAAGGGTGTATTTGGGTTTGCAGCGTTTTCCTGTTGGAAACACCCTTCTCCCTGAGCGCAGTGGGTAGTATGTGATGGAATTGCAAGGACCAGAGATGAGGCCAGCTAGTGCCAGGGGAAGCTCAGTCCCCGCGCTGACCTTGCATACAGGCTCTGTCCCCACAGCTCCCGCTGGATGGGAGTCCAAAGGTGAATTCCAAATCCCCTCTGCTCTTGGAGGCATCCAGCTAGACTTGGGGTTAGCTGGCCTGGCAGCCAAAGGGCAGGTGAAGCTGCAAGTTAGCCTCCGTCTGTTGGAGGGCAGCTGCACCTTGGTCCTAGCTGCCTCTGCAACAGGGGGCAGGCGTATTGTGATCACAGTGTTTATGTAACGATGCATAGGACCCTGGCCTCTGTGCCCCTGGGTGCTGTCACCTGGCTTCTCCCTGAATTGCTTCCAGTCCATCTAGCCTGGGCAGTACCTTGGGGACTAGCAAGGGGGCTGAGCTTCGTGGGTTTTTGCCTTGCTCAGCAGACGTAGTCCAGGGCCTTTAGAAAAGCAGCTCAGCCCAAGCCCTTCCGGGAAGAGGCTGCACAGGATAAGTGCTGACACGCCGAGCGTGGCTGAGCATAGCACGCGCCAAAGCCTGCCTGAGACGGGAACAATTGGGCTCCTTGACATTTACGGAGAGACCGCCGGGTGTGCCAGCTCCGCGCCAGCTGCCCAAGCTGGCTGGCATCAGGAATCCGCACTGGTAAGTGTCTGACTTGCCAGCCAATAGTTGGCTGCCACCTCCGCGGGTCACACCAGCGCCCGAGCGGAGGGAGTGTTTATGTTCAGGAGAGGGTTGCTGGGGAGGATCAAACTGGATCATCCAGAAGCTTTATAAATAGCAGGGCCGTTCTCCTGGCATTCGGAACTGCAACATCATTTCGGTCTAGTGACAGCTACATTCCTGGACAGCCCCTTGCTGATGGGGGCAGAGCAGGGTTGTTTGCAAAGACTTTAAATGAGCTAATTCACTGTCTGGTTTGCTGCCTTTGCCACTCACTTGGGTGCCAAGTGCCTTGCTTAAGCCACATGATGCTGGCTATTCAATCATGCTAGTTGATTAACCGATAAGCAAAAGCTTATAGGTTCGTGCTATAGACGACACGCATTTTCCTCCCCCCTGCCTCTACCAGTAAGTGGTTGTTTTTTTTAAAGCAGGCTGGCCAGCAGCCTGACTCAGTCCTGGCTTGCGATGGGTCCAGGATCTACCCCTGCTGTGGCTCTGCATTTAAAGTGTATTAGGAGCTGGGCAGGCAGGCAGCCTGGCTCAGTCCCAACTCTCGCCCGGTCCAGGAGCTCACCTCCCCTGGCAGGGGCTGCTGCCACCCCGCACTGCTGCCTCTGAATCAGAGGCAGCAGCGCAGGGTGACAGGCAGCTGGTCCGCAAGGGGAGCTGGTTTTTAAACTGATACAGAGGCAGCAAATGCAGTGTGGCAGGTGGCTCCTCAGGAGCGGGGCTGGAGCACACTGGCTTCTGGCCCCACCCCTGGGGACTATCGAGTAACCGATAAACATTATGAGGTTAATCGACTATTCAGTTAACGGATATTTTACATAGCCTTAGCCCACTGGGCGGAGGTGCTGCCCCATCTCCCCTGCCCTCATGAGCAAGAATTATTAGAGTGGTGTGTCTGGTGCCTTCCCTCAATCCCTCCCTTCCCTGGTGACGCTCTAGCCAGAGCATCCTTTCGCTGTGCTGGGGCTCTGCCATGGGGAGGCGCCAGCTTACTGAAAAGCCGTTGGTGCAGGGAGAGTGGCTGGCTGCCTTTCCAAATGCTGGTCGAGTCAAGTGCTCGCTGGCAAAGCCAGCAGATACCAGATGAAACTGTGGCTCCTTCCGGACGTGAGCCCTCATCCTAGAACGTGCCAACATGGCGAGTCCAGCGCTAACCCGGGCGTGCCTAACAGCTTCAGGAAGTCCGTTAACTTGGGCTTGATGCACTCCAGGCCTGCCTGCCAAAATGCCCCTCTGCCAGCAGAACCATCTCCTATAAAATGTGCCACCTCCTCCCGGATTCATCCCCTTGTCACAGTTCGGTGTTTGTGAACTCACAATTAATTACTTTGATGGATGCCTCTTGCTCCAGGCTGCCGTTGGGGAGAAGTGGCCTTTATTTGAATGTCTAATCAGTGAAATAAATGCTGGTCGCTTGTGCGTGGAGACTCTCAGGAATGCCACACTTCCTGCATCCTTATTTGGTAAGGCACACGGTGCATCGGGCGCTGTTTTCCTGCTTGCTCCTTGCTGCAGCAGTTCCTGCTGAAATTGTTCTCTTGGGCTTGAGAAAAGCTTCACTTTTCAAACAGGCCGCAGTCTAGTGCTTAGCCTCAGGCTAGCATTCCCCGGCCCCTGGCTCAGCCCCTGTGTGTGTGTGACACGTGGGACGGGACGCTTCACCTTACCAGTGCAACAGGGACAGTCCCTTACATTGACGAGGCTTAATTCTTTGACTGTAAAGTAGGCTGGGGGCCAGGTATGAAAACTGTCGTTGATGGCAAGTGCTCAGAGGGTGTGAAAAGTGTCCCTGAAAGGACTCGACAGGTTTTTCTCAGAGTTTCCTAAATAATTTGCCTCTTGACTAAGAACAGAAATTTCAGCCCCGGAGGAAACCTGTGGAGAAAGCCAAGTGAGCGAACATGGTGTGAGCCAGAATTGCTCGATTGAGACGCAGGACACGTTGTGTTGACAATAACCCAGTTCTCTGATCTCAGTGCAGGCTCTTTCTAGTCCCTTGGCTAGGATCGTTCTTGACCCATCTTGGGCAGGGCCAGATTAAGAAAGGGGCTTTAGGGGCTGCAGCCCAGGGCTAAGGGGGATCCGCAGCAAGATCTCGGGACTGACAAACAGCCAGAGCTTTCTGCAGGGCTCCCTTAGCCAGGAGCCCTGGTCTGCAACCCCTAAAGCCCCTGCTTGTGATCTGGCCCTGCTGGGCGGGGGCAGCTCCACGCACTGCCATTCTACCCCCTTCCCCTCCAGGCTTGAGCGGTGTCACCATTAGTCCCTGCGCTGACCTTGCATGCAGGCTCTGCCCCTGCAGTTCTGCAGAGCCACCTGCTTCCCCTCCCCCACCAAAGGTAAGGGCCCTGCGCCCTCAACCCCCTGCATCAGCCCTGAGCCCTCTCCTGCCACCCAGATCCCTTACCCCTGCCTCAGCTCGGAGCCCTCTCCTGCACCAGCTCCACCCAGATCCCTTACCCCTGCCTCAGCCTGGAGCCCCCTCCTGCACCAGCTCCACCCAGATCCCACACTCCAGCCCCCTGCCCAAGCCCCCTCCTGCACTCTAAATCTCTAATTCCCTCCTACACTTGAGCCCGTTCAGCACCTAGCTATCCTACCTGACTCCACAACTTCACCCCAGTCACCTGTCCTGAGCCCACGAGCCCCCTCCTGGACCCCTAGAGTCCTTACCCCTCCCTCACCCCCTGTCCTGCCTCAATCTGCAGCCCCCTTCTGCAATGTGAAACCCCCATTTTTGGCCCCACCCTGGAGCTTAGGGGTCCCATAACATCGAACAGCCCTGGGCCCCCCAGAGGAGTAATCCAGCCCTGATCTCTGAAGAAGCAAAAGAGCCAGCCTTGTGGCTGCACGGTGTGGGTCTTGACACTCCGAAGGGAAGCAGAACCGACCCAGTCGGGGCTGTCCTTGGCTTAGCACACGGGACGAGAGCGCTGAGTCCCCATCAGGCTGATTCCTGAGAAGTTGTGTTTGTGAGCAGCTGTCACACACTGGCCAGGAGGGCTCCAAACGGAGGTTTCACAGTTATCTGGGGAGTGGGGTGCTGGCATCCAGCTCCCTTAGGGTATGTCTACACTTGCAGCCTATTTCAGAATAGAGCTGCAAATGGAGGCATTCGGAATTGCAAATCAAGCCTGTGATTTAAATGTCCCACGCATGATTTGCATCTTCCAGGCTGGGCGCCATTTTGAAATTTACAAACACGGAATAACAGCCCGCGTCTACACATGGCAGTGAAACAGGCGTTTGAAATAAAGCCCTATTTCGAACTACCTGTAAAACCTCATTGCAGGAGGAATAACAGGTAGTTCAAAATAGGGCTTTATTTCGAATGCCCGTTTCACTGCTACATATAGACGCGGGCTGTTATTCCGGGCTTGTCAGTTTCAAAAATGGCGCCCGGCCGGGAAGATGCAAATCAAGCGCGGGATATTTAAATCCCAGGCTTGATTTGCAATTCCGAATGCCTCCATTTGCAGACCTATTCCGAAATAGGCTGCAAGCGTAGACATACCCTTAGGCAGCTTCGAAAATGTCACCTCCTAAGTTTGATGCAGCAAGATGGTGACCACGTCCACGTCGACCCGTTCACCACGGAAATTGCTACATGAGTCCAGAAGGGCGGAACGAAGCCTGAGCCTGCCTAGACCCATGGCAGGGGGGCCACAGCTGAAGCCTCACGGCAACTGAGCTCAGACTCGGGCTTCAGCCTGGCTCCTAGCAGTCCTGGTGACCAGCATTCCCTCCGTTTATTCCATGTGCGGAATACATTTTGTCATGTGCACCTCCAGTCGAAACACAGGCTGCGGCTGTGGGCTCTCTGCTCATCAGCTGGGCAGCATTTGAATTTCTCCTGGGTGGCTGCCCAAGTCTGACAGGGAACGCTGGTGCCCACCTGCTGGGTTAGCTCTGTGGAGCAGCGGTGCACGTACCTTTGGTGGTAGGTGTTCCAGGGGCACATTGCCGCCTCGATAGATTTGCCTTGTTTTACAACCGGCTACATAAAAAGCACTAGCGAAGTCCATGGGAACGAAAATATCACACGATGACTTATTTACACTGCTGTATCTGTCGTAGGCTGACATGAAGGAGTAATTTATGATTACATGGTGGAATGAACGGCAGGTTTTCTGCTCTAGGGTGCTGTGACACTTGTGTGCGTTCTCTCTGGTTTGTAGGCAAGGCATTTTAGGGACGCTGAACCCGGGGGAGGGCGGGGATGCATGCAAGGCAGAGTCCCCAAAAGGCGCAGTAGTCTGCAACGGTTGAGAGTTGCTACTCTAGAGAGTGGTGATGGGTAAGTAAGACTCCTCCCCTCTTCCCCTTATAGCTGGATGGGTGCCTGCGAGTCTATCGCTGTGCTGGGAGCGGGTCTAGGCACCGGTACCAGTGACAGCACTGACGTGCCTTGCAGTCCGTAGGAACAAAAACCAGATTTGCTGCTGCTTGGCGGTGCATTGTTAAAGGTTTCACCTCCCCCAAAATGACACATTGCAAGCAAAAATAGAGCAAGACAGAACACACAGACCCACCCACGCCAGCCCCATCACCGGGCAGTCAAGTGCAAGCAATCCCAACCCTTTCTTTTAAAGTTGATGCTTCTTTCACCCTCCCCCTCCTCAACCCTGCCACCATCTGTGGCCGGCCGGCCGTGGCTAGTGGGCCCCTGCACTGACCAGCACAGCTGGGGTGAGAGCTGTGGACAGTCTTCTACCTTGAGACCAACTGCAGATACTCCTGAGCCATTGTCGCCAGGAGACAGTAATTTGTAGGGACAGTAGTTTTCTCTGGGTGATGGCAGGGAAGGGTCTCTGGGGCTGCTGTAGGGGGAAGGGTCTCTGGGGGCGCTGCTGGCACAGTGGGGGGCGCTGCAGGGGGAAGGGGTGCTGCTGGTGCTGCATGGGGGCGCTGTAGGGGAAGGGTCTCTGGGGGTGCTGCTGGTGCTGCATGGGGGTGCTGTAGGGGAAGGGTCTCTGGGGGCGCTGCAGGCACAGTGGGGGGCGCTGCAGGGGGAAGGGGTGTTGCTGGCGCTGCGTGGGGCGCTGTAGGGGAAGGGTCTCTGGGGGCGCTGCTGGTGCTGCATGGGGGCGCTGTAGGGGAAGGGTCTCTGGGGGCGCTGCTGGTGCTGCATGGGGGCGCTGTAAGGGGTAGGTCTTTGGGGGTGCTGCTGGCGCTGTGTGGGGCGCTGTAGGGGAAGGGTCTCTGGGGGCGCTGCTGGTGCATGGGGGCGCTGTAGGGGAAGGGTCTCTGGGGGCGCTGCAGGCACAGTGGGGGGCGCTGTAGGGGGAAGGGGTGCTGCTGGCGCTGCAGGGGAAGGGTCTCTGAGGGCGCTGCTGGCGCGGAAGGGGGGTGCTGTAGGGGAAGGGTCTCTGGGGGCGCTGCTGGTGCTGCATGGGGGCGCTGTAGGGGGAAGGGGCGCTGCTGGTGCTGCATGGGGGCGCTGTAGGGGGTAGGTCTCTGGGGGTGCTGCTGGCGCTGCGTGGGGCGCTGTAGGGGAAGGGTCTCTGGGGGCGTTGTAGGGGGTAGGTCTCTGGGGGTGCTGCTGGCGCTGCGTGGGGCGCTGTAGGGGAAGGGTCTCTGGGGGCGCTGCTGGCACAGTGGGGGGCGCTGTAAGGGGAAGGGGCGCTGCTGGCGCTGCGTGGGGCGCTGTAGGGGAAGGGTCTCTGGGGGCGCTGCTGGTGCTGCATGGGGGCGCTGTAGGGGAAGGGTCTCTGGGGGCGCTGCTGGTGCTGCATGGGGGTGCTGTAGGGGGTAGGTCTTTGGGGGTGCTGCTGGCGCTGCGTGGGGCGCTGTAGGGGGTAGGTCTCTGGGGGCGCTGCTGGTGCTGCATGGGGGTGCTGTAGGGGGTAGGTCTTTGGGGGCGCTGCTGGCGCTGCGTGGGGCGCTGTAGGGGGTAGGTCTTTGGGGGCGCTGCTGGCACTGCATGGGGGTGCTGTAGGGGGTAGGTCTTTGGGGGCGCTGCTGGCGCTGCGTGGGGCGCTGTAGGGGGTAGGTCTTTGGGGGCGCTGCTGGCACTGCATGGGGGTGCTCTAGGGGGTAGGTCTTTGGGGGCGCTGCTGGCGCTGCGTGGGGCGCTGTAGGGGGTAGGTCTTTGGGGGCGCTGCTGGCACTGCATGGGGGTGCTGTAGGGGGTAGGTCTTTGGGGGCGCTGCTGGCGCTGCGTGGGGTGCTGTAGGGGGTAGGTCTTTGGGGGCGCTGCTGGCACTGCATGGGGGTGCTGTAGGGGGTAGGTCTCTGGGGGCGCTGCTGGCGCTGCGTGGGGCGCTGTAGGGGGTAGGTCTCTGGGGGCGCTGCTGGTGCTGCATGGGGGTGCTGTAGGGGGTAGGTCTTTGGGGGCGCTGCTGGCACTGCATGGGGGTGCTGTAGGGGGTAGGTCTTTGGGGGCGCTGCTGGCGCTGCGTGGGGCGCTGTAGGGGGTAGGTCTTTGGGGGCGCTGCTGGCGCTGCGTGGGGCGCTGTAGGGGAAGGGTCTCCGGGGGCGCTGCTGGCGCTGTGTGGGGCGCTGTAGGGGAAGGGTCTCCGGGGGCGCTGCTGGCGCTGTGTGGGGCGCTGTAGGGGGTAGGTCTTTGGGGGCGCTGCTGGCGCTGCGTGGGGCGCTGTAGGGGAAGGGTCTCCGGGAGCACTGCTGGCGCGGAAGGGGGGTGCCGTAGAATCAAGACTAGCAGCGTGTTTGACCAGGAGCACGTAGAAGTCTCAGCGCAGCAGGAGGCAATCTTGCGTGGCTTTGGAATGGTGCAGCCCCCAGTGTCGCTACGGAGAAGGGGTCTGCTGCTTTCTAGCTTATCTTCTCCCTTCAGGGGAGCTGCTCTGGCCAGGTTACCGTTGCTGCCAAGCACAGGATCGCGTGAGCCACGCAAGGCCTGAGCAGGACGGCATTTGGATTGGTGGCCTCAGGTGGGTGCAGGGAGTGGTGCTGGTGACTTGGGCTACGTCTAGACTTCTTTTGGAAGAGATCTTCTGAAAAAACTTCTTCCAAAAGAGCGCGTCCACACTGCCAAAGTGCATGAAAACAGTGATGTGTTTTTTCGAAAGAGAGCGTCCATTCAGTAAGCTGTGATTACTACGGACGGAGTGGCCACCAGGGCACCTGTTTGTTTTCCTTTTTCCTCTTCTTCCGAAAGAACTCCCTCCTCCCCGTCCACACACACCTTTTTGTGAAAGAACTCTCAGAAAAAGGCTTCTTCCTCGTAGAAAGAGGATTACTAATGCCGGAAAAAACCCTCCGTTCTTTTGATTTTCTTCTGAAAGAATGTGATTGCAGTGTGGACGTAATCGAAGTTTTTCTGAAAAAAATTTTGTAGTGTAGACAAACCCCCAGTGAGCCATTCCTCTAGGCCAGTGCTGAGCTCGGTGCCCTCCTGAGGGGGAAATGGGAGCTGTGTTCAAACCTGAGCTCCTGACCACTGCTTTCGCTATGCAGCCTGCCCAAGGATGGGCTTTAGCCCTGCTTCACTGATAAGATTCCTCTGGCCTCTCAGAGGTGCCCACAGTTGGGTTTGATGTCCTGTCCTGACTTCCGGGGCCATTCTTTGCATTCTCTGCCTGCAGCATGACAGCTGTGTGATGTCTCTAGGAGGCAGCATGGCTTGGTGGCATGAGCACAGGAGTGGGAGGGGCTTTGGGCAAGGCACCCTGCCTCAGTTTCCCCATAGGTAAGACTGGCTTAGTTCCTAGGACTGTCATGAGGCCTAACTCATGGCTGGCTGTGAAAGTGTGCGCCAGCCAGCCTGTCGTGAGTACTGTCAATATGACGTCCTTCCTGGGCACAGTCAGCTCCCTGGGAGCTGCGTTTCGATAAGCCGCAGCTTGCTTGCCCGACTTACCCGGTGCATCTCTGACGGGAGATGAGCTGCACAAAAGCCTGGAGTTACGGTCTCCTGTAGCTTCCAGACGGCGTGGCCTGTGCTGCTGGCCTGCTTCAGAGCTAGCTGCCTCCTGCTTCAGGGGATGCAGCAGCTAGAGCATGCGTTTCCTGCTTGAGTGGCGCAGCCATTCAGCTCTGCGGGAAACCCTTCCCCTTCGGCTGTTTCTGGGCCTGGCTTCTTCGCTGGGCTACCCAGCATCGCACGTGCCACTTGCTCAGTCTGAAGCGCCGCAGCCTTCTCCATGTCTTGCAAGCCTTGTTAAGATTGACCTTTGAGCGCTCTCCTCCTCTGCCTTGCAAAGTGGCTGCTGCCGCCTCTGTTCCAATTAGAAATGCAGGGCAGCCCTTTAAAAAACAAACGCGGCTTGTCATGCAGATTTGGGATGCAGGAACTGAAGGTGCTAAGTGGAAGGGGATGGAGCGGCTGGAGGTTTCCTAGCAGCTCGAATAATAAAGGGAAGTCGTTTCTGTTCGGGCAGAAACAATTGGATTAAAATGAGCTGCAAGAGACCCAGGAGAGGCCTGTAAACACTCCTAAAATGTCGTCCTCCGCTTCAGTTTCTGAAATAAAAATCCTCGCCTGCCCTGTGCTAGCTGGTAGAAGCCCCAGAGGGTGGGTCCAGTAATTGTCCTGATGTCCCATCGTTCTGATGGTTCCCTTCTTTGATGTATCCGATTCAGCACATAATTCAATTAAGTAGTTTAAGTTGTTGAGAGCGGTTAAATGTAACTAAATTGACACACTGTTCACGATATAAAAACACGCTCGTGTGCACGAAACCCCCTGCTGTTGAACTAACCGTGATCAGATGCTTCGGAGTTTTTCCATTGATATTTGTTTCCTAGATGTTCATTTGTTTTGTTGTGTGCAGGCACTCGCTAGCAGGCACTATGGCTAGTCACTGCAAGAAAAATGTAGAATTGAGAAAATTCTAGCCCTTAAACTAACTTTTCCTCTGAATTGGGAAAAGACGGCCATGCCTCGATTTCAGCGGCAGAACGCCTCGTTCCAGCTCGCGCTGTTCCGCCGGAGTATCGTTAGAGAACCACTGGTGAATGGTATTCATAGGACAAGAATCCCATTGTGTTTTATGAGCTAGTACTTGAGTCCTCAAGTAGATACCCATCAGAAGAAAGCAGCATGACTTTTTCACCTTCATTCCATATGGCTGTGTAAATAATGGGACTAATCGACTTCTTCTCCACCCCCTCTTTATCCTCGCAGAGTAACAGAAACCTGAAATGTTTGTTTCCTACTTTTTTAAATTTTAGAAATATCAAGCACATCACGTGTCTGTCTCGTTTTTGTGGGATGACTTTGAGGAGGACCAGAGACCTGGAGTGGGAGCTTTCTGAGCCCTCCGTTAGTGTGGACGTATTGCATGTTTCACAGAGAGCTTTTTCTCCCAGTTGTTTTAGGGGTTTGAAGTAAATAAGCACTAACCTAAAAGGCCCCCTCAGAATTTGAAACTGCTTGACCATTTTTCAGTAGCCCTGATCCTCGTTTCTCTAGCTCTCCAGTCCTCCAAGGAGTCCTCAGCAAAGCCAGATAAATTAAGACCTGAATCCCTACTTTAAAAAAACCACTCGCCTCCAGCCTGCCTTTACGTGTTGGAGGACGCAGTGCGATTCTTGCACCTTATAAAAAGGCTTGAGACTGGAGGAATTGATTGGGGTAATCCAGAGCCTGACTCTGGATACAGGGGATCATCCCATAGATGGGTTTTGTTGGATTAGTATCCAGTGTTGTTTTCAGTAGCCTTTACGCAGCGCCCTAGATTTCTTCCCTTGTGACTGGCTGAGAATGATGAGTCTCTGTGAACCTACGAGACTTCTGTAGCCACACGTTGCCTTAGTGTCTAATGCAGGTGGAGACCTGAGGCCCAGTGAGGCTAAGAGCCTTGCCCGAGTTCTCGCACGAAGTCTGTAGCAGAGCAGAGGAATTGAACCTGGCTCTCCAGGAGCCCAAGTTTGCCTTCCATGCCATCCTGCCTCCCCACATGAAGCATGTGGATGTGTGGTGTAACCATCAAGTGCTGTTGCAGGCCGTTCTATCAAGGCATCCTGCTCACATTGCAGCATCACACTTTGGAGCTGTGTCTGCAGCCAGAGCTGACATGAGGTCCCCGAGCAGGAATTGATGGGTGGTTTTATTCAAGCTCTGCAGGGCTGTGCGGTGGTCAGGTGGCTTGGAAATCCTTTTGCCCTCCTGAGGTGACTCTGCTGGGTGTGGGCGAGGGGGTTGTGGGGTGTCTGAAATCTACCCCTGCGCTTTCATTTTCTATTTGTCCTCAAGTGCGTTCGGCTCCTGAAATCTGTAGGCGGTTTTGGAAGCTGGCAGCTGGAACCAACCAGCAAGAATGCTGGTGCTCTGCTGCCATGCCAACCCTGTCTCCATGGAAATGTAGGCCCAATGAGCGAACACCAGGCAAATCAAACTTTGACAAAGTGTTTCAATACTCTTCTTAAATCTCTGCTCTGGCCCATGTCCAGGGGGACAGGACGGAGCAACTGGCAGCTGAGCTTACAGAGCTCCGATCCATCAGCTGCTCCCCCTGCCCTTGGACCTATTACTCTCATTTGTTAATTTCAGCAAGGGGTTTCAAAACCACCTACCAGAAAGGTGCTTTAATGCGCCTGGTGAAAGCTTGTATTTTCCCCTTTGAACTCCTAAATAATAAAAGCCCCTAATTTAATTAAAATCTGTGTCGCTTATATAATCTTCAGCGTGCAGTTGTGCTGGATACCACCCACGTGTGATTGGTGGAAGGCCTGGCAGTGCGTGGGTGCACACATGGGGGATAGGTCCCTGGCGCAGGCCTGTCTTGTGGGCCCGTTACGTTACCTGTTACATAACTCACTGCAGCCCTTGTTTATATTACTGGAGATTGAAGATGAGGCACATGTCAAAACACTTTAAAATAACTCAGACTGTAGCTATGTTTAGAAACGATTTAAAAAAACCCAAAAAGTACTCCCCGTGAGATTACAATGAAAGATTTTAGTCTGACAGTGATTTAAAGGGACGTTTACAAGTTAGGAATCCTATTTCCAGCTGGCAATTCTATGGATTGCTGTTAGGAATCTTATGGGGTATTTCTATAGCTGTGTAAGCAATCGGGTATTTTTCTTTAGTGTCGAGGAGTCCTGTGGCACCTTATAGACTAACTGAAGTGTAGGAGCATAAGCTTTCGTGGGCAAAGACCCACTTCGTCAGATGCATGAGGCATCAGACATGCATCTGACGAAGTGGGTCTTTGCCCACGAAAGCTTATGCTCCTACACTTCAGTTAGTCTATAAGGTGCCACAGGACTCCTAGTCTGGATCTGCAAAAGCGACGAACACGGCTACCCCTCTGATACTTTCTTTAGTGTGTTTCCTTTGTGTATGGGCAGTGCTTTTGCATGGAGTTACTTCCACTCTTTTGTTGCTCAGTTAGGCAAGCTCATCTCTCTGCTGTGCTTTTGGATGGGGTAGAGCGCTGGGGGTATGCACGTTGCGCCCCTCCAACTGGGTGTTGACTGGTAATAGTAACTGCAGAACCGAAACGGAGAATTTGGCAAACAGGCATGTGCCCAGAGAGAAAGGAGAGCACAGTCTGGCATATTTGGTGCTGCCACTCTTCCCTGCTGGATAGACCCTTGAAATATCACAGGGGAGCAGACAGCCCCTTTTATAAATCAAAAATGTTACCAAGGAATTTAGGTAAGTAAATGCCTGTGCATTGTTAAAAGGGGCTAGTCAGAATCTTGAACTGTTTCAATAGTGACTGAGAATGTCTTTAGTGGACCCATGTCCATTGAGACAGGGAACGCTGAGCTACAGATCCCACCCAAAATACTCCCCTAATGCACGGGATGTAAAACAAAACAAACTGTTGGATCAGACTAGGACAACTGTTCAAGCATTTTCCTAGGCAACTCTTGCCATTGTCTCTATTAGAAACCCATCAGAGTCCAGACAGTTTAATGTTTTCCTTGTAGGACCTTAGTGTTTGGCTTTGTCTTAATGCTGAATGCAAAAGAAAAATGAGATTTGATTGTAGCCCAGATTCTGATGCTGAAGCTCCTGTCTAGCCAGCCTTGAGGGTGGGGATGGGGATTGGGATCAAGCAGCACAAAATCCAGGTGAGATTAATTTAAAAAAATGTTTCTCCCTCTGTGGAATTCTCCTCCTGGTACTTCCTGGCTCAGCAAAACAATCTTGGAACACAAGACAGCAAATACCAGGTGCCTTTTTGCAATCGGTGGCATTAATTGTCACAGAGAAGCATTCTGGGATATCTTCGCCAAGCCCAGGGATAACAAGGAATGATATTAAAAAGTTAACCAGATGTTTAAAGTAGCAAGACGGTAGCCATGGCTTGGGGGGAGGTTCTACCTGTGGCCTCCAGCAGCCAAGTGTTGGATATGGCCATCTCCTCTTCCCCAGGTCCTTGTCCCCCCGCCCCGTCGACTTCCTTCTCACTAGCTACTTCTGGGAGTGCATCTCTGGTCTGGCCAGGGCAGGGAGGCAGGCTCTGTGGATATGGTGGCTGCTTCTACACCACTCCATAGAGGGGCGGCGGGACGGGAAGGCCGTGCTAAAGGGTAGCAGCATGTTCTCACCATTGCAGTGGTCTCTCGTGCACCGCTTCGGCACACTTTAAAGAGCAGAAGGAAATGTGGCTGCAGCTGACTGTTCCTGAGGAGGTTCCCAGCTTGCCTCAGTTCACCTGCTCCTCTCTGGGTTGCCATGTCCCCATGTGTGCTGAGGTCACTGGCTCAGGCTAGCTGAGCCTTGGCTGGCAATAGTCTTTGCCTGGGGACTCAGTGGAGGGTGGGAACAGGAGCTCAGTGTGCCTGGACACACTGAGTGTGATCCCTTTGCACGTTTGCAGTCACTTCTTCCAGGCTGGCCACAGGAACTTCTGCTCAGAGTCCAGTGGGGAAGGCCGTGGGGTTAGAGGTACCGAGTCTACGTGGGCTATTAGCGAGCAGTGAACTGGCCACGCAGTTGAGAGCTTCGGGGAGCCTGGGGCTGTCTCAAGCCTGCTCCCTTAGCAGGTGTTCCCAGCAGAGAGGGCCCAGGGAGCGAGTCTCATCCATGGGCAGCAGAGCTCTGTGAAGTGGCTCTTTGGTGCGCCTTGCTCTGCCTCCAGGTGACTGGCATGGCACTGTCCAGCAGCCTGGCCTTTCCGTCTCTCCCCGTGCGGCGCCGCCTGACGCTCCCTGTCGTGCTCTCCCCTCAGGAGACAGGAGCAGTTCCAGACCAACCCTGACAGCTACAACGGAGCCGTGCGGGAGAACTACGCCTGGTCCCAAGACTACAGCGACCTGGAGATTAAAGTGCCGGTGCCCAAGCACATTGTGAAAGGCAGGCAGGTAATGAGCGCCAGCGCTGTCCGTCTGTGACGGGTGACGGGCTCCCTCTCCCATGGCCCCAGCCTGCCCAGGTGGTGTTTCTTAGCAGCTCTGATTGCCTGCAGAGGGATGCCGGTCTGTGGAGGGGCAGGCATGCATATGCTATGGGGGCCCAAACTTGCCCAGGGGAGGCCACGCCTGGTTACCGTTCAGTGCGGCCGAACACAGCTGCCTCTTCTCATGTAACACCCCGGCTTGGTCCGAGCGCCCCGTCCCTGCCAACCCCAGAGACTGCTTTGGCGCTTCCCTGGAGGACTCCATGACACATTTCCTCTCTTCTCCGCGCCCCCTCACTAGAAACCCAGATGCTGCCTCTGAGTGACTCTTCCCTGGCAGGATACATTACACCCCCCCTGAAATCCAGGCATTGCCTCCAAGTTGCAGCTTCCTGAGGAAGCATGTTCTCCCAACTGGTGTAAGCAAAGGCCAGGCCGTCCTGCACATGGTCCCCGTTCCCCTCGCCGGTTGCCCTGTGGCTCACTGCTCTCTCTAGCTGGCGGCTCGTGCCCACTGCTGAGGCATGCGGCAGAGCGGCCCGCGTCGGTTCACCCCAGACTTTTCCCCGCCCAGTGACTCGCGAGGGAGCAGGAGCAGAGTTTTAGCGAATGCGGCAGGTCACCTGCCCTGCTCTCTCCATATAGCCACTGCCCTGCGCTAGATCTGTAGCCTCTGCTTGGATAGTGCGTGTGGTGGGTGGGCGGCTGGAGACGATTTTTCTCCTGCCAGAGACCCCCCCGGAAAGTGACTTGTCTGTTAGCCTGCACCTGCAGGAACATCTACCGCCTGGGAGCTGCCCTTCCTGTGTTTCCTGCGGTGCCCTGTCCCGCTGCCCTGTGAGCATCTCCTATGGGACAGCGTAAATTAAACCCTCTTCGCTTCGTTCCCACTCTGCAATCTCATTGGTGGGCGGGGAAAAGGGACATTGCCCTGAGGCTTGGTGAGTTAAAAAGTCCTGGGATTCTGGGCCGTCACTGCCACTACCTCAGCAGCCAGCACCTCGGGCCCTTTAAATCACCACCGGAGACCCATGCAGCACAGCCTGGGCGGCACCGAAGGCTGGCGGGCTGGCCGGAGGGAGGCACGGCGCTATCTGGGCGGTGCCAAGGGCTGGCCGGGGGGGGAGGCACGGCGCTATCCGGGCGGTGCCGAGGGCTGGCCGGGGGGGGGAGGCACGGCGCTATCCGGGCGGTGCCGAGGGCTGGCCGGAGGGAGGCACGGCGCTATCCGGGCGGTGCCGAGGGCTGGCCGGGGGGGAGGCATGGCGCTATCCGGGCGGTGCCAAGGGCTGGCTGGGGGGGAGGCACGGCGCTATCCGGGCGGTGCCGAGGGCCGGCCGGGGGGGAGGCACGGCGCTATCCGGGCGGTGCCGAGGGCCGGCCGGGGGGAGGGAGGCACGGCGCTATATGGGCGGTGCCGAGGGCCGGCCGGGGGGGGGGGGAGGCACGGCGCTATCCGGGCGGTGCCGAGGGCCGGCCGGGGGGGGGGAGGCACGGCGCTATCCGGGCGGTGCCGAGGGCCGGCCGGGGGGGGGAGGCACGGCGCTATCCGGGCGGTGCCGAGGGCCGGCCGGGGGGGGGAGGCACGGCGCTATCCAGGTGGTTCCCCGGGCTTTCCGCCCCTAACCCCATGCCAGAGCTGAGCTCCCTGCCCCCGGTTGCCCAGGGCCTGGCGCAGTCTGTCGCCAGCCCTGTTGCTGAGGGTGGTTTCGGGGAGGTGCGCAGACAGATTGGCTGTTGGCGCCAGAGGTTTATTTTAACTTTCCGTTGTGCTAGAATTCTTGAGTCCCGCGCTGACTTTGTATTTTTCCATGTGGGAAATGCATTTTTTCTTCCCCTGTGTTTTCAGGGCAGCTGAAATGAGCACAGTCGGTTTTGTTCATCAGCCTCAGCCTACACTGCTCCGAATCCTGCGGAAATAGCTTTGTTTGCGCATCAGCATAATTGACAGTGGCAGCACAGACCTGGGGAGAACGTGGTCGAGTGCTGCTGCGGGGCCAGCAGGGGGCGCCCAAGGCACCCGTTTCTGCAGGGGCTATAACATGAAACCTCTCTCTAGGGCCGAGAACGAACCCGCCTCTCTGGCTTTGCGGTGAGGGGCGTTCCCCTTTGGGAGCAGCCGGGAAGCCGGTGGTTCCGGGCCCGACTCGAAAGCCCAGTGCTGTCTGCATGTAATGCCCCCAGCTTGAGGGAGCGGGGTCCTAGCGTGCGCGGTCCTGTGCTCCAGTACTGCATGGGTGCGCTGCGGAGCCACTGCCGGGGCCCCCAAGCCCTTCTTGCCTCATGAGCTGCCCCGGCAGGCAGAGAAGGGGCAGGAGAGGGCGAGAGGGAGGGTTAGTATCACTCTGGGGCCAAAACCCTTCTGGCTTGCGTCTTTTTCTTTCTCTTTCTCCCTTTTTAATGAGCATCCCAGCATGACCTTGTGGCTGACCCTGCTGTCCCCAGCAGCAGAGCTGGATGGCTGATGTAGTCACTTTGTGTTATTTTTTAGCTCAGTTTCCATTTATTCTCCTTTTCCTGCATGCAAATACACGTGCCAGATGTCTGCCTAATTCCACTGCAGAGCCTAGTCTTGGAAATCAGCAACTGAACTGGCTTCTAGATGGTCTCTCTCCCCCAGGGCAGGCTGGCGAGATTGTGAGCGGGAAACCCAGTGCCACCTGCTCCCAGATGCTCCCGTCTTGTGCTGTGTTCTCTTCAGCTCTCAGAAACTAAGCAGGGTCAAGGCACATGGGAGACCCCCTAGGATCTGTAGGAGTGGTGTTATCTAGGGTGGTTCAGAGCCAGTTCCCCAGCAGACGTAGCTGATGAGAGGTGACGTTGAGGTCCTGATGACTTGTGTTCCCAAGGCATTTACTGCGAGGGCCACTGTGGAAGCCCCAGCGTCCTGTCCAGATTCCACCTCCACTGTTGCGTTCTGCCTCGCCAAGCACCCTTGCACTTTCACCTGGATTTGCAATTTCCTCATTGATTGTGCACACAATTGTGCTGTGATGCCGCGTGCTGTTAAACGGCTGGCCTGGCCAGTGCAGAAGTGGCTGCACTTCAGTGGCGGGTGAAGTCCTCTCTGTTCTCTCCCTCCTCTATCCCACGGCGGGGTTGCTGGGTGTTGGAAGAGGCTATCGGCTGTGGCACTCGGCGCTGTGTGGACTTGCGTTTGTGCAGGCAGCTGCTTTGCAAGCTTCCCTGCTGCGCTGGGCAGAGGGCTAGATGGGAGGCAGGCATTCCTCACTCTTGCTGCTGCCTGCACAGGAGCATGTCCCTAGCTGGGCTGCTGCCCAGGCCCACGATTCCTGTCTCGCGTTTCTCTCGCCCGCGAACACAGGCAGGAAGGGTGTCCTGGAAGAGGAGTGGACACTAGCATAAGCAAATGCTTATCAGATAGTCGACTAGTTGCTTTCCAGCCCCTCCTGCTGCCTCTACCAGAGAGAGGCAGCAGACGGGAGGGGCAGGATTCAGTGCTGGGGGAAGCTGGCTTAAAAGCCGGTTCCCCCCAGCGCCGTCTCCATGGGGGGAAGGGGCAGGGGTGCAGTGGGGAACTGGCCTTGGAAACGTAGCAGGGCTCTTGGAACACTTCAAAAGCAGAAGCGCCGTGGGGAGCCTGGGCCGAGCTGGGGACTCAAGCAGTCCCCCGCCTCCGTGGCGCTTTGCTTTAGAAATGTACACGAGCCCTCCCGGGGGTCTTGTACGTTTCAAGAGCAGGGAGCGCAGGGGACTGCCTGAGCCCTCCGCTGGCCGCGCTCCCCGCCACGCTTCCGCCTTTGAAGTGTCGCAAGAGCCGGCAGGATCCTTGCTACGTTTCAAAGGCCTCAGGAGGCGCCCTTATCGACTGATCAACGCAAATAACATCGATTATTCGATTAGTTGATTGATCTACATTTCACACCCTTAATGGATGCTCTCAGAAAATGGGTCTTGGGCAAGCCGTTTGGGTTGTGTCCTTTCCGACCCCTCCTTAGGAGCCTCCCATTGGACGAGCAGCATTTCTCAGGGGTAAGAAGGGGGTTGGCTGGAGGGAAACAGCAGGTGAGATCATCTGTGTCGCCTCATCCAGTCCCGGTCCCCTGCACGACCAAGGGCCTGGGAGCAGTGGAGTGAGGCCACCAATCTGAGAACTGTGTGGCTGAGCGGAGCTGTGTCTGGCCCCAGCTCTTCAGAGTCAGAGATTGCTGAGACGCACGTTCCCTTGCCAGCAGCAGGAGGTGCCACATACCCTGTGGCGAAGTGGTTCCCTCCATGGGCCTGTCACCCCTTCTGTCCAGTGTCATGGAAGCTGAGGCTGCAGCGTCTCCATTGGAACCAGATCCTGACCCCTTCTAAAAGGCACACACGCCCGTGTCTGTCTGTCAGGAGGCTGGGGCTGAGATCAAAGTGGGATTTTGATTTGAAAGTAAATGGCTGTAGCATTTGTGAACGACGACATCCTGAAAATGGGAAGTGTTCTCCCATTTTCTGCAACGGTGAGGTGAGATTAATATCGGCTTCCCTGGGCTTCCTTGGCTGCAAACTAGTGCCCAGCCCCAAAGACTACTTAAAATCTCGTTTTAAACATTATTAACTTTTGAATTAGGACTGTTGCTATGACATTTTGGCTCAGGCGAGCTTAAATTTAGCTTGCAGAGTGCGCTGCGGACTGTCCCTGGAGCAGCAGTGGGAGGCTGGGAGGGTAGAGGTTTCTCTCACGCGAAGTCTGACTGCTTTCTCCCCCCCCCCCCCGGGTCTTTCTCCCTTCCCAGCCTGTCAGAGAGATAGCTGGATTAGTTCGTTGGTTTTCTGTTTGCCTGCTTGCTTGGTGTGGGGGTGTGTGGGCGTATTTGTGTGTGAGGAAATTACTGGAGCTGAAAGCGACACGGAAGAGCTGAGTTCTGCACTTCGCTCTGAACTCGGCAAGGCCCACAGTCATTTTGGTCTCTTGTGGGACCTAGCTGCATTGCCTCGGCGCAGCTCTGGTGAAAGGTCTGTCTCCCGCACTCTTGGGTCATATCTTATGTGGCGGTGGAGGGAAGTTGTGGTTGTGGGGGAGAGAACATCAGAGCGGCCACACTGGGTCAGACCAACGGTCCATCCAGCCCAGTGTCCTGCCTGCCCACAGTGGTCAATACCAGATGCCCCAGAGGAAGGGATCACAATAGATAATCCTCATGTGATTCCCTCTCCTGTCACCCACCTCCAGAGAAACAGAGGCTAGGGGCACCATTCCTACCCATCCCGGCTAATAGCCACTGATGGACCTAACCTCCATGAATCTATCTAGCTCTTTTTTTGAACCCCGTTAAAGTCCTAGCCTTCAGCACATCCTCTGGCAAGGAGTTCCACAGGTTGACTGTGCGCTGAGTGAAGAAAAACTTCCTTTTGTTTGTTTTAAACCTGCTGCTTATTCATTTCATTTGGTGACCCCTAATGAGGCGGGAAGGGCAATCCCATGGGGAACTTTGAGCATCGGGGACAGAGACCTTGAATGTAACGGGGTGCCACTGCAGTGGAGCCGTGAGGTGGTGAGATCAGTGACCTGAGTAGCTAAGCTGGGTTCTGTGTGTTGGAGCTTTCCCCGGGCTTGTAGCTTCATTTTGAGCAATGAATTGCAGTGATCAACCCTAGAAATCATGCGTCATTGTGGCCAAGAATGTGTTTGGGTGGGGCACAAAGATGGGTCTGTCTGCAGGAGGGCTGGTTGGACCTCTGTTGGCTTAGCTGTCTGAGGAGTCTTCAGACCACAACGTCTTCCCACCAACATGGCTTCAGTCTTGCCGGCTCCCGCTTCGTCAGCTGCTCTTCATCCGGGAGCTGATTTTGAACCATTGACATAGGTGGGCGGTGGGACGGCAAGCCCTCCAGGAATGTAACTTGTATTTCGTTTCCATCAAGGTAGCCTCCCTAGTAGCCATCACCTCCACCTACGGCATCAAACCTTAGGGCCTGGCCCGCTGAGGAACACTACTGCCTATTCCACGGCGCTGGGTGGTCCTGGGAACGGGTCTTGAGCTGAATCCCAAAACTTAGCCTGGCTTTTCCTTGAATCCAGAAAACTGCGCCCACTGCTTTGTCCAAAGCCCAGAGAACAGCTGGTCTGGAGTCCTCCAGCTCTGCATCCAGGAGTCCCCCAGCCAGTGCTCTATTTCTTCTTTACCATCTGACAGGAAGCAGTACCCAAGCCTACGGTTTCAGGATGGGGAAGCTAGTACATCCGTGAGGCCTACAAGTCCAAGAGTCTCTTCGGCAGCCAGCACCAAAACCGACTGTCTGAGAGTGGTAGCAACCTCTGGTGGGGATGTGGGTGGTTAACCAGCAAGCATCACCCTTGGGTTGAGGGTAGGGTCTCTTGTGGGAATGAGTCTCGTGCCCTTATTGGTGATGCTTACCGTTAACCAGCAGGGGCTGGAGCTGCCCCCACCTGCCAGGGTCTGCTGCAGGCGGGAAGTGCTGCCGCCCGGCCGGAGTGGTCAGGGGGCTGCTCCAGCCCAGCCGGGATGGAGCGTCCCCCCTGCATTTAGTCATTGATCTGGTTAACTGGGGTTTTGCATCCCTAGCCTCTGGTGCGCCATGTTAAGCAGCAGCAGGTGCTGCCTTTGGTAGGTGGGTGCTCTACATTGGGACCTCCAGGAGTAGAGAGGGATTGTATACCCTGAGGTTGGATTGGAACCCGCCCTGAAGGCATCACGCTATCACAATCCCAGGAACTAAGGGGTCGTGGTGCTAGCAGAAGAGGGAAACACATTCTGAGTTACTGCAAGTTTCCGTTCTCTGCGTTCCGAAGTCGACAGATCCGACCCCCCCTTGCTCGGAGGATGTCTCTGGCCGGTTTGGCTCAGTGGCAGTCCACGAAGGTGTGCTGTGCTGTTGGAACTCGGTCGGGGGCTCGTGTGCTAGGAGATGTCAGTTCACACAAGGTATTCCCCAGTGCTTTGGAAGCAGGCTCAGCTTGTGGACACGCCATCTGTGGCTCACCTGGAGCTGCGACTAACAGCTGTGGTTCTGCCCCGTGAGTACATCCAGTTGGGAGCCCACTGGCTAATGGATCTGTGTCCTTGCAACTCGGAGAGAGGACATTTTTGATAAGTCGCAATAAATTCTGTTCTGGGATTGTGATTGTGTTGTATCAGGATCTCCCTTGCCGCAAGCCGAGCGTGCTTCTAAATCCAGCAAGTCACCTTGGGGAATCCTGCTGCCAGCTCAGCTTGGAGTGCCTCTCGTCTGCTCTGGGTCTCACCCCCTTTCCTGAGTGATAGTGCATCCTTTGTCTTTCTAGGGGGAGAGCGAGGCTCACCCTCCACGCAGCAGGGCTCCCTCCCCCCCCTTTCTTCAGTGACTGCAGCTTGAGGCTGGGGAGAAAGGAACAGATGGTCTCTTTGGAGACCGAAAGTAGCACCACTCCATGCACCAAGCCAGCCGTTCCCTCCACCTCCCTTGGGAAGGAGCCTGTCCCCTCCACAGCAGGTCTGATCAGGTCTCCCATATGGCAGATTGTGGTGTGAGGGGCCTGGCCTCATTCCTGTAGAGGCCATGCCAGGAATGAAACCTTCCTTGTCTCGGCCCTCAGTGCCAGCTCCTCGCTTCCGTTCCCTGCTCTGTGGCAGGGGCAGTGTGGCACAGCCTCACCCTCGGGCCTGAATGCTCCCGCCACAGATGCAGCAGGAGGTGTAGGGCCAACCCACGATCACAGCTTCGTGCTGTTCTTTGGGTGGAATCTCTGCCAGTTGCAGGTGTCGGATAAGCGCACGTCACGCAGTCTCCCCCCAAAACCCAGCAAGTACACTCTGTCATTAGCAGGAGTGAGAGAAATCCCCTTCTCGTGCCCCTGTTCTCAAAGTGGGCATGGCTAACCGCAGAGCAAGCCCCCCCCCAATACACATCCAGGGTTTTCCATCTTCTCGGAAGCTGTGGCAGGATTCCTGCCTCTGTGCTCAGCAACGGTGGGATCCCCAGTGAGTGCACTCCCCCCTCCGCCCCAGCAAGCAGAGGGGTCTGTCCCTTGTGACTTCTTGTGTGTCTGCTTCCAGGTGTCGGTGGACCTCAGCAGCAGCTCCATTCGGGTGGCTGTGCTGGAGGGGAGCTGCCAGCGTGTCCTCATGGAAGGGAGACTCACCCACAAGATCAACACGGAGAGTTCCTTGTGGAGCCTGGAGCCAGGGAAATGCATCTTGGTAAGAGCTGCCTCCTCTGCTGCCCCCTTCTCGCTGTCCTTGCGGGGGGCAGCGGCACGGTGACTTTTGGGTCTTGGCCCTTTGACCAAGAAGCTGCAAGCTGCAAAGTCAGAGCATTAGAAGCTTGCGCCAAATCCCTGCCAGCCAAGTGGGAAACTGATCTCCTGCATCCCTCTGCCCGTGAGTCACGTTCCCAGCGCCCCGGCAGGCCCTCAGTGGCTGCATGGCTCTTCCCTCAGCAAGGTCAGGCTCCGCTCTCGCCCCGAGCTCTGCTCCGCTTGTTGCTCCCTTGCTGTGCTGGGCGGGGCTCCCTCTCCCTTTCCCACCCTGGAGCGGAGGGACGTGCGGCACAGCGCCTTGCTGCTGGGGCACCTCACCAAATCCATGTGTTGGGAGTAGGGGCAAGGGATTCTGGGGGGCAGAGGATTGAGTTGTAGGCGTGTGAGGGCTCCGACTCGGGGTGCAGGCTCTGGGGTGGGGCTGGGGATTGGGTTGTGTGCTTTGGGTCCCCAGTGGGGTCAGGGCTGGGCAGGGGGTTGGGGCTTGCATTTACTTGGGTGGCTCCCTCCGGGGATGGTGAGGAGGGGCCCCTTTCCCACAGTCACAGCAGTTTGGGGTGGGGGCTAGCTGGGAGGGGTCTTGCTACATTTGGCGCCAGCTCTGGCACTGCTGCAGCTCTGCCTCCCCTCCCCATCCCCCCCGCATCACAGGCACCTTGCTGTGGGTCTCGACTTCCCCCCAACTCCAGCTCGCCCCCCTGCCTCTGATACAGCCAGGTAGTGAGTCGCCTCCCCGGTAGGCCTAAGCTTGTTGAGTAATCGACCACTCGAGTCGTAGCTTCCATCCCTAGTGGGAATCGCCAAAGATGTTGCACAAAGGGACAAAGTGCCTTCCTGGAGTCTCCACGTAGCTTCTTGCAGTCTGGGGGAGGGATGTCGGAGCTGCACCTCGCCGCCAGGTCTTGGGTCAGCATCAGGGACAACCGCCCCCAAGGAGATAATGGAAAATGGTGAGCAGCCAGCTGGAGGGACAGTGCTGCTCCTATTCCCCTCTGAGGCGGCGACGGGCAGCCGTACAAACCCTACCTAGGTAGCAGAGGGACACTGACAGTCTGACCAAAGACCCGGATAACTCTTGGGTAGGTCAAACCAGCATGTCCTCTGAGAGGACCGAGTCTTCCAGCCACGCGGCTTTGGAGAAGGCTGAAATAGAGAACAGCGGCCTCATGCACTTGATAAACTTCAAAAACAACCACTGGGCTGGTAGCACTTAGACTAACAAGACACGTCGATGGGAGCGTGAGCTTTCGTGGGCACCGCCCACTTCTTCAGATGCCCACGATGCCATCTCCATGTCTCGTTAGTCTGTAAAGTGCTACCAGCCCATTGGTTGTTGAAGTTTATCCTGCACAGACTAACGTGGCTACCCCTGAAGCTTCCTCATGTGCTTGGATTGTCAAAGCGGTTTTAAGAAAGTCCCTTCTAGATGACTAAGGAAAACAGGCAACAAAGGCATTCCGTAGGCGCTTTTCCAAAGACCCTCCTCACGCTGCTGCTGTGCAGATTGTGCAAAGGTTTGTCGTGGGAGTTCCCAGGTCAGCAAGAGGACGCGTGTTTGTTAAATAAGCCTGGCTTGGAGGAGGAAGGGGACCGCGAGGTGAAGTAAGATCAAGGACCTTCTCCAGCTTCCGTTGGAATTGAAGGGAGCCAGGCCCTACCTTAGTGGAAAGGCTGGAGGGTTGGGAGACTCTCCAGCTGGCTTCTAGCACCTTGATGGTGGGGGTGTGCGGTGCTGGGCAACGAGGCGGAAATGGAATCGCACGTGAAGGTAACGAGTATAGTGAGTAACTCTCAGGCAGGACTGTCTCCTTTGCCATGCACGGGATAGTCATGAGTGTTTGCTGGTGCCTCGCTCAGTGGGTGTTTGCCGTTCAGCTGTTTGTTAATGAAATGCTGTAGCCCAGCTCCCGGCAGCCTGTCCGAGCACACAGGCCCGTCGGCCTCTCGCTGGCACGTTTCAAGCATGGCGGGGGCGAATTCCCGCCAGCGCTCTGAAGTTTGCTTTCCCACAGACACTGCTGCTGGCCAGATCGACTCTGCCCCAGGAAGCCAGGGCAGCCGAAGCAGGCTTGTACCGTGTCGAGTGACTTCGGGGGGATCTTGGCGCATTGGCCACAATAGTCCAGCCTTTCCCTTCGCGCTGCTGTGAAGGAGCGTCGTGGGGAAGGGCTCAGGAGATGCTGAGCTCAGCAGAGTGCTGGCTCGCTGCACAGCAGCAGTGAGACCCCACAGGGGTGCAGCGAGGTGAGAGCTGAGCACACAGCAGTGGAGGCCCAGGCAGAGAGCTGGGTCTGGGCCACTCAGCTCACCACAGTCGTTCCCTGCTCTCAGGCTGTCCATCTCTCAGGTGCCGGGACAGGAACCAACAGTAGCTCCTAGTTAGAGGCAGCATCGCTGGAGCCAGCTTGGCCCCAGGGGGTCCAGGAGATGAAGCGGGAAAGCGCAAATTCTCGTGTCTCTCCCCGGCAGAAGTGGGTCCGATAAAAGGTCTGACTTCACCCAGTCTCTCAGCTGTTCTGGCCAGACCACAGTGTGTCATCTGCCTGTCCAGGGCAGTGACGTCTGCTTGGGCTGGCCTGAGTGCTTTTCAGTGAGATCTGTTACTTTGTATCTTAACGTTTTTGTGGGATTTCCCCCCTCTCCTGTGATGCTCCCGCAGCCTCCGTTTCCCTGCACGGCCTTTCCCTGAGGCCCTGGGCCTCACAGTGGTACCCAGGTAAATGTGCAAGCAAAGGCCATGCCCTGCAGCTCTTTGATTACACCAGGGTGTCTCCTTGGCTGCTGCGTCTCCACCTTTCCCCGCTCCCTAGTCCACATTTCCCCCCCCCCATTGTCTCCCATTGGCTATTAAAACAAAGGGGGCTGATGGGGTTAATTTCCTAGTCTTGCAGCTTCCCTGTGCTCCACTGTCCCAGCGCCTTTACCCCTCCCCCCCCCATGCCACTACCCTGTTGAGCCACGCTGGCCTCCTCTTTCCTCTGTGGCTCGCCCTGCATTGATCATCCTCGCGCCACCCTTTGTCCAGCTCTGCCTGAAGCGCCGGGCGCCGCACGGTCTTGTGGAATTCGATCGAAGTTGCAGGTGACCTGGGCTAGGGAGCAATGTATTTTCCAGCCCTTCCTCCAGCATGTTTGTGACAGACATTAGCGTCCTGCTCTGGCAAAGGAAGGAATCCAGTGGTTGTAATTGCCCAGCCTAATGCTCTGCCATTTCCTGATGGCCCAGAGCTCGGCCTGTCCAGTCTTAGCTAGCCTGCATCTCTCCCGTTTCCCTGTGACAGCCACGCGGCCCTGTGCAAAGTGCCAGCGCAAACTCTCCCCCTCCTCCATGTCACCGGGTAGCTTGTCAGAGTGAGATTAAAATAGATTTGCTGGAGCTGCTTTTAGAAACCTGCGCTCGGAGTTGTGCACAACAACCCCCCCCCCTCGAAGTTCGCAAGCCAGGCTGTTTGGATTGGTTAGAGGCCTGCCCAGGAGAGCTGTGAGTGTTTGTGTGGGGGGCACCCAGCGCCCTGCTCCTCTAGGGCTCCTCTGAGCCAGTGTCCAGTCACCCGCACCAGTGGCCTCTCCTGCCCTCTGGGAGCAGTTGGTGACGGCTCCGAGTTGCTTCCTGCCGTGTTCCCGAGCGGGTTCCTTTGAAGCCAGCTGGTTTTTGAGCAGGCTCCCCACCCTCCAAATATTCCCTCCTTGCTCTGGAACAGGTCTGTGGCTGCTCACCTCCTTCTCTGCTACCTGATTGCTCATTACTGACATTCTTCTCGAGCTGGAGCTGAAGTGAAGTTGGCATTTCGTACTTCAGCCCTGTAATTTGTTCCCCTTCCTACCTTGTTCTCTCCCTCCCCCTTAGATGTTATTTTTAAAAAGCCTTTTGCTTCCTCACTCCCGTTCGTAGCCCGGCCCAGCGTTCTTGCAGGAACTCGGCCACTGCAACACCCGGCCCAGGGTGGGCCCAGGCAGGACAGGAAGCCTCCCCACTAAGGTAACCATCCGGCTGTGACCCCAGGACAGATGCTGTGCCGCAAGGCCTGGGCGCTCTGCGCTCTGGAGTCGACACTAAACCTGTGTCCCACCCCGGGGCAGCAGGCTGGGCGTCTGCAGTCAGTGAGACTTAAACACATCCATGTCCGCATTATGCTTTGCCCTCGGCGCTGCTTCACTCCCAGCTGCCTTCAGCCAGCCTTCCATTCCTGCAGCCGAGGCCTCCTTCCTATTTCCCAAACCTGTACCTCCGCTTGGAACCTCTTCCCTGCCCCAGCTCGCCATGGCTTCCCCTCTGCTCCCTCAGAGCAACTCAACGCCTCCGTCCTCTCTGCCCCCCCAGTCTGAGGTACCGAGTGCCTGCCTCCCCTAGAAACCAATGGGAGGTAGGTGTCTCGATACCCGTATCTAGCGCTTGGTCTTACTTACAGGCCTGGTCCTTTCCCTGGCCGCCTCATTGTCTGGCACAGCTCAGAGCGTGCCGTGCCGTAGCAATAACTGGGAACTGGTTACAAGACAGGAAACCAGGGGGAGGAATAAATGGTCAGTTTTCCAAATGGAGAGAGGTAACGAGTGGGGTTCCCCAAGGGTCTGTCCTGGGACCCATCCTATTGTCTTTATTTATAAACGATCCGGAGAAAGGGGTAAACAGGGAGGTGACACAATTTGCAGATGATCCCAAACTGCTCAAGGTAGTTAAGACCAAAGCAGACTGTGAAGATCTCACCAAACTAGGTGGTTGGGCAACAAAATGGCAAATGAAATTTAATGTTAATAAATGTAAAGTAATGCACATTGGAAAACATAATCCCAACTATACGTACAATATGATGGGGGCTAATTTATCTACAACTACTCAAGAGATCTTGGAGACGTTGTGGATAGTTCTCTGAACACATCCACTCCGTGTGCAGGGGCAGTCAGAAAAACCAACTGAATGTTAGGAGTCATTAATAAAGGGATAGAGAATAAGACAGAGAATATCTTATTGTCTCTGTATAAAACCATGGGATGCCCACATCTTGAATACTGCGTACAGATGTGGTCTCCTCATCTCAGAAAAGATATATTGGCCCTGGAAAAGATTCAGAAAAGGGCATAAAAAATGATGAGGGGTTTGGAATGGGTCCCATATGAAGAGAGATTAAAAAGACTTGGACTTTTCAGCTTGGAGAAGAAGAAGCTAAGATGATAGAGGTCTATAAGCTCATGACAGTTGTGGAGAAACTAAGGAAAAGGTGATTTCTTGTTCCCATAACACAAGAACTAAGCGTCACCAAATGAAATGAAGAGGCAGCAGGTTTAAAACAAACCAAAGGAAGTTTTTCTTCACTCAGCGCAGTCAACCTGTGGAACTCCTTGCCAGGGGTTGTTAAGAAGACCAGGACTTTAACAGGGTTCAAAAAAGTGCTAGATAACCATTGATGAACCTGTCTTCCATGACTCTGTTAGCCAGGAGGGATGGGAATGGTGTCCCTAGCCTCTGTCTGTCTGGAAATGGATGACAGGAGAGGGATTATGTGAAGGTTCCCTGTTCTGTTCCCTCCCTCTGGGGCACCCGGCACTGGCCTCTGTCAGCAGGCAGGACACTGGGCTGGATGGACCTTCGGTCTGACCCCGTGTGGCGCCTCATGTTCAATAATATGCTCTAATCACGAGGGGTTCACTCCAGCGCCCTGCCCAGGGCCAGCTCTCGGGACCCTTAGGGTGACACAATGAAGCTGTTCTGGCAAGCAGCCCCACTGCTGTGTCCACCCTGTGTTCCAGCCACCTGCGAGGGACCCTCCTTCACAGCCTTAAGGGGCCCAGCTGGCTGAGCAGCATTTTACATCTGCCAGGTGCTGCCTGAGCAAGGCGCTGAGCCCCTAGCATCCACGTGGGCCTCAGTCCTGCGGAGACCCAGGATTTCTGAGGCCCGAGTGCTGAACTGAGGAGCAGCTCCAGGGAAGTGTGCTGTACCGCAGGCGGGCGGCGGGGGTCACGGTGCAGGAGCTGGGCCTTGGGGGGGAAGAATCGATGCAAGTGCTGATTGGTATGGAACTCGGCAGTGCAGTCAGGTCAGTTGCTCCTTGCGGCGCTGCTGTTCACTTGATGCTGTCCCGGCAGGTTTGCTCTGGATTTGATGATGCCTCCAGGGCAGGCTCCAAAGCCCGTCCTTTGGGCTGCGTGTATTGCAGTTTGCAGGCGGTTGGGATTGCAGGGCTCTGTGTTGCTGGATCGTCTGCTGTCTGTGTGCTTAGATCAGTCGTAGCTTGGCACCCGCCTCTCTTCGCATTATGATCGTTGACAGGATGGGACAGTGCCCTGGAAAGGAATCAGGATTGTGTAGTAATCCTGTGCCCAGTGGCAAAATCCCCTCCACCCCCCTTTGCTTAGTGGGACAGGATCACCCCCTTAACGAGGCTGTTGTCTGTAGGGCCCCTGCCTTGCTTGTGGCCGGAGTTGAAAGGTGTTGTGAGTGCAGCAAGGGACTGCAGGAATAAAGCTGGGCCAGGTGGTTTAGGCAGCTGAGTGCTGCCTTGGAGAGTTGGATTAATCCCCGCCTCTGCCGCAGATGCTGGGCAAGTCACTTCTTCCTGGCTTGCCCCATCTGCTCACTGCCTGCGGCCCTCGCGGTCCGGTGCCCAGCTAGAGACTGGGAGAGCTGATTGCTGCGCCTCTCAGCTGGAGCAGTGCCTGGCACCTAGCCAGTGCTCCGCGATGCTCATTACTCTCATGCCATAGACCCCTCACCTTGGGCACCCAAAGCAGATGGGCGTGCTTGCCTTCAGTCTCTGCCTCAGTTCCCCCGTATAATGGGGCGTGCGCCCCAGCAGACATACCAGCGTGGTGGAGTTCAGGCCAATGGGGTGGGGGAGAGTTTAGCTACTGTCGTGAAGGTGCCGTGGGAAAGCCATTGGAACGTAACCAGTCAGCCTTCAGAGCAGGGCTTGATCCTGGTGCTGGAGATAAGGCCAAGGGCCAATGCTGAGCAGTGGAGATGAGACTGGATACGTGGCAGCTGCTCATTTAAATGTGGACTGACCATCCTGGGGCTGAACGAGGCAGGGGCATAGGGGAGGATGAAAGCTTGGCTTCGGGATCCCCCGGGGCCATGCGGTTTTGAGGATGCCCGGTGAGGAAGGGAAATCAGATCTGCAGCAGGCTCCAGGCCGTGCATAGCGCCAGGCCTTCCCTGCTAATGCAGAGATCCCGAAGGGAAGGGAGAGTCCAGCCCCACCCAACTGAGTTCCCCGGGGATGCAGGAGGTTGGGATGCCCATGGCTCGCGGTTTGGTAGCCTTTCCCCTCCCCTCCAGCAGAACTGTCTGTTGCCAGGAGAAGGATGCGTCCGTTTGGCCCACGTCACCATGTTAGCTGGGTGTTGGTGTGAGGGCTTGGACCCCCAAAGGCCCCCACCCTCCTCTCTCAGCTGGCTGCTTTTCTGTGCTCGGGAGAAAAATCTCCTGGCTTCATAACTTCAGTAGCTGCGCACTTCTGCCCGGGCTCCCTCCGGAGCTGTTGAGAGCTTTGACTAAATTGTATTGTCTGACTTTATTGATGATCTTGCAGAGGCACCAACGCAGACTGTAGATCTTCACTGCCGAGATGAGTGTTAAAACAGAAACCACTGGGCGGAAAGCCTTGGCTGTCCCCAGCACGGTGGGCGAGAGAAATCCCGATCCCCGGGAGCCAGGCGCTGTTCCCCGCATCGGATTCCCTGCTCCTGCTCCCGTGTTTGTCTAAATGGGATGATTGCACATGTACCTTTCGCGCCCCCCCCCCCCCCCCCAGCCATGATGGCAGCCCAGGACATTGCTGCAGGCCAGGCTCTGCCCCGGCTGCGCGAAGCCTTAGGATGGAAAGTCGTGGGATAGCGCAGGCTGCCCCCGCAGCACGCCTTGCTCAGTGGCTGTCAGCAGAGCCGCTCAGGTGCCTGGGCAGGGCGGTTTCCCCTCCTGCCGGCCATTCCTTCAGCCGCCCGCCTGGCCCCTTCTCCTGTCACAGAGCAGATTCCGCATTGCATGCAGGGCCGGGCGTTCCCTCCGCTAAACGCGCGTAACATTTCAGCCTCCTTCCCTCCCTCCCACGCTTGTGCAGGGGAGCTAGACTGCCGGGTGCTGAGGCAGGGCTCTTTTCTGGGTTAGTGAAATCTCCACGCTGAGGGCGCCTCCGGGCTGCGCGCGAGCAGAGTCGCTAGCTGGCTGGCAGAGGGACTTAATCCAGTGGCACCTCTGACAGGCCCCTCGGCTCTGAGCGTGGGAGGCTGGAGGCGATTCCTCCCCGCTCGCTCTGCATTGCCTGCCTGCCTTTTATCTGCCCTCCGGCCTTTGCCTGCCGTGGGGCTAGGCTGGCTGCTGACACCCCGGGGCCGGTCCAGCCCGGGGGGGCGGGCGCACGCAGCAGCCCCTTCCCAGGCCAGCGGCCGCTCGCCGGCTTGGCGGAGATGGAATCTCGCCGTGCAGATAAGTCAGGGCCTGTGCGTTACTGTCCGGGGGATGACATCACCGCCAGCCAATCAGCAAGCGGCAGTTGTGCCCCCGAGTTCCCGAGCCGTTTCTCAAGTCAGATTTGATGCGTCTGCGGTTGGACTGGAGGGAGGCGCCAGGCTCTGCGGGCTCGGGGGGGGAGGCAGATCCTGCGACTGAGAATCCTGCGGGAGGGGGCTGTTGAGAACTGCGGAGGCAGGACAGATGAACAGACTCCCCGGGGGGGGGGGGGGTAGGTCATTCAAACAGACTGGGCCTGTGTGTGAAGGGAGACCCCGCTGCCCCCAAGCCAGCCCCACCCCTCCCTTTCCTCCGAGTGGGGGGGACACGCAATCTAGAATGGCTAGAAAGTGCCCCCCAGCCCGCAGGGTGGGGGAGTGTTACCCAGTGGCTGGAGCCAGACTCTAGGGTTCCCCTCCCACTGGTCACTAACTCGGGGTGATGTCGGGGCGGCCTGTTCCCTGTCTGTGTCCGTTCTCTGCGGGGAGCGGGGATACTAGTGCGCCGGGGGAGAAGGGCCGAGAGGGGAACTTGGGGTAGATCCAGTGTGGAGAGAGAACCTGCCCCCCTAACAGGAGTGTGGATGTGGCAGAGCCCCCCAGCTCTTTGCATGGCAAATCCCTGTGCCCCAGTGGCGGTGGGGAGCCCGCCCTGTTCACCGCGTGTGCCCCCCGGGTGGCATGGCAGAAGGCCACAGGGCTCTGCTCCTCGCCCGCTTGGGAAACACCCCGCCCCGGGGCAGGGCTCCAGCTGGTGCTGCCACGCTTGAGCAGAGGCCGTGCCGGTGCGGAGTGTATAAAGGCTTGGGACAGGCGCGTAGCTCATGACAAGTCCCCCTCCCTCCAGCGAGTGCCCACGAAGCCTTCCTGCTCCCCCCACAGCACAGCGCAGGGCCGGGGCCCACAGTCCCCATGTGGCGACCCGGCAGCAAAGAAAACGGTGCAGATCTAAGGGCCATGGCTCCAGTCCACTGTTTGTGACCCCACCGGAAAGAGGCTCCCCTTTCTAGCTCTGTCCTGCCCCTGTCTACCCCTCACGGACTGTCCTAAACTGCCTGGTCTCCCCCTTGGGAGCCTGGAGTCTCTGTCTTTGGTGGCCCCAAAGGGAAAGGGGGAGCCGGGGCTGAGTGGCTGGGTTGGCCTGGGGTGGTGGGCAGCGTGCTGGAGGGGCGTGACGGCACGTAGGCCGGAGGCAAGGGAGTTTGGAGCAATCGTGTAATTGTATTTCCGTGTCTGAGCGGGGTGCTCTGGCCGCAGCAGAACCTCCCTTGGCGGGGAGCTGCCAGCCTGCTGGGACACTTGGGTTAAAGCCTGGCCAGGGACATGCTGTTGGGCAGCCCACGCTGGGCCCCGGCCTGCTCCCTGCTCGCCTGCCTCGCGCTGTGACTTGGGGCTGGCCCTGGCCTCCGGGCCGGGTCTCGCTGCTGGGCTGATGGGGCTTTGGCCGGCCTCTGCCCCCAGATCAGCCTGAGCAAGGTAGGGGAGTACTGGTGGAGCGCCATCCTGGAGGGCGAGGAGCAGATCGACATCGATAAGATCAACAAGGAGCGATCCATGGCCACGGTGGACGAAGAGGAGCACGCCGTGCTGGACAGGCTGACCTTCGACTACCACCAGAAACTGCAGGGCAAGCCTCAGAGCCACGAGCGGGTAGGAGCCGGCGGGCAGCTGGGGAAGTGGGGTGTGAGCTCAGAGCCAGCACCCCGTACGCCCTCCCGCACCCAATACGCCCTCCCGCACCTCATCCCCCCAGAGCCAGCACCCGAACCCCCGCCCGCACCCGAACCCCCGCCCGCACCTCATCCCCCAGAGCCTGCACCCAAACCCCCTCCCGCACCTGAACCCCCTCCCGCACCCGAACCCCCTCCCGCACCTCATCCCCCCAGAGCCCGCACCCGAACCCTCTCCCACACCCATACCCCCTCCCGCACCTCATCCCCCCCAGAGCCAGCACCCTCACCCCCTCCCACACCCATACCTCATCCCCAAGCCCCTACCCTGACCCCCACACTCCCCAGGGTCGGGTCCTACACCTCCCCCTTGCACTCCAACCCCCTGTCCCAGTGCCAAACACCCTCTGAGCCAGCACCCCAGACTCCCTCCTGTACCCCGAGCACCTCAGAACCAGCACCCTGCCCCCCCCCTTGCCCAGCCCGGTGACAGAGAGTGGGGGGATGGCGTGCACTCAGGAGTGCATCCCTTGGGGCAGTTCTGGCTCCCCCACCCCCCTCTTCTCGCACACCTGTCCTGCGCAGGCTGGCCTCGCCCCCTGCCCTGAGTCACCAGCGCCCAGGGGTGAGTCCCGGAGCCCTGCCGGCAGCGCTGGGGAGGGGTGTGTCTGGAGGCAGATGGGCGAGTCTCAGACGGTTCCTTCGTGTCCGGCTGAGCTGGCCCCAGAGCCTGCTGGGAACAGCTGAGTGCAGAGAGCCGGCCTGGAGCTCGTGCTTGGCCAGCCCCAGCAGCGTCCCGCTAGAGTGGCGCACGGCACTGCTGCTGCCCTCCCCTGTGCCTGGGGAGACCGGGCTGCCCCGGCTGACTTTGCCTCACCGGGCAGTGGAGCTGGCTCCTCCCGTTGTCCCGCGGGCCAGACCCTGCCCCAATAAGCATCCGCCAGGGCCGTAGGCTGAGCGGGGGACCGCGGCTTTCATCCGTGCCGGTGTTTGAGCACCAGCTCGGGTCTCTGCCCGAGCATCCTCAGCCTGGCCGGGCCCTCGAGAGGCCACCTGGGCCAGCCCCCGCCCCGTGGCAGGACGAAGGGTTCCCCGGTAGTGTCGCTTCTTTGGGGCTCCGCTGCCTGTGCCCATCATGACCTTAGCACTGACATGCCGCCTCTCCCTGAGCTGCAGGCTGGCTCTAGGGGTGCCGGGACAGACGGGTGTGGAGCTGGCTCGGGAGGGGCCCGCGCGCCTTTCCTGGAGCTAGCGGGAGAAGCAGGAGGGCCCTGGAAGCCTTGATTGAGTGGGGGGCGGAGTGCCAGGCTGGGGGGTCAGAGCCCGGCGTGGGCGGAGCCTCAGGGCCCTGTGTTTTCAGAAAGTGCACGAGATGCTGAAGAAGGGCTGGGACGTGGAGGGCTCCCCGTTCCGGGGCCAGAAGTTCGACCCTGCCATGTTCAACATCTCCCCCGGGGCCGTGCAGTTTTGAGGACGCCCGGCGAGGAAGGGAAATCGGATCGGAGGCCAAGGCCAGCGCCCGTGTGTGTAACCTGCTAGCGTGGGGGCTTCCCCCTCTGCCGCCCCCCACCCCCGCGTGGCGCCCGGCCGCCCCTTGCTCCTCGGGCGCTGTTTGCAGACAGCCGGCGGGGCGGGGGCGGGGCGGGGGAGGGCGTGTGGGTGCCTCCTTCCCCCGTGCCAGCCTGGCGTGCGAGATGCATGTGGGGGAAGCCTCGCGAATGCAGCGCTACGTCCTCCGTCACCACGGCAACCAGCGGCTGCTGGTAGCGTTTTCCTCTCTCCTGGGCGGGGGGCCGGGCGGCTGTTGTTTTTCAGGCGGAGCCGGTGCTTGTTGAGATGACGGAAGTTTGTCTGGCTGGCTTCTGTGGAGCCCCCTGCAATGGCAGCGCTGCCCCTTGGCGCTGGGCCCCGGTGGAGGCTGCGTCGAGGAGAGCTGCGCTGTCGGTCCCTGGCCGCTGGCAGGGGGGGTACAAGCTGCAGCGGAGGTGCCCGAAGCCCGGCACGCTCCAGGCACTGGACACCCACACAGCCTGGGCATGGGCCCGCGCCCGGCTCTGCCCTCCGGTCTCCCTGGCCTTAGCAGCTGGGTTGCTGGTTCTGGTAATAAGGCTTTGGCTGTGGCTGGGCTCGGGGGGCCAGGCCTGCCCTGCGCCAGCCTTTGCAAATGGGAGGAGCCCGTCGGGCTAACTCGGTGCCGATTCCCAGAGGCCGCAAGCCCCAGCAGCTCCTCTTGTCTGCGCCTGGCTGGGGTGTCCCCGCTTTGCTGAGCAGCCTGGCCCAGCTCCCTAACCCTCCCCTCCCCTCCCTTCCCCTCCCCGGTAGGGACTCGAAGGGCCAGCGTGGTGGCAGCAGGGGTACAGCTTCTGGAGGTGTGGCTGGCTGCACCGTGCCCAGGAGCAGCGTAGCCAGACCCCCACGTGGCTAGCGCTGGCTGCTCAAGCACGATGGGGTGGTGCTGGGCTGCAGGGGCCCCCCTGAGGCTCAGACTCCTCCAGGGCACCCTGTGCGCTTCACCCAGAGTCCCCTCATGCCAAGAACCCCCAGGGTGCCCTGCCCTTCTGCCAGGCGGGCCAGAGAACAGGCCCAGTGCAGCCCAGCACTGCTCCGCGGGAATCTGGGCGGGACGTCTCTACTGAGCACGTGCTGGCTGATTTCTTTTTCCATCCAAAGGAGTGTGAATTTGAGGCCTTGCCCTGACCCCAGGGCCCTGCCCAGGTTCGTCCCTGTGCCCAGCTCCAGGAGCACTAGAGCCGCTGAGAGGAAAGGGGGTGGGGCTGGCCGATGGGCAGGGCGAGGTGTATTTCCCTGGCCTCAGGCTCTGGGCCTGGACTGGGCCTGGCTGGAAACTTTCCAGCCTGCCAGGTTTCTGCTGGGCAGGTGACAGCCGCTCCAGGGGAGGGGCCCTGGCAGTGCCAGCAGCTGGTCTGGAACGCAGGGCGAGATGCGACCGGGCCGGAGGCCGCCCAGCCATTCGTGCCAGAGAAGAGCATAAAGCAGCACCCCTGTGGCGGCAGGTCTGCTCTCCAGCGCGGCAGCCAGGCCCTAACGACAGACGCTGTGGGGTCTGAGAGGTGCCTGTGGGCCCCTGCAGGGCTCGATTGCAGAATGGGGGGTTGAAGCGGTCCCCTAAGCTGTTCCCAGGGCACCCCTTCCGCACCCCCGCACTGAGCTGCTGTGGCGAATGGCCCCTCGGGCTCTGGGCAGTGCCGCTCGCTCGCCGTGGCTTGCTCCAGCTTTGCTACTCGTGCTAGAGCCAGCCCCGCTCAGCCTGCCCTGCCCCACAGCCTGCTCCATCCCTGCCCCTGTGCGTGGAGCAGCCTGGGCACCTGCCCCCAAAGGGCTCCGGCTGGGGGCTCTGCCTGGATCCACAGCCCCTTACCCTCAGTGCCTGAGGCCCCCACCTGGAATAATCCCTTGGCCTAGACTCTGCCCCCCATCACAGCTGGGCGCCTGCTCGTGGGCCGTTTCTCTGCTGGGTGAAATGAGCCGGCGCTCGTGGTGTGTTGGCCGGCTCCCCTCTCCCTCCCTCCCTCCTGCAGCCTCGTGGTTCCTGTGGCTTCACTCTTCCCTGGCCTGGTGGCCACAGGCCGGGCTCTCCAGCCGCCAGTGCTGCCGTGGGGGCAGCTTGCTTCATTCGCGTGTTACGGCCCAGCTGGCTCATTGAACCCCTCGCCGGATGGCACGGAAACCGGCCACACCAGCGTCCTCCGAGCAGCACCCGGGAGCCAGTGCCCCGTGGCCGCCACATGCGGCTGCACATGCGCTGGGCTTTGTCCGCCTCCGCCTTGCTCTGCAATAAACATGTTTATCTGAGTAACTGTGTGTGCGTCTCCTTCTGGGCACAGGCATTGGGCTGGCTCCGGCCTCCCGCTTTCCTGGGCCGAGCTCGGGGAGACACCAGGCTCCAGCTTGGAACTGCTCACTGGCTCCACCCGGCAAGGGCAGCGCTTGGAGATCAAGGCACGGGGCTGCAGGAAGGAGCTGGGGTTGGATAGATCCCACGGGGGTGATCTGTCAGGTCTAAGGGGCGTGGCGTTTTCAGTGCCACTGGGTTGACCTGGCCGCACCTTCCCACCACCCGCTTCCCCGGGCGAGGGGTCCAGCCGGCTGGGCGAGGGGGCAGGGCGGCGGGAGCTTGTTGGGGCTTAGAGGTGGCGTCAGGCTGTGGGGAGGGCCCCCGTTGTGGGTTGAGTCCTGGCTGCGAGTGAGTGGGAGGGGCCGGAGTGCTTTCTTCCTCCGGCCTGGGCCGAGGGGACCTGCTGGCCAGTCCGCGGAGCGGGGAAGGGTCAGGGCTGACGGCCAGCGGGGTGCAGAGGACAGCATGTGACTGTAGGACACAGGCCCCGGGCTGTCACCCAGCCGCGGGCTGGCCACGGGCTAGTGGCCTCCGCTGCCGAAGGGGAGCCACATTCCCATTGGAACAGGCCGGCTTTCCGCTCTGCCGCCGGCCTCTTGACTGCCTTGTGCCTCGCGGGCCGAGCCCTCCAGCACCTGGACTTTCTCCCCGCCAGGTGCTGACCTGGAGCTTCCTCCTGAGACGCGGGAGCCGTCAGCCAGCCATGGGCCTCCTCCGGCGAGGCCCGACTCACCCTGGCGCGGCGGGAGGACAGATCCTGTTCTCACCCATGTTCCCGTGCTGCCGCCGCCGCAGAGAGCGCGCTGTCTCGGTGGCGCCAGGGAGGTGAACGTCTGCAGCCAGCCCACAGCCCGGTGCAGGGGGGACAGCCGGACTCGGAGGGGGGGATAGTGCTGGTCTCCCCACTAGGCTGCCTCGCTGGCACTTTCCAGCTGGCACAAGCGAGCGCCTGGCGCATCCCCAGCGCTCCCCCTCGGCACTAGGAAGCAAGAGGAGCCCGCCCCCTCGGCGTGTGCGCGAGGGGAGGGGTGAAGCCCAGAGAGGGCACTGGGCAGGCACGGCCCGGGCGGCAGCTGTGGGGTCTCGCCCTTTCTGTGGCCGGTGGGAGGAGGGGGTGTGGGGCCGAGCCGCGTGCTTGGCTGAGGGCTCTCCCAGGCTGCTACGGGAGGAACGTGCGGGAGCCACAGCACGTCCCGGGCCTGGGCCCTGATCCACCCTCGCAGCTTGGCTTGAAGCTTCCGCAGCCCCCTGGCAAGCTGGCGGCTTGGCCTGAAACCTGCCGGGCGAGGCCAGGGCGGGGCTGGTGCATGTGGAGGGGACGCGGCACTCACAAGCGGGACGGGCAAAGGGATGAATTGCTGCCAGCCCGCGTCTGCGCCCAGCCAAGGCTCCCCCGGCATGCCCACCGCCCAGCCCTGGCCGTGGGGGGAGCCGTGTGCCCGGGAAGGCAGCTAACGGGTCCCCAGGACCCTAGCAGGGCCCTGGAGCTGCGGGGGAGGGGGACTTTGGGTAGCAGGCGTGGTTGGCGCTGGGGGCTGTGCCGGGCTGGGGGGCTCAGGGCCGGAGCCCCCCCAGGTGGCTGCACAAGCTGTGACTGCTGCCTCGTGTCCAGCTGCCCGTTGCAGGTCCCCGCTCGTCCCCTGAGCTTTCAGGGACCAGCCCTCGGGCAGAGCCATCCGTGGGCACAGGCCGGGGGCTGTCCGAGGGAGACCGCCCTGTCCCCTTTGTCCCGGACGGGGCTTTTCCAGCAGCGCCCGTTCTCCCACCCCCGGCTCAGTCCCAGCCTTTCTGCTTTCTGCCCACTTGTTTTCCTGGCCCCCGGGAAGCGATGCCCCTTCCCCAGCCACAGCCTCGTCCCGGTGTCTCCTTGAGAGCGGGCGCAGAATCCCCCAGCCCCGCCGCGCTGGCTCGGGCAGGGCTGGCACGCTCTCTCCAGCCCGCTGGCACCGGCATCCAATCTCTCATCCTAGCTGGGCGGCACCTCCTGCTGCCAGGGCCCAGCCCTGCATTGCCTGCCCGTTGGCGCTCCGAGGGGGGCAGCGGTGGGTAAGGCCTCTGCCCCGTGGAGCCAGGAGGCCAGCAGGGCTAGTGCCCACCCGCGTGCCCGGCGCCCCCTTCCCTTCCGAGGCCGGCTGGGCTGGGAAGGGCTGGCGGAGGTGACCAGGCCCTGGTCGGGGGCAGAGGTGGCTGCATCCCCAGAGATGGGCCGATGTCGGTGTGATCGTGGGGCGCTGGTCTGGCTCAGCCCCACCCACCCACGCCCCCTCTCCTGGAGCGCTGGGAGTCGGGGGTGGGATGGGGGGTACCCGTTCAGAGTGCGCTGTTGGGGGGGGTCACTTTTCTGGCAGCCAGGGCGGGACCCTGGGGGCTGGTTCTTCAGCTTGCCCCCAGGCGTCAGGTGGGAGAGCCCCAGGTAGCGCAGCCCCGGGGTGACTGGCTACCTGGTTGCGGTGCCCGAGGAGGGGGCAGGGCTTGGGGCTGCGGGCGGGGGCAGGGCGGGGTTCGTTCCCGGGCTGGGGCAGACGTGCTGGAGACGTGCTCCCCGGCCCGGGCTGACGGGGAGCCCTGCCAGGCAGGCAGGCAGCTGGCACCGCCGTTGCCATGGGCACCGGGGGCGGCTGAGGGGGCGGCACAGAGCCCAGTTATATTTGTGCTTTCATTTGCCGGAGAGAAGCCGTCACTTGGCTCCCGGGAGGCCGAGGCAGCTGCCGCCGAGCTCAGTGCCGCCCCAGGGGTGGGGGTGGCGTGGACACCAGGTGCGGGCACCTCGGATCCTGCCCTTGGGGGCTCAGGCGGCAGCGTGAACGAGTGGTGCCGGGGGGCCTCTCCCTGCTGGGGCAGCCCTTCAGGCCCCCCCGGTGCCACCCAGCTCTCCTCGCCTGCCCTGACCTCCGCTTTCCTCCCGTCTCCCTGCAGGGCTGGCACCCGCTCTCCATTTGGGCAGCCGTCCCAGGCGGCTTGTGCCGGTCTCCTCCTAGCCCCGAGCTGGGTCTGGCGCTGCAGCCTGCCCCCACGGTGCCCTGGGGCTGCAGTCAGGCCTGTGGTGAAGGCCAGGGGCCAGCCCAGCCCAGCCCACACTCCCTGCCGCGGTGCCACCAGCCAGCCCCCGTCACGGGGTGAGCAAGCGCTGCAGAGCAGCCATCTTTTGTGCAGCGCTGGGAGGGGGGGTCACGTTTTATGCAAATGCCCAATAAGCCAATTAGCATATTTCACCAGTGATTTGCATGTGGCCACCAACTTCAGCCGACTGCGCCATGCAGCCACAGCCCATGACGCCACCCAGCTGCCCCTGAGCCTGCACCCTGCAAACCTGCGGGTGGGTGATGCCAGGGATCTGCAGGCGGCAGAGCTGGGTTCTGTCGTACGAGGGCTGGCAGAGGCCCGTGATGGTTTCTCAGTGTGGGACTTAAATCAGGGAAAAAGAAATAATATCCCATGGGCCCCTCTGCCCCGCAGCCTGCACCTCTGGTCAGCGGCAGCGCTCGAGTGCGCTGACGCCGGGTGCCAGGCAGGGAACTCACTGGCTCTCCTGCAGCGGATCTGGCACAGGCAGGGGCCCTGGCTCTTAATGGGCGCACGGGGTAGCGGCCCGAGACAGACCCAGCCCAGGGAGCTGGCGTAGTTCGTACAGGACGGTGCCCCGGGGGGGCTGGCGGGAACCGGAGTGTAGCCAGTGATGCTGTTTGTCCCTTCCCTGGGTGGGGAAGCCCCTTTGGTTCAGCTGGCCCTGGCAGTGAGGGACGCGTATCTTGGACCCTCCTATCATACAACCATAGAGCTGGAAAAGACCTCAGAAGGCCATCAAGTCCAGCCCCCTGCTCTAGGCAGGACCAATTCCAACTAAATCAACCCGGCCAGGGCTTTGTCAAGCCGAGACTTAAACACCTCTAGGGATGGAGACTCCACTACTTCCCTAGGTAACCCATTCTAGTGCTTCCCACCCTCCTAGTGAAATAGTTTTTCCTAATATCCAACCTGGACCTCTCCCACCACAACTTGAGCCCATTGCTCCTTGTTCTGCATCTGTCACTACTGAGAACAGCCTCTCTCCATCCTCTTTGGAACCTCCCTTCAGGAAGTTGAAGGCTGCTCTCAAATCCCCCCTCATGCTTCGCTTCTGCAGACTAAACAGACCCAAGTCCCTCAGCCTCTCCTAATAGGTCATGTGCTCCAGCCTCCTAATCATTTTGGTTGCCCTCCGCTGGACCCTCTCCAATGCGTCCACATCCTTTTTGTAGTGGGGGGCCCAGAACTGGACACAATACTCCAGATGTGGCCTCACCAAAGCCGAATAAAGGGGAATGATGACATCTCTGGATCTGCTGGCAATGCTCCTCTTAATGCAACCTAATCTGCCATTAGCCTTCTTGGCTACAAGGGTCCCCTGTTGACTCACATCCAGCTGCTCACCCACTGTAACCCCCAGGTCCTTTTCTGCAGAACTGCTACTTAACGGGTTGGTCCCCAGCTTGTAACTATGTTTGGGATTCTTCCGGCCCAAGGGCAGGACTCTGCACTTGTCCTTGTTGAACCTCATCAGATTTTTTGTGGCCCAATCTTCCGATTTGTCTAAGTCACTCTGGACCCAATCCCTGCCCTCAAGCATATCTACCTCTCTCCCTAGCTTAGTGTCATCCGCAAACTTGCTGAAGGTGCAAACCATCCGCTCATCCCGGTCATTAATAAAGATATTGAACAAAACCGGTTCTAGAACCGAACCTTGGGGCACTCCGCTAGAAACCGACCGCCATCCTGACATCGAGCCGTTGATCACTACCCGCTGGGCCCGGCCTTCTAGCCAGCTTTCTATCCACCTTACTGTCCAGTTATCCAATCCACAATCCCTTAACTTGCTGGCAAGAATATTGTGGAAGAGCGTATCAAAAGCTCTGCCCTTCCTGGGGAGAGGCGTTGCCTAGCTGTGTGTGCAGAAGTTACTGGGAGGCCTGTGTGACTGCCCACTGTCCGGTAGCCACGCCAGCCCTAGGAACGGGGCCCAAACCCCACACTGGCTGGCAGTTCTCAGACAGTCCCCGGGGGCCCTCCAAGCCGCGTTGTCACGGAGGCAAGTCTGCTCTTGCGATCAGCGGCTCCTTCCCTCGCAACCCCCAGCTCCCAAAGGAGCAGCCGCTTCCTCTGCTGCACCAAAGCCACTGGCAGCTGATCCTGTACCCCAGTGATTCCCAAACGGTGCTCCGGAACCCCGGGGTTCTGCGCAGTGACAATGAGGGTTCCGCGAGACACGTCCGTCACAATCACATTTTATGGTTTAAAACAAATATGTGATTTTTGTTTTTAAATACGTGCAATTAAACTAAGTGTTGATCTCATGACCTTGGCTAGCGTTTGTTTATTATGATCCTTACTTATCCGGGGTCTACTTTTTCAGCTCCACGTATTCGACTGTGATTAGGGATTCCACAAAATTCTTTCGAGTTTCAAAGGTTCCGTGGCCGAATAAAATTGGGAAACGCTGCTCTAACCAACTAGCTAACGGTGTGGTAACGAGGCACAGGAAACCTAAGAGCTGTTTACAAGGTGGAACCCAGGGAACAGACCGACGCAAATGAGTCCTAATCTTAAACTCCCAAAAGTAATAAAAGCTTCTCTGGAAGGCAAGTTGTCCGTCCTTTAGGACTCACCCAGGCCAAGCACGGGGGATCTGTTGCTTATGCCTGGTAACCCTCGCCCCTCAAGGGCCAAGCCGCACAGAAGGTCCCTCCTTAGTAGGTTTTTAAAATTCTTATTATTCCTTCTGCGTTGAGTTGCGAATTCAAGTCGTGGGAGGAATTCTGTTGCACACCCCTCTTCACGCCGGGGGCCGGGGGACTCACTGACCAAAGGCTTTTGCCCCCTGACATTCCACACGGGGTCGGCTGGCGCTGACGGGTTTTCTTTCTCGGGCAGGAGCTGGGCGTATTTCACGCTCCTGCAGGCTTCTTGCCTCGCTGGTGATTGACAGTTGCTGAGCAAACACTTCATGAGTGAAATTAACACATGCAGCAATTTACGAGTATTTCATCAAGTTTTAACACGTGTATAATTCTAATGCCTAGTGAAACAATCCCAGCACGCAGGTGAGCCAGCCTGGTACCTGCTGTGTATTTTGGGGGGTTCATTTGAGTGCGAGGGGCCTTAGCATGAGCTGGCCCCTGGTCTGCCAGCATGGCACCCCTTTTTCACTGGCGTGGTTAGCCAGAAGGTGGGGCTCCATGACCGAGTCCCCTGGGAGGAGATGCTGATGATGAAGATGCGTATCCTTGACGTGTCTTTACAAAGTCCCATTTTCCTGAGCGGAGCAGCAGACTGAAGGCAATGTCTTTGCTCCCAGCTCTGAGCCCCTTTCGAGCCTGCACCCTGCCCAAAAGCTCGCTTGCTCTCTCAGCTGATTTCTTGACACCCCTTTGCTTCTGCAGCTCATGTGGCTGCCGCCCGTCCCACCAGGGAGCTAAACGTGACGTCCTTTCAGAGCGGAGAAAGTGAGTCGAGCGCACTAAATCCAGACAGCCGGCACGGCCCCGGCCTCCTCCTCCGCTTGGCATTAGCTCTCAGAGCGGGCTCCAAGCTTCTCTAGGGCTCGACCAGCGTGGCTCCAGCCATGCTCTGCCCTGGTCTGACTTCCTCCCCAGGCTGCGACTCATGGGACCGCAGTGCTGACCCAAGCTCTGGGGGTGGACCAGTGCCCAGTGTGGCCGGCCTGGCCAGGACTCCCCACAAACAGAGGCCATCTTGCAGTTAGAGCGCCTGGCCACGGAGCCCCGACGTCTGCACACACCTGTGCTGCAGAGCCAGACCGGCGCTTGCCTGCTGCTTTCTCCCTCCGCTTCCTGGTCTTTTCTTGCCTCGCCTTCCCAGACCCACAAACCCTGCCAGCGTCAGAGCCGGTCAGCCCCCTCGCCGGTGCTTCATTTGTGCCCGGCTGAGCCCTGGCACCTCCGGGCCTGGCGGCTCAGAGCCTGGCACCTCTGGCCTTGCTGTGTCAGTCATGACGTTTTAAAAATTGCTTGAGCTTTGGCCCTTCTTTCATGGCATCTGAAGCGTGACCCCTCTGCCCACATGCGCCTCTGCTTTGGGTGGTGACCTGGCCCTGGGTTGGCTTGGAGGCCCCTGTAGCCCCGATCCTCAGAGGCTCTGAGCAGTGTCTTACAGCCTCTTCGCATAGGGCAGCCATAGGCGGGTTAGACCAAAGCCCGGCCAACCCACCCTTCTGCATGGTCCTGGGGACCCCGAGTGCCTGTGCTGACCCACATCGGTGCAAACGCAAGGAGAGCTGCCGAGGCGCGTTCATAACCCCCAGCTCTCCCTGCACGTTTCCCAGCCGCACGGGGGAGCCCCTGGCCCTCTGGTCCCTGGGCCGGCTCTGAACAGGGTCAGAAGTCACAGCGGCTGGCAGAGGCCGGGAGTTGGGAGCTCCTGCCTCACGCTGCTGCTTGTTTCTGTGCCTGCTCCGGAGCAAGGGCTCCTGCTCTGCACCCGTCCCCCATTCACCGAGAACATCGGCGAGATGCTGCCCGAGGGCGCGCCGGGGTCCTGACGCCACACCTGAGTTTCAGCCACACTGACCTGCCCAGTCAGTGAACGGGGCACTGCCGGTCGGTCTAACCACTAGACCCCACTCCCCTCCCAGAGCCTGCTTCCCAGCCTGGTCCTGCTGCCTAGCCAACAGCTGCATCCTGCCCTCTGGTGGCTGGTCCTGACAGAGGCCCATGTAGGCCTTGTCCGCAAGGGACGGTCGCATCGCCGAACCCAGTGAAGCGACTTGCCTGGGGAGGCTGAGGCAGGATCCCGCCACAGGGAGCCCTGCGTGGCCGCGTGCTGGCGCCAGGCCTTTGGCGTTAAGTCACAGGCGCAGTGAGGCCAGGGCAGTGCTGGAGAGCGCTCCAGGCTCCTGCCGCTGCGGAGGGGAGCGGCCGGACAGCAGGCAGCCCGGCTGCTGATCCCTGGCGGCGGGCGTGAGCGTGAGAGAGCCTGAGCCCGCCCTGCACGCCAGCCCGGAGCGTTAAATCCACTCGAAGGCCCCAGCGCCCCGCACGGCAGGGCACAGGTGTCCTCTGTGTCAGCCACTTAATAGCCATCACAGGGGCCAGGCAGGAGCAGGCTCCGTGGTGCAGCACCTGCCCAGAGTAGTGCAGACCGGCCCAGGGTCAGAGCACACAGAGGCCAGCGGCCAGGCCCTGCTCCGTCCCAAATGGTCAGTTAGCTTCCCTGTGCCTCCGCTTCCCGCTTTCCAGCGCCAGGGGCTTCCCTGCGTTCCGGGGGCAGCGCTGGCGACGAAAAGGGGAGGGAAGAAATTGGCGTTTCCGATTCGTCCGCTAGGCAAGGCGGGTGCTGGGAGGGAGAACACGCCGGTCCGTGGGAATCGTGTGGCTGGAACACTCCAATGGCCTCTCTCCTGTCCGACCCCGGCGGAAGGCGGACAAGCTCCCGGAGAGAAGGCAGCCGGGCCCTGATCTTTAGGCGTTCCCCCCTCCCCCGAGACGCCCCCCGGGACACGGCCCCTGGCGCTGAGTGGCGAGGCTGCCGGGTGGCAAACCGGGAACGTGGCCTCGGAGCCTTTCGGGCGCCCCTCCTGCAGTCGCTGTAAAGCTCCCTTCCTGTGGGCCTGGGCCCCGTCTCAGCCCCTTCCAGCGCCAGGTGGCTGCATGAGACTCCCCTTGCATGTGGAACAAGGCGAGTGTCTCCCTGCGCTGGGGAGAAGAGCTGGCAGACGTGGCCCCTCAGCACCCAGGAGCCCCCCAAAGACCCTCCTGGCTCTGACGCTGGTCTCGCACTGGGGGCTGGCCCCAAAGGGGTGAGGGAGCTGACTGGCTGTGGCTGAGCACAGCTGCTGGGCGAAAGCGCCGCTCCCAGGAGAAGGGAGGGGAGACGGGGGCGTGTGGAGCTCCCAGCTTGGGCTGACATCTGCTCTGCCTGGGGTGGGGCAGGCAGGCCAGTGGCTCTGTCTGCGGAAGTGGATCCTTGGTGTTTACCAGGGGGCTCCCTTCCTGACCCCCTGCAAGGGGAGGTTCAGGGCCCTGGTGCAAAGGGGGCGAAGGAGCACAGGTGGGGCTGAAGGCAGGGACCTGTCTGCCTCTTTGTTAGCCCAGAGGGAGGCGCCTTAGGCTCACCAGGCTGGGTTGTGAACCCCGGGTTGGAGCAAGCCCAGAGAGCCGAGCTAGAGATGAAGAAGCTGCTACACCCAGCCCAGCCATGACCCCTCCTAGAGCTCCATTGCAACTGGCCCCAGCCCCCTGGCGCTCCCTGTCCTGGGTCCTCTCCCCCGTTGCACTGGGCACATTGTGCCCTGGCTCCGTCTCCTGCCCCCCGCTGGCAGGGCGCCCCTTACGCAGCACTGCTCTCAGACGCCCCTGCTCTCCAGCGAGGTGGCAGCAGCACCAGGGCTCTCCGGAGCGGGCTGGCGTGGCACAGGGTTGTGCTGGGCCCGGGCGCCTTGCTGGAGCTGGAGCTGGGGGCGCTGGGTGGCCCGTGGCACCGGCACTGGGTCTGAGTGGGGCTCGTCAGTGCGGCTTGGCCTCACTCCCTGGGTCGCGGGCACAGACATCTCCTAGCCCACAAGGCAGCCTGGCTCCCCCGGCTGCCGCAGGAGCGATGGCAGGAATCCGCCTCCACGCTTGGGGATGTCCGCACTCCTCTCCCCCTCCCCCGCCATTGCCACCCCTGCGCCACGGTTACTGGGTGACAGCGGGCAACTCCCCGCCCCACCAGCTCCGGGCCTCGGTTTGCCCACCCACAGGAGGGGCACAAAGCCGCTGCCCCGTTGGCAAGGCGCCCTGAGATGCCAGTGAGAGTGAGGCAGCTTCCACTGAAACTCAAGTGCAGTTGCCTATGGGCCTCGCACTGCAGCCGTGGCTCTCGCCCGCTCAGTGGGGCACAGAGGGCGCGTCGGCCCCTTTCCGGCCTAGGCGGGTGCAACCCCTGGCCCGAGCTCTGGAACGGCTGGGCTGGGCGGAGCTGGGCGCTCTGGGGGGGTTGCTCTCCAGCTCTCCTGGGGGAGGAGAGGGATGTGGCAGGGGGCGTGGCTTATTTGGGGCGCGTTGTCTCATTTACATATGCCTCTTGCGGTGCCTTTTGGCTGGAGGCCGGACATGCACCTTGCCCGTGGCCCAGAGGCGGGGCGGCTGGGCGCTGGGGGCGGGTGTTGAGGGGCAGTTCGCCGCCCTGGGGAGCCCGTCCCCGGGCCGCCCTTGTCTCCCTTGCTGGTGCCCCATTGCCAGGCCATGCGCCGTGACCCGGTGAGCCCCCCTCCGGCAGGGCCTGGGTGGCACCTGGGGGTGCGGCGTGATGGGCGCCCACCCCTCTGTACTGAGCATTGCTGGCCCTTCCGTGCCCAGCCCGGTGGCTCTGGACGGGGCGAGGGCCTGGCATGGCAGAGGGGGTGGGGGGAGGCCAGGAGGGGCTGTGTCCACGGTGCCACCTCCTTAGCAAAGGTCCTGGCCCCTTGGCAGACCCCTGCCCCCGCCTGGGGCGGGCCCTGTCATTTCTGCCTGGCTGGCCACAATAAGGAACAGACGGGTCAGGCAAAACCCAGCCCATTCACCAGCTCCTCCCAACCTGCCCCCTCCCTGGCCAAGTGCCAAACGCCAAGGGGGGGAGGGAGCTGTCATCTTGGAGCGGGGCTCTGGGGCTGGCACGTAGGGGGCGGCGGGACCCTCGGGGGGGGGGTGCTCCGGGCCTGGGGGGCTCTTCGCATGGCCAGTTCCTTGCCTCCAAGGATGTGGGGCTGGCACCACCCCATGGCCCGGGTGCAGGGCGGCGCTGGGGGCAGTGGCCCTCCCTTGGCTGCGGGGTCCCCCCCGCGGGGTGCGGGGCGGGGGGCTGGTGCCCTTCCCCCGGCGGGGCGCGTGTGTGCGGGGCGGGGGGGGTCGCCGGGAGCCGGAGCCGCTCGCAGAGCGCCTCGGAGCGCAGCGGGCTGGGTGGCTCCTGCCCCCGCCCCTGCCAGCCCCTCCCTCCCCCGCTGCCAGGCGGAGCCGGAGCCCAGCTCAGTGCGGAGCGAAGCGGCAGCCGCGATGGCAACCACCGTGACCTGCACCCGCTTCACCGACGAGTACCAGCTGTACGAGGAAATTGGCAAGTAAGGAGCCGCGGCAGCGCCAGGGCGCACGGGGCCGGGGCGCGCGGGCCGGGGGGCTGCGCCCTGCGGGGCCGGGGTCACCCTCCCTTGCGGGCTTGGTGGGAGGAGCCGGAGGCTGCCCCCGGGTGCGGGGCACGGGGCGGCTTCCCGGGCGCGGAGGGGGCGCCCCACGGGGGCGGCTGGACGATGGGCGGGTGCCCCCCGCCGGGGGTTCCCCTGGCCCGGACCGCTGCTCTGGCTGCCCCCCCCCCCAGCCTGCCCCTTGCTATGTGCCGGGCTGCGCGGCAGACCGGGGGGCAGGGGCCCGGGCTCGCTTGCCCGCCTGGGCTCGCAGCCGTGACGCACGTTGCGGGAGGAATGGGAACCATCTGGAGAATGGCACCAGCCCTCCAGCGGGTCCTTGTGCCAGAAACCCGAGATCCCCCGCCCCGGGCTCGCCGCGTATTTATAGGCTCTTGCAGCCGCCGGTATTTTTAGGCAGCGGCTCCGGCCGGGCTCCCCCTTCCCCCACTGCGGTGGTTTTTCTGCCCGGCTCGGCGCAGCCCCGGGAACCGCCACCCCCCCGCCCCGCTCCTCAGTTGCATTTGGAAGCGCCCCCCCCCCCCCCGCTGATTTTTGGCTGGGGGGCTCTTGGTGATGCCCCGGGCCGGGGGAGGCTCCGCTCACCCTGGCACCCTGCCCCAGGCTGGCAGCGCTCCCCCCCCCCCGCCTACAGGTTGCTACTGCCCGGCTGGGCTGCCCCGCCTGTGCGCTCGGCCCGCGTCCTCGGCTCTCGTGCGCGGGGGAGCCCGGCTCGTCGGGGCGCAGCTCCGGGGATGCTCCCCCCGCCCCTCCCCTCCCCTCGGCGGCTGCTTCCATGTCCCCCCCGCCCCCCGGCTGCCGGAAGCGACGCGTCTTTCGGGGGGTCCCTTCGGGCGGCCTGGGTCTGGGAGCGGGGGCGCTCGGCGCTGGCCCGGACGCGGGGCCTCCGGGGTCTCCAGCTGAGCCGCGGATGCGGGGCGCCCCCGAAAACAGCCAATCCCGAGCAACCGGGGGGGGGGGGCTAAACTGCGGCTCCGGCAGCCCCCCCCCCCCCCCCCCCCGCCTGCCGGCTTCCCCGGGCACCGGCTCGCGGCCCCTTCCCTGCTTCTGCCGCTTGGGCTGCGGGGCGAGGCCTCTTGGCTCGGGGCCGGGCCGGGCCACGGCGCGACCTGCGCGTGGGGGGGGGGACGTGACCCCTCCCGGGGGTTCCCGCCCCGCTGCAGCCCGGCCGCTGGGTTTCCCCGCTCTCGGAGGCCCGGGCTGGCTGGGGAAGGGCTGGCCCGGGGGCTGCGTGTGTCGGGTCCCGGGGGTCTCGCTGCGCGCGGCTGGCGGGTTCCACTCCCCCGGAGTCCGCGCGTGGCCCGGAGAAAGGCTCGTCCATGCGGCTCAGGGCAGAGCCGACCCGCCCACGCCAGGCCGTGTCGGTTTCCAGGGGCGCCACCTCCCCCCGGAGCTCGGGCTGGTCCCTGCCCCGCGGGCCCCCCCCAGCAGGGATCCACTGGGCTGCCCCGCCCGGGGGCAGGGAACGTGACGAGCCTCGGGGTTTCAGCCAGCCCCCGAACTGGCCCAGGAGGGGAGGGAGACACCTCCATGCCCCTTAGGCTGCCCTGAGAGCAAACGACCGCCCCCCGTAGCCATCCAACGTATGGGGAAACTGAGGCACGCCAGGTTCCCAGAAGTACTGCCGCAAACTCCCACTTTGGCCCCGCGTGGCCAGTCGTGAGGTCGAAGCCGTGGGTGGGGGCTGCCTCCTGGGAATAGATCAGCAGTAGCTGCCAGGCTCCTGGGGGGGGGGGGCGAGGGGCTGGGCCCAGGCTGCTGGGGGATGGCTCAGCTCAGGGTTCCCTGGGGTCAGTGGAGCAGGACTTCCTTGGGGAGGTGCCTATGTCCCGCCCCCTGGGGTGGTGTCTCCCCGGGAGCCTGCTCCCTGGCCGCCCGGTGCACTGGGCTTTGAGCCCTTTCCTGGGCCACGGGCGGAGCTGCTCCTGCAGGAAGGCCTGTGGCACGGAGGGAGCCAGGGGCCTGGGCTGTTGGGTAGCCCCCAGGCCCCTGCCCCGAGGCAGCTCACCCAGTAAATCCCCATGGCCCCTCCCCCGCTGTCTCGCCGGCTGCGGAGCCGAGTGGAAATCGCTGAATAGACGGGGGTGACTTCCAGGAACCAGGCGCTGGGCAGGAGGGAGGGGCTGGAAGCCGCCAGGCTGCTGGGTCCTCTGCTTGGTCCAGGCCAGGGGCTTGGCTCCTGGGATGGGCCCTGTCCGCCTGCAGCCCTGCTCTGTGGAGGTGGGAACGGGCACTGCCAGGGTGGTGCAGAGCAGAAGCTGGGCTGGCCGGGGGCGCTCACGGGACCAGCGGCTCTGAGCCAGGCACACGGCAAGAGGCGGCCATTCGCTGCGCTCGCCACCCGCTTCACAGATGGGGAAACTGAGGCCAGGAGCAGGGAAATGACAGACCCAGGAGGCTGGTGGCAGGACCAGTCCCCAGCTCCGTGGAGTCCCAGCTGAGTTGCTCTAGGCACTAGGCCACACTGCCTTTCTGGCATGGAGGGGGCTGGGGCAGCTGCACCCAGCTGGCCTCTTGGGCCCTTGTGGCGACGGCTCACACTGCCCCCCAGAAACCGAGGTGTGAGAAGGTCTGTGGCAATGCCCGGGAGGTGCCCATGGAGAGGGGGTGCGGCGCTGCCAGCTGAGTGCCCCATCACGTCAATGGGCAGGCGCAAGGCCAGGTATGGTGAGGACAGACAGGCTCAGCATGGGTGCAGCAGAACCAGGAGGCGGCCGGAGGTTTGGAGAGAGGCGGCGAGGGGACTGTTGTGGTGCAGCTGTTGTTCCGGGCTCTCTAGCATCGTCCCCAGGGGATCTCAGTCCTTAGATGCTCAGTAGCCTTTTGCAGACGGGAAACAGAGGCACCGAGTGACCTGTCTGTGGCCACCCGGCAGCCAATAGCAAAGCTGGGTATAGAAACGGTGTCTGCCAAGGCCCATTCGGCTGCTCTATCCGCTAGGCAACACTGCCTCCCGTCCTACCTTTGGGGCAAAGGCGGGTGGCAGAGCCAGCGCATGGTGCAACACACTGGTTTAGAGAGAGCGGATGCACCTCCCTTTACCCTTCACCCTAACCCATGGACAAGGGCCGGGGAGTGGGGCTAAGGGGCAGCTGGCTGAGACCAGGAAGGACAAGTGTCACATCAGTGGAACTCACTGCTGGAAGATGTGGCCGCCGCAGGCATTCGGGGGCGTTTGCCAGAGGCCTGCAGGTTTGCTGGACGGAGAGCTCGCTGCGGCTCAGTCACAGGCATTAGTAGCCTGGGCTGAAGGAAAGGGGTCTCCCCTGGCTCCCCCGCTGAGCCAGTCTGGAGGGGAATGCCCGCACGGGCAGGCTTTTCCAGCACTGGGGGAGGGGGGTGCCCACAGCTGGCACTGAGCAGGGGCTGAGACAGGAGGGGGGCACCTTGGCTGATCTGGCTTGGCAGCGCCTGTGGGCTGTGAACTGTGGGCAGCCGACGAGCCTCAAACCCTCTGGTTAATCAGCGCCCCAGCCCTGGGTGCTGACGCACGCCCAGAGCCTGGCAACCCGGGCTCCTCTGGGCCCTGGCACCTGTTCACCAGCCACGCCCCCCGTATCCTAGGCCCCGGGCTACAGTGCCAGTCAGGCCGGCTGGGAGGTGCCAGCCTCCCTCTCCGCCAGCTCCGGAGCAGGTGGCTGCTCCAGTCACCCTCCCGGTGCATCCGCCCTCCCTGTCTGTGGGTCCCTGCCTGGCCTCTGGCGGGGCTGCCGCGGCTCCAGGCTCAGCTCCGGGCTCCGCTCCAGGCTCGGGGAGGGGGTTTAAGGCTCGGTCGCCAGGCGGCTGGGAAGGAGCAAGGCAGCCGGCCCAGCCATGGGGGTGGGAAGCGCTCGGTGCCTGTCTGGGCAGGGCCTCTGGGGATGACAGCATGGGGGGCACTGGGGTAGGGCCTGGGGCCAGCAGCAGGTGACGTGCGACGGGGCCGGGCAGCCAGAGAGCCGGGGGCTCGGTGGGTCCTGGGGGACAGCCGAATTGCCAGGCTGCAGGGAGCAGCGAATTTGAGCCCGGGCGCTGTGGTGCGGCCCATGCTGGGGTGGGCCAGGAGTCGCGGGGGGCCGTGCCTGCGGGGGGCACCCAGCCCCTGCCCAGCAGAGCATCTGTGGCCTGGGCAGGGGGCAAACAAGCCAGACCTGCTGGAGCAGCCGGGAACCGTCAACCCCCTCCCCTGCCAATCTGCTCCTTGCATCGGCCTCGTGGGCTGTGTGCCTGGGACGGGGCATCTCGCGCCCTGTGCCCCTGGCATGCCAGCTGGGTGGGCAGCACCAGAACCTCTTCCTTCCCCAGCACCCCCGGGCACAGGCCGGCTCTGGAATGATGGGGGGGGGCTACCACGTTCTCCCTTTTCCGTCCTGCTCTGGCTGCAGAGGCGGCCCTGGCCCAGCTGCGGTGCCCAGCCCCTCCGTGCCCACGAGCCGGGCTGCTCCGGCTGTTCCGAGATTGCGGCTGGCTCTGGAGGCTGGTTTGAGACAAACCCCCTCGCGCTGCCGGGAGGAACGGCTTACCCCTGCCCCCCTGCCCAGGGCTCCCCCTCCCCGCCCCCGCTCGCTTCCTCACCCCCTGCAGCAATCCTCAATGCGGGGCACCCGGCGTTTCCATGGCAACCGACTGCGCTGGCAAAAGCAGGCTCCTGACAGCGCCGGCTGCTCCTCGGCTCCGTTCCTGCCCCGGCTCTGGCTCTGGCTCTGGCTTGCCGGGTTTGCTAACGCAGCCAGCCCAGGGCACTGTGCTCCTCGCTCCCCACCTCGCTGCTTGGCTCTGACAGCACAGGCCCCGGCCACGGGAAATCTCCCCCCACTGCTAGCAGTACAGAGACCATGACACACAGGGGCACTAATAAAGTAGCTGGCTCTCTGCAGGAGGAGGCGCTGCCCCGGGTTGTCACCAGGCTTGTCAATTGTGACCCTTCCCCCAGTGTTTTGTGTCCCAGGGCCCTGCCTTCCTCAGCGCTGGCACCGTGCGTGCTCCGACTCCGTGCCTGCGGCGAGGCGAGCGCCCTTCTCCCGCTGTCCAGAGGGGCAGCTGGGATGGCAGAGCAGGGCTGGGCTGGGCAGGGGGTGTCCAGGCTGGTCTCCATGACTGGCTGCCTGCCCCTCTCTGGTGCCAGGCCCCCAGGGCGCGCCGGTGGGACTGGTTCTGAGCTCGCGGGAGCCGGAAGAACCGGCACCATCTTTGCAGCGGGTGGGGCAGAGGTGCCAGTGGGGGCAGAGGGGGGACGTGCTCGCCAGACGGGCCCTTTCCTGCTGCTCTGGGGCTTGGGATCTGTGGGAGCGGGGGAGGGAGGGCTGCCCCACATCTGCCTTGCAGGAGCTGCTCCAGGGGATCGCCCTGTGGGCACTGGGGGCAGGGAGACCTGCGCTGAGCCAGAGCCCCGGCCGTGGGCCCTTTCCCCCCAAAGGGCCAGATCTTGCCCCCGCCAGGGGGCTGCTGTTGGCCGTGGCGGTGGCCGGGCCGCCGGGTTGCGGTTCGCTCTGGGCTCCTCTCCTGTTTTCTTCTCCTCCCTGCGGGACGGGGGTGTCGGGGCTGGGTTTGTGCAGCGCCTGGCGCGATGCGGGCCCTGCTCCGAGGCTGGCATGCCTAAGCGCTACTGAGGCAGTAAGGCGCCCTGGGCGATAGTTTACTGGTGGGGGGATCAGCTTTGGGGGGGATTCCGTCCATGGGGGGAGCAGCAGGACTGGGGGGAGCAAGCCCAGGATCTGCTGCTGGGCCCCGGAGCGGGGAAGGGCAGAGAGGGAGGGCGGCCCCGTGCCCTGGCCCTGGGGGCAGTTCCCTGGCTGGACCCGCATGGACTCGCTGGGGGCCAGTCACTGAGGCCAGGGGTTTGCAGGTGTCGGGCGGAGGCGTGGAATTGACCCTCCGTGGGACTGAGGCCACTAAGTGCCTAACTCCCTTTGGCAATGAGCGGTAGGCCTCTAAACCCGTTAGGTGTCATGACACTGCGCTCAGCAATGTCTGGAAACCTTCATAACCCTGGGCCTTGGGTCTCCCCTGACTCCAGGGGGAACAACCACCCGGCCGGCAGTCGCGTGATGATCCCGACGGCAGGGCCGGGGCTGGCTCCGGAGGGCGAGGGGGCTCTGGGGCAGGCCCCTGTGCACCCGAAGGGAATTGCAGCCTGTCCCATCCCCCCAACCCACAGGGGGCCCAGCCCCCGCCCCTCCCCTGCAGCCGGGCCCAGCCCCTGCCTAGCGCAGAGGAGGCGGGGGGGGGGGGGGGGTGCCTGAGCCGGGCAGGCGGATCGAGGCGAGGGAGGGCGATGCCTGTGAGGCCTGGCACCCACGCCCTGTGCCAGGCAGGGGCCGGGCCTCCCCGTGGGTCTCACGCCGCGGGTCCAGGCGCGTATGGCGAGCGCCACAGCTGCTCATTAGACAGCGCTCCCTAGTGCCTGCTGCAGTGTAGATGGGACCCCGCCCCATCTTCTAGCCTGGACACTCAGCCCCCATCCCACCCCTGGAGACCCAGCCTGGGTCAGGCCAGGGTCCCGTGCCATGGAACCCGGGTGCCGGGTCTCTCTCTGGCCCCCTCTGGCCTGGCCTGACCCCCAGGGCACCTGGCTGATCTCCCCCCAATCCTACCTCTCGCCCCAAGCAGCCACGGGCCCAGCACAGACGGGAGGGAGCCCTTGAGGAAGGATGGTTCAGTGGTTAGAGCACGGTCCTCTCCCTGCTCTGCTACATACGTCCAGTGTGACCTTGGGTGGGTCTCAGGCTGTACGATGGGCGATGCTCCGGGGCAGCAGGTGGATAGTGAGCACAGAGGGAGCCCCTCCCTCGCCGCCCCCAGCCGCACGCCCCACGGCAAGAAGGGCCGCTCTGAGCACAGGCCCCTCCTGAAGCCAAGGCCCTGGGAACCCGCCGACGGCCTTTCTCGGGCTGCTCCGCTCGCTTGGGACACGGGGCCCCGTGGGGAGACTGGGCTGGGGGGCAGGTGGCCTGGCAGGGCTGGATCTGCGCGGGGCTCGGTCCGGCTGCCCCTCCCGGCTGCGTGGAGGCTGGCAGGGCACTAGGGCGAGGAGCGCCCGCACGGTGCCAGCGGGGCGAGGAGCCCCGGGATTCCTGCGCCTGGGCAGCCTGTGGCTGAAGGCGCCGCTCACTGCTTGGCGGGCGTTTGAGCCCCTGACCGCTGGAGCAGGCTGGGCCTGCAGAGAGAGTGAACCTGAGCCGGGGTCTGGAGCTGGGAATGGCTCCGGAGGTCCCCGCATCCTGGCCAGGCCTCGCCTCGGCCGGGTGAGGGGGAGGGTGCCCACCCCTGCTTGGCATCTGGGGCCCCTCTTCCTTGACACCTCGCTCCCCGAGGAAAGGCTCGGAGGGCGGTAACTCGGGGGCTTGCCCCCCCCCACGGTGCCCAGAGGGGTCCAGCGGGAAGTTCTCCCTCCAGTCACTGTTGGGTGTTTGTACAGCGCCTGACCCACGCCGGGCGCTCGAGGCACTGCCAGACAATAAGTAAGGGATGGGGGGGCGGGACGCTGGGTGAACAGGCACCTGCCTTCGCTCCATGGCTCTGAGCCCCCAGCGAGTCATTTCACCGCCCTGCCAGGCTCGCTAGCTGTGGACTGGGGCAGGCAGGGGCCTGGCGGGTCCGTCTCCATCGCTTCCCAGCATGACACGGGTGCCCCTACCCAAGCTGCACCTAGAGACCGGCCCCACCTGCCTCCCCCTTCACCTCCCTCCTTTGGTTCGACCCTTCCCAGGCAGCGGCTGCAGCCGGATCAGTCAAAACCTGTCACCTGCCCAGGACCGAGCTAAACTGGGAGGCGGGGTCCCCCCCAAAACTGACATTTTTTTGCTAGAAAAATCCAGACTCAGGTCGACTGACCAACATTGTGAATTTGTGTCATTTGGCAAGAGAGAGATCTCGGAGTCACTGTGGAGAACTAGTTCTCTGCAAACATCCCTCCGTGGGCAGCGCCGTCAGCAAGGCAAACCCAACGCTGGGAGTCATTAATAAAGGGAGAGAGAATGAGGCAGAGAGCATCTTATTGCCTCTGTATAAAACCATGGGACGCCCACATCTAGAATGCTGTGTGCAGATGTGGTCGCCACATCTCAAAAAAGATCTCTTGGCATTGGAAAAAGTTCAGAAACAGGCAACAAAAATGACGAGGGGGTTGGAACGGGTCCCATCTGAAGAGAGATTAAAAAGACTTGGAGTTTTCAGCTTAGAGAAGAGGAGACTAAGGGGGGATATGTGAGAGGTCTATAAAATCATGACTGGTGTGGAGAAAGTGAATAAGGAAAAGTTATTTACTTATTCCCACAATGTAAGAACTAGGGGTCACTAAATGAAATGAATAGGCAGCAGGTTTAAAACAAACAAAAGGAAGTTTTTCTTCACCCAGCGCACAGTTAACCCGTGGAACTCCTTGCCAGAGGATGTGGTGAAGGCTAGGACTTTAATAGGGTTCAGAAAAGAGCTAGATAGATTCATGGAGGTTTTGTCCATCAGTGGCTATTAGCCGGGATGGGTAGGAATGGGGTCCCTAGCCTCTGTTTCTCTGGAGGTAGGTGACAGGAGAGGGATCACTTGATGATTTCCTGTTGTGTTCTCTCCGTCTGGGGCACCTGGCATTGGCCGCTGTGGGCAGACAGGACACTGGGGTAGAGGGACCGTTGGTCTGACCCAGCCTGGCTGTTCTTATGTTCCTATTGTTTCAATTGTGGGGGACCCTCCCCCCCAGCCTGAAATGTTTTACTTTGAGATTTTCCTTGGGAAATGACCTCTCCTGGGTTTTTTTAAACAAGGCCAAAGAGAGCTCAGCACTGGAACAAAATAGTTTGTTCCCCCCTGAAATTATTAATTTGCTTTTGGCTGGAAATTCTGGCAAATTTCGGTTTTGGGTTGACCCCAAAATGATTTTTTCACCCTAATTTTTTTCCAGAATTTCCAGCAAACTGAAGAGTCCCTGGGTGGCCCAGCTCTGGGTGTGGGTGTGATGCACCAGGCCAGGCTGGAGTCAAAAGTCCACCTGTGGGGCCAGCGACAGGTTCCTGTGCTCAGCCCTGCGAGATGAGAACTGGGTTCCTTTCCCAGCCCTCATGTCCCCCGCCAAGAGCTCGTGAATCTCGGGCGGTGGAGCTCACCCTTGTGGGAGCTGTGGCTCTGGAAGATGCAGCCATCTCTGGGCAGTAGCTGGGCTGGGGAGAGGCGGTGGAGTGTGACGGAGTGCTGAGAGCTAACAGCCGTTCCAGCACTCCGGTCACTTAAGCTCTGATTAGTTTCCCCTAGAGAAGACTTGCGGAGGAATGGCGAATACTTAATGACCTAATCAGAGTGTGGGCTGGCTGCTCGTCCTATCAGCAGGGAGGGGTGGCTAGAAAGCCCAGGAAGGACGCGGAGCAAGGAGAAGGGTAGCGGAGCTGGGGGAGAAAGGGCTGCGGCTTGAGGGATGCTGGAGGCGGAGGCTGCGCCCAGGGACTGGTGGGGGAAAGTGGAACCCGAAACAAAGGCTCCTGGGGTTGATTGTTGTGAGGCGCCTGGCGCAGGGCGCATGGGCTGGCTGAATCCCCTTCCCGGGCTGTGTGGGGCCAGCACGTGCTGGGTGGAGCTGTGGCTGATTTATTACTGCTGCCCGTAGCCACGTGGCAATGCGGCCACCTCTGGGGGGGAGGCTAGCAGCCCACACAGCGATGAACGTGGCGGTGGGGAGAACTCTGCCGGGCTAGGAGGGCCGTACCGCCCGCCCAGAGCAGCTGGCTTTTCTTAGGGGGTCCTCCCAGCTGGTCCCCGGGCAGAGCGAGAAATCCGAGAGCGAGGGGCGCGAAGGTTTTCCCCTGAGCGCAGGCTGGGGCGCGGGGGGCTCAGGGCTCGGCTGGTGCCTGCCTTGCCAGGGGCAATCCCCCTGCTGCCGCTCCCTGGCGGCACTTTCTAGACCCGTCCTTGCCCCTCGTGGCCTGAGCTGCCCACGTCGGATGCTAAGAACCAGCAGGTAACGAGTAGCCCCCCCACCCGCCGCCGCCGCCAGCTGCTTTTCCTGATCCAGACCAACCCTGGCAAATCCGGCATTAGCCAGTTTGGAAGTTCAGCACCTTTCGGGGGTGGGGGGAGCAAGCTACCGAAACCCCAGCCAGGCGGCGGGAGCAGGGCCAGAGCCGAGCGCTCTCCCCGCACCTGGCTGCCCCGTGGGCAGGGAGGGGCCCTTTCCTGGCTGGGAATTCATAAGCGGGAGGGAAACGCGGCTCTAAAAGCTTTTGGGAAAGGCAGCTAAACCGAACCGGGCCTGGCCCAGCAGCGACGCCTCCGGCACCGTCCACACGATGTGCAAGAGACAAAAGGGCCCCGTCTGCAAAGTGACCCAGGAGCCTAACTCCTGCTCTCAGAAACCATTGGGGTCCGTCTTGTGACGTAGTGGGGGGGGGGCTGTCTGCTCTGCTACCCTGCGTTCCCACCTGGCTGTGCTGTGAGGTGCGATTCCTACGGACTCAGCCACGTGGGGATTGGCCCAGACACCCAGTCCCAGCCTGAGCGGAGAACAAGGCTCTTCCCCGGGGAGAGACAAAGGGAGGAACATCAGAACATCAGAGCGGCCAGGCTGGGTCAGACCAAAGGTCCCTCCAGCCCAGTGTCCTGTCTGCCCACAGTGGCCAATGCCCGGTGCCCCAGAGGGAGTGAACTGAACAGGGAATGATCAAGCATCTCTCTCCTGCCATCCATCTCCAACCTCTGACAAACAGAGGCCAGAGACACCATTCCTCACCCATCCTGGCTAACAGCCATTTATGGACTTAACCTGCATGAATGTATCTAGTTCTCTTTTAAACCCTGTTCAAGTCCTAACCTTCACAACCTCCTCAGGCAAGGAGTTCCACAGGTTGACTGTGCGCTGTGTGAAGAAAAACTTCCTTTTATTTATTTTAAACCTGGTGCCCATTAATTTCATTTGGTGACCTCTAGTTCTTATATTATAGGAACAAGTAAATAACTTTTCCTTATTCACTTTCTCCACACCAGTCATGATTTTATAGACCTCTAACCTATCCCCCCTCAGTCTCCTCTCTTCCAAGCTGAAAAGTCCCGGTCTCTTTAATCTCTCCTCATATGGGACCCGTTCCAAACCTCTCAGCATTTTAGTTGCCCTTCTCTGAACCTTTTCCAATGCCAAGAGATCTTTTTTGAGAGGCGACCACGTCTGTACGCAGGATTCAAGATGTGGGCATCCCATGGATTTATACAGAGGCAATAAGATATTCTCTGTTATTCTCTCTCTTTTTTAATGACTCCTAACATCCTGTTTGTTTTTTTGCTGCCGCTGCGCACTGCGTGGACGTCTTCAGAGAACGATCCACGATGATGCCAAGATCTTTCCTGATTAGTTGTAGCTAAATTAGCCCCCATCATACTGTACGTATAGTTGGGTTATTGTTTCCAATGTGCGTTACTTTACACTTATCCACATTCAATTTCATTTGCCATTTTGTTGCCCTGTCACTAAGGGTATGTCTACACTACAATGTTAGTTCGAACTAACTTTCGTAGGCGCTACACTAGCGCTCCGCTAGTTCGAATTTAAATCGAACTAGCGGAGCGCTTAGTTCGAACTAGGTAAACCTCATTTTACGAGGATTAAGCCTAGTTCGAACTTACTAGTTCGAATTAAGGGGTGTGTAGCCCCTTAATTCGAACTAGTGGGAGGCTAGCCCTCCCCAGCTTTCCCTGGTGGCCACTCTGGCCAACACCAGGGAAACTCGTCTGCCCCCCTCCCAGCCCCGGACCCCTTAAAGGGGCACGGGCTGGCTACAGTGCCCGTGCCAGGTGCAAGCCTGCCAGCACCCAGCCAGCAGACCCTGCACCTGACACGGCACAGAGCCACCCACCCGATGTCCCCCAGCCCTCCCCCTCTTCCCGGGACCAGGCTGGCGGCTCCCGGGAGCTTGCCCGGGACTGCAAGAGGCAGGCACCTTCCTGGGCTAGTGCAGACATCGTGGACCTTGTCCACGATCTTCGCACTAGGCACAGGAAAGTGGCCGTCTAGGGCAGGAGAGCTGCCAGCCTGGCCACCCAGGAGCAGGTGTGCAAGAGAGTCAAGGGGGTCCACTGAGACCCCCGACCCTGAGCCCTGAGCTTACAATGGCCGTACTGGGTCAGACCAAAGGTCCATCTAGCCCAGTAGCCTGTCTGCCGACAGCGGCCAACCCTAGGGACCCTGGATGGGATGGACCGAAGACAGTGACCAAGCCATTTGTCTCGTGCCATCCCTCTCCAGCCTTCCACAAACTTTGGGCAGGGACACCACTCCTACCCCCTGGCTAAGACTACTCCATGGACCCAACCTCCATGACTTGATCTCACTTCCCTTTAAACTCTGTTCTAGTTGTAGCCTTCACAGCCACCTGCAGCAAGGAGTTCCACAGGTTGACTATTTGCTTTGTGAAGAACAACTTTCTCTTACTAGTTTGAAGCCTGCTACCCATTCCTTTCCTTTGGTGTCCTCTAGTCCTTCTTTATGGGAACTAATGAAGAACTTTTCTGTATGCATCCTCTCCACCCAACCCCTGCTTTTAGAGACCTCTATCCTGTCCCCCCTCCATCTCCTCTTTTCTAAGCTGAACAGTCCCAGTCTCTGTAGCCTCTCTTCATCTGGGACCTGTTCCCAACCCCTGATCATTTTAGTTGCCCTCCCCTCTCCCAGCCTTTCTCTTCCCCTCTCCCACCTCCTTTTCCCAGTCTCCCCCAGTTTTGTTCAATAAAGACAGAGTCAATGTTGGAAGAAACGTTATCTTTATTTTGTACATCAAGAAGAGGGGCTAGGGAAGGGTAAGTGGAAGGAGGTGAGGGAGGCATGGGGCACGAGCCCCCTGATGGGGAGGACTGGGCTGGCTCAGTGGACTTCTGGGGGAGGAAGCTCTCCTGCAGCCCCCCAATTGCCCGCTTTCCCCAGATGGAAGCCTGCGGCAAGTGCAGCCAGTCTGATGGCCGAGTGGTGTGATGTGCCCACTGTGGGTAGTCCGGGCAATCCAAGTCAGGACTGCTTTGCAAGCGGGGCACCCCTGAGAACTGTCTGTCCGGGGTGGGGGTCAGGTCCCTTTAAGCACAGCCCTCGGCTGGCCTGAGACAGCAGCTCCACGCTCTAAGTCCTCCTCTGATGTCCTGCCGGCACTGCTTCCGGCCAGCCTTAACCCCGGTTTAGGGTCCACTCTGTGTGGACATGCTAGTTCGAATTAGCAAAATGCTAATTCGAACTAGTTTTTTAGTCTGGATCTGTTAGTTCGAATTAGCTTAGTTCGAATTAATTAATTCGAACTAAGTTAATTCGAACTAACGTTGTAGTGTAGACGTACCCTTAGTTTGGTGAGATCCTTTTTAAGTTCTTCACAGTCTGCTTTGGTCTTAACTATCTTAAGCAGTTTGGTATCGTCTGCAAACTTTACCACCTCACTGCTTACCCCTTTCTCCAGATCATTTATGAATAAGTTGAACAGGATTGGTCCCAGGACTGACCCTTGGAGGACACCACTAGTTACATCTCTCCAGTCTGAAAATTTACCATTTATTCCTAACCTTTGTTTCCTGTCTTTTAACCAGTTCTCAGTCGATGAAAGGACCTTCCCTCTTATCCCATGACAATGTAATTTACGTAAGAGCCTTTGGTGAGAGACCTTGTCGAAGGGTTTCTGGAAATCTAAGTACAGGCAGTCCCCGGGTTACGTACAAGATAGGGACTGTAGGTTTGTTCTTAAGTTGAATTTGTATGTAAATCGGAACTGGCTCCAGATTCAGCCGCTGCTGAAACTGATCAGAGGCTGACTACAGGAAGCTCTGCCCCCGGCTTCCTGGAATCAGCCGCTGATCAGTTTCAACAGCGGCTGAATCTGGACTCCTGGGACAGAACAGCTGGGGCACTGCCGGGTAGGTCCCCGCAGGACCAACCCGGCAGCACCCCAGCTGCTCTACCCCAGGCGTCCCGCAACAAAAGCCTGGTCTGCTGGGGGGGGGGGGTGTGCACTAGCTGCGCCCCCTCCCCCCCAGGAGACCAGGGAGACCCGAGCAAAGCCGCGGAGGCGCAGAGGTCCCGCCGCCTGTGCGGCTTTGCTCGGGTCTCCCTGCTGTGCTGGGGAACCCCCCCCCCCCAGCACACCAGGGAGACCTGGAGCAGCTTTTCTCGCCCCGGAGGACGCGGTGGCGGGACCGCTGCGCTCTGGGTGGTCCCTCCGCCCGCGAGCTCCGGGGCGAGAAAAGCCCCGTTCGTAAGTGCGGATCCGACATAAGTCGGATCCGCGTAAGTCGGGGACTGCCCGTACACTATATCCACTAGATTCCCTTTGTCCACATGTTTGTTGACCCCCTTCCAATAACTAATAGATTAGTAAGGCAGGATTTCCCTTTGCAGAAACCATGTTGCCTTTTGCCCAACAAATTATGTTCTTCTATGTGTCTGACGATTTTATTCTTTACTGTTATTTCAGCTAATTTCCTGGCTGGGGGGCAGGGCCTGGGAGCTGGGCAGTGTTCGCTGGGGGAAGCAGGAAGAAAACAGACTAAGTCCAAGATGGGGGGAGGGGGCGTTCAGGGGCCTGTGAACCCCTTCCCCCCGAGAGGAGCAGGCTCTGCCCTGGCGCCTGTGTCCGCATGAGCCGGTGCTGTGTTGTATCTCGGAGAAGCAGGAACCCTGCTCTACTGGCTGGCGGAGAGTCACCTCTGGCTGCGGACGGGGTGCAGGGTCGGGGGCGCCCCGCTGTACTGCAGTTAAAAGCCCCACGACTGGCCTGGGCCAGCCCCAGCTCAGGGGCTGTTGAATTGGTGCCTAGACGCTGGGGCCGGAGCCAGGGCTCTCGGACCCTGCGAGTGGCCGGCAGTTGGGAGGGTGAAACAGCCGCTGAGCCTTGGGAGCCCCAGAGACGCCCCGGGAGCCCTCACTCTGGGGGGTGCAGGCAGCTGCGGGCGCTGGGGCCTGAGCGGGAAAGATACAGAGGGGCACCTAGTGAGAGACCAGAGTGCCTCAGCAGGTGAGGTGCCTAAACCCCATGGGACACAGTGCTGAGGTGCACCGACAGCGCTGCCCTGCATCTAAACACCTTGGACAGTCTGGCCCCAGGCCGCTGCTGAATACAGGGCCAAAGTGTCTCAGTCGCTTCAGGTGCTTTAGAACATTTCTGCCCCGGGTGCCGACAGCCGGAGCGCTCGGCTCCTGCCGCTGTCTCTGCAGGCTGCGCTGGGCCTGCGACCCCCTACCCGCCCGTCTGCGCCTTGCGGCAGGTCCCGGCGGCATCCAGGGTGCCGTGCAGCACCGAGCGCAGCAGCAGCTCATGGCAGGTTGCCCTGAAAGGAGCCGGGGGCTGCGGGGGAGCTGCGGGGAGGGGGGGGCTGCTCTGGTAGGGGCTGCTGGGCTGCAGCAGTGTGTGTGTGTGGGGGGGGGGGTTGGCTTTGCAGATGCTGCCGCGTCCTGTGCTGGCTGCTGCGTGGGGGAGCCAGGCTCAGGCGCAGATTATGGTGGGGCCACAGTGGGGCAGGGAGGGAGGAAGACAGGCTGGGGGTGCACCCCCTAGCTGCATTGCACTTGGGCGGCCACCCAGGAGAGAGTCAGGTGCTGCCCAGTTGATTCGCAGGGCGCCCACAGCCGGCAGCAGGTGTTTCTATTGGTGGTGCACATCTGCCCACGGCTCAGTGCACAGAACAAAATGTATTCTGCACATGGATGCAAAAGATTAAAGGGAACATTGGCTGCGGGAGGGTGAGTCGTGCTGAGCTGCATCACGGGGAGCTGAGGGACTTGGCTTGGGCCAGGACGGATGGGCGTTTGGGGGCGATATGCTAATGTTCATTTTTTTGCAATGCATTGTGGACTGGCTCCTCCCTTTCCCCCATCCATGGGAAAGACTCCGCCCCCTGTGCAGGGAGAGGCTCCGCCCCTTCAGACCCTGCATGAAGGGATCCCCTGACAACATGCAGGTCCTGGGTCACCCCACAAAACGGAACCCCCCCCACAATGTGCCCTGCGAAGCCGGCAACCCCACTCTTCCATGGCTCCTGGCCCCGCTACAGCCCGACTCCCCAGCAGAGGGGCCGGGGGACCAGCCCGTCGGGGAGCCGGGTCCCAGGCGTGTCTGTCTGTGCTGGTGGCACCGTCGCGTAGCCAGCGGGAAGCAGCCGCCGGGCCGCACCTGGCTCCCGGTCGCTGCGCGGCTCCATGCCGGCCCGGCGGCGGCTGAGGGAGGTGCAGCTGCGGAGTTTGGGAAGTTATTTTCTCTCTCTCTCTCCCTCTCTTTAGGGGGGCTTTCTCGGTCGTGCGACGCTGCGTCAAACTCTGCACCGGCCATGAGTACGCCGCCAAGATCATCAACACCAAGAAACTCTCCGCCAGAGGTAGGCTCCGCGCGGCTCCCTGGCCTGGGAAATCCGCCGTCCTCCCCCCATCGCCGGCAGCCGCGGCGGGGCCAGGGGGACCCCTCGCAGGCCGTTTGCTGGGGCGCCCGCGGGGTGTGAGCTTTGCGGCCCGGTGACCCCGTTGTCTGCCTGCCTGCGCCCAGCCCAGCCTCCGGGTTGTGTGCGCGTCTGGGTCGCGGCCCCGGTGTGGGAGACACCGGCTCGTGCACCGATTCCATGGTGCGACCGCTGAGATGCAGTCGGGGCGTGGGGCCGGCGGCGTTTCGGGAGGCAGCGAATCACATGCCAGTCTCTCCAGCCAGTTGAGTTATCGCCAAGCCCAGGGGAGAAGGGGGCTCTGACCCCCGCAGCCCCCTTGCTGTGCTCGGGAGACGTGGGACGTTCCACAGCGGAAGCAGCTTTCACTTCTCAAAGGTGTCGGCGGTGCCAGCGGGCGGCGGGGCGACAGACTCTGGGCGACTTGGACTCTCTGCTCCCGCCTCCCCCTTCCCATCTGTGCAATGGGCGTAATTCTGGGGGCGGGGGGAGTGGAGGACAATGCATTGCAGACCGTGCGCTGCGCAGGACGTACCCGAGATCCCGTTTCCCGTGGCATGGCGTGGCCTGCCGTGGCTCGCTCAGCCTGGTCATTTTCACCCGGCTTCCTACCCCGTCTGGACTTCCCAGCCATCTCCGTGGCTGCAGACTGGGAGGTTAACAGCCGCTGGTGGGCAGGGGCTGTGCTGCGTGACACGTTTCCGGAATCCAGGCATGGAAAGGTACCGGCCCAGCGAGGCTCCCTGTGGTCCCACGTTCGCTGCGGGGGGCGTGCCCCTGTGTGGGGCCCAATCCTGAGCAAAGCTGGGCCTCTCCAGGGGGTGACTGGGACCGGCAGGGGGTGAGGGCCACGTGGCTGAGAATCTGCCGTTGCAGGCTGCGGCGGGGTGGGGACGCTGTTGGCCTCTTAGAGCCGTGGGCGTCTTTTGCGCTTGCTGGTGTTTGTGGTGCCTGTCTGGAAGCTGCAGAAATTCCAGCCATTCGCTGAGCGTTGCTCGCCTCTTCGCGGCTTTCTGTCCCCCCCCAGGTATTCCCCTGACCGGGCCCCGGGCTATTAACCCTGTTTTACAAGTGGGAAGCGGAGGCATGGAGAGGCTAAGTGACCTGCCAGAGGTGTCACAGGAATGATGTGGCAGGGCAGGGAATCAACTCTTGGTCTTCCAGCTGCCAGGCCCCCTTCCTAGCCACTGGGTTAGCCTGGCTCTTGTTTTAGGAGCTGAAATTAGCGCGGCGTTCACTCTTTGGAGGGCGGTGCTGCCTCCATGCTATGGGCACAGCTCCAGCAGCGGGACTGGGTGATTAGACCAGGCCCGTAGCCGAAGGCCCCTGTGCTCCGCCAGGGTTTGTATTCGCGTCCGTTTTGCAGGGAGCGGGTGCGAATGTGGCCGGGGAGATGCTGAGTACGTTTGTGTCTGGCTGCGGCAGATTCCCTGTCCTGGTCCCAGCTGGTGGCTGGGGAGCAGGGACCTGACGGCGAGGGCTCTTGCTCCCTGAGGCTCTTGCCTGAGCTGAATCCTAGAAGCAGCCAGGCCCTCGAGAGGCCAGTCCCGTCCCCGACAGGGCCCAGCACCGTCCAGACCATCCCTGACAGCGTCTGTCCAGCCTGCTCGGAAACGTCTCCAGCGATGGGGATTCCACAACCCCCCGGCAACTTCTTCCAGCCCCCGACAGGCCGGGAGTGTTTCCTAATGTCCAACCTAAACCTCCCTGGCTACAGTTCAAGCCCCTTGCAGCTTGTCCTGGCCTCAGAGGCCGAGGGGAGCGGTTTGTCTCCCTGCTCCCCCCGACACCCTGTTAGACTCATGTCCCCGCTCGGTCTTCTCCTTTCTGAGCGAAACAAGCCCGGTTCTTCCAGCCTCCCCGCACAGGGCGCGTTCTCCAGCCCTTTCCTCGTTCTCGTGGCTCTTCTCTGGATCTCCTCCCATTTCTCCACTTCTGCCCCGAAATGTGGGGCCCAGCTCTGGACCCAACGCTCCAGCTGGGGCCCAGTGAGCGCGGAGCCGAGGGAGCAGTGACTCGTCGGGTCTTGCTCACCACCTGCCTTTTAGTGCAGCCCAGAACACGGTGCAGCAGGGTCGGGCGGGTTTCGGGCTCAGCAGGCCCAGCCGGGCCGGAGCAGCGCAGAACGGGCCGGGCCGGGGCTGTGAGGCGCAGGCAGTAGCCGGTGACTGGGACATGGTTCTCCTTTAGCTTTAGGGGGCCCTGGGGCTCCGCAGCAGCACGGGAGCCAGGTCTGGAGTCGGCGCGACACAAGCTCCGGGCAGCTCTTAGCACGTGGATTAAAAACCTCCCAGTGGAGAGATCTTAAAACCCGCCCGTCCCGGGGCGTCCCCACCCGCGGGGCTGTTTCCAAGGGGCCTCCGGGGCAGGCTGGGGTGGGTCTTGCGGGTTTCCCGCAGTGTTTCTGTCCTGGCTCCGCAGGGTCAGGGCTACGCCCCCAGCCTTGGGCCGGCTCTCGGAGGACCCCTCCCGCCTGTCAGCCTCCCGGGGCTCCCTCTTCTGTATGGCCACAGACCGGAGACCCGGGGTTCCCACGCCCTGCTCCATAGGCTGAGCGGGCCCGGCCGAGGGCTCCGGCAGAGGCTCGTGGGGCTCATGCCTCCCCCCGGCGAGTGCAGCGACAGGCAGGCAGGCGGGTTTCCCCGTCCCCTGGAACGCAGCGCGGGCAGCGGGGCCTGAGACGAGCCAGGAGAGGGGCCGCGAGCCGGGCTGGGCTGCATGGGGGGTACGGAGCAGGAGGGGGGCCGGGGCCCTTGCCACTGGGGAGAGCGTACAGCGAGAGACAGCAGCCACTCCGTCTGGCTGGGGGCAGCGTGGCCGCAGCCAGTGGCCCTGTGGGCATTCCAGCCTGGCAGAGCACGGCAGAGCGCGGCTGTAATATACCAGGTGGTCTGGGGCAACGCTCAGAGGGCAAACCAGGGAAACTGCTCAGAACCAGGGCCGGGCCTGCCCGATAAGGCACCAAACCTGCCACACCGAGCGCTTCAGCTGGCCCGGAGGGGCCGGGGGGGCGGCGCAGACCCGGGGGGATGTGGGGCTCAGAGGCCGTGGGGAGAGGCAGCGGGTCTGTGCGGGGAGATGCTATGGGGACTTGAACCGGCCCTGAGGGGGAGGCTGCGGGAGCGTGGTGGTGTCCAGCATGAAAAATTCTGTGCCTGGGGGCAGCAGCACGGAGGAAGGGTGACAGGCCGGCGCGTATTAGACGCCGTGCTCGTTGGGACCCAGGACAGGCGCTGTGTCGTTGCCGGGTGCCGGGCCGGTGCCGTGGACTCGGAGGGCGGGTGGGGGCGACGGAGGCCGAGCGGCCGGTGGATTCGCGGGGCTCAAGGCCAAGGCGAGAGGCTGGTTCCGAGGCTCAGGGGACGGAGCTGCCCGGCGCTAGCTCTGGGTGCCACCGGCGGCCGGAGCACGGTGCTGGGAGAAGGGCACGTGGACGGGCTTCTAGCGAGAGGGGCGGGCTCCCGGAGCTTCCAGGCGAGGCAGCGCTGGGAGTAATGGGGGGGCAGCTGGCTCTGAGGTGACAAGCCCCTGCTCCAAGCCCAAGAGCAGTGACACAGTTGAGGGGATGGCGGAGGGGACCTGCCAGCCCCGCCTCGCGCTGCCCCGTACGGCCGGCCCGCCCTGCTGGAATCCAGGCTCTCAGCCGCCTGGGTTTGATTACAGCTCTACGGGGTCTGGCTCCCCCGAGCCCTGCGGGACTGGCTGGGCCGTGGACACGGACACGCCGCTGCGGGCTGGCCCTGGAGCCGGCCTGGAGCGCTCTCCTGTGTCCTGGCGAGAGGGCGACGTGCCCGGTGAACCTCAGTCTCCGGAGGGCTGGCAACTCAGGAGCCTGCTGCCGGAGGCCGAGCCGGCCGTGCTCCCCGGTCCTGGCACTTGATCTCATTGACCCCGGGTTCCGACGGTGGCAGCCGGGTTCCGACGGTGGCAGTGGGCTGCAGTGTCCCGGGGGGCCCGCCCCAGGCTGGGGGTCTGGCACAGATCGTCCAAGAAGGAGCCGGGGGTAGCGGAGGTGGGTTTTGTGGCGTGGCTCCCACTAGGGGTGCCAGGGGTCCGGTGCTGAACCGCACAGTCCGGTACTGGAGCTTTCTGTCCGGGAAACACACGGAGACAATAGAGCGGAGACAATAGAGCGGAGACAATAGAACTGTCCGGGATTTTCTCACTAGGACGGAATGTCGATTGTGCTGTCATGTCACGTGTGTTTGTTGAAACCATTGGCCACCCCAGCTCCCACCCGTCTCCTGGGGGCTGGAGCAGGCGCAGGACCCGTGGCAGCCAGGTGGCCTGTGGCTCAGGGAGGAGGCTTGTGCAGGTCTCAGGTCTGGCAGTTATAAAACGCCGAGTGCAGCTTGTCAGAGGCCGGCTGCTAAAACGGGTCCCGTCCGTTCGCACCGAGCACGCTCCAGCGCCTCCCAAGCTGTCGGAGGGGCGGCGTCTGGGACAGCCTCCCGGGGAGCAGGGGGGGCAAAGCCTGCCTGGTTTCACCGCTGAGCTGAGCAGATAGAGGGGATGGTCTGAGCAGCCCCCACCCCTGACCCCGTCTGCGCCCCCCGAGCTGGGGCCAGGAGCAGAGCGCCGGGGCTGGCAGCCAGGACACGGGGGGGGGCGGCTGCTGCACTGGCTGAAACCTGGAGGTGCTGCCGTGCTCCCTGCACCCCTCGTTCCCGCCGAGGCTGCTATGGGGACAGGTAGCTGGCCTGCAGCTGCTCCTAGCAGCTCTCCCAGTGGCTGGGGTGAGACCCGGGCTGGGAGGGCCCAGGCCTGGCCCATGTGCTCAGGGTCAAACCAGTCCCCTGCTTTGGGCTTGAAGGAACTTTCCCCGGGTCGGGTTGGCAGACAAACCTTGGGGGGAGGGGTGTTCGCCTCCCCCTGTGGCGGCTCCTCTGCCACGTGGGGTCTGACGTGGGGGGGTCTGTCGCTGAGCCCGGGGTCCGGGGTGTGTCCCGGGGTGGGCCAGGTCCTGGGGCCCGCGACGTCGGGGCTCAGACTGGAGGAACACGATGGTCCCTCCTGGCCCGAGCAGGCTGGCCGAGGCAGAGCGCTGGAGCTCACTGGGCGGTTGCTGGCGCTAGGGCCGTGCGGGGAGCCAGCCGGGCGTGTCCATGCTTAGACTTGGGCTCTGTGTGTCCGGGCCCTTCTGCTGCTCAAAGGGTGGCACTTAGCTGCGGCCACGTCTTCCCTTCCCAGAGGAGCCGCGCTGCGGTGGTCGATCTTCCGGAGCTCAATTCAGTGGGTCTAGTAAAGACCCTCTAAATCGAATGCCGAGGGCTCCCCGGCCGCGCTGGCGCTCGTCCACTGGCGAGGAGTAAAGGCGGGGGGGGGGGGGGGGCTTGGTTCCCGTTGGCCTCCCCCAGTGCAGACGGATGAAGGTCCATCGACTCCAGCTCTGCAATGAGCGTCTCTTCCGTCCGACTCCCACGTCGGTGCAGGCGGCCTGAGCGGAGCCGATCCACTTTGGTCTCCACTAGTGGCCCCTTGTCCCGGCTCATAGCTCGTGCCCACGCTCGGCCCGTTCGGCCCCGGGCAGGACCCCCCCTCCAGCGCAGTGGGACAGCCCTTTCCCAGGGCCCACTCCCCTGCGGCGACCCTCTCTTGGGGGCCCCTCTCACCCGGGGGGCTGCTCCTCCGCCTCCGGGACAGCCCCTCTCAGGGCCTCCAGCCGCCTGCCTCCGGCGTGAGCCCCTCGGGGGTCCCCCCCTCTGGCCCCCGGGGCCTCCCCTCCCCGAGGGGACAGCGCAGCCTGTTCCCAGCCCAGGGCGACCCCCAGCCAGCGCCCAGCAGGAGGGGCTATGGAGCTTTGAACCCAGCCACGGATCCCTCAGGCCAGTCGGCCTGGGCCCCGGCCCCCACGTCAGTCTCCCCTGCAGCCGGCTGAGTCCTGCCTGCTCCGCTCTCAGCCCCCAACACAGCCCCCGTCTCCCAGCAGAGCCCCCAACACCCCAGCCACAGCCCCTCCCCCACCAGTGTCTTCTCCCCAGGTAACAGGGGCACCTGGGCCCCTCCTCGCCGCCCCCCTCCCTGTCCCATGTTCCCCCCTCGCTGGGACCCGCTGGGCCGGGCGCCGGGGTCCCCTCTGCAGCCCCTTGTCTGGCCTCTGGCCGGACCGGCCGTGTCCTCTGAGCAGGGCCGGGGGCACCAGACGCTGGCTCCAGTTCTGGGCCGTTCCCTGCAACGACAAACTCCCCCCCCCGTCACATTAAACCAGTAACATCCGGCACTGAGCCCCCTGCATCTAACCCCCTTTGAGCCCCAAAGCTCCCCACTTCTCACGGGGCAGCGGCTCAAGAGGTGGTGACCGTCCATCCTGGGTGCTGAATGAGGCAGGGGTCACGCGCTCATGAGGAGAGACGGGCTCGTAGTGCACTCGCACGAGGAGCAGAGGCCAGCTTGGCTCTGGCTCTGTCTAACCTCGGGGTGCGCGGCCGGGCTCCGACGGGGACCTCACGAGGCGACCGCCTGGGTCAGGGCGCATGGAGGAGTTCGGGACTCGGCCTGTTCAGACACGCCGAGATTTCCAGTCCATGGGCGAGGGAGGGGTCACTGCTGACACCTGCCAGCCAGAGCCGCCAATGGAGGGGCTCGTGCGTCAAATCCCGGAGCAGTGAAACGATCCTGTCCAGAGGGACGCCGGGGTTTTCTTCCCGGCTCTGTGACCGTGAGCGTGCGGCTGGGTGCCTCGGTTTCCCTGGCTCTAGCACGGCGGTAACACAGTCCTCTCTGCCCCACGGCTCGCTGGGCTGCCAGCCACACGGCCTGGAGACGGGCCACGTTTTACTGTTCGTATAAACTCTGCTGGACCTCAGCCCCCCTCGGGGCTCCTGCCCCCGTGTCGGTGCCAAGCGGCGCGGCTCTGGGCTAGCCAGGCCTGGCCGGAGCACTGCACACTCACTCCAGGCGGCTTGGAGCGCTGAGGGGCTGCAGCGATAGGCCCGAGCAGCGCCTGAGACAGCTGGGACGGGGCGAGCCGAGGGGGTGAGCTGGAGGGAGTGAGCCAGTGGGGTGTGAGTCAGGGGGTGGGGGGGGTGAGCCGGGGGTGTGTGAGCTGGGACAGGGTGAGCTGGCGGGGGTGTGAGCCAGGAGGTGGGGGGGCAAGCTGGGGTGGTGTTAGCTGGGATGGGGTGAGCCGGTGGGGTGCGAGCCGGGGGTGAGGGTTAGCCAGAACAGGGCGAGCCGGGGGGCCGAGCCGAGGGGGAGGGTGAGCCGGGGGGGCGGTTAGCCAGAACAGGGCGAGCCGGGGGGCGGTGAGCCAGAACAGGATGAGCCAGGGGGGGCCAGCCAAGGGGGAGGGTGAGCCGGGGGGCGGTGAGCCAGAACAGGGCGAGCCGGGGGGGGGCGAGCCGAGGGGGAGGGTGAGCCGGGGGGCGGTGAGCCAGAGCAGGACGAGCCGGGGGGGGCCAGCCAAGGGGGAGGGTGAGCCGGGGGGCGGTGAGCCAGAACAGGGCGAGCCGGGGGGGGGGGCGAGCCGAGGGGGAGGGGGAGCCGGGGGCAGTGAGCCAGAACAGAGCGAGCTGAAGGGGAGGGTGAGCCGGGGGGGTGATGAGCCAGAACAGGGCGAGCCGAAGGGGAGGGTGAGCTGGGGGGCGGTGAGCCAGAACAGGGCGAGCCGGGGGGGGCGAGCCGAGGGGGAGGGTGTCCCGGGGCCTGCCCCCAGCAATGGAGTCCGGGAGGCTCTGGGATGGTTCTTGGGGCACCCAGGACTGATTCTCCTTGTGCCCCGGCCTGTAGGGGGGGGTCCGACTGTCAGGTTCTCTCTCTCCTCTGGGCCCCGCCAGCCACGTCTTCACCTTGCCGGCTATGGCACACAGCAGCCCCTGCGCGTCCCCCGGCCCCCACCCTGTCTGGTGCAGAAATCCCGGAGCCCCCTCGCCCAGGGCAGGGAGACCCGGCTGGACGCTGGCGAGCAGCCCAGGGGGCAGAGTTAAGGTGAGCGGAGATTCTGTGCGGAAGCAGCGAGCGAGGGAGGGAAACGGTCCCACGGGGACCAAGCCAGGAGCTGCCCTCGGGCTGGCGGGCCCCAACCGTTCCCTTGCAGGGCTAATAAAGCAGCTGCCCTCCTCCCCACCCCGCCTGGCGTGCCCCTGGCCAGGCCTCCCCGGGAACATCCCCCCTCCTGCCTCCTTTCACCCGGGAAGAGCTTCCAGGTCCACGCGAGGGCACTTGTGCCATTCCCTGGGCGTGGCTGGGCGCCCCTCTGGCCATCCCGTGACCCTTGTGGCCTGGCTGCCGGCCTGCCGCGCGTCTGACGCGGGGAGTTTGTCTGGCCTGCGCCGGGGGGTGCAGCTAAGGGCCGGGACCCTTTGCCCCGGGCCGCGTGGCACGGGGCAGCGGTGGGCGCCTTAGGGAGGGTGCTCCCCTGTCTCTGGAGGGCCCAGGGGTGCTGCGTTTGCTCCGCGGTGCCCAGGGCGGGCGGAGTTCAGTGGGGCGTTGGCCGTGCCCTTGGCCGGATGCTCTGTGACGGCTGCAGAGGGCAGGGGCCTGGGCTGTGACGACGCGTTGGGGTCCCCCGCCTCCTGCACCTCTGAAATGGCACGAACAGACTCCACCAGCCGGTAGAACAGAGGTGGGTTATTCCTTCTCCAGCATACAGCACAGCACAGATGTCACCAGGTTACAGGGCAGGCCTAGGATGCCTCAGCCCCCTTGATATGGGGGTGGGGGGGTCTCGGCTTCTAAACCCCCCAGCCTGTTGCTGAGGCTGCTTCCTCCATGCTCCCAGACAGAAACTAACTCCCTCTCCTCCAGCCCTGCCCCCCCAGAGCAGCATCCACCTCCCTTTGTTCCTCTCCATGGGGGGTAGCTGGTCAGACAGGTTGAGACCCTCTTTGCATAGTGACTCATCCCCTGTCTTGCTCGGTGGTGCTACAGACAACAGCAAGAGAGTTAGCAAGTTCCCCCCCACTAAGTCACATGGGCGCTCTGGGCGCTGCGGGCAGAGGGGCTAAGTTTTGCCTGGCGCTGGGGGGGGGGCGCCCGAACAGGCGCGTGTCCCCTGCGATTGCCACTCAGGCTCTGGGACTCTGTGGAGCCGGCGGGTCTCAGCGTCGCTTCGACATTCGTCCCGTTCAGCCCCTTGGTGCTTCCCTGCAAGCGAGACGACCCTGTACAGCCGCGCCAGGGACTGGGGCCATGCCCGCCCGCTGCCTCTCCCAGCCATCCCCTGGCATCCCTGGGGGGGGGTCTCGCCAGCCCCCTCTCCAGCATGCCCAGCTCTGCCGGGGCCGGGGGCCGTGCCCCATGGCTGGGACATCTTTAGGGTAAGGGGGGCGCAGAATCAGCCCCTGCCAGGAGCCCCCCAGACCTCCTATCCCTGACTCCTGCACCCCCATTCCCCCAGCCCCCCCAGCCTGACTCCTGCACCCCCCAGCCCCCCAGCCTGACTCCTGCACCCCCCATGCTCCCAGCCCCCTCACCCTGACTCCTGCACCCCCCTCCCACAAATACGGCTGGTCCCAGTGGGGGCCAAAGGCAGGAATTTGGACTCTGGTGACAGCAGGGCGTGCCGCACCCTCTAGGAGGTTTGGGGTGACTTCTGAACCCTCTTGAGGGCATGTCTGCCTGGGAGCAGGTGTGGATTTACACTGCTAGCGTGGCCCGGGGGTAGGCGTGTCCACGTGGGCAGTAATTCTGGGCTGTCGAGTGTGATGGGCCGGCTGTAGCAGGCCTGCAGCTGCAGAGTCGCACTGAGCTGGCTGAGAAGTGGCGTCGGGGTTCGGGCGGCGCTTTGCCAGGGGGCTGGAAGCCAGCCCGTGCGGTTTGGGTGCCTGCGCTCGCTTCCCTCCAGCAGCCCCACGCTTGCCCCGGGCGTCTTTGGAGCGTGTCCCTCGGTGGCGGTGGCTTGGTTCTGTCCACACGGCAATTAGAAATCCGCAGCTGGCGTGGGGGAGGGTCCCAGAGCCTGAACCCCAGTTAAAGATGCCCTGCGATTAGTGCCCCGTGAGCCCGTGTCAGCTGTCACGGGCCAGCTGTGTGTGTCTGTGCACGGCAGACGCACGGTTGCACAAGGGAAAACCCTAGTGAAGACACTGGCATTTTACCTTGGCCGGGGCCTCTGTCGCGCTCAGATGAGTTGCAGGCCAAGGTAGCGCCTGGAGGGGCCCTCATCTGAAACTCCACCTGCTAACTCATGGGAAGCCCCCGGCCGTGTCTTCACTAGGGCCCCCCGCCCCCGTGCGAGCTCACTGGAGTTACCAACACGCCCTCTTGTGAGCCGGGTCTGCACTACCGCTTGTGTCGGCACCACTTTTGCCACTTGGGGCGTGTGAAAGAACCATCCCTGCGGGACGTGAGTTTTGCCAGCGTAAGCAGCCGTGTCCGCGGCGCCCTGGCAGCGGGAGACGCCCCCCCATCCCGCTCGTGGGGGGGTTATGCTGACAGGTGAGCTCTCTCCCTGGCACAGAGTGGCTGCCCCTCGAAGGGGACGTGTGCACGGCAGCGTTACTCCGGACTAGCCGGCGCATCCGCACCACCAGCCGCTACTTCGACATGCTGTGGAGCCGGAGGAGCCGCACTCCGACTCCTGCAAGCCGCAGTGCCCGAGGGGCAGGGGGAGGCGGAGGGCGAGGGCGAGGGCGAGGGAGAGGGCGAGGGAGAGGGAGAGAGAGAGGGAGAGGGAGAGGGAGAGGGCGAGGGCGAGAGCGAGGGCGAGAGGGCGAGGGCGAGGGCGAGGGCGAGAGGGCGAGGGCGAGGGCGAGGGAGAGAGGGAGAGGGAGAGGGAGAGGGCGAGGGCGAGGGAGAGGGAGAGGGAGAGGGCGAGGGCGAGGGCGAGAGGGAGAGGGCGAGGGCGAGGGCGAGGGCGAGGGCGAAGGAGAGGGCGAGGGCGAGGGCGAGGGCGAGGGCGAGGGAGAGGGAGAGGGCGAGGGCGGGGGCGGGGGCGGGGGCGAGGGAGAGGGCGGGGGCGGGGGCGAGGGCGAGGGCAGGGGCGGGGGCGGGGGCGGGGGCGGGGGCGGGGGCGGGGGCGAGGGCGAGGGCGAGGGCGAGGGCGAGGGCGAGGGAGGGGGCGAGGGAGAGGGCGAGGGCGAGGGCGAGGGCGAGGGAGAGGGAGGGGGCGAGGGAGAGGGCGAGGGAGAGGGAGAGGGCGGGGGCGAGGGCGAGGGCGAGGGCGGGGGCGGGGGCGGGGGCGAGGGCGAGGGCGAGGGAGGGGGCGGGGGCGAGGGCGAGGGCGAGGGCGAGGGAGGGGGCGAGGGAGAGGGAGGGGGCGGGGGCGAGGGAGAGGGAGAGGGCGGGGGCGAGGGCGAGGGCTCTTCCTTCCGCTTCCTGCTGTGCAGACGGCGCCAAGAGCCGAGTGAAGCTGCTTGGACTGCAGGTGCTCCATTGTGGTAGCTGAAGTTGCGTCTGTCGCTTAGTACGTGAGCCTGCGGGCTGGACGGGCCCTGGGGCCGAGCGCTGCCCTGGGGCGTTGCTGAGTTCTCCGAAGGCCCCGGCGGCTCGTGTCTTTGCACTTGGAGCTTGTGTCTCCGTGCGATGCGTCTCGCACGGGGTGTAATTCCTCGTGCTGGCGGTTGCGTGACCCTCGGGGGAGGAAGGACAGCAGCTCCGCTCGGCGGCTCAGCGACTCTGCGTCTGTGGCTGGGGGGGCAGCGGAGATTTCCTCCGCCTCTGCCCGGAAACGCGGCACCAGCCTGGGATCATCCCTCTCCTGAGCAGAGCCTGTGCCCAGCGGGCGTCAGGCTTTCCGGAGCCCACCCGCGCAGCGAGCAGGGCACGGAGACGGGAGGGGGCGCGGTGCGTGGGCCGGCGCAGCTGTCGCTGGCCGCGAGTCGCTGGAGATCTGCTGTCCTGGCGCGAGACACGGACTCCCGCGGGTGGCTTAGGAACCTGTGCCAGGGCTGGGCCGGAACCCCGCCGCGCGCCTTGTTCCTGCCCTCTCTGCCGCCACGCTCGGGACAGCGGGGGCTGGATTTCACATTCCTTGCAGCTGCGTGTGCACCTCTGTGGGCCAAGCATGGACGTGCCCGAGGGAGCGAGCAGCAGCACGGCCATGCCACACATCCAGCCGCCAGGCTGCCCCCAAAGCCAGCTCAGGGGCACCTGGGCGTGGGCAGCTGCCCCCATTGCCACGTAGGCGCCGGGGCAGCTGGACTCGCCGGCTGCGGTGTGCCCTGCGGGGGCGCGGGGGCGCAGGGCAGTGTCTGGAGGGGTGGGGGGTGCCGGCTGCGGTGTGCCCTGCAGGGGCGTGGGGGCGCAGGGCAGTGTCTGGAGGGGTGGGGGTGCCGGCTGCGGTGTGCCCTGCGGGGGTGTGGGGGCGCAGGGCAGTGTCTGGAGGGGTGGGGGTGCCGGCTGCGGTGTGCCCTGCGGGGGCGTGGGGGCGCAGGGCAGTGTCTGGAGGGGTGGGGGTGCCGGCTGCGGTGTGCCCTGCGGGGGCGTGGGGGCGCAGGGCAGTGTCTGGAGGGGTGGGGGTGCCGGCTGCGGTGTGCCCTGCGGGGGCGTGGGGGCGCAGGGCAGTGTCTGGAGGGGTGGGGGTGCCGGCTGCGGTGTGCCCTGCGGGGGCGTGGGGGCGCAGGGCAGTGTCTGGAGGGGTGGGGGTGCTGGCTGCGGTGTGCCCTGCGGGGGCGTGGGGGCGTAGGGCAGTGTCTGGAGGGGTGGGGGGTGCCGGCTGCGGTGTGCCCTGCGGGGGCGTGGGGACGCAGGGCAGTGTCTGGAGGGGTGGGGGTGCTGGCTGCGGTGTGCCCTGCGGGGGCGTGGGGGCGTAGGGCAGTGTCTGGAGGGGTGGGGGTGCTGGCTGCGGTGTGCCCTGCGGGGGCGTGGGGGCGCAGGGCAGTGTCTGGAGGGGTGGGGGTGCCGGCTGCGGTGTGCCCTGCGGGGGCGTGGGGGTGCAGGGCAGTGTCTGGAGGGGTGGGGGTGCCGGCTGCGGTGTGCCCTGCGGGGGTGTGGGGGGCGCAGGGCAGTGTCTGGAGGGGTGGGGGTGCCGGCTGCGGTGTGCCCTGCGGGGGTGTGGGGACGCAGGGCAGTGTCTGGAGGGGTGGGGGTGCTGGCTGCGGTGTGCCCTGCGGGGGCGTGGGGACGCAGGGCAGTGTCTGGAGGGGTGGGGGTGCCGGCTGGGGCGGGGGGGGGGGGGGACAGATGGGGCTTGCGTGCGCCTGCCATGGGGGGGGAGGAACGTGCTCTCTGGAGAGCCCAAGGGCCGGTCTTGCAGCAGCCCCTGGCCCAGATTAGCCAGCTAGAGTCACCCCACAAAGAACGGAGGGGACGACAGTGGCTCCCTCTCACCCCCCAACCCAGCGCTCAGCCTGGCCAGCCCCTCCCCGGGATTTCTGTTCATCCCCCTCCTCTGGGCCTGGGGCTAAGGGCTGCCTCTGCTCTCCCTGGGCACCGCTGGAGCCCTCTGACCTCTGCCGCTTGCCCTGGGACGGGGAGCTCCCGGATCTCTCTCTCGGCCCCCTGATCTCCCGGGTCTCTCCCCTCTGCCCCCCGAATCCCCAGATCTCTCCCCTCAGCCCTCCCACCCCCAGATCTCTCCACTCTGCCCCCCAATCTCCCGGGTCTCTCCCCTCTGCCCCCCGAATCCCCAGATCTCTCCGCTCTGCCCCCCAACCCCTGGGTCTCTCCCCTCTGCCCCCCGAATCCCCAGATCTCTCCGCTCTGCCCCCCAAATCCCCAGCTCTCTCCCCTCAGCTCTCCCACCCCCAGAACTCTCCCCTCTGCCCCCCTACCCCTGGGTCTCTCTCCTCTGCCCCCTGAATCCCCAGATCTCTCCCCTCTGCCCCCCCCACCCGAATCCCCAGGTCTCTCTGCTCTGCCCCCCAATCCCTGGATCTCTCCCCTCAGCCCTCCCACCCCCAGATCTCTCCCCTCTGCCCCCCGAATCCCCAGATCTCTCCCCTCTGCCCCCCCACCCGAATCCCCAGGTCTCTCTGCTCTGCCCCCGAATTCCTGCTGTCAGGGGCATGAGCATTAAAGTGCCACTTGGCATTTGCCACCGGGGGCTGCTCCTTCTCGGGCTCAGGGTTCAGCAGCCAGCCTGCCCGGCTCGTGGGCCTGGGAGCCCTGGGAGCAGCCTGGATCTGCCGGCGGGGAGTGGGGCTGGGCTTTGCAGCCCTGCCTCGTTAGGAAGAGCCGCTTCCCCTTGCGCCCCCGTTCCCGACGAACGCCCCCCCGCCCGGCTGCTGCGCTAATCAGTGTCCTGGACGCCACGGCGGGATTAGCATACAGCTGGGTTAATAGAGGACACGGAGCCACTGCATTGCAGGTAGAACGGAGCATGCTCAGTCGCACGGCTCCTTCCCTGCCAGCGCCAGCTCCTGTGATTGGCAGCCCGGAGCCCCGGAGGGCTGCTCGGGTCTGGGCTGACTCCAGCGCTGCAGCCGCTGGCTCGGGGCTCTGCCCGCCAGGCCGGCTCCTGTGGGGCTGGGCGGGATGCAGGTTCCAGGGGCTGGCCAGCTGGACGTGACCCAGCGGGAGGGGGTGTCCGGGTGCAGAGGGGAGCGTGGGCGCTGTCCAGCCGGGCTGGGCTTCTCCGGGTCCCCGCGAAGGCAACCAGCAAGGGGACTCGCTGGCCTCCAAACGCCAGCCCAGGGGGCAGGCTCTGGGGAGCGGTCACCCCGATACCTGCCCCGGGCCGGCTGCGTCACAGGAGGGGCTGAAAGCCACCGTAGCCCCAGCCCAGGGAAAGCTGCCGCTCGTGGTGTTGGTGACGCTCTCCCAGGGGCGCGTGTTGCTGGGTCTTGCCCCCCTGAGCCTGGGGGTCGCCCCTTTGGGGACGGCAGCCTGGTGGGGCACATGCACCGGGCACCGTTGCACGACGTGCCCGCTCCCTGCCTTGATGCTCTCATTGATGTTTTGGAACCAGTTTCTCCGCCGTAGGGGCCGATTGGCTCCGACGACACTTTAGCGCGGATCGACCTAGCACTGCCACGCTAAATGCCCTCCGCGTGCCCGGCCGTGGCCCAGGCGTTAGAACAGGGCCGGTCCCTTGTGTGGCACGAGCCGGAGGGGGAAACGTGCCCGGCCCGTGCGGGGAAACAGGCCCAGAGAGGCCATGCCAGCTCAGTGGCAAGGCCGGGAACAGAACCCAGGAGTCCTGGCTCCCCAAGCCACGCTGCGCCCACGGGACCCTCCTTCCGGAGGGCACCCAGAGCAGCCCCCGGAGTTCTGGCTGCGCTAAGCTGCCCCTCGAAGGCCTCGTTTTCCGCTGCTTACAGCGCTCGGGCTGAAATCCTCCCTGCTGCGAGCTGAGAGGCTGGGGACAGTTGCAGCAGAAACAGCACCAGGGTTTCGGAGAGTGAGATTTCGTTTTGCCCTTTTTTTTAAATCCTCCAGGTCAGTGGTCCCCAACCATTTGAGGCTGCCTGGCGCCAGGGGGCGGGGACACTTGCGTGCCTGGGGCCGGCGCCCCCCTCAAGTGCCACGTGCCCGGGGCCGGCGCCCCCTCCCAAGTGCTACGTGCCCAGGGCCGGCACCCCCCCCAAGTGCCACGTGCCCGGGGCCGGCACCCCTCCCAAGTGCCACGTGCCCGGGGCCGGCGCCCCCTCCCAAGTGCCACATGCCCAGGGCCGGCGCCCCCTCCCAAGTGCCACGTGCCCAGGGCCGGCACCCCTCCCAAGTGCCACGTGCCCGGGGCCGGCGCCCCCTCCCAAGTGCCACATGCCCAGGGCCGGCGCCCCCTCCCAAGTGCCACGTGCCCGGGGCCGGCGCCCCCTCCCAAGTGCCACATGCCCAGGGCCGGCGCCCCCTCCCAAGTGCCACGTGCCCGGGGCCGGCACCCCTCCCAAGTGCCACGTGCCCGGGGCCGGCGCCCCCTCCCAAGTGCCACGTGCCCGGGGCTGGCACCCCCCCCCCAAGTGCCACGTGCCCAGGGCCGGCACCCCTCCCAAGTGCCACATGCCCGGGGCCGGCACCCCCCTCAAGTGCCACGTGCCCGGGACCGGCGCCCCCTCCCAAGTGCCACGTGCCCGGGGCCGGCGCCCCCTCCAAGCGCTGTGCACGCGGGGCCAGCGCTCTCCCCATGTGCCGCGTGGGCGGTCAATTCGCGGCGCTCCCGGGGCCGGCGCTCACCGTGCGCCATGCATGCACCACGTACCTGTGGCCAGGCCAGCCCTGAGCACTTGGCAGGTGCACACAAATGCCCCTGCGGGTGCCATGGCACCCGCGGGCACCGTGTTGGGGACCACTGCTCCAGGTCTTTAGTACAGAACCTCTTGTACCCTCTTGCTCGGGAACAGGGACTGAAAAGGTGGCCGCGTGGACGCACCCTGCTGTCGGGGATGGTAGGGCGCATCTCCTCCCCCGCTGGTGCCCATTCACACGGAGGATGCCAACCTACTACTGCTGTCGGTTGCTCACTGAAGTCAGGGTCCAGGTGCCGACCCAGCTGATGAATCCCGTGGGTGTTAGTGCGATGCCCCATGAGGACACATGCCTGTGGGTTGATCTTTTTAAGTTTGCTCTCTGAAGAACCTAGGAAAGGAGACCCGGGCCCCCACAAACCGCCCGTCGGAAAGCGCAGGGCTGCGAGCCCAGCTGGAATCCTGGGTCCGGTTCTGGTGCCCCCGGTTCCAGGAGGAGGTGGATCAACCAGGGAAGGCTCAGAGAAGAGCCAGGAGAGAGATGGAAGGACTGGGAAGCCGGCTGCCGCTGGCGATGGATGTAGCTTAGCCGAGAGAAGGCCGGGGGAGGGGAGCGTGCTCACAGTCTAGAAGAGCTTCCCCAGAGAGCCACGATCTAACACGGGGCTTCCGGCCGCGCAGAGGAAGGGGGAACAAGCCAGTGGCTGGGAGCTGGAGCCGGACCAATCCAGGCTGGAGATGGTGGAAATGATTAGCTGGGAGAGCAATGACCCAGGGGCCCGGAGCAACGGCGGAGTCTCTGTTGGGGACGATTTTTAAAGCCAGACCGGCTCTGCCCTCGGCCCCGGGCCCTGGCCTGCGAGGCGGGGGTCCGGCCGGGCGATCCCAGCGGGGCCTTCTGGTCTTGGCCTTGTGTGACGTAGTGGGGGTACCTTGCTGGTTGCTGTGCTGGATGGTGGGCTGTGGGTGACCCCCATTGGCTGCTGGCTGCAGCACGGCCCAGCAGGGCAGGGGATGAGTCATTATGCAAAGGGGGCTCCAAACCTGTCCGACCAGTTACCTCCCAGGGAGCGGAACAATGGGAAGAAGGGGAGTGGAGCCCTGGCTGGGGGGCAGGGCGGGAAGAGAGTTAATTTCTGTCTGGGAGCATGGAGGAGACAGCCTAGGGAAAGGGGCTGGGATTTAGGGGCCCAGTCTCCCCCATATCAAGGGGGGCTGAGGCATCCTAGGCCTGCCCTGGAACCAGAGGACATCTGTGCTGGGCTGTATCCTGGAGAAGCAATAAACTCCCCCAGTTCTACTGGCTGGTGGAGTCTGTTCCTGCCACTACGGGGGTGCAGGAGTCGGGAAAACCCCAACGCGCCGTCACACTGGTGTCAGGGGTGGGATGCACTGCACCCCGTGGATGGAGCTTCCAGGGGTGAGTGACAAGGCGCTGTAGAAGCAGGGGGCCCCCCACTATGTCACACCTTGGCCGTCAGGACTCTGTGGGGCTGTGCAGACAGCGCAAAGGCGAGGAAGGGCCAGAGGGAAGCGGCTCCCGCAGGCGCCTGCAACCGGCCTGGGGTCACCGACGAGGGGCTGGCGGCCACGCTGCCCTCCCCTTCAGCACCTTGGGGTTCACCAGTGACCCAAGTCAGCAGGATCCCCCTCATGGCCCCCTACCCCCTGCGTGCAGGGCTGCTACTGCCGCGCCCCCCACTGGCTTCTGCTACTGCCGCGCCCCCCACTGGCTTCTGCTACTGCCGCACCCCCCACTTTCTGCTGCTGGTTGCGGCTGCCACCCCCCCACACACACACAGGGGGGCTAGCAGCAGAAGCCTGCAGCCCCAAGCACGGGGGGGGGTGTTTCTCCCCCCCCCCCCGGCTGGAGAAGCCCTCCACCTGTGGTGGGCCATGGGTGGGGGCTGCTTACCAGCTACCCAGTCACATCCCTCTTGGAAAAGGAGGCGTTTTCCCTTCTTACTGGGCCGGCTGGGTTTGAGCCTCCCTTTCCGAATCGGGCCGCGCCGCCATGCCCGGCCTGGCCAGGGTGCCCTGCGGCCCCGGGGCAAAGTGCTCTCAGGGCTCAGTTTCGTGTGTGCTGGGGACGCCGCGGGAAAAGCCAAAGGAGCCTAATGGGGCTGCGCAGACCTTGCCCTAGAAAGCTGCGGGAGCTGATCTCCGGCCAGGCAGCTGGTGTCGTCGTCTGTAAAACCTCCCCCTCCGGGGCTGACCCGCTTTGCCGTGGCGGCCCCAGAGCTCCGCGGGCCGCTAGAAAGGGCTCTACGGTGTCTCTGCCTCGGCCAGGGGGCGCCAGAACCCCCCCTCCTGCAAGGATGGGCTTGCAGGGAGCTGCAGGGATGGGCAGGGGTCTTTCTGGAGGCAGCGTGGCCTACTAGCTAGAGCTCTGGCTCCTGCTTCCACCATTGGCCTGCTGGGTGGGTCACTTCACTGCCTCAGTTTCCCCATCTGATCCCAGCTCAGTTGCCGTGATGACGTGACCCCCTGCTGGGTGGGGCCGGCTAAGCTTTGGAGCCCTCTGGCTTCCTGCCCGGTGCCTGCAGCCTCCTGCCCCCTTCCACGTGGGGCTGCCTTTGCCGTGGCAGGGGAAGGGAAGGGCGCTGGAACCGGCTGGGACCAGAGCTGAGCTGACCCGGGAGCGTCCCGATGGGGCAGGAGGAATTTCCAAGGGGGTCGGTTGGCTGCACAAGTCCAGCTTCCCTCCCCCGCTGCTCTGCTGCTATTTGGTCTTTTCCCTGCTCCGGGCCCTGGCTGCTCCTTGTACCATCAGCCGAGCCGGCGCAATTCCCTCCTCTGATTTGCACGCTGCCTCCGAGGTGTTTGCAGACACGGGCCACGTCCCCCGCGCCTCAGCCTCCTCTGCCGCCCCGGGCCCGGCTTCGCTTCCGCTCCGTGCACCGCGTGTGTGGCAGCCGGGTTTGAAGAGGGACGTGCCCCGCGGGCGGCTGGGTGTTGGGTGAGCGGCCTCCCCTGCTCTGAGGCCAGGCCCTGCAGCAAGGGAGGGGCAGGCTGGACATTCGGAAGAACGTCCGGCCTGTCGGGGGTTGAACGCTGGGAGAGATTCCCCGGGGACGCTGTGGAGTCTCCATCGCTGGAGACGAGTGAGAGCAGCTGGACAGACGCTCAGGGATGAGCGAGACGGGGCCGGGTCCTGCCTCTGAGGAAGTGGGTCTGGCCCACGAAAGCTCATCAGTGCCTGCGGGACCGACAGTAACTCAGGGTAGTTCGAACTAGGGTGGTAGCGTAACACACCCTAACGCTGGCGGGAGATGGCTGGATTCTAAGGCCGGGGAGAACCGCGGCCTTCGCCTCGTCGGCCCCGCGGGGAGCACAGAGAGCGTCCCACAGCGATCCCTGAGGACAGGGGCCTGGACCCGATGGCCTCTCGAGTCACTTCACTGCCTCAGTTTCCCCATCTGATCCCAGCTCACTTGCCGTGATGACGTGACCCCCTGCTGGGTGGGGCTGGCTAAGCTGCGCCCATGGATGTTTGCTTTGGAAAGCCCCCGACCTGAGTTACAAATGGCTGGGGGTGGAGACTCTCCCGCCGCCCTAGGCCCCCCGAGGTGGCTCTGGGGCAGTGCAGTGTCGGGATGAGGGGTGCCCAAAGCGATCCGAACTGACACCCTATTTCCCAGAACGGGCAGAGCAGAATTCTTCGGTTTCGTTAACGTCGGCCGACGGCCACTTGCCTTCCCGCGGGGCCCTTAGCAGTGGGGTCCGGGCGCCAGGGACACACTCCGGAAGGGGGGTGCGACGGGATTTCTTCGGGGGGCAGCCTGAGTGTAGCACCTCTGTGCCCCCCGTGCTCTCTCCAGCCTGGGCTGCCTCTCCCATGGCCTTGCCAGAGACCCACGGCGAACCCCTCCAGTGCGGTTCTCACTCAGCCCCGCACCATGTGGAGCCCCCGGCCCAGCCGGACAGCAGGAATGATCCCCAAGCCCCCACACATCACGCAGAGACAGCCTCAGACGCACCCAGCGTGGCACTCGGGGACATACCGGGTGAGTCCGTATGGGGGGGCCAAGGGGGTGAGGGACGCGCTCCGTATGGGGGGGACCAAGGGGGTGAGGGACGCGCTCCGTATGGGGGGGACCAAGGGGGCGAGGGACGCGCTCCGTATGGGGGGGCCAAGGGGGCGAGGGACACGCTCCGTATGGGGGGGCCAAGGGGGCGAGGGACACGCTCCGTATGGGGGGGCCAAGGGGGTGAGGGACATGCTTCGTATGGGGGGGCCAAGGGGGTGAGGGACGTGCTCCGTATGGGGGGGGCCAAGGGGGCGAGGGACGCGCTCCGTATGAGGGGGCCAAGGGGGTGAGGGACACGCTTCGTATGGGGGGGCCAAGGGGGTGAGGGACGTGCTCCGTATGGGGGGGGCCAAGGGGGCGAGGGACGCGCTCCGTATGGGGGGGCCAAAGGGATGAGGGACGCGCTCCGTATGAGGGGGCCAAGGGGGTGAGGGACACGCTTCGTATGGGGGGGCCAAGGGGGTGAGGGACGTGCTCCGTATGGGGGGGCCAAGGGGGCGAGGGACGCGCTCCGTATGGGGGGGCCAAAGGGATGAGGGACGCGCTCCGTATGGGGGGGCCAAGGGGGCGAGGGACACGCTTCGTATGGGGGGGGCCAAGGGGGCGAGGGACGTGCTCCGTATGGGGGGGGCCAAGGGGGTGAGGGACACGCTTCGTATGGGGGGGGCCAAGGGGGTGAGGGACGCGCTCCGTATGGGGGGGCCAAGGGGGTGAGGGACACGCTTCGTATGGGGGGGCCAAGGGGGTGAGGGACACGCTTCGTATGGGGGGGCCAAGGGGGTGAGGGACGCACTCCGTATGGGGGGGGCCAAGGGGGCGAGGGACGCGCTCCGTATGGGGGGGCCAAGGGGGCGAGGGACACGCTCCGTATGGGGGGGCCAAGAGGGTGAGGGACGCGCTCCGTATGGGGGGGCCAAAGGGATGAGGGACATGCTTTGTATGGGGGGGGCAAGGGACATGCTCCATATGGGGGGGGCAAGGGACGAGGGATACGCGCCGTATGGGGAGGGCGAGGGATGTGCTCCGTATGAGGGGGGGCAAGGGACGTGCTCCGTATGGGGGGGTGAGGGGGCGAGAGACGTGCTCCGTATGGGGGGGCCGAGGGGGCGAGAGATACGCTCCATATGGGGGGGTGAGGGGGCGAGGGACGTGCTCTGTATGGGGGGGCGAGGGACACGCTCCGTATGGGGGGGGCGAGGGACGTGCTCCGTATGGGGGGGCCGAGGGGGCGAGAGATACGCTCCATATGGGGGGGTGAGGGGGCGAGGGACGTTCTCTGTATGGGGGGGGCGAGGGACGAGGGATATGCTCCGTATGGGAGGGCGAGGGATGAGGGATACGCTCCGTATGGGGGGGGCGAGGGATGAGGGATACACTCCGTATGGGAGGGTGAGGGATGAGGGATACGCTCCGTATGGGGGGGGCGAGGGACGTGCTCTGTATGGGGGGGGCGAGGGACGAGGGATACGCTCCGTATGGGAGGGTGAGGGATGAGGGATACGCTCCGTATGGGGGGGGCGAGGGACGTGCTCTGTATGGGGGGGGCGAGGGACGAGGGATACGCTCCGTATGGGAGGGTGAGGGATGAGGGATACGCTCCGTATGGGAGGGCGAGGGATGAGGGATACGCTCTGTATGGGGGGGGCGAGGGACGTGCTCTGTATGGGGGGGGCGAGGGACGAGGGATACGCTCCGTATGGGAGGGCGAGGGGTGAGGGATACGCTCCGTATGGGGGGGTGAGGGGGCGAGGGACGTGCTCTGTATGGGGGGGGCGAGGGACGAGGGATACGCTCTGTATGGGGGGGGCGAGGGACGTGCTCCGTATGGGAGGGTGAGGGATGAGGGATACGCTCCGTATGGGAGGGCGAGGGATGAGGGATACGCTCCGTATGGGGGGGGCGAGGGATGAGGGATACACTCCGTATGGGGGGGCGAGGGACGAGGGATACGCTCCGTATGGGGGGGGCGAGGGATGAGGGATACGCTCCGTATGGGAGGGTGAGGGATGAGGGATACGCTCCGTATGGGAGGGCGAGGGATGAGGGATACGCTCCGTATGGGGGGGGCGAGGGACGAGGGATACGCTCCGTATGGGGGGGCGAGGGACGAGGGACGCGCTCCGTATGGGGGGGACGAGGGATACGCGCCGTATGGGGGGCTCTGATCTGCTTTCTGTGTCCTGTCCCCTTGCGGCTGCATCGCTTCCCCATGCCTGGCCCCCTCTCACGTGTCCCTCCCGCGGCTGGCTCCAGGGGCCAGGACCGGGCGTGCAGGCTAGTCGGGTATCGGAGGGGGCTCCAGGCTTGGCTGGGAGGAGGCTCAGGGCTGGGTCGGGGCACCCCATAGCCTTCATGTGGGGCGGGGGGGCAGCCCCGGGAGCAGGGCTGCAGTGGTGCCGCGGGGGGCAGAGATCTGGGGCTCCCACGTGGCCGGCCGGGCGGTGCCAGGGTCGCCCTGCCCAGCCACTCAGCCCCTTTGGCACGGAGCCGCGGGCGTTTTCCTGTCCGTGGGTCCCTCGCACCCCCCTGCCGGCAGCCCCCGGGAGCGGGTGCAGATCAGGGAACCCCCAGGAAGAGGCCGCTGGCCGGGCCCATGCCGGAGGGCTGGTGTCTCCTCGCATCTCACGCAGGTTGCAGCCGTCTCTCCGGCCCGGGGTAACTGCGGGGGCAGGGCCGGGGAGGGACCCGTCAGCAGCAGAGCCCGGTGCCCGGGAAGCCTGGCCAGTGGCAAAGGGCAGCCGCTGGGGCGGGCGGAGGGGGGCAGCCTGCCCCTGCAGCTGTGCACCGTGGGGAAGGCTTCTCCGGGGATCCTGTGGCCTCTCCAAAGGCCCATGGGCAGGTGGCTCCCGGGGCGCGCCCGGCCTGGCTCACTCCAACACGCCCAGGGGACCAGGAGCCTTTCCGGAGGTGGCCCATGTGGCAGGGCGGCGGGTCGGAGTCTCGTTGCGCCTGTGGCCTGGTGCGGCGAGCCGCTGCGTTCCGCCCCAGAGCAGGTTGCATCTCGGCAGGGCGAAGCGCGCGGAGCTCCTCAGTGTGTGACAGCAGCGTCGCCAACCCTGCCTGTGACACGGCCTGGCCGTTTGCAGCCTGCTGAGGCTTTTCGGGCAGAGGGACCGGTGCCTGGGAGGGGGAGGAGGGTGGGGAGGGCCACCCAGAGGAGGGGGCATGCGGGAGCAGCCCATTTAGCCACCAGGACTTTGGCAGGGGCATGGCGGGGGGAGGGCAGCCGCGAGTCTCCCCCGCATTAGAGATGGGCCTGCTCCCGTTCCTGGAGCCCGCGGGCCGCCCAGGGGAGACCCCAGCTGCCCTAGCAAGCGGCCCCGGCCCGGCTGGCCCAGGGACAGGGCTGGGCGGGAAGGCGCGGGGCGTGCCTGTGCGGCAAGGGGGGAGGCCGCTGGCTCTGAGGGTGGCGGCGCAGCTGCCTCGGCGTGAGCTCCTCTCTCCCCCTTCTGTCGGGTCCCTCTCCCGCCCGCCCCCCTCGCGCTCGCAGCTGCCACCTGACCACGCGGGCTGGCTGGGCGGCCAAGCAGCTGGCGCAGGAGGGGGGAGGAGGGCGAGGAGCGAGATGCCAGGGGGAGCCGCCCCCAGGGAGGGGGGAAGGTGCCGGGATGCCCCGGGGGGCAGGCGGGCGGGTCTTAGGCAGTGAGCAGGAGGTCGAGGGCAGCCCTGGGGCAGAGGAAAAGGCTCGTGTCCTGGCCCCGCTGCTCTGGGGGCCCTACGTGCCGGGGTGTGTGACTGGCAGGTCTCTGTGGGGCTCAGACCAACCAGCCACAGTGCTGGGGGGCGCAGTGGAGAGGGGCCTGGCCCCACAGCTCCCCTGGGGCCCGGCTGCCCTGCACTCCACCCTGACCCCCACCCCTGGATGTTCCTCAGTGCCATCCCGGGCGCGTCTCGGCACAGCCTGCTGCTGGTCCCCGCGTGGCAGGCAGGGAGGCCACGGGCTCGACGTGGCTGGGCCCCAGCGCTTGTCTCTTCTGTGGCCCTGCGTGGGCTTGGAGAGAGCCCCTAGGGCCTAAGGGCCGAAGCCCCGTGCCCAGCGCTGCCCTTTGGTTCCCCGGCTCTTCGCGTCGCTGGCCCTGCGCCGTCGGCGCCACCAGCCTCACGCACCGGGAACAGAAGTGGATCGGACTCTGCGCCCGGGTGGCAGGGGCTGCAGTGCATGCTGGGACTGGGGGCAGTGGGGTTCAGTGCATGCTGGGACAGGGGACAGTGGGGTGCAGTGCATGCTGGGACGGGGTGCAGTGGGGTGCAGTGCATGCGGGGCCGGGGGGCAGGGGCTGCAGTGCATGCTGGGACTGGGGGCAGTGGGGTGCAGTGCATGCTGGGACAGGGGGCAGAGGCTGCAGTGCATGCTGGGACTGGGGGCAGTGGGGTGCAGTGCATGCTGGGACAGGGGGCAGGGGCTGCAGTGCATGCTGGGACGGGGGCAGTGGGGTGCAGTGCATGCTGGGATGGGGGCAGGGGCTGCAGTGCATGCTGGGACGGGGGGCAGTGGAGTGCAGTGCATGCTGGGACAGGGGGCGGGGGCTGCAGTGCATGCTGGGACGGGGTGCAGTGGGCTGCAGTGCATGCTGGGACGGGGGCAGTGGGCTGCAGTGCATGCTGGGACGGGGGGCAGGGGCTGCAGTGCATGCTGGGACGGGGGCAGTGGGGTGCAGTGCATGCTGGGACGGGGTGCAGTGGGCTGCAGTGCATGCTGGGACGGGGGCTGGGGCTGCAGTGCATGCTGGGACGGGGGCAGTGGGATGCAGTGCATGCTGGGACGGGGGGCAGTGGGGTGCAGTGCATGCTGGGACGGGGGGCAGGGGCTGCAGTGCATGCTGGGATGGGGGCAGTGGGTTGCAGTGCATGCTGGGATGGGGGCAGTGGGGTGCAGTGCATGCTGGGACAGGGGACAGTGGGGTGCAGTGCATGCTGGGATGGGGGCAGGGGCTGCAGTGCATGCTGGGATGGGGGGCAGTGGGGTGCAGTGCATGCTGGGACAGGGGGCAGTGGGGTGCAGTCTGACGGAGGCCGGGGAGGGTTGCCTGGCCTGGCCAGTGGGTGATAAAAAGGCTCTTGGGGTGGAATGGGGGGGCTGCCCAGGGACGGGCACGCGAGAGTCCCGGCACCCGCGGCCGTCTGACTGGAGAAGGGCTGTTGGGACGACAGGCAGCAGCTCCGTGCCCCGGAGGGGTGGCTCTGGCGCTCTTCCCTCCCTCGCAGCTCAGGGTCCTCGGGGACCACGGCCGGAGAGCAGGGCAGGTCTGATCCTAGCTAGAGGCGACCGCAGGCCCTGAGCCTGCCTGTGGCTACCCTTAGGAAGCCTTTTGGTGACCATGAGTGAGCATTTGGTGCTGAGAAGCCTGGACAGCCGTGGGGAGACCCGCCCTGCTGGGTCCGGCTCTCGCTCCCGAGCCGTTGGCCTCTCCGTGTGCAGCCGTTCCCCCAGCGGGCGGGCAGGGGCAGGCCTCGGAGAAACCCGGGGGCAGGGCTGTGCCCCTCGGCCTGGGAGCAATAGCAGCCCCACCGCACGGCTCTCCGCGGAGAGCTCTCCCTCGCCCAGTGGGGAGGTGCGGTGCCCCCGTGGTCTCCGGCCTGCTCGTCACAGAGCCCCTTGGCAGCCGACTTCCCTTCTGATGGCAGGGCCCGGGGCAGAGCCGCCCTGTAGATCTTGTGTGACGTGGGGGGGCCGTCTGCTTTGCCACCCGGGTTCCCTCCTGGCTGGGTTGTGTGAGTCACTCCACAGGGGATGGGCCCAGATCCCTCGTCCCAGCCGGAGCAGAGAAGAAGGGAGGGAGGCACAGACAGCCACAGGGCCTGGGAGCTGGGTCTGGGTTTAGTTGGGGGAAGCATGAAGAGAGGAGACTAAGTCCAGGCCAGGGGGGATCAGGGGCCCCAGGAGGACGAGGCTCTGCCCTGGCTCCCATGGCCGTGTGGGGCCCGCGCTGCGCGGTGTCTCGAGAAGCAATAACCCTTCTACCCTACTGGCCGGCGGAGAGTCATTGCTGGCTGTGGATGGGGGTGCAGGGTCGGGGGCCCCCCGCCGCACCGTCACATCTCGCATTCCCCAGCATCCTCATTACAGGAGGAGTAACGGTCGTGCGAATTCGAACTACCTAGCCCGTGCCGCGTGTAGCCGCGGGCAGCTAGTTCGAACTACGGGGCATTTAAAAATGGCGGCGCCCGGGAACATGCAAATGAAGCCTGGGATATTTAAATCCCGGGCTTCATTTGCAAGTTCGAATGCCGACATTAGCCACCCTAGTTTGAACCAGGGTGGCAGTGCAGACATGCCCACACATCTCCGCCATGTGCTGAGCGGCAAGATGCAGCCACTTCTGGAGTGGAGCGCAATAGCTGGTTAGCACAGAGGGGAGGCTGGGTGGAGCCTCCTCTCCTGTTAAAGTGGCAGGGGCACGCAGGGAGGCAGAGGTGAATTCTGCACCCCTTGCTGGGTGGAGCCGTGGCCGGGCCCCCCGTGCACAGCGTGTCTGGGGGAGGCAGTGCAGCTGGCCGGGCCCCGCCCTGTGTTGCTGGCTCTGTGTCCGCAGGTCTGGGAGCTCCCCGCCAGCCTCCCCCTGCCGAGTGGTGTGTGATGAACGTGCTCTGTAGCGGCTCCATCCTGCAGGGGCTGGGCTGCGGGAGCCCCTAGCTCTGGGGCAGGCAGTGCCCACAGCCCCCCCCCCCCTCCAGTTCTGCTCCTTGGAGGCTGGCCAGCTGCCTGGGTCGGGTTCCTGCCCCTTCCTCTGCACTAGCCCAAGATCCTACCCCTCTAGGGACGGGCTGTCTCCCCTGCCCCTCTGCATGCCCTGGGCTCCGTGCCTTCTTCCCAGAGAGACCCCGACCCTGCGTGGGGGCAGCGAGAGGCCTTGTGTGACATAGTGGGGGTACCGTGCCGGTTGCTATGCTGGGCGGTGGGCTGTGGGTGACCCCCACTGGCTGCAGTCTGTAGCACGGCCCAGCAGGGCAGGGGATGAGTCACTATGCAAAGGGTCTCTCAACCTGTCCGACCAGCTACCCCCCAGGGAGAGAAACAAAGGAAGGTGGATGCTGCCCTAGCTGGGGGGCAGGGCTGGAGGAGAGTTAGTTGCTGTCTGGGATCATGGAGGAGACAGCCTAGGGAAGGGGCTGGAATTTAGGGGCCCAGTCTCCCCCATCTCAAGGGGGGCTGAGGCATCCTAGCCCCAGTTCCTGTAACCGGATTACATCTGTGCTGTGCTGTATCCTGGAGAAGCAATAAACTCCCTCTGTTCTACTGGCTGGCGGAGTCAGTCCGTGCCATTACGGGGGTGCAGGAGACGGGAAAACCCCAACGCGCTGTCACACCTTGCTACGACAGAGCTCAGCCCTGCCAGCCTCTGCCCCAAGGGAGGGTGCGGCAGGTGGCCCCGGCATGCTGGCAGGCTCCATGGCTCTGGAAGGAGCTTGCCCTCCCGGGTGCGGCACTGGGAATTACCGGGGCCTTTCACCTCCTTCCGGACCACGCAGTGCAGGCCTCTGCTCTCCCCAAGGCTGGGGCCGACCCAAAGCCCGTCTCACCCAGTGTCCTGTCTCTGAGGGTAGGCAGTGCCAGGTGCATGAACTTTGGGTAATCTAACCCCTCATTCATTTCTTCCTGATACCTAACAGCTAGAGGCGACTGTGAGCCCTGGAGCCTGCGCGTTAATATCCGTAGGAAGGCCTTTTGGTTACCATGAATGATTCTATCACTGCGTATTGTTACCAATGCTCTCTCTCATTTTTTCCATCCATGTGCAGAATAAATTTTGTTTTGTGCACCAAGGCGTGTGGGGATGGGCACCACCAATAGAAACACATCCTGCCAGCTATGGGTGGCTGTGGGTGCTGTGCTAATCTGCTGCGCGGCATTTGAATCTCTCCTGGGTAACCGCACAAGCGCTCACCTTACAGGGAACATTGGTTGTTTCTCCATCCCTCTTTGACTCTTTGCTTTGTCCCAGTGATACCTTGTGGTGAGGAGTTCCACAGTCCGCCTGTTTGTAACCCGCACACGTGGGCTGTGTCTACACTGGCAAGTTATTCCGGAAAATCAGCCGCTTTTCTGGAAAAACTTGCCAGCTGTCTACACTGGCCGCTTGAATTTCCGGAAAAGCACTGACGATCTAATGTAAAATCATCAGTGCTTTTCCGGAAAAACTATGCTGCTCCCGTTCGGGCAAAAATCTTTTTCCGGAAAACTGTTCCGGAAAAGGGCCAGTGTAGACAGCTCAGATTTGTTTTCCGCAAAAAAGCCCCGATCGCGAAAATGACGATTGGGGCTTTTTTGCAGAAAAGCGCGTCTAGATTGGCCACGAACGCTTTTCTGGAAAAAGTGCTTTTGCAGAAAAGGGTCCTGCCAATCTAGACGCGCTTTTCCAAAAATGCTTTTAACGGAAAACTTTTCCGTTAAAAGCATTTCCGGAAAATCATGCCAGTGTAGACGTAGCCTAGTGTGGTTACTGAGCAATGCAAGTGGTACCGAGACCACAGCAACAGCTAAGATCAAGAGACCTCTACAGCACGGAGTGGGAGCCAGCTGGCTTTTAGCTCAGCTCCAGAGGTCCCAGGTTCAAATGCGCCCGGTCGGCGGTTACATGTGCATTGTGGGAAAAGGTGTTTCCTTGCACCCGCTCTGAGTGAGGCTCCCACTAATGTTGGTGACTGTCCTTTGTCCTTGGGTTCGGCACGAGGGAGAAATGGTGCCCTGACCTCCCTAGACCAGTCACTATTTGGTCTGATTTTACTCTGGCCCATCCTGTTTGCCCCCTGTCTCCCCCGCGGAGAGCTGCGCCGGCCCTTGGTCATTCTCAGGGCCCTTGCCTGAAGCCGGCTTTAATTTGGCAGCGCCCCTCCTGAGACCCTGCACACAGGGACAGGACAGGGGCCGCCCCGGCATCTCCTGCACTGATTCTGCATTGAACCAAGGTGGCTCTGTGAGCCCGGCATTCCCCCAGCACACGGGACGGGCTTCCCCGGGCATCCCCCCCCCCGCCCTCGTCAGCCACGTGCCTTGCTGCACATCCCTCCGTCCAGCTGAGTTCCCACGGGCGCCACGGGTCAGGGGACCCCTGCTCCCGTCCTCGCACGGTCGGCCCCGCACCCTGAGGCAGCTTTGCCAGCCCGCGCGGTCAGCATTGGACCCTCCCCAGCTTTTCAGCCTCCGTGTCGACGCGTGACGCCCGGAGACCGCAACCCCGCGGCACGGCGCTAATTCGACTCGTCCGCGACATCCCGGTTCCACCTCCGACGAGCAACGGCCCCTGTTGAGACATGGGTCTGCCCTGGCCCCCAAAACCTTGTCAGAGGCAGCGCTTCCCCGCCCCTTCAGTAAGCAGGCCCTGCAGTCCGTGTTCCCAGACCCCCGGCCCTGCTTTGCAACCCACGGTGGACTAGTCTGGCTTTCTCAGCTCTGTAGAAGAGACCTCCCCCTCCCCTTTGCCCCCCCCCCCCAGGTTCTGTGTCACCTGTTATGCTGGCCAGCAAGGAGGCTGCATTTTCTTTCAGATCAGACAAGAGTCGGGCCCCATGGGTGGGATAGCCCGTTAACAGGCCAGTTTGGAGATATAGCCGCTAGGCAGTTTGGGGATTGAACCTCTAGGCAGTTTGGGTGGACTTGATTGCGTGTGTTTTTTGGAAGCAGGGCCGGGGGCCGGATGGGCGTCCATTGTAAACCGTGCGGCTGGTTGTTCTCTTGGGTGTGAACAAAGCCCGTCTCTGGCCCCGAGAGCCGGCAATGAGAATGCCGGTCCTGGCCCCTCCCTTGCCATTCCTCCGGCTACGTCTATACTGCAGGCCTCTTTCGAAAGAGAGCGTCTAGACGCCAGCCAGTACTTTGGGAAAGTGAGCCACCTCTTGGGGAGAGAGCACCCCGGCAGTCTGGCTGGCTCTTTCCCAAAAGCACAGTGTGCATGGCCTAGCGCCTTGGTTCGAAAGAGCACTTCTCGAAAAGAGGCGTTCTTCCTTTAAAACAAGGTTTTCCGCGGTCGAAAAACCTGCCGTGTTCGTTCGATTTCCTTTCAAAAGATGGCGGCAGCAGTCTAGCCGCAGGGGAAGTTTTTAGAAAAACCCCCTGTAGCCTAAACACCCTCTATCCACCAGTTTCACGTCCGGGCTCCTGGTCACAGCTCCATGGGGCCTTGCCGAGGGGCAGCATTAATACGGGGAAGCAACAGTCGCTCTCCTCCCAGCCTGTGGTGCAACAGTCGCTCTCCTCCCAGCCTTTGCCCCGTCCGGCTCTCAGGACGGGTGGCGCTTCCCGCTAGCGCTGGCCTGGATAAGTGGATGGGAGACGAGCCCCTCCCCCCGGTGTAGTAGTGGGGACTCTAGTCACTCGGTTTGTTGTGTGTCATTCTATTGTCCTGTCCTGCAGTAACTCTGTGTGTGTGCGTGCCTCAGTTTCCCCGGGCACTGCAGCACTGGCTGGCTAAGGAAGGGGAGAGACCAGGCATGACTCACTGGGGAAGTATGTTCAGTCTCTCATGTTCTGAGGACCAGGTGGCAGCAGATAACACCTTACCCCCCCCCAAACAGGACAAAGGAGGGGGTGGGGCTGCCTGGGGGGCTGGGGCCAGTTGCAGGGGGTGTGCGTTAGTTTTTGGCTGCTTAGGGAGAGGGGAGTCTAGCTGGCTTGGGGGCCGGGCAGTGGCCCAGAGCCCTGGCTGTGCCCCCCCCCCCCAAGCTGGATTGTGCTGACGGCTCCTGGTTCCTATAACACGAAGTCTGGGCTACACGGTGTCCCTGTCTATGAATAACCCTTCTGTTCCACCTGCCGCCTGAGGGTCACGACTGGCTGCAGATGGGGGTGCAGGCCGGGGCCTCCCCCACACTCCGTGGCACCCCCTCCCCCCCTCTGCCCCAGCCCGCCAGGGCTTGCTGAGCACACAGAGTGGCTGCCTCGCACGATACCGTTAACCAGACTCCTTTTCTGTTCGTCTCCAGATCATCAGAAGTTGGAGCGCGAAGCCCGGATTTGCCGTCTCCTGAAGCATTCCAACATTGGTGAGTGCCCGCCGTGGGGGGGGCTGGGGGTGCAGGGAAGGGCTGGGGGTGCCTGCCATGGGGAGGGCCCGGGGGTGCCCGCCGTGGGGGGGGCTGAGGGTGCGGGGAAGGGCTGGGGGTGCCCGCCGTGGGGGGGGCTGAGGGTGCGGGGAAGGGCTCGGGGTGCCCGCCATGGGGAGGGGCTGGGGGTGAGAGGAAGGGCTGGGGATACTCGCCATGGGGAGGGGCCGGGGGTGCCTGCCGTGGGGAGGGGTTGGGGGTGAGAGGAAGGGCTGGGGATACTCGCCGTGGGGAAGGGCCGGGGGTGCCCGCCATGGGAAGGGGCTGGGGGTGAGAGGAAGGGCTGGGGATACTCGCCGTGGGGAGGGGCTGGGGGTGTGGGGAGGGGCTGGGGGTGCAGGGAAGGGCTGGGGGAGCCCGCCATGGGGAGGGGCTGGGGGTGAGAGGAAGGGCTGGGGATACTCGCCATGGGGAGGGGCTGGGGGTGCCCGTCCTTGGGGGAGGGGTTGGGAGGTGCTGGCTGGGGGACAGTGACCCCCCCACAGAAGGGCCAGAGGAGGGGGATGGAGGAAGGATGCATTTCCCTGAGAGTTTGGTTGATCCAACACGACCTGAATTTGGCCCGGTTTTGCCGAGGGTACTGGCACCCCGAAAATGCCTGTCCCGGTGAATTCACTGTGCACCCTAAAAGCGTCACCCCGCTCTGCGGGGCAGGGTGGCCACGTCCCTGGGGAGCTGGGCAGGGGCCCATTCCCAGAGGGCCCCCCCGGGCATTGTGAATGCGCCCTGCTGCCCTGCCCTCTCCAGGGGCCGGGGCGCCAGCCTCTGCCATTCTAGACCCCCCCCCAGAACTGACTCATCCCACCCAGCCACCGCTGGGCCCTTCGGCAGCCCCCGGCTCAGGGCCGGGCGCAGCGGCTGGCCGGGCGCAGCGGGGGCTTCGTGCTTATGTAACGCACCTGGATCCGGGGCCCAGCCCTGCCGGGTTGGTGGGCAGGAGAAGGCTGCGGTCGGCGAGGGGCCCCCAGCCCCAGGGCGCGCAGGCAAAGCCGCTGGTCCATGTTCCCCTCTTCCCCTTTGACGTGCATCGGTTGCTATGGAAACGGTGTGTCTGGGCCGCAGATGGGGATGGCCACGAGTCTGTTTATGTGATGGGCTGAGAGGGCGACATGGAGACCCGGGAATGGGGGGCACCGGGTGCGGGGGGGTGCACAAGCGTGCGTGTGTGCATACGTGTGTGTGTGTCTACATATGCCTGTGTATGTGCGTGCATGTATGTGTGTATGTGTGCACATGTGCATGTGCGTTTGTGCACGTATGGCACGTGTGTGCAGGTGCGTGTGTGCACGTGTGCACACATGCAGCTCCTGGCAGCGCTCCACCTGGCTTTCACGCATAGATGTTAAGGTCAGAGGGGACCATAATGGTCCAAGTCTGGTCTGCCCCCCTGCCGGCCTGGCCCACCCGCCCTGTAACAGACTCTGGCCTCCCTGCTCTGCAGAGGGGAAAAGCCCCCCTCCTCCCAAATTGGCCCGTCTGACCCAGGGACAATTCCTTCTCCAGCCCCGGTCAGGGCCTCGTTAGCCTAGGGGCACGCGGGCCAGACCCCCGGCCAGACAACTCTCCCTAGTAACTCCCCGGCCAGCGCCCGTCTCCCCCCACGGTGCTGATTGCCCCGAGCTAGCCGCCAGCGACCCTCTGTGCAGACAAGCAGCTTGGGGCAGACACTAGAGGCCCTGGCGCCCCAGCCCAGCGTAGGCAATCGGCCCATTGGATGCCCCCCCGCCGTGGCTACCTTTTATTCCCAGGTATCTAAAGGGGCGTCACAAGGAGGAGGGAGAAGAATTGTTCTCCTTGGGCTCTGAGGACGGGACAAGGAGCAAGGGGCTTAAACTGCAGCCAGGGAGGGTTAGGTTGGACATTAGGAAAAACTTCCTGCCTGTCGGGGGCGTGAAACACTGGAATAAATTGCCGGGGGGGGGGGGGTGGAATCTCCATCGCTGGAGACGTTTCAGAGCAGACATGTAGACAGACACTGTCAGGGATGGTCCAGATGGGGCTGGGTCCTGCTGTGAGGGCAGGGGGCTGGACTCGAAGACCTCTCAAGATCCCCTCCAATTCTAGTGTTCTATGATTCTTTGGCTCCCTGCCCCCCATGGCTCCCTGCCCCCCCTGCAGCCCTGCCCGCAGAGGTGGACCCAGAGGGAAGCTGACGCTAGTGCGGAACGGGGGTTGCTTTGGGCGTGGGGCGTGGGCAGAGGGTGCGGCAGACCCCTGTGCTCTGAGATGGCGCCTGGGTGCGGCTTAGCTTCGGGGGGGCAGATGGGGGCTCCCTGGGCCATGTCTCTGGAGTGCCATTGTCAGATGTGTCCTGGAGCATCTGGACCTCAGGGCCCCAGAGCCTGGATTCACTAAGCTTTTGGGCCCCTGCTGAGCTCCTCTCCTCCCGGGGCCGGGCTGGGAGCCACCTTGGCAGAGAGCTGGGTTGATCGAGTCGGGGTGGGTCCTGCCTTGGCCCAGGGGCTGGACTCGATGGCTCCTGAGGTCTCTTCCCTCCCTACGATTCTATGATAGCTCCTTGGTCCTCTGCTCCCATAACGCGCCGTGGGCCTAGGGCGGAGACCTGCCTCTGACCCGCGCCAGCCCTGGGCTTGCGGAGAGACGGGCCAGGCCCGCTCCGTCCCGGGGCAGCGAGGGCTGGGCAGGCTGGAGGCAGAACCCCTGGGGGAGGCGGCCGTAGGGGACTCTCCGTGCCGAGCGCCCGGCCCCAGACTGGAGTCCCGGTTTCGGTGTGCGCGCATCCTCAGGCGAGTGCCCGATTCCGGAGGAGAGTCCCGCTGGCTCCGCGGGAGGGAATGATCGAGAGGCGGGTGCCCAGGCGCCCTGATGTCTCCATGTCTCCTTTGCAGTTCGTCTCCACGACAGCATATCGGAGGAAGGCTTCCACTACCTCGTCTTTGATCTGTAAGTAGCCGAAGGGCCCCCCTGGGGCGGGGGTGGCTTCTGCGGCGTGCGGGTCTCTGAATCCCCCGGCCCAAGGGCCACCACGTGGTTCAGTCACTGCGAGGGGGTCGGGGCCGCCGTGTCCGGCCACGTTCCCTGAGGGTGGACTCAGTCCCTGCGTGGCGACGTGGAAGCGGCATGCCGGGGCGGGGAGGAGCCGTGGCCTGTGGGGGAAGGGCTTTGGGAGCTGCTGCCTCTCTGGGTGGGAAGAATTCCCCCCCCCCCCCCGGGGGGTTGTGTCTGCTTCTCCTGGGCAGGGGAGGGAAGCCGCAGTCCGCTGGACCTTGCCGTGGCGAGCCCAGGCGGGAGGCTGCTGGCAGCCCAGAGGCGGCCGGTGGCGTGATCTTGGTAGCCCTTCCGCCAGTGGGAGTTTGGAGGCGAGGTCGGAAGGTGGCTCTGGGGGATCCGTGGGGGCGTCTGTCTCCCAAGCAGGGGCAGCTGCCCAGAGAGCGGGTGGGGTTCGTGGGAGTGGTGCCCGCTGGCCGGACTGGCAGAGCAGAGGCCGGTCTCGCTGGCGAGCGACGTGTGACCGGCAGGACCTGGAACGGAGCTTCTGTGGGATGCCTGTGAGCAAAGGCCCCCGGGCCCAAGGCTAGAAGGGGCCTGGCCAGGTGGCCAGGCTTGTGGCGTTGCTGTGGTGCCCACGGGCGCCAGTCAGGATCGGACGCAGCCCTCTCACTCCAAAGCAGGGCCCCTGGGGAGCTCCAAGCCACCAGTGCACAGGGGACCCCGTCCCTCTTCCCTCCCTCTGCCTCCCGAGGGCGCAGGTAGCCTCGTGTCCACTGGTGATGGGGAACGTGTGGCCAGGGCGAGAGGCGTCTCTTGCAACCTCGGCTCCCAGCGGGCAAGGCTGGCGAGGATGAGGCTACGGGCCGTGCTCTTGGAAGACGTGTATGCCCGAGCTAGGAATCCAGGGAGACCCGCCTGTCCTCGCAGCCCTGGCAGCAGCAGAGGCTGGCCGGAGAAGCCCCCGACTCTCCGAGTAACCACACTGGCCTCTCCGAACCCCACCGGCCTGCTCTCACGCAGCCCCGGCAGGCAGCTCGTCGCTGAGCCGGGGCTCTCTGAGGCCGGTTTGTGCGGGGCGGCGCGGCTGGGGGCGGCGGCGGAGACCCGGTTGCTGCGCTCAGCTGCCTCTCGCCTGGTTCCAGATATAGCCGCCGTGAGCTCCCCCCTCCCCGACAGCTCCTGCGCCGCAGCAGGTTATATTTAGCTCGCCTCTGAGTCACGGCAGCTCCAGGTTCCCTGTGCAGGAGCCGCGCAGACCTCGGCGTGTCCCCGGCCTGCAGCCGGCAGGGAGCCAAAAGACACGGGTGTCCCCCAGTCACCTGCCCCCCCGCCCAACCCGGAGAGTGAAACGGGGCGGCTGGGGGGAAGGCAGTGAACAGCGCTCCCCGCTTACTGAGCTCTCGCCTAAGAGCCGGGCTCCGGGTCAGCCCAGAAGCTCCCCCCAGCCGGCGCATCTGCCCCTCTCCCCAACCCCTGCTGGGGCTCCTGCCCTGCTCCCCGCAGCACCCCCTGCTGGCAGGAGCTGGGACTGGCACCCCCTGCTGGGGCTCCTGCCCCACTCCCCGCAGCGCCCCCTGCTGGCAGGGGCTGGGACTAGCGCCCCCTGCTGGGGCTCCTGCACCGCTCCCTGCAGCGCCCCCTGCTGGCAGGAGCTGGGACTAGCGCCCCCTGCTGGGGCTCCTGCCCCACTCCCCGCAGCGCCCCCTGCTGGCAGGGGCTGGGACTGGTGCCCCCTGCTGGGGCTCCTGCACCGCTCCCCGCAGCGCCCCCTGCTGGCATGGGCTGGGACTGGCGCCCCCTGCTCGGGTTCCTGCCCCGCTCTCCACAGCACCCCCTGCTGGCAGGAGCTGGGACTGGCGCCCCCTGCTGGGGCTCCTGCACCGCTCCCCGCAGCGCCCCCTGCTGGCATGGGCTGGGACTGGCGCCCCCTGCTCGGGTTCCTGCCCCGCTCTCCACAGCACCCCCTGCTGGCAGGAGCTGGGACTGGCGCCCCCTGCTGGGGCTCCTGCCCCACTCCCCGCAGCGCCCCCTGCTGGCAGGAGCTGGGACTGGCGCCCCCTGCTGGGGCTCCTTCCCTGCTCCCCGCAGCGCCCCCTGCTGGCAGGGGCTGGGACTGGTGCCCCCTGCTGGGGCTCCTGCACCGCTCCCCACAGCGCCCCCTGCTGGCAGGAGCTGGGACTGGCGCCCCCTGCTCGGGTTCCTGCCCCGCTCTCCACAGCACCCCCTGCTGGCAGGAGCTGGGACTGGCGCCCCCTGCTGGGGCTCCTGCCCCACTCCCCGCAGCGCCCCCTGCTGGCAGGAGCTGGGACTGGCGCCCCCTGCTGGGGCTCCTTCCCTGCTCCCCGCAGCGTTCCCTGCTGGCAGGGGCTGGGACTGGCGCCCCCTGCTCGGGTTCCTGCCCCGCTCTCCACAGCGCCCCCTGCTGGGAGGGGCTGGGACTGGCGCCCCCTGCTAGGGCTCCTGCCCCACTCCCCACAGCGCCCCCTGCTGGCAGGGGCTGGGACTGGCGCCCCCTGCTCGGGTTCCTGCCCCGCTCTCCACAGCGCCCCCTGCTGGCAGGGGCTGGGACTGGCGCCCCCTGCTGGGGCTCCTGCCCTGCTCCCCGCAGCGCCCCCTGCTGGCAGGGGCTGGGACTGGCGCCCCCTGCTGGGGCTCCTGCCCTGCTCCCCGCAGCGTCCGCTGCTGGCAGGGGCTGGGACTGGCGCCCCCTGCTTGGGCTCCTGCCCTGCTCCCCGCAGCACCCCCTGCTGGCACAGGCCAGAACTGTCCCTGAGATTGCTGCGGTGCTGATGTTCCGCCATCTGTTCCATCCAGGATCTTTGGTGTTCTCAGCCCCCCCCCAGCTGACCACAGCCACAGGCTGACACTGCGTTGGCTTCCCTGGGGCTTGATTATCAGGCAGGCAAACTTCCACCAGCCCCGAGGACTGGCAGGTGCCTGGCCCCCTGGGAATCCCGTCAGCTGCCCTGCCCACACAAGGCCAGAGGAAAGTTGTGTCACGGGGGAGGGGAAGACAAATGGCCGTGGCTCCGTGTTGCAGAGGCGGGGGCTGGGCGCGGAGATGGCGGAGAGACATGGAGCCGTCTCCCTTCCTGCCACACGGAGCCGAGGTCTCTGCCGGTTGGGGCTGGCGATGGGAAGGGGGGGCGCCCCGTGGGCGGGAGCAGACAGCCTACGCGGGTGGGAGCACAGTGCCAGGAAACGCAGGGCTTAGCGATCGGAGAGGCGCAAAGAGCCACGGGGCGAGTCCAGCCTACCCGGAAGTGAGGGCGTCCTGGTAGCCAGATCCTGGGGCAGCCCCATGGGCATCCCTGGCTTGCTTTGGTCAGGCTCCCCCCAAGGGTCTGGAACCGGGCATGGCCCTGCGCCAGGCGGCTCGGTCTCTCTGTCAGCGTCTCCGGGGCGGGGGCAGCCACTGGGGTTTCCAGCCAGGGGGACTGGACTTGGTGGCCCAGTAGGTCCCTTGCTGCCCGATGGCCTCTGGGTGTGTCCCCCGGGAGAGAGCAGGGCTGGCTTGGCGCGCTGGGACAGACGATGGGGGCCCTGTTTGCTTTCCCAGCCCTATGCTGGGGTGTGGGTCGCAGAGGGGCAAGAAGCAGCAGGGCTCTCCCTCCAGGGCTCCCCCCCCCCACCTGGTGCCCCCACCTCCCCGGAGAGGCCCTGGACTTTGGCTCGCCCGCCCTGGGGGGCTTCCCCGTGTGTGGCGGGGCGTGGTGCGTGGCAGGGCGGGGGTGGGCGTGGGGCAGGGGCGTGGCGGGGCAGCGCAGCAGTAGAAGCGCTGCTGTTTGGGCTCCCCATGCTCGGCAGCCCCTGCTCCGTGCCTTGGCCATGCTGGCGCGTGGGCACCGCTCGACCCCCAGGGGGAGGGACCTGGGGCCTGGCTGCAGGCGCCCCAGGAGCATGAGGGGAGCCGGGCGCTGACCCTGCCGCTCTGTGTTTCAGGGTCACTGGCGGGGAGCTCTTTGAAGACATCGTGGCCCGGGAATATTACAGCGAGGCCGATGCCAGGTGAGGGGAGACTCCCCTGCCTTCCCTCCGCCCGCCTCCCCTCCCCCTCCCGCTTCTCTCTGCTCCCTGCCCCCATGCCAGCTGTCCCGTCAACATTAACCCATCCATGCGGGCACAACGGGGGGCCCCGAGAGTCCGCGGGGCGACGCCCAGTGGGGGCTGCCGAAGGGCGGAGCAGGCGGGGCAGAAACGCTTCCCCGGGGCGCAGGAGAGGCAGGGGGGTAGGGGGACCCACGGGGTTCGTGCTTCCCCCTCGGCGAGCTGTTCCCACCAAGCCCCGCACAGGTGGGCCCCACGGGCCAGGGCTCCCCTAGGGCAGGGCGGGGGGCGTTGGCACGGCGACGGGGGGCAGGCGCCCTGGGCTTCGGCCAGGGTGAGCGATCGACAGGGCACGGGGACCTGAGCTGAGCTCTGCGGAGGTTCGGTGGGTGTCTGTGGGACGGTGCTGGGCGTGCGGCCGCAGGGCATGGAGCAGTGGGGGGCCAGGGCATGGGGGGCAGGGCCGGAGGTGCAGGCGTCCTGCTGACTGGCCGCACGTGGGCTCGCACGGCCCCTTCCTGCCCAGCATCGCTCTCCAGCCCCCAGCGAATGGGCCAGAGGAGCTCCCTGGGCTCCTGACCCTCCTCACGCCCATCGGGGTCCCGGGGGTCTGAGGCTTCCCCCCAGCCCCGCCGGCGTCTCCACACAGGGGTGCTGGGGGCTGAGCAGCCGGAGAGGGGCCAGGGCCAAGAACGAGGCACATTGGCCGAGCCGTGAGGAGAGCCCAGGACTGGCCCACGTCTGAAGGGGTGTGGGGCAGGGCCTGAGGGCAGGGGCAGAGCTGCCAACCCCACACTGGCATGGCAGGGGCTGTGGGTCAGAGTGGAGGGGCAGTGACAGGGCAGGGGGCAGGGCTGGGGGCAGAGAGAAGAGCAGTAACGGGGGGGCAGAGCTGGGGGCGGGGGGCGTGGCAGTGACAGGGTGGGGGGGCAGGGCTGGGGGCGGGGGGCGTGGCAGTGACAGGGCAGGGGGCAGAGCTGGGGGCGGGGGGCGTGGCAGTGACAGGGTGGGGGGCAGGGCTGGGGGCGGGGGGAGTGGCAGTGACAGGGTGGGGGGGCAGAGCTGGGGGCGGGGGGAGTGGCAGTGACAGGGTGGGGGGGCAGGGCTGGGGGCAGAGTGAAGAGCAGTGACAGGGTGGGGGTCAGGAGGAGGGGCAGTGACAGGGCGGGGGGCAGGGCTGGGGGTGGGAGGAGGGGCAGTGACAGGGCGGGGGGCAGGGCTGGGGGTGGGAGGAGGGGCAGTGACAGGGCGGGGGGGCAGGGCTGGGGGTGGGAGGAGGGGCAGTGACAGGGCGGGGGGCAGGACTGGGGGTGGGAGGAGGGGCAGTGACAGGGCGGGGGGCAGGGCTGGGGGTGGGAGGAGGGGCAGTGACAGGGCGGGGGGCAGGGCTGGGGGTGGGAGGAGGGGCAGTGACAGGGCGGGGGGGCAGGGCTGGGGGTGGGAGGAGGGGCAGTGACAGGGCGGGGGGGCAGGGCTGGGGGTGGGAGGAGGGGCAGTGACAGGGCGGGGGGCAGGGCTGGGGGTGGGAGGAGGGGCAGTGACAGGGCGGGGGGCACGGCTGGGGGTGGGAGGAGGGGCAGTGACAGGGCGGGGGGGCAGGGCTGGGGGTGGGAGGAGGGGCAGTGACAGGGCGGGGGGCAGGGCTGGGGGTGGGAGGAGGGGCAGTGACAGGGCGGGGGGCAGGGCTGGGGGTGGGAGGAGGGGCAGTGACAGGGCGGGGGGGCAGGGCTGGGGGTGGGAGGAGGGGCAGTGACAGGGCGGGGGGCAGGGCTGGGGGTGGGAGGAGGGGCAGTGACAGGGCGGGGGGCAGGGCTGGGGGTGGGAGGAGGGGCAGTGACAGGGCGGGGGGCAGGGCTGGGGGTGGGAGGAGGGGCAGTGACAGGGCGGGGGGCAGGGCTGGGGGTGGGAGGAGGGGCAGTGACAGGGCGGGGGGCAGGGCTGGGGGTGGGAGGAGGGGCAGTGACAGGGCGGGGGGCAGGGCTGGGGGTGGGAGGAGGGGCAGTGACAGGGCGGGGGGCAGGGCTGGGGGTGGGAGGAGGGGCAGTGACAGGGCGGGGGGCAGGGCTGGGGGTGGGAGGAGGGGCAGTGACAGGGTGGGGGGGGCTGGTGGCAGGTTCTAATCAGTTTCTCCCTCTGCGCAGCTGCCCATCTACCCCCCCCTGGACTGTCAGTGCTGAGAGCCCCCGCCCCCGGGTTAGCTGTCCCAGGGCACACAGCTCGGCAGGTCTGTCCCTGCTGCTGTGGCTGATGACGAGGGGCAGGGGAGGGGGTTTTGGCTCTGGAGCTCTACCCACTAGTCCATGCTGCCTCTCTGCAGGCTCCTCGCAGCCCGGCGTGCCTTGTGGGGGGCAGGGGAGCAGGTTCGGGGTTGCTTTGTGATCTGGCGGGGGGGGGAGCTGCAGAGTCACTTCCCCACCCATCGCCCTGGTCCCCAGAGAGCTCCCAAGGCCTGAGAGCCCCCCCCACACCCTGTGGGCTGGCCCCCCCTCAGCCCGTGGGGCCTGCTCCACGCGGAGGAGGCAGGGCCCAGGCAGGGCGCCCGAGGCCCAGCTAGCTCCGTGCCGGCTCGGCCTCCTCCCGCTGCTGCTGCTCCGGGGCCGCGAGGCCCCTCCAGCCACGGCCGGGGTGGAGCCGTGGGGCTCTCACCGTGGAGCCCAGGCTCCTCCGGGAGGGTCCGCAGCCGGGGCCTCTCCCATCCGCTGTCGCGGCTCCGCGGGCGGCGCCTGCCCACGGCTGAGATCCACAGAGCCCCACGCAGGTAGGTCGGAGCCGGGGGCACCGGGGACATGAGCAGAGCTGCTGGGCCCAAAGCTAGGAATAGCTGCAGGGGCTGCTGGTTGGGGCGAGGGGCACTGGCAGGGCTGGAGGGGGGGGTGCCCAGGGCTGCAAGGGCTGCGGGTCGGGGCGAGGGCAGGGCAGAGCCGGGGGGGAGGTGCCCAGGGCTGCAGGGGCTGCGGGTCGGGGCGAGGGCAGGGCAGAGCCGGGGGGGAGGTGCCCAGGGCTGGCAGGGGCTGCGGGTTGGGGCAAGGGCAGGGCAGGGCTGGGGGGGGGTGCCCAGGGCTGGCAGGGGCTGCGGGTCGGGGCGAGGGCAGGGCTGGGGGAGGGTGCCCAGGGCTGGCAGGGGCTGCGGGTCGGGGCGAGGGCAGGGCTGGGGGGGGGGTGCCCAGGGCTGGCAGGGGCTGCGGGTCGGGGCGAGGGCAGGGCAGGGCCGGGGGGACGCTCAGGGCTGGCAGGGGCTGCGGGCGGGGCGAGGGCAGGGCAGGGCCGGGGGGGGGGGGTGCCCAGGGCTGGCAGGGGCTGTGGGTCGGGGCGAGGGCAGGGCAGGGCAGGGCCGGGGGGGGGGGGTGCCCAGGGCTGGCAGGGGCTGCGGGCGGGGCGAGGGCAGGGCAGGGGGGGGGTGCCCAGGGCTGGCAGGGGCTGCGGGTCGGGGCGAGGGCAGGGCAGGGCCGGGGGGACGCTCAGGGCTGGCAGGGGCTGCGGGTCGGGGCGAGGGCAGGGCAGGGCAGGGCTGGGGGGGGGGGTGCCCAGCTGGCAGGGGCTGCGGGCGGGGCGAGGGCAGGGCAGGGCCGGGGGGACGCTCAGGGCTGGCAGGGGCTGCGGGCGGGGCGAGGGCAGGGCAGGGCCGGGGGGACGCTCAGGGCTGGCAGGGGCTGCGGGCGGGGCGAGGGCAGGGCAGGGCCGGGGGGACGCTCAGGGACCCCCTGGCAGAGGGCGCTGGAGGGGCTGGAGGGCGCCGAGGGAGCTGCTGTTCGCAAGGGGCTCGCCCGCCCTGGACTAGGTAGCAGGGCCCCTTTGCCCAGTCAGCAGTTCCCAGACCCCCAGACGCGACCCCCCACCTTGGCCCTTTCCCCGCCCCGCACTTGCTGGAGCTGGACTGGCCCCGCCATCCCCGCCCTGCCCCTCGCCTCTGGGGCTGCCCCCCGGCCCTGGCCGCACGCGGCCCCTGGCGCCATGACCCGCCCCCCCCCCCCCGCCGTGATACCCCTGTGGTCTCTGAGCTTTCACAACATTGTTTCTCTCCTTCTCTCGTCCCCGTCTCCACCCCGTCCCCCGTCCCTCTGTCTGTCTGTCCCTCTGCTCCCGCCTCGCCCCCTCCGCACGTCGGCTCCTGCCCGCCCCCTTTGGGTTTCCTCCTGTGCCTTCGACCCTCCCGCCCGCCCCCTCGGGACCTGCCCGGCCCGTCTCCCGCGTCTGCCCCTCTCCCGCCCCCCCTCACCCGCTCTCTCTCTCCCTTCCTCCCCGTTTTGTTTTGCAGTCACTGTATCCATCAGCTCTTAGAAAGCGTAACTTACATGCACCACTATGCCATTGTGCACAGGGACTTGAAGGTCAGTATCGCCTCTCGCCCCCAGGCCTCCCCCAGAAGCTGTGAGTCTCGGGGTGGGGCGGGGCAGGGCGGGAGCTGCTGTCCAGGGCCGAGGGGTTAGATCCGCGCTCAGGGCGCCTGGACACCGCGCTGCGGCCGGGCAGGGCAGGCAGGGCTGAGGCTGGACAGGAGACGCCCCGGGACCAGCCCCCCTTCCGACAAAGACTCGCCCCCTCAGCCGGGCAGCTCGATTCGATTCGCATTTCACTGTCTCATCCCCCCCGCCCCCTCCCTTCCCCCCCTTGCGTCTCTTGTCTTGTTTGCCGCCCTCCCCTGTGCCCGCATGGCTGCCACTCCTGTCTCCCGGACCGGCGAGGACCGCGTGCGCCCAGGGGCGCCTTCTTCCCGGCACGGCACGGGTGCCCTGGCCCAGGGCAGTGGCAGGCGCCCTGTTCAGCCCGGGGCAGGGCTGGGGGCTCGTTGGTGTTGGCTGAGGGGGGGCGGAAGCTGGGCCTAAGCACCAGTGCCCCATGGGACTTGTGGGGCTGGACTTCCCTTCACGTAGCCCCACGGCCACGCCCCACCCACCCCTCTGCCCGGATCAGACTTCTGCCCACACTGGTGTCTCCTCCGACGTCACCCTGCTGCTGGGGATTGCTCAGGCGCCCTGCCCGCCACATGGCCCCGGCCTCCCCCCGCTGGGCAGCGACCCCAGCTCTTCCCTTCGGGCCTGGCAGCCCCCCAAGCCGGGGGCCCCAGCGCAGCTGGGGGGCGGTGCCCACTCCTCCGCCGGCTGCCCCCTTGGCCCCTCGGCGGGGCGTGCGAACAAGCCAGGGTGTCCGTGCGGGGCCAGGGGTTGGCAGCGTATTCGGCAGGGCGTGCGCAGCTCCCCCTGCCCAGGCGGGCCCAGACCCTGTGGCTCCCGGGCTGGAGAGAGCCGGGGGAAGGTCCCAGCGTGTGGCAGGCGGGCGGCCCAGGGCCCTTCTGGGCTCTATGCTGAGGGCGGCTCGGGAGCAGGTGCCCACCGGCTCCTGGGTGTGGTCCTGCTCACGTGCCGGGGAACCAGCGTGGGGTGCCCTGCAACACAGACAGTCCCAGCCTCTGCCCGGCTGGCACCCTGGCGGCAGCTGTGCTGCTCAACAGGGAGACGGGGCTGGAGATCCTGCCTGTGCAAGCGTGCGAGGGTGGCACAGGGAGCCCAGCTGTGCGAGGGGGCCTGGACAGGTGGTGTGGGAGCCCAGCCGAGTGAGAGAATCAGGGTAGGCGGTGCAGGGAGCCCAGCTGTGCGAGGGGGCCCAGGCTGGGGCAGGTGGTGTGAGGAGCCTGGCCGTGCGAGGGGGCCAGAGTAGGCAGTGAGGGGAGTCTGGCCGTGCGAGGGGGCCAGGGTAGGCAGTGAGGGGAGCCTGGCCGTGCGAGGGGGCCAGGGTAGGCAGTGAGGGGAGCCTGGCCGTGCGAGGGGGCCAGGGTAGGCAGTGAGGGGAGCCTGGCCGTGCGAGGGGGCCAGGGCAGGTGGTGCGGGAAGGCCAGCCGTGAAAGGGGGCCTGGACAGGCAGGCAGTGTTGGGAGCCCGGCTGTGCGAGGGGTCCCAGGATGGGGCAGGTGGTGTGAGGAGCTCAGCAGTGCGCGGGGACCAGGGTAGGAGGTGCAGGGAGTCTGGCCATGTGAGGGGGCCCGAGCATGTGGTGTGGGGTGCCCGGCGGTATGAGGGGGCCAGGGCAGGCGGTGTGGGGAGCCCAGCCGTGCGAGGGAGCAAGGACAGGCGGTGTGGGGAGCCCAGCCGTGCGAGGGAGCAAGGACAGGCGGTGTGGGGTGCCCGGCGGTGCGAGGGGGCCAGGGCAGGCAGTGTGGGGAGCCCAGCTGTGCAAGGGGGCCAGGGCAGGCGGTGTGGGGAGCCCAGCCGTGCGAGGGGGCCAGGGCAGGCGGTGTGGGGTGCCCGGCGGTGCGAGGGGGCCAGGGCAGGCGGTGTGGGGTGCCCGGCGGTGCGAGGGGGCCAGGGCAGGCGGTGTGGGATGCCCGGCGGTGCGAGGGGGCCAGGGCAGGCGGTGTGGGGAAGCCGGCCATGAAAGGAGGCCTGGACAGGCAGGCGGTGTTGGGAGCCGAGCCGTGTGAGGGGTCCAGGGTAGGAGGTGCGGGGAACCTGGCTGTGCGAGGGGGCCCGAGCATGTGGTGCGGGAACCCTGGCCGTGCGAGGGGGCCCGGGCATGTGGTGCGGGGACCCTGGCCGTGCGAGGGGGCTCGGGCATGTGGTGCGGGGACCCTGGCCGTGCGAGGGGGCTCGGGCATGTGGTGCGGGGACCCTGGCCGTGCGAGGGGGCTCGGGCATGTGGTGCGGGGACCCTGGCCGTGCGAGGGGGCCCGGGCATGTGGTGCGGGGACCCTGGCCGTGCGAGGGGGCTCGGGCATGTGGTGCGGGGACCCTGGCCGTGCGAGGGGGCTCAGGCAGGCAGCTGGGCCGGTGCAGCCGCAGTGAGCTGAGCAGGGACTCAGTGGCTCTCCCAGTCTCTGCTGGTTTTTGGCCTGCTGCACTAACCCAGGGGCATTCAGGGACGGCATCCTAGCAGAAGGAAGACCTGGGGGCAGGGCAGCCTGTTCCTGTGATCAGGCAGGCAGGAGTGCTCCGACCATTGAGCTCCACTTCCCTGCAGTACCCGCAAGCACAGGACCCAGGGCCAGGGCCGCCTGCCCTGTGCTGACACTGGGGCCCTGTGCTCCCTGGAGCTCCAAGGGCCTGGGGTCCTGCCCCTCTCCCGCAGAGAGTCAAATGCACGGCCCCGGCGCCTCCCGGCCCGTCCGTTCACACCCCGCCCACGCGCCACGGTGGAACACGGAGTCCGGGAGCAGGCGCCTGCTCAGCCGAGCAGCCAGAACAACTTAGCAACCGTGCCGGAGCCTGGCAACGCGAGCAGCTGCACCAGGAAACCTTCAAACTACTGAGCGGGGCTGGAGCTCTGCGGCGAGAGGGCCCCTCCACGGGCCGCCCGCCGCCCGCACAGCAGCAATCTCCCTTCTCCGGGGCCTGGCGCTTCGCTCTCTCCCTCCTGGGCGTCCGGCCCCTGCAAACGGCCACGCTTCGCATTGGGGTTTCCACCTCATTGATAAAAACGTGAGCTAGTGCAAAGCCAGGAAATGCACCCGCCTGGCCACTCAGCAGCGTGAGCCTGGGCACGTGGCCGCTTTCCGATCCGTTCCACGTGCGCCGTGCCCACTCTGGGCGTCGCGGCCGGCAGTGCAAGCGTGGCTGGTACCAGATCCAATGCCGTCGCCGGTCCAAGCTATTACCCGCCTCCAGAAAGATGTCCAAGTCATTTGGCCAGGGCGTCTTCATAAACCGGTGTTGGCTGCCTTTGCAGTGCATGCTGCTCCTGCAGATCTTGATGGTCACCTTCTGTGTCGGCCACTTCATTATCTTGCCGGATTGATACCTATGAGTACCCAGGTCGTCCCATTTACCATTTCTGAAAACTGGCACAACAGGAGCATTTTTCTAGTCTTCTGGAGCATGCGTATGGAAAATCGGCAGTAATGGTCCAGTGAGCTTCTCGGCCAGCCCTTTTACAACTCTTGCATGCAAAGGATCTGAACTTGCTGATTTTTAAAACGTCTCGCTTCAGTAGCTGCAGCTTAATGTCTTCCTGAAATACTAGCAGAATGGGAAGAGATGACATCATCTATTTTTTCCTCCAAATGCAGAGCAGAAATATTTCCTGAACACTTCTGCCTTTTCTATATTATTATTCATAGTTCTATCATTTCCATCTAACAATGGACTGATTCCATTGTCAGGATGCTGTGACCATGCGTTGGGGTTTTCCCGTCTCCTGCACCCCCGAAATGGCACAAACAGACTCCCCCGGCCGGTAGAATAGGGGGAGTTTATTGCTTCTCCAGGATACAGCACAGCACAGATGTCATCTGGTTACAGGAACTGGGGCTAAGAGGCCTCAGTGCCCCCCCTTGAGATGGGGGGGCTGGGCCCTACAATCCCAGCCCCCTCCCCAGCTCCTTCTCCCCTGCTTCCCAGACAGAAACTAACCAACCCTCTTCCAGCCCTGCCCCCCAGCCAGGGCAGCATTCCACCTTCCTCTGTTTCTCTCCCTGGGGGGTAGCTGGTCAGACAGGTTTGGAGCCCCCTTTGCATAATGACTCACCCCCTGCCCTGCTGGGTCGTGCTACAGACAGCAGAGGTTGCCCAGAGCCCCAGCAAGGTACCCCCCACTACGTCACAGATGCTTTTTGTTCCTAATATATTTTAAAAGACCTCCTTATTGTCCTTAACTTTGCTGGCCAGAGTTCGCCTTGTGTCTTTGGCTTCCCTTATCAATTTTCTACAATTCCTAACTTACTATCAACTTCCCCTTTCTTCCATGTGCTATTTATTATTTTTTATTGGTTCCTACAATTGATTCACCTGGGCTTCTTCCAGGTTGTTTTTAAAATGTCTCAAATGAGGGTCTTCGCAGGAAAGACTTTTCCCCAGCCTAAGAGATCTCATTGCAGGAAGCATTTTCTGAGTTCATCCCTGTATTGTTCATCCAATTCAAGCCCCTGGCCGTCCCGGGAACGTCCCCCCTTCTTGCCCCGTGCTTGCTTGTGTTGTGTAACTGCTAGCCATCTTCTGGACCATCTCTTCTCCAGGCAAGGCATTCTTCACTCTTTCCGTGTGAGTCAGTTGCCCCAGGCCTGGGGTCTTTGTGTTTGGGACTCAGTGCGAGGCCCTGACTGAACCCCGTGGCTGACGGGGGCGTTCCCTTTACCCCCGTGGTCAGTGGGATGCCCTTGGCTTGGCTTGGAAGAGGCGGCCATGTGCGGGTGGGGGTCAATCCCTCCTAGCCCTCGAGCGCTTTCCCACCATCCGCCCTCTCCTGCCTCGGGCCCCCGCGCAGACAGAGGGCTCGGCTCTGCTTTCGGAGTCCAGCAAGCGCCACCTCTGCAAAGCACAGGCCCCCCCTCCCCCCCGCGGAGATTCTCCCGCACCCAGGGGTGCCCAGCCTGGAGCTGCCCTTCCTTTCCAAGGCAATGGGCGACGAGCATTGTCTCCAAGAACAGGGACCCACAAAGACGCCGGGAAGGGGCCCCAGAAGAGACCTGGGAGCCCGGGGTGGTCAGGGCTTAGGACTGCGTACGGGCCGGGGGGAGGGAGAGGGACACAAAGAGGTCCGAGGCCCCCCCAGCCCACTGCCTTGCAAGGACAGGGCCCGTGCCGGGGCCGGGGGCAGGCGGCCTTGCTCTTCGCTCTTGCAGCTGCCTGGCCCGTGGGGTCGGAGGCGGGGGGGCCAGGCTGTCAGGAAAGGAGTTGGCAGGGGCATTGTTATCATGGGGCAGGCCCGGGACAAGGATCAGTGATGGGAGGGGAAGGTTTGCAGGACCAGACGAGATACTCAGTCTGTGCCACCGCGCCCTTCCTCCCGGGGCCTCAGTTTCCTCTCTGTGTCATGCGGACGGCCCTGCCCCATAGCTCAGGAGTGTGAGAGTGGAGGGGTGCTGCAGGTTGGCACCTTCCGGGAGAGTCCAGGGCCAAAGCTTTCCAGTGCGGGATGCCCTGCTGGGCCGGAGGCGATGCCACGAAAGCCTGGCTCCCTAGGGCCGAACACGCCACCGCAGCGTTTCTGTAGGGCCTACTCAAACCATGTGCCTGGGCTCCCTGTCTGCTCCCCAGGAGCTGTGAGCTGAGCCCCAAGGGCGCAGGCCATGCATCGCAATCTGTGTGCCCAGCGTGTGGCCAGCCAGGTGCCCCTGGGCACCGTCGCCCGCTGGGGTGTGGAATGCCAGGCGCCTGCCCCTCTGCGCTGGGCCGGAGCCGGGACCGCCTGGGGGCTGCCGGCGGGGGCGGCGGGGGTGAGACTCATGGCAGACGAGGGTTGGGAGAGACGCCAGGAGGTCACAGAGTGGGGGGGAGGGGGCGGACGGATGCACAGAGCCCCCTGCCCAAGGCAGGACCAACCTCAATGAAATCAACCCAGCCAGGGCTCGGTCCTGCCGAGACTTAAACCCCTCTAGGGACGGAGATTCCACCCCCTGCCTCAGGAACCCAGCCCAGGGCTTCCCCACCCACCTAGGGAAATAGGTTTTCCTAATATCCCACCTAGACCTCCCCCACCGCAACGTGAGCCCGTTGCTCCTCGTTCTGCATCCGCCCCACTGGGAACAGCCTCTCGCCAGCCTCCTTGGGCCCCCTTCGGGGAGGCGAAGAGGATTGCTCAGGGCCCTGCTTGTGATCCGGGACCCGGCTGGGTTGTGTGGACAGGCCTGGTGGAGGAACGGGGCTCGGCAGGGTGCGGTATTGGGTCTACGGTGGCCCCCCGGGAGCCCCGGGGCCAGGCAGGGGAGGAGGTGTGGGCAGCCACGTCGGGCACGGCTGTCCGTGCTCTTTCGGAGGGGCGTGGCGGGGTGGCTCTCTGCTGGTTCCTTCACCACATCTGGCACCGCCCCTTCCTGCTGGCAGGGTTGTTTGGAGAGGGGGATTTGCGGGTTCCCGGCATGGCGCACGTCCCCTGCCCGCAGCTCCTCCCCAGGGGCCCAGAGCAGGGGGGAAAGAGATGTCGGAGGAGGGCGGATGACGGACCCGCTCCATCAACGCCAGCCCCGAACGCTCTGCTCCCCTCCGCCCTTCGTGTCTTCCCTCCTGGCTCCTGGGCCCCTGGCCCTGGCACAGGGCTGCTCTTCTAGAGACGCCCCCCGCGCCCTGGAGCCTCGGCTCCAGATCTCAGGGCAGCGCCTTTGCAGGTAGATACCGAGAGGGAGCCCGACTCCTTGAGTGTCCCTCTCCCCTCCTCCCCCCTGCCCCCCAGCATCCTCCCCTCCCCCTCCCGCGCCCCGCCAGCCCCTGTGGTTGTACCACGCACCATGAACTAACACGCCCCCTGGTGTTTGCATGCAGTCATTGCATCCAGCAGATCCTGGAGGCTGTTCTCCATTGCCATCAAATGGGGGTCGTCCACAGAGACCTCAAGGTGAGTTTTCGACCCCGCTGCTCTGTCCGTCCGTCCGTCCGTCTTTGTACCTGTGTGTGTTTCCCAGCGAGCTCCGGCGCGGCCAGGCCCAAGGCTGCTGCAGGGGCCTGTGGGCAAGAGGCCGGAACCACCTGGGCAGGGCGCCCCGATCCCGCAGCCGGGGGGCAGTGAGAACGCCATGGAGCACTGGCTGGGATCCAGCCCCCTGCCCGCCCCAGCAGCTGGGATCCGCCATCTGCCCCCCCCACAGTGCTGGGATCCACCCCCCCTCACAGCAGCTGCGATCCGCCATACGCCCCCCCCCCCCACAGTGCTGGGATCCACCTCCCCTCACAGCAGCTGGGATCCGCCATCCGCCCCCCCCCCCCACAGTGCTGAGATCCACCCCCCCTCACAGCAGCTGGGATCTGCCATATGCCCCCCCCAGTGCTGGGATCCACCCCCCCTCACAGCAGCTGGGATCTGCCATACGCCCCCCCCCCCACAGTGCTGGGATCCACCCCCCCTCACAGCAGCTGGGATCCGCCATCCGCCCCCCCCCCAGTGCTGGGATCCACCCCCCCTCACAGCAGCTGGGATCCACCATCCGCCCCCCCCCCACAGTGCTGGGATCCACCCCCCCTCACAGCAGCTGGGATCCGCCATCCGCCCCCCCCCCCACAGTGCTGGGATCCACCCCCCCTCACAGCAGCTGGGATCCACCCCCTTCCGCCCCCACAGCATCTTGGATCCGCCGTCCACCCCCTTCCCCCCCGTAGGGGCTGGAGTTTGTTGCCACCCAGAAGCGACAGCCGGAGCTGCCCCTCTCGCCGCTGGCAGGGTAGGGCGACTGGAGAATTCCTGGGAGCTGGCCAAGGGGGCAGTCGTGTGGCAAGAGGGGAGCTGGCCCGTTAGCGGGGGGAATGGCTCTGGCCTCCCACCTCCGAAATCAGGGAGGGCTCTTTTACCCCCTCCTGGCACCCACCCTCTGCGTGGTCAGTGCCGTGGCTCCCCCGCGGGGTGCCCCGTGGCTCACACTGCCCCGGGCATTGGCCGGGCGCCCAGCCCCATGGCCAGGAAGGATCCGCTGTGCGCAGCAGGGGCAGGCGAGCGTGAGCGGATTGCTGTGGCCGCTGCCTGGGACGGGGTCCTGGGAGCCGATGGACGAAAAGTTCAGTTCCTAGCCAGGCCTTTTCCTCCCTCTTTCCTTCCCCTTTGCCACATGCAACCCCTGCTCCCACTCCCCCCCCCCCCCCGTGGGCAGGCCGCCTGCGGAGAAACACCCTGGCCAGCTGCCTGCTCGCCCTGTGCCTGGTTTACCTTCTGCCTGTTCTCTGTGACCCCCTCCCGAGTGGTGAACTGGAGCAGGGGCGGTTCGGGCGGGGGCGGGGGTGGGGGCGTGTCCAAGAGAGCTGGAAATAGGCTGCCGAACTGGTGGCGGGGTTCCCTCGGGCCTGGATTCCACCCAAGGCTTCTGCCGCTGCCCGTCTTTCCCTCCCAGGCTTTGGGGAGATGCGGAGCAGTTCCCCTTCGGTGGCACCCAGGGTGAGGCCCCAGCCCCCAGCCCTACGGAACAGCCCCTCAAACCCAGGAGATGTTACAGGCAAAGGGGACGTTCCCTGGGAGACCACGGCTGTGTGTGTCCCGCCTGGGGAAAGTAGGACTTTTTCATGTCTGGGCTCCGGTTGTGCCATAAGGTGGTAGCTGAACCAAAGTCTGGCACTTGGAGTCCTGCTGGAATGGGGCTACTGAGTCGGGCCCTCGGCTTGCTGTAATAAAGTGATGGAGCCAGGCTCTCATCTGCAGCGGTGTTGTGCTTGGGTGACGGAGCCGGGCTCTTGTGTGTGAAGCGGTGCTGTGCTGGGGTGATGGAGCCGGGTTCTTGCGTGTGGAGTGATCGTGTGCTGGGGTGACGGAGCCGGGCTCTCGCGTGTGGAGTGATCCTGTGCTGTGGTGATGGAGCCAGGCTCTCACATGTGGAGCGGTGCTGTGCTGGGGTGATGGAGCTCAGTTCTGATTCCTGGAGATGTGCCATAGTAGGTTGATAGAGCTGGGCTCTCCCGTGAGGAGTCGGACTGTAGGAGTCGGACTGCTCTCAAAGGCAGAGTCATGTTAGGAAGTGATGGAGCTGGGCTCTAGGACATCACTTTGTGCTGTGATGGGATGATGGGGCTTGATTCTGGCCCCTGGAGTCCTGCTGCACGGGGGAGCTAGAGCGAGGCTTGTGAACATGGAATCAAACTGTAGCAGTTTGGAGCGTGGAGGCTGGTACCTTGAGTCATTTGCAGAGGGATGCTGGAGCAGGTCTCTGGTGCTTGACACTGGGCTGGTGCACGTGGTGTCCTGTCATAGTGGGAGCGTGCAGCTCGGTGCTTTCACCTGGAGTCCTGCTGAAAGAGGATGATGGAGCTAGCTCTGGGGCCTTGAGTCCTGCTGTAACAAGGTGATGGAGCTGGTCTATGGCTCCTGTTGTAACAGGATGATAGAGCTAGGCTCTGGTGTTTGGAGCCCTGCTGTAATAGCTGACGGAGCTGGGGCGACGGGCCTGGGCTCTCGGGCACGGAGCTGTGCTGCCGTGGGACAATGGGGCACAGTGCCTGGGGCTGCCCGCGTGGCGGGAGAGCGTGGAACCTTCACGGAGGGGAGGGATGCAGCCGGGCTCCTGGGCACGTGCGGAGGGACCGTGCCGCAGCAAGGCCAGGGAGCTGGGCTCTAGCACGTGCTACTGTTTGGGGGGAGCTGGAACCAGTGCGGGGGCGGTGCCGACGCTGCGGAGGTGGGCTCTGCGTGGGGGAGGGGTGCTGCCGGTGCTGGAGTGGTGCCCGGTGCCAGGAGAACGGGCGCTGCCGGTGCTGGAGTGGTGCCAGTGTTGGGGGGATGGGTGCGGTGTGGGGGAGAGGCACTGCCAGTGCTGCAGTGGGGCCAGTATTGGGGGATGGGCGCTGCCAGTACCAGAGTGGCACTGGTGCCAAGAGGATGGGCACTGCGTGGGGGAGAGGCACTTTTGGTGCTGCAATGGCACCAGTGCCAGGGGAGGGGTGCTGCCAGTGCTGCAGTGGCGCCAGTGCTGGGGGAGGGGCGCTGCCAGTGCTGCAGTGGCGCCAGTGCTGGGGGAGGGGCGCTGCCAGTGCTGCAGTGGCGCCAGTGCCGGGGGAGGGGTGCTGCCAGTGCTGCAGTGGTGCCAGTGCCGGGGGAGGGGCGCTGCCAGTGCTGCAGTGGTGCCAGTGCCGGGGGAGGGGCACTGACAGTGCTGCAGTGGCGCCAGTGCCAGGGGAGGGGCGCTACCAGTGCTGCAGTGGTGCCAGTGCCGGGGGAGGAGCGCTGCCGTTGCTGCAATGGCGCCAGTGTCGGGGGAGGGGCACTGCCAGTGCTGCAGTGGCACCAGTGTCGGGGGAGGGGCCCTGCCGGTGCTGCAGTGACACTAGTGTCGGGGGAGGGGCGCTGCCGGTGCTGCAGTGGCGCCAGTGCCGGGGGAGGGGCGCTGCCGGTGCTGCAGTGGTGCCAGTGCCGGGGGAGGGGTGCTGCCGGTGCTGCAGTGGTGCCAGTGCCGGGGGAGGGGTCCTGCTGGTGCTGCAGTCGCGCCCCGGGAGCTGGTTTCTTGCCCGTTGTGCCCTGGGGCGGTGGCAGGGCAGGGGCTGTGCGGCGCCCAGTGGCATGGAGCCAATGGGTGCCTGGCTCCGGGTGCAGTGCGGTGGTGATGCAGGGCTGGGCAGGGGAGGGGAGGGGAAGGCCGGGCACTGGGGAATGGCAGCAGCCTCCTTCATCACCCAGCCTAAGGCATCTGCACCCCGGAAATGGCTGTATCTGGGGGGCTGCTGGCCCCCGGGGGGCCCTTGCACTCTGGCCCAGGGCATGGACCCCCGGGCCTGTCCCCTGCTCAGGACGCTGGTGCAGGAATGGGCTGTGGGAGGGGCGCTGGCCCCAGGGGGCGCAGGGTGGGGGTCCAGGGCCCAAGCTCCGTGGCTCGCATCTGCCCGCAGGCCACCACCCTCCGCTCATGGGGATGTTCTGAGACCCCCCGGCGTGTGCAGGGCCCGGTCCCGGCAGGGCGGGGGCAGGGCTCCTTGGCACAGTCACTGGGGGCGACGCCCTGGCCGGGGTGCACGACCCCGCTATTGTGCCGGTTCGGAGCCGGCATTCCCGGCCCATTTCCAGAGCTCCCCGGGGGCCGTTCTGAGCCCTCCGGCTCCGCCGCGCTCCGGCAGATTGATCAGGGGCACCAGCAGAGCCGTGCCCCCAACCCGGCGCGCCAGCTGGTCATGCCTGTGCCCCAGGAGGGTGGCCGAGGGGGACGCCCGTTCTGTGTATGGCGGAGGGAGGCCTTGGCGTTTGTGTTGCATGGGTGGGCCTGGCGGGGCCGGGGCGCTCTGGGAATCCCCCACACTGTAGCCGAAGGGGGGGGTGTTCCAGGTCCCTGCCACCCTGTTCTCTTGTGAGCCCAGGGCCGAGGGCTTTGGCCCCAAGCCCAGAGGCTGCGTGGAACGTGCCCAGAGGCCACGCCCGATGGACTTGCCCATGGGTCAGGCAGCTGGAGGCCTTGCGGGCCAGGAATGCGCCCGAAGTGGGTTTCCCGCTGTGGTGGGGGGAGCGGGTCTGGGTCACCGAGAGCAACGGGGCAGAGAGGGGCCGGCCGGGCCGCGTGGACGCACCGACTGCCTCGTGGCTCCGTTCGCGCCGCTCCTCGGGCTGCTCGCCAGCGTCTGCAAACCCGCTCTCGTCCTTCTTCTCTTTCCCCCTCCCCTGCCCCTCGCACCCGGACCTGCTCCCACGGCAGCCGGAGAACCTGCTCCTCGCCAGCAAGTGCAAAGGGGCGGCCGTGAAGCTGGCAGATTTCGGCCTGGCCATCGAGGTGCAGGGGGACCAGCAGGCTTGGTTTGGTGAGTGGCCGAGCCCCCGCCCCCGCCCCTCTGCCCGCGGCAGCCGCGCCGACACGGCCTTAGCTCTGTGGTTTCTCCCCAGGCTTCGCTGGCACCCCCGGCTACCTCTCGCCCGAAGTGCTGCGCAAAGAGGCCTACGGCAAACCCGTGGACATCTGGGCGTGCGGTAAGGGCGCGTGCGCGGGGCCCGGGGTGTTTTCTCGTGGTCATTCTCGTGGCTTCTCTCAGCCCTTCCCCGTTAGTGACGGGTCCGTGTCTGCCGGGCGCCTGCCCCCTGCTCTGGGCTGAGCCCCCGGCTCCTGCCTCCTAAGGTGGGCTCAAACCCCAGCTCTGCCAAGCTCTCCTTGGGCATCAATTAAGGACAGATTGCCCAAGGGGTTTAGGCACCTAAGGATGCAGAAAGGCAGCTTGTGGGTTTTACAGCAGTGCCCAAGCAGGCTAGGTGCTCAGCTCCAACCGGCATCCGTTGGCTGAGTGTCTAGAGGCGTGGACAGGCGTCCGTGGGGGGTATCTAGAGGCACAGACAGGCGTCGGTGGGGGAGTGTTTAGAGGCACAGACAGGCGTCTGTTGGGGAGTGTTTAGAGGCACAGACAGGTGTCCGTGGGGGAGTGTTTAGAGGCACAGACAGGTGGCTGTGAGAGGTGTTTAGAGGCACAGACAGGTGTCCGTGGGGGAGTGTTTAGAGGCACAGACAGGCGTCCGTGGGGGGCGTCTAGAGGCACAGACAGGTGTCCGTGGGGGAGTGTTTAGAGGCACAGACAGGCGTCGGTGGGGGAGTGTTTAGAGGCACAGACAGGCGTCTGTGGAGGAGTGTTTAGAGGCACAGACAGGCGTCCGTGGGTGGTGTTTAGAGGCGCAGACAGGCGACTATGGGGGGAATTTAGAGGCACAGACAGGCGTCCGTGGGGGAGTGTTTAGAGGCACAGACAGGCGTCTGTGGGGGAGTGTTTAGAGGCACAGACAAGCGTCTGTGAGAGGTGTTTACAGGCACAGACAGGCGTCCGTTGGGGGCGTCTACAGGCACAGACAGGCATCCGTTGGGGGCGTCTAGAGGCACAGACAGGCGGCCATGGGGATTGTTTAGAGGCACAGACAGGCGTCCGTGGGGGAGTGTTTAGAGGCACAGACAGGCGGCCGTGGGGGGTGTTTAGAGGCACAGACAGGCGTCCGTGGGGGGTGTTTAGAGGCACAGACAGGCGGCCATGGGGGGTGTTTAGAGGTGCAGACAAGCGTCCGTGGGGGGTGTTTAGAGGCACAGACAGGCGGCCGTGGGGGGTGTTTAGAGGCGCAGACAAGCGTCCGTGGGGGGTGTTTAGAGGCACAGACAGGCGTCCATGGGGGGTGTTTAGAGGCACAGACAGGCGTCCGTGGGGGGTGTTTAGAGGCACAGACAGGCGGCCATGGGGGGTGTTTAGAGGCACAGACAGGCGTCCGTGGGGGGTGTTTAGAGGCACAGACAGGCGTCCGTGGGGGGTGTTTAGAGGCACAGACAGGCGGCCGTGGGGGGTGTTTAGAGGCACAGACAGGCGTCCGTGGGGGGTGTTTAGAGGCGCAGACAGGCGTCCATGGGGGGTGTTTAGAGGCACAGACAGGCGGCCATGGGGGGTGTTTAGAGGCACAGACAGGCGTCCGTGGGGGGTGTTTAGAGGCACAGACAGGCGGCCATGGGGGGTGTTTAGAGGCACAGACAGGCGGCCATGGGGGGTGTTTAGAGGCGCAGACAGGCGTCCGTGGGGGGTGTTTAGAGGCGCAGACAGGCGTCCGTGGGGGGTGTTTAGAGGCACAGACAGGCGTCCGTGGGGGGTGTTTAGAGGCACAGACAGGCGTCCATGGGGGGTGTTTAGAGGCACAGACAGGCGTCCGTGGGGGGTGTTTAGAGGCACAGACAGGCGGCCATGGGGGGTGTTTAGAGGCACAGACAGGCGTCCGTGGGGGGTGTTTAGAGGCGCAGACAGGCGGCCATGGGGAGTGTTTAGAGGCGCAGACAGGCGGCCATGGGGAGTGTTTAGAGGCACAGACAGGCGGCCATGGGGGGTGTTTAGAGGCACAGACAGGCGTCCGTGGGGGGTGTTTAGAGGCACAGACAGGCGTCCATGGGGGGTGTTTAGAGGCACAGACAGGCGTCCGTGGGGGGTGTTTAGAGGCACAGACAGGCGGCCATGGGGGGTGTTTAGAGGCGCAGACAGGCGGCCATGGGGAGTGTTTAGAGGCACAGACAGGCGGCCATGGGGGGTGTTTAGAGGCGCAGACAGGCGGCCATGGGGAGTGTTTAGAGGCACAGACAGGCGGCCATGGGGGGTGTTTAGAGGCACAGACAGGCGGCCATGGGGGGTGTTTAGAGGCACAGACAGGCGTCCGTGGGGGGTGTTTAGAGGCACAGACAGGCGTCCGTGGGGGGTGTTTAGAGGCACAGACAGGCGTCCGTGGGGGGTGTTTAGAGGCACAGACAGGCGGCCATGGGGGGTGTTTAGAGGCGCAGACAGGCGGCCATGGGGAGTGTTTAGAGGCACAGACAGGCGTCCGTGGGGGGTGTTTAGAGGCGCAGACAGGCGGCCATGGGGGGTGTTTAGAGGCACAGACAGGCGGCCGTGGGGGGTGTTTAGAGGCACAGACAGGCGTCCGTGGGGGGTGTTTAGAGGCGCAGACAGGCGGCCATGGGGAGTGTTTAGAGGCACAGACAGGCGGCCATGGGGGGTGTTTAGAGGCACAGACAGGCGGCCATGGGGGGTGTTTAGAGGCGCAGACAGGCGTCCGTGGGGGGTGTTTAGAGGCACAGACAGGCGTCCATGGGGGGTGTTTAGAGGCACAGACAGGCGTCCGTGGGGGGTGTTTAGAGGCACAGACAGGCGGCCATGGGGGGTGTTTAGAGGCGCAGACAGGCGGCCATGGGGAGTGTTTAGAGGCACAGACAGGCGGCCATGGGGGGTGTTTAGAGGCGCAGACAGGCGTCCGTGGGGGGTGTTTAGAGGCGCAGACAGGCGGCCATGGGGGGTGTTTAGAGGCACAGACAGGCGTCCGTGGGGGGTGTTTAGAGGCGCAGACAGGCGTCCGTGGGGGGTGTTTAGAGGCGCAGACAGGCGGCCGTGGGGGGTGTTTAGAGGCGCAGACAGGCGTCCGTGGGGGGTGTTTAGAGGCCAGCTGTGGGGTGCGGACAGGGCAGCTAAGCAGCTGCAGGCTGGGGCTAGCCGTTGCGCCCCGATCCCGTGGCTGCCTGGGGCAGGAGAGCGCGCGAGCCGGGCCTGGCAGCGGGGTGAGCAGACCCCCCATGTCCCCACGTAACCCGACTCTGCTCTCGCCAGGCGTGATCCTTTACATCCTGCTCGTGGGCTACCCTCCCTTCTGGGACGAGGACCAGCACAAACTGTACCAACAGATCAAGGCGGGTGCCTATGACGTGAGTACCTCCCTGCCCTGCCCCACCCCCGGTCCCAGCCCCCGCTGCCGGGCAGGGGCCACGGGCCTGGAGTCCCACGTGCCACGGGCTTCGTGTCCAGCGTGTGGGCCGCCCCCTCGGGGCTCGTGTGCCCACCTGTAGTGGGACCTCAAGTTGCTGGCCCTTCCAGCACAGGCATGTTCCTCCTCGGGGCGGGGGCTGGCCAGCCTGCCCCTCAGCCCCCCGCCCCGTGGCTTACCCCGTGGCGGTGCCACTGCCTGTGTGTGGTCTCCCTGCCCCACGCTGTGAGGGACCTGGACCGAGCCTGCTGGGGGCATGGAGGCTGCTCCGTGGGGCCACACCCACAGGGCGTGTTCGAAGCCGTGCTGGGCAGGACGTGTTCCCTGGGTGGGCAGGGCCAGCGGGTTTAGGGGCCTGTGAGCAGGTGGGCTCAGGCTGCGTCCCTGTGGCAGGGCCTGTGTGGACGGGGCTGGGCCGGAGGGAGAAGGGCTAGGGCAGGTCCATCTCCTTGGGCTGGAACCAGCAGTGGCTGTACCTGGGGGGAGCGACCAGCTCGCCAGCTCCCACAACTCCTGTAATGCCACGGCGTTGCTCCCTCCTGCTGAGCCCGGGCACTGCCCCGTGGCAGGCAGCTGGCACCGCCTGTGTCACCTCCTGCCAGGGGGCTGCTCCGTTGTGAACCGTGGCTGCTCCATGGCAGGCGGTGGCACTGCCCGTGTCACCTCCTGCTGGGGGGCTGCTCCGTGGCGGGCAGTGGCACCGCCCGTGTCACCTCCTGCCGGGGGGCTGCTCCGTGGCGGGCAGTGGCACCGCCCGTGTCACCTCCTGCCAGGGGGCTGCTCTGTGGCGGGCAGTGGCACCGCCCGTGTCACCTCCTGCCGGGGGGTTGCTCCGTGGCGGGCAGTGGCACCGCCCGTGTCACCTCCTGCCGGGGGGCTGCTCCGTGGCGGGCAGTGGCACCGCCCGTGTCACCTCCTGCCGGGGGGTTGCTCCGTGGCGGGCAGTGGCACCGCCCGTGTCACCTCCTGCCGGGGGGCTGCTCCGTGGCGGGCAGTGGCACCACCCGTGTCACCTCCTGCCAGGGGGCTGCTCCGTGGCGGGCAGTGGCACCGCCCGTGTCACCTCCTGCCGGGGGGCTGCTCCGTGGCGGGCAGTGGCACCGCCCGTGTCACCTCCTGCCGGGGGGCTGCTCCGTGGCGGGCAGTGGCACCGCCTGTGTTACCTCCTGCCAGGGGGCTGCTCCGTGGCGGGCAGTGGCACCGCCCGTGTCACCTCCCGCTGGGGGGTGCTGCAGCCCAGCTCCTGGATGCTCGTCCCCTGGCGTCCGGGGGAGATCTGGCTGCCGCGTAGCAGCCCGGGCGCGGGTCCCAGAGACAGCTGGGCCTTGGCGTTCGGTGCTGAACCCCTTTGCTCCCCCTGCCCCGGGACGGCGTTGGATAAGGGCTGGGGGCTTGAGGAAGCTTCTTTCCGTGGCCCCCAGAGATGGAGGAGTGCCGGGGCCTCGGTTCTTTGCCTGGAGGGGCTGTGGCAGGGCCACGTGCCCGGTGGACCCTGCGGTTCTGCGAGCCCAGAGCCACGTGCCCCGATGCTGCCACGCAGGGGCCCAGGAACGCCCCCTGCCCTGTTCCTAGCACTCCAGGCTGCCCCCCTTGGTCGCAGGCTGAGGCTGAGCTGCAGTGGTAGCTGGTGGCCACCCAGCAGAAGCCCAGCTGTCCCCGCCCCGGCGTGGCAGGCCCAGGGCGCTGCCCGGGCTGGGGGTGCCAGCACCTGCCGCTCCCCTGCCCCCTCTCGCCCGGGGCTGCTGACAAGTGTGGTAACCCTGGCTCCCTTGCAGACACTGGGCAGGGCACCGGCAAGATTTCTGCCTTGGCGCGACTCATTCTCCACGCCCCTAGCAGCACGGAGGGACCCCGGAGCGTCCGGACGCCCCATGCGACTGCCCAGAGCGCAGGGCCAGTGGGTATCTCTCTGCTCCACCTAGCTCGCTGGAATTCGGCAGCCTCCCTCCTCTCTCCCCTGCTGGCGCTTCCCTCGCCCCTCTGAGCTTGGCCTCTTCCGCACGCACCCAGGCTCCGCGGGCAGGGACGGAGCGACGGCTGGCTCTTCTCCTGCTCCTGCGGCGCCTCCTCTCCCCTCTCGCTTGTACGGACCCGAGCGGGCTCCTCTGGGCCGTGCAGCGTCGCACCCGGCCGCTGGCTCCCCCTCTCGCGCCGTCTCTTTCCCTTCCGAAGCCGGGGGCTTGTGGGGAACCCTCTGGTGACAGCCTGCAGCAAGGGATTGCAGAGACGTGAACAACCCCTGTTGCGCTCACTCCGGCCGTTAACTCTGGAACCTAGTGACCAACACCCGTACGGTTCGCTGCCCACCTGCTAGCAGCAACAGCCAGCCAATGCGCTTATCCCACAACCCCCCCACTTTTTCCCAGGGGGCAGCAGCCCCCGCTGTCCCCACTCCTATGGCCAGCACCTCCAACTTCCCACAAAACCTGCAGTCCAGCCCCGCGCGGCCAGCCCCAGCGTCTGCGGCACAAGGAAACCGCAGGGGACGAGGCGTTGAACCGGGATTAACTCAGCGAGGGTGGGACCCGCGGCCAGGCTCAAGGCAGGAACTCAAGTGTGCTCTAGGCCAGGCAGAAGGCAGGGACCACTCGCCTTGGAGCAGACGGGGTAAGGCAGCATTGGCTGGGCAGACTCTGGCGCTGGCTTTGGGCTGCCCTCGGGTTCCGGGGGAAACGCTGGTCCCCACCCCCCAACGGCTGCGATTCCCAGCCTGTAACCCTGCTGGCCCTTGTGTCTTGTCTGCAGTTCCCTTCCCCGGAGTGGGACACAGTCACCCCCGAAGCCAAAAACCTCATCAACCAGATGTTAACCATCAACCCGGCCAAAAGAATCACAGCCCACGAAGCCCTGAAACACCCGTGGGTCTGCGTAAGTGTCGCCGCCGCCCCTGCGCAGCCCGGGACGGGACCGCCGGGTTCTCCCGCGCTCTGGCTCCGTGGGGGGGGGGGGGGGCGAGGGGCTGGCCGGCCGCGCTGACGGCGCTGGCAGAGGGTGGCTGGCCCGGCTGAGCCGATTGGGGCCGCAGGCCTCGGGCTGCAGGGCTAACCAGCTGGGGGAGCCCGAGCGCAGAGACCCCAAGGCCTCGCCACTGTGCAAAGGGGCTTGGTGCCTTTGCCGCTGATCCCAGCGCCGGTGGCCTGCCGGGCCCGCCGGGGGGTTGTCGCCCGTGGCCCCAAGACCTCACCGTCTCTCCAGGGGCTTCTCTGGGTGGGCAGGACCCTGCTGGCGGAGCCGTTTCGGCAGCCCCCGCCCTGCCCCCTCGCCTGCCCACCTGGTGCCGAGCGACTGACTTCTCTGCCCTCCTCTCCTGCAGCAACGCTCCACCGTGGCCTCCATGATGCACCGGCAGGAGACCGTCGAGTGTCTGAAGAAGTTCAACGCCAGGAGAAAGCTCAAGGTAAACGCTGCTGCGGCGCCTGGGGCCGGCTCTCCCGGAGCCGCGGCAAGCAGGCGGTGGGATCCCTGCAGAGGGGCCCGCGCCCTGTCGCATGGCACATCCAGGGCCTAGTGCCCCTGGCATCCCCGCAGGCAACGAGCGTCCCTGGGCCCGCAGAGCTCAGCGCCCAGCATGCACGACGGGCGCTGGAGACGGGCGCTGGAGAACAGCTCCCCCGCCCCCGGCAGGGACCGCCAACCGGTCCCCAGCTCCTGCGCTGTCCCTGGGGGGTGGATTGCCCCCCTGCCTTGCGCATCCCCCGTTGGGCTCCCAGGAGCAGGCACTTGCATGCTGCTGGACGGCTCTGCAATGAACCCAACTCCCACTGCGGCCCGTGGGGCCAGGATTTCACCCAGCGTCTCCCGCCACCCCCGGGCCCTTGGGGCCAGCGCCCCCGCTAGAGCCGGGGGGGGCCCAAGGTGCCGGGCTGTGGGAGGAGGGGGCCATGCCGCAGCCAGGGCGGCCAGGCAGCGTCTGTGGCTCCCTCGGGCAGCGCGCTGGCAGGGAGGGACCCAGCCTCGCCCCGGGGAGCTGCAGCGGGGCCGTGCGTGGCTCCCCAGCACCCAGTGCCAGCCCAGGGTCGCGGGAGGGAAGCCAGGGCTGAGCCACATGCGCCCCCAGCAGCGAACCCAGCGTCCCGTGCGCTCGGTCGCCTTCCCCACTTGGCCACCCCCTCCCCGTGGCTCAGGGCCCCGGGCTGTGCCGACCCCCGTCTCTTCTCTTGCAGGGGGCCATTCTCACCACCATGCTGGCCACGCGGAACTTCTCAGGTGAGCGCTCGGCATGGCTCGGGGTGGCAGCGCCGCGTGGCCCAGTGCTGCGGACGCGGGCGCAGCTGGGCTGGCAGGGCTGTGCCTGTCCGTCTCGCCTGGATCCCCCGGCCCCCCGCGCTGAGCCTCGGGAGCCCTGGCTGGTCCCAGCCGGCCTCTGCCTCCGGCCTGGGACCCTGGGGAGCAGGGCTCTCAGGCTCCCCAGGCCCCTGCCTTCCACCCTGGTAGGTCGCCAAGCCAGCCTGCCCACCGGCCAGCCCCGGGCGTTGTTTTCTCTCCAACGGCAGCCAGGAACAAGTGCCCACTTGGAAGTGAGCCCCTTTGCTCTCAAGGCAAAACCCCCCAGGGAGAGCCAGGGCACCGTTTTATAGGCCCAGATGTGCCAGGCGTCCCCCTGAGGCTGGGGGCTGTCTCCAGGGGGTGCCCTGCCACAGGAGGGCCTGTCCATCAGCTGGATCAGAAAGGAGGCCCCAGTCTAAACACAGCCTGTGTACCCCCAAGCCCTGTCATCGGTCTCTGGAAAACCCAGCCCACGCCAGCCTCCCGAACCAGGGCACCTCAGCAGGGGCTCACAGCCTGGCTGGCCTTAATCCCCCCCCGCTCCCCCTCCACACAGTGGTTCTGGTTCCTGGAGGACCCAGGGGAACCTCTCTCCTGGCAGTTCCCCACAACCCTTGTGACGGACCGAGCCGGTCTGGGTACAGCTGAGGGCGTCCGCTCAGGGCGAATTACTCAACTTCGGGGCTCCTTACAGCCCCCAGACTGGAGACCTCTCCAAACAGGCCACAAACCAGTCACACCGAGTGCTCCCGCAGCCTGCCTGAAGCCTCACGAGCAAAACCCCTCCGACACCCCAGCAATATCCGTGCCCCAGATGGCCCCGGGCCTCATACACCGGTGGGGGGTCTTAGAACCCAATCCCACCTACCCCGAACAAGTCCTGTCCAGTTCCAAGAAACCAGCCACAGATCCCTGGTCAATTTACCCTCTGGACCTTACCCACAAATCACGCTGGGCCAATCCTTTAGAATCTAACAACTAAACGTTTATTACTACAATATAGAAAAGCATGAGAGTAAGGTTGTTAAAGGATAGTACATTACATGCATCGAATCTCCCAGTCCTCGATGCAGGCTCTAGCAGAGATGTTACAGCTGCTGGCTTAAAAGTCCTTGTTGTGCATCCTAGGATCAGGATGGGTTCACAGTTCTTCCTGGCTCTTCAATCCCTGCACTGCTGCCTCTGGGATGAAGTGCTGAGCTGAGTACCAAAAAATGGAGTCCACCACATGGCCTCTTTATACCCCCTTCCTGGTCTCTTCTTGGCTGCAGTAGGTCACCTGGCCAGCGGCCTATCCCTGTGCTCCCTGCTGGCAGCCCTCAGTCTTTAGGTGTGTCCTTGGCCCATCGAGTGTCATTGTCCCACAGGGCCTCGCTAATTAGCATGTCCATAGGCTGGGCTCTGCCCAATGCTCAACCACATGCAGAGAAATGTTCAGTATCCACACAGATTACAGATTCCTAACTACACACAGAGACATTATACAATTGCATGACTAGCGTACACAGGATCAGCAGACAGTGAGCTTCTATTCAACACCCCACATGGCCCCCTTTTATACCATTTGTGGGGCCAACACCCCCACCTATGGGTGCAGCAGTGACCTGGCTGCTTCCCTCAAATTCAGTAACGTGACACCCCCAATGCAAAATTGATGCAGGAGGTGATGCCAGTAACATCACTGAGGGCATCATAGGCCTCCCCATGTTTTGGCTCTGTGTCATCACATGTTCTAACCCAATGTTAGAAACAACAGTACAGAGCTGGATCAGTGTATGAGAACCCAGTTCGCCTAAAATAGGCTTAATTACTGCAAGGTCTGTCATAGCGACAACCACTTCCTTGCATTGTCTTAGAATCCCACGGTAAAACTTGGTAAGACCCAGAACTAATTGGATCTGCCTTTGTAGCATGATCCCCATGTGTGTCAGGTGCTTTTGCCCAGAGCTGAAGAAAGTAGTGAATTTATCCCGGCCAGCTCTGGCAACTCTCTGAACAACAATTAACATTGTGTGAATGCAGGTATTCCCATTCCAAATAGTGTAGGCATTTTTGCACTTAGCCACAAAAACAAAATGGTGGCGTGCCTCAGTTTCCCTTTTCACACAGGACCTTCTGGCTGGAACCCTTTTTGTCCTGTAAGAAGTTCCAAGACCAGTTACAAGCATTAACCATGCACTAGCAACATCACAATGACCCCTTACAGACCGTCTGTCGTTTGGTACATCTCCAGACAGATTACATGGTATTTCCATAAGATCATGCACATTGTATATCTTTACAATTCTCTGCAACAATAACACATTGGTTACAAGAATTAACATCAGTAACAAGAACAATCCTATATCAGGTGTATACTGACATTCTCCGTCAGGCCCCTTCTCTGGCCCCACACCATTGCAGTTTTGGCCCTTCAGGTTTAACCTGCAAATTTTCTTGGCCAAAGCAAGTCCTGCCCCTCCCCCTTGTCCTCTGGGCTCCAGGCCTGAAACCTCTGGCCTGACCAAGTCAAAGGGCTGGCTGGGCGTGACTCCCTGGCTCACAATGGCCCTGGAATTCTCCCCCTTCCCCCACTCAGTGGGGTAACAGCAGTAAGCTGTAGACTCCCAAGTCTCTCCTCTGTCCCTCTCTAACCTCTGTTTCCACATGGAACCAGATATCAACCTCCCTGATTGATTATGAGTGTCCACCGTGTCCAGAGATGGGAGCATAACTGCCATCTCCTGCATCCTAGGGAGAGTGACCACACAGCTGTTCTGCTCTGCATACTTAGCTACCCAGCCCTTCTCCTGAATCTGAGACACTAACTTCCCACTCTCCTCATTCACCTGGGAACAATCCTGTCCCCCACACACTGACTTCCCAGCAAGCTGGTCACCCACAGTCACTGGGTTAGCAGCCTGCTCCAGTTCTCTGGATGTTCCTGCCTCCTCTGGAACAACCCTCAGTCCCTCTGAGACCTCTCCACCACCATCCACACTGGGCTTCTCTGAACCCGATTCAGTGGAGTCACTGCTAACAGACAAATTCTGCCCATAAGGCACTGAAACAAGTGCCTCACACACCAAGCTGCTGCCTTTTACAGGCAGAGCTTTCTCCTGAATGCCTTCTCCAAGCCAGGCATCGTCACCTCTCTCAGTTACTGCAACCTGCTTGCTACAAGCACTGCCAGGACTCTCCTCCCTATGAGCTTCCTTAAGCAACAGTTCACTCTTCTCTGGCTTTGCAGCAGCATTGCCCTGCTGAGCCCCAACCAACTCCTCCTGCAATTCCCTTACTCCCTGAGTCATCCCTGGCCCCTCCGGTGGATTCACAGACAATCCCCTCTCAGGCACACAGACAGACTCACAAGAGACAAGGTCAGAGGCACCTTTTCTCCCTTTGAAGCTCTCTAGATGGCTGTAAACTTCCACACCATCATTAGGCTCCAGAGTTAACATGCCCTCATTCTCTCCTTGGGCCCGGACTAAGGGCTCACCCTGGTTCCACAGAGTCACTCCTCCCTCTTCCAGCAACACAGCAGCATCAGGCACAATATCAGGGTCACCACTGTCTGATCTCTGGGGTTCTGGTAAAACACTGACTGACTCTACCTGAGTCACCTCATCCCTCTCCCCAGCAGACACAAACCTTGGGCCACCCCCTTCCTGGGCCGTAGCCGTATCCAGACCCAACTCTGGGACAACAGCCCTGCTCTCAGCCTTCACAGGCTGTGGGGCACCTTCCTCAGACACAGGAAGAAACTCTTCCCCCCACACAGACAGACAACCAGAGACAGTTTCTCCCTTGTCCCAACACCCCTGGCTAATTTCAGGCATACAGCTAGACTCTGAGACAGCTTCCTTCACTGCCCCACTGCTACTTCCACCAGCCAAATTGCCAGCTTGCACACACTGTGCTTCTCCACACAACTCACTTTCAGCTTGTGCAGGTTTAATTTCACAAACCTCACCAGCCAACTGCTCTTCAACTAAAACTTCGCTCTGGCCAGCCACTCCAGACTGCCCCAGAGAAACATTTCCCTGATTTCTGGGCTCTTCCTGCCCTGTTTCTGATTCCAACCTCACCTCTGAGGCATCAGACAGGCCCTTGGGTCCCACACTCACAGGCTCTCTGCCCCCCTGCACAGACACCCAGCCATCTGCCACAGACACACATGTAGAGACACTTTCCCCTTGGTTACAGTAAGACTGACCAGCTCCAGGAAACTTTCCATAGCCACATGCACCCCCTTCCCAAACCTCCCTGCTAGCTACAGGTAACACAAAAGGTTTGCATCCACACATGCTTTGGGGTTGGGTCATCACATCAGCTGGGCAAAACACGTCTGCCATATCATAAGCACACCGCATACCCACAGAGTTATACATTGAACCTTCAGGAGGATACAGTCTCTCTTGTTCTTTTAGTCTCTTAAGTTGGAGGTCAAGTCTAGCATTTTCCTCCTTGGCTAGGGCCATCTTCTCTGCATGCTCTGCCATTCTCTCTGCATGTTCTGCTTTTCTCATCTCAAGTTCCCGATCCATATCCTGCTTTCTCTTAGCAATTTCTTCATCTGCCTTCTTTCAGCAGCTTCCTTGGCTCGCTTCTGCTCCCTTTCAGCCACATCTCTGGCTAGTAACAACACTTCCAGTTCTAGCTTAGAGGCCCTCTTCCTAAAGACAATGCCTCTCCCCGAGCACAAATCCTTCAGAGAACTTTTGCCCAGACTCTCATATAGTCCCTGGCTCATCGCAGCGGCTCTTTAACCAACCAAACTCTCAACACCAAAAATAAAATTTAGATAGTGTGGGGTCCTGATCCAAACCACAGTTGACCAAGATCTGTGGATCCTGCCGACTATGCCACTGTGACGGACCGGGCCGGTCTGGACACAGCTGAGGGTGTCTGCTCAGGGCGAATTGTTCAAATCCGGGGCTCCTTACAGCCCCCAGACTGGTGACCTCTCCAAACAGGCCACAAACCAGTCACACCGAGCGCTCCCGCAGCCTGCCTGAAGCCTCACGAGTAAAACCCCTCCAACACCCCAGCAATATCCGTGCCCCAGATGGCCCCGGGCCTCATACACCGGCGGGGGGATCTTAGAACCCAATCCCACCTACCCCGAACAAGTTCTGTCCGGTTCCAAGAAACCAGCCACAGATCCCTGGTCAATTTACCCTCTGGACCTTACCCACAAATCACGCTGAGCCAATCCTTTAGAATCTAACAACTAAAGGTTTATTACTACAATATAGAAAAGCATGAGGGTAAGGTTGTTAAAGGATAGTACATTACATGCATCGAATCTGCCAGTCCTCGATGCAGGCTCTAGCAGAGATGTTACAGCTGCTGGCTTAAAAGTCCTTGTTGTGCATCCTAGGATCAGGATGGGTTCACAGGTCTTCCTGGCTCTTCAATCCCTGCACTGCTGCCTCTGGGATGAAGTGCTGAGCTGAGTACCAAAAAATGAAGTCCATCACATGGCCTCTTTATACCCCCTTCCTGGTCTCTTCTTGGCTGCAGCAGGTCACCTGGCCAGCGGCCTATCCCTGTGCTCCCTGCTGGCAGCCCTCAGTCTTTAGGTGTGTCCTTGGCCCATCGAGTGTCATTGTCCCACAGGGCCTCGCTAATTAGCATGTCCATAGGCTGGGCTCTGCCCAATGCTCAACCACATGCAGAGAAATGTTCAGTATCCACACAGATTACAGATTCCTAACTACACACACAGACATCACACAATCACACAAATAGCGTACACAGGATCAGCAGACAGTGAGCTTCTATTCAACACCTCACATGGCCCCCTTTTATACCATTTGTGGGGCCAACACCCCCCCCATGGGTGCAGCAGTGACCTGGCTGCTTCCCTCAAATTCAGTAACGTGACACCTTGCCCCCCAGCGCTACGTAAACTCCAAGCAAGCCTTGGCTCCTAGGACTGGAAAGGCCTCGAGAGGCCCCCGGACCAGGGCTCTCCAATTCCCGGCACAATTGCTCTCTGGTCCTGGAGTCCTGGCACCCGGGGACCGTGTCCGCCCTGGTCCCCAAGCCCTGCCCCTTCCTGCCAGTGCCCCGCCCTCTCCCCCATTGCACCCCGACCTCCGAGGGTTCCGGGGGGGTAGGGCGGCAGCAACCACTGGGCCCCCTGCACTGCCCCACAACTGGACAGGACTCCAGCTGAGGCCTAACGAGCGTCGTGTGGAGCGGGAGACGGGCCTCAATCTCTCGGCGCTCCTGCCGTTCGCCCCGAGGGAGGGCGCTTCTTGCAGGCGCCCCGCTGCGGACGTGTATTTAGCTTGCAGTCCCCCAGGGCTCCTCCTGCATCCCTTCCTATTCTGCATGGGGGCTGCCGGTCCCCAGGGGTGCAGCCTGGGCTCACAGCACCCCCAGCACTGGAAGTGAGCCTAGTAAAAGCCCGGCTTGCCAAGGGGCTTTGCCCACCCAGCTCTGCCATCAGGGCGCCCGGCGGAGCAGCGAGCCCCATCGCGTGGCCCCGGTGTGAGGTGCGCGGCCCATCCCATGTGCGTGGCTCCTTCCCTGCCAGCCCCCTTGGCTTCCGAGGGCAACAGCTGCTCCTGAGCCGCTGGCTGGGCCACGGGGGGCTGAGAACGACGCAGCTCATCTCACCGGTGCCAGGCCAGCCGTGTGCCCTGCCGCCTGGCGCAGGAATGCCTGGTGCCCCGGCCAGCTCTGCGCAAGGGACCCCTCGCTCTCACTGGGAACACCGGCTAGGAGCTGCCTGGGCGCGGGGCTGGAGGCCTTGGGCAGCTGTGGAAACGCAGGTGCCTGGTGTGGGGCAGGCTGGGTCCGTGTCTGTTACCGCCCTTGCAATCCTGCTTTCGTCAGTTTCACAGCCAGGCGATTTGCTCCAGATCTCCTGCTAGCAGGGAAGGGGGCTGGCAGGCGAGGCCCTGCTCTCCCGGTCTTGGCTGGCACCCAGCTCAGCTGAAGCAGGCAGCCTTGGGCCAGCGCTCCTGCCTGGAGGCGGGAGGGGCGATAGCTACGAGGGAATGGGCGGGAGCCAGCAGTGCCGATCCTCCCGCGGGACCCTTTGCAACCCCCAGGGGCCGTGGCTCGCCGGCACCGTGCTCAGTGGCACCCAGACCCAGAACTCCGCTTTCCAGGCTCGTGGCCAAATGCCACTGAGCCAGTGGGGCAAGAAAGAGACGAGGAGACAAGCAGCCACGGACTGTCCCATGGGGGTCCAGAGTCCCTGGCGGGCTGGGGGAGCTCAGCCTTGGCCCCCAGCCCCCATCCATTCCAGAATGCGCCCTGATGTCCCAGCGATGCTCCCAGGCCGGGGGGGATGGGAGGACCCTGCACCCCCTGCCGACGTAGCTTCCTCGTGGGCACAAGGGAACGTCTCCGGCGGTTCGCCCCCGTGGCCGGCCTGTGCGGGGCCAGACAACTGCACTGTAGAAGTTCAGGCTCAGAAATCCAGCCAGGGGGAGAGGGTAACACCAGCTCAGGGGTTCCCACAAGCTGCGGCTGCCCTGGGGTTGCAGTGCGGGCGTGCCCCCAGCCGAGGCTCTAGACCGGCCGCCCCGTGGGGCGTGTGGAACGGGGCTCCGCTCCCAGCAATCTCACCTCTCCATCTCAACTTCTAACTCGGATCTTTTTTCTGCTTCCTTTGTCTTCTCTTTCCCTTTCTCTCCTGCCCTCCGTCTGTCTCGCTCCCTCTCACTGTCTTTCTCTGTCCCCCCTCCTGTCCCTCTGGTTCCTACCCCGGTGCTGACAGTCGGCAGACAGACCACCGCTCCCGCCACAATGTCTGCAGCCGCCTCCGGTGCCACCATGGGGTTGGTGGAACAAGGTAGACGTGTCCTGAAGGGACCCTCCCCGCTTCCCCTCCCCACCCAGCAAACTGAGCGCATGCAACTTCGTCCTCATTCACACCCCGAAACCGGCAGAGATTTTAAATGTCAGGGAGGGGAAGAGAGTTAAAAAGGAGCCTTGGGAAAGGTGCCAAAACTGGTTAGGACCCTGGAGCAGCTTCTGCTGAAGGCGAGTTTCAAAAGATTGGGGCTGTTCCACTAGGGAGAGAAATGCCTGCGATGGGGGTGTAAGATCAGGCCCATGTGGCGGGAGGGAGCAGGAAGTGGTGTTGACCCCTTCACATCACATGAGCACAAGGGGTCCCCTGCAGACATGAAAGGACAGCGGGTTTCAGGCTAGCAGCAGGCAGGACTACAACCTGTGGAACTCCTGGCTGAGGGATGTTGTCAGGCCAAACGTGTACGAGGTTCACAAAAGAATTCACTGAGCTCCTGGCGGACGGGCCAGACGGGGACCCCGTGCTCCGGCTGTCCCTACCCTCTGACCGTCTGAAGCAGGGACTGGACCCGGGGGTGGCTCACTCAGGGAGTTCCCTGTGCTGCTCATTTCTTCGCAAGTGCGGGGGGCGGGCTGCTGCCAGGGACCTGGTCTGATGTGGCCCCGCGGGGCCCTTCTCAGTTCCTGAACTTGGGCCTCACGTCCCTGCGAACTCAGACCCTGGGTCGTAGTCACAGACGGCGACGGGGATCGGAGGGGGAGAAACCCAGGGCCCATCTACACTGGAAATGCCCCCCAGCCGACCGTGCCGGGGGGGCGAGGAGGGCAAATGGCTCTGGAGCCCATGTCATGGCCGCCCGGCTGTGTTTATGTGCAGTGCAGGGCGCCAGGGCAGCACGGGCACTGTAAGCCAGGCGTGGAAGGATTCCTACGGGGCCTACTTCATTAGAGTTTTGGAGTAACATCTTAGCCTAAGTGATTGAGACGCCGGTGTCCTATTCTCAGAAGTGGCGTAGGCATTCAAAGGAGACCAGCTTTCGTTGAAAGCCCTTTGGGGTATAGGCTCCCAAGTGACACAGGGCCAGGTTTGCAAAGGAGTTTAGGTCCTTAGGCCTACTGAGAGGTGCCTAAATCCCTTTGGCTTTCACTCTTTTGAAAACGTTACTGGTAACGTCTCCTCATGACTTTAGGCAGCCCTCCGTGCCTCAGTTTCCTCATTAGTCAGCCAGGTGGCCTGGAGCCTCGGCGTCTGGGTTCCTGGCTGCAGTCCGAGCCAGCTCCTGTGGCGTTAAAGGCAGCGATGGGGAGGTGACGTCCTCGCCGTGTCCTGGTCAAGCCGCGCTCAGCGCTGGCTTCTAGGTTCCCATTGGCCCGAGCTGGAGCCCTGCCCTGGTCTCACACAGCACGGAGCAGCTCTCGTGAAATCGGGGAGGGGGGGGTCTGAACTCGGGGCTTGGCGGGGGAGGTGGGCTCCGGACTCAATCCTGCGCGGATTGCATTGGGGGATGGTCAGTGCGGTGCCAATCCCCTTAGACAAGCCCGTCCCAGCTGTGCGCCTGGCGCCCCAGGAGCTATAACCACTGCCCTGCCCTTGCTCTGCCGTACTGTACGCTCCGGGGGGGCACGCTTCCCCTCCCCCCACGGCAGCCACGCCGCCGGCCTGCATGGGCCCCGCAGGCCCTCGCGATCGGTCCCTGAAGGCAAGGAGGCGAGGGCCGGGCCTGCCTGGAGCTGAAGAAAGTGCCTTTCAGGGATCCCACTGTGCCGGGGTCCAGGGGCAGCCCCTGCCTGGCTGTTGGGGGGCTAGTTCCAGGGGCGATGACACAAGGAACACCCCAGTGTGACTAAGTGAGTCTGGTGCACGCCCACCCCACCCCCCACTTCCCGGTCATGGCTTAACGGAGCCTCTGGATAATCTCTAGCAAGGCTCCTAAGTCACTTAGGTCTCTGATTCTCCAAGGGGTGTAGGAGCCTGTCTCCCACTGTTTGCAATGGGCATTAGGCTTTGAGATTCTGGGCTGTGGGGGCCGTTCAGTTTCAGCAAGACTCGGCACTTTTGAAAATGGGGCTCAATGAAATTGACCAAAGTGGCCAAGTGATTTAGGAGCCTCTCTCGTTTTCAAAAGCCCTGCCGAGTTAGCCAGGTTCTGCCTTCTGCGCCACTCAGAGGGGCTTGTGGGGCCCCCCCGTCTGTTTCCGCAAGGGGCTTGCAAGGGGGGTGTGATGGGGGGTTGGGGTTTTCCCGTCTTCTGCACCCCCGAAATGGCACGAACAGACTCCACCAGCCCGTAGAACAGAGGGAGTTTATTGCTTCTCCAGGATACAGCAGAGCACAGATGTCAGCCGGTTACAGGAACTGGGGCTAAGAGGCCTCAGAGCCCCCCTTGAGATGGGGGTGGCTGGACCCTTCAGTCCCAGCCTCCTTCCCCAGCTCCCTCTCCCCTGCTTTCCAGACCGAAAACTAACTCACTCTCCTCCAGCCCTGCCCCCCCGCCAGGGCAGCTTCCACCTTCCTTTGTTTCTCTCCATGGGGGGTAGCTGGTCGGACAGGTTGAGACCCTCTTTGCATAATGTCTCACTCCCTGTCCTTCTGGGCCGTGGTACCGGCAGCAGCCAGTGGGGTTACCACAGAGCCAGCATAGAAAGCAGCCAGAGACCCCCACTACGTCACAGTTCTCCCCCCTCCGAGAGCGAACTGAGCAGGGTCACTCCGCTCGTGACCTAGGGAAGTTCGGGTCCTCTGCGTGGGAACCCGCCCTGGGCCATGGGTGCTCCCCTTGACTCGGGCCGGCCGCGGCGAGGCCCCACATGAATTGGCTTCCCTCTGTCCACTCGATGCCCCGCTCCAGGGCGACTGGCACCGGCCTGTCCCCTGTGGTCGCACCCACCCTTCCGCTGGCCTTGATCTCTGGCCAGGGTCTCTCGGGCCGGGGCCATGAGCCCAGCGAGCCTTCTCTGGACAGCCAGGGCAGCTCCCACACCCGACGCTCCATCCAGGGGGGTCTTCCCCTCCCATAACTCTCTCAGCAAGCCCAGAGGGTCCTCTATCTGGGGTAGAGACCCCCAAGCCGCTTTCCTACTGTCTTGGGCCTTCCCGCCCCTCTGGCAGGAGTCATAGGACCGGCAGTACCACTGCACGTCCGCAAATATCCCCGGCCAGTAGAAGTGCTGGAGCAGCCTCAGCCGGGTGCTCCGGATCCCCCGGTGGCCCCCAACGGGGACATCGTGGGCCAAATACAGCAGCTTGAGGTGATGCTTTTGGGGGACGACCAGCTGCCGCTGGACCCCCCATGCCCTCACCTTCCTGGGGGGAAGCCATTCCCGGAACAGGAATCCCCGCTCCCACAGGAATCTCTCCTGGCCACCTCCCCCCAGGGGCTGAGCTGCACGGAGGCCAGCCTGATCCCTCAGCTTCTGCAAGGAGGAGTCTGCCTGCATCTCGGCCTGGAATTCAGCCGCTGAGGCAGGGATTGGGACCCGCTCCCCATGTTTGCCTAGGTCCGGAGTCCCAGACTGGCTGGACCCCGTGTCCACCGTGATGGTACCTCGAGGACCCTGTCGGGAGGCCTCTCCTGGATCCAGGTTGCCAGCCCCTCGTTGGCTCTAGCTCCAGGTAGTGACTAGAGCCCGCTGGGATTCATGGGGCCACTCCTCTAGGTCATTCCCCATCAGCACGTCGGTGGGCAAGTGCGGGTGCACCCCCACTTCCTTGAGACCTTCCTTGGCCCCCCATTTCAGATGCACCCTGGCTACAGGCACCTTAAACGGGGACCCGTCTATGCCCTTCAGGGTCAGCTGTGTGTGGGGTAGTATCCGCTCTGGGGCCACTATATCGGATCGGGCCAGCGTCACCTCCGCCCCCGTGTCCCAGAAGCCCGTCACCTTCCTACCATCCACCTCCAGGGGTATGAGGCACTCGCTCCGCAGGGGCCGTCCTGCCCCCACCCGGTACATGGAGAAATCCGCCTCCCGAGGGTCAGACCTCCCAGGGGAGGTGCACTGAGCATCCTTCCCCTCTCTCTGAGCTGAGGTTTGCCGGCCAGCCCCTGCCTCTGGGGCAGCCTGCCCTTCCTCCCGCCCCAGCCAGTTAACCCTGGAAAGTCCCCGGTCCTGGGACCTGGTGCACTGAGCCCTCTTGTGGCCTTTTTGCCCACAGCGCTGGCAAGTTAGTCCCTGCGGGCCCCTTTGGGCTGTCTCTGTCCAGGCCCTGGCTGGTTCTCTGGGGCGCAGACGACTCGTCTCTTGGGCTCGCCTCGTAGTTGACTCCCTCCGTCGCTCATCCGAGATCCGGTCTCTGCGTGGTTCCCTTTCTCTCCGGGACTCCCGTTCACACCCGGACCGGCTCTCCGTGAACTCATCTGCCAGTCTCCCAGCCTCCTGGGGGGTCTCTGGTCTTTGGTCCTTGAGCCACAGCCTCAGTTTGGGTGGGCACGCTTCATAGAACTGCTCCATCATGAACACCCTGAGCAGCTCCTCTGTGGTCTGGGCTCCAACTCCAGACACCTACTTGCGGCAGTATTGCGCCAGGCGGGAGGCCAGATCCACATGGGTCTCCCGTGGCTCCTTCTGCATCCCCCGGAACTTCTTCCTGTACATCTCGGGGGTCAGCCCGAACTTGTGCAGCAGGGCCTCCTTGACTCGGTTGTAATCCCCTGGCTGTAGGTCCTCCAGCTGACTGAGCACTCCGGCTGCCTCCTGGTTCAGCGCGGGGATGAGCTCCTGCAGCCAGTCAGCTGGGGGGACCCGTTGCAGTCCACAGGCCCCCTCAAAGGCACTGAGGAACCCGTCTATGTCACCCATGTCCTTCAATTGGGCCACCACGAGCCTCTCCAAGCGCCTGGCAGCCCCGGGACCCTGGGGCCCATCCGCATTCAGCGCAGCCAGGGCCCTGCTGGTTCTCCGCTCTGCCATGGCCAACTCATGCTGTCGCTGCCTCTCTCGGTCTTGGCACTCCTTCTCTCGATCCTGGTGGTCCCTCTCTCGGTCTTGGCGCTCCTTCTCTCGATCCTGGCGGTCCCTCTCTCGGTCTTGGCGCTCCTTCTCTCGATCCTGGTGGTCCCTCTCTCGGTCTTGGCGCTCCTTCTCTCGATCCTGGTGGTCCCTCTCTCGGTCTTGGCGCTCCTTCTCTCGATCCTGGTGGTCCCTCTCTCGGTCTTGGCGCTCCTTCTCTCGGTCCTGGTGGTCCCTCTCTCGATCCTCTACTTCCAATTCTTTGATCCACAGCTGGATCTCCAGCCGCCACAGCTCCGCTGGGCTGGCCCCTGCCCTAGATGGGCTACAGCTTGCAGGCCTCCTGGGGGAAGCTGCCTCATCTCTCCGGTGGGTTCCAGAGCTCCTCCCCCTCTCTGAGCCTGACACACCCTCAGGGGGGGTCTGGCTGCTCCCCCTGGGGACAAGATCCTGGCCCTGTGGCTGGTCATTCTCTTCCAGCCGGGCAATCAACTGGGCCTTGGTTGCTTTCTGCACAGGCAAGCCCCTCTCTCTGCACAGCCCCACCAGCTCTGCCTTCAAGAGTCGGGCGTAGGCCATCTGCCCGCTGGTCCCCTCAGTGCAGACTCACCAGTCTAGTGCTGCGGCGCCCCACGATTCCCAGGAACCGCTTCGCTCTGTCTCCAGCACGCCTGGCTACCAGGCTCTTGCTTCTACTGCGCCTTGTCGCTCACCACTGGAAGCTCCATCCACGGGGTGCAGTGCATCCCGCTCCTGACACCAGTGTGACGGCGCATTGGGGTCCCCCGTCTCCTGCACCCCTGAAAGGGCACGAACAGACTGCACCAGCCGGTAGAACAGAGGGAGTTTATTGCCTCTCCAGGATACAGCACAGCACAGATGTCAGCCGGTTACAGGAACTGGGGCTAAGAGGCCTCAGAGCCCCCCTTGAGATGGGGGTAGCTGGACCCTTCAGTCCCGGCCCCCCTCCCCAGCTCCCTCTCCCCTGCTTTCCAGACCAAAAACTAACTCACTCTCCTCCAGCCCTGCCCCCCGGCCAGGGCAGCATCCACCTTCCTTTGTTTCCTTGGGGGGTAGCTGGTCAGACAGGTTGAGACCCTCTTTGCATAATGTCTCACTCCCTGTCCTTCTGGGCCGTGGTACCGGCAGCAGCCAGTGGGGTTACCACAGAGCCAGCATAGAAAGCAGCCCAATACCCCCACTACGTCACAGGGGGCGGGACCCTTTCTTGGTGCACGTGAGACCTGGAGCTTGGCTCTGCCCCTGGTCCTTCCTGCAGGAGGCGCCCTGTGTCCAGGGGCCAAGGGGCGGCTGGGCCGGCCAGGCAGTCTCCGTGCTTTGTGCCCAGAGCAGCCACCAGGGGGCGCAGGTTTGACACTCAGAGAATCCCAGGGCAGGCAGGGACCTCGGGGGCCTTCGTGTCCAGCCCCCTCCCCCCCCCAAGCAGGACCAGCCCCAGTTCATCCTCCCAGCCAGGGCTTGGTCCAGCCGGGGCATAAACCCCTCTAGGGACGGAGATTCCACCCCCTCCCTCGGGAACCCAGCCCAGCGCTTCCCCACCGCCTAGGCTTTCCTAATATCCCACCGAGACCTCCCCCCCTGCACCTGGAGCCCATTGCTCCTCATTCTGCCACCTGCCCCCACTGAAAACAGCCTCTCGCCAGCCTCTTTGGATCCCCCTTCGGGGAGGTGCAGGCTGCTCTCAAATCCCCCCTCACTCTGCTCTTCTGCAGACTGAACAAGCCCGAATCCCTCAGCCTCTCCTTGTAGGTCATGTGCTCCAGGCCCCGAATCATTTTGGTTGCCCCCCGCTGGGCCCTCTCCAATGCGTCCACATCCTTCCTATAGTGGGGGGCCCAGAACTGGACTCAACACTCCAGATGTGGCCTCCCCAGGGCCGAATAAAGGGGAATAATCACTTCTCTGGATCTGCTGGCCATGCTCCTCCTAATGCCCCTAATATGCCATTAGCCCTCTTGGCTACAAGGGCGCCCTGGTGACTCATCTCCAGCTTCTCGTCCACTGGAACCCCCAGGGCCTTTTCTGCCGAATTGCTGCTTAGCCAGTGGGTCCCCAGCCTGTAACAGTTCTTGGGATTCTTCCGTCCCAAGGGCAGGACTCTGCACTTGGCCTTGTTGAACCTCATCCGATTTCTTTGGGCCCAATCCTCCAATGGGTCTAGGTCACCCAGGACCCGATCCCTGCCCTCCAGCGTGTCTACCTCTCCCCCTAGCTTAGTGTCATTGAACATGCCGAGGGTGCAACCCCTCCCCTCCGCTGGGGCATTAATAAAGATCTTGAACAAAACTGGCCCCAGCACCGACCCCAGGACACTCCGCTTGATCAGCCAGACATCCAGCCGTTGATCACGGCCCATTGGGCCCGTCCATCCGGGCAGCTTTCTGTCCCGACAGGCCATTTATCCAACCCAGACTTCCTCAGCTGGCAGTGCCCTGGCCTCGCGAGCAGGCCTCCCTCATTGCCCTGAAACCCCTTTAGCTCTGCTCTACTGGCATGTCTGTCCCGCCGCTGCTGGTCCGGCGAGTCGCTGCCCTGCCCATCCGGCCTCCCTCCTTGGGCGAAGTCTCAGGGCAGCTGAGCGTAGGGCGGATGGAGATTGACGGCTCTGGCACAGGCTGGCCAGGGCTGTCCTTGGGGGTGAGGGGCTCTCGGCAGTGCTATTAACCTGATCCCCTGCACCCAGTGGCAGCCCAGGGGGGGCAATAGATTTTGCAGAGCTGGGATTTTATCATCCTCAGCAACACCCGGATGAAATAGCTTTAAAGCAGAAGGTCCGGTCGACTGACCCCGGAGAGTCGGACGCCGACAGGCTAGACCTGGAGTGGCCAATGCCTGTTAAGTGGCTTCATTCCCACTCGCCAGGCTCGCTTGCAGGTGCCATGGTCTGCTCACAGCTCGGGCCGCCTTTGGGAAGTTACGAGCTCCTCTCTGGAGGAGGCAGAACCGCAGGCCAGGGATGGGAAGAGGCGGGTGGGTGGACATTGAGACCTAGCGGTGCTCCGGATTGTTGGATGCCGTACGCAGCTGCATGGTCTGTGTCAGTAAGGCCGGGCCTGGCGGCCGAGGGAAGAGGTGGCTTTGGCAGCCGTGTGCGCTAGGGGCTGCCCTTAGTCTGAGGGCCCCGGTCTGTCTCCATAGGGAGGGTAAAGGGACGCGGACTGATCTCGGCAGCGCCCTAGCAGACGGTTGGGGGGAGGCTCGATGAAGAGCCGTGGGCCAGCCCCCTGCCTGGCGTGTAGTGGCTTGTCCTGACTTCCGCAGTCTGGGAGCAGGCGGGTCGCGGGACCCGAAGCCCGGCAGGAGGCGCCGGTCAAACTCCGGTGCCTGGGGGCTCAGCAGTGCTGGGGAAGGAACCTGGGGGGCGTTGGAGGCGCTGATGGGGCAAGGCACCGGAGCGGGCTGGGGCTGTCAGGCTAGAGAGAGGAGACAGGCTCCCCCCACGCCACCGCCGTCCCTGTGGTGTGTCCTGGTGAGTGCTGGTGCTCTGCTTGCCCCGCCCCACGCTCCTGCCCCTGCCTGCAGGCTGAACTGGCGAACGATGCATGTGGTTGTGTGGCCCGTGCATGCTCCGGCCCTGCCCGGTGTCTCGGAGACGGGCGCCGTGCTGTGTGTGCTGGCGCTGGCCCTGCATGCGGCATACTGACCGGCCCGGCCTGCGCCAGCTCCCCTTGCAGGCCTGGGGCCCACGCTGCCCACCTCTCTGCAGACCGGGCCCCAGGGCTGGCAGGGCGCGGGGGGGCCCGTGGGAGCAGCCAGGGGCAGTGGGAGGGGCCTGGGTGACGGGGGGGCAGGACAGGGGCTACAATGAAACGATCCCGAATTGCCCCCGTGACACTGAGGTCGCTGGCGCGTGCCCGTCGATGGCTTCTCGCGGCAAGTTGCTGTGATGCGCCTGCCCCGCCGGCACGGAGGTTTTCCAAAGAAATTCCTGGCTGGCTGGCCCAGCCCTCGCCCACCGGCGGCGTCCTCTCTGGACGCTCCTTCCTTCCCTCCTGCCTGCCAGCCGTGGCTCTAAGCTCCCCGCCCGGCCCCCGGAAGCTGGCACCTCGGCCCTGCGGAGGGACGCGCCGGGGCTGGGCAGTGGAGAAGGGCCCAGAGTTTGGAAGGGAGCGGAGCCCTCAGCCCCTGCGCAGGTTCTGCTGAGCCGGGAGGTTTCTGGCGTCGGCCTGGAGCGGCCCGGTTCTGCCTGGCAGATAACGGTCCCCGGCCTTCGACAGCGCGGCCCGGGCCGTAGAGCGCCACCTCCGCCCAGGACGGCAATTGGATGAGATACAGACAGGCCCGAGCCCGCCACAGCAGAGACCCCCCCGGGCCGTGTGGGGCTGGGTCGCCGCTCCCCCTTTGCAGCCCTGCACCGCGCGGCGGAGCTATGCTTGTAAACAGGGTCCCACCGGCCCCTCTTCTCCGGGGGGCCCACAGCCTCCCCCCCATGCCCGCCCAGCGCCGCGCCCCCCCCCCCCCAGCCGCTCCGGCTCTGAGGCAGCGGCTTGACATAGGCCTGGCTGCTGCTGGCTCTACGCCAGGCCGGTTTCTGATTTGGGGTCCCTCTGCCCTGGCCTGACACCCTCCGAGGCACAGGGAGCCGCTGCAAGGGGTGTCTGGCCCCTGCGGCCACAAGGGGCATCTCTGCCCTGTCCCTGCTCCATCCCCCCATCCCCGGCGAGGCCGTGCCCGGGTTGCACAAGGCTCTGCCATTGATGCTCAGATCTGCCCGCCCTCCAGGCAGGAGACCCTGCTGGGCTGGCAGCCTCCTCGGCCGGAGACTATGGGGTCACGGCCCGGCCTGCCCCCTTTCTCCACAGCGCCCCGTTGTCTGTGGCCGCCCAAGCGCTGGGTCTGAGGTGTGGCCGTCCCCTGACTCCCCCTCCTCCCTTAGGTATGTCTACACTACCCTCCTATTTCGAAATAGGAGGGTAATGTAGGCATACCGCAATTGCAAATGAAGCCTGGGATTTGAATTTCCCGGGCTTCATTTGCATAAGCCGGGCGGCGCATTTTTAAATCCCCGCTGGTTCGAACCCCGTGCCGCGCGGCTACACGTGGCACGAACTAGGTAGTTCGAACTAGGAGGGTAGTGTAGACATACCCTTAGGGACCCACGGCGTCACCTCCCCCAAGCTGAACCCCCTGCCAAGCCAGAGCCTCCGGAAACTAACTCCAGTCCTGGGCCAGCTGGAGGGAAGGGGCCTTGGGAAATCTGTCGGCCGAGGGTGCTGGGGGGCCAGAGGGGCACTGTGCTCTGGGCCGGCCGCACTGGGCCCGGCTCTGAGCTCCCGGGTGAGACCAGGCCCCTCACTCTACGTGTGCTGTGTGGGGGGATGGGCGTGTCCGCTGGGGCACGAGCTTTGGAGACCCCAGAGTCCGGCTGGGCTGGGGGGACCTCGCCCCGCTCTCAGGCGGGGTTACCCTCAGAAGAGCGTCAAGGGTCCAAGCAAGACCCCTTGGCACGGCCACTTCCTCCCCCGCGGGGGTGGGAGCTCACTGCACACAGGCCTGCAGGAGGCCCCAGGATTGCCAGACCGGCCCCCCCAGCTGCAGGCAGGGCTCCCGCGGGGGCTGAGGCAGCCCCCCGGCCCCATTTGCAAGGCTCTGCCTGGCCGAGCTCCCGGGGAGGCGCCAGCCCTGGAGAGCTGCTGTCCCGTGTGCTGGGGGAGCACGATGGCTGCGGGGGGGGCTGGCCCCTGTTCCCTGCTACGGTCCCAGCGCTCTGGGGAGCTTGGGCAGGCCACGCCTCTGACCCTCTTCCTGCAGCGGCGAGGGGCGCTCACCAGCGCCGGGGCCTTTCTAGCAACAGGGGGCTCATTGGCCTGGCGTGGGGCTACGCCAGACAGAGCCTCGCCCGGCCCCCGGCCCCTGGCCACGCCGGGCTGCGGGTTCCCGCCTGGTGCCTTCTGCCAGCAGCACCAGAGCGCTCCGGAGCCACCGCGGTCGGGCTCATGCCCCTGGGACAGGGCGCGGCCCAGGGACCGACGCTGCCGAGCCCGGGAGGAGCAAGCTGGGTTCTCTGGGTTCAGCGACGAGCTGCCTCCTGCCCGCCGACGGGAGGCCGAAGGAGCCCGGATCGGCTGGGGCCGGAAGGGACCCTGGGATCCTTCAGGCCGATGTGCCTGGCGCGGGCCAGCGGCTGCCACCCCCAGTGCCGCGGGGCTGGAGCGTTGGCCTGTCCCTTGCCAGTCCGGCCAGGGGCCGGTAGCCCCAGCAGCGTGAACGTGGCAAGAGCCCGGGCACGGCAGAGTGACAGGAGACCCCGCCGGGCTGGCCCGGGGCCAGCTGTCCGGACAGGGGCTGCTGGGCAAAGCCAGACTGAACGCCAGCTGTGAGCAAGGGGCGCCCGGGGGCACGGCCCTGCGGGGGCGGCGAGGGGCTGGAGTGAGGAGGGGGCTGGCTGGGGGCCCAGGAGACGGTCTGTCTTTCGACACTGGCGCTTGTCTGACGGCTGTGGCATCGTCCCCCCCCCGTGTGACTGTGCAAGGCCTCCCCCGGCGTGAGTGAGCCCTTCCTTCTCGGAGCCCCGGGTCTGCTCCCCGCCTCAACCAACCTCTGTCTCTTCTCTCCTCTGCCCCGCCTGTCTCTCGCTTTCCTCTACCTTTCTGTCAGGTAAGCAACCCGCCCGGGCGCGCCTCAGAGCTGGCTGGGCGAGGGGCAGGGCAGCAGCGCCCGCTGGGACCCCCGGAGCCTCTGGGCCGGCGAGGGCCGATGGGCGGCCGGCAGGGCTTGTGCCTGTGAGCGCGTGCGGGTCCATCTCGCCCCGCCACAGCCCTGCCCCTGCACCCCAGCCGTGGCCAGGGAACCCCCCGGCTTCAGCCCTGGGCTCACCGCAAGCACCTCCGCCCGGGCCCCTGGAGGCCAACGCACAACCCCTGTTGTATCCCCCGCCCGCCCCCGGTCTGCCCGTGCCCCTCGATCCCAGCCCACCTGCCCTGCTATCCCCGTCCTGCCCCCCAGCCCTGCCCGTGCCCCTCGATCCCAGCCCACCTCCCCTGTTATCCCCGTCCTGCCCCCCAGCCCTGCCCGTGCCCCTCGATCCCTGCCCACCTGCCCTGCTATCCCCGTCCTGCCCCCCAGCCCTGCCCATGCCCCTCGATCCCAGCCCACCTCCCCCTGCTATCCCCGTCCTGCCCCCCAGCCCTGCCCGTGCCCCTCGATCCCAGCCCACCTGCCCTGCTATCCCCGTCCTGCCCCCCAGCCCTGCCCATACCTCTCGATCTACCTCCCCCTGCTATCCCCCTCCCACCCCCCAACCCTGCCTGTGCCCCTCGATCCACCTCCCCTGATATCCCCCTCCCGCCCCCCAACCCTGCCTATGCCCCTCGATCCACCTCCCCTGCTATCCCCCTCCCGCCCCCCAACCCTGCCTATGCCCCTCGATCCACCTCCCCTGCTATCCCCCTCCCACCCCCCAACCCTGCCTGTGCCCCTCGATCCACCTCCCCTGCTATCCCCCTCCCGCCCCCCAACCCTGCCTATGCCCCTCGATCCACCTCCCCTGCTATCCCCCTCCCGCCCCCCAACCCTGCCTGTGCCCCTCGATCCACCTCCCCTGCTATCCCCCCCCGCCCCCCAACCCTGCCCGTGCCCCTTGATCCACCTCCCCCTGCTATCCCCCCCAACCCTGCCCGTGCCCCTCGATCCACCTCCCCCTGCTATCCCCCTCCCGCCCCCCAACCCTGCCTGTGCCCCTCGATCCACCTCCCCTGCTATCCCCCTCCCGCCCCCCAACCCTGCCTGTGCCCCTCGATCCACCTCCCCTGCTATCCCCCCCCACCCCCCAACCCTGCCTGTGCCCCTCGATCCACCTCCCCTGCTATCCCCCCCCACCCCCCAACCCTGCCCGTGCCCCTCGATCCCGACTCACAACCCTGGTGTGTCCCACCCTCAGTTCCCCCCGCCCTGCCAGGCCCCCCCCCCCCCCCCCCCCCCGTCAGACGGCGGCTCCTCTGCTCTCAGAGACGGGCCCATTGTTGGCGCCCGGCATGCGGGCTGGGAGCCGGGAGGGAGGCGAAGGGGGAGCAGCAGAGCACAGAGAACATGCCCTGGAGGAAGGGTCCGGAGCAGGGGGCCAAGGCCGGGGCATGGGGGAGGATCAGGAAGCCAGGGGCAGGGCGATCCCGCCAGCTTGGATCCCAGCTGGGGCAGAGCCATCGATGCCAAGACTGTGACTGACACTGAGGGGCTTGGAGCCTGGGCAGTGCAGGCTAGTGGTTAGAGCCGGGTCCGCCCATCACCCTAGAGTTCCGGTCCCAGCGCACCCTCTGCTTGCAGGAGTAGCCTTGGGCTAGTCCCTTAAACCCGCTGGCAGCAAGGCTGAGCCCCTGGCCCGGGGAGGGTGAGCAGAAGGGGGTCGTGCTGAGCTGCGGGATGCCCAGGTGCAGCCTGGCTGGGCAGCTCCTGGCTGGCGGGGGGCAGCTGCCGGAGGGACCCTGCGTGGGACGGCTCGGCCGTGGCCTGGCCTGCTGGAGGCGGGGACGTGCGGAGCCCGGCTGGTGTCAGGGCAGGGGCGGCTCACGCTGGTACCGAGCGCGAGAACAGGCCGCGGGCAGCTGGCTCCTCCGCCCAGTGTCTGCGCTTGGCACCCAGGGGCCGAGCCACGGGGCCGCCTGCCTGTTCGGGAGCCCCGGCACCTCGTCTGCTCAAGGCAGCCAAGGGGGGCTCCCGGGGCGCGGAGGCGGCCTGGCGGCGGGGGAAGGGGAGCTGGCGCTCTCCCTTTGGGTGCGGGCTTCCGGCCGGGCGCTGGTGAGGGGGGACCCCACTAACCCGTCCTTTCCCTCCCCCGCAGCAGCTAAGAGCTTACTGAACAAGAAGGCCGACGGCACCAAGGTGAGCAGTGCTGGGCTGGCGGCTCGACCCTGAGGGGGCCGGGAAATGCCGGGCTGGGCTGTGGGGGGCTGGGGCGTGGGCAGTTCCTGCTGGGCCGGGCTGTGGGGGGCTGGGCTGTGGGGGGCGGGGCATGGGCAGTTCCTGCTGGGCCGGGCTGTGGGGGGCTGGGGCGCGGGCGGTTCCTGCTGGGCCGGGCTGTGGGGGGGCCGGGCTGTGGGGGGCTGGGGTGCAGGCAGTTCCTGCTGGGCCGGGCTGTGGGGGGTCCGGGCTGTGGGGGGCTGGGGTGCGGGCGGTTCCTGCTGGGCTGTGCTGTGGGGGGCCGGGCTGTGGGGGGCTGGGACGTGGGCAGTTCCTGCTGGGCCGGGCTGTGGGGGGGCTGGGCTGTGGGGGGCTGGGACGTGGGCAGTTCCTGCTGGGCCGGGCTGTGGGGGGCTGGGCTGTGGGGGGCTGGGACGTGGGCAGTTCCTCCTGGGCCGGGCTGTGGGGGGCTGGGCTGTGGGGGGCTGGGGCGTGGGCAGTTCCTCCTGGGCTGGGCTGTGGGGGGCTGGGCTGTGGGGGGCTGGGACGTGGGCAGTTCCTCCTGGGCCGGGCTGTGGGGGGCTGGGCTGTGGGGGGCTGGGGCGTGGGCAGTTCCTCCTGGGCCGGGCTGTGGGGGGCTGGGCTGTGGGGGGCTGGGGCGTGGGCGGTTCCTCCTGGGCTGGGCTGTGGGGGGCTGGGGCGCGGGCGGTTCCTGCTGGTCTGGGCTGTGGGGGGCTGGGGCGTGGGCAGTTCCTCCTGGGCTGGGCTGTGGGGGGCTGGGGAGCGGGCGGTTCCTGCTGGGCTGGGCTGTGGGGGGCTGGGGCGCGGGCGGTTCCTGCTGGGCCGGGCTGTGGGGGGCCGGGCTGTGGGGGGCTGGGGTGCGGGCGGTTCCTGCTGGGCCGGGCTGTGGGGAGCCGGGCTGGGGGGGGCACCGCTCAGAGGGCCTGGAGCCACAGTTCAACCCTCCGGCTGAGCTTTGCAGAGCTGCCCGTGAGCTCCCCAGCTCCCTGTGCCCAGCCCGTGGCCGAGAGAGGCCCTTGGCGCTCCTGCCCTTGCCCCACGGCCTGGCCACGTCGCGCAGCGTCCCGGCTTGCCCCGGGGCCGGGGGCGGAGGCGCGAGGGCGGCTTGCATGGGGCAGGCTGTGGCAGCTCCGGTGTGTTTCTCCTTTCCAGCCGCAGACGAACAGCAGCAAAGGCAGCGCCGGGGTCACGAGCCCGAAGGGAACCCTGCCTCCAGCGGCTCTGGTAGGGCTCCCTCTGTCCCCGCCCCACAGCTCTCCCTGAGCCCCCCGCCCCAGGGACTGAGCGGTGCCCCCGCTGTGCCCCCCAGCGCCCGCTCTGGGCCATGCCCACGGGGCACTGCCTCCCTGCTCAGCCAGCTGCCGGCGGGCGCTTGGGGGGGCTGTCCGGCCTGCGCAGGGCCCGTGGGCACACACGGGGGGCTGAATGGCCCAGCCCCGGTCCAGGCACCGCCCTTCCCGTGCCTGGTGACCGGCTCCCAAAGACGCCACTAGCCTGTCTCACGGCCGGCACCAGGGCCTGCCCCCTGCTGTCTGAGCCTGGGTGCGTCTTGCCCCCCCCCCGGCCCGGCTGTGGGAAGTGTGGAGCCCAGCCCCGGGTCGGGGAACAAGCTGTTCCTGAGCCCGGACTTGGCCCGGGACCTGCCCCAGCCCGGGCCGAGCGGCAGGAGAGCCGGGGTCACGTCTGTGAGGCAGGGAGAGGAGCAGAGAGCTCCCTGGCACCCGCCTGCCCTGGCCCGAAGTGGGGGCTCAGAGCCGGGGCGGGGAGGCCGCTTGGCGGGCCTGGCTCTCCCTCATGCGGTGTTGGGACCAGCCCCCGGGGCGTTAAACGTGCCCGGCGGCTCCGGCGGCATCGTACACCGAGCTTGGCATCTGCCCCGGGAGCCGTGGTATCCTCGGAGAGCGCCAGGCCCCTAGCAAGCAGCGGATTTCCCACACGGCAGCCTGTGCATTTCGGCCGCCCCACATCTCCCGGAGCAGCCTAGAACTGCTCCCTCCATGGGCCCAGGCCTGCGGCCATCTCCCTGGGCTCCCTTCTGCTCCCCTTCTCCGTCTCCCCAGGCTCGCCTGCCCACATGCCGGCCTGCCTCCTTCTGGTCTCGCTCCTCCTCCGGTGCTGGGCCGCAGCAGCCTCAGCGGCGCGCCGGGAAGTGCCCATCTCAGCACAACCCCGGGTCCTTCGGGAGGCCGAGTGCTGCTGTTTTATCGCTGCCCGGCGCTGTCTCGCGGCCTCGCCCGTGCTGGGGAGACGCGTTCTGGCTGCGACCGTCCCTGCCGTGCTCCAGCAGCGGCACGGCCAGCCCTTGCGCGTCACAGGGCACGGCGTGTGCAGGGCACGGTGCACCTCGCTGTGCGTGGCGGGCTGAGAGCCCTCTTGTCCTCACACGGGGGGCACGCTTCCCCCGCTTCCTCGTGGGAGCAGAGTGTGACGGGCGGAACCGCCGGCGTCCCGGGGGGGCGCCCCCCCTGCGCTGGGCACCAAGAACTTTGGAGAAGTTGGTGGCCCCGGGCCAGCGTAAAGATCGACTCTGATTCCAAGCGCCGTGCCGGAGATCAGAGCAGCGGGCTGGGGCAGAAGCCGTGGGAAGGAGTTTCGTAGCGGATTGGAACTAGCTACGGGGGGTTGTTCATTTTAACTTAGTAGCTGTGACGGCGCGTCGGGGACCCCTGACCCTGCACCCCCGTCCGCAGCCAGGTGGGACTCTGCCAGCCACGCGCCATGCGCCCGGGGCCGGCGCCGCACATGTCCCCACGGGCACCGCGTTGGGGACCACTGACGTAGACAGTAACCCAGCTGGTCCTCCCGGTTGAGGGCAGAGACTGAACAAAGGAAGTGAAGTGAGTGTTCGGGGGAAAGGTCAGTTTTGGCTGGGAAACCATGAAGGGGACAGACTAAGCAGAGGGTTGGGAGTTTAGGGGTCTAGGCCCCCCATCCCAGGCGGTCTGAGGCATCCTGGCCCTCACTCCTGTAGCCACCTTACGTCTGTGCTGTGCTGCATCCTGGAGGAGCAATAAACCCCCGTTCTACTGGCGGGCAGAGTCTGTTCTTGCTGCTACGGGGGTGCAGGATCGGAGGGTCCCCGACGCCCCGCCACAGGGCCGACCTGGCCTTCTGAGCTTGCACTGTGTAAAAGTGTTCCACCGAGTGAGAGGGATTGGTTTGGGGTTCGGTCCCTTGGGGGGCTGCTTTCGTGGGTGCAGAGCCCCCCAGAGCGGAGCTGGCTCAGTGTCGGTGTGGCTCTGCAAGGGGGCAGTAACCCCAAGTCCGTGGTCTGGCTGGGGGAGACCCAGGGTCTGGCCCAGCAGGACAGGTGGCAGGGAGCCCCAGAGAGCAAGAGGGGGGGGTGTCAGTGCACTGGACAACCCGCAGAACATCTGTGATCCAACCCGCCGCACACAGCGCTGCCGTTCCTCCTCTCTCCGTCGCGCTCGTTCTGTAAGGCAGGTGTTGCTGCGTGGGCAACCGTCTCATTGCTGCGACTCCCAGCGTGGCCCGAGCACTCCCTGCTCCTTGTCATCGACCCAGCGGTGGGGTCTCCGGTGTGACGAGCAGCATGTCATGGAACAAATCCTTCCTGCTCTCCAAGGCTTCCTGCTCATCGCCGTCAGACAGAGCCAGGCTAGCAGCCACAGCTGGCCGGACAGCCTGTGTCCACGCCCATCCACTGACCCAAAAGTCGTCTCGCGCCTCTGGGGGCTGCCTGCAGAGCGAGGCTATGTGTACGCTGCGATCTTTTTCCGGAACAAGAAATGCAAATTGCAGAGCGCGGTTTACGTACCTTTTTCCGCTTTTTTGTTTGTTTCAGAAGAGGCTTTTCTGACTTTTGGCCCTTCTGCATGAGGCCAAATGTGGGGAAAACCTCCTCTTTCGGAAGAGCCTTTATTCCTCATCAAATGAGGAATCTAGGGCTTCGGAAAGAATGCGCCTGCTTTTTCAGAAACTGTTCCGAAAAAATGGATGCATTCCCTGGATGCGGCAGAGTTTTTCTGGGATGGTATCCCGGAAAAACCCTGCAGTGTAGACATAGCCTGAGTCAATGGGCTTGGGCTTGGCTGTCCTCTGCGTTTTTTGAGGGTTGATTTCGAAGCAGAATTCAAGTCTTGGCATCCATCATCTATAACTGGTCCTGTCGGTGCCTTGTTACAGCCACGCTGACGGGTTCTTCTCTGCCCCTGGGCGTTCCCAGCAGCTCTAGGGACCAGCTTCATCCTAGCTTGACATGTAATCTTGATATGACCTAGATGGTCCTTCCTGGTGAGTTTGCTGTTGACCAGATCTCCCAAGAATGTCAAATGTTGAACTCCCTGTACTTTTTCCAATATGGATAAATCCCTGGCTACATCTACACTGGCATGATTTTGCGCAAAAGCATCCGTGCCAGTGTAGACGCTGTCTTCCGCAAGAAAGCTCTGATGGCCATTTTAAACATCGGGCTTTTTTGCGCAAGAAATTGATGTTGCCTGTCTACACTGGCCTCTTGTGTAAGAGGAAAAACTATTTCACTAGGGCTACGTCTAGACTGGCATGATTTTCCGCAAATGCTTTTAACGGAAAAGTTTTTCCGTTAAAAGCATTTGTGGAAAAGAGTGTCTAGATTGGCACGGACACTTTTCCGCAAAAGCACTTTTTGCGAAAAAGCATCCGTGCCAATCTAGACACGATTTTGCGCAAGAAAGCCCCGATCGCCATTTTTGCGATCGGGGCTTTTTTGCGCAAAACAATACCGCGTTGTCTACACTGGCCCTCTTGCGCAAAAGCATTTTTGCAAGAGGGCTTTTGCTTGAACGGGAGCAGCATAGTATTCCCGCAAGAACACAGAGGGTATGTCTACACTACCCCGCTAGTTCGAACTAGCGGGGTAATGTATGCATACCGCAATTGCAAATGAAGCCCGGGATTTGAATTTCCTGGGCTTCATTTGCATAAGCGGGGCGCTGCCATTTTTAAATCCCCGCTCGTTCGAACTCCGTGCCGCGCGGCTACACGCGGCACAAACTAGGTAGTTCGAACTAGGCTTCCTAGTTCGAACTACCATTACTCCTCGTGGAATGAGGAGTAACGGTAGTTCGAACTAGGAAGCCTAGTTTGAACTACCTAGTTCGTGCCGCGTGTAGCCGTGCGGCACGGGGTTCGAACCAGCGGGGATTTAAAAATGGCGGCGCCCGGCTTATGCAAATGAAGCCCGGGAAATTCAAATCCCGGGCTTCATTTGCAATTGCGGTATGCATACATTACCCCGCTAGTTCGAACTAGCGGAGTAGTGTAGACATACCCTGACAATCTTACATGAGATCGTCAGTGTTCTTGCAGAAATTCAAGCGGCCAGTGTAGACAGCTGGCAAGTTTTTCTGCAAAGCATGCACTTTTGCGGAAAAACTTGCTAGTCTAGACGCAGCCTAGGAAGGTGGGGAAGCACTGGAATGGGTTCCCTAGGGAAGTAGTGGAGTCTCCATCCCTAGAGGTGTTTAAGTCTCGGCTTGACAAAGCCCTGGCCGGGTTGGTTTAGTTGGGATTGGTCCTGCCTAGAGCAGGGGGCTGGACTTGATGGCCTTCTGAGGTCTCTTCCAGCTCTATGGTTCTATGATTCTAAGAACAGTTGTGCGAGAGGGCTTATCCCTGAGCGGGAGCGTCAGAATATTTGCACAAGAAGCCCTGATTTTATACATTAGAACGTCAGTGTTCTTGCGCAAGGCCTGGTGGCCAGTGTAGACAGGTGGCAAGATTTTGTGCAAAATGTTGCCAATGTAGACACAGCCAGGTGTTTTCAGTTTAACCCTATTTTTACTGAAAAATTCCCAAGTTTTACACAAAACTATTTTTTTCTGATTTTCACCCTACTTTTGTATCATTCAACTATATAAAAATGACGTGCTTTATTAGGAAAATACAATACATTCGATGAGCTATATTGTCTTCCTCTACTCAGAGGTGGTGGTGTGTTTTGAGTTCTGCAGCAAAGACCAACGAACAAAATTCAAAGCACTAATCTATTGAACACTCCCCCCATGTCTTTCTGGCCACTAAAATAAACCCCGATATTTACCCAGAAAAATTGCTATTTTTTTGCAATTATTTTCACCTGCTTGTGTTATCATGGTAATACTCACAGATACATTCCCAGGAAGAATTAAATGAAAACTACAATCGAAGGGCCCTGTGTATAGAGAGCGGTTTCATTCTCCCCCAAAATTGTTCCCTTATGTTTTAGGGTATGTCTACACTAGCTCGTTCGCTCAAGCTAGGTAGGCAAATGAGGGCAACCGGAGTTGCAAATGAAGCCTGAGATTTAAATATCCCGGGCTTCATTTGCATGTTCCCGGGTGCTGCCATTTTTAAATCCCCCGTAGTCTGAACTAGCTGCCCGTGGCTAGACATGGCAGTTAAACGTTAATTCGAACTAAGTCCTTAATTCAAATTAACTGTTACTCCTCGTGGAAAGAGCCATTAGTACATTCATAAATATTTGACAAAACCATCCCCCACCCTTACTTTGTGGTTCTGTCATGTTCGTTACCCCTGAGCCTTCTGCTCATTCCAACGGTGGGTGGTTTTCACGGCGGGCCTTCCCTCCGCGATACGTCATGTGCTTCTTCTGTGTCCAAGAAGGCAGCTGCCATAACGTCTGTTTCTCACAGGGTTTAGGGTTTCTGTTACTAATCTTGCAATATGACCGGCTGGGTATCTTCCTTGCCTGAGCCCGGCCTGTGCTGAGCTGGCAATTTCACTGGTTCCCGAGCGCGCTACTAATCTCGCGCTTATCTCTCTTGCCGCCGTTTTGCCGGCGCACAATGTACCGGATCGGTGTGCATCGGTTCTTAGGTGCAACTTGCCGGGTTTCCCGTCAGTAGAGCCATTGCTTGCTTCCAAATCACCTGCTAAGTTTCTTTCTCAAAAGTCAGTAGCGATACGAAGCCCGCACCTCCCTTCCCGGGCCCTGGCTCTACGTGCGCGTCACTATAATCCCGGTAGGAAAAGGCTCTGGGGTTGGAAACCAATGGGATGGGGCGACCCTGTGCGCTAAGGCCCGCGGGGAACCCCACGTGCTGCGGGGGCCTGCAGGCTGCGGGTGGGCCCCCCGGTTTACGTCTCTCTGAGTGCTTGGAACCTGCGTTCATTTCCCTCCCGTTGCTTTCTCCGAATCTCCCGGTGCCGTCGGAATAGTTCCTTGGGCCGCAGCTCGGGCAGTTTGTCAGGTCCCTGTGGGGCCGGCTCGCTTGTGGGCCTTGCTTCTCTCCCCAGCGGCTGCTTGGCAACCTTGGTTCCACCAGGGTCCGAGTCTGTGGCAAGCTAGACCTGCTGCTGCTACAGCTCCTGTTCCATGCGCATGACGCTCCGGTGGGTTATCGCTGACACAGCTGGTCCTTAGGTGCTCAGCACGCTGACTTGGAGAGCGTCTCCCATTTGCTTTGCCAAGCCTCCAGGTAGGAATTCCATCCCTGTGTTCCCCACTCCCTGGGCCTTGCTGTGTACTTAGCAGAGCCAGGCGATCGCTTCCCAGCCCGTCTTCTCTGTCCATTTGGCAGCTGCGTTTACGTGCTCCAGCTGTCAAATTCAACCGGCAGAATTGAGCAATACCAGGTTCTGTCTTGTCCTCACCGTTTTCCTGCGTCTCCATAATCCAGTGTGGCCAGGAAGGTCTCTAGAAATAATACACCGGCGGGCGCTTGACGCCCTTAATGCTGCCAGTTCTAGGCTGCCTGGGTTTTTTAATCGGGGTTTTAAATGGCAGAGTTGCAGAGAGGTGTTAGAATTCTGCGGGGGAACCTCGACCGGATTGTAAACAAAATGTCAGCTTGGCAGCTCAGTGGGGCAGGCGGGAGAGGCGGGAGCCTGCGGGTTCCGATTGCTTTGGGCTTAGACTCTGCACGAGGCCTCCCCTTCGCTGCGGCGAGTTTCCTCTGTCCTCAGCGCACGCCAGCTGCCTTCCCATTGCACCAGGGCCAGGCCTGCCCCCGGGGGCCTGCGGGCAGGGGCCAACCCCAAAGCACCCGGCTTGAGGCTCCTGCTCTGCAGCAACCCCCCTGCCCAGTGGCTGCCGCGGCCCCTTTAAAAACGCTGCTACTCCGGACCCATGGAAACCCATCCCCTCGTGTGCCCGGGCCTCCTGCTCCAGCACATGGGGGACCCCGCGCCCCCCAGGCCCTTTTCCCCAGCCGGCAGCCTCGCCCCAGCCCTTTCCCGTGCCGGGATGTGAGCCAGGCGTCAGGGTGTCCCGCTCGGCTCCGCTCCGGCCTCCCGGGGTAAGAGGCAGCGCTCAGCCCCATGCCGGCGCTTTGATCTTGCTGCGCTCAGTGGCGTGGACGGGACAGCTCCCTGGCGGCTTCCCGGCCGGCAGCTGGTCTTACCAGCTGCGTCACCTGCCCACCCCGGCTCTCCGCCGCGTCCCTGGCAGCCAGGCAGACCTCACGCTGACCGTCCGGGCAGACCCACCGTAGCCCCGTGTGATGGGTCCCTCCAACCTCCCTGTCTGCAGGCAGCTCAGGCCGCACCTGCCTTGCCTCCGTTTTCAGTGGGGGCGGGGTCGGTTAAAGGAGCAGCCTGAGCCCAGGAAATAAAAGCGCCAGGGCCTGGCGCTAAGCAGGATGGGCACCTCTGCGGCTGGCGGTGCTGGCCAGGCCGGCTCTCCGCTTGGACGGTCTCTGGGCAGCAAGCAAACGGCTTCCCTGCCTCCGTACACCCAGTCAGCACCACGGGGTCTCGGATTCGCAGTGGGCGTGGGTGAAATCTCTGAGGCCGGTGGGGGGCGAGGCACCGCGGAGATGCCTGGGGAATGGATTTCAGGCACGGCAAACAGGAGGCAGGATGGTGCAGTGGTTAGTTGCTAGAGATCTGAGGTCAATGCACTGCCCTGCCACCGACTTCCTGTGCAACGCTGGGCCTGTCACTTAGCCGCTTGTTGCCTCGGTTTCCCCTCTGTCCCCTGGGCCCTGCCACATGGGAGGGAGTGAGGATCACACACAGGCGAGCAGGTAAACCCCAGAGCTAGGACGCCTGAGGCAGGGCCTGTGACTGCTTCCCCGGCTCCGGCATGGGGGTGGAGGTTGGCGCTGGGCTGTGCCGGAAGCCCCTTGCGCCCAGGTAAGCGCATGGTAAAGTTCCCAGGCACAAGCCTGCCATGTTCCAGCCAAGGTGAGAGCCCAGGTCAGGCAGCCTGGGGGCGAGAGGTGGGGGCTGCACCCCCGGACGCAGGGCTGCTGGGGCCGTTCCCCTGGGCGGCACTGGGCAGGCGGGGGGGTCGGTGCGGGCGCAGCCCTAGACGGACTCCTTCAAAGGGCCGTCCTCCTGCGCCTGGGCCATCTGGCTGCCTGTCCCTGGGGGGCCGCTGGCCTAGCTCCAGGGCCCTGCCGGGCTCCCCGGTGCAGGTAGACAGGTCCAGCGCCCCCCCCCCCCCCCAGCTCAGAGGGCTCCGATCCAATTTCAGCTTCCCGCTCTCCATTCCCCGCCCTTCACCGCGCCGCTCACGCCGCCCCCGCCATGGCTTGGGGGTGGGTTCCATGCACGGAGCTCCAGGCCCCCACCCCCGTTTCTCTCTTCCTGGTTTACTCTGCCACACTCTGTTTTTTTAAACATTGGCCTTTTGCTGAACTAATTACTTTTTGCTTTTCTCCCTCCATCCTCCCCCCTCCCTGCTCTCTTCTGGGTCTGTCCCCCCGTCTTCCCCCCCACGGTCTTCTCACCGTTTTCTGCTCCATCTCTCCCTCTCTTCCACCGACTACCGTGTTGTTTTTCCTCCCTCTGTCTCTCTCCTGTAGGAACCTCAAACCACTGTTATCCATAACCCCGTGGACGGCGTTAAGGTACTGCTGCCTGCCTTTCCTTCGCACGCCGCCCCGCCAGCCTGGAGCCAGCTGGGCGCCTCCCCTCTGGCCCTGGCTTTTCCGCCTTCTCCACGCCGGTCTCCCTGGAGCGTCCCGGCTGCCTGCCGGAGTTGGGGGCCCTTAGGGACCTGTCCAGGGGAGCGGGCTGGCCCTCACCTGGCCTCAGGGCTGCTCGGGGGAGTCTGGCCCCAGGGCAGTGGGCGTTTTGCTGCCCCGGGGCCAGGCTCTCCCCCTCGGCGCCGGCTGGACCGCTGCTCCCGGCGAGCGGAGCCCCCTCCTCTGCCCCGCTGCCACAGCTGGGTTGCAGGTGCCCCCAAGGCTCCAGGGTTCAGAGCTGCGTGAGGCATGGGTGCCCCCGCTCGGCGCCTGGCCCTAGGCCACCCCCCGCCACAGCCGCCAAGCCACGCTGCAGTCACCCAGCCGGGGAGCAGAGGGTCTGGCCAGCCAGCTGGGGGCAGGGCGTCGCTTGAGCCCAGAGAGCCAGCCCCAGAGCAGAGATCCCGAGCTGGCTCCGCCGCTGCCAGGGAGAGGGCAGGGAGCAGGCACCCCGGGGCGGGGGCTGGCTGAGGACGGGCCAGCTCCCTCCATGTCACATCCATCCATTGCTCCGACCCGGCCCCCCTCCACCCGCGCCTGCATCTCAGCCCCACCCACTCTGCACCGCAGGGACGTTGCATCCCCCCACCTCCGGCATCGCTGCTCCCTGGCTCAACCCGCCCTGCAATTCCCTGGCTCCCGGCCGCCCCGAACCCCGCGCTGGCACCCGGCCTCCTGCTTCGCGGCGCGGCACCTGCCTCCGGGCCCCTCGCCCGCCCAGCGTGGCCAGCGCCCCACCGTTAGACCCGTGGGGCAGGCAGTGCTCCAGGGAACCCCGCGGGCCGTTGGCTCGTCTCCGGCAGAGCTGCGCAGGGGAGCTGTGCGGGGGGCCAGGGCTCAAGGCCGAGGGCGACCACCAGGGCCTGGGATGTCCCCCGCGGGGGCCCAGCAGTTCCTCCCCACCCTGTGCCCGCCGGAGCAGGCCCTAACGTCTGCGCGGCGCCCAGCGGCACCGGGGGCCTGGCTGAGAGGTGCCCTGCCACAGCCGGGGCTGCGCCTCGGTTGCATTCGCTGGGCGGAATGAACGGCTGCAAACGGCGGGTCCGGGGCTCCCCAGCCTTGTTTTTACCACTCGCAAGTGAGCTCTCCCCGGGGGCTGGCAGACGCCTCCCAGGGGGTTCAGGAGCCAGCGCGGACCTGCCAGCGGCGCGGCGCGTTCCCTCGCGCACGTCCGGTCGCTTCCGTCCCCGGCCAGGAACCAGCCCGAGGCCACGAGTCGAGGCCGCCCCCGTGGCTGAGCGCGCTCCGGGCGGCGGTGGTCTGGGCGGCGCAGCCCGGGGGCGAGGGCACAGCCGCTGGGCCGGGGGCTCTGCGGAGCCATGCTGAGCGGGGGGGGGAGAGAGCACGCGGAGGTGGAACGGGCGGGTCTGGCCCGATGGACGCCCAGGAGGCCTGGCCGGGCCAGGGGCAGTGTGGTGCGGAGGCAGGCGAGGGCTCCGTGCGGGGTTAAGGGCCGAGCTGCAGCCTGACCATCATTCAGTGTCACTGATGGGAAATGGCCTTTGTCCAGCCTGGCCCCCGCACAGTCGTGCTAAGGGAGGGCAGCGGCACCAGGGCGGGTACGGGGCTTGGGTCTGATTGCCCAGCTCCTGCCCATGGTACTGGCTGCCTAGTGCCCAGGCTGGCTAGTGCCCAGGGTGCTTAGTGCCTGGGCTGGCTAGTGCCCGGGGTGCCTAGTGCCTGGGCTGGCTAGTGCCCGGGGTGCCTAGTACCCGGGCTGGCTAGTGCCCAGGGTGCCTAGTACCCGGGCTGGCTAGTGCCCAGGGTGCTTAGTGCCTGGGCTGGCTAGTGCCTGGGCTGGCTAGTGCCCGGGATGCCTAGTGCCTGGGCTGGCTAGTGCCCAGGGTGCCTAGTACCCGGGCTGGCTAGTGCCCAGGGTGCTTAGTGCCTGGGCTGGCTAGTGCCTGGGCTGGCTAGTGCCCGGGATGCCTAGTGCCTGGGCTGGCTAGTGCCCGGGATGCCTAGTGCCCGGGCTGGCTAGTGCCCAGGGTGCCTAGTGCCTGGGGTGCCTAGTGCCCAGGCTGGCTAGTGCCCAGGGTGCCTAGTGCCCGGGCTGGCTAGTGCCCAGGGTGCCTAGTGCCCAGGCTGGCTAGTGCCCAGGGTGCCTAGTGCCCTGGCTGGCTAGTGCCCAGGGTGCCTAGTGCCTGGGCTGGCTAGTGCCCGGGGTGCCTAGTGCCCGGGCTGGCTAGTGCCCAGGCTGGCTAGTGCCCGGGGTGCCTAGTACCCGGGCTGGCTAGTGCCCAGGCTGGCTAGTGCCCGGGGTGCCTAGTGCCCGGGCTGGCTAGTGCCCGGGGTGCCTAGTGCCCGGGCTGGCTAGTGCCCAGGCTGGCTAGTGCCCGGGGTGCCTAGTGCCCTGGCTGGCTAGTGCCCAGGCTGGCTAGTGCCCGGGGTGCCTAGTGCCCGGGCTGGCTAGTGCCCAGGCTGGCTAGTGCCCGGGGTGCCTAGTGCCCGGGCTGGCTAGTGCCCGGGCTGGCTAGTGCCCGGGGTGCCTAGTGCCCGGGCTGGCTAGTGCCCAGGCTGGCTAGTGCCCGGGGTGCCTAGTGCCCTGGCTGGCTAGTGCCCGGGCTGGCTAGTGCCCGGGGTGCCTAGTGCCCGGGCTGGCTAGTGCCCAGGCTGGCTAGTGCCCGGGGTGCCTAGTGCCCGGGCTGGCTAGTGCCCAGGCTGCCTAGTGCCCGGGGTGCCTAGTGCCCGGGGCTGACAACTCCCTGGTTTGAATCCAGGTGCCTGCCTTGCTGGGCGACCAAGTCCCATCACCAGATGCACCTTCCTGGAGCCAGGAAGCCCAACGCTCGGCCGCGTCCTGCCCGCTCCCATTGGCCGGTGGCGTCCGCTGCTCCCCAGGGGCCAGGGAACCCGTTTCCCTCCGGCCTGGTTGCTGTCCCTGAGCAGGGCTGGCACATTCCCCGCTTGCGGGGCCGGTCAGGGCAGGTCCTATTTGCGGGCCCAGGACTGAGCCGGCCAGGCCCTGGGGTCCAGCAAACCCCCTTCCCCGCTGTCCCTCGGCCACAGGGCCTGGCCGTGCTTTACTCACGCCTGGAGGGGCCGTGACTGACGCGGGGCCTCCCCCGTGCTCCGTGCTGGCCCAGCTGTCCGCACGGCCCCGCCCCGTCGGAGCTGGGACTCTCCTGGGGGCCGAGGCGTGATGGGGTTTGCCAGCCCGCCCTGATACCACGGTGAGGGGCACAGGGCAGACTGTGCCTGGCTGCCTCCCCAGGGCAGCTCAAGCCAACATGGGCCCGGCTTCTCAGGGGGACTAAGCCCCGCGGGGGGGAGAGGGGGAGGATACATCTTGCTAAAGGCAGTGGCAGGAAGGTCTGAAGGGCCAGGGGCGGGGGGTCGGGGCTTGGATCTGCAGGGCCTGGGGGGAGTGGGGCGGGGGGGCAGGCCCCAGCCAGAGGCTGGTGACGGTGAGGGGGGAGGGTTGCCTTGTGAAACTGCCCAGCCTTTGGCACCTCAGGGTGCTGCAGCCTGTCCCAGGCGTCGCCCCCGGCTCTGGTGCCTGGGCAGCAGCGGGAGCCTGAGGGGCCGTTCCCGAGGGGCCGGTGCGGGGGCCTGGCCCAGCCCTGCCTAACGCCTTGTGCGGTCTCTCTCCCTCCCCGCCTGTCTCCACAGGAGTCCTCCGACAGCACCAACACCACCATCGAGGACGAGGACACGAAAGGTACCCGGCCTCTGGGGGGCATCCGAGCGGCCTGGCGCGGGGGTGGGGGGCTGGGCCAGGACGCCCCAACCAAAGATCCTTGGATCCAACTCGCGGGGGGCAGGCTGGGTGCGGTGCCGCGCCGCCGAATGGGCCGGAGCCGGGGGAGAGGGCGAGGAGCGGGCCCCGTGGGTCTCACACGCACTTCTCAGGGGCAGAGAGGGGGTATAAATGAGCGGCTGCCTCTTGGATCCTGGAGTCCCCGGCAGGTTCTCCGGACCCAGCCACCGCACGTGCAGCCGCTGCCAAGCCAGCGCTGGGAAAGGGAGAGTGACTAGGTAGGCCCCGCGTAAACCCAGGGGCCGGCCGGCTCGTGAACGGTGGAACTCCTCGCCGGAGGAAGTTGTGAAGACTAGGACCTTAACAAGGCTTGAGAAGGCGCTAGAGAGATTCATGGAGGACCATCGATGGCCGTTAGCCAAGCTGGGGAGGGAGGGTGCCCCTGGCCTCTGTCAGGGACTGGGAATGGGCGACGGGAGGGATCACGGGATGGTTCCCGGTTCTGTTCCTGCCTGGCTTGTGGCTCCCTTCCCAGTGCAGATGGGCCAGCGAGGAGCCTGCCAGCCCCAGGCCCCCGCTGCCTGCAGCCCAGTGGCAGAGGGGAGGGGAGGGGCGGGGGGGAGCCCAGAGCTGAGAATGGATGAAATGCGGCATTGCTTGCCCCGGGGGTGGGGGGACAGAGGCCAGAGCTGGGAGGGGTTGGGGGCATGACTGGGATGGGGCTCGCTCTGTGTGTGCTAGGGGGGCACTCTGCGTGTGCCGGGGGGGTGCGCTCTGCGTGTGCCGGGGGGGCACGCTCTGCGTGTGCAGGGGGGGGTTAACACACTCTGCGTGTACCGGGGGGGTGTGCTCTGTGTGTGCCGGGGGGGTGCGCTCTGCGTGTGTCAGGGGGGCGCGCTGTGCGTGTGCAGGGGGGGCTAACACACTCTGCGTGTACCAGGCGGTGCGTTCTGCGTGTGCCACGGGGTGCGCTCTGCACGTGCCAGGGGGGTTAATGCGCTCTGCGTGTGCCGGGGGGGCACGCTGTGTGTGTGCAGGGGGGGGAATAACACACTCTGTGTGTACCGGGGGGGTGCGCTCTGCGTGTGCCGTGGGGGGTGCGCTCTGCGTGTGTCAGGGGCGGCGCGCTGTGCGTGTGCAGGGGGGGGCTAACACACTCTGCGTGCACCAGGCGGTGCGCTCTACGTGTGCCGGGGGGTGCACTCTGCGTGTGCCAGGGAGGCGCTCTGCGTATGCCCGGGGGTGCTCTGTGTGTGCCGGGGGGGTGCGCTCTGTGTGTGCCGGGGGGGGTGTGCTCTGCGTGTGCCGGGGGGGTGCGCTCTGCGTGTGCCAGGGGGTGCTCTGCGTGTGCCAGGGGGTGTGTGCTCTGCGTGTGCCAGGGGGTGTGTGCTCTGCGTGTGCCGGGGGGTGCTCTGTGTGTGCCAGTGGGCGTGCTCTGTGTGTGCCGGGGGGGGGCGTGCTCTGCGTGTGCCGGGGGGTGCTCTGTGTGTGCCGGGGGGTGCGCTCTGCGTGTGCCGGGGGGTGCTCTGTGTATGCCGGGGGTGCGCTCTGCGTGTGCCGGGGGGTGCGCTCTGCGTGTGCCGGGGGGGCATGCTCTGTGTATGCCGGGGGTGCGCTCTGCGTGTGCCGGGGGGGCGCTCTGCGTGTGCAGGGGGGGCGTGCTCTGTGTGTGCCGGGGGGCGCTCTGCGTGTGCCGGGGGGTGCTCTGTGTATGCCGGGGGGGCGCTCTGTGTGTGCAGGGGGGGGCGTGCTCTGTGTGTGCCGGGGGGCGCTCTGCGTGTGCCGGGGGGTGCTCTGTGTATGCCGGGGGTGCGCTCTGCGTGTGCCGGGGGGGCGCTCTGCGTGTGCAGGGGGGGGGGCGTGCTCTGTGTGTGCCGGGGGGCGCTCTGCGTGTGCCGGGGTTAACGCGCTCTGCATGCCCTCCACTAGCTCTCCATACCTGCGTGCTGTGCGGGGCGAGGGCACCGTCTTGTGCCTGGTGGACTGGGGGGGACTGGCCCGAGCTGGGGCTCCCCCAGGGATCCAGGCCCACCCCCTTTCCCTGCAGGCTTTTGGGGCTTGGGTCCAAACGGTTCTTGGCCGTTCCCCGCCCCTGGGGTGCAGCTCCCAGCTGGTCCCCTCAGCCTGCCCCCGCCCCGTGCCAGAGAGCCAGGAACAGAGCCCAGGAGTCCGGGGATCCCCTCAGACCTCCCCCCCCAGCGCTGGGCGCTAACTGCACCATCCTCCCCAGGGACCCCGCGGCTCCCCCCTCGGGCGCCTCTCCCACTCCCCAGCCCGCTGGAGTCAGGCTCCACTATGGGCTGGCCCCCGCCCCGGCCCTAGCCTGCTGGGCCCGCCTCAAGGCCTGGCTCCGGCCGCTGTCTCCGGGGACCGGAGGGTGCCACAGGGTCCCGGCAGCACTGAGCCCCGTGGGGGACGACCCTGCCTTGGCCCCGGAGAGCTGGGGGGCTTTGCCATGTCGTGCGGGGCGACGCGCAGGCCCACGGTCAGCACCCCCGGAGGCAGAATCGGCAGCGGCTGGCATGTGCCGGGAGCAGGGGAGGCGTTCATCAGGCATACCCACCTGTCTGTCTGTCCCCGCCCACCACATCTGTCTGTCTGTCCCCGCCCACCACATCTGTCTGTCTGTCTCCGCCCACTATATCTGCTCCCACACCCTCTCCGCCCACTCCCCTCTCCCCTTACACCGTCTGCTCCCTCCCCCTCTCTGCCCACACCCTCCGCTCCTATACCCTCTCCTCCCCGTGTGCCTCCATTTCATTTGCTTTCTCAGGCCTCTCTCCATTCTCTCATCTGTCCCACCCAGCTGCCAGGTTCTCTGACATTTTGTGCACGGTGAGGAGGGGCTCCGGGCCCCCTGACGCGGAGGGGCTGCCACTTGCCGCCAGCCAGCCCTGCCCATCTGCAGCTGGCACAAGCCCGCTGCCTCCCCAGCGTAAGTAGCGGCTCTGACTGGCGCCTCGGTTGCAGAGCAGTCTGCCAGGCCAGGTGTGACTGGCGCTCACAGCTGGGCTTTGTTTCCATGGGTGGTGCACGCTGGCACATGCCTTGGTGCATATAAAATTTATTCCGCACGTGGCTGGGAAGGATTGGAGGGACCAGGGGTCCCATTTCGTTGCTGCCCGATTTCCAAGCTCGGGTTCCTTGGCTCACGAGGGCGGGGCAGGGGACCCTACTGGTAACCACCTGCCTCCAGGCCCGGGGCCTCCTCCCAGTCCACACCCGCTGGCGTTTCCCTTTCCCCGAGCCCGGGGGGGCAGAGCTGAGCTGCTCTCTGCCCGCTGGCCGGCTTAGCCCCGTGCTGCCCCGGCCCAGCACCTCCCGCCTCTCCCGAGGGCAGCGTTTGCCTTCCTGACCGGCGTCGTCCCCTTGGGCTGGCCGGCCCGGGGCCCAGCCTGCCAGGCGCGGGCGGGCGCCGCAAAGCGAGCAGGCTGGCGGGTCCCCATCCCGCGGGCCCGGCTGCAGGGCTCAGACCGGACGCTGGTTCTTGGCTGCCTGCCCCCGAGGAGCCACAAGCCAGCTCGGGGGGGAGTCCCCGCGGCGCTCCCACCGCTCCAGGCGCCTCTGCGTCCCCGTCCCTGCCCTGCCGCCTCACCCCCCTCTCTGTCCCACCCCAGCCACCAAGTTCGCTGACATTTTAAGCTCGGTGAGGAAGGGCCCCGGGCCCCTGGACGCTGAGGGGCCGCGGCCTGCCCCGAGCCAGCCCTGCCCGTCTCCAGGCGCGGCGACCCCTCTTGCTCCCCAGCGTAAGTAGGGCGTCGGGGGCTGGGCTCGGTTTCTCCCCGCCGCCGGGGGCCGTCGCCTGGCGGGGGCAGCAGCGGGACCGGGGCACGGCTGCCCCTTGGCTGGCTTCTGGGGGCAGCGGCCGGAGCTGGTGCCCACGTGGGACGCGCCTGCCCGTGGGTCCTAGGGCAAGTCGAGAGCTTTCAGCCGCCTGCCCTGCCGGAGCCCTTTGGCCCCACCTGCGTGTGCTGCGCCCCAGGGCCCGCGGGGCTTCGGGAGCCGTGCTGGGGGGAGACGCTGCCCGAGGGCCCCGCCCCCCAGTGCGGCCAGGCCCAGAGCCGGGTGTGGGGGGCCCAGGCCGGCTGAATCCTGCCCAGCCCCTCGGCTCCATGCGTTTCTCCCCCTCTCCCTGCCAGCCGCCGGGCTCTCTGAGCTTCTGAACTCGGTGAGGAGGGGCGCTGGGCCCCCGGCCGCCAGCCCGCCCGGCCCACCTGCCGCTCTCACCAGCCCCCTGACTCCCCAGCGTAAGTAGCAGGGCGGGGGGCAGGGGGTCTGCAGCTGGCCCGGAGCCCGAACCGGCCAGGGGGCTGGCACGGAAGCACTGGGAGCAGAGCGAGGACATCAGAGGGGGCTTCAGGTCGGGCGGGATGGGCACCGCGGAGGGGGGGCCCTGGGCCGGGCTGGCAGGGGCTGCGGGGGGGCGGGATGGGCACCGCGGAGGGGGGGCCCTGGGCCGGGCTGGCAGGGGCTGCGGGGGGGCGGGATGGGCACCGCGGAGGGGGGGCCCTGGGCCGGGCTGGCAGGGGCTGCGGGGGGGCAGGATGGGCACCGCGGAGGGGGGGCCCTGGGCCGGGCTGGTAGGGGCTGCGTGGGGGTGGGAGGGGCACTGTGGGGGGCCCCTGGGCCAGGCTGGCAGGGGTTGCGGGGGGGGCGGGAGGAGCACTGTGGGGGGGCCCTGGGCCAGGCTGGCAGGGGTTGTGTGGGAGCGGGAGGGGCACTGTGGGGGGGCCCCTGGGCCGGGCTGGCAGGGGTTGCGGGGGGGGGGGCCCTGGGCCGGGCTGGCAGGGGCTGCGGGGGAGAGCGGGAGGGGCACTGCGGAGGGGGGGGCCCTGGGCCGGGCTGGCAGGGGTTGCGGGGGGGCGGGAGGGGCACTGCGGAGGGGGGGGCACTGGGCCGGGCTGGCAGGGGTTGCGGGGGGGTGGGAGGGGCACTGTGGAGGCGGGGCCCTGGGCCGGGCTGGCAGGGGCTGCGGGGGGGGGGGGACGGGAGGGGCACTGTGGAGGGGGGGCCCTGGGCCGGGCTGGCAGGGGCTGCGTGGGGGCGGGAGGGGCCCTGTGGAGGGGGGGCCCTGGGCCGGGCTGGCAGGGGCTGCGGGGGGGCGGGAGGGGCCCTGTGGAGGGGGGGCCCTGGGCCGGGCTGGCAGGGGCTGCGGGGGGGCGGGAGGGGCACAGTACAGCTGCCTTGGCACAGGCGTATGCCGGAGGAAGGGGAGCTGCGGAAAGGGGGGGGGCTGAGCGCCGGGGGCTGGGCCCCGTCGCTGCGGCGGGAGACTCAGGTGTCCTGGCCCAGGTGCCCCGGCGGATCGGTTACCGGGCTGGATGACAGCTGGGGCGCCGGCGTGGGGAATGGGAGCTGCCGGGCCGGGGGTGGGGAGCTGAGCGGGGCGGGGGTCTGCGTGGCGCAGGCATGACCAGCAGGCTCAGCGGTAAGGGGCCGGGGAGGGGGCAGCCCGGGCGGGGGGGCTGGGGCTTGGGGCCGGCCGGTCCCTCCCGCGGGGCAGGGCTGAGGGTCTGGCCTTGCAGGGTGGAATTGGGGGTGGGGGGTTTGCACTGGAGTGACCTGGCCCCTCGCGTCCAGTCGGCCCGGGTGCGGCATGTTCCACGTGGTGCTGAGCGGGGGGGGGGGCCGTGTGGTGCTGAGTGGGGGAGGGGCTGTGTGGCACTGAGCCATGGGGGGGCATGTGATGCTGAGGAGGGGCGTGTGGTGCGTGTGGGGACACGTGGCACTGAGCGGGGGGCAGGGCGCGCTGAGCGGGGGCCACATGGCACTGAAGAGGGGCATGTGGTGCTGAGCAGGGGGCAGGGTGCGCTGAGCGGGGGGCATATGGTGCTGGAAGGGCATGTGGTGCTGAGGGGGGGCCACGTGGTGCTGAGCAGGGGGCACGTGGCACTGGGGGGGGACATGGCACTGGGGGGCCACGTGGTGCTGAGTGGGGGGCAGGGTGCGCTGAGCAGGGGCCACGTGGCACAGGGGGGCAGGGCGCAGTGCCACTGGCAATGGGGGCAGAGGTGCAGGGTGGCTGCGGGGGGGAAGGCTCTTGTGCCAAGGGGCCGGTGCCAGAGCGGGGGAGGGAGCAGGGGTTGCCGGAGGCAGCAGAGCAGTAGCCAGGGAGTGAGCAGCAGCCCCATAGGCAGGGAGGGAGGAGGAGTGGGGATTCATCAGTGGGGCTGTGGCCCCCAGCCAAGCCTGCAGGCGATGGAGGGGGAGCCTGCCAGGCAAAGCGGGGGAGGGGCTTGCCCCCGGGACGCCCCTTCTGGGCCAGGAGGAGGGGTAAGCTCCTGCTGGATTTGCCCCCGGGCGCTGCTCACACACAGCCCCCGGCTCCACTGGGCATGGCGGCCACGGGAGGTTTGCTTAACCCCTTGTGACAAGTTGTTCTCAAGCCCTTCTCGAAATCAGCGGGGTGGCCCCATGCAGAGCCGGAGGGCCCGGCTCCGGCAGCTGCTGGCAATGGGCGCGATCCTGGGGACACGCTCCTGGGAAGAGCCTTTGGAAAGACCTGGCTTGTTTCTCTTTGCGGGGTGACAAATCGGAGGGGGGGGGGCTAAAAGCATCTCAGACCCTGCGAGCTGGAGCCGGGGGGTCTGTTCCCGTCTCAAAGCACAAGGAGACGGTGACATTCGGGGACACTGAAGTGCACGGCCGAGAAAGGGCGATGCCTTGTCTCGCGGCCGGCGGAACTCCCTGCCACTGGACGTGAGCGAGGCCAAGAACGAGTCAAAGGGGCTCGTGTGGATCGCAAGACTAGCCAGAATTAGCACACCCCAGCCTCGGCAGGACTTGCGGGAGACCGAGGCGGGCCATGGGTTGCCCCCCCCCCCCGCCATGGCTGGACCCCCGGGCCTTGCCCATGCGGTGACTCAGCGGAGGGCACGCTCAGAGCCGGGAGCAGATGTCGCCCACATGCAGAGGCCCTGGCCGGGCAGCGAGAGGACGGGGAACTGGGGGTGACACTGGGACAGCCCCCCCACTGGATGGACGTGTCTCTGGGCCTGCATCTGCCCTCTCCAGGGGGGACTTGATAGCAGCCTTCAACTTCCTGAAGGGAGGTTCCAAAGAGGATGGAGAGAGGCTGTTCTCAGTAGTGACAGATGCAGAACAAGGAGCAATGGGCTTAAGTTGTGGTGGGAGAGGTCCAGGTTGGATATTAGGAAAAACTATTTTACTAGGAGGGAGGAGAAACACTGGGCTGGGTTCCCTAGGGAAGTAGTGGAGTCTCCATCCCTAGAGGTGTTTAAGTCTCGGCTTGACAAAGCCCTGGCCGGGTTGATTTAGATGGGATTGGTCCTGCCTAGAGCGGGGGGCTGGACTTGACCTTCTGAGGTCTCTTCCAGCTCTATGATTCTATGATAAGGGGATGGTTGGATGAAATAACATGATCTTGGTATCTAATTGACCATTCATTATCAGTGGGAAATAGGTCAATGGAGGGATGATAGGAGTTGCTATAGGGAACTTTCTGGGTGTCTGGCTGGTGAGTCTTGCCCACATGCTCAGGTTTAGCTGATCGCCATATTTGGGGTCGGGAAGGAATTTTCCTCCAGGGTAGATTGGCAGAGGCCCTGGAGGTTTTTCGCCTTCCTCTGTAGCATGGGGCACAGATCACAGCTGGAGGATTCTCTGCATCTTGGGGTCTTCAAAGTATTTGAAGGCTTCAATATCTGAGACATAGGTGAGAGGATTATTCTAGGAGGGGTGGGCGAGATTCTGTGGCCTGCACTGTGCAGGGGGTCAGACTAGATGATCATAATGGTCCCTTCTGACCTTAAAGTCTATGAGTCTATGAGTCTCCCGTCCCGCGGCGGCTGGGCGCGGTGTCAGGCCGGGGCCGCGCCCTGTGCCCCCTCCCCGGAGCGCGGCTCTGTCCTGCTGCCAGGCCTGGGAAGGGAGGGGGTCCCAGCAGGGCCGGGCAGGCAAGGGAGGGTTTCCAAGGAGCCAGCCGTGGCAGGGAGCGGAGGCGCAGCCGCATAATGTATGGAGACCGGGCTAAGCGGGTCACTGGGCTTCTCCCCGCCCCCGGGCCGGCTTCGCACGGGCGGCAGCAGGCGATGGGTGTCACTGGGCTGTGGCCCCCGGCTGGCCATGGGGCAGGGGAGGGTTGTGGGGCTGGGCCTGGTGGGTGAGGGGAAGGGGCTCCGCCTGGCTGGGTTTTCAGGACATGCTGCTCTGGGGGGAGGTGCCAGGTTGCCCCGGTGGCAGAAGCCCTGGGGGGTGAAAACACAAGGCGCTGCCCAGGTGGTGCCAGAGCGGGCTCCCCCCCAGCCCCACAGAAGGGGGCTTGTGTGCTGGGCTCTGCCCCGGGGCTGTGGGTCGCTGTGAGCAGGGCGCAGGCTGCCCCCAGGGCCCACCCTCTCTGACGCGCCCGCTCTCTGCCCGGCAGCCCGCAAGCAGGAAATCATCAAGATCACGGAGCAGCTGATCGAGGCCGTGAACAACGGGGACTTCGAGGCCTACGCGTGAGTCCCGGGGCGAAGTGGCGGCGGGCGCGGGGCTCTGCCGAGGCTGCCACAGGGACAGAGGGGCCAGCCTGGCTCGGGCGCTGTGCCCACAGCCGGGCGGGGCCTCGGGGACTCAGCCTGCAGGAGGGAGACGGGCACTGACGCTGGCCCTGCGGGGCCACTAGCCTCCTTCCGGACCAGCTTTGGGAGGCAGTGCCAGCCACGGGGCCGTGGGCTCTCGAAGGGGGGGGACGTGGCTAGGCCTCCTGCCCGGCCTCTCATCACCTCGCCCGCCCCTTCTAGGAAGATCTGCGACCCCGGCCTGACCTCGTTTGAACCCGAAGCCCTGGGCAACCTGGTCGAGGGGATGGATTTCCACAGATTCTACTTCGAAAACTGTGAGTGAGGCCACTGCCCCAGGCACCCAGCGGCCCAGCCAGCTGGCCCCGCGTGGCACCCAAGGTCACAGGGGTGGCCCAGCGTGGCACCCAAGGTCACAGGGGTCGGCCCAGCGTGGCACCCAAGGTCACAGGGGCGGCCCAGCGTGGCACCCAAGGTCACAGGGGTCGGCCCAGCGTGGCACCCAAGGTCACAGGGATCGGCACAGCGTGGCACCCAGGGTCACAGGGTCGGCCCAGCGTGGCACCCAAGGTCACAGGGGTCGGCCCAGCGTGGCACCCAAGGTCACAGGGGTCGGCACAGCGTGGCACCCAGGGTCACAGGGGCGGCCCAGCGTGGCACCCAAGGTCACAGGGGTTGGCCCAGCGTGGCACCCAGGGTTACAGGGGCGGCCCAGCGTGGCACCCATGGTCACAGGGGTCGGCACAGCGTGGCACCCAGGGTCACAGGGGCGGCACAGCGTGGCACCCAAGGTCACAGGGGTTGGCCCAGCGTGGCACCCAGGGTTACAGGGGTGGCCCAGTGTGGCACCCAGGGTTACAGGGGTGGCCCAGCGTGGCACCCAAAGTCACAGGGGTCAGCCCAGCGTGGCACCCAAGGTCACAGGGGTCAGCCCAGCGTGGCACCCAGGGTCAGATGGGTCGGCCCAGCACAGTGGTTAAAGTCCTGCCTACCAACACCCAGGTTACATCTGTCAGCCCAGCACAAGGCCAGGGACCCTGCTGGCTCACCCAGCTCCACGTCCAGGCTCCTCCCTGGGCCACGGCTCAGAGCAAGACGCCTCTCACGACCCCTCACCCCAGGGCTCCCACCCAGTAGGGCTCACCGCAGCTCTGCCCCCAAAGCCCACCTCCCCCTGCTACCCCCCGAGAGCGTCCCCGGCTCAGGGCGGCAGCGCCCGGCTCACAGCAGCTCTCTGCCCCACAGTGCTAGCCAAAAACAACAAGCCCATCCACACGACCATCCTGAACCCCCACGTGCACGTGATCGGGGAGGACGCGGCCTGCATTGCCTACATCCGCCTGACGCAGTACATGGACGGGCAGGGCCGGCCCCGCACCAGCCAGTCCGAGGAGACCCGCGTCTGGCACCGCCGTGACGGCAAGTGGCAGAACGTGCACTTCCACTGCTCGGGGGCGCCCGTAGCACCGCTGCAGTGAAGGTAAGTCCCGCCCCCTCTGGCGCCGCCCACCCCCTCTGGCGCTGCCCAACCCTTCTGGCGCTGCCCAACCCCTCAGGCACCTCCCACCCCCTCTGGCGCCGCCCACCCCCTCTGGCGCCACCCACCCCCTCTGGCGCTGCCCAACCCCTCTGGCGCTGCCCAACCCTTCTGGCGCTGCCCAACCCCTCAGGCACCTCCCAACTCCTCTGGCCCCGCGCACCCCCTCTGGTGCCTCCCACCCCCTCTGGCGCTGCCCAACCCCTCTGGCGCCGCCCACCCCCTCTGGCGCCGCCCACCCCCTCTGCTGCCTCCCACCCCCTCTGGCGCTGCCCAACCCCTCAGGCACCTCCCAGCTCCTCTGGCCCCGCCCACCCCCTCTGGCACCACCCACCCCCTCTGGTGCCTCCCACCCCCTCTGGCGCTGCCTAACCCCTCAGGCACCTCCCAGTTCCTCTGGCCCCGCCCAACCCTTCTGGCGCTGCCCACCCGCTCTGGCGCCGCCCACCCCCTCAGGCACCTCCCAGCTCCTCTGGCGCCTCCCACCCCTCTTCTGCCCCCACCCCCTGGGCGCCAATCCAGGGAGGGTGAGATCGGAGCTGGAACCTCCCTCACTGGAGAAGACGGACCCACGCCCACGCCCTGCTGCACACCCGCTACTGGGGCTGTCAGAACCAGCCCCCTCAGGCCCCTTGCCTCTGGCTGGCAGTGCCACTGCTAGGGCTCCCTGGCTGTGGGGGGAGGAAGCCCCTCGGCCCCGCCCCCAGTCCTGCCCCTTCTTCCCAGGCCCCGCCCCTCAGCACCACAGTGGGGAGGATGGGGAATGTGGGTGCACGGAGAGGGCGGGGGTGGGAGGGGCGTGTCCTGGCTGGCAGGCCTAGCAGACCGGCTGCCCCTGCAGGGACCCGTGTGTCCGGGGCTGGAGGAGCGGCCCAGGCTGCGCTGTATGACCAGGCTCTGCTGGGGGAGCCGTCGGCTAGGAAAGCGCGAAAACCTCCCCTCTGGCCTGACCCAGTGCTAGGCCAGATGTGGCTGTGGCTCGGCGGCCAGCAGGGGGCGTGGCTCTGCCGGCAGCGTGGCTCCTGGCGCCACGGCTCGGCGGGGGGCTGCCCTCTGCGGGCCGGCCCAGCCACGGGCCACGTGTGTCCGTGTCTTGCAGCGCGAGCCCGGGGGCTGCCCCAGCCACGGCCTGTGCGTTTATGTCTTGCAGAGCGACCGCTGGCTGATTTGGTTCCATCCCGAAGGAGACGGTGATTTGCGCTGAGCCGCTAGCCGGGAGCAGCGGTGCCAAGCACGCGCCCGCATGCACGTGTCCCCTCCCCCGCCCGTTTCCAGTGCCTGTGTTTGCAGAAAAAAACCAACAAAAAAAGCCAACAAAAAAAAAAAACCAAACCAAACCACCAAGCGCCCCGCGCCCAGCCCGGCCGCGCCTCCTCCAGCCCCGCCCCCGTGTCCGTCCCGCCAGGTGAGCAGGTGTTGCGATGAAAACGTCCCGACTCCGACCCAACCCTCCTTCCGAGGCCCCGCGCCCGCCCCGCCCCGAGCGGCGCCGCGCCGAGGCCACTTGCATTCTCTGTCGAAGCATGGACCTTCCCGTGGTCGTGTCCCGTGGTCGTGTTTGCGCTTGGACATCTGTGACCTGTTTTTCGAACCGCTCCTTCGGCGGCGGACTCTGCTCCCGAGCGCTCGGGCTCCCCCGGACCTTCCCCTTCTAGTTGTGCTTGTGGATTGTTCTGATGACGATGACGATGATATTACTATTCTTTGGACGCCTCTTTCGTCTCTTCTTTGGCGGGGTTGGCGCTGGAGCCGTGGCCTCCCCCCCCCCCACCGGCCAGGGGCTGGCTTGCCCCACGCCGCACGGGGTGGACAGCGTGAAGGGGAGGAAGCTGCATTCTTGCAAGGGTCAGCGCTCGTGAGAGGATCCCGCTCCCCAGCCCCCTCGGCCAGGGCTGCTGGTGGTGGCGTGGCTGAGCCAGGATCCGCGCGGGGCCTGGGCTGGCGGAGCGGGCAGGCCTGGCGCAGGGGGGACATGCCTCTCGTGGCAAGGGCTGGATTTCCTGAGGCTGGGCAGGGCGAGCTGAGAGCAGGAGGGCGAATCCTGCTAGTGCCCCAGGGTCCCCAGAGAATCCCCCCTCCGCTCAGGCCTCGGTCACAGGGAGCGCTGGGACGGTTCCTCGGAGGGGAGAGGAAATCGAACGGATCAGAGCAGAGCCGGCTCTGCCAGGGCTCGGCGGGATGGGCAGCGGCACGCCCCGAGCGCAGCGTGTGCAGGGCCCAAGCTGGCCGACTGGACGCCTCGGAGGAGCCAGTCGGATCCCCCCGCGCAAGGGCCGAGCCACGATTCCAAGTTCCCGCGGCGCCCACAGGGGCGTGGGGCGGGGCTGGGGCACGTCCCCTCCCTGCCCTGTCCATGGGCGCCTGCTCAGGGAGACGGTGCCCCCCCAAACAGCTCAGCCCCTTGTCCCTGGGACGGTTGGCCGGCCCCTCAGCCAGGGCGGGCCAAGTCACAGCTGGGGATGGGATGCTGAACGGGCACAAGGGGCACACGGTGGCTTCACCCCCTGGCCAGCGCCTGAGCTCTGCTCTGAGCAGCCCCTCGGCCGGTCCCGTTTGCTGCCATGGCTGCCTCCTGTCCGTGGGCGTGTGGTGGGGGCCCGCCAGGCCCAGGGGCCACGGCAGCACTGCGAGTGCTCTGGGGCTGGTCCAGGGGGCTGTTGGCAAAGGCCTGGGCGCTCTGGCCTTCGGGGTCGGGCTGGGGGAAGTGGCTGGCGTCACCCAGGTTGTGGGCTCGTGCGTGGAGCCCGGCAGCCTCCCTCCCAGCGGGCAGCGTCGGGGGCCGGGCACGTGCCCAGGGAGCCAGCGGCAAGGGGCCACCAATGGGGAAACCTGCCCCCTTAGCCCAGGCCTTCCCGTCGGCCGGGGTGAGGGAACTAGGCCTGCTCCTGGCTGACCTGCCAATGCCGCGAAGGGGGCTCCCTCCCTTCCCCCCACATTCAACCCCCACCCACCCTGGGAGCCACCCGCCAGCCCGCATGGGCTAAGGGAGGGGGTGTGGGGCCTTGCGTGGACTGGGGGATACTGCCTGTGCCAGGGGGGTGGGTTCGAGTCCAACACGGCTGCCCCGGGGATGGAGCTGGCTCCCCTGTTCGGAAGGCAGGCGAGGGGGGCTGGGTTCACAGCATCCCCCCAGCCACAAGCCTCCAGTGTGGGGGACGAGCTGGCGGCTCCGGCTACTGGCAAAGAGCAGACGTCCCCCAGCCCTGGTCGCTGGTGCAGAGCGGCCGGGACAGGAGGGGCCAGCTGCTCAGAGACTCCCCGGGCTCCCGGGCAGGGCTAGTGCCGGCGAGGGGCTCGGCTCGGCGGGGGCTGCACGGGGCACGGCCGAAGGGCCCAGGTGGCTCAGCAGAGAGCAGGCCCTGCATGGAGCCCATGGCTCCAGGGCACGAGTACCAGGGGCCTGCACCTCACCTCCTGCCCCTCTCCCGCTGGGGGCACTGGGGCTGCCGGGGGAAGGGGGAGCCCCGGAGCACTGAGCTCAGACCAGGAGCAATGGCCCTGGCTGGAGCCGCCTCCGCAGGGCCAGCTGGGGAGCTGGGCTGGGCTCTGCAGGCGGGAGCAGAGGTTCTGCGGGGGCCCTGGGCGGTGTAGAGCCCTGCCCTTGGGCCCGGGCGGGACATCAGCATTGGCAGCCCCAGCACCGCAGCAGGGCACGCCGGCCACACAAGGCTGCTGCAGCCTGCGAGGGGGGGGGGGGGGATTGCTAGTGGGTGGGGCTGGCACCGCGGGGGCTGAGTGCCGGGGGGGGGGGGGCGGGATTGCTAGTGGGTGGGGCTGGCACCGCGGGGGCTGAGTGCCGGGGGGGGGGCGGGATTGCTAGTGGGTGGGGCTGGCACCACGGGGGCTGAGTGCGGGGGGGGGGGGGCGGGATTGCTAGTGGGTGGGGCTGGCACCGCGGGGGCTGAGTGCGGGGGGGGGGCGGGATTGCTAGTGGGTGGGGCTGGCACCGCGGGGGCTGAGTGCCGGGGGGGGGGCGCGATTGCTAGTGGGTGGGGCTGGCACCGCGGGGGCTGAGTGCCGGGGGGGGCGGGATTGCTAGTGGGTGGGGCTGGCACCGCGGGGGCTGAGTGCCGGGGGGGGGGGGCGGGATTGCTAGTGGGTGGGGCTGGCACCGCGGGGGCTGAGTGCCGGGGGGGGGCGGGATTGCTAGTGGGTGGGGCTGGCACCACGGGGGCTGAGTGCGGGGGGGGGGGCGGGATTGCTAGTGGGTGGGGCTGGCACCGCGGGGGCTGAGTGCGGGGGGGGGGCGGGATTGCTAGTGGGTGGGGCTGGCACCGCGGGGGGGGGGCGCGATTGCTAGTGGGTGGGGCTGGCACCGCGGGGGCTGAGTGCCGGGGGGGGCGGGATTGCTAGTGGGTGGGGCTGGCACCGCGAGGGCTGAGTGCCGGGGGGGGCGGATTGCTAGTGGGTGGGGCTGGCACTGCGGGGGCTGAGTGCCGGGGGGGGGCGGATTGCTAGTGGGTGGGGCTGGCACCGCGGGGGCTGAGTGCCGGGGGGGGCGGATTGCTAGTGGGTGGGGCTGGCACTGCGGGGGCTGAGTGCCGGGGGGGGCGGATTGCTAGTGGGTGGGGCTGGCACCGCGGGGGCTGAGTGCCGGGGGGGGGGGCGGGATTGCTAGTGGGTGGGGCTGGCACTGCAGGGGCTGAGTGCCGGGGGGGGCGGGATTGCTAGTGGGTGGGGCTGGCACCGCGGGGGCTGAGTGCCGGGGGGGGGGCGGGATTGCTAGTGGGTGGGGCTGGCACCGCGGGGGCTGAGTGCCGGGGGGGGGGGCGGGATTGCTAGTGGGTGGGGCTGGCACCGCGGGGGCTGAGTGCCGGGGGGGGGGGGCGGGATTGCTAGTGGGTGGGGCTGGCACCGCGGGGGCTGAGTGCCGGGGGGGGGGGGGCGGGATTGCTAGTGGGTGGGGCTGGCACCGCGGGGGCTGAGTGCCGGGGGGGGGGCGGATTGCTAGTGGGTGGGGCTGGCACCGCGGGGGGGGGGGGGCGCCTCCGCAGAGTGAGGACAGAGCCGACAGAGCAATGGCAATGCGTTCTAGGGTCGCGCCTGGGGACCCCGTGGTGTTGTACAGTCTTGCCCAGGGACCCCAGCATGGCCCAGGCCTGCATGGTACAAGGGGGTGCGCATTATTAGGTATATTATGGTTCGTGTGTGTGTGTGTGGGGGGGGTGAGTGACATGGTCCGGATCCTTATGGTGCGACGCACTGTCCACTGGTAGGTGTATTACAGGCGTTAGGAGGGGAGAAGGGAGCCAGGTGCCTAAACCCAAGGCTGTGGTGTCAGGTGCTCATTTATTAGGAGTATTACAGTAGCATGGTGCCAGGCACTGTTATTAGGAGTATTACGGTGCCCTGGTGCCAGGTACAGAACAGGGAGTTTACACCTGACATCGGTTTTGCAAAACAACCCCCCACCCCCCACAAAACTGCTCCTGAGACGTGTTTGCGTGTCCCTGCGCCCGGCCACGCGGCTCAGCCGCTCGAGAGGGTGCAGGGCCTGGTGGGCTGAGTGCCAGGCAGGCCCAGGCGGTAAATGCTGCCAGGACAGAGCCTGGGCCCAGGACCCAGTGTGGGAATGACATGGGCTGGGGGGGGGGCAGGAGGGAGCTGGTGGTGTGGCTGGGCAGGGAGTGACAGAGGGCAGGTGGGCAGGGCAGGAGGGGGCGGGGCAGAAGTGAAGGAGGCTCTTGCCCCAGCTGCCTGTGCTGAGGTCCCACCCCAGGGACTTGGCCGGGTGGGCTCAGCCTGGACAGCGCAGGCACCGTAGCCTGCATGAGCCCTGGGGCAGGCGAACCCCCCTGGTCAAGAGCCTGGGCATTAGCCCCACGGTGGGCACTGAGCCAGGCACGGGCAGGCGAGCGGGGGGCGCTGGGTCCCGGTGGGCGAGCTGGCTGACCCCAGAGAGCTGGCATCGCTGGGCAGGCTGGGGCAGGGCTGCAGTGCCAGGGCCCCTGCTGCATACAAGCCCCAGTGCAGAGGCCATGGCCCCTCCCGCCTGTCCCCACGGACCCACGCCCACCACACTGGGGCAGGAGAGCAGCTCCCTGGGCAGGCCCCTACCATCAAGGGGTGCAGAGGAGGGGAGCCCAGAGGGCCAGTGGTGTCTGTGCCAGGAACAAACGGACACCTGGAGCATCCTGCACTGCAGGGTGCTGGGACCCAGCCTGTGCCCACACCTTGGTGAGAGGGGTGCTACTCTGCGGGGGGGGGGGGGGCGTCCCTGACTGCCTGGGGCACAGAGCAGGGCCTGTGACAGGACAGGCTGAGCCAAGTACCGGGCTGGGGCACAGAACATGGGGGGAGGGGGCCAGACCCACACGACCACCCCCTCCAAACCTACAGGAGCCCTCGCCCGCCTGCGCCTGCAGGCACCAGCCACCGCCCTAGGGGGGTTCAGAGGCCTGGGGCTTCCCCCATGGCTTGTGCACCAAACCGGGGCGGGGCGGGGAGGGGGAGAGCACTGCAGCTTGTCCCAACCTGCCAGGGGGGAGGGGGCTGCCAGAGGATCTGCTGCCACCCATCCGGGAGCCGCCCTCTGGCAAAGCTGCTGGCCCAGCTGAGCGCCCCACCCGCCCTGCTCCAGGCCACTTGCTAGCTCTTCCCAGGCCAGGTCAGGCTCCTTTCGGGGCGGGGGGGTTTTGGGAAATTGCTCATCAATGCAAAAAGCCAAAGGGCTGCTGGGAAATGCCCTGGGGCCCCTGAGCTCTGCTTCAGCCCCTCACCGCAGCATCTGGCCCCTGCTGCATACAAACCCCAGGGCAGCCCAGTGCAGAAGCCATGGCCCCTCCCGCCTGTCTCGCCCCATGCGTGTTGGGAGTGGGCACCGTGGACCCACCCCCACCAAGCTGGGGCAGGAGAGCAGCTCCCTGGGCAGGCCCCTACCATCAAAGGGTGCAGAGGAAGGGGGCCCAGGGCAGGAGTGACCCGCAGGGAGGGGCAGGGTCTCTAAGGGCTAGCAGGAGGGGCCTGGCACCTGGCAGAGCCAGCAGCTCACTGCAAGTGCTCCTCCAACAGGGCAGCACTCACCATCCCCAGGGCCGGCCTCACCGTGAGCCAGACTGGGGGGGCACCCCTAGGACCCAGAGAATCAAGACCTTTCGAAGTCTTGGCCCAAGAGGAGGCGTCATTCGCGCTCCCCACCTCAGGTGCCAGAATGTTGTGGGCCAACCCTGAGCACCCCCCCCAGCTGCTGTCCAAGTAGTGCCTGGCGCCAGGCCTGGGGAGGGAGCAGACTCCGGGGCCAAGGAGCCCTGTTGCCCCCGTGCTCAGGCTGCTTAAGGCCCAGAGGCAGCTGGGCCAGAGCTTGCCCCTCGAAGCAGCAAGGGGCTGCAGCTGCCTGGGCCCTGTGGGAATTCCCCCCCCCCCCCCCCCCCCCCGACCAGCTGTGGCTCCACCCTGGCAGAGGCATCCACTGCTCCCCCCCCTCGCACAAGAGAGATGCTGCTGCCCTGCAGGGGGCTGAGAGCAGCCAGCCCGTGGCAGGAGGGCAGAGGGAGGGGGCGGGAGACCCAAGCCGACTTTAGCCCAGGGGCAGGCCAGCTGCAGCACAGAGAAGTCAGGCAACGTTTATTCAGCCACACACCCACGACCGAAGCTTGGCCATTGGACACAGGAGGAGTGGCGGGGCACGGAGCCAGCGGGGCCCCCACATCGCAGCTGGGAGCCAGGCATCTTCCCTCTCTTCCTCCCACAGGCTCCCGCCTGCCAGCTCCCGCCCCAGGAGCCAGGCGCGAGGGGGAGGCGATGGCAGGGGGCTGGGACCAGGGCCAGGAGACAGCTCGGCCAGCCCACGAGTACAGGCCGTGCTACGCAGGTTCCGTGGGGGGGGAAGCTAAGCAGGGAACCCCCCAGGAGAGGTCGGCTCTGCCATCCCCGGGTCTCTTGCCAGCAGCCCCCAGACCCCGTGTGCCCAAGCCGTGGCCTTCGCCCCGCTCCTAGCCTGGAAGCACGACCCAGCCTTGCCGCCAGCCTCCTGCCCCACCCCAGCCGGGCAAGGGGGGACAGAGCATCGCAGGGCACCGCACCGCTGGCTTTGCTGGGGGCCCAAAGCAGAGACTCCGCAGGAGGGCTCGGTGGCCCAGGAGCGGTGTCCACATGCCGGCAAAGCCCCATGGCCCGTGCTGGAATCCCCGCGCGCCGCACAGGGGCATGCCCCGCGGACAGGCATTCAGTGCCCCCCCCACTGGAGCCAGGCATCCTACTGCCACGTCCTCCACAGGGAGCTGGTGGCCAGCCTCTGCCTCGTCTCCCTGCGCTCCCCTTCCACAGCCCCGCCCCGCCCCGAAGCAAGTCAGGCCCAGCGCAGGAGGAAACGGGACGTGAATAGCGCGTGCGAGTGAGTATCCCACCGCCAGCTGGGCAGCCCGCACAGCAGGGGGATCAGCGACCCTGCCCTGGTGAGAGGGCAGCGCCCAGGGCTGAGTAGGCCCCTGGGGCGGGGAGGCCACAGAGCCCGGGAGGGGCTGGGCCTGGGCCTGGCACTAAACAAGGGGGATGCTGCTCTGGGGCTCTCTGTGCTCTCTGATCCCCTGCGGCAGGCTCACTGGCTCCTACCCTGCACACGGCGAGTAACCGGCTCCTTCTGGCCACCAAGACCCCAGTCAAAGCGCCGCCCCCCGCCAGCAGCAAGGCCACTTCCCAGACCTGCCCCCAAAGCTCCTCAGTGTAAAATCCCATTTAACAAGTTAACCGGGGGGAGGGGGGACTCTCCAGTGCAGCACCCGCCGGCCAGGCTGGGAAGGGGGCTGCACCAGCAAGGCTGCGCCCCCAGCACCTTCACCAAGCAGGAGCATCCACCTGCCCACGTCTGCAGAGGCTGCCCCAACCCCCACTGGGTATTTACCAGTGAACTGGTTAACCCTCACCCCTCCTTCGCTCCCACCACGTCTGGAAAGCATTCCCACCCTGCCTCAGAGTGGCACAGGCCCCGTGGCAGCCGGGAACGGGCTGAGCTCTGCCCAGGTGCACCAAAAGGGAAGCGCCCAGTCCCCCTCTGGCCGTGGGGATGAAGGGGCCCGCGCCCAGGCAGTGGCACTGCCCGGACGGTTCCAGGAGAGCCCCGCGAGCGTCCTGCTGTGCCCCGCGCCGTCCGCAGGTCTCTGGAGAGGAGAGGACGAGTCCCAGGCCAGGCCAGTGCCACGTCAAAGCAACACGCCCTGCGGGGCCGGCTGTCTCTTCAACCCCCGGGGCAGCCAGCAGGAGGGCTGGCCTGGCTGCCTTGCCGAGGGTGGCCCCGAGTGCTGACAAACCTGGCTCAGCCCCACCCCCCGCAGCAGTGCAGCCCCCGGCGGGCTCCGTTCCTCCCAGGTGCTCTGAAGGGCTGAGCGGGAGCAGCGGGCGCCGCTGGCTGGGTCACATGATCTCGCAGCATGAGTTCTGCTTCCGCGCCTGGAAAGGAAAGAGGCGTCAGAGGGCCCCAGATGGGCCCAGCCGTGTCCTGGGCTCAGCTCTGCCCACGAGCCCACGGTTCTCCCAACGGCCAGCGGGGGCGCCTGCCGCTGACAGCACGGCCATGGCCTGCTCCGGTACAGCTCCGGGAGGGGACGCCCATGGCTCCTGCCCTCCACGGGCGCTGGGACATGCTAGCTGAGGGCACAGCTGCCAGGCCACGGCTTTACAGGGGGCACGGACATGAGGCAGGCAGCACCCTCCACTCCGAGTCCCCGCCCCCCACGCCAGGGAACTGCCCTCCCGGCCCACAGCACCTCTGCAATGCACCGCGGCTGCCCTGGGCCGGGCACTGGGACAGTGCCCGCCAGCAGCTCAGACGCCCACTCACACACCAGGCTCACTCAGGGCCCTTGCTCCAGCTAGTGGCTGGGCTTTGGTGGTGGTGGCCAGGCCTGGCCCTTTGCCCTCCCTCCCCCACGTACCGTTTTGTAGAAGTGCTTCGAGTGCAGCCCCAGCACCTCCGACTTGGCCACCAAGTCGTCCAGCTTCTCCCCGCGCTCCAGCAGAGACTCCATGGTGTTGTGCTGCGGAGAGACCCCACAACCCCGGCCAGCTGCTGTTACGGCAGCAGAGCCAAGCAGCTTTGCTTTGCCCCAGCTTAGCGACTGGTGCCCATCCCCAGAGCCCTCGGGGCTGCCCTCGCCAGCTTGCACTCAGGACACAGGCAGAGCCGTGTCAGGCCAGGGCTGGCCCAAGGAAATCCACCGTCAGTAGCACAGGAGGCCTCACATCAGTTAGTTTTATGGGCTCGAGACTCCCTGGGAGCCGGGCTTCCCCGCCTCGCTGCCGTTACGGGACGGGGAGCCCGGGCCTGGCACTTGTGACCCAGCCCGCTCTACGTCACTAGTGTCAGATTCCAGCACGTCTCTCCTTGGCTCCCCGCTCACCAAGGGATGGCTGGGAACCCGCCCGGCTCACGACAGTCTGGCTGTCCCAAGAGCGCTGGGCAGCGCGGAGCCGGGCGCAGCTGTCCTCAGGAAGGGACACAGGGAGCACGCAACAGTCCCCAGGCCCGCTCTAGGCCAGCGCCCGGTCCCACCGCACCTCCTCGCGGCCTTACCAGAATGATTTTGGTCTCGTCCAGCTCCGCTTGCACCTTCGTCATGGCATCCGCCTCCCGGGGATTCTGGGAGAGCAAGAGCACAGCACGTTACCGGGCGCCCAGCGTCGGCGGGCCCATGAGCCCAGAGGCTCTGAGCCGGAAGCGAGACTCCCCCGCCAAGCGCTCCAAGGCCTACACGGGCAGGGCCCTGGCACCGCGACAGGGCTCTGGGGAGCCCGAGGGGCGCTGGCGTTGGCCAGAGCGAAGGCTCCAGCCAAAGGCCTCGCGCACCAGCCCAGCCCTCGGAGCTGGTCTGGACAGTGCACACCCGGGTGTGAGGGAAAGATTATTCAGGGCTGCAGTGGCCGAGCGCCTGGGCGCCCCGAGACGCCGGGCAGAGCCAGGGCCCTGCTTTACAGACGGGCTACTCAAGCCCAATGAAGCCATCTGCTCCAGGTCACACCGACGCCACACTCCCCACTGGGACACCCTTCTCCTGCTGCTTCTCTGTCCCCCCCGGGGCTGGCTGCTGGGCGCGTCGTACCTGGTATTTACTCAGGTAGCCGTCCAAGGCTGCGTAGCTAATCGTCGACGGAGACCCCGAGGGCCAGTCTATGCTGCTGACCTGCCTGGAGAATTCATCCAGCACCTGCAAGGCAAAGCGGCCGTGCAGCTGAGCACCGCCTGTCCCCGCACAGACACTCACAAGGGGGCTCGTCTCCAAGGGTTGCCGTGTCCGTCCGTATGCACAAAGCCAGCCAGGAGCCCTGCGCTCCCTTAGAGGCAGAGATTTATTTGGGGATCAGCTGCCACGGGCAAAGCCCGCGGTGTGAGCAGCATCTGACGACTGGGCCTTGGCTCACAAAGCTTAGGCCCAAGTAAACGTGTGTCTGGAGAAGGCAGCGAGCTCGAGACTTGGTAAGGAAGAATCATTCCTGAACACCCTGTTCTCGGCCAGCAGAGCGAAGGGGGCGGACCCCAGCACGCCACGAAGGAACACAGGCTGGCAGCATGTCACGTGGCTCCTGAGGAGACCGTACGTCCCCTCTCCCAACAACCCCCGGGCTTCGGGGACATTCCGGACATCCTGGCATGCAACCAGCAGCAGCGACCATGGCCAAGAGCACAGGCAGAGCTCAAGCAAGTCTGTGATACGAGCCAGACGGAGCTGTGACCCCCCCGGCCCCAGTTCTGACCAAGCCTGGGCCAGATGGCAGAAAGCTTCCATGAGAACAGACCCTTTTTGCTTGGGGCCCAACCAGGCCTGACCCCAGGCTGGCCAAGGCAGAATACACAGATGCACTGCATCACCTAGCCCATGAAGACACATTAGGCCTGCACAGTTCCTGCCCCACTCACAGCCATCACCACAGGGTGAGCTTGGGACACTGGTGTCAGCAGAGTCTCAATTGCCCAAGCAGCAACAAGGGAAGCGAGTTCAGCCAAGCCCCTCCTGCCATGCACTGTCCCAGCACACAGCTGGTCTCCTGAGACCCCTGACCAGCGCCTCAGGCCTTACCTTCTCCAGCAAGGTGAAACACACGCGCGGGGGGTACTCGCTGTCTGCGATCACCACTCCTGCCAGCCGGTCATTTCGCACAAACACGTGGCAGAGGTATTCTGAGCCAAAGAGCAAGGACAAAGGGGTCACGGAGAAGTGCCCAGCGCGGCTTCTCCAAGCAGCATGCACAGCAACCCACATGTAACAGCTGGCCAGCTGTCCGGACTAGCCTGCTGCAGACCAGTCTACGGGCTGGGGGCTCATTTCGGCAGCATTTGGCTCCGAGGCAGCTAGAGGGTTTCAGTCCGAAGGCGGGAGAAGGGGATGCAACACGTCCCTCCCCGGGGGAGATGAGAGGCAGCACACAAGAGTGCCAAGCGAGTCAAAGGGCGTCCATGCCATCATGGTGCATGACAAGGAGTAGCCAAGACAGCGCGCAAAATCTAAGTTAAACAAAGGTGGGGAAGGGAGGCAACATACAACCAGGCCAGTCGAGTAGTTTAAGCTGCATGTTCCATTGGCCCTGGGGGTTAATAGCTAATGACTCCCTAGAGCACACGGTTAGTAGCTAAGGGGTAAGGGGAGCTTGGAGCAAGCAGATGTGTTGCAGGGCTAGCGGTGTGCTGGAAGAGGCCAGGAGTCTGGGGAGGCAGGCGCTAGCCGAGAAAAAAGCACAGCTCACAGGGCAGGGAGACACTATGGCAGAGCATCACAGGACTAAACCCTGGAGCACAGTGACAGGAGAAGCCAGTGGAGGGATTCGGGGGGAGGGAGCAACAGCTGCAGCCCGGGAAGATGTGGGCTGGCGAGGGGAGGCCAAGCACAGGCACTGCAAACGCACACTCGGCTCAGCCTGAGTCCACACAAGACCTGTGCTAAGGGGAGCGATGAAGCTGGTTGTCAGGCAGGTTCCTGGGTTTACTTTTCTACGTGGCGCAGCAGAAGGGCCCCCGGGCCCAGTATGAACTGTAACCAGCTAAATTTTTTGCGCACCTCCGGGCCCGGAGTTGATGCCACACCAAAGAGGCTGTTCCCAAGCACTCTAGAGGAAGGAGAGGCACGGTAACCCTTGGGTGGCAGGGCCTATCATGCCTGTGTCAGGCCAACAGGGGAGACCAGAGCTACCGGGCAGAGGAGGGGACATGACAGCAGCAGCCAGGTATGCTCAGAACATGTGGGTGTCGTAGAAATTCCTAGTCAGGCCACACTTCAGCGTGGATCTGTTGAGAGCCAGCCAGGACTCCAGACATCCATCCACCAGTGGGCATGAGGTGCTTTGCCATTTAACCAAGCAACGGAGGCCAGACACACGACTTGCACAGCTGGAGAAACGGCGCCTTCCGACTGGCTATGGAAGGAGGGGACAGCAGCCAGCAACGGATTCTCAGGAGGGGCTCACAACTGTGCTCTCTCACAAGCTGGAGAAATCGGCATTCCAGGGCGTTACCCGCCATAGTCCTGCACGATCACGGCCCTCACGTCCTCTTACCTTGCTCCTTCACGGACGCTCTGCTGCCCGGCACTGAGCGCTCTACAATCAGCTGGCTCGTGAAGGTCATGAATTCCTGCACACTGCAAACACACAGCACCGCGTTACTCGGAATGCTCTACGCCACCATCTCCTCACACCCAGCCCCATCACCACCCCGATGCCAAGAGCACAGCCCCTTCACCACCCCGATGCCAAGAGCACAGCCCCATCACCACCCCGATGCCAAGAGCACAGCCCCATCACCACCCCGATGCCAAGAGCACAGCCCCTTCACCACCCCGATGCCAAGAGCACAGCCCCTTCACCAGCAGTTGCTCAATTAGCTCCCTGCAGAGCAAGTGCTTATGGAACAAATAATGGGAAAGCCCATCAAGAGATTTCCTTCAAATCTTGCATTCCAAGTAGCATTTAAGATCCTGCCCTGGCTTCAGGGAGAACAGGGCCAACTCGCAGGAGGCTACCTACAGACCCAGCTTTGCCAATAATACAAGCTTACCCACAAGTCATTGCTGCTACCCACCCTCAGCATGAGGAACTGAAGGGTTGCAGCTCAGCTGGCCAATAATGCACCTTCACTGCCTGGCATTAAAAGGTGCGGGTGTAATTAGAAGCCTGGATTCTCATCCTGGTCTAGACTCTTAGGAACGTCACTGACCAGCCTGTGCAGCAAAAGGGGTGTGTCTCCGCAAACAGGGGCTTTTCAGCCACCTCTAAGGCTTTCTGCTTTTGTACGGTGCTTTTTCCATCAAGCCCCAGTGCCTGACAACGGTTCCCTGCAAGTCCTGCACTCGTGCAGTGGTTCCTGTTGGGAACATGGGCAGTACTTCGGTGTGATTTTAGAGTAGGCGAACTACAGGTGCAGTGGCAGGGAGAGGCCCGCTGGGCCAACCAGTCCAGCAGGAAGGACTCTACAATATCCTGTCCTTAAGCGCTGCACTGTGACACCTCTGACTGCCGAGATTCCTGTCAGTCGTTCCCAGGAGCAGTGTGAAACCATGAGCACAGGCCGGCACCGGAGTTCACAACAGAGAAACACCATATTTCAGCTAGCAGAAAACTGCTCTCCAGACAGCTGTCAGGTTTTGGAGGGCAGAGTCTTTTCCCTTTCAGCTACTGGTCTGCACGGAAGGAAGGAGTAGGATGCAGACGGTCACGCTTATCAGACATCCACCAGCCAGCCATAGGAAAGAAAGATGGTTCTTAGCGGTTCCCAACCTCTTCCAGATGGGGACCCATTTTGACAATGCAGGAAGACTTGGTGACTCAAGGCAATTCAAAAACAGAGGGAGGGAGGAAGGAAGGCAGAGCCAGCTGGGGAGACACCTGGTGACCCTTTTGAAATGTAAAGACGACCCATATTTGGGTCCCAACCCATAGGCTGGGGAACCCTTTTCTAAACAGAATCCACCAGGCCAAAATCCGAGCTACCTTCCTCCTCCTTGGGGCTTCAGGTGCAAGGATCAGCAGGCTTCTAGTCCAAGCATGAGCCTGGATCCCCCTGGTAACGTCAAGCCCCACAACTGGTGTCCACGGGACTGGTCTCCAGGAGCAAGGCGCCCAGACTGGAACAGACTAGTAAGCATGGTCTTTCTGCTATCCGCTCCTTCCACCAGCAGCCCAGAGTCCCATACCTCATTTCCAGGGATTCTACTTGACCTTTTAAAATCAGTTACCAAAAGCGAGTTCAAAAAGAGCTTCTGCAAGGAAAACTTCCACCCTCTTCTGCTGTCCTATTCAGCTAACCTCCATCCCACAATAACTCTACTTCCTGCTTTCAAGCTCCAGGGCCCAGCAAGCTGCCTTTACAACAGACTGTTCTCGGCACATGCACGTTCAAGGATGTAAGAACGGCCACACTGAGTCACACCGAGGGTCCATCTCGCCCAGTGGCCTGGCTGCCGACAGGGGCCAATGCCAGGTGCCGCAGAGGGAACGAACAGAGTTCCCTCCCAGCTGCCCATCCTGGCTAATACTCGTTGATGGACCTGTCCTCCATGAATGTAGCCGTTCTTTTTTTGAACCCTGTTATATCCTCAGCCTTCACAGCATTCTCTGACAAAAGTGTCCCGCAGCTTGACTGTGCACTGTGTGAAGAAAAACTGCCTCGTGTTTGTTTTAAACCTGCTGCCTATTAATTCAATTCGGTGACCCCTAGTTCTTGAGTTGTGAGAGGAGTAAACAGCACTTCCTTATCTACTTGCCATATACAAGTCATCATTGTATAGATTCAAACTTAACCTTCCCCCTTAGGCAGCTCTTTTCTAAGCTGAAAAGCCCCAGTCTTATTAATCTCTCCTCATACCAAAGCCATTCCCCACCTCAGTCATTTTTGTTGTCCTTTTCTGAACCTTTTCCAATTCCAATATATCTTTTTTTGAGATGAGGCGAGGCACGCAGTATTCAAGATGTGGGCATCCCATGGACTTCTATAGGGGCAATATGACGTTTTCTGTCTTATTATCTATCCCTTTCTTAACTATGTCCAATGTTCTGTTTATTTTTTTTGACTACTGCTGCACATCAAGTGGATGTTTTCAGTGGATGATCCACAATGACTCCAAGATCTCTTTCTTGAGAGGTAATAGCTAATTTAGATCCAACATTTTATACATATAAACTGACCCACATGTTTTGTCTGCATTCCAACAGTTTGGATTTATTCAACACTTGGGCAGTTTCTACATTTCCCTTTCTACAATATACAAGTTAGGTGATCTATATGGATTAATGCAATAATATACTATTATAGTGATAATATACAATAAGCAGCTTGTTTTATCCATCTTCAGTTATTGAAAGTGAACGTTTTTAAATAGTCAATTCACTTGTTACTATTTAGTTTTGCATTACTCCCAGTCTGAAAAATGGGGAATAAAAAGTCAACTTCAAATTTCACTTTCAGATTCTCAGTACAGGCAGTCCCCGGGTTACATCAATCCGACTTACGTCGGATCCCTAATTACAAATGGGGGGGGCGCAGCTAGTGCGGGGTGCCTCCCCCACTGTCGCCGCCTCTGGCGGCGCGGGGGGCACTTCCCCCCAGCAGACCAGGGAGACGCGGAGCTAGAGTCCCCCTCCCCCCAGCAGACCAGGGAGATGCAGAGCGGCTTTTCTCACCGCGGAGGACGTGGGTCTGCTAGGGGGAACAAGACACCAGCCAAAAGGGGGCACCCCAGAGCAGAAAAATTAATTTCCTAGGGAACAGCAGGAGCAGCAGGCAGTGAGACCCATTGTGTTACAGTCCCCAACTTGGGAGCAACAGCTCTTTCCCTCTTCAGCACTAGAGCTGAAGTATCTTGTTAGCGTCATGTGAAATTAACAAGTCCTTTCCAGCCTGGCAGAGGTGAAGCTGAAAAATTACCCAGTGGTGTGGGTGGGCAAGAATGGGGAGGAGCAGGACAGAAGGGAAGAGGGGATAAGCCCCAACCCCACACCCTGGCTGGAGCGGAGCAGGGTAAGCCCCGAGGAGATGGGTCTGGTGAGTGGACAATGAGGACCCACCTGTGGCTAAACTCCTGTTCAACACAGAATTTTTCTTTAAAATTAATCCTGTGGATAAATTCACACACACACACTTCACAGGAAGGGATTTCCATTTTCTGCTCAGCAGAATACAACAACAGCTTTGATTGTATCAATATTTCACTGTGCTCTCCAATGACTATTGATTACACTTAATACCCATTTCACTGAACCATCTGTAGCAAATTCTATTTGGAACAGTAATATGCATTGAATAAACTTTTTTTAGTTATAAAAACAAAGATTCTGACTATTAAATGAATAACTGGGATCTTTCAGGTACCCCAAAAGGAAGATTTGGATATAGCATGAAACACTGAAACTTATGATCAATTTTTAATTAAAATATCAACCAAAAAAAACCTTCATATCAAAACAGTATGTGTTTTTCTTAGAATAAGGAAGTTGTATGAGAATCAGGGTCTTTTCCACCTAACTCCAGCTCCCCGTCCCCCCCCATAATATGTACCAGTTCCAACTTACATACAAATTCAACTTAAGAACAAACCTACAGTCCCTATCTTGTATGTAACCCGGGGACTGCCTGTACTACAACATAAGGCTTCCAAAAGCCCCAGAGGAAGATTAGTTCAAGAAAGTATTCTGTTGGAGCTTGAAAAGAAAAAAGATTGTCAAGTCAGTCCTTTTGGTCTCAGGTTTTGTAATCCAGGCTGCCAGTAGAAGTATGAATTTGGAATCCTAAGTGTGGGGGTTTTAAGGAATAAGTCCAAAGTCTGATTATAATACTACACAAAACAAACCTAAATTCGAGTGACAATCAGTTCTGAAAAATACTTACATTACAATGTGATAAAAAGGTGCACATGGGGAGGTTCAATTAGGTATCCTGTGAGGTACCTGCCCTCTCCATTTTTAATTATGACATTTCAAGCTCATGAAAGACAATCGGACAAGATTGCCAGGAATTTTAAAAAACAACACACACACACATTTAAACATCCACTTTAAAATCCCAGTACCTTTCCAGAATTCAGAGTCACTAAAAACTTAAGACAAAATGTAAATTTTAGGCCAGATTTGTTATCCTTAATAATGCTTGCCAGCATTTATGCACTAATTCAAAGGGTCTACTTGTCCACATAAAATTAAACGTGTCAATTTGTGGGACGGGGGACCAACTAGGAAAAATAAATAGAAGATTATACATATACAACGCAGTCAAGTTAATGATGGTAGGGAAATCATTCTCCCCCACTGAGGTTTTATTAAATGAGTAAGAGAAAACTGCCTGTAGTTTGAGCCACCTCTTTACCTGAATAGGTCAGAACTAGGGGAGATAAAAGCATGACTTCCTGCCGGGGATTCTACTAGTGTTGATCAATTTATACTGAGGCGACTGTATTTTTTGAAAATAAGAAGAAACTAATTTTCTTTAAATTCTGATAAGCAGCCTGATGTAGAATGCAGTAATAATTACGGACCAATTGTATGATCTGTGACATTTTCCTGCACCTGTGATTTTCTTTCATTTCTGATGTTAAAGTCTTTTTGTAAAATTGCTTTAACAACTTTATTTCAGTTAGCTAACTGTAGTTTCCCCTTGTGCAGACTGGCCCAGCATCAGCTCTCATACATGCAGGCCTTCTGCTCATACAAAACAGGGAAATGGGCATAGGTAAAAAATATAGCAGGTGCACAGAAGTATGTTTGTTTCATGCTTATCTTTTAAAAAAGTCCCCTAGGACAATCAACCATCAAGTGAAAGCCCCAGCAGTGTAAGTGGCAAGCAATAGCTAAGCTTCAAAACTCACCTATTTTTGCTGTAACCTTGGCAAAGGAAGTAAAAATCTCTAATTGTGGTATTTCCCTGACCCCGACCCCTCCCTCATACACACATCAGAATGACAGAGAAGAACATTTACTAATGCTTTAAAAGTCACTGTTGGACGCACAGCAAGCATGGAACATTTCAGTGCAGAAGGCAAATATTTCTTAAAATCATGAGCCTTTGAAACCAGGAGGGTAGAAGGGAAGTTGTATTGCAGTTAGGCACTTGCTAATACAACTACTTCTTTCTAAAAGCTTTATGGGTATTACCCCATCTTAATGGTTAGGGGGCTGTGCTCGTAGTGCGGCAAGGCTAACTGATGTAAGGACTATGTGGGCAACTCTTCTGCAAGCACAGATCACACCTTAGCACTGAGAGAGCTGTGACTCACCAGGATGACAAGAAGCTGAGATTAGCATTTAGCTTTGTACACTCTGGCCTGACCTGTCAGCAGCATTCTCTGCACAACCACTCACCCTAAGCAAAGGGGACATACCAGGCATAGTATGTTATCACAAGTGGGAAGATACTATTGCTAAATACAAATACATGGATCACTACAGCTGTCACAGAAACCTAGCTGGATTGGTAAAGCAAAACCCACAAGTCATCTCCTATTTGTTTTTCAGGTCTCTGCATGAGCTGAGATGCTTGCATGCCTAACAGATCTTTTCACATCATCTACTGTATGGATTTCAGTACACATAAATACACAATCTCTTGTTTTGTATAACTCACTACACCAGCCTTACAAAAGTTCCAGCTCAGGCACGGATCTATTCCCAGATCTTTTGCTGTGATAATATTTATCTTATTTATTTAAGTTAAAAGGTCACTCGGATGCTGGAAAGCTGTATTACAGGACTGAAAATTCAATGAGGCTTTATTCTACCCATCTTAGGTACTTCTATGGGCCCCATTACTGTAGTATTTGTACACCAGAATACCTTATAAATACTTAATTAGCCATTGGGTGAGAAAAAGAGACTCTTCGCATCTCAATGCTTAGAACAACCACTGGGGAGGCAAGAAATCTGGGATGCAGATCCCCTGCTCCAATCGCTCTTTCACTATTTAGCCACAGAAAAACAGCTGTCTCAACCAGAAGGCCTGAGGGAGCTCCACAGCAGCCCAGCTCAGCGATTATAGCACCCTCCTAAGAAGAGGGAAGCCTCTGTTCAAATCCCTTTTCTTCATCTGACAGAGGGGACTGAAATCAGGACTCCCAAACCTCGAGTGCTCTGACCACTGGGCCAATTGTATAAGGTGGGTGATATGAAGATCACCTCCTCCTCTTTTCAGGTGGGTGGGATTTTGAATGGGATCTAATATAATAGGCAGACTCTGAGTATGCTTACTAGATTGGTTCCTGTACTCAAGATAGATGTTCATTTGCTTGTTTGTCCCCAGTCAGTGAAACCAAAACTGAGATTTAGGCAACCAAGACCTTTGTGAATCCACCTAAGGGACTTGCCTGGGGTCAATCTGTGGCAGAGCAGGGAGTTGAATCCTTGTCTCCCAAACCAGCCCACCAAGCCCAGGCCGCCCTTATTGTGCTGTTTGTCCCAGGCAGGGGATGGAATCCCCCAGGCCGGTGCCAACACCCCAGGGACCCACCTGGTTTTCTGGAAGAAGCTGAATGAGGACAGGTCGTAGGCGGCTTTCAGCAAGTGCACTTTGGGGTCGCCTTTGTAAAGGACACTTAGGCTGTAAAGCTTCATCCTGGCGCCTCCCAGCCGCCGCCTGAGCGAGAGGGGCAGGAAGGAGTCAGGGCTGGGACAAGAGACAAGATCCGACCCCTCCTTCCACCTCCCCAGCCCCTGCCCGAACCCCCCCCCAGCCCCATCGCTCCCTCTGCCCACAAGAGAACAGGGCTGGGCTGCAGCCCCTCCCCCCGCACAGCCTCCCCCCCCCCCCGCATTCCCTTCCCCCTGCAGAGCCACCCCCCCACACAACTCCCTCGTTCCCACCCCTCCCCCAGACAGCTCCCAACCGCCCCCCCCGCGCAACTCCCTCGTTCCCAACCCTCCCCCAGACAGCTCCCAACCGCCCCCCCCGCGCAACTCCCTCGTTCCCACCCCTCCCCCAGACAGCTCCCAACCGCCCCCCCCCGCGCAACTCCCTCGTTCCCACCCCTCCCCCAGACAGCTCCCAACCGCCCCCCCGCGCAACTCCCTCGTTCCCACCCCTCCCCCAGACAGCTCCCAACCGCCCTCCCCGCGCAACTCCCTCGTTCCCACCCCTCCCCCCAGACAGCTCCCAACCGCCGCCCCCCCGCAACTCCCTCGTTCCCACCCCTCCCCAGATAGCTCCCAACCGCCCCCCCCGCACAACTCCCTCGTTCCCACCCCTCCCCCAGACAGCTCCCAACCGCCCCCCCCGCGCAACTCCCTCGTTCCCACCCCTCCCTCCAGACAGCTCCCCAACCGCCCCCCCGGCACAACTCCCTCGTTCCCACCCCTCCCCCCAGACAGCTCCCCAACCGCCCCCCCCCGCGGCCGCCTCAGCGCTCGTTCGCGCGAACGGGGGGAGGGGGGAGGCCGGTTACCGAGCGGGTCCCGCCTCCCTCCTGCGGCTGCGGCGGTTGCGAAGACTGACGGGGCGGGCGGCGCCGGTTGGAAGGAGCCGCCGACCCGGAAACAAAACGCAGCGGCCGGAAGTCCCCGCTGCGGATCGGTGCCACGGGGCGCTGTGGCACTGCGCATGCGCTCGCCTGCTCCGGGACCCAGCCACTGAGCGTCCGCCTGACAGGGCCGTTTCGCACCGCCCCCACGGGCCGGACAGCCAATCAGCATCGCCCTGACAGGGGCCTCTCCTCCACCCCACCTCCCCGGGCCGGGTCGGGGGGGGCCATTCCCCAGGGGGCGGGGCAGCTTCTGGGGGGGGCCGTTCCCCAGGGGGCGGGGCAGGTTCGGGAGGCCGTTCCCCAGGGGGCGGGGCAGCTTCTGGGGGGCCGTTCCCCAGGGGGCGGGGCAGCTTCTGGGGGGGGCCGTTCCCCAGGGGGCGGGGCAGGTTCGGGAGGACGTTCCCCAGGGGGCGGGGCAGGTTCAGGGGGCGGGGCAGCTTCTGGGGGGCCGTTCCCCAGGGGGCGGGGCAGGTTTGGGGGGGGCCGTTCCCCAGGGGGCGGGGCAGGTTCAGGGGGCGGGGCAGTTCCCCAGGGGCGGGGCAGCTTCTGGGGGGCCGTTCCCCAGGGGGCGGGGCAGGTTTGGGGGGGCCGTTCCCCAGGGGGCGGGGCAGGTTGGGGGGGCCGTTCCCCGGGGGGGGCAGTCTCCCAGGGGGTGGGGCAGGTTCAGGGGGCGGGGCAGTTCCCCAGGGGGCGGGGCAGGTTGGGGAGGCAGTTCCGGGGGGGGGGGCAGTTCTCCAGGGGGCGGGGCAGGTTGGGGAGGCAGTTCCGGGGGGGGGGGGCAGTCCCCCAGGGGGTGGGGCAGTTCCCCAGGGAATGAGGCAGATTCTGGGGAGCTGACCCAGCGTGCGCACACATACACGTACATTCTCTTTCTTTGCAGCCAGAGGCCTGGCTCGCTCCCAGATTTTGTACACATGCGGTGCCCCCCCGGGGTAGGTGATCAGGTGTGCAGGCGCCCGAGCCTGTGTGGTAGAGTTAAGGTATGCCCCCTATGGGGTGAGCACCACTAACCTGGAGTCCGCCCTGCCTTACCAGGGTGAGCATTAGGGATGGAAAATCCTGTTTAAAATGTTAACTGGTTAAATGTATAATATTTAATTGGTTAAATTGCCCGTGGTTTGCTGCGGGAGGAAGCTGTTCCAGCCAGGCCGGGTGCCAGTTAATCCATTACCCTGGTAAGCACACGGGGAAGGCAATGCTTACCCGGTAATCAATTACCCCTTTACATCCCTAGTGAGCATCAGCATGCCAGGGTTGGCCCTGCTACATGGGAATCGGCCCTACTAGCAAGCACCAATGCATCAGCATGGGCCCTGCTTTATGGGGTCAGCACCTATAGTTCAGGATCCCACGGGAAGGCAATCTAAGGGGAAAAGCTGTTCAGGAGAGTTGACAGTTTTTCAGAGATGTTATTAAGGGCATGGGAGCAAACTGTGTAGGACTGATAAGTGCAGTGTGGCAAGAGGCCACCCTGGCTTAACCAGGAGATCTTCAATGATCTGAAACTCAGAAAAGAGTCATACAAAAGTAGAAACCAGGTCACATGAAAAAGGATGAATATAAGCAAATAACACATATATATAAGGGTGAAAGGCCAAGGCACTAAGCAAGATTAAACTAGTCAGAAATGTAAAGAGACCAGTCTACAAATACATTAGAAGTAAGAGGGAGGCCAAGGACAGATTATGTCCCTTACTCAATGGGGTAGGAAGAACAAAATGTTTAGTAGCAATTGAACATCTATCTTAATGTCAATGAAAATTAAGTAGGATCAGGGCTAAAATAGGGAGAAAATGTTAGATATTGCATAGATAAGTTAGACGATTTCAAGTCACCAGGGCCTGATGAAATACATCAGGAGATATCTGAGCCATTAGCAGTTATCTTCAAAAGCTCATGAAAGACAGGTGAAATTCCAGGACTGAAAACGACAAAAATAGCACCCCTCTGTAAAAAAGGGAAGACGGCCAACACAGGGAATTCCAGATCGCTACTGAGTAAACAATAAAGCCCTCAAGTTGCAGACATCTGAAAGATAATAAGGTGATAAGTAACCGCATGGATTTATAATGAACAAACCATGTCAAACCAACGTAGTAGCTTGCTTTGACAGAGTAACCAGCCTTGTGATGGGGGAATGATAGCTGTGGCACATCTTGACTTAAGTAAAGCTTTTGATAATCTTTCACACGGCCTCATAAGCAAACTAGGGAAATCCAATCTTGCCTTAGCTACTATAAGGTGAGTGCAGAACTAGCTGGAAAACTATTTCCCGAAAAAACTTAAAAAACAACAAAGAGTCTAGTAGCACCTTAAAGTCTAACAAAACGTGTTGATGGTATCATGAGCTTTCATGGGCAAAACCTATTTCTTCAGTTGACTGGAGTATAGTAAGTCCAGATCCAAGAATAAATAAGGAAAGGAGGGAGGGAGTGGGAAGAAGGAAAAAGGGGAGGAGAGGAAGAAGAAAAGAGACAATGAGTAGATAGTTCAGATAGTTACAAGAAGCTGTTAAGACCCAACCAGGAGGGGAGTTACAGCAAGGGAGGTTAACAGCCAAGGTGGAAAGGCTGGTCCCACAATGATCAGTGCTGGGTCCAGTTCTGTGCAGCGCCTTCATCAATGATTAGAGCAGGGGTGGCCGACCTAAATCTGAGAAGGAGCCAGAATTGGCCAATGCACCTTGCCAAAGAGCAACAGCAGCATGTCACCAGCCCTGCTCATCTCCCCACCACCACCCGCAGCACATCCAGCCCACCAGCAGCCCCACGGGTCAGTGCTGCCTCCTCCTTTTCCTCCCGCCCACTGGGATCAGCTCTGTCTCGGTGGGAGACACTGGAGGGGGAAGCAGGCTCGGTGGGTGTGACAGGCTCGGTGGAGAGGGTGGGAAGTGGCAGGATCCTAAGGGAAGGGCCTTGGGCAGAGCTGGGGGTTGGGCAGTGAGGACCCTCCTGGCCCAGTGGAAAGTTGGCACCTGTAGCTCCAGCCCTGGATTTGGTACCTATGCAAGGAGCCGCATATTAACTTCTGAAGAGCCACCCCTGATTCAGAGAATGGCAAAGAGACTGCACTTAACCCAGTTTGTGGACGATACCAAGCTGGGAGGGGTTGCAGGTGCTTTGGCGGACAGGGTTAAAATTCAAAACGATTTGGACAAATTGGAGACGTGAGCTGAAGTCAATTGGAGGACATTCAATAAGGACAAATGCAAAGCACGCCACTTAGGAAGGAGCCGCGATCTGCACACACGCAGAATGGGAAGTGGCTGCCCAGGAAGGAGCACGGGGAAGAGATAACAAGCTAGATGTCAGCAGTGTAACACTGCTGCCACACAATCATTCTGGGATGTATTAGCAGGAGTGTTGTAAACAAGGCGCAAGAGGTAATTGTTCCGCTCCATTATGTGCTAAGTAGGCGTTAACTGGCGCATCCTGTCCCATTCTGGATGCCACATTTCAGACAAGTTGTGATCAAATTGGGGAATGTCCAGAAAAGAGCAACAAAAATTAGTAATGCTGCATTGGCAAAGTGGGCCCCAGCCCAGAAAAAGCTTTTGCCCAAATGAAACTGAGTCTCTAAGGTGTCACTCATTGTTTTTGCTGAAACAGACTAACATGGCTACCCCACTGAAAATGATTAATGGTCTCGAACAGGGGTTCCCAAACTTTTTGACATGGGGACCAGTAAATCCATTCACAAGCTTTTGGAGGACCGATAACATTCATTTGCATACTTGCATATTCATTAAGTAATGGTGAATATTCAAATAAGTGGTTTCTGGTCCTCCCAAAGCCCCCAGTGCCAGCTTTAGCAAAGCTTTTGATACAGTCACCCACAATATTCTTGCCAGCAAGTTAAGGGAATATGGATTGGATAAATGGACTGTGAGATGGATAGAAAGCTGGCTAGACCAGAGTTTCCCAAACTTTTTACTTTAGTTGGAACCCATTGTTTTTCAGTACTGTTTTTTGCAGCCCAATAATATAAACGCATATAAAAAGAATGAAAAATGAATACATTTTCAGTGTTTCACCCAGCTGCATCCTCCGCCCAGCCTGGGCCAGGGCCTGGGGGACCTGGTGCCACATGGGCACTCCAGGAGGCGGGGGCAGGAGCAGATTGGGGGTAGGGTATCTGGCTAGGAGGGAGGGTGCAAGGAGGGGTAGGGTTGCCAAGTGTCCAGTTTTGTACCAGACAATCCGGTATTTGAGGCTTCTGTCTGGGAAACAAATTGAGAAAATACCAGACATATAAAATGTCCTGTATTTTCTAATTAGGTAAGTTTTATTATTATTAGGTGTATCAGTCCGTAGCTGCGAATTGCCTGGCTGGTAGATGTGCTCATGCTGCGAGTGTGTCTGCCAGCCAGGCAGTTCACAGCTTCTCGAGGGAGGGTATGGTGGGGAAGGGGGCAAAATGGAATCCCCGGGGCCGGACTCACTCGTGTGCCCAGGTCTGCATGTGCCCGGTTCAGTCCCGCTTCCCGCCAGCTGATTTGCTCCCCCCCCCCCCCCCCCGCCAGTTTCTCCTCCTGAACTAGCCCCGCTGCCCCTGTCCAGCCCTGCTTCCGGTGGCTGGTTCTACAGTCCTCCTCCCGATCTCCCCTGGCCAGCCACCCTGTCCCCCGTCCAGCCCTGCTTCCACTGCCCGCCCGCCCCGATCTCCGCCGGACAGCCCCGCTGCCCCCAACCTTGCTTCCGCCCGCCGGCCACCTCCCCCCGATCTCCGCCGGACAGCCCCGCTGCCCCCAACCTTGCTTCCGCCCGCCGGCCGCCTCCCCCCGATCTCCGCCGGACAGCCTCGCTGCCCCCAACCTTGCTTCCGCCCACCGGCCGCCTCCCCCCGATCTCCGCCGGACAGCCCCGCTGCCCCCAACCTTGCTTCCGCCCGCCGGCCGCCTCCCCCCGATCTCCGCCGGACAGCCCCGCTGCCCCCAACCTTGCTTCCGCCCGCCGGCCGCCTCCCCCCGATCTCCGCCGGACAGCCCCGCTTTCCCCAACCTTGCTTCCGCCCGCCGGCCGCCTCCCCCCGATCTCCGCCGGACAGCCCCGCTGCCCCCAACCTTGCTTCCTGGTGGCCATTTCCCCCCCCCCACACACACACACCTCCTCCCAGCCCGCCCCACCCCGCTCCCCTCCCCTCCCCTCCCAGCAGCCACGCTGAAGCCCTGTATTTTTTTCCCGTGGCATGGTACCGGGCTGCAGCCTATAGTTTGGGAGACGCTGGTCTAGAAGACATGATCTTTGAGGGAAGACTGAAAAAGTGAGGTTTGTTTAGTCTGGGGAGGGGACAAAACAGTTTTCAAGTACATAAAAGGTTATTACAAGGAGGAGAAAAATTGTTCTTAACCGCTGAGACTAGGACAAGGAGCAAGGGGTTTAAACTGCAGCAAGGGAGGTTTAGGTTGGACATTAGGGAAAACTTTGTAACTGTCAGGGGGGTTAAACCCTGGAATAAGTTGCCTAGGGAGACGGTGGAATCTCCATCATTTGAGATTTTTAAGAGCCAGTTAGACAGACACCTGTCAGGGATGGTCTAGGCGGTGTTTGGTCCTCCGTGAGGACCATCTCGAGGTCCCTTCCAGTCCTCCGACTCTATGGGCCCCATTATACCAAGGTCGGTTCCAATCTATTAGAATGGGTCCTGCTGTACTAGGGTCAGGACAGGGTGCGCCCCGCTAGACAGGGGTCAGCACTGTTACACTGGGCAGCCCTAATGTACTGGGCTGGGCCCTGCTATGCAGGGGTTGGTCCCAGTGTGTCAGTGCGACTAACCTGCTGGGGTGGGCACACCGGACAGGGATTGGCCCCAACATGTAGGGTTGCCAGCTTCCTGACTGCAGAAAGCTGAACACCCTTGCCCCATCCCACCCTTCGCCGAGGCTCCAGCCCTGCTCACTCCATGCCCCCCTCCCTCACCCTTGCTCGCGCTCTCAGAGGTAAGGGCGACCCAGCATGGTGTTGCAACCCTTAGCTCTGTGCTGCTGGTGGCAACGGCCAGCAGCTGCTGCTCTCTGACCACCCAGCTGTGAAGGCAGCACAGAAGTAAACGTGACACCGTGACCCTCCTTAAAATAACCTTGTGACCTCCCTGCAACTCCCTTTTGCTCAGGGCCCCCCTGTCTGGGAAATGCTGGTCTCACCTGTGACATTTCTATCCTAGAGCGTAAAAGGACAGAAAAGACCAAATTCCACGGGGGAGCCCCAATGTGACGCATTGGCCGTGGCTGGGAGTTTGACAGGAGCCTAATGAGCTCTACCTCCAGGCTTGATTCAAAGACGTCTAGTGATGGAGAAGCCACCACCTCTTCTGCAAAGCCTCCTCGGGCTCCAGGCTGTGCTCTGAATTAGACTGGAAGCTTTTGGGGGCAGCAGCCCTGGCGTCGTCTTCGCGCTGGCCATGCTCACCTAAGAATGACGTAACCATCTGGGCTTCACCTGTGAGCCCTGGACTGTGGCTGAGCCGGATTGCTGGGCCATGCAGCTCCTTGCCTCGTCCATACCTCGCTGGGTTGCAAGGGGAGCAATGCAGACCTGGACCCTGGTTTCATTCCTGCCACGGCAGGTGTTTCCCACTTCCCCTCGCCTTTGCTCAGCCCGCTCGGCTCTTTGTTAACCTTTGTCACTTGGCGGTGGGTCTCTGTGACCCAGCACGGTCACCATGGGAGCAGAACAGGTTGCTAAGTCTCGCACTGGAGTGGTTCCCGCAGTAACAAGGAGATAAAGTGGTTGTTATGACAATTGGAAGGAAGACGGATCACCATGGCGGTGGCTTTCTGCGTGACAGCACTAATAGTCAGATCGGGGGGGAGCCATACGACTGCGGGATTTCCCGGCTACACTAATACAAAGTTAGTCTTGAGATCCCAGGATGCACCTTGGGACCACATCGAGGGCCAAAATGGGAGGGCGTCTCCGGCATAGAAGTAAATAGACGTACTGGCATGTTGGGAACCGTGCCGGGAGGAAGCTGAGCCCCCGGGCTCCGTTACCCCCGAGGGTACCTCAGTCTCCACAGAAGGATTTGCTGCTTCTCTTCCGACCTGATGCAGGATCCCAAGGTGAGGTACGTCGCTTCACCCCATCCCCTTGCGTGAACCCCTGAACTAGAGGGAGGCTGAGGCTCCAGGCCTGGGACTGGACAAAGTCCTGGGAGAGGAGGAGACCCAGAAGGATTGCTTGGCGTTTGCGTGTGCACGCCAGAAAAGAGGAAAGTAACCAGCTAGCCTCCGGACGCAATAGACCGGTGGGGAACGTGGCCAGACCTGTGCTCTCAGCCCGGGACCAGCTACTCCAGGGCCCAGCGGGGGAATATTTCCGGGGCAAGGAGCCAAGTGGCGGTGTGTGTTGTGACTCCGTGGGCGAGGGGGTTGCCAGCAGCCCGCCCTTCGCAGACAGCTGCCCCAATGCTGGAGCGCAGAACCAGGATGGACAGCTCCAAGAAGGAGAAGGTAAGGCCTAGTTCTGGCACGTTCCCCTTAGCTTTGGGAGTGCAGCCTGGGTGAATGGCAGCTCAGCAGCTGGTTAGTCACTAGGCCCCATCCTAAGGCCGTGGGGCCCATCTGTGCACCTCTGCAGAAGGCAGATCTTTCCGGGGCGCCCGGGCTCATTTAGGGAAGTCCTTGGCCGTCATCACCCCCTCCAAATCCAGCTGACGTGGAAGTTGGCAGCCAGTTTTCCAAGGATGGCTCAACTTCTGCTGCCCGGCTCAAGACCGGCCACCCAGCATTTGGGGCATCCCGACTCAGACGGGGCCTTTGAACCGTCAGGCTTTAATTCCCTGGTCTGCTTGCGGAGCGGCGCAGGGGGCAAGAACCGGCAGTGCCCGGGCAGGCGGCGGGTCTGCTCCACCGGAGCCTTCGGCGCCCAGAGCGCAGGCGGGGGGTGCCCGTGGCGAAGGCTGGGCAGCTGGGTTCTGCGTTTCCCCGGCCCCTGGCCTTGCCAAAGCTGCCGAAATGGTCCCTTGGTGCCGGGGAACGAAGAAGTGCGTGGCGAGGGCGAGCAGGCGGGGGCGGGGGACAGAGGGGAGAGAAGGGCCCCAGCAGCTGGCTTGTTTGCGCTGTCCAGATGTTAAGCTGTTAATAGCCCCTTTCTCTGTGGCACCTCGTTTTGCAAAGGCTGGGCGTGTGTCAGGGCTGGCACTGACCCAGAGGGCAGGGCACCCCCTACCGAGCCCCACGCCCACCCAGCAGTGCAGCGCCCCTAGCACTGCGCTGGGGTAACGCTGACTCAGAGAGGAGTCCCCCACACTGCTCCTGATATTACTGTGCCCCCCGGCCCCCGATCGGAGCCGGCACCGACTCAGGAAAGAGAGCGCCCCAAGGGACACGCCCCTGACAGCCGCCGCAGGCTCGGTCCTCTGCCCAGCATCCCGCTTCCTTTCAGTTGGCAAGATCACAGCTGCTCCCAGGCGTGTCCTGTGTCCGAGGGCTCAGGGGCTCGGCAGGGCGGAAGGTTCTGTTCCTAGGATGGTTAATCCCCGGGAAGCGACACGCAGCTCCCTTTGAATCGCTGACAGGGTACTGCTTGGCTGTCCACTGTCCATCGTTCCTAGCCCCGGCGACAGCTGCCTCCTGCCCCGCCTGTTCCCTGGGCAGCGTTCCCTGCAAGCTCAGGAGGGATTCCAATGCTGCCCAGCTGATTAGCAGAGCGTCCTCTGCTAGGCTAGTGTTTACATGGGGTGGTGCACAGCCACATGCGCCTTGGTGCACATAAAATTTATTCTGCACATGGATGAAAATGGTTCCAGGCACTATTGCCCCTGGGGCTCATTCTGAGCAGCCTGTCTGCGATGTGCGGGGATGTCTCTCAGCGCCAGCGCTCGCTTAGCAAGCCGCTTGGGTTTCAAACCCTGTCCGTGGCTGCCCTAGACTGGGGATAGCCGGGAGGAGATGTGTCTCGTAGCGCTCCCTGCATGCTTGGCCCACTGACCTCATGCTATTGGCATCTGCTGAGGCACCATACGCAGCGCTTGCTCACCGTGTGACCTACTTAGAGCCTGAGAACTAGAGCAAATATCTACCCCCTCCCACCCACAGCCACGTGCGCCCCCCTGTGCGCTAGAGGGAGCAGTCGGCGTGTGCTGGGCTCCCCTGGGTGGCGAGCAGGGGGAAAGGGGGGACCCCAAGCCCCCAGGCTGCCATGCTGATTGGGGGCATGGTCTTCCCACCCCAAGGATTGCAACCCCCTTTCTCCTGGCCATGGGGCAGCCAGTCGCTGTGCGTGGAGTGGGCAGAGCCACGGATACCCTGCACTCGCCCACCATGTGATCTGTGAAATATTAACTGGGTGGCAGCAGGCACCTGGCCGGGGGGATCCCAGCTACTCAGGGCCTAGAGCACGGCTGGCAAAATACGGCCCAAGGGCCGGATCCGGCCCGCCAAGCCCGTGGACTCCCCTGCCGGGACCCTCAGCCACACAGCTGCTGTGGTTTTAAGCTCAGCTGGGGGGCGGGGGGGGGGGGGGAGTCATGTGATCTCCCTGCCCCCAGCCCAATCCTCAGCTCCTATTGGCTGGAAACAACCAGCCAATAGGAGCTGTGAGATTGGCTTGGGGGATGGGGGCAGCGCAAGCCTCTTCCCCCTCCCTGAGCTGGGAGCTGCGTGGAGGGAGTAGCCTGCAGTTTAAAGTGATCTGGGGCTGCCGTGGGCAGGGAGCCCAGTCTGCCTGGGGTGCTGCAGGGCTGCTGGCCAGGAGGCACTTAGGTAAGCGCCTCCCAGCCACAGCCTGCCTCTGGCACCCCTTCCCCCCAACTTCCTCCCCCAGGTCACCATCCAAACCCTCTGCACACCCCCCCCCCCCCAGGCCAGAATCCTCTTCTGCACCCATACCCCCTCCCTGACCCTACACCCCAATCCCCTGCCCCAGGTCACCCGCCAAACCCTCTGCAGTCTGCACCCCCTTTTCCCCTTCTCCCAGGTCACTGCTCCCTCCCAGACCTTGTACCCCCTCCTGTACCCCCCCAGGCCAGAATCCTTTCCTGCACCCATACCCCCTCCCTGACCCTACACCCCAATCCCCTGCCCCAGGTCACAACCCCCTCCTTCCCCCCAAAGAGACCTCATACCGTTTTCTGCACCCCAGTCCCTTACCCCATGTGCCCTTCTGCACCCAACCTCCACAGAAAAGTGTGGCCCTTGAGCACTTTCCAAAATCTTGGAGTGGCCCCCCTCCAGAAATTATTGCCCACCCCTGGCCTAGAGCCATAGGGGATTCCTGGCTTGGCTCAGTCTGCATCTACAGTTTGCAGGGAGCCAGGCTCTCCCAAATTCCCATCCATACAGCGCCCCCTGCTGGCCAGGGCACGGATTGGTCTGTGCCACGTGTGCAATGCCCCCTGCTGGTTGGGGCCCAGATTGGTCTGTGCCACGTGTGCATTGCCCCCTGCTGGCCAGGGCCTGGATTGGTCTGTGCCACGTGTGCAATGCCCCCTGATAGCTGGGGCACGGATTGGTCTGTGCCACGTGTGCGGTGCCCCCTGCTGGCCAGGGCATGGATTGGTCTGTGCTACGTGTGCGGTGCCCCCTGGTGGCCAGGGCATAGATTGGTCTGTGCCACTTGTGCGGTGCCCCCTGCTGGCCAGGGCCTGGATTGGTCTGTGCCACGTGTGCGGTGCCCCCTGGTGGCCAGGGCATAAATTGGTCTGTGCCACTTGTGCGGTGCCCCCTGGTGGCCAGGGCATGGATTGGTCTGTGCCACGTGTGCGGTGCCTCCTACTGGCCGGGGCACGGATTGGTCTGTGCCCTGGCAGAGCCCTCGGGCATTGGTGGCCCCTTGGTCTCTCCCACTCTCTGCCCATCCTATGCAGCGTCTAGCAGCCAGGTGGCTGTGGTGGCACTTCCTTATTTTGTCATTTCCCTTTGGGACCCCTCTCGCCTGGCTCCGTGGGGCCATGAGCTGGGCGCAGCTGAAGGTGCCCCCTTGCCATCAGGAGGGCAGGTGGAATTGCATCTGGGGAGCCCAGCGCTGCAGGAAGCCCCCTCCCCAAGGGTCCAGGGTGGCGGAAGCTGGTAGCCCTTTGATTGGCCACGTGCACAGTTTATCCAGGAGACCGACTCAGGAAGTTGTCTGGCCCCTCTGACTCCTGCTTGCGCCCTCTCCTCTGCTCTGCCCTGGCCCTCGCTCACTGCACCTGGCTCTCGCAGGTCCTCTGAGCCCAGGCTGGAGGCGAACGTTGATGTGACTGCTAGGCCAGACAGCCCAGGAGGTGCCATCCAGGAAGCTGTGGTAAAGGCGCGCTGCGTTGCAAGGTGGGGCAATCTGAGGTCGGGACGGGAGAGACAGCACCCCAGGGCTTGGCTCGCCTTGGCGCTGAACATACGATCTGTCACAGGAAGGGGGCGGAAAAGCTGCTGCCCTTGGGGAGCGGGGCAGGCCTGGTCCCTCCAGTGAATTGCCCCCTCCCAAGTCTCGTGTGCTTCGGGAAGCGGGCAATGCGAGGCGAGGGGGCACTGCTGGGTGCAGCCTGCCCAGATATCAGGAGCTCCCCCACCTTGCTCTTGCCCATCACTTTACATTAGTCGATTCAAAGCACGTTACACGGCAGCGCAATCCCAGTGCCCCCATTTTACAGATGGGGAAACTGAGGCACGCAATGGCATGGTGCCTTGGTCAAGGTCACTCCGCAGGCCAGTAGCAGAGCTGGGAATTAGAACAAGGTCTCATGGATCCCCGTCCGTGGCTCTGTCCACTAGGCCGTCTTGCCTCCCCAATCCACCCTGCCCCCCAAGCCCATATTCGGGGTGGTTGATCCCAGAGACTCCGCTTTGATCAGTTCACTTAGGAGGGGCGCGAGGCAGGTCGCCATGCTCTGGTTTGTATCCTGGAAAGGGCTGTAACCCCCGACAGCAGCCCCAGCGTCGACTCTGTGTGTGACCCTGGCCTGCGAGAGCGAGAGCTGCAGAAACTCTGCCGAGAGTCCTGGAGGCACAAGGTCCGTCAGCGACCCAGTGACGGGCTGGGCCGGCCCCCCTGCCCACGCCCCGGGGCTAGGTGTATTTCAGCAGCTCCCGAGCCTCTAGTCTCTCTGGGAGGGAAGAGCTGCCGTTGCTATCAGCAGCCCTCAGCCTTGGACTTCAGCAGCAGCTCAGCGCCCAGAAACAGGGCTCAGCTGGCCTGCTCAGCTCCGCAGCGGGCCCCCAAAAGACGCCTTTGGGCCACGCAGAGCAAGGGGATCCCGCCTGGCCCCGCCGATCCCTCGGGGCAGAAGGACCGGAGCAGTGCAGCAATGAAACCAAGACGGATTGAGACCTTGCACCTGGTAAGAGCTATGACCTGCCCAGAGAAGCCTCCCCCACCTCCCTCCCGCCGTGTGAGGTTAGGGGTAGCACGGCTAAGCAGGCGAGCTCTTCCCTGCCTGCCAGATGGGGTGGGGGGGTGGCTCGTGCCCAGCCCTGGCCATGCTGCTTTGCAGCAGCAGATGGCTTTCCAAAGGCGGCTGGTCTCATTCCTTCCGTTTTCCAGATGGGGAAACTGAGGCACAGAGCCAGCCGCAGCAAAACCAAGTCTCGTGAGTTGCAGGCCCGAGATCACGCCTCGGTGCAGGGTAGACCGAGCACAGCAAGGCTGTGTCCACATGGCAGCACTGCTCCGGGATGCCCACAGCTTCACAGCAAGCCAGCTATTTGGGGCTCGCCGCTCCGCCGTCCCTGCGGACCTCAGGGCAGGCGGAGTCGGGGTGTTTGGAAGAGCGGGTTCTCTCCCCAGCAGTGCTGTGGAGACAGCGCCAAATTACATCCAACGAAGATACGCCATGTGCGTTGCTCCGGTTGCGTAGCGTATTTCGGGCTACAGCGCAGTGTAGACACAGCCCTAGATCCGCCCACCACCCCCTCTCGTCCTGACGTGCTGGCCCGGGGCCAGCGTGTGTAGCCTCCCTGTGCTTGAGGAGCGGCCTGCGGCCACGTGGGGTGCAGTAATCCCCCCTCGGGCACAGGGCTGCTGTGCTGAATGATGCCCGGCAAGGCCTCGGTGGCCCCCCGCCTCTGCGGCTCGCAGCTCTGCTTGGCCACTCCCAGGGCCCGCTTGGGGTCCCGGCGCTCCCACGAGCTCCAGGAAAGGTTCCGGGGCTGGCCGGCGCCTCCCTCGTGGTGGCTGCTGGGGTCGCACTTGCACCCGCAGGGCCCAGGTCCTGCTCTGAGGCAGGAAACAAGCGTGGGGGCCTCCTGCCTTTGCCTTTGCATGGAGCCCCGGGGGAGCAGCTGCTGGGCAGAGGTCCAGGGCGGGTGGGGCACTGTGCGGCCTCCAGGGACCAGCATGTGCCTGTCTGAGGGGCTGGGCTGGCCCCCCGCGGCGCCAGGCGCACACAGTGGGGGTGGAGTTTCCCTGTGGCCACCCATGGGCCATGCCAGGAGCATGGTATGGTGGAAGGCAGCATGGCCTAGTGCCCTGGTCCCCAACGCGGTGCCCACGGGCGCCATAGCACCCGCCGGGCCATTTATGTGCGTCCGCGGAGCAATCTGGACTGGCTCCGCCCCCAGGTGTGCGGCAGGTGCCAGCCGCGGGCGCATGGACGGCCTCTGCCTGGGGTCGCGGCACATGCCAGTGCCGGTCTTGGCCCCGGGTGCATGGCACATGCCGGCGCCGGCCCTGGGCATGTGGCGCATGCTTGGCCCCGCCCCCAGGCATCCGGCAGCCCCAAAACGTTGGGGACCACTGGCCTAGTGGTTAGAGCACCAGCCTGGGCCCTAGGAGCCCTCGGTTCAAATCCAGCTTCAGCTGCTACTTGGCCAGGCGATTTTGGGCAGGTGATTGCTTGCTCCATGCCTCAGTTTCCCCAGTTGTAAGTGTAAGCATTGGAGCAATTGCCCTGGTGACCCCCACTCAGGGCCCTCTGCTCTCCCCGCGCGTGCTCCGGCGTGCCAATCCCAGGGAGCCAAAGGAGTTCTCGAAGGTGTGCGTGCTCTTAATTGGATGGGAGAGAAGCGGCCATCCCTCTTGTCACTATGGTTACTGCAGCGCTGTCTGGACGCTGGGTATGGGCTGCGCGTTGCTGACCCCCAATCTGCACCGACAGCAGCCGCGGGGTTGCCTGTCCGTTACCCCTGAGGACTCCCCTGGCCGCTGTGCCCAGCGACCACCCTGCTCTCGCAGCGGACGGCCCCTCTTCCAAAACGGGTGGCCGGATTTTGTACCCGGCGCTCACGCCAGCGAGCTGAGTCCCCGCGATCACGCCTCTGGCAGCCTCGCCCAGCTGCGGGGTGTCCCCAGGGGGGCCCAAGGATGGGGAAGTTCAGAGTCACAGATGCACAGAACGGCAGGGCAGACGGCCAGAGAATCAGTCAGCTCAGCCACTCCCCTGTAGTCAGCCCCGCCCGTACCAAGTGGGGGAAAGCCACGGCCCCTTCTGCTCTCGTTGGGGGCCCCCCCTCACGTTTCCTGGTCCGTCAGCCAGGCGGCCCTAGCGCTGAGCTCTCCAAAACCTCAGTTCTCTGGCTCTCTGGTTTGGCGACCCGGGAGGTCACGGTGCCCGCTGGGCTCCGCCAGCCGCCACAGCGCATGTCAAATCAGAGTCCACACGTGGCCCTGCTAGGCGATGGCTCCACAGCAACACCATTTTGAAATAACAGGCCGCATCTGCACAGCCAGCAGTCACTGTGACCGTGTCGAAATGCCGTCGAGCCGGAGGACTGCTCGCTCTGACTCCTGTAGCCCTCCTTGCACGAGGAGCAAGGGGAGTCGGGGGAAGAGCGCCGACTCAAAATCGCTGCTGTGTAGACAGCACCAAAACTCAAAATAAGCTGGAACGGAGGGTTGGGGTGTGAGGTTGGAGGGCAGTGTTAGGGTGGGGGGTCGGAAGGGGGGTATTGGGGTGCGGGGGTTGGAGGACGGTGTGAGGGTGAAGGGCAGTGTTAGGGTGGGGGGTCGGAAGGGGGTATTCGGGTGTGGGGGTGAGGGTGAAGGGCAATGTTAGGGTGAGGGGGTCGGAAGGGGGGTATTGAGGTGCGGGGGTTGGAGGATGGTGTGAGGTTGAAGGGCAGTGTTAGGGTGGGGGGTCGGAAGGGGGTATTCGGGTGTGGGGGTGAGGGGGTTGGAAGGGGGGTATTCGGGTGTGGGGGTGAGGTTGAAGGGCAGTGTTAGGGTGAGGGGGTCAGAAGGGGGGTATTCGGGTGTGGGGGTGAGGGGGTCGGAAGGGGGGTATTCGGGTGTGGGGGGTGAGGGTGAAGGGCAGTGTTAGGGTGAGGGGGTCGGAAGGGGGGTATTCGGGTGCGGGGGTTGGAGGACGGTGTGAGGGTGAAGGGCAGTGTTAGGGTGGGGGGTCGGAAGAGGGGTATTCGGGTGTGGGGGTGAGGGGGTCGGAAGGGGGGTATTCGGGTGTGGGGGTGAGGGTGAAGGGCAGTGTTAGGGTGAGGGGGTTGGAAGGGGAGTATTCGGGTGTGGGGGTGAGGGGGTCGGAAAGGGGGGTATGCGGGTGTGGGGGTGAGGGTGAAGGGCAGTGTTAGGGTGAGGGGGTTGGAAGGCTGAGTCAGTGTTGTCAGTTGTATGGTGCAAATACCCTTGTCATTGTAGGGCGCCCTCTTGTGTCATGTGCTCACTTACTTGGCCCCCGTCACTTACCATTTGAGCAGCTCACTGTCGGCAGCACATCCCTTGAGCGCATCTCACACCTCCCTGAGGGGCAGGTCCAGGCTGAAATCCCCGTGTAAGCTCACGGCCTGGCTTACATCCCAGAGAGGATAAGGGACTTGCCCAAGGCCACCCAGGAAGTCTGTGGCAGAGCAGGAACTAAACCTGGGTCTCTTAAGTCTTAGCTGAGCACCATGACCATTGGCTCATCCTTCCTCTTTCCACCTGGCACAGCTTGCTGAATAATGGGAAAAATATAATTTCTTTGTCCATCAACAAAAAAAAACCCTCATTGAAAAAATTCTTCAGTCTTGCTCTGTTCACCTCTGCTCCCAGGCTGAAAGAGACATTGCCGGATAGTTCTCACCCCTTGATCCAGCCCAAATGCTCCAGCACTTGAAATGCCAGCGAGGCGTTCAGCTGCTGCCGGGAGCTGAGCGCTGGCCTCCGTAGGCTCCACAGAAGGCATTTACTCGCAGACACTTCCGTTTGACACAGGTCGCGGGCGCTGCCGTGGTGCTGTGACGTCCGGCCTGGACTCCCTTTCTCAGTGGCTCCTAACTCACCCCGGTCTTTGCTTTGGCGCCGATATCTCCCAGACTCCCCCAACGAGCAGGGAAAGTGTGAGCAAAATCTGGTCAATCAATATTCCCCCCCGCCCCGCTCCGGCCCAGCTCGGTGTTTGTCTCAGAGAGGGCAGGGTGGAGGGGCCGCCAGGCACGTGGTCAGCAGCAGACGTTGGGGATAGCCCACCATGTGAGCCCAGCCCAGGAGCCGCCTTGGCTCAGAGCGGGGTGAGCTGCACAGCTTGGGCTGACGAGCCAGGCTCAGTCCAACTGGCTGGAAAGCAGAGTGCAACAGAGAGGGGTGAGAGGCCTGGCCGGTGGGGCGGGAGAGGAGGACGGTGCCGTGGCCCCACCTAAAGAGGAGAAGGTCGGGGAGAGGCAGAAGAGAAGGGCCCGTGCCCTGCAAACACTGATGAGCCGGGGCAGCCCCTGGCTCAAAGACTCAGAACACTGGAACGAAGGGCCCTCGAGAGGCATGAAGCCCAGTCCCCGGCCCTCCCGGCAGGACCCAGCACCGTCTAGCTCAGCGTCTGTCCAGGCTGCTCTGAAATGTCTCCCGCGATGGAGATTCCACAGCGTCCCCGGGGAATCTCTCCCGGTGTTAACCCCGACAGGCTGGACGTTCTTCCGAATGTCCGACCTGAGCCACCCTTGCTGCTCGTCCTGTTTAGGGCCAGGCAGTGGGAGTTAGTCCAGGGCCTGCCGGAGACGGAGTGTCGGGGATAGGATGTTACTCGGAATGGGGGGGTCCTGGCTGATGGATCAGAGCGCTGGGACACTGCCGCACATTCCTTCCTGAAATGGGACCTAAAACTCACCTGGGAGGTCTGCCTGCCGAGGGAGCAGGGAGGGGTGCTGGCCATCCCCTTCCCCATTTCCCACCCCTCCTGAGGTTGTGGAGTTTCCTCAGTGAGGTGGCCCTGGAGTTAGGGAGCCGTGCCCTGTGCGCGCAAGGGGAGAGGGAGGCTGGGGAGCATGTGAGGTAGGGCGGCTGCCAGACGGGGCATTGCTCAGGGACTGCAAACACCCGGGTGATGCAAAGCTTCTATATTTAGGAACTGGCAGGAACCTGAGCTAAATATAGCACGAAATCCAGGGCGCTGACCTCTGTGCCATCCGGTGCCTTGAGTTACGCAAGAGCCGCTCCATGTAGGTGCGATGTGGAAGTTCCCAAGGCCCCTTCCCAGCCTTCCCTGGGGACGATGACAAGTCCTTCCCGGGGGCACTTTTCCGGTGTTTTCCCCAGGCTCGGTTGAAATGCCCTGAGCGTCACACTCCAGGCACTGCCCTTTGGAAGGGTCGGCGTTCGTCCGGAGGGGGCGTGTTTCCATCGTGCGCAGGGGCTGGGAACTCCCTGAGTGCTGGGGGTTCCGCGCCGTGTTCCCTGACCCACGCTGGGGATCGTCAGTGAACCCGGTCGCCTGGCCCTCCCCATGTGTATGTGGGTCCTTCAAAGTACTGCTGGCCGGGTTCTACCCATGAGACCGGCTGGGAGGGGGTCGGAGACACAAAACCAGCCCCGGCGAGATTCATCGCGGGGGCGGAGCCCTGGTCTGCGAGGTTCTTGGGACAGTCAGAGCCCATCAGTCTGGTTGGCTTGACGACCGGCGCACGGGGGGCTAGGGAGACCCAGCAGGAGGCCCATGAGCTCGGGCTATTGCCCGTCTGTGCCGCGGGGCAAGAGACGTTGCTGTGCTGGGACTGAGTGATCCCGGAGGGAAGCGGGATTGGTGATTTAAGAACCCAGCCGCCAGGAGACTCAGCCGGACTCAGACATGGAGAAGGTGGGACCAGCAGCGCTAAGGAAGCAGCGGATGGTTTCAGGCCCCCCTCCGGGTGGAGAGAGAACTCCGCAGCCTCGAATGGGCCTGATGCGGCTCTCACAGGCAGGTGCAAATCAGGAGTAACGTCGCCGAAAGCAGCTGGGTGGCCCCGGCATGAAGCTGCCATGAGATCAAAATCAGGCCCCGTGTCTTTAACACTGGTCCTAAGCAGCATTTACTGCCGGCCTGCAGCGGCGCCTTGTGGCTTTGCGATCCGAGCCCCCCGCCCGCATCCTCCCCGGCCTTCCTACACAGCACCCCCCCCCCAGCCTCGGTCATTCAAAAACCTGCAGCCTAGCCGTGAGCCCCCTGCAGAAGCCAGGCAGCCGTCACTGGAGGGAAGAGGGAGCTAGTCCATTCCCCAGAGGGTTCTTCCCAAGGAGAACAAGACACCCCGGGAGAAAGCGAGGCTGAGTGGGAGCATGACTTCCCAGAGAGGTGACCCCAGCCTCCAGCCACCTGGTCCGGTCGCTGCCCCGCATGGGACAGATACGCTGCTGGCTGCAGTCTGTGTGGAGTGGCTGGCACCAGGCTGCTGGCTAAACGCCGACAGATCACTGGTTTCTGTGCAAACAGCTAGTGAAGGTCGGCAGAGCTGGTCTGGCCGGTCAGGGACCCTGGGCTGAGGACTAGCCAGGAGATCTTGGCCCTCTGGACAAGGACACGTTGGGACAGGACCTCCGGGAAACATTGCAGCCAGCCAGACTGGTGCCAATTCCAACATTACAAAAGACAGATCAGCCCAGGGGGCTTGTTAATTCAGAGCCCAGACTGCCAGATAAATGTTATCATGTGCTCGTTATCACACCGCGTGCTGGGAGGTAAACACTGGGTGGGGGGGGGATTACAGTGCCAGCCGTGAAGGCCACAGCACACGGGGCACTGAGCATCCACATGAATTGGCTGGACAGGATTTGTCGCATCTTTATCTTTACGGTCGTCGGATTTTCGAGTCGCTTTCAAAGCAGCCGCCGCTCGCGCAGGGGCTCAGATTTCCAGACAGGGAACCGTTGTGTCATTTGTGAGTGAAGACCCCACGGAGCCCTTTTGTGGGTTAGCAAGGGGCTAGGGGCTCTGACCGGACACGGCCAGACCCCAATGGCCAAGAACCCTCTGAGAAGCTCTGGTTGTTGACCGTAACGGGATTCAAAACAGAGCTAGGTACATTCCTGGCGGTCAGGTCTGTCGATGGCGATTAGGCCGGCAGGGCCGGGAGGGTGTCCCTCGTCGGGAATGGGCAACAGGGGAGGGACCACTGGATTCCCGGATCTGTTTGCTCCCTCTGGGGCACCTGGCCTTGGCCACCGTTGGCAGCCAGGACGCTGGGCTGGATGGGCCTTTGGTCTGACCCAGTGTGGCCACTAATATTCTTATAACCCACGAGGACTTGAGACAGTTTTGATGGAGGCATCAGTTCCAGTTATTTTCTTATTGCTTGTTGGGGGTAAACCCGTGGTCTTGTGGACGTCACAAAGAAGCAGATCCCTCGGAAGGAGGGTCCAAGAGGAGAGGAAAGACCAGCCTGATCTCACTTGATCAGGATGGGACAGTGCAGGTGGGGTACAAAAGCTATGGGATGAGACCAGTTTGCATTTCTCCCTTAAATTGTGGGAAGTGATTATTCCCCTTTATTCAGCACTGGCAAGGCCACAGCTGGAGTGTTGTGTCCAGTTCTGGGCCCCCCACTACAGAAAGGATGTGGGTGCATTGGACAGAGGCCAGCGGAGGACAACTAAAATGATTTGGGGGCTGGAGCGCTTGACCTACGAGGAGAGGCTGAAGGATTCGGGCTTGTTTAGTCTGCAGAAGAGAAGAGCGAGGGGGGATTTGAGAGCAGCCTGCGACTTCCTGAAGGGGGGTTCCAAAGAGGCTGGAGAGAGGCTGTTCTCAGTGGGGGCAGGTGCCATGGTCTCAAGTTACAGTGGGGGAGGTCTAGGCTGGATGTTGGAAAAAACTCTTTCCCTAGGCGGGTGGGGAAGTGCTGGGCTGGGTTCCCTAGAGAGGTGGAATCTCTGTCCCTAGAGGTTTTAAGTCCTGGCTTGACACAGCCCTGGCTGGGATGATTGAGTTGTGGTTGATCCTGCTTTGGGCAGGGGGCTGGACTCGGTGACTCTTGAGGCCTCTGTGATTCTAAAAGAGAGAGACCATGGTACGAAATTACCTTTGGGCAGAGATGAACCTAGATTCAAGCAAATCTTATCGCAGATCACTGAGGGCCACCTGGGTTTATACAAATTCCAACGTTAACCTGTTCTTTCCGCAAGGGAAAGGCTCAAGATGGAACAATGCAGCCCTGTGGCTAGTGGTGCTCTCTTGGTTTCGTAATGCAAGGGTTAATCGTGCAATGATTTGAATCCATTGTTGGTCTCAAGTTTCAACTTCTTGTCATTGTCAGTTAGCCACTTTACCTTGTATGATTGTTAACTCCTGGAGAGGTTCATTGGGTTCATGGTCTGATCTCCACCTGCTTCTCATGGTGTTTAGCATGTTAGGGAAGTACAATTAACGAGCTACCTTTTAGCCATTTAGGCTCTGAAATAAGAGCAGCGAAATCTCACTGGGGTGGCTTCTTCTAATCCAATAGCCAGTGGGCCAAAAGAACCTTGATTAAAGGGATTTTAATTAAACATGAATCAACCGTTTAACAGAAGCCCTGCAAGTCGTATTATTACTACAGTTCACAATACGCCGGAGCGGAAGGGCTGTGCGGCAGGACACCCCGGGCTCCCCACCTCCTTCGCCCGAGGCGGTGCTAAGTCCAAAGGGGCTGGGGCGGGCTGGTGAGTTGGTTTTCTGGACAGCTCTTCAGCTGCTCCTGCTGGATTCTAGGCTTCCCCTTTCTCCTGGGCGGCCGGGAGACCTGAATTCAGCCCTTCCTCCCAGGAGCTCCCCGCCTGCAGGAAACCGCAGCCGGGCGCCTGGGCGGGAGGCCGGGTGTAAGTGGATGCAACAAACAGGCTGCTCAGTGTTTGGGGATCTGTGTCAAAGCAAACCCCGGAGGGCTCAGCATTGCAGGCCTGCATTCGCCTGCCTCCTCTGGCCGTGGCCTTCATGCCCTGCTCCCTGCCCTCTTGCACCAGCCCGCCGTCTGCCTTGCGCTTACCTGCCTCTGCTGCCGCAGGTGGAGCAGATCCTGTCGGAGTTCCGGCTGCAGGAGGAGGACCTGAAGACGGTGATGCGCCGGATGCAGAAGGAAATGGACCGGGGGCTGAAGCTGGAGACGCACGAGGAAGCCTCGGTGAAGATGCTGCCCACTTACGTACGCTCCACCCCCGAGGGCTCAGGTAAGATGTGGCCCGGTCTCCCGCACCTACCGCTCTCGCTGCTCCCAGGGGCCACAGAGGCCTCTAGAGAGACAAGGACCCCCCAGCCTGGGGGAAGTATTTGGTCTCCCTCCTGCCACCCCGAGGGGGCGCTGCTCACTGCTGGGGCAGGAATCCATCACCCCGGCTGGCCCTGGACTCCATCCAAGGGGTAGCGAGGGCCCAGTGGCCTGGCGAAGCTCCGTCCTGCCGCCGTGCTGAGGGCACAGAGCGCCCCCCGGTGCACGTGACGTCCGGGAGTTGAGGAGGCTCTGCCTTTCCCAAGGGGTGCCCAGCCCCTCGCAGCATCAAGCCCTCCCACAGGTTATTTGAGGGGCCCCTCTCCACTCGCCGGCCTCCAGCAGCAGCAAGAGACGGGTGACGGGCACCGTGTGGGCATCAGGGCTGGGGCTGGGCTCCTGACCAAAGGGGCTGGTCATAAACTGGCCTCGCCAAACAGAGCCCAGCCGGTGAACGCCCCATTGAGAGCCGTCCAGCGGAGGGACGCGCAGCAGGGAGAAGACAGGCAAGTCTGCCTAGGGGTCCGGGTCTTCTTCCGCAGGCTCCATGCAGCCAACCTGATACGTCAGGGCCAGAGTCAGTCGGAAAACGGGATCTTTTCCCCATGAACAGTGTTGCAAAAGCAAGCACTTGTGGCTACGCTCTGGGAAATATTTGGTCAATTCCCCTCCACCCAAAATTTCAGCAGAAAAACAAACTTCTTGGCAGAACTATTTTTGATTTTTGGCCCGTTTTTCAGGGTTTGGCCTTTGACAAAAAGTTGAAATTTTCCACAGGCTGGGGGATGGGGGTTTGGTTTTGGATGGAACTTTTCCAGTCCTTTTGGTGGAAAACATCAAAACGTTCCCCCCAAATCCAGACATTTTCCATGAAAATTTCCATTGAATCAAAGCCCCAGGTTTCCATCAGGAAAATGTTTTCGGGGGGACATTTTCAGCCCTTCTTTCTATGGTTATTTTTGTAGCATCTGGAAGCTCCGTCCTGGGCCAGGCCCCATTGCACTAGCCTTGTGCAAACCCAAGACAACGAGCGGTTCGGCTTCGTTTCATGTAACGCCAGACACGGGCGATGTCGTTCTCCTCCGCCCCCGTTTGTCCAGATGCTCCAGCGGTTCCGACGCCTTCCGGGAAGGCGACAGGGACTCACTGGAGAGGGGCTTGTTGGGAGCAGGGGGCAGAATGGGCCTTGGGGAACTTTAGCTCCTAGATTTTAAAGTCTGTCCTCCAATGGTCCGGCCGCCAGGAGAGCCTCCGCCCGAGAAGCTCCTCTAGGGATTACGACACCCTGTCCAATAGCTGTCTGGCCCAGAGCAGCCCTTTCCGCAGGGTGACCCCCAGTGCCAGGCTGTGCACCACGCCCCAGACGGAGCCGATGGCCAATAGCCCTCTTGGTGGGGCCTTCGCGGGACTCTGATGGGCTCAGTTTCAAAGTGTTCCACTGAGTGAGCAGCCGGCTGGGGCCAGGGAAGCCCCGAGGTCTGGTCCCTGCATGGGGCACGTCACTTAGTCCCTCAGTTCGTTGTGCCTCGCTGGGAACTTTGGGAGGCGCTATGATAGACACAAACACTGGAGCCAGAGTCACCTGGCTACTGAGAGGTGCCTGTCCGGGGAGAGGAAGGACATGGAGCCGGATGGGTCCCGTGCTCGTGGCAGCTGGTTATTAGTGGCTCCCGGGCTGACGCGTGTCCCCCCGGCGTTGCAGAGGTCGGGGACTTCCTGTCCTTGGATCTGGGAGGTACCAACTTCCGAGTGATGCTGGTGAAAGTGGGCGAAGGGGAAGAGGGGCAGTGGAGCGTGTCGACCAAGCACCAGATGTATTCCATCCCAGAGGACGCCATGACGGGCACGGCCGAAATGGTGAGTGGGCGCTGGGCCGGAAGGGCTGGAAAACAAGAGGCTGGCAGGGGTGCCCGAGAGGCGTGGGCAGGCGGTGGCCACGGAGCGATGCTAATGGAGCTGAGGAATGGTCCAAGAGGCCGGATTGTTTTTCTAGAGCTAACCAACCCCGGCTGGCTCTTTCAGAGGGGGAGGGTCCACTTCCCACGGGCTATTAGGGTTAATGGGGACAGTAAGGCAGGGGCACATGCCTACGTTCCAAGGAATCCGCTGTAGCCAGGCTCCCGGATTCAGGCTCGGTGTTGTAGCCAAACAGATCGTTGATTTTTTTGGCTCAGTGGCTGTCTCGGAGGCGCAGGCATCGGAACTGCGGGTGCATGGGGTGTTGCTGTACCCCCCGGGCTCCCAGCCTAGCGCCCAAGTTTCCAGCTGCCACGGGCTCTGCTACTGACCACACACCTGGGGTCCCGGCTGCTGCCCTTTTCACCAGGGCTTAGCTCCTAACCTCAGCTGGGGTGGGGCAGGACCAGGGGGAGGCGATGTCAGCACCCCTACTCTTACAGATGCCCCCGTGCCACTGCTCAGATAGAACCGACAGGGACATTTTCCAGTTTTTCTCACCAAAATGAAAAGCCCCCGAACATTTGATTTGCTGTTCAGCAGCACATTTGGGTATGTCCCAAACAAGTTTCAGTTTCTTGAAATTCTGTGATGTTTGGGCCACTGGGGTTTCAAGTCTTTTTGCTCCTTTTAAAAAAAATCCAGCTAAACTTCAAAAGAAACTTTGGTTTGAAATGAAAAGTTGAAGGACTGTTTCGTTTCAAACCTGTCAAAGCAAAAGGGTTTGACTTTACTTGAACGCTCTTTGTTTCTTCATTTCCCCCTTTTTGTGGGTGTGCATGGCCAAAACTGTTGGCCAATTTTGATCTGAACTCACAAATAGTTTTAGTTGACTCAAAACTGCATTTTTTGGGGTGAACCAATGATTTTCCTGAGAATTCTGCCCAGCTGCAGTGGTGTGTCGAAGGTGCATGTAGTTGTTAATCCTGGAGGAAGTCATGAGTCAGCTGTGCAGGCCACTAAAACTTTATATGCCCCCAGCTCAGCACATGTTCTTTTTGCACCACATAGTTTAGGGATCCATCCTAGTTGGCTTTTAATGGTTTATCCTTCATGAAAACAAGAGACAGAACCCCGAGGACAGAGCAGGGTTCTCTACCGTTGGACAAGCACAAACTAAAGCAGGGTCCTGAAGAGCTCAAAAGCTCACAGTGACTTTAGGATGGAAGACCAGACAGACTGCGCCTTTTTTCTGGCATAATTTGTATAGGTCTGGTAAAAAAAAAAAAAGTCTATTGAAACTGTGGATGGAAAACTGGGTTTTAGGCAAAATAAATATTGTCCCGAAAAGTTTCTTGCTTTGCACAAAAAATATTGGTGGGTGGGGTTCGGGGAGGAAGGGTCAAAACAAGAACGCTCCAACACGGAACATTTCAATCCACGGAGACGTCTGTAACACGGGGTCACCTGTAACATTTCCAATTTGGAAATGTTACTGGGTGGCCTCTTGGGAGTTGTAGTTTGCTTGTCCAATACTCGTATGTTCTTCTACCGCTGGACGGGACTTCATCTCCCATGACGCACCATGGCCATGCCACTGCCACAGTGAACCACCTCCATGCACCAAGAAGGGAGACTGTGGGGCATCCTAAGAGATGTAGCCTGGCTGCGGAGCCCAGCCTGTGGAGCAGAATGGGAGGATGAAAGACCTGAACTACAACTCCCATGAGGCACTGCAGTAGCCATTGCCAAACTGAAATGGGTTGGATTTTTTTTTAACCAAAAAACTTGACATTTCCCATTTTCTGACGGGCTCTATTAATAAATAATTGTTCAGATGGCTGATGTGGCAGGCAATACACTCTAAGCCCCTCGGATCGGGGTACCAGGATGGTAGATAGCCCATTGTCAATAGCAGCTTGACTAGACACTGGGTGGAATACGTTTTAGCTTCATCCAGGCCATAAAACAGCTAGTTCTTTGTTTCCATGTTTGCTAAAGAGCCTTTGTGCTGAGGGCTACAGCCCAGTTCTCACCTCTCCTCTGGGTCTTTAGGAGCAAAGGTCTCTGCCTGTGTAGATTTTGACACACCTGGAAAGTCTGAGTCTTTTGTTTTGGATGCCCCGTTTAATCCTTTTACTGCCCCCCTCCCATCAGGCTGATTCATATTTCATGCTCAGAGAGACACGATAAGGGTGTGAATTGTTACTTTTGCCGGCTGCGTTAAAATAGCCACTACTAGGAACACAAAATACTTAGCTATGGGACGGGGAAGACAGCACCAATAACATTTCAAAATAACCCCCCGGAATCGTACCATCCCTCGACTCCAGTTCCAGCCCTCCCCAGTCACCGAGCTCGGGAGAGTTCCCGGAACGTGATGCTGCTCGTACGACCCTCTATTCCGCCCGCAACTTGGCAGGGACGTCGTCTCGCCGCTCGCCTGGCACACACACACCAAAGTCACGTCAGGGGGTGGGGGATGACCAAAGCCTCTTGCAGAACGTGACCCAAATTAATGAAACGGCACGGCTGACCTCAGTCTGCATCCCCCCCCCACAAAAAAACCAGTTTTGACTGCTAACATTTCACCCAGCTCTACCCCAGAGTAATCTCCACCCTGCAAGTCAGAGGAGGGCCAGGAGGTGCAGACAATGGGGTGTGGGGCAGAGCTAAACTCAGCGGCTCTGCCCCATCCCTGCCTCTCCACCATTTTCATTTCCTCTGCGCCTCCAGCGAGGACGGGTGGCTGCAGGCCCCGGCGCAGCAGAAGGGGTGTGGGTGGAAGAGCTACCCGGGAGCCCAGATTTTGCAGCGCTCCCAAGCCGTTGCTTGGGCCGTGACACTATCTCAAGGGTAGGGTGCCTTCTGGCGGGGCGTGTGTCCCTGCAGGCATCTGCAAGTCTCTAGGGTGCACGCCATGGAAAATGGAATGGGGGGCAAGGTTTCTGGGGAGCAATCAGCCACTGAGGCGAGGTCCAATGGCAAGGCTGTGAGTGACCCGGCGAGAGGCTAGAGAACGGGGGTGTGGACCCGGGTGTCCCAGGATGACACGTCCCTTGGAGGAGGCCAGTGGGGTCCCGGAGGCAGGAGGGGGCGGGCAGGATTTCGTGATTCCGGGGTGACTTGGGGCCTCCCTTCTCCAGCTCTTCGATTACATCTCCGAGTGCATCTCCGACTTCCTGGACAAGCACCAGATGAAACACAAAAAGCTGCCTCTGGGCTTCACATTCTCCTTCCCCGTGAGGCACGAGGACATTGACAAGGTGAGCCCAGGGCGGGCCAGGGGGAAGAGCGACTAGGAAAACCCGAGGGACCCCCCCCCCGATCTCCATCGCCCCTTCACCCGCTGGGCCACGGAGCTGTACCCAGCCTCCCCAGGGCAGTCACATGCAGGGGGAGCTCCACATCCCTTAAACGCTTGGGCCCAGACCCACAAAGGTGTCTAAGCCCCATTGGGTTCAATGGGAGTTAGGTGCCGCAATACCTTTGGCCTTCTTCATAGGGCTGGCGTCTTTATTCAGAGGTGAGCAGTGACTGATCCCCTGTCACGTTCACACTCGTTGCTTCCTCTCCACACCCGCGTGCTCCCTCGCACGCTGACCCCAGATCTCAGACACCGGGCGAGGCCTCCGCTGGAGGGCTGTGTCCTGTGTGGGGCACCGCGTTCTGGGCCAGACGGGCAGGTCGGAGAGGGTCCAGAGAAGACCAATAGACATGATGAAAGGTCTAGAAGACACGAGCTCGGAGGGAAGACTGAAGGAGTTGGGCTTGTTTGGTCTGGAAAGGAGCAGACAGAGGGGACGTGATGGCGGCTTTCAAGTATCTGAAAGGGCGTCACAAGGGGGAGGGAGACAAATCGTTCCCCTCGGCCTCTGAGGGCAGGACAGGCAGCACCGGGCTTGACGTGCAGCCAGGGAGGTTCAGGCTGGACATTAGGGAACACTCCCTGCCTGGGTGGTTCTGCGCCGGAAGAAGTAGCTGGGGCAACGAGATGTTTACGAGCAGCTTAGACAAAGCCCTGTCGGGCTGGTCTAGGTCACACGTGGTCCTGCCATGAGGGCAGGGGACCGGACTGGCTGCCCTCAGGTCTCCTCCAGCCCCAGGGCTGCCTGGCGGTGGGAGGTGGAACTGCCCCCAGGGGAACACATTAGCAGCCCTGCGCCGCCCGCAGCCACTGGGACCCGCGAACTTCCTGCTCCGCGCTCTGCTTCCTCCGCTCGGGGCGCCCGGCGCTAACCCTCGCCCCGCCCCGCAGGGCATCCTGCTCAACTGGACCAAGGGCTTCAAAGCCTCAGGCGCTGAAGGGAACAACATCGTGGGCCTTCTGCGGGACGCCATCAAGCGGCGAGGGGTGAGCGGCACACGGGGCTCGCGCGGTTCCCGCGGGCTGACTGCCCCGGTGGTTCCTCCGGGAGGGGCCCACGGGGGGGAGACTGGGGCTCCTCGTGGGCGCGCTGGGATGCTCCCACTCCTGCCCGGAAGCCGGGCTGGCAAGATCCTCGCTGTGCCCCGTCCGGATGGGTGCCAAAGGCCTCCACGCAGCCCTTGCTAGCGGCAGGCCCTGCCTGGACAGGGCTGTGCCGGCGGGGACGGGGGGGGGGGGGAGTGCGCCTCCCTGGCAGCCGGGGGAATCGTAACGTCTCCTGCGCGCTCCTCCGCAGGATTTCGAGATGGACGTGGTCGCCATGGTGAACGACACGGTCGCGACGATGATTTCCTGTTACTACGAGGATCACCGCTGCGAGGTTGGCATGATCGTGGGTAAGAGACCTGCCCTCCGGGGCGGTTCCCTCAGACCAGGGTGCACCGGGCACAGCCCCTGCCCACAGACATCGCGGGCGGCCCCCTGGCCCTGGGCACGTCCTGCAGTCCGTGCGGCCCAGAGCGTTCTGGGGGCGAGCAGCGGGCAGGGCCAGGCTGGCAGTTGGGGAGGGCAGAGCCTGGCCCCGCCTGGCACGCCCCTGCGATGTGAGATCCCCCCAGACCATCTGCTGAGCGACCTGCACCCCGTGCTGCAGAGGAAACTGCCCCCAGGTCACTGCCAGTCCAACCTGGGGGAAACTCCTTCCCCACCCCAGAGATGCAGACAGCATGGCGCCACCTCAGAGCCCTGGCCCACGCCGCCCAGGGCCCATCCCGTAACGTGCCGTGGGGTTCCCTTCCTGGCCCCTCAGGCCCCGGTTCCGCTCCCGATGAACGTGGGCCTCTGAGGGCAGCGAGCACAGTGTGATGGCGCGTTGGGGTCCCCCGTCTCCTGCACCCCGAAATGGCACAAACAGACTCCACCAGCCAGTGGAATTGAGGGTGGTTTATTGCTCCTCCAGGATACAGCATAGCACAGATGTAATCTGGTTACAGGAACTGGGGGCTAAGAGGCCTCAGTGCCCCCCTTGAGATAGGGGAGTCCCAGCCCCCTCCCCAGTTCCTTCTCCCCTGCTTTCCAGCCAGGAACCAACTCCCCTCTTCCAGTCCTGCCCCCAGCCAGGGCAACATTCCACCTTCCTTTGTTCCTCTCCATGGGGGGTGACTGGTCAGACAGGTTGAGACCTTCTTTGCATAATGACTCCTGGCCTGTCCTTCTGGGCCACGGTACCCACAGCAGCCAGTGGGGGTTACCCCAGAGCCAGCAGCATAGAAACCAGCCAGGTACCCCCACTACGTCACACAGAGCCAAGCCCGCAGCCTTGGCTGATTCCCCGCCCTGGAGAGCAGGCAGGGCCGCCGCCGAGCGCCTGAGTCAGGGCCAGCAGGGCTGGGCCGGCTGCGGCCTCGTGGAACGGTAGCCGGGGGAGCCGGGGCAGGTGGGAAAGCCAGGCCGCCTCCCCATGGGGTGCAGGAGCTGCTCTCTGCTTAGCGTCGTCCGCGCCATCTGGGCCTCGCACCCGGCTGCCTCATCCGCCCGCCCTGGGTAAACACGCTCCCGCTGCCCAGCTGGGTTTGAAACTCGCTGCCAGCAGAGCTCAGCTCAGCTCCGAGCGGCTGCCCCCCGCCAGCTCCCTCTGAGGGACGAGGCCCCGCGGCTCCCCGACGGGGCAGGGCCACGGATTTATCGCTTCCGTGGCCTGAACGGAGCCCCGCTCTCCGCGTGGCTGCCCTGCGGAGAACACCGGCCGCGGGGCTTCCCCGAATAATTCCCAGTGGCCAGTGACGGAACCCCCCCAAGGCCTGGGAAATTGTTCCCATGGTTAATGACTCTCCGGCCTCCAGCCCCGGGAGGTGTGAGACCAGGGTTCAATATTCGTTCCCTTCTTGGTTCGTCCTCCTGAGATCGGGTCCCCCCTTCCCGCCCCTGAGCAGCCTGCCTCCCTCGCGGCCCCTCGCCAGGCCTGACCTCCCCGGCGTGGGGCCGCGAGACCCATCCCGGCTCCGTGTCCCCGCCAGGTACCGGCTGCAACGCCTGCTACATGGAGGAGATGCAGAACGTGGAACTGGTGGAGGGGGAGGAGGGCCGGATGTGCGTGAACACCGAGTGGGGAGCCTTCGGGGCCTCGGGGGAGCTGGACGAGTTCCTCCTGGAGTACGACCGCGTGGTGGACGAGACCTCCCTTAACCCCGGTCAGCAGCTGTAAGCACCACGCCAGACACGCTCACTGCTTTCCCCAGGCCTCCGGCCCTCCCGGCCGCCCCCAGGCCGCAGCGCAGGACTTGGCCGGCCCTGGCGGGGACGGGTCCTCTCCACGGGCTTTGCGCAGCTCTGGGGGGGAGGGCAGGCGGGCAGGCAGCCCGTAGTGACGGGGGGGGGGGGGGGAGGAGCCAAGAGGCAGGCCTGCGCGGCTCTCCCTGGAGGGCCCTGTCCCAGGTCCCGGGCTGGGGGCTGCAGCGGGCAGGCGGGAGCTGCGGGCGTTTGCTGCCTTGGAAACGCAGAGCCAAGCAAAGGGGGCACAGCCTGGGTGCCCCTTAGAACAGGTGAGAGCAACTTCCGCTGCCCAGCCCCCCCCCCCCCATGGCACAGACACACCTCGGACTGACCCCGGCCAATGTGCCCTCCCACACGCACACTCTCACATGCACACCAGCCCCCTTGCACGCCCGCAAACCAGCTCTCTTGCACACCTGCACACCAGGTCCCTCAGACGCCCACAAATCAGCCCCCTCACATGCCTGCAAACGCGCACACCAGCCCCCTCGCACACCTGCAAACCAGCTCTCTCGCACGCCCGCACACCAGCTCTCTTGCACGCCTGCACACCAGCCTCCTCACACACCCACAAATGCACACACCAGCCCCCCCGCACGCCCGCAAACACAGGCACCAGCCCCCCCACACGCCTGCAAACCAGCCCCCCCACATGCCTGCGAACACGCACACCAGCCCCCTCGCACACCTGCACACACCAGCCCCTCGCACGCCCACAAACACGTGTCTGTCCCCCCCCGCCATCTCCATTCAGAAACACAAACCTACACATCCCTCGCAGGCTCCTCAGTCTGCCCTGCCCCTCAGCATGAGCCCGCCCCCCAGTGAATCACTTATCCAGCCTGATTCCCACCCACCACAGGAACCTTCATCCCCCCAGCAATCTCCGCTCACACCCCAGAGGCATGCACGCACACGCACACACCCACACAGCAGTCTGTGCTCCCACCCCGGCAGCACACACACCCACCCCCCCACCCATGCCCACCCCCCACACACCCACCCACACACCGACCCCCACACACACACACACACCGACCCACACACCCCCCCACCCACCCCCACCCACACCCACCCACACACACCCCCCCCCACACCCCTCCACACACACACCTACACACACACCGACCCACACACACACACACACACCGACCCACACACACCCCCACCCACACCCACCCACACACACCCCCCCACACACACCTACACACACACTGACCCACACACACACACACCGACTCACACACACCCCCACACTCCCACCCACCCCCACACCCATCCCCACCCACCCACACACACACACACACACACTCGCCCACCCCCACACCCATCCCCACACACCCCCACCCACCCACACCCACACCCACACCCACACCCACCCACACACACCCCCCACACACACCCCCACACACACACCTACACACACACACCCATACCCACCCACACCCACCCACACACCGACCCACACACACACACACCGACCCACACACACCCCCACACCCCCCCCACACCCACACCCCCACACCCCCACACACCCCCGACCCGCACACAGCGCGGTCGACACTTGCACCCCGAGGCCCTGACAGATCCGCCCTCCGGACGTTTCTTCCTTGTGCTTTTCCTCACTCAGCCCCTGCCCTTTGCTCTCTCGCCCTGCCCCAGCCCAGCCTCCCGTTGGCCGCCACCATCAGGAGCCGCTCCCTGGGGCTCCTTGCGCCTGCCGCTGTCCCGGGAGGAGGGGGCAGTCCAGCACCTGCCTGGCCCGGCTGAGCCCCGTCGCTAGGCCCAGGGCGCCCCCAGTCAGAGAAGGCGGGGAGCAGGATCCGGGGGGGGGGGGGGCTGTGCGCAGAGCCGGCCTCGCGGCGCTGACCGGCGGTGCTCTCCCCTCCCCCCCAGCTACGAGAAGATGATCGGGGGCAAGTACATGGGGGAGATCGTGCGGCTGGTGCTGCTAAAACTGGTCAACGAAAATCTGCTCTTCCGCGGGGAGGCGAGCGAGAAACTGAAAACCCGGGGCAGCTTCGAGACCCGCTTCGTGTCTCAGATCGAAAGGTAGGGCCCGGCCTCCGGCGCCCGGGCGCAAGCCAGGGTCCTGAATGCAGCCCCCCTCCCCCCCGAGCTGTAACCCCCTCCAGCCGCCCAGAGCACAGCCTGGGCTGGAGGCAGGTGGGGGTGAGTCCCATGGGCTTGGGTAAAGCAGGGTTCCCGGAGGCCCGGTGGAGCTAGGGGTGAGGTCGGAGACACACTGGCTCAGTCTGCTTGCCCTGTTCCTGTATCTGCCACTGGCCAGCACCGTCTGCCTCAGGGGCTGGGTGGGACAAGAACCCCCCGAGGGCAATTCTGGGGCCGCCTGAGCTCCGTGCCTGTTCCTGTGCTGCGCCCTATCGCATGCGAGCGAGCAGTCTGCAATGCAGCCAGCTCTGGTGCAGAGCTGCACGGCGCCCCAGCAGAACGCTTCCCAGAGCGCTCAGTAAGTGTCCTCTCCTGAGTCACCAAAGCCAGCTTCCCTCCAGCCGCCGACCAGGCTTAGGAGCCTGCTAGCTGTCTGCCCCTCCACTCGCTGTTCCCGGCAGCCTCCGTCCTGCTGCCCCTCTACCTGCCCCCCTCCCCCCTCCGGCACTCCCTGGCGCTCGGAGCCTGACGTGCCCCTGCTCTCTGCCCAGCGACGGTGACGACCGGAAGCAGACCTACAACATCCTGGCGTCCTTCGAGCTGCTGCCCTCGCTCACAGACTGCGACATCGTGCGGATGGCGTGCGAGAGCGTCTCCACGCGGGCGGCCCAGTTGTGCTCGGCGGGGCTGGCCGGCGTGATCAGCCGCATGCGGGAGAGCAGGAGCGAGGAGAGGCTGAAGATCACCGTGGGAGTCGACGGCTCCGTGTACAAGCTCCACCCCAGGTGCGGGCGCATGTGGCAGCGGCCGTGCCCATTGAAAGGGGCGGGCGGGTGAGATGCCAGTCCGGCCCCAACCCGGCCTGTCTGCCTTACCCCGGCCTTCCTGGCCCCAACAGGGGTGAGAGCCGGCGCGGGGGGCTGGCCCTAGGGCTGCCATGGCAGTCGTGTGCTCCTGGCCAGCCAGCAGGGCGTGGCAGGCTCCTTTTCCTGTGACACAGAGATCTGGGACCTCTGGGTGCCAGCAGCGAGAGGGGAAGAAGAGAGGAAACGGCACAGAGTGGCACAGAGCTACGATGCCTTGAAAGGGGCTGGCTGGGGGGCTCCGTGAGCTCTCAGACGCTCCTCAGGAAGCCGAGGCCCACGGGGGTCAGCCTGAGATCAGACCCTTCCCAGAGTTGCACCCAGCACTGTCTGAGCGGCACGCTCTCCGGGGGCGACCCCGTCGCCGTGTTTCGGCTCACCGCTCCCGCGGGCGGTGCCGAGCCGGCGGCGCAGCGGGGACACTGAGGCACAGAGCGGCCGAGTCGCTGGCTGTGGAGCTGTGCGCTCAAGGGACCCGCCCTGCCTGACTCCTGCCGCCTGCTCTCTCCCCAGCTTCAAGGACCGGTTCCACGCGACCGTCAGACAGCTGACGCCCGGCTGCGACATCACCTTCCTGCAGTCGGAGGAGGGCAGCGGCAGGGGGGCGGCTCTCATCTCGGCGATAGCGTGCAAAATGTCCTGCCTGATTGGCCGGTGAGGCGGCGTTGGCCGAAGGACCACGGGAGGAGCCGCCGCGGCTGGGATGTGGCTCCAGGCCGAACTCTTTCGAGGGCGCGAGCCCAGGAGCGGAAACAATCAGAGGGGCGGGTGAGGAGCCAGCGACCGCCCCGGTTGGTTGGCATTGGCTCGCTGGCTATTGGACGAGAGAGCAGGCTGGGTCGGGGCGGAGGGCCTGTCCGGGCTGGAGCCGAGGGACGGTTTCGCTTCCCACCCGCCCTGTCCGTCCCCCCGACCGGAGCTTTGCCTCTGACTCACCCGCCACCGGCCGTCCCCAGCCCAGCCCTTTGCATCCCGCCTGGGGCTCCGGCCCCCTCCCGCGCTCCTCGGGCCCGTGCTAACGCTGCCCCCGGCGCTGGACCTTGGGGCTGGGTCTTGAGAGGGCAGCTCCCGTGGGAGCCGGCTGCGGGGCAAGGGCCAGGCCTGGCCTCCCGAGAACAGAGCCTTGTCCTCAGCCGCAGCCGAGCCGAGAGCTGCTCTCTGCCGGGGACCTTTGCCAGGAGCACACAGGGCCTGATGGGAGCGGCCCATCCCTGCTCCCTGTGCCCAGGGCCCGGCCTCCCTCTCGGGGGGCGCTGGGGGCTCGCGACAGCGGCGCACTCGTGGTGGTCTGAGGGCCCTTCCCTGGCTCGTGGCTGGCAAGCGTGGGATCCGGCGAGACCTCTCCTTAGCGGGACCCGTGCTGTCAGTGAGCCAGACGCACTGCTGCCCCCGCCCCGTCCCCCCTGCACACGCCGCGCGCAAGGCCCCTTGTAACACGCACACAAGCCAGGGACCGCCGGCCGCTCCCCCGGCCCCGTGACGTGCATGGCAGGCCCACGCCAGGCCACACGTGGGCGCACGTACTGTCCTTGTGTCGCCAACCCCCCTGCCGTGCGCCTCCGCTGGACATACAGGGCTTCCACTCACTCGTGTCTGTGCGTAAGAATAAAACCCGTCTGATGACTCTAGTCGAGATGAAATTCACCCCTCTGTCTCAGGCTTTCTCCTGTGTGTGCAGAGAACAGTTCCCCAGCCCGGCGATGGCTCCCTGCCCATCTCAGGCCTAGGGGGGGCATAGACCCTGCATGAAAGCCCCCTCACTCAATCAAAGCCCATGACAGACTCAGCCTCTGGCTCTCTGCCCCGGAGCTCCTAGGAGCCCGGCATTGGAAGCGCTGTCTGCAGCAGGCAAATACACACAGACGCGCCACCTAACGCCCGAGCTGGTCATGTACGAGCCGGGTCTTGCTGCCCTCTGATCTCTGGCTCTTTGGAAGCTTCTGGCCCTAGCTTGGACTCTCCGGGCGGGTCCCAACCCCTTGCATCTCCCCCGTCAGTGTCCCCCCAGGCACCGTCTGTGTCACATCCCCCAGCTGTCAGAGCTGCCTGGCTGTCAGTATTTCCCGCGCAGCCTGGTTGTTCCTGGCAGCACCAAAGAGATGCTATTTTGGGATCCGGGAACACGAGCTTCCTTTAGCCTCCCCCCTTGAGAGGGTCACAAAAGCCCCCAAATTGAGTCCAATTTTCATTTCCAAATTTGCCTGCGAAGAATTTCGAATGAACAATGTTTCCTTTGGCAGAAAAAGTTTGCAGGGAAATCTGACTTGGCTCTGCCCTGGGACTTTTTTCTTACTGTTTGGTTTTCGCACACAAAGCACCGTGTTTTCAACATGCTGGCTGTTGGCCGTTCCCATTCGATGCCAAGGCCAGGCAGGACCATTGCGATTGTCTGCTCTGACCTGCCCAGTGCAAGCCAGAGACGGGTTCCCCAATAATTCCTGGAGCAGGGCTTGTGGAAGTCAGAATTTAGGATCCTCATTTGAAATGTTGGTGACAGGTAAATTGCTCCAGTGGTTAAATGTTTAACAATGTCAAAAATTGACACCTTATTTCCCATCTCAATTTGATGTCTCTGACTTTGGATCATGTTCGATCTTTCTCTGTTCGTTTTCTCCACATCTTTTCCGAATGGTGGGAGCTAGAACTGGACACAATAGGTCACACCAGTGGCAAGTACAGAGGGAAAATAACCTCTCGGCTCCTATCTGAGAGTCCCGTTTATACATCCCAGGGTTGTATCAGCTTTTTGGCCACTGCCTTGTACTCGCGTTCAGGTTCAGCTAATTACCCACCACAGCCCCCCAAATCTTTTTCAGGGTCCCTGCTTCCCAGGATACAGGCCCCCGTCCTGTAAGTACAGCCTGCGTCCTCTGACCCTAGGTGCACAGATTTACATTTAGCTCCATGACAATGCGTGTTGTTTGCTTGCACTCAGTTTTCCGAATGACCCACATAACTCTGTCTGAGTGACGTGTCCTCGTCATTATTTACCACGTCCCCAATTTTCGTGCCAGCTGCCAACTTCATCAGCGACGACTTTATGTTTTCTTCCAAGCCATTAATAAAATTGTTAAATAGCATCGGGCCAAGAATCGCCCCTTTGGGATCCCATTAGAAACCCACCTGTTTGACGCTGATTCCCTATTTACAATGACATGTGGAGACCTCTCAGTTAGCCGGCTTTCAATTTCATGTGCACCACGTTAATTTGATATTGTTCTCGTTTTGTAATCAAAATGCCGTGCGGTACCAAGTCAAGTACCTTTCCGTAGTCTGTTCCCTCACCGTCAGTACCTCTAGCAACCAAACTTGTCAAACTTGTAATTACCTCCCAAAAAAAGCCATTGTGATCGGGATTTCAGTGTGGAGTGTTTTGTTTGGTCTTTCCCAGCTTTTCAGCACTTCTCCAACTTTGGTGATCTGAGCAGAGTGACTCGGGGGAGGAGAGGGGAGGGATGTCAGAATGTGGGAGTCACAGCCGTGGTACATTGAGTCAGCCAGGAAAATCTTCCAACCCTTTTGGAAGGTGGCTGGTGCTTGGGGATGGATGTCGGGCCGGGACTGTAGTCGTGAGGCAGATGCTCATGAGGTTGACGTCCTTTCTGGGATGTCCGTCTTTGTCCCGATTTCCGGCTCTTGGCAGATGTGCTGGGCTCCTGTCTCCCCCCTGCCTGCGTGTGTCTGATCCCCCAGCTCAGGGGGAAGGGGAAAGTAGGTTAAATCCCAGGCGACTCCCCTCTGGGTCCTTCTCAGTGGCTCTCAGCCCTGGGCCTCTCGCCCCTCTGGCTGCTGCCCAGCATGGGGCGGGGGGTTAAATTTGAGCATTCCCCTTTGACCAGCAGGGCTGGGAAGCCACGCTGGAGTTCGGTGGAACTGAGCCGGGGCCGGTTCCTGGTTCAGACCCATCAGCACACCCATGGGCGGGGAGGGAGAGTCGGTTCCTTGCTTGTAAGTGGGGGGCCCGGGCCATGTGGCCACAGGGGCTCTGGCCCCCAGGAGCTGGCGTGGGTGTGGTCGGTGGATACCGGATGTGGGGAGGTGCTTCGGATGGCACGTTGGCCCGGCCATGGGCGGCTTTTCTGGGGGGCACAAAGACCCAAAACGCTGCCCAGGGGTCCGCCTGGCCGGCACAGAGCTGGCACTAGCACAAACCAAGGGCTGGGGTGATCTGCACCTGGGAGCTGGGCCCATGCGTCTGGGCTGTGGCGTGGCCCGCGGGGGGCGCGTTGCTCCTCCTACGGTGAGGTCGGCTGGCTGGAGGCGACGCCTCCGAAACGGGGCTCTGGAGGGCCCAGCCCCAAAGCCTCAGTGGCGGCGGCTCCCTCTGGCTCGATGGGAAGTGGGAGGGAAGCCCCCGCGCCAGGGCTGCTGCAGGTGACCCTAGAGTAGAACGAGGATGAGGGAAGCCAAAGGATTCCTCCCCTCAGCAACCTTCACAGCAGAAGCTGCAGGCCAGGAATGAGGGAGGAACCTGGGGGAGGGGGGCGGAATCTGTAGGTGGGAGGGGGACTCTGTAAATCAGAACCATTCCTGCTTCCTACCTGCCTCAGTTTCCCAAGGGCTTCCTCCATGGACCTGCCAGCTGCCTGGCTTGGGGCAATGTTTCCAGAAATGGCCACAATTCTGGGTGGTTGCCACACTTGAGTGCGCCAGGCTGGGAACTCAGGACGTGGGGCACCTGCGTTTGGAAAGTGGCTGCACATGACCGGCTCCAAACCAGGGTTCGACTCCCACATCGCCTGAAGCTGAGCTGTAGCCACTAGGCAGCCCTGCCCCTGCCCCCTCCCCCGAACCTGCGGCTCACTCCTTGGGTTATTGTCGTTGCCCCACGGCACTCAGCAAGGGGGCAGAAGCGGATGAGGGAGAGGACGGGATCAGGGCGGGAGCTGCGTAAGGATCTGAGCCCCGCTGGGCCCCGGGAAGGAGGAATCAGCTCAAATTACTCAGGAAATCCAGCTGGGAATGTCCCCAGCCGGCGCCGCACCAGCCCGCCCGCCCAGCGCAGGAGGGCGCGTTTGCTGCGCCGCCGCAGGGCCCATACGGACGTTTGGCGCGTCGCCGTACGGCCCGGCTGGCCGCGGGCCAGCGCTTGGTGGGGCCCTTTTCTTGTCACTGTGGAACAGCGTATTGTCCAGGCCGGTGGGCAGGGGCCTGCGTGAACGGCTGGGCCCCTGGGATGGGCCCAAACCGCGAACTGGGATGGAAACCTGCCTGTCCCGGGCGCTCGGCGTCGGCTTGTTCCGATTCGGAGCCAAACCGCCTTTGTGACCAGCGTAAGGGCCTGGAGCCCCCCTCCACGCAGCCCGGCCCCGCTCCCAGGCCCCACCCTGCTGGAATGTCCCTGTCCTCCAGCCCTTATCACCCCGGCCAGCGCTGCGCCAGGACAGCCAAGTTTGGCGCGTTCCCCCTCTGCTGCTCCTAATTTAGCTGCCGGGTGATAAGCAGCGGTATATAGCGGCGCCCGGCGCCCCTCGACACAGGTGCTGCGGAGCTCTCACAGCAGGATGGTGAGTGTCCCCCCCCCCTGCCCGACTCTCAGCTCCAGCCTGGAACCAGCGTCCGGCTGCTGGACGGGGCTGTTCGGAGAGGGAGCCGTCGGGCCTGCTCCGGTGGGCAGGGGCCCCGTGGAACGGCTCCAGCCCACCTCCCCGCCTGGGGCACAGAGCGCTGCGGCCTGGGCTGCATGTGATGGGAGCAGCCCCTCGGCTTGCAGCAGCGCCCTGACACGGAGCACCCGCATAGGCTGTGCCAGAGCCCCATTACCAGACCCCTCCAACCCCGGAACCCCCAGAGCCCCATTACCGCCCCCTCTGACTCCAGAACCCCCAGTGCCCCATTACAGCCCCCTGCCCTCGGAACCCCCAGAGCTCCTGCTGCCAGCCCAGCCCCAACCCCAGCCCCTACAGTCCCTGGGGAGAACATGAAGCCAAAGAGAGCAGGAAAGAATTCGGCATCCCTGAGATTATGGGGACCTCGTCCTGCCCTGCCCTCAGCCCTCGCCCACCCCTAGACCCAGAGCCCTTCCCCCATTAGCAGCTGCGCCCCCTGCTCCGCCCCCGTGCAGACACCTGCCTAGAGGGCTCTTCCCCAGCCAGCTCTGCCCGGGACAGCAGGATCCCTGTGCTCTCATTGGCTCTGCCGGGGACAGCAGGATCCCTGTGCTCTCATTGGCTCTGACAGGGACAGCAGGACTCCCTGTGCTCTCATTGGCTCTGACAGGGACAGCAGGACTCCCTGTGCTCTCATTGGCTCTGCCGAGGACAGCAGGACTCCCTGTGCTCTCATTGGCTCTGCCAGGGACAGCAGGACTCCCTGTGCTCTCATTGGCTCTGCCAGGGACAGCAGGACTCCCTGTGCTCTCATTGGCTCTGCCGGGGACAGCAGGATCCCTGTGCTCTCATTGGCTCTGCCGGGGACAGCAGGACTCCCTGTGCTCTCATTGGCTCTGACGGGGACAGCAGGACTCCCTGTGCTCTGGCTCTTTCTCCTGCAGGCCAGCCGGAAAGCGGGGACCCGAAGCAAAGCAGCCGCCAAGCGTGCCCAGCGGGGCTCCTCCAACGTCTTCTCCATGTTTGAGCAGTCTCAGATCCAGGAGTTCAAGGAGGTGAGGGTGCCGCAGCCGTTGCGTGTGGACGCCTGCACCCTGGGCATCCCGGGCCATGCACCGGGCTATGGCCCACGGTCAGAGCAGTGCCAGGGCCGTGGCCTTTGCAAAGGGGGGAGGGGGCACATTCCGCGCTGGAGACCCCAGCTGGTCTCCACACACACAGAGCGAGCTAGAGCCCGAGCCTCAGTCTCCTCCCAGGGAGGCTGCCGCGTGACGCGGCTTTACGGCTTTGCACCCAGCAGCTGGACGCACAAGAACCCAAGCCAGAGAGAGGCAACGCAGGCTGCTCCCCCTCACCCCCCCTTGCTGTCGGCTGACAGGCTGCACAGGCCCCCGATTGCAGGCTACCCTGCAGAGCCCCTCCCCCCAGGCAAGCAGGACTTATAAGCCCCCATATACATTAAGGAGCCAGCTTGGGCTTTTCCCAGTTTGCACCACATGTCCCCGTCACTGGCCGGTTCCTGAGCCTCTTGTGGCCACGTTTCCTAGCTCTTCTCCCTCGCCACGAGGGAGTCATTCGCAACCAAAGCCGAGAGTCTCCCCGGATCACCTGACTCCAGGAGCTGGGGCTTGAAGGTGGAGGAGTCAGCCTCTGGGGTCGCAGGGCATCATGGGGCCAAAGGACTCAGCTGGGGCAAGCTGGGCCGGAGCTCCCCACTCCTGCTGGGGCCAGGCTAGGGAGCAGGGAGGATGCCAGCTGGAGGGAGGAGTGCGAGGCTGGGTCAGGCTGAGCACCATGTTCTCTGCCCAGGCATTCAGCTGCATCGACCAGAACCGCGACGGCATTATCACCAAATCAGACCTGAAGGAGACCTACTCCCAGCTCGGTGAGTGAGCCCCCGCCCCGCACCTTGGCCAGGGGCAGGAACCAGAGCTCCTAATAGTTATCACCACTAAATGCCTGGCCCCAGCAACACTCCCCCCCCAGCCCCCGGCCTGTCTCTCCCCGAAAGCTTCAGAGGTGTCCAAAGAATGACCAAAATGTCAGACAATATCGTCTCTCCATCTGTCCCCGTACACCCCCTCTCATTTGCTCCCATTTCCCTCCCCCCACATCCCCAGACTGACTATCTATCTATCCCCACACACCCTATCTATCTATCTATCTATCTATCTATCCCATACACCCCCTCTATCTATCTATCTATCTATCTATCTATCCCGTGTTCATCACCGTGGCATCGGGCCTTCCCTGCACACAATCTGCAGTGATTTCGTGAAGCCATTCAGTGACGGCTCTTACTGCATTTCCGTTTAACTCAGTTCCTAATGAACTCAAGCTAACAGCCAAGACAATGGGGTCTGTCTGCACTGGGATTAGGCACCCAGGCTGGCCTGGGCCAGGTAGCTCCTCAGGCTACGGGGCAGTTTTACTGTGGGGCAGAAACTGGGGCTGCAGACTTTGCAGGGCTCTGGGGCCTGGGCCTCAGCAGGAGCTCACAAGTAAACAGCCCCTGAGCCCGAGTCAGCTGGGCCTGGCCCCCCTGGGTCTAAGTGCAGTGCAGACTTGCCCACGGAGGTGGGACCACAGCATGGGCCCTGTCAGAGGAAGCTGGACCCAGTTCACCCATGACTACGTAGCCACCCCCAAGAGAGCCGGGGAGAGGAGGCAGCTGGTGTCTTTCGACACCCCGGCAGCTGTTTGGGGAGGCGGGAGAAGTCAAGGGGCTGGTCCAGCTTTGCTGCCCCTGCCCCAGCAGGGTCTGGGAGCAACCGGGGGATGAGCTGGTGCAGAAGCCGAGCGAGCCAATGGGCCAGGACCAGCAGGCGCTGGGGAGCCCTAGGGAGCGGGCAGCCTAGGGGGGAGAGCTGAGATGCCAGCTCAGTGGGGGTGGCTGAACCCTCGAGGAGAGGGGATTCTGGGGGAGCTCAGAGAGCTTGGAGACTGGCCGGCAGGTGGCCTGGGGAACAGGGTCCCTAACTCTCAGGCAGGCGACCTGGGGTAGGATGGGGCGTGGGAGTGTGCGTGGCTTTGGGGTTTGCAGTCTGCTTCACTGCAGTGGCTGCAGCGCGGGTAAGATGGCTGCCGGTCCGGAGTGTGGTGGAAGGGATGGTCAACTTGGGACGGAAGAAAGGGAAACTGAGGCAGGATGTGCTGATTGGCTGCTTGCGGGTGCCCAGGGGAGGGAGGGCAGCCTATCCACAACACAGGGTCCAGGGCAGCCCATCCACAACACAGGGTCCTGCTGGCACTGCCGTGTTGTGAAGAGCAGTCCCTGCTGTAGATGCAGTTATACCAGTAGCAGGCACATCTGCCGGGAGAGCTTATTTGGCTTACGCCCTAGTGCCCCAGGCTCCTAGCCTAGGCCAGGCCTGGAGTAAGCCTGGTCTGAACCAGCCTCAGCATGTCTACACAGCCCTTTGCATTGGGTTGGCTGCTGGCTTGAAGTACCCCCTGCAGTTATGCTGGGCACGGAGCAGCTCTAACAAGGCCAGAACCTCTCTGGTCTGTCCCGGCTGCTCTCCTTGGCAGGGTTCAGGGTCTATCTGTGGCCCCAGAGTCCCTCACAATCTTTAATGTGTTTACCCTCCCGCCCCCCAGCGGGGCAGGGTCCCCACTGGGCGGATAGGAACACAGGGGCTAACCAGAGCCAGGATTCGAACCCAAGACGCAGAGTGATGCCCTCCCTGTCTCAGAGCTCCCCCCGAGCAGCCTGCCCTTTGGCAGGGAGGCAGCAGTGGTTCCCGGCTGGCCCGACCTCTGGCGGAAGTGAGCTCCCCGGTTGCCTGTAGGAGAAACCGGGGCCCGTTTCTCACTTGGAACCGAAAGGATCCAAAATTCCCTCATTTCAGCCGCGGGGGCAGCTTGGTGCGGGTTTTGCTTTGGTATTCCTGCCTGTGGCCAGGCGCCCCAGCCGGGGCCGGGCGCTGCACAGACGCAGAGCAGGGAAAAAGGCAAATTGGGAGGCTCCTGCACAAAGCGTCTCTTGGCTTCCTCGGCCCTGCGGTGCCGACGTCCCACCCTCCCTCAGCACCTCGGGTCCGAGGAAGAGGGGAGCCCTCCGGGGATTCTCCCCCACCCTGGGCCCTGGGTCCGGTGCCCAGCAAAGGAGGGTGCGAGTGGGCACCTTGTGAGTGCAGGTGTGGGGCTGGGAGCTCGGCTCTCCCAAGACCAGCCCTTTCTGTTGCAAAGCGGTGGAGGAAGCCAGCTGCCGGCTCCAAAAATACCCGGCCCCCCCGCCGCCCCCGTGGCCTGCTTATCAGCAGGGCTGCGGCTGAAGTGGCCGACGCGCTCTTTCCACCGGGCACTTGAGCCTGGCATCTCGTGATTTCCTCCCGTGCGTCATCGGTGATAAGGCGGCTCCGCTCGCCTGCGCCGGGGGGGAGACGCCCCTGCCCGGCCCACGGCCCACGGCCCACGGCCGGCTGGGGTCCAGCTCGGGGGCGAGCGCGGCGCCTCCCTGCGGCACGAGGAGCCGGCCAGAGGCGGGTTCAGTTGGGGCCGGGCCCCGGCCGCGGGGGCTGAGTCAAAGGGAAGGGAAGGGGAGCACTGGGGCCCTCCAGAGATGGCAGCTCCGTGTTTGTTGCCATGGAGATCGGCCCGTAGGCCCCAATAGAGACTGGGGGGGACCCAGCGTGCCAGGCCCCGCATTGACCCCGACAGAGATGGGAGATGGGGGGCTGACATGCCGGGCCCCACACCGACCTGACAGAGATGGGAGATGGGGGGCTGACATGCCGGGCCCCACACTGACCTGACAGAAATGGGGGCGGGGGCTGACATGCCGGGCCCCACACCGACCTGACAGAGATGGGAGATGGGGGGCTGACATGCCGGGCCCCACACCGACCTGACAGAAATGGGGGCGGGGGCTGACATGCCGGGCCCCACACCGACCTGACAGAAATGGGGAGTGGGGGGCTGACAGGCCGAGCCCCACACCGACCTGACAGAAATGGGGGCGGGGGCTGACATGCCGGGCCCCACACCGACCTGACAGAGATGGGAGATGGGGGGCTGACAGGCCAGGCCCCGCATTGACCCCGACAGGGATGGGAGATGGGGGGCTGACATGCCCCTGACGCTGCCCAGAGACACAGGCCGAGCCAGCGCTGCCCCCCAGGTAGCAGAGGGGCAGAGCAGAGTTCAGTGTTCGCTATGCACTGCTGCCATCGGATGGCAGGATGTGCTCGTCCCCTCCCTGCTCGGCTCGTGCTGGGCCTGGGCATCCCTCGCGCTGGGCTCCACGGGGCAGGCGTGTCCTGGGGAAGGTGGGCTCTGACCGGGCCCCCCCTCTTCCCCAGGGAAAGTGAACGTGAAGGACGAGGAGCTGGACGAGATGCTGAAGGAGGGGAAGGGCCCCATCAACTTCACCGTCTTCCTCGCACTCTTTGGGGAGAAGCTGAATGGTGAGCAAGCCGAGGGCCGCCCCCAAGGCTATCCTAGGCTGAGCGCTGGGGGGGGGGGCATTCAAACTGGGGCTCTAGCTACCTCTGGGGTGCCCCAGGCCCCATCGCCAGAGCATCCGGGCACCTCCACAATGAATTCTCCAGTGAGGCCAGGCAGGGTGATAAACAGATGGGGAAACCGAGGCACCGAGCGACGGGATGACCTGCCCAAGATCACAGCGGGGTGGCCCTGGTTTCCCAAGGCCCAGACAAGCCCTCAAACCACGGGGGCATCCTCAGCTCAGCTGCCCACTTGCGATTGGCACCCTCGAGATGCGACACCCGCAGTGTGGGGTGACGGTTCTAGAGTCACAAGGCGCTGCGACTCAAGAGCTTTGCCAGCATCCTCTCCTCAGCACAGCCGGCTCCCCCATGCCAGGCGCCGGGCGTGAGCTCTGGCCACAGCACCTCTGAGGAGATGGAGAGGGAGGGTCTGGGGCTGGCTCTGTCCCGTGGGTTTGGAGCGCTGAGGGAAGCAGGGGACCTAGAGCTGGGGGAATGTGGCAGGGAGCCTTGGCCTTTACCCTGAGCCAACCCGCTTCCCCGCCCCCAGGCACTGACCCGGAGGAATCCATCCTCAACGCTTTCAAACTCTTCGACCCCAATGGCACCGGCCACGTGAACAAAGATGAGTGAGTCAAAGCGCCCCAGGCCGGGGGGAGGGGGCAGCACCCCTGGGCCCAAAGGGACACGAGGGGTCCCTCCTCTTGGCTTTTGGGGGTCCTCAGGGGCAGACGTGCTTGGCCTGGTGCCTCGTGGGGAGTTGCGCGACCCCAGCTCTGACTCACCACGACGGGAACCGGGGGAAGGGGGCTGCAAATCAGGCTGGGCCCAGAGCGCCAGACTCCCGAGTGCCCCAATGATTGGCAGGGCAGGGAGCCGCGCCGGCCCGGAGCCAATCTCGGGCTGCGCTGGAGCCAAGCAGAGGCATGGCTGGGCCCCTGGAGGCCCCACTGCCCAATGGGGAAATGGCTGGGGGGAACAGGCTGTCTGATGGGGAGTGTGGAGAGCAGCCGTCCCGCCAGCACAGGGCTACACGGGGCCCAGCCACTGCGAGGCCAAAAGGGCCACTTCAGAAACCGGGGAGTTAAAGTCTCTGGGTGTGGTGGGAACGGCTGCTTAGTCCCAGGGGGCCTGGCCCCAAGCTCCCCCAGGCCCTGTCTCTCCGATCCTTCCAGCCCCTGCAAGCGTGACCCTCACACCTGCTGGGTGTGGGTCCCTGCCCCACAGAGTGGCACTCAGACCACGTACCGAGTGTGCTCTGCGGTCCTAGCAGGGAGCCCGCTGGCTTTTCGCTCAAGCTGCAGAGGCTCAGGCCCTAGGTTCGGTTCTGCCTGTTGGTGTTGAACAAGCCCCACCCTGCCGCTGGCTCCCCGGCACTTGAGGGCCACGGGCCCAGCCCCACGGCTCCGGCTCTCACTGTCTCCTGTTTCGTGTGCAGGTTTAAGCAGCTGCTGCTGACCCAGGCAGATAAGTTCACCCCGGAGGAGGTGAGACAGCCCCTCCCCCCCGTAGTCCCTGGAAATCCCCCTGCCTTGAACCCCTCAGTTGGCAGGAATCCCCCGCCCCCACTTGCCAGGCCCTTTCCTCTACCCCACACTTGCACGGCTCCCCGGGGCAGGGGTGTGTCACAGCTGTGCTAGGTGTGTGTGTGTTCACATGCCCCGGGCCGGTGTGTGTGTGTGTGTGTGTGTGTGTGTGTGTGTGTGTGTGTGTGTGTGTGTTTCACATGCCCCGGGCCGGTGTGTGTGTGTGTGTGTGTGTGTGTGTGTGTGTGTTTCACATGCCCCGGGCCGGTGTGTGTGTGTGTGTGTGTGTGTGTGTGTGTGTGTGTGTGTGTGTGTTCACATGCCCCGGGGCCGGTGTGTGTGTGTGTGTGTGTCACAGCTGTGCTAGGTGACTGTGTGTTCACATGCCTCGGGGCCGGGGTGTGTGTGTGTGTGTGTGTGTGTGTGTGTGTGTGTGTGTGTGTTCACATGCCCCGGGGCCGGTGTGTGTGTGTGTGTGTGTGTGTCACAGCTGTGCTAGGTGAGTGTGTGTTCACATGCCCCGGGGCCGGTGTGTGTGTGTGTGTGTGTGTGTGTGTGTCACAGCTGTGCTAGGTGAGTGTGTGTTCACATGCCCCGGGCCGGTGTGTGTGTGTGTGTGTGTTCACATGCCCCGGGGCCGGTGTGTGTGTGTGTGTGTGTGTCACAGCTGTGCTAGGTGACTGTGTGTTCACATGCCTCGGGGCCGGTGTGTGTGTGTGTGTGTGTGTGTGTGTGTGTGTGTGTTCACATGCCCCGGGGCCGGTGTGTGTGTGTGTGTGTGTGTGTCACAGCTGTGCTAGGTGTGTGTGTGTTCACATGCTTCGGGGCCGGTGTGTGTGTGTGTCACAGCTGTGCTAGGTGTGTGTGTGTTCACATGCCCCGGGCCGGTGTGTGTGTGTGTGTGTGTGTGTGTGTGTGTGTGTGTGTTCACATGCCCCGGGGCCGGTGTGTGTGTGTGTGTGTGTCACAGCTGTGCTAGGTGAGTGTGTGTTCACATGCCTCGGGGCCGGTGTGTGTGTGTGTCACAGCTGTGCTAGGTGACTGTGTGTTCACATGCCTCGGGGCCGGTGTGTGTGTGTGTGTGTGTGTGTGTGTGTGTGTGTCATAGCTTGTGCTAGGTGAGTGTGTGTTCACATGCCTCGGGGCAGGTGTGTGTGTGTGTGTGTGTGTGTGTGTGTGTGTGTCTCACAGCTGTGCTAGGTGTGTGTGTGTGTGTGTCATAGCTGTGCTAGGTGAGTGTGTGTTCACATGCCTCGGGGCCGGTGTGTGTGTGTGTGTTTGTCACACCTGTGCTAGGTGACTGTGTGTTCACATGCCTCGGGGCCGGTGTGTGTGTGTGTGTGTGTGTGTGTGTGTGTGTGTGTGTGTGTGTGTGTGTTTCAGAGCTGTCTAGCTGGGTGAGTGGGTGCTCACATGCCCTGGGGCAGACCTGGGTGCCCGCCAGCCACTCAGCTCTTTGGTGCCCAGGCTCAGGCCTTCCACGTGGCCCCTCCCTCGGAAGTCGCTGAAATCGCTGCCCACGACTCCCCCATGTCTCTCCTGCCCAGGTGGAGCAGATGTTCGCGGTGACGCCCATCGACGTGGCGGGAAACATCGATTACAAATCCCTCTGTTACATCATCACCCACGGCGACGAGAAGGAGGACTGATGGGCGAGGGGGCCGGTCGCACGGGCCACATGCCTCGCGCCGTGGAAATAAAAGCCCCAGCCAATCAAACGAGACAGCCCCTTGTCTGCGAGCAGTGGGGGGCACAGAGCGGGGTTCCCGCTGTAACGGGGGGAGAGGGAGGGAAGCTCCGTCTGTGACCAGTGGGGAAGGAAGCAGGCCCCCCAGCCCTCCACCCCGTGGCCCGCATGGAGAGGGACGCTAAGGGCTTGATTCAATGGGCTGGGCACAGTTCACCGTTCCCTAAGCCCTGGGCGTGAAGCCAGTGGATGGGTGGGGCACAAAGGGGCTCTCATGGGCATGCAGACGGTGGTGCCCTCCCCACTGTGGACCCCCGTGGGGAGCAGCAGGCAGGCCCCGGGGCGGAGGACAGAGCCCTCAGGGTCTCTCTCGCATGGTGGAGGCAGGGGCATGGGGAATCCGCCCCGTGGCAAGCCGCAGGGGGAGGTGCTGTTCCGACCCAAAGCTCACGCCCATGGGGAGTTCCCGTGGCTGCCCCGGGCGTGGCTCCCCGCCGGTCAGCCCAGAACCGTCTCCTGGCCGGAGGGTCAGAGGCTGCTCTGTGCAGGGCAATGGGGTGACTGACTGCGCCATCCCCAGTCAGCATGGCCCCCCATTTCCAGACGTCGCCTCCCTTCTCTCCCTCCACGCTGGCCAGCCCTGGGAGCAGCAGGCGCTCAGCGCATGGGGGGGTTCGCCACGGCTCTGCTCCGGGTGTGGACGCTTTCCGCTTCCGCCCTCCCCGGTCCTGAGGTGTCTGCTCCTGAGCCCCCAGCTCCCTCTGCCTTCCCTGCACCCTGTCCCCTCCCCACTCACGGGCTGAGCTGCCTGGATGGGGTGGGGAAGGAGCAGCAAGGGGCCGGGGCCCCACAGCCGCGACCAGGCTGTGAGGGGATAAGGAACTGAGGCAGGAAATGCAGAGCCGGGGCTGGAACGTTTCCAGCGGCACCAGGAGCCTGCAGACTCCCCCCCCCCCGCCCTCCCCAGCAGGCGCAGGGAACCAGAGAGGAGTTGCCCAAAGCTCTTTATTCACGAGGGAGCCAAAAGCAGCGTGTGGGGGTGGGGAGACGCCAGGCTGGCACGCATCGGCAGCCGGGTTCCCCAGCCTCCGGCCCACGCCAGCCAGCAGAAGAGACGCCAAGGGGGGCTAGCAAAGCCGCTGGCTATGCCAGGCCCAGAGCCCACGCTGTCCTCCGGTTGTCTGCTCCGGCACGAGGGGTCCTGTGGGGGCGGGGGAGAGAGCCGTGCAGGGCGTCAGCCCGGGAGCTCAGCCAGGAAGGGGCATGCTTCCTGCCTTCAGCTCCTGGCGATGCCCCCCCATCTCCTCCACAGCCCCACTGAGCTGGCCCCCGCTGTCCACACTGCCTGGGGTGCAGGACCCCGGGGAGCGTCTGCAGCACCCACTGCTGAGCGGGTCCCCGAGCACCCTCCCTGCGGGCGCACAGAGCCCTTGAGTGGGCCCAGGTCCCCCCTGCCCGCTGCCCGGAGCGGCTCTTTAGCACGAGCTGTGGGACTCCTGCTCTGAGCCCGGAAGGTCCCCGATGTGCAGCCAGCCCGCTGGCCCTCGGCGCACGACCCCGCAGACACCGCAGCCCTCCAGGGCAGGGCCAGGGGAGCCCGGCCTGCTAGCTCCGTGTTCCGGGCAGGGCTCAGAGCTGAGCCCCAGCGAGTCCCGCTCCCCAGCCCTTGGAGTGTCACCTACCCTGGGCGAGGCTCCAGCCAGCTGTGCGTTGCAGTGAGCACCAGCAGCAGCAGCAGCAGCAGGGAGACGCTCTGGGGCCTGGGCCTGGCGTCTGGGCAGGCAGCAGGCATCAGTTCCAGAAGTCTGGAGGGAGAGGAAGCGTTTGAGGGTCAGAGCAGCGCCCAGGCCAAGGCACCTCTGTGCAGCACCCCCCAGACGGCGGGGGACGGGGCAGAACAAGGTGGGGCCGGGTCCTGAAGATGTGGGAGGGGTGAGCTCGGCAGGAGCTGGTTCTAGGGAGGGGCCGGGCTGGGGCGGGGAGGGGAGAGCCGGGTCGGCGTTTCTGGGCCAGGCCCCGGGGAGGACGGGTAGGGTCCCCGGGTGGGGGGGAGTCGCAGCCTGGACGCACTCACCTGAGAGCTCTGAGGAGCCCCTGCACATTTTGATGTTGGTGCAGAACTCGGTGGAGTCCTCGTTGTTTTGCAGCGCCTCTGAGATCTGATCTTTGTACTTTTTCAGCAGCGATTTGCACACGCGGGCCACGCGCTTGCCCAAAGCCTTGCACGCGGATCTCAGGGCGCTGTTGATGGCGTCCTGTGGCGAGAGCCCTGGCGTGTGAGCTACGGCACCGCGCTCCGCCCGCCAGCTCCTCTCCCGGAACGTCACCAGCAGCCCCTCCCGCTCCGTCCCCCTTCCCCCATCCCCATCCCCATCCCGCCCTCCCCTCGCCCCCCATTGTCTCCCTCCTCATCTCACCGGCCCCGGCTCTAGCCCCCTGGCTGGCCAATGGGCCGTGCCCGCGGCACCGGGCGACGTACCTCGTCGGGGTCCTCGCCAGCTGCTGACTTGAGCTGATCCATCAGCTTGGTGCAGAGAGAGCACTTCTTGCTAGGGGGTCGGGCCTCGTCGTCCTCCTCCAGAGGATCTTCCTGTCACAGACAGAACCACGTTGCCCAGAGTGCAGGAGCTATAGGACCAGGGTCCGGCCCCGGGGCCCAGGGCAGCACTAACCAGGACGACCTCCTGCCCGCAAGGGGTCCTCAGAGGAGCTGGCTGGGTGTTTCCTAGGAGCGGGGTGTCCCAGCCATTCTCTGTCTCAAAGGCTCGTCTCGCCCCCAGTGTTAATTAAATTACTGTCAGCCGAGGAGGGTGGTTCTGGGGCAGGACCGAGTGCCAGGCACTGCACCGCCACTGAGCAAAATGACACACTCCCTGTCCCCAGAGACGATCGCTCAGGGCCTCACAATCGCTCCGTGTATTTAAGGCTGGTTCAAAGGTTCCCCAGGGAAGCTGGTTTTTCAGTTTTCGACTTGACAAAATGCTCCCTGAAAAGCCTCGGCTTCTTGTGCGACATGTCAGGGGTTCGTCCCAGTCTAGGGTTGCCAGATAGTGCCACCAAAAATACTGAGCATGGCGGGGGGGAAAATTGGATGCGCAAAAAAACAAAAAAAACCAACCACACCAAAAAAAAAAAAAAGTCACGGCCCCTTTACATCCCCACGCGCCCCCTGCCCCCACCAGACACAGCAGGGGAGGAATGGCGCAAGCTCCCTTCCATCCGAGAAAAACATTTTACATGTCCGGTCTTTTCTGGTTTTTTTACTGGACAGAAGCTGCAAATACCGGACGCCTGGCAACCCCTATCAGCAGCCCATATTTGATCCTGACGTGCTGCCGCAGTGTCTCATGGGAATTGTAGTTCAGGTGCTTCCTACTTCCAGCCTCCTCTATGGACCCAGCTCCCATGATGCACCGCAGCCACAACGCTCTGCCTCGCCTCCATAAGAGGGGAGTCTGTTGTGCATCATGGGAAATGTAGTCCAGCTGGCACCTGGACCACAGTTCCCAAGAGGCACTGGCAGCATTTCCAAAACAGAAATACTGCATTTTCCAATAGTTTTGCTGAACACTTCACATTTTCCATGGGAGGAAAACAGCTCTAAATGTCTCCTTTCACATTCCCATGCCCCCCCCCAGGGGACTGGGCCATGCTATGCTCCCCATTTTACAGGTGGGAAAACTGAGGCTCAGAGAGACTGCGTGGGAGCCTGTGACGAGGCAGGCTAGTTCCCTCACCACTGGAACGCCTGTCCATGCTGACACGAGTGAAGTTTTGCCTCTGTTGGTCTGTGATGGGGACAAAGGGCCTGCAGCACCCATCTCCCCTCCATGCTGCCCCTCACCCCACCTTTTGTCACCAAACTACAATCAGTTCCCCATCCTTGGCTCTTGGAAATGGGGTAGGAGAGCTGGACTCGGCTCTAGCACCTGCCCAAGGAAAGGGGGAGAAGAGATGCTAGCACCCACCTAAGGAAAGGGGAGGAGAGTTGGATGAGGCTCTAGCGCCCACCCAAAGAAAGGGAGAGGAGAGCTGGACTCAGCTCTAGCACCTGCCCAAGGAAAAGGGGAGAAGAGAGCTGGAGAAACTGCTAGCGCCCGCCCAAGGAAAGAGGAGGAGAGCTGGATGCAGCTCTAGCACCCACCCAAGGAAAGAGGAGGAGAGCTGGATGAGGCTCTAGCACTCGCCCAAGGAAAGGGGAGGAGAGCTGGATGAGGCTCTAGCGCCCACCCAAGGAAAGGGGAGGAGAGCTGGATGAGGCTCTAGCGCCCGCCCAAGGAAAGGGGAGGAGAGCTGGATGAGGCTCTAGCGCCCGCCCAAGGAAAGGGGAGGAGAGCTGGATGAGGCTCTAGCGCCCGCCCAAGGAAAGGGGAGGAGAGCTGGATGCGGCTCTAGCGCCCGCCCAAGGAAAGGGGAGGAGAGCTGGATGCGGCTCTAGCGCCCGCCCAAGGAAAGGGGAGGAGAGCTGGATGCGGCTCTAGCGCCCGCCCAAGGAAAGGGGAGGAGAGCTGGATGAGGCTCTAGCGCCCGCCCAAGGAAAGGGGAGGAGAGCTGGATGAGGCTCTAGCGCCCGCCCAAGGAAAGGGGAGGAGAGCTGGATGAGGCTCTAGCGCCCGCCCAAGGAAAGGGGAGGAGAGCTGGATGAGGCTCTAGCGCCCGCCCAAGGAAAGGGGAGGAGAGCTGGATGAGGCTCTAGCGCCCGCCCAAGGAAAGGGGAGGAGAGCTGGATGAGGCTCTAGCGCCCGCCCAAGGAAAGGGGAGGAGAGCTGGATGAGGCTCTAGCGCCCGCCCAAGGAAAGGGGAGGAGAGCTGGATGAGGCTCTAGCGCCCGCCCAAGGAAAGGGGAGGAGAGCTGGATGCGGCTCTAGCGCCCGCCCAAGGAAAGGGGAGGAGAGCTGGATGAGGCTCTAGCGCCCGCCCAAGGAAAGGGGAGGAGAGCTGGATGAGGCTCTAGCGCCCGCCCAAGGAAAGGGGAGGAGAGCTGGATGCGGCTCAAGCACTCACCACAGCAAGGTCGGCCCAGACGTCCCTGCAGTACAGCTCTTTCTTGCATTCCATGGCCGTGGCCAAATCCTGGCACCACACTTGGGGTCCTTGCAAACATTGCTCGGGAACCAAGGCTTGGCTGGCCAGCGCTGCCGGAGAGAGACAAGTGGGAGGCCTGCAGAGCCCTGCAGGCCTGAGCCCCTCTTGCTCGCCTCCCCCAGCAGACTCTGAGCTCCCCACCCCTCTCAGGGCCATGGCGCTGCCCCACCGCAGCCCCAGCCGTCAGGCAGTGTTTCCCCCATTCAGCTCTTGACACGAACACGATGGGGACCCTGCGCGTCGGTCTCCCTGGGCCGGGCCATCTCCGGGGACAAGGAGACCCTACACGGGCGGGCTGCGGATGTACAGAGCCAGTGTCCTCCCGGGGGGGTCGTGTTGATGCTCGTGGGGCGACGCTGGGGGGGGGCTGCCCCAGGGGCTCACTCGTTAGCCTTGGCAAGAGAAAGCCCCGGAACGTTTCTAAGCGATTCCGCAGGCTCAGCTGCTCTCCGGAGCGTCCCTAGCTCCTCCCGGGGAGCGTGACACTATTACTCCGGACGGAGTTACCCGTTAGGCCAGGCGACGACCCGCCCCGAACAGTCTCTGCCCTCGGAAGCCGGGCCCAATGCCCGTCACGTTGTCCAGAGGAACGTTGGACCTGCCAGACCAGAGCAGAGCGAGGGCCCAGCCCACCCGGGCTCCGGGCTCCGATCTTTCCCAAGACCAGGGGCGCCAAAGGAAGGGGCTGACGCACTCAGTGAGCAGAGCGCTGGGCCCCGAGGGGCTAAAAATCAGAATCCGGGCTGCCAGAATCAGGAGATTTCAAATCAGTAAAGGGAGGGTCTTTTATCGGCTGCCTGCGGCTGGAATGTTTCGGGGGGCAAGTCTTAATGTCCATCCACCGGCCTCGTCCTACCCCTGTTCTGTGGCCTCGCTTCCTCGGGAGAGCCCGAGTTACCTCCGACGTGCCAGCCCCCGGCCCCGCGAGGAGCAGAGCGTGCAAAGGAGCCAGCCAGGCGGCAAGCTAGCCGCGCCACAGGCATTTGCCAACCCCGGTCAGCGTCTGCGTCAGTCGCCAGGATCTGAGTTCAAAAGATGCTTTCAAACTGTTTCGCTTGCGTGTGGCCGACGACTGTAAAATCGCAGCTCTGCAGAATGGCCACCCGCCGGCTGCCACGGGGCAGAGGGGTGCCTGCCGAGGGCCCCAGCCATCCTGAGGGGGGCCCGGGGAGCCGGCCCGGCCCGGGCTTTACGATTCCGGATTGAATCGTTGTCCCAACCAGCGCAGCTGGGCCAGGTCTGAGCCTGGCTGCCTGGCAACCCCAGAGCCTTTTGGAGAGGGCAGCGTTCCCCCCCACCCCGCTCACTGCTGCCGAAGCAGAGGTGCTGGCCTGCGAGCAGCTCTGCCCCTTGGCTCCTCAAACGAGGGACGTCCGCGGTTAATGATGCTTGCCGGTCACCGGTTAACCAGTGGCCCGGCCTGGCCTGAGCAGCCCCCCAGCTGCGCCACAGGCTGGCCCCCCCCCATTTACTGGGGATTTTACATCCCTACTTCAAGCCCTTAGGGTGGGGGCTGGCTCTGGGGGCTGGGGAGGGAGGCCCCCCCCCTCACTTCTTACCTGTGGCGGCAGCAAAGAGTAACTGGAGGACGAGCATGGTCGCTGCTGGAGCTGGGGGCTACGGGAATGTCCGGCCAGCGCTCTTGCAGGGGCTTTTATAGCCCAGGGAAGGCAGGGGAGGGTCTGGCTGGGCCAGTGAGCGCTTCAGAAAGTCAGCGAGACCTTAAAAAGGAGTCTTGAGGTCTCCCCCCCCCCAACTGCTTCCTTCCTCCTGCCCCCCAGCCCGTCTGCAGAGATGCTCACCACAGAAACTAACCCGACGCAGGAGGCAGCAACCACCAGCAGCTCTGCTTAGGTGGGGGTCGGCTTCTTCCTCCCTGCACCCACCCTGGGGCCCGGGGCCCTCCCCTCTGCCTTACAGAGATGCTTAGAGCCTGCTCCAGCACATGCCCTGGCGGGTCCAGGTAATACTTGGTTCAGGGTGATCTCCAGGCTGGCAGCCTCTTCACTACAGCCACGGTCTGTGACACAGCAGGCTGGGTGTCAGTCCCCCTTCCTCCCCCGTGAGGACCACATCTCAGCCCCAGGCAGCTGGGAACAATTGCAAAAGAGACTGGTGGTTTCCAGCCCCGGCCTCTGACTGTTTGCTCACAGCGAGGGGCAGCCAGCGTGCTCAGCGAGCACAAGCCCCGCGGTTCCCGTTCACTCCTTCCCAGCCGCTTTGGTCCAAGCTGGCGTCACTGCACAGGCGCCACATCAAGGTGCGGTGGGTTGGGTCCACCGCACGTTGTAACAGGGGCCTTCGAATTAGCCGAGACGCTTTCTAAGACAACGAGCAAAGCTGGGCCCAGCAGGGCCATGACGGGAATTGACCTACCATGAGTCAGACGATTTCCAAGCCGTGCCAGATCTTTACCCCTCCAAACTATAACTGAACGATTTCCTCTCGTGAGAGACATAAAGCTCAAGGTTTAATTCCCCCCACCCCTCAAAAAAAGGCATGTTAGCTTTAACATGAAATCAGGACATTCTGCCTGGCTATATAAAATGTCCAACCAATCCCTTCTTCAAACCTGCACAATGCTTGACACCCTGTGGCCCTGAGTTCCACAGTTCATTGTGCTTTGTGCAAAACTCTTTCTTTGTCTGTTCCCACTAGAGTCACTTCTTTGAACACCTCCTTGTTCTTGTGTTGTGTGACAGGGAGGACAGAAGCTGGGTTCCCAACCTCCCTTCTCTAGACAATTTATAATGACAGGTAGCAACACATGTAGTTAAGGTTGCCCGACATGTCCCACTCTAAGGCCCTGTTATCTGATGCCCAATGTGGACCGTTCAAGGTGAAATTATCCATGCTGCATTTCTGCCACTGGCTGAATTTTGGGGGGAAAGTTTCAACAAAAATGGTTCTCCATTCAGCTTTTTGTCTCAACTACAAAAAAACTCTTTCAACTGTTTCACTGAGAAGCCCCAGATTCGACATGCTTTGGAGCAGATCGAAATCTGGTGGCGAGATCTCCTTCGTGGCAGGGCTATGCCTTAAGCACCCAACATGGGCCTAGCTTCCATGCTTTGAAACTGCAGTTTGCACATGCTCCCTCCAGATTTATTAGTGTGGTGTTATCTGATTAAAACAGAACCATATAGATCACTGTTGCAACCACTGTTATCTATGTGCAACAAACTGTGTACAAACGGTAGCCGCGTGAGGCGTCCCTGGACAGGTTACGTTTTGCTGGTTAGAGGCACGTGTCTGTTTTGCATTTGCAGGTCTGAGCGTTGGCTGTGTGCTTGTATTTCAGTGGGCTTATAGAACCATAGAGCTGGAAGAGACCTCAGGAGGCCATCAAGTCAAGCCCCCTGCCCAAGGCAGGACCAATCCCAACTAAAGCATCCCAGCCAGGGCTCTGTCACCTCTAGGGATGGAGATTCCACCCCCTCCCTAGGGAACCCATCCCAGTGCTTCACCACCCTCCAAGGGAAATAGTTTTTCCTAATATCCAACCTAGGGCTGTCCACTGCATTGCCTAGTGCACTTGTCTGGGAGCTGACCTTGTCCGTGCAGACAGAGGCAAAGAGCATGGTTTGGTCTGGTTCTGTGCAGCACCAATGGGGCACCTGCCAGCATTTGGCAAAGGGACAATTCGAGCGGAATGGCCCATCAAGGAGCACGTGACTCACACTGAGCCTTGGGAGACACGAGCCCACGTCCAATGAGCCTTGCTAGGAGCATCCAAACTAGCCGGGGAGCAACGACGTCCACCCGAGTTGGGCCTGGACAGGCGATTTGCCCATGTGACGGCTCATCTTGCTACCGTGCTTGTCCACAGTGGGAGCAATGGGGTTCCCTCCACGTGGCAGAGGCTATAATAAGACCTGGAAATAGCCCTGTCATGGCTCCTTCCCCACTCTGGCATGATAAATGCAGAAGTGGGGGCCAGCAAGGGTACCCCAAAGCCTTATCTACCAGGCTTTGGTATAAAACTTCCCCCAAAATCTTAAAAACCTAGATTTTGGGAATCAAAGTTTCGCTGCCACCACCCACATTAATAACAAGATTAGGGGGAAGATCATTTGGGAAATCTCACCCCTATTATAAAAATCAGGACACACAAGGAACCACTGCCAGGTTAATGAAAAGAAAAAAGAAAACTTTTATTATTACAACAATATTCCTGTTGCAAGCATAAGGATCAGATGGAAAGGTAACAAAATATACTCATGGAAGAATTACACCATGGGCTAGAGCTTAGTTAAAAAGAAAAGCCAAACATCTCTTAAGCAGTGCCAGATATGAGATCCCACACCCAACCCTTAAAACAATAAAGCCTAAGGAAACTACCTAAACTTTACCCTACTTACAGAAAGTGAAGAATTGTTTCTTGGAGAGAGAGAGAGAGAGAGACAGAGACAGAGAGAGAGAGACAGAGACAGAGACAGAGACAGAGAGACATGCTTGTCCCTCCCTGTAGCTGCAGAGGACTCACCCAGAGAGATAAAGGAGGAAAAAACCCAAATTCCTTTGTCCCAGTTTGAAAGTCCCACCTGCATTCCTATTGGCCACTCCACCAGGCTAGGTGTAGTTAACCGCTTAATCCCCAGGCTGCTGGCTAACCCTCACAATCATGACAAGCCCCATGTCTCCTCTTTCCTGCTCCAGCTTCTTCACTGCTCGCGCTTCGGGACTGTGGCCTTACCCTGCTGGGAACGCGTAACAAAGGGACTGGGGTCCTTCCTGGGATTTGGAAGTAACCAGGGACTTGACTTAAGCCAGCAGCTTCCTCCTGCTGAGCCAAGAACGCCCCATGGTGGCATGTACTCGCTTCCTTTGCCCATGTAAACTCGCCCTCTCTGCCTTTCTTTTAAACCTTCCGTTGTTAGGCCCTGGTGGCTTGGCGCCAGCGCGATTCAGGGTGAGCGCTCCGTGATTTATTGAGCGGGGCACGTGGCAGGCCTGTTAGTTTCGGAAGAGCGTTTTATCTGATGAGACTGGTTTCGATAACACTCATCCCTACGAGCCAGGCTTGTGGTGGAGTGGCAGAGGAACTGGAGTATCTGAGGAGACTGCTTTTCTGACTTCTGTTAGCTAGGGTGGCTGCACAGTTCTCTTTGAGGCTGGCATGGTGTATCTGATAAGTAGGTCTCTACTGAATTCCTGGTCTATTTTGGTCAATTTAATAGTCATAGGATTTCTAAAATGGCAAAGGCCATGAGTTCGGCTATTTACTTCTGACATGTCACAGTGGTACTTGTAGGGGAGCTGATTGAGGGGGTTATTGTGTGTGGAGGGGCGTGGCAGTTCTGCTACTCTTTCTTCTGCGTGTGCAATGGCCGGACACAGAGGATAACAACCTACTACTACTGCCAGTTACTCTGTTAGCTCAGGTGGCAGAGGTCTGTGGGATGCAGCTAAAGATGCCAGCCCTGGGGATAAACCGTGGCAAGAGATTTATCTGACACCCTTGCCCAGTACATGAGATGCTGGGTGCAGTTGCCGGTGGTGCCTTGCTGTGCACTTGTTAGATGTTCTGAGACGCACACCCACGCGGCAGGTTGCTAAGCCTCTGGCTGCCAGGCGCTGCGCCATTTGATAATTGCCTATGGAGCATCGGGCAGCTCCGACACTGGGATGTGAGGAAAAGCCAGGATGAAGGGTGTCTGTGCAGTCCCAGTTCAGCCCCCCGGGACCGGCTTCTCTGGAGGAAGGCACCTGGCAGGGCAGGAGACGCTGTGTTGCTGCTGGCCATTGCCCAGTGGGGACGTCGCTACCCCAGCGGGGCAGCGCTACCTGGGCGGGGGGCCTGGTCACGGCTGTCCCACCCCGCAGGGAGCAGCAGGGTGGATGAGACATTGAATCGTGCCATGAGGAGGTGCCCCAGGGCAGAGCAGCCACGGCTGGGCTGAATGAGGGCTGCACCGACAGCCAGACGGTACCTGACCGAAGACAAGACTTCGCCTCTCGCCCTGGGTCTGTTCGCCCTCTTCTGCAACCTCTGGGGAGAGAAGCCGGGACAGTCCGGTGCCAATCGGCTCCGCTTTGCCCACTGCTTTCCAGAAACCAGGCTGGCGAGTGGCTCTCACCTTTCCAGTGTCTGATCCTGCTGGTTGGCTTGTTGCTGCACCAGTCTGCCCGGCACTTCCTGCATTGTAATCCCCACCGCACGCCCACAGCCTCCCTTCAATCCAGGTGCAGCATTCACCACCCCCTGCTGCCCTGGCTGCTTTTAACGAGAGGTTGCCTGGTTTGCCTAGCAGCTCAGCCACCAGCTCACAGCTGGACCATCTGGGCCTGGTGACTTATTGCTTTTAAAACGAGCCATTTATTCCCACGCCTCTTCTGACACCTCGCTCTCTGGCCCTGCTTCGTCCCTATTACCAGGAAACAGCAGGTACAGGGTAGAGGAGCTTGCAACACGGTTCACAGGGACAATTGATGCAGACGGATCGTTGCATTTAACTTCCTTTCGCGGTGCCTGGGGACCAGCTTGCTAGGCCCCGAAGACGGGCTCCGTGGTGTGTGTTTGTACAGCGCCTGGCACAGTGGGGCTTCCAAGACTAGGGTTCCTGGGGTGTGACCCAGGGCAGCCCTCGCTGGAAATGCCCCAAGGCTGCAAAAGGGAGAGCAGGTACTCGCAAAGGCTGGTCGTTAACTGTGATGTCCGCTCACCAACCCATCGCACTCTGGACTCCTGATCTCCCACACTGGCTATCCAGAAGCTGAGAAAAGAAATCGCGCAGCCCCCGTGTGGCGGTGCACCGGGGCCCCCCTGATCCTGCACCCCGTAGCAGCAAGATGAGACTCCGCCCGCCAGTAGAACAGAGGGGCTATTGCTTCTCCAGGGCACAGCGCAGCACAGACGCGATGTGGTTACCGGAGTCAGGGCCAGGCAGCCATAGACCCCTTGGGGTCCACAGGCCGCTGAACCCTCAGTACTCAGCTCAGTCTCTTCTCGTCATGTTTTCCCAGCCAAGACTGCCCCTTCTCCAAGCCACCCCCTTCCTTTGTTCAGACCCCTTCTCTGGACAGGTAAGAACCGTTGGGCCACGGACTACGTGACCTGAGGGTCCTCAGGGTGACCCCCCACTGGGCAGTGCTTCCAGACGCAGGCCAGTAGGGGTCACCCACAGCCCAACCCCAGCGCCCAGGGAATGCCCGAATGGACAGCACCCCCACTACATCACACCCCGTTATTGCGTTCTAGTTCTGTCTCCCAATCAGCACAGAGATCCAGGAAGCTGAGGAGTTATTCCAAAGCTTTGCTCACTACCCAAAATGTTCTGAACCTCAGCAGGTCACCCCGTCGCCAGGTCAGGGCTGTGTGGGACCTTCCCCTGACCACCACGCCGTCAGCCAATCCCTTCCTGCCTGCAACGAAAGAGTCATTACAAAGAAAGTACTAGAGGAGCCTTGTTAGATGGCAAAGCACTTGGCTACCTACAGAGGCACCAGAGTCCTGACATCAGGTTCTTAGCAGGACTGGTGAGTTTTCAGCCTGGGGAAGAACATCCCCAGCTTGAATGGGTTCATCGGTCCTTCCTTCCAAGCTTAGGTTTATAGAAATGTTCCTCAAGAGGCAAGGAGCAGGAATGAAAATGATGCAGTTGCCTTTCATATTCCTTTTGCCACGTGGCTTGTACTTCCTTTGGGTATGTCTACACTACCCTCCTAGTTCGAACTAGCAGGGTAATGTAGGCATACCGCACTTGCAAATGAAGCCCGGGATTTGAATTTCCACGAGGAGTAACGGTAGTTCGAACTAGGAAGCCTAGTTCGAACTACCTAGTTCGTGCCGCGTGTAGCCGCGCGGCACAGGATTCGAACGAGCGGGGATTTAAAAATGGCGGAGCCCCGCTTATGCAAATGAAGTCCGGGAAATTCAAATCCCGGGCTTCATTTGCAAGTGCGGTATGCCTACATTACCCTCCTAGTTCGAACTAGCGGGGTAGTGTAGACATACCCTTTGTTCCAAAATACAGGCTGGCCAGCACCAGAACATGGGAAACTGTAGGGTACGTCTACACTGCGGGACAAAGTCAAATCAAGATATGCAACTTCAGCTACGAAGTCAAAGTAGGTTAACTCAGCTTTTGGCGCTTTCTGCACAGCAGGAAGTCGAAGGAAGAGTGCTCCTCCTCCGACTTCCCTTACTCCTTGTAAAATGAGGATTACAGAAGTCGGAGTAAGAATTATTTCAAAATAACAGGCTTGCTGTGTAGACTCGCACTCTGTTCTTTCAAAATAGCCTGAGTTATTTCGAAATAAGCGTGCAGTGTAGACACAGCCATAGAGTTCTACCATAGACATGTATGGTCAACCTGTGGAACTCCTTGCCAGAGGATGTTATGAAGGCCAAGACTAGAACAGGGTTCAAAACAGCTAGATAAACTTGTGGATGAAAGGTCAATGGCTATTAGTCCGGACAGGCAGGTAGCCTCTTTGTGTCAGGGGCTGGGAATGGGCCCCAGGGGAGGGACCACTGGATGGTTTCTGGTTCTGCTCACTCCCTCTGGGGCTCCTGGGATTGGCCACTGTCAGAACAGGCTAGGCAGTGCTGATGCCAGTCTGTCTGGGGGTGTTACCCAGAAACAGGGCACAAGTTCTGAAGCCCAGATTTACCCTGCCTATCTGTAACTTACCACACAAAGGAGACACAACCATAGAGACGGGGCTGTCATGGTTACTGAACTGTAACGTGTCACTGGTACCCGGGATGACTGGCAAGACTCATGCAGCATCACCTGCTGGGTTTGGATTCCGTTCCTCTCCCACCGCTGTTGCGCTTAATGAAGTTGAATATTAATTCGTGGCCCAGAGCTGTGGGCACTAATGGGCAGGGGGTGCTGCAGCACCCCCAGGTTTCATGCTGGGTTCATGCTCACCCCCACCTGTGGCCCCAGCCTCAGCTGCTTTTTCCCCGTCCAGGGCCCCCTTCCCAGAGACACGGGCCTGCTCCCGCCCCAGCCTGGGGGACACTGACAGGGGGATAATGGGGCTGGCTTCCAGAACCCCCACTCTGGGATGCCAACGGGGGAGGCCAAAGGGGAACAGCTGCCCCAGGGCCCAGCAATTTAAAAGGGCCTTTAAATTGCCCCAGGAACTCCATGCAGCGTGCTGGGGGCTGGGTGGGGGAGGCTAGCCCCTCAACCCTGCCCCTTCTTAGGGGCCTGGACCCGAGCCCCTCTCCAGCTCGCCCCCGGCTCAGCGAAGTCTGTCGCCAGCCCTGTCCCTGAGCGGGGCGTCTCCTCTGCTGTGCTCCGAAAGGAGCAGCTGCCATTTCTGGGGTCAACAAAGTTGTTTCTCTTGCTCACGCCCCAAGTGCGCTGCTTGACCAGCTGGTACGCGAGGCACTGGGCACTGAGCTGCCTGTAGGTCCCGGAGGAGCCCAGAGAGCAGCCCCTGCGGCAGAGCCAGGCTCAGGTAGACGCGCTGCGTCCAGCCCAGCAGGAGTGGCGGGGAGCGTGCCTCCTTCCTCACTAGCCAGCCGGGCCACCGAGACCTGGCTTCACACCCAGCTAGGCAGGGAGCTTCCCACACCCCTCCCAGCTGAGCTGCTTTGCACAGCACCAGAGAGCCTGGTTTTAAAGGAAAAACTTCAAAACCAACGAACGGTCGGGCAGCACCTTACAGACTCACCAAACCCACAGCTGGGATCGTGAGCCTGGGTGGGTACGACCCACTTCTCCAGGTGCACGGAGCTTGAAACGTCCCGCTCCAAACCAGATAGGGGGTGGGGGGAAATAGCGATTTCGAGTGTTCATGTTCCATGAAGCACAGGACCTTCCGCATCCTAACGACTTAAAACCAGCCAATGGGCACGTAAGAGCAATTTGCACCTTCTCTGTCACCTTCCCACTCACCAGCGGTTCGCGCCCTGGTAACTGCTGCTCTTTAGGGTGCTACGGGAGGAGGTGTTTGTGCCCCTCAAACCGGGGTTTGTTAGCGGCCAGCAGCTGCCTGGAGGTGTCAGCTCAGCTGCCTTTCTATGGGAAAGGACAAGCTGCTTCTAGCCACAGAGAGGAGCCAGGTGTTGGGGTGGAGGGGTGATCTGTGCAAACACATGGGCCAAGTCATTTCTGCCTCCCACCCCCACCCTCTGTGGCTGGAAACTGTTCCCGTCCCTTCCCTCCTACGCAGGGCTGAAAGGCTGCTGCTGGCCACGTCCTGCTGCAAACCCCCACAGATATGGGGGGGGAGGAGCCTGTGACCCTGCATGCCCCTCACATGTGGAGCTGAGCAGACGCAGCACCGGGGAGGGGCTGGCCCGGGGCCCAGCCAGGCATGGAGGGCAGAGAGCTCTGGGCAGGGAGGGTCGGGTCCGGTCGGCTGCCCCCCACCCCCACGTGAGAGAGGTGCAGGGGAGCGTGTGTGGGCAAGCCTTACCGAGAAGGCGCAAACAAGGCTCCCATGGCTGGCCATGGCTTTGTCACGGGGGCGCAGGTAACGGGATGATACAGACAGACATCATCTTTCTATCCAAGTAACGGGATGTGACTTTGAACGCCAGCGCTGCCGAGTTCCTGGCCATTTGACAGGAGACGGGACCCAGCAGGGAGCTAGTCAGCAGGCAGCCTCCCGCCTGAGACAGGACACCGGTTCCAAGGCCTGATGGTTTGTGACTCTTTGGTCAAAATGTTAACCTCATTCCCCGTATGCGTTTGTGAAACTTCCCACCCTTGGGTGGTGCCAGACCCGCCCCCGCTAAGCCAAAGCGCCTGGGTTTTGTATTTGTACCCTGTGTAGGTATTGACAGATCAAGTCACCCCTTGACCCAGTGATGACTGCTGGGGAGGGATTTGGGGGACACTGGTCATGTGACTGACCCATGCGACTCCTCCCCACGCCACCCTTAGCCCAGGCGAGGGTCCCGCCTCTTCCTGCCGCTGCCCCCTACTCCACCTCTTCACCCAAGCCCCTGTCCCTGCTCTGCCCCTCCTCCACCCCGTCCCTGCCTCTTCTCACCCTTACTCTGCGCCCCCTGGTCCCCACTACACCTTTCCCCCAAGTCCCCTTCCTTGAGGGATGCAGCCAGTAGTCTTTCAAGGGGCCTGCAGCAGAAATCGCCCCCCAACCTGCACTACCCGGGCCCAACCCCCTCCGCTGTCTCCCAGCCACATCACCCTGCTTTCTGCCACCGCAGGTGAGTAGGGGTGGGGCCAGTCCCTGCTCTGGGGCCAGGTCCCTCACTAGTTCCCTGCGCATGGGGCCTAGGACTGTTGGACGAACTGTCCAGCTCTGCCCGCTAGCTACTGGCCCCTTGCCTCTCCCCTCCCACGGCACTGGGGGCACATGCCCCTTCCTGCCCTGCCCCACCCTTTGATAACTGCATGGGGGGAGGGCTAGCTCAGTGGCTTGAGCAGTGGCTTGCTAAACCCAGAGTTGTGAGTTTAACCATTTAGGGCAAAAATGTATCAGGGATGGTACTTGGTCCTGCTGTGAAGGCAGGGGACTGGACTTGATGACCTTCCAAGGTCCCTTCCAGCTCTAGGAGATAGACAATCTCCATTATTATTATAAGCTAAACAGATGGAGCTCCCTGAGCCTCTGGCTCTAAGGCAGGATTTCTAAGGCTGCATCTACAGGCCTCACCATAGTACGGCTGTGCTGTGCTGTGCTTCTGGACGCTCTGGGCATAATTCAAGCCGTCACTGCGTAGGTGGGAGATCGTCTCCCCCAGACAGAGCGTTCCCCGCTCCGGCGCTTTGTTTGGCAAAACTCACCCCGACCGACAAAACTTTTACCCACCAAGGGCTGGTGTAGACAAGGGCCAATCCTTGAGCCATGCTCACAGTGTGACATAGTGTGGGTACCTTGCTGGTTGCTATGCTGGGTGGTGGGCTGTGGGTGACCCCCACTGGCTGCTGGCTGCAGCACGGCCCAGCAGGGCAGGGGATGAGTCATTATGCAAGGGGCTCCCAACCTGTCCGACCAGTTACCTCCCAGGGAGCGGAACAAGGGAAAGGAGGGTGAGGTCACCCCTGGCTGGGGGGCAGGACTGGAGGAGAGTCAGGTAGTTGCTGTCTGGGATCATGGAGGAGACAGCCTAGGGAAGAGGCTGGGATTTAGGGGCCCAGTCTCCCCCATCTCAAGGGGGGCTGAGGCATCCTAGGCCTGCCTGGAACCAGATAACATCTGTGCTGTGCTGTACTCTGGAGAAGCAATAAACACCCTCTATTCGACTGGCTGGTGGAGTCTGTTCATGCCACTACGGGGGTGCAGGAGGTGGGGGAACCCCAATGCACCATCACACATGGCTTTTCTCTGCCCCTGCTCCAATCCACCAACTCCCTTCTCAAACTCAGTCTGCACCAGCCTACAGCGTCTGCTGCTCCGGGCAGCTCAGGAGCTCCCCGGGGAATGCCCAGCACAGAACCTCCCAGCAGTGGAGATGGGCTACCCAGAGCTCTTTGACCCTCCTTTACAGATGGGGCTTAGGGCCTTCGAATCCGCGGGGTGTGTCCCCGCTCAGCCCTGGCTCACACGTCTCCTTTGCACTAACACTTGTCTTCCTTCCCCTGGCGGGTGAGACCCCGAGCTGGCGTATGGCTCGGTGGGTACTGTCTGCAGGAGGAAGGCTTCCCCCCAGACAGCAGAGCGGGGGCAGCAAGTGATGCTTTTCACACCTGCCGACAGCTCCTCCCTGTGGGCAGGAAACTCGTGTTTCTTCTCGGTAGGAAGTGGCTGAGAGCAGCTGCGAGCTCTGTACACGTCAGCACTGGAAATTCACACTCCCCCAACCCCGCCCCCACCTCAGCAGTGCGAGGAAATCTCCCAGCCCCACGGCGCTGTAGCGGGGCTAGGAACGGGGAGGGGGGGAAGGTCCCGGTTGGGGGGCAGTAGCGGGGCCAGGAACAGGGGGGGGGCAGGTCCCGGTTGGGGGGCAGTAGCGGGGCCAGGAACAGGGGGGGGGCAGGTCCCGGTTGGGGGGCAGTAGCGGGGCCAGGAACGGGGGGGGGGGGGGCAGGTCCCGGTTGGGGGGCAGTAGCGGGGCCAGGAACGGGGAGGGGGGAAGGTCCCGGTTGGGGGGCAGTAGCGGGGCCAGGAACAGGGGGGGGCAGGTCCCGGTTGGGGGGCAGTAGCAGGGCCAGGAACAGGGGGGGGCAGGTCCCGGTTGGGGGGCAGTAGCGGGGCCAGGAACGGGGGGGGGCAGGTCCCGGTTGGGGGGCAGTAGCGGGGCCAGGAACGGGGGGGGGCAGGTCCCGGTTGGGGGGCAGTAGCGGGGCCAGGAACGGGGGGGGGCAGGTCCCGGTTGGGGGGCAGTAGCGGGAGGGGAGGAGGGGGCGGGGCTAGGGGGCGGAGCCGTGTGGGGCAGGGGGCGGAGCCCGGTTCCCCCAGCACCGCCCCCCATGGCCCCACCTGCGCAGCCCGGAGCCCCGCCCCCTAGCGGCGTTGCTGGTTTCCCGGGAGACGCCAAGCGCCCTCCTACGTCAGTTCCGCTCGGCCTCTCTGTTTCCGGTTTACGGCATTGGCGCCTTTTCTGTGGCGGGAACTGCTGCTGGGCGCCGACTGTGACCTCTGACCTCCTACGGCTGACCCCTGACCCCGGCTGGGACTTGGGGGGGCTCCGGCAGGTTCGTCAGCGCCCCAGAAACTCGGGGCGGCCGGGGCGTCACGTGTCCCCCAGGGGGTGGGGAATCGTGGGCGCTGGAAGGGGCACGTGTCCCCGGGGGGGGGCGCTGGAAGGGGCACGTGTCCCGGGGGGGGGCGCTGGAAGGGGCACGTGTCCCCGGGGGGGGGCGCTGGAAGGGACACGTGTCCCCGGGGGGGGGCGCTGGAAGGGGCACGTGTCCCCGGGGGGGGGGGGGCGCTGGAAGGGGCACGTGTCCCCGGGGGGGGGGCGCTGGAAGGGGCACGTGTCCCCGGGGGGGGGTGCGCTGGAAGGGGCACGTGTCCCCGGGGGGGGCGCTGGAAGGGGCACGTGTCCCCGGGGGGGGGCGCTGGAAGGGGCACGTGTCCCCGGGGGGGGGGCGCTGGAAGGGGCACGTGTCCCCGGAGGGGGGGGCGCTGGAAGGGGCACGTGTCCCCGGGGGGGGCGCTGGAAGGGGCAGTGTGGCGCTAGTAGCCATGGAGCAGGTGGGGGGGCAGCTAGCGGGGGGGCCCATAGTAACAGGCCCGTGTCCTCTTGGCAGGTGGAGAGTTGTTGGCCCTGCCGGGAGCCCCGCGGGCGCCAGCCATGTTCTCGGAGCGGGCGGCTCCCACTGCACAGAGCCTGCTGGCGCCGCCGTCCACGGAGGCCTCCACGTTCGCCAGAGTGCCCGTGTCCACCTACGCGAACTGCTCCCAGCACTTCCGGCTGGCGGAGCGCAGCTTTAATCGCCAGTATGCCCACATCTACGCCACTCGCCTCGTTCAGATGAGACCCCTCCTGCTGGAGAGAGCCCGGCAGAAATGGGGTGAGTTCCTTCCCTCCTAGGCGAGGAGTACATTCTCAGACCAGTATCTGCCTGCCCTTCTTAACATATGCGCAACGTGCGTCCGACGGCATGTGGTCAGGCTCCTTTCCAAATCTGGACCACTGGTTGGATCACTAGTTTCCCTGGCTTTGGCCAGGTATGATGGGGAGTGTTTGCACAGAGCGTGCACACTGATCCATGCCCTTCACTGCCTACCCTGGAACCTGCTTTTGGACAATGAGTGAAACCAACTGAGAGTGAATCTCAGTATTGTATTTCACTTGCCAGGTTGCAGGGGGAAACTGGTGTGTCTGCTGAGAAGCCATGTGCTGTGTCTTTGATTTTTGAAGGATACAAAGAACTGTTTCTAAGCAAAACAAAAAACAATATTCCTAGTAACTGAAGCCTCAGGACATTTTGTTAGTTCCTAGGTAACACTTTGTCTGCCCTGAATTCCAGCCCTGCTCCTGTCAGGTTAGGGACTTGCTCCAAAGGGTTAGCATGTCTACAATGTCTGGGTGGGAAAACATCTACCATTGCCAAGCAGTGACTCTGGCTTGGAAAACCTTCCATTGGGCTCAGAGAAAAGGAGGCATGTGTTTCGGAAACAAAAGTTTCATTCAGGTAGCATTAAGAGTCTGAGATGGGCACTCCGTGGCCAGGAAGGAATGTCGCTGAGTTTGTCTCCAGCAGAGAATGAGACGTGTGAGCGAGAGGCTACATAGGGTTGAGGACTGCGGGTTGAAGGAGTCATCTTGCTCTTGGTCTCTGAATTGCTGTTTATTGATGGAATTACTGTACCTGAATTGGTTTCCTTCTGAACGTGTAACTGCTGTGGAGCGTGGCCATGAAACGTTGTGCAATAGTGTAACTGGCAGGTACCTTCCTTATTGCGTGATTTGAGGCAAGAGCTGCAGATGCCAGAACTCACTGGCTAAAGATAAATACCTGGCTCCTTTTCGGAAGGTTCTGGCCCAAGGGTGACTCTGTCATAGCTAGGAGAACATGAGAAATGGAAGGACCAAACCAAAGGACCAGAATACAGCCAAGACTAATTGGTTTTTAAAGAGTCTCATAACATGCATAAAAACATAAAGGCTGTGTCTAGACTGGCCAGTTTTTCCGGAAAATCAGCCACTTTTCCGGAAAAACTTGCCAGCTGTCTACACTGGCCGCTTGAATTTCCGCAAAAGCATTGACGATCTCATGTAAGAAATCAGTGCTTGCGGAAATACTATTCTGCTCCCGATCAGGCAAAAGTCCCTTTTGTGCAAAGCTTTGCGCAAAGGGGCCAGTGTAGACAGCTCAGATTTGTTTTGCGCAAAAAAGCCCCGGTCGCGAAAATGGCGATTGGGGCTTTTTTGCGGAAAAGCGCGTCTAGATTGGCCACGGACGCTTTTCCGCAAAAAGTGCTTTTGTGGAAAAGCGTCTGTGCCAATCTAGACGCTCTGTTCTGAAAATGCTTTTAATGGAAAACTTTTCAGTTAAAAGCATTTCCGGAAAATCATGCCAATCTAGACGCAGCCAAGAGCGGCCTCACCAGGTCATATCAGTGATCCATCTCGCCCAGCGTCCTGTCTTCTGACAGTGGCCAATGCCAGGGGCTCCACAGGGAGGGGACAGAACAGGGAATCGCTAAGTGAGCCCTCTCCTGTCACCCATTCCCAGCTTCTGATAAACCGAGGCCAGGGTCACCCTCCCTGCCCAGCCTGGCTAACAGCCATTGGTGAATCTGTCCTCCATGAATTTAGCTCTTTATTTAAAAAATCCTGTTAAAGTCCTGGTCTTCATAAAATCCTCTGGCAAGGAGTCCCGCAGATTGACTGTGCTGCGCGAAGAAATACCTCCTTTTAAACCTGCTACCTATTCATTTCTTTGGGTGACCCCTAGTTCTTGTGTTGTGGGAACAAGTAAATAACTTTTCCTTCTTTGCTTTTTCCGCAACAATCATGATTTTACAGCCCTCTATCATATCTCCCCCCCCTTAGTCTCCTCTTTTCTAAGCTGGAAAGCCCCAATGTTATTAGTCTGACCTCATATAGCAGCTGCTCCAAATAATTTTAGTTGCCCTTTTCTGAACTTTTTCCAATGCCAAACTATCTTCTTTTAATCTCATTACTTTAAGGTGACGGCTGGTTTTTGATTGTAGATCTCATGGGACTGGTGATGTTGCATTGTTTGCTACATGGCCATCTAAATCCTTAACTAACCAAAGCATCTGGCTTGTGCTACTGGTGGAGAGCAGGTGACAGTGTTTGCTAGCTGTTAGAGGTCGCTAACATAGATAAAGGAATAACAGAAATTCACACAAAGTGCTTCAGTGCCCCATGATTGTGTTGAAATCAGCTGTGCAGAGGGGACTGGCTGGTTCTGTGGCATGGCGATGGAGTGGAGTGTTTCATTGCTCAGTGGGGATGGTCCGCGCCCAACCCAGGCAGGAGCTGTTTCTCTTTAGTTGCTTTCCAGTGGCTTGGGTTAAGTGAGTGAATTGTCTCAGGACGCTGAGTAACGGGCAAGTGTCCCCATCAGAGCCCCCCACAGTGGTCACTTGTGGAGGCCCCTGGTCAGACTTGGCAGAGAGGTTGAAAGTGGAGGATGAAATCTCCTGTTATCCCAATGGCCTGTGTTGGAGACGGGGATTCCTCCCCAGGTGTCTGGCTGGTGGCTCTTGCCCACATGCTCAGGGTCTAACTGGTCAGCATGTTTGGGCTCAGGAAGGGATTATCCCCCAAGTCAGATTGGCTGAGACCCTGGGAGTTTTCACCTTCCTTGCAGCATGGGATACGGGTCACTTGCTGGTTTAAACTAGGGTGTGACTTGGATTCATGATTTGAAGATGCAGAGATGCAGCCAGGGGCTCGGGGTCTCTTTCAAGAGTGGGGAGGTGAGGTTCTGTGGCCAGACTCGATGATCACAATGGTCCCTTCTGGTCTTAAAGTCTGTGAATTTCTAGGTTCCCTCTGGGAAGTGATGGGTCCCTCGAGGTGTGCTGGTCGGGGCCTGTCCTTCGGCTCGCTGGCTGTACCTGCCCCGCACAGGGATAGGCAGGGCTTGAATCTCCTGGGTTGCCTGGCTAGCCCTTGGCACAGCATTCCGACTCTCCCAGAAGTGGCATCCCCGTGGGCTAGGCTGATGTCCCAGCAAAGTGCAGACTAACCCCGAGGAGCAGTGTCCTTCCATCCCTGCTGGTTAGAATTCCTGTGGCTCAGCGGCCCCAGGGCCAGAATAGCTCTCCTGGCATAAGCACCTATCTGCCCCTGTAGCTGCCCCCGCCCTGGGAGAGGCTGCATCTCTCCGGGGATCGTTAACGTGCTGCTGTGGCCGTGGGAAGGCAGGACGTGCGAGAGACGAACCGAAGCAAAGCGGCAGAGAGTCTGTCACAAGCACTCCCCTCTCCCCTCGGCATGTGGCTTCTTTGTGTTTGCACCTTCCCGGGGCTGGCACCCCCTGCATTCGAAAGTCAAAGGGGCCCAGAGCCTTCCTGGCAGCCTCCCACCCAGGCTTTCTCCGTTATCCGACAACCTCCCTGCACGCGCACGCCCTTTGGGGGGCTCATGCCAGGAGCGGGCCAGTTCCCATGGGGGGCAGCAGCAGCCAGCAAGGCTTAATGCCCATTTGTATGGGGCAGTACCTGGGCAGGTCTTGGACTGTTTGCCCGGCGCTGAATGAACACAGACTAAACAGCCCATCTCTGGCCAAAAACAGCTGCACTCTGAGACCAGACGCAGCGGACGAGTTAGTCAGAGGAGCACAAGACACAGACAAGCCACTGTAGAAGTAGGTTTTGGGGTTGCTCCTCCAGGGCCTCTCTGCCATTGGAAATGCACTGAAATAGCTCACCAGGAATAATTAATCTGGAATGACCCCCTGTGGGCCCTCTCAGTCCGGCGCGTGGGTCTCTTCCTCCAGTTCAGCTTCATCTGCTTCCGAAAAGGGGGTGGAGGTAAATGGAGCAGAGGCAGGGTGTTCTGGACCCTGTGTGTGTCCACATAGGGCACGGGGGGGACACCTCCTGCCCAGGGGCTGGGTGTGGCCCCCAGCTTGCCTGGATCCAACCCCCAGGCATTGGATCAGGGCCCCCCAGCATTGGGAGTGCACGTTGGCACTCCTGCCCCTCCACGGGGCTGGAGCATATAAAATCTACTAGATTGGGCCCCGGCCCAAAGAAGGTTCCCTCCCCTGCCATACGGAGTTATTCTGGGATGCTTCATTTGTACAAACACGCCCGTCCTCCGTCTCCATGTGAGCCAGCCCCAGCCTTGGAGCCCTGAGAGTCGGGTGCAGCCAGACTGCCGTTGAACCTGGCTGTAGTGCCCAGTGCCGGAGGCTCTTGCGGTGTTGCAGGCCTGCTCCCCTGCAGTGTCTCTGAACCCCACCCTGACTTCCTGTGGGAGGAACTGAGGCCCTGACGCCAAAGGAAATGACCCAGAATCAGCCTCCCACTTTGGCAGCTGAGTCTCTCAAGGAATTTTTGTTTCAACATTTGTCTTGGAGCCTGAGGAGCTTGCAGCTCTCACGTTTGGGCTGGGTCTTGCGAGCAGTCCTGCTCTCGGAGGGCTGTGGCGGATCAGAGCTCTGCAGCCCTAGGGGGCATGGCCGCACAGGAAGCACTGGCCGTCCTTGTCCTGCTTTGGGGGTGCCCTTGTCAATCTTGGGCTAGGATGCTCCGCAGGAGGTTGGGCGTGTGGCGGGTTAGCTCAGCGAACAGCGCGGAGGCTTTCTGGAGCGGCCACGCTGAGCCTCGTGGGCCAGAGCCTTGGTCTGGCTTCGCACTGCTGCTGAGGACTCAGTGGAAGCTTTCAGGTGGCCATGGAAAGATGGGCTGTAGCCCAGCCAGGAGGAATTGCCAGGGCGATGCAGGAGGCCAGTCTAGACGGTGTCTTTGAAATCTCTGTGTCTGGACTGAGGAGTCTCCCTTTCCCCGTGGGGCGGAGGGTGTGATGTGGGGGGGGGGGAACTTGCTGATTTCTAGGGGTCTGTGGTAACCCCACTGGCTGCCGCCGGTACCACAGCCCAGAAGGACAGGAATGGGTCATTATGCAAAGGGATCTCTCAACCGGGTCTGACCAGCTAACCCCCATGGAGAGGAACAAAGGAAGGTGGAATGCCGCCCTGGCCGGGGGGCAGGGCTGGAGGAGAGGGAGCTAGTTTCTGTCTGGGAGCATGGAGGAAGCAGCCTCAGCCTCAGCTGAGACCCCCCCATATCAAGGGGGGCTGAGGCATCCTAGGCCTGCCCTGTAACCTGATGACATCTGTGCTGTGCTGTATCCTGGAGAAGCAATAAACCACCTCTATTCTACTGGCTGGTGGAGTCTGTTCGTACCATTTCGGGGGTGCAGGAGCCGGGAGAACCCCAACGCGCCGTCACAGAGGGGTGCTGGGGTGTTGATCTGCCGGATGAGGCAGCGTTCTGGTTACTCGCCCTGGAATCAGAAAACAAAGGGGCTGTGGCCCTCTAGCTGTGATTCCTGAGGGGCCAGCCAACAGCCCGGTGCATGGGCGGGCAGAGAGGAGACCGAGCAGGCAGGCTGATCTGCGAGCCCCTGGGAGGGGCTCGGCGCTCAGGGAAGGGAAGGGACGCGCCTCCTTTCTGTACCCGCTGCGCGCGAGGCCAGATGTCGGCATCGCTGGGACCGACAGCCGTGTCTCCCCGGGCTGCTGTGACTGATGTTGATGCACGTCGTGAGGGATGTGGAGAATCCTGAACTCGGGTCTTGGCTGGCAGGGGGAAGGGGAGCACAGTTCCCAGGGTCTGGTGTTGGCCGTCAGAGGCTTAGGGACTCATAGACTCATAGACTTTAAGGTCAGAAGGGACCATTATGATCATCTAGTCTGACCCCCTGCACAGTGCAGGCCACAGAATCTCGCCCACCCCTCTTAGAATAATCCTCTCACCTATGTCTCAGATATTGAAGCCTTCAAATACTTTGAAGGCCCCAACATGCAGAGAGTCCTTCAGCTGGGACACCCAGACCTAGTCCCCTGACTAGGGATGTACAAAGTCGTTTGTAAAGGTAACTGTGTCATGGCTAAAAATCCCAGGGGGTACACGCACTGCGGGCCCTGCAGTGTAACTGGCATCCCAGTCCCTGACCGTCGTGGCAGATAGCCGGAGATGGGCCTGGCCACCACAGACTGGCCTCTTGTTCTTTTCTGAACCATGAAATGCCCCAGCCCAAGCTCCGCTGCTTGCTTGGCTGTTGCATGAAGCAGTTCTTCCTTCTGGCTGTCACCTGCCCTGACAGCTCCCCTTTCAGACCTGGCCTGCTCCACGCACCCTACCAGCCCCCGGCTCTGCCGTCTCACAGGGGTGGGAAGCGAAACATGAGTCAGCAGTGTGACACTTGCCAAAAAAGCCGTCCTGATTCTGGGCGGCATTAGCAGGAGTGGTGTGAGCAAGACACGAGGAGTCGTTCTTCCCCTCCACTCTGCGCTGATCAGGCCGCAATTGGAGCGTTGTGGCCAGTTCTGGGCACACATTTCAGGACAGAGGTGGAGAAGGTCCAGAGAAGAGCAACAAAAATGCTGAAAGGCCTAGAAAACAGGAGCTAGGAGGGAAGACTTGGGCTTGCTTAGTTTAGAAAAGAGAAGACAGAGGGGACAGGAGAGCGGTTTTGAGGTATCTAAAAGAAAAATGGCTCTCCTTGGCCTCTGAAGATAGAACAAGAAGCAAGGGGCTTAAACTGCAGGGAAGGAGGTTTAGGTTGGACATGAGGAAAAAATGTCCTGTCTGTCGGGGGGGGGGGGGGGGGGGGGTGAAACGCTGGGATAAATTGCCGGGGGCGGGGGGGGTGGAATCTCCATCCCTGGAGACATTTCAGAGCAGACATCTGGACAGACACTGTCAGGGATGAGCTAGCCCAGTGGTCACCAGCCAGTCGATCGGGATCTCCCGGTAGATCGCGGCGCCTCCGGCAGGTGATCCCAACTGGTTTGGCCAAGAGGCTGTCAAGTGCCGGCACTTCAGCTGCTCCTCCCCCCACTGCTGCTCCTCTCCTGCCCTTTGCCTTGGAGCTGCCCCTTCCTGCTTGCCGTACAAGGCGGGGGAGGGAGAAGAGGGGGCTGATGTCAAGGTGCCCCCTCCCACTCTGAATCCTTTCTCCACGGAGCAGAGAGGGGACACAACAGGACTTGGGAGGGAGTTTGCTGGCTGCTTTAGGGAGTGGGCCAGGGCCAGAGCAGGGGTGAGCTGCCTTAGCCCCACGGCACCGCCCTCCCAGGAGCCACCTGAGATAGGCAGGGCCCAGCTGGAGCCCACAGCCTGAACTCCTACCCCAGTCATGAACCCCCTCCTGCACCCTGAGCACCCTGCATCCAAACACCTTCCCAGAGGCTGCACCTAGAACCCCTCCTACTTCCCAACGGCCTGCCCCAAGCTCAGCTCAGAGCCCCTCTCACGCTCCAGATCCCTTCATCCAAGACCAGAGCCTGCCCCCCAGCCTGGTGACAGTGAGGGAGGATGGAGTGAGCAGGGGCCGGAGGGAGGTGGGACCAGGGTATTTATATCTGAGGTAGCTCTTGGACTGCACTTCAATTCAGAAAGTGACCTCGTGCTTAAAAAGGTTGGGACCCCGAGCTAGGCGGTGCTTGGTCCTGCCGTGGGGGCAGGTCTCGGGTTCTCTGAGGCTGGGGGCTGGGGATGCAGCGTCCCGCGGCTGCCGCTAGAGGGCATCATCCCCTTTTGTTTCACCGCACAGCCTCCCTCTCCAGTGGGTCTCCCCAGAATTGGTCCTGGCCAGGCCAGCTCAGGGACGGGGCTCTGGGAGCATCGGCAGGGGCTTGCCCCCGGTGATTCCTAAACCGCGGCAGTGCGGGCGCTGGGAGCGCATGGCTCAGACTTGGGAGCGCTGGTTCCTGCTGTGCCTTAGAACAGGCTCCTTCTGCCCCAGGCCCACCCGGGTAACTGCTGCAGATACCCCTCCTGGAACGTCCCGTGGGGGCTCAGCTGAGCCCCGGCCTCAACCGTGCTGGTTCCTCTCCGCGAGAGCGCTCAGGTCCGTGTCACAGTCCGGGCATCCTGCCTGTGGGGCCGCGGGCACACCTGTGCCAGGGCTCTGTCGCCCCGTGTGACGTGTGCAGGCACTGGGGGATGGACAGAGCTGTCTGCCACCCTGCCTCTCGGGAGGTCTAGAGAGTGTTGGCTGCGTGGGGGCTGAGGGCTTCCCTCCCCACACACACAGGAGACGGGCTCTTGCTGCCTTGAATCCATTGCCCTGTGCAGGTTTGTCTCTGTAGAGCATGGGTTCCCAACCTGGGGGGCATGAAGAAATTCCAGGGGGGGTACGAGGTGACCCAGCCCCCCCAGTCAACTTCCCCCTCCCCCCCAAATTTTGCTGCTATTTTTGTTTTTCAGCCCCAGTCAGTTCTCCCCCCCCCCCAACAAGTTTTGCTGCTATGGTGGGGGGTGCACGAGGGTTTCTCAAAAATCAAAGCGGGGGCGTGATGCCGAAAGGTTTGGGAACCACCGGTGTAGAGCATCCAAGTGCTTGGCTGGTCCAGGCCTGGGCTAGCTTCCTGGGGGGGGCTTGCCCCGTAGAACAGCGCTCGCCCTTAGAAGCCGCTACTCCCCAGTTCCAATCCCACCCTGTCTCCCCGGCCCACGCCTGCCACATGCTGCCCCCGTTTTCCACCCTTGGAGTTGTGCCCTTGAGATGTTCCCCGGGTGGCCATGCTGCAGGGCTCCCTTGCAGGGCGGCTGGGAAGGCAAACTGCCCTCGGCTGTCCGGAGCGGCTGATGAGCGCCTCTCTCCTTGCAGGCAGCAGCATAGCTGTGAAGAAGTTGTGTGAGCTGCAGGTCGCGGAGAAGTGCTGCATCGTGGGAACCCTCTTCAAGTCCATGCAGCTGCAGCCCTCCATCCTGCGGGAGATCAGCGAGGAGGTAGTGACCCCTGGAGGGGCCCAGGGCCTCGGCACAGGCTGGGCAACCCCCTCCTCACCTGCCTGCTCTCGGCACAGGGGCCCGGGCGGGGCAGAGCACAGCGAATGCTGAGCCATCCTGACAGGAGCCTGGCCTGTGTTCGCACTACAGAGCCCCGGCTCTCTGTGCTCCGTCCTGCTTTGTCCGCCCAGCCACGCCGGCTGAGTTCCTCCCCGTGCGGGGAGTCTGACGGCGCTTGGTGCTGCGTCCTCCCCCTGCCGGGCGCTTGGCTTGGGCGGGGAGCGAGACCCTTTCAAACAGGTGCCTGAGACGGTGCAAACACTGCGGGGTGGGCAGGGATAGCAGCTGGAACTGCTTCCACCCCCTCTCCTTTGTAAATGCACCCTCACGGGCTCACTGCTTCCCCCCCGTCTGGTGTCTCAGGGCAGCTCCAGGGGCCTTGACTTCTCCTGCCCTCGGACTGGCCCCTGGGCTGCGGACCGACCTGTGACCCAGTGGGTCCAGCTAGCTTTGGCACCTGCCCCTCTTCCCTTTGGGGCTTGTGAGCGGTAGCGTTCAGCGACCCCCAGCAGCCTCTGACTGCAGGCACAGAGCAAGGCTGGGAAAAGGGGATTCAGACGACACCCGTCTGGCTGGCGACTTTTGTTCTATGGATTCCACCCCGAACCCATCCTCCCTTGGCAGGCTAGTCAGACTTGCTCTGCATGGGGCTGGGGGCAGAAGTTACTAGTCCTGGCCATCCCCTGGGCTGGCCGTCACTTGCCTGGCTGTAAACAGCCTCGTTGGCAAAGGACCCCGCACTGACAGAGCCTGTCCCTTGGCAGGAGCAGAGCCGATTGTTTTTGTAAATACGGCCACGGTTTTGGCACAGGAAGTTTTAGTAAATTTCACAGCTGGAAGCAGCAGCGAGTCCCGGAGAGGAGGAGGAGGAGGGTGGGAAAGTGAGTCCACCCTGCACTCACGGGGCTTCTGTCCCGCCAGGCCGGCCCCACTGCCCGCTCTGGGCATTGCGGCCTGACGTGTGTGACTGCAGCGCCACGGAGGCTTGCCACGGCCCCCCCGTAGCTGGAGATAGAGACAGGCCACGTTTGGTTGCATTCTACAGGGGCAGGTGGCCGCACCAAACCTGAGTGGCCCGGAGAGCCCATAGCCCGTGACAGCCTCAAAGGGCGGAGCGTGGGACGGGCTCGAGTCGCAAGAACAGCACAACTCGTGCGCCAGAATCGCAGCTGTATTCGCAAACAGTCCCCGGCAGCGCCAAATCCCTCCCTGTCCCATCCAGATTCCTTGGCCCGGGGCTCAGCCCCTGTGGAGGGGAAGATCTTTGCTCAGGAGTAAAGCTTGCAGCCTTTCTGCCAAGGCCAGTCGAGCCGCGGCGCTCTCCCCCGAGCCCGGATTGCAAACACATGTTCTGAGGCCGTACCAGCGGGGTGAGTAACACCCCTGGGTAGGTCTCAGCCATTGTTTGCATGTCCTCCGAAGCCATGTGTCAATGATCATTTGCACCTGGGGGGCAAAGCCTGCTGCCGAGAGCCTGGGCTGTCCCTGCAGCTCCCGCAAAGCAGGGTGATGGCTCCGGACCTCAGCTCGGCCTTCCCAGGAGAGCCAGGGCGCTGGGTTTCCGTCGCTGCAGCCTGGGCGCCGTGTGCAGCAGCCCCGGGTCTCTCCTGGCCCTGTCCGGGTGGCTGCTCCCTCTGGCTGGTGGCGGAGGAGCCGTCGGGCAGCCCGTGCTGCGTTCCTAGAGCGTGCGGCCTGGCCTGTCTCCACAGCACAACCTGCTGCCGCAGCCTCCCCGCACCAAGTACATCCACCAGGCGGACGAGCTGATCCTGGAGGACGAGCTGCAGCGGATCAAGCTGGAGGGAGCCATTGACGTTCAGAGGCTGGTGACCGGTAAGAGCGACAGAGGGACCCTCGCAGCCCGGGGTGCGGGCGCCCTGGGACCGAGCTGCTCCTGGGCCAGGCGGGGGGCGGGCAGTCACTCCACAGCGGGTACAGACCAGAGGGCATGTGCCAAGCACTAACTGCCCTGGCATTGTCACCGAGCCGCCCTGCCCGTGGCTGGCAGCCTCCCGCTCAGCGGGGCGGGGAAGTTCCCTTCTCCTCTCCCCGGGCGCTGGGCCTGGCCCGACCTGCCTAATGCTGCTTCTCCTCGCGCGGCCGCTCAGGGACCATCCTCGCCGTGTACGGCTGTGAGAGGGATGACGGCAAGTTCGCGGTGGAAGATCACTGCTTTGCCGACCTGCCCCGGCAGCTGCCCCGGAGCGGGCCCAGCTCTGACAGGTAGGGCAGCTCCCTGCTGGCGGAGGGGCAGCCCGCTGAGGGCTTTACAGAGGCTCTTCCGCCACCTCTGCCTTGCGGGTTCCCTGGCTCGGGAGGGGTGCTGAGGGCGCTGCTGCCACGCTCCCAGGGAACAGTGGCATGTCCCCTCCACGGTGGGCCCCAGGGCCAGCGAACGGCTGCTGGAGCTGGGCTCAGATCCCCTTCCCCGGGGCCTGGCAGGAGGCAGCTTCGTCCCCTGCTGCCCTGTGACGGGCCTGGTCCCAGGCTGCTCCACAAGGCTCAGGACCTGCCACGTCGCTGGGGCCTTCCAGCTCTCGCGCCGCGCCTGGGGCTGCTTGGCCCGGAGTTGGTCTCGCGCTCTGCGGGGCCTCTCCCTGGTCCGGGTGGGCTCCCGCGCTTGGCCAGACGGCGGGGCCTCACCTGCTGCTTTGGGCGCAGGTTTGTCTTGCTGGTGTCCGGCCTGGGCCTGGGAGGCGGGAGCGGCGAGAGCTCCCTGGGCATGCAGCTACTGGTGGACGTGGTGACGGGGCAGCTAGGGGCCGAGGGCGAGCAAAACTGTGCGGCGCAGATCTCCCGCGTCATCCTGGCAGGCAACCTGCTCAGCCAGAACACGCAGAACAGAGACACCCTCCACAAGGTAGGGCCCGCGGGTGCCCTGGGGCTGGGGAGCGGAGGGGTCTTGGCCCGGTGCCTTTCCCCAGCACGCAGGTGTGTCTGCGCAGACTGGCGCCTGCATGGGCAGGGGAAGCGGGCACCGGGCTGGGCATAGGCCGCCACACAGCAATGGGCCAAAGTCAGGGACTTGCTGCGGGTCTGGTGTTGGGAGAGGCTGCAGAGGAATTAGCCAGGGGGTTTCCCATACTGCAACTAGGGGAGAGGCAGCGCCGCGTGGCCTGCTTGTGCCGGGCACTGCTAGCGGCTGCCAGCTGCCTCTCCTGGCTGCGGCACCGGGGGAGCTCTTCGGCCTGCCGGGCGGCCCCGTGTGGTGTCTGCCCAGTCAGGAGCCTCCAGTGGGGGTCAAACAGCCAGTGCCAGCACCCAGCCCTGCCCGGCCGAGCGGGCTGCTCTTCTGACGCCTCTTCCGGCTCCTTGCAGGCCAAGTACCTGACCAAGAAGACCCAGGCTGCCAGCGTGGAGGCGGTGAAGATGCTGGACGAGATCCTGCTGCAGCTCAGTGTGAGGGGCCTGGCCTGGGCAGCAGAGCGGGATTGCTCCTGCAGGGGCAGGCAGTGAGGGGTCAGGGCCATGTGGCAGGGCGGGGTTGCTGCTGGGGGGGGGGCAGCGGGCAGGCAGTGAGGGGTCAGGGCCAGGCGGCGGGTGGGCGGGGTCACTGCTGAGGGCGGGGGGGGGGTGGCAGGCAGGCAGTGAGGGGTCAGGGCCAGGTGGCGGGGGGGCGGGGTCACTGCTGAGGGCAGGGGGGGCGGCAGGCAGTGAGGGGACGGGGTCGCTGCTGGGTGCGGGGGGGGCGGGCAGGCAGTGAGGGGCCAGAGGCGGCGGGGCGGGGGTCGCTGCTGGGGACGGGGGAGGGGCGGCAGGCAGGCAGTGAGGTGGCGGGGGGGGCGCTGCTGGGGGGGGCAGCAGGCAGTGAGGTGCCCGGGCCAGGTAGCGGGGGGGGGGGGCGCTGCTGGGGGAGGGGGGGCAGCAGGCAGTGAGGTGCCCGGGCCAGGTGGCAGGGGGGGCGCTGCTGGGGGCGGGGGGGGCAGCAGGCAGTGAGGTGCCCGGGCCAGGTGGCAGGGGGGGGGCGCTGCTGGGGGAGGGGGGGCAGCAGGCAGTGAGGTGCCCGGGCCAGGTGGCGGGGGGGGCGCTGCTGGGGGCGGGGAGGCAGCAGGCAGTGAGGTGCCCGGGCCAGGTGGCGGGGGGGCGCTGCTGGGGGCGGGGGGGCAGGCAGGCAGTGAGGTGCCCGGGCCAGGTGGCAGGGGGGGCGCTGCTGGGGGCGGGGGGGCAGCAGGCAGAGAGGTGCCCGGGCCAGGTAGCGGGGGGGGGGGGGGCGCTGCTGGGGGAGGGGGGGCAGCAGGCAGTGAGGTGCCCGGGCCAGGTAGCGGGGGGGGGGGGGGGCGCTGCTGGGGGAGGGGGGGCAGCAGGCAGTGAGGTGCCCAGGCCAGGTGGCGGGGGGGCGCTGCTGGGGGAGGGGGGGCAGCAGGCAGTGAGGTGCCCGGGCCAGGTGGCGGGGGGGGGCGCTGCTGGGGGCGGGGGGGGCAGCAGGCAGTGAGGTGCCCGGGCCAGGTGGCGGGGGGGGGGGGGCGCTGCTGGGGGCGGGGGGGCAGCAGGCAGTGAGGTGCCCGGGCCAGGTGGCGGGGGGGGGGGGCGCTGCTGGGGGCGGGGGGGCAGCAGGCAGTGAGGTGCCCGGGCCAGGTAGCGGGGGGGGGGGCGCTGCTGGGGGAGGGGCGGCAGGCAGGCAGTGAGGTGCCCGGGCCAGGTGGCGGGGGGGGGCGCTGCTGGGGGCGGGGGAGCAGCAGGCAGTGAGGTGCCCGGGCCAGGTGGCAGGGGGGGCGCTGCTGGGGGCGGGGGAGCAGCAGGCAGTGAGGTGCCCGGGCCAGGTGGCAGGGGGGGCGCTGCTGGGGGCGGGGGAGCAGCAGGCAGTGAGGTGCCCGGGCCAGGTGGCAGGGGGGGCGCTGCTGGGGGCGGGGGGGCAGCAGGCAGTGAGGTGCCCGGGCCAGGTGGCGGGGGGCGCTGCTGGGGGAGGGGCGGCAGGCAGGCAGTGAGGTGCCCGGGCCAGGTGGCGGGGGGGGGCGCTGCTGGGGGCGGGGGGGGGGCAGCAGGCAGTGAGGTGCCCGGGCCAGGTAGCGGGGGGGGGGTGCTGCTGGGGGAGGGGCGGCAGGCAGGCAGTGAGGTGCCCGGGCCAGGTGGCGGGGGGCGCTGCTGGGGGCGGGGGGGGGGCAGCAGGCAGTGAGGTGCCCGGGCCAGGTAGCGGGGGGGGGTGCTGCTGGGGGAGGGGCGGCAGGCAGGCAGTGAGGTGCCCGGGCCAGGTGGCGGGGGGCGCTGCTGGGGGCGGGGGGGGGGGCAGCAGGCAGTGAGGTGCCCGGGCCAGGTAGCGGGGGGGGGTGCTGCTGGGGGAGGGGCGGCAGGCAGGCAGTGAGGTGCCCGGGCCAGGTAGCGGGGGGGGGTGCTGCTGGGGGAGGGGCGGCAGGCAGGCAGTGAGGTGCCCGGGCCAGGTGGCGGGGGGCGCTGCTGGGGGCGGGGGGGGGGGCAGCAGGCAGTGAGGTGCCCGGGCCAGGTGGCGGGGGGCGCTGCTGGGGGAGGGGCGGCAGGCAGGCAGTGAGGTGCCCGGGCCAGGTGGGGGGGGGGGCGCTGCTGGGGGCAGGGGCTTGCGCGGTGCCCAGCTCTGGTGACCCGTTTGCTTGCAGGCCTCCGTGCCAGTGGACGTGATGCCCGGCGAGTTTGACCCCACTAACTACACGCTGCCCCAGCAGCCGCTGCACCGCTGCATGTTCCCCCTGGCGAGCGCCTACGCCACGCTACAGCTGGTCACCAACCCCTACCAGGCCAACATCGACGGGGTCCGGTAACGCCCTGGCCTTGGCCGGCAGGGGCCCGGCAAACGCAAAGGGGCCGCGCTGACCCAGGGGCTGCCAGGGAAAATCCAGCCCTCAGGGTGGGAGCTGGCAGGGGCTTGGCGAAAGGCCTGGGAGAGGTGGGGGGGCCTGAGCTGGCGCACTCAGGACTTTGGGGGGAGGGAGCAGCACTGGGGACACCCCGGCCCGCCACCCGCAGTCTGACTCCCCCACCCCCCAGGTTTCTGGGGACGTCTGGCCAGAACATCAGCGACATCTTCAAGTACAGCAGCATGGAGGACTACCTGGAGATCCTGGAGTGGACGCTGCGTGTGGGGCACCTCAGCCCCACGGCCCCCGACACCCTGGGTGAGGTGGGGCTAGGCAGGTGGAGCGTGGGGGCTGCGGTGGCCTGGAGAACAAACCCCAGGTCGAGGGCGTGCGGGGTCTGGCACAGGGGCTCCCCTGCAGCGGTCCGTGGGCGAGAGGTGCTGCTTACCCCTTGGGGGCAGGGCCGTCCTGCTGGGTAGGGCGTCCCTGGGGTGCAGCAGTTCCTGATTCCTAGCCAGGCGCTCCCTAACCCTCGCCTCTCCCCCCAGCCTGCTACCCTTTCTACAAGACTGATCCCTTCATCTTCTCCGACTGCCCTCACGTCTACTTCTGCGGGAACGCGCCGGGCTTCCAGGCCAAGGAGCTCACAGGTGAGGCCCAGCGGCCCGCTGGCTGGGCGTCGGGTATCTGCGTGGGGCTGCTCTGTGCCCCGCCGGGACGGGAAGGAGGCCCCAGCAGTGTCCCTGGGCAGCGCAGGGTCCTGCCGCTCTCCTGCCCTGTTCCTAGTCCGGGCGGCTGCCCCGCTGGCTGGGACGGCAGCCGGGATGCCCTCGTCCCGCGGGTTACGCCCGTGTCTCTGCTGGAGGGTGTGTACCGGTGCATGCTGGGAAGATCCCGCTGCAGGTTGGCGCTCAGAGGCAGCACACGGGGCGGCTGCGGTGGGCACAGAGCCAAGCCCTGGGCGCGCGCTGCTGGCGGGGACCAGGACTCAGTGCCAGATGGCAGGACGGCCGCTGGCCCCCGCCAGGGCCCGCAGTGCAGGGGAGGGAGTGAGCCCCAGCCCAGCGCATGGCCCCATGGCGCCCCCCTCTTGTGCCTCGCAGGGGCGGACGGACAGCAGGTGCTGCTGGTGACCGTCCCTGACTTCAGCGCCACCCAGACCGCCTGCCTGGTCAACCTGCGCAGCCTCACCTGCCAGCCAATCAGCTTCTCCGGCTTCGGCGCCGAGGACAGCGAGATGGACGTTAGCCACTGAGCCGCGGGGCACGGGTGGACCTCAATAAACCCCTCCCACCCCGTGTCCCCGGCTGGCTCCTTCAGACAGGGCCCAGGCCTGGCCCCAGCACCTGGCGGGGGAGCTGGCGCTGCTGCACAGGCACTGACGGCAGGGCCTGGTCGTTCTAGCCTCCCCGGCAGGCTGGGTCCATGCTGCACCCACGCCCACTGGCAGTGGGGCAGGGGAGGTGGCCGCAGCCTCATCGACAGGGCTCGTGCCGTGAGCATGCTCAGCTCTGCCCCTCCCTCTCCCCCATGCCCAGCCAGCCTCCCCCTCCCGGGAGCCCGCCTGGCGCGAGAGGACGAAGCTGGCACCTTTACCAACGTAGCTGGATTTATTTGTATGACAGGGACTGCATGGAGGACGCCAGCTGCCCAGGGGCTGCGCTGCCCCACCTCTGGGGCCTGCCCCGGAGAGGGTCCCAGCCCCCCCTGCTGGGCAGTACAGAGGGGCAGGGCCGGGCCCCGCATCAACCCTCCCTCACGCCCTGAGCCTGGCCAGCTGCTGGTGCTGCCTTGTCCCAAAGGGCCACCCTTGGTTCCTGCCCAGAAGGGCAGGGCCCCCCATGCCCAGCCCCTTGCGGGCAGCTGCGTGCCCCTGTGCTCCTAGCAAGCCGCGTGGTGAGAGCCTGGCAGGGAAGCAGGAGGCCGGTGGGGGCGAGTGCTGGGTCGACGGCAGGCTGCCCGGAGCCGCAGGCTCTAGAAGCAGATGATGCTGCCTGCAGCTGACGAGACGGTGGCCGGCCGTGGGCGCTAGTGTCTGGACTGGGCCGTAGGCAGCTGCAACAGGAGCGGCTCCTAATCGCCAAAGTTCACGGTGTAGGTCTCCGCCGTGGTCAGGGGCTGCGCTGTCCCTGTGCCCACCTCCCACGCCCCCGCCTCCGTCTCCAGCTCCAGCTCGGTCTCCCGCTCTGTCTCCAGCTCTGTCACCAGCTCTGTCACTGTCTCCGTCACCGTCTCCAGCTCCGTGTAGGTCTCGGTCTCCCAGGTGGCCGCGGTGGGCGGCGGCTGACTCCAGGGGGCAAAGGTGGTGCTGCTGAAGGGGAGGGCAGAGGTGGGGGGCGGCGTGGGGGCGGTGCTGGTGGTGGTGGCGTTCAGCATGCGCTGGCGCATCTGTTGGCGGAGCCGCATGCGCTGGCGCATCCTCTGGCGGAGCCGCATGCGCTCCCGGGGGGTCATGGGCCGGCCGTGCGGGATGCGCAGGATGGGCCGGTTCCCGTTCATGGCCATGATCTCCCGGATGCGCTTCCAGTTGGAGCGCGAGAGGATGAAGTTGCACTGGGTGGCGCCGATGTCGTACAGGACGTTGCAGGTCTTGGCGCTGGGGTTGTAGCCCTCGGCCCTGGCCACCACGCGGTACTCGCCCGGGTTCAGGATGCGCCAGTAATCCCCGCCGCTGGCTGCAAGGGCACAGGGAGGGGTGAGCGGGGCAGGGCTTTGCCGAGCACTTCCTGCAAGGCGGCTTCGCCTGCGTGCCCCCTGCTTCCCTCTGGGCCTTGCAGAGCCGTGCCATGGGGCAGACAGGGCCCCCCGCCCCTCTGGGGGCTGGGCACCTCTAGCCTTGGCTGCTGCACGGGGCTGCCCAGCTTGCGGACAGCTGCTGCAAGATGCCTGCTAGCTCGGCTATGGTCTAAGTGCAGGGGGAGGGCACAGGCTGGGTGCCCATGGGGGAGGGCAAAGCGTTTGGCACAAAAGGTGGGGGAGGCTGGGTGCCTGCGGGGGGCGGAGAGGGGAAGAGCTCCCGTCCTGGTGCTTCTGGGGGAGGGAATAGCTCCCATCCGGGGGGAGGCGCGGCCGTACCTGTCTTCACGTTGTGGTTGATCCCTCCCACGACGATGGTGGCGTTGGCGATGGGATCCCCCTGCTGGTCCGTCACCACCCCCTTAATGCCCCGGTGCACCTGGCAGGGGAAAGGCCGTTAGTCCCAGCCTGGCCGCAGACCCCCGCTCCCCCCGGCTGCGGCTGGGCCTGGCCCACCTGCTCCATGAAGGTGAGCAGCGACTCCTTGTTGTTCTCCCACTCCTGCTGCAGCTCGCTGGCGTGCGGGAACTTGTCGCAGCCCAGGTAGACGGAGAGCTCCAGGCAGTTGGTGTGCAGGTAGCTGAAGTCGTTCAGGCCTGGCCGGCAGAGGGGAGGGGGAGCCGTCAGGGGGAGCTGGGGCCGGACACAGCCCCGTGCCACCTGCAGGGGGACCGGTCCCTTCTCGTGCGGGGCCGGCTGGGTCCCTGGGGCAGGTAGCGTGGCCTGGGGTGAGCTCTGCAGTGATGCCACCTTCCCTGCCGGGGGCACCACCCTCTGGGCACATGCAGCCCTAGGCTGAGCATCGGGCCGGGCAGCGAGAAGGGGGGGCTGGGAAAGGCCAGGTCAGCGAGCCCTGCCAGCTGGGCCAGGCTCCCTTGCTTTCCAGCCCCTGCACAGGGTGAACCGTCCGTGCCCCAGGATGCAGCGGGCAGGCGGCACCTAAGAACAGCCGAGGGGCTGGGGTTACGGATGTTACATTTAGAATAATCGACTAGTGGACGGAATTTCCATCGACTAGTCGATAAGCGGGGGATCCGCAGGGGGTAGCGGCTCCTGGCCCCAGCCCTAACCCCGCTGCGGCTCTGCCTTTCAAATGAGCCGGTAGGCTCTCGATACGTTCCCAAGGCTGAAGCGCAGCGGGGGGCCGCTGAGAGCCGGAATCAGCTGTCCCAGCTCGCCCACGTCTGCTTTTCAAATGCAGTAAGAACTGGCAGGCTCTTAATCCGTTTAAAAAGCAGAGGCGCAGCGTCTGGGACCAGGCACCCGGCTACCCCCTTGTGGAGACTGTGCAGGGGGAACTGGCTTTTAAGCTGGCTCCCCTCAGCACCAGCTCCCCCCCCCCCCCTGCTGCCTCTCTCTCATAGAAGCAGCAAGGGAGGGATGTGGTTAGTTGCACAGGCTCTGGGGGGGGGCTTTGGGGTGGAGCCAGGGATGAGGGCTTTCGGCTGCAGAAGGGTAGAGGGCTGGGGTGCAGGAGGGGGCTCGGGTTGCAGGCTTTGGGGTGCAGTGCTCTTCCCCCCCGCTGCACCACTCACTGCCCACTCGGGGGTGCCACTTGGCGCCGCTGACGATGCCCATGCCGTTGGTCATGTCCTGGGTGTGGCAGCCCCCACGGAAGGTCTCGGTCATGGTGAGGTGGGCCGAGGCGTAGGAGATGGCCAGCCAGCGGAAGATGGCATGGTCCGGGGTCTCCTGCGCCTCCAGGTTCTCGTCCTCGTAGTCATCCGGCCCCTGGGCCATGGCCGCTGCTCCCTCGCCCTCACGGGGCGGCCGCGCCATGTCGTAGGGGTACGACACCAGCTTCTCCCCGCCGTGGAAGTTGGCTCCCAGCACGAAGGGGGTCTTCTCCATCCAGGCGAGGATGGCACGCGCCTCCACAGCCACCTGGAGGGCGGGCACAGAACTGGGGCTCGTAGGCGCACACCACCCCTGGCAGAGACACCCCACCTGCCCTGGCGTTGGCTGGGCCCTGCCCAGCACCTCCACTGCGACTGCCAGTGCTCAGATCTGATGGGAAGGTGCAAATCACTGTTGCTGCTGATTGGCTGGTTCTGCAGGGTCAGGCCAGCGGGGCAAGGATGGCGGCTGCCTAACAAGGACACGGTCGCTGTGCAAGGAGTGGGGGGGCCGGCTGTATCTGCGGGAGGAGCGGGGGGCCGGTTGTGTCTGTGCGAGGAGCGGGGGCCGGCTGTGTCGGAGCGGGGAGCGGCTGTATCTGGGAGAGGAGCGGGGGGCCGGCTGTATCTGGGAGAGGAGCGGGGAGCGGCTGTATCTGGGAGAGGAGCGGGGGGGGGGGGCTGGCTGTATCTGCGGGAGGAGCGGGGGGCCGGTTGTGTCTGTGCGAGGAGCGGGGGCCGGCTGTGTCGGAGCGGGGAGCGGGGGGGGGGGACTGGCTGTATCTGCGGGAGGAGCGGGGGCCGGTTGTGTCTGTGCGAGGAGCGGGGGCCGGCTGTGTCGGAGCGGGGAGCGGGGGGGGGGGGACTGGCTGTATCTGCGGGAGGAGCGGGGGCCGGCTGTATCTGGGAGAGGAGCGGGGGGGGGGACTGGCTGTGTGTGCGAGGAGCGGGGGCCGGCTGTGTCTGAGTGAGGGGGTGCTGGTTGTGGCATAGGGAACACTGGAGTTCTAAGGGGGTTGCTTGTGAGACTTCCTGCTGGCCTGGGGGGTGATCAGGTGGCTGGTTCGGTGCCTTGCAGGGGAGGGCCCAGCAATTCGCCCTCTGAGCAGTGCCCCGGAAGAGCTCCCCTAGCACAGCTTGGCTCCCGGCCAGCCCCGCAGTGTTGCCCTCTCCAGCCCTGGGGATGGGTAGAGCTTGTGGCCATCCCACGGTGGTGCCAGCACACGCACCAGGGTGCCCCCGCCCCCCGGGCACTCACGTGGGCGTCCTCGGCCAGGTAGTGCTCAGGGATGGGGATGTGATGGTTGGGGACCCGGTGCGGGACCCACTTGCGCTCCTCGGCCGCCCACAGCACGCTGGCCAGGTCGGGGAAGTTCTCGAAGAGGTCGTAGCCTTCCTCCGTCCAGTGGCCCAGCGCCCAGTTCCCCAACTCTGAGCCCTGCAGGGAGAGACCCGCTCTGCTCAGCAGCCTGTCCCCGGTGGCTGGCACCCGCCCTGCCCGCCCCCAGGGCTGGGCACGATGGCGCTGACAGACTCACGTCTCCCCTTGCCCCGTTCCTGCACGTGCCCGCTCAGCCCACCTCCCCCTTCTGGCCCCCCAAGCGCTCCTGGCCCCCAGGCCCTGCCCCCTTGGCGAGGAGCGGACGCTCACCGCCTGGCTGGCGATCTCGTAGCCGTCGGGGTTGAGGGAGGGCACGAGGTGGATGCGGGTCTCGGTCACCAGGCTGCGCACGCGGGGGTTCCCGTCCTGGTACTCCTTGCACAGGAACTGCATCAGCAGCAGCAGCAGCTCGCGGCCCAGCACCTCGTTGCCGTGCAGCCCGGCCGTGTAGCGGAACTCGGGCTCCCCTGGCCGGGGAGAGCAGGGGGTCACGGCGCTGCCCTCTGCCCGCGTGCTGCCCCGGCGCGCCCACCGAGCACGGCCCAGGCACCCCCCGGCGCGCCCACCGAGCACGGCCCAGGCACCCCCCGGCGCGCCCACCGAGCACGGCCCAGGCACCCCCCGGTGCGCCCACCGAGCACGGCCCAGGCACCCCCCGGCGCGCCCACCGAGCACGGCCCAGGCACCCCCCGGCGCGCCCACCGAGCACGGCCCAGGCACCCCCCGGTGCGCCCACCGAGCACGGCCCAGGCACCCCCCGGTGCACCCACCAAATACAGCCCAGGCACCGCCCCCCCGGCACGCCCACCGAGCATGGCCCAGGCACCGCCCCGGGGTGCCCACCAAGCACAGACTCTGGGGTGGGGTCCTCCTCCCTCCCCCCGCACAGGGGCTGTGGGGCAGCATCCTAGCACCCCACTAGGCACTTGGTCCCTGCCAGACCAGCAGGCCCGATGCCCTCCGCTCCCTGGGGGCACACCGGAGGCTGGCAGGCAACACCGAGGACCCTGGTGCCGCCAGCTCCTGGCCTTTCACTGTGTACGGGCTGGTGCTTTGCTGCCCTGAAATCCCCAGGCTGGAGACGGCCAAGATGGGACCACAGCCCCTGCCCCATTGCCCCCCCTCCCGCCCCAGCAGGCAAGGGAGCAGTGCCCCCGGCCAGGCCCCGCCTCACCCAGCTCGTGCTCCCCCGGCTTGTCCGAGATCTCCATGGCGTAGATCTTCAGGCCGCGGGAGCTCTTGCCGATGTTGTAGATGCGGGTGATGCCGGGGCACTCTTCGTTCACCACCTTCATGAGCTGCAGGGGGCAGGGAGGCGGTAGGGGGGCCGGCTCTGCCTCCCCCAGGGGCTCCGGGGCAGGGGCAGAGGGCCCGTTGGGGGGCTCATGCTGTCAGGCGCAGCCAGGAGGCGCTGAGCCAGCGGTGTAACGGCCAGTGGCGGGGGAGCCTTGCCAGGGCCCAGGCCGAGCTGTGGGGCCTGGCTGGAGCCCCAGGAGATGCTGCTGAGGGCAGGCACTTGCCCTGAGGGCAGGAGGCTGGGGCAGCACCAACCAGCCCAAGGGAGCAGGGGGTTGCCTGGAAGGGCCCCGGGAGCCATGGCTGAGCAGTGCTCCGTGCCCTGAACGGCTCCGCCCAGCCAGGGCGAGGGGTGAACCCGTCCCAGGGCCGCACGCACCTGCCTCATGTCCTTGTAGCTGTGGTGGCGGAAGTCCAGGTTGTCGGCGGACGTCACCTCGTTCTGCTGGCTGTAGTAGCTGCTGACGGCTGGGAAGGGTGGAGGGGCCGGTCAGGGGCGCGGCCAGGACCCGCCCGGGCTGCAGCCAGAGGGGGCCCAGTGCTGCCCGGCCGCAGGGCAAAGACCCCAGCACCGGGATGGGGCAGCTCGGGCTGTTCTGCGGGGCACAGCCCTGCATGGCTTGGCATGGGCGGGGGTTGGCAGAACCCTCCCAGACAGCTGCCCGGCTGGCACTGCCAAGGGCTCTGGGTGGCACCAGCCCTTAGGCTCCAGGTGAGCAGGGCTCTGCCTGGGCAGGGTGGCTCCTGGGCACCCCCGGGGGGCTGGGGGAGCTGGGGGCGGCAGCCTGCCCAGCCTAGCTCTCATGCCTGTTCTGCCCCAGCCGTCACGTCCCTCCCGCCCCCGCACGCCCTGGGCAGCTGCGGAGGCGTCAGGCCCCGGCGGGCGCGCCTGCTCCGGTCTCTTACTGGAGAGGGGGCAGCCCAGCACCTCCAGGCGCAGGCACAGGCTGCCGTTCCAGGTCTGCGGGTACACCCGGATGTAGCGCGCCACCACGGGCTCCGGGAACTCCGTCAGCACCGGCGTGTCCTTGTCCACGTTGCCGTGGAAGAGCTGCAGGGAGAGGCCGACAGGCCACATCAGCCGCGGCACCAGGACACCCACCCTGTGTGCTGCCCCCCAATGCGCTGCCAGTGCCCCCCAAGCCTGGGCTCCCCCCCAGCCTCGACGGACACACGAGTCACAGCTGCAGTGTCCGGGGAGGGGGCAGGGCTGCAGGGAAGGAGTCCGGGGTAGGGGGGCGCCGAGGGGGCCGTACCATCTCCTCGTAGCCGTTGGAGAACATGGCCCAGTTCTGGCTGTCGTTGCTGAAGCCCACGTAGAAGGCGGTGACAAAATCATCGCTGAGGAGACAAGAGCGGAGGGGACTCAGCACCCGGTGAGCTGGGGGCAGCCGGGGCAGGGAGGCCAGGGGGTGAGGGGAGTTCAGGGCGCTCCGGCTCAGGACAGCCAAGCAGCACAGGCTGGAATCCCAGTGGCACTGGCAAAGGGGGGCCCAGGCCCCACAGCGCCAGCCCCCGGGCACGGGGCCAGTCCTCCCCCAGTGCCAGCCCCACTTGGAAACACATGGACCCCCTGGCTGTGGCCCAGCCCCTCCCTTCTGGATCTGGGACCCCCTCCCCAGCCCTGGGCTGTATGGACTGGGTCTGGGACCCCCAGTCATGGCCCATCCCCCCCAGGCTGGACCCGTACGTACTGGATCTGGGAGTCCCGGCCCTGTGTGATGACCCCCGTGAATTTCGTGGTTCTCCTGGTGTCCACCTCGATCCAGTGGGTCCGGGTGTCGTCCTCAGCGCACCAGGCGCCGTCGAAGAAATCGTCCTCGTTGGAGCCAGCCTGGGGGTGGAGGGACAGGGGAGAGGAGCCCAAGGGAGGGGGGCAGTGACCCCAGGGCAGGGGGCCTAGGCGGGGAGGGGCTGGGGCTGCTCCTACCTGCATGTTGAGCCGCCCGCGCTGCGCGCCCAGGCCGTGCCGCAGCATGGACGAGGCCAGGATCTGGTCGTCCTCGATGCGGTGGGACTCCATCCCGATGGGGGAGCACTCTGCAAGGCGGGGGGCCGTGACCGGGGGAGGGGCAGGCCAGGGCTGCCCTCTCTCCCCAGCTCAGTGCTCGGGGGGGGGCTCTCTCCCTGCCCCCTGCAGCAGGTGCCAGTCGGGCCCTCCCGCCCGGGTGGGTACCAATCCGGCAGAGGTGCTGAGGCTTGGCTGCATCTCCCCGCCCTGGGCAAACCAGCCTCCTGCAGCCCCCTGCTCGGGCATGAACCCTGCCCCCGCTTTCCAAAGGGGGCACCTGGCTGCCCCCCTTTGCCTGGCTGGCGGGCTGGGCCCTGGGGTCCCAGATCCAGAAGGGAGGGGCTGGGTCACTCACTTGGCTTCTCCTCCGGGGGCGTCCATTCGTCCTCATCCGGCTCCCACTTCTTCCCTCCCGGCTTCTTCGGCTTCCCTGCGGGGGGGGGGGGAGGGGGGCTTGGCTGAGGCTGGGCCCCCTGCTCCAGGCAGGCTCAGAGGGTGCAGGGGGGCATGAAGAGGAGGCGGGACAGGGGCCTGTTGCCTGGCACCCCGGGCAGCTGAGAAGGGCCGGAGAGCGTGGCGGGGGCATGGGGAGTTGGGTGGCGAGAGGAAGACCGGGGGGGGGGGGGGGACCAGAGTCTGCCGGGGATTGTGGGCACGGTGCCCCTGGGACCAGCCCCGCGCCGGAGAGGACGCTGTGGGGAGGCAGCTCCGCACCCACCTTTCCGCTCCTTGGTCTTCTCCGTCCACTTGTCCTCGTCCGTCTCCGCCTCCGTCTCCTCCTTGCTGCTGCCACCTTTCTTGGGCTTCCCTGCACCCGGCGAGGGGGGGTCAAGGCCACGGTGAGCCGGGGGGAGGGCTAGACTGGGCTGGGGGTCCCTGGGGATCCCCCCGTAGCAGCCAGGGCCAGCTGGAAGAAGGGAACCCACCTGGCCAGGGGGGCTACTGGGGAGAGCGCGATCAGCATATCTGGCTCCTCCCACAATTGACTTGAGCCCGCCCCCTGTGCCTGGCTCTGCCCACAATTTGCCTGGCCCCACCCCCACGTGTCCAGACCCTCCCACAGTGTAACTGGGTGAGATGTGATTGGACGGTGGTATGAACAGACATACATGGTTGTAGCCCGGCCCCTCCCACTACGTGTCCAGCCCCACCCCATGGGGCAGCCCCCTCCTCACGTGGCTTGAGTCGATCCTCGTCCGTTTCCATCTCGCCTTCGCCCTCTTTCTTACCGGGGACCTTCTTGGGGGGGGGCAGACCGTACTCCACTGCGGGCGAGAGGGGGGCGCTGAGGGGCCGGCTGGACGCCCGCACCCCAGGGGACACAGTGGGGAGAACATACCAGGGACCGGCTCTGCCAGAGAAGCCACAGGCCATGGAGCTGGGCTGGCGGGCACCCAGGTATCCGGCCCCACAGGACCCAGCCCTGCCCAGCATCGCCTGGCTGCTGGCTCTAGCTGGGGAGGGGCCTCTGTTGGGAAGGGCAAACCAGATCTCCCCCCCCAGTCCAGGCCCTGAGCTGCAATAGCTGGTGGCAGGCAGGCCAGGTGGGGTGGGAGCAGGTTCACACGGGGGCCGGGCTGTGGAGGGGAAGGCCAGTGGTTCCTGGGTGCAGGGCAAGGCAGGGCAGGAGGAGGAGAGCGGACACAGAGCTGGGGCAGGTGGCTGGGTGGCAGGAGGTGGGGCAGGAGGAGGCAGAGGCCTGGGGCAGGGTGCTGGGGCAGGAGTCAGAGGACTAGGGCGGGGTGCTGGGGCAGGAGTCAGAGGACTAGGGCAGGGTACTGGGGCAGGAGGCAGAGGACTAGGGCAGGGTGCTGGGGCAGGAGTCAGAGGACTAGGGCAGGGTACTGGGGCAGGAGGCAGAGGACTAGGGCAGGATACTGGGGCAGGAGTCAGAGGACTAGGGCAGGGTGCTGGGGCAGGAGTCAGAGGACTAGGGCAGGGTGCTGGGGCAGGAGTCAGAGGACTAGGGCAGGGTGCTGGGGCAGGAGGCAGAGGTCTAGGGCAGGGTGCTGGGGCAGGAGGCAGAGGACTAGGGCAGGGTGCTGGGGCAGGAGTCAGAGGACTAGGGCAGGGTGCTGGGGCAGGAGTCAGAGGTCTAGGGCAGGGTGCTGGGGCAGGAGTCAGAGGACTAGGGCAGGGTGCTGGGGCAGGAGTCAGAGGACTAGGGCAGGGTGCTGGGGCAGGAGTCAGAGGACTAGGGCAGGGTGCTGGGGCAGGAGTCAGAGGACTAGGGCAGGGTGCTGGGGTAGGAGTCAGAGGACTAGGGCAGGGTGCTGGGGCAGGAGTCAGAGGACTAGGGCAGGGTGCTGGAGTAGGAGTCAGAGGACTAGGGCAGGGTGCTGGGGCAGGAGTCAGAGGACTAGGGCAGGGTACTGGGGCAGGAGTCAGAGGACTAGGGCAGGGTGCTGGGGTAGGAGTCAGAGGACTAGGGCAGGGTGCTGGGGTAGGAGTCAGAGGTCTAGGGCAGGGTGCTGGGGCAGGAGTCAGAGGCCTAGGGCAGGGTGCTGGGGCAGGAGTCAGAGGCCTAGGGCAGGGTGCTGGGGCAGGAGGCAGAGGCCTAGGGCAGGGTGCTGGGGCAGGAGGCAGAGGACTAGGGCAGGGTGCTGGGGCAGGAGGCAGAGGACTAGGGCAGGGTGCTGGGGCAGGAGGCAGAGGACTAGGGCAGGGTGCTGGGGCAGGAGGCAGAGGACTAGGGCAGGGTGCTGGGGCAGGAGGCAGAGGACTAGGGCAGGGTGCTGGGGCAGGAGGCAGAAGACTAGGGCAGGGTGCTGGGGCAGGAGGCAGAGGACTAGGGCAGGGTGCTGGGGCAGGAGGCTGGGGGGCAGGAGGAGAGAGGACTAGGCGGAGGACTGGGGTGGAGGGCTGAGCGGCAGGAGGAGGCAGAGGCCTGGGGCAGGTGGCTGGGCGGCAGGAGGTGGGGCAGGAGGAGGCAGAGGCCTGGGGCAGAGGGCTGAGCGGCAGGAGGTGGGGCAGGAGGAGGCAGAGGCCTGGGGCAGGTGGCTGGGCGGCAGGAGGTGGGGCAGGAGGAGGCAGAGGCCTGGGGCAGGTGGCTGGGCGGCAGGAGGTGGGGCAGGAGGAGGCAGAGGCCTGGGGCAGGTGGCTGGGTGGCAGGAGGTGGGGCAGGAGGAGGCAGAGGCCTGGGGCAGGTGGCTGGGCGGCAGGAGGTGGGGCAGGAGGAGGCAGAGGCCTGGGGCAGGTGGCTGGGTGGCAGGAGGTGGGGCAGGAGGAGGCAGAGGCCTGGGGCAGGTGGCTGGGCGGCAGGAGGTGGGGCAGGAGGAGGCAGAGGCCTGGGGCAGGTGGCTGGGCGGCAGGAGGTGGGGCAGGAGGAGGCAGAGGCCTGGGGCAGAGGGCTGAGGCCGGGGTCCTGTCGCGCTGCAGCCGACACTCACTGTCGTCGTAGTCCGGCAATGGCGGCAGTGGTAACTCCTCGTCGTAGTCCCTCTCGGTGGGCGGCTCCGGGAGCGGCTCCGGGGGCAGTTCTGGGGGAGGGAGGGGCCACGTGAGCCCGGGGGTGCTGGGCCCAGACAGGTGCCCGTGGGGGAGCTGCCAGGGCCGGGGGCTCAGCTCAGGAGAGGCCTGGCGGGGCCAATGCTCGGGGGCCCTGTCAGATCGTGGTCCAGGCCCTGCTCCACAACCCCCCGTCTCTCGGCGGCATTACAGGGCGCTCGGCCCGTGGGGCGAGCTGCTGTGGGGCGAACCCGGCCACAGGTCCCTGCCCCACTCGGCAGCCCCTGCCGCAGGCTGTGGCCAACCTGAGGGGCTGCCCCAAATGCCCCCTTTGCAGCACACGGGCCCCTGCAGGGGCTTTTCAGGGGGTCAGGATAGCCCTGGTGTGGAAGCACCCCATCCCCCCCCCGCCCGAGCAGGTCCTTGGTCCCCAGGGCGGGTGGGTCTACTGGGGAGAGCGCGATCAGCATATCTGGCCCCTCCCACAACTGACTTGAGCCCGCCCCCTGTGCCCGGCTAAGGGACAGGAGCAGAGTCTAAGGGTCTAGCTGGGCCTCGCCAGTCTCCCCGGGGCCCTGCCCCACGGCTCCCTGTGCAGCGGAGCCCGACGCCCGAGCAGCAGGGTGGAGCAGAGAGCCCAGGCCATGGGAACCTTCATGGGGGGGTGAGGCCAAAGTGCCCCCTCCAGCTGCCCTCTTGTCTGGCACCACAGCAGCCCCTGCTGGGCAAAATGTGCAACTGCAGCACCTCCCCAGCAGACGCCCTTCTTCTGCGGGGGGTGGAGGAGAAATAATCTGCAGGGGACGTGAATTCTGCGCGCCCGTGTCTTTTGGTATAAAAAAGGGGGCCCCGGGCTGCTCCTCCGGTCCGGTGCCGGGGCCCACAACAGCCCCTGCACGGATGCAGGGCAGCTCGGGCCCATCCCGTGGCTGCTCACTCCCCCCTGCCCCCGAGGCCCCTCCTTGCCCCGCGGGGGAAGATGCAGGGCCAAGGAAACGTACCTGCTTTTTCCTCCACCTCCGGCGGCGGCCGCTCGGGTTTCTTCCTGCTCGGAGGTTTCTTGGGTTTCTGCTGCCGCCGGACGTATTCAACTGGGGGGGCGTAGATTGTCACTGGCCTGCTGCCCCGGGGGGTCTAGCCAGGGGCCTGCTCCTGGGCTGGGTGGTGGGCACCACATGGCACGAGGGGCAAGGGGCTGGTGCATCCAGACAGGGCTGGTGAGAGGGAAGGTGGCACCCTCCCCCCCCCCCCCCCGGGCCTGGCCAGCAGCTGCAGGGCTGGCCTCAGCAGTTGGTCTCCCTTCACTCTTGCAAGGGGGGGTCAAGGGAGAGAGCAAAGCGGATCCCTGAGAGCAGCGAGCCCCTCCAGCAGCCCTGGTGCCCGCCCCTGCATAGACACCAGGGGCCCAATCCCCCCCGCCTGGCACCGGGGGCCCAATCCCCCCCGCCTGGCACCGGGGGCCCAATCCCCCCCGCCTGGCACCGGGGGCCCAATCCCCCCCGCCTGGCACTGAACATGACTTACACCTGCCCCAAATCCAGTGGTGCCCTCTGGCCTGGTGGAGGGTCAGGCCCCATGGGCCTTCGGACAGAGTGGGCCCAGTGTTTAGGAGGCATCCCTGGGGCTCTGCTCGGGCACTGGGTGTCGGGCACTGGGCGTCGGGGGCATTGGGGGGAGCTGCCCGCCCACGGGGCGCATCGGGGGCTCTGGGCAGGTGTGGGAGGGGGCCATCTCTGGGTTCACTTGCTCTAGGGCAGGGCTGTCCCCGTGGGGCGGGGCCCAGCCAGGGAGGGTGGGTCAGGGGGGCGGGCGCAGCTCCGTACAGTCCTCGTAATCCTCCCGCTCGATCTGCTCGTTGTAGTCCAGCGTGGGTGGCTCGGGCGGCTGCGTCATCTCTGCGGAGAGAGACAGACGCGGTCGCCGGGTGCAGGCACCAGGGCCCGATGGGGGGCAGGACAGGGGCTGTTCTCTGCTGCGTCAGGCTGGCGCCGAGCAGCGGGCGGGAGGGGGCAGCGCAGACCCCCAGCGTCTCGCTGCCCAGAGATGCAGGGAGGGGCCACGGACTCCTGCAGGCTGGGCCAGGGCTGGAGACGCGCCCACCCTCCCAGGCCACGCCGCAGGGTGACGGGCTCCAGGGCAGGGCAGGGGCAGGCCCCATGTTGCTGGCGAGCGCTCACCAGGGTCAGGCGCCGGCCTCCAGTCCTCCCTGCCGGGCTCCCACGGCTCCGTCGGGGGCTCATGGATCTCATCTAGGAAGAAAACCCGTTAGCTGGGAGGGGGCCTCTGGCCAGGCCTCTTCCCACTGCGCCAGGGCCTCTGCAGCCATCCCTGCCCGGGCACTGCCCAGCTATCCATTCACTGCACTGCACTGCACTGCCTCCGCCCAGTTATCCGCTCAACGCATGGTACTGCACTGCATCTGCCCAGGCACTGCTCAATCGCCCACTCACTGCATGTCACTGCACTGCCCCGCCCAGCCGCCCACTCACTGCCTGTCACTGCACTGCCCCGCCCAGCCGCCCATTCACTGCATGTCACTGCACTGCCCCGCCCAGCCACCCACTCACTGCCTGTCACTGCACTGCCCCGCCCAGCCGCCCATTCACTGCATGTCACTGCACTGCCCCGCCCAGCCACCCACTCACTGCCTGTCACTGCACTGCCCCACCCAGCCACCCACTCACTGCCTGTCACTGCACTGCCCCGCCCACCCACCCACTCACTGCCTGTCACTGCACTGCCCCACCCAGCCACCCACTCACTGCATGTCACTGCACTGCCCCGGCCAGCCGCCCACTCACTGCCTGTCACTGCACTGCCCCGCCCAGCCGCCCACTCACTGCCTGTCACTGCACTGCCCCGCCCAGCCGCCCACTCACTGCCTGTCACTGCACTGCCCCGCCCAGCCGCCCACTCACTGCCTGTCACTGCACTGCCCCGCCCAGCCGCCCACTCACTGCCTGTCACTGCACTGCCCCGCCCAGCCACCCACTCACTGCCTGTCACTGCACTGCCCCGGCCAGCCGCCCACTCACTGCCTGTCACTGCACTGCCCCGGCCAGCCGCCCACTCACTGCCTGTCACTGCACTGCCCCGCCCAGCCGCCCACTCACTGCCTGTCACTGCACTGCCCCGCCCAGCCACCCACTCACTGCCTGTCACTGCACTGCCCCGCCCAGCCGCTCACTCACTGCCTGTCATTGCACTGCCCCGCCCAGCCACCCACTCACTGCCTGTCACTGCACTGCCCCGCCCAGCCGCTCACTCACTGCCTGTCATTGCACTGCCCCGCCCAGCCGCCCACTCACTGCCTGTCACTGCACTGCCCCGCCCAGCCACCCACTCACTGCCTGTCACTGCACTGCCCCGCCCAGCCGCCCACTCACTGCCTGTCATTGCACTGCCCCGGCCAGCCGCCCACTTACTGCCTGTCACTGCACTGTCCCGCCCAGCCGCCCACTCACTGCTTGTCACTGCACTGCCCCGCCCAGCCGCCCACTCACTGCCTGTCACTGCACTGCCCCGGCCAGCCGCCCACTCACTGCCTGTCATTGCACTGCCCCGCCCAGCCGCCCACTCACTGCCTGTCACTGCACTGCCCCGCCCAGCCGCCCACTCACTGCCTGTCATTGCACTGTCCCGCCCAGCCGCCCACTCACTCCCTGTCATTGCACTGTCCCGCCCAGCTGCCCACTCACTGCATGGCCCCTGCCCAGCTGCCAATTCACTGCATGGGCCCTACTGCCCCGGCCAGCCGCCCACTCACTGCATGTCACTGCACTGCCCCGCCCAGCCGCCCACTCACTGCCTGTCACTGCACTGTCCCGCCCAGCCGCCCACTCACTGCCTGTCACTGCACTGTCCCGCCCAGCCGCCCACTCACTGCCTGTCATTGCACTGCCCCGCCCAGCTGCCCACTCACTGCATGGCCCCTGCCCAGCTGCCAATTCACTGCATGGGCCCTACTGCCCCTGCCCAGCTGCCCACTCACTTCATGTCACTGCACTGCCCCGCCCAGCTGCCCACTCACTGCATGTCACTGCACTGCCCCGCCCAGCCACCCACTCACTGCATGGCCCCTGCCCAGCTGCCAATTCACTGCATGGCCTCTACTGCCCCCGCCCAGCCGCCCACTCACTGCATGGCCTCTACTGCCTCTGCCCATGCACTGTCCAGTCACCCGATCACTGCATGGCCCCTGCCCAGCTGCCCACTCACTTCATGGCTCCTGCTGCCCCTGCCCACGTGCCCACTGCCCCCACTCTGGGCCACATGCTGTTCCCCCACGACACTGGCTGAGCTGCTCCAGCCGCAGCCTGGACCAGGTCCTGGGGAAATGGGGCTGCCCCAGTGCCCGGGCACCCTTGCGATAGGGGCAGACCCCCCCCCCCCCCGCCTCTGAATCACTCACGCTGGCGGCTGCCCGGCTCCTGTTCCTCAGCCCAGCTCGGCTCCATCGGCTCCTCTGGCCGCCCCGCTGGGAACACAGGGCAGGAGGTCAGAGTGCTGGGCGGGGACTGGGACCAACACACCCTTGAGCCCTGTGGGGAGAGCTGCATGGCAGGGGCGCAGGCTGCATGTGGACCCGGGGAGGGGACAGTCCCAGGGGCAGGTGCTGGGGACTCGGGGGGGGGGACAGACCCAGGGGCAGGTGCTGGGGACTCGGGGGGGGGGAACAGTCCTAGGGGCAGGCGCTGGGGACTCGGGGGGGGGGACAGACCCAGGGGCAGGTGCTGGGGACCCGGGGGGGGGGACAGTACTAGGGGCAGGAGCTGGGGCCCCGGGGGGGGACAGTCCTAGGGGCAGGTGCTGGGGACCCGGGGGGGGGGGGGACAGACCCAGGGGCAGGTGCTGGGGACTCGGGGGGGGGGAACAGTCCTAGGGGCAGGTGCTAGGGACCCGGGGGGGGGGGACAGTACTAGGGGCAGGTGCTGGGGACCCGGGGACGGGACAGTCCTAGGGGCAGGTGCTGGGGACCCGGGGGGGGGACAGTACTAGGGGCAGGTGCTGGGGACCCGGGGGGGGACAGTCCTAGGGGCAGGTGCTGGGGACCCGGGGACGGGACAGTCCCAGGGGCAGGTGCTGGGGACCCTCCGGGGGGCTGATCGGCCAGTCGCAAGGGGCAGTGTCCGGGGGGGGGGGGGTGCTTAGCACCAGGCAGCGTATGCTCGCTATGTGCTGGCCCCTGCAGGTGGATGGTGCCCCAGCCAGGGAGGGAGCCTCGCAGGGCGGGTGAGCCCCGGAGCCCTGTGGGGCAGGGTTCGGGTGCTCCCTGCTCCGGAGCCAGGGCCTGGCTCTGGTTGGAGCAACAAGCAGGGGGCTGAGGCACCCCTAGGCCTGCACTGTTCCTTGGCCAGCGTGTGGGGCAAAGGCCACCAGCCCCGGCTGCCCAGCGACAAAGTGCCAAGGGAGCTGGGCCCGCCGGGAAGGGGTCAACGCGCCGGGCTGTGGGGGAGGATGGGCCGGCTCTGTGGCGGAGCAGGGCCCCGGGGAGGGCGGCTGGTACAATGGTGGCGACTTCATGGGGCTTGATTGCGAGGGGGAGGCTGCAGCGCCACCCGCCGGCTTCTCTTCCTCAGCAGGCGTTTGCTGAGCCGGTGGAAATTCTCCCCCATCGCCTCCCCCCAAACCGCTGGGCGCCGCGGAGAGTTTCCGCTTCACAACTAGAACCAGAGACCGTCCCGCCCGGGCAGCTGGGTCGCGGCAGCGCACGGCGCAGCCAGGCTGGAGGGCGCTAAGTGGGGTATTATGTTCCCGTGTGGTTTGGAGCTGGAGCAAGTGACTGAGTCCGGTTTAACCCTCAGGGGTGCACCAGGGATTGCACTAGCGAGGGAGACGGCGGGTAAAAGAGCCGGGAGCTGCTGTAGGGTTGATCCAGCCGTGCCCCGAATACCCAGGAGTTCAGCCCCAAATGCGCCTGCTGCGGCAAACAGCCCCTCCGTGCGCAGGGCCCTTGGGACAAAGCCTGAAGAAGCTGCAAAAAATTGGGGTGCCAGCAGGGGATCTGCAAAACGCATCTCGGCAGGACAAGCCCGGGGGCTTTGGTCAGCTCGCCGGGGACAGTACGGAGTCCGGAGAATGCTGGGGACAGCCCCTGGGGGCAGGTGCTGGGTGCCCGGCAGGGACGGCGCTGGGCACACCGAACATGGCGCACACGTCAAACCTCTGCCGCGACATGGCAGGGCCGGGCCTTGCTCACCTGGGCAGCAGGGCACAAAGGCCCAGATTCCTCCACGTTATTTAGGCGCCTAATTTGCGTCGATTTCGGAAAAGGCCCGGAGATTTACGAAAGCGCCTGGACACCAGCCCCGAAGCAGCCTGGGCCGGAGGGCAGCAACGCCTTACAAGAGGGAGCGATTCCTGCTTTGCGCAGACGGCCCCGCGTATGCGGCCCCAGGTGCGGACAGGCCCAGAGGCTGCTGGCGTGGAAAGGGCCAGGCCGGGCCGCGCTGGGGGGATTTCAAGGTCGCTGGCTCCTGCGTGCGGATCAGCAGCCCTGGCCCGGGGGGAAGGCCGCGGCAGCGGGAGGCGTTTCCCGGAGCCTGTCTAGAGGTGGCTCTCGGCCGGCAGAGAGAACAGGGGAGTCTTTGGTTCCCAGGGACGCAGCGTAGAGCGGACTTGTCAGCACAGGAACCAGGAGCAGCCGGGCCTGGGGAAAGAGGCCCAGAGCCAAGGCCTCTGACCCCTCCCTGCATCCCAGCCCAGCCCCGACTGACTCACGCGCCCGGCCCCTCCTCCAGCCTTTGTCCCGCTTCCTGGGGAAAAGGTGTCCCCTGGTCGCACTCCCGTCCCTGGCTCAGGTTCAAAAAACCATCGGCCCGCTGTGTATTTGAGGGAGGCTGTCTCACCCTCCTCTAGGGACCGGTGCAGAGCCCAGGGAAACTGAGGCACACCTATGGGGTTACTGCAGGACAGTGGAATGTACGTGCCACAGAACAAGCGGAAGACAATCCCCCTCCCCCCCCACGTCTCCGCTCCGCCACGGAGCTTCAGCGCTAACTTGGCACGGCCCCTGACCACCCCCTAGCGGCAGCAGCAGGCACGTGGCCCCGGAGCCAGGCGGGTCCGTTCAAGGTGGCATACACCGAACCCAGCCAGGATCCACAAACCCCGCAGAGCCCCTGGGTGCTGGCGTCAGCACCGCCACTCCAGGGCGTGGATGGCCTGGTGCCCACACACAGCTGTGTCCAGCTGGCCCTCCTCAAATGACGCGTCTCTTGGGATTGTGGCCTTGGTTGCTCCTCTGGGGCCCAGTGCCCGCGTGTTGCAAGAGTTTGATGGCTATTTGGGAATTGCAAAAATGCAGAGTCTGGCCAAGAGGCCTGGGTGGTGGGCAGGGGCTGAGACAACGGAGAGAAAGGCAGAAGAAACTTCAAGGCCATCCACGAATGCAGCTTCCCGGGGAGAGGTCAGCTCCCCCGGCAGCAAATCCACATGGGCAGCACTGGACGGCCAGATAGTGGTGATTGCCACGGCGCCCATCCGAACGGGCTTGCCGTGCACCGTGGGCTGGGACCAGCGTTCCCTGGAAGCCATGTGCTGGAGAGATTCCAGTGCCGCCCAAAGGATGAGCAGCGCGCCCACACCTAGGGTTGTGTTTCTCCTGGTGGTGCACATTCACACATGCCTCGGTGCACATAGAAAGAAAATTATTCCGCACATGGTTGGAAAAAATCCACATGGGGATGAAAAGATTAGAGGGACCATTGGCTAGGCCCCAGCTCTCCAGGGACAGGCACTCCCAGGCAGGCGGCGACAACAGAATCTGATTCACATCCGTGGAGGGCCAACTGTTTGTCGAGAGACATCGTAGGAAACGGCACCTCAGCCCCTCCCCCTCCTGGCCAAAATGGACGAGTGCAAAGTCTGCAGACTGCCAAGGAAGCCATCAGGACTGATACTGTCAATCGCCTGCCCAGATTTGCATTTTTCGATTGGCTGATACGAATGAAGCTCGTGCGGCTGCGGATGAGATGCCAGCGAGCTGGTTTACGGGAGGCAATTTAGGGTCTCGCCCTGGATGTTCATAAGAATCCCACAGAGGGGACTCTGGGTGGCGAGGCGAACAAACGGGGCGAGCGAATCTTAGGGAGCGACGGCCGAGTGATCTTCAGGAGTCCTGGAGCGACGGCCCCGACCTTTGGGGAGAGCAGCGGCACCGAACGTGCCGCGGAAAAGAGCCATCGCCCCCCCGAAGCACCCGTTCCACCACGCGGCCGCTGCCTCTCGGAAACCCCACGCCGCTATGCCGCCGAGGCAGCGACCGCAGCAGCGGGCCCAGGAACGCGACAACGCCGGGAGACGCTGCTGACGCAGTGACCCGACACCGTTCCGATGCCCCGAGACATCTCCCACAGCTGCTCAGACTGGCCATGCGGCTCGTTGCTTGGGGGCCGCTTGCTTTCCTGCTGCAGGGGAGGAGCCGTTTTGTGGGTAGGAAAGGGGCGGGGTTGCCTTTGGGGCCAGGGGCTCTAGGGGGGCAGCAGGCAGAGGAGCGAGGCCAGGAGGGCTGAGGGCAGGTGGCACTTACCTTTGTCCCGTTCCCCATACACCCGGGATCTCTCCTCTTCCTCGTCATCGCGTGAGGCGACTCTGGGGGCTTCGGGCAGGTCGGAATCCTTTTCAGCCGGCGAGGGGAGCAGAGGCCTCTCCGGCTGCCGGAACTCGTCCCCCTCCTCGTAGGGCTGGGCAGGGGACGGCACCGCGGGCCTCCTCCCCCCAGCTGGCTTCTTGGTGGCTTTGGGCGGCTTCTCCTTGGGCTTCTTGGTGGGCTTGGGGGGTTTCTCCTTGTCTTTTTTGGAGCCCTTGGGGGGCTTCTCCTTGGGCTTCTTGGTGGGCTTGGGGGGCTTCTCCTTGTCTTTCTTGGAGCCCTTTGGCGGCTTCTCCTTTGGCTTCTTCGTGGGCTTGGGGGGTTTCTCCTTTTTCCCTTTCTTAGGTTTCTCCTTGACCGTCACAGCTGCCCCTGTATTAAAGGAAAGAATCAGTGCAGGCTGGTCTCTGGGTACCCCTCACCCAGCTGGACGCCTTATGAGGCTGTAATGCCATCCAACCAAACCAGCTAGCCCCCCCCCCCGTCTCCCCAAGGGTCTGTGGGGCTACCTGCCCCCTGCATGAGCACCAGGCCTCTGTCCATCAGGCCTTGGGGGTCACCTGCTCCCACTCAGCTGGGCCCCAAGGAGTGCCTGACGCCACACTCAGCCACGCTCTCTTGGAGCCCTGCCGTTCAGCAGAACATTCAGCAATGCCCGCTGGGCTTTTCTGATGCCCGCAGCCCACTGGGCACCCAGCCCTGTCAGCACCGCACCCATCTGCCCATAGCCGTTAGCTCCCCCGGGGTCCTGCCATTCCCCCACACCATGTCCCAGGCTGCCCGCTTTCTCCACCACTTCCACACAGACGCAGCCCAGCATCTTCCGGTTCTAAATCTTCTGCTGCTTGGAGCCTGGGCCGCCCTATCAAATCGGTCACGCAGCTGGCGAAACCGGTCTGCAAACCGAACGATTAACCAGGTTCTCTGTGGGCATCGCGCCCTGCCTTTCGCCACGGGGGCGGGGGATTCGAACCCCCCGTCCTCCTGCCTGGAGACCGGGCTCCTGACAATGGTTTCTGCTCCCTGAAGGGGTGAGAACTCTCAGGTCCCCTGGCCAATTCCCACGGTTCTATGGAGGAGGTTTGCTTTCTGGGAATGTTCTCCGGCCATCCTGCATCTTCCCCCTGGCCTCTGGGCACAATCCGCCCTGCACCCTAGTGGGGACTGCGTTCTTTCTTGTGCTGGGTGTGAGTCCTGCTGTCCTGGGCTCAGCAACACTGCAGAAGGGAACCCTGCACCTGAGGGCCAGACATAGGAGTTGCCAGACGGCGGGGCTGGAGCTGAGTCAGTCTCAGCAGGGTTAGGATGAGAGAAGGGGTTTAGAATAAACGTTCTGTTCGCCCTGCCATCTGGCTGTGGATGGGGGCACAGGGCCTGGGGACTCCCCCGCACCCCATGACACCCCCTCCCCAGGGCGGGCAGCAAGCCAGCCCCAAAAGGAGGGAGGAAGAGCATATGTGCCCAGCCCCAGCCCCACTGATCTGGCCCCATGACAGCTATCGGCACCTTGGGGCACAGCCAGATGGACACAGAGAGGGGGGTGCCGGGCAGGTGGGCAGCATGGGAATGTGGCTCTGCTAATGCCCTGGCCCGCATGCCCCCGTGATCAGAGGGCATCCCAGGCACCCGATACCCTGGGGGCCAGGGCGCTGGGGAGGTCCAGCCAGACGGGGGGGCCTTGCTCCGTGACTCAGTGGCTGGCGGGAAGGAGAGGAGGCTGCTGAGGAACGGCCCCGTCTTCCGCGGCAGCCACAGGCTCATTCCAAAGCTCTGAGCTGCAGCATTCCCACATCCTCTGGTGCGTGAGCAGGGCGGGCCCAATCCTGGGCTGGGCTCTGGATCCACGCCCGTGCCTGGGGAGCGGGGGAGGGGTGGGCAGCATTTCCCCAGCATCCTCAGTGCCCGCTGCCTGCCCAGCGCCCCCGGGAGGGGTGACACGCACATGACCCTGCTGCACTGACATGCCCGGGGCAGGCTGCAGAGAAGAGCGAGTCCCCCGTGCAGAGCTCCCGGCGCCTCCTTGCTTCCTCACCCCCTGGGTGTAGCCCCACGTTGGGCCCAGATGGAGTTTGATTTCCTCATCCCCTGTCAATGTTCCCTCTCATTTTTCCCAACCCCGTGCAGAATGAATTTTGTTATCTGCGCCGAGGCATGTGCGGATGTGCACCCTCAATAGAAACTCATGGTGCAGGCTGTAGGTGCTGTGGACACTCTGCTACTCAGCTGGGCACCACTGGAATCTCTCCTGCATGGCCATCCACGTGGACGACTATCAGGGAACGCCAGCCTCTGAGCAACCTCAGCAGCAACTGGCTGTCCCCACCCCGGACCCAGTCGGTACCAACACGCCAGTGACCATGATGAAGCAGGTGAGCTGCAGGTGTCTGACAAAATGATCCACTAGGAAAGCAATGCTGCAGTCATCACTAGGTTCCAGAGTTAACGCTTGCTTCGATGAACAGGACCCCTCTTCAGGCACCTACTCTCGCTCTGAGCCCGGCCCTGGGTGACAGGATTCTGTCCAGCCTATTTGGGGCGCTGTCAGGCCTCCCCAGTCTACTGGGGGTCCCGAGCAGGAGTGTGGCCCCTCCCTGGAGAAGGCAGCATAGCCTCACAGGCTGAGCAGAACAGAGTGAGCCCCGACCGGGGTGCAGGCTGTTCACCAGCAGCCGCCAAGCAAGGAAACCTCGGCCCCTGGGCCATCAGCCAAACCCTCTGCTGGCCTGGAAAAGCTGACGGGCTGGAGAGGGCGGCCTGTGAGGAACTGGGGGGGCTCAAAGGGGCTGCCTGCGGGGGGGGGGGGGCACTCAGTGTCCCTGGGGTTACTGGTGTAATAAGGGGAGGGGGGAGTTTGTTGTTACAGGGACAGAACTGGAGCCCCGAGCGACCGGTGCCTGGTGACCAGGAGACCCAGCTCGGAGGCACGGTCGGGTCTGGCCAGTGAGAGGCCGATGGGCTGCGGAGAGAGGCCCCGGGGGGGTCCCAGCCCGGGGGGAACAAAGGGCGGTGGGGAGAAGAGGGGGCCCAGGTGACCCTGTTACCTGGCCCTGGGAGGGATTGGAGGCTGCTGGGGGGGATCGGAGGCTGGGCTGGGAGCAGGGGGCTGCAGGACGGGCTAGAGCCCCCCTGGCTGCAGGGCAGACTCAGACGTGCGGGGCTGAGGGGGGCCAGGCCTGAGGGATCCTGTGCTGGGCTCAAAGCTCAGCAGACCCTCCCATGTGACGCCGGCTGGGAGTCGCTCTGGGCTGGAGAACAGGGGGGCGCGATTGCCTCTGGGAGTGGGGGCCCTGGGGCCCAGAGCGAGGGGACTCCCTGAGGGGGCTCCCGGGGGGCTGGTGCGGTCCCAGGAGGCGGGCGGGGGGCTCCCCAAGGAGCGCAGGATGCGGGAGGGAGGGAGGAGGGAGCTAGGGGCCAACAGAAAGTTTTCCAACAAGACCGCACAGAAATTTGCTCTTTTCCACTCAGCTGTTGTTTTGCACAAAGCCTATTTCCTTGGGGGGGGGGGGGGCAGCTTCAGTGCCCTAAACCTGCAATACTGGGACCCTGAAACGCTGTTGCGGTGCCCCCTGGAAGGTGTAGTTCAGGGGTAGCCTCGCTCCCCTCTTCTCTTCCAGGGGCCAAGCTCCCCCGGGGACTTCATCTCCCATGATGCTCCGCAGCCACATGACTTCCATGCTCCACCCTAATAAGGGAACATGGGGTGCATCATGGGAGATGTAGTCAGACCAGGGGGCTGGGCCCATATTAGCCAATGGAAGGACGAGGCACCTAGACTACAACTCCCGTGAGCAGGAGGGGGTGCATGGGACTGTGCAGGGCTCCTTTTCCAAAATCAAATTATTTGGGGGGTTGATTTCATTCACTGAAAACTCAACACTTCCCAGTTCTCAACACTTCCCACGCCCCGTGCGGCGGGCGTCACGCTGCGCTCACCCCGGGAGCTTCAGCCGTGGGTCTGCCCCCAGCACGGAGGGGCAGGATTGCCAGGGCTTGGGGCAGGCTAAAGGCAGCGCTGCGGAGCTGTGTTACGGCTGGGAGTTGAAGCAGGCATGATCACACCCACGCGTGCATGGACCCACACACCCACATGCATGCACAGAACCGCACATGCACATGGGACCACACACACACACGCACAGAATCACACACAAACGCGCACGGAACCACACACACACACACACACACGCATGCACAGAACCACATACATGCATGGAACCACACCCACACATGCACGGTACCACACCCACTTATGGAACCATACAGCCACACATGCATGGAACCACACACACACACACATACACACTAATGCACAGAAACACCCCCACACACACACGGAACCACACACCCACGCATGGAACCACACACCTACACGTGCATGGAACCACACACCCACATGTGCATGGAAACACACACGGAACTACACACGCACGCATGCACGGAACCACACACACACACCCATGCATGCACGGGACCACACACACATGCGCACACACGCATGTACAGAATCACACACACACATGCACGGAACCACACACGCACAGACGGAACCACACACACACACACACACACACACACACTTAGGAACAACAGCCAAAGCCACCCATGTTTATCACTCTGTTAAGCCCTGGCCTTCCAGGCTCCTGATTTTCCAGGGTGTGGGCCTGTCTCTCCTCGCAAGTCTGCCCCAGGGATATTTCAGACCCTGACCTGGGATTACTCCTGTGACGCCCCCCCCCCCGGTTCCAGGGTAACCGCCCCTCCATAGCCCCCCCCCAACTGCGACTGTCTGGAGGGGACCCCAGGACTCAGCTCCCCAGTCTCTGCACTTCCTCTTTTCCTGCCGGGCTAGACCCCATCCACACGGGGATCCGCTCTCCTAGAACTGGGCTCTGCTTGGGGTGGGGGGTGGGATCTGCCCCAGGGGTCCCCTGGCTGTGCCCCGGGGACGCTGTGCTCTCTGCCCCAGGCACTCACAGGAAAGGGGATTGGGGGCTGCTCTGGGCAGGAGCCAATCCCAGGCCCCGGCCCAGGTCCTGCCACCAAACCTCTGGGTACCAGTCACCCCTGTGGCTGGAGGCGCTCGGGCCCCGAGGGGGGGTGGACATGGCAGAATCGGGCCCCAAGAGGGCCAGGCAGAGTTGGGCCCAAGGAGGCTGCATAGGGCTGGATCAAGCCCTTAGGAGGCCCAGGCAGGGCAGGATCGGGCCCAAGGGAGCCGGGCAGAATTGGCCCCACGGGGCAGCTCTTTAGCACGTACCTTCCTCCACCCCCGTGGGGGGCTTAGCCGCCTTGTCCTTCCCCGCAGGTGTCAGCCTCCCTTGGGGCTCGGGGGGCTCCTGCAGCCCCCGGCCCCCGGCGTCCTCCTCGCCCTCGGGGCTGACCTCCCGCAGGAAGCCCTGCAGGAATTCCTCGATCTCGTCGTCCGTCAGCACCGTCTGGGGCTGCCCGGGGCCAGGGCTCAGCAGCCCCACCAGCAGGCAGAGCAGGGGCAGGCGGCCGGCTCCGCCGAGCCCCATGGCAGCTTCCAGCCCCCGGGCGGGCGGGGGCCCCGCTGGCCACGCAACCCCCGGCCTGCTCACCTGGCCCACGGGCGGCTGCGCCGGGGCTGGGCGGGGGGGGCAGCCCGGGGCGGGGGGCGTCTGTCACCGACTCCCCGGCGGGACCAGCAGCCGGGAGGCAGATGCAGCGCAGCCGTCGGAACGGGGCGGCTGTGGGGCTTCCGGAGCGGGCGGAGGAATGCGCTGCCGACGGGGGGCGGAGGGGGCCGAGCCAGCCCCGAAGAATGCGGCTCCGCGCAGCTGGGCTTAATTCCCACCAGAAGGCTGCGGCTGCGCCAGCTTTGAAGTGCGGGGCAGCAGGCCAAGGGCCGGGAGCCAGCAGGCCCCTGCGCCGCCCTGGCGAGGTTCCCCCTCCGCAGCCGCAAGTGGGGGGTCCAGGCGGGCCGTGGGCACCGGGGCAATCCGCCACGCGAGCCCTGCAGCCAGCGCCGGCGCCGGGCTCCTCCCCGTGCCCCAGGGGGTCCAGCTCCCGGTTCCCTTCCGCGGCCGGGAGCCCAGTGTGCGGGGGGCTGGTCGCTTCCCGGAGCGCGGCAGCAGCAGGCGCCTTCCCCTCTCCCCTACTGCGGTGGGAGCGAAGGCCTGGCAGGCGGAGGGAGGTCTGGCTCCGCGGGGGAACCAGGGCAGCCTCCCCTTCCCCTTCCCCTTTCCCGAGGAGGCAGCGGCCGTCGGCTGTAACCCCCTCCTGCCTGGAGAAGGGGAGAGCTGCCCACGCCCAGCTCAGCCCGTGCAGGGCTTGCACCGACTCGCCGGCGGCTGGGGAGGGGGTGGGGAACGCCGTCCCAGCCAGCGCGGGGATCCGCCTCTGGGAAGCCCCCTCAATTGCACCGAAAGCAGCTCCCTGCCATGCAGCATGCTCCGGCCAAGCCAGGTGCCCCGGAGGCCAGCCCCACGCCGAGTGCCAGGTCCCGGGGCAGATCCGAGCCGCACCCGCCCGACGGCTCCAGAGCCCTGCGGAGGAAGGAGCAGTTCCTCCCCAAACACCCCCAGCTGCGGTGCAATTGCAGGGCCCAAAGCCCAGGCAGGCACCCGGGGGCACCACTCAGCAGCCAACAGCAGAGTCACCTCCCAGGGCTGGACTCCTGGAGCTCGCGGCCCAGCCCCCTGCATTTCGTGGCCACCTGTTCCCAGGCCAGGTCCTTTGGCCTTGTCAGCCAGGGGAATGCTGGGCCTTGGTGAGGCTGGAAGCGGCCCTCTCTGCGCTGGGGAAAGCAGATTGCCAGCTCCGTTTGTGGGCACGTCCCACGCTGCTGGGCGCTGCTGGGCACTGCTGGCTGCTGCTGGCGCTGCTGGGCGCTGCTGCTGGCGCTGCTGGGTGCTGCTGGGTGCTGCTGGCGCTGCTGGGTGCTGCTGGGTGCTGCTGGCACTGCTGGGTGCTGCTGGCACTGCTGGGCGCTGCTGGGCGCTGCTGGGAGCTGCTGGCACTGCTGGGTGCTGCTGGCACTGCTGGGCGCTGCTGGGCGCTGCTGGGAGCTGCTGGCACTGCTGGGCGCTGCTGGCACTGCTGGGCGCTGCTGGGTGCTGCTGGGTGCTGCTGGCACTGCTGGGCGCTGCTGGGTGCTGCTGGGCACTATGTGATATCATCCCAGGCGCTGTCAGGGAGGGCCCGCAGGGTGAGGCAGCTGGGGAGCGGCTGCAGAGGGCACTGGGAGAAGACACTCGCCGTCTCTTTCAGTAAAGCCATCAGCAGCGCAGCTCTCCTACGATCCCCGTATCGCTCCCTCCTCAAAGGCTTGGAGACCCACCTTAGCGCGTACATTAGTTTAATTATGCGTCAGCATCAGAGCGGCCAGACTGGGTCAGACAGAGGGTCCGTCCAGCCCAGTGTCCTGGCTGCCGACAGGGGCCAGTGCCGGGTGCCCCGGAGGGAGTGAACAGAACAGGGAATTCTCCAGTGATCCCGCCTTCGTTGCCCATTCCCAGCTTCTGGCAAACAGAGGCTAGAAACATCTGCCCAGCCTGGCTAACAGCCACTGAGGGACCTGTCTGCCATGAATTTATCTAGCTCTTTTTTGAACCCTGTTAAAGTCCTGGTCTTCACAACATCCTCCGGCAAGGAGTTCCACAGGTTGACTGTGCACTGTGTGAAGAAACACTTCCCTCTGTTTGTTTTAAACCTGCTACCTATTAACCCCACTAGTAGGGTTCAGAGTTAACACAATCTGCCTCCGTCATGCCCAGGTCACACAAGAAGCAGCCATAGACCAACGGGGAGATCCTGGGAACCCAATCTGCACCCAGTGGCAAATTCTGCAGCAGATTTCCTGGCTGTGGACTACGCAGCACCCCAGTTCTCAGCCAGGCCTTCCCTGTGCGGAGGACAGGACCGAAGGACGGGGCACAGCCAGCTTTAAGCTCCCACTGGGTTCAGGTCTTACCCAGGCTCCTGTGTCAGCGACAGCAGCCCCACCATGCTCGCCGTGGCCCCAGGGAGCCAGAGAAACATGCCCCAAGTCCGGGTAACCCTCTCCGCTGCCAGGGCAGAGGAGCAGGCACCACTGGCCAGCCAGATATCTGCCCCAGCCAGGCACCCTGCTTTGTGTTCAGCCACATGAGTCTCCCATGGTACCGGGTGGTGTCTGTCCTGCCGCACCCCTCTGTACCCCAGCACATCCCCTCCCCGCCAATGTCCCACCCGCTGCTGCCTCCTGAGCACGCTGGCAGATAATGTGGCTCCTCTCCCGGGTCAGACGCCCCCCCTCTCCTGTTCCAAACCCAGCCTGGCGCCTGCCTGCCAGGCAAGAAGCCTCCTTCTTGTCCCAGGTACCCTCCCGCTCGCCTGGCCCAGCCCCTGTTGCGCCTGTCCTGGGCCTGCCTCTCCCTCTGCCTTGTGCCCTCCAGCAGTGCCCGGGAACGCGCCCCCGCGCCCACAGCTGCTGGGATTAGGAGCGGCCTGGCTTCCGCGGGCGTCTGGGCCTCGTGCCACGGGACCAGTCAGAGCCTGCGTAACCTGGCCTGTCTCTGCAGCCGACTCGGCCGCCTGGCGGGGATCCCAAACCCACCCCCCTCGGCAGAGGCAGCCGGCCACCGCAGTCTCCACACAGCACCGCCGCTAGCCGCCCCCGTGCTCCGCCGCCAGGGGGCCGGGGGGCTCACTAAACGCCGGGGCCGGGGTGGAAGCAGTCCCCGGGGAGTGCTGGAGGGAAGACTCATTGGTCACGGCCGGGGGAGCAGGTCAGGGCCTGGGAGCAGGAAGAACCAGGCTGGCAGGCCTGGCGCTAGGGCTCCCCAAAGGGCCTGCAGTGCACAGCCCCCCAGGGCAGCACCTGGGCAGGAGGGCAAGAGGGCGAGGGGATCAGCCAGGCGGATCGGGGAGATTTAGCGCTTTAGCTGCTTCTTCCTCGAGGGTGCCCAGTCCAGCCCGGGCCGATCTGTGCCAGCAGAGACCCTGTTAAAAGAGGCTTGTCCTGGGGCTCTGCGTGAGCCATAGCACTGGCACGCTGGAACGGGAGAGAGCAAGGTGGAGGCTCACCGCCCTGATCCCGTGAATTACGTGGCCTCACTTGGGTTCACTAGGAAATACGCTCCAGGGGCCGAAGAGCACGTCGGCCAGGGTCCCTGCGTGGCACAGGACAAAGGCTCTACGGGATACCGGCCCGCGAGGCGGTGCGCCGTTCACGTCACGCAGGCGTGCTCCCAGCGTTACCCCTGTGACTTAGTGGGGGTATTGGGCTGCTTTCTATGCTGGCTCTGTGGTAACCCCACTGGCTGCTGCCGGTACCACGGCCCAGAAGGACAGGGAGTGAGACATTATGCAAAGAGGCCCTCTCAACCTGTCCGACCAGCTACCCCCCATGGAGAGGAACAAAGGAAGGGGGACGCTGCCCTGGCCGGGGGGCAGGGCTGGAGGAGAGTTAGTCAGTTTCTGTCTGGGAGCATGGAGGAAGCAGCCTCAGCAACAGGCTGGGGGGTTTAGAAGCCAGACCCCCCCCCATATCAAGGGGGGCTGAGGCATCCTAGGCCTGCCCTGCAACCTGGTGACATCTGTGCTGTATCCTGGAGAGGCAATAAACTCCCTCTGTTCTACCGGCTGGTGGAGTCTGTTCGTGCCCTTTTGGGGGTCCAGGAGGCGGGGGACCCCAACGCGCCGTCACACCCCACTAAAGCCTTCCTCTATAGCCTGCTCGGGCACCAGGAAAGCGCCCCTGATATGCCTTGGGAATCTAGGTTCAGCCAATGAGCTTTCACTGTCCCTGGTCCCGTGACGGACCCGTCGCTTTGTTCTGTGCCCACCAATGAGCCCGCTCAGCTGTGTCATCCATGCCCGGATTTTTCCATCCACGTGCGGAATATTTGTCCATGTACACTGAGGCATGTGCACCACCAATGGCAAGAGAGCACAGCAGTGGGCGCTCGGCTAATCAGCTGGGCAGCACCCGAATTTCTCCTGAGCGGCTGCCCAAGCGCCCAGCCTGCAGGGAACGCGGGTACCCACCCTTCGTTCAATGAACCCAGCACCCTTAGCTTTGCTCTGGGCACCTGCCTCCCGAGCACACCGGGGTGTAAAGACGGTTGTGAGAGCCACTAGCACCTTTCTGCTGCTTTAAGGGAGCAGCAGCGATTCCAATCCTGACAGTTTTTCTATCTACTTAAGCCAAAGTTTATGTCAGCAAATGCTGAGCCTTAGGGCAGGGGAAAAGATTTACAACAAAGGTGCAGGCTAATTTGGGCAATATAACGGCTTTATTAATACTCCGTGTGTGTGCTCACTGCCTCTGTGTCCCGGCCAGCGGCCAGCAGCCAAGCCCAGATGCAAAGCAGATGCTGTTGATCTCAAGGCTGGACAACGCAACAAGTGGCCCCCTCGGTTTCCACAGGGATGGTGCGTCTCGGCAAAGGTGGCCGGCGGGGTGAGGGAGCAGCGGGTGGCAGGAGCAGCACCGTCTCCTCTCTGGAGGAATTTGTGGCTTTGTTTCCCTTTTTTCTCCCATCCTGTCTGTTTGCAAAACTAACCCGCCCCCCGCCCAGGGGCACGCTGCTCCCGGGATGGCTCAGTCAGTGACATGGGTCAGCCGATCCCGGGCAGTAGCCATGAGCTGTACCGGCCGACCCAAAGCACAACAGCCAAGCCCTCGCCATCCCGGAACGGCGTGTGTGTGAGCGAGAGCCCCCCGCGCTCCACGGCCAGCAGGAGAATGCAGCAAACTGGGCACTTTCCCCTCGCTCCCCCACCAAGGGGAACAGCCAGCGATGGCCCCGTATGAAGCTGGGCGGTGGGGGACCTGCAGCTTCCCTCCGCCCTCCATAACGGGCACCCGGGGGGGCGGGAGGCTCGGAGCCGGGGCAGTCCTGGATTGGGGAGGACGTGGCCCCCGCCAGCTCCGTCACCTGCCTGGTGAGTCTGTCTCTTTTCTGCCTGGTTTTCTGAGAACGATCCCATTCCAGGCACTTCCCACTGGCCTGGCACAGCCCAACCCGAGCTGGCTGCTGCCGAACGCGGTGGCCCTCGCTCCTAGTGTGCAGGAGGACAGACGGACAGACAGGCAGGCAAACTCGCTGTGAGAGCACCTCGGAGCTCCGATCACGGGCCAGCGCCTTCCTGCTTGGTGTGGTGCAGAAACCCGCCTGAGATGCCAGCTAGCCCAGACCGAACACTGCCCGGCCGTAGTTGGGGCGGGTCGGCTGTTTCTTGCCTCTCGCTCCGTGTCAACACGGGGGTGGCTGCCAGGTGTTACCCCCCCACTCTGCCCTCGCCCTCTTTTCCTTCCGGAGTGTGGGGGGGAAGGGCAGCAGAGCCCAAACCCTCCAGCAGGCCCCCCGCCTCGTGCTGGGCTCCGACACAACTGGCCAGGAGCTCGCGAGGTTGGGCGCCGCCGGGGCATTTTGGGGAGAGCTGGGCCAGGGTGGGGCAGGGTGGGAACTGGCAGGTCCCTGGTGGAGCCCCTGGAGCAGGCTCAGCTGCTGCACTTTGCATAGCGCCACCTGGGTCTCGATGTTCGTGAGAGGCGGAGCAGGCCTGGCATTGCCAGGGTCACCGTGGGGAGGTGTGACGTAGTGGGGGTACTGGCTGGGCTGTGGTGACCCCTGCTGTCTGGAGCAAGACCCAGCAGGGAAAACCTCACTATGCAAAGGTGACGCCAAACCTGTTGAACCAGATAAACCCCATGGAGAGGAACAAAGGAAGGTGGATGCTGCCCTGGCTGGGGGGCAGGGCTGAAAGAGTGGGGGTTAGTTGCTGTCTGGGAGCATGGAGGAGACAGCCTAGGGAAAGGGGCTGGAGTTTAGGGGCCCGGTCTCCCCCCATCTCAAGGGGGCCTGAGGCATCCTAGCCCAGCTCTGTGACCAGACTACATCTGTGCTGTGCTGTATCCTGGAGAGGCAATAAACTTCCTCTATTCTACCAGCTGGTGCAGTCTGTTTGTGCCATTTCGGGGTGCAGGAGACGGGGGACCCCCAACGCGCCATCACAGGAGGCTCTGAGGGGCCGCCAGGCTGCGGGAAGGGGCCCCACACGCTGTCCTAGCCTCCCTTCCTGGGTGGGGTACACGGGAAGGCTGACCTGCGTCCCCCGACCACCTCCCAGCGAGCGTAGCTGGCGGCCGGACAGCACCCTGGCCTGTCCTCTCCCCTCCACCTGTGACCAGGACCCTGCTCCGCACCTCGAGGGACCAAGCCAGGCCAGGCTCTGCCCAGGGGGCAGCTCTCAGGCCAGTAACGCCGCCGGCCCGTCGACGCAGCCAGGGTAACGCCAGGCCACCCAGCAGCTGGCTCCTTACTCCCAGGTGTCTCCTGTCTCTGGCTCCCTGCCCCGCGCCCGCCAGCAGCCCGGACGGGCCTTCCAATGGCCGAGTTTGCCAGACTGGCCCTGCCCGGCGCTGGCGGGCCCACGCCGACACCGCTGAGCACCGGAGGTCGTGCAGCCGGCAGCCCTGCTTCCAACGCCAGCGCCGAGACGGGGAAGGGGGGTCGATTGTTCTCGGGGGGATGTCACAGCGAGCTGGGGCTTCCCACACGGGTCTAGGCCCTGGCCCATCTCCTCGCTGCCCACAGCGGCTCCGGGCCTCGCTGGGACAGGAGGGTGCCAGGGCTGTGCAGCGCCGGGAGCTCGAAAGCGAGAGGCTCAGGGGCCCAGCCTGCAAAGAGGGCCCTGGGAACGGCCTAGCCCGGCTGCTTCCCCCTCGGCCGCTCAGGCTGTATCCTTGGCTGCAGCGCGGCCCCGAGCCACTCCCCTGAGCGCCTGCCAGGCTGGCTCCGGCCTTACGTCAGCGTGTGGGAAGTTTGGGTTGGCAGAACCAGACGGGGCTGCTGGGAACGAGGCCACGGCCTGGCGCTGGAGAGCCCTGGGTCTGTGGCAGGCTCCGAGCTCCACCCGGACGGGGCCCAGGGGCTGCATGGTCAGCGTGGGCACAGCTCGGACTCAGGGCTGGGCACCCCGATCACGGTGGGAACCGCGTGGCGGCACCGCGCCCCGCCAGCGCCCGCCCCGCGCTCTGCCCGAGCCTGCAGGGCAGCGCCGGCTCCCCCAAAGGCAGCTGGGTGGAGCAAGGGGCCTCGGGTCTTCATGGCACCGCCAGGGCCTGTGCAGCCCCTCCCCTGCCCCCGCAAGCCGCCCAGCCCGGCAGCTTCTCCTGGCACCTCAGGAAGGAGCCCACGGAATTTACAGGCTGCTCGAGAGATGGAACAGCTGCCCCCCTCGCCCCGTCCATGTAATGCTGGTCAGAGGGTCACCTGCATTGGGAGCAAAGGCCTGTGACACCGACACGTGTGTGTGTGTGTGTTCGTGTGCACGTGTGTTCGTGTGCATGTGTGCACGTGTGCGTGTGTATATGTGCGTATACGTGTATGCGTGTGCACACGTATGTGTGTATGTGTGTGCACATGTGTGTGTGCACGTGTGCACGCCTGTATGTATGTGCGTATGCATGCATATGTGCACATGTTTGCACACATATGTGTGCGCGCATGCGTGCACATGTGTCTGTGTGCGTGTGTGTGTGCCTTGCGGGGCATTGGCTCCACACCAGGGGCTACCAGCCTAGAGTGGCAGCATCGGGAAGGGCCCGGCGCCACCTTGTGGCATGTGCCTGGCACAGCGGCTCCCTCTCACCCTGGCCCAGGCGTCGGAGCCGGGGCCCTGGAGAACAGCCGGGCTCCACAGCCTGCAGCCACCCGGGGACTGAGCGCCCTGCCAAGCACGAGGCACGAGGCAGACGCTCCGTGTGGAGCAGCCCCACGGTGCCTGCGCCAGCCTGGCCATAGGAGGGGCACCACAGGCGCTGTCGGGGCTGTCAGACGTGCACGGGGGCAGCCGGCTGCGGGGCGGAAAGGCTGCAAGAGGGTGGGACTAACCCAGCCAGGCCCCGGCAGAGCCGCGCCCAAGCAGCAGAGAGGGGCAGGCAGGAGTCACAGGGACAGACAGGGAGTGTGGAGGCAGGTTAGACCCCTGGGTTCTTGCGGTCAATGTCCCATCGGGGGGGGGGGGGACAAGCCAGGATCCCTGCCCGGCTCAGTGGCTCCTCTCCCCCCGCCCCAAGAAACCAGCCAGCAGAGCCGGGGAGGTTTGTGGGGACGGGGGGCAGCCGAGGTTCCCTGCTGCGCGATGCCAGGAGCTGGAGGCCACCTCCTCCGGAAAAGGCTGCTGCAGCCCCGGCTGCTCCCCGTGGTAGCTGGGACTTTGCAACCCCGCGGCTGCAGATCCACGTCTGGGGGCAGCGTGGGCCTGGGGGGCAGCGTGGGCCTGGGGGCAGCGTGGGCCTGGGGCCTGGGGGCAGCGTGGGCCTGGAGGGCAGCATGGGCCTGGGGTCTGGGGGCAGCGTGGGCCTGGGGGTAGCGTGGGCCTGGGGGGCAGTGTGGGCCTGGAGGGCAGCGTGGGCCTGGGGGCAGCGTGGGCCTGGAGGGTAGCGTGGGCCTGGGGGCAGTGTGGGCCTGGAGGGTAGCGTGGGTCTGGGGGCAGCGTGGGCCTGGGGGCAGCGTGGGCCTGGCGCCTGGGGGTAGCGTGGGTCTGGGGGGCAGTGTGGGCCTGGGGGCAGTGTGGGCCTGGAGGGTATCGTGGGCCTGGGGGCAGTGTGGGCCTGGAGGGTAGCGTGGGCCTGGGGGCAGCGTGGGCCTGGGGGCAGCGTGGGCCTGGAGCCTGGGGGTAGCGTGGGCCTGGGGGCAGCGTGGGCCTGGGGGCAGCGTGGGTCTGGGGGCAGCGTGGGTCTGGGGGGCAGCGTGGGCTCTGAGCCGACCGCCCGCAGCCAGAGAGCCGCAAGGGCAAACTCCCCCCGGTGTCCCTTCCTCCCCGGGCCGGAGGGGCCCGCGGGGGGTGGCACTGATGGGGCGTAACCCACCCTGCAGCCGGGCGCCGGCGCCGCCCATTCAGCCCTGCCAGGCACTGATTTGGAGGCTGGCAGCACCCATCGGGCCATGCCAGAGATGCTGCCCCCGCCTCCAGCACACGGGAGAGCCGCTCTGGCGTTGGGGCCCCCCCGCGCTGAGAGAGGGGGCGGCTGAGCTGCCTGAGCCCGGGGGGGTCAGCCCCATGCGCCGGTACCTGAGTGGGCAGAACACGGCCACACACGGTTTTTCCGCACAGGGATGGAAAACACCAGAGGGAGCTTTGGCCACGTGTCTCCTCTCACCACTTCCGCCAGTCAAGCCCACCTCCGGGGGAGGGGCTGGCCCGTCGCCCCCAGCATCCCGCCAGGACCGCAGGCTGTGCCCCGTTTTCCCACCCTAGGGCTCCAGGCGCTGGCCGGCCCCCCCTCCCCGGGCCTGGCTGATAGCGGCCGGATGTCAGAACCCGGCCCCTTCCCTTCCCGCCCTGGGGGGAGCCCCGTGTCAAGAGCGAGCGGCAGCTAAAGCCATCAGCAGCATGGCCAGGAGTCGGGGCTGGAGGGAGAGTCCGGCAGGCTCTCTGGGTGCGGCTGGCAGCCTGGCTCCACGGCCTGCCCGGAGCCCCACGGCGGAGCAGCTCTTGGCTCCAGCCTGAGGCGTTCTTCTGTCAGAGAGCCATGGGGAAGGAGGGGGGAGAGGGCAGCTCTGGCTTCAGCGGGATCCGTGACCCGGGGCAGACGGGGCCCGGACGCTGGCAGAGTCTCTCCGGGCAGCCCGAGCCCCGGTTTATCTCCTGGCACGGAGGGGGGCGAAGGGGGCACTGAGCTGGAGCAAGCCCCGTGCGGGGGCTGGGCCTTCGGGAATCTGTGGGGAAAGGTGGGCGCAGGTGCCCCGGGCTTGCAACCGGTCGCACGTGATGCCAGCTTTATTGCCAGCCCCCTGGACCAGAGAGCCTGGGGACGTGGGCACCGGGCCCGGCTCTGCAGGGGCTCCCGGCCCGGGACAGCAGAGGGGGTTGGCAGCACTCAGCCCCGGCCACATGTGCACGTTTGGACAGCCCCGTGGAAGGATTTGCACAACGCCAGTTCAGCCAGTCTGGCTCCCCCGGCCAAGACCCGCTGGTGAACTCGCTGCACGAGGAGGATCTGGCACGTTTCCCTCGGCAGAGCGTGCTCACGGCAGCCAGCCCCAAGCCTCCCTGGCTGGCAGACAAGCGCGCCGCCGGGTTGCTTTGCAATGTGACCGCGATGGAGGGGGACTTTTCTGTGATGTTTTGCAGGCTACTGCCTCAGTTTCCCCTATGTGCTGCATTGTCACTGGGGGGAACTGAGGCACACAGAGCATTCATACAAGATATTACTGCCAGTCCCTGCTCCCTCCAGGGCCAAACTCCCCGCGCTGGGGGCATTCACAGGAGGCTTAGCCCCGGCTGTCCCGGTATTATTTTATTTTTTTCTACTTGTCAAAAAAAGGTGGATGACATTTCACCCCAACTTTCAGCCGCGCGCGCTTGTGAATGCTGCTTCCCCCCCAGCTAAGGAGAGGAGGGGTCTAATGTGGGTTGAACCCCGCTTGATTGGGGGAGGAGCCATGGGCATGAGGGAGGAGCCAGGTGCCCTGGGGGAGGGGGGAGGTACCCCGGGGAGGGTCCCGTTCCCTGATCCCCCAGAGCCAGCCCCTCCCCACAACGGGAACGGGGTGGTTCCCTTTGCCCACCCGGCACCAGCTGCGCTCACGCCGCCCCCCGCCCTGCACCGCGGCCACAGCAGACAGCTCTGCGTGTGCCCCCCTGTGGCTGCGTCTCTCACCTGGGACTCGGGGCTGCTGCTCAAGGCTCCTGGCCGCTCTGCCTAGACCCCATGAGAGCTGGGCCTGGCTGGCACGTTCCCAGCCTGCTGGAGAACCGGGTCTCCCCATGGGGCACAGCTGGGGTCCAGGGGCCATGGGCTGCCCCTGCGGCCAGCTGGGGGGGGGGGCGGGCTGCATCTGCGTCCTGTGTCTCCCCCCCAGAGCCTCTTGGAGTGCAGGGTGGGGGCACCTCCGGGTCCAGCTCTCTCCTCCCCACTGCTCTCCAGGAGGCTGGCTGGGGGCAGGGATCCACTCCCTCCCCAAGCCCAGGGCCAGGCGTGGCCGACCAGACCGGGTCTCCACGCGGTTCCCCCATCGAGGGCTCCGCTGGGCCGTGAGCCATGTCAGTGTCTATGGGGGCTTCCTGCACCCCCTTCCTCCGGGGCCCTTCCGCGCCCAGAGAGCTCAGGCTGCACCCTGGTCCCCCCAAGCACGGCTCTGCCCCCCAGCGTCCTGCATGGGCCCTGGACCCTCCCTCCCAGCTGCGCTGCTCTCCGGGTCCAGGACCATCGGGGGTTACTCTGAGCCCCAGACCCCTCTGTGACGACGCGTCGGGATTTTCCCATCTCCTGCACCCCCGAAATGGCATGAACAGACTCCCCCAGCCAGTAGAATGGAGGTTGTTTATTGCTCCTCCAGCACAGCGCAGCACAGATGTAATCTGGTTACCGGAACTGGGGCTAAGAGGCCTCAGTGCTCCCCTTGAGATAGGGGAGTCCCAGCCCCCTCCCCAGCTCCTTCTTCCCTGCCTTCCAGCCAGACACTAACTCCCCCTCCTCCAGCCCTGCCCACAGCCAGGGCAGCATCCACCTCCCTTTGTTCCTCCCCATGGGGGGCCGCAGGTCAGACAGGTTTTTGAGTCACCTTTGCATAGTGAGGTTTTCCCTGCTGGGTCTTGCTCCAGACAGCAGGGGTCACCACAGCCCAGCCAGTACCCCCACTACGTCACACGCTCCCCTCCCCCCAGGCCGTAACCAAGTCTCCCCCACAAGCTGCCCCTTTGACTAGCCCCCCAGCTGCTCAGCCCCCTGCCCCAGGCCTCCCCCCCGGTCTCTCCGGCACCCAGACCCGGCTCTGCTGCCCCCCGGCTTGACGTGTTTCCTATCGTGCACTGGGCTTTCAGCTTGGCTCTCTGCACACAGTCACCCACCCGCACGCACAGACACACAGACACAGACACACAGCCGCACGCACAGACACCCACATGAACTCAGACACACACAGACACACCCACACCCACACGAATGCACAGACATACACACGGACACGGACACACACACACGAACGCACAGACACACCCACACCCACACGAACGCACAGAAACACACACACACACACACAGCCGCACGCACAGACACACACCCACATGCACACACACGCCCACACACACGAACACACAGACACACAGACACACACACAGACACACGAACTCAGACACACAGACACAGACACCCACAAGAACACACAGACACACACAGTCACCCACCCGCATGCACACACACAGACAGACACCCACACGAACTTAGACACACACACACACACACACACAGCCGCACACACGCACACAGATACAGACACACACACACACACACACACACCCAAACGAATGCACAGACACACACACACATGCACACAGACACGCCCACACACACGAACACAGACACACACACACAGACACACGGACACACACACAGACACACGAACTCAGACACACAGACACAGACACCCACCCGAACACACAGACACACACACAGACACCCACAGACACACACACTCACCCACCCACATGCACACACACAGACAGACACAGACACCCACACGAACTCAGACACACACACACACACACACAGACACACACACACACACGAACTCAGACACACACACACACAGACACCCACACGAATGCACAGACACCCACTCGCCCACACGCACGCACACACTTGCTCCCCACACGCACCCACGGTTCCAGCACCCCGGGGCTCTGCAGCTGCTGTTTATCCCGCCGGCTCCCGGGGCAGCAGCTGGAAGTGTTCGATGCTCCCAAGGCTGCCAGGGACGGGGCCCAACTTCTCCTGTGTGTAAGAGCCAAGGCATTTGCTGCCGCTGCCCAGAGCCAGGGGCTGGGTTGGCGGGCGAGGCCTGGCTGGCAGATGCAGACACACTCCTGCACTGGGGCTGCAGGAACCAGTCACCCTGCACCCGGCCCTGGGTTTGGGGGGGGAATAACCCCACAAATCCTGCGGGGTGTGGGGCAAGCCCCCCAACCCAGCACCGAATGCAGTGGGGCAAGGGGAGCCGTTTGGTTCCCTCTGCACAGGGTGCAGACCCCGTGGGCAGAGCTGGGTTGCTGGGCCAGGGGTGCCCTGTCTGGCCCCGACTCTCAGCCTGTTACCCCTGCCCGGCCATGGGGCACTGCAGCCCACCTGCCGCAGCTCCCCAGGGCCAGCACGGACCCCCCAAGCTACCCCAGAGCACAAGCACCGTCCCTCCCATCTCGCCCCCCAAAGCACAGCCCTGTGGGGTCCCCTCTTCCAGGGGCCACGTGGTGCATCACGGCCCCCCCGTGCCCAGGCTTCGCGCGCTCCCTTTACTGATGCGCACGAGGACAGTGACTGAGCTGGAAAGATCCTCCGCGGGCCCTCCCTGCCGGCCATACCCAACCCACGGTGCCTCGTGCCCAGTGATTTTCACAGCCGCCACCAGGAGTCCGGACGGCACAGAAACCTTCCCTCGTCCCCCCCGTCGCTGCATCAGGGTCGCCGCCTCCAGCGCAGCCCTGCCTCGGTTTCCCCCCACTTCCCGGCTGTCCCAGAAGATTTGCCTGGCCCTTGGTCTCGGAGTTCAGCCCCCGGCCGGGCTCCACGGCCAGCGACTCCCGGGCCGCGCCGTGGACAACAGCACCCAGGGGTTCCCCACACCCCCCTGGCAGCCTGCTCCCGGAGGGCCTGCCCTCTTCCTGTGCTGCACCAGCAGCCATTCCTGGGGCCTTTGCTGGGGTCTGGCCTCCCCGCCTCAGCCCCTCCCCTGCTTGCTGAGGGTCGCGGCAGGACCCCCCGGCTCCCTGCAGCCCCCTGCCACCCCTCTCCTTTCTCCCCAGCCCCCTGAGCTGGACCAGGGCGTGGGCGGGGTGCCATGAGCCGCCAGTCACATGCGTGTCCAGTCACGTGGCAGGTGAGCCGGCTGTGCCACAGGTGGGACTGGGGCCCGTGACAGTCACCCCTAGGCACTAAAATCCCCGGGGGGCGTGGGCAGCGCGAGCTCCTGCCCCAGGCCCAGGGGGAGCCCGGGGGATTGCAGGACCGTTACTGCTTTTTATGACGACTTAGGGCCACGTAAGCCAACCGGCTCAGCCTGGGGGCTCAGGCCTATGCTCGGCCCAGCCCCATCCCCCGCCCCACACCCCGTGGTCCCCACTAAGCTCAGGCCCTTAGTACAGGGCGGGGCAGCTGGTGGTTGCCCAGGGGGAGACGGCCACCCAGGGATGGGGGTGGCAGGGGGGACGCAGCCCCTCCCTACTCCTCTGCGCCCCGGCCCAGGGGCCTGGCAGTGGCCGGGCTGCCACAGGGACCTGGCCCATCATACGGTGACTCTTGTCAGCTGCCCCGGGCCACTTCCAGACCCCCCCTTGGGGAGAGCCGATCCCCGGAGTCTGAACTCTCGGGAACGGCGAGCAGAGTTTCCTCCTCGGCAAGTCCTCGGCGTCTTCCAGGCCCTCAGTTCTTCCCCCTCTTGGTCTGTGAGCAGCCCCCCCCCCCCCCCCCCCCGCTCACTACAGGCCAAAAACATCCTCTTTGGACCACAAAGCTGGTGGGCACATCTCTCCGAAGGCCGAGATCGAAACAGAACACATTAAACAAAGGCCCCTTGAAAGTCCTTGTGCCGTAGGAATATAAGCCAGGGAAGAAAGTATTGCACAGATAAAGCATCTTTCTTCCCTCCCAGAGATGCAAACACCTGCAGGAATAGTGCCTTTGTTTTACGTAGCTTGCACCGAACGTTCAAACCCGGTAGAAGGGGGAGGGAGGACACGGTTTTTTTAATGTCGTGTACTTTTAAACTCCAAGAGTCAAATACAGGAACGCCAGCTGCTCCGCTTTGCCTCCTGAAAGAGACGGGACAGGTTTCTGCCGTGAGTTACTCTGCCCTGCCTCGGGAGCGTGGGTTCCTGCATGTGTGTCTCACAGCCGGTGTTGTCAGTGACAAGACAACCCGCTGTCTGACCAAACCAGATGGAAGCCCGTTTTCCCTGGCAGCCGAACGCGCTGGATCCCGTCGGGAGCCGCCTCGTGAGTGAAATGCAACTCCTCAGGAATGTCAGTGGCGTCTTCACCCGCCTGACGCTTCGCAGCTCTCTACGGAGCGCGGCGGCCGATGGCTCGCTCCCCGTGTCCCTTTCCTTGGCTTTGCTGCAGCGCTGTCAACAGCAGCTCCACACTGATCTGCCGAATTCCTGCCAGGAGCAGGTTCAAATCCTATTGGCCTCTTCGGCTTTGAGAAGCTTTTGATTTGCATCCTCTGGAAAGTGAACACGAGTCTGAACATAAAAACATCAGAGCGGCCAGACTGGGTCCTGGCTGCCAACAGGGGCCAATGCCAGCTGCCCCAGAGGGAGTGAACAGAACAGGGAAACATCCTGTGGTCCCACCTCTGTCACCCATTCCCAGCTTCTGACAAAAAGAGGCTAGGGACACCCTCCCCCCCATCCTGGCTAATAGCCATCGATGGACCTGACCTCCATGAAGGAATCTAGTTCTTTCCTGAAGCCTGTTGAAGTCCTGGCCTTCACCACTTCCTCTGGCAAGGAGTTCCACAGGTTGTTCAGTGTGTCAAAAGCAAAGAGAGCGCATGGTCTGTGGCTTACAGATGTACTCAGTTCAAGGACGGGCTTGCAGAGCTCGTGGATAAAATGCACTGAAGCCTTCAGCATTAAGCCTGGGCCCCATCTGACCAGGTTCCTGCACCAAACGTGGCACTGAGTTGCCATAAATACATATTCCTTCTGCGACGACACTGGGGTCATACTCAGAGTAGATTTGTGGGGCACTGAGCAGCCCAAAGGAGAGAGAAGAGCCCTCTAGCCCCAACGCTTTCCTTTAACGTTTTGCTTCTCTCCTTGCCCTCCACTGTGCAGATCAGGGCTACTCAACTTTGGAAGCCCTGGGGCTCACAATGAAACTCACAGCACATGCCGAGGACCGCAACTTAAGTGTGATTCTATACACATGCAAATATATGCAAATCACTTCTTTCACACTGATGGGCATGAATTCAAAGATTAAGGCAAGACTACACAACACACAGGCCCCATTTAAGTCAGTTCTGCTGATATTAATACCATGTAATATTTACCCAATTTCCACCCATATGACAGCACTTTTAATGAGCAATGACAGTCCAGGAATGTAACTACTAAAACGTATCTCAACAGAAGACCATTCAATAGATAGAAATGTAGCCGTGTGAGTCTGGTGTAGCTAAAACAAAATACAGGACCATGTAACACTTTAAAGACTAACAAGATGGTTTATTAGGTGATGAGCTTTCGTGGGCCAGACCCACTTCCTCAGATCAAATAGTGGAAGAAAATAGTCACAGCCATATATACCAAAGGATACAATTAAAAAAAAAGTGAACACATATGAAAAGGACAAATCACATTCTATTGACTACTTATTTGGTTTGGCTCCCACCCGTGGGCCATGTGTAGCGTAGCCCTGGTGTACAGCATGTGTGAAAATGCATTGCCTTCCTGAAAGGGCTTATGCAAATGTTTTCCTGCCACGTGGGTGATGTGGGCAAGTTAGGTAACATGACTGTGACCAGCCCTCGCCTGCCTTATGAGAATTGTCTTACGAACCTGCATCGCGCGAAACTGCTTCAGACAAAACCCCTGGCGTGGCCTGTCGTCAATGAGAGTGTCAGTCTGCGGAATGTCTCTCCTGTTTTGGCGCATGGGTCAGTCTTGTCTGCGCAGTTAGACATATGAAATCCAGAAAGGCATGTGACCATACCACCTGGCACTGGAATCCATTTCGAACCTGGTATTTTTCCATGGGAAAGGGGGATGCCCAAACAAAGGATTCACATCCCAAGGGAAAGTCTATTTAAGCAGTGGGAAGCCATCAGGCCTTTGTCTTCGGTTGGCCTTTGAAAGTGCTAAGGGATCCGAAAGAAGGTCCACTCTAATTTGAAGCGTTCACCTGCGATAAGCGCAGCTGTTTAATGTACGAATTTGCATGTGACACGTTTCTTAGTGGAGTAGAACTAGCTCTGTGGTGTTTTTATTAATTTTCATTTTAATTTAAATGTCTCTTAAGTGGTTCACTTGCAACCACGTCAATCCTACTTTTTATATTTAATACAAACACTTTTGTTTTTTATCAGGCCCGGTGTAAATAATCGTTACCTGAGGGGAGCAACCACTGTGCATCTCTCTCTTTCATTGATCTTAGGAGGTTTCTTTCTGTAAAACGTTTACACAGAGCGCGAGGGATTTGTTTGCGGTTCTGGTCCCTTGGGGGGCTGGTTTCCTGGGTGCCGAGCCCTGATAGCTGGGCTGGCTCAGTGTCTGTGTTGCTCTGCAGGGGGCGGTAACTCCAACTCCGTGGTTTGGCTGGGGGAGACCAGAGGATCTGGCCCAGCAGGACAGAGTGGTGTGGAGCCCTGGAGAGCAGAAAGGCAGGTGTCAGTGGCAAGATCTGCACTTTGGGGGGACAACCCAGGGCATTTATGCGATCTCAGCCTGTCACAATGATTACTGCACCGAAACAGCCCAGCCAGGCCAGAACCGCAAGCTTTCTTCATGCACAATGCATGTTATCGCTTTGTCTTACGCAAATTTGCACCATTCGAACAACAGCTTGAGATGCAACGCTGTGATTTCTTTCCTGGATGACTTGCGTGTCAGCAAGATAACAGCGCCCCTCTCCGGTGCCGGCGCTCGCCAAAGGTGCAATATTAAATGTGTCGCCACCTTCATCGTCCGTTATTTCATCAAAATAAGGCCTTCCCTGTTTTGTCCTTCACTTGATTTCGCTCAGTGTTGCCGACATCTGTGACAAGTAACTTCCTGGAGTTGCACCACCGTTCTTACTCTGTCCTAACAAAGGACGGGTTATTTTAGAGGGTGGCATATTTCCACCAACCCGAATTCAGACCCAGTCACAGAGGACATCCAACCGCTTTTGTTGGGCAAGAGTTGCCGTGTGTTGAAACTGCACTGCGTTTTAGGAGATTCCCGGGCAATCTGACGCTCTCTTTCAAGGCTTCTGTGATTTGTTCAAGTGGTTTGCAACAGCCGATTTCTTCTCATGGCCAAAAGCAATGTGACCCATTGGGCTAAAGCATTTTCCCCAATCTTCAAATCCATCTCCAGGAAAACCTTCTGCTCCATCCTTTAGGGTATGTCTACACTACAGCGCTAATTCGAACTAAGCTCATTCGAATTAGCGCAGCTAGATTTAAAAACTAGTTCGAATTAGCGTTTTGCTAATTCGAACTAGCATGTCCACATTGAATGGACCCTGAACAGAGGTTAAGGATGGCCGGAAGCAGTGCCGACAGGGCATCAGATTAAGACTTAGAGCGTGGAGCTGCTGTCTCAGGCTAGCTGAGGGCTGTGCTTAAAGGGACCCGACCCCCACCCTGGACAGACAGTTCTCGGGGTGCCCCGCTTGCAAAGCAGTCCTGGCTTGGAGTGCCCGGAGTACCCACACTGGGCACATCACAGCACTCGGCCATCAGACCGGCTGCACTTGCCGCAGGCTGCCATCTGGGGAGAGGGGGCAATTGGGGGGCTGCAGGAGAGCTTCCACCCCCAGAAGCCCGCAGAGCCAGCCTAGTCCCCCCATCGGGGGCTCGTACCCCATTCTTCCCTCACCTCCTTCCACTTACCCCTCCCTAGCCCCCCTTCCTGATGTACAAAATAAAGGACAATTATGTTCAAAAATAGAATCTCTCTTTATTGAACAAAACTGGGGGAGACTGGGAAAAGGAGGTGGGAGAGGGGAAGAGAGAGGCTGGGAGAGGGGAGGGCACCTACAATGATGAAGGGGTTTGGAACAGGTCCCATATGAAGAGAGGCTAAAGAGACTGGGACTTTTCAGCTTAGAAAAGAGGAGATGGAGGGGGGATAGGATAGAGGTCTATAAAAGCACGAATGGGGTGGAGAGGGTGCATACAGAAAAGTTCTTCATTAGTTCCCATAATAGAAGGACTAGAGGACACCAAATGAAATGAATGGGTAGCAGGCTTCAAACTAATAACAGAAAGTTGTTCTTCACAAAGCAAATAGTCAACCTGTGGAACTCCTTGCTGCAGGAGGCTGTGAAGGCTAGAACTAGAACAGAGTTTAAAGAGAAGTGAGATCAATTCATGGAGGTTGGGTCCATGGAGTGCTATTAGCCAGGGGGTAGGAGTGGTGTCCCTGCCCAAAGTTTGTGGAAGGCTGGAGAGGGATGGCACGAGACAAATGGCTTGGTCACTGTCTTTGGTCCATCCCCTCCAGGGTCCCTAGGGTTGGCCGCTGTCGGCAGACAGGCTACTGGGCTAGATGGTCCTTTGGTCTGACCCAGTACAGCCATTCTAAGCTCAGGGCTCAGGGTCGGGGGTCTCAGTGGACCACCTTGATTTTCATGCAAACCTGCTCCTGGGTGGCCAGGCTGGCAGCTCTCCTGCCCAAGCCGGCCACTTTCCTGTGCCTAGTGCAGAGGTCGTGGACGAGGTCCACAATGTCCGCACTAGCCCAGGCGGGTGCCCGCCTCTTGCAGACCTGGGCAAGCTCCCGGGAGCCACCAGCCTGGTCCTGGGAAGAGGGGGAGGGCTGGTGGGCATCAGGTGGCTGGCTTGAGCCGTGCCAGGTGCAGGGTCTGCTGGCTGGGTGCTGGCAGGCTTGCACCTGGCATGGGCATCGTAGCCAGCCCGTGCCCCTTTAAGGGGTCCGGGGCTGGGAGGGGGACAGTAGAGTTTCCCTGGTGTTGGCCAGAGTGGCCACCAGGGAAAGCTGGGGAGGGCTAGCCTCCCATTAGTTCGAATTAAGGGGCTACACACCCCTTAATTCGAACTAGTAAGTTCGAACTAGGCTTAGTCCTTGTACAATGAGGTTTACCTAGTTCAAACTAAGCGCTCCGCTAGTTCGAATTAAATTCGAACTAGCGGAGCGCTAGTGTAGCGCCTATGAATGTTAGTTCGAACTAACTTTGTAGTGTAGACATACCGTCACTGATTTATTTGCAAAGTGAGACAATTCCTGTTTCACGCTCTGTCCTCAACGTGAGCTGTGGTTTTCCTGTGTCCTTTCATAGTAAGGTCACTGTATACGATATTTCACGCCTACGTGGAGTGGAACGTATTAGGCAGGTGCATAACTGCGCAGTTCTGGGGGTGTAACGGGGATGTGCTACACAACATTTTCTCTTCAGGCTGCATTTGCTGGCTTGTACTGCAGATTCTCAGGCCTGGAGGGGCTGGGGTGATCACCGAGTCTGTCCTCCCGTACAACACAGGCCAGAAAACTTCTTGTATAAAATTCCTCAAGCACCCAATTGCGATTTCACATTTGTCTGTGATGGAGAATCCACCACTGCCCTCAGCAAATTGTTCCAGCCCTGGCTGTGAAAAAAGAACGCCTCGTTTCCCTTCTGTTTGTCTGGCTTGAAAGGCCATTGTGTCAGGTTAGCCCTTTCTCTGCTAGATGGAGGAGCCTGGGATGAAATAGTTTTTGCCCATGAAGATACCTGGAGAATGCAATCAAGTCACCCCTTAGCCTTCTCCTGCCATGGCCGGGACACCTACAGGCAAGCACCATCCTCTGGAGAAACCGCTCCCGAAGGGTGACCGTGCTGGTCGGCTGTGGATGGAGAGACATCAGAGGCTGGATGCAGGTAGGATGTTCTCATGCCATGGTCCCCGTGCCTCTTTCCCGTGTCCTGGCCTGAGCCAGATGCTGACGATTCCCAGTCTGACTCCAGGGTGGTCGCTGTCGTGCCCATCTGGGTATTTTGTGGGTAAGGGGCTGGGTCACTCATGACTAGGGCATCAACGCTCAGAGACCCCAGACACCCCAACCAGCACTAAGTGTAGCTAGGCAGGACACCAACAGCGGAGATAGATAGATAGATAGATAGATAGAGGGGGTGTGTGAGATAGATAGATAGATAGATAGATAGATAGATAGATAGATAGATAGATAGATAGATAGATAGATAGATAGATAGATAGATAGAGGGGGTGTGCGGGGATAGATAGATAGATAGATAGATAGATAGATAGATAGATAGATAGATAGATAGATAGATAGATAGATAGAGGGGGTGTATGGGATAGATAGATAGATAGATAGATAGATAGATAGATAGATAGATAGATAGATAGATAGATAGATAGATAGATAGATAGATAGAGGGGGTTGTGGATGTGACGTAGTGTCAGGACCTTGCTGGTTGCTGTGCTTGGGCTGTGGATGACCCCTACTGGTGGCTCTCTGTAAGCACGGCCCAGCGGGGGGCACCTTGAGGGCCCCCCGTGACAGTGACCGAACCGATCCTACCGGTTAAGGGAAGGGATGGAACAAAGGAAGTGAGTGTTGGGGAAGGGTCAGTTTGTGGCTGGAAAACATGAAGGGAACAGCCTAAGCTGAGGGTTGAGGGTCTGGGGGGGGGTGGGCAATGGACCCCCTAACCCAAGGGGTCTGAGGCATCCTGGCCCTGAGTCCTGTAACCACGTCACGTCTGTGCTGGGCTGTACCTGGAGGCGCAATAAACCCCCCTGTTCTACTGGCAGGTGGAGTCTGTTCTTGCTGCTCCGGGGCTGCAGGATCGAGGGGAACCCCGACGCGCCAGCACAGTGACATAGCAGGGATTTTGTCTGCTCTTGTAGTCCTGTGGTCACTCTGTTACAGTCACTGGTGGCTTTGTTGTGCTGTATGCGCCTCCCACTGTCCTATGCTGCTCTGCAGTGACTGTGTGTGTGTATGTGTGTGCCTCAGTTTCCCCATGCACTGCAACACTATCTGCAAGAGGAGGGGGAGACCAGGCATGATTCACTGTGGAAGTATGTTCAGTCTCTCACGTCCTGAGGACCAGGTGACAGCAGATAGCACCTTGGGCCTGGAAGCAGGACGTGGGGCTGGCTGGGGGGCTGTGAGGAGTTGCTGTAAGTGTGAGTTAATTTTTCAGCTGGCTGGGGGAGAAGGGAGCCTGGCTGGGGGGGGGGGGGGGGGGGGGCCTTTCCCCAGGATTGGCTGTACTGACGGATCCTGATTCCTGTAACAAGTCTGAGCTACGCTGTGTCCCTGGGAACCAAAAATCCTTCTGAGCTACGTGCTGGCTCAGTCTCACATGTGACTGCGGATGGGGGTGCAGGGCCCAGGGGCTCCCCCATATCCTGTGATGGGGTGTATGGGGATAGCTAGAGTATCTGGGATGAGGTGGCTGGGGGTAGCTGAGGCGGAGGCAGCTCTGAATTTTGTTTCTTTTCAGCAGCCCCTGCGTCTCACCAAGCACGTTTCTCTCTCCTGTTGGCTTTCCCTGGTTAATCCCCTGCATGTGTTTGGCGAAACGGCAGCATTTGAGCCAGCGCGGCCGCTGGCTCCCGCCTCCCCATAGACGCGGTTCGGGTCAGAAACCGGGTTTCGCTCTGGCAGCCAGGCGGCAGGGGCCAGCCTCAGGGGTCCCTGGGGTCTGCGCGGTGCGGATCAGACGAGGTGAGCGCCGCTGGGGGACCCGTTTTCTGTTCCCTGAGTCACCGGAGCAGGGCGGCTGCAGCGCAGTCAGGAAGCGCCCGGGGCCGATTAAGAGCTTGGCAGAAGCAGCAGGCTAATCAGAACACCTGGCGCCCATTAGGGACCTGCTGGGGCGCGTATAAGGAAGGCTTCCCTTCAGGCCCGGGGCTGGGCGTGACCAAGCGCCAGGAGGAAGGTGCTGGGTGGGGTTGGCTGGGGGCAGCTCATGGAAAGGCTGCAGGTCTGGTGAGGGAGGAATCACTCTCTACCTGCTGCCATTAGGGTCCCTGGGCTGGACCCTGGAGCAGAGGGCGGGCCCGGCTTCCCCCCAACCCGCCCTGCACCACTACGGGGGCCAGCCCTGAAGGGGGGCGCTTGGGACTGAAGAGCGGTTCACCCCAAACCCGAGGGTGGCCCAAGAGGCTGTGACCCGACGTGTGGTAAAAGCAAGGAGGCCGCGTGGAGGGCCACAGCGAGCCTCTGAGGCTAACACGTTTTGTGCCTAGAAGTGCAGGATCCGCCCCCGAGGCCAGGCCAGAGCCCTGCCACAACCTATATATAGACCGGGTGCTGAGAAAAGAAAAAGAGAAGAAGGAAACAAATCCAGATTCACTATCAAACTAACTAAAACCACATCCCACCGCATCCTCGTCAGTAGCACGTGGAATTGCCACGAGGGCCGTGCGCCCCGTGCCGGAGGCGGGCGCAGCGCTCTCTGCTCACGCCGTGGTGCGCAGGGCGGGCTGAGCGGGGGCACCGGGCATTTCGGCCTGATTCGCACGTGTCACGTGGAACATTCTATGTCCACAAAACCCGCGTCTGCACGTCGGTGCTGAGTAGCATTTGACCGTCCAGTCGATATTGTGTGAATATGGACTAACAGAAACCGCCCAATGAGAATAGCGCCCGAGGGGGCCAGTAATGAAGTGCGAGGCCGCGTGTCTGGGGACTGACTGCACACGCCTCACGCCGGCCCTGCTCTGCCCTTTTTGCAGTCGGCTTCTCCCACCCCATGTGGCCTCTGCGTCCCGCAGCACAAGCGGCACCGGGGCCAGGCCGCCCTGCCGCCGAACTGGCTCGGAGTCGGCAGCGGAAGCGAGGAAGTTCGCTCTGCAGCGCCCCTTCCGGCTGCCGTCTCACCCCCGATACCTGTTTGTTTCTCCACCGCTGGGTCCTGCCCTATCACCGTGCCCCCCGCTCTGGGGTCCTCCCCCCCGCCCGGGGAATCCCCAACCCCTAGACCCACCTGGCCTCTGTGACCCACAGCCTCGGGGCAAACTGCAGCTGACATGGCCACTCAGCATTGGCCAAGGGGGTGGGGACCTGCAGCCTTTGCCTGCCCTGGCTGCCCCTCCGCAGCCCTAGCACCTCAGGCCCTGCAGCCTGGGGACTTGTCTGGCCAGAGCCCCCCAGCTCCACCTGCCTTTCCCAGCCCTGCTCTGTCTCAGGAAGCCTCCAGCATTCCCGGCAGCCAGGTCCCTCCTGCTCCGCAGCCAGAGCACGTGTGTCTATGGCCTCCCTGCCTTTATTTATACTGCCCCAGCTGGGCCCTAACTGGCTGTATCTGCTGGCCCTGCTGGCTCCACACTCCAGCCCTCACTGGGTTTTACCTTCAAGGGCCAGTGTGGGGCAGACGCCCCGTCACACAGCCCTAGAGCCTCCCCCTCCCTCTGGGCAGTTTGCAGCTTCCGTATCTCCTCCCCCCACATCTCTACGCAGCCCTGGTGCCAGCCGGGGTCTGCCAAGGCCAGGGCCCTGCCCAGGGTGAGGGCTCAGCCAAGGGGACGCACAGGCCTCTGCATTGGTCTCCAGCATCTCCGCTCACGTGTCAAGCCCTCGGTCTCAAGCCGGCTTGGCTGCGTGGCACAGATGCCACGCCAGAGTCTGCCAAGAGCCCAGGGGAGAGCTCAGCGCGGGGAGGGGTTTGCCTGCCGAGATGGGCCGGGCAGGCCTCCCCTGAGCAGGGCCAGCACCCCCCCCGACCGGCCGGAGGAGGGCTGTTTGGCAGGCAGCTGAGAGGAAGAGGTGGGGGGCAGCCAGGCAGCTGTGCACCCTGGGGGCGAGGGAGTTCAAATCCCAGGGACCCTTGGCTCGGCTCTGAAAGGACTGGCCGTGGCTACAGTCGTTCTCGCTCTGCCTGGGCAGTGTCCCCTCTTCGCTCATTAACGGGCCAGCACCCCCCACCCCTCGCCTGCCAGCAGGGAGGCAGCGTCGGTCGTACAAACCGGCACCGGCCTTGGGATTGCTGAGTCAGCTCCGCTGGTGACCTCACGGCGTTCGCTTTGCTAGGACGGATGTGGTGTCTTTGCGGGGAAGGATGCCCTTGTGGGTCTAGGTCAGTGTTTCTTAAACTTTCTAAGACCGAGGAACACCACACAATCATTTTTTTTAATGCGGAACACCAAGGACTTTTTGTTGAGCAAAAAAAAAAAGTTGCCTATCCCTTTAAGGGTGGCCATTTTGAGCTCTGCTCTCCATGGCACACCTCTGACTGCCTCGCGGCACACCGGTGTACCACGGAGCACAGTTCAAGAAACACTGGTCTATGTGCAGCTCCTGGCACAATGGGGCCCCGGTCTGTAACGAGGGAGTCCAAGGGGCTGCCGTTCTGCCAACCGTAGAAAATAATAATCGACCTGGTGTGACGGACCGGGCCGGGTCTGGGCACAGCTGAGGGTGTCTGCTCAGGCTGAACTGCTCAAATTCGGGGCTCTCTATAGCCCCCAGACTGGAGACCTTCCCAAATAGGCCACAGACAAGTCCCATAGAGCGCTTCAGCTGCCTGCCTGGCCAGTCAGAAGCCTCCCGAGCAAAACCCCTCCGGCACCCCAGCAATATCCGTGCCCCAGATGGCCCCGGGCCTCATACACCGGTGGGGGGTCTTAGAACCCAATCCCACCTACCCCGAACAAGTTCTGTCTAGTTCCAAGAAACCAGCCACAGATCCCTGGTCAATTTACCCTCTGGACCTACCCACAAATCACGCTGGGCCAATCCTTTAGCATCTAACATCTAAAGGTTTATTACTACAAGAACGAAAAGCCTGAGAGTGAGGTTGTTAAAATATCACACGTTACATGCATCGAATCTCCCAGTTCTCAATGCAGGCTCTAGCAGAGATGTTATAACTGCTGACTTAAAAGTCCTTGGTGCACATCCCATGTCCGGATGGGTCCACAGTTCTTCCCGGCTCGTGATTCCCTGCGAGGCCGCATCTGGGGTCAGGAGCAGATCTGAAGACAAGATGAAGGCTGCCACATGGCACCTTTATCCCTCCTTCCTGGTCTCTTCTTGGCTGCAGCAGGTCACTTGGCCCGTGGCCTAAACCTGTGTTCCCTGCTGGTAGCCCCTAGGTCCCCATTCTTGAGGGGTGTCCTTGAGGGGTGACACTTGGAGCTCTCAGTGACGCACAATGCTCTGGCCAGAAACTAGCACCGTGCCAAGCTATTCTGGGACCTGATCAGCGGGGTCAAAACTGGCTAAGTGATGGATCTCAGCCCGGGGAGCCTCACCCCAGAGGGTGTTTCCAGGGGGCTCATTCAGGGGGTCTGTGCGGGGCCCAGCGCCGGTCCGTGTCTGCCAGGGATCTGCCAGGAATTAGCGTCTCCGCCGGAGGAGTCTGCAGATGACTGGGCCCGGTGGGGAGAGACATGAGGACCCTGTACCCCCCACTGGGGTTCACTGCCACTGCTCCACCGGGGTGGGCCCCAGCGCCTTGGCATCCAGGTCATTACCGCAGCCCGAGTCCTGGCCAGGGCCCCATCAGGGCCTCTGCTCCGCGTCGGGCCTTTATCGCTGGGATCACCCAGCTTCAGGGAGCTCTAGCAGCCCTGATCACTCAGCAGATGGCTTATCTTGGGCGCTAACCCCCCCCAGCCCCGCCTGTGGTGTCAGCAGTGCGTCATTTCCAGCCCTTCTCCCCGGGGGGGGCTGTGTGGCCACCCCCCCCCCCCCCCACACACACACACTCTCCTGTGTTTTCCGCTCCTTGGATCCTTCTTCCCTCAGAGACGTGCGGCCTCCCGTTCTCTGGGTTTCAGGGCGAGTTCCCTGGCACCGGCACCACCACAGAAATTTGGATCCAGCCTCCCCCCTCTTCCACCCCCCCCCCCCCCGCCTTTTCCCTCCTCTGTCTTCTCTGCTGATGCTGTAGCTATGGAAACTGCCCTGCCAGCACTTGGGCCTGTACCCAAGGCCACAGTCTCAGTCATTTGCCTCCTTCCTCTTGTGGCTCCGTTTCCTGCCCTTTGCGTGTCTACCCAGCCCTGGGGGGGGGCGAGGGGGGGACAGCTGCAGCAGAGAGGGGGCGGTGATGGAGCTGCAAGGTCAGGGTTCCCCCGCCTCCTGCGCCCCCATAATGGCACGAACAGACTCCCCCAGCCAGTCGAACAGAGGGAGTTTATTGCTTCTCCGGGATGCAGCACAGCACAGATGTAATCTGGTTCCAGGGCAGGCCTAGGATGCCTCAGCCCCCCTTGAGATGGGGGAGCCTGGGCCCCTAAATCCCAGCCCCTTGCTTAGGCTGCTTCCTCCATGATACCAGCCAGAAACTAAAACTCTCCTCCAGCCCTGCCCCCAGCCAGGGGTTGGACTCTGCCCCCCTCCCTTTGTGTCTCCCTGGGAGGCAACTGCTCAGACGGGTTGGGAGCCCCTCGCCTAGTGACTCGTCCGCTGTCCAGCTGGGCCGTGCTGCAAGCAGCCGCCAGTGGGGGGTCACCCGCTGCCCACTGCCCAGCATAGCCACCGGCACTACATCACGCAGGGGTCCTGGGGAGCTGGGCCTGCATGAGGAGGCAGGCTGGGCTGAAGCATGTAATTCAGCTCCATGGGACTCGCTGTGGCATGGCCCCCCCCCCAATGCCGGCCCTGCCTTGGACCCCCCCCCGCCCATGACCCCCCCCAGGGCGAGAGCCCTGCCCTACTGCAGCTGATCGTCAGAGCGTTCTGAAACTCGTTTTAAAACGGGTGAAATCTGAAGCCAGGCGGGTGCTTATGCAAATAACACTAAGGAAAAGCGGGTGGCAGAGCCCTCTGGGGCCAGCTGCTTCCACCCTGCTGGGCACTGCCAGCCTGGGGGCAGGCCAGGGGCCGGGGCAGGCTCTGGCCCAGCAGCGCCTGGTTCTCGCTCTACCCCGCAGCTGCGAGGCGCCGGAGAGGAACAGGGTGTGGGCGAGGCCAGGCCCCTCCCAGGAAATCTGACTTTAAACTCCTGCAGCTAAAGGTTTTGCAGAGCTGAGGCTGGCGAGCGCCCGGGTGAGTAACTTTCCTCCCCTGCAGCCTCTTCCTGTTTGCTGCAGGCCGCCTTAGCCCGTGTGCTGCAGTAATGGGGGGAGTGAACCCCTCTTGCCCCTGCTGTGTGGGGGGCTCAGAGCCCGGCAGGGGATCGGGGCTGGCTTAGCCGGGCTGAGGCACAGTGTTTCTTGGCTTGTCCTTCGGCTAAATCCCCGGCCAGACTCCTCTCCTGTGTGTGCCCATCCTCTGTCCGCTCCAGGGAGCTCAGCACAGGTGCCTGAATCCCCTGGGCCAGGCTGGAGCCGAGCAAGCGTCCCCTGCTGGGCCCTACCCAGCCTCGAGCTGCTGATTTTGGTCGACCATATCCTGGGAGCGTCATCCCGGGACGTAACCCTGGGCGGGATGGAAATGGGTCCCTGCCGTTTCCCCCGTGCTGAGGCGGCCGACAAGGGGCTGGCTGGAGGGACGTGCCTGTTTGGGGCAGTGGGCCTGGCTCACAATGGGGGCAGGAGCCATTGCTGCCCAGGGGCGCTGTCAGGGGGGTGGCTCGGGCAGCCCTGGGCAGGGCTGTGGGCACAGTGCCTCGGGGCTCGGCAAAGCGGCACCGTCTCATCGGGGGAGCTGGGGCTTCGGGGTGAGTGCAGCAGCCGCACCCCCCGGGCCGCCACTGGCTCCCTGCCCTGCCACCGCCATATTCAGGGGCACTCAGAGAGGGGCTTAATGCCAAGAGCCCCATGTTCAAACCCAGCTCAGCAGGGACCCACAGCTCCTGGGCAGAGGGCTGGCAGGGGTCGGCTGGGCCACGCAGTGGGCAGCGGGGGGCTGATGGGAGTGGGTGTGGGGACCTGGTCTGGCGGCCGGCCCCCCTCGGCAGGCCTGGTGTGGAGGAGACAGCGCCCCCCAGGGCAGTGGGGCTGGCAGCGCCCCCCAGGGCAGTGGGGCTGGTGGCACCACCAAAGGTGGCAGGGAGGCAGCTGGAAACACTGGCTCACACGGCCTGTCACCAGCCACGGGGGCGCGTGAGCGCAGGAGGACATTGGAGCCCCTCGCTGGGGGCTGCCTCCTCGGGGCCTGCACCCGCCCTGGCCCAGGGGGTCCCTGCAACCAGACGCCCCGCCCCGCCCTCTTCCTCTGCCTGCCCGGGGATGACTCAGCAGCAGCCAAACCAGTTCTGATACGGCCCCGTGTGCAGGCTGGGAGGGGCCCGCGGCCCCCAGCTACGGGGGGGAGCCCTCGCTCGCAGGGTGGGCCCCTCCTAGCTGGGGAGCCCGGCAGCACCTCGGTCCACACCCGGCCCTCGTGCTAACTGCTCCTCTCTCTCCTCAGGGCCCGGCACCATGTACACGGCAATCCCCAAAAGGTACCGAGCCCGTCGCCCCGAGCCCCCTCCCTCCCCCACAGGATCTGCCCCAGTCCTGCCCCTACCAGCCCTCGCCCCCCCCCTCCGGATTCACCCCAGCCCCTTTTCGCTCCGGCAGCGGCTCCCTGTTCGATGCGTCGGTGAACCAGCCCGGCCTGCACATCTGGCGGGTGGAGAAGATGAAGCCGGTGCCGGTGCCGGCAGAGTCCAAGGGCGTCTTCTACTCGGGGGACTCCTACCTGGTGCTGCACAACGGCCCCGATGAGCAATCCAACCTGCACATCTGGATCGGTAAGGGCCAGTCTCCGGCATGGCCGGCCCCGGGGGGAGCGGCACGAGGCCAGGCCCAGCCACGGAAGGGAGATTTGCCCCCTTGCGGGCTGGTGAGCAGGGTCCTCAGCAGAGACCGAGGGCCTGGGGCTGCCCTGCCCCGTTCCCATACGGGCCGTAGCGGACCAGCGCCCTGGCCAGCAGAGCCCGGGGCCTGAGCTCCGAGCCGGGGCCCAGACCTGCCCGTCCGAGCCAGCCGGGCTGTGGGGAGCCCCGTTCCCTGCCCTCGCCGCACTCCCCGGCATGGCAGTGCCGGTCCCCTTCCCCGCCAGGGCTCCCGGGCCTCTCTGCCGAGCACATCGCGCCTGGCCCCGGGGGGCTCCATCGGCAGCCGGGCCCCTGCTCAGCCCTCCTCCCCTCTCCCCCCGCCGCGCCCAGGCCAGAGCTCCTCGCGGGACGAGCAGGGGGCCTGCGCCGCGCTCTCCGTGCACCTCAACTCGCAGCTGGGCGAGCGGCCGGTGCAGCACCGCGAGGTGCAGGGCAACGAGTCCGACACCTTCATGAGCCACTTCCCCCGCGGCATCAAGTACCAGGTAGGGGAGGGGCCGGCCCGTGGCCCCCGCCGGCCCTGACCTGCCCTGCCCCCTCTGCCCCTCCCCAGCCCCCAGCCCTGCCCCCTCTGCCCCTCCCCAGCCCGGCCCATCTGACCCGGCCCCAGCCCCCAGTCCCAGCCTGTCTGACCCCTCCCCAGCCCCCAGCCCTGCCCCCTCTGCCCCTCCCCAGCCCGGCCCATCTGACCCCTCCCCAGCCCCCAGCCCTGCCCCCTCTGCCCCTCCCCAGCCCTGCCCATCTGACCCCTCCCCAGCCCCCAGCCCTGCCCCCTCTGCCCCTCCCCAGCCCGGCCCATCTGACCCGTCCCCAGCCCCCAGCCCTGCCCCCTCTGCCCCTCCCCAGCCCGGCCCATCTGACCCGTCCCCAGCCCCCAGCCCTGCCCCCTCTGCCCCTCCCCAGCCCGGCCCATCTGACCCGTCCCTAGCCCCCAGTCCCAGCCTGTCTGACCCGTCCCCAGCCCCCAGCCCTGCCCCCTCTGCCCCTCCCCAGCCCGGCCCATCTGACCCGTCCCCAGCCCCGCCCCCTCTGCCCCTGCCCAGCCCCCAGTCCCAGCCTGTCTGACCCCTCCCCAGCCCCCCTCTCTGCCTCGTCTGACCCCTCTCCAGCCCCCAGCCCTGCCCCGTCTGACCCCCCCAATGCAGCCCCCAACCCAGCCCCTTCTGACCCCTCCCCAACCCCCCTCTCTGCCCCATCTGACCCCTCCCCAGCTCTGCCCCCAGGCTTGCCCTGTTTCCTCCACACTCCCCTGAACTCCCAACCTGCTCCCTCTGCCAGGGGTCGGCCCCCCACCTCCCCTCGTCACCCCCAACCCTGGCCTGGCCCACCTGCCCCCAGCTGGTCCCTCGTGTGGGTGGTGCTCAGGGCCCCGCTCCCTCTGCCCCGCAGGAGGGCGGCGTGGAGTCTGCCTTTCACAAAACCCAGCCTGGCCGGGCCTCCGGGCCCATCCGCAAACTCTACCAAGTGAAGGGCAAGAAGAACATCCGGGCCACCGAGCGGGAGCTGAGCTGGGCCAGCTTCAATACCGGGGACTGTTTCATCCTGGATCTGGGCGAGGTGAGACCCCCGCCCCAGGGCTGGGCGGGCAGGGCCCTGGCTGGGCATGGAGGCATGTCTCGGTGTTCCTGGCAGGGCAGAGAGCCCAGCCCCACAAGGGGGCGCTTGAGCACCCGCGTGGCGGGGGGATGAGCCAGGGCGGGCAGCAGGTGCATTTGCTGTGGGGGGGGGTCCTGACTGGTGCTACAGGCTAGGTGTGCAGGAAGCAGCCTGGCACGGGTGGCAGCATGGGCCCGGCCTAGCGGGTGGTGGGCGGCAGCGTGGGCCCGGCCTGGCGGGTGGTGGGTGGCAGCGTGGGCCCGGCCTGGCGGGTGGTGGGTGGCAGCGTGGGCCCGGCCTGGCGGGTGGCGGGCGGCAGCGTGGGCCCGGCCTAGCGGGTGGTGGGTGGCAGCGTGGGCCCGGCCTGGCGGGTGGCGGGCGGCAGCGTGGGCCCGGCCTAGCGGGTGGCGGGCGGCAGCGTGGGCCCGGCCTAGTGGGTGGTGGGTGGCAGCGTGGGCCCGGCCTAGCGGGTGGCGGGCGGCAGCGTGGGCCCGGCCTGGCGGGTGGTGGGTGGCAGCGTGGGCCCGGCCTGGCGGGTGGTGGGTGGCAGCGTGGGCCCGGCCTGGCGGGTGGCAGGCGGCAGCGTGGGCCCGGCCTAGCGGGTGGCGGGCGGCAGCGTGGGCCCGGCCTAGCGGGTGGTGGGTGGCAGCGTGGGCCCGGCCTGGCGGGTGGTGGGTGGCAGCGTGGGCCCGGCCTGGCGGGTGGTGGGTGGCAGCGTGGGCCCGGCCTGGCGGGTGGTGGGCGGCAGCGTGGGCCCGGCCTGGCGGGTGGTGGGTGGCAGCGTGGGCCCGGCCTGGCGGGTGGCGGGGAGGGTGGCGGGCGGCAGCGTGGGCCCGGCCTGGCGGGTGGTGGGTGGCAGCGTGGGCCCGGCCTAGCGGGTGGTGGGTGGCAGCGTGGGCCCGGCCTGGCGGGTGGCGGGGAGGGTGGCGGGCGGCAGCGTGGGCCCGGCCTGTCAGGTGGCGGGGAGGGTGGCGGGCGGCAGCGTGGGCCCGGCCTGGCGGGTGGCGGGGAGGGTGGCGGGTGGCAGCGTGGGCCCGGCCTGGCGGGTGGCTGGGAGGGTGGCGGGCGGCAGCGTGGGCCCGGCCTGGCGGGTGGCGGGGAGGGTAGCGGGAGCAGGGGGCGGCAGCCAGGGCCCTGGCGGGTGGCGGGAGCAGGGGGCGGCAGCCAGGGCCCTGGCGGGTGGCGGGAGCAGGGAGTGGCCGTTTCCATGTCTGCCTCTCTCTCCTCAGACCATCTTGACGTGGTGTGGGGAGACCTCCAACATCCTGGAGCGCAACAAGGCCCGGGACCTGGCCATGGCCATCCGGGACAGCGAGCGGCAGGGCAAGGCCCGGGTGGAGATCGTGAGCGACGGGGAGGAGCCGCCTGAGATGATCCAGGTCTGGTGGGGTGGGGGGTGCATGCGTGGCTGGGGTTGCTCTGGGCAGGGCTGGGGAGGGCTCAGGGCGGGGGATGGGGCACAGGGAGGAGAGTCCTGCGGCTGGGGATGGGGCAGGGTTTGGGGCAGGGATGGGCTGGAGGCGGGGGGCAGTGCTGGCTCTGACGGAGGCGTCTCTGCCCTAGGTGCTGGGTGCCAAGCCCGCCCTGAGGCAGGGCAGTCCCGAGGAAGACGTCACGGCGGATCAGAACGCGGGGGCAGCGGCTCTCTATAAGGCAAGCCCCCCCGGCCAGGGCTCCCACACACCCCCGGGCAGCGCAGCCTGCCCCAGCCTGGATACAGCCAGGGCTGCACCGCAGGACTGGGGCACGAACTGCGGAGTGGGGCAATTGTGTGGGGGCTGGGGACACGGCTGGAGGGTGGGGTACCAGGGCTGCAGGCTGGGGCAGGGTTGGGGCTGCAGGCCGGGGGCCAGGTTGCCCGGCCGGGCTGGCGGCGCAGGGAAGGCGCTCAGCGGATCCCCCTCTCCTGGCCCGGCAGGTGTCAGACGCGACGGGGAAGATGGACCTGACCAAGGTGTCCGGGGGCGGCCCCTTCAGCCAGGCTCTGCTCTGCACCGACGACTGCTTCGTGCTGGACAACGGCCAGAGCGGCAAGATCTACGTCTGGAAAGGTGCCGCCCGGGGGCAGGCTGGCTCCGCAGCGGGGCCCAGGCACCAGGGAGCCTCGCTCGGTGGCAGGGAGTCAGCCTGCCTGGCCCCCCAGCCCTGCCTGGCCCCCAACCCCAACCCCAACCCCTGGAGCCAGACATTCCCGGCCCTCCTCCCACCACAGCCAGAGCCCCCAGGGCTTGTGGGCAGCAGCCTCCCCACAAAGCAGCTACTCAGGCAGGGCCCTTCCTTGGCCCACGGTTCCCAAGGGGGGTTCTCTGTGGAGCCGGAGTGTGAGGGGGAGCAAGTCCTGAGGGCGCCCGCAGACCAGCCGACTAGAGAGTCTGCCCCAAGGCCACCCCCCTTCGCCACTCCCTGTGCCCCTTCCCGATCACCCATCCCACCAGCCCCGCCTCCCATTCACCCCGCCCCCACCCCGCCTCCCATTCACCCCGCCCCCACCCCGCCTCCCATTCACCCGACCCCACCCCACCTCCCATTCACCCGACCCCACCCGCCTCCCATTCACCCTGCCCCCACCCCTACCTCCCATTCACCCGACCCCACCCGCCTCCCATTCACCCCGCCCCACCCCGCCTCCCATTCACCCGACCCCACCCCACCTCCCATTCACCCCGCCCCCACCCCGCCTCCCATTCACCCTGCCCCCACCCCTACCTCCCATTCACCCGACCCCACCCGCCTCCCATTCACCCCGCCCCCACCCCTACCTCCCATTCATCCCGCCCCCACCCCACCTCCCATTCACCTGCCCCCACCCCGCCTCCTATTCATCCCGCCCCCACCCCGCCTCCCATTCACCCGCCCCCACCCCGCCTCCCATTCACCCGCCCCCACCCGCCTCCTATTCATCCCACTCCTACCCCGCCTCCCATTCATCCCACCCCTACCCGGCCTCCCATTCACCACCCCCACCCCGCCTCCCATTCACCACCCAGCCCCACCTCCCATTCACCTGCCCCCACCCCGCCTCTTATTCATCCTGCCCCCACCCCGCCTCTTATTCATCCCGCCCCTACCCCGCCTCCCATTCATCCTGCCCCCACCCCGCCTCTTATTCATCCCACCCCCACCCTGCCTCCCATTCACCCGCCCCCACCCCGCCTCTTATTCATCCCGCCCCCACCCCGCCTCTTATTCATCCTGCCCCTACCCCGCCTCCTATTCATCCTGCCCCTACCCCACCTCCCATTCATCCCGCCCCCACCCTGCCTCCTATTCATCCTGCCCCTACCCCACCTCCCATTCATCTCGCCCCTACCCCACCTCCCATTCACCCGCCTCCAGCCCCACCTCCCATTCACCGGAACCCAGCCCCACCTCCCATTCACCTCGCCCCCACCCTGCCTCCCATTCACCCTTCCCCACCCCTCCTCATAGTCACCCCGCCCGCAGCCCCGCCTCCCATTCACCGCGCTTCCCCTCCTGCCAACAGCCCAGGCCTTCCAACGCCCCCTCAGGGTCCCTGGGCACCACCGCTCCCCAGGCCTGGCTTTTCAGCAGTGCCTGAAAGGGTGTGTCTAGACTACAGAGTTTTGTCGACAAAACTAGACCTGCGTCCACACTACCGCTGAGTTCTGTCGACATAGCGTCAACAGAACTCAGTGGCTTTGTCGACGCTGGTAAACCTCATTTTATGAGGCATAATGCCTTCTGTCGACAGAAGGTGTTATTGCATGTAAACTGTCCTTTGCGTCTACACTACCATGTCAACAAAGCAGCTTGCTTTGTCAACAGAACTCAATGTAGTCTAGACGCTCTTTGTCGACAGAAGCCTGTAGTCTAGACGTACCCAAAATGTGGCGCCTCCAACCACTAGCCCAGACCCTTAAGGGCTTTAGGCCCCTCACTCACCCAAGTCCACGGGATTTAGCGCTGGGCTACCCCTCGGGATTTGGGCCTCGTTGCTCCGGTAAATGGTCCCTCGGGGCAGGTCCCAGCCTCACCGCGTAGCTTCCGGCTCTTGGCGGGCGTCCCTGCGCAGGGCCACGTGCCAGCCCGCTCCGCGGGACCCTCACCCCCCCCGGGGTCACTCCGTGCAGGCCAGGCCTGGGCCGGCTGGCGGTCGGCAGGGAAAGCCCCGCGCTGCGCCTGCCTGTTTCTCCTCATCCCTGGCGGCTGCTCCCGCTCCGGGCTCTGCAGCGCCACGCTCGGCCTGGCTCGGCCATCAGGGCAGCTGGCGGAGTCTTCTCTGTTCCACACTTGGCACCCAGGGGCGCTCAGGGACCAGCCACCACGGACCCAGCTCCACACCAGACAGGCCACTCGCGGGCACGTGCAGCTCTCTCTGCGCCCCGGGCTCTGCCCCACGGCTGCCGGACCACGCTGCCCCCTTCCTCCTCCTCCATGGGCGCTGCCCACCAGCAGCCCTCCCACCCTGGGGCTTTCTGCTTCCGCAGAGCAGCTCAGCTGTGGCCGGAGCCCCTTGGCCGAGCCCCCAGCCTCCCTCTCTCCAGCCCAGCCCCTCCCGGCTCCCTGCTGTTTGCATTAGCCCGGGCCCTGGGCACATCCCTCGGAGCCGGGGTGCTCAGGCCTGGCCCCCCAGACTTGTTCCTCACAAGCAGGGGCTCCCCTCTGTGCGGCCCACAGACCCTGACCCTTCCCCCTGCCCCCAGGTCGCAAAGCCAACCAGCAGGAACGGGAGGCGGCCCTGAAAGTGGCGGAGGGGTTCATCTCTCGCATGAAGTACTCCCCAAAGACCCAGGTGAGCGAGGCCTGGCTGGATCCGCGGGGAGGGGAGGGGAAAGGGGAAGGGACAGGGGCTGTGCCATGTCCTGCCGAGCCCCCTGGGGAGACAGCTCGCCTCCTGCTTGCCCTCCCGGGCCCCGGCGGGCGTCTCTGGGCCTTTGCCAGGCTCCTCGCCCTGCCCCGGCCTCCCCCTGCAGGAAGCACAGAAACTGGTCCCCATGCAGGGGGGTGTCTCCGGGCCCCGCCCCCCACTTCAGGCCAGGAGCCAGGGGCCGTCCCTGACCCACGGCCTGTCCCTCTGTCGCTGCAGGTGGAGATCCTGCCCCAGGGCCGCGAGAGCCCCCTCTTCAAGCAGTTCTTCGCCAGCTGGAAGTGAACCTGGGCGCTGCTTCGCGCCGGCCTGGCCCTCCGCTCTGCAGCCCCCCGGCCGCTCATTAAAAGGGCCAGCACAGGGAGCCACCTGCCTCCTCTCGCCTCCTTCCCGCGCCGGGGGCAGCCACGGCGCTTGCTCTGCCCTGGCGGGGAGAGAGCTGGCTGGGCACGGTGCCATCCTCCCCCTGCGCCTCGGCTTGGCCAGGCACCAAGGAGCAGTGGCAGCTCCCTCCCTCGGGTGTGCCAGCCATTCCAGGCCTGACCCCCGGCAGCCACCCATGGGGAGGGATGGGGGGCACAGGGGGTCGCTCAGGGGATCAGAGCCTCCCAGGTGCTGGCTCTGAAGGAGCCCAGATGGTAACCTGGCATCTCCCGGCCGGGCAGGGCTGAGGGTGGTGGCCGCCGGTGTTCCCTGTGAGCCAAGCGCTTGGGCGGCCACCCGGCTGATGAGCAAAGCGCCCACAGCTGGCAGCCTGTGTCTATGGGTGGTGCACATCCACACATGCCTCGGTGCACACATTTATTCCGCGCATGGATGGAAAAACAGAGGGAACGCTGCTGGCCGCCCCGCGCCGCAGAGACCTGCGAGGGGAGAACGACCGGAGGCCACAGCCCCTCAGCAGATCTGGGCTGAGGCCGAGGGGCTGGCCCTGGAGGGGCCCCATCGTGCAGGGGGGCAGAGTCCAGCTATGTTCTGCAGTGGTGCCCCGGGGCTCTGCCTGGGAGCTGCCCCTTGCGCTCTGGGGGGGGTCTGTCTCTGGACATGGTCAGCACTGGATGCCTCAAGGGGAGCCAGGGGTGACCCCTCGCTCCCTCTCCCCTGGCCTGGCTGTGGGGCCAGGGACCCTGCCGGAGACCAGCTCAGCCTGGGGAACAGACCCCACTCGCCCTGGGCATGGTACAGGCAGAAGTGCTGGCACCCGGCTGCTGCCCGGTTGTGCCCAGCAGCCGAGACACACGCCCAGCAGGCGAGCTCCTGAGGCCCCTCCGGCTCTGTCGCCCCACCGGAGGGCCAGTGGCGTCAAGTCCCCGAGTCCTAGAACTGGCAGGGCCCTCGAGAGGCATCAAGTCCAGCCCCTGCCCCCCGGCAGGACCCAGCACCGTCTAGTGCCCCTCCCTCCTGGCCAGACACCTACCCCCAGCTTGCTCCTGTACCCTACTTCCCAGCCAGATTCTGCACCCCCATCCCGATCCCACGCACTGGCAGCCCCAACCTGCTCCCGGGACCCCTCAGAGTGTAGAAGGGCCCACGAACTCCCCTCACCCTGGAACCCCAGAAGCGTTAATCTGGCCTGAGGCCTTGAACCTCAGTCCTACCCCCCATGCGGCTGGAGCCAGGGGAGGGGCGTGTCCCAGTTGGGGCCGCATCAGTGAAGCTGGGGGCCTGTTTTTTTGCATGTTGCTTGTGTGGTCCCCGACTGATCTGTCGGTGGGTCAGAGGCCCCTGACCCAAAACAGGTTCCCTGCCCCTCCCAGAAGTAAAGACAACGCTGAAACGTTGTGGGTGGGACATAGTATTGTATTTAAACATGAAACCTGGCCAACAAGCCCCCAACTGGGGCCAAGCCTCTGGCTGCAGCATCAGAACGCTCCTGCACCCCCCAACACCTCAACCCTGAGCCCCTCACACACCTGAACCCCCCGCCCTGACCCCTCATACAGCCCATCTGAAACTCCCGCACCACCCACACACTGCAAACCTGTCCTAAGCCCGTCCCACTCCCAACCCCCCTGCCCTGAGCCCCTCGTACGCCCCATCCCAAACTCCTGCACCCCCACAAGCCTGTGGCTTGCTCAGCACCCCAACCTGCCCCCTGAACCCCAGCACTCTCCAGCCAGCATCCCCTTCACCTCCTCCTGCACCCACATTCCCTCCCAGAGCTGGCACCTCTCACCCCTTCTCTCAGCGGCCAAGGAGACCAACTTTTCTCCCTCCTCCGTGTAACACCCTTTAGATACTAGAAAACCCCGTCACGCCCCCTCTCCGTCTCCTCCTTTCTGAACTAAACAAGCCCAGTTCTCCCAGCCTTCTCCCAGAGCTCCTGCTTGGTCAAGGCCCCTCGGGGCAGGAGAGCGACGGGCCGGGTCTTGCCCCAGGGGTGGGTGGCAGCTCCTGGGTCATCCAGGCAGTTTGGCCTGGGGGCTTCATGGCACGCTGTGGAGGAAGGGGGAGGGAAGGGGCAGCTGAGGAGGGGGCTGGCTGGGCTCGTGGGGCAGGGACTGCCTCTGGCTGCCACCTACATGCAGCTCTGGGCACCGCCAGACCGGTGGGAGCGGGCAGGGTGTGGGGCACAGAGAGCCCATCACTCAGCACTGGGCACCGCTGCCGGCCGTGAGACAGGCCCAGCTGGCACAGCCCCACCCTCTGCCCCCGCCACAGGGTGGTGAAGGCCGCTAGCACCCACGGGAGCTGCGCTCCTGCCCCGGCTCTGCCCGAGACCACACCCCCCATGTGCTGGGCACAGCGCCCGCTTCAGCTGCTCTCCTGGCACCCCATCCCATGCCTGGCCGGCGGTCTCCATGGTTACTCTGTGGGGTGCGGGCTCCCCGGCTAGCTGAGCCCCCGCAGCAGCAGCAGCAGCGTGGCCAGCGGCCAGCCCGACGTGGCGCAGGGGGCCGAGCTGGGGCACACGCAGCGCCCCTCCTCCCGCAGGGGGCCCCGCCTGTCCGGCTGCAGCTTGGCTCCCGTGGCGGGGCTGGTGGGGGCGCTGGGCGGCGGGGAGAGCGCCCCGGCGCAGTCCAGCCAGTCCCTGGCGATGGAGCGAGGGTAGCCGCGCGCCGGCTGGAAGCTCTGCCAGTCCAGCTTCCAGTACTGCCTGCCCTTGAAGGCGTACACCTCTCCTGCAGGGAGACAGGCGTCACGAGCGCGTCAGGGCTCTGCCAGCGGCTGAGGGACCGAGCCCCCTTTAACATGCAGGAACTGGGGGGAGAGACGGAGCAGCCTGTCTCCATGGGACATGGGGGTGTGACGTAGCTACTTTGCAAGCCGCAGTTCGCTCTGCTGTTGCATTCGCTGTTTGTCTTATGGGGTTGTATGTGATCCTACTGTCCTACGCTGCTGCGTGTGGGCGTGCCTCGGTTTCCCCAGGCCCTGCAGCACTAGCTGCATGCGGACGGGGAGGCTGGGTGTGACTCACTGGGGAAGTATGGGCAGCCTCACCTCCTGAGGCCCAGGGGACAGCAGCTAGCGCCTTGGGCCTGGAAGGACAGCGGAGGAGGCGGAGCTGCCTGGGGCCAGTGAGCAGTGGCTGTGGGGGTGAGGCAGTCTTGGCTGGGCTAGGAGTGGGGACGTCAAGGAAGGGGGTGAAGCCGCTTCCCCCCAATAGGACCAAGGCTCTGCCCTGGCTCCCGTGTAAAATCCCTCCCATGCGCCGTGTCTCTGGGACCAATAAACCTTTTACTCTACTGGCCGTCTGAGAATCACCCCTGGCTGCAGATGGGGGTGCAGGGTCGGGGGCTCCCCGACGCGCCGTCACAGGGCGCCCCCTGGAACACACAGGAATTGGGGGGCTGGATCGCCGTGAGGCTGGGGGGGGGGGGGGACTCACCGTCACTCCCACTCAGCATGTCGTCCACGGGGGTGGGCAGCTGCCCCCCCAGCGCGGTGGGGGTGGGGAACCCCTCGTCCATGCGCCCTGTGGCCTCGTCGAAGCGCCACTGCAGCCCCCCCCTGAAGAAGTAGGTTTTCCGGTCGTGAGGCCGCGAGAAGGCGGCGTCCACGCCCCCCGGGGGCAGGCCGAAGTCCGTGACGGGGCGCGGGTACCCCTCCTCCACGCCGTTGTCCTTAAACACCCAGTAGAGCGGCCCTGGCGAGAGGGGGGCAGTGAGCGGGCGCCAGGAGACAGCTGGGGGACCCGCCTCACGCTCCAGCGGAGCCTGCTTGGCTCGGCGCCCCCGGGGCCAGGAGATGCCGGGGACCCAAGGGTGGAGGGCGGCTGGCCCGTAATGGCAGCACAAGGGGGTGTGCCGCCCCTCAGCACGGCCCTGCGGCCCCTCCCGCTCGCTGCCCCGGGGCTCACCGCTGAAGAAGAGGATCCGATGGTCCGTGTGCCTCTCGTAAGCAGCGTCCACTTGGCCCAGGCTACGGGGCAGGCCCCGCCAGAAAGCCGCACTCAGGGCAGGGCGCAGGGAGGTGAGATGCCGGCCGTGGGACAGACGCCAGAAGTACTGCCCTAGCTCGGGGGCAGATGGGAGGTTAGCAGCTGCCTCCTGCTAGCGGGCAGTGCCCGGCGCCACCAGGCCCGGGGGAGCGGGGGCCATTCGGGGACAGCCCCTGGCAGGGCAGTGCTGAGGGGCCCAGGCCGGGCACAGCCAGCACCCAGAGGGGAAGCTGTTTATACAGGGGGCAGCTGCCGGGCTGGCTCTAAGCTGAGCCCCTGGGCCAAGGACAGACTCAGCCCCGGCGCCCGGCCCAGAGCCCTTGGGGAAAAGCCTCCTCAGCCAGGGCCACAAGGAGAGGCTGCCCCATGGGAGCTGGGCAGAGACTGTGCAGGGCTATTGGCACAGCACAGCAGCCGGGCTGAGGCTCCAGGGGGCCCAAGAGAACAGGGAGGAGGTGGGGGTCTGGCAAACTTCATGGAGCACAAGCTGCCACTCGCTGGCCCTAGGCTCCAAGTGGGGCCCCCACTCTTAGCCCTGATTCCCTTGGGGCCACCCCAGGCAATGCTCCCTTTAATGTTTTCCACCCGTGGGCAGAATAAATTTTGTTACATGCGCCAAGGCATGTGCACCACCAGCAGAAACACACACTGCCAGCGGTGGGCGCTCTGCTCGTCAGCTGGGCAGCACCTGAATCTGTTCTAGGTGGCTGCCCACGTGCTCAGTTTATAGGCACCACCGAGCTACCAGCGCAGGTCGGGGGGGGTGAAGGAAGAGGGGGGGCACAAGGGAGCCCCCATCCTGTCTCTCCCCACATCACCCGCCCACATCCCACTGCAGTCAGTGCCACCCCTTCCTCGCCTTGGAGCATGCCCCCCCCCCGGTTTTCACCTGCGGAGCTGCCCCCGCCGCAGGGCAAAGAGACTGCTGGTCCCACCGGCACTGGGGTCATCCAGCTCCGCCATAATAGCAGTGCCCCCCGGGGGCTGGGAGCCCGCTGGTCACCACAGAGTGGAACAAGCCAACCCTCCACCCCCGCAGGGACAGACCTGTGAAAAAGAAGGTTTCCCCACGGATGTGGGCGACGGCATCGATGCTGGTGGAGCAGCGATCCGGGACCCCCTTCTCCGACCTGCCAGAGCAGCGGGGAGCACGTCAGCAGCAAACGGGCAGCTCCCGCGTGAGCATCAGCAACGGGCGTAACTCTGGAGAGTCCTGTGTAGTACGGGAATGCCCAGCCCCTTGGGGAACCCAGCTGAGCGCTGGCATCCTGTGGCGGTGAGTTCCACAGGCTCCTCAGGCATTGCAGGGACCTGTTCTCTCCCGTGGCCATGCCGAGTCCCCTTTTCGATTCCACGCGGCGCCCCCTTGCTCTCGCGCTACAAGAACAGCTGCTCCCGCCCTTGCTCCTCCAAGCCAGCCAGGGCTTTAGGGACGTTTATCCTGCTCCCTCATTCCTCCCTCCCTCCCCCCTCGTTTCAGGCTCTCTCCACAGAACCTCCCCAGCCCTTCACAGAGCCCCTGGGAGACGGCGCCCTGGGCCCTTTCCCGAGCAGTTGGCACAGGACACTGTCAAGTGTCTGGGCATTTGCACACTCCAGTCCCTGCCCTTTGCAGACTTGACACGCTTGCCCGTTCCCCCAGGCCAGGCCGAGAGCCAGCACCGAGCCCAACCGGGACAGCGGGAGCAGGTAGCTGACCCCAGCGGGGCCAGGCCCAGGCAGGGTGGGGAGGAAGAAGGGACGTCCCGGCTCACCGCAAGGCAGGGAAGTCGCGGGGCAGGGATGGCGGGTCCGGGAGCAGCGACGACTCCTCCGGCTTCTCCGTGGAGTGCAGGACGCGGCTCCCTGAACGCAGGGGAGAGCACCCGGCCGTCAGCCCCCCAGTCCAGCCACCACGTCCCGCCGCGAGCCGGCTCAGTGCCCCACACGAGGCACGGGCCACGCACCGCTCGCACCCCGCACGACACTGCTTACTCCGCACCAGGCCCGGTCCCAGCGCGCCCCCAGAACGAGCTGTGAGCTCAGCTCTGCCCCAGACCTGCTGAGCACTGACGCACTCGGTGCATGGGACACAGACCTGCCAAAGCAGCCACCCCGCCAGGCCTGTGGGCAACAGCTGGGCACAGAATCTAGGGGCTGGCTTGGATGCCGTCCCGGAGACACGGGCTGGCGTTAGAGCCAGGCAGGGGGGCTCCCCGGCGGGCCGTACCGTAGAGCTTCTGGATGGCTGCGCAGTCGTCAGCCGGCAGCTGGTACTGCAGCGGGTCCCCCACCGGGCCCTCGTAATACGGGCGCATGATGGAGCGTTTGGCAGGCGAGTGAGACAGGCCCAGGCTGTGCCCGAACTCGTGCACCGCCACGGCGAAGAGATCCGTCCCGTAGTCATCTGCAAGGGGGAGCACAGAGCCCAGCACGGTGGGGGGTGAGGCCAGGCCCTGCCCGGACGGGCGCTCCCTCCCTCCCTGTGCCGGGGCCCACCTGGCGAGCGGAAGGTCCAGTCCTCGTCGCTGTCGAAGTGCACGTGGCCGGCGCGCTGGGGGTCCCCGGGGAAGAAGGCGTGGGCCACCATGCCCCCCCGCCCGTCGAAGGGGTGGCCGTCCTGGTGGGCCAGGCGCAGGAACTCCACCGAGACGTCGGCGCTGGCCCCGCCCACCTCGTGGAAGGTGAGGGGCGCGGCCTCACTCCACACCTTCAGCGCGTAATGCATGAGCGCGCGGATGGTCTCCCGGCTGAGCCGCGCCTCCCGCGGGTACGTCTTCACCCTGCCGGCGCGGCGCCAAGAACGCGGCACGTGGGCACCAGGCCCGTAGCCGGGAAACAGGCACAGCCACGAATGGGCCAGGCCCAGTCCTGCCCCACAGCGTTAGCCCAGTGCGGGCAGCGCCCTGCCCCACAGCCCCTGGTACGCCTCATGGGCTCCTCCCCCCAGAGCGCCAGCCGTGCCCCAGAAACACATCCCGCAGCCCCCCGAAATTTCAACCCTGGTCTCCCACCTCCCTGCCAAAGCCCTTTGCTTCCTTCCACCATCGCTCCACCCCCCTCCCCATCGGTAACGCTACCTTCCCTCCCCCTCCCCAGCTCCAGCCAACTTCCCCCAAGCCCCAAAACCTTGGGGGGCCTCTGCACTGCCAGGTAGATTAACCCCCCGCCCAGCCGCATCCTCCACCGAGCCCGACAGACTCAGGCCACTGCTGGGGGGGGGGGCAGAATTTTCCCCCAGTAACCACCCAGGCAAGACAGAGAGGGCCAGAGAGGGGACTGGATCCCGGGGGGGGGGGGGGGGTTGTCACAGGGGCGGTTAGGGGACTGGATCCCGGGGGGGGGGGGTTGTCACAGGGGCGGTTAGGGGACTGGATCCCGGGGGGGGGGGGTTGTCACAGGGGCGGTTAGGGGACTGGATCCCGGGGGGGGGGGGGGTTGTCACAGGGGCGGTTAGGGGACTGGATCCCGGGGGGGGGGGTTGTCACAGGGGCGGTTAGGGGACTGGATCCCGGGGGGGGGAGGTTGTCACAGGGGCGGTTAGGGGACTGGATCCCGGGGGGGGGGGGTTGTCACAGGGGCGGTTAGGGGACTGGATCCCGGGGGGGGGGAGGTTGTCACAGGGGCGGTTAGGGGACTGGATCCCGGGGGGGGGAGGTTGTCACAGGGGCGGCTACACCAGGATGAACCTGAGCCAGCCCTGTGCCCCGGGGGCGAGCGGACGGCTCTGATCCGCAGGTTTGTGCCCCCACCCCACGGGTGACTGCGTGGGGCCCTCCTGTCACAGCGTCCGTTCCCTGGGCCCATTCAGGTGCTTGGTATTTAACAGGGACTCCTGGCGCTAGGGCAAGGGTGGGGGGGGTGGGGGAGAGAAGCGGGGGGGCTGGACTCTGGCCGATCAAGGCCCGTGGGTTTCCAGGCAGAGCCTCCGGGGGCGCTGCTGGCCGGGCACCTCTCCGCCCGTCTCCACCCTGAGCCGGTCGCTGTCTCCTGCCCATGCCGAGAGCCTTCGCATTGGCTCCCAGCTCCCCCAGCAGGCGCCAGCCTACAGCTCCCTCGCCAGCTCCCCTGCAGCTTCTGGGGTTCGCTGTCCCTGCATGATCCGCCTGGCAACGGGGTCGCTGCTGGCAAACCCGGTCACCCCTGCAGGGGCGCGTCAGCACGGCCCAGTTACCCTCCTCCCTTGTTCCAGGGGAGGCCCCTGCCCTGCTACCCGCGCCACTATCTTTCCTCCCAGAGCCAGGCCTCCACTGGCAGAGCTCATCGGCTCACCCGCTCTCACAGGGCTGCCTCGCAAGGGGAGGGACCCCAGACCCTACTCGTCTGCCCAGCACATCCAGTGAGCGCTGCCCCCGGGCGAGCCAGCCCAGCCATCCGACGCCCCCGCGGGGCCCGCTCTGCCACCTCCCACGCAGCCACGTCTTCGGAGGCGCTCATTCGCTGCAGCTCCTGCCGAGGACTGTGGAAAATCCCCCCTCCTCTCCCCAACAAACTCCATGGTGTTTGGGGCCAACTCCCCACTCAGCTGGCTGGCACGGGTACTTTTGTGTTCCCCGTCTGCAGATGATTCAATCCCGTCAATGGAGTTAGCCCCACAACACCCCAGGAGGCGGGGTGGGGCTGTTACCCACATTGTACACATGGGAAACCGAGGCACTGAGCAGCAAAGGGAACAGCCGAAGGTTTCACAGGGAGTCTGTGGCAGGGCAGGGAATCAAATCCAGAATGTCCAAGTCCCTAGCTCATCACCTCATCTCCCTCCCATGTGTAACTCAAATGGGGTTCAGAGTAGCTCCGGGGTTCACCCCATGCAGACTGCTGCAAACCCGGGGCCTTGCACTGTCCCTCAGAGGCAGCAGGGCTGTACAGGAGTTGTGCACACAAACCCATTGTAATCTGGTCCCTGCTGGCAGTGCTCAGACACTGATGTTCTGCAACTTACTGGGCTCAGATCTAGCAGGGTTTCCCTCTCAACACGCAGGTTATTTTGCCCAGGGCAGCAATGGGAGCTTTGACCAGCTATGCTGTCGTTATTATCTGTCAAGTGGCAGCGCCTGAGCCCCAGTCGTTAACCAGCACGCCTGTGCCAGGCGCTGCACAACCCCAGAACTGAAGGCAGACCCAGACCCAGGTTCACAACCTCCCCACCACTATTTGCTAGCGAAGGCAGCACATCAATCAGCCAATATCCTTCAACTCCTGGTGCTAGTTTTGCTGGGGTTGGGTGATGTGATTTACACACATTTTGTCCATGTTCCCTTCCAATTTCTCTACCCGCTGCTCTTTCGGTATCTGTTACTTCCTAACTCCATTTCCAGGTGGTTGTTCTGTGTTGGGGCAGATTTAAAACCCCGTTCAGTGGCTCAACCTTTGGGGGCCCTTGTTAATTTAATTACCAGAGCGTGAGAGTTTGGACAGCGCTGGCTTAGGGCTGGTTTCTTCAGCCAATCCCTGAGCTGAGCGTGTCTCTGGGCAGCCTGGCCGAGTTAGGCACAGCGGCGCTGAAATGCCCTGCGTGCCCAGCCACCAAAGCGCCCTTGTCAGGTCTGCATTGGCCTCATGTCCCAGGCCAGCTGGGGAGCAGGGATGGGCAGGTACCTACTTCCAGGAGATGTTCCTCTTAGTCCAGGCCAGGCCTACGCTCCGCCGGTCCCGACTCTTCCTCCTCTTCCGCCACTGCCTCCCGTTCTTCCTCTGGGGCGGCTTTTCTGGGAGGGTGCCGAGCACGTCGGGCAGCGAGCAGCGCGGCGTCCGGATCAGCGCCAGCGTGGCATCATCTGGGCAGCGGGGTGGGAACCAGGCATGTCACCGGCTAGCAGGCCAGAGCAGTCTAGTCTGGGGTGCAGGCAGGCTGCCTCGGAGAACAGCCTCTGGGCAGAGCCCGTTCTGCGCCCCCTGGACGCAGCGCCCCGACGGGGCACCCGTTAGCTCTGGCAGAGCGAGGGCAGCAGGCTAGCTCCCGAGCGGGGACACAGGGCCCTGCTGAGCTGCCTTTCCCTCCACATCCCGGCAGGGAGCCTGGCCATGAATCCTGCCATGGGCTGCATCTGGGCCAACAGGGCAGCACAGCAGGAACGGGGTAAAAAAGCCAGAGTCCCCAGGGGCAGAATTCGGGGCTTCCCTTAGCAGAGCGGGGGGGTGGCTGCTGGTGCGATGCAGAGGGGCTGCCAGGCCGAAAGGAGCTGGTGGACAGAGGTGGGAGTGGGCTGGCAGAGACCGGCAGGTGGGTGAGAGAGAACCGGGAGGGGAGCCGGTACAGGGGCAAAGGGGGGGGCAGATGCTGCAGGCAGGGCCCAGGGCAGGGTGTAGTGTGTGGGATGGTGGCTGGCCTGGAGCAATGCAGGTTGCCACAGGCGATGGGGGGACGCCTGGGGGAGTGGTGCAGGCCCCGGGGGGCTGCCGGCTCTGCATACCTGGGATTCCGGTCTCGGGGATGCCGGCGAAGTGCTGCATCAGGCGGATGGCGCTGCTCACGGCCTCCCAGGTCTGCAGCTGGCCGGTGACGGGGTGGGCGGGCGGGAGGTAGCCATACTGCGTCAGCCAGGCCTGGGCAGGGGGCACACGCGGAGGGGAGAGTGACGCCATCGCAAGCCAGCCCACTCGGCCTCTCAGAGCTGCTGGCTCCGGCCCGAGACGCAGAGCAGCCGAGCCGGGTGCCCCGGAAATGTCTCAGCCCCAGAGAGGGCCAGGGCCCCGCCCCCTGCCCAGCCCAGGTTCCAGTTTTGACTCGACACCAGTGACGTGAGTTTGTCCCTGTTTGCGTCCACACACCCTGCGGGCTCTGCCCGGGCGGGGACGGCAGGGGGCTGCGGGTTGGGCTGGGGGGCAGTGGCCAGCAGTGGGGGCAGGGCAGGGGGCAGTGCCGTGAGAGACCCTCGCCCGGACCCCTTTCCTCCCCAGCCACTCAAGTAGCTGGAGGTTGGGGAAGGCGGGGAGAAGCCGAGTTACAGATTCGGGCCCCAAGCGCCGTACGTGTGGCTGTGCCTGGAACTCACCACAACCTCCCCGCTCTCGTCCACCGGGGTGGGCGCAGGGCGGGCGCGGATGGGCAACGCCAGCAGCAGCGAAAGCAGCAGCAGGAGCGGTGCTGCCAGCTGCGCCGAGATGGGCGGTGCTGTCGTCTCTCGCCTGAGCTTCGGGCGGTGCTCCATGGGGCGTTTGCTGGGAACGGACGCAGACGGCCCCGATCCGCAAGGGGGTCCTGGACACGCCCAGACCTCAGCAGCTTTATGGGCTCAGCTGGCCGCGGGCGCAGCCTCTGGGCCGGGGAACCGGCGCCCCTGCTGGCTCGGGCATCGGGATCCAGGACACTGGCATCTGCACCGCTATGGCCTGGCCTCTCACGTCGGCTGGAAGGAAACAGCCAGACACAGCTGGGAGCCCTGCTCCGGGAGACCCCGCGGCCAGGGAGCAGCCCAGGACTGCGCCCGAGCTCCGGTAATGGACAGCGTGTGGCCCCGGCCCCAGCCGGCAGGGAACTAGTGAGTGGGAGCAGGTGGGACGGCCAGTCCAGGGCCAGACGGCTGGGAGACCATCTGCCTCCCACGTCTTGAGAGGAAAGTAACCCCAGGCTGGGGATCGGGCAGGAAGCCAATTCATCATTTGGGGACAGCCCCGAATCCTGCATCCAGCCTCCCGGCTCCTGCCCTGCCAGCCCAGGCTGCCGATGGACGGGACGGGCATCGCAGACTCCGCCGGGGGGGGGGGGCCATGCTGGCGCAGGCCCGGGAGCTGGTGCCCATGCCCAGGGGCCGCAGGGCGGGTGAGTCAGGAATGGGCACCCTGCCCTCCGAGAGGACGCTGACCCCAGTGCCACAGCACCAGGCAGGGGGCACAGGTGACTCATGCACAGCAGGGCCCGCTGCCCTCTGAGTCAGCATGGGGGCGGAGTGGGGGGGGTCAGACTGGTGGGAGGGGCAGGGGGGCTGCGAGCCACTGAACCAGACTGTACATCCGTACATATGGGAAATCACCGCGAGCCCGGGGGGCGCAGGAGGAACCAGAATCCCACCCCCCCATGGAGACATTCAGGGCTGCGGACACGGTTCCTCCCCCCATTTCGCCGTATGGCTATCACAAGGGGGGTCTCTGAGCAGGGGTCCCCGGCACAATGCGTCCCCTCCCCCACTGGTGGGCGTTCAAACCCCCCATGCGCCCTGGTACCAGCTCTGGAAAGAGCCGGGCGGGACCGGGCTGCCATAGGACAGGGCCGGTAAGAAACTTCAGTTCATTTCCCCCCTGCACCCCGGTGTCCTGTCCAGGTCCCCTCCGCCTCCCTCCCCCGCGGAACTCGCCCTCGCTTCCCGGCTCAGATCTTGTGCCTGTGAGGGGATGGGGATGGGGGGATTGTGCTTGGGCAGCGCCCAGCCAGTGCCAGGCCCCAGTGCAGCGCAATCCCCTCCCAGCTGGGGGGCCTGTTGCTGTGCGCGGGGAAGGGCTGTGCCGCTCCACCCCAGACGCAGCTGCATGGCAGGAACGAGACAGGGGCCCCAGCGCCGGGCGTGTGGGTGCCGCAGGCGGGGCGCTCTGGGGGAGTTTCTGTGTATCTGGGCAAGCGCCCCCGGACCCTCCTTCACTCACCTGGTGCCGACGCTGCAGCCAGTCCCCCGGGACACCCGCAGCCGCCGCTACCCTTCCCCTGCCGGCCAGCCCGAGCCCCCCATGCCGGGCCGGCTCCGCGCCCCACAGCCGCGGGGGGCGCTTGGAGGGGGGCGCCCGGCTGCCCCTTCTCAGCTCCGCTCGGGCTGGAATTGCCCCGCTCGGCTTCTGCGCTGCCCTAGCCCGGGCTCTGCGGCCCCGGGGCTGCGGCTCATCCCGGACTCGGTCCCGCAGCAGCGTCTCCAAGCCCAGCGGCCGATAGCCGGGGCGGGGCGGGGCGGGGGGCAGAGCTGCGGGGGAGGGCGAGGCAGGGCCCGCTGGGAGGAAGGGAGGGTCCGCGACCGGCTTACAGATCCCCCCCCTCTGCGCGTCTTCTCGCCACGCTCCGCGCTTGGCTGCGCTGCTGGCGGCTCTTGCTGGCCCGAGGGCTGCCCCCAACCCAGCCCCTCTTCCCCGGTCTCCGTGGGAAAGCCGTGGGCTAGGGGCCAGCCTGGGTGTGCAGCATGCGTGTGAGCAGGTGTGCGTCTCCGAGTTGCAAGTGTGCAAGGGTCTGTGTGCCGGATTGATGGGTCTGTGCAAGGTTGCAAGAGTCTGTGAGCTGGATTGATGGGTCTGTGCAAGGCTGTGAGTGTGCAAGTGTCTGTGTGCCAGATTGATGGGTCTGTGCAAGTGTGCAAGGGTCTGTGTGCTGGATTGATGGGTCTGTGCAAGGCTGTGAGTGTGCAAGAGTCTGTGTGCCAGATTGATGGGTCTGTGCAAGTGTGCAAGGGTCTGTGTGCTGGATTGATGGGTCTGTGCAAGGCTGTGAGTGTGCAAGTGTCTGTGAGCTGGATTGATGGGTCTGTGCAAGTGTGCAAGGGTCTGTGTGCTGGATTGATGGGTCTGTGCAAGGTTGCAAGAGTCTGTGAGCTGGATTGATGGGTCTGTGCAAGGCTGTGAGTGTGCAAGTGTCTGTGTGCCAGATTGATGGGTCTGTGCAAGTGTGCAAGGGTCTGTGTGCTGGATTGATGGGTCTGTGCAAGGCTGTGAGTGTGCAAGAGTCTGTGTGCCAGATTGATGGGTCTGTGCAAGTGTGCAAGGGTCTGTGTGCTGGATTGATGGGTCTGTGCAAGGCTTTGAGTGTGCAAGAGTCTGTGTGCCAGATTGATGGGTCCGTGCAAGTGTGCAAGGGTCTGTGAGCTGGATTGATGGGTCTGTGCAAGGCTGTGAGTGTGCAAGAGTCTGTGTGCCAGATTGATGGGTCTGTGCAAGTGTGCAAGGGTCTGTGTGCTGGATTGACGGGTCTGTGAAGGGTTGCAAGTGTGCAAGGCTCTGTGTGCCAGATTGCTGGTTCTGTGCAAGGTTGCAAGTGTGCAAAGGTCTCTGTGCAGGATTGCCTGGGTCTGTGCAGGTTTGCAAGGGTGCTAATCAGGATTGTGGGTGTGTGCAGATCTGAGTGTGGGCGTGAGCCAGATTGTGAGTGTGCACAAGTGTGTCTTTGTGTGCCTTGGCGATTAGCCAGGAGGAGGAAGACCCAGCTGGCTAAACCTCGGGCACTTATCACTGGAGCCGGGGTCGGTTGGAGGCTGGGTGTAATGCCAGGGCCTCCTTTGGGCGTGGAGAAGGCTGTTGGGGAGACAGAACAGGCCCTGGGGGCCTTGTCCTGGCAGGATCCAGTCTCCTGACTGGCCAGTGGTGTTTGCGAGAGCGAAGGAGATGTAGCTGGCGCGTTAAGAAAGCTGCACTTTGGACGAGAGGACAAGTTCCGCGGGGGGGGGGGGGGACTGGCCTCGTTGGGGGAACACCTGGCTCTGAGTCAGCTTGTCAGCCAGGGCCAGGCTAGGAGGGACTAGTCACTGTTATGCTAGTGTCGGGAGGGGGACCCATGCCCCCCCCCCCCGGGGTTCCCTTCCCAGCCTGGCTGGGATTCTGAGCGGTGGGGAGAGGCACTTCCCGTCTGGCCTCCTTAGCCAGAGAACCCCTGAGCTCCTAGCGGCTGGATTTCTCTTTCTAAAAGCTCCCCGGTCCCTCTTGCAGGCTGTGCTCCCCCCTTGCCCGGTTTGACCCCGGGTTCACTTTCTGAAAGCCCCCGCTCTGGGGCCGCTGGGGGTCTCCGCTCCCCTCCTTTAAAAGAAGGAAGGTCCTAGCTCGCCTGCTTGCCGAGGAAAGTTTGACCCCAGCGGCCAGTAGGACGGCCCTGCCGCGCCCCGATGACTCGTTTTAAATGGTGGCGTGAGCCATTCCCGGCCTTGTTTTGCTGCCCGACGCGAGCTTTGGGGTGACCCCGTCCTCGCGGGGAGATCCCCGTCGCGGGGGCGGGGGGGACGATTCTGCCCCGCAGCAGCTGAGTGATGGCAACTGTCTGACCCGCAGCGATTCCCCCTTGGGAAAGGATCCATTCATCCCTGTCTCGGCTCTTGGCAGCGCCGGGCTGCCTGGTCCCCGCCTCGCCCCCTCCCCAGTCAGCGCCCAGACGAAACGAGGCCGGGTCCCTGGGGCAACCCCCACCCATCGGGGAGGAGTCGCACTGCGGGGCGCCTCTCGCTGGGTCCCCACAAAGGGGGGCAGTGAGTCAGGGAGCGGGGGGGCAGTGAGGTGGGGGGCAGTGAGTTAGGAGGTGGGGGGGCAGTGAGTCGGGGCGGGGGGGGCAGTGAGGTGGGGGCAGTGAGTTAGGACGTGGGGGGCAGTGAGGCGGGGGGCAGTGAGTCAGGGGGCGGGGGGCAGTGAGGCGGGGGGCAGTGAGTCAGGGGGTGGGGGGCAGTGAGTCAGGGGGTGGGGGGGCAGTGAGGTGGGGGGCAGTGAGTTAGGAGGTGGGGGGGCAGGGGGGCAGTGAGTCAGGGGGCGGGGGGCAGTGAGGTGGGGGCGGGGGGCAGTGAGGTGGGGGGGCAGTGAGTTGGGGCAGGGGGGCATTGAGGTGGGGGGCAGTGAGTTAGGAGGTGGGGGGGCGGGGGGCAGTGAGTCAGGGGCGGGGGGGCAGTGAGGTGGGGGGCAGTGAGTTAGGAGGTGGGGGGGCAGTGAGGTGGGGGGCAGTGAGTTAGGAGGTGGGGGGGCAGTGAGGTGGGGGCGGAGGGGCAGTGAGGCGGGGGGGCAGTCCCGCCCGTTCCCTCCCGGGAACAAAGGGCGCCCACAATGCAGCCATTAATCGGCTCCCGGACGCCTTCTGCCCCGCCGGGCTGGAGGGCGTTGCTGTGGTGATGGGGACTATGGAGGCCTTGTGTCTGGCCGGGGCTTTCTGTCCAAAACAACCCCCCAGAAAGGAGCCTCGGCTGATTGCCATGGAAACCGGGAAAGGCGCTTCCCTGCCCCACCCAGGATGGGGGGACCCGGGGAGGAGGCCACTGCAGCAATGGGGGCGCTCTCCAGAGTGTGGGGAGGAATGTGGGGGGGTCCCCCAGGGCATGCAGCCCATGGGGAGCGATGACGGTGAAAGGGGGAAGATGAGAGAGGGCAGCATAAGGGGGGCAGTGGGGAGACGTGAGGGGGCAGTGGGGAGACGTGAGGGGGCGGCAGTGGGGAGACGTGAGGGGGCGACGTGAGGGGGCGGCAGTGGGGCGACGTGAGGGGGCGACGTGAGGGGGCGGCAGTGGGGCGACGTGAGGGGGCGACGTGAGGGGGCGGCAGTGGGGCGACGTGGTGGGGCGACGTGAGGGGGCGGCAGTGGGGCGACGTGAGGGGGCGGCAGTGGGGAGACGTGAGGGGGCGGCAGTGGGGAGACGTGGTGGGGCGACGTGAGGGGGCAGCAGTGGGGCGACGTGAGGGGGCGGCAGTGGGGCGACGTGAGGGGGCGGCAGTGGGGCGACGTGGTGGGGCGACGTGAGGGGGCGGCAGTGGGGCGACGTGGTGGGGAGACGTGAGGGGGCGGCAGTGGGGAGACGTGGTGGGGAGACGTGAGGGGGCGGCAGTGGGGCGACGTGAGGGGGCGGCAGTGGGGAGACGTGGTGGGGCGACGTGAGGGGGCAGCAGTGGGGCAACATGAGGGGGCGGCAGTGGGGAGACGTGAGGGGGCGGCAGTGGGGAGACGTGGTGGGGAGACGTGAGGGGGCGGCAGTGGGGAGACGTGGTGGGGAGACGTGAGGGGGCGGCAGTGGGGAGACGTGAGGGGGCGGCAGTGGGGCGACGTGGTGGGGCGACGTGAGGGGGCAGCAGTGGGGCGACGTGAGGGGGCGGCAGTGGGGAGACGTGAGGGGGCGGCAGTGGGGAGACGTGGTGGGGCGACGTGAGGGGGCGGCAGTGGGGAGACGTGAGGGGGCGGCAGTGGGGAGACGTGGTGGGGCGACGTGAGGGGGCGGCAGTGGGGCGACGTGAGGGGGCGGCAGTGGGGAGACGTGAGGGGGCGGCAGTGGGGAGACGTGGTGGGGCGACGTGAGGGGGCGGCAGTGGGGCGACGTGAGGGGGCGGCAGTGGGGCGACGTGAGGGGGCGGCAGTGGGGAGACGTGAGGGGCGGCCGGGGCGGCAGACGGAGCTGAGCCGTAGCTGCGATCGGGCAGGGTTATGACAGTCCGGGCGCTGGGGGGCAGACCCAGGTCTCCTGGCTGGGGGCGAGCGTGGGGGCGGGACGCACAGTAATAACGCTGCTGGATAAAGCTGCTCCAAGGGCTGAGTTCATCCCAGGGCAGGAGATTTGGGGCCGGAAATCTCTGGTGGGTGGTTTGGGGCTGATCGTGGGGGGAGGGGCTCGTGGGCGGCCGCAGTTTCCAGCAGCAGAACCGGCGGCGACGGGCTCGTGACCACCACTGCAGTGAGCTGTGTCTGGCCTCAGCTCTCGCCTGCATGGCCCCCCAGGGGACGCAGAGAGATGGGCTTTGCTGTGGGAGGGCTGTGGCTTTCCAGATGTTTGAGCCCCTGCCGGGGGAGGGGGAGGTCCTGCCCCCACTGGATTATGCCATTTCATCCCCGTAAGAGGATTGGGGCCGTGCAGGCGCCAGCCAGCCTTGCAGAGGGCGAGCTGACAGCCACCTCGGCTGCAAGCGCCTTGGGGACGGCCTGGTTGAGTGTGTGGGGGGGCCCTGCCTGTGGGGAGGCCAAGCCAGGCAGCCCGAGTGCCCCACACAGGGCAGGGCGGTGGGGAAGGGCCAGAGGTGCAGGCCGCAGGGTCAATGGTGGCTTAAGAAGTGCAAAAAGGGGGGGGGGGGGGTGCAGGCCTGAGGCTTCTGCAGGCCGAGGGCCAGAGCCATCACAGCTGCCCTGGGGCCCTTTGTGCCGGGGGCAGCAGGAGACGGAAACACCCCCGCTGGGCAGCAGAGCCCAGCCTGCCCCCTCCACACGGCTGCCCCAGCTGCTCTGGGCACAGGAGGTAGAGCGGGGGGGAGAGGAGGGAAGGGGACGTGGCCAGGGCAGATGCCACGCAAAGCCCCACGCTGAGGCAGATCGGGCGTGTCCTACCCACACTGGGAGGGGCGCCTGCTTCCCCCCTCTGGCTGATTCTGCCGAGTTGCTGAGCTGCCCAGGGCCAGTCCGTGGGCCGAGTCCCCAGACTCGGGGTGCTGTGTGGCCCCCCCACACTGATGGCCCCTTCTCAGGCCAGCCAGGCCTGTCCTGCCGCCCTGGGGATAACTGGGGCGGTGGGGCTCCAGGCTGAGACCTGCACTCCCTGTAACAAAGGGGGGAGGGGCAGTGCAGACAGCCCAGCCCAATCGCTCCCCAAGTCCCGGCGCTGCTATTAGCCTAATGGCCAGGGGGTCCCTGGGGAAGGGGCCGTGGGAGGAAATGAAATGGAAGGCCAGGCTGCAATCCGATTATCGAGCTCCCTCGTGCGCACTCTCCCCACTGCGTCTGCCTGACCCCGTTAACTCGATCCCATGCCAGCTGCTGCCACCCCCGCTGCACCGACCAGCTTGCAGGGCCTGACCGGCTCCCGCCTGGCTGCCCCGGCTTGGAGCTCACACTGGTGAGCTGCCCGGCTCTGCCCCAAGGCTGCCAGCTGGCTGGAGCGTGTGGGAGGGGGCAGACCAGTGCCATGGCGAAGGGCAACCGAGTAACTGTGCTGGGGGAGAGGGATAGAAATGAATAACGAGCCACTGCCCAGGACGCTCCCCTCGCCTCCCCAGGCAGATCTGAAACCCCTGTCTCCTGGCACACCGGGGACAAGCTCTGGGCAGGAGGCTCTATCCCGCCAGGATAATGGCAGTTCTCTGACACCGGGACGTTGGTGGGTCCCTGGGGAGGGGGGTGAGTCACAGATGCCAAGTGAGTGGTTCTGCCCCATGAAGCCCAATTCCTGCTAACACATCCCCATGCAGGAGCCTTAGTGTTATCCCCAGCTGGAGGGGGAAACTGAGGCACAAGGTGGGGCTGTGACTCACCCAGGATCAGGCAGTGAGTCAGGGCAGAGTCAAGAGTGGAACCCAGGCAGCCTGGGGCCCACCGGTGAGTATCGGCCACAGGCTGTGTCCAGGACCCCAGTCCCTGCACTTCACACGAGCCGCGTCGCCCATGGGGTGACGGGCGTTGCTGCCCAGGGGCAGGGAGATGCAGTGACATGTGCCCCATTGTGGGGGAGCTGTGACGGAGTGGGGAGTGTATTCACCTTGTCCTGTTGCATGTGAGTTCTACCGCCCTGCAGCAACTACAGATGTGTGCCTCAGTTTCCCTGGGCACTGCACCAATACCTAGATGGGGATGGAAACTTCGGTGCGATAGCTTCCCACCCATATGCAATGGCCGGTGCCTTTCGTTACCTGTGCCTGGGAGGGGGTATGACCAAGTGACACCTTTTACCTGGGAAACAGGACAAAGCCAAGGAAGAGCCGGGCCGAAGGGCTGGGGCCAGGAGCTGGGTGTGAATCAGCCTTAGCTGGCTTGGGGTGCAGGGAGAGGTCAGGGCCATCTCTGGGTCCCCCCTCCCCGAGGCTTTTGGGTACTGAGCTAAGTCTGTTCTATGCTGCCCCTGTCGACGAATGAACCTTCCGCTCTAGCTGCCGGCTGAGTCACGTCTGGCTGGGGTGCCGGGCCCTGGGCCTCCCCGCCCCTCGGAGACAAAAGGAAGGAGGCATTCAGTGGCAGAGGGGGAGGCCCCGGAGAAAAAGGCAGAGAAGCCTGTAGTACCAGGAGCACTGGAAAGCTGGAGGCTTCACTCCGCAGACTTGTTCTGTATCCATAAGCAGTGAGGAGTCGGCTCAGCTGAAAAGGACAAACCCCTGGAGTCAGGGAACCCTGCGCTACACATGCAGCAGCTGAAGGGGGACAGAACCAGCGGGGGAAAACCAGGCGGTGCTGGCGCCAAAGGTGGGTGACGTTCCCATTTGCCTGGTACCAGAGGTGCAGAGCAAGGCAGGGCCAATGCAGCAGTGATGTGGACCATGCTGTTCTGGAGGAATGCCGGCACCGGGCCGACCTGCCCCTTTACAGACAGTATCTATGACTTGCTGGAGCTGTGCTTCTCTGGAGCACCCTGGGATCTCCTGGCTGCTGGTACCAGAGGAAGTTTTGCTTCCGTAGTACCAAGCCAAGAGGTTGATGCTTCTGACGTTGGAGCAGATTGGGTGGGGGAGGGAGGGGCACCCGCTCAAAAAGAACTTTGTGAGTTTGCATTAATTCTACCTGTCCATAGGAATGCCCTGTTACCAAACAGATAAGCTCTTGGTCCCAGAAACATCCATGGGCAAGGAGTTCCACAGCTTAATCACTGGCTTTAAATTTCCCATCGTTCAGTTTGACTCCCAAGGCTCTGCTGGCCCTGCTCCCATTAGCTTATTCACTAATGGTTTCAGCTTCTCTTAGGAAGGGGGTTATGCATTTCATAACTGCAACCTATTTCTCCTTCTTTCATTTGTTTAGCTAGATGTGTTTTATTATTGCTGTTTTCACTGGCCTACTCTCCCAGGAGAATTTTTTAAGAAAACAAGCCGCCTTTCTGGATTATGCAATTGTGAGCATCTGAGCAAAATATTCAACTCCTGACTCTTGTTCAACTTTGTTTTCAAAAACGTTCCTCTCATCCGTTTTGCTCACAAGTTGTTTTCAGCTTCAGGAAATTGGCCCTTTTAAAGCACCCAGAGTGTGTGTGTGTGTGTGGGGGAGGGGGGGGTATCTAAGCATGTACGCACTTGGCATGATGTGTATGTATATCAAGCCTGACTTGGATTCACAAAATCACAGAGAAGTTACACCAACACACCCCCACACCCCACTCTTGTAGTAGCCATTCCATCCCCGCCCCTGGCCTTGCATGACCTCCAACACAGCAGCTTTCCCTCCCCTTTTGTTTCCCTTGCCACCCTCTCTCCTTGCACCACTGTCCCAGCAAAGCATTATCCACGGCCACCTGAGCGTACAGCTGTGCCCTCTTCTCAGGCCCCCATCCCCATGGACAACGGTGCCAATCGATGTCTCGTTCATGGAGAAACAGAGGCAAGGCCCAGGGAACTGACTTGCCCGAGTTCATCCAGCAGAGCCAGGACTAGAACACAGATCTGCTGATCAGCCCAGAGCTCTGCCCCCTAGGCCACCCTGAATGACTTCAGTCTTCCCTGCAGAGGATGCGGGGGGAGGGGACCGTTCCGAGCTGTTCTATGCAGGGAGGAGAAATACTGGACCAGGACGAGGGGCTGCAGTAGGCCCAGGCAGCTGCACCGTTACGGTTTTGGAAGGGGGCTTCAGGGAGCTGGTGTTTCTGCGGCTGGACCAGGCCCAGGAAGTAAGGCATCGCACACACCCACTGGTTCTTGTTTAAGCATCAATGCCTGATGTTGGCTCTGCCTGCCCCCAGCCAGGCCTCTGCCCTCCAGCAAGAAAGGTGCAGCCCAAGGCCCTCCCCCTCTGCAATGATCCACGAGACCCCCAGCCATCGGCTGCAGCCATCACCACAGAAAAGCCCTTTATTTTTTCCATCGGCACTCCTAAGGGAAAGGTGAGCGAGAGGGGAGGTCCTCCCAGGCACAAGACCCAGAGGCTGGGGCCCCAGGGAGGATGAGCAGACGGGAAGGAATGTAACCCCCCGGCGGTCAGCGCTCACGCGGCCGGAATGGCACAACCGGCTGGGAGTCATTCTCCCTGCAGCTGCAGAGGCTTGGGGCGGGAGGGGGCAGGCTGGAGCAGCCAGGACATTCTCTCTCTCTCTCTCTCTCTCTCGCAGCTGCAAGGGGGCTAGTCAGGGCTGGGGAACAGACTCCAGCAGCTTTAGACGGAGGATTGTTTTTCAAGCATCGTAAGGGAGGTAAACATGTAGCGGGGGAGAGGGAGGGTGGGAATAGCTACGTTTGGATCCCCAGTGCTTCCAGGGCACAGTGATAGTTACTGGATTACGTCTAAGGCAGGGAACACGACTGAGCAGGGGGGTTGGTTATAAAGCCTACGTTCACCTTGCTAAATTCCGCACAAGAGTCTCCTTTGCGCAGCGGCTTTCCCGTGCCGGAGCTCAGCTCCGAGCAGGGCTTTCTGGAACGGAGGAAGAAAAGCCCTGCAGCTCTTCTGAGCCAGCAAGCAGGAGGAAAAGTCGGCCGTGTGCACCTCAGGAAATCTAGGCCTTCCCCACCAGTGTGACTGTGCACTGGTTGCTAGTCCCTGGGGAGGCAAACCCTCTGGGACGTACTGGTAAATGGAACATTGGTCCTATGCATGCATGGTACAGATCCTTAACCCAGCTCTGTACCTGACCGCTGTCCAGGAGTTGTGCAAGATGCTGCCACACCATGACATGCTCCACAGTGTTCAGTTACCACAGGGATTAATCCCTTTCATTCCCCCCTCAAATGCAGTGGGAACTAAACACACCCCCGCCCCTCCCCCGGAAAGGTATCAGCACTCGAGTGAAATGTGGAGAAGGGATGCAGATGGCCCCGGCTCATTTCAGACCTTCACCGCAAGTGTCAGCTATGCTGGAGGGAAAGAGGGCAGCAGAGCATTGCTGGGGTGCCAGGGGAGACGGCAATGACACTTGCTGCCCAACAACCACACAATTCCAACCCTGGAGAACCCGATTTCACGCAGCCGCGGTCGGGGTCAGCGCTCCCCGCCCCTTCCCCCAGCGGCTGCTTATTCGATCAGTTCCACGTAGTTGGCAGGGAACATGCCGAAGTGGCCGTCCGGGCCGTAGCCACGCCACCAGCCCTCGTCAATCATCTCGATGTTGGTGATGATGTTCTCAGGGTCGAAGGAGATCTCCGTGTCGTCGGCTGGAACGAGACAACGGGGGAAGGGCAGAAGCCGGCTGATTGCATATGAGCCACGGGGACCGCTGGTCACAAGGGGAAACTCCCTGTCCCCTAACCCCCCTCTTCCCCTGCGATGGCATTTCTGGGGCCAGGCGTGGAGGTGGCATGAAAGACGCCATCGCTCTGAGCAGTGCGGCATTCGCACTGATGGCCACGGGAAGTCACTGAGTTGTGACGGACACAGGGCTCCACCGCCCGACTGGATCTGGACCCCGCGCAGGATCTGGGTGGGGCCTTCCCAGGCTACCCACGGAGCCGGGGCACAGGTAGAGAGGTCTCTGTCCGGCGAGTGGGGTGTGTGACACTCAGACCCCGGGGCTGACAATCCCCAGAAAAGAAGCCACCTACCAGCCTGATAGTCGTACAGCGCTCGGGCGCACAGCCCCTTCCCCTCCAAGTCCGGCTGCTGCTGGTACTCCACAGCATACTCGTATTTGGCATCTTCAAGCTGCTCCTGTGCAGAGGAGGCAGGCAAATGGAAACAGCGTCAGACAGGGAGGAGTTTGCATTTGCTACGGGAGGGCCACGGGCCGGATCCGCGTGGGAGCCCAGCAGTCCAGACCAGTGCACTGTGTGCGGTGCACCCTAGCTCTGTCCCACCGCACTCCAAACAAGACCAGCTACCCAACGCCACACACGGATCCCCTCCCCAGGCTCCCCCGTGCACGAGAGGAGCAGGCAGCGGTCTGTTTGGGACCTGCAGCGAGTGATGCTTTAGCGACCGTGCCACAGCGACATCGGACCGACCCAAACGCCCCTTTAGCAGCATTTTATTTATTTATTTAAAATATTTTTACCCCGCCTCCCTATTTAAAATATTCAAGCCAGCTTTCAAAATTTTAAAAACCACAATAAATTCATGGATGTGTGCGCGCGTGCGTGTCCATACACACACAAGTAAAGTAAGGGACCCAAAGGGTGGTCCCTTTGATGTAAAAGGGAACACACTTCACCTTTCACATTTTGCTCTCTGGCCTCAGCAGAACAAGGGGGTTCGCTGCAGGCCGATGCCCTGTGGCTTCTCCAAAGGACAGCAGTGGAACTGCCTGCCCAGTGACCAGCCAGACAGCAACAGCAGAAAGGCGTGGATGGCCATGCGCATCGGACCCCAGCCAAGGTATCCCATCTGGACACAAATCGGGGAGGCAGCAAGGCCCAGGGGTTAGAGCACCAGCCTGGGCTGTAAGAGATGTGGCTCCAAAAGACTCCCTGCATGATCCTGGACAAGTCACTTGTTGGGATTAGAGACACATAGGTCCCGACAGGAGCCAGCGTCTCTCCTGGGCCTCAGCCATGCGGCTCACAGCACTGCCTTACCGCACGAGGGTGTTGTCAGGACAGATTACCCCTAATCTCTAGTGGGTTTCTGGAGTACTCCCAGGATAGATCAATCTGGGTTACACAAACCCCCTAAAACCAGCACCAGACTGGGTGCCGAAAGAATGTGGGAATCACACAACCGCCGGCTACGGCAAAGCTACTCTGTGTTTCTGAACGGGCACAGGCGCCCAGCGGCAAGGGAGGCGCTTCGCTGTGCTACGCAGGCGATGGAAAGCGCTGACGTGCTAACCATGCAAAGAGAGATTGCGGCACGAGGTACAAGGGAGTCTGACGCACGCGGCCGCTGCCCAAGGGAGACGACCTCCCCAGCCTCACTTGCTCAGCTCCCCGATACCAGCCTATGCCACGTTTACCAACCTACCGTACGCAGCTACACTCGATGCTGAGACTTGCAAACCCCGTGTGGGGAAAACTACCACAAATTGGGAATATCTTCTGCTAGACCCACACCTCCCCTCTCCACCCCAGCAGGAGGCACCAGGAGTGGTGGACAAGACGCGTGGACCCCCTGAAGTGCCCCAGTTCGAGAACTGCTGATCTAGCAAATCTTCGCGCAGCTGAGCAGCCTGTTTTCGAAATGAAACCCACCGGGGTGGGGGGCTCTTCGTAGACAGCCGACTCCTCAGGCGGTTCCTCGTACAGGGATTCCTCTTCCACTTGCGGGGGGGAGACCGGGCGGGCTACTCTGTACCCGGCGTCCTGCACGGCAGCATCACCTGGAAAGAAACACAGAACACCATGCGGCGTCAATCCCCTCGCGAGCCCGGCTCTCCCTCCCTCCCGTCTCAGCCCGCAGAGAGAGGCTGGAGGCACCAGGCCACGCTCAGAAGTGGGGACCGACCAGTACATCTGGGTTGCCAGCCTGCAGCTCCGGCCACCCCTCTGAGTCGTGGAGAGAGGGGCAGAAGCCAGACTAGCCGGCAGACTGCTCGGAAAGCTCTCCCTGGTGGGGAAGGTGAAGCCACGCACCTGAGCTAGGAGCCGGAGAGGCTGGCGGTGTCTCCTGAGCAGGGGGATGGACAAGGGAGGGTGGATGGAAGTCCTGGGCAGAGGAGTGGACCGGAGAGGCAGGAGCATGGACCGGGCTGCTCTCCTTCTGCAGGAAGGGGCTCCGCAGCTTGCCTGGGAAGGAAGGGAGAGAGACCCGCACTAGGCCTGCCAGGCGAGCTTGTCGGAGAAGAGCACAAATGGCAAGCGCCCGCTCTGCACTCCACCGCCCCGTGCTCGTGAGCGTTCCCGAGGCCTGGCCCAGGGGCTGCCCCTGCCTCCTCCTGCCGCCCCACGACAGCAGAGGCAGAATGTGAGGCAGGGATCTACGGACCCCAGCCTCCTTCCCCCCCCGCTGCAGCGCCGTCCATCCTGGGCGCTACGTGGGGCAGGCGGCCCATGCGCTGAGTGACCGGCACAAGGGTGCGGCGTGCGGGGCTCTGCAGCCAGAACGAGGCTCCTCCCCTGCCCGCCCCCAGGGTCTTCCCGGGGTTTCAAGAGGAAACTGCAAAGACGGGAGCGCCCTCGTGTGGCACCACGAAGACCCCGGTGGCCGTCAGCAGGGCTGGACACTCCGACTCTCACAGGCCCTGGCCGATCACACGAGGGGCGGGGAGGGTTGGCCCTGCAGCAGGACCTGTAGGGAATTTAAGTGGGGGGTGGCGTATGGGGGGCGGAGGGTTTGGGGGGGTGGGAGTCAGGGCAGAGAGCTGGAGGAGTGGGGGGGGGGCAAGGGCGACATTTCCGGTGATGGGGGGGGCTGCAGCTGCACTTACCCGGTCCCTGAGTAGTTTCTTTTCCTTTTTGCTCACTAGGGAGCGAGGCCAAGTGCACGGCCTGTGGCCTTCCTCTGCCCGGGGCAGCCGGCGCGAGAGCAGGGTGTGCACTTCGCCTCGCTCCCTAGTCAGCCAAAAGAAAAACCCACCACTCAGTGACTGGGTACGTGCAGCTGCAGGCCCCCCTCCCTTGCTCCCTGAATGGCCGGGGGGGGCCTCCGGGATGGGGCTGTCCCAGACGCCCCCCAACCAGCCCCACTAAGCTGCCAGGCTGCCTGCTTCTAGCCAGCAATCTGCAGGAGAGTCCTGTAGCCCTTGAGCTGAAGGAGGCAGCGGTTACCCTCCGTATCCACCACTAGAGGGGGATGGGACACACACTTCCCCAGTAGGACTCTGCCTGCACAACTCCAGCCCGCTGCAGAGCACGAGGTACCCAGGGTGTCGGTTCGAATCCTGGCTCTGGGAAGGGAATCTTGCCCAATGGTTACAGCAGTGGTTTGGTGGTTACAGCCTAGCCAAATAGCCGTGGTACCTGGGGAGGCACTCGGGTCCTCTGTCCGATTTGCCCCCTGAGCCATGATGAGGCTTGTGGAACACAAAGCAGCCGGAGAAGCCGCCGGTGGGAGAGGGTAAAAGCCGAACGACCGGTCGCCTGGCATCTAATGCAGCGGCACTGCCAGGCATTTGCCGGGAGGGAGCGAGGGGGTAGCTCCATAAGCGCGGGCGGCTTTGAGGCATGCCCAGTGCTGGAAGAGCACTCACTGGACTGTGGGGAGCCAGCACCCCCAGGCTTGGGCATGTGACAGTTTCCTGGGACTAATCCCAAGCCCTGGCCCATGTGGTGCAGCAGGCACCTCTCTACACCGGGGCTGTCGGCCATCCATTCTCAAGGGCCTGCTGCAAACCCTGGAGATGCCAGAGCTGTTCGAAGAAGCAGATGGAAACCATCTAAACAGCAGCAAAGGTTCTGGTTTTCCTGCCCCGCGCGCTCAAGCCCAGCCGCAGTATTTCTGAACGTTCAGCTCCTTGGACACAAGGAGACATTTCCACTGCTGCACTAAGCTGCTGTTCGCTCGCTTATCCCTGGGTCCTACAGGGAGCCTGCAGCAAAGAAAGGCCAGTTCTCCTGTCCTAGTCCCCTAAGGGTATCACCGACCCTCCGCTAAGTGGCTGTCACGTGTGGAGCTGAAGGTCCCTGGTTCAAAGAGGGGAGGCGAAGGAAGGGAAAGATCACAGGAGTGAGACCAGCGGAGCACAAGGGGCCCTTCTCGACTCAACTTTAACAAATCTCCTGGTGTTGAAATGTTAAGAGGACGCCGCAGAGACCTGGCGCGCCTCGGCTTCGACAACCGGGCCGAGTTACCAGCGGCTGAACAGAGAGGCTGGCACTGGGAAGTGTTTGAGAAACTTACCTCGGGACATTGCCTCACCTGTAGCACAGAGCATACGGAGGCGTGACAGTTCTGTCAGCTTCACACTGGGCACTGGAAGGCACGGTTGCCTTTGGCACGCTAGAGCAGTATGCCCATCCCAACCCCAAGCTGAGAACAGAACGGCTTCCTCTCCCCCGCTCCCAGGCTGCAGAGCTGCGTGTAACGAGGCACTGACAGCGTCTTCCCCGGGGAGCGCTGCAGCCCCCGGGCACGTGCCTACCAGCCAGCACCGCTGTCTGCTGAGTTCCACTCCAGCGCTGTACCTGGGTGGGAACCGAAGGCTGCTGCGTCCGAGGGCATCGACCGCTCCTTCTGCTTGAAGATGTCCCGTGGGTTCATGGATCTCTGGGCGATCAGCGATGCCGCTTCCTGCGAGGAGGAAAGGGCACAGGCACACCCATGAAGCCATCCTTCCCTTGGCTTTGCAGTGCAGTGCTAGCAGGCGGTTTGCTTTTCGGAGAGTGGATCCCCCTCGTGTCCTGGATCACTGGGTGTTACCGACCCGCCTGCCCCAGCAGCCTTAGAACGGTTCTGGTCATTCCCAACAAGTCTCTGCTGAGTCTCACCAGCTCCACGCCCGAATGGGGCTGTCCTGGGTACTAGGGACGGTAGATTTCAAGTAACTACGTGACTAGCCATGCCCATCCCTCCGGGGTACGTCTGTACCTGAGACACTACGCACTGGAACAATTTCCCCAGGGCTGCGGTGGAGTCTCCACCACTGGGTGTTTTTCAATCGATGCTTTTCTAGCTCTGCCCTAGGAGTTCTTGTGGGGACGTTCTCCAGGCCTGTGCTACACAGGTCAGACTCGGTGACCACAGCGGTCCTGTCTGGCCATGGACCCTGGCAGAACGGTCACTGTGGTATCCTGCAACAGTGACAACCCTGTGACGGCACCGAGGCCCGCGGTGCCCTGCCAGTCCTCCTCAGCACGGCCGCCTGCCCGCGGGAAACAGGCAGGGGCGACGCACGGACAGGGCGGGTCTCACTTGTTCTGCTGAGGCCTCTCGTGGCGAGTGCCAGAGCAGCAGCAGGGGTCTCACTCATGACCGGGAACTAAATTTCACCCTCTCCCCCCCTTCATAAAAATACAGGAAACTGTGGGAAGAACAAGCCCCAGCCGCTGGGGCAAGCGACTGCAGCCTCCAGGACAGCAGGGGACATCTGCCCCTGCCTCCACAGGATACGCAGTATGGGGAGGGGGAGCAAAATCTCCCCAGCTCCAGGAGCGTCAGGGACAAGCTGCTGTGTCACCAAGAGAAGCAGGGCCGCGGGGTGGGGGTGGGGGGGCAGACAGGCGTCCGTGCCCCTCAGATGACCCACAGCAAGTCAGGGAAGAGGCCAGCCAGCCCTGAGGACACCCAAGGCCTGAGAAACTGACTCGCTGCCCCCAGGAGACAAGCTCCCCGCTGAAGGCCCAGGAGGGGAGGCAATACACGGGACTGCTGGGTCCCCAGCGCCTTTGAGGGGAGGGGAGCGAAAGGGGGGTTCCAGCGAGGGCCGGCTTGTGCCACGTGCATGGAGGAGTGGCAGGAAAAGGGGCCCCCGGCCCGGCTGGCAGGTCTCAGGGCTGCTCCTCTCACCTACCTGAGCTTTCTCCACAGACTCGCTCCTCCGCAGGCCCCTCCGCTGGGCAGCTTGATGCTCCTTTTCCTGCTCCTTCTGTGGCACAAGACAACTCTTTGCTCTCCCTGCCAGGCAAGCAGCCACAGGCCAGCTCCCCTCCCTGCCCCCCAAACCATGGCTTCCCCCGGCTCCAGGGGGCCAGGCACGAGGGGCGGCAGCGGAAGGAGGGTCGCCATGGAGCTAGGCAGCCCAACGTGCCAGGCTTGGAGGCGAGGGGCTGACGCTCTGACAAGGCCACTCTGTGCATCGCACATGTGAGCCCTTCCTGACCCCCTGCTCGTGCGCCACACGGGAAGCCTCACGCCCGTTTGCCCCGCCGCTGCCAATCGGCATCCCGCTATCCAGCTGCCGGATGTCCGGAGCCCCCAGACCTCCATGCTACTCCAGGAGCCCCGCCCCCGCCCCGGATTTCTGCACGAGGCCGAGTAAGAGGCAGGAGAGACGGCCCGCGAGTGTCCAGCCTCACCCATTGCTCCTTCTCCTTGTCCCTGTTCTCCACATCCTGCTGCTGCTGGTATTTCCTGCGTGTAAGTAAGAAGCTGGAGTTAAAGAGCGACCAGGCTGGCGGGGTCCCGGCTCTGCTGCTTCGCACTGCACAGGGCCCTGTGTCCGGCCGAGAGCCAGCTCCAGGAGGGGGAAGCATTTCCTGAGACTCTGGCTTAAGGCAGGGGGACCCGGACAGACCCCCTGACTCCCCACTCTGAGCCATGTGGGGCAGCAGCAAGGAGATGTGGCCTCTCTGGGTCCCCGTGTACCACCGGGGGCCCTCTTCCCTCCCCGCGTGCCCTTCAAGGGCTGGGCACACAGACTGGGGCTGAGCGCTGGAGCCAGGATATGGCCCCACTGGAAGGAAGAAGGGAAGGTGAGCGCCCACGTGGCTCGCTCCTCGTGGCAGGGAGATGAGCCACGGCTCTCCATGCCCCGTGGCCTTGGTGGCTGCGCTGGAGGCAGAGTTGCGATTTCAGGCTTCCTGTCCCCTCTCAGGAGGGCAAGGGGTGGGAAATGCTGGGAGCCCGTCCTACCCCTGCACTTATCACTGGCTGGCTCCCTGCCGGCTCGGCGCCCCTGGCCAATGGCTCTTTGTGGGAGCGGGGCTCCAGGCGCCGTGCAGACATCCCCAGCACCCATTCCGGTCTCACACCAAAAGCGCTGCCAAGCTGGACCCCAGCGAGCAGGGACAGGAGCCATCTCTCGGCTCAGCGTCCCACACTCTCAGCTCCTCGTCCGCTGGCACCTTCAGCTCCCGCCCCCTTGCCCTGGCTGTGCGGTGCCAAGACGCTGCAACGCCCCGGAGCTGTAGGGCTGGGCCCTCCGCGTGGGAGGAGGTCAGGCTGCAAATGGGAATGCAAGCGGTGGACGCGGGCTGCGGCGGGGGAGCTGCCTTTGCAGCCGGGTCGCGCCTCCTGGCATTTGGTTTTAGGTAGCAGCTACAGAGTGAGGTTTGCACACGGGCCAGGCAGCCACCAACGTGGAAACAGCCTGGACACGGCCGCCGCGGGGCCCGCGCCGTACACGTACCCCGGCCGCCGCGGGGCCCGCGCCGTACACGTACCCCGGCCGCCGCGGGGCCCGCGCCGTACACACACCCCGGCCGCCGCAGGGCCAGCGCCGTACACACACCCCGGCCGCCGCGGGGCCAGCGCCGTACACACACCCCGGTCGCCGCGGGGCCAGCGCCGTACACACACCCCGGTCGCCGCGGGGCCAGCGCCGTACACACACCCCGGTCGCCGCGGGGCCCGCGCCGTACACACACCCCGGTCGCCGCGGGGCCAGCGCCGTACACACACCCCGGCCGCCGCGGGGCCCGCGCCGTACACGTACCCCGGCCGGCCTCAGGGATACACGGAGGAGAGAGTCTCTCGTCTTTCTAAGGCTGGGCTGTGGCCACATCAATTGGTCCCTAGGCCGATGGTCCAAGCAAGTCCGAGTAGGAGAGGGCTGCCCGAGGGAGAGGCAGTTCCAAGGGGGAGGAGGCAAAGCTCTTTGCCCGGCGGGGGGACAGGGCACAGAGGGATGGGGCAGGGAGACCTGCAGCTGAAGCTTCTCAACAAGCAGAGCTGGAAGCTCCACCTGAGGCCCTTCCAGCGATTCCGGACAGGAGCCCCATTGGACAGAGCTCAGGAGGCTGGTCGAGCCGGGTCTGCAGGGTACGGCCGTAGTGCTGAGCTCCTGCAGACTAACAGGCTAGCGAGTGGGCAGTAGCACGAAGCCGGGCGGTGGCTGGAGCTGGGGTTGTGCACTCTACGTCTGCAGGAGGCTCGGAGGAGCGTGCTGTGGGCGGCTGTCCGTCCGTCCTGGGGGCGAGCAGCCTGGGTGTGTCTGGAAGGGACGGCTGCTTGAATGGCAGCTTCCAGCGATTGCACAGACAGGAAATCCACGAGGGACTGTGACAGCGTGCGCAGCCAGAGCCACGGGGCCCCCCACTGACCCGACGGGGAGACTGGCGCGGGGCAGGGGATGGTAGGAGACCCCAGGAATCTGGCTGGACAGGCAGGGTAGGGTCTAGGTAGGTCGTCACCCCAGAGTCTGCTGGCGGGGGCTGGCTCTGGGGCCAGCTACAGGAATAAAGCGGCTGGCAGGTCAGAGGGAAGGAGCCTGGCAAGAGGCAGGGAGCTGGCAGAGAGACTCACTTCTGAGCATCGATCTCGCTGGCTCGCTCCTTAAACCTTCGCTCCCTCCCGGCTGCCTCCTGCAGCTCCCGTTCCCGGCGCTCCCTGTCCAGCCGCTGCTGCTCCTCCCCTGCTCGCCTCTTCTCCTCCAGCCGGCGGTTCTCCTCGTCTTTCTGAGGGCGAGAGGGCACCACATCCGGTCACAGCCGCGCAACCCCCACCCTCTTCCCCACCGGAATCACCCACATTCCGGGAGACTGCAGCCTCCACCGCCCCTCGGACGCTTGGCCAGTGACTGTGCACCCTGGCTGCTCCAGCACCCCCTCCAGTTCCTGCGGCCTCCAAGAGCTCCCTGTGGAGCGCAGAACCCGAACCCAGCACCTGCCCTCCAAGCCCTGCTGGCTCATGTAAGCAACCAGGCCCATCCCCTTCCCGACGGGACCAGAGAGCAGAACTCCCGGACCGGGGGCTCAGGGCTGACTGGAGCCAGCTGTGATGCAAGGGACCTAGCGCCCGTACCCTGCCAGGCACCAGTGTGAACAGGCTGGCGTCAGCTCAGTCGGGTAGGCCCGTTACCCTGGCCATGGGTAAGTGGCCTGACAGTGCCCTACGCTCTGGGGAACCAGCACAGCCTGCCCAGGCGCCGGGTGGAGCGGTGAACGGGGCGGCAGGCCCACGGCAGTGATACCCGCCGGAGCACGAGGGGCAGGAAGGTGTCACTAGCAATATCCACGATGGTGCTCAGGCCCGATGACAGGGCAAAGCCCCATGGAGAGGAGCGTTCCCATCACTGCAGCTCTCCCTTTGACCCGTCAGCTCCATCCTTAGCTGGCGTCTGCCTTGGGCATTGAGGGACCCGGACACCGGGCCCATCGGCCTGCCAGAAACTGGGCTGGTCCCGTCTCTTACCACCATGTCCCTAAGGGAGGGTGCAGCTACGTCCGTCTAAGAGCTTATGCCAAGGCCGTGGCCCCAGGGCCGCATTAGTCCGATCCGTGCTGCTCGGAGCCTCCCTGGCTTTAGGCCCTATGCACGGAGGGCCCCTGCGGGAACTCCTGGGGGTTAGTTCTGGGACAAGAACCTCGTTCCCCTCCGATCGACTGGCCCCAACACAAGGGCGACCGAGTGTTACAAAGCCCCAGCAACTGGCCCTCCGCGGGGCGGCCACGCTAGCAAACACTCCCCCAACCGCCTCCCTTTGCTACTCGGGCTCCGCTCCGTTGCAGGGACGGCTGGGCTGGCGGCGGGCACAGGAGCCATGAGCACGGCGGCGTTGGGGGGGGCGGGGGGGGGGACAGGGGCAGCAGCTGCAGACACTGGAGGCCCCAGGGCGGGAGGCGGGTGAAGTTAACCATGGCGGGAAGCTTGCAAGACAGAGTCCGTGCCACAGACGCCCCCCACCAGGGATGGTCTTTGCCGAGGGAGGCGAACCTTTAACCTCACCACCCAGCTACCCAAGTCACTCGGCTACTGAGCGGGCCCCAGCCCCACAGCGCCTGAACCCAGGAGCCTCCGACGGCGCGACCTCATGCACATCCCCCACGTAACGCAGGGCGATGGGCAGCTAAGTGACTTCCCCAGGGACTCGCCGAGAGCCTGTGGCAGAGAGTGCAGGGAACTGAGCCATCCTTTCTCTGCCTGGCCACGACAGAAGTAGCCACGCTTGCCTGAAGGGTTGATCTACTGGAGGGCTCCTAGCTGGCGTATGCCCGGCGGGCAGGCAGATGTAGCTAGCCTGCTTCTAATCAGTGTGCAAACCCAGGTGGAGCAACTAATACACAAGAACCTTACCCCACCCCACGCCCTGCACATCTCCAGGCCGGGACCCAGACTGCCTGCAGCCCTGGTGGGTGGCCGCCTGCTAGCCACACACAGGACAGTGTAGCTACACAGCCTGCTACCCCTCTGTGCAGCATGGGAAGCGCTTCCGGCCCTTCCACTCGGGCTGTGTCTACACGGGGAGGGCTGGGCGATCAGCACGGTCGACAGGCAAAAGTCGCCAAAGTGAAAACCAGCCAAACCGTCTTTTCTGCCTCCTGTTGTCGACATTTCATGGCCCTGTGGCTCGCCCCCTGTCGACAGAGCAAAGCATCGTGGGGAAGCATCCCACAGTGCAGTGCGATGGGAAGGGACAGCTGATTCCCGCGCTTCTTGGGATTCCCTTGTAGCTCTGGAGGCTCTCCGTGCTGAGGAACGTCAAAGCAGCACAGCAGCCTCTCCACCCTCCCCTGGCAGCAGCTGTGCTGTGCTCCTAGCCAGGCAGAACAGGAGCATCCCAAGGATTTGCTCTGTTTCCCAGAAAGAGCAGCTCTCTCGGCTGTCTGACACTTCCTGAGGGGCGCAGGCCTGCAGGGCAGCAGAGATCGCAGAACACTGAGCAGAGTCAGCAGGGCAGGCATTACGGGATACTGGCGGAAGCCAGTTCTCTGGACAAAACAAACCGCAGAGTCCACACTGGCTCTTCGTTGACTGCAAGGGGAGGGGAAAAGACGAAAGTCTCTCGCGGAGCTGGAAGTTTTTTGTGGGCAGAACTGGGTGTTTTTTCTGACAAAAGTCGCACTTGCTGTTTTGTTGCCAAAAGGCAGTTTTGGGCGACAAAACATGCCAGTGTCGACAGGACTCGAGACTGAACCCAGAGGGTCCCTGTGGGGAACCCTACCTCCTCCAGCCCCCTCGTCAGTGGGGTCCCACAAGACTCCCTGCTCTCCCCCACCTACAGGAAGCCACTGGAAGGATGAGGCAACATGGGCTTGAGCGCCAGCAGGACAAGTACGACCCCCCGCTCCAGACGTCTCCATGTCAACAGGAACCGCCCCGCTGCCCTGCTCTCTCAGGGCCTAGCCCGTGTCCAGGGAGCAGCTGGCCAAAGATACTGGCAGGCAGGCGGGGAGTGCCTCTGTAACACTGCCTGCTACGGAGAACACCTGCCCTGGGCTGTTCGCTCAGGCCGTGACCTAGGGCTCCTTTCAGACTCCTCCAGCTATCACGCGTCCCATCAGCCCAGGGGCAAACCATCCCCACTTCCTGCTGCGGAGGTCTGGGAAACTGCCCTGTCCCCTCAGACGCAGCCCTGGCCACAGAGCGCTCCCATCCTGGCCCTGCTGCAGGCTTCGTAGTCACAGCCCGGGACGTAGATCCAGGGGTGGAGTCAAACGCCCTTTACGTACCACAGTGGCCTGACTGCTTACCCAAACTCGCCGCAGCAGCACCCACCCAGCACACTGGCTCCCTAGCCAGAGCCCCCTAGGGTCTGTCCCATTTTCCCAAGAGACACCTCCCACAACAGTTGCAGCCCACTTCGACCGGGAACCTGCCGACCACTATGGCAGAGACTCAAGAGGGCAGGAGCCAAGACTCCCCCTGGAGCTCGACCAGCCTACGGAACTCACTGCCACAAGAGAGATGACACCGCAAACCTCCGAGTATCCCGAGCTCAATGCAGCGCTTCAGCTTCGGGATGTTCGATATCGGTTCATTGAATAGTCGAGTAGCCTCGTGAATTCTCATCGGTTACACGACTGTTCTAGAGTCCCCGGAGGCGGGGCCGGCAGCCAGTGCGCTCCAGCCCCACTCCCGAGGAGCCCCCAACACTCTGTGCTGCTGCCTCTGTATCCGAGAGCGACAGGCAGGTGGATCAGAGGCTGCAGTGTGGGGTGCCAGGCGGGAGCTGGTCTGCAAGGGGAGCCAGTTTAAAAACCAATAAGGAGACAGCAGTGCAGGGTGGCAGCAGCCCCGTCTGGGGGGTGGGAGGGAAACGCGTGTAGTCTGCGGCATTAACCTATAAGCTTTTGCTAATCGGTTAATCGCCCACAGTTACATCCCCGCTTCAGCTTCCCTACATAAGTTCTTTGCGCGCACTCCGGAGAACTCACTGAGCTAGCGATTCACAAGGCTTGTTATTCTGGAAGTCTGAGCTGTTCTGAAGCCCAAGTAAGGATCTGGATGGGCACTGAGGGCCAGTGCCTCAGAGGTGGGCTGCCGAAATACGAAAACTTACAAATCTCGTTAATCTTCATCGGAAGCACAATTTCCCTCCCAGCCGCATGCTGGGTTCCTGCAGCACGTCAGGACTTCTCCTAACAAACCCAGCAGGACACACATTGGTGACGCCTGTTCCAGTCACTCCTATAGCAGCTGGAAACAGCCGCCCCCCAAAGCAGAACAAACCCTTCCACACCACAAATCCAATGTCCAGCGGTCGGCAAAGGGGAGGAAGAGGCAGGTGGTGACAGAAAACCGCAGGTTAAATCCAAAGAGCTGACCCAAGTCACGCCTCCCTCGCCAGTCCAACGCTCACTCGGGGACTCACCTCTGCTTTGGCCCAGAAGCTATCTTTGCCGACCCTCTTGATTTCAGACATGGCGTTTGTCTTCTGGTAGACAGAGCCCTGGAAGTGGCCAAGAGAAGCACGCAGCTGAGACAATATATAACCAGGATCTAGCCATCAGAAAATTGCAGCAGACTGTCAGCGCAGCCCATCGCCTCCCAAGTTCCCCTCCCAGGAGGCTGCACCTACAAGCGTTCCGTGGGGCTCCAGGGGGTCTCCAAATTCCCTCAGCACTGGAGGGGCCCTGGAAAGGGAAATCCAGGGGAATGTGGATGACTCCACGTGAGCCAGACCCTGAAACCGGGCCTAGAGAGACAGGAAGTTGCAATCTGAGCGCTGCATTTTAGAGCCAGATAAAACTGGCAGGGCGAAGGAGGGAAATTACCCGAAAGGAAAACAGACAGAGGGTAAATATCTGGATAGTGGAAGAATCAGTCCCCCGCCCACCACCGTGTGGCAGAAGCTAAGGAACTGAGAGCTCCTCACAGCGTCGGCAGAGGTCTCCATGAAGAAGAGGAAGGCAGAGAGGCACGTGCAGCTGAGAAAGTAGCACCAAGAAGCAGGGGATGCGGAAGATCAAGAGTGCCACTCAGTGGCCAGGCTGGGACAGCCAGCAACCGGACTCTGCCCCTTGTCTAGCGTTTCGATGAACCACGGCTACATTGTGCCGTGTCTGAACAGTTTGACGTGTGGAACCGAAAAGAACTGGCTCTTACATGAATTCGTGTGCGCACGGACACGCATGAACTCTAGCATCTGGGAGAGGGGCTTTAGACATTCGAATGCTGCTGCTTCCGAGTCAGTAGGGAAGACGGCCCTTTGGAACGCACTGAGGGGCCAGAGTGGCTTAGGCTCCGGGAGGGTCTCTCATCTCCTTCCTGCCAACCTGCCGTCTCTCCCAGCATTACAAATCTAACCCGCTCCCCCCCGGCAGTGAAGCGCAGGCTTAAGGAAGGGCTCGAGGACCCTGCACCCGTACACTGCTGCTCAGTGAACACAGACAAGACCTCACGCCCCTCCCCCAAACCCTCAGACACTCTGCAGACTTGGTGCGTCTCAGAGGCTGGTCTCTCCTCTCATCCCAGCATCCGCTCCGGAGACAGACTCTGAGATGCGGAGGGCGAGGCCATGAAGAGTACGGGTGGTGTCAGAAAACCCTCACGTGGCCCTCCCAGCACGGTCAGAGCCAAGCCCACTCCAGCAGCCCCATTTGCCACGCAACGGAGCCCCCCACAGCCCCGGGCAGCAAGTGTCACCCGGCACGTCCCAGGAACTCACCACGGGAGCCTGAGGGCCTGAATCCTGGAACCGGCTGCCGCCTTTGTGAAAGTTGTAGTTTGCGCCGGAAGCCTTGGCGACCTTCTCCATGATCGAGTCAGGCTCCACGTCCTCCTCCGCCCGGGCGTTTATCGTCACGTGAGCGCCCTGGGCAGACACACAGCGCACGCAGGAGACGGGTGACTGAGGGTGAAGGACGCTGCCATGGCATGACACGACAGGTGACGCGGGGGCAGGCCGGCATGACCCCGCCGCTGTGACACGGCAGGTGACGCGAGGGCAGGCCGGCACGACCCCGCCGCTGTGACACGGCAGGTGACGCGAGGGCAGGCCGGCACGACCCCGCCGCTGTGACACGGCAGGTGACGCGGGGGCAGGCCGGCAGGTGACGCGAGGGCAGGCCGGCACGACCCCGCCGCTGTGACACGGCAGGTGACGCGAGGACAGGCCGGCACGACCCCGCCGCTGTGACACGGCAGGTGACGCGGGGGCAGGCCGGCAGGTGACGCGGGGGCAGGCCGGCACGACCCCGCCGCTGTGACACGGCAGGTGACGCGAGGACAGGCCGGCACGACCCCGCCGCTGTGACACGGCAGGTGACGCGGGGGCAGGCCGGCACGACCCCGCCGCTGTGACACGGCAGGTGACGCGGGGGCAGGCCGGCACGACTCCGCCGCTGTGACACGGCAGGTGATGCGAGGGCAGGCCGGCACGACTCCGCCGCTGTGACACGGCAGGTGACGCGAGGGCAGGCCGGCACGACCCCGCCGCTGTGACACGGCAGGTGACGCGGGGGCAGGCCGGCACGACCCCGCCGCTGTGACACGGCAGGTGACGCGAGGGCAGGCCGGCACGACCCCGCCGCTGTGACACGGCAGGTGACGCGGGGGCAGGCCGGCACGACCCCGCCGCTGTGACACGGCAGGTGACGCGAGGGCAGGCCGGCACGACCCCGCCGCTGTGACACAGCAGGTGACGCGGGGGCAGGCCGGCACGACCCCGCCGCTGTGACACGGCAGGTGACGCGGGGGCAGGCCGGCATGACCCCGCCGCTGTGACACGGCAGGTGACGCGAGGGCAGGCCGGCATGACCCCGCTGCTGTGACACGGCAGGTGACGCGAGGGCAGGCCGGCACGACCCCGCCGCTGTGACACGGCAGGTGACGCGGGGGCAGGCCGGCACGACCCCGCCGCTGTGACACGGCAGGTGACGCGGGGGCAGGCCGGCATGACCCCGCCGCTGTGACACGGCAGGTGACGCGAGGGCAGGCCGGCATGACCCCGCCGCTGTGACACGGCAGGTGACGCGGGGGCAGGCCGGCATGACCCCGCTGCTGTGACACGGCAGGTGACGCGAGGGCAGGCCGGCACGACCCCGCCGCTGTGACACGGCAGGTGACGCGGGGGCAGGCCGGCATGACCCCGCCGCTGTGACACGGCAGGTGACGCGGGGGCAGGCCGGCATGACCCCGCCGCTGTGACACGGCAGGTGACGCGGGGGCAGGCCGGCATGACTCCGCCGCTGTGACACGGCAGGTGACGCGGGGGCAGGCCGGCATGACCCCGCCGCTGTGACACGGCAGGTGACGCGGGGGCAGGCCGGCATGACCCCGCCGCTGTGACACGGCAGGTGACGCGGGGGCAGGCCGGCATGACCCCGCCGCTGTGACACGGCAGGTGACACGAGGGCAGGCCGGCATGACCCCGCCGCTGTGACACGGCAGGTGACGCGGGGGCAGGCCGGCATGACCCCGCCGCTGTGACACGGCAGGTGACGCGGGGGCAGGCCGGCATGACCCCGCCGCTGTGACACGGCAGGTGACGCGGGGGCAGGCCGGCATGACCCCGCCGCTGTGACACGGCAGGTGACGCGGGGGCAGGCCGGCATGACCCCTCCGCTGTCCGTGCAGGGCAGACACTTCCTACGGCACGGGAGCCCCCCTCCCAGGCGGCGTTTGGCACGACCCCCGCGGCAGGGGAGGAAGGGACTGGCAAAGAACCACTGGGATCTGGTCCCAGCCGCGCCTTTTGGAATCGCGCCGTCACCCATCCTCCTCCCTCTGGGCTGACCTGAGTCCCGGGCCCCTTGAACTCTCTGGATTCGGCAAGGACAAAGGGAGCTCCGAGGTCAAGCCTCAGAGCGAGAGGGCGCAAGGGGCTGAAGGCAAGACCCGCCATGCCCCCCGCTCCGCAGCGGCCTGGGGCCTCTGGCTACTCCATGCCTCTTTCACACTGATGCTGTAATAGCTCCTACTGCACGACTGCTGCTGAAAGCTGGCTTGGTGAGCTACGGGCCCCCAAACTGCAGCCAAATACGAGGGAGAACTGTGACTAACAGGTGACTCCCCACAAAGCAACAGGGAAAGGATGCTTGTAGCTCTGCCTCCCTGGGCTGCCTCTTCCCCTTCCATCAGGCACTGCTTTTCATAGGGGAGCCCCCCCTAAAACATGTTTGTTCTCAAAGAGGCTCAGAAGAAGGGGTCTACCAAGCCCCCAAGGGATGGCCAACAGGTGCACTTCACAGGGGTTCAGGGGACTCAGCGGTGTGCCAACTGCATTTCCATGCACGCCCGGCTGCTGCTTTAGGAGATGCCTGGGCTCACCCAGGGCCTGCAATACCGGTTGTTCCTCTCTCAGGCCTGCCCTTTCCCAGCAGGAAGAACAGAGCTGCAGAGCTGGAACAACAGGGAGGGCTCAGGGACAGCCGACTGAAACATGCCTGTACCTTTAGGAAGTTCGCGATGGTGCTGACGTGGTTGGCGCAGGCTCCCTTTCGCACGTCGTTCACACCTTCGCCCGTCTGCAGAGAGAAACGGCCCTGAAACCCTCTGCGGCCCCCACATGGCTCCCTGGCACAGGACACCCTCTGGGCAGGGAAGCCACGGCGGGGGAGGAGAGGCTGCGTGCACAAGGCACAGCGAAGGGCAGGAACGTAAGATAAGCATCCACCTGGCAGACGCCTGCTTTCGTAACTCTGAGCTCCCGGTGCCTGGCTCCTGCTCCTCGGTGCTGGGCCTGTACACCTGGCTGCCAGCTTAGCTGACGCACCAGGGACTGACCCGAGAACCTCGCCAGCTGGCAGCAGGAGCAGCTACAGCTTGAGCAGAGCCAAGGTGCCCAACGTGGGGCTGCAAGAGGTTCACCTCTTCCCCACAGAGGCGGACCTGTAATGCACAGCACCCAGTGGGTGTACCTGCCCTAAGAGCCAGCACAGGGGCACTCTGCCTTCTGCTCCAAGCGCAGGTACGTGTCTCTGAGCGGCCTGCCCACGTCAGTCCGTAGCAACCCGGACATTTCAAAACCAAGACACTCCCTGGCGCACAGTTCTCCTCTGGTGGGCTGAGAGAACGACACGTGGCAGGTGTGTAGCTGGAGGACGCTCAGACAGCACAACGAGGAGCACATCACAATAACCAACTCAGAACCCAGCACCGCGCAGCACAGGCTCAGTCTGGAGTCTCAACTCCGAGTTCCCCCACTTGCAAGCATCTGACTCTGAAATACTTTCAAAATATTTGCAGCCTAAATAACCTTAATCTAAATAACCCAACACTATTTACTGCCACTGTAACGACTCCCATCATCCATGGAGCGCGCACCTCGAATGCTGTGTCCAGGTCTGGGCGCCCCATCTCAGAAGGACACAGGAACTGGACACAGATCAGTAAAGAGCAACAAAGCTGATCCAGGGGTTGGAACGGCTTCCATAAAGAGGGTATGTCTACACTACAAAGTTAATTCGAACTAACGGACGTTAGTTCGAATGAACTTTGATAGGCGCTACACATGCAAACCGCTAGTTCGAACTTAATTCGAACTAGCGGAGCGCTTAATTCGAACTAGGTAAACCTCATTCTACGAGGACTAACGCCTAGTTCGAATTAACTAGTTCGAATTAAGGGGTGTGTAGCCACTTAATTCGAACTAGTGGGAGGCTAGCCCTTCCCAGCTTTCCCTGGTGGCCACTCTAGGCACCACCAGGGAAACTCTTCTGCCCCCCTCCTGGCCCCGGAGCCCTTAAAGGGGCACGGGCTGGCTACGGTGCCCGTGCCAGGTGCAAGCCTGCCAGCACCCAGCCAGCAGACCCTGCACCTGGCACGGCTTGAGCCAGCCACCCGCTGCCACCCAGCCCTCCGCCTCTTCCCGGGACCAGGCTGGCGGCTCCCGGGAGCCTGCCCAGGTCCGCAAGAGGCGGGCACCCACCTGGTCTAGTGCGGACATCGTGGACCTCATCCACGACCTCCGCACTAGGCACAGGAAAGTGGCCGTCTAGGGCAGGAGAGCTGCCAGCCTGGCCACCCAGGAGCAGGTTGGCATGAAAATCAAGGTGGTCCACTGAGACCCCCGACCCTGAACCCTGAGCTTAGAATGGCTGTACTGGGTCAGACCAAAGGTCCATCTAGCCCAGTAGCCTGTCTGCCGACACACTAGGTACCCTGGAGGGGATGGACCGAGGACAATGACCAAGCCATTTGTCTCGTGCCATCCATCCCAGCCTTCCACAAACAGAGGCCAGGGACACCATTTCTACCCCCTGGCTAATAGCACTCCACGGACCCAACCTCCATGAATTGATCTAACTTCTCTTTAAATTCTTTTATAGTTCTAGCCTTCACAGCCTCCTGCAGCAAGGAGTTCCACAGGTTGACTACTTGCTTTGTGAAGAAAAACTTTCTGTTATTAGTTTGAAGCCTGCTACCCATTCATTTCATTTGGTGTCCTCTAGTCCTTCTATTATGGGAACTAATGAAGAACTTTTCTTTATGCACCCTCTCCACACCACTCATGCTTTTATAGACCTCTAACCTATCCCCCCTCAGTCTCCTCTTTTCTAAGCTGAAAAGTCCCAGTCTCTTTAGCCTCTCTTCATATGGGACCTGTTCCAAACCCCTGATCATTTTAGTTGCCCTCCCCTCTCCCACCCTCTCTCTTCCCCTCTCCCACCTCCTTTTCCCAGTCTCCCCGTGTTCTGTTCAATAAAGAGAGTTTCTATTTTTGAAAACACGTGTCCTTTATTTTGTACATCAGGAAAGGGGGGCTAGGGAGGGGTAAGTGGAAGGAGGTGAGGGAGGAATGGGGTACGAGCTCCCGATGGGGAGGACTGGGCTGGCTCTGCGGGCTCCTCGGGGTGGAAGCTCTCCTGCAGCCCCCCGACTGACCCCCCCTGGATGGCAGCCTGCGGCAAGTGCAGCCAGGCTGATGGCCGAGTGCTGTGATGTGCCCAGTGTAGGCACTCAGGGCACTCCAAGCCAGGACTGCTTTGCAAGCGGGGAACCCCTGAGAACTGTCTGTCCGGGGTGGGAGTCGGGTCCCTTTAAGCACAGCCCTCGGCTAGCCTGAGACAGCAGCTCCATGCTCTAAGTCCTCATCTGATGCCCTGCCGGCACTGCTTCCGGCCAGCCTTAACCTCGGTTCAGGGTCCACTCAGTGTGGACATGCTAGTTCGAATTAGCAAAACGCTAATTCAAACTAGTTTTTAAGTCTGGATGTGCTAATTCGAATTAGCTTAGTTCGAATTAACTAATTCGAACTAAGTTAGTTCGAATTAGCGCTGTAGTGTAGACATACCCAGAGAAAGTAAAACTATGACAATCAGAGGAGACTAGGGCGGGCAGAGACCTCAGGAGTCACTGAGTCCAGCACCCTGGCCAAAGCAGGACCAAACCCAATGAAATCAGCCCAGCCAGGGCTGTGTCAAGCCAGGACTTAAACACCTCTAGGAATGGAGATTCCACCCCCTCCCTAGGGAACCTGGCCCAGAGCTTCCCCACCCTCCTAGGGAAAGAGTTTTTCCTAATATACCACCTAGACCTCCCCCACTGCAACTTGAAACCATTGCTCCTTGTTCTGCCATGAGAACAGCCTCTCCCCAGCCTCTTTGGAACCCTCGTCAGGGAGCTGAAAGCTGCTATCGAATCCCCACTAAATAAGTCCAGTTCCCTCAGGTTCTCCTCAGAACTCATGTGTCCCAGCCACCTAATTATTTGTATCGCGCTCCACTGGACTCTCCTACGTGTGCACGTCCTTTCAGAAGTGGGGGCCCAGAACTGGACACAACACTCCAGCTTGGCCTCCCCAGAGCCGAAGAAAGGGGAATAATCACTTCCCTGGATCCGCTGGCCATGCTCCTTCCAGTGCAGCCGGATATGCTGTCAGCCCGCTTGGCTACCAGGGCACCCTGTTGACTTCCACTGAGCACGGACTCATCTCCAGCTTCCCATCTATTGCAATCCCCAGGTCATTTTTTGCAGAACTGCTGCTTAGCCAGTCCCAGCCTGTAGCGATGCCTGGGATTCTTCTGTCCCAAGGGCAGGACGCTGCACTTGTCCGTGTCGAACCTCATCAGATTTCTTTTGGCCCAACCCTCCAATGTGTCTAGGCCACTCTGGACCCTCTGCCTACCCTCCAGCGTCTCTACCTCTCCCGGCACCGCACAGTCATCTGCGAACTTGCTGAGGGTGCAATCCTCCCCCTCGGCCAGATCATTAGCAAAGATGTTGAACAAACCCAGCCCCAGGACCAAACCCAGGGCTCCCCGCTTGACGCTGGCTGCCAACTGGACATCAAATTGTTGACTGCTGCCCGTTGAGCCGGACAATCCAGCCAGCCTTCTAGCCACCTTTCACCCAAGCCAAACTTGGCTGACACGCTGGCCAGGCGACTGGGGAGAGGGCATCAAAAGCTTTGCGAAGGTCGAGGCTCACATCCACCACTTTCCCTAGCTCACAGAGCCGCTCTCTCATCACACAAGGCAGTGAGGTCGGTCAGACACGACTTGTCCTATTAGGGCTGTTCAGCTCAACAAGAGATAACTGGGGGGGGGGAGGGGGGGATGATAAGAAGTCTATAAGATCATGGCTGGCATGGGAAAAAAGGAACAGTGAAGTGTTATTTACCCTTTGCCACAGTTCAAAATCAGGGGTCACCCGCAGGCCCATCAATGGGGGGGGGGGACAAAGGGGGCAACTGCCCCAACGATTCAGCGGGGTCAGGGCTTCAGCTGCCACAGTGGCAGCAGTGCAGCTGGAGCCCTGGGTCCTTTAAATTGTTGCTGGAGCGCTAAGGGCTGGGGAGGGGCTGTAACATGTTCCGGGCAGCGCTGAGGGCAGCCTCCCTTGGGCCCCGCCTTTTCTTCCCTCGGCCCCGCCCCTTCTGGGAGTATAACAGGCAGCAAGATTCATACGAACACAAGAAAGCGGTTTTCCACATGACACATGATTAATCTGTGGAACTCACTGCTGTGGAATAATGCGACAGCCAAAGCCAAACAAGACCCAGAGAAAGCACCTGGAGGATAGGTCCATCGATGGCTGCTAGCCGTTATGGTCAGGTATGCTCTGGACAGCCCTAAACCTCTGACTGCCAGAAATTGGGAGGGGAAGACGGGGGTGGATCACGCCAACAGCTCTAGTCTCTAAACTCCCCCTGAACTCTGCTGCCGGCCACTGGTGGAGCCAACAGTGGGCTACATGGAGCACCGGTCTGACTCAGTTTTAAGGGTCTTAAGACAGCTCCCCAGAAGGCCTAGGAAAGTCTCCCCATCTTCTTCATTTGACTCCTCAGCAGGAGCATGTGTCTCATAGTGGCCCGAGGCATTCTGGGCATTAGCTCCCTAGATGCTGGCATCTCTGGCTCCCGGGTGTCTCCTTTCCCATCTGGCAGAGACTCAAACGGGCCCTAACGCGCCACAGAACAGCGGAAGCAGCCCGTCTCTACTTACCCAGTTAATGAGGACAAACTTGGGCAGGCCGGAGTTGGGATCCTTCACCCGGCAGAAAGCATACATCACCTTCCCGCTGCTGAGCTCCTCCACCAGCTCCTCCAGGCCGCCATCTGCACAGTGAATTCCACAGGGGGAGGAAGGGAGAGAGGTGAGCGGATCGACCCCACCTTCGCAGTCCCGAGAAGAGGCAAAATAACCCGGCAGCACGAGTCGGGAAAGAACCCAACGGAGGAGAAAATAAAACTGCACGGTCAGCCGCCTTCCTTCCCGGTGCTGCGTCCACGAGCACAGGGCCTGTGGGGTTCATCTGCCTCTGCGGCTTCTTCCAACCTCCCAGCACAGCGACAGCACAAACAACAAAGCCGTCTCTCCCCGGCGCCAGCCAGGCCCCCGAACAGAACCACACAATAAATACAACCCAACCTCAGCAATGCTGACACCAGGGCCACAGGAACGCCGGAGAGCAGCCAGCTTCCAGCGTCCACAGGCCCCTCCAGAGGCCTTGCCAAGCAGGCGCCTCTTGCAGCGCGCCCTGACCGTCGTCAGAGTCCGCGGAGCTCTCCCAGACCAAGTGGGGAGAGCCGGTCTGGAGCACGGAGCCCGCGGAGAATAACTTGCCAGCCACCCCTCTTAGAATACTGAAAGGGATCCAGGTTTTTGCGCATCCCTGCTGACCACAGCCGCAGTGCGGCCTGGGAGAGGGGAGATCCCCCAGGGAGGCCGTGCCCAGGCCGTTTAGGACTCTCGCGGTCATCACCAGCACCTTGAGCCAAAAGCAGTGGGCAGCCAGCGCTGACCCAGGGCACTGCTGTCACCTGTTCCCAGCGAAACGCCCCCTGGATAACCATGGCACCCTCTTCGGACTCTGCATGCTCTAAGGCGCAGCCCCGTGCCGAGCGCAGACTTGGTCTGAGATGACGAAAGGAACGGTCCAGCCTCCTAGCCAGGCACAGACGGGGAGGAGCGGAGCGGCAAATCGAACAGCAGCAAGTCCCCCTGCGCCACCAGCACCAGTGAATGACAGAAGTACTCCTCCAGTCACACGGGCGGATATTACTTCCGCCATCCCCTCCAGCTGCTTCCCCAGCCCGCCGTCCTCACCCCAGGCTTGTCTGGATTCAACCAGCGCCCAGGCTCCACTAGAAACCAGGGCAAGACTTCCGGTCTCTCCAGGACAGAGCACCGGCTGGTGGGAATCTGCCCTCGGCACACACGGAACAAGCACAGCCCCCGACGAAAGCCCTCTCTGTGCAAGTGTATAGTCCCTGCACCTAGACTCAGCCCTCGGTGGCTCTCTCCTGCCGCTTGGCCACGAGCAGGCGGAACAAACGCAGCTCCTGGTGGGATCCCTCCGTCTAAACCAGTGGGCACCAAGCAGTCGATCGGGATCTACTGGTGGATCTTGGAGCCTCTGACAGGGGATCCCAACTGGTTTGGCCAGGAGGTTATCAAGCGCTGACACTACGGTTGCCCCTGCCCCCACTGCCCTTGCCCTCTGCCTTGCAGCTGCCCCCCTGGGAGCCTCCTGCTTGCTGTGCAGGGAAGCGGGAGGGGGTCGCTGAAGTCAGAGTGTTCCTCCTCTCCCCACTCCTGTATCCCATCTCCCCCCCCCCCCCACACACCCCTTCACTCGCCTCTCCCGACCCAACACGGGGGGGGGGGTTGTGGCTGTTACTTCTTTACTGCTTGCAAAGTGGGTTAGTTTGGGTTTTGACTGGTCCGTGTATTTCATCATTTTCATTTCTCTCTTATGCTTAAATGTATTTCTTTGAGCAGTGAGTTCTCCACTGCCGAACCTGGCGTGGCTGGAGTCTGCATCTCTCTGGTAAAGGCTGCTCCTGGGAGTGGCTGGCATGTCCCTGCAGCCCGAGAGAGGCAGAGCAGGGGGTCTCCACATGCTGTCCTGGCCTGCAGACCCCGCTCCTGCGGCTCCCATTGATCGGTAATGGGGAACCGAGGCCTGCAGAAGCTGTGGGCTCTGTGCCTATACGTGGAGGGCAGCACATGGCCCGTGGTGCCATTGCTGGACATGCCAGCTGCTTTGAGGAACGGTGCAGGGCCAGTCCTGCCTTCACCCTGCTGCTCCACCACCTGGACGCCGTCACCGTTAAACGGTGCCCAGCCAGAGCCTGCTTCCTGAACCTCCTCCTGCCCCACACGGGAGTCCCCCTGCACCTAAACTTCCCAGAGCTGGCACCCTGAAATCCCTCCTGGACCCCAATCCTCCACCCTGGGCTAAGGCCAGACCCCTCCCACACACCTAACCCCTTGGCCCAAGACCAGAGCCTGCACCCCAGCCCCCTACCCCAGCCTGGTGAAAGTGAGTGAGGATGGGAGAGGAAGGGGGAGGGAGGCCTCAGAGAAGGGGCGGGAAGGAAGTGGGACAAGGGGATTTGGGTTTGAGGTAGATCTTACATTGTACTTAATGGGATCCTGTGGTTAAAAAGGTTGGAGATGGCTGATCTAAACCCACAAGCCCAGGCAGGTGTATGGATCATACAGGAGAGGCAGGGCCTCTTCAGAGGTGGGATGCAAGATCCCGTTTAGTTAGTTAACCGGTTAAACTTAACGCTTCACCAGTTAACGAATCAAGGAACAGCAGGGAGCTGCATGTGGTAAGCGACTCTGGCCCAGAGCACCTCCTCCTGCATCCCAACCGCCTGCCCCAGGTCAGATGAACCCCATCCTGCACCCAAAGTGGCCCCAGGCCCCTCACCCCTGCCTGCCCTCCAATTCCCTTCCTCAGCTTGGAGCCCTCTCCTGCACTAAACTCCTTCCCAGACCCCACACCCCTCACCCATTTCTGCACCAGCCCAAACTCCCTCCCAGACCCCGCCCCCTCCATTAATATAGTAGAAATGTGTGGCCTGACACAACTTACCAAACTTCGTGGCGTGCCCCCCCCCCCCTTGCAAAAATGATTCTCCACCCTGGTCTAAAATAAAAAGTAAGTCAAATGAAACCACTCTCACCGTAAACAGACATAACAGACAGCAGAGAACCCCATATCCGAGGGAGGGAGGGAGAGAGGCTAAGAAACAAACATTGGTCCCCTCTTCGGACGTGGCTTATGAAGGGGCTCCCGCTTACCCTGAAGCGAGACCAGCTTGGCAAAGTCTCCAGCTGCATGTTCCTTCCTCTTGTCCCATTTCAGCAGCAAGCTCAAAAGAAGAGACCAGGCGCACACAAACAGGAAAGCCAGCTTCCCCCGAGCTCCCTGGCCGGGCGCCTGGTCAGCACAGCCGGTTTCTCAGGCACCAGCAACACCCCCAGCAGACCGATGAATGGGTGTAACAGGGCACATGCCAGTATGCAGCTAAATCAGCTGCAAGTGTAGGTGGTTCACATCCTCCTGCAGACTTTCACCATGACTGTGGCTCTTCGGTTGTAGGTTGCACACGAATAATTTGCTTGGGCTGAGTCTGTGCTATGGTCTAGTTTGAGAGACGGGCTGGATTAGCCGAAGACTCTCAGAAGGCAGTTTACACCCAAGGAGGGGGACATTAACGTGGGCTTTCTGGGGCGTTGCATGCTTCATTAACAGTGCAGGCTGAAGGTGCCTGGCACCGGCCTCAAGACAGCTACTGGCCTACACCTCAGCAAAACACCCAGCACACGCTGGAGGCCAGCAAAATGCCTGAGCTGCAACAGAGCAGGGCACCCTCCTATGCACAGGGACTCTCCCTTGTTCCCTGCTCACCGGCTTATGTGGACCACCTGTCGGGCAGACTTAGCTGCACGTGCGCAACCAGGCTGCTCTTCAACTTCCCTTTTCATTACATCAGCAGAGATACGAGTGAGAAACAGCCACGTTTGCGCAGCACACACTTTTCAAACCTCGTTTTCACAGGCTACGCAAAGGCCTTCCCTGCCATATTTCAGCTTCGGTTTCCCCGCCCCCGGGAGGCACCTGAAAAATCTCATCCAGCCTTCCCATTGAGGGAGAGCGTAGCCCCCTCTCGCCCAGAGCTGATTCTCAAACTTTAAAAGGAAAAAGAAAATTCACCTCTAGCTTAGTGGCCAAGCCTTGCCTCTCTCAGCCTGGAAGCTGAAAGCAACAGGAGTGTGAAAAGAGACTGCAATAAAATGTGCGACATTGCACCACTAACCATCATGCCACTCCTGCTGTAATGCACTGCTAAAAGCTACCACGAGTACAACCTTTACACCGGGGTGTTAATCAAGTGTTCACATGTCAGAAAAATTTCACCATCAGAGAGCCTTCCTGAAGCATTGCCCAAGCACTTTCATAGCACACAGCATTCACCAGGCATTGGTAGCAATTCCGGAGTGAAGGCTGCATTTAGATTGCCACTCAAAGCAGGACTGATCCCGATTTTCCTCACAATTAAGTAGTTCTACTCAGTCTCTAAATTCGGCCTAGTCATTTCAGATGACAAATGAATCTTCCATGTGATGTTCTCAGAAAAATATTCACCAGCTTTCGTAGAAGTAAAGTTTAGAAATTCCCTGTGACGCGACACCCCGTCTTTTTAATGGAAATATGTTTTGAATATGCATACCTTGAATATGCTTTATGTAAATGGCCAATGAGAGCTGACAGATTGTGCTGGGGGCGGGGGAACAGGACAGAGAACCACACGGATCAGCCTGGGGTTGCTGGCAGGCAGGGAGCCTGCTTTAGGGTCCTGCTGAGCTGCTGGCTGGGAGCTGCTTAGGTAAGCTCCTCCTGGCCAGAGCCTGCCTCTGACACCCCACCCCCTTGTGCACCCCAACTCCCTCCCAGACACTGCACCCCCCTTGTATAACTCTCCCCAAGCCAGAAACCTCTCCTACATCCATATCCCCTCCAGGACCCAGCATCCCAATCTCCTGCCTGAGGTCACAACCCCCTCCTTCACTCAACTCCCTCTCAGACCCCCACGCCCCTGGGCCCTATCCCAAGCTCCCTTCTGCACCCAACCTCCATCCTAGACCCCACACCCCCCATAGAAAAACATGGCCCTTGTCCACTTACCAAATCTTGGAGTGGCCCCCTAAGACTGCCCACCCTAACTTACATTCTACTTTTCATACTTAATAAAAACACTTTGGTTTGTTATCAAACTCAGTGTAAAGAACTGTTACGGGAGGGGAGGCCCAGCAGGACAGGGTGGTGGGGCGCCCCAAAGGGCGGGTAGGCAGGCTCAGTGGTATGATGAGCATGCTGGGTGACAGTCCCAAGGGAACCCCTGTGATCCAACCCAGCACATTCTCCTTTTGCAGCTGTCTTGGCATTCTCAATTGGACGGGGAGGTTTCTCGACACACAACCACCAAACTTTGCACTCACCCTGACCATGTCTCAGACACAGAACAGGGCTCAATGTCTGAAATCAAATGCAACGAGTTGCACCAAGGCCGGATTAAGACTTTTAGAGGCCCTAAGCACTGAAAAGATTATGGTGCCCCCCCATATGTAATTCAAAATAAAACCAATGCTATGCTGAAAAATCAAATTGTATTTTTCGAAATGACACAAAACTGACATGTCTTCTGAAATTAAAATAGCTTCTTTCTAGATTTTCTGATTGCAAAATTCTGGATACGTTCATCGAAGCTGACTTGACGAAGCACGTCCGCTTCCATACACAATAGGGAAAGTGAATCAAGTCTGTCCTGACACATTGTTGTTCTCTGAGGGTGTGTCTAAACTACATGGTTCCATCGATGGAGCCATGTAGATTAGGCTGATCGGCAAAGGGAAATGAAGCCGCGATTTAAATAATCGCCGCTTCATTTAAATTTAAATGGCTGCCGCGCTGAGCCGACAAACAGCTGATCAGCTGTTTGTCGGCTCAGCATGCTAGTCTGGACGTTCCCGCGCCGACCTGAAAGCCCTTTATCAACCTCCCCATTATGCCTCATAGAATGAGGTTTACTGGGGAGGTCAATAAAGGGCTTTCATGTCGGCGCGGGAGTGTTCAGACTAGCGCACTGAGCCGACAAACAGCTAATCAGCTGTTTGTCAGCTCAGCGCGGCAACCATTTAAATTTAAATGAAGCTGCGATTATTTAAATCGCGGTTTCATTTCCCTTTGCCAAACAAACAAATCTTCGTGGCTCCGTCGACGGAGCCATGTAGTTTAGACACACCCTGAGGGTTTTATATTCTTTTCAGCTGAGAAAAAGGGCGTTCTGCGGAGTTCTGACTTTTCCCACGATGACAACTTTGATGCTTTTTTTGAAATATCAAATTTTTTCCAAAAAAATCTCTTTTTTTTTGGTGCCCCTGCTTGGCTGGTGCCCTAAGCACGTGCTTAGTCTTCTTATTGGATAATCCAGCCCGGGTTGCACCCACCTCAAGTTCTGGTGGCCAGGAAAGGCCAAAGAGCCACTCAGCTTTGTCTGGTTCGTTTTCAAAGCAACCGAGGCCAAGCTGCCTCTGGAGGAGAGCTCCAGTCTTGCGCCTGACCTCAGCCTTCCTCTTTTCCCACAACCTCAGCCCTGTTGGTAACACCGTGCTACAGGAAGCACCCTGGGACCAATGACAATGACAATGAGGGGGTTGCCTGGGCTCAAAAGGCAGCTAGCGGCCGAGACATGCGAGGAGCCAAGCACGAAGGCTGGCCGTGGGGCAGGGATGGAGAGCTGGCCTGAGAAGTGACCCGCCGGAGTCTTCGGTCCGGAGGCCCTGCTCCCTGGGCCCCATTCCAAACAGAACGTTGGGATGTCCTTCTCCTTACACACGTTTTCCCGCATGGAAATGAAGACAATTATCCTTTACACGCGTTTTCCCGCATGGAAATGAAGACAATTATCCTTCTATCTGGACAGGAATGTAATGGGACGGGGGAGACGCCTAAAATTAGGACACATGAAAATCACACTGGGAAAAGTGGGGTCCAGGAGCACGCTGGAAACTCAGTCTGCTCCCAGCTTCCTTGGCTCCTTCCCCGCCCCAAGCAGTTAAATCTCTGGAGGAGGCTCCCGGGCCGACTGCTCAGCCGTGGGAGGGAGAAGCTGAGTGAAGACCTTGTAGCTCCTCTACTGAGGCCCCACCAGCGCCATGGAACCCCCTCTGCCTGCCCCTCTTGCTGTCCCTGTCAAGGCCGGGACAAAGGGAGCGAGAGTTCACGGAGTCGACAGTTAAGCAGTTTCTGCCTCAGACAAACCTGCTGTTCTCCAGCGGGGAGGCTTAGTTTGGTCGACAGGAAGAGGCTTGTTCGACTGGACTCCCACTACAGTGTCCTATGGCCTCAGGGCGGGAATGCATGGACCGTGTCAATGTTTAAAATCTGGCCATTTTATGGGAGGGAGCAGAGCTGCAGGGGGTATGTGCGTGTGAGAAAACAGAAGAGGATCACAGATGTGTGGAGGGCATAGGAGACATTCAGGCCCCAGTGCGCAGAGGATATGTTGATAGTGATCCGTGTGAGTAACTACCCACAGCCATCTACACGTTTATTACATACCTGTCAAATTGCTGAAACAAAAACACTCTTTAATCTAGAGCCAAGGTTCCTAGCTACATGAACTTTAAAAAGCAAGGAAAATAAGCAACTCTGTCATTCAACATGCTATCTGTGCTCCACTCACTGTCAACTTCAAATGCTACTCTTCGACCACCCACGGCCCTTGTATCTCTACTCGCCTCCTCAGCAGCCGCATATAGCCTTCCCTCTAACCAGACACACTACATCAAGGCAGATTTTAGTTCTGCAAATTTCTACATAAAACTATCACGCCTGGAACCCTGCAGCTGTTTCTGGTATCACCTCTTCCTAGGTTTCTTGAACAAGACCAAAAAACTATCATTCAGTCACCTTGTACAGCGCAACACCATTTTGCATCCAATTCGAACCCACACACAGATCTATGATCAATTTCTTAAGGTCACATTGACTCTGGTAGTCTGAATGCCAGCCATGTTGGCTGCTTATGAGTGTGGGTTAGCTGCTGCACGTGGTGATATGGGGGACGTGAAAGGAAAGTATGAGGCTGGGAAAGGAAACTGATGAATCAAGCATCGACAAGATGATGCAAACACTTATTTCCTTGCTTTTAAGATGTGTTGGTGGGACGGCTGTTAAGCACCCTGGTGCAGCTGTAAATTAGTATATTTTTGTGTGAAAACAAGCCAGATATAAAGGGTCACATGTAATGGGGAAAACCAGCAACAGAAAATACTCTATATGATCGGTAAATCAGACCGATCGTCACAAGTCATCCTGTGCTACCTGTCTGTTGTACTAACCCTAGTCCTGTTATATTTAAAATACAACAGCAGTGAACTGAACTGTGATGAGTTAAAAAGAGGAATGGTCTCTCTCAAGTTTCTTTAAAAAACAAAACAAAACAGAAAAACCCACAAAAGGGGAAGGAAAAGAAAACGAGACAAGGCTGTTTTAAGAGCCATCAAAACTTGGCTTCATGTTATCAGTGACAGCACAGTCCCCGCCCAATTGCCACACTTTCTGCTTTTATCCTGCACTAGAAAAGCATCCCCCTGGCACTGTTATTGGACCACTGAAAAACTGAAGGTGCATTTCCACTTTACGTCCCATAGTGCGTGTCCTGGGGTCTAATTCAGGGCTCTTCACATCTTCCACGAGACCAAGCAAGCAGCAATGGGCTGAGACTGCAGGCCCAGAAAGAGATGCCCTTTGGTAAGCAGCTGGGGTAAAGTTGGGGCAGAACCTCCCTCCCGGAGCTATTCCAAATCAACAACCAGCACTGGGTAATGCACGTGAACAGGCATCACGACCCTGCCACGCTAAACAATGCCACCTTGTATGCACACACTCAGCAACAAGCACCCATCCGGACCCCCGACAGACACAGCTGCCCCGCGTGCCGGGATGGCCTTCTCTGAAGACACTCACCGCCAGTGCCAGCGACGCGCAGGTCATTACTGTTGCCTTCGTAGGTAAACAAAGCCCTGAAATACAGCATGGGGGGACATTTTAGCAACCGATGCACCATTAATCCTCCCCAGGCCAGCCTCCCGCTGCACCCCCTGCCACCTCCCGGAAGCGGATGCTAAGCCCCCTCCTTGCCATTCTGCTTCGTAAGCTACCCCCCGCTATGCAGCCCCATCTCCTGTCACCCCCCCTTCCCCACTTGTCTCCTGCCCCAACCCAGCTGCTGGCCCACGCCCACACAGCCCTCTCCTCCTACTGACCCCTCAGGCCCGCTCCATGCCCAGCGCCCTCTAAGCTAATGCAAAACACACGCGTCTCCCCCACCCCAAGGCCCCACAGCCAGTGCCAAGCCCCGCCCCACCCGGTAACCCCCCTGCATCTCCATCTCCTTCAGTCCTGCCTTGGCCCCCCACCCAGCACCCTGCTGCAGAAGCAAGAGGAAGCAAACCCTTCTGGGCTGGGGGGAGGGTGCAGGGGGGCCCTGGGGCAGAGAGCAGTGGGGTAGAGCCAGACCTCCTGGGGCAGGGCCAGTCCCCAGCAGGTGGTGGGTGGGGGCGCTAAGGGGGACCCCGTGGGGAGCTGCTGAGGGCGGGGCCGGTTGCTGGGGGGAATGAAGCAGAGAGGTGGTAGGTAAAGGGGAGATGGGGGCAGGGAGGGAGCCCGGTGGAATAAGGGGGGGCGGGGCCCGGCGGGGGACTCAGGGGGGCCCGGGTGGGGGAAGGGAGGTTGGGGGCGGGGCCCGGCGGGGGGGGAGGCCAGGGGAATAAGGGGGGCGGGGCCCGGCGGGGGACTCAGGGGGGCCCGGGTGGGGGAAGGGAGGTTGGGGGCGGGGCCCGGCGGGGGGGGGAGGCCAGGGGAATAAGGGGGGCGGGGCCCGGCGGGGGACTCAGGGGGGCCCGGGTGGGGGAAGGGAGGTTGGGGGCGGGGCCCGGCGGGGGGGGAGGCCAGGGGAATAAGGGGGGCGGGGCCCGGCGGGGGACTCAGAGAGGGCGGGTGGGGGCGGGGCCCGGCGGGGGGAATAAGAGGGGCGGGGGGCTCAGGGGCCCCGGGGGGCGGGGCCCGGGGGGGGCAGGGGAATAAGGGGGGCGGGGGGCTCAGGGGCCCCGGGGGGCGGGGCCCGGCGGGGGGGTCCCGGGGGGCGGGGCCGGCCCCTCACCAGTCGGTCGGGCTCCCCGCGGCCACCACCCGGCCGTAGGCCTCCTGCAGCGCCGGCCCGTTCCTGCTCAGGTTCAGCGCCATGGAGCCGCCGCCGCCTTCCGGCTCCGCCCGCCCGGCCGCGCGGGGAGGGGCGAGGGGCGGGAACTCCCCCTTCCCCGCCCCCCGCAGCCCCCCCGCCCCACGGCCCCCCCAAACCTTGCCCCACAGCCCCCCGCAGGGCCCTATCCCCGCCCCACGGCCCCCCCGGCCCAGGCACCCCACAGCCCCCCCCGAATCCCACCCCAAAGCCCCCCCACAGGACCCCCATCTCCGCCCCTCAGCCCCCCCCACCCAGGCACCTCACACACCCCCAAACCCCACCTCACAGCCCACATCTTTCTATGTCCTCCACAGCATCCCCCACAGACACCCCAGCCCCAGCCCGTACAGCCCCTGCAACGCCCCCATAGACACCCCTGTGTCTCCCAATAGTATCCGCAGACTCCCCCCGCATGACTCCCAACACCCCACAGTATCCCCCACGGCACCCCATAACCACCCCCATAGACACCCTCCATACACCGTCTGTAGCCCCCCACAGCGTTTGCTACAACACCACAGACAGCCCCAACTCGCTTGCCCCCACACCACTGCCCTCCCACAGACACCCCCCAAAACACCCCTATACCTCCAACACCCCCTGCCCTCCCACAGACACCCCCTACAACACCCCTATACCACCAACACCCCTTGCCCTCCCACAGACACCCCCCAAAACACCCCTATACCACCAACACCCCTTGCCCTCCCACAGACACCCCCCAAAACACCCCTATACCACCAACACCCCTTGCCCTCCCACAGACACCCCCCAAAACACCCCTATACCTCCAACACCCCCTGCCCTCCCACAGACACCCCCTACAACACCCCCACGCCACAGATACCCCCTATTCTCCTACAGACACCCCTACAACACCCCCACAGAGAGCCCCTGACACTCCTATAACATCCCTTGCAGACACCACTCAACACTCCCTATAGCCCAAGCCAGTCAAAGCTGCTCCTGGAAGCAGGCAGTTTGCTCCCTCCAGGGCAGTACCGCACCCTCTGAACAGTGGGTCTGGCTGCTTTGCACTCCTGTCCGTGCAAGGCCAGGTGTGTGTGACAGCGTGTTGGGGGTCCCCCGTCTCCTGCACCCCGAAATGGCACAAACAGACTGCACCAGCCAGTGGAATTAAGGGTGGTTTATTGCTCCTCCAGGATACAGCACAGCACAGATGTAATCTGGTTACAGGAACTGGGGGCTAAGAGGCCTCAGTGCTCCCCTTGAGATGGGGGAATCCCAGCCCCCTCCCCAGTTCCTTCTCCCCTGCTTTCCAGCCAGGCACTAACTCCCTTCTTCCAGCCCTGCCCCCCAGCCAGGGCAGCATCCATCTTCCTTTGTTCCTCTCCATGGGGGGTGGCTGGCCATACTCGTTTGCATAGTGACTCATCCTGTTTTGCTGGGTCGTGGTACCCACGGCAGCCAGTGGGGGTTACCCCAGAGCCAGCAGCATAGAAACCAGCCAGGTACCCCCACTACGTCACAGTGTGCTCCCTGGAACTGGCCCCCCCTTCCTGGGAGGGGGAAAGGCGTGTGCAAAAAACTTCCTTGGGAATGAGGAGAAAATGAAGTGACCGCTGCTTCGGCAGCCCAATTGTATAGGGACAGCCCTAGTGTTTGGAGCTCGCTCTCTCTCTTACCCACCCCACCGCCCCCTAGAATCATAGAATCATAGGACTGGAAGGGACCTCGAGAGGTCATCGAGTCCAGCCCCCCGCCCTCAAGGCAGGACCAAGCTCCGTCTACACCATCCCTGACAGATGTCTATCTAACCTGCTCTTAAATATCTCCAGAGAGGGAGATTCCACCACCTCCCTTGGCAATTTATTCCAATATTTGACCACCCTGACAGTTAGGAATTTTTTCCTAATGTCCAATCTAAACCTCCCCTGATTTTTCACACTTGCTATTTGGTCACTGGGGGAAAGGACCATGCTGCAGTCACCCCGGTCCCTCTTCCTGGCGTGAAGAACCCCAAAAGCTGCAGAGGTGAGGCTGAGAGAGACTCGTAACTGATGTGGATGGCGAGGGATGAGTTGGCAGGTTGGGGGAGAAGCTGGAAGCTCTTTGCTGTCTGTACTGAATGTTTGGGAGAGTTGGCAAAATTCCTTGTCTCCCATGCCAGGGAAGAGTTAAAAATCAAAAGACCAAAAAAGAATTCCCCCCCCCCCCCGCCTTTCGGGGTTTGACTCCTGTCCTGGGGCTGGCAGTTCTGCTCCGTGGAGCCCACACGGTCCCCGAGATAATTTGGATTCCCCATCATAGTATGTCACACAGCTCCTCAGTGCACATTTTCCTGCCGTGTAGGCAGGGACTCTGGGTGCTTGGTTGGGGGGGAGAGGGAAGCAAACTTAGCTCCTCCGCAGCTCTCTGGCTCCCACATGCCATCGGGCTGGCCTTGCAGCACTTCCCCTGACTGCGCTGTAGGCGTTAATGGCTTTTCCGGATGGGAGATGAGAGCAGTGAACAAGGAACCTCGGACCTACAAAGCAGGGCATTGACACCAGCCCAGGCTAGGTAACAACGTCCCAGCCCAACCGTGGCTGCTGGACTCATTACAGTCTTTGCTTGGTTTCTTTTAGTATCACCTGAACTGCCTGGCCCACAGGAGGGCAGCAGGCACGGGGCTATACACTTGCATCTCTAGTCTGCATGGGGGCTAATGAAAAAGAACCCAGCCAACTTCTCTGAATCTCACGCAGGGAGGAGCAGCTGCCAGACGGGGGTGGCAGGAGCACCCACACCTTCTCCAGGTAAGGGGTGCAGTCCTAGCACCAGTCTCCTCTCAGGCAACGCCTCTGTGACCCACCGCACACCCGCTTAGCTTCCTTTCAGGCTCCCCCACCCACCAGGCTAACACCAGACAGCCCCAGTTCCCTGCCACCTCAGCACACGACTCCAGCTGTCTTCAGACCCACGTGCTGCCCTAGGGACACTGGGGTGTTGTCCCAGACAGTCCTGGGCAGCTCCGAACCCTGGCGAATCTGGTTTTCGTCATTTTTGTTATGTAGACTTCTGAAATCAGTATTTAGAACAAGGTGTGGGGTCAGTGTTGGCTGCGGGTGGCCTCCGGGGGTATGTCTACCCGGGTCTGCAGTCTCCGTGTTTCCAGGCTCACGCTTGAGTGTCCATGCTGCATTGTAAACCTGGGCCCAGGTCTCACGGCGATGTTAACGCTCTCATAGTGCACAATGCTGGGGCGATGCTGGGGGCACCAGGGGCCATGTGCGCCTCCAAACGCCATTGGCAGGAGGGGCTAGAGCCTTTGGGTGGCCTGGGGCGGGGGACTAGCAGAGTGAGGGGTCAGGCCCACCCACTCTCACTGGCAGCGGTGGGAGGAAGCGGAGTGACATGGCGGGAGGAGCGGAGTGGGCTGGGGTTGTGTTGCTCCGTTTCCCCATGCTGCTGCAGATGGGGGTGGGGGCGGGGGCGGCAGCCCAACCCCTGCTAGTCTGCTGCCTTGCTTGGGGGGAAAAGGCAGGGCGGGGACAGAGCAAGGGCAGGAAAGGAGCAGAGACATTGGTGGGGGTATGCGGCAAGGGGAAGCAATGCCTCCCTGGGTCTTAGTGCTCAACCGCTCCCCTCATCTTGGACGCCAGAGCAGGATTAAAGCTCTGACCTGTCCACTAGCAGCATCTCAGGGGGGTCCTGAGGGCTTGCTGACCTGGGTCAGACTGATTTGTGTGTGGATGGAAGGAGGACTTGGACTTCAGCCAGACTCAGAGTTTGGCGTAGCCTGCAGTGTAGACGTACCCCGGGAATCTTATTGATCCTCCCCCGGAGCACTGGAAGACCTGCAGTGGGCAGGAGAAATAAGCTGGGAGGAGCTAGACAGAGCTCTGTGATGATGTGGGGGGGCACCGTGCTGGCAGAAAATGAAGACGCTTTCTTGTCCAACATTTCCCTTCCCCCAGCCTGTTTTCTCTCTATCGATGTATTCTGTTCTGGCAATTCCCCTTTGGCCTCTTCATAGATTTTGGCTCTAAGCATTAGTCCCAAGGGACTGTCTCTTTGTTCTGGGTTTGTAACCACCCAGCACAAGGGGGTTTAAATAATCATTTTATTATATTTGAATGTACGTTATTGGTTTTACGTTCCTGTTGCCGCCGCAGTGTTCTGTAGGGGTAGCATCCCTGAACTGAGACTTGGGAATGGTTCCTGGCCCTGCTACTGGGTAACTTTGGACAAGGCACTTTGTGCCCCATAAAATGGGGATAATGATACTGACCTCCCAGAGTACTTTGACGTGTGTACGCAACGCACTGTATAATGGCTATGTATTAATTAGGATTCGATGTTGTGATGTTGAGAATAGCCACTAGGTGGCAACACTATCACAGTCATGTCAGGGGGAATTGGGAAAATGAATTAAGCCTGACATGGCGAAGGGTCTATCAATTATTCTAACAGTCTGTGTGTGAGTCTCTTTACAGACCTGTGGAGAGCTGGCAGCAGCCCCTATATTTAAGCAAATACTTTTTGTTATCCAAGATTCCCTTTTTTAAAAAAGGTTGCACAGTTCTGCTGGTGGCAGCAGGCCTCTGCCCTTCAGCGGGGATAGCCTAGGGGCCAGAGGATACATTTTGCTGGCTTCATGAAACTTCCTTCAAAGTTCCCAACTACTGAAAAAGGCGAGCACAGTGTAGCTGGCACCAGCCCCCTTCTAGGGATGTGAAAGGTTGAGGGGAGGGCAGGGTTTTTGGAAGTATCATCCTGCACCTGCCCCCAAACTTCCCATTCCTCCCTGACCAGTCCACACCTCCTTGCTCAGCAAAGAGCCCCCTGTGGGTGCCTGGGATGGGGCGAGTGGTGCCAAAGCAGGCTAAGTAGCCCCCTCTCTATAGGGGAGAGACTAGTAACAACGCTAAGGCCTCTAAACTAGGGCAGGGCAGTTTGGGGAACCTTCTGGGCCAGACAAGGCAGCCCTGACAGCTGCAGAGAAAGACCAGTTCTTTCTGCTGGCAACGTAGGAAATGGGGCAGAGGTTCACAACGCACCATCTCCTCCTCCCACGGGGGCAGGGTGGCTTTGGAACAATCTGAGACCATGGCTGCAGGGTGGGGTTTATTCAGACATTAACAACAAGGAGCCGGGGGTGCCAGCCCCTGCAAGAGGTGCCGGAACAGCTGTTTTTAGGGGGCATTGAAGTGGCAGGGTACCATCTGGGGTATGTCCCCTACTCCATGTGGCCAGCCTTCTCAGCTCTGCTGCGGGGCCAGAGGAGGAGTCCTGCCTGGCAGAAAATCCCACCTTGCTGGTGTCCTCTTGTGGGGAGATGGGGACGCCCCACTGGGAGAAGCCCTACAGCTGGGAGAACCCCTACAGCTGCATTCAGACGGCCTGGAGCCTGAGCTCTTGGACCAGGAGCTGGGTCTGGACTGGGCAGCTTGGGATACATTATGCAAGTCCGTGGCCTGTGCAGATCCCACCTGCCCGCAAGGCACAGGGTTCCCCATTGGCCCAGAAGGGGAGCCACCGAGCCATGTAGGAAGCTCCCTCAGGTCTCCCACTTGACCCCGAGAGGGAGGCGCAAGAGCTTTTGTACCTCCACTTGCTGGGCCTCAGCTTATCCTTAGCGGCTGTGTCCATTGAGGGAGGCTTCCCGGAGTCAGAGTGCCTCCTTCAAGGGGCAGGCGATGGAGGAAGGGGATTTCCTTGCATACTCTCCCCTGCATCTTTCTCCTCTCCGGAGCAGGTTCTTCCTTGCCTGGAGGTACCTGCTTGTGTTTGAAGGGGCTCGAAAAGTGTCACTGGTGCTGTCTGGAGGCTCATAGCAATTTCTCCCCCACAGCTGCCCCCGACTTGGACTGAGACACCATTTGCCTGGGAGGATTTGCACTGATGTATGTCGCTACCCCAATCCGGACCCCGAATATAGATGCGCTAGACTGGGATAAAACAGGACCTGCGGTAGGGTGCTCTGCCCTAGTGTAAAGCCAGGAAGAACTGCTTCGGAGTGGCTGCGTATGGGGCTGAGTCCCAGTAGCTGCACGTTCCAGGCTGAGTCACCGGCATCTACTCATAGCTCCCCTCTGTGCTTCAGTTCCCAAATCTGTCTGAGGGCACTAAAGATGCTGACCCCCTCCGCACAGTGCCGTGAGAGCTGCAGATACAAGCATGGCATTGCTGTTTGCCATTACAACAGCGCAGCAGCGGATCTGCCTTAGGGATTTGCACTCGTTGGTTCAGCAATCCCAGTCCAGACAAAGCTTTCTCCCCTTCCTAGTTATTCACCTGACTAGATGGGGAGCGACACCAGCATTTGGCTTTCCACACTCTCCGCCCCAGAAGTTTTGTGGACACTGCTTGGGCAGTGCTCCGGGGGCAGGGTGCCCGGGAATGCATTTGCAATAGCTGAGGAGGCTAGGGATATGGTAGGCAAAGCATGCGCATGGCTGCAGGGCCATGAACCCCCTGTCACAATGAATGTGCTAATGAACCATTTACATATGGTAATTTCTGCTGCACACTGTAAACTGACCCTTGCCCAATATGCCCAAGAAGAGGCACAAGGAGGCAGTGGACTGGCTGATTCCAGCAGGGTTTGTGCTGTGTCCCTTCCTACCTCCGTCCAAGCAGACTGAGCAATGCTGCCTCATCCTCGCTCTCCCCTTCCACACCCTGCTTATTACTCCCCCAGGATCCCCTTCGACCGAAACCCTCCCCCAGTTGTCACAGGCCATCTACCCCCCTTCGCCCCAAATCTGCCTCTGACTCGTGTCCTAATCCAGGCGACTTGTGGATGTGTCAGAGGGTGGGCATTTGTGTGTGTACCTAGGTCGGTGCGTGTGTGTCTGTGTGTGCATGCAGGTGTTTGTGCCTTTGTGTGTGTACCTAGGTCGGTGCGCGCGTGTCTGTGTGTGCATGCAGGTGTTTGTGCCTTTGCGTGTGTATCTAGGTCGGTGCGTGTGTGTCTGTGTGTGCATGCAGGTGTTTGTGCCTTTGCGTGTGTACCTAGGTCGGTGCGTGTGTGTCTGTGTGTGCATGCAGGTGTTTGTGCCTTTGCGTGTGTACCTAGGTCGGTGCGTGTGTGTCTGTGTGTGCATGCAGGTGTTTGTGCCTTTGCGTGTGTACCTAGGTCGGTGCGTGTGTGTCTGTGTGTGCATGCAGGTGTTTGTGCCTTTGCGTGTGTACCTAGGTCGGTGCGTGTGTGTCTGTGTGTGCATGCGGGTGTTTGTGCCTTTGTGTGTGTACCTAGGTCGGTGCGTGTGTGTCTGTGTGTGCATGCGGGTGTTTGTGCCTTTGCGTGTGTATCTAGGTCGGTGCGTGTGTGTCTGTGTGTGCATGCGGGTGTTTGTGCCTTTGCGTGTGTATCTAGGTCGGTGCGTGTGTGTCTGTGTGTGCATGCGGGTGTTTGTGCCTTTGTGTGTGTACCTAGGTCGGTGCGTGTGTGTCTGTGTGTGCATGCGGGTGTTTGTGCCTTTGCGTGTGTACCTAGGTCGGTGCGTGTGTGTCTGTGTGTGCATGCGGGTGTTTGTGCCTTTGCGTGTGTATCTAGGTCGGTGCGTGTGTGTCTGTGTGTGCATGCGGGTGTTTGTGCCTTTGCGTGTGTACCTAGGTCGGTGCGTGTGTGTCTGTGTGTGCATGCGGGTGTTTGTGCCTTTGCGTGTGTATCTAGGTCGGTGCGTGTGTGTCTGTGTGTGCATGCAGGTGTTTGTGCCTTTGCGTGTGTATCTAGGTCGGTGCATGTGTGTCTGTGTGTGCATGCGGGTGTTTGTGCCTTTGTGTGTGTACCTAGGTCGGTGCGTGTGTGTCTGTGTGTGCATGCAGGTGTTTGTGCCTTTGCGTGTGTACCTAGGTCGGTGAGTGTGTGTCTGTGTGTGCATGCGGGTGTTTGTGCCTTTGCGTGTGTATCTAGGTCGGTGCGTGTGTGTCTGTGTGTGCATGCAGGTGTTTGTGCCTTTGCGTGTGTACCTAGGTCGGTGCGTGTGTGTCTGTGTGTGCATGCGGGTGTTTGTGCCTTTGCGTGTGTACCTAGGTCGGTGCGTGTGTGTCTGTGTGTGCATGCAGGTGTTTGTGCCTTTGTGTGTGTACCTAGGTCGGTGCGTGTGTGTCTGTGTGTGCATGCAGGTGTTTGTGCCTTTGCGTGTGTACCTAGGTCGGTGAGTGTGTGTCTGTGTGTGCATGCGGGTGTTTGTGCCTTTGCGTGTGTACCTAGGTCGGTGAGTGTGTGTCTGTGTGTGCATGCGGGTGTTTGTGCCTTTGCGTGTGTACCTAGGTCGGTGCGTGTGTGTCTGTGTGTGCATGCAGGTGTTTGTGCCTTTGTGTGTGTACCTAGGTCGGTGCGTGTGTGTCTGTGTGTGCATGCAGGTGTTTGTGCCTTTGTGTGTGTACCTAGGTCGGTGTGTGTGTGTCTGTGTGTGCATGCAGGTGTTTGTGCCTTTGTGTGTGCGCTACTTTGCATTGCAGGTGTGTGCACGGGTGCGGAGGAGGGTCTCAGGCTGCCCGTGTGCACACCTTGTCTGCCTGCACTTCCGGTGGCTGCCCTTCCTTCTGGAAATGTGCAACTGGCTCCTCTCTCTATGCCACAGCCTCTTCTCTGCTTAGCCCCGTCTTTAGGCATGTGCCTGGATCTTTCCTCCTGTTGTTTGGCTCCTGCCCCACGATTACTCCCTCTCCTGCCAGCCCCCACAGCAGGCACTGGGCTGGATGGGGACTCGATCCCTCTCTCAGGCACTGTGGGCTGAACAAAACAAGTTTTTCACTTTGTGCAGCGACCGTTTCTACCAGGACTGCCCAAGTGAGCCAGGGAAAAGGACAGGCACTGGGGATGGGAGTGGAGAGGTGGCAGGCGGGAAGGCCTTCATGAATAATCCCGCTCTCAGATGCCTGGGGGGTCCTCCAGCGCCCACTGACCCTGTGCCAAGGTTTGTCATTAGCAGGAAAAGCATCTGTGCCTCCGAAAGGCATTAACGCTGCAGAAAACCCGGCACAGTCACCGCATCAGCAGAGGAGCCAGCCTGTGTAACGGGGTCTAAACTCAAGCTGATCAGTCTTGTGTTGAGGCCTCCTGGGAGAGGGGCTGAGGTCGAGTTTAATGAGCTCCATGGGGACCCCCCGTGTGTCAATCAAAAGCAGCTCCTGACACCAGCACTAGCGCCAAATGCTTTCTCCGTGGCTTCTGCCTTCAGGTTTGGATGCAGCTGAGACAAACAGCTGAATATCTGATCCCCCCCACCCTGGGAAAAAACCAGACAAGGCCAGGAGAGGGATGAAGCCAGGCCTGTCAAGGGACGAGTCACCGTCATGAGCTGGGGATTGGCTTGGCCAAGGCGTGAATTCCCCTGACTGCTCTCCTGGGCCATTGTGGGCGAAGGAGAGCAGGGCACTGCGGAGGAAACGTAACTCCCCGGGCATCGTGCTCATTGCCTTGCAGGGCGTAGTCAGGGCTTGGGGCATCTCCGGCTGCAGCATCCCCCTTTCCCCAGAATCAGGCTCCCCCAGAGGCCCACCAGAACCTGCACATGTGGAGGCAGAGGGGCAAGAGTGGGCAGTGACCTGGGTCCCATTGGGCTAAATGACAGTGAAAAGGGTGGGGATGCGGGTGCGTGGGCTGTAGGCTAAGGCATGGGGTTGGAATGTAGGAGGGGGTACAAGCTCTGGGAGGGAATTTGGGTGTGTGCTCTAGGGTGGGGGAGGGAGTTGGGATGCAGGAGGGGGAGTGAGCTCTGGGCTGGGGGAAGGGGTTGGGGTGCAGGAGGGGGAGTAGGCTCTGGGCTGGGAAAGGGGATTGGGGTGGAGGATGGGGTGTGGGTTCTGGGAGAGAATTTGGATGTAGTTGGGGTGCAGGCTCTAGGCTGGGGCAGAAGATTGGGATGCAGCAGGGCACCTGGGGCACAGCCTTACCTTAGGTGACTCCCAGATGTGACTGGCACATCTGTCTGGCGGTGGCTCCTGGGTGGGGAGGGCAGGGCATTTCCACCTGCTACAACTGGCACATGCTGCTCCCATCTCCATGGCTCCACTGGCCAGAGTTCCCGACCAGTAGGCGCTGCAGAGTTGCTGTTCAGGGTAGTGAGTGAAGAGCCTCCCTTCCGGGGCTGCAGGCAGATGCTGGCCACTCTGGGAGTGGTATGGAGCAAGGACAGGCAGAAAGCCTCTCTTAGAGCAACGTGAGCTGCCAGCCGTGGTTGTGGGTCCCCGGGCTCTATTAAATTGCCTGGGCCCCATGCCAATTGCCCCGTTTGCTACCCCTCCCCCCCATCAATAGGCCTGCACCTAGGACTTGGAGTCCCTTTGACTTTCCCATGGTAGCGCAGGATGGACATTTAGGCCTCTCAGTGACAAAACTGCTAGCCCCAAAAGCTCAAAAATCAGACACCTCCCCCCAAAACAAATTACGAAACTTGCCCGAAAAATCAAGGAATCAGAAAAACACGTCTTTTTTTTTTTCCTGATTTCCTCCAAACTCATTCCAATCTAGATCGTTTCTGGGAAAGCAGATCTTGGGAAACACACCTTAGTGCACAAGACTACACGTTGGGATGGTGCTGCCTGCCGGCATTACTAGTGCCGTGGAACGGGCCCCGGCTTTCCACCCCCAGCTGGTCGGAGGCCAGCGTTCCTGTTCCCCGGAAAACTCTGACGTTGTCGATTTTTGGTTTGACACAAATAGATGCAAACCTCAGATCTTTCTAGCTGGCGGCTGGAATGCTGGTTGGGCAGCAGGGAACGAGGCAGACCAGCTGCTCAGGGAGTTGCGCACCCCCCTTGCCCATGCCCCAAGTGAGTGGCCAGACAGCTTGCGAGGCAGCCAGGTGCGGCCGTGGGCAGTCTGCCTGCCTGTTGCCATCAGACGTTTGAGCAGAACTGGCATGACCCTGCAGCATGTTTAGAGTCCCTGGAATCAGCATTTTCCAATGGGACATTGTTTCAACTGGCTCTATTGTTAGCACCAGTGTCATCTGTAGCCACCAAGGCTGCATTCTCCTGGCACAGGCTCTCTCTAGCAGCTTCCCATGGACGGGGTCAAGGTCTTGAATGACTCTCCAAGGCCTTCAGTGCAATCAGCCCGAGATATTGACGGAGCCTCCGTCTTTCCACAGTTGAGCCAAGTTCCTCGAAACCACGGAACTGCCTCTTTGGAGGGAGATTGATACCCGACCGGCTGGACACCCCTCCCCCAGGAGGGGCAAGGGGGACAACGAAACTCAGTGTCAGAACAAAATGTAAAATTATTGCTTAGCTTCCACAGCCACAATTGAGGCAGCAGCCACAGAGCAGAAATGTGACGCTACAGAGACCACTGCTGAGTACGGTGACCAAACTTGCCTCGTTGTTTCCTTGGGACTCCCCCATCTGTCTCCGTCCCTCTGTGGTGTCTTTCCTCTTACGTGGGCGTTGCCAGCTCTTCGGGAGAGGGCCTGTGTAGCCCAGAGAGGCCTGGTGTATTCCCGGCAGCAGGGGCCACGAACTGTGGGAAGAGGAGTGACCCAGCCCCAGCCTGCTCTGCTCCCCAGAGCAATGTGGCTGGGAGCCAGGCCTGGGGGAGCACAGCAGGGTCACTGCACCACGGTGAGTGTGGGGGGCCAAGCTCTGCTGCGGGTGCCATGTCCCCCGGTAATCCCCCGGGTCACGTTGCTTTGGGGAAGGGGTGCAATGGGAGCATGGGGGTGGAGGAGGAGCGGGACTTAGGGTGTGCAGGGAGGTGGGGTGAGAAGAGGCGGGGGGGGGGCTGGGCCGGAGAGTGGGGATTGTCCCAGGCCCCACATCCTCCGAGGGACGGCCCTGATCTGTTTCCTCTGTTTACACACCTTCTGCATGGGCTCCTGACATGCGACTGGGGCTCACAACCATGCCCCCTCCCCCTGCCCCCTACTTTTAACAAAAAAGAAATTGTGCAGATCTGTGGAATGATACGTTCTGTTGTGGAGGTGCTGCACTTACGTGTTTCACCCACCAGGGGCTGCTGTGGTGCTAGAAGAGAGGGCCACCAACTCACGGCTGGAGCAGCCAGGTCAGGCATGGGATGGGGGTCACTTTGGCATGCCCCCCCCCCATGGTTCTGGCACCCTTGGCTCCAGGAGAATGGGGCCGCTGGTTTATTCTGATTATGACAAGAACCAGTTGCAATTATTTCCCTTGGGTTTCACTGAGGTGTCAGTGATGTTTTGTGGGAAAAAATTCATTTCCATCCTTTTATATTTTGACAAGATTTTCAGTCAAAAAGAATCTGAAACTCTTTTGCTTCATGATTGCGAGAGAAAACCCCCTTTTTCTTTCACGCTGCTTTTTCTTTTTTCCACAGGCGAGGGGAGAAAAACCAAACTCCGAAACCAGAATTAAAGTTACTGAAAAATTTAGTGTCACTTTTTTTCTCAAGAAGCAAACCATTAAAAAAAACCCTTTCAATGTATTTACCTTTTACTGACCAATTTGAGTTCTGGCCTCTGTGTAAAGCACTCAGACGGCAGAGTGTGTGAAATAAATCTAATTAATAATAATGCCTTGGTCTTACATAGACAGACAACACGGGTCGCGTAATATCTTATATTGGACCAACTTCTGATGGTAAAAGTATTCTCACCTTGTCTCCCTGTATGCTAGGGCTGCCGTGGCTACCCCACCACATCATGCATTTCACTGGTGGCTCTTTAAGCACTTTACAATTTGTTGGGTGTTCATCCTCACCCTGCAACAGGGAGGAGTTATTACCCCTTCCTTACAGAGGGGGGAGCTAAAGCAGAGAGCTGGCCGCAATTTGTGTAGGCCAGTGGGACTATGGAATACCCATGCAGAAAGCATGATTAACTTCAGTGGCATTACGCTGGAGCAGTGGCGGGGGGAGGCGGCGCACGCCTCCCAGCCTTTCATCCTGCGGCATGTGACATCAGTTACTGTAATGGAACCAATACATGCGGAACACCTGGGTTTTGTTGTCATTGGACTGCAACAGACTTGTAATTATAAAACCCGTTGTAAATTGTATCTTCTCACCGTGGCTATTAGAAACCCTCCTCCTTAAAAAAACTGGGAAAACAACTTCTGTCCTAGCCAGCTATGAGATCTCCCTTGCAGGGGTCACCTCAGGCTTTGAGCTGAGTTTCCAATCCCAGGTACAGGGCCCTAATGCTTCATTCATGAGTAATTGTCATGTGTAGCCACTAGAGGTTTACCAGATGAATATCACATTGCTAGACTGCAATATACCATTAGAGATCAGGATTCCAAGAATTGGGTTTTCAGGCAGCAATGGGAACCCTGCAGGCTGAGGGCCACATGCAGCCCATTGGGTTCTGTGCGCCGCCTGTGAGATATTGTTTACTGTTGTCCATGCACAGGGTCGCCAGTTCTGCTGTCCGTGTAGGTTTCTTTCCTACGGGTATTGCTAGCGACACGCACGTAGAGCAAGGGCCCGTGAAGGGAGGTGCGTGCAGATCGCACACAACACTGACTGTGAGAGCCAGGCACTCCCTCTGCAGCCAATCACAGCGCTGCTACTGGTCAATTGGCATCCCCCACACATTCCAGGTACACAAGCGCAGTGAGCAAACCAGTATCTGATAAACCCATTACAATTATAATTAAAAATAGAATAAAAGACTTGGCAGATTGTGATCTGACAGGCTCTACCAGCATGGTTTCTGCAAATCTTAATTGTCAGCCCTTGGGAGCAGGGACTGCTTTTTTGTTCTTTGCTTGTCCAGCACCTGGCAATGCAGTCCTTGACTAAGGTGTCTAGTTGCTGAGGGGATAGAAATAATAATCTCTTAGAAGTCACGTAAAGGCAAACCATGGACACTATTTATTTAAAAAGCCGTTTTGACAGAGTACTTCCATCATGGGGCAAGAAGGAAACTTGTGCCATGGATCAAAAGTCAAGAGAGGATACAGAGTAGGAACAAATGGCCAATTTTCATCATGGCAAAAGGTTAATGGTGGGGAACACGAGTTACCGTACAGGTTGAATCTCTAGTCCAGCAACATCCGTAGTCGGGCATGATTGTGGTTAGCCCGATGTCCACTTATCATGGGGTGGGCCAAGTTTTCCCACAGTTCCGTAAAGTTTGCTTACAGCTACCTCTCCTGGTTCCCAGTGTTCTGTGCTGGTGTTTAGCTTTAATTTACCCCACAATGTCTTCTAACAGCCCAGTAAGCAGAGGCAGCGTTGGTAATGCTGCTAAACAACATTGACCTCCCAGGATTCGGCAAATTCTCTGCTTCGGCACCAGTCAGGTCCTGAGGGTGCCAGATTAGAGAGGTTCAAATCTGTATTAGGTCCAGTTTTGTTTAATACATTTATTATTTAGCACAACATGGGGTGCTATGTAACCAAATCAGGTTTAAAGCGGATACATTTTGGCACCATGCTATTACAGACCTGGATTCTAACCCTAACTTTGCCTGAAGTTATCTTCTGCGACCTCTTTCCTATTTCAGAGTTGAACTACCTTTCTAGTTAGAGATTTTCCTCCTATCTAACCTAAACTTTTCTTGCTACTGATTAAGCCCATTACTTTTTTCCTACCATGGCCATATGGTTCAATTGGCCTCCGTCCTCTTTGTAACTGCCCTTAGCATACTTGAAGACTGTTATCGGTCTTCTTCCCTCAAGACTAAACATGCCCAGTGTTTTTAACCTTTCCTCATAGGTCAGATTTTTTAAACATTAGATCATTTTTTGTTGCTCTCCTCTGGACTCTTTCCAATGTGTCCATATTTTTACGAAGAGGGGTGCCCAGAATTGGACACTGTATATTAGTTAAGCCCTCCCCAGAGCTAAGAAGAACAGGTCAGTTACCTCCTGTGTCTTAGGGTACATTTACACTGCACATGAATTTCACAATAAGCTATTCTGGAATAGTTATTCCAAAATAGCTTGTTTCAAATACCACGTCTACACTGCAAGGAAGCCTCAAAATTAGTTCAAGGCAGGCTTCCCTAATGTGGACACACTATCTTGATTTAGAGCCCTAGGAGGCACTGAGGAGGAGAACTTAGAATAGCCCGGAGGAGGGGCTATTCCGAAACAGCAGCAGTGGAGTGTCTACACACACCTTATTTTGAAATAGCAATTTTGGAATAGGCGTTATTCCTCATAGAATGAGGTTTACAGATTTCAGAATAAGCCGCCCGTTATTTCGAAATTATTTCAGAATAACGGAATGGCTGTGTAGATGCTCACATTGTTATTTTGGAATAACGGCCGTTAATCCGAAATAACTTTGCTGTATACACACAGGGCTCGTCTACATTGGCCCCTTTTCTGGAAGGGGCATGCTAATTTTTCAGATCGTAATAGGGAAATCCGCGGGGGATTTAAATATCCCCCGCGGCATTTAAATAAAAATGTCCGCCGCTTTTTTCCGGCTTTTAGAAAAGCCGGAAAAGAGCGTCTACACTGGCCCCGATCCGGCCCGATCCTCCGGAAAAAAGCCCTTTTCCGGAGGATCTCTTTTTTCCGGAGGATCAAAGTAGGATATTTAAATCCCCCGCGGATTTCCCTATTACGATCTGAAAAATTAGCATGCCCCTTCCGGAAAAGGGGCCAATGTAGACGTAGCCACACACTACATGCAACACTCCTGGTAATATACCCTAGAATGATTTGAGTTTTGCATCTGTTGACTCATATTCCATTTGTGGTCCACTATAACCCCAGATCTTTCCAGCGGTGCTACCCCCTAGCTAGTTGTTCCCCATTTTGCAGAGGTGCATCTGATTTTTTTTCTTCCTTCATTAAGTACTTTTCACTGGTCTTTGTTGAATTTCATCTTGTTGAATCCAGACCAGTTCTCCAATTCATCAAGGTCCTTTTGAGTTCTATCCCTGTCCTCCAAAGTGCTTGCAGCCCCTCCTAGCTTGGTGTCATCTGCATATTTCACAAGCACACTCTGCAAATAGTAAGTAGCACTGGGCCAGGACTGATCCCTGTGGAACCCTGCTAGACATGCCCCCCCCCCCACTTTGACAACAAACCATTGATTTGGGAATGACCATTGAGTATGGTCTTTCAACCAGTTGTGCACCCACCTTACAGTAATTTCATCTAGACCAGGGGTTCTTAAACTTCTCTTTCTTGCAGACCAAAATGGCCGATGGTCTGAGCGGACCATGAAGTCGTTTGTACTGTAGCTAGCGATTGTAAAGCACTTTGGATAAAAGCACGCTGTGTAAAACCACCGTATTGTTCTACAGATAAAAGCACACAACTTGTATTTTAATATCTGTCGGGGGTCTCACCCTTGCCACACAACTGAGGCGGGGAAGGAGGGCTGTCTCTTCCCAGCAGCCTCAGCCCTGGAAAGTTGCCTATTTCTCTGGCTGCCACAGCCCCACATGTCCCAAATTCCCCGACCTCCTCTTCTCCCCCTACTGCCACCCCACCCATCCCCTACTTCTCCCACCTCGCTCCTCTCACCTACCTCCTGCTCCCCACCTCACCTCATGTGCATCTTTGCCAGGGTCCAGGCACTTAATTAGTGGAGCCATGCCTGCCTCATTCTCTTGCATGCAGCAACCCAGGGGCACATTTTAGAAGGAGCCATCTACAGACCACCTGCGTGGAGCTTGTGGACCAGTGGTGGTGCATGCATTACAGTCTGAGAAGCACTGATCTAGATCATATTCCCCTGCCTTGCTTATGAGAGCCTCATGTGGGACTGGGTGAAAAGCTATTGCACATCTACAGGCAGTCCCTGAGTTACGCGGATCCGACTTATGTCGGATCCGCAGTTACGAACGGGGCCCATCTCCCTGGTCTCCAGCAGACCAGGGAGAGGAAGCAAAGCGGCGGAGCACCCGCGTGCTCCTTGGCTTTGCTCTGCTGTTCACTGCCCGTGTGCTCCTTGGCTTTGCTCTGCTTTGCTCCCCGTCTCCCTGGTCTGCAGACCAGGGGAACGGGGAGCAAAGCAGCGGACCACGCGGGCAGCGGACAGCCCAGACGCGTCTTTGCTCCCCGTCCCCCTGGTCTGCAGACCAGGGAGAGGGGGAGCAAAGCAGAGCAAAGCCACGGAGCCCGAGGGCAGCAGGACAGCCATGGCGCGTCTGGGCTGTCCCGCTGCCCCCGTGCTCTGCGGCTTTGCTCCGGACGCCTGTGGTACAGCAGCTGGGGCGCTGCCGGTTGGTCCCGTAGCATCGCTCTGGGCGCTACTGGACCAACCTGGCAGCACCCCAGCTGCTCTGCCCCAGGCGTCCTGATTCAGCCACTGCTGGTCAGTTTCAGCAGCGGCTGAATCAGGACGCCTGGGGCAGAGCAGCTGGGGTGCTGCTGGGTTGGTCCAGTAGGGCCGAGGAGCAGCGGCGCTACTGGACCAACCCAGCAGCACCCCAGCTGCTCTGCCCCAGGCGTCCCCAAGTCAGCCGCTGCTGAAACTGACCAGTGGCTGACTACAGGAAGCCCCTGCCCCGGGCTTCCTGGAATCAGCCGCTGATCAGTTTCAGCAGCAGCTGACTTGGGGATCCCTGGGGTTCTTAAGTTGAATCTGTATGTAAGTCAGAACTGGCATCAGTTTCAGTAGCGGCTGAATCTGGACACCAGTTCCGACTTACATACAGATTCAACTTAAGAACAAACCTACAGTCCCTATCTTGTACGTAACCCGGGGACTGCCTGTACTGCTTTCCCCAGTGTGAAGAGGAACCCTAAACACTGGTCAGCAGCCGAGAGTTTAGAATCCCCAGATCCCTGGGTTCCAGCTCAGTGCACATTCCTGTAGACTCCAGGGTGTATAGTGGTGCTTGCTTTGTCTGTCTGTCTGGAGCACAGCCTGCCTTCGTGCCAGAGACAGCCTGATCCATCCAAAATGTGGTACCTGCTGCAAAATCCAGTACACTTGAGAGGAATGCCTGCAGGCACGTACAGCAAGGATGTTAAATTGCGGTTACCTAACTGATTGTGTACGACTGGTTGATAAGGGGTAGCTCCAGGAGCTGGCTCGAGCCAGGACCGGGCAGTCCCAGCTCATGCCGGCTCCGGGAGCCATCTCCGCTGCAGCTCTGCATTTTAAATGTACTAAGAGCCATCGGGCTCTTACTACATTTAAAAATGCAGAGGCAGAGCGGCCTGGACCAGCGCGAGTTGGGACTGCTTGGTTTCGGCTCACGCTGAGTCCAGCTGTTCGTTGTGGCCAGAGCTGGCTGAGGCCAGGGGCTGCTCCGGCAGCAGCCCCTGTGCCCGGCCCTCCCAGGCCGCCACGAACAGGGACTGCATGGCGGCAGCAGCCCCTGTCTGCAGGGGGGTGCACAGCTCCCCGCTGGGCCCCCCCATAAACAGGGGCTGCTACCAGAGCAGCCTCTGCCCAAGGCGATCCTCAGCCTGCCGCGGGCAGAGACTGCTTTGCCCCTGCTGCCTCTGATAGAGGGGGCAGGTGGCACCGTGGACATGGTGTTGGGGGGAACCAGCTTTTAAGCTGGCTCCCCCCAGCACTGACTCCTCTCCCCCCCTTACTGCCGGTCAGAGGCGGGGGAGGGGGACGTAGCGAGTAGTCGATACTCCAGTCAAATACCCAATAAGACTTTGCTTTTGGGGAAGTCGACTAGTCGCTTCCATCTCTAGGGTATAGGGGGGCACAGAGCTGGAAAAGGGGCACAAGCAGGAGGTAGTAGTGTGGTGTGTGGAAGGACACTTGCAGGAGCTGGTGGGGGGGGGCGGAAGAGATAGAAGTGCTGGCAAGAAGGTAGCACTGGCAGGGGTTAGGTAAAGGGGTGGATGGGCAGCTAGCAATGCTTCATGATTGTGGGGAGGGCGAGGGAAGGGGCTATGAGCAACAGGGGGTCTTGGCAGGGGGAGGGGGAGGGGGGAGGCTGTGAGCTGCCAGCGGTCCTGGCTGGAGCAGGGCAGGGGGTCCCACCTGAGGGCTGTGAGCAGCTGGGGGTCCTGGCGAGGAAGTGGGGGGGGGGACTGTGAGCAGCCAGGGGTCCCAGCGGGGGGAGGAGGCCTCTGAGCAGCTGGGGGTCCCGGCTGGGGTGGGGGGGAGGCTGTGAGCAGCTGGGGGCCCCGGCTGGGGTGGGGGGAGGCTGTGAGCAGCTGGGGGTCCCGGTGGGGCAGGACAGGGGTCCCAGCGGGGGGGGGGGATGTGAGTAGCCGGGGGTCCCGGCGTGGGGAGGAGGCCTCTGAGCAGCTGGGGGTCCCGGCGGGGGGTAGGGGGGGAGGCTGTGAGCAGCTGGGGGTCCCAGGGGGGCAGGACAGTGGTCCTAGCGGGGGGGAGGAGGCTCTGAGCAGCTGGGGGTCCCGGCAGGGCAGGACAGGGGTCCCAGCGGGGGGGGGGGGGAGGCTGTGAGCAGCTGGTGGTCCCGGAGGGGCAGGACAGTGGTCCTAGTGGGGGGGGGGAGGCTGTGAGCAGCTGGGGGTCCTGGCTGGGGGAAGGCTGTGAGCAGCTGGGGGTCCTGGCAGGGGGGAGGAGGGGAAGCTGTGAGCAGCTGGGAGTCCCGGGGGGGGCAGGACAGTGGTCCCAGCGGGGGGGGGAGGCTCTGAGCAGCTGGGGGTCCCAGCTGAAGGTCCCGGGGGAGGCTGTGAGCAGCTGGGAGTCCCGGGGGGGGCAGGACAGTGGTCCCAGCGGGGGGGAGGCTCTGAGCAGCTGGAGGTCCGGGGGGGGGGGCTCTGAGCAGCTGGGGGTCCCAGCTGGAGGTCCGGGGGGGGGGCAGGACAGTGGTCCCAGCGGAGGGGAGGCTCTGAGCAGCTGGAGGTCCGGGGGGGGCTCTGAGCAGCTGGGGGTCCCAGCTGGAGGTCCCGGGGGGGGGGCAGGACAGTGGTCCCAGCGGGGGGGGAGGCTCTGAGCAGCTGGAGGTCCCAGCTGGAGGTCCCGGGGGGGGGCAGGACAGTGGTCCCAGCGGGGGGGGGGGGGAGGCTCTGAGCAGCTGGAGGTCCGGGGGGGGGGGAGGCTCTGAGCAGCTGGAGGTCCCGGGGGGGGGGGCAGGACAGTGGTCCCAGAGGGGGGGGGAGGCTCTGAGCAGCTGGAGGTCCGGGGGGGGGGGGCTCTGAGCAGCTGGGGGTCCCAGCTGGAGGTCCCGGGGGGGGGCAGGACAGTGGTCCCAGAGGGGGGGGGAGGCTCTGAGCAGCTGGAGGTCCGGGGGGGGGGGCTCTGAGCAGCTGGGGGTCCCAGCTGGAGGTCCGGGGGGGGGGCAGGACAGTGGTCCCAGAGGGGGGGGAGGCTCTGAGCAGCTGGAGGTCCGGGGGGGGGGGCTCTGAGCAGCTGGGGGTCCCAGCTGGAGGTCCGGGGGGGGACAGGACAGTGGTCCTAGCGGGGGGGAGGCTCTGTGCAGCTGGGGGTCCCGGCCAGCCCGCGCCGGCCGGTGTCAGCTTGCAGCGGGAGCTCCACCCTCCCGGCCGCCCTCCAGCCCGACCCTCCCCGGGCGGCGAGCGAGGGGCCGGCCCCGCCGGCGCAGGGAGCAGCAGCGCCGCGCCCGCCCGCCCGCAGCCCGCACTCGGCCGGCGCCGCGCCTCGAAGTTGGCCGGGCCGGCCGCACCATGCCCCAGCTGCCGCCCGCGGGCGGCGACGACCTGGGCGCCCCGGACGAGCTGATCCCCTTCCAGGACGAGGGCGAGGAGCAGGACAAGGGCGCGGGGCGCGGCTCGGCCCACGGGGACCTGGACGAGCTCAAGTCCTCGCTGGTGCACGAGTCCGAGAACCGCCGCGCCAGCGCCTCGGGCTCCGACTCGGAGGTGAGGGGCCGGGCCGGGCCGGGGCCGGGGCCGGCCGGGCTGGGGGCAGCGCTCACCCCTCTCCCCTTTGTGTCTCCCCGCAGGCGGAGCGCCCGCCGCCGCCGCAGCCCCGAGAAAGTTTCCAGAAGCCGCGGGACTATCTCGCCGAAGGTACCGGCCCCGTCCCCAGCGCGCCCCGAGCGCCCCCGGCCCCGTCCCCAGCGCGCCCCGAGCGCCCCCGGCCCCGTCCCCAGCGTGCCCCCGGCCCCATCCCCAGCGCGCCCCGAGCGCCCCCGGCCCCATCCCCAGCGCGCCCCGAGCGCCCCCGGCCCCGTCCCCAGCGCGCCCCCGGCCCCGTCCCCAGCGCGCCCCGAGCGCCCCCGTCTCCGTCCCCAGCGCGCCCCGAGCGCCCCCGTCTCCGTCCCCAGCGCGCCCCGAGCGCCCCCGGCCCCAGCCCTGTGCTCTACAGTCTGCCCCCTCTGCTCCCCCGGCACCTCCTCGGGCTCCTTTCTGCCCCACTGCTCCCTGTGCCTCCCACCCACTCCCCTGCGCGCTTGTCCCCCTCGCCTCCCGGTGCGCCTTGGCTCACCCCAGCCTGCCCCTGAGCCCCTCTGGCCCCGGCCTCCTGCCCCTGTGCCCTTCGCCTCCCGGTGCGCCTTCGCTCACCCCAGCCCCTCGCCCTCCGGCCCGCCTCCCTTTCCCCGTGTCCCCCTCGCCCCCGTGCCACATCGGTGGGGAGTCGCCCCCGGGCCAGGAGCAAGCCTTGGACTGGAAGGGCCCCCTGGGCTCTGCCTAGTCCCCGGCCCACATCGGCCGCGGCTGAGGGAGCCAGGCCCTGGAGGACCCTGCGCCCCCCCGCAGCTCGCCCGCCCTCCCTCTTCGCTGTTTACATCGTTCGGGTACTTGCAGACGCGTCGCCAGACTCGTAACTTCTTTGTTTTCTTTCTCCCTGTCCGGCCCCCCTCTCCTCCCCGCTTGCCCGGCCCAGCGAGGCGGACTCCGGGCAAGGATCCCCAGTGTCGCTCACTCCACTTCACTTTGGGGCCCCCTTTTCTCCAGCTTTAAAAACTCCAGCGCTTCTGCCATCTTCCCACTGGCCGGCCGCTCGCACCCCTCCGCCCATGCCCCAGCTGAGCCTGTTCTTTTCTCTCCAGTAGTGAGAAGACAGCAAGATGGAGGCTTCTTTAAGGGGCCCCCCTACCCAGGTTACCCCTTCCTGATGATCCCCGAGCTGGGCAGCCCCTATCTGCCCAACGGAGCCCTGTCCCCTGGCGGTGCTCGTACAGTAAGTGCTGCTCACTTTGGTTTGGCCCCTGTGCTGTCACAAGAACTCCCTTCTCCCCACAGCCCAGTGGGGGAGAGACTTGCCCCTCCCTACCTGAGGGGGAGAGCTCTGATGGCCAGGGCCAAATGGGGTCTGGGGTGGCTTTGGCTGTCTCTGACTCTTTGTTTGGGGCAGGTTTTCATCCTGCTGAGAATGGTGGGGAGACTGCCCCCCTGGAGAAGTGAGTTTTGATTTTCATTCGGAAGCCGAGGAGAGGAGGGAGGCGGTTTTTCTACCCTCGTTCCTTTCCTTGGGGTGCACGTGTTCCCCTTGGTACAGCGAGACCTCCACCGCATGGGCCCTCCACCGCATGGGCCGGGATGGGGAAAGCGTCACTTTGCTCTCGGATTCATTCGCCCCTGCCTGGGTTGATCATTCAAGCGGATGCGGACAGACTAAATGGCTGTGCAGAACCCCGCTGAAGCTAGGGTCCCAAACTTGTGCCCCTTGCTCTTTGGGAAGTTACACACTGTCAGCTTAACCATCAGGCCTGCCAGACACACACCCTCGCCCTGGCTTATTGCATGGACCTCGCCTTAGACTGTGGCAGTAGAACTCTGGTGTAGCAAGTCTCAGTGTCATTCTTTGCTGCTGCGTGTTCACTTTTCGTCTTTCTCCTAACTTGGGAGGTGAAACAGACTCCTTCTGCTTGCTGGCAGGCAGTCGCTAGTCAGTTTTGCTCACAGTTTCATTGAGGGTGAGGCCGTTTTTTCCCTCTGCCGTCCCAGTGCCGCACTTGGCTGGACAAGGGACCTGTCCAGAGACCCAGTGATTTCAGAGGTGGCACAGGGGGGCCCTGTTATGAGGGTTGGGGGCCTCAGTGTGAAGGAGCCCCACTCCTTCTCGGGCCCTTTGGGGGCTATTGCAATGCGAATGGCCAGGTGCCTGTGCTGTGCTCTGTTGCTTGGGTTGCAAACATTGCTCAGGATGGTTTGCTTTAAAGGTGAAGGCTCCCAATGCTGCAATTTGTCACTCTCATGCGGACTTCCGTGCTTGCACAGACCCCCATTAATGGGGATGGCCCATGTGGACACAGCAGTCTGCCTGTGTGTGACAAATTGCAGGGTCAGGGCCGTGGTGCCTGTGTTGTAATTTCATGGCGTTGTCTCTCTTGGATCTGAGTTTTGTAAACACTTTTTTTTAAAACCACAGAGGCACAAAAAATAAGGGGCAGACTTGACTTGATCCTGCCTCTTTAATGAGTGTTTGTGGGAAATATCCAAGATTCTCACTTGGTGGTGTATTTGTTTTACTTAACTAGCTCTTATCTGCTGGGGGAGGAGCTGTCGATTCTGCAATAACTTAAGTTCCATGCAAAAGAAACATGCCTGCTGTTTGATTTCTAACGCCTGCCATTTAAAGCTCAAATGTAAATTCTGGATGGAAAGCTAATAAAGAATCCAGTGGGGAGTCCTGTTACATGTGTAAAACCTGAGAAACCTGACCATGGGTTTCTTCTGTTTGCATTGCTTTTCTCATTTAAAGGGATCTCTTAGACTTTTGAAAGCTGTTAATGGGCTGACATTGTCTGTCTCTCCATCAGCATTTAGAGAAGTGATTAAGCAAATTGACCAAGCCTTAGACAGAGTGCAAAGGAGAGCAAATTGAATTCCCCAGAACACCCAGCAATGCCCCATCCCCAAATCCTTGCTCTGCAAATGCCACAACCTCAGGGGCTCATTGTCTTCCGGTGGCCTTGAGAGGTTCCCTGCCTGCCTGCTTATCCCCAACTGGAACCTATTGTCATCCTTTCCTTGGGGAGGTGCACACCTTATCAGTGATCGGGGCCCTTCCCGTGGCTGCTGATTTAATTCTGGAACTTTTGTCTCTTGAGGTGAAAGGCCTGAACAAGATAAATGCCATGCTTGAGTGACTCTTAATAATGATTAAGGGAAGCCTGAGAAACTTGCCCAGCAGAACCGGTTAATTCTGCTGTCATCAGAAGCTGCTCTATTCACTTGTGGCATTTAAAACAGGCCGCAATATCTGGGGCATGGATGGCTTGTTTCCTTGTATGCCTGAAAGCAACTGGCACGAGGACTTGTACAAATAATGCTCTAAAGGAATCGGGTTAGTTGGCATTGAATGCTTTTCAATTCTTAATGTTTTATTGTTGGAAACAAAACCCTTTAAGTGATGTCCATCGTTTGGCCAGGTTTTAATGAACCCATTATTCACACTTGCCTTTGCTAAATTATTGATAGGAGGGTTTTACATGCATTCCTATGAAGAGATTTAGACTTTCCTTTAAGTTGTGACTTACATTCATGCTCACTTCTTTACACCTATCTCTGAAAATATGGTATCTAAAACCATCTGGCTCCAACAGTCGTTGAGTGTTAAATGATGTTTGAATTATTAGCCATTTGGTCGTTGGTTCATTAACACGGGTCAATACCGCATTCAGCCATATGACATAACTGTGTTTTAATTATCCATTTACTGATAATTAGGAATTAGAACTTTTGGCTTTTCATTTAGATCTGAACAGCTAGACTGTACTTGCCTTGAGGGCATGATTATACAAATATGCCGGTGTGGCTGAGTAAAGGTTATAGTTGCCGTTTGTCACTGTTATTTGTATTAATAAATTTCACACACGAGACTCGATTGGGAGGAATGACAAATACCAGCAAGGACTAAGAAATAAAAAAAGAGGCAAAGTAAGATTAGAAGCATAGGCAGAAGATAAGTAATATGTTTCATTTAATAAATCTTGGAATGGTGGGGAAATTCAAGAGAACTAGAAGTGAGCTAATGTACCCATACTTTAAAAGAGTAAATAGGATAGCCCAGGTAATTATAGGCCTGTTAGCCGGACATTGATCTAAGAGATGGTTATGTAATGAAACCTGGTAAACAGGGCTACTAGGAAAAGAAGTAGTCTTCAGCTAACTTCAATCAGTTTTTAGTGGGACCACAAGTGGCTGACAAAGGTATGATGGATGGTAAAAGTGTTGATGTTGTACGCTTGGACTTCATTGGAGTACCTGACTTTTTGCTCAATGTTTTGGCGAAAAAACAAGCGTTGTTCAAAAACAGTGCAGCGCATATGTTTAAACACTTTGGATGGGGTCCTGTGAGGACTTCTTTTATAGGGTTGGGTTGAGGTATTTTTATCAAATAGCTGAAAGAAAGTATAAAATCATTTCATTTAAAGTTTGCAAATGTCACACGAGTTGGTGGGGTAGTAAAGGATGAGGCGAGCAGGTCACTGATACAGAATGTTCTAGATGTGTTTTTATAAGCTTGATACAATCAGATACAATTCAGCCAAATGCAGATCATACATCTAGGGACAGAGAAAGTAGCTCATGCTTGCAGAATGGGAGCTGCACGGTAGGGAGCAGGGATTCTGAAGTGGATTGGGGTGATGGGGAGCCACCAAATGAAATTGAGCTTTGATGGGATGCTCTAGCTGAGAGGGCTAGTGCTGCCTCAGAATGCATCAGTAGTGGAGCAGTGAAGTGGTGTATCTGTGTATACACCAGACCGTTACAGGTTGGACCTCCCTGGTCGGTCCTGAACAAGGAAGTTTATCGGACATGGGGTGGTCCCCTGCCATCGGCCTCCCAGCCTGTCACTGCTCCCTGCTGCTGGCTCTTTCTGGCCCAGAACCCGGCCTCACTGCTGCCACCGGGCTCCAGCTCTGGCCCCCATGCCACTGGTGGGGCCAGACCTCCCCAGCTTCACCACGGGGCTCCTGGCTGCACTGTCAGACCTCCCTGCCCCATGGCTCTTTAGAGAGGTGCAACCTACATTGGAATATCGTGCCCAGTTCTGGTAACCACACTTCAAGACGGTGCTGAAAATTTGGAGCGTGTTCAGGGAACAGTTACAAGAGGGTCTAAGGACTGGACAGCCTGCTGCCTTATGTGGAGAGATGTAAGAACTTCCATTGATTTTTTTTTTCCTATCAAAAAGAAATTTAAGAAATGCATGAGCTATTTTCAAAAGCATGAAAAAATCCAATGGCAGGAAATAGAAATTAGACAAATTCAAAGAGGACGTAAGGAGCACATTTTTAGCAGTGATCTTTGCTTAGCTTTCCTAGGGTACTAGTGGACTGTGTATCTTTTGACATCTTTAAACCAAGTTTGGATGTCTTTCTAAAGGATATGTCACAGCTCAGTCAGAACTTGTGAAGCTGGTGCTAGGGTTGCCAGGTGTCCGGTTTTGAACCGGACAGTCCAGTATTTGAGTTTTCTGTTCAGGAAACAAATTGAGAAAATAGAAATGTCCAGTATTCTCTAAATACGATGGAATGTAGATTGTGATGTCATGTCAATGTGCCCGGTATTTTTGTTGAAACTGTCTGGCAACCCTAGCTGGCATAGGAACTACATGGTGAAATTTGGTGGCCATTGTCATGGAAGAAGTCAGACTAGATGATTTTAATGGTCCTTTCTGGCTTTAAAATCTAGAAACTGTTCCGGTACTGCCCAGAGGCCCTAGCCAATGGGCTGGGCAGTAGACAATCACTGTCCGCATCCTCCAAAGTTTAGCTTACAAGATTCAGCAGGTGAACTGAGCAAATGGGGAGGGGTGAGTTGAGGAGAGGGTAATAGGAACAGTAGCCTCGTTTGGCATAAAGTGGGTTTTAGTAACTGAGACAGATAAAGGACAGGCCTAGTCTCAACTGGCCATCAGCTGTCGGTGTTTTGGGGGATCATGGTAGAAATTAGTCTTAAAATGAGACTTGAGGAAGGGCAGGGCTTGATGGGTTTTAGTTTTGAGAGCGCGAGGATGTTCTAGGCTTATGGGACTCCGAAGCGATAGTGGGAGAAATCGGAAGAGAGGTTAGCTGGTAGTGCTGGGTGAAGGACTGATGAAGCAGGAAGGTGGCAATGGAAAGGCAGGGCAGGGCAAAGCTGGGAAGGACCTAAAAGATCAGTACAAGCCGTGTGTACTGGATGCGGTGGAGAAAGGGGTTGTCAGTGGATGGGATTGGAAGGGCTGACGTGATCAGGCCACGTAAGGTTTTAGCAGCTGTGTTTTGAATGGACCCGGGGGGGACGACCAATTGAAATTAAACTTGGAAATATGTCAGTCCTCTCGCCGAGCTCGGGCGTGGGCGTGGGAGTTTGGAAACAGACACTCGGTGGGAGGGAGGTGCTTGGAAAAAACGGTTCTCAGTGTGATGATGGGCAGCAGCTTGAAAATGAGTTCTCAGAGCCCAGTGCAATTTGGACTGCAGCTGCAGGGGTGTTCTCTCGCCATAGGGAACTTGTTGCTCCGGTATGTGAGTGGCCTGCACCGTTCAGGCACCATGGTCTGGGAAACACATGGACAAATTGTTGGGGTCCAAAGAAGAGCATTCGGGATGATCAGGGTTGGTCTGTCTTGTGTTTTGCATATGGTGTCTATAAAGATGGTATCTAGGTGCTGGAGGGGTTGACCATGGCGAGGTGACAAGAGCCTGAAACATACAGGCTGGCTCTGAGACCATTAAGAAGGAGCGTAAGAGCCAATGAATATTTCCTCTCCAACCTGCTGAAGTAAGGGAATTTAGGACAATACATGGAGAGCGGAACTTGAGACAAAGGCATGAAATGACGGAAAGGAATATTGTCTTGGGGTGACTATTGTGATGCACTTGAAAACTCTGAAAATGACAAGCTGTCATGTTATGTGGGAGGCATTTCCTGGGTCGGGGCTCTGCAGGGAAGCATGAGATCTGGGGTTTGTGTAATCAGTCTGTAAAGAGTCAGCCTTGTGCGAATTGGAGTGAATTGTGGCTGTCTACTTGAGGGAGCAGCAGCCGGCTTTCTCTCTGTTTTGGCTCTCGTGTGTTAAGGTTCTGGATTCCAACAGAGTCTTGTGACACTGCAGTATTCCCGAAATAGCATTATTGGTTTGTACCTAAATTCATGAATATAACAAATATCAGGATGGCTTTTCTGATAAGAAGTTTTGCACCGAAGAGTCATCTCCTCAGGTAGAGGCTAGAAGACCTATCACTTCTCACATTTCAAACAAGACTCCCTAAATTCTGTGCCAGCAGGGCCCCATGTCTGGTTGGCCCTGAAGCCCTACAGTAATAAACAGGACTAGTAATACTGTAGGTAAAAGTTGTGGGGTCTTGTGAGGCAGACTGCTTGACTGAGCTCGCTTTCATCTCTGCTGCCTGTAGTATTTACGGAGGGTTGGATGCCTCTTTTGGGCCCTGCACTATGGGACAAACAGGACAGCTGATGATTGCAGCTGTATTTGGAATGCCGATTTCCATGCCTGTTAGCATTTTAGTTCCATTGGGTTCTTTCCCTCCCCACACGGAACCCCCTATTTAAGATGACTTCTCACTTCCAAAATGGGGGTTGACTCCACCTGCTTTTTTTTGGCTGCTTTATTATGTAAAAAGCCTGAAAGATTTTTTTTTCTACTTTAAAGTATCCGAGAGGTCACATCTGTTTTATCTTATTGATAAATCCTGCACATTACAGTGATGTAATAAATAAGACAAAGGAAAGCTGGGTCTGTAGCCTATTCTATTTAACTCCAGGAAACTTGGAGTCAGGGTTCATCCACCACTTTCTCTCTGATGGATTGATGTCTGTTATGTGTTTATTTGTCAGAAGCCCCCCATACTGTTAATTACCTAGCTCCTCTACACTTCCAGTGGCATCTGAACCCTTACCTTGCCTACGTACATAGCATGAGAGTCATCTGAGAGAGTTCAGCATCTTGGGCAGGACTGTCTTGCAGGTACTACTGGAAAATATTTCATGTGCAGTGTGGGCCGTAATTATGTTGGTGCTGCTTCTAGTATTGCTTTCACACCCCTAAGGTAGTTTGGGATTCAGCTTGTATGAAGGACAGATGGCATTTGAGTCTGTTGTGTTGGTGCTCTGCCTTGTGCTTACCAATACAGGCCTCGTTTCTTGGATGAATGTGACGACGGGAGTCGTCTTCTGATACGGGGAGGGCCAATGCGGTGTGGCTCGGAGGATGGATGGTCCCTCTAGTTACCTAGTTTGATATAATTACTCGATGCTAGTGTGAAAAGAAGGGTCACGCATGCAACTTCCCAAGTGCCTAGAGTCATGTCACCAGCAGAGCTGCACAGGGTCAATGCAGGAGTTCCCAGAAACTCCTAGAATGGGCATAAATGTTCGGACCCTGGAAAAGGGCAAGCTTGAGGTTTTCTACTTGCTTTTGCCATGGAAACTATGTAGCTGGTCACTTCCACGGTGATTTATCTCCTTCAGTGCGGCAGAGCTGATTGATTTTAAATGGAGGTGATTGAAATTGTCAGTGGTAATCAGACTTTTCCATTGTACTTTAATTATTTTCCAAGAAAGCGTATTCTCATTGGTTGACATCCCTATTAAGGGACTTCGATTTCCAACTTAATAGGGTCTTCACACTAGATTTGGGACATCTTTTTGCTATCTATGAGCAGGGCTCGACAAACCAGTGAATCTACTTGCCCGTGGTGAGTAGATTTCAGCCGGTCACCCCGTTTACTGGCGGCGCGCGCATGCGCAATGCGGGTCTTGCACATGCGCAGTGCAGGGCTGGCGAGTTGATTTCGCCGCGGTTTGTCAAGCCCTGACTATGAGTGTATACTATAATTATATATTTATTTAAGCGAATATATAACTGTTTCTGGATTATTAATTCAATATTTTTAGTGTGCTAAAAGATGCTGAATGATCTATTGCTTATTTACTCAATAATTAACTTTTTGCTCATGGTTTGTGTCATGCTGGAATTTAATGAAACACACAAAACAGCATATACAATTTAATTGTATTAACCAGAACAATCCCTTAATACAGTGGATGACCTGTTGTGCCATATTTATAAAGCTTGACCTCAAAGGTTAGATATTTTTTCCCAATTCTTTCTTTATATAGAGAAGCAGCCTTTAACTCAAAGTTCTTGTCAGAGCTCATGGGTTCTGCAGTTTTTAGTGGGACGCTTTAAGAGATGATGATAACTTTTTAGTCCTTAACACATTTTGTTCTACATTCAGATTTGATTTGTAACAGATTTATTTTTTCAAAGATAGACAGGATTTAAATATAATTAGAAAAGTCCAAACTAAATAAAAAAGTGATTTTTTTAAATTGACCCTGCAGAGTGCATTGTAATTGCTGATCCAGGTTATTGTCACCCTGAGGAAACCTATTGATGGTTAAAGACAGTCATTCATTTTGGTTTCAATGCTTTACACCCGTTTTTGCTCAAACTCAATAGCTTATGTGCTCCGAGGTGGCCTCACTCTGCATTATAAGTGGAGCTGGCAGGGGCGTTGAGAGTTAAAGTTGCCTCATGGTTTTCCATTGTAAAAGCCTGTTTATTAATTATAAAGCCTGTTTATAATAAAAAGCCGAGTACTAATTATTCAGGCTGAAATTTTCCATGCCTCAGGCTGACTTTTTTTTTCTTAATTTCAGTGAAAATGTTTCAGGTGCTTCTGAGACTGTCGTCTGGGAACATCTGTTGTGCAGGGAGTGCTAGAGAAGTTTCTTTCAGACTTTTCATTGAGAAGCCCTGGTGTGTCTGCTTTGGAGAAGAGTTGAATTTGACAGGCTTGTTCTGGGGTCACAGAAGTGAAGTCCGTCAAAACTTGGAGTTCTCTGCATTGGGCAGGAACTTTTCCTGTGCACTGAGCATGCTCCGTCTCGGGGCAGCAGGAGCTGAGCGGGGCATGCCCTGCAGTGGCTTCTCCTGCCTGCGGAGGGACACTCCCTCCTGCCTTTCCCCCGCTGGAACCCCCATGGTGTGGAAGAGGAGGGATGCAGGGGAGTGAGGAGCAAAGAAGGATCAGAACTAGGGATGTAAAATCTCATTTAATTAGTTAACCGGTTAAACATTATGTGTAACCGGTAAATCGATTAAATGGGGGTGGTTGGAGGGCTGCTCCAACCCAGCTGGGCTGGAGTCCTCCCCCCCACCCCACCCCCCAGGCAGGCATTGGTCCTGGTGCGCTTGGGCCAGGCCCACAGCACGAGCAAATGGGGCCTGCTTCAGTTGTGCTGCTGTGCCTCTGCCCAGAGCACACCGCACCAGGTGGGCCAGGCCTGTCATGGGTGGGGGCTACTCCAAGGTGGTGGGGGGTTGCTTCAGCCCCCACCAGTTAACCATAATCGATTAAACATTCAGGGTATGTCTACACTGCCACCCTAGTTCAAACTACGGTGGCAGTGTAGACATACCCTCACATGCTTAATCAGAAGCAAAATGCAGGACAATGTAGCACTTTAAAGACTAACAAGATGGTTTATTAGGTGATGAGCTTTCGTGGGCCAGACCCACTTCCTCACATCAAATAGTGGAAGAAAATAGTCACAACCATATATACCAAAGGATACAATTAAAAAAAATGAACACATATGAAAAGGACAAATCACATTTCAGAACAGGAGGGGGATGCGGGTGTGGGGGGGGAGGAAGGAAGGTAAGTGTCTGTGAATTGATGATATTAGAGGTGGGGAGAGTGGGATGTCTGTGAGCTAATGGTATTAGAGGTGATAATTGGGGAAGCTATCTTGGTAATGGGTAAGATAGTTTGAGTGTTTGTTCATTCCTTCTCGGAGAGTGTCGAATTTTAACATGAATGACAGTTCAGAGGATTCCCTTTCAAGTGCAGATGTAAAAGGTCTTTGTAGCAGAATGCAGGTGGTTAAGTCATTGAGAGAGTGTCCTTTCTGGTTAAAATGGCAAGAAATCAGAACAGCGGCAGATTGATGGGGGAATAGCGGCAGAGGGGGAGGGGCAGGGGCCGAGGGGTCTGTAATCCCTAGAGAACCCACTGCTCCAGAACCTGGAATAGAAGTAGGGACTCCTGAGGGCCAGCATTCCTCAGCGGTCAGCAAAGAGCTAGGAAGCACATTGGCAAAAGGTGGCTCATCCTGGCTGGTGGCTCATCCGGCATAGAGGGTAACAGCCTACTACTGTTACTGGTTAGCTGTTTAGCTCTAGTGAAGCCAAGCCGTCTGGATTGTGGATCTGAAGTTTGCAGGGCTGCTCATGACTCATCAGTATGGTTCCTCATAACAGGATTTCTTTTTTTTCTCTTTAGTTTAGTTAAAAAAACAAACAGACCTAGGAAATTACATACAAAAACTACAAGAATATTAAGGTAGCAAAAGTCGGCACTGCAAATGTGGGACATTCCAGATTTAAGGTTGCCTTTGCAAGCTTAATTCAGTTCCCTTGCATGTACGTTTTGTGGTGGTGTCTGAAATTTTAAGTTATGTACTTTCAAAAAAAACTCACGTTTAGGCTAAGTGACTTAGGAACACTAGTCCAATTGACTTCAGTGAGTCTTGGGTCCTAAATCATTTAGGCTTCTAAATTTCATCATTGGGTGCCTAAATCTAGACTTGCAAGCCTAAGTTTTAGCACCCGTCACACCTAGTTTTGAATATTTGGACCAGTCTTCAAATACTATAGCCCATACTGTTTTCCCATAGAATCTTGTCTCATTCAGTGAGCACAGATCTATTTGCTCCCCATGTTGTGGATGAACCTCAAAAGGGACAAGAAGGACCTCCCTTCAGTGCATAAGATGGACCTTTTCTGGGGCTGAGACAAGGCTGTGCAGCGAAGGAGAGTTTTTTCTGTAGGACTCCTGCCTCATTTCATAGAATCGTAGAAGATTAGGGTTGGAAGAGGCCTCACTGAGACCTACCCCCTGCTCCACCCCAACTAAATTGTCCCAGCCAGGGTTTTGTTGCAGAAGCTGGAAGATAGTTGATGAATGAGGCAGGAGATGGCAGGAAGAGAGCGGATGGTTTCATGGTTAAGGCAATTGAACGTTGCCCTGGAGAAATGGATTGTACCTCTGTCTCTGTCCATTTCTGTGTGATTCTGGGCAAGTCCCTGAAACCAAACTTCACACAATTAGTGTCCACTTGTGTGATCCTCGTTTTCTGGGTGCTCATCTTAGACACCTCTGGGTCTGATTGCACAAATTCTGAATGCTCATAACTGCATCCGAATCCATGGGAGTATGTACAACGCGGTGCGTTTTTGGAGTAAATTTAAAAAAAACTCTCAAATTGGGCACCGAGCATTAGCTGAAACTTTTTAAAATTTTGGTCTTTTATCTCCTTGAGCCTCAGGTTCCCATCTATGAAATGAGTGAAAATACCAGGTGTTCTCCCACGAGCATAGTGAACATGGACTGATCAATGCTTGTGGAGCATTGAGATACAGTGTGCCCTTGCAGAGCCCACGAGGAAATGATTTCTCTGTGCAGTGCCAGTTTTGGATGGTGTGCAGTAAATATGGCCTAAGGCCACAAGTTTAACGATGAGGATATAAAGAATATTGAGTAACTACTATTCAGCACTCAGCGAGGCAGGAGTTGGGTGGAAAAAATAACATATGATCATGCAAATAAAGACGGTATCATAATGCATATGTACAAGAAATCTGAATTAGGGATGTAAAAATTCAAAACAAAACGAGCCATGTAACCGATTGAAATTCACACGGTTATATGGTGAAACGCTCCGCAGGCTCCTGGTGGCAGCGGTAGCCGGGAGTTTAACCAACTGGTAAGGTTAACCGATAAGCTAGTGCTTATCGGTTAACCGGTTAAACTCTTACATCCCTAATCTGAATTAACATTGAACAGGCAACCATAAGAGTGCTTGACTTTACAAGCTTAACGCTTGTAATGTAACGCTTGTAATGTAAAGTCATTCCACGAGGAGTAACGGTAGTTCGGAATAGGAAGCCTAGTTCGAACTACCTACTTCGTGCCCCGTGTAGCCGCGCTGCACGGGGTTCGAACCAGCGGGGTTTTAAAAATGGCGGCTCCCCGCTTATGCAAATGAAGCCCGGGAAATTCAAATCCCGGGCTTCATTTGCAAGTGCGGTATGCCTACATTACCCCGCTATTTCGAACTAGGAGGGTAGTGTAGACATACCCCCTCTTTTTGGACTTCTTGATTCAGTGGCCAAACTGCAAAATCAACAGTTTGTTCAGTGTAGTCCTGAGTTGTGGTGCCTTTTCCATCCTGATGCTTTTTCTTTCACCTTCTATTGGGGAGGTGTAATTGTTACCGTTAAAATACAGGCAAAGAGTTCCCAGAAGACTCTGCATAGGGTTGCTCTGAGGCAGACTTGGGATGAATAGCAATTAAAAAGAGAAGATAGGGAAAAGTTCATTCCAAGGGTAAGTTGCTTTGCAGAAGTCAAAAAGATTGCCACAAGCAATTCTGCCTAGCTGATCTCAGCTGAGGGACTGACTAGTCCCTGTTTAGGCTCCCTGGGATGTTTGGAGGAGCTGGGTTTGCATGCTTCAACTTTTTTTTGCAACTTCTTTGGAAGTTGTGTGGATGTTGACAAGACCTGAACCTGCCCCTTTGTCTCCAGGGTATCGTCTTCTTTTTTTTTTAACTTTGCTTGAAAGTCTGTTTTGTATTTTTGGATTGCTCTTTGGTGAGGTTCTCGTATTTACTGTAGCTGCTTCAGATGAATCCTGAGACATTCTGACTTCAGAACAGCAGTGCAGCTGGGCTGGGTGGGATGAGATGCAGCTGCTTCCCTACCTAATACAGGCACTGAACTCAGATGATAGTTTGAGGCGTGAGTGAACCCTAGGATGGCTTTTTTCAGTCTTACTAAAGCCTGTAAGAATGTGATTTGGGTGCACGGATGCCTGTGCATGGACAAGGAATGATTGACGTTGTTGGGCTGGAGGTGAAGAAAGCCGCTAGTCTTAAATCAGTGACTCCGTAAAGCAGCCAGTGCCATTGTGGGGGTGTGCTGCTGCTTTCCGGTTGGGTGCATTCCTGCAGCGTAAGGAAAGCACGCCTGGAAGACAGCAGCGGGCTGATGGACGATTGGAAGTGCTGTGGTGGCTGTCGTTGCTGTAGAGACTGTGCACCTTGCAGTCACGCTGGATTTTATCCTCTCAGACACACCTGTGAAGGAGGGACATACCACCCCTATGGTGCTGATGAGAGACTTGCCCCAAGCGAGTCTGTGACTGAGCCAGGAACTGAAGCCAAGTGTCTTACACCAAGTCCAGTGTCCCATCCTCTAGCTCGTAAGAACATGAGCGCGGTCAGACTGGGTCAGACTAAAGGTCCATCTAGCTCAGGGGTGGGCAGTAATGTTTGAAGTGGCCCTGGGCTGCCCCAGAAGGGGCAGTGTCTGGATGCTTCTGGGCTACCCCATCCACAGGCCATAATTGGCCTGGGAGCCGGGGAGCGGCAGAGCCTCTGTGGGCCTGATCAACCACTTGGCGGGCTGGATCCAGCCCACGGAAGCCTTTTTCCCCAACCCTGATTTAGCCCAGTGTCCCATCTTCCAACAGTGGTCGATGTCACGCGAGGTGCACCAGAGAAAATGGACAGAACAGGGAATCATCTAGTGATCCACCTTCTGTCGTCCATTCCCAGCTTCAGACAGGCAAAGGATGCCATTCCTGCCCATCTCGGCTAATAGCCATTGATGGACCTTTTCTCCATGAATGTATCCAGCTCTTTTTGAGCCTGTTAGAGCCCTGATCCTCACAACCTCCTCTGGCAAGGAGTTCCACAAGTTGACTGTGCGCTGCATGAAGAAATACCTCCTTTGGTTTGTTTTAAACCTGCTACCTATTAATTTCATGTGGTGACTCTTATGTTATGGGAACAAGTAAATAACTCTTCCTTATTAACTTCTCCATACCAGTCATGATTTGATAGACCTCTATCGTATCCCCCTCCCCCAGTCTCCTATTTTCTAAGATGAAAAGTTCCAATCTTATTAATCTTGCCTCATATGGCAACTATTCCATAACCCTAATCATTTTTGTTGCCCTTTTCTGAACTTTTTCCAATGCCAAGCTATCTTTTTTGAGATAAGGCGACCACATCTGCACACAGCATTCTAGATGTGGGCGTACCATGGTTTTATATAGAAGCAATAAGATATTCTCTGTCTTATTCTCTATCCCAGGGGTTCTCAAACTTGTGATACCGCGACCCCCCTCTCAGTTGCTCGTGACCCCCCTGGGACCCACAGTTTGAGAAACACTGCTCTATCCTCTTCTCAATTATTCCTCTCAGACGAGTAGCCGAGTAAGTCTGTAATTAAAAAAAATTAAAACACAACAACGGTCCTGTAGCACTTTGGAGACTAACAAAAATATATAAATAGTATCATGAGTTTTTGTGGGCACAACCCTCTTTTTCCTAGTATCATGAGATTTCGGCTGCTGCACATGGAGTGGCTGTTTTCAGCGAACTATCCACAATGACTCCAAGATCTCTCTCTGGAGTGGTAACAGCTATTTTAGCCCCCATCAGATCGTATGAGTAGTTGGGAGTACGTTTTCCAGCGTGCATTACTTTGCATTTATCAACATTCAAATTAATTTGCCATTTTGTTGCTCAGTTGCCTAGTTTGGTGAGATCCTTTGGGAAGCTCTTCCCAGACTGCTGTGGACTTAACTCTCTCGAGCAGTTTTGTATCCTCTGCGAATTATGCCACCTCCCTGTTTACCCCTTTCTGCGGCTCACAGATGAATCTGTTGAACAGGGTTGGTCCCAGTGCAGCTCCCTGTTCACCAGCCCACTCCTGGGCTCCAAAGGAAGTGCCGGAGGTTTGGGTGCTGTGCTAGCGCTTCCCAGCCCAGGGGGATGAATTTACGTAACCCTGGAGGTCAGGAACGGTGTGTGCACGTGGACAGGTGGCTTTCTGGGGAGAGCACACGGCTGGGTTCGGTTGCTCGACGGCCTTCCCCTCAATTCTGCTGGTCCCTGTTAGGACGAGGGTGAGCGGCAGGGCCTGGCCTGCTGTCCCCAGCAAACGTTGCTACTTGTATAACTCGTTAGAATAGAAAAATTCCCACCGAAACGCAGTAGCCTGATGCAGTCAACACTCCTCCCCATCTCCATCTCCCCTGCCAGGCTCCCTTTCCATTCGGGCCCTCGCTCCTCCCCAAACAGTCCACCTCTGGCCTCCCCCAGCTTCCCCACAGGGTCCTCTTAGTCACTCGGTGGCTGCCTCCCTGAGCTAGGGTCCAGTGTTGGGAGCGGCCCTCTGTGTGTCAGGGTGGGCTGCTTCCCCCAACCCTCCTGATAAATCAGCCACACCCTCCCGGCAGGCAAATCAGTTAAAGTTGGCTGCCCCCTCCGCCCACGGCCCTGAAATAAACCAACTCATGCCATTGCCCCCAGTCAATCATGGCAGGGCAGACTCCCCCCAGGGAATCGGTCCTTGCTGTTCCTTTTCCCCACCGATCCCTCTGCTGGGACGGCTGGTCCCTCCGGCAGCACCCACTGCTGGGGGAATCGGGGCACGAAAGCTCCTCCTCAGCCTGTCCTCAAGGGCAGCCAGTTACTCAGCATGGCAGCTTGCCCTTGTGGCATCTCAACCCCTTCATCCTCTGCCCCCCATCCCTTAGCAAGGGGGGGTGGTCCCTGCAGGCTTGCCGGCCATCTCTGTGCTCCAGCCATGACTGGGAGGTTTCTGCACAGCCAGGCAGGCTGGAAACGGAATTTTTTCTTTAAATGTAAGCTGAGATTTTGCAGAAACTGCCGGCCTTGCCTGGGAAGGATTCCTGCTCGCTGCGGGTGAGCTGGGAAGTGGATTTTTCCAGCATGATTGAACCATGATGTTTCCTTGCCGAGAGAGGAAAAATCTGGCCTGATTCTATTGGAGCCTTTTTGGAAGAAGAAGAGCTGTATTGCAGCTTCCTCCCCCTCCCTGCTGGACTCTGCTGGGGAGGCCAGTCCATTTTCCCTGCCAGAGCCCTCCGGCTGGCTGGGTGTGGGAGGAATGGCCAAGAGGGGCTTCCTCCCCATGCAGTCCTAACGGTAACGGGATGGAAAGGATTGGAGAATGCAGAACAGGAGTTCACCCCCTCCCCCCAAATTTCCATGCAGCTGTAAGCAAATGTGAAGCCAGCTCTGGAAAGTGCCTTCCAAGAAGGCAGTAATCAGACTCCGAAGCGGTGGGAGTGTCAAACGGGTTAACTAGAAGTTCCTGCTGGTGGCTGGAACAGCCGTTTATCCCTGGGCCCTTTTTTGACACCTCGAGAGGCTGCGGTGACAAGAGGAGCCGTGCGAAGGGGCCACTTGTCGGTCGTGGTTCTAAGGCTGGTTTACTTTCCAAGCCGTGGACACTGGAAATGTCCCGCAAAGAGATCCAGGTCGCAGATGCATTTACTGTTTGTTTAGCTTTCAGCGTAAGCTGCTTTTTCATTATGTTGCCAGGATCCTCTAAGCAGGCTGTGGAATTTAGCAAGGGCCAATTACAAGGTGTCTATTTAGTCGTTATTAGATTGGAATGCTCGCTTCTGCCAATCAAGATGTTTTAGGCAAGACACTCCCTCTATTTTGGCAAGAGATCCACGGAGCAGCCCACTCGAAGGAACAACTGTCAAAGAGCAACCCTTCCAAGCCGGCCGAGTGTTTTCTTGCCCCCCGCTCCGTTCAGTGCAGCAGGCCTTCTCTCTCCAGGAACTGCGTGTGAAGCGGTCCCTGAGATCAGCCTGCAGAGGAGGTGCAAGCCAGGAGGCAGAGAAGGATCCAGACCCCTGGCCTTTCAAAGAAACCCCCTGGGCCTGAGAGTACTGGAATTGTAGTGCGTGTTTACGCAACCCCAACAGGCAGAACCGAACCTGAGCCTCTGCAGCATGAGCTCCCAGCTAAGGCCGTAGAGCAGACTCGTTATTCTCTTGGTAAGTGGTCTCAGTCCCACTAGGTGGGACAGCACGTCTCACCCAGGAAGTGTGTGGGTGACACTTAGCCTTGGGTAGCCCCCGTTAGACTCGAAGGTCCTGCTGTCCTGTGAACGGGTGTTGTGTCCCCAGCTGTGGTTCCTGGAGCAGACACCTCTGTGGGGCATATGCCCATTGCTCAGCTTGCATAGGGAACGGCATGGTAGGAGCTCGGCGTTACAGACAGACTCCTCGACCGCACCCCTCATTTGGAGCCAGACATGTGGAATCCGGCAAGAGTAGGAACAGCCCCCCAAAAGCAAACAGTTCTGTGTGAACTGTAAACTGCCAACCCAAAGGAAAGTTTAAAAATAAAGATGCGGCAGGATAGGGATCCCGTTTCTGTGCTTCTTTCATTTACATTAAGATGGATAAAAGCAACGTTTTTCTTCCGCATCATCAGGTGTCAAACCTGTGTTCAGCCAGTGTTCCGCTGTAGACTTTTGAAAGAGAAGCCAGAACGTCACTTCGAGATATGAACGGCTTCTGCTCCCGTGGTGCTCGGGACTCGAGGCTCTACGCTATTCTGACCCTGGATGGAGGATGTGGGTGTTTTCCCTGGAGATGGCAAAGGCACCTCTGTGTCCTCCCCCCGTTTGCTTGTGGGTGGAATGCAATGCCTGGCCACATGGCCCTTGCGGCCCCTCCTACTGGCCACGCACAGCCTCTGCAGCACCTCCGAGATGGAGTCGTAATTTCCGCGGTTCTGGAGAAGGCCTGAGCTGATGGGGGTTCCCCGCTCTCGGTGGGAGTTCAATGCAGACAGCAAGTGTGGAGGGTCTCGTGTCACCAGGAGGGACCGCTGTCCATGTTAATTCCCAGGTGGCTTCTTACACTCAGGGTATGTCTGAGTGGAATGAGGAGTAACGGTAGTTCGAACTAGGAAGCCAAGTTCGAACTACCTAGTTCGTGCCCCGTGTAGCCGCGCTGCACGGGGTTCGAATGAGCGGTGTTTTAAAAATGGCGGCGCCCGGCTTATGCAAATGAAGCCCGGGAAATTCAAATCCCGGGCTTCATTTGCAAGTGCGGTATGCCTACATTACCCTCCTAGTTCGAACTAGGAGGGTAGTGTAGACATACCCTCTATGTGATCACCACACACTTGCAGGCCCTAGCCAGGCCTAGAGAGAGCCTGGTGCCTGCCCCAGGGAACTTCCATTGTGTGCAGACCTGGCTCATAACTGGTAGTTCTTGTTCTAGACTCCACGTTTGCCTCTGCGTTGCTTCTTGGGGGTTACCCACAGAATCAGCAGTGGGCTAACGCAGAATCCCACAATGCCATTTTCTTGGAAGCATTAGAAAAGTGGCAGGCCAGCTGATTTTGTGTCAGGTTGCGTGTTGAAAACAACCGATGGGAATGGCTAGGGATGAGAACGACTAGTCAACTCTCCAACACTAGTCGACTAATCGTTCCACCCCCCCCCCCCCCCCGCTGCTTTGATCAGAAAAAGGTGGGAGTGTGGAGGGGGTGCTTCAACAGGCAGCACCGTGTGGAATCCGGGGCCAGGCCCTGGGCTCCATGTGGCACTGCTGCTTTGAAACGCTCATGCAGCCCAGGGTGGAGCCTGGCGTCTGCCGCTTTGAAATGCCATGTGCAGCCTGGGTCCCCAGCTGGCCCTGGGCTGCATGCAGCATTTCACAGCAGCAGCACTGTGTGGAGCCCAGGGTCAGCTGGGGACTCCCCTGCTGACCCTGGGCTCCATGTGGTGCTGCCACTTTGAAACGCCGTGGGGAGCACGGGGCCAGTGGGGGACCCCATGCTCCCTGCAGCGTTTTTGCCTTTGAAGTGTAGCAACAGCCCCTCAAAGCTGAGGCGCCTTATCGCTTAATCGAATAGTCGATACAAATTGCATTGACTATTCGATTAGCCCATTAATCTAAATTTAACATCCCTAGGATTGACCCTGTTAACTATAGGCTGATACTGATCCCAGGCAGAATGCTAGAGAGGCTCATATGGGATGCAGTTACTAAAGCGTCAAGTGTTGGAAGCACAGTTAATGTCAGCCTGTGTGTTTTTATGGGACCCAGGTCTTCTCAAACTGGATGTCGTCATTTTATGGGATTACGGGTTTGGTTGATACAAAATATCCGTTAAATTATATTTGGTAAAGCATTTGACTTGAGTCCGCATGATATTCTAAGTACAAAACAACCCACCCACCCCCGCATTATACAGAATTAGTGCAGGCAGTTTTAAATAGATTACAATCTGGCTAATCGATACACCTCCAATCAAATGTGAAAAGAGAATTGTCAGCGTAAGGGGTGGCACGAGGGTCTCTTCTCGGCCCAGTGCTGTTGAGAGTCTTTCTCGGGAGGATGGAGAAATGATTTCTGGCGATGGCTGCAGAGGGCGCGCGTTCGTAGGGTGGTTAAAGGAAAAGGTCCGTTCTGCGGAACGATCTGGATTTCTTGGGGTAGGATGGGCTCATTTGAGCAGTTTCAGTGCAGGATTGTGGACAGGGCGTATCGTTCATGCTTGTAGGAAGGGGGTTGTATTTCGGAAAGGGGCGACTCTGCAGTGGACTTGAGGGTGCTGCTGGAAGAGGGGATGTAGTGGGCCAGAGGGGCTGTAGGATCTTTAGATGGTGACGGGGATGCTGAGTAGGATCAGGGCTGTGGTATTATCTTTGTAGAACATCTGGGTGAAGACGGGACAGGAAGTTGGGGAGGACTGAGAGAAGAGAGGTGTGCGAAACCCACTTTACAGTGCAAGTCGAAAGCTTGATCTCTAGCTCAGGGGTGGGGGCCGCACATGAGTGAGAAGCCAAAAAACACCAAACCCCTCACTGACAGTGGCGTCAGCTGAGATGCAGAAATTCCCCACTGAGCCTAGTGGGGCCCAGGCTGGTAGATTTTGTGTGCTCCAGCCCTGCAGTGGGCAGCGGGGGGCTGGAGCGCCAGCGTGGGCTCCCCAGTGCTGGGAGGACCCCTAAGCCTCAGGGGCCAGATCCAGGCAAGCCAGGGGCCGTGTGCGGCCCCAGGAGCTGAGGTTCCCTGCCCCTGCTTTAGCTTGTCAGAGGTTAGGCTTTGTAGGAGCAATCGTGGTGACACGTTACTTGGGGGGTGATGATGGGGGTTACCTTATTTTTGCAGGGTGAATTCAAGTCAGAGCCTTCCTCTGAGGACACGCTACCAGGACGAACCAATCTAGGTTGGGCATCTGTAGCGTTTAGCTGCCAGGTGGTGAGTTTTGTAAGTTACATGAGGCCCAAACCACGGGGGTTTTGCAGATCAAAGCCAGAGCTCGCATTGCACCTGGACACATCCTGGTGCATGGCACCAAGCTATACCCCATGCTGCAAGCGAGAATCACCCCTGGGTAACAGGGTGGGCGGTGCCTGTGCCGGGCTGCAACTCCTGAAAAGCTGCATCTGTAGCGAGGCTCCAAGTCAGGGTGTTGGGCGCTCGGGGGAAGGGGACAAACTCCAGGATGGACACAGCACAGAAGCCCTCTGGGTTGCTCACTTTTGGGACTGTGGGTGCAAGACACCCGAGCGAGGAGCTTGACTAATGCAGGGTGGATGGAGCCGGAGCCCCGCAGGGCCCCCAACATCCCTGTCTTTCTTCCATGTTCATTTGCATCCTCTCACTGACTTCGGAAAATTTCCATAACAAAACCCTGAGGCTCACAGGACTCCGCGTTGCCAGAATTTTGACCTAATGCATCTCGGCCTCTGGTCCAGAGGGGCAGCTGCACTGGTGTCCTGTGCAAGGGACTGCGTGGACACAGAAGCAGTTGCAAAGCCTACTATAAACGTCCTCTCCGAGAGCGAAGAAGGGAGACTCTCCTGAGCTAGTCTAGCTCTGATATGGCCCACAGGTGAAAGCGCAGGGTCAAGCCCAGATGATGGAGCTAACGGGACTGATTCTTGAGGTTGTCCATGGCCAGAAGGAAACCAGCCTCTGTCGGGGAGGAGGTGGAGGAGTCGGGTTACCACCAGCTCCTCCGTAGTCTTCACTGGAGAGTAAATAAAGGACACTGGAGAGAGGGCAGTAATGGTGAGATCAGCAACCCGAAGAGGGGAAGCAGTGCATCATGGGGCCATAGCACCGCAGGCCTGGGGAGGAGAGATGCGGGAGGGGGAGTCCCTCTTTAGAGAACAATGGCAGAGCGCGTGACTCACCTTCCTCTCTTCTCAGAGTCTGGCCGGGGCTAGAGCTGCACACTGAACCCCCCCCCCCCCCCCGTCACTGCCCTTGCCATGCTCCGCGGAAGTATCAGCTGGAAGTATCCGCTCTCCGCCAGCCCCACTCGTGCACTAGTGCACAAGGCAAAACACGGGGGAGTTGAGATTCTCCGTGAATATTCATTCTGATGACCGCACGTCACTTTTGCATCCTTGTGTTCTGTCAGTCTGACGTTCTTCCTCTGCTGTTTTCTTCCCTGGGGAATAATGTAGCAAGCTTTTCTTGGGGGGTGCTGTGAAGAGTGCCACTGTCGCGGTGGGGGGGGGGTTGAGGAAGGGGGTCTGTGGGGCTGAATGCCGAAGATCTTAGCAATACAATCCTCTAGCATTTGCTGGTAAGGAAAGATGGTGTCACTTGCAGGGAGCCCAGGTGCTTTGGGAAGCTCTTGTGTTACAGACACCTTCAGGTTACACCCGCTCCAGAGCCTGTTCCATTGTTCACGTGGTTTCTCTCCGTGTTGCTGAACAGCTCTAGATTAGCCCGTTGGTTTTGCCATGGCAACGTCAGTAGAAAAGTCTCCCCAAATAAGGCCGGGGATGCCCCAGGTGACGGGTGGGACGGACGTCACCGGCTGCTTTATTCAGAGCAAAGTAGCCTGTTTTGCAGGAGGCAAGTGGCAATTGGGGAGCTAGTCCCAGTGCTCGTTTTCCGGGTGGAATGCGCCTTCGTTTCCTTGCTCCTCTGCTACACCTCCCGGGTTGCGTTCAGACCTTGCCTTGCTGCCCTCTTATCCGGTAGTTCAAGGGTGCTGGGCGCCAGGTAGGAAATTCTTAATGCATTTCGCTGCTGCGGACCGAGAGGCGCACGTGCTGCTCTTTATATGTGCTCTTAATAGAGGTTCTTTCACAAAGGCCGTCGGAGGGCTAGAGCGCTCTGCTAGAATGCAGGGTCTAGGAGAGTGAGATGTACCTCTGCTTCATCCTATCACCCAGCTCTCTGGATCAGGGATGTCATCGTGTAGCCGATTAACCGATAAGCTGAAGCTCATGGGTTAATGCTATAGACGTATGCGCATTTCCCCCTCCCCCACAGTACATTTTTTAGAAGCCTGGATCAGTCCTGGCTTGCAGCGGGTCTGGGACCTACCCCCGCTGCGGTTCTGCATTTAAAGTGTATTAGAAGTCGGGCGGGCGGGCGGGCAGCCCGTCTCAGTCCTGGTGCACGCCGGGTCCAGGGCCTACCCACCCTGTGACTCTGCATTTAAAGTGTATTAGGAGCCAGGTGGGCAGGCAGCCCGGCTCAGTTCTGGTTCACACTGGGTCCAGGAGCTCAAACCCCCCCAGACAGGGGCTGCTGCCACCTTGCACTGCTGCTTCTTTATCAGAGGCAGCATCATGGGACAACAGGGAGCCGGTCTGGTTTTTAAACAGTATGGGGAACTTTTAAACTGGCTCCTCTCGTGGACTAGCTCCGGCCTGGCACCCTACACTGCTAGCTGTTTATCAGAGGCAGCAGCGCAAAGTGTCGGGGGCTCCTCTGGAGTGAGGCCGGAGCACATTGGCCACCGGCCCTGCCCCCCAGGGACTATAGAATAGTCGACTACCTGATAAGAATTCACGAGGTTACTCGACTATTCAGCTAACCGATATTTAACATCCCTAGTCTGGATTGCTTTCACCTCTGCAGTCTCACTTGCTCAATGTTTTGGGAGGCCACCTGCAGTGCTCATAACCAAGGCTCTTTAACAGAAACAGAAATTTCCCTAAAGTGCTGACTTGTCTACACTAGGATGGTTTGCTGTTAGAGCTATCTCTGTAAAAGCCTCTTATGTAGGTGCAGTAAGATCAGTGAAAAAGGCCTTCTACTCGTGTAGGTAGTTCAAGGATAAGCACAATTGTACTGGGGTAGCTGCGTCTACACCAAGGATTTTGCTAGGGTAACTGTTGATTTAAAAAACAAATTAAAATAATAGTCACACCCTCCATCCAGCATAGCTATGCCAGTCCAGCTTTTAAGGCTATACTCAGCTGAATGATCTGTACATTCGCTCTTTCTCTGACTAGTTAACTCTTCAGATGAGGGCTTCGGGGAGAATGTATATGAACTTCATGGCAAACATTCGTGTTATCTGCTGGGAGTCTCTCTCACTATTCCCAGATAAAAGCCATGTTTAAACGGAGCTACAGTAGAACCTTACAGTTACAAACACCAGAGTTATGAACTGATCAGGTACCTTACCTGAAGTACGCAATCACATGTCACACACACACTACATTATTGTGTTCAATGTAAACTACTAAAACAAAGTGGGGGTGGGGGAGGAGCAGCATTTTTCTTGTTCATAGTAAAGTTTCAAAGCTGCAAGAAGTTGATGTTCCGTTGTAAACTTTTGAAAGAACCATAACGTTTTGGTCAGTTATGAACATTTCCATGTTGTGAACAATCTCCGTTCGCAAGGTGTTAGTAACTCTGAATTTCTGTTGTAAGTTCAAGAATGAATATTAGATATGTGGGTGGGGTGGGGGAAACAAGATTTTTTTTTAATTAATCCCCCAAGTAAGCAGTATTATCTCAGGAATTTCAGAGTTAAGGTGAATCTTAAAACAAGTCAAAGCATATTCAGAGATGGGAATGCAGCTAAGGCACTCAGATAGCTTTACCTCTTCATGTAGCAGCCATGCAGTTACAATTAATGGATGTTTGTGTTTGCTATCCCAGATGAAATGACATTAGATTTTCATATTTTGCCCTAGTGATGACTCTGTCTGAGTTTGAGGTATTGCTACTGTGCAGAGATGTATCTGTCTGCAAAAGAAAATATACCCTCTTAAGCATGCATTCAGGGTTGCCAAGAAAGTGTTTGAAAGCCTTGGCGAGAAGATGGATTGGAGCAGGACACCGCTACTTATCTGTGCTGCAGGAATTAGTACCTGAGTCCAACAGACAGGGGCGGTCTGCGACGATAGCCCGACTTGGCCGTCGCCTTCAACGGGGCACCCGATGATGACGTCACGGGGCAACCGATGATGATGTCACTCCATTGACGGCCGTGCAGGCGGGGACCGCCTCGTACCGCTCCTGTCAACAGACATACGCTTCAGTATGGGGAACTTGGTATCAGAGGGCATAGAGGGATGGACACAACACTTAGCAGCAGGCCTCTCCCGATACCAAGTTTCATCCAAACCAAGTGGGTTAAAACAACATTTGTCTGCTCAACGTCCCGGACAAGTGCAACTCTTCCAGCCACTGGCAGAAATCTGAGTTCAGAGCAGTGATGCTGTTTCCAGTTTCTTCCACCTTAATTTAGCAGATAGGGAGGCAACTTTTAAACAAAACCTAGATTTGGGGGATAAATCTGGGTCTTCGCCCCTGCTAGAAGAGAAGGGAAGAACTCCAGATTAAGGTCCCTCAAGCACAATTCAGCCTTTTCCTGTTCTCAGCGAAACCTATGAACTTTGTGTTTGGGCTCAGCCATGTTGCCTAGGTAATGAAAGTTTCCATAGCTTCTCGTCCTTGGGTGGCTCCAGGCGTCATTAATTAGATGAAGCCAGATTTCCAGTGAAACTTTGACAACAATCTCTGCAGCCTGTAATCTGTCAAATTCTCACAAAACTTTCTTCTGTTGCTTTTGCTAATTTCTAGCCTGTTGCTGTAGGGAAGTTAAACCAAATTAACCAGAGATCTGAATTAAAGTGCACTAGGGCTTGGGTACACAGGAATATTAATTTGGATTAAAATAAGATGTGACTTTACAGCAGAACTGCTACTCCTGATTAATTATTCCTGATTCACTCCCTGTGAGGGATGCTTTTATCTTGGAAATAAGAGTGGTTTATTCTGAATTGGCTTGCTCAAGGCACTTCTCATTCCAGGATAAGTGTCCACACTGGGAGTGAATCAGGAATAGCTATTCCGAAATATCTCCCTGCACAGACTTGACCCACTGTGTGACAACTCAGCCTGTGAAATGAGGCACTTTACAATCACATTTCTTAATTTGGCTTAACTGTTCCTGAGTGGTGCCATGTAGATGTGCGTTTGGGGGGGGGGGGGATCATTTGAAAGAGGCCTGTTCCTTTGCTTGTCACGTGAAGCAAATGGTGGCGGTTGGAAGTATTTTTAAGTTTCTGCCATGTGTATTTACACCAGGGGGAATCAGTTACGACAAAGATCACGTCTGTAATTTTTTAAAATTTTTTGGTCAAGGTCCATCTGTCTTGATCAAGGTCTAGACTCCAGAGAAAATAACAGAAACCAACAACAATAATCAAACCAAAAGATTGCAGTGTGTGTTCAAAAGTGTCTGCGTTTGGCCCTGGGTCCGCTGGTTTAGACCAGCAGTGCCCAACCCGTGGCTGCCTTCGTGGGGGGTCGGGCGGAGTGACAGGAGAGTGGCCGTGGCTGGCAATTAAAGGGGCCGCTTCCTTTTTTTTTCTTTGCCAAATTCGGCAACCCCCATGGGGGGTCACGAATGAGAACAGGTTGCGCACCCCTGGTTTAGACTGTTATTTGTTACTACTTTGTGAGCAAGACTTTAAATAAGGCATTGACACGCCTCCATCTGAAGCTTAGGGTAATTGGAGCAGGGAATTCCTCTGGTCTTTGCCACTATCTCAGACAGCAGAATGAAATGGGAGAGACCTCCTCCTTATGCTTTTCCTGAATGGCATCTTCTGCAGCTTGGGACAGTCTTGTTGCAGATGGAGATTCCACAGCATTACAAAGGAATGCGGTTTTGTCCTGTGTGGATGCTTGTAGCCTTTGGCGGGTCATTTCTCATGGCTGGCAAGTTCTTGCATTGTCGTCAGTATGTCATTCCTTTCATTCTTCCTCCCGTATGACATTTGTAGTATCTAATTGTGGACCTGCAGGTTGAAATCTGTCTGGGAGGAGTCTTATCAAGCATGAATTTGTATCTCTCTAAATTACCTTCAGTGTAGCACGAGGTGAGCAATGTTAGCATCCAAAGGGTGCAACTTGTTTTATCAAATTCAGGACTTTGCCTTTCCGCTGGTTTTAATACCATAATCGGAACAATCCTTGCTACTCTTGGATTAAAGGAGTGGACACTGAAGAGTTGCTGAGAGGCCTGGAACAGGAATTTAAATGATCATTCATTGCAGCTACTTGTTTGACCGCATCAAAAACGTCTCTCTCTCCAGACCCTCAAGTTCCATCTGTGTTCTGCGCTTCCATTTCAGTGGGCTGGGTTCATTGTTCATTCTTACATGGATCTTCTGCCCTTTTTAACACGAGCATGAGATTTTCTGTCTTGCTCTGTGACAGCTGGCAGCGTTGTCTGCATTCTGCTTTGGAAGAATTCTCCATTTTCTTTATTTCGGTCTGCTCAGTTGCTTCTTCTTGCCACTTCCTGAAGGCCTGTTGAGTGTGGTGCACTCACGACTGGTGTTTGGCAAGCTCTGACCACTGGTCACGCATGTGCAGCGTTCGTGTTTAGCAATTAGAATGAAACGTAACTGGGAATAGGCATCCTTAGGCAAGTCACAGCCTCTGTGCCTCAGTTTCCCCATCTGCGATATGTGTGCTGATGAAAAGTGCTAGATACAAAATTAAATGACCTAACTGTTAACGCCACAAAGATTGAAAAATTAGCTGAGCTCACTGGCTTTGAATGGACCTGCAGGCACAGCTGCTCTGTTCACCATCCAGAAGTTTCAAATCCGGGGTGAGCCTGCTTGCTTCCCCTTCCCCTGCGGGCTCCAATGCCTGTTGGTGTTTCCCACTGTCTGTGCTCCTCTCTCCAATGACCCCGACCCTTGCTGGTCCCTCCTGGCTTCTGCAGTTTGCATTGTTTCCTAATCTTCATTAGAGGGACCCTGCTTCCCTTGTCACTTTTGAGAAGACTTAGGTGCCCAGTCATTGAGTGCCAGCCTAATGTTTCTGGTACCCAAACCTTCCTGACGTCTGCTGGGTTCCTGTAAAGATTTTAGGAGGGTGAAAACTCACAGACCTCAGAGAATGAATCAGAAATTGGGGTTTGTGTCGCTGAAACTCAAGGCTGTGGAGGGGGTGCAAGCAGAGGAGAAAATATTCTTGCTAGTCTCAAGCAGCCCGAGGGGATTTGTGGCAGGGTGGGGCTTACATTGATCTGACCCCTCCTGGCTCTGAAGAGCTGCAGTCTTCAGGCAGGATCCAGGACTGGGTGCGAGAGCTTTGCTTTCTCACACACAGGTTCTTCCTGCACACGCGGGGGGGGGGGGGGGGGGGAGGGGTGTTCCTTCACCCCATCTTTTGTATATTTAATCCACAGGCCCGTGAGTGTCCAGAAAGCTGCACAAGCACTGGGCTGGATCTGTGACACCCCCTCCTGGATGTGGCCAGGTGCTTTCTGAGTTCTCTCCCCGGGCATTGCTCCTGGAGAGGAGTGTGGGGAAGGAGCTGGGGGTCGGCTGGGCAGGCCAGGGCAGAACCTTCGATCCCTGCAAAGAATGGTGAAATGTGTCGCGCACAGAGGTGCTCCTTGCTGTTGGGGCATTGAACACAATGGCCCCTTTATGTCTGGCCCTTAATTATGCTATTCGGCTAATTGCCCCGGGTTTTTGGCTAAACGAGACCTACAGGAGGTTGCCCCCACCCCATTTTTCCAACAGGATTCACAAATTAAAGCAATGAAATAAGTGCTCCGGGCAACCTTTGTAAGACCTGGTTTTGTTAAGGGGCCTTAACACGCATTCATCATCCTTCTGGTATTCTGAGCAGCTGCTGTTGATTAGGTCACTAAACTATTGTTTCTCCACTGGAGTCACTGGTGGGAGCAGGGAAGGAGAATGGGGAACATCATGGACCCCGGGGAATGCCGGGAATGCTGCCTGCTCCGCTGGGGGGTTGGAGCCACTGCACTTGCCTGGGGGGGCGGCCGGCCCGCTGCGCCCTGGGGCAGTCAGACACGCAGGTGGAGGGTGGTTGGATTCTCGGGAGGGCCAGTCTGAGCGCCGAGGGGTGCAAGGTGGCACCTAGTCCCCAAGGGATCTCTGGTTGTTGCTGAACCCCGCGCACGGCGGAAGGGGGCTTTGCATTCCCGGGGGAGGGGGCAGGCTGGGGTGTTTTGGATCATCTGGTTCAGGACTGGGAAAGCTGCTGACAAGTGTCTCCTGGGGCAGGTAGGCAGCTGTGGATTCAGGGCACGCAGGCACAGGAAGGAAGGTGGAGGTGGGGCACTGTACCTCGGGCTCGCTGTGAAGGCCTAAGGAGTGTGGGGGCTTGGAGGGGGTTGTGAAGCTGCTGCAGGATCCAGGGTTCAGGGAAGAGGCTTCGTTCCTGTCCGACCTCCGCACTGCAGGGGAAGGCACGGGAGGTGTGACTAGGCTGTTTTATTCTCCGGCCTCGTCCCAGTAATCACGCCGGGGAGCCCCCGCCTTAAGCACCTCCCAGGACACGAGCCTGGCTCCGAAACACGGACGGACGTTGCCCGAGTCAGACTGCCCGTTTTGTTGACATTCGGTCTAGAGCCGGGGTGGGGAACCACTGACTCACAGAACAAGTGAGAAGCAACAAAAAACACCCCAAACCTCACTGACCTGGGTCCCAACTGAGAAGCAAAAAAAGCCGGAAGAGACACACGCCTCGCACCCAGCTCAGGGGTGCCAGAGCTTGCGGGGTGGAGGGAGCCCCAAGCCTTGCCACAGACCACAGTAAAGTAAGCTGGGGGCTGGGCAGTCTGTAGGTTCCCCCCCCCCGGTCTAGAGCATCGGGCCTCCTGACCGCAGGACAGTGAGTGGGGACTGAGGTTAGCAGGTGGCTTAGTAGCTTGCAAGTCGAAGGAATATCTTCCACCCCCCACCCAAATCGCTGACGTCCCGAGATCCGCTGTTTCGGGTTTCCTCTCTCGAGGCCTCCGTGGCCGCAAGATGGAAGGTTGCACTTCTCAAAGAAGGTGCTGGCTTCCTGCAAACTCTCTCCAGTGGCAGATGTGACTCGATGTCTCAGCACAGAGAACGCGCGCAGTGCTCCAGCAGAGAGAGTGCAGGAAGTTTGATTTTTTTCCATACACCACTGCAAACGCCGGGGGTGGTATCCTGTCTCTGGATCTCAGGGGAGGCACGCTGTTGCTTTTGCTCTGGCTAGAGATAAAGACTTGGAAATCTGGAGAGCATGGGCGGATGATACCATGGTTCAGTTTGCATATTTTATATGAATATGTATAAAACATTTACATACATACCACCCAGATAGCCATGTAATATGCAGCTACTGCATTGTCCCAAAAGTTACCCCATCCCCTGCCAGTTGTGTTCAGCACTTGACTAAGCCATTCAGCCTGCAGCATGGCGACCCATGTGGCTGTGGCCCATTGGGTGTGGTGTGTGGGGCTTGGGCTGCCGTCCGTCAGGGCGATATTCAGGCCCGAGGCTCCCTCAGAGGGCCTCCAGCAGCTGTGTGGGGCTCAGTCTGAGCTGGGAGAGGGCATGGCTTGGGGAGACTGGAACACCTGGCTGCATTTGGGATAAAATAACCTGGAACTGTGCTTCAGTTTGTGCGTGGAAAGCCATCAAACACACGTGCACGTTGGCCGGTCTAATTGTACTTGTGGGCCAAGTTCTTGGAGCCCCACGCGTAAGTCTCAACTAAGGGGCAGTGTCTATGTAACCCACACACCTAGGCTATGTCTACACTGGCGGCTTCTTGCACAGGAACACTGCCATGTGCGAGCTGTCAGGGGAGTGTGGATGCTCTTGCACAAGAAAGCTCTGATGGCCATTTTAGCCATAGAGCTTTCTTGCACAAGAAATCCCTGTCCAGCATCCACACTTATGCCCCTCCCCCCAGGAGCAGTGAAGTTTTGTGGAGGTGTGCTCTCCTGCCAACGGACTGAAGCTGGTAAGCAGCGTTCACACACGCAAAATGCACCATGTCTGCTTTGACTAGTCTGTCCCTACTTATTCCAGTCCCCTCTAGCCCATGGCTGCCAGTTCCAGTCCAGGCACTACGGCTTCTACCTGTGTCACAACTAGTCTGGGCCAGTTCACTTGACACCAGTTCATCCCTGCCAGTTGTAACACACGTCAGAGACTTTGGTGTGTCTTGTGCTACCCAGTTTGTGCTTGCCGCCTACTAGCTCGGGGTGACTCGCTTTCCTTTTGCAATAAGCTGTCGAGACACACGTGACCTTTCCGATGTGTGCAGCTGTACCCCCTGCTTAATGCTGTTGGAAGGAGAGAACCTGAAGGAACGCCTAACCAGACTGCTTTGAGCACTTGTGAAACTACACTGCAGCATATGCAAATTAGACGTGGCAGCAGGTCAGAACACGCCCTCAGTTTTCCCTTTGCGTCTTTAGAGGGCGCTCCGGAGCTGCTGTTCCCAGCAAGCTGCTTAGCTGACCGCTTCTCCATAATACAAGCAAGCTTCTGGGGGCCACACCCCCCACCCCGGGGAACCCTAGCTTGGCCCCTTGCAGACTTTAACAACAGGGGCATCGTGAGCATAAGTTCAAGGGCTTTGGTGCCAGTCTGGCTTTTCTCGGAGATGATGCCCCTGTAGCATCTTCTAAGGATATGGACACAACAGGACTCCATGCGCTCTGGTGCTCCACTTCCTCCCTCGGTTGCTGTTTGAAATTCAGGGTGCCGGTCGCTAGGCTAACCCCATGATAATCGGCACCGGTTCCCTAAAAGCTGCTGTTTCATCCCCAGATCACTGTACAGGCACCGCTTATCTGGCACCGACTGTGCCAAGAGTGGGAGGGGCCGTTCCTACACCTCTTAAGCTTGCTCCCGCCACATGCGGACTTGAGTTTGTCTTTGATCCTGGATTGGGAGTTGCATGGTGCGTCTCCTTGCTCACACTTTCAGCTCATCCACGTTCTGGACTCGTGGGGTACGTCCGCACAGCAGACAGACAGGCAGACAGCGAGGCTCAAAGCCCAGATCACCTGACTCAGCTATGGGGCAGAGGTACTGGCTCCATGAGTGCTCTGAGCACCCACTGGCAGCCCCCCAGCAGCTCCTGCCTGCCGTGATCAGAGTTCAGGCGTTTCTGAGGGGAGGAGGGAGGACCTGGTGTGCTGGGGGCGGAACTGAGCAGGAAGAGGTGGGGTGAGGGTGGCACTTGAGGAGAGGGGGTGGGGGCGGGGCTTTGGGCAGAGTCAGAGGTTGAGTGTCGTCCTCCCCTTGCCCCGGACTTTTGCTTGGGCTAGAGTCTGCTCTGGGAGTCCCTGGCTCAGCCTGAGCCCGAGTGTCCACACAGCTCTCTTGAGCTCCATAGCATGAGCCCCCTCAGCTTGGGTCGGTTCACCGGGCTCTGGGAATCGCTGGGTGTTTGCTGTTTAGCCACTTGCCTGACAAAGTGGTTTCGTGGCTCGTTTTAAGACCCATGGGGCGCCAGTGACAGCCCTAGAAAGGTACCCGGGGCGCACGGCAGGAGGGGTTAGAAAAGCACGCACCCTGCACGTCATCGCTAGTGGCTCCATGGCCTCTGTGCCCATCGTCCATGCAGCATTCCGACAGGCTCCCGACGCGGATGCATTTCTACCTTCCCTGCTGCAGCAGCAAAAGGAAACCAGACCCACGACCTCTCGTCCAGCTTGCAGCGTTGGGTGCTTTTAGTAGCCACGCCGTTTGGCGAGGCTGCTGGTGTGCAGAGCCCTCTGCCTACTCCCCTTTCTGTCTGCATCCATCTGTTGTCTCTTGTCTTAGATTGTAAGCATCTCGGGGCAGGGACTGCCTGCCTCTTCTGTGTTTGTACAGCTCCTAGCACAATGAGACCCCTGTCTGCCGCTGAGGCCCGTAGGTCCTAGCGTAGTGCAGATCACCGTAATCGTTCTCACATTTTAATGTGTACTCCCATATGTTTGGATCTGGGAACGACCTTTAGCCAAACGTGTGATGTTTGGCACTGGCAGAAGAGCGATGTGCCTGCTTTGTTTCTCCAGCCAGGTCAAGTCCTGCCCTAGGTAGGGCTGCCTTAGACCCCCCCAGCCGTCCGTGCACTGGCTTTGTTCTGCAATACGCGCTCGCTCCTTTTGCACTTCATTCTCAAATCCTCATTACACGGTTTGTAAAGTGACTGTGCCTCCAAATGGCCATTCCATGTCCCGTCCCTCCGGGTCTGGCTAACCAGAGGCTGGAGGGCTTCGGGGGGAGGGGAGGAGGAGAAGGGGAACAATCAAGGGCTTCTGAAGGCAAGCTGAGCTGGTGGGATTTTCGTTTGCAGGGGGAGAGCCCTCTCGACTGATTGTATCCAGTTGGCTTGGATATTGACTGTGGATGAATGGGTCTGAATGGAGCCATTCAGGGTGACGGACAGGAGCTGAAAGCTGCAGACAAAAGCCACTGGGCAGTCAGTAAAACTTTCAGCGCGGGGCCTTGCCCAGAGCCGAGGAGAGGCTGACAGATGACAAAGAGCAGTAGAGTGTTGAGTGGATGCAGTGGGAATGACAGGTAGTTGATGATGATGTGGGGTGGGAATGGGGCAGGGGGGTTCCGCATTTCTTAGCGTGTAAGGCTGACACCAGCAGTAGCCTTTCATGGTTGTGGTGGTCAGAGATGGCTTGACATGTCACCAAGAAAACCAACTGGAAAGGCACCGCGTGGAGTGTCTGCGAGCGTCCAGGGACCCGCCTCAGCTCTTGTCACTTGCTGAGTCATTTGCTCCGGAGTGCTCCATGCCTCCCTAGAGCGGGGTGTTTGCTGTCTAGTATTTGCTATGTGGCCTTCGGGGTGCGGGGGGGTGTAACTTGCTGCCTGGTGTTCAGTGTATTTGCCGATGGTTGTGTAGGGTAACTCACCACCTGGTAATTAATCCTAAATAACAGTAAGCGCGCCCTGTAGATGAATCTCCATGCAAACTCCCTGTTTTCACAGCTTTGAACTCTCTGAAACATTTACATGAGTGCTTTCAAGATGGGCCTCTTTCCCAGGGAGACATTTTTGTGTGTTAGCATTTGAGAAAACCCAGTCAGCTGGTTTTAAGTTGCAGTGGGAAAACCAAAACCAAAACCTTTCCTCTCTGTAAGTGTCTGAGGGTTTGGAGCTTGGCTGGGCTGTAGATCTGGGGTTGTTGTCACACCTCTGGCTATCCTGAAAAACCGTTGCCTTGTAGGCAAGGCTTAAATCAGAATGGAAGCATTTGACTTCACATTTGTGCAGGTGTAAATAATGAGACACCGAGCAGGACAATGGAGTGTCTGAATATACGTGGAATAATTGTCCTTCCAATTTTACTAGTGACAGGCTACAGAGGAGGAGGAAGTGCAGAGGGAGGAGAAAACTTGGGCTTTAGTGGGCCTCAGTTTTCTTTGTTTTTTTGGTTTTTTATTCTGCTCTGCTAAAATCCAGTATTTGATTTTTAGATTAAACAAACCCTTCTGGCATTGGATCCTTTTTGAACAAACTAATATCCCATGACTTCTTTTTAAAATATAGTCCCTCTCATACCTAAAAATGATCCCCCCCCCCCCACACTGAATGAAAAAACCACCTCTCTGTACGTTTACATCTGGAGGAAAGAGGCCAAATGTTTGATTGTTCCAAAAATTAATTCAGCATCCCAAAACCCTAATTATTGGATGTGTCCCAGGCTCTTACCCACGGGCTGGATCCGTTCCGCCAGAACTAGCTTCTGGTCGGCCCCCACCGCTATATTTACCTGCACAGCTACAGGTACCAGTGATCACAGCTCCCATTGGCCGCGGATGACCAATAGGAGCTGCGGGAAACAGTGTTGCAGTCCATGATGCATCCTGCCACTCCCATTGACCAGGAATGGCAATCCACAGCCAATGGGAGCTGCGATGGCTGGTACCTGCGGCAGTGCAGGTAAATATAGTGACGGCCTGCCAGGGGCTGCTACCAGGATATTGCCCACCCCTGCTCTTACCAATGATCTTGTTACATGGTCATAGTCGTGAGAAATCTAGAGATGGTTTTTCCTGGGCTGGACTGAGCTGTCTGTGCACTGCCGTCCATATTGAACTGTTCACCCCACCGACCTTGGATGGGTGATCCGCTCGCTAATCTCCCATTAGTGGGAATATGCACCAACCTTGGGAGAAGAACTTTACTTCCCAGTAATCGCTTGTTCAGAGTCGCTTCTGTTGACGCTCCTCCCCCGCCTCTCCGTCGGCCTCAGGGCCCGTTTCGTTCTGGACTAGGAACTGAGGTTGGCAGAGCAAGCTCGCCCATACTGAGAGGTGGTGACACCCTTGCACAGAAGCGCTCTTGCACCTCCAGGTGACACTGGTTTTTATGCTTTGCTCTGGGGGAGAATACTGAGTGTTCTCTGCTTGAGATGGTTGGGGAGAATTGCTGATGCCCTGACTGTGAATTACACCTGGGCCACTAGAGAGAGATGGGGCCTTTCTTGGAGTTGAATGGCAGTGGACACCAACATCCCGTCCAAAAAATGACCATCAGGGCCTTGGCCAAGACACTGTACCCTGTGATGCTGTCACACTTTCCAGTCTTTGCCCCGACTCCTCGTTAGCGAAATCATGGAGAAGGCTGTGGCAGAACAGCGTTGGCAGTACAGTGAAAGCGGCTTGATCCAGCAAGTCACTCACTGGAAAGCTCCATAAACTGACATTTCTGATCTTCTTGGGAAGTCTGGTTAATAGCCTGGTTGGCGTGGGGCCGGTAGGCTCCCTGCATGGCTCCCCCAGAAGCAGTGGCGGAGGTACAGCCATGGGGCTGCCCGTATCCTGCTCTGAGTGCTGACTCCGCAGCTCCCATTGGCTGGGAACTGCAGCCAATGGGAGCTGTGGGGGCAGTGCCTGCGGGTGGAGGCTGCACACAGCATTGCCTAGCCTCGCCTCTCCCTAGGACCTGTCCTCATTTGCAGGCAGCCACCCAAGATGAGCGCCTCCCCGGTCTGGCACCCCATAATCCCTCATCCCTGCCCCCACCCTGAAGCCCACACCGCCAGCTGGAGCCCTCACCCTCTCCCACACTTATTCCATGTAACTCTTAGTTAGCCAGAATATTTGAGTAACCGGCAGCTTCCATTCTCCCACCATGCTGGATAACAAAGCTTTTACTGTACTTGGAATCCTGCCCTCTGCCCCCGTCAGAGTGGTTTTAGGCCAAGGCCTGGCTGGTGTTGGCCGATCTTTTCCTGGTGATGTATGGAGGTTGGGGGTTCACGCCGACTACATGAACTCGGTCTGCTCTTTGCTTTTTCCTCTCCCACACACAGTGATACAGTCCCGGCCCCTCCAAGGTATGTAGGCACCCGGCTCCCAGTTATGTGTCTAAAGACCTGTGGAGAGCAGGGCATTGGTGCTGTAAGCCTGTTTGGGCAAGGCCTGCCTGGCTAACACACAACCCAGCGAGCTTTTTGGTGGAGGAAGCAACTGGAGGAAATGCCTGGGCGTATCAGTGTCACAAAAGGGAGCCTGCCTGTGGTGTGGAAGAGTTGCAGCCTGGGAGTTTTGCTGGAGATGCCAGTGGTGTGGGATTGTCAGGGCTGCAGCTGTTGCCAAGAGTATTTTTATGAGCTGGGCTTCTCCTGGATGTGGCAGCCCTCCTCTGCTGTTTCCCGAGGTTTTGCCACCTCGAGGTCGCTGGGTGCAGTGCACATTCTGAACCGTAAACATTCAGGAGCTGCGGCTCGGGTGGAGTTGCTTCACGCAGAGCAGACGCTAAGCTCTGCCATCTCTTCCAGCAGCCGAGGGCCACGGTGTTTTGTTTCGACCTCTAACTTCCTAATGGTTTGGTTCCCACGGCTCTTTTTTCAGATCACTGCTGTTCATGCTCCCGCATTAAGAGAGTGACACCTTCTTGCATGTAAAGCCACCCTGGGCTCACCTACTCACAGCTGGTCTGGCAGGTCCTTCTTCCAGAGACGTCCCCCTCCGAGCAGGCAGGGTCCAGCTCTGCATGTCTGCTTGGGTGTGTGGGCTCAGAGGTCAGGGTGGGAGAGGGGGCCTGCTGATATCCAGCTGTTACAGGCATCAAGCAGGTATTTTTGGTGTTGGTTTCAGTCTCTTGTGTCGCTCGCTGCCAGGAGTTAATGGCCGGAGGATCCAATGGCTCAGATTGGGTTTAAACAGTATTGAAGGCCCTGACCTTAGCTTAGACAGTAACATTGATTTATAGGAAGCTTCTCTACAACTGGGTCAGTATCTTTGAAAGGACTGGACTAGGGAGGGGAGAGAAGAGGGGACGGATGGCACCAGCTCAGGACACTGGGGCCAATTTTCCATCCCAGGTGTGCTGCCGCTTTTCTTTGCGGAGTGTATTGAGGACTTGTGCCGCCTCCCTCCCCCCCTCGTCTGTGCCCCAAAGCAGGCTCTATTGCCCAAGCAGTGAATCTGGACAAGCTCCCTAAAGGAAGGCCTAAGGCTTTTTTTTTCAAAGTGTGAGGGGGGACACAGAAGAGGGGGGAGGATTTCTGGACCATGCTTCCAAATCTGTTTCTGCAAGAGGCGCCTGTAACGCTATACAGATTGCTGTGTGGGCGCAGATTAAGGGTTTTAAAAAGCGCTGCCTCACCCTCGCGCACCTTAAACACATGGTTTAGTAAACACTGGAGCTGGGTGTGCATCTGGATTTTCCTTTCTCCTGAGGAGGGTCCTATCTAAATAGAAGTTTTCTGCTTTCTCACTAGCCTCACCTCCCATTCTCCAGTTCTTTCAGTGACATCCATTATCCCAAGCTGAATGGGGCGGGAAAAGATTTCGCAGTCTGGAAGGTAACTCAGACACTTTCTTGATGGATTGTATTTTCCAATGGACAAACCTAAATTCTGACTTGCTAAGGGACAATTTCCGTTCATCAATGTATTTACTTCGCACAGCCTACACTCTGTTACACTTTCCATGAGTGATGTACCTGAATGTTTGCTTCAAATATCTAAACTGTATTGTTAAATTTACACAGCTAAATTGGGGTTATTGCTAATTGTGTATTGTATGCATCATATGACGTTTGAGCAAAACTTTTATCTGCATTTAGTCTAAGTGTGACTCCCAGATGTACAGAATCTCCTTTTGTATAATAAAATCATTTCAGCGTGAGACCTTCAGCGTTCTACAGGCAGTGGGGCTGATGGTTTCTGGGAGTCTGCCTGAATCACTTCGATACCTCAGGACATATGGGGGAAGGGGCTGTTTTGCTGCCCGAGTGGACATCCTACCAAGCCAAGGTCACGATGACTTGTGATCATTTTTAAGATTCCATGGTGCTTTACACAAAGAGAGTAAGGTGTGCTCATGACACGGTAATTAATTGTAACATCACAGTCTAGTGCTTCTGACATCCCTGGAAAGATCCGAGTGGGAAGAGAAGGCTGTCTTACAAGGCAGATGCTTCTGTTTACCCCCAAATAACTTGATAATCAAGTTAAATTCAGGCTGGAAAAGAGGCGCACATTTTATAACTGTGAAGGTCATGAAGGATTGGAACAACCAGCATTTGACCTCTTGAAATCAGGGTTGAATGTCTTTTTCTAGAAGAGATGCTCCAGCGTAAGCAGGAGTTACGGGTTTCATACCAGAATCAATGGGGGAGGGTCTTTGGACCATGATCTGCTTGGCTGTGTCTACATTGGCATGATTTTGCGCAAAAGCAGTTGCTTTTGCGCAAGAACATGCTGCCTGTCTACACTGGCGGGGAGTTCTTGCGCAAAAACACTGATATTCTAATGTGCGAAATCAGTGCTTCTTGCGCAAGAACTATGATGCTCCCGCTCAGAAATAAGCCCTGTTGCGCAACTGTTCTTGTGCAAGAGGCCAGTGTAGACAGGCAACATGAATTTCTTGCACAAGAAAGCCCGATGGCTAAAATGGCCATTGGAGCTCTCTTGCGCAAGAACTCTTGCGTTAAAGAGTATTTGCGCAAGATCATGCCAATGTAGATGTAGCCCTTGAGTTTAGCCTACAGGTCCTTTCTGGTCTTAAATCTGTGAATCTAGGAAACAGCAATGATGGGCAAAGAAATCTAAGCCTGCGTGTAAGTTTAAAACAAATAATTGACGAAAAATCCATTAAAGCTGGCTGGAATGTGCCAGCTGGTTTTCAAAGTTGAGTTGACCCGACTCTGGAATTAAAATGCAGCTGCTGTACAATGGTCAAACGGCTGCTGTGAATGGCTTAAGGTAGTCAGGGCTTCTGGGATTTTGGCCTCTACCAATAAATGAGGCCGAAGAGCTCTCATCCTTAGGTATCAGAGTAGAGGAATGTTTGGCGAGACCAGAATAAATGACTGTTCTCTTCAAACAGCAGCAAGGTGCATCCCTGCAGGAGTATTCGACGCGACCCGCGGAAGTAAATCAAGCCCGTTTTGGATCCTGCTGGGAAATCCTTGATCACAGCCACATGTTGTAGTTGATCGTTGGAGGCTGGAAAGGCCTCTTCTGCCAGTATGAAGTCCTGTTGCTTCAGCCCTTGACATTTTGCAGAGAAAACCTTAGTCCTGTTGGATAACAATGTACCACACATTTCGGCAGTTGCTGCTGAACATCTGGATGAGATTACTTGGTTGGAAAGAGGGGGGACGGGAGCAGTGATTTATAGATTGTTTCTTGGGCTGTAAATCCCAGCTGTAATTGGGACTTCTCCGTCCCTAATTGTTTGCAGAAAAGAGGGAAACTCAATGGCTCTTAATTCATGGCTAAGGCCTAAGCTCGGCCTGGGGGGAGAGGTGGAGGGGCTAGTTGCTAGGACACCACGGCCTTTGTTTTGGTCCCAACTCCATAGTGTATGTAAGGCCCTGTATACATTTCTATGCATTGTTAATGTAATTTGTTCAGGCAGTAAACGGCCAAGTCCAGCTGAAGGAATCTGATACTCATAACAGAAACACCAGAGGCCAGGTTTTTGTGGTCAAATTAGGGTTCTGAGGCCTAGCTAGAGAATGAAATGTTTGAAGTGGACAATTTCTATTTTGTGCTCATTCCCAGCTGGCAGCTTTGGGGCAAGAGTTCCACACATCGTCCTGTGCCGGGAGGTGGATCCCTCTGAAACACAGGGCTTGCAAGACATGAATGGAGAGTTAAACAAAGGGAGAGTCCTCCCCCCCCCCCAAAAAAAAATATCGACATAGGTGACGTTTAGGTCTCTTGGTGCTGCGTTGATCCATGTTAAAGAGCTTGCTAAGGGGAGGGTTACTGGTCCATCTGCTTGCAGGTATGAAGAAATGTTTTAAAATATGAATAGATCTGTTCTTTCCCCATGTTCATCAGAGTATTGAGTTTTGTAGAGAACATACAAATGAGAGCACAGTGCATTCAGAAGCATAGTGAGGCATCAGATTACCCCATGCCACCCCGAAAAAGAAAACGAATCGCCGTATTTTGCAAGCTGGGGGAAGGCTGGTGTTACTCCATGACTTTTGTACAGGCAGTCCCCGGGTTACGTACAAGATAGGGACTGTAGGTTTGTTCTTAAGTTGAATTTGTATGTAAGTCGGAACTGGTACATATTGTAGGGGAAACTCTAGCCAAACATTTCTCCAGAGCTCAGTTTAATTCTCCCACACCTCACTTCCCTCAGTCCTTTATTCTCAAGCTGAGGTGTCTGCTGAGAAAAGTCGCTCCGCGTCTCCCTGGTCTGCTGGGGGGAAGCAGCTAGTGCCGGGTTGCCTCACCCCGTTTGTAAGTAGGGATCCGATGTAAGTCGGATCCATGTAACCCGGGGACTGCCTGTATATTGATTTGGGTTTTATGGAAAACCCTCATATTTCAAAGCTTATTGCTCAAACCGTACAAACAGACGGGGTCACCACTTGTTGAAGTGTGAACGCGAGGTTTATGCGAGGAATTGGGGCAGCTAAGTTGAGCATGTATGTTGTGAGTGCTCCTAAGATGTGAAGTAAGGATGGCAGACAAGAACATTGGTGTTTCGGGTGTGAATGTGCCATAAGCATGTATCCACCACGAAGGGGCGCAGAAATCACCATGTATGATAGTTGTGGGCTAGGGAATCAAAGGTGGAAACATCTCATTGTGAACCAACTCCAAAGAAGGGAGATTTGAACTCCCATTCCCATGGCCAGGGAAGGGAGTTATACCAGCAGAACAATCTCTTGACTCATCTGTTGTGTTATAGATCTGACGGGAGGACAATAACTCTGTTTTGCGACAACTTCAGGTTTCATTCTTTCACTGGAAAAGCGAAGCCTTTTGAATGTGCAAGCCTTAATGAAAGATGCTCTACCTACTTATAGTGCTGCCCTTACTCTGTAAAACTCAGTCGCTTACCTGGCTGACTCTGGGAGGATCACCTGTTAAGAGCCGCTGAGCTGCACAAGTGTTAGCAATTCTGCAAAGTCCAGAAACTATGCCATGTATTCTCGAGTGGTGTCTATTGGTATTTACATTTAATACACATCCTGTCATGGCAACTGAGTAATTTCAGTTCTATATGGGCTCTTCTACCACCACCACCACTGGAGTATCTGAGCATCTTCCAGTCATGCATTAAGCAATAGGACTAACATCTGTTGCCTCGCTTGTTCGTTCTTTCATCCTCTCGCGGTGGAAGAATCGTGTGAGTGGAGGAAGCGTTTTGTTCTGACGGGTTCCGTTGTGTTAATTTTGGTTGCTGTACGTGTCCACGTTGTTGTGTATTGGTGTCAGAGAAGTGTGCCGGGCACTTGGAGCGGGAGGCTTGGGGTGGTCCTTCCTTCCGGTGGGGGGTTGGTTTCACAGTTTGGGACGAGCTGCAGAGGACACGGTCTCCTGCTCAGACAAGCTTTATTCTTGTGCGCCTGCCAAGCAGAGTTGTCAGGGTCTGTCCTTGTGCCAGAGCTTTCGTGTCTATGCAGCGCTCAGGGTGAAGCGCTTTTGGCTTGGTGACCTCTGAGAAGCGAGTGTAGAAAGTGCAGGGACATTCCTTACTAGCTAGAGTTTCTCAAGGACTGATGGCTTATCAGTACAGCGCACCACTGAACTCAAGGCAGGAGGGGACAAAGGCTATCTAGGTCAGGTCCTGTTAGCCGGGACGGGACTGGCGATAGGTCTATGCTACAATAAAAAGCCTGTGGTGCTGAGTCTCAGAGCCAGGTTAGCTGACTCAGGCTGAAGCCGAGGCTTTGCGATGCACCTCTCTTGCGGTGCCTCTGAGCCGGGCCCGCCACAACTGTGCTGTGGGCCTTGTGTTGCAGTGTAGTGTACTCGTATTAGAAAGCGTTACTCACCCTGCTGCTATGTGAGAGCGTAACTACGGTGTAATGGTAGAGTCTGTGAAATTACTAAGTCACTTCTGCTCTTCCTTATTGTTTGGTGTTTTCAGTCCCTTCTCCTGCCATTTGCCCTCTGAAGATTTGTGTGCAGCTGACTGTTTGGCATCTCCTGTCACAGTCACTGCCAATCTCTACTGTGCCCCCTGCCCCGCTGTGGGCAGGGGTCTCACTGGGGTTGTCCCTCAAGGCTGGGTCTTCCTTGGTTGTTCTTAGGAAAATCTGGTTGCCGCAATAGAGCTTTCCTGGTATTTCTACCATGTAGGCCGGGGTGCTCTTCTGCACGCCTGTTTTTGTCCTCCAGCTCTTGGCTCTGTCACTAAATGCCTGGTGCATTTCAGTATTGCTAACTGCAGATGTTCAAAAAACATGAGTTGGGCCCCCAGCAGTTGTAAAATGTTGGCGTTTTATTATTTGCCTTCCAGCGTTTTGAACCTTTAGGTTACTGATTTCCAAGCTTTTTTGTAATGATGAGCATTAGAAACTCTTTTTTAAACATGCAAGCTGAAATTCTCCCAAAATAACCTACTACAGGAGCTGGGACTTTAACATGTGTATATATACAGTATTGTGAGAGTTGGCAGCTCTGTGAGATTGTCTGGATTCAGGGAGGACTTTGCTCATGGTATTTGGTTTGCTCTCACCACTGTTTAATTTGTTCTGTCACCTTTTCCACTACTGTGGGCTTCAGAGGTCTTTTGCTGAAGGCAGGAGAGTGTCTATATGTCGTAGGAGAAGAAACCCTGCAGTGGACTGTTGCATTTGTTTGCAAATTTTCTGCAAAATGATTTATTTGTAATAAGCTCATGTGCCGGGGCAGATGACCGTTTTGCGGGGCCTCGGGCAGCATAACTCCGCTGGGCCCCCCCTTTGCCACGGCGCATGCGCGGGGCTTTTTTAAGCGCGGGGCCCGGGGCGGCCGCCCCGTTCGCCCTGCCCTATATCCGCCCCTGCTCATGTGATACCCTATATGGACAGTTTCCTGTCCCATTTCTCCCTCAATACATGTATTGCTTTCCTCTCTCTACGGACCATTGCTGTTTCAGTCCACGTTTCTCTTAGTTTGTGGTGCAAATTTTCCATTGCTTGTAGTGCCTTCAGGTTTGTAGCTGTTTCTTTACTTGCAGAATGCGGTGGTGGGTATAAAAAACATATTCATGTTTCACCTTTGTCACAGCATATGTCACAGCATACGTATCTGTGGTGCCTAAGACTACGCCAGAATTGCATGAAGAGGCTAACTGGGACATCCTCTTGTGTGTTGATCAGCTGTATCAAAATACACCTCTCATAGATTGCATTGCATTTAGGTACAAAGCATTTTCCTTAAACCATCTAACATTTTAGTTGCATCTCTTCCTTCGTCTGTTAGCTGACTGACCTTGCTCAGTGCTGTATTCAATGTGCCCGTTCTTCCATGCTTCCATTTTTTGCAGCCACTCATGGGTTGATCCGTGATAGAGTGACCAGATGTCCCGATTTGATAGGGAAAGTCCTGATATTTGGGGCTGTGTTGTATATGTGCCTATTGTGCTGCATGGATTAGGCCTCGGCTGGGGTATTGTGTCAACTTCTGGGCACCACATTTCAAAAAAGATGTGGAGAAATTGGAGACAGTTCAGAGGAGAGCAACATGATTGATTAAAGGTCTAGAAAACATCACCTATGAGGGAAGATTGAAAGAATTGGGTTCTTCTCTCTTCCAGATTAGAAGCAGGGTTGCCAGGTGTCCGGTTTTGAACCGGACAGTCCAGTATTTGAGCTTTCTGCTTGGGAAACAAATTGAGAAAATAGAAATGTCCGGTGTTTTCTAAATAAGATGTCATGTAGATTGTGATGTAATGTCAAGCGTGTCCGGTATTTTTGTTGAAACCATCTGGCAACCCTAGAGAGAAGACTGAGAGGGGACATAACAGCTTTCAAGTACCTAAAAAGGTGTTACAAGGAGGAGGGAGAAAAATTGTTCTCCTTAACTGCTGATGATAGGACAAGAAGCAATGGCCTTAAATTGCAGCAAGGGAGGTTTAGGTTGGACATTAGGAAAAACTTCCTAACTGCCAGGGTGGTTAAACACTGGGATAAATTGCCTGGGGAGGTTGTGGAATCTCCATCACTGGAGATTTTTAAGAGCAGCTGAGACAAACGCCTGTCAGGGGTGATCTAGATGGTGCTTGGTCCTGCCTTGAGTGCAGGGGACTGGACTCGATGACCTCTCGAAGTCTCTTCCAGTTCTACCCTCCCATGCTCATCCCAGTTTTTCACACTTGCCATCTGGTCACTCTGATCCATAAGGCCTTGAAGACTCTCCAGTTTTCACAAGGATACTTGTGCATTTGCAGCTCATAAATATTCTTGCATGTTCGCCTAACAACAGAGAGTAGGGGGTGCTCACAACAATGGCCGACGTGACTCACTGGCTCAAGTCAGCCTCAGCAAAAAAGTAAAGCAGTAAAAACTCGTCCACGTCTGGCAACGTGTTAAGAACTGATGTGAAAGAGCTTCACAAAGGGAGCCTTACTGCACAATGCACACCAAGAGGTTGTTTGTTCATCCTGCAGCACCCAAGACGTGTGCTACATATTCTTGTGCACCATCTATCGGCACCGTATCTATCTATTTACATGTGTACAGACATCTCCTGTAACCAGCTCTGCCCTCTTTGAGCCTTGTCCTAAGAAGCCCCTCAGGGATATCCCTGTGCCCCTGTTAGTCTCCCATTAAGATTTCCCCAGATCCACGGTGCCGAATTGGCACAACCTATTGGAGCGTGTGACTAGCAGAGCTGAGCTGGCGCTGTGCTGAGCATAGAGACATTTGTTCAGGGAGAGAAGGTGCTGTTATGTCCCAGTTCCTATTGCCCTCCTCCCGGGGGCCAGAGTTAAGGGTGTTTGGCTGTGCTGGGAACTCTTTGATCACGTCACTCCAGATTCGCACCACTTACTACCATGGTTCATCTACAGACCACTGTCAGCCATTTGGGCTCTGCACGTGCATTTTAAGAGCATTTTTTGAAAGGAAAAATGACAGAATAAAGATTTATCTCATGGAACAAGAGTCTTTCCTAGCGGTACCTCCTTCCCTGAGCACCTTCCCAGATCATATTCCATGAGCTCTTGTCTATTACAATAACATTTCATACCACTTCCTTATGCACATGTGCCCAGCTAATGAAATCCTGAGGCATTGTCTAGTGTGAGTGGTGATTTTTCTCCCTGTTTCTATGCACAGGCATGGGTAATGCTGATAGAATACAGGGAGATGGTTAGTTTTGTTGTATATAATAATCCAGTGCATATGCTCATAGTTACATTTTTAAATCCTTGTATAGATCTACCAAACCCCCTTCTGATTTCCTCCAGGCATTGGTGGCCCTGGTCCAGCAAATCATGTACATTTATCTTAATTATTTGTACTGTAATTGTTCCCGGGGGTCCTATTCTTGCTAGGTGCTGTACAAGCAGAACAAAAAGATGGTCCCTGCACCAAAAAGCTAGCCTTCAACTTAGCTCGATATTGGTGGGACTAAAGTTAAATAGATGCTTACCCACTTTGCTGGATCCTGGCTTGTCTCATTGGCAAATGTCAGTGTTTCAACCCCTCCCTTTGAGACGCTAAAACGATTTTTATTTTTAATTAAAAAAACCAAACAAACCCTTTCCCCTACTTCTTCCATTCTTGAATCTGTTCTCGAAATTTCCAGGAAGAGCTCACACACACTCTGGCTGAGAGCTGCCATGCCACATTCAGCAGAAAAGGCAACACATGGAGAAAGTTATACGCAGCTAACTCAGTTGATGCTTTGGAATGGAAAGTCTTAGGCAGTCTTAATGCCTGGTGTCATTCTGTGTGTCATATCAAATAAACGTGTTGCTTTGGCATCAAATTTGTGTTGCTTCAGGGCTACCCTGCTGATTCCGCCAAACCTGCTCTTTGCCTCTGGAGTCACAAATGAAATTCAGCTGTGGGGAAACTGGACTTGTTCTAATGCAAACCGGGGGCGGGGGGCATTCTCCCTGGCCGCTGTGTGAAACCACCCGAAGGAAGGGGCATGTCAGCCCTTCAGGGATCTCCCTAGGGTGCAGGCTGCAGGGCTCGGAATTTCCCAGGAATTCATCCTCTTGGGGGCAGGGGAACTAACAGAGGGTATGTCTACACTACCCTCCTAGTTCGAAATAGGAGGGTAATGTAGGCATACCGCAATTGCAAATGAAGCCCGGGATTTGAATTTCCCGGGCTTCATTTGCATAAGCCGGGCGCCGCCATTTTTAAATCCCGGCTGCTTCGAACCCCGTGCCGCGCGGCTACACGTAGCACGAACTAGGTAGTTCGAACTAGGCTTTGTGGAATGAGGAGTAACGGTAGTTCGAACTAGGAAGCCTAGTTCAAACTACCTAGTTCGTGCCGCGTGGCACGGGGTTCGAACCAGCCGGGATTTAAAAATGGCGGCGCCCGGCTTATGCAAATGAAGCCTGGGAAATTCAAATCCCGGGCTTCATTTGCAATTGCGGTATGCATACATTACCCCGCTAGTTCGAACTAGGAGGGTAATGTAGGCATACCGCAATTGCAAATGAAGCCCGGGATTTGAATTTCGAACTAGCGGGGTAGTGTAGACATACCCAGAGGGAGCTGAAACTCCAGCAAAGTAGGTGAGGGGAAATGAACGGTGGAGGGGGTTGCCAGAGTGTGGGGGTGGGGCACATGGGTCATAGTCTCTGCAATCTCTGCGGATGTGAGTTTCGAGGACTAGTGGCCTGGAGCAAAGGATCTGGGGGTGACGTAGGCTCTGGAAGGAAGGAGTGGGTGGTATGGGCTGGGGGTGCTCTCGGAGTGGTGGGGAAGGAAGGTTTATGAATGAATAGTCGAGGGTCCCCCTCGGGGAGGCGGGGGCAAGGGTTCCCGGGTCAGATGAACCCTGCTGCCGAATGCCAAGGTGAGGCGAGTCTGACCCCTGGCCCCGTCCAGGGCTGATTCTGTTCCCAGACAGCGATTTTAATCCATTCCACTAAACTCTCCCCGGGCTAGTGCCTTGTGCTGGAGAGGCAGCCCTGCCGTGCTTTGAGTAACAGCTCAATTGTGTGTAAGTGGCTGTGAAGAGCCCTCTGTGCACTGTATGAATAGGCTGCATAGCCATGGAAACCAGAGCAGGCCAGCCGGCCTTTGACCCACTTGTCGCCACCACCCTGCCCAAGCCTGGTGCGCTCGGCTGTGCAGCCCCCTGTTCGGCTCCTTCCCTTTTCCCGGGGGGGCGAGAGGCCCGGCTGCCTTTCAGGCGCTTCCCGAGGCTCTGCTGTGTCTGCCCTGGCTGGCCCAGTGGGTCGCGTGGCGGTGCGGCTGTGCTCGGAGGTTGCATGGTGGGTCAGTCCGATCAGCAGTGGTGGGCGGCGTCTGCCCCTGGGGTCGGTTGGGTGTGAGACTAACGCACCGCCAGAGCTCATAAAAGGTGAAGTTGAAGAGGAAAACCCTGCGCTTGCCTCAAGCCACGGGAAAATGTCGGTTCCTTGCTGCTCTGAGTACCGCTAGGAGGGGGAGAACGAATACGGGCCAAGAACCTGTTTCCCCCCGGCCCCCATAAGGACGCTTTGGGGGCGGGGGGCGCACCTCAGTTCCTGGAGGACTTGGAGAGAGGAGCACGTCTCTTAAATACACCCACTCCTGCAGCCCCAGGCATTCTTGGAGCAGGGTTTGCAGGTGCGATGGGAGCGTGCTAGCTACAGCACTGGATCTCCCTATAGGCCCAGGCCTCGTGTGCGTGGGAGAGCGGGACTAGTGAAGCTAGGGTTGAACCAGACAGTCCGATATTTGGAGGTTCTGTCCGGGAAACAAATGGAAAAAATACCTAATTAGAAAATACCAGATATTTGATATGTCCGGTACGTTTGAATTATTATTAGGAGTATCAGTGCGTAAGTGCGTACTGCCGGCTGGTCCACACGCTCACGCTGCACGAGTGTGTACGCAATTAAAGGGGAGTGGGGGCGGACGGGATGGAACCCCCAGGGCCAGACTTGCTCGTGCTTCGCTGGGACGGGCAGCGCCTAGGATCTGTGTGCGCCCGGATCAGTCCTACTGTCCACCAGCCGATTCTCTACCCCCCCGGCCACCCCTGCTGCCCCCGGCCAACCCTGCTTCCCACCAGCCGGTCCCCCCGCCCACACACACACACCTCCTCCCAGCCAGCCCCGCTCCCCTCCCGTCTGGTCCTCCGCCCCCCACCGCCTCTCTGAAATCAAGTGTGTCCAGTATTTTTTTTGAAGCCACCTGGTAACGCTAAGGGAAGCGGCTACCCGTATGCTGGCCTAGCCACCCATGTGGACACTCCGTAATGCCTGTGTAAGTGGCTTTAGGGGATTTAGCCTAATCCCCTTCCCAAGTGACATAAACGAAGCCCAAACAAAAGGCATTGGAAGGGCGTGAGCCATAGCAGCGTCACCGGCCGCTGTCGCTACCCAGCTCTAATTGGTTCTCAGCTGGGGGTCTGCGAGCCATTTTGTGGTGGTTGTGGAGCCCTACCATTGAAACACGGTGCCCTGGGCGCCGGCGGCCCCCTTGCCCTCCCGCTCGGGGCTGAAACGCCGAGCTGCCCCCCACTCGCAGCCAGCGCGGAGCTGACCTGCCACGCTAGGAGCGATGATGCTGAAACCCCGACGCAGGCTGGAACCGTGAGCCCCTGGGCAGCGTTGAGGAGGCAGGATGGGGTTGCCCGTACCCAGAGTGGGGCAGACCTGGGGGAAGCTTCACCCCATCTCTCCTCTTCTCCCCCTGACGGTCCTGGGCAGGAAGCAAAGCCAGGCAGCTCCTTGGAGTGGGCAGCTGTGGCATCCCCCCATCTGCTGCTGGTCAGCGCTGGGCCCAGCAGAGTCCCCACAGAGCAGCCACCATGGTGCACACGGCCCCAGAAAGGTGGGTGACCCATTGTTGGGGGGAGATGGTGCTCCCTCCCTGGACACAGCTATGCAGAGCTGGCCCCCTCCCCAAACAAGTCAGACTATGCCTGTGGCCCAGGATCCCACCCTGGCCCTGAGGCGCCCCGCTGGGCCCTGGGGGGGCTCAGAGCGTGGTTGAGAACCCCTGCTCTGTCCCACAATGTAGATGCAGGCCCCGGTGGCGGCAGGGGGTTTCCTGTCACGGCAGGAATTGCACCTCCTCCAGAGATGCTAGGTAAGCAGAAGCGTTGCTCTGTCCGCACAGCCGCGTCTCTGCTGCGGGTCAGGTGGCATGCCGATAGTGCCCAGGGATGTGGACTGTCACCCCTCGTGTGTGAGTTACACTGGCATAACCACAGAGGTTTATGGTCACAGCTTGGCTTATCCCAGTATAACTCTCCCATGTGGACAAGCCCTCAGCTCGTCCAGTCTCTAGTGTATGCTCAAGACAGTATCTCCTTTAGACTTTTTAGGTGTATGTATAAGCCCAGGTTAGCAAAAACATGCTAAGAACTGTCCTTAAATAACAACGCTCCGTAAATCTTAGCCCAGCCCCGTTGCCAGAGAAACTGCCTCTGAGAGACAGGCGGGCTGTCCAGTCTTCGCTTTTGCCCTGGAATCTCCCCTTCCTACAGAGATTGTTCCATTGGAAGAAGATTTTCCTATTTTGGTTTGTCTTAAAAAAAAAAAAAAAAGAAGTCTGATTCTTGGTCTGTGGCGCAGGGACGGGGTGTGTGTGTGTGTCTTGGAATTTCTGGCTGGAGCCGTAGCTGGTGTAAAACACCCGTTAGCTTGTGTATGCAAAAGGAAAACCGAACAAGGGGGCCGATCTGTGTTGTGTCCGTGTTACGTCCTGACTAACCTGCAGTGAGTGACTGAGTTCTCCCGGGAATATGGGACTGGTTAGAGGCCTCCAACTGGATCTGGTGCGGCACTCTGGCTGGGAGTATTTGGGATGGGGGAGGGGAAATGGGGTGACCTGTCAGTTAATTTCACAGCTGTGTAAACAGACAAAGGAGAGGCAGGCCTCTGGTGGCTGTGGGGGTGGGAGAGCCCCATGCATAATGGGTGTGGGGGCTGGGGACAGGTTTTCCCAGCCAGTTCCGACTTGTCAGAGTGGGGTTTGTAATCTCTAGGAATCTGGCAGGACGTGGGAAGGCAGCTGGTGTACGAAGCAAGTGCTGGTTCTACACCTTCTCCTTTGGACACATGCTGCCCGGCGGCTAGCACTTGTTTCCTGAAAAAGTTTTGTGTCCAAACTCCCCCACCCCTGCCTGGAGGGACAGTTGGTGCTGGTTGCACTTTTTCTTCTCCCTCCCTCTGTTCCTTCTGCCTCCCTCATTCCATAGACAGCCAAAGCTGTGCTCATAGAGCAAACCAACCCTGAGCATCCCCCACTGCACGGCCGTGTCCGTCGCTGTGCGAACAGGGGTTGAGAGAGAACCCCTTTGAAAGTGGGGTTCTCTCTCAAGGCTTCTCAGGTCCGTAAACTGCAATTCCACTGACAGGCAGTGCTGATCTAGCCTCGGGACTTGCTCTCACCTACCCCGCTGATTGTTGTAAACCAGTGAAGGGCAGCCGAGGCTAGTGAGCGGGCTGCATGTGTGGCTGGCCTCCAGCCCGGCGTAACCCAGACGGTCTCCAGGACAGGGCAGGTTTGCTCACTGCACTCGTGTTGGTGGGTGCCGATTGAGCTGTAGCAGCGCTGGGACTGGCTGCAGGGGGAGCGCCCGGCTCTCCCGGTCATTGTGTGCAATCAGCACCTCCCTCCACAGGCCTTTTCTCTTTTGTGGGCCACACAGAGGCCCCCAATTGCCACGTGTGGCCGCAGGTTCCCACCACGGTTGCAGATTCACAGAAACGGGACCTCGAAAGGTCACCTAACCAGCCCCCTTCACTGAGGTAAACCTAGATCATCCCTGGCAGGAATTTTGTCTAACTTGTTCTTAAAAACCTCTATTGACCACAGCTTCCCTGGATAACCAATTCCAGTGCTTAATTATCCTCAGAAGAAACATTTTCTGACGGCCTAATCTAAATCTCCCTTGCTGTAGATCAGGCCCATCACTCCTTGTTCTGTCTTCAGTGGCCACAGAGAACAACTGATCTGTCCTCTCTGACATCCCTTTACATATTTGAAGACTATTGTCAGTCCCCTCCTTCCCCCCCCAGTCTTGTGTCAGGACTCAGCGTACCCTTCGGTTTTGTACCTGTCCCTTATCGGCCACGTTTTCTAAAACTCCTACATTCTTGTGCTCTTCTCTGCACTCTGTCCAGTTTGTCTGCATCCAAGCCTTCTTCCCCCGCTCTCTGTAAGGCTCCCGGGACTCTGTCGTGTAACTCCCATAGGAGAGGGGCTGTGGCCGTCCCTGAGTCCACGTGGGGAACCTCTTAGGTAGCCCAGGTGTGCAGCCTCCAGCATCACCCTGCTCACACTCAGGTTTGCTTGCACCAGACACACCCGCAGTGGGGGTGCTTTCCTTCAGCTAGAGCCAAGGCAGATGTGGGGGCGCCCTTGGGGCGTATTCACAAACCAGGAATTGCTTTAATTCCCGGCGAAGAAAGTCTAGTAGAGACAAGCCCCCCGTTGGTAGCTCTGCTCCCACCAGCCGAGCCTACAGCGCTCAGCATGGTCTCCTCCTGTCAAACAGCACTGATCTTATCCTCCGCTCTCTTGGAGCAGCCCTGTAAGAGGCCCTCTGCCTTCCCCAGTAGAGCCAACTATTGATCAGCTAGGCACTGCCCTTCCCTCCCCCCCCCCCGGTTTAACCCAGACCAGCTAACACCACTCTCTTGGGGTAAACATGTCAAAAGTGCCATAAGTGACTGGGCACCGTTGTAACTCTAGGAAGGTGGGGATGCTGGTGTAATCCTTTGCCGTGGGTGCAGTTATAATAGCAGAAAGCTGCACTGAGCCTGGCCTAGACTAAAAAATTAGGTCAACCCAGCTACATTGCTCAGGGGTGTGAAAAATCCACACCCTCAACTGTAGTTATGTCAGATTAAGTCCTGTGTAGACAGTGCTAGGATAATGGGACTAAGTGATACAGGCACAAACAAAGGTGAAAGCAAACCAGGGCGCTGCACCCATAAGAAAGGAGCCTGCTGGAGGCAGGGCTCTGATCCAGCTCCCTTATCTCTCCCCGCCTTCCCCCTGCCCCAGGAGCTGAGGCAGGGAGCAAAGCCCCAGGCGTGTGGGTCCAGCAGCCAGTACCCCAGCTGGAAGGAGAGCCCCAGGTGCTGGAGCGTCACAGAGAAAACGGTTCAGTTCTAGTGTCTGTGTTGATCGTAGCAGCTGTGGCATGGCCAGGAGTAAGCAGAGAGCTTGAGTTCATTCTGTTAAGAGCTTTGCGAATTATCTGCAGCACCTTGAAGTCTCTGCAAGCGTCTGAAGAGTCAGGGCAGAGGTCCTTGTCCCAGTCTCTGCAGGGCGCATTGCACGGAGGCGTGGAACCGCTTGTGTGAGTCTTGGCGGCTCCCTGGTAGACCATGTTGCAGGCGTCTCCTCTAGAAGGAACGAAGGCTGAAACATTTGGGTCTGATCTGTGTCAGGGCGCAGGGGAAGCAGGCATCTTTAGCTACTTGAGCAATTTTGGTGTCATGTAGGAACAGTGACAAAGCCAAGAAGCTCCTCACAGCTCTGTGCTTTTGTGGGGTGGCTCTTGGCTTGCAGTTTCTTACAGGCACTTTCTCAGCTCCTAGTTGTTTGTCTCTGATTTAATTCAGACCACACGGCCCGGGAGACCTTGTGAGTAGCCAGCGTGGTGAGCAGGGCCAGGAACATAAGATATACTAGCAGTCAATCCACAGCCATGTCTCTCAGCTCCTAGCCAAAGCCTCCTGTATCTAAACAAATCGCCTCAGCCTAACCACATGCCACAGAAATCTCCTCCAGCAACCAAAGGAATGGTGTGGACCAAAGTATGCAACGAAAACCCAAAGGCGCACCAAAAACCCTCAGCATAGAAAACCGGACTGAGATGTCCCTAAACAAGCAGTTCAGCCAAACCACACATGACATCAGCCTCCCCTCTAGAGATCAACACAGCCCCTAACCACGTGTCCCAGGCGGGAGAACTGCAGCCCGGAGAACGTGGAGGCAAGGCACGTGGGGGGAGGAGACGATCCAAGAGAGGGGGACAGTACGGAAGCTCTCCCAGACTGAACTACGGCACCTTGCTCCACAGGAACCTGGAGGAGCATGGGATGCTGAGAATGACAACCCAGGGCTTCCGCAGAAGGAAAGGACGAGGTTTAAGGCCAAAGGGGACCACCAGTGCCACCCAGCACCCACGGTTTAAACCCAAAAAACAGCCAATGGGCTGGTAGCACTTCGTAGACTAACAACACATGTAGATGGGATCATGAGCTTTCGTGGGCACAGCCCACTTCAGGCATCGCAGCCCTCAGGAGCTAAACTGTTCTGTGGCACAGACGGGGAAGGAGAAGCGGGCTCCTCCGGCCAGCCTGGGAAGTGGCAGGGACTGTCGGTGAGTTTGCGCCGTGGTCGGCTCAGTGGCACAGCCCAAGTCCGTGTGTGTTAGCCCAGAGCCCTGCCAAGTCGTAGTGAGCGCCGTTGTTCTCTGTCTGACGTTCCTCCGACCCTGCGGGTGAGATCGCGCTACGTCCCGCAGCCACCTCCCGTCCCCACCGCATGCCCTTCCATTTCTCTGGTCTCACCCTGGGGCTTTGCTCCGCTTCCCTCCTGAGAGGAGGGGAAATCCATGAGTTGTTGGACCTTATGTTGTCTCTCTGGCGCCCTTTGTTATGTGTCGGTTTCAGTCCCTTTAGCGACCCTACACCTAGTCTGACCTGAGAGCAAACTTAATCCCCTCCTCCCCCCACCCCTTACTGGATAATAAATGCACTGTTTAGGGCAGGGGTGGATCCAGTCCCTAAGGCTCAGGGCCCCCTCCCCCAGCATTAGGGAGCCCATGCTGGCGCTCCAGCCCCCCGCCATCCTTTGCAAGGCTGGAGCATACAAAATCTACTAGCCTGTCGTCCCCCCCCCCCCCCCCAGGTTCTGGTGTGTGTGGGGAGGGTCTTTCTCCTTGTGAGTGGGGCACCATGTCAGCGAGGGCTTGTTTGTGGGGTTTTTTTTGCTTTTCACTTGTGTGCAGCCCTCTCCTGATTTTTTTCTGTGGGTCAATGGCCCCTGACCCAAAAGGATTTAGAGGAAACTGAAGCACTCGTAAGATTCTTAAAAATATTTCAAAAATCCCACTTCCTCACACTAGAGGTATCACTGTATGCTCCCCCTCGCTCCAGCTTTGTCTGGAGCACACCTTGCGAACTATGGCCGGACTTCAAGGACAGTCCAGTCCAGAAAGCTATTTTGCATCCAGGCTTTATTTATGCCTAGCTACAAGAAGACAAACTTCTGTCTGGCAGTGGAAATGGGGCAGCCTGGGAATTCATCTGACACCAGTTTTCAGGGTGCTTTGTGGGGAGAGGGGGACAAGAGGTGGAATAAAAACTGCCTCCCTGCCAGGCGGAGAGCCTCGCAAATCACATCCTTAGCAGGACCGACTTTCCTCCTTACCCGTGTTGAAAATAAATCGCAGCTCTGGGCCTTTGCAGGAAGCTACTTTTGGTGTGCAGCGGGAGTCCAGAGAGGAGGCTGGATAGGCACTTGGAACACCCCAATGGAATTTTACCAAATTTCTTTCAGAAACCTCCTTTTGTGCTGACCTTTCAGTCCCCAGCTGTGATCCATCCCCCCTCTCCCAACGCCCGTATGCCTGGGCCCCGGTGTGAAAATGCAGCACGGTAATTTAATCCGTTGTCTAAAATTCCTTGGATTTTGAATCCTCGCTCGCCCCTGTCTGTACTCTTGCCTCTCGTGGGATTTCGCTCGGCCTTGCCAGCACCTCTGTGCCCTCGAGGGCACAGATCTCTTGTTCGTGGGGAAAAGTAACTCAATCTGCCCATTCTCTTCTGCAGTGGACAGACACCGCAAAGCAGGCGATTGAGGGGGAGGCATATGGCGGGAAGGCTGCTTGTACTGAACAGAAGCCGGGTGTGCAATGGAATTGCCCGGTGATGTGAGTCCCTTGGAGGGAGGGTCCAGGGGACGGACCAAGGAGAAGGATCTCTGCGCAGGGCAAGCAGTGAGGATGGAGGCTGGAATTTGACAGGCGAAGGGAAGTGGGTGGAAGGAGGGGTTTGCGCAGTGTAGAGCGAGGCCTGCTGGTGGCCTGCAGACAGGTGGCAGGTCACGTGGCACGGGCGTGTATGTGAGCGCTAATAGCATTAAAAAGCGTTAAAAATACAGGAAATGCTTCCCGGTGTTACTTTTCACGTGGGCGGTTGCCCCGGAGACATTATCTGCTGGCGAAGGAGAGTAAGACATCTCCAAGGTGGTCTCTCTGGTGAAAAGTTGTTCACACAGTGCATAGGTGACTCATGGGAGCACTTTGAGGGGTAACCTCCGCTCCCCTCGCCCGCACCAGTCACGACTGCCGCCGTGGACAAACCAGAGAAACGCCCGGTTTTGGGGCAGTGGTGAGCTTGGCTAATGTCTGTCCAGCATCTTGTTTGGGATAAAGACTTCACACTGTTCCTGTGTGCAGAGGGGGCAGGAAATCCGGCCGATAAAGTTCCTAATTGGGCATTAGCAATCCTGTAGCATGTCCATCCACCCCAAGTGCGCAATGAGCGCTTCCTGCCTGCAAGGGCTTGGCTTGCCGTGGCAGAGGGATTTTCACCGCGCGGGGCGGGCCGAGGCCTGTTCTCTGCACCCCATTGTTCCAGAGCAGGGTTGCATGGCCGCAGGACTGTTGCTTGAATTGGTGAGTGTTAATCCCCAGCCAAGGGGAAGCTGTCTGGCGAATGGCAGGCTAATGTGCAGACAGCAGGGTGCTTTGTGCTGTGTGCCCGGCACCAGCATGTGGGAAGAGAAATGGTTAAAATCCTATTCATCGCCCTCCCCTCGGGGAGGGGAGCCTTGGGGGTGGTAACGAGCAAGCAGGGCCTGTTCTAATCTCTCTGGAATGTAACTAGCTTGAAACTTTTATAGCTTCAATCTGCCATTAACTCATTTTTGCACATGGCTGTACAGTGAGTGTCTGTGTGAGAGGCACTGTCCCTCGCTCGGAGGGGGGGGGGGGCTCAGTTTTCCACATTGCCACTGAACCGTTAGCTAGATCCCCCTCTTTGTATATTTTGAGAGGGTCCCCCTCCCGCCTTCTCCCCCACTCTGCCTGCTAAATTGTTTGAAATGAGAAGCAGCCTTTATACGTCTCTCCTGGAGGCACCATTCCCGGTCCCCAGCCACTTCTCCACTTACCGAAGAGATGAGAAAGCCCCCTTTGTGATCCCAGGGTTCTGGGGAAGAGGAAGGGAGGGGGGAGGCTCGATAAATAAACCAGCTGGAAAACGGCGGACTGGGGAGAGCTTTCTGCACGTCTGCTCTGGGCACGTGGGTTGGCGGCCAGTTCGGCGGTAGCCACTGCCAGCAGAAAGCTGACTCACCAGCGGGTTGTGTAACCGCCCGGGGGAGCTGATGGGTGTTGTGCGTCTCCCTTTAAAATGACGGTGCAGGAAAGGAACTCGCTCACCACGCGGTGTTTTGAACAGATTGGACGTGTACAGCCGCCAGATCCAGGGACTTCCCCACTCCAGCCCGGCTGCTTTGATCTCCGGGTTTGGAGAGAACATCAAAGCAGCAGTTTAGGAAACTACTTTGACTGTAGTGTGAGTCTAGAGTGTACTGCAGGTCACTGCTGGAGCTAGTGCAGGGTCACCCGGCCAGCTGCATACCACGCATACTCCTCTACAGATGACGACCCTGGCTCCCTGCCTCCTCCACAATTGGCCTTTTTAGGAGCCTTGCAGGGTGAGATTTGGTTACAAATTCCCAGGCCTGGTTCTACATGAAGGACAGGGATTCACCGCTTAGCACAGGCACCTCCCGGCCTCCTTGCTCTGCGCAGCTGTATTGTCCTGCCCCACAGGCCCCACAGTGGGGGTGAGAATCCTTCCCCGACAAGGCCCTTGCGGACAGTGGCTGGCACAGGGGCCATGCTCTCTCCTCTGTCATCTGCAGGTGGCAAGCGGCCCTCTCTACGGTGCCTCTGGGTAGGACTGGGAGCAGCACTGCCAGGGGCCCCCCCATGTCCTCGCAGTTCTGAGCTTGTCGGGGTGCTGCTCCAGGCGAGCATCGGGGTCTGTGCTGGGGGGAGGTGCTGCCCCCGCTAACCGAGCGAAGGCCCCTCGACGCCAATCTCTGCTTTTGCACAAGATGGAAAAAGGTTCCTTGCTCCCTCCTCCTGCGTGAGGGTCTGAGAGGACCCAGACAGCGCATGCTAGGAGCAAAGGCTGGGCGCATTCCCTTAACTAAAGGCTGCGTCGTCCGCCCTCCCCACCTGGCCTCTGCCTTCTCTAGAGGGAGCGTTGGCCCATTTAGCTCACTCGCGTCTCCGCCCCGGGCCCTGCCAGACTTCGGGTTCCTTTGCACGGAGTGGGTCCCGTGAGAGAAATACGGAGCTGGAGTCTCACACGGACTCAGGGGCTCTCAGTGGAGCATTGGGGGGGCATTTGCTGCTCTTCTCCAGGCCCTGGGCCGGGGCGTGTTTGCTGGACGCGGCTGCTCTGCTTTCTCACGGAGGACCGTGTCTGTCCTGGGTTTTCACGGCCAGTGACCATTTTCCAGCAGGGGAGGCGAGGGCCGCTGGCTGGTGTGACTGGCCCGATGGGCGGACGCTTGGCGAGGCCTTCGGGCCAGGTTCATTCTTGCACTAGACAGGACGAGGCAATTTGGCTTCCCGTGGTCAGAGCAAGGATGTCAAATAAACGACTAACTGATGAGCCAAGGCATATCGGTTAATCCTGTCGCCTACACCCACCTCCCCCTGCCGCTGCCTCTGTGTCAGAAGCAGCAGGGGAGGGGGAGGAGTGGTGATGAGGAGATTAAGCAAGCTCCTCCCCAGCACCAGGTCCAACTCTGCCCTGATAGAGAGGCAGCAGCACGGAGGGTGCGGGCGCAGGCAGGAGCCGGCTTTCAAGCCAGCTCCCCGCACGTATTGGCTCCCGTGGACACCCCTCCCTTCTGCTGCCTTCTACAGAGGCAGTGAGGAGGGAGAAGAGGCGGGAGCCGGTGCCGGGGGGAGCTAGCTTAAAAAACAGTTCCCCCAGCACCCTGGACTTTTCCCTGGTGCTACCTGACTCCCCACCCTCCCCCCGCACTGCTGCCTCTATCAGCATAGGAACCAGGGATCTGCAGTCAGGCCAGTTTGAGAAGGGGCGTGTGTGAAATACCATCCCGGTTTCCTTACCCCATAGCTCCTGAGGGCAGGGCAGGGGCCAGGCACCTGCGAGAGACTGGGCTTGGAGACCACGTGTCCCTGGGGCTCTGCAGAGATACTAGGGAGGAATGCGGGTGACTGGGGGTGTTTCTCACTATAGGGGGAGCATGTGAGGGGTGTGTGCGGAACGGGGGAGGCTCTGTCTTGTTGCTGCCTTGCACGTTGCACACTGGGGTGTGCCGGGGGTTCTGGGAGCCTTTTCCGTTCACACTTTGACCATGGGGCGGATTGTGCCACAGCAGGGATGGTGGAGGGAGGCTGAGGCAGGGGAGGAGGGGCGCTGCGTGCGGCATGAGCTGGGAGCGCTGCAGACACACAGGTTTGGGGGATGAGGGTGGTGAGGGGCAGGGTGCTGTGACAGCAGCCGTGGCATTCCCAAGCCCAGCCAGGTCCTCTCGCTTGGGAACTTAATGGCACCTCCTCGCCCCTGTCCAGGCACCTGCCCCAGGGACGGCTCCCTCTGCCGGGGAGAGAGAGGTTTTCCTGCCTGTCCGTTCCTGTCTGCTCTGGGCTTGTTCGTTTTGGCTGGGCTCTGCTCCGAGCGCCGCGCTTGCTGCTCCCGGCCTGGCCTGTGTGCGTGGCTCCGAGGAGCGCGATAAGCGTTCTTCCTGTTCCCCACCGAACATACACAGCCCTGCTTCCTTTCTCCGGGGCTGCTGAATGCATGGGACGCTGTCCAACTCCTCCTCCTCCCTAAGCAGAACCTCCCAGATTCCAGAGCTTTCCTCTTGGCAGCGCGCTCCGTGCAAGTTTGGAAATGTTTGCTGAGCACAGCCTGGGGGGCTGCAAACTGCTCCGTGCAGGAAGGGGTGCAGAGCTGCTGAGGTAGCGCCCCTGCTTCACCGGGGCCGATACGGAGCTCCCCTTTGTCCCTCTGCCGTTTGTAAAGAGCCCGCGCCTCCTTTCCATGTGGCCGTTGTCAGACAATGGGAGAGTCCAGCCTGCGCACAGGCCTCCAGCTTCCTCTCAGGGCCGGGCAATTATTTTTAGCTGGCTGGAAAACACCGTCTGGAATTGGGCCTCTCTTCTCTTCCACGTGCAAGTGGCTCCTCTTCTTTGGAGGAAGGGTTCCTCTTCCTGGGGAAACGGGCCTGACGTCTCTTCCCCTTCCCGCTTCCCCCTCTGAAATGACTTGTGGGTTTGTGGCAGCGGGATTTGCCCCACAGGCATTTTGGTGCTCTCTTGAGGAGAACCGGGCCGGAGTCGTGGAGACGCTTGGGAACGTTTTCCCCTCTGTGTCTCATTTCGGCCTCTTGTCAATGAGAATAATTGACCCGCGCTGCTTCCCAGGCGCAGAGCGAAGATGCGCTCGGTAATGTTTGCCAGGCTCCCCGGAGAGGGGATGAGGGCCATCAAAAAGCCAATGAGGGAATTAAAAAAAATCCAAGTAGGGATGTTAGATATCGGTTAATTGAATAGTCGAGTAACCTCAAGAATTCTTATCGAGTAGCCGACTGTTCTGTAGCCCCGGAGCCGGCAGGCAGTACCCTCCAGCCTCACACCCGAGGAGCCCCCGCCACTCCGCGGGACTGCCTCTGGATCCGAGCAGCAGTGCAGGGTGACAGGCCGGAGCTGGTCCGCAAGGGGAGCCTCTGTTAAAGAGGCAGCAGCGCGGGGTGGCAGCAGCTCCTGGACCCGGCGTGAGCTGGAACTGAGCCAGGCTGCCTGCCCACACTTTAAATGCAGAGCCGCAGCAGAGGTGGATCCCAGACCCGTTTCAGGCCGGGTGCCGGCCAGCCTAAAAAATGTACTGGCAAGTGGGGGAGGAATGTGTGTCGGCTGTGGCATTAATCTACGAGCTTAATCGACTACACTGTTCCTTCTATATTGGCTTTAGGGATGTGTGGAGATAAGCCAGCCTCTTTCTCTGGGCACCACCCATGCTGCATGCTCGCAGGGTCAGCGCTCCCGTGGGAACGTGGGGGGGAATTTTTGTGATGTCACAGATCTTTCCCACGAGGGGGCCGAAAGAAGGTAGCATCAGCTTTGGCATTTCCTAACTTTTGAGTGCTCGGCTTTGCAGCCTTAGCAGTGTTCTTCTGAGACTGCGTTTTGCATGGAGTGATGTGCCCCCGGGACCCAAAGCGCTGGGATAAGGGATAAGGAGAACGGTTCAATCGCAACTATCAAAATGCCATTAATCAGTGACGCGCTGGAACGCTGTGTTCAGGCGTGCTCACCTAGCTCAGGGAAAGAGCAAAAGGAGCAGGAGGTTTATGGACAAGTGATGAACATTATTAGCTCTGTTGGGTTCTGGCACCGGTGCTTGGACCGCAGTACCTGAGCACCGTCCGGTGCCGTGGGGTTTGTTCTGCCTCCTGTCCCCTCACGGTGCCGTACCAGAGCCCGGCCTGTTGGATTGCGTGACTAGGGGAGCTGAGCTGAGCACCCGGACCGCGGCAGGGTGAGCTGGAGAGGAGAGGTGCTGGCATATTCCCTGCTCCTGTTGCCATCTTGCTGGGGGCAGAGTTAAGGGGGTATGAAGTGTCACCTTAGCTCGGCCTTCTGTGGCCTGGCAGTGCTTGTGGTGCGGGAATTAAACTCTCCCAGCTTGGGGGCAGTGAGGGGTTGGGGCTGGTGGAGATAGGGGGGCTGTGTGGAAGCTTCCTAGGCTGCCCTCCCAGGGGGAGCCACCGTCAAGATCCAGTGGGAAGGAAGGCAAGGGCCTCGGGGGCAGCAGACCTGGGAGCAAGGGGAGACGCCATTGGAGACCTCCCCAGGGGAATGCCTGTACCCCAAGGAAGGTCATGGCTTCTCCTTCTTAGCACCTGCGGTCTTTGTGCCCGTGGGGTGGACCCAGGTTTGCTGTTCTTAGCAATGGCAGGGCTCCCCTTGTGCCTCCTGCACAGGAGTTCGCAGTTGGGCTGTGGGCCTGCGACCCGCCACCACCACCCCCTCCGGTCTCCTCTCGACACCCCTCCTGGGCCGGAGTTGGCTGAGCATGCCCGGCCCCACACCAGCAAAACGCAGCCTGGCTTGCCTCCTGCTCGCCCTTGGGCATGGAGGCTGGTCAGGCCCTCGACGAGCCGATGGGGACGCTGACGCAGCCTGGGCAAAGTCACACACAGAGTCAGAGCCCAGCCCAGCCCTGGGAGGTCCCACCCTGGGTCTCCATCCTGCTCGGTCTCCCAGGGCCGGGGAGGGGTTCTCTGCAGAGACCTCCAAAGGGTGGCCACTTCCTGTGAGATTTGCTCTGCTGTGTGCAGTAGAGGCTGGGACAGAAGCCCGGTCTCCTGGCGGCACCGTTCAGCACAGCCTCTATTTTCCTTCTGGAGCCTCTGTCTCTTGCCCTGCAGGCGGGGGCTGGGCTGCTCTGCCGTCACATCTGCCCTGCGTGGGGTACAGGCGTCGTGCGTTCTGCAAGGGGGGGCCTGGCTCCGGATCCTAGTGCAGCCTGATTCAGCCACGTGCACGTTGGCTTAACGAGCCCGTAACGAGAGCGGCAGCATGCATGGAAACGGGCAAACGAGCCTGCAGAGGAGAGTTGAACTCATCAGAACGGCCAGACCAGGTCAAACCAAAGGCCCGTCGAGTCCAGTGTCCTGTCTGCCCACAGTGGCCAGTGCCAGGTGCTCCACAGAGAGGGAACAGAGCAGGGAATCACCAGTTGATCTCTCCCGTGTCGCTCATTCCCAGCTTCTGACAAACAGAGGCTAGGAACACCATCCCGGTCCATCCTGGCTAATAGCCATAGATGGACCTATCCTCCATGAATTTATCTAGCTTTTTAGAACCCCGTTAACATCCTGATCTTCACAATATCCTCCAGCAAGGAGTTCCACAGGTTGACTGTGCCCTGAGTGAAGAAAAACGCCCTTTGGTTTGTTTTAAATCTGCTGCCTATTAAAAATGATTCCTCATCTCTGCCTAAACCAACCAAACCCATGTGTTAGCTCCTTGGAAGGCCATCCAACTAATTCCTATTAAAGCCAATGTCTGGGCCCTGACCCCTGGCTCCCTCTCAGCCAAAGTGAGAACCATAGACCGAAGAGCCAGACAGCTCCTGGTCTTTGGGCTTATAGCCTGGTGTTCTTGCTAGCAAGCAAGATAGCCTGGCATCTGTGGGTATCTTGGGCCCTCTTTTACTCAGGTGGTGTATGCTCAGCCTGTTTTCAACAGGCACCAGTTTAAGCGTGCCCTGTGCAGCACTGGGGCAGCCTGGGGCTGAAAAATGCTTGCTCTGCAAAGCCAAATAAAGAGCTAATAATTGTGTTGCTGATTCATGGCCGGTGCCTGGGGGCGTGCCCCCGCCCCGTGCCAGGACTCCCTGGGCAGAGGGGATTTGGGTGGACCTGCTCCTCCACGTGCTTTGAGTCTCTGTGCCAAAGACCCGGACGCTTTTACAGTCCTTCCTATCCCCGCCTGCCCTGGGCGCGCTGGCAGGCTTGGCGCAGGGCGCTCCCTTTCCCGCTCCCCCCCCCCACGGACCGGTGGGTATGGCCCGTGGGAAGAGGCTGTGCTGCGCGGACTCCCCAGGCCGAGCCCAGGGGGCGCGCACGTGGGCTGGCGTGCTCAAAATAGCAGCGTGCCCGCAGTGGCTCCTGCCAGCCCAAGTCCGGCTATTTTTAGCACACTCGTTTGATTGGCGCTTGAGCGCTCCTGGGCCGGGGCTCGGGACCCTCCAGCCATGGGACTCTGTTCCCAAAGCTCTTTACCTTTCCCCTAGATCTTAGAGCCAGGGCTGAACCGCCTGTGACCTCCCTCCGCAGCACATGATCTCTCAGCCTTGTGGACGCTCCTTTCTCCTGGAAGGCTGGTGATGCACACGGTACTGCCTGGGGTGTACACGCATGCCAGAAGGGAAGTAGTCGCAAGTGAGAACTCCCCTAAAACGTGGTAATTTTCCGATCTCTCTCCTGGCTGCTCGTTCCCCATTGCCCCCTGCTGGGTGGTCTCCCCATGGTCCACGTGGGGCCACCGTGTACTGGGCATGGCACAACCACAGAGTGAGAGAGAAACAGGCATCGTTCAAGTAACTGAAAATAGAAATAAGTCTTCCTCTCCTTTCCCAGCCTGATGGGGAAAGTCAAATTTGCTCATGGAGGTTTTGTGTGTCTGGATAAAGACTTTACTGAAGGGAAACTAAGTCGAAGAAGGCGCTCTGCGGTGAGTTCTGGAGGCTGAGACGTGTCTTGTGGCAAGGAGTTCCACAGTCCCAGTCAGTCTCCAGGGACTGTTCTGACTCCTGTTTGCTCAAGGCTCTTGCTGCAGTGAGGTAGCTAGTCTGGCAGGTCATGTCTGTGGAGGGGGAGGCATCTTCCGGGTAGGTCAGGGGGTCCCAGAGAAGGGCTCTGAATAGGGAGTCAGTGCATGGACTTATGTGCTTCTGGGGTTTTGTTAAGCAGACAGGCTGCTGTAGTTCACCCTTAGCTCTGCCCATGGAGCTGGACGCCAAAGGCCCCCAAATGCAGGTATTCTCATGGCCGGGACTGTGTCCTGTCCCATCAGACACAATCTCCTGGCCAGTCCCAGCCACTGGCTGTTGGAGACCTGGATCTGAAGGGGTGTCCAAAAGGAGTGTGAGGTCAGAGTCGGAGCTAACAGCCCAAAGGCAGGTGCCTTCAGCAGCAGGGGGCATACGAGAGGAAGCAAGTTCTCCGAAGTGTTCCCCCTACCCGCCAGTGTCAGCCCCGTCTGGCCTGGGCTCGGCCTGGCCAGCCGCTCTTTAGCCAGGGGCTGGTTTTGGGAGGGCACCGAGAGACCTGGCAGATGGGGCTGTTCCCATTTGGCAAGGCGTGTCCCCGACCTGCTGGGGTGGCGCTTCGAAGCAGTCCTGGGCCCACGCTGTCTCGGCAGGCCCCCCCAGGTTTCCTGCAGGCGGGGGAGAGGTGAGAGATGGGTGGGGCTCTACAGATGGAGAGTGGTGGGGCGGGGGTGGAAGTTAGGCTGAATCCAGAAGATCCTGATGGGAGAGAGGAAGGGACCCAGAGCCATTTCAGGGCTTTCGTCCTCACTCTCCGAGGCAGGGCACACGCCTGGGGCGGGGGTTGAGCTGGAGAAGGCTCACGTGATGTTGGCGTTGTTACCTTTTCGTGTTTGTCCCTCCTCCCCAGGGGCAAAAGCTGCCATTTTATCATTCCAAAAATAAATATTGGGGGGGGGGGGGGGTCTTTGACAAATTGCCCCGTTGTACAAGGCTGGCCCTTTCTACCTCCTACCCCTCTAGACCTAGGGGGAGCGTTCCTGGTGCAGTTCCACAGGCAGCACGTTCCTCTTGGTCCTTGTCTGATGGGACTAGGTGGTGAGATGCCGGCGGCCCGTTTCCGAAGGCAGGGCTGTACTCGGGTCTCGCTGGCGCTGTGGGTTTGCGGTTGCTGAGGGGGCTGGGAGATTGGGTCCATTGCGGCATTTTCTGTATGGAACCTGTTCCTGGTTCAGCACTTCTGCCCTCCTGCAGCACTGCCCCTCGGAGGAAGGAACCGGAGGGTTAATCTTCCATGGAGCTTATTGGTTGCCCTGCCTCTGAGCAGAGCATGCTGGGATTTCCTCCCAGCTGTTTTACATCATGAAGATTTGTATGTTTGGAAAATTCCAGCGCACAGCTGCAACTCATCTACTCCGCATTCCCAAGTCCCGGCCTTTCCCGGGACATGCGCCATCCAACTGTTTGGTGTGAAACGAACATCTCCGCCCACTGCAAAGTACAACCCAGCGTGCTGCTATCTGTCTCCAGCTCTAGCCAAGTGGGCAAGAGAGGAGAGAAACCGAGGGCTGCTGAGCCATTGGGGAGGGAGGGCAGCTCCGTATTAAAGGTTGCAGCACGATTTACGCGAACGGGCTTTCATTCCTGCTTGCTCTTTCGCGTCTCAGTTGCTCAGTATAGACACTCCCTCTCCAAGAGCCAATCAAATGCTCAGGCCCCCATTAGCTAATTCCCTGGATATCGTGGTTTTTGGATTTGTCCAGCCCAGCTCGGACACAGCTCGGTAAACTCACAGCTCGGCAGGGCAGGCTTGTTTGAAATGTTCAGGTTTAATAAGAAACGGGCGCTTTCCCTTTCTTCATGGTAAGCCACCGATTCTCAGCAAGGGAGAGCAGCTGTACGTGTGTGGCTGCTTCAGTATCTTACGGGCTAGGATATGTTACAGGCTCTCCTCGGTGCCTGACTCACAGAACGTGTCATTCTCTTTTGGCCTGGTTAGGGAAGTTGGCTCTTCTGTTCTGGCTCCGGAGGTTCCTGGTTCAATCCCTACTGCGTTGGCCAAAATGGTGGCTGTTGCATCTGTTCCTTGCTGCAGTCCCCAGCCCTGCTCAGCACAGAGACCCTGGGGGGCCGGGAGGGACAGTGGTCTCTGGCAAGGAGTGAATCAGGCTGCTTTTCCTATTTCATTAACCATCTGTGTGTAGCTGATAAAATGGTCGTACCTGGTCAGTCGTTTTGCTGTGGGAATAACACCCCAACAGGCGCGTGTGCGTAAGTGTGTACACCCTCCCACTCATTACTTCCCTTCCTGCGCTGAGGCCTCCGATTACCCAGCTCATCACATTTACCCTTAGAAAATACTGGCCCTGCATTAACTTCCCCTGCATACCAGGACTTCTCAAAAGTCTCATTAATGGTCCAGCAGCGCCGTTAAACTCTTGGATGTAAGTGATCTCAAGCTACTGATCTGAAAATGTGTAACTTTCGTAGCTGCTGTTAGCGCCCCGTTGCACCGCCCGCCCGCTGCTTTATCAAAATTGTCTTATGAATAAGAATTTGCATGACTCAAAGATGCTTTAGACAAAATACCTCCTGTTAATACCTCTCTGATATGGAGATGGGGAAACTGAGGCACAGTTCAGCGAAACCAGAGAGCAGAAGAATCAGGAACCAGTCCTAGTACCTGCTCTCTTGCTCTAACCATTAGACTGCTCTGCCCTGGGGGGACCAGTATTCACACGCAACAGGCGTTAACATTAATCTGCTCAGGGACTCCTCAATTCTTTTGCAGCCACTAGCGCCTCTGGGGAGTAACAGAGGTGTAAAGGGGGGGTGGGTGCTGAGAAGACATGCCTGGGGACATCTCTAAGTACCGCAGATGTTCAGGGGAAAATCTCTGTGGCATTAGTGCCACTTTATCCTGGGGGGTTGCTAGCGCCAGAGCCCAGCCGAGCTGGCGAGCTCCCAGGGCGCTGGGGGAGGAGGCCGCGCGCTATAACAGAGCCCCCCATCTCCCCTCCAGCAGCGAGTGGTTTCCCTTCTGCCTGACTTCTAGAGCCATAGGAACTGGGCTGGCTGGAGTAAGTCAAGTCAGTCCTGCCCCTCCTGCTGGAATCACCCAGCCAAGAGAGCCTCCCCCCCCCCTCACCCCCGCCCCGGAGGTGACATGTCAATGTTTTCAATGTGCTAACGAGGGCCATTAGCACACAGAGACTCCCCACTCAAAGCAAGGACCTGTGAATGGCTGCAGTTGTCCTGTCAGCCCAGACTGTGCTGGGTCCCAGAAAGGCGTGTGACCATGCCTCCCCTACCAGGTATTTTGCCATGGGGATGTGGGTGCCCAGCAAAGGGTTCCCGCCCTACTTAAAGCAATGGGAAGCCCTCAGTCCTTTGTCTCCTGCTGGTCTTGAAACTGCCTGGCCCACCCTGAGAGCAGAGCTGACAAGCGGTAGACCCAGGCCAGAGTAAAGATCTTACCTGAGATCAGAACAGCTGGGAAGGGTAAGAATCCGCAGGGGACAAGTTTCTTAGGGTATGTGGACACTGCAAAGTTAATTCAAAATAACAGCCGGTCTTTCGAATTAACTTTAATAGCGTCTATACATGCAAACCGCTGTTTTGAATTTAATTCGAAATAACGGAGCCCTTCATTCGAATTTGGTAAACCTCATTCTACGAGGAGTAACGCCAAATTCGAAATAGCTATTTCGAATTAAGTGCTGTGTAGAGACACAACTCGAAATAGGGGGCCTCCAGCCCTTCCCAGGGAGCCCTGGTGGCCACTCTGGGCACAACCAGGAAAACTTACTCTCCTGTCCCCCAGCCCCGGAGCCATTAAAGGGGTAGACCCTGGCCACAGTGCCTGTGCCAGCTCCAAGCCTGCCAGCCCAGAGCCAGCAAGCCACTGGCAGCCAGCCCTCCACCGCTCCACAGGTGCAGTCTGCCAGCTCACAGGAGCCACACAGGGGCTGGAGAAGGCGGGCGCCTTCCTGGTCCAGGGTGGAGATCATGGACCTTATTCAGGTTTGAAGGGGATGCCCCCAACGTCCATGATCTCCGCACTAGGCACAGGAATGCATCCGTCTATGGCAGGATAGCTGCCAGCCTGGCCACCAAGGGTCACATGCGAACCCAGGAGCAGGTTTGCATGAAAGTCAAGTTGGTCCGGCGAGACCCCCAACCCTGGGCCCTGAGCTTCCGCTCCCCCTTCTTCCCCTTGCGTCCCCCTTCCAGCTCCCTCCTCCCAGGTTTCCCCCTCCCCTCTTCCACCCTCTCTCTTCCCCTCTCCCACCTCCTTTTCCCAGTCTCCCCAGAGGCTCATCTCCCCCCCCCCAAGTTTTGTTCAATAAACCCAGTTTCTATTTTTGAACATACGTGTCTTTTGTTTGACATCAGGAAGGGGAGCTAGGAAAGCGTAAGTGGAAGGACGTGAGGGAGGAATGGGGCACAAGCCTCCGGTGGGGAGGACTGGGGAGGCGCTGAGGGCTCCTCGGGGTGGACGCTCTCCCGCAGGGCCTCCTGGATCCTGACAGCCCCCCGATGGACCCCCCCGGATGGCAGCCTGCAGCAAGTGCAGCTGGGCTGATGGCAATGACCCCACGAGACGCACCGGCATGCCCACGGGCAGCTCTGGCTCCATGTGACCAAGTGCTGTAGTGTCCTGAGTTCAGGCACTCAGGGCACGCTAAGACAGGACTGCTTTGCTGTCCCTCATAAACGTAGACAAGCAAGCAGGGAACCCTGAGAACTGTCTGTCCGGGGTGGGGGTCGGGTCCCTTTAAGCACGGAGCTCAGTTAGCCTCAGGCAGCAGCCCCACACACTAAGTCCTAACCTGATGCCCTGCCGGCACTGGTTCCGCCCAGCCTTAACTTCGGTTCAGGGTCCACTCAGTGTGGACGCACTATTTCGAAATAGCAAAACGCTATTTCAAAATAGTTTTTGTGTATAGATGCGTTATTTCGAATTAGCTTAATTCGAATTAACTATTTCAGATTCAGTTAATTTGAAATAGCGCTGTAGTGTAGACACACCCCTAGTGAATTGGAACTAGTTACAGGGGTTTTGTTCATTTTAGCTTAGTAACACTAGGTACGTCTAGACTACAGGCCTCTTTCGAAAGAGAGCGTCTAGATGACAGCCAGTAGTTTCGAAAAAGTGAGTCACTTTTTCAAAAGAGAACACCCAGGCAGTCTGGATTCTCTCTTTCACAAAAGCACAGTTTGCATGACATAGCGCCTTTTTTTGAAAGAGCGCTTTCGAGAAAAGGCGTTCTTCCTCGTAAAATGTTTTCCGCAGTTGAAAAAACTGCCGCGTTCTTTCGATTTACTTTCGAAAGAACATGGCAGCAGTCTAGACGCAGGGGACGTTTTTTCGAGAAAACCCTGTAGACTAGACACACCCTTACTTGGATCAGACAGTTTTCACTTGCAACCACTGTAGTTCTGCTTTCTATACTTAATACCAACACTTTTGTTTATGATCAGGCCTAGTGTAAATAATTGTTACCTGAGGGGGGAGCAACCACTGTGCATCTCTCTCGTTGGTAAAGGGGGCCAAGCTGACCTTCTGAGCTTCCTTTGTGTAGAACTTTTACACTGAGTGAGAGGGATTTCATTGGGGTTTCGGTCCCTTGGGAGGCTGGTTTCCTGGGCGCTGAGCCAGAGCGGAGCTGTGGGCGCAGGGTGGGCGGCAGGTAACCCCAACATTGTGGTCTGGCTGGGGGAGACCCGAGGATCTGGCCCAGCAGGACAGGGTGGTGGAGAGCCCCAGGTGGGCGTCAGTAGCATGATGAACCCCAGGAGACTTCTGTGATTCAACGCACCATGCGCCCTCCTTGGCTGCTGTTTGAATAGAAAGTATGTCACCATGTGATAGAAATCCACGGTCTGGTTTTTCCCCACATACAGAACAGAAATATTAGTGAATACCGTTGCCCTTTCTACATTCTTCTTCCTCTTCGCGATTCTCTACCATTGCTGTCCTGAGGGTTCTTTTCACTTCTGACGTATTATTTCAAAACTCCGTATTGTCCTTGATTCGGCTAACTATCCATTTCTCTGTCTGTTTCCTTCCTTACCCGTTTTCTACACTTCCAAGTGTCCCGTTTCCACCCTGGCTATCCGTTTCTCTTCCACGTGCTTCATTTTATGTTACTGCTTTCGCTGCCCTCTTACGCCAAGCGGTTAAAAACAAACCCCACACAAGCAGCTGGGGCGTTATTGATTTGTGGGATTGTGGTTTGGGGACGTCTCGTCAAATGTTCATAGGCAGTTCCCAGTTATCGCTGACGTTTTTCTCTTGACATTTTTTTCTCCCCTCTGATTTGGCTCATAATTGTGAAACGGGCCCTTCCGAAGCCCCGGGTGCATGCACTTGGCCTGCTCACCTCGCCGGGGCCGGAGGGGAGGGTGGGAGGCCAGAGTCCTAGCCCCCAGGCAGCTGAGCCTGCCCTGGGGCCTCAGCAGCTCCCTAGGGCCGCGGGGTTATGAGGGCAGGAATGCTGTTTGAATGTGACAGCTCCGTGCAGGGGCACGGGTCCCTGTCCGCCAGCCCTAGCCCCCCGCAGGACACCCGGTCAAACGATCCTGCTGATGTGGAGATCGGCTTTGTGGGGGCTCCTGGGGGAGAACCTCACCGAGAACAAGGGTGTCCCACCAGACTACAACTCCCATGTTTTCCTTCTGTCCCCGCCCCCCCACTGCTCCCCGATTGCCTCACGTACTCGTCAGAACCCCCCGCCGGGGTGACACCCGGCCTGGAGCACTGTCCTGCCCCCGGCGGCCTGCTGGCCTGTAAATACCCCCCCCCCCCACTTCCCTCCGCCTTGGGCTGCATTTTGTAGGGGGTGAGTGTGGTGAGGAATGGGGCGATGGGGGGGGGGGTGTTCAGGAGCAGCGCGGCTCGGGGGGCCCACAAGGGTTGGCATGTGCACTGCCCCTAGGCTCTACCCCCATTCCCAGCCCAGACTATTGACACGATTCGCCCCACACGCTGCGCTGCCACCTCGGCTTCCCAGCCTGGCGATGCCCCCCCTCACGCTCCCCCCGGGCGTGCTGCTGTCACCCTCCGCATGCCTCCCTCAAATCGCTCCTGCTCGGCTGAGGAGCGAGGGAATTCCCGAGGCATGACCCTGCCAAGCTCTCCCGCCCCGTCCCGCCAGCAGGCGCAGCCCCCGTGGGCAGACCAGCAAAGCGCAGCCCCCGCAAGCGCCGATGCAGGTGATGGTTGTGGGGGGGTGGGGGGGTCCGGGAAGGTGAAAGCAGGGTGTTGTGTGCAGGGGCTGGGGCTGCGTCTGTCTGCTCTCCAGTGTCTCTCTCCTCCTGTCACCGTATTGGAACCCCTCAGCCTTTAATGGATCTGTCCTAACCGCACCTCCGAGAGGACCGGTGGGAAACTGAGTCACAGACTAAGGGCTTGTCTACACCTCAGCGGTTGGCTGATCTAAGCTACACAGTTTGAGTTACAGCAGTAATGTAACTTGCATTGACCTAGCTTAGCTACTTGCTGCAGGGTCCACACCTTGCTGGGTTGACAGTAGACCCTCCACCATCAACTCGGAGGCATTGTGGGAAAGAAGCTATTTGCATATATTTGCATGTCTATGCAAGCACACTTAGGTTGGGGCCCTCGCATGTGCTGAGAGTATCATTGTGCCCGGGGGCTTCCACAGTTGAGTAGGCCTGATCCAGGGTTTCTGATCCCTGGGCAAGCTGTGCTCTGTCATCTAAACCAAGTGAGGGGAGAACGCCAGAGCCCGTGGCAGAGTGTGAGCCCTGGGGTTCGGAGAGATCAGCCGAGCCCTTCTGGGCTCCCAGGGCTGCCTGTGCAGAGAGCCTGTGTCCTAGGCTCACGGGTCCCAGGGACGGAGGTTGCTTTGTCAGGGGAGAGCCAGAGCGGCCTTGGAGGGGTTCCGATGGCCCCCACAGCATCCCCCGTCGTCAACTCTGGGGAATTGGCTCCGCTGACGGCGATGCTATTCGATTCAGGCCACTGTCCTCCGACAGTGCCCACACAGCCTGGGCTTCACCCCTTCCGGGGATTGCCTTCTTTCTCAGTTATTCCGAGAGGGGGTGCAGGGTAGGGGGGAAAGAAGGGGGCCCGGGCCCACCCGCACTTCCGGGCCCCAGCCCAGGGCCCTAAAGGACACGGACCGACTTCGGTCCGGGCCCGGTTGACAGGGATGTCTTCCCGAAACCTGTCCAAGTGAGGGGCTTTTACATGGCCGTCCCCTGGGCTACTTCCTCTCCGTGCTGTCCCCCCTCTCCTGCTGTTGGCTTACTCGGCCCTCCGTGGGCCAGCCGCTCGTCGCTCAGGACGACCTTCCGGACCCCGTTGCTCCACGGTGGTCCGCGAAGTCCTGCTTTCCGCGGCCAAGGGGACTTACCCGTGCCCGTCCTCCTCGGGGCGAAGGCTCCAATTCCCCCGCCGTTTGCCTTCCTCCACACTCTTCCCCCCGTCCCTCTGCCCGTGGCGGCGTTTAAAACTCCCGCCACGCCCGGCGCCGGAGTGTGACGTCCTCCTGACGTCACCGGCTGGCTCCACCCCTCCCACAGCGACTGGGCCGCTGCCACCGCTACCACCCGAGGCGGTCAGCTGGTCCGCGGCGCGCGTACACCTGGCACGATGCCAGTGCGCGCTCCCCCGCCGCCCAAGTAGGGCTTTTGCCGTGGGGGTTTTAGTGCAGGGTTGCGGGCCCCGTCACAGGCCTGACTGGCGAGGGTCAGCCCGCAGCATCCCACCCGGCCATTGTGCTCGGGGCTTGGAAGCAAGCCCACAAGTAGGTTTGGCTTGTGAGCCCTGTCGCCAAGGGGCAGCTCTTGGAGCCAGGTGATCACTTGCAGCTGGAATCGCGACTCTTCCCGGGGGCACCAGTGACCAGCTCGCAGGCCCGAGTCCCCTCCTAAAGCCTTCCTTCTGCTAACCCTTGCCTGCTGCGCTGTGTGTGTGCAGAGCCTTGCGCGGCAGGGCCGTGCGCTGGACGCGGCCGTGGTGCTGTTCTTACGACGATTGGTGTCTGGCTTAAAGCTTCAACTCCTGGAGCCACGTGACTACACCATGAAGAATCTCCGGGTTGGGGGGGGTTGTTTTTTTTTAACGAGAGTTAAGTTTCTTAGCTCTCCTGGTTGGTGAGAAAAGCCTGACAATGTGAGCCAAGTGTGCCTTACGACCCCCAAATGCCGCCACTCGGAAGGTGAACAAAGCAGCGGAGGCTCTGTTTAACCTTAATATGTCCTGATTTTAAAGTCAGCCTCCTGATTTGGGGATGGGAGGCTGATCCATGATTTTATACCAGTTGGGTTTGGCTGTGCTGGAGCGGGTGGGGCCTGGGACTCAGGAGATTGGGGTTTTATTCCCTGTGCTTTTGGCTGGCCCTGGGCAATAGGGACGTAACAGCGTAGTTGATTAACCGATAAGCCAAAGCCTGCAGTGTAGTTGATTAACCGATAAGCCTGGCTCAGTCCTGGCTTGCGATGGGTCCGGGATCTACCCCCGCTGCGGCTCCGCATTTCAAGTGTGGGCAGGCAGCCTGGCTCAGTTCTGGCTCATGCCGGGTCTAGGAGCTCAGACCCGCCCTGGACAGGGGCTGCTGCCACCCTGCGCTGCTGTCTCTTTATCAGAGGCAGCAGTGCTGGATGACTGGCAGCCGGTCCACAAGGGGACTCCTCGGGGGTGAAGCTGGAGCGCGCTATAGAACAGTCGACTAACCGATAAGAATTCTTGAGGTTACTCGACTGTTCAATTAACTGATACTTAACATCCCTACTGAGCAACTCATTACCCCCCTCCATGCCTCAGTTTCTCCATATGTACCACTGGGATAAGGATACGGACTTCCTTTGTTAAGCGCTTTCTGGAGGGAGCCTTCTGGGGGCTCTTAGCACCACCCACCTCCGCAGCACCCCCGCCTGCCCCACGAAGGAAGAGGAGGGGCAGGAGTGAAGCAAGGGCTGCAAAGGCAGCCACGTGGGACATCTCTCACTCAGATTCTCCGTTTTCCGGCTGACAGCGATGGGCCTCCCTCTGCGCAACACGCAAAGCCAGGCCTTGGCCCGCAGAGGCCTTGGCTGAAAGATAAACTCCCCCTTCAGCATGGCCCATGAGCCGCCTGCCGCCTGAGCCCTGCCGGGACGGGGGCCTGCCAGACCCCCTGGCACATTAGCAGGAGCAGGCAAAACATCCTTTGTCGCAGGGGGGTTGGGTGCACGACACAGCCAGGCAGGCGTGATTGGCAGGAACCCCCGAAACCTCCCGCCTGTTTGACGTAGAATCTCAGCGCTGCAGAGCCAGTTTTCCTCCCTTTAAAAAAGGGATTTCCTACGGACGTTGAGGTGAGGGATTGGGAGAGGTTTGGTGTCTGTAACAGGAGTGGAAGTGGGGTTTGTACATGCTTTAAGGAAATTTGTGTTTTATTCTTTGAGTGGTTAGTGTGTGTGTGTGTCTGTCTGTCTGTCCCCCACTGAGTAGCTTTGCTTGAGGAGGGTGATTAGTAGCGTGGGGGAGTCTGTCTCTCTTGTGGGCTCTGAGGTTTTTGCGGGTGGAAGCAGGATGAAATTGCAAGGAACAGGCGGGAGCGGATGTGAGTGGGTGTTGCGGGGGCGGGGGGAGGACTGGGTTTGTCTGACTCGACTAGTCTCCACGGGGGTCCGTGCCAGCCCCTTTGAGGAATGAGCACAGCAAGCCCTCCGGGAGCCCCATCTCCCTGCCCATTTGCTGGGCCCTGAGCCCGCCCGTAGCGCTCAGCCCCGTGTGCCTCCAGCGCCTGCTGAGAAGAGCGTCCCCTCCCCGGTGCGCTCGCATGCCGCCCTTCCAGGCGTCCGTCTTCAATGGAGTTGGGCCAGCCGTGGGAAGCGGTGCCTGCGTTGTATTCCGCTCCATGCTGCGGGGAGACCTGGGACTCCAGCCTGGTCCAGGAGAACGTAACCGGGGGGATTCTGCCTCCCGGGGGGCGGGTTAGCTAACCACAGCCTGTTCCTAAGAGCCGAGGGCCGGGGTTGCTGGTAGATTGTGATCAGGGAGCAAGCGGTGTCACTGGCGGAGGGGAGGTGGGGTGCAGCGTAGCGCTATGTCCATGCACACGCTCCATTTCAACAGGGTGTCTGAGTCAGTGATTGGGGGACCCCTGTTTGGTGGGGGTGAGCCTCAGGCAGAACACTTCCGCCCCCCGTGGCTCTGTGCTGAGCTGGCCGTGGGGCACTCCCGCCCGGTTCCTCAGGGTCTGCAGTGCCGTGGTCAGAGCTGGCTGTGGTTTGGCGTTGACCTTGCAAGGCCATGGCCAGAGCCCAGCCGCAGGTGCTGCAAGATCAGAATGGTTTGAAATTCCACCTTCTGACCCGCCCCCCAGCGCCTCCTGTGAAAGCAGCAGGGCCGGGCGGTCCCCTTTTCTCCGAGCTGCTGTTCCACCGTTCACTCTGGGTTTCTTCCAGTACCTTCAGATGAAGTGGCCGCTTCTGGACGTTCCGGCTGGCGCTACGCTGAAAGACAGCAGATCTCCATCACCGGCACACTTGGTAAGTCTTGTCTGCGTGATTGGCCTCTCCCTGTCCTGGGCAGCTTTGGCACGAGGTGTCCCTGCAGCTGCGCCGTGGCCAGCGAGCCAGGCCCAAATCACAGGCAGAATCTCCCCCCAGTGCACCCCCCCATTTGGGTCTCTCTCGAATCTCCCCCAGGCCATCCACGCCTTCCTGAAATCCAGGGCAAAGTTTGAAGTGAGGGTAATTAGCCAGTGGAGCAGCTCGGTTGGGGATGTGGCATCTCTTGCTATAACACATGCTCTAGTTCAGCCAGGAGCCCGGGATCATGGGGTGATGCTCTGTGACCTGTGCTGTGCAGGAAGTCAGATCAGACCGCTCTAAAGGTCCCCTCTAGTCTTGGGAGCTGCGAACATGCCAGACAGGAAGGGAGTATGTTAGCATCCTTGTGCGTGGGTCTCCTCTCTCTTCCGCTCCGTGGAGCCTGAGAGTTTGTCTCTTTGACCAACAGAAGTTGGCCCAGTAAAAGCTACGTCCCCTCCCCCTTCTCTCTCTCCTATCCTGGGATCAACATGGCTACACGGCCGCAAAGCCAGCACAGGGCAAGAGAACAGGGTTCTGTGGCTGCCTACACCTGGAGTGCTACCCAGTGACAAGGAAAGGCTGATAAAGGGTTGGAGTGGCACATTGAGGCTGATAGGTGGGGAGGTTGTATGTGCTCCAAGCCCTTGGGAATCCTAGAACCCCTGGGTGGGCAGAGACCTCAGGAGTCATCACGTCCAGCCCCCTGCCCAAAACAGGACCAACCCCAACTCAATCATCCCAGCCAGGGCTTGGTCAAACCGGTACTTCAGACCTCTAGGGATGGAGATTCCACACACCCCAGTTTTGTGCTGGTGCTGAAGTTCTGCGCGAGTTTCAAGGTGTCTTATCATCAGGCGTCTGAGTTCTGAGGATTTTGACCTCCTGTCCCTAGACCCTTGGGGACAGTGGGTGGATGGGCTGTTCCCATACACGGGGGAGGAGGGGCATAAACCGCATTCCCGATCAGTCTCCTGCAGCGTCTCCGAGCACTTAGCAAGGGCCCCGTTCTGCGGGCCTGTCCCTCCAGGCTAGCTACCCAATACTAATCCCCATTAGTGGCAGCAAAGCAATCCTGTCGTGGTTGGTCCTGGGCCGTATTGTGCCACTTCATGCTGCAGGAAGAGGCCCGGGACCGTTTGGTGTTTCTGCGTCGTAGCAGGTTTGGGGTTTTCTGGTTTTGCTGGAGAATTGATGGTGAGGCTTCAGCCCTTGGAGGGCTCACCGGTTTGCCGAAAGCCGGCGGTTCTGAAATTAACAAAGAACGTTTCCCTCCTAAGTGCTCATTAAGCATTGGAACAAAGCAGAGGCTAAAACCCAAAGAAAACTCAAGGAGTTTTAATCAGCGTCACGAAAAAGGCAGCGGCGGGGCCAGGGCCGGACTGTGTTGCAGGAAGGGCTTGATTCTCCGCAGGCGAATGAGATGGGCATTTCCTAATGCCTCGCACTGGTCCGCTCTCTGCGGCCTTCCTCGGCCCTCCTGCAGCCTCGCTGATTCTCCAGTTGCCTTCGTGTCTTCCTGGGCAGGCCAGACTCGCCTGTACAGTGGCCAAAGCAACATTCCAGGTGTCCCGGGGCCATCGCAGCCGAGTTCGAAAGGACCCAGGCCCGGTTCATTTTTCCCTTTGACGGAGTGTTCGCAATCACTTTCGGAGGGAAGGAGCTGAGAGGGAATGAGGAAACCCCCATCTCCATGTCTTCTGGAGAACCCAGCCTTTTCTCCAAGACGGGGGGAGGGGCTTTTGTGGGCTGAGGGCCACTGGTACGCAGACAAGTCAGATGGGGGCCCCACACAAGTGAGAAGCCCCCCCCAAAAAAACCCAAAAAACTCCCTCACTGTGGCCTCTGACTGAGAAGAAAGACCCTCCCTCCTTTCCCCTCACACACCAAGGCACTGGGGGGCCCAGGCTAGTACGTTTTGTGTGCTCCATCCCCATGGATATCCAGTGCTGGGGGCTGTCCCACATCTCAAGAGCCAGATCCAGACAAGCCAGGGGCCGTGCTCTAAGGGATCTTTGTTCCAGTCCTGCAGCTGGGCAGACTCACCGAGTGCCTGTGGCTGTTTGGTTCACTCCGTCTCGTGCGAGTTCATGATTCAAAACCTGTCCCTGGAAACCTCAGCGCACACGAGAGGCTCGGTGCTCTGGTATCTTGGTCGTCTTCCCTCATCCCACGCAGCTCGGTGCTCTGCTCCCTTTCTCCTCCCCTCCCCCTGCAGCTTTTATTTCTTCCATCCTCTTGTCGTTCGAGCTGCAAAACTGCTGCCGTGATAACCCCGGTTCCCGCTCGCCGTGAGCGTGGCAAAGCGTTTGCGTCTGGTCTGACGTTTCCCAGGCTTGGCCGCTACCCAAAGTGAATTTTTCATTCCGTACGTTGGAGCAAACTCCCTTGAGGAGTGTTGGGTCTTGGCGCTCGACTCGCGTCCCCCTTCTCTGCAGGCTCCAGGGGAAGGGTCACACTAGGAACCGGAGACCATGGCCTGGACGTAGCTCTCCTGTGAGAGAGAGCAAGGCTAGGCTGAAAAGAATCGCCCCCTGGAACCTGCCGACGGTGCGTGCGCAGCCAGTGCCAGGCTGGCGCCATGTGCCATCTCCTGGCATGTCTGCAAATGAAGCTGCTGCCTTTGTGAGCTTCTCCAGCCTGCAGTGAATGGCCTGGAGTGCAGGGCAGACGGCTGTTTGCCTTGTGGCCAGGGGCCACAGCTGCACCCGGAGCCTGGGGGGCAGAGCAGAGCGAGGGAGCCGCCTATGGCGGAGGCGGGGAAAGTCGCGGTGGAGTAGATGGAGAGGCCGGTGATTCCTCAGGCTCGGCAGGGTCACTCCAGGGGAGGGGAGCATAGCGGGGAGAGGCGGACAGGCCGAGGGATTGGACCAGGAATGCAGACAGTGGGGTTGTGGCGATGGCGAGACCCCTTCAGGGACTGGGCTGCTGCTGGTGTGAAGACGGCACCAGGCGCCTGGCCTGCGGCACTCTTGGGCTGCGGGTGTCGCTGGACATGGGGGCCCCACTAGGCCAGAGAAGGAAGGCGACTCCAGAGCCCCCTCCTGTACCTGCTTACAGAAGCCGGGGAGCCCTGCCCAGTCTGCGAGGGCAGGCAGCGTGCTGCGGGCGGGAGCGGGGTCGCGTAGAAATGACACCCCGTCCGAGTGTGCGAGGGATTCCGGCGCAGTCCTGGGCTGCGTCAGCCCTGCAGCCGCTCTGAGGTCACCAAAGGCAAATCTTGAAAGGCACCTAAGCCCCATGTTCCACAGCGGCTTTGCTTCTTAGGAGCCTAAATCTCATGGGACCTGAACGTCTGATTCAGCTGCCTCTGATCATTTTACCCTGTTGGACTTGGACTCCGGAGCCACTTGGGTCCTTTTGAGCTTTGTACCCGGGTCCCTTTCTGCCCTGCTCGTTGGGTCCTTCCCCGGGCGATTCTGCCTGGTTTTCCCGCCCCGGTAACGGCTTTCTCCCTTCTCCCGTGCAGTCGAACAAAGTGCCGGTGGTGCAGCATGCGCATCACATGCACCCGCTGACCCCCCTCATCACCTACAGCAACGACCACTTCTCGCCGGGCTCGCCGCCTTCCCACCTCTCGCCAGAGATCGATCCAAAGACGGGTGAGCTCTTGGGGTCTGCAGGGGAGTTCCCAGAGGGCTGGTCAGACCGAGGGACAGAGTCGTAGGGCCATAGAAATCTTTAGGCAGCTCCCTCGCCAGATTTTGCTGGTACCAGCTGTCGCTCCACAGGGACCAGCTTTGAAACCCACGAGCTACCCAAAGATCTGGGGTCCTGGCCATGCTGATGCAACTGTGAGGCTGGGGAGACGCCAGGCCCCGCTTGCGTGAGCAGGCCACAGAGAAGCCAGACCTGCTCGGTGGGGGATGTACCTGTTGGCTAGGTTGGCCGTGGAGTTTGCCAAGCCAGGCTGGCACAAGGCAGCGCTTGTTTCTGGGCCAAGCGTCTTCCATTCAGAGAGACCCCAGACTAGCTGTGTTGTTCCTGGAAGGCTGCCCAGGCCTCCTTGGGCACGGCATGGGCAGCCCTCAAGGGCCGCTCTGCAAGGGACGGTGTTTGAGCTGCCGCCCGGGGGACCTGCTGGGGACGATTCCAGGGCTACGTTGCGTGGCCGGACGCAGGCTGTCTGCGGGGCGTGGCTCGCAGGCCAGGCCCCTCGCCGGCCGAAACACACAGCTGGCGTTCCTGGTGACAGCGCCCGGGGACAGGCCATTCAGCTCACAGCACTGCCCGCTGGGCCAGCGGTGGCCATGGTCTCTGCCAGAAGAGCGGCAGGACATTTCAGACGTGGGAGCCCACAGCCAGGGCAGCCGGGTTTTCCCTGCAGCCGCTCACCAGCCTAGCAGGCTTGCTCGCTCGCAGTGGGGTACTGCACCCTCCCGGCTTCCCGCACTCCTGGGAGGAGCTTGATGTGGGGGGCGACGTGCACCCCAATGCCGTGGGCAGGGCCTGGGGCGGAGGGGGATTGTCCTGGCCCTTCCTGGGCTGTATGTGGGGATCACGTGGCTAGTGGCCCCCCCGGATCGCCTCTGCTGATGCTGCCCCTTGTTGATGGCCTGTAAAGCCAGGCTGTGCCAGGGGTTTTGGTCTGTGTAGAAATCAGCGAGTCCTGTGCCCACGGCTTTGTCTGGCCCCTGGCCGGTGACTTCAGGTCCAGGGCAGGGGTGGTTAGGCAGCATTAAAGGCTCTGTGGGTGGGGGGAGGGGGATGTCTTTCCTCCTTCCAGCCTGATCTCCTTCCTGGGTGGCCCCTTGGGAAGAACATCTCCCGCTCCGATGTTCAGGACCAGCTGCAGAGACGTATTGGGGGCACGTTTGCAGAGCACTGCGTGCAGGGACGGTGCCCTGCGGGGGAGGCCAGCAGCCTCGCCTGACAGCTGGGACCCTGGCTTGCCATGACGGTGGTTTAATGCCTGGTTTTTTTTCTCTCCCTCACCATAGGAATTCCACGACCACCGCACCCTTCAGAACTGTCTCCGTATTATCCGCTGTCTACCAGTGCTGTCGGCCAACTCCCCCATGCATTGGGCTGGCTGGTACCACAGTAAGGATCACAATTCACCCCTGAACCTTTCCCTTCCCCGCGCCTTCGGCTTCCCCCAACGTGGAAGATTCCCATCTGCATGTGCCCTCCGCGCCGAGTGAGGCATTGGAATTGGTGCTGCCGCTGCACCCGGCCCAGCTCCATGTGCCTGCTGTAGATTGGACAGGGCACCACGCACTTTGGGGATCCATTGAGATACTACCAACAAAAACGATATTAACCTATAGTTCTGGTGGAGGGTATATGAGAGTCTTTCAAGATCAGATATATTACAAGCCTCTTGTGCGTAGCCCCCAAACCAGCATGAGAACCCCAAGAAATTCCAAGTTTAACTCCACCTTGAAAGAAATCCAAGCATGATAAGATCTGGAAATGCAGATAGAGATCCAAACCCCCTTAACTCTGCCCTGAAGTGATACCATGCAATGGGAACAAAACTATGCTTTATGCTCCATCTAGTCCCACACCTTGTTAAAGGACAGGTTAAACCTTACTATGTTTGTATAATTTTATTATCCTAACTCTTGTTTCTTTTATTATTCATTTATATGTCCAGTCCCATTTTCTGTTTTGCTAAATACTTAGCTTCCGAGACTTCCTGTGGCAGTGAGTTCCACAGGCTAAGCACACGTGGAAAATGTATTTCATTTTATCCGTTACAAATGGAACCCTCCCCTTGGTCTTAATATTACAGAGTGGGGAGATCAGTTGCTGCCAGTCTCCCTCCTAGATCAGTCATGATTTGAGATGCTTTTGTCCTGTCCCCTCTTACTCATCTCTTGAAAAAAGCTTGGGTAATTTCAGGCCTTGATCGTTCTCATCACCCATCTCTCAACCCCTCTCATTCCACAACTTCCTTTATCCGACAGGGCGCCCAGTGCTGCACCCAGGATCCAGACAAGGCTGCCCCAGTAGTTTCTGTGATGGCTTTTATAGTATTCGATTATCCTCCATCCCGTTCCATAGGCAGCCTCCCGGCCTGGGTACCCGAGGGACTGTGGTTGCATGAGAGAGCAGAACTCTGTAGTTACACGCATGAGTCCCAGGCCCTTTTCCGAGTTGCTACCGAACTCCGCGCTCAATGAGTGCGACTTGGTGTCTGTCAACGTTCAGTCTAACCTGCCAGCCAGCAGTCCTCTTAGTCCTGCCTCGTTTAACCAAACCCAATAACCTTGTGTCATCCGCAGGTTTTACCCCCTCCGTGCCCCTCCCCACGCCCCAGTCCTGGCCATTAATAAATGGATTAAACAAACTGGCCCTCAGACAGGCTTTTAACTTTTTTGCAGCCGCTTATTCCCACAATTTCTCCTGCCAGCTTTCGATACAGGACACTGTCGTGCCTCTCACCCCTGGCAACGTCGCTTCTGTCGGAGCCTCGAGAGACACCGTAAAAAGCCCTTTTCGACGTGTAAACAAATTGTGTCACCTGCTCCTTTATCCCCTGCTTGGCATAGGTAGAGAATTCTGACAAAGGGAGGCACGAGCTTAGTACAGGGACTGTCTCCGGCTCTGCCACGTTCTATCGTTCCAGCTTTTAATGATTATTACCGCAAATGTACCGGGTACAGCCCTGTGGCAGACAGGTCTGTGATTCCGCAGGCCACCGGTAGCACAGATACGACATTTACAGCCCGTCCGTCCTCCAGGACAGTTGCTGCTTCTAATCCGAGCTCGATGGCACCTTATAGACTAACTGAAGTGTAGGAGCATAAGCTTTCGTGGGCAAGGACCCACTTGCATCTGACGAAGTGGGTCCTTGCCCACGAAAGCTTATGCTCCTACACTTCAGTTAGTCTATAAGGTGCCACAGGACTCCTCGTCGCTTTTGCAGATTCAGACTAACACGGCTACCCCTCTGATACTAATCCGAGCTCGCGTCTTTGCTAAGCAGCTCACCTACTTCGCAGCTGTCCTCCTTCCAAACTCCCGCATGGACCATGTGGGGACTTAACCTATCAGTCCATTCCCACCCTCAGTCACTAATAGCGCATCATCCTTATTGCTTGGAAAGGGCAGGACTGGGGTCGGTATCTCTCCAGCGTGGATACTGACGTCATTTCGCTTCTCAGCAGTGCCCTTTTCTTCCTTAGTCGTGCGTTTTAAACCCTCGTGATGCAGCCGATCCACCCACCTTCTTCTAGGCTCCCTGCTTCTGGGATACTTATAGAATTTCTACCGCTTGATCTGTATACCTTGAGCACGCTGCTTTTTGAAAGCTATTTTAACCCGTCTAATACTCCTTCTGTATTCCCTCCTTTAGCCGATGTTTTTGTAATAACTATATCGGAGATGATCTTTTCAGTATGTCTGAATCCATGTTGAATTAAATTGATATTTAAAGACACACAATACTTTCTCCTTCCTCATTGTGTCATGCAGGGCAGAACAGAGTTGTTTGGGAGCCCTCTACATTTCTGTACTGTAAAATGTTTGGTTTTCTTTTCAATTTAGTCCTGTGGCACCTTAGAGAGTAACAGAAATACAGAGAATCATGAGCTTTTGTGGGTAAAACCCACTTCTTCAAGTGAGTCGGAGTGGAAATAATTTGGGACAGGTCAATCTAAGCAACCCAATTTGAGATACATTAGTAGCATAACTCAAATTGATCTACCTACTGTAGGGTCCACACCATGGTGGGTTAACACAGAAAACTCTCCTGTTGACTCCCTTTATTTTTCTTGGTTTCGTGACTTACCAGAGTTGACAGGAGAGTGATTGGCAGTCGATTTATCGTGTCTGTAATAGATATGATAAATCGACCCTCACCGGATCGATCTCTGATCTGTTCTGTAATGAAGATCAGCCCTCGGTCCCATTGAGAACAGTAAGAGATGGGATAGCAGTTTGCAAAAGAAAAGTTCTTTGTGGAATGAAGCAGAACTTTATTCTTCAACCTCTGCTGAAGAAGAAACTTTCCATTGTGGAGTGTAATGGCAAAAAATTACCATAAATCCTAGAAATATTCTTTAGCTGTAGCCTAGGAACAAAATGTCAGTGAGTTTTGAAGGAGGTTTGAAGAGTCTTGGGTTATTTTATTATGACACTTCAAGAGATGCTCCAAAAGACCCATTTTAACCTTAATGTGAACTAAAAAAGAATGGCTTTCCTTGTAATTTCTCAAACCATATCCAGTGTTCAAAGAGGAAGTGCTTTCATTTTGGGTGGGACGCGCTGAATTTGTCACACCGCCTGTGACAAGCAGCTTCCCAACTCAATCAGAGGGAAACGTGTTCGCGTGGCTTTCCTGGGTGATCGTTTTTTCTTCCTTTTGTCGTCTAGTTAAGGACCTTTTGTTTTTCTTTGCTTGTCCGTTTCAGGCAAGGACAGCCGGTGTACTCCATTCCTCCCGGGGGATTCAGACACCCGTACCCTGCCCTAGCTATGAATGCTTCGATGTCCAGGTGAGTACACACTGGAGCGGGATGGGCAGCGTTCAGTCAGGATTTCAACTAGGACGTGCAAAGACGTAACAAGGGCCAAGGGGACAAAACCCCTTTCTTGTAGAGGCAGAGGGGGTGGTTATGGGGGTCTCCTGAAAGAGCGTTTGTGCAGAGACAATGGAGGGTCTGGGACAGAGTGCAGAACAAAGGAGAAGCGGGGAAACAGGCCAAGTTTGGCCCAACGACTAAGCTTGAATCCCCGTGGGCCTGCAAGCCAAATGCTGGAGGCCTCTGGCCAGTGGCTCCTCCGACAGACCCTGGAGATGGGTCCTGTGAATTTGTGTCCTCGTGCCTCTGAGCGTGTGCTCCCATGGGCACCTCAGAGCCACGGAAATCTGGAATTGTGGGAGGTCGCATCTCTGCTCTGAGGCAAGAAGACCCTCTTCTCTCCACCCGCCGAGGGGCGTCGCGGGAGGCGCTGAGGACGAAACGTCACAATATTTCTCCTCGGCAGTTTCCGTGGGGGTTTTTGGATGTCACTGAAAAAAAAAATGGTGACTACGTCTCTGCCGTGGTTCCGAGCTTTGTGGCTGACGTCTGCGGCTAGTTGGGGTTGAGATGTGCCTCTGTGCACACAAGACCAGCCCGGTTTAGACCTGCGTGGCTCGCTGAGGGGGAACACTACCTTCCCTTTTTGCCACCGTTGGACACGAGGGGACTGGACAGATGCCTTACGTTTTCCTTCCCTCCCCATCCTAGAGCACCAGGAGAGGTGTGCCCAGTGCTGTCGCACCACAACAAGGCCGAGAAATTCCCCACCGGAAGATTCTTGCCATGTCGGTGCCCTTGCTTTGTACCCCGATTGGCTCGCTCCTCTCTCAGAACCTCATTTAGGAACTTGGACACAAACTGGTGGCTCCAACACCCTTCTCTGCGTCTGGCTCCCAGCCCGGCGCCGTGTTCGGCCTCACTAGCTGAGCACCATTATCCTCCTTGGAGGTGACGCTGTGTTCTGGCCAGCCTGTTCTCTCTGCCGGGGGAGTGTCGGGTTCCCTGTGAAAACCCCCATTCTTAAGCACTTTTAGGAGCCAGGAGGGAGGCCTGCGTCCCCCAGCGGGCTCAGCTGGATCTTATCCTTTTCCGCAGCCCCAGAGGGGTTGGTGGGTTGGTTCTTCATCCTCTGTTCAAGCTACACCCAAGACACTTTGGACCAGACAGGGCCTTGTGCTCATGTGGCCATCTGTAGCTCCTCGAAACGAGCATCCATCTCCACAAAGAAGGGGGCTGATTCCCTCTCCCCTCTTATCTGATTTTCCCCAACTTTTGGTCGTGAGTCAAACCAACAGCCTGCGGCGCAGGGTGAGTGTTCGTAGGGTTCTGGCCATGTCTCCGGGGTGGAGCTGGAACCATGTCTCCAGGGATGGCGACAGATGCTTGCTCAGAGTGTCGGGGGCTTGTTTGTTGCCTGGCTGAGAAGCTGGACAGCCCCATGATGCTCTGTCCATTCTGTGAGCTATTCGACACACTTGCGGTTCCGAGACACAGGCAGAGGCTCTTTCGGGGAGATCCTCCTCCCAGCTTTTGGGCACCGCTCGCGTCACCCCAAGCGATTGCTGATCAACGCTAGCAGTTCTGACGAGGACTGGAGCAGGAATCCTTTGCTTGCTGGGTCGTGGATGCACAAATCTCATGTTGGTCACGTGTAATTGTGGAAAGGTAGGACTGGAAAAGTGCTCAAGAGATCAGAGTTCTTTTCTCCCCTCATCCCCCTTGTTAAGGCAGGGCCACGTACAGTCAGCCCGTCCCTGACCGATGTCTGTCCAAGCTATTTTTAAAAACCGCCAGTGCTGGGGATTCCACAGCCGCCCTTGTTTCAGAGCTTAACTACGCTTGTGGTTCGAGACCTTTTCCCAGTATGTCCCCTGACACTCCCTTGCTGCTACCTACGCCGGTGCCGCCTTGTCCTTCCCTCGGCAGGCACGAAGAACAATCGATCGCCATTCTCTGGATGACAGCCGACCGCATACGAGAAGTCGATTCTCATCATGTCCTGCCTCCACATGCCCAGTTCTTTCAAGCTTCCCCCCTCGAGCAGGTTTTCCAACTTGCTCACCGATTTTGTTGTTCTGTGACCTCTCCGATTTGCCAGTTCTCCAAGTGAGGCTAAGGAGAGCGGACAGTGACCTGCTTCGACAGGGACGTTCGCCCTTTCACAAGACCGTCACGTGACCGGGAGTGCGCAGTTGCTCTGGGCATGAGAGCAGCCCCAGAGCCTGTACAGAAGGGAGCAGTTCCACAGCCCCCAGACAGTGGATCTGGGTGACTAATCGCCCTCAATGCACCAAGCCGGCAGACCTGCCGGGCCGTAACCCAGGGCCGAGCGTTGGCCAAGAGGCTCTTGCTGCGTGTCCGATAGTCCAGCTTGCATTGGGTCAAGTTGGAAAACCATCAAAGACACTTTCCTGGGCTCCGTCCCTCCCACTGGATCCTTGCCTCGCCTCACCAGCCCTTCCTGATGCTTTCCCTCTTCCCCCCCAGCATAAACTCTGTGGACCAGGTGTAACATACGCCCCTGCTAGCGGGCAGGAAGTGGGCTCGGATGCTGAGGAGTCCCCAGGGGTGGGAGGTGAGGAGCTGGCCATGGGGAGAGAGTCGCACTGTGTGGCTGCGGCTGTTGCATTCATGTGTAACGCCCGTGTCCCGCTGTTTTGTCTCCCATGCTGCAGTCTGATGTCCAGTCGGTTTTCCCCCCACATGGTCCCGCCTCCCGCCCATGGCCTGCACCCCTCGGGAATCCCACACCCCACCATCGTCTCCCCCGTCATCAAACAGGAGCCTACGCCGGCCAGCATGAGCCCCGGAGGGAATTCGTAAGTAACGGGGCAGCTGGCGAACGGGACGGGGTGTGCGCAGCCGAGCCCCGGGCGTTCCAAGCTAGCGAGGGCGCCCTGATCCGGTCCCACTCGCGGGGTGGGGGTTGCATGTCGGAGACCCGTGGCCGGGAGAAAGACGCAGGGATCACGCTGGGCTCACCGGCTACCCAACAGGGAGGCTGTTTCCAAAAGTTCTCATTGCCAAGGAAGCGTCCTGCAGTACTTGCTCAGGCCTGGCTCTGGGCCAGTCTCTGGCCCTCTGCTATCGGGTGCCCCAAGAGTTAACCCACGGCCGGCTTGCAGCCTTGTTCTTTCCCTGGTTACTACTGTGTGAGTGGCTGGTTACCACCTTAGACCCCACTTCCCCCAAGGATTGCTGACAGGCGCCTTGGTCACGCTGTAGCTGCCTGCTTGTTGCCCCCGTCTGTTGAATTGCTGCCTGTGGCTGTTCGCTGCTGCCCTCACCACCTTCTCACACCCTCCTTTCCTCCTCCTCCCCCTCCTTCGTCTCCCCTGGGTGTTCCCACTGCAGCCGCCTCTGGCAGCATGTCCCTGCGGCCCCGCCTCCCCTCCCACCCAGCTGAACCCCCCTGCCCCAAGTTGCCAGCCCCATTTCCTGCCGCCTGTGACTGCCTACTCTGCCCTCCCTGTTCCCTTGCCTGCACCTCTTACAGTCCCTCTTCCCTCGGGCTGCCTCTGCCGGCCTCAGGTCCTAGCCAGGGTCCCTCGGGCTGTCGCTCGCCCAGGTGCCCCGCTCCTCCCCCTCGCCCCTGCGGCCTGACTCACCCGCTGTAAAACCGGGTGACTGGCTCTGAATTAGCCTGACGTCATCCAGATGGGCGGGGGGCGGGAACCTGCATTCGCCTTCTCCGCTGACAAGTGTCCCCGTAGATCTGAGCAGCCGGTGGCCATTTCAAAGGACACGGCTGCACGCTGGGCACAAGGGGAGGCTCTTCGGGGGCATTTAATGGCCCATGTGAGGGTTATGGGGTGTTAGATTTCAGTTAATTGAATTCTTATTGGTTACTCGACTAATCTACGGTCCCTGGGGGCGGGGCCGGCAGCCAGTGCGCTCCAGCCCCGCTCCTGAGGAGCCCCCGGCCGCCCCACGCTGCTGTCTCTGTATCAGAGGTAGCAGCATGGGGTGGCAGGCTGGAGCTAGTCCACAAGAGGAGCCAGTTTAAAAGCCAGCTCCCCTCGCGGACCGGCTGCCAGTCACCCTGCGCTGCTGCCTCTGAAAAAGAGGCAGCAGCCCCTGTCTAGGGAACCCTGCCGGCCCGGCTCTAATACACTTTAAATGCCGAGCTGCAGCAGGGGTAGGTCCCAGACCTGTTTCAAGCCAGGACTGAGCTGCGCTGCTGGCCAGCCGGCTAAAAGAATCTACTGGCAAGGGGCGGGGGGTAGGGGTAGGGGGGCGGGGGGAGGAATATGTGTGTGCTGTCTATAGCATTAGCCTATACGCTTCTGCTAATCGGCTCACCCGCTGCACGATGTCATGCCTGTGACGGCTGCAGGAAATCCCCCGTCACTGTGAAGAAGGAGGAGGAGAAAAAGCCCCACATAAAGAAGCCGCTCAACGCGTTCATGTTGTACATGAAGGAGATGAGGGCCAAGGTGGTGGCGGAGTGTACGCTGAAGGAGAGTGCGGCCATCAACCAGATCCTGGGACGAAGGGTAAAGGCCCCGTCTCCCCGTCCCGCGGCGGGTTGTAGCCGGAGAACGCTGCCACTGCGGCAGGGCCTTGGGCTCAGCCTGCACCCGCTTCCCCAGGGGCTTCGTGTGCGCTGTGCAACGGGGAGCATGACGGGAGTGGGGCCCACGGACGGGGGCACTGCTGGCTCCCTGCAGTCTTCCACCTGGCCAGCGCCCCCGCGGGGTCGGAGCGTCCCCTGCCGTGCCCCCGTGGGGAGCAGAGGGGCCATGTCCCCTACCCCGGGGGATTCTGGCCCCGCGTCTGTGCTGGGCGCCCTGGCCCCTGCCTAGAGGGACGGAGCAGCCGGTCTCCACTCACCCGCTGGGGAGCAGCATCGAAACGGTGCCTGGGCCTGCCGCCCTGCCGGGACCTGGCCAGAGCCCCAGCTCTTCTGGGCTGTGGGGAGCTGGCAGCCATCGGAGTAACCCGCAGGCTGCTCCGAGTTACGCACCTGGCCCGGTGCGGGCTGCAGCGCCATTGCCACTGAGCGGGGTGGGGAGGGGAGTGACCACGTCTGGGGAGGGGGGGGGGAAGTGACCACGTCCTGGGCAGGGTGGGGGAGGGGAGTGACCGCATGCTTAGCGGGGCGGGGGAGGGGAATGACCACGTTCGGGGAGGGGAGGGGGGGAGTGACCACATCCTCGGTGGGGTGGGGGAGGGGAGTGACCACGTCCTGGGCGGAGTGGGGGAGGGGTGTGACCACGTCCTGGGAGGGGAGGGGTGTGACCGCGTGCTTGGCGAGGCGGGGGAGGGGAAGTGACCGCGTCCCCGGCGTTGGTCCCGTCCCCGTCAGCCCCTCGCCCGCGTCTCGGCTCAGCCCCTCTTCTCCCCCCAGTGGCACTCGCTGTCGCGGGAGGAGCAGGCCAAGTACTACGAGCTGGCCCGGAAGGAGCGGCAGCTGCACTCTCAGCTCTACCCCACGTGGTCTGCGCGGGACAACTACGTGAGTCTCTGCGGGGGGGACGCCGGGCCGCACGGTCGTCACGGGCCCTGCCGGCCGTACCCGCCTGGGCAGGAATCTGTAATCGGGAAGGGCCTCCGGAGGCTACGGGAGGGAGGAGGGGGGCCTGACACAGAAAAATCAGCCGGGGGCCGCGCACCAGCGAGAAGCAGAAAGATGCTCCCCACATTGGGGGGGGGACAGGGACGGGCTAAGAGCTTTTCTGCGCTCCAGCCTGGCAGTGGAGGGGGGGGAGGTGGAGAGGGGCAGGAGCGCCAGTGCAGGCTCCCCCGTGCTGGGGGGCAGCCCTGAGCCTCGAGTGCCTGATCCAGGCAAACTGGGGGCCACATCCGTGCCCTCCACAGTCCAGAGAAGGGGCCGTGGCGGTGAGAGCTGGGGCAGAGCTCCTGAAGCCAGTCTGGAGGTGTGTGTGTGGGGGGGGGGGGTCCCCCGCTCGACACCCTCCGCTCACAGCCCCCCGCTCAAGGATGCCCAAGTTCCTGCAAAGGCAGCACAGGGGCCACTGGGAGAGGTCGCGGGGTCCTAGGCCCCTGGGGCTCAGTCCTGGGAGAGCTCTCCAGACCCGCCTGGGCACCTGGGAATCGGTGCAGGGGTAGAGTGGGCAAGGCCCTCCCGGCACCGCAGAGGGGGCGCTCAGGGCGAGATGGGGGAGCAGGGCGCCGGGCGCAGGGCTGCCCAGATGGGGCGTCAGGGAGGCTGAAACGAAACCCGACCTCCGAGCCCACAAGTGCGCGAGGCCCCAGCCGCCCCGGCGCCAGACTCCCCGGCATTCCGAAGTCCCCAGCGACCCCGGGCGCCCCGCGGCGCTTTCCCCTTCGACGTGTGGCTGAGCCCCGGCCCGAGACGCCCGCGGGCCGAGTGAGGAAGGAGCGGGGGTCGAACCGGGGAACTGCCCGCTCTCTCGCTGGCCCCCAGCCTCCCCTGCTGCTGCCCGGCCCGGGTGTCTCGCCCTGGGGGTTTGCTGCGGCTCCTCAACCGAAGCTGCATGCGGGATGCTCTTTTCCAGGGCAAAAAGAAGAAGCGAAAGCGAGAGAAGCAGCCGCAGCAGCCGCCCCCGGACACGGAGAGTAAGTGCAGCCGCTTCCCTGCCCCCGCGCTGACAGGGCGCAGCCGGCCCCGACACACTGACCTGCCCCACCGCCTGGGCAGCCGGGGCCCAGCAAAGCCGCTTGGCTGCCCGAGGCGCCGGAGTGGCCGGGAAAGCCAGGGGGAGCCCGGAGCCTCGGTCGGTTAGACGCTGTGGCAGAACGGCCCCCGGAGCCCTGGGTGGAAGCGCCGCCGGGCGCCAGCGCCAGTTCCCTTCCCCTGGCTCCGCTGCTCCCTGCGCCGTCCTGCCGGCGAGTGTTGGCGGCTCCCTGCCCTCCGCCCCGGCCCCGCCCTGCACGGCTGCGTTGGTGCGACTGCACAGCACAGCACTCGGCGCCCGACCCCCTGCAAGCTGCAAGGAGCTTCCGGGCCAGCCTCCGGCTTCCCCAGCCCTGTCCCCACGCACAGGCCTCGCTTCCAGCCGGGGACCTGAATGGTTAACCAGCCAGCTGCTGGCGGGGGACGCCGGGGGTTGCTCTAGTTCCCAGGCTGCCCCCTTTTCCTGGTTAACTAGTTAAACTTAACGTTCAAGCGATTAACTAGCCGGGGTTTCCCTCCCTGCCTCCAGCCCGGCGGTGGGCTTACGCATTAGTGAGGCTTCCCCGCGGGTGGTAACCCCCCGACTTGGTAGTGAGGACGCAGGCGAAGTCCCTGGGGCTGGCAGCGCCCAGAGGAGCGGTGCTGGGTGCTGCCGGGTGACGCGACAGCTGGGCCGAGCAGGCTGCTGGTTCGGTGTCGCGCATGCACCATACCCGTCGGTTACTGCCTGTGGCTCTGCGGGTTTCCACGCCTGGGCAAACCCGCCCGGCCACGGGCGCGGGGGAGGCTGCCAGCCTCTCCGGAGCGCGGCTCACCAGCCTCTCTTCTGCCCTTCCAGGCTCTCTGGCCGCCAAGAGTAAAAAGCCATGTGTGCAGTACCTGCCCCTGGAGAAACCCTGCGACAGTCCGGCCTCCTCCCACGGCAGCATGCTGGATTCGCCCGCCACCCCGTCAGCAGCGCTGGCCTCGCCCGCGGCCCCCGCGCCCACCCACTCGGAACAGGCTCAGCCCCTCTCCCTCACCACCAAGCCGGAAGCCAGGGCCCAGCTGTCTCTGCACTCCACGGCTTTCCTGTCGAGCAAGGCTGCCGCCTCCTCCGCCGGCCTCAGCAGCCCCTCGCCTCTCCTCTCCAGACCCATCCCCTTCGCCTCCATGACCCACACGGCTCTCCTGGCCTCGCCGCCTGCCTTCCCGGCTGCTCTCCCTTCCCCGCAGGCAGCCCTGGCCGTGCTGCAGGCGCAGCCGCTCGCCCTGGTCACCAAGCCAGCCGACTAGGGGGGAGCGGCCCTCCCCGGCTCCCCGCTGTACATTGCTGAAGCCGCAATCGGGATCCAAACGCAGCCAAACCGTTATTGGTCAATATTTGACCCGTGCTGAACTCTTTTGTACGTGGACTCCGGAGGGAGGGGCCGGGTGCTCAGAGCCGTTCCCAGCTGCCTCTGCCTTGGCCGTGCGGACTTGTGAGGACGGAGCCGCTCTCTGCGGCACGGGCTACCTCTGAGCAGGGCTGCCCCACCAGCCGGCGGGTCTCAGTGCCAGAAACAGAACAGAAACGCCGGCCCCCTGCCCCAGAGAAGGGCCAGCTTCCCCTCCCCGGAGAGCACCAAGATCCCTGCCCCCATCTGGAGGGAGTGCCTCTTGCCGGGACGGTGCCAGCACACTCTGCCCCATGTCCTCCTGTGGGTATCTGGGGGAGGGGAGGGGTTACATCGATGGGGACGTTTTCCCCTCTAATCATGTTTTTACAAAAGGAAATAAAACTGCAGCTGCAACGTGCCGTGTCCGCGTGTTCAGTGGGGCGCCCCCTCCCAGTCGCCATTTCTCCCCCGGGGGCCTTGCCCCCACCCCCCCCCCCCCCGGCCAGGGCTGAGGGTTTGTTCCGGCCGGTGCCCTTGGGACGAGCATGGCCAGCAGCTCAAGGGACGGGCTTATTCCCCTTCATGCGGCTCTGGCGTCCAGTTCTGGGTGGGCCCCCATCGCAGAAAGGATGGGGTGCATTGGAGAGTCCAGCGGAGGGCGACCAAAATGATTCGGGGGCTGGAGCCCATGACCTCTGGGGAGAGGCGGAGGGATTTGGGCTTGTTTAGTCTGCAGAAGAGAAGAGCGAGGGGGGATTTGAGAGCAGCCTCCAGTTCCCTGCAGGACCCCAAGGAGGCTGGAGAGAGGCTGTTGTCAGTGGGGGCAGATGGCAGAATGAGGAGCAATGGGCTCCAGGTGCAGGGGGGAGGTCTAGGAAAAGTGATTTCCCGAGGCAGGTGGAGGGAGAGCTCCCTAGGGGGCAGGTGGAGTCTCTAAAGTTAGTTTAACTTCTGTGCCAGGGAAGATAATGGAGCAAGTAATTAAGGAAATCATCTGCAAACACTTGGAAGGTGGCAAGGGGATAGGGAACAGCCAGCATGGATTTGTAAAGAACAAATCATGTCAAACCAATCTGATAGCTTTCTTTGATAGGATAACAAGTCTTGCAAAAAAGGGAGAAGCGGTGGATGTCATATACCTAGACTTTAGTAAGGCATTTGACACGGTCTTGCATGATATTCTTATCAATAAACTAGGCAAATATAAGTTAGATGGGGCTACTATAAGGTGGGTGCATAACTGGCGGGATAACCGTACTCAAGAGAGTCGTTATTAATGGTTCACAATCCTGCTGGAAAGGTATAACAAGTGGGGTTCCGCAGGGGTCTGTTTTGGGACCGGCTCTGTTCAATATCTTCATCAACGATTTAGATATTGGCATAGAAAGTACGCTTATTAAGTTTGCAGATGATACCAAGCTGGGAGGGGTTGCAACTGCTATGGAGGAGAGGGTCGTAATTCAAACTGATCTGGACAAATTGGAGAAATGGTCTGAGGGAAACAGGATGAAGTTTAATAAGGACAAATGCAAAGTGCTCCACTTAGGAAGGAACAATCCGTCTCTCACACACAGAATGGGAAGCGAATGTCTAGGAAGGAGTACGGCAGAAAGGGATCTGGGGGTTATAGTGAACCAAAAGCTAAATATGGGTACGTCTACACTAGCTCGTTAGTTCGAGCTAGGTAGGGTAATTAGGGCAACCGGAGTTGCAAATGAAGCCCGGGATTTAAATATCCCGGGCTTCATTTGCATGTTCCCGGGCGCCACCATTTTAAAATCCCCCTTAGTCCGAACTCCGTGCCCACGGCTACATGAGGAGTAACGGTAGTTCCAATTAGGATCTTTAATTCGAACTACCTACTCCGTGCTGCGTGTAGCCGCGGGCACGGAGTTCGGACTAAGGGGGATTTAAAAATGGCGGCACCTGGGAACATGCAAATGAAGCCCGGGATATTTAAATCCCAGGCTTCATTTGCAACTCCGGTTGCCCTAATTACCCTACCTAGCTCGAACTAACGAGCTAGTGTAGACGTACCCTATGAGTCAGCAGTCTGATGCTGTTGCAAAAAAAGCAAACCTGATCTGGGCTGCATTAACAGGTGTGTTGTGAGCAAGACACGAGAAGTCATTCTTCCGCTCTACTCTGCGCTGGTTAGGCCTCAGTTGCAGTATTGTGTCCAGTTCTGGGCACCGTTCAAGAAAGATGTGGGAAAATTTGGAGAGGGTCCAGAGAAGAGCAATGAGAATGATGAAAGGTCTAGAAAACATGAGCTATGAGGGAAGGCTGAAAGAATTGGGCTTGTTTAGTTTAGAAAAGAGAAGATTGAGGGGGGACATGAGAGCCGTTTTCAGGTGTCTAAAAGGGTGTCACAAGGAGGAGGGAGAAAACTTGTTCATCTTGGCCTCTGAGGATAGAACAAGAAGCAATGGGGCTTAAAGTGCAGCAAGGGAGGTTTAGGTTGGACATTAGGAAAAAGTTGCTAGCTGTCAGGGTGATCAAACACTGGGATAAATTGCCCAGGGGGGTTGTGGAGATATTCAAGAGCAGGTTAGATAAATGTCTATCAGGGATGGTCTAGAGACATTTGAGGGCAGGGGACTGGACTCGCTGACCTCGAGTTCCCTTCCAGTCCTAGGATTCTCTGATTCTATGGCAGAGGTGCGTAAGGCCCGGCTTGGGATGACTGAGTTGGGCTGGTCCTGCGGGGGGTCGGACTCTTCCAACTCGAACGGTCTCCGGTTCCGTGCAGTAACACAGAGCAGCACCTGACTTGGACAAGGGGCTTCTCTGAATCCCACTCATTCCGACAGACTTGATCTTCCACCCCCAGGAGCTCTTTGCGAGCCTGTAGTGGCTTTGCAACCCGGCAGAGGGGCTCCCAGCGTTTCCAAGCAGGGTGAGTGTGTGTGTGTTGGAGGGACGGGAGTTGCATGCCAGTCTCCAGCTGCCTTAGACCGGGCTCCTCCACACAAGAGCCCTGCTACGCCTGCATCGCGCCAGGGCCCGGCGGCGACGGAGGAAGAATCCAGCTGCAAACCCCTCAAAGCACTGACGGGCAAGGAGGCATCTGGAGCCAGCGATGCTCCGGACAGGCGGGAGTTTGGGGAGGCGGCTGCAGGTGCCCTCCCCGGATCTCAGCCCTGGGCAGTGCCACCAGCCGCAGGAGTGCAGCGGGCCGGGCAGGCTGGCCTGAGCAGGGAGCTGGGAACTTTGCTGCATGCAGGCGGACAAATCGTCAAATGCAGAAACCTGCCTGACTCCCCCACGCCGCAAGGTGAGCAGGAGGGCAGGAGGGTCCTTTACATTCCTGGGGCAGAGGGACCGGGCCTTCTCGCAGCCAGGCCTCTGCGGCTGCTGCTCTTTTCCAAGACGTGTGGGGGAAGGAAGGAAGGCAGGAAATGCTCCTGCCCGCAAGACGACACAAGCAAAGCAGCGTCTAAATGAACCACAGAATGGAATCCAGTGTCCCTCTGTCCTCCCAGGTGTTGAATCTGCCCGGTGCAGGCTCCAGAAAACCAACTTTTCTTCCCAGATGAAGCCAAAAAACCAACCCATGAGGGGACGTGTGCAAGAGGCACAGAGCTGAGCCATTGTCTCCCAGGGCCTTGGAAAGTTGCGCTACTGAACGGTAAGTTCTTGTTCACGTTTTGTCATTAACCCGCCATGAGATCTGGTAGAGAGTTTTCTGGTGGAAAATGCCATTGCCACACAAACCGAAACTTCTGTGGGAAAATTTCTCCATGTTGGGTCAGTTTGACATTAAATTGCATCAGCCTAAAGTGCAATGGTGCTTCATGGGACTTGTAGTTTGCGTGTCTTATGCCGCTGTACTTGGCAGGCTGAGATGCTTGGCCAGACTACACCTCCCATGATGCACCTGTTTCCCCTGGGCATGTGTGGTGCACCATGGGAGATACAGTCCAGCCAGAGAGCCCAGCCCACAGTGAACAAAATAGTCCAAAGCACCCAAACTACAGATCCCCTGAGGCATTGCAACTCCACTGGTGCGTGCCCTTTAACTTCACGCTGGCTCAAAGCCCAACACTGTGAAGTTTAGAACTTGTTCCATTTTTTAAAAAGTTTTTTAAATTTCACCCTATTCAGGATGAAAAATGTGGGACTCCCGACTTTGGCTTAGCTCTACTCTTCACTCATTGTATGCGCCCCGGGAGCTTCCTGCCCCTCCGGGTTCTGGGATGGGTTGTCAGTTATTGGGGGAGGATGATTCATGCCTTTCCCCATCCCCTTGGGGAAATCCCCTTTCTCGTCATGGGAGAGAACAGAGGCAGCGTCTCTTCCCAGCTGGGTGCTGGGGAAGCCATTCTGCAGGCAGAGAGGTTCCGAGATTTTTATTTCTGGTTCTTAAGTGCAAGGGAAGACCGTGTCCAATTGCCTCGGACTGCGTTTGAAACAAGTGCACGCCCTTGGAGGCTGCTGTCCTCCCTCAGGCAAGACTGGTGAAGACTCCAGTTTACCCATCGCTGCCAGACCAAGCTCCCAGAAATGAGGCTTCTCCATGGACACTGAGCCCTCTTGGGGATCCCTTCTGCTCCGTGCTCTTACAGCGCCTAGCTCCTGGGCCACGACGGAGGTTCTTGGGGGTCATTCTGCCGGCGGCAGAGGCAGTCCTTTGATTGGTTTGGATCCTCCCCAAAAAGGCAACCAGGGCACAATCCCACGAAAGGTCCAGTCCACATTCTGTGCCGTGCGCACCAGCTCTGAAGCCAAAGCATGAGTCACTGCAGCTTAGCGCTGCCCAACAGGGGGTTAACTCCATCACACCCCAGCGGAGGGACCTGCCGGGCAGGCCCAGCCCTCAAAAGCAGATGTCAGCCAGCTGCTGGGCCAAGCACTGCACCCCTCCCATCTCAGGGAGGGGGGCCCCATCTGCTTGCTCTGCATCAGGCTGGCCCTGGGCCATGTCCTTGTTCACCTGGGAGCCCCACGTGGCCGGAACACAGCCTTGAAATCGACCAGCAGAAGTCACGTAAAGATTCTCCTTCGCGTCTGCTGAAAAAGAGCAGAAATTCCATCACAGGGCCAGTGCCCCCGAGGCCTGGCGTGGCCACGATGCCTTAGTGGCTGCCATCCGGACAGCTGGGAGAGCCAGGAGTGAGGGTTACATGTTGCTAAAAAGGCACGTTTCAAAGAACACGGTGGGACATTTGAACAGGGAAACCGGAGGCTGCTTTTGCTGAAGGCTGTCCCAAGAAGCTGATTTTCAGCAAGGCATGTCTGGGTCATGTGCCCTCTTGCTCTTCACAACACGAGGAGCAGTCTGCAGACAAATAGCTGCTTGAATTGGATTTCATGGGAAATTAAAGGCATGAAGAGACCTGTCAGAATAATTAAAGTCTGAACCAGAGCCAGACAGCTTCAAACAGATGTTGGGCTTCAGCAGGAGAATATTTCTTTGTTTCACTCGGCATTTTCCCATACGGAAAAGGAACATCTGCTAGGATATTTTTGTAGCCCTCCTGGGCTAGGTTAGACTTGGATTAGACCCTGCGTCCAGAGAAGCAACTGGCAAACTAGCCTTCAGGCCAGCTCCACTCCAGCCGTGGGTGCTCACTCTCCTTCCCATTCGACTGGAGAGGAGGGAAGGAAACTTCCGTTGTCGGGCTGCTCTGTTCAGACACGAAGCTGCTGAAGCTGAGGGCTGCTTCGCTAAACCGGTCTTGTGTGTGGGGGCGGCGCGGCCTCCCTTCTGAAGCCAGTCACAGAGCTGGTGCAATGTTCTGCCCCCGCTGACCTTTGATGGGGGTTGAATAAATGATATTTTTTGCAAAAAGTAGGTGTCCCAGGGAAAATGCCACTTTTTTGGGAGGTGGGGGAGGGGACAAACCTTGAAATATTTGGAAATGTCTCTGTGGCTCCTCATGGAGCTGTAACTTGAGTGTCTCTTGCCTCCATTCTCACCGAGGGTACGACTCCTTGGCTGGACTACATCTCCCAGCATTCAGCATGGTCTGCGAAGCTCCCCCATGGTGCTCCTCTCTCAGGGAACAGAATAGAGCATCATGGGACATGCAGTCCAACCAGAGAGCCCAGACTATAGAGGACAATGGGCTGATGACGCACCTGAACTACACCTCCCATGGGGCACTGCAATAGTATTTACACTTTTTCCAAACACATCAAACTTCTGCCAAAAATTCTAAATTTTCCACCGGGCTGGGGAGAAGGGAAGACTCTTTGGCCAGTTCCAGCCCGTACTGTGCTGCTGCCCCAGAATCCAAAGCACGGCTTTGCGTGACCTGGACTTCTCTCATTTCCACCAAGCATGTCAGGAAAAGGCAGTGGCCAAAGGTTTCCTTCTCTGAGCTGCGGTGCCGGGGAAGTGACGGGCGGGTGGAGACACAGTCACATCAGAACCCTCCCACCGAACCAGCACCTGCAGAAGTGACAAAGGGGAGAGCTGCAGACGGAGGAAGGCAGCAGAGGGAAGGGTGGCTCATTGGGGATAAGCCGCCTGGGATGGTCCCAGGAGATGGGAACCTGCTGTCTAGCGAGCTCTTAGGTTGCGCACATCAGCTCCACGGGGCCTGTCCGGCTCAGGCCGTAGTGCGGGAGGAGCTGCACTAATATTCCTGCTTGGAGTCATTTGAATCATTTAAATGGGGCAGCGGTTGCCGTGTCACTGCACATGAACGAGTCGGCTTGGAAAGTCAGCGCCGTGTTGCTGTAGCAACTTGTTTGTCGCTCGGCGAGGCGCTCCTTCCTCCTTCGGCCCGTCGATCCCGCTCGCACGGGGATGGGGAGCGCAGGAGGCAAAGTCGGCTGGGCCAAGGGGACTCCGCTACGGACCTACGAGATCAGAGGACGCCGGAGTCTGCGCGGCTTTGGAAGATGCTGTACAGCCTTCCTGCTCTGAAATGTCCTTCTGCCTTATGACTGAGGCCCCCCTCCCACACCCCCCACCTCTGTCCTAACCCTCAAGCAGGGACACAAACCAAAAAGCCTTTCACAAGCAGAATTTTGACCTAGAAGGGGAGGAGGCGCAACACCGGGACTGTTGATTTCCGGTGACATGATTCTGGGTGGCAGGATGGACCCATTCTGATTTGCCTGAGAAGCAGCCTCATGCCTCCTGTTATGGGCCGCCAAGTGGGGGGTCCCGCCACATCCTAAACCAGGCGCTGGGTGCTGCTGCCATTTCTGATTTCTCGAGTCACCGTCAGAAGCACCCACTTTGCCTTGTGGTAACAGGGCTGCTTGGGGCACTGGAGAGCTGGGCTGGCTGGGAAGGGGGGAGAGTTCCAGGTGGGATAAGTGACCCCCGGGGAGCACTGAGCAGAAAGCCACAGGCCAGACTTGAGGCATGAACGTGGGCCGGTCTGGGGAGGCAAAGGCTGGCATGTCAGCAGGAGCAGACACTCGATGGGGAAGACGGGAAGGAATACGGGCAGCGCTCTGCGAATGTGGACATGCCAGAGTCGGGGCGATGCTGGCGGAGGAAGATTTTTGCCGTCGCACTTTGAATGGAGCGGAGAGGGCTGTAGCCAGGCCGCTGGGGAAGAGCCAGCTGCAGGGGGCCAGGCAGGCGCGTAGCGTGACGGTGAGGGGCAGCCGTGGACAGGGCCGAAACCCCGGAGGGAAGTGGGCACCCCCAGCCAAACGGGAGCTGGCCGGCGTCTCACGCAGGGTCTGCCGAAGGTTCTGAAGCTCGCTCTAGCCCCTGGCGAGCGGGGCCACGGGGGAGGCTGCTGGCTCTTTTCTCCAGCTTTGGAAGGAGGGTTCCTTCTGCCACCTCCACTCCAGTGGCTAATTGCAGCCATCTTGCTCACACGCCCGCCTCCCTCTCCCTCCGCAACGGCTGCTCGCTAATTGAAATGCCTAATGAGATCCCAGCAGGCCCCTGCTGGGACAGAGCTAATGAGAGGCTCCCACGTGAGCCCAGCTGAAATGAAACCAAGTCCTCCTTGAAGCTGCCTGGCGTGCAAGGCGGGGTAGCTGGCTGCCAGATGTCCTGCGTCCCAGCACCGCACTCCAGGGCAAGACGGGTGCTACCCGGCTTTCGGCTTGCCTGCCGCAGCAGCTGGCGCAGAGGCAGAGGCTACACTGAATACATTTTAATTAGCATCATTAAATTCATCCATTTGCTAATTGTTTCTCCTTTTGATCTTTCACTCTGCCCAGCTTAGCCCTGGGGGAGGGCACTGGCAGAGTGGGGGAGGGTGGGTTCACAGGCGCCTTACCAGGTGATGCCTTTATTAGCTCCCCTGTGAGTCTCCGCTGGCCGGCTATGGCCAAGCAAGCCCAGCCTGGCCACGATGCCATGGAGAGCCTGGCTTACAGCCTGAGAAGGGCAGAGGCTGGCACTCCCAGGGCGCTCACTGCTTCCACAGGCAGGCCTGCCAGGCTGCACGAGAGGGACAATTTTCCCAGGGGGAACGAGGTTGCGCCACGCAGAGGTCCCGTTCTGAATGCCGGCGCACGGCCGCTTCCCCGCGGGCCCTGGCAAGGAGGCAGGCCAAGAATATTGCTGGGGAGGAGAGTCGAGACGCCTTTGTGAAGCCCTGCAACGGCCATGGCGTGTCGCGCGCTCCCCTCCGGCGGCTGCCCTGGGCCTGAGCGAGCCGAGCAAGCAGGGACCCTTGGGCAAGCTCAGGGCTTGGGGTGCGAGTCTAACACTTGGGCATCCTGGGCTTGGTTCCCTGCTAGGCTACAGGCTTTGTGTGACCCTGGGCAAGGGACTTAGCCCAGATCCTCAATGCTCCCGAGATGCCCTCTGCCTCAGGAGACACCTAATCCACCCCTCAGGCAACGCTGCCATTTCCACAGCTGCTGTTCCCTAATGCCCAGGTGCCTAACTCCCCCAGGTGCCTACGCTCCCGAAGCCAGCTAGGTGCCAACGCTGCCCCGCAGCCGAAGCAGCAGAGGCGCTAAAGCCGGATTCTCCGAGTAGCCAGGGGAACACGTACCTCCCAGTGGGCCCAATCCTCTGCGCGCGGTTCTCAGCGGATCCACGCCTGGACCCCTGCCAGCCCTTGCAGCAAGAGGGCTGGATAATGGGATCAGCTCACGCACGGAGCAGCCGGGGAATGGGGCGAGCGGGAGACAGCGACAACGGGGCTAGGTAAGCAGCTGACCTGCTCCGGTACCTTCCCGGCTGAGGACCCTGCGCTGATCTCTGGCCTATCAGCTACCTGCAGCAAGTCAGCTGCTTGGGCACCTAAGCTCCTCTGCTTGGTACCTTGCTCCTTTTCCTGCCCAGCTTCTAGGACCCCCGTCCATGGGCACCCTGGTCTCCCTGGGCATCGTATGGGGAGCCCGTGCACGGCACTCGGGGCTGAGGCTTTCCTGTGTGGGATCTGGGCCAGGTGCACGGGAGATGTGGCAGGGCTGGCCCTTTAAGGGAGTCCGCTGCCCCGCCTACCTGGGACAGGCTGCAGAGAATGAGCCAGCACCACCTGGGGCTGCTTAACTTCCTAAGTAGCTGGAAGGCAGTTCATTAAATCAGGAGCACCTGGGCCTCGTTAAAGGCTTGCCAGAGCGTTGAGGAGAAAGGAAGCTCCAAGGGAGGCTGAGCTCGGCAGAACACTCAGCTCTCCATGCAGGGAAACCCACAAGAGACTCTGAGCGAATGGGGGCCTGGCTGCAGTGTCCTCCCGGCAGCAGAGACGCCGGAGGCCAGGCACAGAAGGAGCTGCTAGAACCCAGAAATTGTTGTTTGGGGACTTTTCTTAAAGTTTTATCTGGGCCCCAAGGTAAAAGCCTTTAAACCGTGGCAGTCCTCTAGTTCTTAACCCTGTTGGCTTTCCCAACATCCCATGGCAATGAGTTCCGCAGGTTAATTGTGCATTGGGAGAAAAAGCACTTCTGCTTGTTTGTATGAAACCTGCTGCCTGTGAGTTTCCTGGGGAGACCCCTGGGTTTTGTGTTCTGAGAAGGGAGGAATAACCTCTCTTTATCCCCCCCCCTCCACACACACCATTGATGGTTTTACAGACCTCTAGCATATCGGGCTCAGCGGCTCCTCCCTTTACTCTAGGGGTGAGGCCTACAGATGCGGGTGACTTGTGCCCGCTTCCCGCCGGGGTTTCAGTCGGTTGTAACTTGTAAGTAAACTTGTAAGCCTGAGCTGGCTTTTCCGCACACCCACATCATTCCAGAAGCCGTCTTTACCATTGGCATTTACAGCTGCTTCACTGTTTCCTATTTGGCTCCCTCCTCTCTCCAGCTCCAGCCTCCCAACAAGGACTTCTGCGGGCATATCCCATGGCTCTTTGCACGGCTGCTCTCTCTGTTTCCCAGGGCACTGTGGGTAAACATGTCTGTTCTTCTGGGCACACGGGGATCTGTGGGAAGATGTTGGAGGACTATCAGGACTCAAGCGGCTCAGCCTGCTTCCTCGCTGCACGACAGGCGACAGCCTGAGTTAGGTCTGCAGTGAAGAGTTCAACGGGGGAACTTACGACTGAAACGGGAAGGGCCCAGACTTTGCATTCCCTTGCAGACATGTGCGCCCCCATGATGAAATCACACGAGTGTAACTGCAGACCGAACTAGGCCAGGGTTTTAATAGCAGTGGTGGCTGCGTGTACGTTCTAGGAATAGCTTTCTGATGTCTGTGCTGAAATTTTTTTTTGACAAATTGGAGAGGAATCAGGAAGGAGCCACAAAATGAGACTTAGGCTATGTCCAGACTGCAAAGAAAAGCCAGAACAAGATATGCAAATTGTGAACTGCAATTTGCGTATCTTTTTCTGCTTTTTTTTCGGAAGAGGCTTTTCCAAAATTTGGACCATCCCTTCTTCATACAAGGAGGAATCCAGGGATGCCGAAAACCCGTCTGCTTTTACAGAAACTGTTCTGAAAAAGCGGACATGTTCCTTGGATGCAGCATAACTTTTCCGGGATGCCGCCAGTATCCTGGAAAAGCTCTGCAGTGTAGACACAGCCAGAGTGTGGAAAACCTGCTTTCCAATGGAAAACTCAAGAGCATGATCTGTGTATGAAAGAGATGGGGAAGCGGTGACTTGATCAGGGTTTGTTAGGAGCACTGCCTTGGTAGATTTCCAATGGCTCTTGAATCCAGCAGGCAAAGTGAGAACAAGATCAACTTGGAAGCTGAAATCAGACCAATTCAGACTAGAGGTAAGGCCCAGAATAACCCCTATGTAGCATGGGTGATGCAGGAGGTTGGGCTGGGTGACCCCAACAGTCTGCCCTTGTGACCTTGGAATTTTTTGTTTTCCTGAAGTAAATTCATACTTTGCTAGCACCCAGGGCTGTGACCAGGAACAGGGGACGGACTGAACGTGCCATCCTGACGCGGAAAGAGGCCACTGTCCCGGACAGGCCATGATGGGTGGGCTCTGCAGGGGAGGTGCTAGATGGTGGCTGTAAAGAGAGGAGGTCGGAAGCAGAAGGGGGTTGGTGAGATGAGCAAGATTAGAGAGTTGTCCCTGGGGAGAGGTGCCCGGGGGCTGCTCCTGCAGGCAGGAGTCTAGCAAGAGGCCAGGTGAGACTGAGCAGCCGCGGGGAATGGAGCAAGCTGGTGGGGAGCCCTGAGAGAAGGCGATTCCAGGGGAAAGTGCAGAGTTCTCGTCCTGAAGGTAGGGTGAAGCCAGAGGGACTGTGGGAACGGCCTGCTAATAGGCTATGAAAGAAAGAAATGTGGGGACGCAGTAAAGAAGAGTCTGATGGAGCAGATGATAGGGACCCTGACCTGCTTATAGGGCAGAGAGCAGGCTTGGGTTCCCTTATCAGCTCATAGACTCTAAGGTCAGAAGGGACCATTATGATCATCTAGTCTGACCCCCTGCACAGTGCAGGCCAGAGAATCTCGCCCACCCCTCCTAGAATAATCCTCTCACCTATATCTCAGATATTGAAGCCTTCAAATACTTTGAAGACCCCAAGATGCAGAGAATCCTCCAGCTGTGATCTGTGCCCCATGCTACAGAGGAAGGCGAAAAACCTCCAGGGCCTCTGCCAATCTACCCTGGAGGAAAATTCCTTCCCGACCCCAAATATGGCGATCAGCTAAACCCTGAGCATGTGGGCAAGACTCACCAGCCAGACACCCAGAAAGTTCTCTATAGTAACTCCTATCATCCCTCCATTGACCTATTTCCCACTGATAATGAATGGTCAATTAGTTACCAAGATCATGTTATCTCATCAAACCATCCCCTTCATAAACCCATCTAGTTTAATCTTGAAGCCGAGAGGGATTTCTCACCACCTTGCTCTAATGGGGTACGGGCTTTTCTGAGCCCCGAGAGTTGAGGGAATAGGCACCAGGAGGCCCTCAGCTGGAGGACCAAAAACCTGACTCTGAGGACGTTGGATTTCTGTTCTGTCAGAGCTGAGTCGTGAACAGAGGCAGGTCACCGTGGGGCCAGAGTCTCCGTCCGCAGGGAGCACCCGGCTATGAGGCACATGCCTGTGGCAAGTCCACGCTTCTACAGCGATAGCCACACAGTTACGCTTCTTGTGGTCTTCCCGGGAACGTTGACACAGTATGTCTGTCCCTGGGAGGCTTTTCAATGGAGGTAGGGCAGAGAGCTAACCCAAATCTCACCCTGACCACCTCAATCAGCTTTCAGGAACAAAGCAGTTCAGCAGTTTTGTAAAAGGGTTACTCTCCCGGGAACAGAATATGATCAGCAGGGGCCCTGTTTTGTCCCAGTATTAGTGGGAGTGTTGTCAGCAAGACCGGAGGAGTAATTCTTCTGCTCTGTTTAGCACTAATAAGGCCTCAGCTGGAGTACCATCCCCAGTTTGGACATCATGCTTTTGGGGAAGATGTGGCTAACCCGGGGAAAGTCCAGAAGAGAGCAACAAAAACTAAAGGTCTAGAAAACATGAGCTAGGAGGAAAGAACTGCAAGGATCGGAGTTGTTCATCTGGAGACCAGAAGACGGAGGTGACACAACTATCTTCAATTTAACATTTCTTATGAAGAGAAGGGTGAAACTGTTCTCCTGTCCTCAGTGGTAAGACGACCCAATGGGCTTAGCTTGCTGCAAGGGAGGTTCAGGTTGGACGTCTGGAAAACATCCTAATGGTAAGGACAACTAAGCAGCAGAACAAATTACTGAGGCTGGTTGTGGAACCCCATTAGGGAGGTTCCAAGCCAGTTGTTCTCTGCCAGGGTTACTTGTATCCCCTGAAGTACAGAGAGGTCTTCCAGGAGGTCTAGCCACTCAGTTAGATATTTGCCTCGTTTGACAGGCTACATAAGCACTAGTGAAGTTGGGAGGGAAAAACTAAAATCTCATACAGTGCCTTGATTATGCTGCTCTTTATACAGTGGAATATAAAGACTGTATTTACATTTCAATTGATTGTATAAGTACGTGATAAACGGGAAGCTAAGCAGTTTTTCAGTGAACTGTGACACTTGTATTTTGATGTCTGATTTTTATAAACGAGTAGTTTTTACGTGAGGTGAGACGTGGTGGGGAGGGGTACACAAGATAAATCAGACTCCTGAAAGGGTACATTTGTCTGGAAAGCAAAGCCACTGGTCCAGTTACAGTTAGTCCCGACCCCATGCAGGGGACAGGACAAGACTTCTGTGGAAGTGGATTTTTCTCTAGGATCACCAATTCTGTTTGTTAAACATTCCCAAAGGCAAACAAGTTCACTGGAGGGTCCCAAAGACTGGCCTGATGCCCCCTCGGGCACCTTGTTCTGGACACGATTCTGCTCCGTTGCAGCCTGGGGAATCGTCCTCAATTAGCAGAGAAGATGCATCTCTTGCAACTGAGCAGTGTCGGCATCAGAGAAAGTTGCTCTGGGAGGTCATTGGAAAGGGTGGACGTGACACGTGCTTCTGACCTAAATGACTGCTCTCTCGCTGGGCTTGAAAACCGAACAAATTAAAACTCAGCACTGAATTAACTTATGAATAACTGATTGTTTCCACAGCATGACCTCACCTGGGCCTCCCGCATCTGCGACGTGGAGGGGGAAAGAGGGGTAGACGGGGGCACATTCAGGAATGTTTATTTGCAAGATTTCTAGCACTTCAAGCTTTCAGTGTGAATTCATTAGCATCAGCTGCAAAGTGGAAAGCTAATTTTCTGCCTTTTGATTACGGAGAAAGAACTGCTGACTCAGAGGAGCTAGGTCAGGAGGAAGGTGTATTGGTTTAATACACAGATGTGAACGTAACAAACTTTCAGTACATACACGCTACTTCTGCTCCTTGTACTAAGAGTCTGAGCAAACTTGGGAGCAGGGTCTGACCCTGTTAGAGCAGGTGCCGATCATGCTAAGGTCCCTATTCCCCAACCCATGAATGCCTGGCTGGAAACGTGTCTGGCTCACCTGTGTGTTAGCCTGCTTAAAACAGATCTTAGGTTTAGCCTTCATGAACTGTTTGTAGGATTCCCCTGTGTAGTAATCTCACTTAACATCTGTACCCCCATGTTCTACGGTTAGACTGATTGGCTGCTTTTTAAATCTCTGTCATTGTGCAAGCCAAACAGGTATTTCTAAAGGCTGCTTCCTACAGAAGGTGTTAGGTGCTGCACACAGGCAGGCCCTGAAACCTAATGAATCACTGTGAGTCAAATGAAAGACTTTGATTGTTCCTTCCACACCCATGAAGAGAAGTTCCATCAGTTAGAACTCGCGGGGAAGGCAATAAAATAAAGACTGAATTTCTATGCTGCTTCGGCTTGTAGAGCCAAGATTTCTAAGGCTGTGTCTACACTGGGAAGGTTTCGAGACAGAAGTGCTGTCAACAGGCAAAAGTCGCCAAAAGTGAAAATCAGTCAAACCAGTTTTTTCACCTACCATTGTCGACATTCAATGGCCACATGGCTAGCACCCTGTCGACAGAGCAAAGCATTGTGGGTAAGCATCCCACAGTGCAGTGTTGTGGGAAGGCAGAGCTGATCCCCGCGCTTCTTGGGTTTCCCTTGTAGCTCTGGAGGCTCTCCGTGCTGGGGAGCGTCAAAGCAGCACAGCAGCCTCTCCACCCTCCCCCGGCAGCAGCTGTGCTGTGTTCCAAGCAGGGCAGAACAGGAGTATTCCAATTATTTGTTCCTTGAAGAATGGAGCAGCCCACTCAGCTGTCAAGACACTTCCCAGAACTTTGAAAGGTGAGTGGCACATGCCTGCAGGGCAGCAGAAATCACAAACTGCTGAGCAGAGCCATCAGGGCAGGCATTGTGGGATACTGGAGGCAGCCAGTTCTCTTAACAGATCAAACAGCAGAGTCCACACTGGCTCTTTGTCGATGATAAAAGGAGGGGAAAAGACAAAAGTCTTTCACGGGCCTGGAAGTTTTTTGTCATCAAAACTGGGTGTTTTTTCCGACAAAAGTTGCACTGCAGTGTAAACACTCTCGCTGTTTTCTTGCCAAAAGGCAGTTTTTGGTAACAAAATATGCCAGTGCAGACAAAGCAAAAGCAAGGGGAGTTAGTCCTAAAGGATACACAATTTGCATATTACAGTAGCTCCTATCATCTTTTAAAATGGAAGATTAACTCATTTGTGCATGTTTCATAGAACACTAGAATAGGAAGGGGCCTTGAGAGGTCATCGAGTCCAGTCCCCTGCCCTCAAGGCAGGACCAAGCACCATCTAGACCATCCCTGACAGGTGTCTGTCTAACCTGCTCTTAAATATCTCCAGTGATGGAGATTCCACAACCTTCCTAGGCAATTTATCCCCAGTGATTTCCCTGCTTTAACTAATCTTTAGTTTATTATGGGACTGGCAGTGAGTATGGGCTGCAGATCTGATAGGCTGGGGGTGGTTCTGCCTCCCCTGGTGCTGCAGTGACCCGGGGGTTACCCCGCCCTTGTTACAGGCTGGGGACCGCCTGGCTAAGTGGCAGTTCTGCAGGAAAGAACCTGGGGGTGACAGTGGGTGAGGAGCTGGAGATGAGTCACCACTTGGCCTTTGTTGCCAAGAAGGCCCATGACACACGGGGCTGCTTTAGTAGGAGCACGGCCAGCAGAGTGAGAAGTGGTTCTTCCTCTCTACCTGGCACTGGTGAGAGGCCTGGAGTACCTAGCACCCCCTTCCCCCACACACACTACAGAAAGGATGTGGGTAACCTGGAGAGAGTCCAGCAGGGGACAATGAAAACGATGAGGGAGCTGGGGCACATGACTTATGAGGGGAAGCTAAGGGAACTGGACTTATTTTGTCTGCAGAAGAGTAAGGGGGGATTTGAGAACAGCCTTCAACTCCCTGAAAGGGGGGTGGGGGCTCCACAGAGGCTGGGGAGAGGCTGTTCTCAGTGGTGTCAGAACAAGGAGCCATGGTCTCAAGTTGCGGTGGGGGAGGTCTGGGCTGGATGTTGGAAAAAACTCTTTCCCTAGGCGGGTGGGGAAGCGCTGGGACGGGTTCCCTAGGGAGGGGGTGGAATCTCTGTCCCTAGAGGTGTTTAAGTCCTGGCTTGACACAGCCCTGGCTGGGATGATGGAGTTGGGGTTGGTCCTGCCTTGGGCAGGGGGCGGGACTCAACCTCCTGAAGTCTCTGCCAGCCTGGGATTCAATGATTGCAGGGTCTGGTGGTGAAGGTTTGGATTGATTATGCCCCAGGCAGGTTCTGGGCAGCTGAGGAGACAGTAAGTGCTATTCAGCTGCTTGGCTTCCTCAGAAATCTCTCTGGACTCCAGGGAGCTGAACAGCAAACATGGTTGCCTCAGCCGCCCCAGGACCACCATGGACCTATCAAAAGCATCTTTAGAGATGCTTTTCCTTGGAACAGCTTTGTTTTGGGAATGGAATAGGAGGCGCGTCTGTATCTGTCCTAGGGCTCCAGGCTGCAGCCGGCCAAGAAGGGCTTGTGGTTCTGGTGGGGGGTAAGGGGGTGGAGGAGGAGGTCTTGGGGCTCCAGCCATGTGTGTGGAAGGGGGACAGCCAGGGGCTAGCCTTCCCAAAGTGAGGCTCCACCATAAGCGTTGATTTTTGGTGTAGGCTCAAAGGTGTCGCTGACCCGGGGCCAATGATTGGTCCTTTAGAACTGGGAGTAACCTAGAGATTGTGACCTTTAGTCACGACAGATCGGAGCAGCGCCCCAGCGGAGTGTCCGACTCCACGCCAAGGCTGCTGTTGTGCCTGCAGATCCCAGTTTGGTGACCTCTGAGGGTAGAGCTCACAACCAGTTGGGTGCTGGGCTCTGCGTAACAGCCCGCCTGAGCCTTGTGCTCCTGCTCCTGCCAGACAGCTTGGTGGAGACCCCTCCCAACCCGCCAGAATGGCACAGTGACGCTCAGGCTCCAAGACTGCACTCCTGACAGCATCGGGGTCGTAGTACCAATTGCACAAAACCAACCTTTGCCCCGCCTCTTCCCTCAGGCCCCGCCCCCATTCACATCACCCCTTCCCTCCGTCCTTCACTGTCCTCCACCCTCAGTCACTTTCACCAGCTGAGGCAGGAGTTTGAGGTAGAGAAGGGGGCTGAGGGATTTGGCGTGCAGGAGCAGGGTAGGGCGGGGACTGGAGTGCATGCAATGGCTGAAGGTGTGGGCTCTGAAGTGGGGCCAGGGATCATAGAACCATAGAGCTGGAAGAGACCTCAGAAGGTCACGTCCAGCCCCCTGCCCAAGGCAGGACCAATCCCAACTCAATCAACCCAGCCAGGGCTTTGCCAAGTCAAGACTTAAACACCTCTAGGGATGGAGACTCCACTACTTCCCTAGGGAACCCATCCCAGTGCTTCCCCACCCGCCTTGTGAAATAGTTTTTCCAAATATCCAACCTAGACCTCTCCCACCACAACTTAAGCCCATTGCTCCTTGTTCTGCATCTGTCACTACTGAGAACAGCCTCTCTCCATCCTCTTTGGAACCTCCCTTCAGGAAGTTGAAGGCTGCTATCAAATCCCCCCTCACTCTTCGCTTCTGCAGACTAAACAGACCCAAGTCCCTCAGCCTCTCCTTGTAGGTCATATGCTCCAGCCCCCTCATCATTTTGGTTGCCCTCCGCTGGACCCTCTCCAAAGCATCCACATCCTTTTTGTAGTGGGGGGCCCAGAACTGGACACAATACTCCAGATGCGGCCTCACCAGAGCCGAATAAAGGGGAATAATCACTTCTCTGGATCTGCTGGCAATGCTCCTCCTAATGCACCCTAATATGCCATTCGCCATCTTGGCTACAAGGGCGCCCTGTTGACTCATATCCAGCTTCTCATCCACTGTAACCCCCAGGGCCTTTTCTGCAGAACTGCTACTTAGCCAGTTGGTCCCCAGCCTGTAACAGTTCTTGGGATTCTTCCGTCCCAAGGGCAGGACTCTGCACTTGTCCTTGTTGAACCTCATCCGATTTCTTGTGGCCCAATCCTCCAATTTGTCTAGGTCACTCTGGACCCGATCCCTGCTCTCGAGTGTAGATATGAGGGATGAGGGTTTGAGGTGCAGGAGGGGGTTCAGGATGCGGGTGCTAGGAGGGGTCCTACCTGGGGCAGCATGGTTGGGGTGCAGACTCCAGCTGGCTGGTGCTTACCTCTGCCAGCGCAGTGAGGCTCCTGCCTGCCCTGACTCCGCGCGGCTCCAGCAAGCGGCTGGCATGTCCAGCCCCCAGGTGGGGCCGTGGCCAGGCAGGAACCAATGGGAAATGCACGGAGCCAGGGTAGCCCTGCTGCACAGTCAACCACACTCTGAACAGCCAGGTCAGCGGGCTGATGGAACCGCCAGGATCCCTCTTCGCCTGGGAGTTCTGGTCAAAAACCGGACTCCTGACAACCCTGAGTATTAGGGGCCCTTTAACAGAGACAGCAGCATCCCGCCCCGCGGACCCCTCCTGCGAGCCATCCAACCAGCCCTCTCAGGCCACAACATGCTCCACACTGGAGAAGGGCTCACGGGAGGTTGCTGGGCATTGGAGGAGGAAGCAGTCACAGAACAATGTTTGTGCTCAAAGGCCTTGGGCTTCTGAGGCACTTTCCAGCAAGAAATCCCCCGTTTCAACATCGCCTCCTGCCCTTTGCCCGTTCCCAGTTCCTCCCCTCCCCTCCCTGAGTGAGTGGACGGACAGGCTAGCAGGATGTGAGAAACTCTGTCCTGGCCCGCACTGACCACCGCTCTGCAGGCTACTCTGACTTTGAGAGTAGGCTCTAGAGAGGATACAAAGGTATTGGCTTTGAGCATAAAAGTTGCAATTAACTTTGGCAGGTGTGGAGGAGCGTACTGGCCCCCTCATGGACAGGGGTGGCTAAACAGCTCTACCCGCCTTCGGTGGCCGTGGTCTGTCTTCCCGTAACTTATACCTCCAGCCAGCTCGCAGCTTAAGTTCTCCCCTTGTGGAGTAACAATATCCAAACTCAGAACAAAACTCTCGCATCCTCCAGTTCTCTGCACACTCCTCTCCTTGGCTGGGCCGCATTTCCCCTCCACAGAGCTCTGCTTTCTCCCGGGAGGTCCAGCTACTCCTGAGCCTTCTTCGCTCAAGTCTCTCTTCTCCCTGGCCTGCTTAGGGGTCTCCCGCTCCCCAGCTGCCCTCTCCCTCTGGAACAAGCTCCTTCCTGCAGGTCCTGCTGTGGTTCCTTTGCCCTTTAGTCTGAACCTTCTTCCCAAGTCCAGCTTTCTAAGCTTACTCCTCTTTCAGGGCTCCTGGCTAAGGACGTTAAGTCTTGTGTAACTGACTAATTGAGTAGGTGATGCACCTCGGTGCATTTCAAAGGGGCAGTGCAGGGAGGAGCAGCCTGAGTGGGCTCATAGAGGCAGCAAGTGTGTGTGTGGGAGACCGACTAGACCTTAACATCCCTACTCCTGACCCTGCCCTTCCTTCAGGATCTGCTGCTCAGCGACGTTCCTTTGCCACCGCCCAGCTTTCCTGACCCTTTCAACAGCTTGCCTCAGCACAGGCTCCCAGTATTAGCCCAGTGTCTTTTCCCCCGGTCCCCATCATGCCCAGCTCGGTCTCAGCTCCCTTAAGTACTGGTCTGGGGTTGTACTGTCAAAAGGTGAAATTCTGTCCCAGTTTATTTTAACAAGAGACTCAGTGGCTATGTCTACACTGTGCATTGTTGCGCAAGAAGAGATGCAAAGGGGGGGCGCGATGAACATTGCCGTGCCTCATTTGCATAGCTAATGAGCCGCCATTTTTACAGAAGGGGTTTTTGCACAAGAAGGAGTTGTCTGCACTGCTCCATCGTGTGCAAAAATCCCCTCTTGTGCAGGAGCCGTTCTGCCGCTTATTTTCAGGAAGAACAGCTCCCGCACAAGAGGGGTGTTTTTGCACAAGGAGCAGTGCAGACAGCTCCTTCTGGCGCAAAAGCCCCTTCTGCAAAAATGGCGGCTCATTCGGTATGCAAATGAGATACGGCAATATTCATTGCCCTGCCTCATTTGCATATCTTCTTGCACAACAATGCGCGATGTAGACATAGCCACCGAGTTCATTAGGGCCAGGCTTTCCCCAACAGCAGTTAGCTGTTGATCTACTGTCGGACTGGTTGGAGAATGTTTAACGCAAAGCAAAACTTATGCTGGTAGCTGGTGTTTAAAGCGTGGCCTCCAATAACCACAGGTGGGAAAAATGAAGAGGCAAAAAGCTTAAACTTGAGCTCTCACTGCACTGGTAACATTTTCAAAAGCCCCTAAAGGGCGAGAGGGGACAGAGCATTCTCAGAGCCCGGGTCTATTGACTTGGGCTTGTCCTGTCACTAAAAATAGCTGTGCAGATGTTTAGGTTCTGAAGTCCAGGGGGAGAGAGGCCCATAGAGGCCTAAATGCCATTGACTGACTCCAACGTGAAGTCACCTCTGAAATGAGATCGAGGCCTAGATCACGTAGGGGCTTTTGGAAATGTTAGCCAGGAGGTACTGCTGCATGGGGGTAGGAGGAGGGAATAGGGCACAGGTGGATCACCCCTCTCCCTGGACCCAGAACTGTGCAGGGGAGAGCCTCCATACTCTGAGGCTACGTCTACACTAGCCCCTTTTCCGAAAGGGGCATGTTAATTTCACAGGTCGTAATAGGGAAATCCGCGGGGGATTTAAATATCCCCCGCGGCATTTAAATAAAAATGTCCGCCGCTTTTTTCCGGCTTTTAGAAAAGCCGGAAGAGAACGTCTACACTGGCCCCGATCCTCCGGAAAAAAGCCCTTTTCCGGAGGATCTCTTATTCCTACTTCAAAGTAGGAAAAGGGGCCAGTGTAGACGAGCCCTGAGAGATTAGGAAACTCTGGACAGAGAGAACTTTCTACCATTGGGACTGGCTGTTTGTGGGGAATGGGGAGTGAGATGGTTGGCACAGACTCTTCATCTGCCCGTCACCACTGTTTCCCAGCCCTGTTCCTCTCAACTTCCTTCCCCTCACAAGTAACCCCCCCCTCAAAAAACTAACATGCCACTGCTGCCGTCACACAGCGCACGCTAAGTCTAGTCTATACTGCAAGGCTTTTCCCTATGTTGCGCTCACATTTACATTTCCTCTTTGGATCTCTTTTGCACAAGAGGTGTTTGTGCAAATAGCTGTGTAGATGGCTCCTTTTTGCGCAAAACCTCCCTCTTGTGTAAGAACCGTTTTTCCAAGCCAGCTACACAGCTCTTTCTTGCGCAAAAGGGATCCGAAGAGGAAATGCAAACGGAGCGTGACATATGCAAATGAGCACTCCATTTGCATTTCCTCTTGTGGGAAACCCTTGCAGTCTAGCCAGCCGTAGCATTGGTGTGTTCTCCCTGGGTCTGCCTTGTCTATTTAAACAGCAAGCTTCCCCAGGGTGGGGACTGTAATATGCTGTTTGTACAGCACCTAGCACAACAGGGCTAGCTTCTAGGCATTACTGTAATAAATATCAGGGGGTAGCTGAGTTAGTCTGTACAGGATAAACTTTAGAAACAACAAATGGTCCGGTAGCACTTTATAAACTAACAAAACATCTACATGTTTTGTTAGTCTATACAGTGCTACCAGACCATTTATTGTAATCAATATGTTAAATAAAAGAAAGTTTACTTTGGGCCACAAGATGGAGCCATTTTACAGTTACTTACAGAACTCAAGCTCCAGACTAAATATGGCAATGTCCACAATGACCACCAGATGGCACATTTGACCGCTCCAAAATAGAAAATAGTTTAATATTAATAAAGTGATTTCTCCTTACAACACTATTTCCTTCTTCATTTCCTTCCTTTTTTGTGCTCCTAAGTTTGCCTCTTCATGCTCCATTCACCATGGCGGTTAAAAGCATTTGCGGAAAAGAACGTCTAGATTGGCACGGACGCTTTTCCGCAAAAACACTTTTTGCGGAAAAACGTCTGTGCCAATCTAGACGTGCTTTTCAGCAAGAAAGCCCCGATCGCCATTTTCGCAATCAGGACTTTTTCGCGCAAAACAAATCTGAGCTGTCTACATTGGCCCTTTTGCGCAAAAGGACTTTTGTCCGAATGGGAGCAGCATAGTATTTCTGCAAGAAGCACTGATTTCAGACAGTAGGAAGTCAGTGTTCTTGTGGAAATTCAAGCGGCCAGTGTAGATAGCTGGCAAGTTTTTCTGCAAAAGCAGCTGCTTTTGCGGAAAAACTTGCCAGTCTAGACACAGCCTTCGAGTTACAGCTCAGGTTGATTCTAGCACTAAGATAATTAAAATGCCTTGAGAAGAGAAGAGAATGGGTCATGTGTGCTAAGTTGACCAATGTGAAAAGTATTGAATATTGAACCTGGTAACAATATCTCAGACACATGCCTTAAAACTTACCTACACATAAGCACTGTGCCCATTTAACCACTCCAATTTAGTTAAAGCAGTTCCACCTGCCTGACATAGACACCATTATGCAGGTATTAAAATGTTTTATCCTGGTATTGCTTTTTCTGTACAGGAAAATGAATTACCCACATTGCTATAAGCCAAGGCATTTCTATACTCATATAACTGTGTCCACACAAGAGATTGCAGCAGGATAACTATACTGGTGAAAAATCACCCCCTAATTGATCTAGTTATACCGATACAAAAAAATCTATTGACCAGGACACTAATAAAAATAAAGGGAAACTCTCTGGCTATGTTTAGCTGGCTCTCTATGTTACTGAGTCGGAAACAGTACATATCAGCATTTAGCTATCACTATATGGGACTAGGTGTTTGAGCGAGAATAGAAACAAAATGGAAAGAACAGGAAAACCAGGTAAAAATTATGCTATCCATCATGGCAGCAAGGACAGCCAGCTTTCCTACAGATACAGGTCATTTTAACTAATACTTAATTATAATTAAAATGAGCCACAAATTATTGGGATTAAGGCTCTTGGTTTCGGAATGACACCTAAAGAAGCTGTGAGAAGAGTTTAGATTTTCTTTTTCTGTTAGAATGGTAGGTCTTGATGATCCTGTTTTCAATGGAAAGCTCTACTGGTGACTGGCCTACGAGTAGGTTTAGCGGATTACAGTGCAGTCCCTACCCAAAACAATATAAACCATGGCTATTTCACCTTCCTTTCTAATAAAGCTAAATTATAAATTAGCAAAAAAAAAAAAAAGTCTCCATTATTGCCTGCCACTATGCTGGATGTCTCTGCCAGGTCTCAGAGCAGACGTTTCTTCCCATTTGTAGACAAGGAACATACATCCCTACTGTACAGTAATACTCAATTGCCAAATACTCCCAGCCCCCCCAACCAACAGACTACAGGAAGGAATAAAAATGCCCTAACTCAGCTCAGGGAGAGCTCCTAGGACAAGAGAGTCTGAAGTGCCAGCAGAATCAGGATAATCCCCAGATCTATGGCTTCTCCATGTTGAACAGGAACAGCCCCATCTCTCTGTGTCTACCCAAAACCAGCGCTAGGATGAAGAGCAGCTTGTGGATCAGAGCCCAGGCCAGACACGGGCAATGCTGGTGGGCAAGAGGAAGAGCTTTGGGGAACTTTTTTCCTCTGTAACATCCCTCACTGTGGAGGACACCAGCTCTCAGGTTGGTAGTTCAGTCTGTGTTCTTGGGCTCTTTTCAGACTCCTCTGTGCTAGCGAGTGCCCAACAGTGAGGGGTGCAAAACAGGCCCACTTCCTGCTGCGAATGGCCAGAACAAGTCTTGTCCCCTCAAAGCCCTGTCTAGAGCGACATTCACATTGGGACACGCAGGCTTCATTGCCACACCTGGGTATTTAGATCCAGACATGAAGCCACCGTCCTGAAATGCCTCCTCTAGCATCTTCCCCCAAGAGTCTCTGCTCTAAGCCCCTGGAAACCACCATCCAGCACCACTCAAAGCCCTCTATAGTCTATGACCTACCGCCCTTCATGAAAGGTCTGCTGTGCCCCATGCCCATGTTAACACCCCAGAAGGGATCCCAAGCAACCATGTACCCCCACCATGGATGAACTCCCCGCAGCTCCTGGAAACTCTCGCTCTGCCCCCCAAACACCTTCACTACCACTCCAGTTCACAGCACCCCTGCCCCCAAACACTCCCCACTGCACCTCCTGGCCACGAAATGCCCCCTCCTCAGGAGCCCCAATGGTCCCTCCAACCCCCAGCTACACCCTCTACCCCAACACCCCGCCCCCCTACACCCCAACTCCAACCCCCAGCTACACCCTCTACCCCAACACCCCACCCCCCTACACCCCAACTCCAACCCCCAGCTACACCCTCTACCCCAACACCCCGCCCCCCAACACCCCAACTCCAACCCCCAGCTACACCCTCTACCCCAACATCCCACCCCCCTACACCCCAACTCCAACCCCCAGCTACACCCTCTACCCCAACACCCCGCCTCCCTACACCCCAACTCCAACCCCCAGCTACACCCTCTGCCCCAACATCCCACCCCCCTACACCCCAACTCCAACCCCCAGCTACACCCTCTGCCCCAACACCCCACCCCCCAACACCCCAACTCCAACCCCCAGCTACACCCTCTGCCCCAACATCCCACCCCCCTACACCCCAACTCCAACCCCCAGCTACACCCTCTGCCCCAACACCCCACCCCCCTACACCCCGCCCCCAACCCCCAGCTACACCCTCTACCCCAACACCCCGCCCCCAACCCCCAGCTACACCTCTTGCCCCCAACACCCTAACTCCACCCTCTGCCCCAACACCCCGCCCCCTGAGCCACGCCTCTGCCCCTCCTCACTACAGCCCCTCCCTTTTCGGCCAACAGTCTCGCGAGAGCGCCGGTCCCGCGCGCTCTGAGGGGAGGCGCCGGAAGTAGGTGCTTCAGTCTTCCGGAAGCGGAACGAACAGTTTCGGTCACCATGGCGGCGGCGCGGGGAGTCGTGTTGTTGCTGCTGCTGCTGCTGCTGCTGGCGCAACGGGCCGCGGAGCTGCCGGTCCCCCAGGGTGAGGGGGCGGGGCCGGGCTCTGGGCCTTGGCTCCCGGGGCGGCGGCCCTGGCTGGGGGGGGCGGGGGGGCTCTAGCTCTAGGGGGCCGCTGCGAGCCGCGCCCGTAACCTGTGCGCTCTGTTGGCAGGTGCAGGGGGCTCGGCCCCTCCGGGACCCGGGACCGGCCCGATGCCCGCCGGCACCCCGGGGGAGAAGCCCCCCACCAAGGACCCGAAAGAGAAACCCCCCACGAGTCCCCCGAAGGAGACGCCCCCCACCAAGGACCCAAAAGAGAAACCCCCCACGAGCCCCCCGAAGGAGACGCCCCACACCAAGGACCCAAAAAAGAAGCCCCCCGCCGACACCCTGAAGGAGACGCCCCCCACCAAGGACCCGAAGGAGACGCCCTCCACCAAGGACCCAAAAGAGAAGCCCCCCACGAGCCCCCCGAAGGAGACGCCCCCCGCCGACACCTCGAAGGAGACGCCCCCTGCCCAGGCCAAGAAGGAGGACAAGGCATCTGATGGTCAGGGTGACCAGGCTGTCGAGAAGAAGGCAGATGGAGATAGCACCAGTGGTGAGGCTGCTGAAGACAGGTTGGCCCCCGGCAGCCGCCCTGGTGAAGAGAAGATGGAAGAAGCTCCTGGAGCTGATGAGGGGGATGATGAGAGTGCCCCTGCTGCGCCCCCCAAAGATGAGTCCGAAAACAGCCACTTCTTTGCCTACCTGGTGACTGCAGCCATTATTGTCGCCGCTTTGTACATTGCTTATCACAATAAGCGGAAGGTGAGCTCTTCTGGATGTGGTGTAGGCCTTTCTGCTTCAGGAGGTAATGGGTGATAGTAGATTGTGAACACAGGTCTTTGCGGTTAGACCAATGCAGTCACAAACAGGAAATTGCCAGGGCGGGTCTTGAATTTTTGATTCAGAACATCAACGTTTCTAAAATGTTTTGTTGCTCGGGTTCTTCATGTGGGTTGGTGCTTCAGGTAGAGGTGAAGGAAAACTTTTCAATATGCTGACTTATCTGAGGCTTTTCTATAGTTTAGGCTCTTTTAATTTGTTGGTACAAGCAATAGGTCAAAAAATGCTAACTTGGGTTTTGTTCAACCCTCCAGACCTGTTGGGATGAGCAACAACAGGGTCTTAAGTCTTTTTGAAAATCATGCAGTTAGCCTTCGTGGTCATTTCCAGCTGAGAGGCGTGGAGCTAGGGTGGTAAGGAAGGAGAGGAGTATTAATTAAGATGATTTTTTTTGTGAACTGCTCCTTTTCAACACTATGTAAAATCCTTTAGACCCTCAGAAGAGGCTAAAGAGGAGGCTATATGGCTGCTTACTACATAGTGCCCACAGTTTCAGGCTGGCGCATAGATGTGTCCTAGATTAGCTGAAGAACTTTCCTTACTGAGGTATCCTGGTAGAACTTCTTGAGGGTTATCCTGCCAGGAGCACCATGATCCATACAGTGCAGCCTCTCTCTCCTATGTGCATGCAACACGTTTCAGAAGCAGAAGCACCACAGGGAGCATGGGGCCAACTCCCCTGCGGGTCCCATGCTCCCTGCGGGGCTTCCTTTTGAAATGTACAAGAGCCTCACTGGGGCTCTTGTACATTTCAAAGAGTCAGGCTTGGCAGGGAGTGTTGGGTCTGTCCCCTGCTGGTCCCGCACTCCCTGTGGGGCTTCTGCTTATCGACTAATCTAATAGTCGATGGAATTTGCATCAACTATACCATTAAATTGATCTAATTTACCATGCCTACACCAGACATGTTACAGTATTTCACTCTGAGATCCTTTTTGCCTGGGTAGTTCAAGTGATTAGGGACTAATGGGAGTGACTCAATTATGGTGAATGAGGTATTGGTGGGAAACATCCTGCCTACTGGGTTCTGTGGGGCATTTTGCTGTAGGGTTTGCCAGTAATCATCATAAATAGGGCCCTACCAAATTTACCACCCTGAAAAATGCGTCCTGGACCATGAAATCTGGTCTGTTGCGTGCTGGTTTCTCCCTATACTGTACTGATTTCACAGAGACGACCAGCATTTCTCATAGTGAGAGTCTTGACCCAAAAAAGGAGTTGCAGGGGGTCACAAAGTTATTTGTGAGGGGCTGTTGTATCACCACCCTTACTTCTATGCTGCCTTCAGCACAGACAGGAGAGCAGCAGTTGGTGGCTGGATGCCCAGCTCTGACGGCAGCACCCTACCAGCAGCAAAGGAGAAATAAGGGTGACAATACCACACCATGCCATTCTTCTGCGCTGCTGCTGGCTTGTAGTCACTGCTCTCCAGCTGCCCAGCACTGAAGGCATTGCTCTCCAGCATCAGCGCCAGAAGTAGCAGTACCGCAATCTCCATTACAATAACTTTGTGACCTGCCCCCCAAACAGTTTTTTGGGTCAGGTCCTCTACTATTACAACAGATTTAAATACCTGAAATTTATGACTTTTAAAATCCTGACTCTGAAATTGACCAAAATGGACTGTGAATTTGGTAGTGTCTAGGGATAAATGGTGTCAGACATATACAGTAGCAGATGGGTGCTCTCTGTTTTAAATCTGAAGAAATAGCATTCAAAGCACTATTACAATTCTTTGCAAAGGGTTATCTGCTTTGAAAACTTACATCAGCATATGCACACCCCTGAGACAGGTAGTTAAGACAACCTACCCTCTGGTGTAGAAAATGCTAGGTTGAGAGAAGAATTTTTCCATTGATTTAGCTGCCATCTCTCAGAGAGGAAGATTAACCATATAGGAAACCCCCATGTTGCTGAAGTGAGTATGCTCACTGAAGTGATTCAGTTGCAGCTCTGCTGTTGTTGGGCTTTAATCGTAGTCATAGCCAGAGATTTTATACCTTTTTTAACCCCAAATGTTAGAAATTCTTAAAACAAACAAAAAATGGCTTTTGCCTATTCCCCACGCTTGGCCTTCACAGCTCCCTGTTGCCCCACTCGACTTGCATTCTCCCCCATGCTTACTGTGTCTTCTAAGACAATGGGCAAAAGTATGTGGAATGGTGAAAACAAAAAAGCGAGCTCTTTTTTATTTATGGGATCCACCTGTGTGCGTGTAAACTGAGTGGGGCAGTAGTGAGTAGAGGAATTATAGGAACTGGCCATGTCTACTGCTGTAATAGACTGTCAGTGTGCTGTGAACTCCTTTCGTTAACACGTGAAGTTGGTCCTCCTCAAAGATGCATTTTAGCCAACCTCAATCATTCAGAAATAACTACAGCAGACTTCCGATAATCCGGCACCTTTGGTTCCCAGGGGGTGCCGGGATTATCAGATATGCCGGAGTATCAGGAGGTACTCCAGCAGGGGGGCTGTGACGGGCCCTGGGGCGGGGGGCGAGAGGAGTCAGGTGGGGAATGGTGCGGCATGGGGTGATCCAGGTACTGGTGAGAGGCAGCGCTGCAGGACCAACCTGGCAGCACCCCAGCTGCTTGGCCCCAGGGCTTCCCCAAGCCCGCCTCTGGTCAGTTTCAGGAGCGGTGGACTTGGGGAAGCTGTGGGGCAGAACAGCTGGGGTGCTGCCGGGTTGGTCCCACAGCGCTGCTCAGGTGAGGGGCGGCGCTGCAGGACCAACCTGGCAGCACCCCAGCTGCTCTGCTCCGCACTGCTTCCCCAGGTCCGCAGCTGGTCAGTTTCAGCAGTGGACTTGAGGAAGCAGCGCAGAGCAGCTCCAATTGTCCGGCTGGGCACTTCCGGGTTCCAGTTGGTGCCGGACTATTGGGAGTGCTAGATCACTGGATGCTGGACAATTGGAGTTTTACTGTAGATTGACTTTCAAGTCACTATTTTAGAAAATAAATCTTGGATTCTTATTTGCTTTCTGGTATGTGGGAACTTTTAGGTTTCTTTTTTTCAGGCTTTTTGACACTCCTGTGGCAAGAATATTACTCTAATTTAAAATCACAGCTGAGATATGCATGTACAGGCAGTCCCCGGTTACGTACAAGATAGGGACTGTAGGTTTGTTCTTAAGTTGAATTGGTATGTAAGTCGGAACTGGTGTCCAGATTCAGCCGCTGCTGAAACTGACCAGCGGCTGACTACAGGAAGCCCGAGGCAGAGTTGCTCTTCCCTGGGCTTCCTGGAATCAGCTGCTGATCAGTTTCAACAGCGGTTGAATTTGGACGCCTGGGACAGAGCAGCTGGGGCGCTGCCGGGTAGGTCCCTGCAGCGCCGCACCTCAGCGCTGCGGGGACCAACCCGGCAGCACCCCAGCTGCTCTACCCCAGGTGTCCCCAAGTCAGCCGCTGCTGAAACTGACCAGCGGCTGATTCCAGGAAGCCGGGGCAGAGCAACTCTGCCTCGGGCTTCCTGTAGTCAGCCGCTGGTCAGTTTCAGCAGCGGCTGACTTGGGGACGCCTGGGGCAGAGCAGCTGGGGTGCTGCCGGGTTGGTCCAGTAGCGCCGAGGAGCAGCGCTGCGGGACCAACCCGGCAGCGCCCCAGCTGCTCTATCCCAGGCGTCGTTGGCGAGAAAAGCCTGGTCTGCTGGGGGGCGGGGCGAGGGGGGCGCCCCCTCCCCAGCAAACCAGGGAGACACGGGTGGCGGGACCGCCGAGACGCACCGTGGTCCCGCCCGCATCCTCCGTGGCTTTGCTCCGCGTCTCCCTGGTCTGCTGAGGGGAGCCCCCCCACCCCCCCAGCAGACCAGGGAGACGGGGAGCAAAGCCTCAGAGGACGCTGGCAGCGGGATAGCTGCGGCGCGTCTGGGCTGTCCCGCTGCCCGCGTGCTCCGTGGCTTTGCTCCGTGTCTCTCTGGTCTGCTGGGGGGGGCTCTCCCCCAGCAGACCAGGGAGGAGACGAGCAGCTTTTCTCGCCCCGGAGGACTTGGGCGGCGGGACCGCGGCGCATCTGGGTATCCCGCCGCTCTCGTCCTCCGGGGCGAGAAAAGCCCCGTTCGTAACTGCGGATCTGACGTAAGTCGGATCCGCGTAACTCGGGGACTGCCTGTAATATGACTTCACAAAGTAGAGGCTTAAGAAAAATATTGCAGGGCTCATAACGTGGGAGTTGGCAACATCGCATTAAGTTTGTTCTGCTGACTCTGCATGTGGTCTTTGGAGAGTGAGGAAACCTCTGGGTGTGGGTTGGGCAGTCTTGAATTTGAAGATGTAAGAGATGTTAATTCTGGCGGGGGCGGGCAAGGTGGGACCTGAGCTGTGCTGTGCCTTTCTTGTCAGTTTCTTTGCCAGTAAAACTGATCCCTGGAAAGTGAGTTTTCACTCTGCATAATTTGTGGATGTGAGTAAAACTGAAGCAGAAAAATAACTCCAAATGGTGGATTTTTTTAAATATAAACCTGATGTGCCTCCCATTAGTTCTTAAGATTACTAAGTTTACAATGATCTTTATGGTAACTGAAATTAGTTATTGATACATTAATCTTCTGACATGGATTATGAAAAACATTTTGCCCCCAAGGGAGACAGTATGAATTTAGGAGATCTACAAATATCATAGAACGAGGATAAAAAAAGAAATATGTGGCACAAGTGAAGAAACTGGATCTTTTAACTGGTCTACAGGCTTTCAAGTTTTGCTTTATTTCGAGGTAGAAGAATTCTGTGGAAGCCACGTGACTTTTCTGAGTGTTAAGTAGACTTCAGTGATATCTCCACTTTCAATCTTCATTGTTTGAGTGAAATATTTTATTTTGAAGTTTATTTTGAGGTTGAATTTTGGAGGGGGCTTGGAATTAAGCTTTGGTCAGGTGAGATGACTTGTTGCTAGGAGTTCTGCTCTTGTTTTTCACACTGTCTTGTCTCTGAAGAGGGAAAAGAAAATACTCATGCCTGTCATTCTGCATTCGTTCTTTTTCAACCGCCAGAAAATATGGGGCCCTCTCAGGATTTGCTTGCTGATTTATGTCTTCTCTTTCTGTCTCCAAAGATCATTGCTTTTGCTCTGGAAGGAAAACGATCAAAACTAGCCCGGAGGCCCAAATCCAGTGAATATCAGCGATTGGATCAAAAGGTAAGATCTCAATACAACACAGAGGCCAGGCTTGGAAATGAACTCAACTATCTTTTGCCAGTAGCTAGAAGATTGGGGAGTGGGCACTGCAATGTCTAGTGTGGCTTTGTGCTGTCCCAGCTGACAAGCAAGTGCAGCAGCTGTGCTCCACCCAGCCAGGGCTGACCGGGAAGCTGATGGGAAACCAGCCTGTGTGAGAAGGTTTTTGGTAATGGACCTGCTGTTTGTCTGAAGTAGGGATATAAGTCCCATTAAATTAATTCACGGGTTTAATGGGGGGCTGGGGCTGCTCTGGCTGGGCTGGAGCGCCCCCTACCAGCAGAGGGTGAGGGCTGTTCCAGCGCCCACTAGTTAACTGCAGTGGTTAAGCGTCACCTATGTATCATGTTCTTTGGATGTCTTCAGTCATTCGACAGTATCTTCTGAGTAAGTCCACAGTGATGAGAAATTTTAAAGACATGTTTCTGAATTACAGCATTCGCTGTCCGGTCTGCGGCGGGCTGCATGTGTGCATTCTTTTGCCAAGAACCAGAAAGGCTTACTGGTGGCACTGAATGAATGCTCTGAACTGAGCCTGGCTGCCAAAGCCAGAAGAACTATTTAGAGCTCTGCAGGGATACCAAACTGGGATCCGCATCTGCAAAAATGATCTGTGGATTTGCAGGGCTCTAGTGATATTGCTGAATTAGTAAAATACGTGTGCAAATGTGAATGTTTTAGTTGCCTCGATTTGACAGGCTTAGAATGTTCAGCCGATGAACAGAACCTGGCGTTTCAGCACCAAGATGCTACGCTTGCTGTGGAAAAAGTCATTGAGGACCTCCCCCTGAACTGGTAGAATTGTGGGGTGGCAGCTGGGAGCAGACAGCCTACTCCCACCCCAGCGTAGGGGGCTGGGAGCTGGCAGAGCCTGCCCCAGTGTGGGCGGCTGGGAGCCAGCAGCAGTCCAGTACAGGGCTGGAAGTGGGAGCCCCATGGGTTGGGGGGCTGGACAGGTGAGATTCTGCTTAGTCAGTTAACCAGTTAAATATTAGATTAACTTAACACTTAATTGGTTAGCTCATTAGAGATTTTACATCTCTAATCTAAAATCCCATTAATGCAGACTCACACAGCTACCCCTGAGACTTAATTCAATAAGGTTAGACTTAATTCTGTAAGATTTGGCCAGGATATTGTCATTTCTCTCCCACTAGTCAATTTCTTACTGGATTTCATTGAATTCCCTGTGGTTGCACACCCGTCACCAACGGTATAATTTGACCTGTTAAGCTTTATTCCTGGTGAGGCTGTGCAGGACAGAAATCACCCTGAATGAATCTGCTGCGCTGCCTGTTTGAAAAAACATTTCTCTGTTTGAAACTGAATTATAGAGCAATCCAGAGCCTACAGTGACTTCAATAAGGCTATGTCTACACTGGCACGATCTTGTGCCAGAGAAATGCAAATGAGGCTAAATATTGCCGAGCCTCATTTGCATAGCTAATGAGCTGCCATTTTTGCGGAAGAGGCTGTTGCGCCAGAAGGTGTGTTTACACTGCCCCTTCTTGCACAAGAAAGCCCTCTTGCGCAATGCCGTAATTCCTGAAAATAATCAGCGTAGAGACATTGCGCAAGAGGGTTTTTCTTGCGCAAGGAGGGGCAGTCTAGACTGCTCCTTCTGGCGCAAGAGCCTCTTCTGCAAAAATGGCGGCTCATTAGATATGCAAATGAGGCTTGGTGATATTCCACGCTTAGCCTCATTTGCATTTCTCTGGCGCAACATTGCGCCAATGTAGACAAAGCCTAGGTGTGTGGAAAAGCGGTTCTAACAAATGATTGTCTTTCTTTTTTGTCTTCAGATCTAAACAGTCCTCAAATTCCTGCACACAGCTGGCTTGGGTAAGGACTGCTGAAAATGAAGATGTAAGAAAGTCCCGTGATTCCCAAAAAGTCCAGGTCTTGGGAGTGTGAGAAGCAGAGAAGTGCTTTTACTTTTGCACCTGCACTTTGGTCACATTGACTCCTCACTCTTTAAATATTTTCCCCCTTCCCAGCTACCTGATGAGCTAAGTTTCCAGCTCTGGTCTCTTGCTTCTATACTGTGACATCAGGCAAGCCAAGGGAAATCACAAGAAGGGGCAGAATTTTTTGTGCCCAAATGATAAGGAATTTACCTTCTGCTGTATTGACACAAGGTCTCTGTTGAGGAGAGACTTGCCCATTGAATGAGCCTTCTTATTTTATCCCTCTAGATTCATGGAGCAGCCTCTATAACCAGCATGTTTGGTTGGGTAGCTGACGTATGAATATTGTCCTCTTCTGTCCATTGTATTTGGACTCTAAAGTTCACAGCATGTTTGTTTGCACTGGTTGAGAAACATTTTCTAATGTGATAGGTTCTTCATTCTCTGAGATGAAGACCGTGTTGAAAATTAACATCTGATTGTCTGTTAACGTGCCTCTTTGGCAATGTTGGTTGATCAGCAATCCCTGACCCTTTGAATTTTTCTTGTCCACCTTCAATGCGCTAGCGGACTTGCACTAACAGAGATGAAATATTTATGCCGTGGACGCTGTGAAAGATTGCAAGGTGGGTGTATAAAGCTCTGTGCCAAACCTCCCGGGCAAAGTCTCAATGAACTTTGCCTCTGTAAACCTGGCCACTTCCCCATAGAACTATGTCAGATGACCATGGCAATGTTTAGCTGGAAGAAAAGTCATTACATGTAATTCATGGCCCCCTTCCCACAAGTATGTTCTTCAGCCCCTGAGTTTCCTAACATAGCTCATTCTCTTCAGCGCTGAATGGGCTCTCATGCTGACCAGCTCAATTGTGCTTACCTAAATTTGACCTGCAGGTGTTGGTTCCCACTCAGGTGGATGGTCCCTGAGGGAATTGGAGAGGGGAAAGCGGACAAGGACGGCTGTTGACTGATGCATTGCACAGATGATGGCAGAATTTCGTGCCTGAGCCGTGTAGCAGCAGTATGGCTCCCTTAGGCAGACAGCTTTGAAACATGTCTTTACCAGGCATTGTGTGGAGAGCTGTACGCTATGGGCTCTGCCCTGTCATTCATTCCTCACGCTGCGAGTGCTGCTAGGCTGTTGTGCACAGCCCTTCCCTCACAGAGCCCATGGGGGAGGCTTGTTGGGTTAGTGCAGAGATATTTCCTCCCAAGGAGATGGTGGATTGAAAATCTGTAGAAAGGGATTTGTTCAGTGTTACAGAAGTAGCTATGAGATGTCCCCTCTTGTCTTCCTTTGACCCTGGCCCTCCACGGCTTTGAGTTGTGCTTTCATTGAGTTGAATGTACCTGTCGCCAGCTGTTCCCTCAGTGCTGCTGTGGCACTCTTAGATTCTTTGACTGCATAAACCAGGGGCACGTGCATGCTGGTATTGCTCGTATTTCTGATGAGGCCGGGAAGAAGTGTTGAACAGGGCCTGCTATATGCTCCTGTCTTTATTTTCATAGTTCTATTCCACAAGGCCTGTCTGTCTGGGACAAGGCATGGTTGGGAAATTTGTGTATGGTACATGACTGGCTAGTTCTTTTGTTGTGTCTCTTTTCTTTGTTTCTCGGTGCTGAAGGGTTGCTTTTTTAATTGCTGTGGCACACGGCATAGGAGGAAGCTTAGAATAAATATCAAAGCCTGGAACAGATGCTGGATGTGAAAAGCTACATCCTCCTTTTCAATGCACTTGTCACCTGATTGAGGCACAGGGAGGAACTTCAGGCAAGTTGCTAGTTAGTAGTTAGGTGACTTCTCTTGACATGTTCCAACAATGGTTGGTGAGGCAAACCCGCCTGTTAACCTGGTCTCTTCCTCTTTAGTGTCTACAGCATTTGCTGACCTACAATAACACTGACCGGCTAAGAAATTGCCACGTCTGAATATTAAAGCTGTGGCTTATATTTTCAGTTTGTTTCCACAGGGGAGGGAGAAGGATGTGCACGCAGAGCTTAACTTATTTGAAAAAAATACAAAGCAACTTATTTTTTCTGAAAGACATTAGCAGACGTGTGTGGGGGGCGAGGGGGAAATTGTATATTTGTTTAAATCTATTTTAGGGGGCTCCTCTGAGAGATGACTTTTCTGAACTCTGATAAGAGCGGTCCTCACAGGAGCCACTTTTGGGGAGGGGGAGGGGGAAGCGTCCTGCTCTCAGGAAATGGATAACCAGGCCTGGAATGTAACCTCTGAAGGAAATGCACCTTCCCACAGGCAGGGAGCTTGTGTGCAAGGCAACTGTGCTATTTATTTTAAAGATAACATAGAACATGGTTCAGGAAGCCTGCCATGCTGTGTTCTGTGGCCCATTTATTTAAGGGGTGGAAAATTTGAGGCTGCAATTTCATGTCTGTTTATGCTACAGAGAAAAACTTGAAGACATGATACATGAAGCGATTCTTAGCCACACCTGCCGGCTTTCTCTGGAATTCGTGGTTTCATTTTTTTACCTGCTTTGTTCCCCTTTGAGTCAGAAAACATTTTGAAAGGATTGGTACCAAATCTGTGTGTCATGAAATCCGGGGGCCTCCTTACTTCGGCCTCTTCAACTGTGTTAATCTGAAATCTCTCTCTTTTTGGGGGGAAACGCAGCCTCGTAAATGTGCCTGCAAGCGGCGACTAGTGAGCCCTGTGAGAGCCGGGGCCCTCCTGTCTGTGTACTGTTTGCAGTACGGTCTGGCAGGTGCAAAAAGGACTGACAGCGAGAGTTCCTACGCTTCTGTCGGACTCTCAGAAATGTGCACAGCATGTATGTAGGAGCAGTTTGTTGCGTGAGCTGGCTCAACAGAAATCTGTAGCATACAATCAGTGCAAACGTCACAGGGTAGAATGGACACCACATGTGGCCACTCTTAATGTGGCTCTCTGCAGCCATTGGGCTGTTAATACCCACAGAAGCAGCTCTTCAAATGCAATAATGCTCTGTATGTCTCCATGCAATTAGTGAAAGACGATTGGTGAAGAATTCAAACGTAGTCCCTTCCCACTCTCCTCCAAATTCCAGTGTGTGGGGCTTCTAATGACAGTTGCTGTTTCTCTAATTTCATGAGATCTCCGGGAACGATCTCCATGTTTCTGTGGTATTCAACTTGATGTTAAGAGAGTCTACAAGTCTCAAACAGGGAAACATCCAGCTAGTTTTTGCTGTGTTCAAATAGGGCACAAATTTCAAGTGAAAGGAGCCTAAAGGGTATATTTCTTGCCATTACTGTGCTAGGCCAGTTCTTTTCCTAGGCTGACTTCATGAATTGTTTGGGTTCTGCTGCAGTAAAATGAGACTCGCTTTGAAGAATCAGAATTTTCTAATCCTTTGTACTTTTCTGTGTGGTGAAGTCAATAAATGGACACAATAAAGAAATGTAATTTCACCCTCTCTCTGCTGCCTGCCTCATTTGAAACCTCAGAACAGCAGTGCGGGTTGGGTTCTTGTATTGTCTGAATGCTATTCTCCATCTGATTCTGCATCTGTCTCCTGCCTGTAAGGGACCAGGTGTTGCTTGTAAACACTCTCATAAGGCTATTTAATTTATTGCATCGTCCTGGCGCTGTGCAAAAGCAGCATTGTCTTGCCAATCCCAAACACCTGTTGAATTGTAAATATGACCCAGTACAACATTCTTATGAGCTAACATTCCAGACTTTCACCCTCTTGGGTTGTTTCGCAACTAAACCCCATTTTTAGCACAAACTCAATAATTCGCTAGAATGTAAACTACGTGTGAACCCCTTAGGGCAGAGCAAAGCTGGACTGAGTTTATCTTAAATGCGTTTGTGTCTGGTTATATGAGAGTGCGCCACTGATGGTAGCAGGAAGGTGCCCATTAGGGAGGTTAAAAATCATGTAATAGGGTAACTGTGAAACCACTGAAAATCTCAGCGGTTACACCAGGGGTGGGGAAACTAAGGCCTGGGGACTGGATGCAGCCCCCTGACTTTTCTGGATCTGGCCGCTGAGGCTCAGGGCTCTCCCCAGCATTGGGGGGCTCGTGCCGGTGCTCTAGCCGCCCTACTGTGGGGCTGGAGCACACAAAATCTACTAGCCTGGCCCCCCCAGGCCCTGGTGTGCGAGGGGAATGTGGGGCGTGGCTGTCAGGGACCATGTCAGGGAGGGTTTGGGGTTTTTTGTTTCTCACTTGTGTGCGGCCCCCAACCCAAAAGAGGTTCCCCGCCCTGGGTCACGCGGTTACCTAAGCTTTATACTGCAGAGCCCACAGTGAAGCTCCCCAGGAGCAGGGCTGCCAGCCCCTGCCTGCCCGGCTCTCGGCAATGAGGCTTCACTGTGAGCAAAGCCACTTCCCTAGGAGCATAAGTGGCAGCTCGTGCCCGCTGGGCTGCCAGGAGGGAGGGTTCGCTGCCCTAGCGCAGCAAAGCTGCCTTCCCGGGAGGCTGAGTGTAACGGACACAACCCTTTCCCATTGTGCGGTGCAGGCGCCGGTGGGGTGACACCTTTCTCCATCCCACAGCCCATCTGCGGGCTACACGCAGCTGAGAGAACACCCGAACTTCTTACCCTCTTCAGCCGTGCGCCTGGAGACGGAGCCCCGGGCAGCGAGCCCTCTCTGCTTACCATGGGGCCGCATGCTTCTGCCGGCCACGGCGCCCTCAGGGATCCAGGGTGCACATGAGTTTCACCTGCGCTGGCTGTGGCTCCCTTTTCGGCTAGAGGGCACAGAGTGAGGAACTCTGCTTGCAGCCCTGGGAAAAGAGAGCTGGTAGGGTGCATGGCCGCAGGCAGACAGGGTACCCCAGCATATAGATCGTGAGGCTGTCAGAGGAGTTTTGCGCCTGGCTATTGGCCTCCAAAATACACTTTTAACTACATGGATTTGGGGGGGGGGGGGAGATGGGCACAGATGACTCGCACTGGTTCATGGGGGTGGGCAGAGTGAGGGCAGCTGGCTTCAGCAGTGTTACTGGGCATGCTCAGTCTGTGTCAGCCTGCCCTGTAGGAACCAAGTGGCAAATCTGGTGTGTGGGGGGCTGTCCCCCCTACTCATCACCACTGGAATTGGGCTGTGCTGGGTCACAATTCTGAAAGCTGAGGGGCTGGCCAAGCTCAGATCTAAGCTCTGGCTTCCACCGGGAATCCAAGGAGCCCCCCCCTGCAGTCACCCCAAGAGCTGGCCATGAACGCACCAGACTAATGTGAATCCGCTCTCCTCCGTGTTCATCTGTGAGCCAGACTGTTTACATGGTGCCCTGCAGCAGGGTTGGGGTGTGTGCGCCCCTTTGACCCTGAGCAGCAGGTGGAGGGAGCCGTGCACTTGGGTGAAAGTGCCACCTTCTCCTTTTTTATTGGCTGTGAATTTGCATAAACGAACCACCAACTTCCTGCAATAAATGTGGCACAAATGCCCTTTAAACAGAAGCTCCTTCCCCTCTTATCAGCTTGCTTATCTCCTGTGCAAACCAGCCCGTTTGCACTTTGGTCCTGTTCGGGGGTAAGGATAGCAAAGCTCAGAAAGTCTGGATTAGGTGTTCCCCGCTCACAGCAGATGGGGGCTAGAAGAGCATCTGGGTGATCTGTACATGGACCACACCGCTGAGCTAAGCGTGGGGAAAATAACACGGGAGCAGAACATTGTTGTGAGGAGCGGCTGCTGACTGACTGGCAGAGCCCACGTAGAAGAAAAGGAATGAAACCTTTTTAGTAATTTGCTGCATTATATCTAGCCTATTCTTGGTACCAGAGTTTTCCAAGTTTCTCTCCCTTTTTCTGTTATCAGTTGGGAGGTGCCTCCTTTTTTGTTCACTATCATCTGGGGAAGTGGGCTTTGCCCACAAAAGTTTGTGATACTAGATATATTTGTTGGTCTCTCAGGATGCATCTAGACAACATTCCTCTTTCGAAAGAGAAATGTAAATGAAGGCAATTGAAAATGCAAATGAAGCGCAGATTTACAAATCTTGGACTTCACTTGCATAATCGCGTCCGATCACTTTTTCGAAAAAGGGTTTTTCTGAAAAAAAAGTAGAGTCTAAACATGGTTCTTTTGAAAAAAAAAAAAAAAAAAAACCCCACCTCTTTTTTGAAAGAACCCTGTAAACCTCATTTTTTCAGGAATAAGAATTCTTTCGAAAAAGGTTTTTTTTTTTCGAAAGAACCGGGTCTAGACTGCTTTTTTTTTTTTTTTTTTTTTTTGAAAAAGTGATCGGATGCAATTATACAAATGAAGCACAAGATTTTTAAATCTGCGCTTCATTTGCATTTTCAATTTCCTTCATTTACATTCCTCTTTTGAAAGAGGAATGTAGTCTAGATGCACCGGACTACTCATTTTTTCAAAGCAGCCATTCAGCTAGGAGAAGTTTCAGGTGGATCCTGCCTATAGATTGCTTTCTATCTCGGAAAAAAAATAAATAAAAGAAAGCTGAAAGAGTACAAACCAGATGAGAGGCGCATAGCTCAGGAATTCCTTAACCAAATAAACACAGATATACTCCAGCTACTCTACTTTCGGCCCTGAACTGGGCCACCAATTTTCAAACTCCTCTGAGGGGGGCCTGTGGATTTTAGACGTTAGATGAGCTGTTGTATCTTTAACCCCCGTGCAGCAACAAGCTGGCCCAGAATCAAACAGCTCATGCTCTAGAAGAGCACAATGCTATTTTTATTATTCCTAGAGCCATGGAGAGGTGCATGGCCTTTGCACATAGAGCACAAAAGTCCTTGGTCTGTGGACTTGGTGGGAGGTTGGGCCAGAAATGCTGCCGGCCCTCACGTTTTCCAGGACTGTCCTGAAGTCACTGCCTACTCACGGTGCTCCTGAAAGAATTCGGAAGCAGCTGGTGACTCCCTCTGGCAAGACCTGACTTCTCAAAAGCTGCTGCTCTCTGTGGCTTAGGTGGCGAATGGGTAGACCTCTCGCACCATGTTGGTGACAAAGCAGGGCATTTCCTTGTACCCCTCGTGTTCCCCTTTGGCTTCGCAGTGAAACGCCACTTTCCAGTTGATGCGGGTCATTAGACGTGCAAGTTCAAGCTGCCGCTCTTCTCCTTCCAGAAACTCCAGCAAGGTCTGGAGAAACATGGAGCCCATGGGATTTAGGAAAGCGACGTAGCCTGAAAATACCAGAGAAAGGACGTTGTTGTCTCTCGCGGGTGTAAATTCCCAAGGCAGCTGCTTCATTCAAATACTGATGCGGCTGTTGGGCTGGTGGCAGGGAAGAAGGGATCAACCCCTCTACCGTGACCCCATCTACACTATAGAACAGAATCATCTGTAGCTGCCAGGGAAGCGGGGCTATCCCGGCTTGTGCAGACGCTGTTTGCTGTTTGGCTCAGATCCAAGCCAGCACTGTGCTCCTCCAGTTCAGGAGCAGTGCCTTCTGGGTACCTCTCCCACCGATATCAAAGCCCAAGGGAACTGTGGGAAATGAGCTTCAACAATCCCCCTGGATTTCCCGGGGGGGGGAAAGGCTTTCGCCCCCTGAGACCTTGTCTCCGCTACTGCGTTAAACAGGTCCCCGTTGCTGGAGCTTAGACTGTGCCCAGGTTGGCAGGAGTTTTGCTCTGTGGCTGTGGTCCGAAGGGACTGGACAGCCCCAACAGGCATTAGACCTCAAGCAGAAGAGTTGCCTCTGGCATGAGGTCCCTTCTGGCCGCAGGCCCCGGGGCTGTCTCTGCTCTTACTCACCTGGGCTGCAGGCGAACATCACGGCTGTGCTCTCAGGGAGGGACAGGTAGTGCGAGACGCTGTCGTCGGAGGTCCCGGCACTGTCCGTGTCCAGCTGCACGCCCTCATCCATTGCTGAGCCACGGCAGGCCTGAGACCACAAGCACTGCTGTTCATACCACTGATAGCCCCTCCGGAGCAGGCCTAAGCCCTTCTCTCCCCCTCCCCTTCCCCTTCCCCTCAGGCCTGGAGCCCCCGGCGGGACACCCTGGCGCCCCTTAGTCGCCATTGGCCCATAGCCACAGTACGGTTGTTGGCAGACGTGTGGCTATCGAAGGAGCTGATCCTCCGAGTCGGAGCTGCACTGGATACGTCTGGTTGTGTAAATGTTTGTGCAAGGGGCGCACTCCCTTTCCGCCAGCTCCAGTCTGCCTCTCTGAACTCCGCTGTAAAAGAGGGCGAGCCTGCTCGAGCGTCCACGCCTGAGCCAGCGTCAGCGTGGCGAGCTTGGGTCCCAGCACGGTGGTGCTCCAGCCTGGGATCTATAAGCACCTGGCCTGCTAGGCAGTTCTGGGCGAGCCGGCATGACGTGTGCCATGTACTGTCCACAGTTTGCTGCCCAAAGAGCAGTCCACAGCCAGGATGCAGACGCAAGCTGCCACAGACACACCCGAAGTCACAACCCCTGTGCTCCCCGTGTGGTACGAGACCGCCGATGGCGAGAATCCGCTGGGCCCTGATGCCATGTGGAAGGAAGAGGAGAGCAACAGCCTTCCAGTCCCTGCTCTGCCTCTTACTTCGATCCTGGGGGAATTTGTGATCCCAGAGGCACAGCACGGGAATTGCGTCTGTTGGGATGGCTTTGCTGCTGCCTCTGCCTCTGGAGGGGCGCTGGGAACAAGCAAGGGCTGAAAAACGCTCCCCTGCAGAGATTGAAACGACAGGGACGGTTCTCGGGAGGTCGGAGGTGAACGAGGAGCCTATAGTGACGGATCTAGAGCCGCAACTCTCAAACTTCCACGATTGCCCCCCCCCCCATCGCCACTTGTGCCCACTCAGTGAAACGAAAAGGGGGAAACCTGCAACCCGAGAAGAGGAAATAGCACTTTCGACAGCGCGTGGTGAGCCTGTGGAACTCAATGCCACATGATGTCACCGAGGCCAAGAATGTCACGAGATTCACGTTTATATGGCTAACGAGAATGTGCCGAGTCGTTACAAGTAGCGAGGTAAGTTCTGGTGCAGGGCTCTTAAGTCTCCTGCTCTTGGGTTTTAAATCAAAATAGGAGAGACCAGGATGAAACCCAGAATATGGGGCTAGGTGCCCCTCGGGTCTGGTTCCCCGGTTACCTGTATGAAGAAGATCTTGGGCTTTCCAGCCAGCGCTGGGCACCGTTGTGGGGACAGCAACTGGAAAATCCTTGTCAACCTCACCGGCTGTCCCTCGGAGTCATATATGGCCCCCTCCTCGCCGTGGCTGGACAGAATGCTGACGAAGTAATCGCCATGCTCTTCCTGGCTCTCTGCAGAGACACAGTAGCGCCCCAGCTCCTTAGAGCAGCCTGTTGTCTGGCTGGTACCCGCTCGGGGAGAGGTTGGGCCCGAGGGTCAGATACTAACCATGGACGTGGGGGTGCTGGGTCAATTCCCTGCCCTGCCCCAGACTCACTGAGGCCGGGAGAGGCCGGTATCAATGGGACGAATGCCTCCTGGCCTGGCGGGGTGTGGTGGGAGCAGCAGCGGTGCCCGCCTCAGCCCCCCGAGCCTGGCGTCCAAAGGCCAGGCCAGATCCGGTGGCTGAACCCAGAGTGGAGCGAGGCCGCTGGGAAGACCTACGCTGGGATGTGGGGAGTCCAGCGCGGGCCCCTTCTTCTCACAGTCCTGCCCAAGCCCCGCCTGGGGTCTGCGGCAGGAACCTCGGGGGGGACTTTTGGCCCGTGGGAGGCTGGAGGCCTGGCGTGTCCGAGGCAGGAGAGAGCAATAGCTGGGAAGCACTGAGCTCGGGGGTTCCCCGGCCGGCCTACGATGCTCCCCGAGGGGCCCGAGCTGCTGGCACAAGCTGAAGACAGCAGCTGGTCTGGGGCAGAGAATCCGGGAGCCGGGGCCTGGTCCTTCTCAGGATCTCCTCCCTCCCGGGCCGTCGGAGGAGGGGAGCTGTGCTCAGCGAGGAGTTGCCGCTGGGGCTGGCGACAGCCCGAACTATCCCTTCCCGCCTGGGACGCAGCCGGTCGCCAGCCAGGCAGGGAGAGCTGCTTCCTGCAGCCCCATCTCCCATCTGGTGCCCGCCCATAGGGACTCGCTGGGTTTTCCATCCAACCTCAACATTTGCCCCTTAACACGGTCGCCCTCGAGGGACGCAGTTTGTAACCGCGCCTGCTGCAGGTTGGTTACCCTAGGGCAGGGGGTTACCCCAGGGCTGGAGGAGTCTCCTCTTCCCAGTCTTCGGTTGCTCTCCCGCTCCCCGAGATGTTCATCTCAGTTGCATCTGCCCCCCCCGAGTAAGGCCAAGCAAGGGAGGGGTTTATAGATCTACCCTCCTTTGGGGGGGGCCGGGGTTGTGCTCCCAGGGCTATGTCAGCCTATGGGGTGGGGGACAAGGCAATCCCAGCTGTGCACAGCTGATGTTCCAAACTGCAGCGTATGCAACGCAAGCCCCGTCCGTCCCCCCCACCGGGACCCACACGCAGCTGTGCACGCTGCCAGGAGCTGCCAGGGACACGTACCTTGCTGGTAGATCTCCTCTATCTCCTCCGCTGTCAGATCATAGTGCAACTTCACTGCATAATTGAGTCTGGATAACGCTTTAAACAACTTATCGGCCTCGCGCTTGGCCCCTTTCCGGGGCGGAGGCCCACTGAGGAACGAGTAATTGACAATGATGACAGCCCTGCTTTTTCTCTGCTGCCCAGCCATGCTGCACCCACCCCCAGGCAGCGCCAGGTGCGGCCGGCTGGCAGCACCTAAGCACTTCAGCAGGAGTAATCTCTGTCCCCTCGTCCTGAGAGGGTGGAGTATTCCCAGAAAGGCAGATCCTGCTCCCGGGGGTGACTCAGTGCAAACACGTCTGCCCTTCCCCTGTCAGCTGCCACCCCGGCACGGGCAAAACACGGTCAGACGACGGGGCTGTAGAGCAGAACCCAGCTCCAGCTCCCGGATCCGGGATGACAGAGTCTTATCACCTTTTCTTTAGCGAGCAGCGAAGCTCCTAGCTCTTGGGGTTGCAGAGCTTGACAGCGTGTAGCAAGTGCATCTAAAGCAGGGACGTCCGCCTGAGTCTGCAGCCTGCCTGAAACGCTCTGTGCTGCTGAAACGCCTGGTAGTCTTACCGAGATGCGGACACCAAGGCCATGTCTGCACTAGGAAATTATTTTGAAATCACTCCGGCGTAGCTCTCTCAAACGAGCGGGTCCTCACGAAAGGGAGGCCTCAAAATTAGTCCAAGGCCGGCTCCCTTAGGGTATGTCTGCACTGCGGGCTGAAGTTGAATTAAGCTACACAACTGTGTGTGGGGACGGATAGCTCAGTGGTTTGAGCATTGGCCTGCTAAACCCAAGGTTGTGAGTTCGATCCTTGTGGAGATGGTTTGGGGTAAAAATTCATCAGGGATGGTCCTTGGTTCTGCTGTGAAGGCAGGGGACTGGACTTGATGATCTTCCAAGGTCCATTCTAGGAGATAGGCAAATCTCCATTATAAAAAACTTCAGCTACATTAATTGTGCAGCTGAAGTCAAAGTAGCTTAACTCAGCTTTTGGCGCTGTCTGCACCGCAGGAAGTCGAAGAGAGAACGCTCTTCCTTCAACGTCCCTTACTCCTCGGGAAAGCCGGGTTACTGGCCCCTCCCACTTCCAATGAGCTGACTTAACCAGAGCCGCTAATTCGAACTCTGGAAGATGGACAGTGGCAGCGTTGCTCTTCCTCTGTAGTGTAGACGGACCCTTCCTGTGGACGCGCTACCTCAACTTAGAACCCCAGGCAGCTCTGGGGAGTGATTACTCGGAAGGACTCTGGGGAGGAGCTGTGTTGAAATAGCTGTAGTGTGGACGTTGCACTGCCGCTATTTCGAAATCTGCATTATTCCTCGTGGAAGGCAGGAGTTATTTCAAAACAAGGGGCTGGTTATTTTGAAAGATTAACAGGCCTGGTAGTGTGGACGCTCCGCTTGTTATTCCGAAATAAGGGAAGTTATTTTGAAATAACTCCCTCATGTAGACCAGGGCCAACACCCCCAGCTTTGGGAGTGCCCCACCCCCATCCTGAGGGAGGGCTCTGTGTGGGGCAGAGAGGGCAGCGAACCTGCCCCGCCAAGGAAAGACGCCCCAGATGTTTAGATGTTTAGCAACAGGGACCTTGCTGTAGAGTGAAGGGGGGGGTCCCCAGTTGCCTTTCCAGGAAGGGAGAGGGTGCTGCCCTGCCCTCTGGAAGTGGGGTGGTGGGGTCCCGACACTTCCAGTGGGGGGGGCATTGTCAGGCTGCATTTAAGCACCACAGTGACTTCGCTGGCCCTGTATGGTAGGTGCTATATGTGGCTGTGGCATTGTGGGTAGAAAGCAGAAAAGCACTGTGGGGTGTTTAGCCTCTCAGCCCTGAGAAGGGGCAAAGCCCCTTGTTTACACCCCCCCCCAGCTGCCCCTGAAACGGGGGGGGGGGGGGGCGGTGTGTCTGACTGTGGCAGCTGCAGCCCAGCCGCGCCCTGGCGGAGGGAAGACCGGCTGGAGCGTGGGGGGACAGCTTTCTCTTTGGGGGGGGGAGGTCGTACCTAAGTGCAGCACAATCAAGCAGGCACCTGAGGGCAATTGGAACTTGCTAGATGCCCCAGGTGAATTAGACACCTGCAGCCCATTCAGGCCTGTGGGGATGCTAGAAAAGGTGCCCCCCTAGGCAAGGAGGAAAAAGAGCAGAGGTGGGGGTGTGGAGTGCGAGGGGGGAAGAGGAAGAGGGAGCAGGAGCAGGAGCAGGAGCAGGAGCAGGTACCAAAGGGAAGGTGCTGGGAGGGATGGTTTGGGGACGTGGCCCAGGGAAAAGCTCCCAGATTGTGCGAGGCAGTAACCCTGTCTGGTGCTACTACCTGAGGGTCCCAGGGGTTCCCCCACCCTCCCCACGACAGCTCAACCCCCGCCCCAAGGGAGCTCAGGGCTCCAGAGGGGTTTTTCCCCCAAACTCAGGCACTGCGATACACGTGGCTCGGCAGCTGTGGCTCCTGCCTCTGGTGAAGAGCCCGAGGCCGCGTGGAGGGCCACAGCCAGCCTGCGAGGCTAACCCTAACCACCAGGGGCATGAGCCCCACGGGGAAGAGCCGGCGCTTTGCCACGTAACCTTGCTGGATTTTAAGCAGTCGGGCCCACATTTTCCAGGCTGGGCATCTGGCTCAAGCTGAACGCCTGGCCGGTCCTGGGAAAACTTGCTCAGCTCTCTGAGAACAAGGGGGAAATACTGACGGCTGATTTGCGACCCGGTGGTAGGACGGGGGGTGGCCCGGGGGGGCAAGAGGTGCCTTTTGCTTGTCCTAGGGAAAGCTGCCTGACCTCGTCCGAGCACCAGTCCTCTGAATGGAAACGTTTGCACCGGCTCAAGCCTTAGAGGCAGCTCAGCCTCATTAACTACATTTCCTGCAGAGAAACTTCTAGAAACTTGCAGGGAGCCTAGGTCAGGGCAAGAGCGTGGGGCAGGGACAGGAGCTGTGGTGACGGAGGCAGGCGCTGTGATGAAGGGGGATGGGCGAGAGGGGTATGGAAGGATCCGGCTCAAGGAGGATCCGGGGGGCGATGGATCATCAATCACTGGAACGCTCCCTTCCCGAATATAAAAGGGACCGAGATCTGAGTCCGCATCCCTCTGCTGCTTAGCAAAGACTGTGAAACCCACTGGCCAAGTGTGTCCCTCTTGTGGTGGTCTGTGCAGGAGAACAGCCTACTACTGCTGCTGCTCCGGTGGGGGAGCTCTGGGCTGTGGGTGTAAAGGTCTCCCCCTGGCTGCTGCCCCATGTGGGATCGCTACGGTTCCCCGGGCTGGAGCTTCTGCTGTTTCAGGTTTACGACCGTTTGTGTCCCGAGTGAGGCCGGCAGGGCGTGTGGAACAGGACGTGATTGCGTAACCAGGGACCGGTTATCAGAACGCAGAGGCACCAGGCTACAGCCTGCTGGGAGGGGAACTGCCTTCAAGGAGAGACCCTGGCTGGCTCCCAGCTAAGCTCCTCCTGCGTGTAGGCGGCTTGTCCTGCACCTTGCACTGCAGGAGCTGGCCTGGGGTGACTTGCTTTGGGCCGCAGTACAAAGAAGCGGGAGGGGTAGAAACCTTTTTACAAATGCAACCCGGCAGGCTCCCCTGATCACCTGGCTCCAGCTGCTGGGGCTTTAAGAAAGGCACCAACCGTGGAGCCTCGTTAAAACCAGACTTGGTGCAGGGCCGGAGCGGCGCGGTGGGTGGCTGCTTCTCTGCTGCAGAGAGGGGTGTCGGGGCTTTCAACCCCTAGTGGCACCAGGCCTCCTAAAGGCTCGGCCTCTGCGCAAAGCACCTTCCTATTAACCGGGAGGGGGCGGTCTGTGTTTCAGACCAATGTATTTAACCCGGACCTAGCCTCTCGGGTGCCACGGGGCGCCTCGCTGGGTTCCACGTGCCACGCGAGCCCGTTTAGCCGGGCACGAGCGTTCAGCCCGGTATCAGACCCAACCCTGCTTCTAGCCCACCTGGTTAGGCGCGGCGGGACGAATCCCGCGCTGGAGCAGGCCAAGCGGGAAGCCCCGGAAGGCTGCCGGTTTTGGACGCTGCTCCAGGTGAGGCCCGGGGCTGGTGAAGCAGGTGCGCAGGGAGCAGCCGAGGCCCACGGCAAACCTGCGAGCCATTCGTGGCTATGGTTGGCGGGCGGCGGCTGGCTCCGTACACCATCGAGAAACGTGTCGGGTGGCTTTTTTTTCTTTCTCTGGTTAAGTTTTATTTCACAACAAAGTCCTACGCGGTGAGCTGGGTCACAAGTGAGCGGCTGGGGCCCCCGGCCAGGACAGGGCCCTGCGGGGAGGAGGAAGAGGCAGGGAGGTGCCGGCTGGGGCCCGGCCGCTCAGACTTTCTTCTTGGCGTGGTTTTCTCGGCTGCTCTGCCACAGGCGCAGGCCGTCGCGGTAGAGGTTGCGCTGCAGGACGGCGCTGGCGCACAGAATGGCTCCCTGCAGGGCTCCCATGAAGCCGCACAAGAACACGTCTTGCCCTAGGAGACAACGGCGCCGTCACCGCCCGGCCCTCTCGTGCGCCCGCGGATGCTTGCGCTGAACCCAGCACGGCGGGCGGAGAGCCTGGCGACTCAGCCACTCCCAGTGGGGTCGACAGCTGCCTGAGGCCAGGTGGGGGGCAGCTCTGCACCCTCAGAAGGCACTAGGCTCCAGACACACGGCCAAACACCTGGGTCCCTGCTCCCGGTCCCACACCCGGGACTGCACATCTGGGGCTTGGATCCCACCTGCTGGCCCTACTCCCTAGCCTCCACCCTGTGCCTGGGCCCCTCACCTGGTGTCTGCTTCTGGGGTGCCAGCCCTGTTCCCCAGCTCTGGCCCCATGCCCGGGGCCCCGCTCCGAGCTGGGGTTCTGGCTGCTGGTCCACGGCAGGGTCTTTGTTCCTGGCCCCATGCCCACCCCGAGCTGTGCCCCCAACCTTGACTCCTGCCTGGGTTCCCCCCTCCCAGACACACAGCCCAGCTGGGGGGGGGCAGGGTTCCCCCCTCCCAGACACACAGCCCAGCTGGGGGGGGCAGGGTTCCCCCCTCCCGGACACACAGCCCAGCTGGGGGGCAGGGTTCCCCCCTCCCGGACACACAGCCCAGCTGGGGGGCAGGGTTCCCCCCTCCCGGACACACAGCCCAGCTGGGGGGCAGGGTTCCCCCCTCCCGGACACACAGCCCAGCTGGGGGGGGCAGGGTTCCCCCCTCCCGGACACACAGCCCAGCTGGGGGGGGCAGGGTTCCCCCCTCCCAGACACACAGCCCAGCTGGGGGGGGCAGGGTTCCCCCCTCCCGGACACACAGCCCAGCTGGGGGGCAGGGTTCCCCCCTCCCGGACACACAGCCCAGCTGGGGGGCAGACAGGGATAAGGGGGCTACTTTCAGCTGCCCCACTGCTGCACGGGTCCCAGCGCCGCTGCTGGGAGCTGGCTGCCTGGCCCCTACTTGTGCCGTTGGACTGAGCCTGCGTTGCCTCTTGTAGCCCCCTCGCGAGGGGTCAGGGGAAACGGGGCCCAGCGAGGCACCTGGCCCGAGTTAGTCGGGGACTCCGACCCAGCGCCGGGAGGCAGAGAGCCAGGCCTGGGCTGCTGCAATCAGCAGGGGGGCCTGGCTGTGGAGCCCGTTACCGCCTCGGGCAATTAGGGGCTGTTAGCTGCTGGAAGGAAAGACCGAGCCCCCAGCGCCCCCTGCTGCTGCAAAGGGAGCAGGGCAAACCTGCACCTCCCTCGTCTCTCTTGGGGACCATCCACCCCCCGACTCGCCCCAGGCTCTGCTGCTGGCAGCGTCAGCAGCATGAAACGGAGGGTCCCGCGGGGCTCTGAGGAGCAGCAGTGGCAGGGCCTCGCTGGCGTGGCCAAGCTCTGAGCCGCAGCCCGGAAACCGCCTGCCTGCCTGACCGCAAAGCTGCGGGTCTTGCCGGAGATTTTGATGGGCTTGTGTCCTGCCCTCACCCGGGGCTCTTCCCTTCCCTCTGCCAACCTGCCTTCCCCCACGTCTCAGCTCTCGGAGTCCGTTCCCTGGGGGCCCCCCTCCCCGGCACCACACCCCGGCTCTGCTGTGCCCTCCCCATCACACCCCTCGGGGGTCTCGGCCAGCTCGCTTTAACCCCTTCCTTGCTGGGTTTACGAAGTGGGGAAGGAGGCGGGGCTGGTATTGGCATCCCCCGGGGTGAGTCAGCCCAGCAGCTTGGCTCTGGGAGACAGGGCGAAACGACAGCCCTACTTAGGGAAACTGAGTCGGGAGAGGAGCGATCCAACCCTAGGCCCCCCCGCAGCCATACCTGTCAGGAAGAGGTTTGGCACAGAGGTCTGGGGGCGTAACATGGCAGCAGTCGCAGCCTGCATGCGAGCGATGCCGTGGTGGGCGCCGTACATCTGTCCTTGGGGAGAGGCGAGGTAGTGCTGGGTGGTGAGCGGCGTCCCGGCGGAGACGCACTCGATCTGTGGAAGACCAAGGCAGCGAGTGAGCCCCCGGGCCCTGCGGGCGGGACACGGCGACTGAGCAGGGCTCGTGCGGAGCAGGGGGCCCTGGGTGTCGGCGGAGAGCTGGGCAGCCACAGGGTTATCTAATCAGCCACGTCCCACCCGACTGGCTGGGCTCTTCCCCAGTTTCCCCCGGGGGACTTGGCTTTCCCCTGCGTTTTGGATGGAGCCGGGATGTTCCTTGCTGCTTCCATGGCAGCTGGCAGGGCCTGTTCTCGGTGCTGCAGCCCCTGCGTTTCTGCCATGCCAGGCCTGCCTGGGGGGTGGGGGGGGGAACATCTGGGAGCTTGTTGAGCCTCCCCTGCCAGTTCAGCAGCTGCCCCCAGGGCTACCAGAGGAGGGTGGCGGCTTTGCATTCGGAAGGGCCACAGAATATTTGGAAAGAAAAGTTTGGGACTCAAGGAGGTTTTTCCCCATTGGAGGGTCCCGTCTGGCTTTTCAGATCATTAAAAGAGCTGGCTAGATTCCTGGAGGCTGGGTCCATCAACGGCTTTAGCCAGGATGGGTGGGAAGGGTGCGCCTGGCCTCTGTCTGTCTGGAGGTGGGTGACGGGAGGGATCACCTGATGGTTCCCTGTTGTGTTCCCCCCTCTGGGGCACCTGCTATTGGCCCCTGTGGGAGGACAGGACACTGGGCCGGACGGACCTTTGGGCTGACCCAGGCTGGCTGCTCTGATGTTCTTATTTGCCAAACCCAGGGCAATTCCAGCGGCGCGGGGCAATCCGTCCAGGCTGCTGAAGGAAAACCATGCAAACCGCTTCCCCCTCGCAAACTGGGAAAGGCTACAAACCCCTCTGCGTGCGCCCCACGCGCCTCACAGCTCAGCCACCCTCGCCAATGGCTCCCCGAGGCACCATGTCCCGGGGGGACCCCAGGAAGAAAATGCACAGGGGCCACTGGCTAACACAGCGCTGGGCACAGCTCCACTGCCAGCTAACTAAACTGACCGGACCCCAAAGCAGCGCCGCATGGAGTTCTCAGTGCAGTGTGTGCGCTAGCTAGGGCTTACAGCAGTCACACTGCCAAAACGGGAACTTTTTGTAGTTACTGCTTTCTAAAAGTGCCCCCGAAAGAGAGATTTGGGGGTTTGGCCCATCTAAATCCACTGCAAAACGTGCTGTAAGTGCTGGGCCAAGTCCAGAGTTCCCGGTAAGATGAGCACTTGGAGAGATTCAAATGCCTCCCAGCTGATGAGCAGCAAGCCTGCAGCATGTGTTTCTACTGGTGGTGCACATCCGCCCATGCCTCGCTGCGCATAAAATGTAGCCTGCGCCTCTGGAAAGGTTAGAGGGAATCCTGGCCAGGACCTTGGTGCTAGGCGCTGTACAAATACAGAAGACAAAGATGGTCCCTGCACCAACGAGCTCCTACTCTTACTAAATAAAAGGTCAACGAGCCGCACATCCGGGGAAAAAAATACTGGTAGGACATTCGAGTTGCCCGTCTTACAAACTTGTGTTGTAACAGACGACTGTTCCGAGAGAGGGACTCGTGCTGAAATCCGCAACCCCAGGGGGGCCTACAGATAATCCCACAGGGATCCTGACCTCAAACGGAGGGCAGAGCTAAGGTTATGCGGGGTGACATGGCAGCAGTGGTTGAATAGGACTAAACTATGGGAGTGATCAGCGTATGTAGATTTTGGCCGTGGCACCGTTCCCTGCGTGGGGTGCTGGAGTGCATCCTCCACTCCCTGCACCAAGGGAATTAGGAGCTTGACTTCCTGCAAGAGGTTTCCTGATCCGCTACCTCTCCCCTCCATTGTGTGGAAGTCAGGCTGGGGGCTCAGCGGCCTGAGTCCAACACGGTCCTTTCCTGTAGAACAGACTCTTACGTGGCTCTCACCGAACGGTGGTGAGCAATGCGTCCTAAGTAAAAGGTTTCCTTACCTTGTCCTCCACGCCAGGGTACAGTTTCAAAACAATCTTCAGGATGGACTCTACAAACGCGTCTTTCAGGCTCTCGTACTCCGCTCCCCTCTTCTGGACCGTCTCGTCTTTCCACTCCTCAAACCATTCGTATCGTGCAACCGCCATGATGCATAGAGTCGATTTGCCTAGAACAACAGAGCGCTGGGGGTGCACTGCATGGCCATGGCTGGAAGGCCAGCGGAGCTACGACAGGTAGGCGTGAGCAGAGGCACAGCCAACGGACTGCCCTCCCTTGTCTGGGCTGGTCCCACCAGTGCACGTGGCCTCTCCCTTCAGCTCCTGCCAATGCCAATATTCCTGCCTCTTTGGTTTCCCACATTTCTGCTCATTGCCCCCTGCTTTTGCCCGCCAGTTCTGTCTTGAGTCTCACCCAGACAAGGTCAAACGTTCCTCGGTGCAGCATCTGAGCCTGCTTGAACCAGCGACTCTGGTATGGCTTCTCAGCTGGCTCCGAGTCAGAGGAGCTCCTATTGACCGGCATGAGCATCCTCAGAGACCAGGCTCTTTTCGAGCTCTCGTTTGCCTCCCCTTCCTGGAAGCGTAACTTCCAAAGTCCCTCCTTCAGGACCCATTCATTCACAGCACGACAGACCACCTGTCCCCAGCAATGGCGACTTCTACATGGCTCTCGGTTCGGAGCAACGCAATGCTGCAGGTAGCACCTCTGCGGCGGGAGTAGCGTGGCTGGGCTAAGCGGAGGGTTTTGCAATTAGCCCCCATGATTCCAGCCCTCCCAGGAAATAATCCATTCTACCTCCATGGGGAGAGGACTGTGCTGTTGCAGGTTAAATTGCCAGCCAAACCGCCACGTGGGTGAGCAACGAAAGGCAACACAGCACCACCAAACCGCCTCTTCCCGCACAATCATCTCCGTGAAACTCTAAAACATCCACTTCTGATGGAGGCAGCTGGCGTCCCTCCCTCCTGCCCCGGGAAAACGGGTCCCTGCATTTGCAAAACTGGACAGTGGCTGGAAAGACGGTCACAGACGCCCAAGAAAAATCCCTTCCAGGGGCAGCCCGTTGAAAACAAGGGCTAGATATCGCTCCTGCTCACCGCAGGGTCATTCTGCTCGTGGTACAAACGCCGTCCTTACCTGGGTATCTCTCCTGCCAGCTGGGGTCCTTGCTCGAGGGGGACGTAATATACAGCATGGGAATGTTCTCTGCAGCCTCTTCTCTGGAGGCGGAAAAGAAGCGATTCATGCTGCAGAGAGAGGCAGAGAAGCTGTTCAGCAAGTTGTGGCTCATCAGCGGAGACCTGGTAGGCGGCTGCTAACACCTCCGGCCTGCTCTGGAATCTCTGCCGTGACCCCTCTGCACGGGAGGCGAAGAGGCTTGTTTCGTGCCCCCAGCTGATCCTCCTTTGTCAGCCACCAGCAATTAATACTCTGGGATTTTATCCCGCTGGTATTTATCCAGTTGTTTTACCAGCTTACTCTGTGGTGCTGCACAAAATCCAAACACAGACGGCGTCGCAGTGGCCCAGAAGGAAACTTTCAGCCTTGTGTGACCTGAGCTGCTTATCGGCAGAAGCCTTTTGCTGGATACTTTCCTCCTAAACCAGTGGTCCCCAACCTTTCGGGGCTGCCACGTGTCCGGGGGCGGGGCCGCTCATGCGCCGTGCGCCAGGGGTGGGGCCGGCCCAGATCATTCGGCGGGCGCACATAAATGCCCCAGGGGGCACCGCATTGGGGACCACTGTTTAAACATTCGCCTAATGTGCCCCTATGCTCCACTTTCCTCAATTTACCTTCTTGCCCTTCCTCGGGCAATAGAGCCTGGTCTCTGGTGCAGAGGCTCTGGGAACCTCAACAGCAGGGATTCGCAAACTTTTTGGCCTGCGACCCACCCTGCTCAACGCAGACCTTTCTGCGGACCAGCCAGCCAGCCACCCACGATCACAAAATGGGTGTGGCTGGGAAGGAGGGTGCAGGAGCGGGCTGTGGTTCTGGGCATGAGGGGAGAGGGGGGCACTTACCTGGCTCCATGCCTCCTGCCACTCCCAGGCACCATCCCTGCTGCTCCCATTGGCCCTGATGCTGACCAATGGGAGCAGCAGGGAAAGTCTCATGGGGAGTGATTTCCTGCACTTCGGTTTCCCCCAGTCGGGAGCAGCAGCGCATGGAGCCGCTTCCAGCCCCTGCAAGGCAGACCCGGCCAGTGCGGCTCACCCCATCCCTGCAGCAGGAAGCCGGGGCTGGTGCTCCAACCTTGGGGCGGGTGGGAGGAAGGGAGAAGCGCAGGACGGGAGCTCCTGTGCAGCCTCCCCAGGGGTGGGGAGGGCCCAGAGCCCACGGCCCACCGGTAGGACGGCTCGTGGTCCGCAGACCACGCTTGGAGAACCACTGCTCTACAGGGTTCCTCGATCTCCTGCCTCGCCTCATCTGCGACGCTCTAATGGTGCCGCGCAAATTCCTGCTGTTTCTTTTTTGCATCCCTGTAGCCTCCAGGCCCTGCTCGGCCCGGTGTGCGCACAGGCGGCCTCTGTCCTGAAAGGGGCCTGCACGGACCACACCAGGCCAGCCTGTCTCCGGCGTGCCGCTTAGGAACTGCAGCGGTAAATCACCCGGGCAGCCTATGGCCAAGCAGGGCACGGAATGCGCCGCGCGGTGCCGACCGGCCGGTGGCCTGGGCGGACGTTGGCGTAGCGAAGAGCGCTCCAATGCTGTGGCAGGAGCCAGCCCAATCTGGAGCCCCAATCTGGAGCCCCAATCTAGAGCCCCTGTCCCTTACGCTGCGTCCAGGTCCTGATGCGGGTAGACGTAGTAGTTGGTGCCTTCCAGGCCCAGCTCTTCCTTGGAGCCTCTGAGTCCCACGAAGACGCTGAACCCCGCCAGGCCGTGCTCCACCAGGCGCAGCGGAGTCTGGGTCCCTGCGGGTGGGGGGCAAACGGAGGGTGAGCGTCCCCCGCCCCAGAGCGACCCTGGGCTGGACCGCGGAGACATGCCGGCGGCGCCCTCGAAGGCTGAGCCCAGCCGCCATTCCCAAGCCGGGTTAACCCTCCGCGCCGCCTCTCTCGCTGGCATTTTCCAAATGGGGTCGGCTTGACGGTTCCCCAGTTTGCGCTGCAGGCTTCTGCCACCGTTCAAGGCTCTACTGAGCGACAGGGCGGTAACACGCAACCCTCACTGGACATTTGGATTCACTTAATACGTGGCCCCCATTAGCGGTGGTGCTGGGGCTATTTTTAGGGTGGGGATGCTGAGTTGCCGACTCTCCCCCCCCCAACTCGTTCACTCCCCACCCCAGGCTGGGGTCACACCTAGGGTTGCCAGCTCTCCTGGATAGACCCCATTGCGCAAGAAGGCATAGGCGTGGGACCTACGGGGCAGGGGGTGCTGCAGCTCCCAGCTTTGCACCCAGGATCCCAGCTCCATGTGCTGGGGGTTCTGCTGCTGGCCCCACGCCCAGGGGTGCTGGCCTAGCACACTGGCGCTTTGCTCCAGGCCTCAGCAGGGCGTCGAGGTGGACAGGAGCAAGGGAGTTCAGCACCTCCACTTTTAAAAATGTGCCGATGCCACTGCACAGTTGTACCCGGTCTGGGAGAGTTGGCAAAGTTGGCTACAGCTGGAGGTGGCTGTGGAGCCCCAGGCTGGTTGCAGGACCAACCCCCCAAAGTTGGCAAAGTCGTGGGTCTTGCTTTAAAAAAAAATCAATGTTTTTATCGCACTTTGTTGACGTCATTTTCAAAGTTTTTCCACGTACTAACAGCCTCCTCTTTAGGGGGGTTAATGCCAGTTTTGGGCTAATTCTACAATTGGTTTTGATAAAATGTGATTAAAAAAAATCAATGCAAATGACATGAAAATGGCAATAATACCAAATGGCCAACGTTCCCCCCACACGATGGTTTGGGACAGACGCGTGAGAGCTACGGTGCAGAGAGGGCGGGATGCGGCGCCGGGAGGGGAAGGGGTTTGGGCACGGTGGTTCTCAGGCGCTGCCCGTCGCTAGGCGCGGTGGCGTGGCAGTAAAACGTGGGGTGTTTTACCAAGTGACGCTCGGATCTCTGCCGGTAGCAGCCGCTCATACGTGTTGAATATGCCAGCATCAGAGATCACAACCGGAGCAAAGATATTCACGAGCTCTTGGCCTTTCTTGACGCTCACACCTGGAAAGAAAAGGGGAGGGGAAAAAAATTGTAATAATCCGTCCGTAGGCCACTTTCTGCCCTGTCCTGGGCCCGGAGCCCTGTGCTCTCCTGGGCAGGTCGGAGGGGCGGCCCCACGGCCTGTGAGCGATTCGGGTGCAGGCTGGGTCTGGCGTGGGGTCTCCACAGGAGCATTTGGAAGTAGCAAATCCTGAATAACCAAGCGGAGCATTTACCGGGTTTGACGGCCTGGTGTTTCCGTGGCTTGGGACGCGTTACACCCATTCAACAGATGCCCAGACACCGCCGTGGAGCAGGTGATAGAAAACCATTAGGCCGCCGAGGCTCCGAGGCGAATGGGAGGACTTTGCATCTCGGAAAACAGGGCTGCCCCTGGCTTCCTCACTGCTGCCAAGGGGACCTGGGCTGTGTGGATGCTGGGCAGCAAGAGGCAACAGGGGTGCTAGGACAGGACAGCCAGGAGGGGCACTTGTCACTGGGAATCGGGTGGTGGGGTGTGCCCGCCGGGGACTTCTCTCTCCCCTTCCTTGCACCCTTTGCCAGGCCAGCTCTTGCCGCGCTCACCAGCGCCCACTTGGCTTCCCCTCCACAAACTGGGCGCACTCGCCCTACAAGCCAGCCGGGCCCCTTCCCCTGCAGGCTGGAAGAGGAGAGAGATTTGTACTTGTAACATACTGGCAAGGCCCGCAAGCGATGGCCATGTCAGCACGTGGCTAGGTCAGCGCTTGGGGCTGGGCCTAGGCACGGCTTACCCGCAGCGGGGGCCTCAGCCCCTTGGATGTAGGCCGAGGCAGTGCCAGGGCAGGAGGGGGCCCCATGGGGACTGCACGGAAAGCAGAGCAAAGCCCCAGTCTTTCTGCAACACGCTGGCCCGTCTCCAACAGCTGCTCAGCCCTGCTAGCACCGATCGCCTCCTGCGTGGGGTGCGCTCTGCACGTGTGGACACTGGGAATAGAAGAGTCTGACCCTTTGGACGATTAATCAACAAGCATCAGCTGATCGGTCTCGGTTATGGTTATGCGTCGCCTCCCAGCCCTGCTCCGGGGAGCTGGCTGTCACCCTCGCTGCAGGCTCTGTGGTATAAAGCTTATACGGCTGAGTCTACAGTGCAGCTGGCTCCCCGGGAGCGGGCAGGCAGCTGGGAGCCGGTGCGTGCCAGGAGCTGGTGTATAAGCCGGCTCCAGGTGTATATCAGCCCCCGGCCCTGCTCTTGGGGAGCTGGCTGCTGCTCTGCACTGTGGGCTCTGATACAAACCCAGTGGTGCAGGGCAGACACCTTCCTGGGAGCAGGGCTGGCAGCTGGCTTATACTATAAGCCAGCTCCTAGTGCGCGGTGGCTCCTGGACCCGCTCCCGCGGAGCCGGCTGCACTGTGGGCTCTGCAGTATAAAGCTTTATACTTCGGAGCCCGCAGCATGTGTAAGTGCTAGGATTTAAGTGCACCCCCCCACACCTCCTCTCCGCCGGGAGCACAGTGTCTGGTTCCTTGGTCGGGAGACTTAACGCCGCCTAACTCACCACAGGCTTTGCCGTCTGCCGTCACCAAAATGCTCTGCACCGGAGCCTTGGTTAGAACGGCCCCGCCCGCCTGCTCGATCACCGGGATGGTGTGGAAGGCGATTTCGCTGGGGCCTCCTCGGGGGTACCACCCCCCCTCCATGTAGTGATGCACCAGAATGGCGTGGAGGGCGAAGCTGGCGCTGGCTGGAACCACTCCTAGAAGGCAGAGCAAAGAGGGGCTGTTCCCGTGCAGGGCTCCGTCAGCCGGGCCTGCCAGTGCGCTACGAAGCCAAAGCCCGTCACTGGAGCCTCTGAGAGCCAGAGCGCGCAAGGAGCAATGCCGCAAAGACTAATACCAGCTCAGTTCCCGCTCTGGGTTAAGATAAGGGAGACCAGCACGCTACTTTGCTGATGGCACCAACTCAACCCCCCGTCCCGCTAACAGTGACAAGGTAGAATTTTCATCGCTTAACCGGTTAACTATTTGAATGGCTATTTACATCCCTGCTCCTAGCTTCCAGCTTTTCCCGGTGCAGCGTGGGGGAGGACCGAGACCCAACCCTTTAGGATGTTCCCATGCGATTATTTGGGCCGGCTGCCTCAGTTTACCTTGGGAACACAAGCGAAAGCAGAGAAACGGAGGTAGTCAGTAATTTAACCTGGCTGGAACGTCACCAGACAAGGGAAAGGCACTGCTCCGACATGAGGGCTTTCCCTGATGAATTTCAGAGGCCTGCTACAGGCGATGGAGATGTCAGAGCTTCTCAACAGGAGTATACTAGCAAGGGTGAGGCAACCTAAATACAGGCTGGACCTCCCTGTCCACCACCACCCGTGGGACCTAACTGGTCCTGGCTGAGGGATTTTGCCATGCCAGGGAAGGTTACTTCTGGGTCTGCCACCCCACTGGGCTTCCCGGCTCCCTGTGCTGCCCACTGGACTTCCTGGGTGGGGCCAAGAGCTGGGAAGAGAACCAGGAGGGGGCGGGAAGTCCTGGTGCCCATTCCCGCCCCCCCTCCTGCAGCCTGAGCTGTACGCCAGGCTCTCTGCGCTCCCCATCCGTAGCCCAGCTGGGCCGTGTGCCGGGCTCCCCCGCATCCATAGCCCAGCTGGGCCACGTGCTGGGTTCCCACCCCCCTGCAGCACACCGGAACGCTCTGATCCTGGAACATCCATGCCAGATCATGGATGTTGCCAGACCAGAGAGTCCCAGTTTATCAAGGTGCAACCTGTACAAGGCTTACTACTAGCTCCCCATACAATCTAATGGCACCATTCGCCTAAATGCAGCCATCTCTGGGGTTAGCAGCACCAGGAGTTCAGAACAAGCTGTGCAGAAAATCGCCCTTGACAGACACCGCAAGGCAAACTCAGCGATGCAGAAAGTGAAGGTCAGCACCGGGCCCTGCCCCACACTCCATGGCCAGGCCGGGTCCCCTGTCGCAGACAAGACCCAGCTTTCTAGGGGCAGTCCTTGCAGGTATTTTCGGAGAAGCCGGTCTGTTTGCTAAGATGAGGCCCGTACCATAAGTGGGAAATATGTAGCTAAGTACCGCTCGGAGCTCTTCGTTTGTGGTGAGTTCACTGACCACGTCGGTCAGGCTGCGGGATGCCATCTTAAAGAACGGAGAGAACCAGGCCAGCAGGCCGGTGCGGCTCAGGAACATGGCCAGCGGCATAGGCAGCATTTTCAGGATAACCATGTGGGTAGTTCCTTGGGCAACTTTCTGAAAGGGGGGGGAAAAAACCAAGGGCCGTGAAGACACATGCAGATGGCTTTGGGGACTCGGCTGGAGCACGAGCTCAGCGTCATTTTGCCGGGGGCCAGAGACATTGGTTACCCGGCAGCTCCTGGCGATGCCCGCACGCTGCCCGTTGCCAATCGCTTGATAAAATACTAAGAGGCTGGGTCTGCTGCTCAGTCAGGCCTGATGACAGTGGGGGCCTGGGAGGAGGGGCGGGAGAGGGAAAGAGGGCAAGGGGGGCAGCTTCCCTGGGGCTCAGTGATTGAAAGGAGCCCAGGGTTTCCAGCTGTGACAGCGGTGGCTGGAGCTCCAGGCCCTTTAAGTGGCCGCTGGAGTGCTGGGCAGCATGCTCTGGGAAGCCTATCCCAGCCCCGCCCCTTCAGCCTGAGGCCCCGCCCTTCAGCCTGAGGCCCTGCCCCTTCAGCCTGAAACCCCGCCCCTTCTGGGAACACAGAGTCAGCCCTGCCTGGGCCAGGGGCCTGGCCATTCTGAGCACAGGCTGGCCGACAATCTCCCACTTTGGCTCAAGAATGCTGGCTGCCCTGTAGCGCGCTCCCCGGATCTCTGATACCCTGTGGGCTGGGGCCTTTCCCTCTCACAGAACATGCCGTACCGCCCTGAGGACAGTCACTGTCCTACCCCCCAAAGATTCAGCCACGTGCAGGGCGGATCGGACCCCCACCGCAGCGTGGTGAACACGCGTCCCTGGCTGGACGGGCACGGTAACTAGGTGCACTCGGCGAGCTCGACAAGGAGGCAGGGCGCCTGTGCAAAGGAGGTGGCCTCCACGCTGGCCTGTACGCAGGTGGGCAGTGGCGTGGAGAGCCACAGATCTGCTTGGGAGTGGTCCCAGGTCCCTGCACAGCTGCCAGACGGGGTGGCACTTGCTTTCCAGCGATGGGCGGGGCTGCCCTGCATTGCAGAGTGGAGCTGGGGTGGATTTCACCTCCCCGCTAGCCCGGGGCTCCATCCTCACAGAGCCTCAATAGCTGGGCTTCAGGCGCGGGGGAGGGTGCATTTCACTTTGCTCTTCAGCTGATTAAAAATCTCACAGCTTCAGACATTTAGTCCTGTCATGGCTAAACCAGAGCATCCTGGCGGGCCAAGCGGGATGCTCCCGTGTCCCTCTGTTTGCAGAGAGCTGTGCTAGCCGGATGCCCACTGAGACTCGGAAAGGAGGAACTGGCATCCCAGAGAAAGCCGGTGTTACCTTTACAAGTGCCACAAATTTCTCAATAGCCACGGCCTCATCCGGAAACTGTTTCTTTAGCTCCTCGACGTACTCCTTCTTCCCGCTGTACAGCCGATAGGTTTTGCCATTTCCGGGCTCCCCCAGCACGACGGCGTCAAAGACAGGCGGCATCTTAGTCCACTGCAGCTGGCCTTCTGTGAGCTGATCCACGAGGAAACGTGCCAGGAACCTCTCTTCTAGCCGCCCTATGTAATGAATACCTGGAAGGCAACGGCAAACAGTTACACAAGAAAGCCGAGTCCAGAGATAAAGAGGTAATGGGAGGCTGCCATGTGCGGTGCTGGGTAGAGCAGAACCTCAGAGTTACAAACGGCTCCGGAATGGAATGTGCGTAAATCTCAAGCATTTCTGGTAGTTCTCTCAAAAGCTTACAACTGAACCGTAACTGAACACGGCTGTGAAACTGTACCACGCAGAGGAAAAATGCTGCTTTTAATCATCTGAATTTAAATGCAACAGGCGCAGACTTTCCTTACCTTCTCAGGTGTTTTTTTAAAATCCCTTTAAGTAGTTTAACATGGTATCCTGTATTTGCTTTTTCAAAAACGTTTTGGTCCCTGTTGCCTGACTGCGTACAGCCTCTCTCCGATTTACGAACCGGTTACGGACCAAGCAATTGGTCGTAATTCGGTTTGTTCATAAGTCGGACCCCATAGAGTTACATGCAACCGTGCTGTTCGTAAGCGCGGATTGCATTCGTAACTTGGGGTCCGCCATTTACGACCGCTTCGGTTGTAAGTCGACCGTTCGCAACTCGGGACCAGCTGTACTTCCCATTCCAAATAAGGGGTGTGGCTGAATGGTGAGTTAGTAACATTGGTGGTTTTTAAACTTGGTGGTTCTAATGCATGCGCAGAAGGCGAAAGGAGTTTTTTTACTAAATACATTGGTGCCAGGGAACCTCACACGGGACACACTCCATCCGGTCAAATCCTCAAATGCATGAAAATAAGCAGGTAAGGGTAAGATTTCCAGTGATCCATGGCTCACACCTCCTCCTGCTCTGTGGATAAATGCTCCACGAGGCTTTCGTTTCCACCCGTAATGCTACTGGACTTACTATCATCCCGCTTGCTCTCACACAGGGCCTAAATGAAGATCTCCTATTCGTGTGACATGCCTGACACCCTCACAGTTCATACATTTGGAACATTATTCTGCTTTCACATTGCAGGGGGTACTATTCAAATCATTAAGTCGAATGTGTCAGTTAAATCACATTTAGGAATGAAATCGAGGGCTGGGCCTGATTCGCTATCACAGGCAATTTTTAGATCAAGCTTGGACATTTTTCTAAGAGATCTGTTCTAGTTCGAGCCAGAATGTTGGTGGGGAAACGTTATAACCTATGCTATGCAGGAAGACGTGATCACGGTGGCCCCTTCTGGTCTTGGAATCTGATGCTACTAGTGGCATCAGAGCAGGGCAGAGTTAAGGTTGTTTGAGTGACGTAGCTGTGCATTTCTTACCTTAACACGCCTGGATTACTTTTAAGTTTAATTTTATTCATGATTTCCCTGCGTTTGAAATGCTAGTTTTTGAGATGAATGCAAGATATCTAATGTTTATACCTTTAAGTAGCTTGTATGTACTTTCAGCCTTAATTCCAATTAACTAAGCTTTTACCTGGGAAAGAGATTACTCATTATAATCAGGACTGTCACTGAATCAATCACAATTAATCACACTGTTAAACTATAGAATACCAATTGAAATGTATGTTGTTAGAAGATTTGCCCCGTATTGCTTGGGTCCTTCAGTGCAGGGGTGTGGGCAGTGCAGGAGTCAGGGTTGAGGGGCTCAGGGCAGGGGGTGCAGGAGTCAGGGCAGGGAATTGGAAAGTATGGGGGGTTCAAGGGAGGGAGTGGGGGCAGCAGGGGCCATGCAGCCTGGCTGCCAGCTGCTCTCCCGCGTGGTGGAGGCTGTGTTGCCTGCTAACAACTGTTTGCTGGTATCAGGCACTTGCTGCCCCCCGTGGTCATTCTGGAGTGTAACTGTCCCTGCTATCACAGCCTCCCTTTCTGTTTGATGAGAAACAGTCACATTCCAGGCCCATCCCATTGTCCTAGCACAGCCAAACCCGGACCTCACTTTAAGTTATGATAAGAAGTAGCTTGCAGACTGAATTGGTGGTCCTAGCTCCTACCATTTAAGAGGCATTCTTGAACAAACAGACTCACAGATGGACGGGCGGACACACAGACGAACAACCTCTATTATCTAGTGAATTTTTGGATTTTTCCCCCCTACATTTTCAAATATCTTGATTTCTATTACAACACAGTGTACAGAGCGTACAGTGCTCACTACGTATATTTTATTACAACTATTTGCACTATAAACTGATAAAAGAAATAGTATTTTTCAGTTCCCCTCATACAAGTACTGTAGTACAGGGGTGGGCAATCATTTTTGATGGGAGGCCACTCCAAGAATTTGGAACGTGGTCGAGGGCTGCACGCTTCCATGATATTAAAGGAGGGGAGGTGGGGTCTGGGGGGTTGGGTGCAGGAGGGGATTGTGACCTGGGGCACGGGATTGGGGTGCAGGGTCTGGCAGGGAGCTGGATTGTAACCTGAGGCAGGAGTAGGCATGTCAATGGTCAACCAGGAAGCATCACCTTTATTGGGCAATGCTTTCCGGTTACCCAGTGGACTGGCTGGGCTGGATGCAGGAGATGGGGTGCAGGGTCTGGGAGGGGCCTGGGTGCAGGAGCAGGGGTGCAGAGGATTTAGGTGCAGGAGGGCTGGGGTGTCAGCAGCCCAGCAGATCTATCAGGCAGGCTCCCTGCCTGTCCCACGCCCTGCACACTGCTCAAAGCCGCAGGGGGCCCGGGAGTCTCTGAGCGCCTTTGCGAGCAGGGCAGGGGGCGGGAATTCACACGCTGCCTGCCCTGGGAAAACAAGCAGCAGCCATGGGCCAGTTTGTGGCCAATGGCAGCTGCGAGATTGTGCTGGGGGTGGAGCTGCACGTGAAGCCACCTCCCCCCCCCCCCCCGGCTCATTCGCTCAAGGTGGTGCTCAGAGACTCGCAGGCCTCCACAACGTGAGAGGTGTGTGGGGGCAGGGCAGCAGATCTGGCAGCTTGGCAGGTCAGACCTGGCCCGTGGGCCATATTGTGCCAGCCTGCTGTCGTGCAAGCTCTCTATTGTGAGAGCGTAACTTTCACACGTAGATTATTTTGCTTATGTAACTGCACTCAAAACCAAAACCATGTCAAACGTTAGTGCCTGCAAGTTCACTCAGTGCGACTTCTTGTTCAGCCAATCCTCAGCCAAAGAACTGCAACGATGGGCGATATTGCTGCTGCTTGTTTACAATGTTACCTGAGCGTGAGAACAGGCGTTCGCAGGACACTTTCAGAGCTGGTGCTGCAGGGTGTTTATGTGCCAGAGATGCTAAACATTCATATGCCTCTTCATGCTTTGGCCACCACCATTCCCCCAGACATGCTTCCATGCTAACGACGTTCATTTAATTAACGCCTTTTTTTAAATGGGTCTGAGCTCCTTGAAGGAGAATTGTAGGTCTCCTGTTCTATTTACCTGCATTCTGTCATGGCACGGCTTTCTCCGATGAATACCCAGCCGACGTGACAATATGCAAAGAAGGTAGCAATGTGAGATTTCTAAAGATAGTGACAGCACTTGACCTAAGGTTTAAGAATCTGAAGTGTTGTCCAAAATCCGAGAGGGACGAGGACGAGGCGTAGACCATGCTTTCAGAAATCTCAGAGCGTTGCTCTTTTGAGGCAGAAACTACAGAACCTGAGCCATCCAAAAAAAATAATCAACTTTCTGCTGGTGATATTTGACTTAGATGATAAAAGTGAGTACGTATCAGTCAGCTCTTATCAGCATGGACGCGTATCCCCTGGAACGGTGGCTAGTGCACGACCTTTCACTGCATTTGGCACGTAGATGTATCTTACTATACCAGTTACAATTGTGCATGTGAACCCCTGGGCACACTTTCAAGTGACTTGATAAGCATGAAGTTGGCAACACTGATATTTGTCTGAGCAATTTGCTGACCAAGAAGTGGGACAAAGGGTTGAGGGCCACACTCTTCCATGATAGTAATAGAGGAGGTACAAGGTCTGGGGTGGAGATTGGGTGCAGAAGGGAGCTCAAGGTAGGGGCTGGGGGTACAGGATCTGGGAGGGGGTATGGGTGCAGGAGAGGATTCTGACCTGCAGGAGGGGTATAGGCTCCAGCGTGTCACATTGTTTTGTTTTTTAAATGTAGTTTTTTTTAAAAAAAATTCTACATTTGTGAGCTCAACTTTCATGATAAAGAGATGGCACCACAGTATCCATATTAAGTGAACTGAAAAATACTATTTCTTTTTATTACAGTGCAAATATTTTAAATATATAAAGTGAGCTCTGTACTCTTTGTATTCCATGTTGTCATTGAAATCAATATATTTGAAAATGTAGAAAACAAACAATAATATCATTTATTTAAATATTTTTTGCATAACAGCACAAGTAACTGTGATAAAAAAATTCAATTGCATGACAGTCCTAATTACAATACACACAAAGACAAAGCCCTGGACACCCCACACCCCCATCGATTTTTGGACATCGATGCAGCAAAGATTGCTACAAATAAGCCCTGAAAAACAGAAGCCGTCCGATGCTGCTATTTGGTTCCTCCTTGGGCAAATGTGGAGAGGGGTAGGCTAGGAGAGAGAAGACGGCATTCCGGGAAGGGGGAGGAAAGAGGATCTGGGTGGGAAGTCTCTGAGAATCTGGTCCAAAAAATGGGCAAAAAAACCCAAACCCTAGCCCATGGGCTGCATCCGGCCTGCTAAGCCACCGTATCCAGCCCAATGGGAGCCTCAGGCAGGCTCCCTGCCTGGCCCGCTTCTGCCCACCCCTCAGAGCGGCCGGCCTTGGGGCCATGTGTGTCTGTGAGTGTGGTGAGCTGGGGGGAGGGTGGGGATAGGCTCCGCACATTGCCCCCACCCCCAGCACGATCACGCAGCTCCCATTGGCCAGAAACTGGCCAATGGGTGCTGCTGGGGGTGGGCGTAGGTGAGTGCGCTAATACTCCCCCTGCTTGCGGTGCTCAGAGAAGCACCTGGCCCCACAGCCGGCTGCTCTGAGGGGTAGCCAGGGCAGTTCTCCTGCTCTGCTATTGGCTGGGAGCCACCTAGGTAACCCTCTGGCACCCCAGCACTCCCCCCACTCCGCATGTAACCCAAACCCCCTGCACTCCCGCTCCTGCACCCATACCCCCCCCAGCCCCTGTACCCCAATCCCCTCCCCCAGGTCATCACTCAACCCCCTAAACTCCCTTCTGCCCCCCTGGCCTCTCCTACACCTCTCCTGCAGGTCAGAATCCTCTCCTGCACCCATACCCCCTCCCAGCCCCTGTCCCCCAGTCCCTACCTTGAGCTCCCTTCTGCACCCAATCTCCACCCCAGACCTTGCACCTTCTCTATTCCTATCTCGGAACAGTGCGGCTCAGCCACATACCAAATTCTTGGAAAGTCCCGCCCCCAATAAAAGAGATTTGCCCACCCCTAATCTGGACAGAAGTAACCTACCCCCCCCCCCCAAGCAAGAGTGCGGGGGGGGGGGGGGGGCGCTGTGCCCCAAAGCACTGTTTCTTCCCAGAGTCTCTCCTCAAGACAGCTACAGGCCATCGGCCAACATTGCTCAATCTAGGCCGTGGGGAACATTTTACAAGCTCAGCAAACAGCCCCCCTCCCCGCCCTCCCCCTCCCATGCTCATGGGGTGAAATCCAGGCAACAGAAACCCATGTGCCTCTGGAGTCCAGCTGGGAGCTGCCGAGTGGGGTGGGGAGCTCGCGTCCCAGCCATTTCGCCTTTCGGCCCCCCAGCCAGCTCGTCCGCAGGGCGACTCGGAAGAGCCGAGAATGGTTGTTGAGGCCAGTTAGCCCGTCCTCGGGCTCAGACCTGGCTGAGCTGCTGCCCTGCCCATCACCAGCATTCTCCAGCTTTATATAAAGTAACCCCCCCAGGGCAGTTCAGGGTGGCCCTCCCACGTCCTACGCTTGGGGGGCCCTGCGGCGGCCTCCTTAACCGTGGCACCAGGACCCAGAGTGGCCCAGCAGCCTGCTCGGCTCTGCCTCGCCGGCCTCTCCTGGCCCACTTTGCTAGGTTTCTCCCAGCCCCAGAGCACTTCACTCTCCCCTGCCACAGAGAAGCTGCTGGGGAGAGTTTGCCCCGTGCTCTGCACCTGGGGCATGGACGGGGGTTGCCCCAGCCCCTCCCTCCTGCCTCTGACTAACAAAACGTTAGCCCCAAAGCAAACACTTCCAGTATCTCCGGGCAGCGTGTTTCTGCCTCCTCCCAGTACCAGCAGGTTGCTTGAGAAAAAACAACCAGGATGCCCGGAGTGTTTCTGCGGCAGCTGTGACGCATTGGCCTCAGCCGACCCCCTTGTGTGGCAAGGAGAACACAGGGTGCCTTATTCCCCACGCTCACGCCTCAGCCAGCGCCCCGGGGCCAGGGAGGTGGAGGTGAGAATCGCAAGCCTACATATTGGCAGGGCAGGTTTTGTTCGGCGCAAGGAGGGAGCCAGGGAACGGCAGGCACAGGACTCACTGCTGGACGGACGGCCCAAGGCGCACACGGCCGCTTGAACAGGAGTTGAAGTGTAGAGCCCAGAGCAAGACACGGCCAGGCAGGGACGCCAGCGGCAGGGCTCCTCTGGTCTCCTGGGGCTAATAACCTCTGCGAGTGACCTGGCCCAAGCGGGTCTCTGTGCCCTTGTGCCTACGCGCTCTGCTCGGTTTCTCCGGTCCCAGCCTCCTCGGGCTTCAGAGGATTGTGATCAGGGATGGAAAAGGTTCACCAGTAAGCCTCACCCACTGGTTCTGGTTCACCGGCAGGGGCTGGAGCAGCTCCCTGTCTACCCCGTGGCAGCCCCTGTTTGTGGCGGGCCCAGCCACCTCGCCTGCCATCCCCTGCCACAGGTTACACACCGGCCCTGTTCCTGGGGAGGTTTCGCTGCAGGCTTTGTGGCATAAAGCTTAAACAAGCATACAACTGCTAAGATTTGTAGTGCACTAATTAAAATTAGTGGTTACGTGGACCCTAATTTTAACAAAGAGTGAGAGAGAGAGAGAGAGAGCATGCGTGCCTCAGTTTCCCTGGGCACTGCAGCACTATCTGCGTGAGGATGGGAGGCTGGGCGTGACTCACTGGGGAAGTATATGCAGTCTCTCACGTCCTGAGGCCCAGGTGACAGCAAATAACACTATGTGACTGGATGGGGGTGCAGGGTCTGGGGACCCCCCCAAATCCCATGACACTCACCCACGTCGAACTCAAAGCCCTTCTCGCTGAACGTGTGGCAGCAGCCCCCCGCCTTCCCGTGCTGCTCCAGCACCAGCACTCGCTTCCCAGCCTTGGAGAGGAGCACGGCCGTGGCCAGACCCCCGATGCCGCTTCCGATCACCACAGCGTCCAGATTCTCGGGGACCTTGGCAGTGGAGAAAACTGGAAAAGAAGGAGACGGTTGTCAGCACGTGGCCACCTCCAACGACTCCTTCTCCCGCCGTCGTCTCTGGCTCAGGATCCGCCCCATTGTTTGCGGTTGGAATGTAGCTCTCCAGGCCTGCCTGCAAAGAGCGGAGGTGGATTCTTACCGCTTAGCTTCACACAGGGGTATACGGACAAAGAATCAAAATCACCGTCTGCCTGCGTGTGGCTGCCTCTCACGGACAGTCTGAGGCAGCGCTGGGCAATCTAGGCTAGCGAGTGGGCCGCATGAGGGCCCTCCTTCATCTCAGGGGCCCACAAGATTGTCGTAACCGAGACAGGCTGCCAGGACCGGGCAGTTTTGCTCACGACACTTGCGCACCTAGAATGTGCAGGCGGTGCCGGTTGCACCGTCGCAGCACTGTGATTGGCTGCAGAGGGAGCGTGCGGCTCTCACGGTCAGCGTTGGCTGCGATCCGCACGCCCCTCCCTTCCCGGGCCCTGGCTTTACGTGCGTGTCACTGTAGTAACACTGGTAGGAAAAACCTGCACAAATGGAAACCAGCGGAATCTGGCAACAATGGGCTGCATGCGACCTACAGGCGGCAGGGTGCCCACCGCTTGTTTGAGGCCTCGATCTTCAGCCTTTGGTTACAGCTGCACCTGCTGCTTAAGCTGGCAAACGTGCAGTCACGTTCTCACACAGTCACACTGCAATAAGGCACTTTGGGGCGGTTAGAAAGCTGACCCCATTGGCCACCTCCAGATACAGGGAAGATCCCAGAATGTCTAAAGAAAACGTAGGCTGGCAGCTTCTGTCTGGCACGGACCCACTTCTCAACAGCCGGAGCTGTGAATCCTCATTTTAAGGATAAAGGCAAATCCACAGTTTCGCATGTGTGCTCCCCACTTCTCTGTCGTTGATTGTTATGGTCTTGGTTTGGTTCGTCGATTGTTTCTGTCTGGTGTATATTTAATCTGGCTGGGTGCAAACCAATTAGAATGGTGGGACAGGGTCGGGTAGATAATCCTGTGCGGATCGATGGGTTAGATTTTAGTAAAATGACGTACGGTGTAAGAGAGACTATTACTATCTCAATTGGGGGCAAAGAGGAAGTAAGTTGGGAATAGAGAGAGAAGGCAAAAGGATCACTCCAACGGTTGGCATCTCGGGACACTGCTCTTCTCTGTTCACAGGAGAAACACCAGGGAATTGGGAAGGGGCATTTATGTTCTAACAGACTTGTGTGATGGCTGCTGGCCCATCATCATGCCCTAGCTGAGGCACACAGGCAGGCCCGGCTGGCACTGGGAAGGGCATGGCGTGCCGTAAGGAAGTGGCGTCTCAGGATGGAGGCCCAGTCTCAGCTGTGCCGGTCCTGCCGCTTGCCTGTTTTGGGAGAGGGCGTCTTTGTAACCAGGGCGCCAGACTCTTGGCCTGAAAGCTGCAGTATAAATTCACTGTGTGACGAGCACGACTGCGGGATGGTTTTGCCGTGGTCCTGGCTCCACTGGCAAGATGAAGTCTCGTTATAAAGGGGGCACGACCGAGTTAGAACCCTAGAGCAGATTACCCCGTGCAGAAGGGCCTGTGGCCTCCAGAGAAACACACGCGCACAGGCACACCGAGTCCCAGCGCATTGTTAGGTCCATCCCACTGTGACCCTCCCTCTGTGGCTCAGGAAGGGGACCTGAGCGGTGACGGAAGTGCACCGGGCAGGGATGTGTGTGTCCTGACAGCGAGCCCCAGGGTCGCTGCTGAGAGCCAGCGGGGCTAGTGGCACCGCTCTCTGGAGGGGAGCCCGAAGGAGCTCTGTTTCATCACCCACTAAAGTCACTCCAAATTGCCCCTGGAAAAAGCCAGGGGTGACATCAGCCTTTCACAACTAGATGCCAGGATCAAGATTCCTCCTGCCTCACCGGTCAGTTTCACAGACGGACTCAGAGCTAGAAGAGCATGGAGAGCATCCTCCAGGGAGCAGCGCGAGATTGTTCCCTACAGGACATTAACAATTATTTATATTTCAATAGCACCCAAGGCCCATCAGGTCCTCACTGTGCTGTCTGGAGAGTTCTTGCCAAAGGGCTGATCATCTAAATACCTCTCCAGTCAGGCAGTCGGTGCCCCAGACAGCAGGACTGTCCGACTGTATTTCACAAAGCCCTGGCTGGGATGATTTAGTTGGGGTTGGTCCTGCTTCAAGCAGGGAGTTGGACTAGATACCGCTAAGGTCTCTCTACTCCTACAACCCTTGTGCCACAGTAGAACTATTTCTCCAGTTCCTTGGTCTTCGTACCTTTCACCTACACAAATAACCAGTGGTGGAAGCAGGTTGTTATCTTCCACATGGAGCAGCCTGCTGAGAGAGACTGGATACAGTTTGACAGCAGTGGAAAGTGGCCTATCAGGATGCCTGGCTCTGGGAACAGTGTGTTCTAGTGACTGGATAACACACATCCAAGCACATTCCTTCTGAAAGGCAGCAGGGCAAAGTGGGGGAGACTGGAATCTGTTCTATTAGTGATGGGGGTTCTATTGTAGCGCTGTCTGATGTGACCTCTCAGTTATCTTATCTGTAAAATGCTCCACTGATAGCTATTGCTCGACAACTAGTGGTAGGGTTGCCAGATGGTTTAACCAAAAATACCGACCCCCCCCCCCCCCAAAAAAAAACCACCGGGAAAAAAAATCTGTTGAGAAGAAAAAGCGGGGGGGGGGGGGGGGGGGGAGGGGGAATACCAAAGTTGTTGAGAGGAAAAAAAAAAAAAAAGCACTGCACCTTTAAATGGCCCCATGCTCCTCTCTCACCCACCCTCGCTAGATGCGGCAGGGGAAAATAGTCCCCGCCAGGCTTCCCATCCGAGGGAAACAGGAAATATGGGACATTTTACATGTCCGGTATTTTCTGTTTTTTTTTACCGGACTAACAGATTTATTGGAGTATAAGCTTTCGTGGGCAAAGACCCACTTTGTCAGATGCATCTGACAAAGTGGGTCTTTGCCAGAGTTGTTGACTCAAGTCTCACGACTTGAACTCGAGTCCGACTTAAGTTGCCTAGGTGACTCCACTAGAGACTCGACTCGGGTTCATTGTCTGTGACTTGAGACTTGACTTGAGACTTGCTCATTTTGTTAAATCGACTTGGTGAAAAAAATTGTCCGAAAATGCCGATATCGATGGCTTGTACAAAAGTGACTTGACATTTTTAAAATTAAGACTTGAGACTCGACTTGGGACTTGATTCGAAAGTGACTTTAGGGACTCGACTTGAGACTTGAACTGTAGTGACTTGAGGCTCGACTTGGACTTGACAATGATGACCTGAAGACAACACTGGTCTTTGCCGTGAAATCTTATGCGCCAATAAATCGGTTAGTCTATAAAGTGCCAGATGTCACACATGACGCTTGGCAAGCCTGCTGAAAAAGCGAACAAGCTTGTGGAAGGAGCTCTTCCTTTCCCACGATGTAGAGAGCAAAGTGCAATTTGCAGAGCTGAGACTAGATACTATTAATGTTTTGGCATAAATCCATTCATAACTGTGGGGCGTCCCCTACCCCAGAGTTGCAACATGCCCCTAAGAACAGAATCTGCCCCAGAGGCAGAGGCAGAAGTAGGTAGGAAGAACCAAGGAACAGGGGGAGTTTAGCCCCCTCTGTCGGATCAGAACACTTCTCGCCAGACTTTGGAACAGGCGTGGAAGGTGAATGAATGATTAAGCTGCACGTCATCAGGTGTTTCTTCCAGTCCAGTAATTTGGCATTACCTAACAGGGTGTGGGCATCACCCCTGGGCAGAGAGGCTCTGTTATACAAACCAGTGCAGAGAGGCTCTGTTATACAAACCAGAGAGGGTTATCTCGGAGTCACAGCTTTTGGGAGGAGAGAAAAGGGAGGGAATGCACTTCCTTGTGGATTGCAGCCTGGAATTCAGGCACATTACCTAACCCAGGGATGAAGTAGGCCAGTGGTTCTGTAACTGACGGAGAGGTGCATGTGTGTGTGTGTCTCTGTGTGTGTGTGTGTGTGTCCAAGGTTCCAATCTAGATGTGCCTGGCGGTGAGGGTGGGGGAGGGGGAGGAGGGAAGATGGACATTCAGGCAGGGGGCTTTAGTGCTGGAAAGCGGCTGGGTCAAACCAAAGGTCCATCCAGCCCGGTGCCCACGCTGCCGACAGTGGCCAATGCCAGGTGCCCCAGAGGGAGTGAACAGAACAGGGATCTCTCCCCGGTCACCTGTTCCCAGCCCTTGACAGACAGAGGCTAGGGACACCCACCCTGCCCAGCCGGGCTAATGGCCATTGATGGACGTAACCGCCACGAATGTATCCAGTTCTAGTGTGAACCCTGTTAAAATCCAGCGGTAAGGGGCTGCTGCTCCCCCTACTCTGCACGCCCCCCTCCCCGCCCCTGCCGAGGCTGCAGCCAGGTGCAGCCAGCACAAGCACCTTCTGGTACCTTGTTTGAGAACCTTCTTCCGAACATCCTTGTCCGTCACCAGGGGGGCTGGTGGCCTCCTTGAGTCAGCAGAGAAAGGGTTGGGGGAGCTGCTGCCGGTGAGATGCCTCCTGAGCACAGCCAGTAGGAGGAGGACAAGCAGGATCCAGTACAGCCACATCGCTGCACGGTGTCTCCCCCAGGAAGGCCCTAGCCCCTGGAAGCTGGGCAGCCCTCTAAAAAGGGCACCTGCCCCTCCTTCCAGTGGGCTGGCCTCTGCTCTAGTTCAGAAACTTCCCCTTAAAGGCACAGTCATGATTTAAGCCTGTGATTGAACTGCCAAGAGATTTCAACGCTCAGTGAGTCTCCAGGCCCGTACACAGGAATTTCTGTGTGTGTGTGGGGGGGGGGAAGGGGGGATGGGAGATGGGAGATGCTTTGTTTGTAAACGTGGACGGCAATATTTTTAAATATAAAGGAGTTCAAAATAGTCCTGCAATGAGCGTGCCTAAGAGAGGTGAATGAAAAATATAAGTGGAAACAGTGATTGGTAAAATGATTTTGTTACGCTAAAATGTGTACAGCAATACAGGTTTTATAGAAATTAGCTTCTGGGATCATACTGTAATATCATAAGTGAAAAACAACATTTCAAAATATTCTGTCTTTGTCTTCCAAGTTTTTCAGTTAAGACTATATATAGGCTAGTAGTATAGCTTTTAGGTAACGTCAAACTTTTCTTCATGACAGTAAGCGCTCAGCAGCGTCTAAGACATGTTCATACAGGCAGTCCCCGGGTTATGTACAAGATAGGGACTGTAGGTTTGTTCTTAAGTTGAATCTGTATGTAAGTCGGAACTGGCGTCCAGATTCAGCTGCTGCTGAAACTGATCAGTTTCAACAGCGGCTGAATCTGGACGCCAGTTCTGACTTACATACAGATTCAACTTAAGAACCCCAGGGATCCCCAAGTCAGCTGCTGCTGAAACTGATCAGCGGCTGATTCCAGGAAGCCCGGGGCAGGGGCTTCCTGTAGTCAGCCACTGGTCAGTTTCAGCAGTGGCTGACTCAGGACGCCTGGGGCAGAGCAGCTGGGGTGCTGCCAGGTTGGTCCAGTAGCGCCCAGAGTGGCGCTACGGGACCAACCGGCAGCACCCCAGCTGCTGTACCACAGGCGTCCAGAGCAAAGCCGCGGAGCACGGGGGCAGCGGGACAGCCCAGACGCACCGTGGCTGTCCTGCTGCCCTCGGGCTCCGCGGCTTTGCTCTGCTTTGTTCCCCGTCTCCCTGGTCTGCAGACCAGGGGGACGGGGAGCAAAGCGGCGGAACACGCGGGCAGTGGACAGCCCAGATGCGGACAGTCCGCTGCCCTCGGGCTCCGTGGCTTTGCTCTGCTTTGCTCCCCGTCTCCCTGGTCTGCAGACCAGGGAGATGGGGAGCAAAGCGGAGCAAAGCCGTGGAGCCCGAGGGCAGCAGGACAGCCACGGCGCGTCTGGGCTGTCTGCTGCCCGTGTGCTGCGCTGCTTTGCTTCCTCTCTCTGGTCTGCTGGAGACCAGGGAGAGGGCCCTGTTCGTAACTGCGGATCCGACATAAGTCGGATCCACGTAACTCAGGGACTGCCTGTAGTTAGTTTCCATCTTTATGAAGAGTTTGAAGCTCCAGTCTTCAAGGGAGTTTCTGGGCACAGATATCCTCCACTTCATCCAAGTCCACTTGGGCTGCATTGTGTGTGTGTGTGTGTGTGTGTGTGTGTGTGTGTGTGTGTGATTCAACGGTAATACTTTCAGAAGAATGAGGGCGGGAGGCTTGGGCAGTATGCTCCTCTAGTCTTTCCCTGGCCACTCATGTTTACTTGGGAGACCATGGGGGTGCATTCACACTCTTCGCACCCCCCCCCCCCCCACGTACGGGCCTGGTCTCCCTCTCTTGGCATTAATTTTTAGGGCTTGTTTACAGGGTAAACAGCTCGGCTTAGTGATACCAACATGTCACTCTGGTTCTACCAGCGTAATTCTCCATGTTGATGGTCTATCAGTATAATTATGCCAGTGTAGCTAGGCTAGTAAAGCTCCCCATGTGTGTGGTTTTGCAGAGTGGGGTTAAGAGCAGTGTTCCTTCTAATTTTTTTCCATCCTTGTGTGGAATACATTTTGTTATGTGCACCAAGACTTGTGTGGATGTGCATCATGAGTAGAAATACATGCTGCTGGCTGTGAGCACTGTGGGAGCTCTGCCAATCAGCTTGGTGGTATTTGAATTTCTCCTGCATGGCTGCTCAAGCGCTCAGCTTACAGGGAACGCTGGAGAATGACTTTTTTGAGTGTAGTTTAACCGCTTCCAAAGAGACGAGAGCTAAAGGGAATTCACATGAAGTACATCAACACAGTTCTTCCCTGACTTTCCTGGGAATGTTTCTTGGGTTCTCAGACCGTGCGTACTGTGACTTCTCAGACATTGTCAGTTCAAAGTAGAGTCACCAAGGCTATGTCTACACTGCAGTGCTATTTCGGGATACCTGCAGTATCCCGAAATAACTATCCTGTGTCTTCACAGCAAGCTGCTATTTCAAAATATAACAGGCTTGTTATTCCGACATCCCTGTAAACCTCATTCCATGAGGAGTAAGGGATGTTTCAGAATAGCGGGTTATTTCAAAATTTGGTGTTGTGTAGACAGCGCCAAATTACAAAAGAAGCTATTTAGAAATAAGCTAAGCTCTAATTGGATATCTTATTTGGAACTAAAGTGCAATGTAGACGTAGCCCAAGGGTCCTGTATTACACCTTTCCAGCTCTGTAGAGCAAGCGTGGGAATTGCAAGAAATGCCCCGCGGGAACGGAGGAGAGTCCCGCCGGGGGTTGCTATTGCTAACGGTGGTAACACTGAGGATGGGTGGACGGAGGCGGAGGAACAGCCCCTTCGCTGGCTCGGGCGAGGCGTGGGCACGGCCCTTGCACAGAGAGGCCCTTTCTCCCAAGGGTGAGTTGGGCACTGGAGTTCCATGGGTGTGAACTGGGGAAAGGGCCTGGCCGAAGCTCCGAAGGGCTCTGAGGGCCCCCTGAGTGTCAGTGGGGCTGGGGCACCGCGCTCGCTCGGGCAGCCGGGGGATGGGCCCCTGGCACTGGGCTGGGCGCAGGTCACTTTAAGAGCTTCCCCCCCATAGAAGCAACGCTTTTTTTTTTTGTTCGCTCTGATTTCTCCCTCCGAGGACGCCGTAGACAGAGCCGCGCGGAGGCATCTGGGAAGTGTAGTTCGGTGGGGGGAGGAGGAGGAGGAGGAGGAGGAGGCGGGGGTGTCCGCGGTGCCTTCTGGGAGTGAGAGGCTCCTGGAACCACAGCTCCCGGCGTGCAGCGCGCCTGGCGGTGGCGGGTGAGGAGCCGAGCTGGGGCGAGGGTGAGGCAGCGCCTCGGGCTCCTGGGCGGGGCGGGGTTCAAAGGTCACGCGCAGTGGGGAGCTGGCTGGGGAGAGGAAGGGAGGGGTTTGGTTGGGAGGGGGGAGTTGGCTGGAAAGGGGGAGGGGGGAGTTGGTGGGGGATGGGGGAGCTAGTGGGGGAGGGGGTGCTGGCTGGGGTGGGGGAGCTAGTGGGGGAGGGGGTGCTGGCTGGGGTGGGGGAGCTGGTGGGGGAGGGGGGAGTTGGTGGGGGATGGGGTGCTGGCTGGGGTGGGGGAGCTGGCTTGGAAGGGGAAGGGTGGAGTTGGTTAGGGGGGAGGGGGGAGGGGGGAGCTGGGGCTGCGAAGAGGGGGAAGTGGGGGTTCAAAGGAGCATGTGGGGAGAAGAGGCCAGGTTGTCAGGGGACCATGGGGCAGCCTAGCACGCGTCTGGCAGGAAGGGGGTGGGGGACAGGGCTGTGCTGGGACTTGAGGAACGGGAGATGGGAAGGGCTAAGAGCAAGGGTGAACAGGGCGTGGGTGCCCTGCACTTTCCACGAAAGCAGCTGGCTTCAGTCACTTGCAGGGATGGGCCCTGGGCTGGAAATGTCATTCTCCCTGGCTGGATCCCATGAGATGGCTGGGCAGGGCGATGGCTTGAGGACAGCTTGGCCATGCTTCTCCCTTCCTCTCTCCTGGGCTGTTTGTATGTCTGCACAGCATCTGAGAGGCGTGATTCCCAGCTTGGGTGGACGTACACACGCTAGCTGTGCTGGCGATAACATGCCAAAATAACAGTGGGCAGGGCTGTGACCTTTCACACTGGCTGCCTGAGTACACTTGTGGACAGGGTCCTCATTATGTGCTCCAGTGGGTGGCCTGATTCCCTGCCCGAGCCACTGTGCCAGCATGCTTTTACAGTGAGCATACTAGCCCAGGCATGGCTAGCGATTCTCTCTACCTGAGCTGGGAGTAACAGCTCTGCTGCAGGGATTAATACTGTATTTGCCTTTTAAAAGAAGTAGTGGCAGCAGCCCGTGTAATTAGGTTGCCTAATGCTTCCTATTGCAAAACAAACTCTTGCAGCCTTTATTTGAAGGGCTCTCTCCCTGCCTCGTTTGCAGCTGGACTTTTACATTTGTTATGGGGTTATGTCTGGGGTCAAAGAGGTGTCTTTGTGCCAATAGAAATGCCTTCATTTAACTGAAGATTACTATTACCCACATGTGGTTTAGGTTTGTTTTTGCACTATGACCCTGCCCTTCAACACGCTCTTTCATTGCACACATGCTGCCCCATCTACATTTGATACCCAGCTCAAGTTCTCGATGGGACACAAAGCAAATGGTTCTTCCCCCTGATGCTTTTCATGACTGAAGGGAGTGTGTATTGCACTGGGAACCAAATACCTTGAGTTCTAGACTCCCTTCTTCCACAGACTCGTGTTAATAATGCTGTACCTTTCACCACTCACAGGGTCTCATACTGGACGGAGAGATTGCACAAACTTGAAATAAAACCTAATGCTTTTAATATGGCAGCTCCAAATCCCATTCACTCAGCCACCCTGCCTCAGAAAGAAAAAACACCTGCCATATCTTTGTCCTTGATTGTGTCATCTGTAAAATTAGGTGACTCGTGAGTCGTGAATAAGTAATCCACCGTTGTCTCAGTGTGTTATGCTGGATCCTCCTCTAACGTCTGGCTCACATAGGGTAAGAGCGTTGTCCTGCTACTAGCCATAGTAATTAGTGCTTAGCTCCAGTAGTAAAGCTATGTGATATGATGCTAAAATTTAAGGGGGGAGGAAGAAGTTGTTACCTTTGCTCAAAATAGAATTTGTTTTTATCTTGCTCCTTTCTAACCCCTCCCCAGTGAATTATATACAAAAACTTATGTTAAACTGAAGATTTGTAGCCCGAGGGCTGCTCATGTTTTTGTCCCTGCCTATACCAATGGCTCCGGTGGCCTATTGCAGAGCTGACTGGATGCAGGTCTGCCACTTCCATGCTTCCTTCAGGCTCCAGCATGATCCCTGTCTTTTGACTTGTCCTTCCTGGAAGTCCCTCTGTGCTGGGGGCAGCTTTGCAATTGTGGGCTTGGGAAGCTGGTTTGTCAATTTCCCAAACTTTTAAAAGTAGAGCCACATATCAAGAAATTGGAACCATGTGGTGTTAAAACCTTATTTTATTATTTTAGTTACACAATATTATGTAATATTATTTATTACACAATCCTGGACATTAGGAAATATTTGAATCCAAGTTTTATTGTTTAAAACTGACCCAGAACATTGCTTTTCAAGCTTGCTGTAGCATTAAACCAAATCTATGCTACAAAGTCTTGTCAGAATAGGTGTGTCAGTAAGGAGTGTGAAAGAATTGTGGCACTAACTGACATAGCCATGCTAAGAACCCCCTACTCACCAGGCAGCTGTAACTTACACCATCAAAAGAGTCATTTTACCAACATAGCTTGTGTGGTTTATCTGTACGAGCAAAAGACCTCCTTTTGCCATTATAAGCTGCCTTTTCACTAAAGCCTTTTCAGCATAGAGTAGTTCTTAAGTGATTTTTAATAGTTATTTGCTAAGTGACAGCATCTAACAACATCTTGAGTCTGCCTTGCAACTAGTTGCTAGGATGGGTGTCCGTGTTCTTCAGCACAGTTTTTTCAAACCTAAGTTTCATTTTGGAGAGAGAACACATCAGTGACGGGTTTTGGTGTTGATGATTGCTAATAGAAGAGAATCCTGTCTCAGTGACAGGGCATCACAAATGCATATCTATTATTTGGAACCCAGTGAAGATACTCTCGGCTGACGCCCAGTAAAACTCTGGAAGTAATTTTCTGAATGAATGGGGCAGTAAACAGCTCAGGGCTATTTACACTCTCTGCAAACTCAGGCATATATCACCACATTATTTATGCTTGGGTCACGTTTTGAAGGGTGATAGAAATGTAGCCGTGTTAGTCTGGTGTAGCTGAAACAAAATACAGGACTATGTAGCACTTTAAAGACTAACAAGATGGTTTATTAGATGATGAGCTTTCGTGGGCCAGACCCACGAAAGCTCATCATCTAATAAACCATCTTGTTAGTCTTTAAAGTGCTACATAGTCCTGTATTTTGTTTTGAAGGGGTTTTTCAACCATAACAACTGGAGACAATATTAAAAAAACAAACAAACGAAAGCTGAAGAGACTCTGAAGAACAGATGACAGATGAGTTAGCAGACCTTTGTGAGTCCTTTGCATTCTGTGCACATCCACCACTTTGGGAAACACAGGTTTAAACCGACTTTTAATTGTAACAACTGTAGAAAGTTATTTTTTATTAAAACTTTAAAGAGTCCCTAGCTTTTACTCTTTTACTAAACACTCACACAGAAGAAATAACAAGGAAAGTTAAACTTTGAAAATGAGGTGAAATTTTCATTTTAACATTTTTTCTTATCTCCTTTCCGTTTGATTATATTGGCCAGATCACTAGCTGGAAAAAAACTCCATGCTTGGACTGTATAATGCATGCGTACTACTGACAGGAACTCGGGCCGCTTTAGGAAGTGACTGGATGTTCGTGCTCTGGTGACTATGATTTCATTGTTTCATTAGGGCATGAACAGATGCACCGCAGTCACCCCTGAGTCTGAAGAACGAGGTATCTTCCTTCCTCCAGCAGGCAAATCCATACCTGTGCGTATCTTAAATATTCTCAAACTTTTCAGCAGCCTGAGACTAAACTCTAGCATCAGCCACGCCTCTCTACTCTATGCAAAGACCAGCAGGATGGCCACATTAGGAATTAAATGTAATTGCAGAAAGAGTCAGGAATGCAAAGTCCCTTTGTGTGTATGCATTCCATCAGAGGCTTTCATGGTACAACTGTACCCATGTGTGCATTTACCTAGTGGTGTGGACTGTACTCTGCAAACGTTGGGAGTTACAGAAGAAGGTGTGATTGCCTTGTACTACGCCTGCAGGCAAACTCCCAGCAGCGCTGTCGTTCTGTTGCTCATTGTGACACAATACTGTGCACATTTCAGCAGCTGAGCATGGTGCTGGTGTTGGGCCTGGGAATTACAGTTGTCAGCGCAAACCTCATGCGTCCATGCTTGAATGGGATACCAGAAAGCAGGGTAGCTTAGGCCTGCCTGCCCTTCTGTGTCAGCTGTGGGTGGACAGAGTGAAGGATTGGGGTGGGGCCTCATTTAAACGGGGAAGAGGGTTAGATCCAAACTCTCCACGCAGTTCCCTTGCTCCTTTACCAGCTTGTGGGCTAACCCATTGCCGCCAGCAGGGCCACTATTCCACTACAAACCCTTTATAATGAAGAGCACTCTCTGCCTCTTTGACTGACTACCCCATTCCCTGTGCAGCTTCTCTCAGGGCAGAGGAAAGGGTGAACTCCCACGTGGAAAAGCTGGGGGGTCTGTGCTGAGCGAGCAGGGTGGTAGCGGTGGCCTTTTACTGGGGAGCAATCCAGGAGGGCTGTGTCGTTGTTGCAAGTTTGTCCTTTGGCTTGTGGAAGATTGGAGGATTGAGAGGGTATCGCATTATGTTAGCCCCTGAGAACCTTCAAAGGGCTCTTTCCTTTCCCTGGACCCCACCCCACTCATAGTGTGTCTCCAGGCCTTGGCTGTATTCTGTGATGGTTGTGGCGTAACAAGAACAGTGTCAATGGGGATATTTCCCAAAGTGAGAACAAGTCACTGTGGCTTCTGGGAGACCTCAGGTGTGGGGAGGGAAATAGGTTTGTGCTGAAGGTCCCTTGTCTGCTGCGGTTTGGGGCGTTCAGCACATCGATCTAGAACAAAATCCTTTAAAAACTACAGAAGGTGCAGAGGGCGTTGCTCCTTCTGACTCTGTTCTCTCCGCTAGATCTCGGTGCTGAAGCAGAATGGACTCCTGCAGGCGCTGGCAGAGGGAGCCAATGGGCACACAGAAACTGGTAAGCTGTGTTTGAATGTTTCTACTTCATGTCCTGTTGCCTTCCAATTAGGGATGTAAGCGACTGGTCGACTATCTGATAAGCAAAAGCTTATTGGATAGTTGACACACTAGTCGCTTCCAGCAAGAGGGGGGAAGAGGGGATGTGCTGGAGGGAGCCGGCTCAAAAGCCGGTTCCCCCCAGTTCAGTGGGAGGGGGCAGGAGCGCAGTGGTGGCGTTCCACCTTTGAAATGTACAAGAGTCCTCGCTGGGGCTCTCGTACATTTCAAAGAGTGAAATGCCCTGTGGAGTCTGAGTCCCCCGCTGGCCCCAGGCTCATGCGGAATTTCAATCTTTGAAATGCAGAAGATCCCTGCTGAAGCTCTTGTGCCGCATGGCGTTCAGCCTTTGAAACGCACGTCTGCCTTTGAAATGTCACAACAGCCCACTGGGCTCTTGCTACATTTCAAAGAGGAAGCACCTTTGTCGACTAATTGAATAGTCGATGGAAATACCATCCACTATTCGATTAGTTGATTAATTTTAACATCCCTACTTCCAGTACCGGAGGGGCCAGTGTGTCCCAGCAGTGGTTACAGCAGCCTGGTGCTTCTCTTCCTGCCTGCCGAACAAATCCTGTCTGTTCTGCTGATGGCTTGGCCAGAACTTCACTACATGCCACAGGTTCAGATTGTTGAGCACTTGGTATTCTTGGCCTAAAACTCCATGGCATTGCTCCAAGGTGTTGGTCAGGCTTTCTGGCCTGAACATCTGCTCTGAGTTTGTCTCTGACATGTGGGTCAGCTGTTACTCTGCATCCCCAAAGCACCTGCCTGCCTCTGTCTGTCTGAGCATATGGCCAGAAGAACTGCCATGGCCCATCCTTCCCTGCCCCCTTTGGGGTGGCTTGGCCCTTTTGCAAGTGTGCTGTGGAGAGAGGCTTTTGCCTGCAGCTCCCCCGAGAGATCTAATCACAATGCCCCCTGCACTTGCTGGTATTCTCTCCTCTCTGGAACTGGGTGAGTTTGCTGCAGGCCTCTTGGCCTGAATGGGAGATCATCGAGGTAGGGGCCATCAAGGAATCTGCTGCTGTTCAGCCTTCTATCAGTGTGTGTCCATCTTGTTCCGTGATAAAACGGAACATGAAGTGAGACCCTCAAAGGTGGCCGAGGTCAGGTCCCAGGAACTGTGGTACTTTTTATCTGCTGGCTGATGGCGGAACAAAGCAAACAGCTGTCCTGAGAGTTCTAGCGGTCACTAACCATCCTTGTGTCTCTTTTCTGCCAGAGCCTAGTGCAGAGGTGCTGCGAGCACAGGAAGAATGGGAAGCTGTGGAAAATGTCCAGTCAGGTACAGATAACGGCAGTGGTACCAATTATCTCTCTGTAGCACTGTAGATATATACCGATGGTTGATCAGTCATCACGGGATTGTCGCTTGCCCTCATCTCCTGGTCTGGGTCCTTCTGTCTCATTCGTCAGTTTCTCATCTAATATTTCTTCAGTTTTTGGCCCATTTTCACATGTATTCTTATCCATTGTCACATACTCTGTTACCTAATTTTCCTCCAGTCAGTATTCAGCACAGTACTCGCTGATTTTACATAATCTGTTCATTCCGCATGCACAAGCTTTAGTCACCGCTAATGTCTACATTTATCTTGCTAAGTTTGCAGTTCCTGAGTCATGTTGATCCAGGGTCCCCTATTCCTAAGTTCCTTGGAAAAAGGAGTTTTTGTTTATCATGCCACATTTGTGCCTCTTACTTACATCTTCTAGCACAACAGACGTGCCTTGACAACATTATACTTTTAAACAAATCAAATGATGTCAAAAATAACTTGACAACATGAAAAATATACTTGGCCCGTGTGGTGTTATGCATATGCTTACCTGCTCTCCGTAATTACCGCTTGTTAAAAAGATAGCTAAAGAAACTTTCAGATCTTACCATTAGCAGTTGTTCCTTTCAGAGGTATAGCTGTATATTGTAGGTATTGTATGCAGTGTACCACATGCAAGTTATTTATGTATATTGTTCTTCCCCTTCATCTCTTAGGAGGGGGATATTTGAGAGCACAACAGAGCTCTTGAATGTTAACATGTTTGATTTTCCGCAAACAAAAGTTTGTCGTGGGATTTTTATTTTGCTCAAAGTCCAAAGTTTTTCCTGTTACAAATTTTTGTGCGCTCTGGTTTCTAGACCTTGGGGGTTTTCTGCTCTATTCTATTTGTCACCAGCGCGCCATTTGGTATAGTAGTGCTGAGGGGGAGATAGTGACAGGCCTGCCAGGTGAAGCACGACACAAAGAATATGGCATTGGCAATGGAGTGTCTCCTTGTCTGATGCTGCAGGGGACACTGATGCAAATCTTACCCTCAAGCCCTGCTTGCAGGCCTTCCTGTGGGCTGCTAAAGAAGCATTTGCAAAGCAGCTCGTCAGTGACATCTGTCCATGCAGATTCCTACCAGGTCTGGCCTAGTGCACAACACACATTGTACTTGCTCTGAGGATCTTAGTGTGAAGATGAGGGGCCTGATTCTCCTCTTGCTTATGCAAGTTTTACACTAGTGCAACGCCACTGGTTCCTTTGGAGCTGTTCTTGCGTCTCTTGCATGAGGGGTGTTGGCATGTGTGGGGCAGCTCACGTACCAAGTTCCATGTGTGTGGATTGTGTTGGGAGGGAGCTGTGTGAATGCCTGGATGCTGCGGGACTTGGCTGGAGTGTGCCGTACGCTGCCGATGCCCAGCTGGTAGATGGTTTCTTAAGGACTTTTACCAGGTTGGGCAAAAAGCCAGGGGTGCGTACTGAAGTGAGAGCTAGGCATAACCGAGAATTGGACTGGTAGACCTTGAACCAAAGCTGAGTGGCTGATACAGACTCTGCACGGATGCCTCCATGCAGCTGAAACCTTCAAGGAGAGGAGAGATGTTCTGCGGATGTACCCGACATTTGACGTGTTCCCCTCCAAACCGTGACCTTTTTTTAGCTTAGTATTCCCTGGTAGCTTTGTCTGTCAATTATCTTCCAAACTGGGGGCTCTGACCACTGACCAAAGTCCCATTGATATCCCAGAAGCTCTCAGAGCACTCCCACTGTCCCAAGGCATGCCTCTTCTTAGGACTAGGGCCCTACCAAATTCATGGCCATGCAACGTGTCATAGACTGTGAAATCTGTACTTTCTGTGCAGCTTTCACCGAGACCAGCGTTTCTCCAATCGGAGGCCTTGACCCAAAAAGTCAGGGGGTCACAAGGTTATTTTAGGAGGGTAATGGTATTTGCTGCCCTCAGGGCTGGCAGCTGGAGAATGGTGGTTGGCCGGGTGCCCAACTCGGAAGGCAGTGCCCCACCAGAAGTGCAGAAATAAAGGTGGCCATGCCATGCCATGCCATCCTTCCTTCAGAGCTGGGCTCCTGGCCAGCAGCCACTGCTCTGCAGCTGCCAAGCTCAGAAGGCAGTGAAGCTGCCAGCAGCTGCACAGAAGTAAGGGGAGCAGTGGTACACGTCAAATGTCGGCTACATCCACAGAACATCCCCTATGCAACTCCTTTCTGGGTCCAGACCCCTACAATTACAACACCGTGACATTTCTGATTTAATGAAATTCACCAGATTTAAAATCCTGAGACTGTGGAATTGACCAAAATGGACAGTGAGTTTGGTAGGCCCTGACAAGGCAAGTCTGAAATAGTGACCACGTCCGGAGTGCTGTGGGCAAGCCGAGTGGGAGGTATCCCTGGTGTTGTTGTGCTTGCAGGCCTAAGTTTGGACACAGGGCAAAGCTTAGCGTGGTTGATGGGGAAGGGAAGCTGGTGGGAGTGCAGGGCTTTTCAGGGAGCCGGCTGTGAGACTCAGCGGGAGGAGACTCCTTGTGGATCCCAAGCAAGACTGTTCTCTCACCTTCGCAGGGATCGTGGGGACGTCTGCCAGTCACATGCCCCTGATTGCCTTCAATGAAGCACTGCAATATTTCCAGACGGCTGACCTGTCAGAGTGCAGGGTACGTACGGGCTCCTGGGACTGAGCGATGGGTGTTAGCACTGTGCGGACAGGATCTCGTTAGTCCCTGGGCCACTTCCCTGCTGGGAGTATTTTACTGAGACGCAGGGAGGCAAAGGGGCTAGTGAAAGGCCACAAAGTGAGGCTGGGCTGAGCTGAGGCTAGAACTCAAATTTTCCTGGTCAGAGGCAGCCTCCCCCATTTTGCCCCTGTTTCCAATTGTTGAAGCAAAAAAAACTGCTCCTCTCTGTTTAGGCAGCTAACAAACAGCTTTATTAATTAATAAAGCACAGCATGAGCCAAACGTGGTCCCAGCAAAGCCAGGCCCAGTAAGGCTGCTAATACAATCAATCCTAGTATCTTTATACCCTTAGCCAAACAGTCTGACGTCAGGGCATCCAATTACAGAAATCCTCAATTAAACTTGGAAAAACAAAGCCTTATCAACAAGATGGCGGACAGGTACGAGGGAGTACATCTCCTGTCCCAACCAGCCCAATTAACACATACCAATAGCCCATCCTGTAGGCCTGTTCTCACGGGGTGACAGAACGTTCACTCTGGTCTACGTGCTTGAGAGAAAAGCTGAAATGGTTTCTGTTGTACAAGATGGCTTTTAGCTAAATATGAAATGGTTTCTACAGTTTCTACACTATTATCCTGCCTTCTGCCCCATCCCAGACATCCCCCTGTCTGCTTCCAGCCTATCCCTCTCTGGTCCAATCCTTCAGTGTATGCCCGCTACTGTGTCTGCCCCATACCACCCGGCATTTGAGTCAGATTGCTTCCTCCTTCTTTGTTGCTTGGGCACTAAGAGGGGGAGCACTGGCAGCACAGGGGGGAGTCTGCTTTCTCTAACTTCTGGTCGTTGGTACCCCAGTGTCTGAAGGCCAGGAGGAAGGTTCGTGCCCATCCCCTGTGCTTCTGGGCCAGAGCATGATCAGTGCAACAGAACGTTCAGAGAGTGCAGCCGCCACACTCCTACAAACCTCTTCTGAGCTTGTGCAAATGGCGATTTACAAATGCACGTCATTCATCTAAACCTTGATGAATTTTCCTGGGGGTAAGAAATGGAACCTCTCCAGCCCTAAGGTTTCTATCCTGCCAAATGTCGAGTCTGCCCTGCAAAGCACAGAGATGCTAGAGCTTCTCAAAGAAACAGTTGTAAGAATTTTTTAATGTTGACTGACCAACCTATTTTTCTCTAACCTTGTTTTGAGAAGCAGCTGCAATGTTTTTGCGGAAACTTTCCTGAAGTCAAGACCAGGAGTGTGAAACTTAATCTTGAGAGGTTAAAGTTCGGCAAAATCAGAGGCAACTTAAAACAGGGTCTTGTAATGGAAAGTGTTGGGCAACCTTAATTCTTGGTGTTACCACCCAATTAATTAAAAATTCCCTTGTGAAACAGGATTTCCCCCGTGTTTCTCCCAGATGATTCCAAAGGAGACTGCACCACGTACCCCGACACGTCTCTTTGTATCATCCTTTTCTTAGAAAAAGATCCAGCCGACGGTGCGAAGGCGAGGGCTGTCCGCCATTACTCACTTCTTCTTTGGCCCCCCCCGGCTCCAGCAGCAGCTGCAAGGTGAACGGGATCTGGCCTTGGCAATAGCCCAGGGTGAGTATTCCCTCCTAAGGAGGGGGATGAGTTGTGCCCAGCCAATTTAATCAGCCTCCTTTGGATGAGTGGTGTCGGTTACATGCCCATGATTGAAGCGTGGTCCGTACTCCCCTCAGCTGGTGTCCTGAAGCGCAGTGCCTTCCGCCCCACTGCTGCCTGTGTACCTTGGGCTGTGGCCTTTCAACAGCCATTTTGTGCCCTCTCTCCCTAGCATCCTCCCTCTCCAGCACCCCAGACATCGCAAGTCGCTGGGTCACACGTTCATTCTACAGAAAGAGCCTTTATGTGGGTCCTCTGTGTGGAGTAGGGTTTGAATATGGCGCTTGGAAATACCAGCTTCCTGCTAGTACCACATCCCCGCGAAGGTCTGAAGAGGGTTGGCCCGTTTAGAAATCTCTCCTCTTCATAAGAGGATCGAGGAAGTCAGCTGTTGTGATGGTTACATGGCAGTATCTGCTAAGCGGGCGGCAGGTCCAGAGGTTAGAGTGCTAGCCTGGGAATTCACTGCTCTGCCACAAACTTCCTGGCTGTGTCTAGATTGGCATGATTTCCGGAAGTGCTTTTAATGGAAAAGTTTTCCGTTAAAAGCATTTTCGGAAAAGAGCGTCTAGATTGGCATGGACGCTTTTCCGCAAAAGCACTTTGGCCACGGATGCTTTTCCGCAAAATCTAGATACGCTTTTCTGCAAAAAAGCCCCGATCGCCATTTTCGCGATCGGGGCTTTTTTGCGCAAAACAAATCTGAGCTGTCTACACTGGCCCTTTTGTGCAAAACTTTTGCGCAAAAGGGACTTTTGCCCGAACGGGAGCAGCATAGTATTTCCACAAGAAGCACTGATTTCTTACAGTAGGAAGTCAGTGCTTTTGTGGAAATTCAAGCAGCCAGTGTAGACAGCTGGCAAGTTTTTCCGGAAAAGCAGCTGATTTTCCGGAAAAACTGGCAGTCTAGACACAGCCCCTGTGTGTTCTTGGGCGAACCACTTTGTTTTTCTGTGCTCCGTTCCCCGTTGTTGTAGCACTGCTCTGCCTCCCAGGGCGGCTGTGCGGGTGAATCGACTGGGTTCAGATACTCTGGCGGTGGGGCTGGATACGTACCGTAGATGGAAATAAATGATTCCAACTTGCATTAAGTTCAGTGAATTTCTGTCCCAGAAACGTAAGCTCTGTCTCGCTAGGTTAAACCAGTAGCCCTGTCCTATTCTGTTCAAGTTCTACTGTGCTCCTTGCTGTAGTATTAGAGCGCCTTCCAGCCGTGCGTTAAGCAATGTGGCTGGTCTGTTGCACGGTGTTTGTTCTCTTGCTCTCTCCCCAGGGGAAGAAGCCAAAGCCAGTGTGTCTAGGGAAGTGACTTGGTTGGTGTGGTGTTTTGTTTAAACATACGTGTTGCTCTGTATTTAGGATAGAGGGCAAGGCCAAGGAAATGCATGTCTCCCTGGGAGCGGAAGGTGGGGAAGATTGGGGTTTCTTGCAGAGTTTCTTGCAGAATTTTGGGGCTGGCCCTGCAAAGCTGTTTCCTGCACAGAGGCGCTCTAACCCTTCCTGGGGAGTTCCACATGCGGCATCTCTGTTCCAGGGGTCAGCACCGGCTGTGTCGTAGGAAAGTGCAAAGACCCCCTGCACTTGGCTGCTAGTCTTCCTTCGGGGGGAGACTTTCTAAAGCTGAGGTGTATGAGGACTGGCTTGTGCCCTGAATCTTGGAGGCTTCCATCCCTTCCAGAACTCCTTGGGCGCCCTCTCATCCTTCTAGTCACAGAGTCCCAGGGAGGGCAGAGACCTGAGGAGTCATCGAGTCCAGCCCCCTGCCCAAGGCAGGACCAGCCCCAACTCAATCATCCCAGCCAGGGCTGTGTCATGCCAGGACTGAAGAACCTCTAGGGATGGAGATTCCACCCCCTCCCTGGGTAACAGATCCCAGCGCTTCCCCACCCGCCTAGGGAAATCGTTTTTCCTCATCTCCCCCCCAGACCACCCCCACTGCAACCAAGCAAGCCGGATGATCTTGTTATCCACTTAAATGTCTAGTTCTTCTGTGAATCCATTTAACCTGCAGAGTGATGGGGGTTTTGTTGTTTTTTTGCCACGTCTCTGCATTGGTGCTTTAGAGAAGAGGGATGCTCGTTGTCAGAGAGCTGATCAATGTTTTCTGTACAGGTGGCTTGGATAACAATGAGAGAGTGCACATGCGGATCCTGCAGACCATCTACAAGAAACTTACAGGCTCCAGGTTCGATTGTCCCCGCTATGGTGCCCACTGGGAAGAGCTAGGCTTTCAAGGTATGGGGAGGCAGTGAGGAGAGGTTGAAGTCTGTGGTACAGAACTCTGAGGATGGGATCCCCTATTCTCACTCCGACTCTGTGGCTGAAGTGAGCCAACACCGATGTAAAGGATTCTGGGTTTGTTTCCTCCATTCCCCTGCTGCTACTCTCGACTGCTGATCTGGCACCTTTTGCTGTCCCAGCCAGCGGTCTGACATGCCAGCCAGCCAGTCACGTGCTGATACCCCAGTATCTGCTGCCCCCACTGACTTGGTTACTGCTGGCCCAAGGAGATGCCATTAGCTTATCTGGTCTACCATGTGTTCCTGGTTGACCATTGCTGCTTGTTGTTGGTGAGTTCTGTGAAAAATAAACCTTCTCTGGGACGTTTGATTTGGTGGGAAGGCCGCAGCTCTGCAGATAAGGTTATATTAAGGTTGACCTGTAAAGAAGGGATGCAGCCTCTTTTTGTGCAGTATAACCCCCCCCCCCACACACACACAGCAAACATATAGCACTTCCTCTGCAGCTGCAGAATGTTTTTCTGAGGAGTTCGAAACCGCTCCATTAATTAGAGTTGCCCCTTTCCTAAAGAATCCAGTTTTTAACGAATGTATCATGTGCCAATCTTCTCTTTGTCTGGAATGTGTTTCAGGCACAAACTCTTCAAACCCTCCACATAGCTGAAGTTAATTGAACTCCTGTGCAGAGCCTTCATTTGAAAAATGTCAGTTGTAGTTAAGGAAAGTTGTTAATGGGGGTTGTCTCTAATTGCTATGACGATATGGACTGTGGACAGAATGAGGCCTGGTGCGTGCTACAAAGATCAGTTGCTATGAGCCACCTTGCTCTGACCGAGCTGTGCGTGTGTTTCCCATCAGCAGGAGTGCCTTGCTGTTGATGGTCCCCACCCCCCACCGAGCAGTGTTGAGCCCTTGCTACTTAACTGAGGTTGATGCAGTGCGAGTGTAGACACTACATTACCTATGCCAACCCTCCTGGTCCTCCAGCAGCTGACCCACAATTCTTCATACTGACCACTCTGGTCATAGCTATGAACTCCACTGCCAGGGGTCATAGAAGGGCTGGATCCTATAACACCTTCATTGAAATGCCTTTTCCTGATTGTCCAGTGTGATGAGCACACCTAGCTGCTCTCCCTTATTCTGTGCAGCTGCCAGCCATCCGTGCTGGCTACGTGCTCCAAGCATGGTTTAGCCTGGAGTAGACAGGAGATATGGGGTCTCCTGGGACTGTGGAGAGAAGAGACTCTGCAGGCAGCGATGGATCTCCCGAAGAAGTGTGAAGGTCTATGAGCAGACTGCACGGAAGATGCAGGAGGAAGGGTATGACAGATCCGCAGCAGAGCCGCGTGGAAGCAAAGGAACTGAAGCAGGCATAGCAACAGGCCAGTCAATTGCTGAGCCACAGACCTGCCGCTTTTACCATGAGCTGCATGTGGAGACCTTCACCCCCCGCGCCCCCCCCCCCGTTCCCTGAGCTCTGTGAGTACCTTGAGGAGCTAGAGGCGCACACCCCTGCCATGAACAAGGGAAGGAGGAGGAGGGGAGACAAGCAACCGAAGGTCTTGCTGTGCCACAATGCAGGACCTGCCTGGGACACCACACTGGTCAGTCCTGACACGAGAGCACGGGAGATCCGGTGCTGGGGAGGGAACCTCGGGTAAGTGTGTAAATGCATTTCACGTGACCGTGATTACTGCTAGTGCCCCCAGCATAGCGGAACCCCACTGCGAAGTTGTCGTGAATTTCTTCACCCAAGAAGAAGGTGGTAGGACAACGGAGAGGCGTGGAGCTGGGCAGGGTTGCCATGTGCAGCAGTTTGTTTATGTGCACGGGGGAGTCTGTTGAATCCTCCCGAGGAATCCTGATGTATCTGCAGTCCTCTCCCAAGGGCTTCTAGGGTTGGCAGCTTTATTTTTCCTCTGCAGTCGGATGTTTTCCCATGTCGATTGGTGCCATTGCAGTAAACAGGCTAGTGGCATGTGGGCTCGGGCAGCTCGGGGGTGCCAGCAGCAGCTGTATTTTCCGTGCTTCGGTTACTCTCAGGAGTGAGAGATCTGTCAAATTCACGGCTGCCTGCGGGAAATGGTGCTGGTATTCAGTGCCATGGCCCAGTACTGAGTAATTCCCTCCTCGTCTCCTGGTATTCAGTGCCATGGCCCAGTACTGAGTAATTCCCTCCTCATCTCCTGGTATTCAGTGCCATGGCCCAGTACTGAGTAATTCCCTCCTCGTCTCCCTTCGCCCCGGCTGCCGCTGAGAGCCGTGTTGTGCGCACGCTCTCAAGCAGAAGTGCCAATAAGCAGGTCTTGTTAAAATTGTGGGGCAAAGAAATCTGAACCTTAACTTTTGCTTTCTGGAGGGACGGAGCTCACAGCAGTGCCTCTGCATGCTTTATTTGTAGCTTCTCCTTTGTGGCCCGGAGGGGTACCCTCTCCGCACCTGCAGAACGCCTGAAGCAGATGAGGAGAAAGAAGAGGGCTTGAGATGTGTTCAGCGAGGCCCTGCAGGCCAGTGCTGCATCAGAGGGTGAGCAGAGGGCCCGGAGGGTGAATACTGCAGACTGTAAGAAACAGACAGGAGAAAAGTCCAGGAGTCCCAGGAGGAGAGGAGATTCACCAGGACGTAATGGGGCGACTGACAGCAAATTCAGATGTTATGGACTCTTGTGGACCTATAGGCTCAGTAATAATGGGCTCGCCTCTCTTTGCAGTCCTCGGAGCAGTCCATTTTAGCATCTCCCCTCCCCCCGAACATGGCACGTGGCATCCAGGACTGAAGCCCTACTCTATTTCTTCACACCCGCGGCAGTAAGGACAACCACAGGGTCACATACAATGACCTGTGAGAGCCGCAGCTGCTGTACATGTAGCCAAAATGGACACGAATGTTCTTTCTCCTTGGTGAGCGCCGTAATGTTAACTTACTAGGGTTTTATTGTGCCTGCTTTTAAAATGGAAAAGCTTTTTTATGCTGGTTTGGTTCCTCAATAAAACTAGTTTTGGTCAATGTAATTCATCTGTGCAGCGTATGTTGGAAACGAATTGAGCGCCTCGCAGTACTGAAAGCACCCATCTACTTTGTACAGCGTGACACAACTCGTAGAATCAGACACACACACACTGTAATAACTGTAAGTGTACAGCAAGTACCACAAAATGAATAGGCACCGTGACAGTGTTCTAGTCATGGCTGCACATCTAACAGGGCCCGGTAGAACGCAGTCCAACACAGGCGTTACTGTGACTCCCTGGCAAAGGGCTCTTGCAAGGTCTTTCGCAGCTGTACAGCTCCTCCATTAGCCCTTGTAGCTGTTCAAATTCAGCAGACAGCTGCTCCATGTCCCCCCTCCTCCCTAGCAGCATTTTCCCCCTTTGCCTCGCAGATACTGCATAGGATGCAGCAGGCAGCTATAACCACGGGGGTATTTTTCTCACAGAGATACAGTTAGGTGAGTGAAAAAGGCCAACACCTCCTCAGCTTACCAAACGCACGTTGGGCTTTCATTCCACACCGGCTGAGCTGGGAGTTCACTCTGTCTTTGGCACTGCCATGTGGCCAGTGTTCATCTTCATGAGCAAGGGGTGGGCTGGGTCCTCCAGGATCACTGTGGGCAGTTCAGCATCTCCCGTGGTCATCCGCTGGTCAGGAAAAAGAGCCTCTGGTTTCAGCTTTCTGACAGTTCTGTGTTCTTAACGATGCACGCATCATGCACCTCCCCTGACCAACCAGCACGGATGTCTGGAATGCATCCCTGGGGATCCACCATTGCTTGCGTTACCACACACAGAGTAGTCCTTTCGGCTGTGCTGTGGCAAAGTATGCTGATGCCAAGATAGGGGTATGTGTGCCGACTATTGTGCATGGCAGTTCAGCAGCATGGTTACTGCAAATCCTACCGGTACATCCTGCACGTGCCTAAGGGTATGTCTACACTACCCTGCTAGTTTGAACTAGCGGGGTAATGTAGGCATACCGAACGTGCAAATGAAGCCCGGGATTTGAATTTCCCGGGCTTCATTTGCATAAGCGGGGAGCCGCCATTTTTAAATCCCCGCTGGTTCGAACCCCGTGCAGCGCGGCTACACGGGGCTCGAACTAGGTAGTTCGGACTAGGTTCCTATTCCGAACTACCGGTGGAACGAGGTGTACCGGTAGTTCGGAATAGGAACCTAGTCCGAACTACCTAGTTCGAGCCCCGTGTACACGGGGTTCGAACCAGTGGGGATTTAAAAATGGCGGCTCCCCGTTTATGCAAATGAAGCCCGGGAAATTCAAATCCCGGGCTTCATTTGCACGTTCGGTATGCATACATTACCCCGCTAGTTCGAACTAGCGGGGTAGTGTAGACATACCCTAAGAGTCACAGTCCTGTGTAGTAAGGGACCGACAATGGCCCTGCAGACTTGTATGAAAACTGCCTCCTTTCTGTGGATATCCAACTGCAGAATGGCTTTCCCACTGGCCGGTAGCAATCTAGCACTGCAGGTTGCCACAGCAGGATTGCTGCTTGCTTCTGCACTATCAGTTTGGTGTCCCTGTGAGTGCGACACACAGGTGGCCTTTTGATCCAACCAACCAGTGCTCGTTTATTGAGCCTAGAAACGGTACTCCACCATCTACAGCTGCTCTGTTAATGCCACCACTAGCCTTGTGTTGATTTTCGTTATGCCCCACAGTTCTCTGTTGTCGGGAAAGCATCCCGTTCCCTGGGAAGTCCGTTCTTCTTGTATCTCTGTGAATCTGAGTCGTGATTCCTGTACGTGCAACTCTCACGACAATAATGCAGAACTGTGCAGGCTCTGGGCTTCCCTCAGAGATGGCAGACCGTGGGGAGGGCCATGTGGGTTTATGGGATTGTTTTTAAAAGCGTGAAAATTATGGCATATTGAGGATATTATAGGGTGTGTCTAAACTACCAGGTTTTTTCGACAAAAGTGAACTTTTGTCAACAAAACTATGCCTGCGTCTACACTACCACCGAGTTCTGTCGACATAACGTTGACAGAACTCGGCAGTTTTGTTGACGGCTGTAAACCTCATTCTACGAGGAATAACGCCTTTTGTCGACAGAGTTCTGCCAACAGAAGGCGTTATTGCATCTACACTGTCCTTTGTGTCTACACTCTCATGTCGACAAAGCGGCTTGCTTTGTTGACAGAGCGGGATGCAGTCTAGACGCTCTTTATCAGCTTTATCGACAGTATCTGCCGACAAAGCCTCTGTCGACAAAACCTGTAGCCTAGATGGACCCTATGGGATGGATAAAGTTGCAGGCTGGGAAGCTGGCCCTTTGCTCCTGATCACCCTAGTTTGTAGGTTTTGCCCCTTTGTGTGTTACCAAAACTTCCTGAGAAACAGTGCACTGAAAGGTGGCTGTTTGCACACTGGGATACCTACCCATGATGCACTGCACTGTGCATTGACACAAGCACTCCTGGTGGCTACACACATCATTGACACAAGCCAAGTATGCATATATTCAAGCAATATACTAACGGTGGCAGCTTTATGCCAACGTAACTTGCATTGACCAAAGTTTGTGGGGTAGATGTGACCTAAAGTAAGTGACTTGAGCAGCTGTTAAATAACTTCAGAGCGAACTCATCAATTCTCACACATCCTCTGTCGCTAATTTGCATGTAGCAATCCCATTGGTTGTACAGGTGGGACCTCCCTGGTCCAGCACCCTTGGGACCTGAACTGTCCCGAACTACAGAGTTTGCTGGGCCAGGGGAGGTCAAGGCTCCCCTGCAGGCTGTCAGCCCTGCTTCTTGCTCACCCTGCTGCTCCTAGCCCTGCCGGGGCCGTGCTCCCTTTCCCTCCTCTCCCTCTGGGGCCGGTGCTGCGCTCCCCACCGCATTGGCCCCACCCCCAGCCGTGCTCCTGGGCGTCACTCTGGACTGCTCTCCCGGCTGTCGGCCCTGCTGCCTGTGGCCCGGCCAGGGTTGCACTCCTTGCTGTGCTTGTCTCTGCTAGCCAGGCCTATGCTGCTTAGTGGAAATGCAGAATTCAGTGGCTGATCAGGGACAATCCCAGTTCCCTCAGATGAATGGGGCGGTTCACAGGTTGCAGCCCTGACTGGAAATTCATGCAGCTCTCAGTGCACCAGTTAATGCTTAGATGATGTTTTTGAGGTTTTCTCCGCAACCATAAGGGCTGGCAGTGGATTGGGATTGTAGAGTGTAGATCATGCCCTAAGGCAGGGACGTAGTAAGACAAGGAGAGCATGTACCGAGCAAGTCAGGACAGAGGCGTACATGGCTTACCTGCTGTATGTTTTTTGTACTCAAGGTTTGGATCCTGGGACAGACCTACGTGGGACTGGATTGCTCGGGTTAATGCAAATCCTGTATTTTGTAATGGACTCCCGGACGTTACCCTTAGCTCGAGACATTTTCAAGTTATCCCAGCATGAATTGCAGGCATGTCCTTCCCTCTTCGTGTCTGACTCTGGATTGGGATTTATTTATTCCTAGCAGATGTAACCCTAGCGCTGGTGTTGCTCAGGGCCTTATTTATTTATTTTTTAATTAAAAGGAAATGTGCATAAAATGATGGGGCTCAGGGCAGGAGGGGCGTGCAGGAGTCAGGACAGGAATTGGGGGGCTCACAGCAGGTGCTGGAGTCAGGGCGGCAGGCTTGGGTGTGTGTGGGGCTCATGGTAGGGGATGGGGTGCAGGAGTCAGGGTAGAGGTTTAGGTGTATGGGGGGCTCAGGGTAGGGTTGTAGGAGTGAGGGAAGGGAGCAGGGGAGGGTTGGGGGACTCAGGTTAGGGTGGAGGGGCCGGAATGAGGGCAGGGGGTGAAGGGCTCAGGTTACAGGATTTGGTGTGGGGAGGCTGTAGTCAGGGCAGGGGACTGGCAGGATTGGAGGGTCTCAGGGCAGGAGGTGGACAGTGCTGGAGTGAGGGCGGGGGGGGGGCTCAGAGCACAGGGTTCAGTATGGGGGAGGACTCAGGGCAGGGAGTAGGGGGCTCAGGGCAAGGGGAGCTGCTAGCTGCCTCCCCCTCCCCCCAGCCTGTAGCTGGTCTCGGAGGGCAGGGCTCCAGGGACCAGCACCCCCACCATGCAGCTAGTCCAGAGGGGGGGCCTTTCTTGGCGGGTGGGGGAGGGGGAGTCTGCTGGGTGGGGACCAGTCTGTGCTGCCTGGCCTCTGGCATAGTCCCAGGAGGCTGTGTTGGGGTGGGGGCGGGGGCGGGAGGCTCCCCCCTCAGCACTGTTTGGGGCAGGAGTCTGGCAATATGGGAAGCCCTGTCCCTAGTTGGCCACGCTCCTGCTGGTGCAGATGCCCCCAGTGATGACTGCAGCATGGCTCTCCCTTCGATCAGCCCCTTCCCTTTCCATGTGATGGAAAACAGTCCCATTCCAGACACATCGGCTACGTCTACACTGGCCCCTTTTCCGGAAGGGGCATGTTAATTTCAGAGATCGCAATAGGGAAATCCGCGGGGGATTTAAATATCCCCCGCGGCATTTAAATAAAAATGTCCGCCGCTTTTTTCCGGCTTTTAGAAAAGCCGGAAAAGAGCGTCTACACTGGTCCCGATTCTCCGGAAAAAGCGCCCTTTTCCGGAGGATCTTATTCCTACTTTGAAGGGGCCAGTGTAGATGTAGCCGATGTGTCTGGAATGGGACTGTTTTCCATCACATGGGACTGTATTCCTTTGAAGTAGGAATAAGATCCTCCGGAAAAGGGCGCTTTTTCCGGAGGATCGGGGCCAGTGTAGACGCTCTTTTCCGGCTTTTGTAAAAGCCGGAAAAAAGCGGCGGACATTTTTATTTAAATGCCGCGGGGGATATTTAAATCCCCCGCGGATTTCCCTATTGCGATCTCTGAAATTAACATGCCCCTTCCGGAAAAGGGGCCAGTGTAGACGTAGCCATCCTGTTTTCCTGGCACAACCAAATGCTGACCTTATTTTAAGTTAGGACAAGAGAAAACTGCCTACCAAATGTGGTGGTCCTTGCTCTTACTGCTTAGCTGGAGTTCTTGAGCAAACAGACCTTGCAGATGGACAGACTCTCAGACAAACACGCTCTAAAATATATGTGTAGATTATTTATTAAACCTCAAGGAATCCTGCTTTTCGATTGGCTGTTAGGAAGACTCTTTCAAATCCCAGATTCCCTGCTTTGTATAGTTACTGACCGAGTGTGCTATTTTCCCACAGCCCTGTTCGACGTTGGCTACTTGCACCTTGACTAAATCTGACGAGAGCAATTCCACAACCTCCCTTAGCCAAACTCGAGGCCCAGTAGCCAACCTCGCTTAACACTTTCCCCATGTTGGCCGTCAATTTCCTGCACTTGTTTTACACTCCTTGCTTATTTTGCTTTGCTGAGGGAGAAGGTGTTTTAGTCAGAGATGGGCCCAAACCCCAGGTCAGTTTGATCACGGGCTCTTTAATCAAGCAGGCATAGCAATAACCAGACCCAGTGCCTGGAAACTGAAGCTAAATAAAATCAGATTGGAAATGAGCTAATTTTTAACAGGGAGGGTAACTGACCATTGGGGCAATTTACCCAGGGGCTGTTGCGGATTCTCCATCAGTGGCAATTTTGAAATCAGGGCTGAATGTTTTCCTAAAAGCTCTGATTGGGGAATGATGGGGGAAATTCTATGGCCTGTGTTACGCAGAGACCGGACTAGAAGACCACAATGGTCCCTTCTGGTCTGGGAATCTATTAATCTAGATCCAGACTTGGTATGTTCTTAATGGGAATGGGTGAAACCAGCCCCCAGATGGGAATGTGGGTTCAATAATTGGAACCAAACTCAGGGTCAGGGCTAATTGGGTTTAGCCCAAGGGAAAGAGAGGTTTCAGCTGCAAACTCTGAGCCAGCTCTGTCCGCATTTGTTTATATCATTGTACTGTAGTGCCTAGGAGCCCGAGTCATGGATCAGGGCCCCTCTGTATAGATGCCGTACAAACAGAACAAAAAGACCCCTCCGCATCCCAAGAATGTACAATATTCAGGGTTTGGATCTGGGCCCGTCTCTCATTATAACAGAGACCTGAGCAAGGGCGTTGTCCAGGTATTGGAGGGACGAGGGGCGTTATTCGTGAGAACGGGTGGAGTTGATTTAATTCTATGTCTTTTCCAGAATTTCCCTTTCTGTGTGATGTCTGTGAATCTCACTCGCATCGTGATCCAGGCCCTGAGGGAAGAACGTCTTTCGAGGTGAGTTCACAGCCCAACGTGGCCCTAAAGCCATGTGTGTAACGTCCATGCTGCCCTACCGAAGGCTCCATGTTCCCCTGTGCCAGGGGATCGCGTTACCATTTGGTTTCGACATGCTGCTTTGAGCTGAAAACGTGTCCACATGTAGAGAGGAAGGAGTGTGTGGATCCACTCTTGAGCTGGGTAGCAGAGCTAATAATGGAGCACAGCGGGAAGGCTGAGCTGTTTACTGCCTACTTTGCTCTTCATTGAAAAGGTTAATAGTTGACCAGATACTTAACACAATGAATATTACCCACACGGGGGAAGGGACACATGCCACAACAGGAAAAGAATGGATTAGAAATGAATTTGTTGTGTTCTAGTTATCAGTGGCTGTTGAAATTCGTCCTAAGGTATATATAATACTAGCTGAAGGCCACAGAACCATTAGCGATTATCTTGGAGAACTTTTGGCGAATGGGTGAGGTCTCAGAGGCTCGGAGAAGAGCAAACATACACTTTGTCTGTACTAACTCCTCCACCATCGATATAATGTATGTGATTTCAGCTACACAAATCGTGGCTGAAGTTAACAAAACTTACCACGGTGTCTTGCATGCAGTAAGATCAGTGGGGGCTACTCTTCCATCGACACCAGCTACTCTTCTCGTCCTGGTGTCAACGGGAGAGTGCTCAGAGATCGATTTATCACACCTAAGCAGACAGGATAAATCGATGGCCGGTGGATCGATCGCTGCAGCGTGGATTGCCAGTACAGTGGAGACAAACGTATAGTACCTGTTTTTTAGAAAGGGAAACAAAATGAACTTATAGATCCGTCAGCCTAACTTCGATAGCTGGAAAGATACTGGAACAAATAATTAATCGCTTACGCATCTTGAGGATTACAGGGTTTTAAGGAGTAGCTAGCATGGATTTGTTAAGAACAAATAATGCCAAACCAACCTGATTTCCTCCTTTGACAGGGTTACTGGCTTGGTGGATAGCGGCGAAGCAGCAGATGCGATATATCTTGATTTTTAGTAGGCTTTTGACATTGTCCTACCTGACACTCACTCATACACAGACTAGGGAATATGGTCTAATGAAATCGCCATAAGGAGGGGGCAACACTGGTTGAAAATCGGAGTAATTATTAATGGTTCACAATCAGACCGGGAGGACACATACTGGAGTCCCGCATCGCTCACTCCTGAGTCCTACGCTAGTCAACATTTGAATTAATGACTTAGCTCAGGGATGGGCACCCATGAGTAATGGATGAGCCGCATGGGTGGTCCTCCTTCGCCTCAGTGAGCTGCAGCCCATTGGGGTCCCACCTGCAGCTCCCCCACCTACTCCTCTCCCCCTCACGCCTCTCGTACATGGGGCTCTGGAGCCCCTCACTTCCCTACTCCTCCCCCTCCCTCCCATGAGAACAGACTTCAGGAGACAAATCGCTTGATCATTGGCTTCGGTCAACCCTCTCTGGGGCACCTGGTGCTGGCCACTGTCGGCAGACAGGATACTGGGCTAGATGGACCTTTGGTCTGACCCAGTACGGCCGTTCTTATGTTCTTATGTTCTATATTCGGGGCTGTTATAAAAAGCACTGTGATGAATTGTTCTCCATGTCCACCCAAGGTGGGAGGAAAATATAACAGGCTTAATCTTCAGCAAGGGAGATTTAGGGTCGATGTTGGGAAACACTTCCTAAGGGTAGTTAAGGCTGGAATTAGGTTACCAAAGAGTCTGTAGAATCCCCCTCCTTGGAGGTTTTTAAGTACAGGCAGGACGGACACCTGTGCGGGATGGTCTAGGTACCTTTCCTCTTGTGGCGGGATGAGCTAGCTGACCTCTCGAGGAGCCTTTCCATGGGAGCACACCTTGCAGCGTTCGAAATTCACTGGAAAGGAAAGGAACCTGGGCATCGTTGTGCACAAGCCAGTAGAGAGCCGTGGTCCGTGTACAGTTGTGGTGCCCTGAGTTACAGCGGCTAATGTCAGCAAGAAGAGGGAGGGGAGACCAAATCTCCCGCTTCACGGCTTACGCCAGTGTCTGGTAGAGATCGGGGCAGGCCTAGAGTGGGGGCATGTCATCTCCCACCTGCTGTTGCACGGTTCTTACCCTTTCCTCTGTGGCATCTGGTGTTGCCGTGGCCTGTGCCAGGAAACGGGGCCAGATGGAAACTTTGGGTCTGAGCCAGCCTGGCAGTCCCTGTGGTACTGAAAATGTGAGGCTGAAAATTAAGCAGCATCCCAGCATGGCACCTTCTGCTGGAAAGGTAACAGTTAGTTGAAGGTCTAAAGAGTTCTCCAGGGGTTATAGCAGGAAGTGCCAGGCTGCCTCCATCACAGCTGTCCTAGCTGCCGTACCAGCTGGCATTCAGGAAGAAACCTGTTTCCTTCATTAACTCCCCGTGTTCACGGAGCCAGGCAAGTGTCACCTCCGACTGGCGTAAACCCCTTTGTCAGGTGGATCTCTACGGGGTGTTTCTGTAGCGCTTGCCCCGCCGAGTCTGGGTTTGGGCTGGTTGGGGTGGGAAGGCAGAGGTGGAGATAAGCATTGGCGTCCCTGTCTCTTGCAGAGAGTGTAACCGCAGACAGCAGGTCATTGCGGTGCTGAACGATTTGTATGTGGCCACGTTTCTCCGCCTCTTCGTCGTCTGGAGGACACAACAGAAAACAATTTCTGACTCGGGCTTCGTTCTGAAAGGTGCGTTTCCCTGCCGCTTTTCTAAGCAAGGGACAACAAGTTGAATGTCTGCAGCACAAACCCTGCTTGTTCCATGCACTGTTCACAAGAGCCTGTCTTGGTGCAGAGGAAGGAGGACCTTAAGTTGCCTGTCTTGATGTTATAATAGTTGCTTACATGATGTTCAATCCCTGGGAAGCTCCATTAACTCTAGGTCCAGGGTTGTTGGGCTTTGAAAGACTGTACCTGAGGTAACTGGGATTTTAATAGCCCCTTGGGGTTGTCTGTAGCTCCACTTAATCACCTCTGAGTCTGTGCTGTACTTGCAGCGCCTGCTCTTTAGGGACAGGGCATTTCACGAATGTGGTTTGGAAAACCCAGTGTTTGTTCTGGAGGGAATGGGTGAGGCTAGAACTTCACTGCACCCTAGATAGAGAAGGCTCTTTGCATGCGACATGATTGCAAAATATGGAGGTTGGCTGCTGGCTGCAGGGGAAGAGTTAAGGGCCGCTGGAGGGAAAGATGCATGTGGGGAGAGCAGACGTTCTCTATTTTAGGTGTGTTCGTTCCTTCCCTTGCTTATGTGGCTTGCTGCCAAGTGTGTGCGCGCAACGTACGTGTTTCACACTACATTGTAAGCCAGGCTGGCAGCGAGTGGCCTCTCATTGAGGTAGTTTAACACTTTCCACCCTCAGCCCCAGTTTTCATTTGGTTAAGGCTTTGCCAAGCTTGAACCATTTGGGCTGAAATTTTCCAAGCCTGGTCTCTGCCTCGGGCTGACATTCGACGGTTTCTGAGAACACGACGAATATTTGTGAGGGGTTCGGATATTACAGGGGGAAATTAGCAATTGTGCAGGGTTGGCATGGTGTGTACCAAATAGCCACCCATTCACTGAGGGGGGCCAGTGGAAGAAATAGTAGGTGATCGTCTCTTTAAAGATTGTATCACAATGCATTTACAAAATGAAGAGGCTGAATTAAGGTACCATTGGGCAACCTTAATTCAACCCTTTAACTTTTCTGTGCTTGATTTTATAACCTTAATAACCATCCTTAAACAGATTTGAAGGTAATTATATGTGTTAGTTGTAGAACTGGACGATCAATGCTATTTTCTTTCTATAAACACCAAACTAGAGAAACAGCAGGATTATTTCCCCCGGGAGCAAAAAAATAGAGAGAGGGTAAAACCTGCCTGAGAAGCGGACAGATGGATGTGCGTGTTAGGGCTGAAAAAGCATCTTTAAAAAGTAAAGTTCTGGCCACCACGAAACCCTCCATCTCTACCCCGGTGGTCTGGGCTTTCCCATCTCTTCGGATCAGCTGGGTGTACTCATTTGGTTTCAGGGTGAAACCCCCGAGCTTGGACAATGGGGGAATGTTTTTTCCGAAGGCAGTTTTGGTGGCTTTGTCACTACAAGTTCCAGCCCTTCCTAACTAGGGGTAACCAGTTACTGGGTAAGCATCACCCTTAATGAGCGATGCTTGCTGGGTAATGGGTAACAATACCCAGAGAGCAGCCCCTTGCCTACAGCCTGCCATGGGTGGAGGACTGCTCCAGCCCTGCTGGACTCCTGGGTGGGGCTGCTGCTTTGCCAAAAGCAGCTGGACTGGAGCAGCCCCTGCCTGCTCCCGGTTAACGAATGAAATGGGATTTTGCATCCCTATTCATTGTGCTCTGTCCTGAGTGCGAAGCACGTGCCCCAGAAACTCTGGGCCAAACTCTAGGGATAAAGCTTAAATATATACCAGAGGAGTGTTACCCCAGAAAACATGTGGGACTCAGACTGCCCCTCCTTCCATCCCAGGGTCATGTTCTTTCCTGTTGATACTAGATTTATCCTCCCTCCCTCTTTGCAGAACTGGAGGCATTTGCCAAAAGGAAACCGAAACAGCTTCTGAGAGATTTGGGGATGTACATGAGCGGGAGAGCTGTGCCAGTAACAGATGGTGGTTTGCTGCACCCTTCTCCCTTCTCTGGCGTACACGGTCCCGACCTCCACTCGGCCCTCGGCGACAGCAGCAAAGAGATAAGCTTCACGGGCGTGTGCGACGCGCAGGTTGAGATGGAAGGAGAGGCCCGGCTGATCTGAAACCGAGGCAGCACCACCGGCTGGGCAGTCTTAAACCGCACTGATACACACCCCTGTTGGCAGGGCTTATTAGTGGCTGCTAGTCCCCTGCCAGCCTGTTCACAGCCGCTTGTGAAAGGTTGCGAGGTCTGAGGGGTGCTTCTTGCAGATCAGACCAGCTCGCCCAGGCGTCGTGGGGAATGCCAGCGGAAGTTGGCGGAGTTTGCAGGGGTCGAGGTCTCCACCTGCTTCGTTGCAGATGCTGTAATGGGTGGTAGCAAACCGTCCCCGTCCGGAGTGGGCTGCTGCCCTGAATCCGCTGAAATGTGGATTGAGCAGGGGGCCCTGGTACATGCTGAAAACGAAAAGCTGCTTCAGTTCTCAGGGGTTCGAGTTCCCTAGAGGCACTAAGAATCCCGAGCCGAGCGCTGCGGGCGAAGAAGCAAACTGCAGGCCCCAATTCCCTTCCGCTAGGACTCCCCGCGGGGCAGTGAGCAGGCGTGTAGTAGATGCAGAGCTAGCGAGGGGGTGGTTTTGTTCCAGTCATCAGGCTGTCTGGGCCCAGAGTCTCCGATGAGCGCATGCCCCGAGAACGTAGCTCACGGTTTGTAGGGGAGCATCAACCTTACGCGCCGCGCCGACTGTGCTGGAATCAGGATCTGCCTGCCTGGCACGTCTGTGCTCCCGTTGCTGTACTGTCTGAGCACCTCACCACATTTAACGGACTTGGGCTCCGGGCCCGGCCGGGCCGGGCAGTGCTGTTAACCATATCTTATGATGGGGCCTGAGACGCAGAGAGGCTTGTGACATGGCCAGGGTCACACAGGAAGTCTGTGGCAGAGCAGAAGCTGGAACCCAGGCTCCCTAGGGTGTTGTCCCAATCACTACACAGTAAGGTCTGGCAGCACGTGCCGGTGAGACCTTCACACCGTGATGCGCTGTCTAATGTAGCGGCTGAGAAGTTCAATCCTCCGTGGCTTGGGCTTTCCTACTCCAGTTAATGGCATTCTCACCACCCCTGCTTCTAATTCTCTCTCTCCTCCCAGTAACGAGGGACCTGCCTCCCTGAGACTCTGAGCAGGAAGGATCTTCTGGAGTAGGGCACACGAGAGCATGAGGGAGACAGGCCAGCATGGCCACTGGCTAGAAATGTGAGCACTTCTGACTCCAGAGCAAAGTGCAGGTGAGAGGCGGCTCTTCAGGCACATGGCATCCACCTGGAGCGCTGCCAGTGGGAATTGTGGCCCACCAGGATACGTCTCCACTGCACTGTATGCCTGGGTCTGTGGCTGGGTTTTTTCCAAGCCTGCCCTTGAGCGTCCACACTGCATTGTAAACCTGCGTTTACAGGGCTGGGCCTGTCTCACAACCCTGGTGGGTGGCGCAGACCTTCTGGCTTGGGTCTGTGGCTTGACCTGTGTCCACACTGCACAGTGGCGGTGAGACTTGGGTTCTGACCCCCCACCTGGGGCCTGCTGACGTGTGCGGACAGGCACCGCAGTCAGAGCCTGGCTTAGCGTGCGGGGTGGCCACACCCGGGGGTATACGCCACAATAAAACATCCGCGCCTGGCCCGTGTCAGCCCGCTCGGCGGCAGGGTTGTAAAATTGCCATGTGGACATTTGGGTTTGGACTCCAGCCCAGGCCTGCGCGTCTACACTGCCAGTGCATAAGCACCACAGCCCTACCCCGCAGCCCCAGCCAGCTGACGTGGGCCAGGCGTGGGTGTTTATTGCAGTGTAGACAGACCCTGAGAGGGTAAGGCAGGAAGGGGCAGCGTCACACGAATGCTTTGACTTTACTGTCCCCAAACTACTTCTGTACTCGGTTATAGTGGCCTGCAGGAGTAATAAAAGCTTATTGGCTGCCTGGAGCCTTCCCCGCCCCCGCCCCCGCCCCCGCACAGGCACTGCATAGGACAGCTAAGGGTTATTCAGGCCCTCTTCACGCCAGCATGGGGGGGGAGCTGGGGCAGGGAGAGCAGACCCCATAGGCGGCCCTGGGGGGCACATGGGTGCTGCATCCCTAGCGCCGGAGTTGCAGAAGATTCCCACTCAGATGGGTTTGAATGATTGACGGAGAACAGAGTTTTCACCTTTGTACGTGTCCCCTCCCAAAGATGGTTGCTCCAGAAAAACGCCCGCGTTGCCAGCTCTTGTGAGTCATGTGACCTTTGGTGTTTCCCTTCCGCTGATCTGCTCCTAGGTGCTTTTGAAAACCCCACGAGGTTCCTCACCTGCCTGGACCTTTAGGTGCCTCAACACCTTTGAAAAGTCAGGCCCAGGAGACTGGCCCAGTGTTTCATGGGAGCCCGGGGCTTTGCTGTGATCACAGCCTCTCAGCACCCATGTGGGGAGATGGTTTCTGTGAGTAGGCGGCTCTTTAATCTAGACACAGGCATGACAAGATCCAGGGGCTGCAGGTACGTTTCAAATTGGAAATGAATGTAATTTCTTAGGGCTGGATTAAGTACAGTGGGGACGGTTACCTGGATAACTAACCAGAGGAACAGCTTCCCAGGGACTCTCAGGCCGGAGGGGCTTCCTAAGAGTTCTGGGGTGCAGTTCAGGGTGATGGAGGCACATTGCTGAGGGCCTCGCCCAGGGACGGGGGAGAGCTCTATGTCCACACTGCTCCAGTGGCCCAGATGATCTCTGCATAGTCTCTGCAGCCAGCAGTAGCTTTCCTTTATAGCCCAGGAGCCTGCCTTCTGCTCCTCCCCAGCCCCGCGGGCAGCAGCTTATGGGCATGCTGTGCTGCAGAAGTTCTTCCCTGAACCCGCCCCAGCTGCAATTCTACCACGAGTCGGCCGTGGGGGGCAGAATAGCCCCTTTTGCTGCAGTCACTGGCTCTCCTACCTGGCCTTATATCTATAGGTCTGGGACCAGGCCAGTTAGCCTGAGCAGCAGATTGGAGCAGATGCCTGTGGCGGCCCAGGCCGGGGGATAAAGCGGCGCAGTCCTTGTGATCCTGCGGGGCGCAGGGCGTTTCCTTAGGGAATGTGTCTCCTGAGTAGCAGAGTGAGACGTTTGTTGTCATAGTTGCCTGGGGCTTTGTGGAATCCAGTGTGTGTCTACTCTTTGCTGCTGCCTTTCCGGCTGAACCTTGGGCCTCTTTGGCGTAGCACGTAGGCCTGTGGTCTCGGATCTTCGGCTCGGAGATTCCCCCCCCACCTCCGCAGTGCGGCACGTCTGGATACGCACTGTAAATACGGGTCTCAGTGGCAAGCAGCCCCGGGTGTCGCTCCCAGAGCCGTGGACGCTACCTGGAAGTGGGTAGGCGCTTGACAATAAACGGCTGGCGTACCGTTTCCTCGTCTCTGTGTTTCCTGAGGGCAGGCTCGGCCTCCGTGGACGTGCCCGCTCCGCTCACGCGGCCTGAAAAGAGAATGGCCCTCCGCCGCCAACAAGCATCGTGTCGGCAGGAAAACGAAAGGGGAACCCCTGCGAGCTCTGTCGCCCGGAGGAGGTAATGGCCACAGCAGCTAATGGTGCAGAGATCTGGGACTGACCATCAGCTTGGCACCCGTAGGTCCTGACCCCCCCCCGATTTATCTCATTTCCTGCGCTGGCGGTCAGTGCTGTGTGGCGCAGGCCTGCGGCGCAGGCAGGCACCGCCCAGGGAAATGGCTTTGCGCCACCTTTGCCCACCTGTCTGGTGCTGGACTGCCCGGGGTGCGGCGCCAGGAACGCGCACACAAATCCAACCAATGGGGGCGATGTAGCCCGGACACCACACTCACCCTGTCACCATTCCCCTCAGCCTCGCCAATTTGTATAGGAGAGAAGGCTTACCCGGCGTTGCCTGGGCCCCTCAGGGCAGGAAGCTGGCAGTGTCAGAGCAGGGCCTTGGGGGTATCGGGGGAAGGGTGGGGGAGGGCTAAGAGTGAGGGTTGGGGGGGTCCCATCTGCCAGGGACTTTTTCTCTCCTCCTTCCCCCCCCACATCGTGGCCAAGGGTTTGGAAGAGGGCGAAAGGTTTGGGGCAGGGGGCTACTAACCCAGTGTGCTGGTAGGCAAGATGGCAGAGCCCCAGCCCTGATGGCTACTCCCTTGGTGATGCGGCTGCCCCTTCAGGACAGCTCTCCCCCGCACTCACTGCCCCCAGTGACCACTCTCTCCGTCCCATCCCTCCGAGCAGCCCCTCCCTTTCCGTGTTGTGGAAAACAATCCCATTCCGGGGCTTCCCGTTGTCCTGGCACAACCAAACCCCGACCTGGCTTTAAGCTAGGATCCGAGGACGCTGCCTTCCAGGCTTGGTGGTCCTCACTCTTACGGTTTAGGAGGAGTTCTTGAACAGACTCCCAGACAAGGGGGTTTGATAAGCACGACGTGCTGGCCCCAGGGAAGAATTAGGCCCAGAGGAGCCGCTTCTCAAGTTACGACCGCCTCCACTCATCACCAAAGCGGTCGTAAATGAGGATCTGCGCTTACGAACAGCGTGGCTGTGTTTCTGAACATTCTCTTTCCCATCAGCAGAAGAGTGTCTGTATCCGATAGTTGAAAAGGGAACTTCAATAATTAATAGAAGGTAGCAGGCTGAGAGCCTTGGAGACTGAAATCCTCGGTGCCTTCCCAGAACTGGGTAGCACGGGCAGCAGACGTGCAAATCAGGATTGATCGTGTTCCCAGAGGACATAGAGGCCCCAGCTTGTTGTGCTCGTCAGTGATACTCAGAACTCAGTAATTCAGGAGCCAAATTAACGATCAGCGTTCTCCAAAAGAGCTAGTCATGTGAATTCGTTGTTTCACTTACTATAGATAAATTCTCACAGCAAAACGACTGACCAGGTAGTACAAAAGACAGGATGGTATTTTATCAACAACAGTTGGTTAATAACGTAGCACAAGTATCCTGATTGGTTAATCACTTAAGTTAGTGGTCACACAGCGTTTTAATATCTCGTGCTGCGAAGAGCCGCAAGAGAGACGTTAGTCAGTCTGTGTAAGACTCGGCTAGGGGCTGTGCCCACTCTTAGTAAGAGACCATTTCCGCCCTAAGGAGCTGAAAATCTAAATAGGCAAGACATAGAATCCCAGGGCTGGACGAGACCTCAGGAGCCATCAAGTCCAGCCCCCTGCCCAAAGCAGGACCAACCCCAATTCAATCAACCCAGCCAGGGCTTTGTCAAGATGAGACTTAAGACCCTCTAGGGATGGAGATTCCACCCCCGCCCTAGGGAACCCATCCCAGCGCTTCACCTCTTTCCTAGGGAAATTGTTTTTCCTAATATCCCACCTGGACCTCCCCCAATTCAACTTGAGACCATTGCTCCTTCTTCTGCCATCCGTCATTACTGAGAACAGCCTCTCTCCATCCTCTTTGGAGTCGTCCTTCAGGGAGCTGAAGGCTGCTATCAAAACGCTTCTCTTCTGCTGACTAAACAAGCCTAAATCCCTCAGCCCTTCCTCAGAAGTCATGTGCTCCAGCCCCCGAATCATTTTTGTTGCCCTCCGCTGGACCCTCTCCAATGCATCCACATCCGTTCTATAATGGGGACCCCAGAATTGGTCATCTGAGTCCAGCAAACTAGAATGTACCCAGGATCTGCAGCAGAGAAAGCCCTTGTGAGCGTGTTGTGGCACTGGTGACCAAGTTTGTGGAGATCGTGGCTCCCCAGCCAACGGTCCTAATCACTGGGCTACTGGCTGTCCAGGGCTGGAGGCGTCTCTCTCGTTTCTAAAGATCTTAGGTTCATTCCACTGTGGAATGGGAAACCTTTTCAGAATCGCAAGAACTTTCACAAGTTGGGTAACGAGTTTCCTGTACAGATGTAGGGAAACGGGCTCTTTTGGAAGATTTCTTGGGGAACACGGAAAGAATTCCTGTGGTACAGATGTCCGAACCTCAGTTAAAGCTCCGTGCTAAGCAAGCATGAGGGCGCACACACAGACATAGGCAGGGAAGTCTCGGCCCGGTGCTCCCGCAGTAGTGACATGCACAGGTGGAAATCATAAGCAAAGCGATTGTACAAAATCGTGTAGCAAATCAGGACTCAGAGGCCTCCCCGGCCATGCAGAATTTCGGGGAGTTAGAGGAAGTAGCATCCTTTCCTCCTTGGGGCTGTGATCAGGTGTGGCTGGGGATGCTGTTTCTGTCCCAGGCCTGTTGGGTGACCCCAGGTAAGTCACTTCCCCTCAGAATCTCAGTTTCCCAACAGCAGTGATTCTGTCTCCTTTGGGAAGCACTTTGAGATCCAAAGAGGCAAAGTGCTGGATAAAAGCTGGGTCATAGAATGATAGAATAATAGGACTGGAAGGGACCTCGAGAGGTCATCGAGTCCAGCCCCCCACCCTCAAGGCAGGATCAAGCTCCGTCTACACCATCCCTGACAGATGTCTATCTAACCTGTTCTTAAATATCTCCAGAGAGGGAGATTCCACCACCTCCCTTGGCAATTTATTCCAATATTTGACCACCCTGACAGTTAGGAATTTTTTCCTAATGTCCAATCTAAACCTCCCCTGCTGCACTTTAAGCCCATTACTCCTTGTCCTGTCCTCAGAAACCAAGAGGAACAAATTTTCTCCTTCCTCCTTGTGACACCCTTTTAGATATTTGAAAACCGCTATCATGTCCCCCCTTAATCTTCTTTTTTCCAAACTAAACAAGCCCAGTTCACGAAGCCTGGCTTCATAGGTCATGTTCTCTAAACCTTTAATCATTCTTGTCGCTCTTCTCTGTACCCTTTCCAATTTCTCCACATCTTTCTTGAAATGTGGCGCCCAGAACTGGACACAGTACTCCAGCTGAGGCCTAACTAGTGCAGAGTAGAGCGTCAGAATGACTTCACGAGTTTTGCTTACAACACACCTGTTGATACAACCTAGAATCATATTTGCTTTTTTTTGCAACAGCATCACACTGTTGACTCATATTCAACTTGTGGTCCACTATGACCCCTAGATCCCTTTCCGCCATGCTCCTTCCTAGACAGTCGCTTCCCATCTTGTATGTATGGAACTGATTGTTCCTTCCTAAGTGGAGCACTTTGCATTTCTCTTTATTAAACTTCATCCTGTTTACCTCTGACCATTTCTCTAACTTGCTAAGGTCATTTTGAATTATGTCCCTATCCTCCAAAGAAGTTGCAACCCCACTCAGTTTGGTATCATCTGCAAACTTAATAAGCGTACTCTCTATCCCAATATCTACATCGTTGATGAAGATATTGAACAGTACGGGTCCCAAAATAGACCCTTGAGGAACTCCACTTGTTATCCCTTTCCAGCAGGATTTAGAACCGTTAACAACAACTCTCTGACTACGGTTATCCAGCCAATTATGCACCCACCTTATCGTGGCCCTATCTAAGTTATATTTGCCTAGTTTATCAATAAGAATATCATGCGAGACCGTATCAAATGCCTTACTAAAGTCTAGGTATATAACATCCACCGCTTCTCCCTTATCCACAAGGCTCGTTATCTTATCAAAGAAAGCTATCAGATTAGTTTGGCATGACTTGTTCTTCACAAACCCATGCTGGCTATTCCCTATCACTTTATTACCTTCCAAGTGTTTGCATATGATTTCCTTAATTACCTGCTCCATTATCTTCCCTGGGACAGACGTTAAACTGACCGGTCTGTAGTTTCCGGTCATAGGCTGGCCACTCCAGCATCCTGCCACAGCTCCATCCACCCAGCCGGGGCCTGCCCACGGTCACCACACGGGCTCCAGTGTGTGGGGAAGGAGCCAGTTTCTTGTCCCAAAGAAGACACTAGAAAAACCCTGCTCGGAGAACCCCACTGCGAGAACCAGCTCGCTCCAAAGTCTTCTTCCCTCGTGGCCTGGCCACATGGTGTCGCCCTAAGCTCACAAACAGCTGCCTCGGTGAAGATGCGCCTGAAACACCTCCCCGCTCTTATAACACAGACGCTAGTCCCCTGCCCTCGCAAACCGCTGGAAGTCCGTTGCCTCTCAGAAGCAAGCTCTCCCTTCCAGGGCACGTCCGGCGAGATCTCCCTGTTGTATGGAGTGTGCTTATTTGCTGGAGATCCCTGGATTTAGCTTGTTCACACAGAGTGGACGTGAAGTTCCTTGAATCCACTTCCATACCCCTAAAGGGTCCCAATCCCGTCATGCTGACTCAACGCCTGTTCCTTTACAGCGGGACTACTCAACTTTGGAAGCCCCGGAGGCCACAGTGATACTTACAGCACATGCTGAGGGCTGCAACTGAAATGTGGTTGTATATACATGCAAATATATGCAAATAGCTTCTTTCACACAATGCCCCAGCGCTCCCGGCACCTCCTCCCTGGGGACTAGAAATGCCGACACCCTGGACCCTTCTGTTCCAGGCTGCCCGGCCGCTTGCGTCTTTCAATGCTCACCCTGCTTGAGAGACACCTCGCCGTTGTGAAGCGTGCTTCTAGTGGAGGCCACATTCAAAGGATCTCACCCCTGCATAAACTCAAACTACGCCGCAGGCCACAAACAAACGGGCTGCGTGTTGAGTAGCCCTGCTTTCTAGGATATTCAGGGAAGGTTTCCCAGTTTTCCAAGAGCCCTGCTGGAGGGCAGAGCCTGGGAAGGAGGGAAAGAGAGATGAGGCCCGAGAGGTGGCCGTGGCTGGAAGCTGGAGGTGTGGGGCTGGGGAAAGCAATAGTTGAAAACACCTAAGGTGCGAGGGTAAAGAGCTTCCCGCTAGGGGCGGCATGATGTGCTTCTGTTCAGTAAGCCAGGGAATTCCACTCTCAGGAAGTGTTTGACGAGAGGACTCTGGTGGAAGGAACACAGCCCGGCTTCACGCTCGCTGCTCTTCTACCTGGGCACAAGGCAAGAGCCTAGGGATGTGGAATCAGAGGGGAAGAATGTTGCAAATCAAGCAGACTATTCCTAGCGCTATACCAGATTTCTGTCCCCACGCAGACACACACAGGGCTGCATTTAGCCATTGGACGGTCCGTTTTAGATCACAATAGGAAACCTATGAAATTGCAACAGGGTGAAGGAAGAGAAAAGCAAATGAAGAGCACAGAGGCTGCTGTATGCGCCAGCCGTGTCTGGAGATGGCAACAGGAGGGACCCGTATACAATCCAAGAAGTGCTTCAAAAGCTTTTCCAGCCCACAGAAAATGTCAGCTACGGGAAAGATCTTTTCAACAAGTGTAATCAGGAAACTGGAGTAACAATAGATGAGTATATCGCTGTACTACGCCGAATGGCTGACTCATGTGATTATTGACTTTCACAAGATGAACTAACTCGTGATAGGTTAGCGATGAGGACGAAAGACGCAGGAGTTTGCATGAGAGTGCTCAGAGAGCCCACGCTAATGCTACCAAAAGCTGTAGATGTGCAAAGCTAGTGAACCAGCTCCACTCCAAATGCAGTGTGTATGTGGAGCAGGCAGAGAGAATTCACCCACCAGCACAACGAGCGCATGAAAACATAAGGGAAAATATCCCTACCTCCACGCAAACGCAAATGCACAGATGCAAAGCAGAGAAGATACAATGCAAAGGAAGATCTATGGGGAGAAACATGATGCTTTGGGGTGACATGCAAGAATTGTGGCAAGAGAAATCATTATGGCAAATCACAGTAGACCAGAAGAGACTGCAATGCACCATATCAGGGCAGCCAGCGGTGACTCAGGGGGAGATTTGGCATGTATGTGACATTCATGAGGCACACACAGCAAACACACGTTTGTAAAGCTCAGACAAACCTCCAGCACACAGACCAAGGCAGTGGCATATGAGCTGGAAACCGAATGCTCGCGAGACAGTGGAGTATCAGCGAACGTGGGAGGCTACAACAACTTCCTCGGCATTATGCAAAGCAGAAGGTGAATGTGGAACCAAGCAAAGGTGAATGCGAATGGTCTGGTGGCCCAAGCTGACTACTACTAGGACAATTAGTTATGAATGGCATACCACCAGTTACCTCTCATTCCTGTCTTCCAGCCCAGTGCGCGTCCTTTCCCTATTCGCCTGCCAAATCCCTGGGGTTCTACTGCACCAACTGGCATGGCTAAGCAATGACCCGTATTAGCCTTCCTCCAGGTCACAGGTGTCTGGCTGGGGCAGGGGTCATGTTCAGCCAGGGGCCACACTGGGGTAGATGGATTACATGGGAGCTGCAGACAGTGGCAGGGAATATGGGATAGGAACTTGTGGGTGCCCAGGTAAGGTCAGGCCATGTCTGACAGGTGATGCGTGGGCGTGAAGGAAGTGAGGGGGCGACAGCCGTAGTCTGGGACAGGCTCTGGGTCTCACTTGAGAGAGACGCAGCCAACCCAAAAGGTGTTAGTTTATCAATTAAAGAGTTTTTATCAATGAAAAAGTTAACAGTAGTTCCAGGGGCTCCTCCCCCCCGTTTGCTTCAATTTCTCCTTTAGCTTGGCACATGTCGCTGCATGACAGACCCACACGAACGAGAGAACCCTGCTGGCATGCGGGGGAGCTGCACTGTGGACCTGCCGCAGAGAACGCACCCCCAAAAGACCTCTCCCGGTTGTAGGCATCCCGACACGATTGTTGTCTGGCAGCTGAGAGGCTGTGGAGTTGTCCAAGTCCCACGAAAGACACAGAGCCAGGTTCAGCTTTGTGTCTCAGGTGTAAATCTGAAGTGACTCTGCTGACGTCAGGGCCGTTACTCTGGAGAGAGAGGGGGCTTGGGAAGTGTTGGGTGGTTTGATTTATTTTAGATCCAAGGGAAACCAGGACACTCCAGGGAAACGTAACCACTTTCTTATTAATTGCAAGCTTTAAGCAGTTAAACATAGTTGTTTAAGTTTTACAAGCCTTAAAAAAACGACGATTATTCTAAAGCAATTATAACAGCACAGAGCAATGCAAAAGCAATTAATAGAAAATCTACTCTAATACAGCAATAAAGCCTAGTTCACTTACGCTTCACCCGCATGCTACCTACAGTACCTGGCAGGAGGGCGTGGTTCCTTTTCTTCCCACGCAATGGAACGCCACGTACTGGATCGCCGCTGTGAAGGGCCTGTTTACGTCTAGTTACATTGAGCAGGACGTGTGAGACAGTCCTGCCCGTTCCCGCCATCGATTGTTCTTACTAAGCCCATTTTATAGCAAAGGGAGACTTGGTGGTTCTAATACTCTTCACCAATTGATGACGTGTTGTGTAGGATACGTAACATGCCCAATGCCCTATTTGGAGTACATCCTACTCAGGATGTTGCTCTGTGCGTAGTTGACAGTTGTCTGGCTGCATCTGTACATTGTGCTTATCAGAATTACAAGGTTCTTGGTTGCAGTACAAGGTTGCTTGTCGTGTGTTCTTGGTGTGGTTTCGCTGTGCCACGCTTAATCTGCATTGCTGTTCAAAGCAGTCCTGCTTTGCAAAGCTTGTCTGCGTGCTATGTGCACCAGACTTGAGACCGGCCTGGGTTTGGCTCGTTAGGGATCCGCACTGCGTACGAGGCAGACACAGCCATTTATTGTCCAGGCTCCCCTACGGGAAACCCCTGGCATCCTTGGTAAGCGTTTGGATGGACCAAACAAGCTGCCCTTCCTCTGGACTGGATTGCAGGCCTGGCTGTAGGTTTGCGGTAGCCCCTGCTGGGCTTGCAGGCAGAGCCGGGGGGAGCTTCCCAGCCCTTTATATCAGGTGATGCTGCTACGGGAACCCAGGAGGCATCAGGAGTTGACAGTGTTGTTTGTTTCCTAGACAAAGAACTTCCCAAATTCTCCTCTGCTAGAAGCTCCAGACCCTCATTCTCGGAGTGTCCCTGGCAGTGGTGGGCGGATACAGGGTCTCCTCTCTGCTCCATCCCCCGCTGTCTGTGACTAGGGAGCGGGGTCATTCCCATGGGGCTGCAGCAATCTTGTCTACACAGCAATGTTATTTCGGACTTGCTGACGTTATTCTGAAATAACTTAGCCTGCGCCTACACGGCAGGCCGTTAGTTCAACTGCTGTAACCCTCACTGTATGCGGAGCCAGAGGAGTGGGAGGAGGAGCGCTCTGCCTCCGGCTTCCTGCTGTGCAGACAGCTCCAAAAGCAGAGAATCTTTTTTGACTTCAGCTACGCAACTTCAGCTTTAGCCCTGCTGTGTAGACGTGCCCTCTGTGCGTTGCCTTGGGAACAGTGGCAGCAGAGTCAGCTCCATCGGGCATCTGTAGGGGCGTATTCAGCCCTCTGGCTGGTGCAGATACAGCCCCTGGCTAGGTCAGTGCAGGCTGGTGGAAGTCCAGATGGTGGCTTCTTCCTGTCCCACAGTCCTTTCAGCTGGCGTGCGCTGCCGGGAGGGATTTAAGACTTGGCGTCTTCAGGAAACCGTCTTGCCCCAGGAAATTCAAGGCCTGTCGCTTCAGGGGCATCTAGGCAGACGAGCACCGCTCACCACGGCCTCCTTTGGGAGGGACCTGCCTGCACCCCACAAGCGCGCTCCTCCCTTCCTTCAGCTCCATCTGCCTGGCATCATGGAGCAGGGAAGAGCTGCCCACTCCTGGAACTGGACATGTTGCTGCCCCTCCCCTGGGAGCAGAGGAGGAGAGCTCTGCCCAGTCCACAGCCTCGGGCAAGAGACAATTGAGAGAGGGAGTCCTGACCAGACGGTAGCCAAGCAGTTTGGTTACATGTGACTGTGTCTGTAATTTGGAGATTGGCCTTACCTTCATCACTGCCCCTTCCCCAACGGTCACCTCCCATTTCCTTCTTCCAACACAACGCGTAATCTCCCGACGAGTCCCTGTGCTTCTGCCTCACCCATCTTCTGCGGGCTTCCTTCCTCCACCAATTGCTTGTGCTTCTCCCCTGCCTATTTTTATAGGTAAGGCAAGCAATTAAATAAATCAGTTCCCTTCTCCACGTCAGTCATGAGCTCATTTGACGTCAGCTCGTGCAGTGAAAGCCAAGTGTTGATGAGATTCCGTAGGAATTTTGATCCGTTTTATTGCTCAAAATAGAATTTTAAAAGAAAATGGGAAATTAGAGCCGCAAGAGCCGTAGTGCTTTTATGACGTGGTAATACAATTGCGAAGACTGAATGTAACACAAAATGTTAACACTTCTCAAGAAGGAAAGATCCGGTCATTGCAAACTGCTCTTATTCCTAGAATCTAATCACACGGTGGTGAAATTACCACCAAATTTAACCCCGGACTAAACTTTATCCTGTGGCTGAATGAGTCCCATAATAGTCAAATTACACTTAGGCTACAGATTCTAAATACAGATCCTTCTCTTGGCAAGCTGGTTAGGCACTATTCAACTAGCAACTGCCTAGGTTACACATCCCTCGAGATATATTCCAGTCAGCCAATTGTGGGACCGTGTAGCACACACAAGAGTAAAAGTAAAATTACTGGCAGAAGGTTTAGTCAATTAATTAGAGAAAGGTATCAAGTTAATTTAAAATGGCCTTCTCCAGCCATGAAAATAAACCAGAGACCAAAATTTCAGCTGCTATATATTTTAGAGAGTTTGTCTGTCTGTGTGGCTGTTCAAGAACTCTAAAACAGTAAGAGCAGGGACCACTACATTCTGTATACAAGTTCCTCTTATAAGTTAAAGCAACAGGAGGGGTTGGTTACGCCAGGAAAAAGGGATGTTCCTGGAACGGGATTGCTTCTCGGAAAACCATACAGAAAATAGACAGAATCACCCAATCAAGCACAGCCTTCAAAATTGACATCACTGAGCAAATGTTGAGAGACTGAACCAAGATGAACCGGCAATAGGCTTGCTTGTCAATACGCCTTACAGAAAAGGGATAAAACCGAGACGTTTGGAGGAGTGCTGTGTTTTGGCCCCGCTAAATCAATGCTTAAGGTTTGAAAACTAGAACAAAATGTTATTGCAAACCGCATTGACTTGAGCCCTTTTTTGTTAAAACCTAGCAGATGAGAATGGTTTAGAGGGATGAAGAAAAAAATACAGTTGATGGACTTTCCATTTAAAAAAATGAACTAAAAACAATTAAATGGAAAAATGTTAAGAATCTCTTTTTAAGACACCCAAAATAAAAATTAACTTAATAAAAATAACTGTAGTTTTGAAAAACACAATCATTTAAATAAAGCATGTACATTTTCCTTTTGTTTTAAAAAAATGAGTTAAGGACTCTCGCAATGCTGAGTAAATATGCTAGTCCTAAATACATTTAAAACCACACGTACTTAACTAAGGGCTGCTGATGGTTTACATTTATTTGGATACGTCTTATATGAGATCTGGAATCCTCGTGTGAACTGGCTACAAATACTTAAAGAACTGTGGCAAAGCTCAACAATAGTTACTCCGTTCACGCTTTAAGGAACATACGTTCACGCTTTAAGGAACTTGTCACTTTCTAGTGCTCACAAAACACGTGTCTAGCTATACTGGTTCCTTTAGCTATTAAGCAGACAGCTTTTCTTTGAGCTATCTTTGTAATGCACTTCTTATTAGAATCATGCTCTCCTGAACCAGCATAGCAAGTGATTGTCTCAGCGTGTTTCAATCACTGTGACTTAATATTATTTCTAGACATTTACTGTCAAACTTTTTTTTGCTAGCAAATGATAAATGCATTTTATCCTGAGAACATGCACGGCATGTAGAATGCATATTTTAATACAAAGTCCTCGGCGGGGTGGGAGCCGTCTCCTTGGCTCCTTTTGTGAGTCTCCATCTGCAGGGTGGAAGTCCTTTCTCTCAGTCTCCATTTTTTACTCTGATCTTGGGCAGTTTTCCCTTCTTTGAAGCTTTAAGACTCAAGCCGCACAAAGCCCGGACACGAATTAGCTGTTTTCTTGTCACTGGACGTCGTAGTGGAGCTGGAGAGAACTAATGAAACAGCAGGGCACAATTTCTGCTCTTTCCCTGCTAGATTTTCCTTTCCAGCGTGCCATTAAAGGAAAGGAGGAGGTATGAGGAGCCCAGATGCCAGGGGGATGGGCACAGAGAGAGAGAGAGAGATGGGCTTCATCTGTAAAATGTGAGACTGTTTCTCACTCCTCAGGGGTAAGAGGGCCCAGAGACTTCAATCTCACAATTGACATGCGCCGGCTCTGAACTGTGGGTTATAGAGATGACGCGTCCAGGTGCATGGGGCTTGCAGGGAGCATCAACAACGCTCTCGGTTAGTACCTGCCCACCCGTCTTGACGACTGCCCGGCCCCTTTCTAGCAGGAATCATCCATAACAAAGCGGCTGGACGAGGATTCTCATGCTGTGTCTTTCCCCTGTTTACCCCCCACCCCTGCCATGGGCTGCCTGGCCCCTCCCGTTCTGCCTTGCCGTGTTTGATTTCCTCATGGCGTCTGTTCCGAGTCCCTCCCAGCGCCTCTGGCACTGGGCACAGCCCATGAGCATGATCTGAACTCCTGCCCCTAAGGCCTGGGCTCCCGGCCTCGTCTGTGAAGGCCTCGGGGAGGGGAGTAGATATTCAGGAGAATGATCGGCCGTTTGGCTCTGGGAAGAGCTAGGAACAGGCGTCCTTCCTCGAATCGCCACCGTCCATGGAACTAACCCCGTGTTCCCTGTGAGCTGGGCGCTTGGGCGGCCTCCCAGGAGAGATTCCAGTGCTGCCCGGCTGATAAGCAGAGCACCCACAGCTAGGTTTTGTGTTTCTGCTGGTGGTGCACATTTGTACATGCCTTGGTGCATATAAAATTTATTCTGCATGTACCTGCCAGTGAGCAAATTTGGACCTGGGACCTCTGGAGCTTAGTGAAGGAGCCTCTACAGCGGACCTGGGCAAAATATGGCCCGTGGGCCAGATCTGGCCTGCCAAGCCCCCAGATCCGGCCCACGGAAGCAGCAGGGACCCCCAGGCAGGCTCCCCAGTTTGCCCCGCAGTCCCATGCGCCCAGCAGAAATGCAGCTGCAGGGCTCCTGGCGGGGAGGGGTGAAGTTTTAAGAGCCACCCCGCTCCCCCAACACATATCCATTGGCCAGCTTCTGGCAGAAACCAGCCAGTGCGAGCTGCTTGTTGGAGTAACAGGCAGCTATGAAGAACCACACCCCCTCTCTTGGCTCAGTTATTCATGAAGCACATGGCCAGGCAGCTAGTTTGGCAGCTGGCAAGTAAGTCTCTTGGCCACAGCCTGGTTGGCCTTTCCTGCCCCAACTCTCTGTCCCCCCACAACATACCCAAACCCTCTGGCGCCCTCTTACACCCATACCCCCTCCCAGCTCTGGCACCCCAATCTCCTGCCCCAGATCACAATCCCTTCCCGCCCTCGGTCACAGTCACCTGCTTCACCCCAACTCCCTCCCAGACTCCAGTCTCCCTCCTGCACCCCAATCCCTTACCCCACGCTCCCTTCTGCACCCAACCGCCATCCCAGACCCCCCACCTCCATTCATACGGGAGAGCGCGGCCCTCGACCATGATCCAGAATCTTGGAGTGGCCGCCTGTCAAAAATCATAGCCTACCCCTGCTCTACAGCTTGAGCTATAAATCCAGCTGGCGCTCAGCCCCACCTGGAGAGCTCTCTCGGTCTTCTCTGGGGCTGTACGTGGTCATAGTGCCACCCTAGGTGCGTGGGTTCCATGCGCATGGACAGAGAAAATCCACACATGGACGAAGATGAGAGGGAACGTTGCCTGGGGGGGGGCCTGGGACAATCCCCCAGCCCTGGAGCACCAGGTGCAGGGCCCTGGACAATCCCCCACCACGTGACCAGCCCCTGCGCCAGAAGCCCCCTCCCCTGAGCAATGTGAGGCGGGAGATTACTGGGGACCTGGTGTGGGGCTGCAGGTTTTGCTCCCCCCTGTTTGACAGAGCCAGGGCAACCTGACACTCTGCCCCGCCCCACTGCACTCGGCGTCACCATAGCGGAGGGGGAGCAGAACCCAGGGGGCTGAGAGGAGGGCAGGGGCGGGGCATGGGGGCCTCCCAAAGCACAGGGCCTAGGGCAGACGCCCCAAGCCGTCCTATGCCTGGGATGGCTCTAGCCCTGGGTTTGTATTGTGCTGCGCCTCGGGGGCCGCCTCCAGGTGAGCCAGGGGCCGTATCCAGCCTCCCGGTCCTGAGGTCTCCCACCCCTGCTATAGGCGAGCTAGGCAGTCGCCTAGGGCACAAGGCGTCGGCCACGTCAGAAGCTGAGGAATTTATTTCACAGGGAGCGTGGCTGCGTGTGTAAAGACAGTTAACACGTGGCCCAGCAGAGCTTCACAGGCGCGTTACACGCCAGTCGTTCTCCGTAGCCCAGGGTGTGTCTAGACTACAGGGTTTTGTCGACAAAACTAGATCTGTGTCTACACTACTGCCGAGTTCTGTCGACGTAATGTCAACAGAACGTAGCAGTTTTGTCAATGGCGGTAAACCGCATTCTATGAGGAATAACGTTGTTTGTCAACAGAGTTCTGTCGCCAGAAGGCGTTATTGCATCTACACTGTCCTTTGCGTCTACACTCTCATGTCGACAAAGTGCCGTGCTTTGTCGCCAGACCTGGATGTCATCTAGACGCTCTTTGTCGCCAGACCTGGATGTCGTCTACACACTCTTTGTCAACAGAACTGGATGTCGTCTAGACGCTCTTTGTCGACAGAAGCTTTGTCGGCAGTATGGCTGTGTCTAGACTACACGCCTCTGTCGGCAGAGGCATGTAGATTAGACAGATAGGCAAAGGTACATGAAGCCGCGATTTAAATGATCGCGGCTTCATTTACATTTACATGGCTGCCGCGCTGAGCCGACAAACAGCTGATCAGCTGTTTGTCGGCTCAGCGCGGCAGCCATGTAAATGTAAATGAAGCCGCGATCATTTAAATCGCGGCTTCATTTGACTTTGCCAAACAAACAAATCTACATGGCTCCGTCGACGGAGCCATGTAGTTTAGACATACCCTATCTGTCGACAAAGCCTCTGTCGACAAAAACCTGTAGTCTAGATGGACCCCCCCGTGTCGGCCAGTCGCAGCTGAGACCGCGTTGCTCGCCGCTCAGTGACCCGCGACCCCCGTTCTGCCGCGTGACGAGCCATGATCCCGGAGACACTGAGCCCATGAAGCATTTGTCTTGTGTTGGGCTGGAAACGTTTGGGGAGAGGTTTTAGCAGTGTTGTAAGAGGAGAAGCACAAGTAATTGCAAGAGCAAGATGGTGTTTTTAGTGTAGACTATTCCTGTTCAAGTAATAGCAAAGCCCTGATTTTCGACCCCCTGAGGGCTAATGTTAATAACTACCACTTCACATGTATTCCTTTCTGTGCAATTGCGATAATGTTCAAAGATAATAGGAATCTGGCTTTCTGTTTAATTTTTAAATAGTTTTAAGTGAACATTGAAACGCTAAAATAAAAGACACTGTGCTATCTGTGTGTTACGCAGAAGTCGTGTGTGCGCTGTAACTCTGCAGGGAAGATTTCACGAGGTAGTGAGCTACATTGTGTGCAGGGCCAGATTAAGTGGGGGTTAGCCGGGCAGCTGCCCAGGGTGCCTGATGGCAGCTGGAAGGGGTGCTGCGTGCCCGGCTGCACGACACCCCTTAGAGCTGCAATCGGGCACCGTGTGCCCAATTGCAGCTGTAAGGTGCGCAATGCGCCAGGGGGTGTTGCCGCGCATGCGCCTTGCGCCCGGAGCGGAGCTGCACAGGTGTTGTGCGCCCGCTGCCTGGGGTGCAGGAATGGCTCGAGCCGGCCCTGGTTGTGCCGTGGCGTTGCAAATCATAATTTTCCTCTTTCCGTGTGTTATTTACTCCATATTCAAGCATCCTTTACAATGAAGCATTTTGATTCATTAACCTCCAATCTATTCTGTTTTACTGTCCCGGAGCTGATTTCTGACCCCCAGCAGCTTTCCCAACCTTGTCATTGCTCATCGAATTCTCTTGACTCTTCCAGTGTTGGGCTAGTGGGGGGCGCAGCTTTGTAAAGTTAAATAGAGAAGGCCATTTCTTCGTTCCTCCGTGCTGAGAGTCTGGCCACCACCTTGATAGAACACGAAATAGCTTCAAAACAATGTCCCAAACAATATATTGCCCAATTTGCAAAAGCACAAAAAGCAAAGTTCTAAATGTTTGCACAAATCAATGGCCCAGCGCCCAAGGGTTCTAGCTCTAAAACAGGCTTCATTCAGCATCAAGGAATAAAAATTTTCAGAGCTTCCCAAAAATCAATTCCTTTGGCAGGAAGACAGTTGCGACTTGAAATGCAGCTGTTTCTAGCACTGACCAGAAACACCAGGTACAACTCAAAAGGGTTAAAACTTTGACATGTCAGCTACTGGGCAGTTTACTCTACACCATCTCAGTACAATTGTGCTAGGATTAATGAAACGGAGAAAAAAATCAATACAAAATTGTATCTTTATTTTTACATTGATCATTTTGAATGCCAAGTAAATAAAGGTAAATTTTCATTCTAGACGTCTCGTTTCTCACGATATTGAATGTGCAGGGCAGGGGCGGGAGGCAAAGTTACAGTTCACCTACGGCACCGAAACCCCTTGGGCCTGAGCTGCTCAAGCCAGATACATCCAAAGAACACTGCGAGGAGTTACATCGGGTGGCTGGGCAACAAAGCGACAGATGAAATTCAGTGTTGATCAGTGCAAAGTAATGACCTTGGAAAACGTAATCCCACTGCTCATATGACATGATGGGGGTGGGGTGAGGGCGGGGGAATAGGAGGCAGATGGGGGTCAGTGGGGTCAGGTGGAGGGATGGGGGGAGTTTGGGGCATGCAGGGCTGTGGCAACCGGAGAGACCTTCCCTTCTTCCCAGCCCAGCTTAGGGGCTGCCTGGCATACGAATTCCGTACCCAGCTGTGGCTCTCGGGCTGCTCTAGACTAATGATTCCAGCTCTACCGATACTTTTGACACTTAAAACGAGGCCTGTGCCTAAACGCTTGTGCGACAGAAAACGGCGTGAGGCCTAAACCCGTACGAGAGAGAGCATCATCAGAGCCAGCCAACCCACCTCGGCAGCTTAGCTGACCTGCCGTATCACCTCGGGCAAGTCGCGTCCCCTTTCTGTGCCTCAGTTTCCCCACCACCATTTGTCTCTCTTGTCTGTAGTTTGTAAGCTTTTCCAGGCAGGGGCTGTCTCTTCCTGTGCACGTGCAGTGCCTAAAACAATGGTGCCCTGATTTTAGCTGGCGACTCCAGAGAGCACGGTGTCAGGAGTAAGAGGATGCGGAGGGGCCCGCTTGCCCGTAGCTGAGGAGGTCCGAGCTGCCTGGCGTATAACAAATTGGAGGAGGAAGCGGGGTCCCTGTTAACGGGGCTGATGGGCTTGCCAAGTTGCCATCAGTTTAAAGAGGCAAAGGGAATGGCCAGGAACACGCAGACTTTGCAAAAGCACCCAAGTGATCTAGGAGCATGAATCTCAGTGAAAGTCAATGGGCCGCAGACTCCTAAGGGACTATGAGGAGCTGGGCCTAAGGTATTTAGGTGCCGAACTCCCACAGAAAGCACTGGGAGTTCGGCACCTAAATTCCTTTGAGGTGCGGGGCCTTACGTCACTTTTGCAAGTGGGAGTTGGGCTTTACGTCACTGAGGACGTTTTACCTCTACTCCTAATTCGGCTCAGAGCCCGCAGCAAAGGCAGCCTCCTCGTCGGCGGGCCAGGCCGCCTTGGATGGGGGGTGTGACAGGTAACATGAGCGCGAGAATAGCATCGAAACCGCCCCTGCTCCTCCCTGCGCAGCCACAACATGCGCCGTCATGGGGGAGCGCGGGAACAGCGGGCCAGGCCTCCTCCTGCCCCGCGAGCCGCCGGGGCCCAGCGCCCAGGGGAGCAGCTTGGGTCGTGTGTGGGACGCTGATTCTTTTCAGGGGGAGGCAGAGCAAGCAAACGCCTGTGCTCAGACCCGCCCCGGGGAAGCGCCTTCCTGGGGCGCATCGGAGCCAGGGAGAGCTATACAGTCAGAGAAGGAAAATCCGCACTGATCACAATGCACCGGAAGGGGGGGGCGGGGATTCTCCGGACACAGCTCCGTTCCCGGGGCTCCAGCGCGAAGGGGCGGGGCATGGGAGGAATGCTCTGAAGAGGAGCAATTCCCATCCCAGCTGAGAGGCAGCTTCCTGTCCCCTGGGTGCTCGCCACCCCACGAAGCGGCACCGGAATGGCTGGCATAGACGCTGTCCCTCACGCAGGGTGACACCCCCCGCTCAGATGCAGCCCTGGAGCAACGCAGGGCACTTACCAGCCCCAAACCAGAGTCATCCCTATTATTTCTGTTTCCCTGGTGCTGGCAAGTCTCGGGTGCATCTAGACTGCAGGGTTTTTCCGAAAAAACATCACTTACGTCTACACTGCAATCACGTTCTTTCGAAAGACCAGAGGGGTTTTTCCCCAACACTGATAAACCTCATTATACGAGCTCTTTTGGAAAAAGGCATGTATGGACCGGGAAGAGGGAGTTTTTTTGAAAGAAGAGGCCTCCAGGAAAAAGCACAGGTGCCCTGGTGGCCACTCCATCCATAGTTGCCTGCAAGGGAGTGTCCATTCAGTGTGGACACTCTCTTTTGAAAAAATCGCTTTTTCAACGTGCTTTGGCAGTGTGGACACGCTCTTGCAGAAGAAGTTTTTTTGGAAGATCTCTTCCCTGACGTACCCTGAGAGGGAGGCCCCATTGTGCTCGGCGCGGCACCTGAATGGGCAGGGACAAGACACGGGGAAGAGCGGAGACACGAGGAATTGTTAGCACTGTCTTGAGATCTTGGACCTCAAAGGGACTTGGGTTTGTAACTCACGCCGGCTTCACTTAAAGACCTGGGCTCATGGCACAGGGAAGTAGGATTCAGGTCTCTTTAACAGCATCACTTCTCAAGTCCACGGGACACCACACGCCCCCTTACAGGGGCTGATCCACAGAGAAGAGTTATTACTGAGCTGGTCGAAAAATGGATTTTCTAGCCTACAAAAAAAAATCTGAGGCTTTGACCACAAATAATTTTTCATCCTGCCTTGGGAGGAAGAACCAAAATGTTGAAATCTGGGAGAAGGGGGGAAATGAATGAATCCTTTGGGGTCTACTGAAATGCTGTGATAAATCAAAATGCTGCGTTTTGTATTTCCACTCTTTAGAACTTAAAAAAAAAAACGGACAGCGTTTCCAACCAAGAAGTTGTTCCCACAGGAAGACTCGACGCGCGCTGTGAGAATGTCACAATGGGATGTTTAGACATTTTTCATTCGTCCCCCCCAATTTTTGTAAATGAAATTTTGTCAAAACTGATTCCTTGAAAAATTTCAATTGAATCCAAATGGCATTTTCCAATGCAAGGCTGTTTTGACAAAAAACTTCTGACAGCTCCATTTCTGTCACTGAAGTTTTAGCGGCTTGTGCTTTTAGTGCTGGAGTTCCAGATCCTCGGAGCCCAGGCAGACGAGAGAGACGAAGCGTGGGAGGAAGGCAGAATTATGTATCCATGTTTTACAGGTGAGGACGTGAGGCGCTGATGACTGGCGTGTCTACGAATGGATTTAGAAACCTCGCTTTTCGTATCTGGCTTTGAAAATGGTGGTCATGTGGCTTGCCTGGGAGAGGTCAGGAGGAAAGGTGGAGACATGCTTTACTGTGGTCAATTGAGCCTTTTGAGTCTATCTAGCTCGGGGTGGGGGGACACTTAATGAATTTGGGTACATGGTCATGGGATGGCTCCACCCCTAAAAGGGGCGGAGCTTAGGGTAGAAGGGGCGGGGCTAGGGACTAGCCTCCCCCCAGAGTTGTCTGGGGCTGGAGGCTTTGAATGAAGAACACAGCAAAAGGCTTGCGGGCTCCTGGCCCTGCCGCTACTGCTGTGGCTACTTAAAGGCTCGGGGCTTCGGCCCCTGCAGGGGTAGCGCCGTGACTGGGAGCCGGGAGCTGTTTACATAGGATCCTGCTGCCTGAGCCACCGCCTGGAAATGGGGTGGCATGGGCAGCAGGATAGAAATAGAAAGTGGCCAGATGCCGTCTGTGGGCCGGATCCAGCCCTGATCTAGCTTAACAAAGAGAAGGCGAAGGGGCGACCTGATTAGTCTGGACCTACCTGGGGAACAAATAGGCTTGTCCATCACGCAGAGGAAGGTCTAACGCAGCGATGGGCAACCAAGGTGTGACGTAGTGGGGGTACCTGGCTGGTTTCTATGCTGCTGGCTCTGGGGTAACCCCCACTGGCTGCTGTGGGTACCACGACCCAGCAAAACAGGATGAGTCACTATGCAAAGGGACCTCTCAACCGGTATGGCCAGACACCCTCCATGGAGAGGGACAAAGGAAGGTGGATGCTGCCCTGGCTGGGGGGGCAGGGCTGGAAGAGTGTGGGTTAGTTGCTGTCTGGGAGCATGGAGGAGACAGCCTAGGGAGAGGGGCTGGAGTTTAGGGGCCCAGTCTCCCCCCATCTCAAGGGGGCCTGAGGCATCCTAGCCCAGCTCTGTGACCAGATTACATCTGTGCTGTGCTGTATCCTGGAGAGGCAATAAACTTCCTCTATTCCACCGGCTGGTGCAGTCTGTTTGTGCCATTTCGGGGTGCAGGAGACGGGGGACCCCCAACGCGCCGTCACACAAGGCTGGTGAGCGGGACACGAGGGGCCCTCCTTCGCCTCAGTGGGCCACAGTGGTGGGCAACCTGCAGTCCCTGGGGATCCACCGGCAGCCACGCACCCACTCTCTGCCCCTTTCCACCAGGCCTCCCGCGCACCGGAGCCCCGCACTTCCCGCCCAGCCCTCTGAGAGCCCCGCAAACCCACGGGCAGCAGCCCCCCGGGGCCTAACACAACCCCACGGCTGCGGTTGGAGCCAGGCAAATTGGCCCTGGAAACAAGGTGGAAACTTCTGCCTGGTAGAAAGTCGCCCCGGGAACATCCCCAGGCCACGGCGGATGCTCCGTCACGGACGCTTTCTGAACTCAGGGCTGGATGAAAGTTCTGCCCTGGGACGTTTCTCTGGCCTGGGACAGACGGGGTGTCACTGTGGCCCGGTCGGCTTGGCAGCTATGGTGACGGCGCGGGCCAGAAATGCGATGCGGGGCGAGGCCAAGGACACGCGGCCGCCCGAAGGAGCAGGGGGACTGGGTTGGGAGATCAGGGTGAGCTCTAGGCAGGGGCAGGGCTGTAGGGATGCCCAGGTTGGCCTTGCCTGGCCTTCTGACACCCAGCTGGGCCTGGCCCGGTCTGGCTTCCATACATCCAGCCTGGCCAGCTCTCCCAACGGCCAGCTCAGCCCCCCCCCGGTCCCGTTCCAACCTCCGTACACCCAGCTCAGCCCTGGCCACCCTGTTCTTTGAGGGCAGAGCACAGGGCCCCTCTGATGGGGACGCAGGAGAGGTGCTCCCGCAGGTCCCTGGACTCACGTGCTCTGCCCGGGGAGGGGCGATGGAGCAGCGCTGGCTACCCATGGAGGGAGCAAGACGAGTCCTGGAGTAGAAAGAGCCCAGCCAGGAAAGCCCAGCCCTTCCCCTGGGGTGCGGGGCCTGGCCAGGGGTGCAGGTGCGGCTCTGCAGAGCGGAGGGGGGTGCAGAACGCAGGCGGCGGCAGTGGCTGGGATGCGGAGGGGGCAGGAGGTGGGCAGGGCTGCATGGGTCAGGTTCCTGGGGACGGAGCCCTGCTCGTGAGCAGGAAGGGGGCAGGGAAGGCACTGCCTGTGCGAGGCCGGGGGACGAGGGAGAATCCTTCCCCACCCCGGGAGCAGCTCTTGGGGTGAAGTTCTCGGTTTGCTGGAGCAGTCGGATCCTTGCGTTCTCTCGACTCGGCTGCTCCGGGGCCTGGGGAACAGAGCTGCGTCCCCGGCTCTGAACCCCACTGGGGCTTTTCCCCGCAGCGACCAGCCTCCTGCCCTGCTCATCTCGCTGCGCCGGGGCCTTGCCGAAAGGAGCCAGCCCGGAGAGCGCACAGCCACCCTTGGGCAGCAGGGGGCGCTCCTGCCCAGCTCTGCCTCCAGCTCCAGCTCTGTTTGTCCCTGGGGCAATGTGGTCGGGGACACCCCCATGCATGGGTGGGTCTGGATTCCTGCGCCCCTTTCCCAGCTGGCAGCAGCCTTTTACATCCAACAACCCCCCGAAAAGACGGGGTCACGGACAGTCATCCCCGGGCGGAGACCCAGCCCCGGGCCACGGGCCACAGGCCACAGGCCACAGGCCACGTACGTGCTGTGGAACAGGCCTAAGCCCTTGCTGGTCCCCCCGTGCAAGGGAGACTTCCCAGGCGATGGTGATGCAGAGCCGTAGGGGCCTTCTCCTGAAATACACCAGGCCGACCTCCCCAGGCTGGACTCCAAGGCCAGAGCGGACTCTGCTCCAGAGGGCTCCGAGCTTTTCGAGCACGAGGTCGCTTCTTCGCTTGGCTCCACCTCAAACCCAAACACCCCAGTCCCACCCACCTCCCCCGCCCCTTCTCCGGGCCCTGCCCTGCTCACTCCGTGGAGGTGGGGTACTGGGACACCAGCAACTCCCTCCTCTGCCTCCCCCTCCCCGCACAGCAAGCAGGCGGCTCCGGGGGGGGGTAGTGCGGGGAGGGGCAAATGTTGTACCCGGGGCAGGGTTCCGATGGCCTGTCACAGGCGCCCAGACCTCCCAGCGGAGCCCGAACTACCACGTGGTGCCCACGGATCTCGCCTGACCCCCTGCACAGGGCAGGCCAGGACACTCTCCCGAATTAAGTCCTGTTTGAACTAGCACAGATCTCAGGGAAACTCCACGTCTTGATTCACTGCCAGAGACGGAGGGTCCCACCAGGAGCCTGGGGAAATCGTTCCGGGGGGAATTACCCACATGCTGCCTACTTCAGTGGCGCTCCACCCACCTACACCAGCCGCCGAGACGGCCTGAGCCCGGGTCTACACGAGGGAGTTATTTCAAAGTAACCCCCCTTATTTTGAAATCATAAGTGGAGCGTCCATGTGACCAAACCCGTTCTTTCGAAATCAGGCTGATTATTTCGACATCGGTACCCCTGCTCCCCTCAGGGAATAAGCTCATTTCGAAACAGTCATTTTGGGAGTTATTATTTCAACAGTAGCTATTTCGAAATAATAGCTTAGTGCAGACGTGCCCTTGGCTAATGTTGTAGAAGAAAAAGGACGATTCAGGCTTACGGTACCATGGGAGGCCTGAATTAAATTCCTGCCTCTGCTGCAAACATCCCTGGGCATGTCCCTTAGCCACTTCCGGGTCTCACTTCCCTGTCTATGCAACGGGAAGTGTGAGGAGATAGACGTTTACCTGCTCCCGTGGAGGCGCTCCGATAGGAGGGTGATTAGTGGGCATGGATTAGCTAGGACGCGGTGGGGACCAGATCCAAGAGTGTGAAATATTCCGTGTCACCGGGTCTTGCTCTCCATCAGCACGGCTGAGCCTCGTGTCTGGTTCTGCAACCCAGGCGGTTTCCGTCACGCTGTCCCGTTCCCACCCGTGAGCGACGCCTCTTGCGGGCGCCGATGCAGAACAGTGACCAGGAGAGGGAGTTTCCAGGCCATGTGATTCCGCGGGCGGGGGGGGGGGGGGGGGGGGGCGGACAGATGGGACGCTTGCCCAGCGTTTGGAGCAGGATCCCCCAGAAAGATGTTTACTCTCCAAAAGTCCTTAATTCAATCTCAGCATCCAGGAAATGTTTCCATTCACCGTGAGAACTGGGGCTGGATTCTGCGGGCGGCTGCCAAGTGCTGGCAGGTCAGAGCTGCTTTTAACCCAGTCTTGGCACCGGCGTGACTCCGGGGAAGGGAAGAGCAGCTCTGTGTACGCCGACTGCGCTCGCTAGAGTGCGGCGTGTCCTGCTGGGTCCCCGTGCCAGGGGCCGCCAGGGCAGCCGCCCTACAGATGGCTCTGTCGGCTCGGTGCCAGCCTGGGAGGGAATCGGGAGCTACAGCCGCTTTCTGTTTTCTTGTGCCACTTGGCAGAGCAGGGGTCTCGGACGCTCCGGCCCCTGGTTTTAAGCCTTAGCGAAGGCCGGGCCGCCCCAGTAAAACAGCCAACTCCTGCGCAAGGGGAGTGTGTTTTAAACACGGGAGTCTCCCTGTGGAGCGGAAGGACGACCCAGGCCCTGTTCTTTCTAAAGTGCAGCTGCGCCCCGGCCCCGGGGCAAACACCGGCCATCGATCGGTGCCACAGGGCCGCTCCGTCCCAGGGGCCGTCTCCCAGGAGCGCCTGGCGCCAGGTGCTGCACAGGCACAGCCAGAGGGAGGCTCCTGCTGGAAAGAGACAAGGGGCGGGACACGGGAAAGGGAGCCAGTGGCTGTCCCAGCTCCCAGGGCAGGGCTGGGAACAGGCCCCGGCCTCCCAGGAGCCTACAAATGGGGCCCGGGGGCGGCAGGTCACCAGCTTTAAGCGCAGCCTTTGCTTTCCTGGTAGCCGCCTGGCTCCCGGGTTTCCCAGGCCGCTGAGTTTCAAGGGGGCGGAGGAAAGTCCCGCTCCCAGCCGGTGGCTCCAAAGTCAGGCTCTGCAGCACGTGGCCCAGCTGTCCTCAAACTCTGCAGCAGGGCAGGGCCCCTCTCCCCCTGACCCCCAAGTCCTAGGGGGCTGCGGGCCGGGCCTGGGGAGGGGGGAGCTCCCCGCCCCGCGCCCCCGGGGCGCCCCGCTGCAAGGCGGCGGCTGGCTCTGGATGCTCCGCCAAACGGCGGCCGCTTCCCCGCCCCTCCCCAGCCCGCGTCTCCTCCCCCGGCCCCGCCGCCTGCCAAGGGGAGAGCGCGGAGCCGCCTGACATCACACGCCGGGGATGGGGGAGCGACCACACAGCCCCGGCCGCGGCTGCCTTCAAAAGCGGCGCAGGCAGCTGCCGGCTCGCCCCGGCGCAGCGCCCCGCGGGCCAGACTTGGGCAAAGTCGGTGCGCGCCGGCGGGGAGGCAGAGCGCAGCGGCGCTGCGCCCCCGCGCGCCCTATGGGGCTGCTGAGCCCCGGGAGCTGAGGCTGCGAGCTCGAGCCAGGGTCCGGGTCTGCGCCCCCTGCCCTGGAGAACCCGCCCCCCGCCTCCTCGAGCCATGGACGGCCGCAAGGACTACTCGGTCCAGGCCACCGCCGCCATCGCCGCCGTCATCACCTTCCTCATCCTCTTCACCATCTTCGGCAACTCGCTGGTCATCCTGGCCGTGCTCACCAGCCGGGCGCTCAAAGCCCCCCAGAACCTCTTCCTGGTGTCCCTGGCGGCGGCCGACATCCTGGTGGCCACCCTCATCATCCCCTTCTCGCTGGCCAACGAGCTGATGGGCTACTGGCACTTCCAGAAGACCTGGTGCGAGATCTACCTGGCCCTGGACGTGCTCTTCTGCACCTCCTCCATCGTGCACCTGTGCGCCATCAGCCTGGACCGGTACTGGTCCGTCAGCCGGGCCATCGAGTACAACGCCAAGCGGACGCCCCGGAGGATCAAGTGCATCATCCTGATCGTGTGGATGATCGCGGCCTTCATCTCCCTGCCCCCCCTCATCTACAAGGGGAACAAGGGGGGGCACGAGGCCGGCCGGCCGCAGTGCAAACTCAACGAGGAGGCCTGGTACATCCTCTCCTCCAGCATCGGCTCCTTCTTTGCCCCCTGCATCATCATGATCCTGGTCTACCTGCGGATTTACCTGATCGCCAAGCACCGCACCCGGCACGGCTCCACGGGCAAGAAGCCCCAGGCTGGGGAGAAGGGGGCGGCTAGGAAAACCGCGGGCCTGTCGGTGGAGACCTCTCCCCAGCAGCCGGATGCGAGAGAGCCCAGCGGGCATCAGGGGCGCGTGGAGGACGAGGACCCGCCGATGACTCCGACGTGCCCTGCCCACAGGACATCTCTCCTGAGCCTGGAGGAGCAGCCGCCTCCACCGGTCGCTAGCCCTTGCCAGCCCCCAGCGGAGACGAAAGAGCCCCCTGGCTCCAGCCCGCCGGAGCGCTCCCCCCACTGCAGCCTCAAGCAGAGTAACGGGCATGCCCAGAGCTCTGCCCGGGGCATGGAGACCCTGGCCACGGCCAAGGGGGAGGTGCTGCTGGTGCGGCGGGTGAAGACCTTAAGTGCCAGCCCGTGGAAGCGGAAGACCCACCTCAACAGGGAGAAGAGGTTCACCTTTGTCCTGGCCGTGGTCATCGGGGTCTTCGTCCTCTGCTGGTTCCCCTTCTTCTTTCTCTACAGCCTGGGGGCCATCTGCCCCGAGCTCTGCAAGGTCCCCGAGAGCGTGTTCCAGTTCTTCTTCTGGATCGGCTACTGCAACAGCTCCCTGAACCCCGTCATCTACACCATCTTCAACCAGGACTTCCGCAAGGCCTTCCGTAAACTCCTCTGCCGGCAGGGCCCCCGGACTGCCTGGTGAGAGAGCGGGCAGAGGGGCGGCGGGTACTGGGGGGGTGCGGTGCAGCGGCGAAGGGGGGGCCCAGTGTCAGCACGCCACCGGGGCGATTTCAACCACGTCTATTTATTCATCGGCTTCTGTGTGTGCAGCGCGGGGCTGGGCGGTGGAGACAGACGTGCGTTTCCAAGACTCCGTTTGGGAGCTGCCTTTTTCTACATAGCTCTATATTTCCTGCCCGCGACTGGCAGGCTCAGGACCAACGGATTTCCCACTGGGCCGGGGAGCTCTTCGAGTGCCCCCCGCCCCCCGGAGACAAGGGGAGGGAAGGGGGCCTCCGCTCTTCCTGCCAGCTCTGCCGAGGAAAGGGTGGGTGACGCCCGAGGCTCTCTTCTGTCCCCGGTGCGGCTGGGAAGTCGGCTGCAGGGACGCTCAGCCGCTGTCGGCACCGGGCCACACGGTCCTGTGCTGAGGCCGGGGCCTCCTGGGCTGCGGGTCCCCGCTGCATCGTGTCCCTTGGGGTGGGGACAGGGCTGGGGGAGGGTCCGTGCCGGGAAGGGGTCAGTCTGCCTGGGCCAGGTACTGTGCTCAGCTCCACGGGGTAATTCCAGGGGCCACCGTCTCCTTCACCCCCCATCGTGGGTCCCTTCCGGGACGGAGCTGGAATTCAGCTCAGACACGTTGCTCCCATTTAGCAGCAGGAAGTTGGGGGGCGGTTGTGAGCCCCAGAGGACCCCAGCCCGAGGCTTCCCAGGCCACAGTCCCTCCTGTGTGGGTCCTAGTGCGGACACAGCTCTCACCACAGCCTGCGCTTTTAACCCCCCGCCAGCGGGACCTCCCCAGAGCGGGGCTAGACGGTGGGGGGTGGGGTAAAAGGCCAGTGGCTGCAGGAGCAGGGTCTACACCAAGGCTTGAACCAGTGGACCAGTCCCAAGTGGGGGAAACGTGGGGATGGACTCAAGGGGGGGGTTAGGATGGGCACAGGTGGGACCAAGAGGAGAGTTTTCAGTGTGAGGATTTTCCCTCCCTTGGTTCCTTGTTTTCATATGAAAAGGATTCCCCCCCTTTTCCTCCTTTCCTTTTGCTCCCCCCAAACAGTGTCGATCCCCTTCTGTCTGTCCTACCCCTGGCCACCTTGCTACTGGGTGGTCAGAATCTCCCAGGGCCCCTGGACCCAAAATCGGCCCCATTCTCCAGGAGCCCGAGTCTTCTAGACTCTTAGTATAGAACCATCGAGTCCTAGAACTGGAAGGGCCCTCGAGGGGTCATTAAGTCCAGCCCTCTGCCCGCCTGGCAGGATCAAGCACCGTCCGACCATCGCTAACAGGTGTTTATCTAACCTGCTCTGAAATATCTCCAGTGATGGAGACTTCACAGCCTCCCTGGGCAATTTATCCCAGTGTTTAACCACCCTGACAGGCAGGAAGTTTTTCCTAATGTCCAACCTAAACCTCCCTTGCTGCAGTTTAAGCCCATTGCTTCTTGTCCTGTCCTTAGAGGCCGAGGAGAACAATTTTTCTCCCTCCTCCTTGTGACACCCTTTGAGGTAGTTGAAAGCCGCTAGCATGTCCCCGCTCCGTCGTCTCTTGTCATTTTGCTTCATAACTTCTGCAAACCCCTTTCATGGTTTGTCTCTCTGATGTTTGCTCCCCCCCAAAGCACACTGATGTCTCCGAAACAAAGAGCGTATTTGTTGCGAGGAACAAAAGCATGCACTCCACACGGCGGGCTGAATGCAGGGGGAAGAAGGTGCTTATCCAGGGTGTGCTAGTCGCTTTGTTTCTAAGATTGAGTCTTTCTTTCAAAAACGACACAACAGCCTGGTTTTGCATGTCGGACCCGGCGCGGTGAGCCGGAGCCAGTTCCTTCTGGCTCTTGCTGCTTGGCTCTTGTGTCATTTCCCCCTTCGACCTGTGTTTAGTACGGTTGTACCGTCCCGTCCTCCCTGTGTGGATGGGATCTCCTGTCCCGGGTCTCTGTCGTCCACGCGAGGGCTGGGCACGTGAGCTGCGGAAACGGGATCCGGAAGCAGCACTCACACAGAGCTTTTAAACCCCGAAAACTCCAAGCACTTTCCAAGCCTGAGTGCGTAACGCGGATCTTCACTGGCTAGGGTGCAACACTGGTGCCCAGGGGAGGAAGTCACTCGCCCACGGTGCCGACATCAGGCGGGTGTCAGAGGTGAGCCAAGTAGCCAGGCGTCCTGACAGCCGGTCCTGTGCTCTGTCCGCGCGGTCCCTTCTGGCTCCGGGTGGTTATCGACGTTACGAGTAGCCGGTGCTGAGGTTAAAATAGCTTGTTATCACCTATTGAAATTCAGCGTCCTGCTCTTTCCACGCTGACCGGAGAGGCCTGCAGAATAGTGGGGCTTGGCGTTTCACCCCTGAGCCGGTAGAGGGGAGGAGAACCGCCAACAGCCCCGGGGATTGAGGGGCTGTTTGCTGGTCCCAAGCCTGTCGCCTGCAGTGAGAGCTTGCCACATGCCTCTTGGGCTGCCGGCGTTGTGAGTGCAAGGCTGTGCGGGATGATGTCGATGAAAAGTGGGAGATATTTTACCAATAAAAGATATTTTGTAATAAGCGAGTGTGTGCCGTGTCTGAGAGCCCCCGTGGCGCCTAGCGCTCTACAGGCATCAGTCTCGAAAGGGGACATGCTGCAGCTGGGGAAACTGAGGCACAAATACACCAAGTGTCGTGTCCAAGCTTCCCCCGGTGAGTCCGCGGCAGAGCTGGGGACAGATTCGTGGCTGCTAAGGCCAAAAAGGGGGCTGATTAGGATCAGCCAGTGTGATCCCTGCGTAGCCCTGGCCCAAGGCCCTGACCCAGCCACTTGACTTGTGATCGAGTGGGAGCAGAACCCGGCCCTGGGCACCCGCCCATGCTGCTCCGCAGTCTCAGGGGGAGGCTAGGACAGGTCCCTTCAACAAGGCACGATTGAGGCGATGCAATCCCCAGCCTATTTTTGCCATTGACGTCACTGGCACGGGGCCCGCCTGGCTGGGGCAGCGAAGCCTAGGTCAGCTTGAGGGATGGGCAGGGGCTTCTGGGCTGCCAAGACTGTGCCCTTTGGGGGCACTGTAGTGGGGCAGCCCTGGTGTCCCCCTTGCCAGCACGGAGCAGTGGGCACGCTTTGCCCCTGGCTCGGGAGGGGGGATCAGGCTGGACCCCAGAGAGGAGAGGGGCTTTGTGGTCCTGTGTGCTGAGCCCGGGCTAACCTCCAGGGCGGGCACAGTGCGTTCTGGGGCCTCTGGCCAGAGCCGATGACTCCCCCTCTGCTCCCGCAGCTAGAGCTGGGGAGAAACCGATTCTCCAGCTAATCCTCCCCTTGGGGCCGGGGCAGGAACCTGAGTGAACCCCGTGGCCACGGCTGGGCTTGGAGCAATCTTGGGGGGTCCCCTCTGAGGGCCCTGCCCGGCTGTGCTCCTACGAGTGACCCCCGACTCTCCCCTAGCAAATCCAAAGCGCTCGGCAGAGGAGCCAGGGTGTAAAATGGGCGCAGTGAGCTCAGACGCGATCCTGCAGCCACGGCCTCTCTTCCGTAGGCCGGTTCCCACAGGGGGTCTCCAGGGGCCTCGATTTCTTCTTCTAAGACAGTGAGTCGCATTTGGACTCTCAACTAGATCTCCGGTGGCTCAGTTCCGCTCGGTGCCGCCCACCCAGCCCCTGTACGTAGCGTCGAGCGATGCTCCCGCGTTCCCACCGTAAATAATTCCAGGGCACCGGGTCAGTGATCGGTGATAACCCGCCCCCCCCCCCAGCCTTTTCCCGGGGCTGGTTTATTTATTGAAAGCTCCGCCAACACATTTGAGCTGCTTGATAAATGGCTCCGCAGCCCGACATGGGAAGCGGGCGGCAGGGCCGGACGGGAAGAATGTTTGCGGCGAGAAATAGAACAAAATGTTTTGGAGGTCAAGATGTGTTTATTTATGGAACTGCAGGGAAAAAAAATTAAATAGCCCCAGCGAGCCGCTGGGTCCATGCACCATCTCAGCTTCTGATCCCGCACGCAGCCCCGTAGATGACAGGGTCAGAACCCAATGCCACACACCCCTGAACTTGTAGGACCAGGACACGGGCTGCAGCCTGGTTAGCCCCTGCATGACACAGAGGCCTCCGCCCGGATGTCTAAACTGGACGGAAGGGGCAAAGGCGCTGGCGTGACTTGCCCTTGATCAGTGGCGCAGCCCAGAACAGATTTGATTCCCTGTGGCTCTAACCATTAGCCCATGCTGCCCCCGTCCCAGTGTCCAGGACATGCCCCTTTGCTGCTGACATCCTCTCTGGTCCAGCCCGGAGCGTGGCCAGACGATGGCGGGACGCAGGTAAGTCCACACTGCAGCAGTGCCAGGGGCTTCTCGCCCTCGGTGCCTGTCCCAGCGGCAGGCTGGCGGAGGAGGGAGCCCAGCTTGGAGGGGCTGCGGCGGGTTTGTGCCGTTTTCCCGGGCAGGCGGGTGCCTCCTCGATGCAGAGCCGGGTCCCACAGGCCTTAGCGGCGCCTCCGAAGCTTTGGCCCGGCCCTGCCTCTCCCCTGGCCGGGGACGCCACGAGGCAGCTTCCCGACAACCAGGCCTCTGACGCCTGGGTGATGGAGACTTGAGTGTCTCCATTTGCCCCCCCCAGTCCTCTCTTTATCGATGTCTCTTGACTCCCCCCCCCCCGCACCGCATGGCCTTGTCTCACCTTCCCCCCTCCGCCCCCAGGACCAGGCACTGGCTCCCCCCGAGGTGGGGATCCAGCCCCTGGGAGCTGATGCTTAGGGCTGGCCCTCTGGGTCAGCGTGAGACACGTCAGCTGGAGGGGGCTTTAGGGGGAAGGAAACACGTGACGGGGGGGGGATATGACTCCATCCGCCCTAGCCTCTGACTGGGGTGGTCTGTCTGTTTCTCTGCAGCTCTGCTGTCTCCCGGGATCCTCTCTGCAGGCGGAAGATCTGGGGGGGCCCCGGGCAGGGCGGGCCCAGAGCAGGATAAGTGCCCTGGAGGAAGTTGTGGTTTAATGTCCGGTGCCGTTTCCAGGGTTACGGCCGTAAGGGGGGAGCATCTGTCACCACCGATCTCTGACAGGGGCGGGAGGAGCAGGCGGGCCTTCCGTGGGATGCCAGGCCAAGCTTCCTTCCCACTGCGCGAGCTCCCCCCCAACCCGGAGCTCCCCCCTGGGGCTCACCCCATGGGAGTCTGGAGGCACTGACCCCCGCGGAGGCAGCTGCAGCAGGTGCGGTGGGTTGAAGCCGACATGCAGCCCCCAGCAGGGGACTCGGAGCCTGCCATGGGAAGGGGCGAACGGCTCGACCTGCAGATCCATCTAGACCCGTCTCTGCCCAGCACCAGCTGCTCCAGGGCCTGGGACCCTGCGCGGTGTGGGAGCCTAGCCCCTAGGCCTGCCCCTTCTGCTTGAGGCCCCATCCCTTCCGGGGTCCTACAGCCAGCCCCCCATCTTGCCAGGGGCCCAGCAGTTCTGTCGGCAGCCCTGACAACCTGCCCCGGGGGCAGAGCCTTCCCGACCCGCATTAGCTGGAGGAGCTTCACGCCCTGAAGCGGGAGGACCCGGCTGTGCATCGGGGAGGCGCCTGGGCAAACCCTACGGGGGGGCTAGCGGATGGCGGCTTGCCTAGCCCCCAATCTATGGGCCCAGGCAGGGGAAACCTGGAATCCGAGGGCTCCTGGTGTGCAGCTGGATCACTGACCCCTAGGGAAAGGGACCGTCTCCTGCTGTGGTCGTGTGGCTTGCCCGGTGCGCAGCTGGGGGGAAGAGGCAGGTTACGAGCCAGGGGACCAGCGCTCCTTCATGAGGCTGTCAGAGCTAGCGGGGAGGTTCTGGCCTGAAGCCAGCGGCTGGGGCTTTAGCAGGGGAGACCTGTCCAGGGCCGGCTGGAAAGGAGGCAAACATTTCCAAAATGGCGGAGCTGGAGGCAGGACGGGGCCGCTGGATCCAAACTCCTCTTTTCTCCAGCCTGGCCCCACCTCCAGCTTGAGCTGTCTGGGAGGAGAAGGGCCCGTTATCCCTGCTCGCCGTCGGCTGGCTGCGAAGAGGCACGGGGGACATGTCAGACTCACGCTCCTACGGCGGAACTCCGCTCCCACCGCCAGCTAAGAGGTCAGAGCTCGGGGAGCGAAAGGGTTTCACAGACCCTGAGAAAAATCTCCCGGTGCAAACATCTGGCAGGGAACAGCTGGTCGGCGGCAGCTTCCTGACGAGTGGGGACCAAAAATGGCTTGGAGATCAACCGCAGAGCTCTGAGGGGCCTGAGCAGAGATCTAGCACAATTTTGCAGCTACTGGCTCCTAGATGCCTTGTAGCCTCAAGGTATGGCTGCTTTCTTTCTTTCTTTCTTTCTTTCTTTCTTTCTTTCTTTCTTTCTTTCTTTCTTTCTTTCTTTCTTTCTTTCTTTCTTTCTTTCTTTCTTTCAGCAGTGCTGGTCAAAACCATTTCAACAGAACAATTTTGCATCAGAAGAATGCAGTCTTATCGCCCGGGTGAATTTCGACAAACCTTTTGACGGCAAAGAGTCGACGCGAATCCTTTTGACATTCTTGCTTTGTTTCGCTAATGTCAAAGGGTTCATTGTTATTTAGTCTTTTCTACCGTACTAAACTATGAATGTTACTATCGTCCCATAGATAGCACGTATTGACGACGAGATTGCAGGTATGTTTCAATCGTAGGTGTCATGTTTCAATAGCATGAAAACAAAATGACTTGGGGAAAAATAGGATTTGGAAACACTGAATTTCTGTTCCATGAGAAATTTTGAAATTTTGACTTTTCGTTCCAAATCGGAACTAAAGCGAATTTCAAAATCTCCAAATTCCCCTTGGGGATGGAACTGGTTTTGCTGGCTCTACTTCTGTGTACAGCTGGCACCGCTCAAAACTGGGGCTCTCTGGCTTGGCAACATGTTTCTGGAGCAGAGAGTCTGGCGGCTGGGAGTCCAGAGGCAGGAAGGCTGCTGGCTGGATGCAGTGGGGCCAGCAGGCCAGCAGCAGATGGGCTGGTGATGATGTCCCTTGGTCCAGCAAACTCCCTCGTTCTGCACCGGTCAGGTCCTGGGGGTGCCAGACCTGGGAGGTCCAACCTGTAACTGAGCATTTTAAGGGCTTGAGGTCTTTGAACGTACCTGATGGGCGTTCCCAGCTCCAGGGCAGATAGTTCCCCCCCATCAGAGACCTGGGGTCTGCTTGGCAGAGGGGCTGAGTACCCACAGCCCGCACGGGGGGAGCTGTAGATGCTCACACCTCTGAAAATCAGTCCCATGGTCAATCAGGGGGAGTTGTGAGGGCTCAGCCCCTCTGGAAACCCAACCCCGGAGTTCACTGCCTGACGTTAGCCCTTCGCTTTTGCCAAGTCTGGCCCACGTTTTTAAGCTGCAATGACTGAAGCTGCTTGCCTTGGTCTCCAGGCTGGTTCCCCCCACAAAAATGACTCGACCTGGCCCCTTTGGGGCAGGGAAACCGAACTCGCCCCCCCTCCGAGAGTCCTTCTGGGCTGGACTTTTCTGGGCAGTGCAGGGAGCTCCTGCCCCACTGCTGCCTGGAAAGGCTTCGCTCGATGACAGATGGACTGTGCTCTCCCGAGCTGTCAATACAGCCCCGTTGGCCAGCAGGCCAGTCAATCACGTACAGTATTTCAGCGCGTCCCTCCCGGAGGCATCGATTGAAGTGCTCGCTGGTTGTCTCACGTGGATGAACACAGGCCTGGTCCTCCGCAGGCATCCAAGCCATTGACTCTGCTCATTTACACCACTGAGGAGCTGCCCATTTTCACCAGCCGGGCGCCTGGCTCTGGTAAGTTTCCAGATCTCGTTCCAAACAAAGGAAATTGGCAAACAGAAACGGCTCCACTCTGCCAATCACTATGAGGTGAGGTGTAACGACAGTTCTCTCCAGCGTGGGTCAGGTAAGCAGACGCCGACCGTACAGAGGTTTCTGGGCACACCAGAGTGTCACAGGGGGGTGTCCTACCATCCCCCCACATTTTTATCTCCCCCTGCGCGAGGGGTGTCTGAGAGCTAGGGCAACACCCTGCCAGAGCTGTGGGAGACTTTACTGGCTGGGCGCTGTGGGGGCACTGTGTGAAGTGCAGGGTTTATGTGGTGCGGCTCGGGCTGCACGCCACCTCTCTGGAGGGGAGGGGTTCCCCAACGGAGACCCGGCAGTTCCAGGGATGATCCTGAAGATGTGCCGGAGGAGAAGGGACGGTCTCTTGGGGCCATACACGGTGAAGGGCTTTCCCAAGGAACATCCAGGGAGCGGTTCATGCCCGTTCCCCACCTCTGGTTATGCAAACCCAGCCTTCCGAAGCTCCGCCCTGCGGAACGGGGGATCATCCGCGGGTCCCCTCTTCCCAGAGCCTGGGAATCAAAGGTCGGAGCTGGGCAGAGAAGCAGCCGATCTGCCCAGCCGGGCTTCTGGCTTGGAATCTTAGGCCGGCCACTGGGGCGGGAGGGGCAACTGCCCCGGGGCCCGGTGATTCAAAAGGGCCCAGAGTCCCCAGCTGTGGCTGTTAGGCTAAGTCTACACTGGCGCCAGAAATATGCAAATGAGGCTAAGCGTGGAATATCGCCGAGCCTCATTTGCATATCTAATGAGCCGCCACTCTTGCGGAAGAGGCTCTTGCGCCAGAAGAAGCGTCTACACAGCCGCTTCTTGCGCAAGAAAACCCCTCTAGCGCAACGCCGTTCTTCCTGAAAATAATCAGCGTAGCGGCTTTGCGCAAGAGGCGTTTTCTTGTGCAAGAAGGGGCTGTGTAGACGCTCCTTCTGGCGCAAGAGCCTCTTCCGCAAGAGTGGCGGCTCATTAGATATGCAAATGAGGCTCGGCGATGTTCCACGCTTAGCCTCATTTGCATATTTCCGGCACAAGGTCGTGTCAGTGTAGACATCGCCGTACTCTGGGAGTAGCCAGAACTCCGGGCTCGTTAAACGGCCGTTGGAGCCCCACCCTCTGGGCGGTGCTAAGGGCTGGCTGGGGGCGGGGCCATGGCACAACCCAGGTGGTGCTGAGGTCTCAGCCCCGCCCTTCCACCTGAGGCCCCGCCCCTTGCCCACAAGCCCAGCAATTCTGCCTGCCCGCCCATCTGAGTGTTAGGAACATGTAAACCTGGAGCAAACCCCGCTGTCGGTTTTGAAGGACTGACACCTCCCAGAGCCTGAGGAAGAAACTGGGGCTGACCCGAGCTCTCTGATTGTTTCAATGCGTTTCCTCTGTCGGGCTTTGACCTTACGAGTGAAGCCCGTGCTTGGAGCTGCGTGGAAACTCCTGACAAAGTGCAGACACGGGCCTGGGCAGCCAGTCTGGCGTGCTGGCGGCATCACAGCGTAAGGCTGGGAACTGGACAGCCTGCAAAAGGCCCGGGTGGGAGGGAGCCAATCGGGGCTCAGCAGGCCCGATAAAAATAGCTGGTTGCAGCTCCAAGGGGCCAGTTGTGGGAGAAGCCGGGAGGAGCAAGAAATGCTGGCCAGGGCCCTAATCTTGGCAGTGTGTGCCTAGGCGCTCTGCAAAGGACGGTTGGTTAGTGCCCAAGTCGCTACTCGAGTTCAGTGTTAATTTGTGTTTCTGTAGCGTGCCCGGCAGAGGGGTACCCTTGGCAACCCATCAGTCTAGTATTGGAGCCCCTCATGGTTGCTAACGAATGTTTCCTTCGGGACAGCCTAGCGGTGGGGAGCTGAGACCTAGGGAGGTTAAGTGACTGGCCCAAGGCCACAAGGGTTCTTTGTGGCAGGGATGGGAACTGAATGCAACTCTGCTGAGGCCTGACAGAGCCCTTATGGGATGAGCATGCTGGCGGCAGGGCTCTCCCCGCCCCCGTTGAGCCAGGTGACACTGGGGAAAAACAAATGCAATGTAATGCCTGGATAAACCCTTGGGGTTTCATTAATCATAGAATCATAGAACTGAAAGATACCTCAGAAGGTCAAGTCCAGCCCCCTGCTCTAGGCAGGACCAATCCCAACTAAATCAACCCGGCCAGGGCTTTGTCAAGCCAAGACTTAAACACCTCTAGGGATGGAGACTCCACTACTTCCCTAGGGAACCCATTCCAGTGCTTCACCACCCTCCTAGGGAAATAGTTTTTCCTAGTATCCAACCTGGACCTCTCCCGCCACAACTGGAGACCATTGCTCCTTGTTCTGCCACCTGCCCCCACTGAGAACAGCCTCTCGCCAGCCTCTTTGGAACCTCCCTTCAGGAAGTTGCAGGCTGCTCTCAAATCCCCCCTCACTCTTCGCTTCTGCAGACTAAACAGACCCAACTCCCTCAGCCTCTCCTCATAGGTCATATGCTCCAGCCCCCTAATCATTTTGGTTGCCCTCGGCTGGACCCTCTCCAATGCGCCCACATCCTTTTTGTAGTGGGGGGCCCAGAACTGGACACAATACTCCAGATGTGGCCTCACCAAAGGGGAATAATGACATCTCTGGATCTGCTGGCAATGCTCCTCTTAATGCAACCTAATATGCCATTAGCCTTCTTGGCTACAATATGGGCCCATGTCCTCTCTGGTGCAAGAGGGTATTCTGTCAGCTGCACTCAATAAACCGATAGCTTGCACCAATAGCGAATCTGGCCCTTTATTCCCTTCTAAGGGGCATGTTTCCCTCTGGGTGTCCACTGGCCATTATTAGCCAGGGACGGATATTGCAGCACGTCACTGGTTCTCCTCCCACGTACACCAGAGTAAACTGGGAGTCACTGGGAAGCGGGGCCTGACGTGACACTGGGCTGTGGTTCTGCACAGCAAGGCGGGTTTAGAACAGTAACCACGTGAGGGGTCAGTATGCCGGGTCCCGCTGGATCCCGGAGCAGCGTTGCGCCTCTGACTGGGAGCGGAGAGTCAAGCTGGCTCCTTGTACAGAGTTCTGCAGAACAGGTCCTGGGGATTAGTCAGGGCCGGCCCGACGCATTCTGGCGCCCCGGGCACAGGTGTGCGGTGCCGCCCCCAGGCGCACGGCACATGTGCGGGCCCGCCAGTGCGGAGCGGGCCAGCCTCCCTAGGGTGCGCAGGCCCACCCCCGGGGTGCACGGCGCATGCGCGGCCTGGCTACGGCTGCTGGCGCGCAGCCTGGGGCCCACACGGTGCAGGTGTGGTCTGCCCCTGGGGTGCACGGTGCAAGCGTGGCCCAGTCCGGCCTGGCTGTCGCTGCTGGCGCACGCCGGGCCATGTAGGGCCCCTTGGCCATGGGGGATAGGGCGTTGCTGGCCAGTGCTGCAGGGATGCGGACGGGTCAGCGCTGTGGGAGCCGGGTGCGTGGTGCCTGATGGCAGCTGTAAGGGACACCGTGTGCTCCTTACAGCTGCCATCAGGCGTCCCCCATCAGTTGGCGTCTTGGGCAGCTACCCGGCTCACCCATGCCTCCGTCTGGTCCTGATTACAGTGGATGAGAAGCTGGATATGAGTTACCAGGGCGCCCTTCCAGTCAAGAAGGCTAATGGCATATTAGGGGCATTAGGAGGAGCATTGCCGGCAGATCCAACGAAGTGATTGTTCCCCTTTATTCGGCTCTGGTGAGGCCGCATCTGGAGTGTTGTGTCCAGTTCTGGGGCCCCCACTATAGAAAGGACGTGGATGCATTGGAGAGGGTCCAGCGGAGGGCAACCAAAATGATTCGGGGGCTGGAGCATATGACCTACAAGGAGAGGCTGAGGGAGTTGGGCTTGTTTAATCTACAGAAGAGTGAGGGGGGATTTGAGAGCAGCCTCCTGAAGGGAGGTTCCAAAGAGGATGGAGAAAAGCTGGTCACAGTAGTGACGGATGCAGAACGAGGAGCAATGGGCTCAAGTTACAGTGGGTGAGGTCTAGGTTGGATATTAGGAAAAACTATTTCTGTGGGAGGGTGGGGAGCGCTGGGCTGGGTTCCCTAGGGAGGGGGGGATCTCCACCCCAGAGGTGTTTAAGTCCCAGTTTAACACAGCCCTGGCTGGGATGATTTCGTTGGGGTTGGTCCTGCTTTGGGCAGGCAGTTCCACTCAATGACTCCTGAGGTCTCTTCCAATCCTGCGAGTCTATGATCACTGACAACAGAGGTTCTGCGGCCAATTGCCGCCTTCGCTTCCTCTGTGCAAACGTAGCCTTCGTGCCGCCAGTGACGGCTGCACACTTAGTGCTGAAGGTGCCGAGTTCGTATTGATCTGCTGCGGCTTTGAACTTGTGTGCTAGGGCCTGGCAGCTGGCGACAGCTGCCGCTGGGCAGCCAGTGGAAGGGGGACGTGCTGGGCTATGAAAGCCGCAGCTGTGTGTGGCACGCAGGAGAGGGCTGCAGGTGCGTGGAATGTGCTCAGGAGGCAGATTCTCGTTTTTCAGAGTGCCCCCAAAGGACCTGGAAGGCTCTACGCAAAAGCAAAATGGAACCACACTGCTGGCTATAAAATTAAAGGGTTGTGGAGGAGTTTTTAAACAAAGGGCGGGGGGGGGGGGGGGGGGGAGCCAAGAGGTGTGGAGGAACACACAGTTCAGACAAGACAGTCAATGTTCACTCTAATTTTTCCACCTATGTGCAGAATAAATTTTGTTATTTGCTCTGAGGCCTGTGCAGATGTGCACCACTGGTAGAAACACATGCTGCCAGGTATGGCCGCTGTGTGGGCTTTGCTTATCAGCTGGGTGGCACCTGAATCTCTCCTGGGTGGCTACCTAAGGACTCACTTACTGAGAACACTACAGACATCCCTTAGGAGGGGTTTATTGAAGAGGCTCCTCTATTTACTAGTGAAAAGGAGACGATAGATGTTGATAAAGTACAAACAGGGACTGAAGAGAAACAATCCAATGAAAGAGTCCCATTCAGTTACATCTCATGAAGGCAGACAATTAAATACTGACAAATTTGATAAGTGCTTGTATGCAAATGCTAGCAGTATAAATACTAAGAACGATGAACTTGGGGGTGTGGTATTATATAATAGGCATCGCAGAAACTTGGTAAAAGAGGATAATCAATGGGACGCAGTGGGATCAGGGTACAAAACATGTCGGAACGGCGGAGTAGGCTGGATTAGTGGGAGAGTGGCAATTATCTGTGAAAGGAAGCATAGAGTCAAATATAGTAAAATATGTAAATGAAGCAAACTGAACCGTAGAAGCTCTCTGGGTAGAGATTCCAGGCTCGACTAGTAAGAGGGGCAGCAGGAGCACATGGCAGACCCCTCGCCAGCGAGGGATGGGGATTCTGAGATGCTAAGGGAGAGGATATAAAAACAGAAAACACAATACAAATGGGGGATTTTGAGTGTGACCTTATTACCTAGTGCGGTGGGGCGACTGCCCCACACTGGCAGGTTGGAGGGTGCCTGTGCAGAGCCCTGGCCAATGAGGGAGAGGCTTTTAAGTAGCCAATCAGGGTGCAGCTTGCTGGGACGCTGCTCTATAAAAGGAGCTGCCCAGCAGAGAGTAGTTAGTTAGGCTCTGACCATGGAAAGTGCAGGGTCTGGCTCCCTGACAAGCACCTTTGGGAGAGCCATGCTGGGCAGGCTCAGGGCGGCTAGAGAGGGAGGCTCTTGCCTGATCCCTGCCAGGGTGCTGGCCTTGCGACAAGGGCCAGGAGGGTGCAAAGGGTCCCAGGGGAAAAGGCCCAGGGAACTAGAGGAGGTAAAGGGCAAATCTGCTACCAGAGGCTATGTCTACACTCGTGGCTTCTTGTGCGAGAAATATGCAAATGAGGCTAAGCGTGGAATATCACTGAGCCTCATTTGCATACCTAATGAGCAGCCATTTTTGCAGAAGAGGCTCTTGCGCCAGAAGGAGCTGTCTACACTGCGCCTTGTTGTGAAGAAAACCCCTCTTGCGCAACTCCGCTACGCTGATTATTTTCAGGAAGAACGGTGTTGCGCAAGAGGGGTTTTCTTGCGCAAGAAGGGGCGGTGTAGATGCTTCTTCTGGCGCAAGAGCCTCTTCTGCAAAAATGGCTGCTCATTAGGTATGCAAATGAGGCTTGGTGATATTCCACGCTTAGCCTCATTTGCATATTTCCCGCGCAAGAAGCCATGACTGTAGATGTAGTCAGAGGGTCCCCGGGTTGGGACCCAGAGTAATGGGCAGGTCTGGGTCTTCCCCCCCCTTTTCCCTGGCACCATGTCTAGCCACCATTGCTGTGTGGCCTGGAGGGACCATGCCTTGCCCCTGAAGTGAGGGGTAGATTAAGGCTGCCGTTGGCCACGCTAGATGAAGACCTGCTGATCACCCCCGTGAGGGGGACGAGAGACCACGGGAGTGGGCACTGCCGGCGGGCAGCGCCCCGAAGAGGATCCTGAAGCTGAGAGCGACATGGGTCCTGGACAAGAGCGTGGCGCACGGACGGGTGAGACACCAGCATGCAGACAGTACCCTGTGGATGAAGAACTAATTCCCTGGAGCAACCAGCAGGAGGCGCCGCAGCATGAGTCAACTCCATGACACCTAGGAGCATGTCACGTCATACGAACGGCCACACGGGGTCAGACCAAAAGTCCATCTAGCCCAGTAACCTATCTAGAAGGTGCGCCAGAGGGAATGTACATAACCGAGAATCATCAAGTTGTCCCCTGTTGTCCATTCCCAGCATCAGGAAGTGGTGCAGAGATAACTTTTCTAGACACCATTAATCACTGCTTCTTGGAGCAACTTGTCCTGGAACCCACAAAGGGAGAGGGGATTCTTGATCTAGTCCTCAGTGGAGCACAGGATCGGGTCCAAGAGGTGCATACAGTTGAACTGCTGGGGAGTAGTGAACAGCATAGAATTAAATTTAACATCTTTGTAGGGGAGAAAGTACCTATCATGGTAGCATTGCCATTCAAAAAGGGGAACTACACAAAATGAGGAGGCTAGTTAAATAGAAATGAAAAGGAACAGTCACAGGACTGACATGCCTGTAAGTGCATGGCAAACTATTGAAAAACACCATCGTAGGCGTTCAGACTAAATGTGTGCCCCAAGCAAAACAAAATAGTAAGAGGACGAAAAAACCAACTCAACCCCATGGGTGGGTAAAGAGCCAGGTAAAAGAGGCTCTCTAAGGCTAAAAGGCATCCTTTAAAACTGGAAATCAGTCCTAGCTGCCAAGGAAAATAAAAGGGAGCATAAACTCTTTAAGCTCTGGCAAGCCAAGTGTAGAAGTATAACTAGGCAGGCAAAAAAAAAAAAAAAAAAAAAAAAAAAAAAAAAAATCCAACAAAAGACAAAGTAGCAGCAAAAGTTTTTTTTTTAAACACATCACAAGCAGAGGTCTGCCAACCAGCCAGTGAGGCCGCTGGACAATCGAGGTGCAAAAGATGCATTCCTGGAAGATAAGGCTGTTGCAAAGAAGCTAAATGAATTCTTTGCATCCATCTTCACTGCAACGGAAGTGAGGGAGATTCCCATGCCTGAGCTATTCTTATTAGATGACAGATTTGTGGCACTATCTCCGGTTAAGGTGCCTGTAGTGAGGTCTGGGGAAAACCCGGATGCGTTAAAAAGTCCTAAATCACCAGCACCAAATGGGATTGTCAAGATTTCTGAGCAAACTCAGATGTGAAATTGCAGAACTATTAACTATGGTATCTAAACAATCACTTAAATCAGCCTCCGCATTAGAAGACTGGAGGGTAGCTAATGTAAAGCTTATTTTTTAAAAAAGGTTGCAGAAGACATGCTGACAATTACAGTGTTTTCTGTAAGCTGTGCACTTGTGTGGCCGCTCAGGAGAGAATCAGATGCTGCCCGGCTGATTAGCAGAGTGCCCACTACTAGGTTTTGTTTCTCCTGGTGGTGCACATTCACACAGGCCTTGGTGCACATAACAAACTTTATTCTGTACATTGATGGAAAAGATTAGAAGGAACATTGCAGACCAGTAAGCCTAACTCCAGGACACTATAGTAAAGAATGGAATTATCAGACACCTTGATGAGCACAATATGCTTGGGTAGAGTCAATGCAGCTTTTGTAAAGGGAAATCACGCCTCGCCAATTCACTGGAATTCTTTGAGCATGTCATCAGCTGTATGGACAAAGGGGACCCAGTGGAGATAGTGCACTTAGACTTTCAGAAGGTCTTTGACAAGGTCTCTCACCAAAGGCTCTTAAGCAAAGTAAGCCATAAGGGAGAAGGTCCTCATTTGGATCAGTAACTGGTTAAAAGATAGGGAACCAAGGGTAGGAATAGCTCAGTTTTCATAGTGGAGAGAGGTACTGTAATGGGGCTAGGCCCTAAGGCCAAAAGGGTCATAGAGAGGTCCTCCAGGAGGCGAGAGAGGCTCTGGAAGAACTGGCCAATCAGGCGTCAGGGAGGCCTACAAAAGAAGCTGCAGGACTAGTGGCAGCTCAGTTGCAGCCCAGACCTGGGAGGGAGAAGGACAAGGGGGCTGGCGGAACCAGGGACAGCTCAGAGTGGGGAGCTGTTAGAGCACTGTCTCCAGGTGAAGCCCTGGACGCCCCGGGATGGGCCGGTTGGAGGTGCACCCCAGAAGGAGTTTGTGAGGACATGAAAGACTGTGATTCGGCTGGAGGGCTGCGTAGCCACAAGGCTTTTAAAAGACCGAGGCCAGGCAGGAACCGGCACTCGGCCCAACGGGGGTGCTCGTGTGAGGTGAGTGCTCACCCCTAGCAGGGTCCCCCAAGGAACCTGTGCAGTTCAACATATTCTTAAATGCTCTGGGAAAAGGGGTAAAGAGCAAGGTGCCCAAATGTGCAGGTGATACAAAATTACTCATAATAGTTGAGTCCAAAACTGACTGAAGAATTATAACGGGAGCTCACAGTGTTGGGTGACTGGGCAACATGATGTCAGAGGAAACTCAAAGTTGGTAAGTACAAAGTAACGCACCTTGGAAAACACAATCCCAAAGACGCATCCAATATGATGGGGTCTAAAGTAGCTATTTTCACTGAAGAAAGAGATCTTGGCGTCATCGTGGATAGTTTTCAGAAAACAGCTGCTCACTGTGCAGCAGAAAAGCTAACAGAATGCTAGGAACCATTAGGAAAAGAATAGATAATAAGACAGAAAATATCATAATGTCACTATCTAAATCCATGGTACGCCCACACCTTGAATACTGCGTGAAGTTTTGGGCGATCCATCTCAAAAAAGATATATTCAAATTGGAAGGAGTACTGAGAAGGGCAACAAAAATGCTTAGGCGTATGAAAAAGTTTTCGAAAGAGAAGAGTTTAAAAAGACTAGGACGGCTCAGCTTAGAAAAGAGGCAACGAAGGGGAGACATGGCAGAAGTCTATACAATGGTGAATGGTACAGAGAAAGTAAATTAAAGGAGTGTTATTTAGCCCTTCACATAACACAAGAATCAGAGGCCACTCAATGAAATGAGTAGGCAGCAGGTTTACGACAAACATAAGGAAGTGTTTCTTCATACAGCATGTAGTTAACCTGTGGAACTCCTTGCCAGGGGATATTGTGAAGGACTCAAGTATAAGTGGTTCGAAAAAGAATTCAATACATTCAAGAATTGAAGATGAGATGTATTCTGGATGCTCCTAAACCTCTGACTGTCAGGAAACAGGGCTGGCCAACAAGCTGGATCACTCAATATTTGTCCTCGGAAGCATCTGGCATCAGCCAGCCTTGGAGGGGAGGATGCTGGGCTAGATGGGCCATGAGAGACCCTGTATGGGTGCGCTCTCTCTCTCTCTCTCTCTCTCTCTCTCTCTCCAGTTAGATACATGAGCTGTCTAGCTCAGCGGTTTCCAGACTTTTTTTTCTCATGACCCAGGTGAAGAAAATTGTTGATGCCGCGACCCGACAGCCTGACTAGCATGGGGCTGAGGATGAGAACTTTGGGGTGTAGGGAGGGATCTGGCTTTGTGGGGGGGGCTCAGGGCTGGGGCAGGAGGGGCTTATCTTGAGCAGCTCCCGGTCAGCAGTGCAGTGGGGGGCTAAGGCAGTTTCCTGCCTCTCCTGGCCCCACAGACCAGGCTGCGCCCCAGAAGCAGCCGGCAGCATGTTCCCAGCCAATGGGAGTGCAGAGCTAGTGCTCAGGGCAGGGGCAGTGCATGGAGCCCTGTGTGCTCTCCCCCCCCCTTCCCCACATACCTAGGAGCTGGGCCTGCTGCCGGCCGCTTCCGGGGTGCAGCGCAGTTGGCGGTGCCAGGACAGGTGGGGAGCTGCCTTAGCGCCCCCCACTGGTCGCCTGATCCCTCTGCAGCAAGGAGCCCCAGGCCTGTGCTCCCCGTCGTTTGAAAACCCCTGGTGTAGATCAGTGTCCCATGCCGCCCGGGATTCTGACGTTGCCCTCAGGGTGGGCGTAGGAACCTCTGGAGACTTTTCGAACGACATGTGAAAGCCCTGCTCCCCGGTGGGTTGTTTTCCTTTCTGAGCCCCGTTGGGGGTCATGGCAGCTGTCCAAGGTGCTCGAAATCCCCCTCCCCTCCATGGTGTTCCTCTATCATAGATTGATTTGTCGATGTCTGTTGCTATTAACATGCTGAACCTCCGTTGCGCCTAGCTCCAGGGAGTCGGGACGGGGGCTGGTCGTCAGGGGAGCGGTGTGGAGGAGTTCGCCAGTCGGATGAGAGCAGAATAAACAGGATTGTTTGTTTTCCTTTGTACGCCCGTCATCTGAGATTGGATTCCTTTGATTCTCTCATTGAAAAAATAGGAACAAAATACAGGACCATGTAGCACTTTAAAGACTAACAAGATGGTTTATTAGGTGATGAGCTTTCGTGGGCCAGACCCACTTCCTCACATCAAATAGTGGAAGAAAATAGTCACAACCATATATACCAAAGGATACAATTTAAAAAAATGAACACATATGAAAAGGACAAATCGAATTTCAGAACAGAAGGGGGATGGAGGGGGGTGAAGGTAAATGTCTGTGAGCTAATGATATTAGAGGTGATAATTGGGGAAGCTATCTTTGTAATGGGTAAGATAACTAGATCCTTTATTCAGACTGAGGTGTAAAGTGTCGAATTTTAGCATGAATAACAGTTCAGAGGATTCTCTTACAAGTGCAGTCTTAAAAGGCTTTTGAAGCAGGATGCAGGTAATTAAGTTGGTGAGACAATCAAAAATCGGTTGATGCTTCCTTTCTGGGCTCGGCAGATGCTGCTCTCTGGTTCCCTCTCTAGGGGGCGATCTCTTGGCTCGTGCAGGGTGTGCCTCGCTGAGGACTGGGGGACTGTAGAAGCCCTCGGTCAAGTTCGTCCCATTGATGTCAGCTTCACGCCCAGCAGCTACGCTCCTCAGGGACGGTGCAGATCCCAAAGCCCCGGGGAAAGCGGGGGAGGGCAGGGGCAAAGCACATGGGAGAAGAGGAACCAGCTATGGAACAAGCACCCAGAGGGGATCAGGCTGACCCGGAATCTGGGCATCTTTAGGAAATGCTGCACACCCTGCCTCTTCGATAAGCCTTTCTTCCGTAGGAATGAGAGTCACAGCACGGACCCCCCCCTTTGCTGCTCTGCCCCACCCCCCTCCACTCCAGCCCCCCCATTGATCCGCTTTCTACCTGGTATGCCCAAACGCTGACCCCTCCTTCTACTACCTAACCTAACCCTAACCCCTTCTTCCCCATGAACCGCAGCACTAGCCCTGCTTCTGCGCCTGAAACCTGACCCAAAAGACAGGACTATGCAGCACTTTAAAGACGAACAAGATGGTTTATTAGGTGATGAGCTTTCGTGGGCCAGACCCACTTCCTCAGATCAATATGTGGGTCTGGCCCACGAAAGCTCATCACCTAATAAACCATCTTGTTTGTCTTTAAAGTGCTGCATAGTCCTGTTGTTTGTTTCAGCTACATCAGACTAGCATGGCTGCATCTCTATCACTATTCTGGACCCTGACCGATGAGAAATAAGAGACAACATTGTTAACAAATCAAACCTCAACCCCACCTCCAATAAAATGTTTGCCCTGCAAGAAAGGAGGGGCAAAGCTGGCAGTCAAGACCCTGACTGTGAGCTAGAAGGGTGTGAGCAAAGAACACTAGAACTGGAAGGCACTTCAAGAGGTCATCGAGTCCAATCCCCTGCCCTCATGGCAGGACCCAGCACCATCTAAATCATCCCTGAGAGATGTCTGTCTAACTTGCTCTCATATCTCCACAGAAGGAGATTCCAGAACCTCCCTAGGCAATTTATTCCAGTGTTTAACCACTCAGACAGGTAGGAAGTTTTTCCTAATGTCCAACCTAAACCTCCCTTGCTGCAGTTTAAGCCCCATTGCTTCTTGTCCTATCATCAGAGCCCAAGGAGAACAATTTTTCTCTCTAAAAGGCCTTGTGACACCCTTTTAGATACCTGGAAACTGCTGTCATGTCTCTTCTCAGTCTTCTCTTCTCCAAACTGAACAAGCCCAATTCTTTCAGCCTTCCCTCATCCCTCATGTTCTTTAGATCTTTAATCATTCTTGTTGCTCTTTTCTGGACCTTCTCCAATTTCTCCACATCTTTCCTGAATGTGGTGCCCGGAACTGGACACAATACTCCAATTGAAGCCTAATTTGCGCAGAGTAGAATGACTTCTTGTGTCTTGATCACAACACTCCTGTTAATGCATCCCAGAATCATGTTTCCTTTTTTTGTGTGTGACAGTGTTGCACTGTTGACTCTTCTTTAGTTTGTGGTCCACTCTGACCCCTAGATCCCGTTCATCAGGACTCCTTCCTAGACAGTCGCTTCCCATTCTGTGTGTGTGAAACGGATTGTTCCTTCCTAAGTGGAGTCCTTTGCATTTGTCCTAATTACACTTCATCCTATTGACCTCAGACCATTTCTCCAGTTTGTCCAGATCAGTTTGAATTATGACCGTATCCTCCAAAGCACTTGCAACCCCTCCCAGCTTGGGATCATCTGCAAACAGCTTAATAAGTGTCCTCTCTATGCCGATATCTAAATCATCGATGAAGATATTGAACAGAACAGGTTCCAAAACAGACCCCTGCGGAACCCCACTTGTTATGCCCTTCCAGCAAGATTGTGAACCATTAATAAGTACTCTCTGAGGATGGTTATCCAGCCAGTTATGCACCCACCTTACAGTAGCCCCATCTAAGTTGTATTTCCCTACTTTATTGATAAGAAGATCATGCGAGAATGTATCACATGCCTTACGGAAGTCTAGGTTATACCACGTCCACCACTTCTCCCTTATCCACAAGACTCGTTATCCTATCACAGAAAGCTATCAGATTGGTTTGACATGATTTGTTCTGTACAAATCCATGCTGGCTGTTCCTTATCACCTTATTATTTTCCAGATGTTTGCAGATGAATTCCTTAATTACTTGCTCCATTATCTTCCCAGGCACAGAAGTTAAACTGACTGGTCTGTAGATTCCTGGGTTGTTCTTATTTCCCTTTTTATAGATGAGCACTAGATTTGCCCTTTCCAGTCTTCTGGAATCTCTCCAGACTTCCATGATTTTTCAAAGATGATAGCTAGAGGCTCAGATTCCTCCTCTGTCAGCTCCTTGAGTATTCTAGGATGCATCTCATCTGGCCCTGGTGACTTGCAGACATCTAACTTTTCTCAATTATTTTTAACTTGTTCTTTTTTTTTTTTAATTTTATCTTCTAAACCTACCCCATTGCCACTAGTATTCACTATGGGTATGTCTACACTACAAAGTTAATTCGAACTAACAGCCTTTAGTTCGAATTAACTTTGATAGGCGCTACATATACAAACCGCTAGTTCGAACTTAATTCGAACTAGCGGAGCGCTTAATTCGAACTAGGTAAACCTCATTCTACGAGGACTAATGCCTAGTTCGAATTAAGGGCTGTGTAGCCACTTAATTCGAACTAGTGGGAGGCTAGCCCTCCCCAGCTTTCCCTGGTGGCCACTCTGGGCACCACCAGGGAAACTCGTCTGCCCCCCTCCCGGCACTGGACCCCTTAAAGGGGCACGGGCTGGCTACGGTGCCCGTGCCAGGTGCAAGCCTGCCAGCACCCAGCCAGCAGACCCTGCAGCAGGCATGGCACAAACCAGCCACCCGCTGCCACCAAGCCCTCCGCCTCTTCCCGGGACCAGGCTGGCGGCTCCCAGGAGCCTACCCCGGTCCGCAAGAGGCGGGCGCCCGCCTGGTCTACTGCGGAGATTGGGGACCTCATCCAGGTTTGGGGGGAAGCCTCCAACGTCCACGACCTCCACAGTAGGCACAGGAATGTGGCCGTCTAGGGCAGGATAGCTGCCAGCCTGGCCACCCAGGAGCAGGTTTGCATGAAAATCAAGTTGGTCCAGTGAGACCCCTGACCCTGAGCCCTGAGCTTAGAACATAAAAACATAAGAACGGCCGTACTGGGTCAGACCAAAGGTCCATCTAGCCCAGTAGCCTGTCTGCCGACAGCGGCCCACACTAGGTACCCTGGAGGGGATGGATCGAAGACAATGACCAAGCCACTTGTCTCGTGCCATCCATCTCCAGAGGCCAGGGACACCATTTCTACCCCCTGGCTAATACCACTCCATGGACCCAACTTCTATGAATTGATCTAACTTCTCTTTAAACTCTGTTCTAGTTCTAGCCTTCACAGCCTCCTGCAGCAAGGAGTTCCACATTTGCTTTGTGAAGAACAACTTTCTGTTATTAGTTTGAAGCCTGCTACCCATTCATTTCATTTGGTGTCCTCTAGTCCTTCTATTATGGGAACTAATGAAGAACTTTTCTTTATGCACCCTCTCCATACCACTCATGCTTTTATAGACCTCTATCATATCCCCCCTCAGTCTCCTCTTTTCCAAGCTGAGAAGTCCCAGTCTCTTTAGCCTCTCTTCATATGGGACCTGTTCCAACCCCCTGATCATTTTAGTTGCCCTCCCCTCTCCCACCCTCTCTCTTCCCCTCTCCCACCTCCTTTTCCCAGTCTCCCCGAGTTTTGTTCAATAAAGAGAGTTTCTATTTTTGAACACACGTGTCCTTTATTTTGTACATCAGGAAGGGGGGCTAGGGAGGGGTAAGTGGAAGGAGGTGAGGGAGGAATGGGGTACGAGCCCCCGATGGGGAGGACTGGGGTGGCTCTGCAGGCTCCTCGGGGTGGAAGCTCTCCTACAGCCCCCCAATTGATGCCCCCCCTGGATGGCAGCCTGCGGCAAGTGCAGCTGGGCTGATGGCCGAGTGCTGTGATGTGCCGAGTGTGGGCATTCAGGGCACTGCAAGCCAGGACTGCTTTGCAAGCGGGGAACCCCTGAGAACTGTCTGTCCGGGGTGGGAGTTGGGTCCCTTTAAGCACAGCCCTCGGCTAGCCTGAGGCATCAGCTCCACGCTCTAAGTCCTCACCTGATGCCCTGCCGGCACTGCTTCCGGCCAGCCTTAACCTCAGTTCAGGGTCCACTCAATATGGACACGCTAGTTCGAATTAGCAAAATGCTAATTCGAACTAGTTTTTAGGTCTAGATGCACTAGTTCGAATTAGCTTAGTTCGAATTAACTAATTCGAATTAAGTTAGTTCGAATTAGTGCTGTAGTGTAAACATACCCTATGTTAGGCATTCCTTCATCAGACTTCTTGGTGAAGACCGAAACAAAGAAGTCATTAAGCACCTTTGCCATTTCCAAGTTTCCTGATACTATTTTTCTCTCCTCACCACGCAATGGGCCTACCCTGTCCTTAGTCTTCCTCTTGCTTCTAATATATTTATAGAACATAAATATATTAGATGATTGGGATGGGGATCAATATTAGGTGATGGGGATGAACGGATAGATGGGGTGGATGGCTGGATAGATGGATGGGTGCAAAGGTGGATGGATGGGGGTGTCATGATTATGAGGGTTAGCCAGCAGCCTGGGAATTAAGGGGTTAACTACACCTAGCCAGGTGGAGTGACCAGTAGGAATGTAGGTGGGACTTTTCCAACTGGGACAAAGGAATTTGTTTTTTTTTTTCTTTTCTCCCTTTTGTCTCTCAGAGAGAGCTCTCTGCAGCTACAGAGAGGGACAAGCATATCTCTGGGTATGTCTACACTACCCTCCTAGTTCGAACTAGGAGGGTAATGTATGCATACCGCACTTGCTAATGAAGCCCGGGATTTGAATTTCCCGGGCTTCATTAGCATAAGCGGGGAGCCGCCATTTTTAAATCCCCGCTGCTTCGAACCCCGTGTAGCGCGGCTACACGGGGCTCGAACTAGGTAGTTCGGACTAGGGTGCCTATTCCGAACTACCGGTACTCCTCGTTTCACGAGGAGTAACGGTAGTTCGGAATAGGACCCTAGTCCGAACTACCTAGTTCGAGCCCCGTGTAGCCGCGCTACACGGGGTTCGAAGCAGCGGGGATTTAAAAATGGCGGCTCCCCGCTTATGCTAATGAAGCCCGGGAAATTCAAATCCCGGGCTTCATTAGCAAGTGCGGTATGCATACATTACCCCGCTAGTTCGAACTAGCGGGGTAGTGTAGACATACCCCAACTCTCTCCAAGACACCATTCTTCATTTTCTGTAAGTAGGGTAAAGTTTAGGTAATCTCGTTAGGTTTTATTGTTTTAAGGATTGGGTATGGGATCTGAGATCTGGCACTGCTTACAAGATGTTTTGGCTTTTCTTTGCAACTAAGTTCTAGGCCCATGGAGTTTCTCCATGAGTATATTTTGTTACCTCCCTATCTAGTCATTATGTTGCAACAGGAATATTGTTGTAATAATAAAAAGTTCTTTCTTTTCTTTTATTAACCTGGCAGTGGTTAATAGTGTGTCCTGATTTTTATTTTAGGGGTGAGATTTCCCAAATGATCTTTCCCCTGGTTTCTTTAGCAACATTTGGGTGGTGGCAGCGGAAGTTTTATTCCCAAGATCTAGGGTTTTAAGATCTTGGGGGAAGTTTTATGCCAAAGCCTGGTAGATAAGGCTTTGGGGTACACTTGCTGGCCCCCACTTCTGCATTTATCATGCCAGAGTGGGGAAGGAGCCATGACAGGGGGCGTACAAGTTGCATGGATGGATAGATAGGTGCGTAGGGAGAAAGATGGATGGATGGGTGGGTGCATAGAGAGCAGGATGGATGAATAGACAGATGTGTGAGTAGGGGGATGGATAGCTAGACAGGGTATGTAGAGGGATGGATAAATAGATGGGTGCATAGGGAGAAAGATGGATAAACAGCTGGGTTTGTGAGCGAATGAATGTATAGATAGATTGAATTAGACAGATGGGTGCATGGGGGAAGAATGGGGGTATGTGTAGAGGGATGGATGGATAGATAATAGTTGCGTGTGTATGGGATAGATGACTAGAGGGATGGATAGATGGATAGTTGGGTCTGTGGAGGGATGGATGGATGGATGAAAAGGTAGTTGGGTATATAGATGGATGGAGGGATGGATAGGTAGTTGGGTCTGTGGAGGAATGGATGGATGGACGGATAGGTGGTAGCTGAGTCTGTGGATGGAGGGATGGACAGATAGGTGGTAGTTGGGTCTGTGGAGGGAGGGATGGACAGATAGGTGGTAGTTGGGTCTGTGGAGGGAGGGCTGGACGGATAGGTGGTAGTTGGGTCTGTGGATGGATGGATGGATAGGTGGTAGTTGGGTCTGTGGAGGGAGGGATGGATGGATAGGTGGTAGTTGGGTCTGTGGAGGGAGGGATGGATGGATAGGTGGTAGTTGGGTCTGTGGAGGGAGGGATGGACGGATGGATAGGTAGTTGGGTCTGTGGATGGAGGGATGGAGGGATGGATAGGTAGTTGGGTCTGTGGATGGAGGGATGGATGGAGGGATGGATAGGTAGTTGGGTCTGTGGAGGGATGGATGGATGGATGGATAGGTAGTTGGGTCTGTGGATGGAGGGATGGATGGCGGGATGGATAGGTAGTTGGGTCTGTGGATGGAGGGATGGATAGGTAGTTGGGTCTGTGGATGGAGGGATGGATAGGTAGTTGGGTCTGTGGATGGAGGGATGGAGGGATGGATAGGTAGTTGGGTCTGTGGATGGAGGGATGGATAGGTAGTTGGGTCTGTGGATGGAGGGATGGATAGGTAGTTGGGTCTGTGGATGGAGGGATGGATAGGTAGTTGGGTCTGTGGATGGAGGGATGGATAGGTAGTTGGGTCTGTGGATGGAGGGATGGATGGCGGGATGGATAGGTAGTTGGGTCTGTGGATGGAGGGATGGATAGGTAGTTGGGTCTGTGGATGGAGGGATGGATAGGTAGTTGGGTCTGTGGATGGAGGGATGGAGGGATGGATAGGTAGTTGGGTCTGTGGATGGAGGGATGGATAGGTAGTTGGGTCTGTGGATGGAGGGATGGATAGGTAGTTGGGTCTGTGGATGGAGGGATGGATAGGTAGTTGGGTCTGTGGATGGAGGGATGGATAGGTAGTTGGGTCTGTGGATGGAGGGATGGAGGGATGGATAGGTAGTTGGGTCTGTGGATGGAGGGATGGATAGGTAGTTGGGTCTGTGGATGGAGGGATGGATAGGTAGTTGGGTCTGTGGATGGAGGGATGGATAGGTAGTTGGGTCTGTGGATGGAGGGAGGGATAGGTAGTTGGGTCTGTGGATGGAGGGAGGGATGGATAGGTAGTTGGGTCTGTGGATGGAGGGACGGATGGATAGGTAGTTGGGTCTGTGGATGGAGGGAGGGATGGATAGGTAGTTGGGTCTGTGGATGGAGGGAGGGATGGATAGGTAGTTGGGTCTGTGGATGGAGGGATGGATGGATAGGTAGTTGGGTCTGTGGATGGAGGGATGGATAGGTAGTTGGGTCTGTGGATGGAGGGATGGATAGGTAGTTGGGTCTGTGGATGGAGGGATTACCTCAATGATGGAATTAATTTGGCTCTAGGGCAAAATGCCTCTAAGCATTTTGGGCCCTTGGAGCTGAGCATTGTGGCCCGTCCCTTGTGATTTTGACTCAGGAGTGATCAGGGCAGCTGGTGCGGGGATGGACGCATGGCCAAGAGGAGCCGGTGTCAATGGGGAATGGCTGTTGGCAGGAGGATCGGCAGAACTGAGGGCAGATTCACTTGCGGTCGACTGCGCTGCAGAGGGGACCTGTTTTCCCCACGCAGCTGGGCCTGAGCCTGACTTTGGTCGGGCAGTGAATGCTGAGAGGGATACACAGCTGGGTAGGGCTGGATTCGCTGCCCCTTGTTCCCGGTGGCACCTTCTGACCTCGGCGAAGTGGGCATCAGAGACAGCCAGCGCAGCATGGTCGCGCTTTGCACAGCTTGGCCCAGCTGTGATTGGCCACACAGCAGCAGACTCAGGAGCCAGGCAATCGGGGAGGGGGGGTGCAGCTGACATCGGAGCTGGTGAGCTGGCCTGGGGACGGGCTTGCAGAGCACAGCGGAGGACTGGAAGTGACTGCCTGGCTCATTGAGTCCAGCCCTCCGCTACTGTAGCAACTAGCTGGGCCCCGCGGGTCTGGGTAAACTTTGGCCTGGTTGCTACACTAGAAACAACAGTCCACAGCCGAGCGCTGGCGTCCGTTGTGCGAGGTGCCTGGGGCTGTGATTTGTCTGCAGTCACCCAGCTGTCCAGCAGGGCTGGTAACTGACCCGAGTCTCAGTGTGGTGCTAGGAGCACAAAGCCAACCCGTTTCTGACGGGAGCCTCTGGAGTCAGCCGGTTGGGAAATAGCGACCGGAAATGTCCTTTTATCCAAAGGAACGAGTCGGTTTCAATGAATTTCCCATGTTTTTTTTGGGGGGGGGGGGGATATTTTGAAATTGGCCTTTGGGGACATTATAAAGGCACAAATAGTTCTGCTTCGCTGCTTGAACAGAGATTTTGTTCAGAAATTTCAGCTAATTTCAGCGAATCTGGTTTTTCTGGAAGAGGCAGAAGTGAAACGTTTCAGTCTGGTGGAAACGACACATTCTGAACAATTTTTTTTTTCATTTTCCTTTTGCAATTAGTTTTTGGAGATTTTGGCTTGTGACCTCGGTTTTGCATGGGAACAGTTTTTCAAAATCTCGAAAAAACCCATGAGGAGGGAAAACTGATTCCTGCCCAACTCTGCCTCCAGGCCCGACTGCGATACCCATAATGCTCGGGTCCGCGATTGGGATCTGAAAGTTTGGCCCACGGGCAATCCGGGTCTCTCCTCCCCTTTCTCAGCCTGTCATTTTACAGCCTTTGTTCATTGGGAAATGCTTCACAAATCCCAACCCAGGAAGTCACCTGTCGTGGGCCACTGAAGTCAGTTACCTTTTGGGAAAGGCTTTGTGATCAGCATAGATTCGCTCTCCTCCTTCCCTGTCTCTCTCACTCTGCCCAGCCTAGAGATGGGGCCCAGCTGGGTAGTTTGCAGCTACTCAGGGGTGTGTCTGGCTCTAAGGTTCTGGTTCTTTTTCCCCTCCCAGGACTCAGGGATCGGAATTCTGCTCTCAGCTGCTCCAAGGTGGGCGTGTGTTTGGAGGAGACAGAATTCAGCTGTATCTCCTGCAGCGCGAGAGCACACAGAGTCCTGCCTGCCCTGTGCCCTTCACGCTGGGACACTGCTCTGGCCGGGGTGACGGCATCCGTGGGAGAGGGCGTGTGAACGGAGGCAGCGATGCTCATCGTGACACAGATATTGTAACAGGCCTGTCCTCGTGTGCTCTCAGCCAAGCCCCCGGGAGAGTTTCTGGGACCTGGAGCCGGCCCCTCTGGGGCTGTGGAGCTGCTGCTGCCAGAGAGTTTCAATTCCCTCGGGCGTCCCCAAACCGCACTGCGCGCTCTCTCCACCCCGTGTATCTCTATAGCTAATCTCTTGTCTCTCCTTACCCATCTCTTCCTCTGTCCCACCCCCTTCCTGCTGATCTCTGTAGCTCTGACTTGCTCGCACGCTCCGACCAGGGCTACCACTCACACAGGAATGAGTGAGCAGCTCGTCAGCATGTGGGGCTGTTCCAGAATGGGGGAGTGAGGGGAGGGATTTGACGATGGAGTCTGATACCTTGGGTCAGGCGGGTGCATTTATGGAGACCACACCAGGCCCTGCTAGCCTGAATGCAGGAGGAGCTACCCCACAGGAAACAACAAACACCGCTGGAAACTGTCGGCCAGCACCCCCAAAGGCTCTCTCGCGGCCTCGCTGAAAACTCAGCTCGACCTAGTTACATCACTTTGGGTGTGAAAAATCTCGCACCCCATGCGAGGGAGTGACGGGGACCCTGCAGTCCATGTGGGGGGATGACAGAACCGTTCTTCTGTCACCCCAGCTACCAGCGCTGTAACGGCATCGAGAGAAAACCCCCACAGGGAGCATCTATCCAACAGAGCCCCAGAGACACCGCTGCAGTGCACCAGCCGTGGGCCTTGAGCCATGGTTCTCCATGGACCGGGACTCTCTTGCAGGTGGGCTGCGGGCTCAGGCTCCCTCCCGCTCTGCAGCGGGGAGCCTGCCCTGGCGCTCCAGCCCTCCTTCCCCGCTGCTGGGTTGGAGCACCAGCGCCAGGTTCCTGCTGCAGCGGGGGGAGAACCTCACCGGACGGATCCGGGTCATGGGGGCAGGAAGTGGCTCCGTGCGCTGTGGCTTCCCTCCCCCGCCCCGACTGGGGAAACGGCAGCTCCCATTGGCCAGAATCAGGGCCAATGGGAGCAGCAGGGGGTGGTGCCTGGGAGCAGCAAGGGGTGTGGAGCCAGGTAAGCGCCCCCCATCCCCTTCATGCCCAGGCCACCCCACTCCTGCAAAGGAGCCTTGTTCTGCCTCTGCCTGGGGCTCGTGTTCCCCTTTTGTCTCAGGGGGGTTGTCTCCTCCCTACAGGCATCCTCAGCGAAGGGTGGAGCGCGCAGCTGAGAGGAGATCTAAGCCTAGCCAGGACACGTGTAACCCACACACCTAGGCTATGTCTACACTGGCGCGATCTTGCGCCAGACGTATGCAAATGAGGCTAAGCGTGGAATATCGCCGAGCCTCATTTGCATATCTAATGAGCCACCATTTTTGCGGAAGAGGCTCTTGCGCCAGAAGAAGCGTCTACACGGCCCCTTCTTGCGCAAGAAAACCCCCCTTGCGCAACGCCGTTCTTCCTGAAAATAATCGGCATAGCGGCGTTGCGCAAGGGGGGTTTTCTTGTGCAAGAAGGGGCTGTGTAGACGTTCCTTCTGGAGCAAGCGCCTCTTCCTCAAAAATGGCGGCTCATTAGATATGCAAATGAGGCTCGGCGATATTCCATGCTTAGCCTCATTTGCATACGTCTGGTGCAAGATCGCGCCAGCGTGAACATAGCCCTAGGGTGGGTCACTGTCCCATGGAATGCCCCTTAGACCACTTACAGCCAGAGCTAAGAACAAGGGAGCTCTACCATTCAGCTGGGAGCCAGCTGGCTTCAGAGCTCAAGCTATTGCAGATACTCCCCTAAGCTCCAAAGGCCCCAGGTTTGAACCGACCCGGTGGCAGTGAGGTAAGCTCTTGCTTTTTCTTACAGAAGGTGGCTGAAATCATCCCCTCTCCACTTGACACTACGACCTGGGGCTTTAAGGAAAACACCAATGATCACAACACAACCGTGAGAGCTGGCCATACTGCCAATACGCTTGTAAGGGCAGGCCGAGCCTGGGGATTTTATCCTGACGCCACCATCAGAGGGTCCGGACCCCTCCCAACATGAAGAGCGAAGTCCCCAGGGCCCTTAATGGAGGCTCTCATTCAGGGCCAGCATGCGAAGAACAGATGCTCACGTGTACTTAGCTAGACGTCCCTCTGGTCGTTTCCATCTGTGTGCGGAATAAATGTTATGTGCACCGAGCATGTGTGAATGCACACCGCCCACGGGAACAAAACCTAGCGGTGGGCGCTCTGCTCATCAGCTGGGCGGCACTGGGATCTCTCCTGAGCGCCCGGCTTACAGGGAACGCTGGTGCTGTCGCGGGAGAACAGGGCCCTGTGTGTGAAGAGGGGCTCACTAGAAAACCGCGATCTCCCTGGATGCTCAGTGGAGCTGCCGGATGCCACGGTGTCACGTAGTAAAAGTGGCCTCATGGGGTTCCAATTTGACTGCCTGGCAGCAGAGATCCCCAGCTCAGGTCTGCTCCGTTTACAGCTCAAGCCCTGCTAAGCCGTCTCACCGGCTCTCCCGCCACTAGCCACAGAGGCTCTGGGGCGGAGCTAAAGCCCGTGACTCGAGTGGCTTTTGGATCAGGCCCTGGGGAATGATTCGGTGGCGACGCACAGGCTAGAGTAAGGCGCCCGGCTTGCCCCCGGCCTGGCTGCGGTGCTGGCTCTGCGGGGCTAGCGGGAGGAAAGCCTCGTTCGACTGCCTTTAAAGTCAGCAATCTGGATCTGCTGCACCCGGGGGGGCCCGTTGAATAGAGGCGAAGACACTTAGCACATGTGGTTGGGTTTCAACTATTCTGAGCCCCCCTCCCTCTCCGACAGCGCCAGGCGCATCCCGAGCGTGTCTCGCTGGCCTTTTCTCTCCTCGGTGGGTAGCTATTCCCTAATAATTACTCTAAATGCAGCCCCTGTTGTCATGACAACCTATTAATCCATTGGGAAAAGCCCCTTTTGCATCAGAAGCTTTCTCCTTCCTTTTCCGCCGTCTCTTTCCCCCCATCCCACGGCCTGCTCATCCGTTCTCGGTCGCTCATTAGCTTAGCTCCTGCACGGGAGCCGGGCATGGAATTCCCACAGAAGCCAATGAGACCCCTCTGAGCAAAGAGCTGCTACCACAAACTCCCACAGTGTCTGTTTCCTCTTTCTTCTCACCCCTTCTTTCTGGCGCCTAGGCCTGTGCAGACCGGGGCTGGGATTGCAGAACCCCCTTGGTTTTCATTCACTCCGAGGCAGGAGAGGGAAAGAGAGAAACACACACCAGGGATATGTATTTATCTCGTGCAGAAACACAAGACAGATACAATTTCTTCCGTCAGAAGCTGTGATTGTTGCTTCTGGCAATCACCACGCAAGTGAAACACTGATCTCGCGCTGGTCCCTGGGGCTGCTACCTCGTGCTCCAGAATTTGAGTTTCTTTTTAAAACCGTAAGGCTCTAGCAATGCCGATCACAAAGAATCCCCACGGGTACAGCGGCACCTGGCTGAGCCTGCAGACAGCCTGCAAGAACGGGTCCGGGAGATGTGGCCTGCTCCCATTCACAGCAGCAGAGCGTTGACTCTGGAACCTAGTGATGCTCTGGTAAACGTCGGATCCCGCCCACAAGAAAAAAGGAGCGAATCATTCCATGCAGCTCTGCAAACTCTATTGTGAGTGCCGGCTCATTTTGGGAATGAAACAAGTGGGAGGAGCTTGGCTTGTGGGCGGAGCTCAGGGAGAGTATACCCCTTACTGTTTTCCCATCATTTTCCTCTCAGCTCCTCCCCGGACGGCCTTCGGCCTGATTCCTAATCTACCTTCCACTTGGATGATTCCCTGTATTAGAAAGGCCCAACAATTTATCCCACAGCAGAGGGGCAGAATCCCAAATGGAAACAGGTTCTTTCTAGTGCTGTTCACCACGACAACGGCGCAGTCACCCTACACCAGTGGCCCCTTGGTTTCCTTTCCCTTCCTGGTCAGTCTGTAGCTGGCTGTTGTCTCTTGCCTGGGCCTGTCAGCGCTCTGGGGCGGGGGCTCCGTTTCTGTTTTGTTTTGTTGGATGTTTGCAGGGTGGGTGCTGGGCTGTGACGAGGCCTCCAAAGCCCCGTGGCAATACACGATGATTCCTACGAACACTGGCGCCAGCGGGTTGGTGAGGGCGGTTTGACTGCGCCAGCCGGTTCAGCGGCCTGCGGGTGGGAGGAGAAGGTATTCGATGCTTTTCAGCGGCGACAGAGGAACTCTGGTTTCTCTGCCCCCTCCCGAGCCCGGCTGCTCGTTGTACCTTTGATCAGTCCCTTTCTCTCGCACGCCGTCTCGCTTTCTCTGGAGGCTGCTTCTGAGCTTGCACTGGGGTAAATCGGGAGCAACCCCAGTGGCAGCCAAGGGCCTGGCTCTGATGGGCGTAAAGCCCCCGAGAGCGAGATGGGAGTGAGCCCCGTCCTGGCTGGACCCTGGTGCAGGGCTCATATTGGCTCTCTCACGCACAAAGTGATGGGAAAATGGCAGACATAATTAGGGGAAATTAACCAGGGAGTCTTCTCTGGGGGATCAGAAGCTTTCATCTTGGAGCTGGCTCGTCATCACCTATAGCTGCCCCAGCGATTTCCCACCCCCCCTTGCCTGGTTCTAATGGCAGCAGGCCGAGGTCCGTGGTCTGTCCAGCCCTCCCCGGGGCCTGGGGTCCCCTTACATCACAGCAGTCAGGGCGGGAGGAAGACGGCACTGGGTGCAGAGAGCTCTGTGCAAAGAGCAGGGCTCTGTGTCTCTCACATTTCCCAGGAGCAGTGCAAGATTGGAAGTCAGGGCTGCTTCTTGTGTTTCTAAGGCTGGAAGGAGTGTGGTCTAGTGGTTAAAGCAAATGACTGGGCATCAGGACTCCGGGACTTCCTTTTCAGCAGTGGCCTAATGGTTAGGGGACAGGATTCCTTGGCAAAATTTCCCACCCTGCTTGCGGTGTGATCTGAGGCAAGTCCCTGAACAGTTCCCCTTTTCTAGACAGGCAAAGTGAGGCACCCAGGGACACACAACAAGTCAGTAGCAGAGCCAGAGACCCTGCTTTAACCACTGCACCACACTGCGCCCCAGAGAGAGGCCCCTGCTACTCTTTCTTCCCCTGTTGCAATGGCCATGAGCAGTTCCCTCTAATTTTTTCCTTCCGTGTATGGAATACATTTTGTTATCTGCACCAAGTCATATGCAGATGTGCACCACCCGCAGGTGCTCTGCTAATCAGCTGGGCAGCATCTGGAGCTCTGTTGGGTGGCCATCCAAGCGCTCAGCTGACAAGGACACTGGCTACGAGAACAGGGACCAGCCCCATGTCACCTTGCGTAGCTGGGCCAGCTGCCCTCTCCTCCTTCCCAGACTCTCAGGGGCGGGCACGGCTGCAGAGATGCTCAGCCTGGAGGGCGGGCAGCAGGGTTCTGGGGCAGCAGCCCCTGCCTGGCCATGCTGGCCCAGGCGGTGAGTTCTGTAGGCCTGCAGTGCCTGTACCCCGGGGCCGAGCTCCCCCAAACTCTCCTGCATCGTCCGGCTCCCTTGCCACTCTGCATGTCCCCCCCACGCATCCACCCAGCCCTGCCTGCCTCCCCCAGGCAATCCCCCCCCCCCGACTGCTGCATCCCTGCGGCTTGGGGGTGGGGGTGGGGGGGGGGGGGACAGTGTCTCAAGGATGCATGGCTGGCAGCAGCTGAGAGTGGCTGGAAGGGGCTCTATCCCCGTGCACGGCTGCTGGTGGGGCTGGGGCCCCTCCTGGGCATTTGAAATGACCCGGGGAGCGGCAGGGGGACTGGGGGCTCACAAAGGGACGGCTGGAGGGTCATAGCACCTGGAGCTCCCCCCAGGAGCCATTGCTGGGGGCCCCGGGTAAATATAACACCTCCCACACATCCCATTGTGCACCCCACTCCATCCAGAGCCTGCACCCTCTCCCTCCACCCTCACCCTGTCCTGCCCCCAAGCTCCCTCTCAGAGCCTGCACCCCAGACCACCCCCGAACCCCACCCCTCACCTGTCTTGTCCCCACATTCCCTGCCAGAGCCTGTGCCCCTCCCCTACCCAAACTCCCTCCCAGAGCCCTAGGCAGGTGGGACGGGAGGGGAGGGGAGGGGTTTGGGTTCTGGGCACCACCAACATGCCTGCAAACCTGCTGCCCCTGAATGCTGAGGGGAGGGGGGCTGCCCCAAGGCCCAGCGTTGCTGCTAGGTCCTGGGGTGGAGGCAGGCCTCCTGTGGTGGGGGAGGGGGTAGGCAGGGGCAGACATGGGGGGGGGGCCCAACCCTTTTGGAGGGAGGCAAAGTAGGAAAGATTCCTGGAAATGTCTGGTACCAGTGAATCTAGGCGCCCCCTTCCCAAGCAGTCTCTATGGGACAATAGTGCCTACGCCCTGGGTCTGACTTACGGTCTCTCTACCCAGCCCTCTTAGGTTGGAGACGGGGCATTCTGGGCACTTAGATTAGATTTTCAGGCCTGATCTCAGTGCCGATGTTCAGGCGAGTCCAGGTCTCTCTTTGGGGCTGACCTGAGGAGACAGGCAAGGTGGGGAGGGTCTGACCGGATCCCCAAGGCACTGGAGGAAGACGGAAAACAAGAGTTAAGCCAGCTCCCAGCCGCCCCGGGCTCTGGAGGTAACGCTGTTATCTGCACAGTGTCTGCCAGACATAAATATCCCAGGAGAGTCCTGGTTAATTTCAGGGTTTAGCAGCGGAGCTGCAACCCTCAGAAGCAAAATAATCTGTGTGTGTGTGTGTGTGTGTGTGTGTGTGTGTGTGTGTGTGTGTGTGTGTGTGAGAGAGAGAGAGAGAGAGAGAGAGAGAGAGATAGTGTGTGTGTGTGTGAGAGAGACAGTGTGTGTGTGTGTGTGTGAGAGAGAGAGACAGTGTGTGTGTGTGTGTGTGTGTGTGTGTGTGAGAGAGAGAGAGAGAGACAGTGTGTGTGTGTGTGTGAGAGAGAGAGAGAGAGAGAGAGAGAGAGAGACAGTGTGTGTGTGTGTGTGTGTGTGTGTGTGTGTGTGAGAGAGAGAGAGAGAGAGAGATAGTGTGTGTGTGTGTGAGAGAGACAGTGTGTGTGTGTGTGTGAGAGAGAGAGAGACAGTGTGTGTGTGTGTGTGTGTGTGTGTGTGTGTGTGAGAGAGAGAGAGAGACAGTGTGTGTGTGTGTGTGTGTGTGTGTGTGTGTGTGTGTGAGAGAGACAGTGTGTGTGTGTGTGTGTGTGTGTGAGAGAGACAGTGTGTGTGTGTGTGTGTGTGTGAGTGTGTGTGTGTGTGAGAGAGAGCGAGACAGTGTGTGTGTGTGTAAGAGAGAGAGAGAGAGTGTGTGTGTGTGTGTGTGTGTGTGTGTGAGAGACAGTGTGTGTGTGTGTGTGTGTGTGTGAGAGAGAGAGAGCGAGACAGTGTGTGTGTGTGTGTAAGAGAGAGAGAGAGACAGTGTGTGTGTGTGTGTGTGTGTGAGAGAGAGAGAGAGAGAAAGAGAGAGAGACAGTGTGTGTATGTGTGTGTGTGTGTGTGTGTGTGTGTGAGAGAGAGAGAGAGAGACTGTGTGTGTGTGTGTGTGTGTGTGTGTGTGTGTGTGAGAGAGAGAGAGAGAGAGAGAGAGAGAGAGAGAGACAGTGTGTGTGTGTGTGTGTGAGAGAGAGAGATAGTGTGTGTGTGTGTGGGGGTGTGTGTGTGTATCCAATCCCCTCTCTGCACAGAAGCTGTTTCCGGTCCCTCACGGTGTCCCCCGGTGGTGACGACATCTCGCTCCTTTCAGCCCTAGACTGCAGAAGAGCTAAACAGCCTTTTCCCCTTTTTAACAGATCCCAGGTAGGTGACATGACTCGGCCATGGTCCCCCAGCAATGCAGTGGCAGAGTCATGAATAGACCCCAGATCTCTTGTGTTGAAGACCTGGCCTACCATAGATCGACCCAGCCTACGAGAATGTTTATTTCTGTCCAAAACCACTTTGCCAAATAGCCTGCAGCCTTCATTATGGTACAATCTTTATATGATTGCATACTACTTTGGCCAGTTTTTAGGATGGCGAGAGGTAACTAGTGGTATCCTGCAGGGTCCGTGCTGGGACCAAACCTATTCAGCATATTCATAAATGATTTGGAGAAAGGAGTAAACAGGGAGGTGGCCAAATTTGCAGATAATACAGAAGTGCTCAAGAGAGTTAAGTTCAAAGCAGACTGAAAAACTTCAAAAAGATCTCGCACAAGTAGATGACTGAGCAACAAAATGGTAAATGAATTTTAATGTTGATAAATGCAAAGCAGTGCATATCAGAAAACATAATCCCAACTATCTGTGTGAATTGATGGGGATTAAATTAGCTGTTATCACTCAAAAGAGAGATCTTGGAGTCATTGTGGATAATTCTCTGAAAACATCCACTCAGTGCGCAGCAGCAGTCAGAAAAAAAAGCAAACAGAACGTTGGGAATCATTAAAAAAGGGATAGAGAATAAGACAGAGAACATCTTATTGCCTCTGTATAAATCCATTGTACGCCCACATCTAAAATACCGTGTGCAGATGTGGTCGCTTCATCTCAAAAAAGATTATCTTGGCATTGGAAAAAGTTCAGAAAACGGCAACGAAAATGATGAGGGGTTTGGAATGGCTGCCACACGAGGAGAGATTAATAAGACTGGGACTTTTCAGTTTAGAAGAGAGGAGAGTAAGGGGGTGGGGGATATGATCGAGGTCTATCAAATCATGACTGGTGTGGAAACAGTGAATAAGGAGAAGTTATTTACTTGTTCCCATAACACAAGAACTAGGGGGCTACCAAATGAAATGAATAGGTAGCAGCTTTAAAACAAACAAAAGGAGGTATTTCTTCATACAATGCACAGTCAACCTGTGGAACTCCTTGCTAGAGGATGTTGTGAAGACCAGGACTTTAACAGGGTTCAGAAAAGAGCTAAATACATTCATAGAGGACAGGTCCGTTAATGGCTATTAGCCAGGATGGGTAAGGTTTGCTGTCCCTAGCCTCTGTTTGTCAGGGGCTGGGAAGGGGCGACAGGGGAGGGATCACTTGATGGTTCCCTGTTCTGTTCACTCCCTCTGGGGCACCTGGCATTGGACCTTGGGTCTGACCCAGTCTGGCTGTTCTTCTATTCCCCAGCCCGGCATAATCTCCATCCACTGTGCTCTGCTGTTCCCACGCCTGCGCCTAGCAGCCCTGCCGCAGTCCTGGGAAAACACAGAGGGCTGTGGTCCCTGGCAGCACATGCCTGCTCTGCCAGTAAAAATTAAACTCATTAGAGCTGCGGGCTGAGAAAGGCAGCAAGGCTTTGTAAATGAACCCCCCGTTGGGCTTTTGTCAGGGCCGGAGGTTAATATCCATGTGTGCGCCTGTGCTAGATAGACATCAGCCGCTGGCTTCCCCAGCTCATCTCGCAGCCGGCCAGCTGGCTTTGCCCAGGCAACGAGAGGGAAGGCACCGGCTGTGGTTTAACTTTCCAGGGGGTCGCCAGGGTTCGGGGTCTCAGAGGTGGTGATCATCGGTACTCGGAGTCATCGTCGCCCTCCCGCGTTCCCTGTAAACTGAGCGCTTGGGCAGCCACCTAGGAGAGATTTGAATGCTGCCCAGTTGATTAGCAGAGCACCTGCAGCCGGCAGCCTGGGTTTCTACTAGTGGTGCACAGCCGCATGTGCTGGAGCGCACGCAACAAAATGTATTCTGCACATGGATGGAAAAATTTAGAGGGAACGTTGTTGCCTGCTTCATGGGCAGGCTGTGCTCAGTGAACCTACCAGCTCTCCCCCCATGCCAAGGGTTCCTCTTCCCCCCTTACCAAGGTCCCCAATTTACCCCCTTCCCACGCTGCTAGGGACTGTGTGGCTCTTCCCTCCCCCCCACATCAGGGTCCCCAAGTCCCCCCGCTAGAAGTTCTGTGTGCTCCCCCCTTCCTCCACCCCAGGCTCCCCCTTCATCCCAGAGGCTGCGCATCCCTCCCCCCCCCCCCCAGCTCTTCTTTCTGTCTGGGAGCTCAGTGGAGTGTCAGCCTGTGCAGCTCTATGGGGAGGAGAAGCAGAGATGAGACAGGTATTGTTATGCCTGGACGTGTTAATTGGTGCCATCACCCGGCTGCTTGATCTACAGATAATTGCTGAGATGCTGGAAACTGGCTCTGCTAATCAGCCGGCAGAGGCTCCGTCTGCTCCCTGGTTCTCTCCCTTTTGGTTCTCTGATTCCCCCCCAATTCGGCAGGGAGGTGGCCACCGAGGCCCGGAACATTCCCGGAAATGTGGGAATTGAGCCGAGGCGGCATTCAGAAGTTACCGCATTAGTGATACAAAGGGGCCTTCGCCAGCCCAGCCGACTGCCGGGGGCCCTGTGTGGTGTGAGAATGAACAGGGCCCCACTAAGCCTTATGTCCCAGCTCTGTCAGACCCCCTGGACCAGGGGTGGGCAAGATATGGCCCGGGGGCCGGATCTGGCCCTCCAAGCCCTTCAATCTGGCCTGCGGCCCACCCCACTGGACCCACAGGCTGGGAGCAGCCCCAGGGCTCAGAGCTGCTGGCTGCTCCATCTGCCTCTCTGCACCAGGTGGAGGGGGGAGAAAAGGGGGAAACTTCATGCACTATGAACCTTCTCCTTCAGCCAAACTCCCTCTCACCCTCTCCTGCACCCAAATCCTCCACCCGAGCTCCCTTCTGCACCCAACCTCTGTCCCAGACCCCACCTACTCACCATAGGAAAGTGCAGCCCTTGACCACTTACCAAAGTTTTGGAGTGCCCCCCCATCACACGATTGCCCACCCCTGCCCTGGACTCACCAGTGTGCATGTGTGGGCGGTAGCCAGGCTCTCGGCTAGGGTTGCCAGGTGTCCGGTGTTCACCCAGATAGTCTGGTATTTTCACCTCCTGTCCGGTAAAAAAAAATTCAGAAAATACCGGACACCTAAAATGTCTGGTATGTTCGGATTTTTTCCCCAGCCGGGAGGCAAAAATGCTGGGCACCTGGCAACCCTACAAACACTCAGCACCTCTTTCCCCCCCCCCCCCCCCCCCCAAACCTCCCAACCCCAACACCCTCAGCCCCATGCTTACCAGGTTCCACAAGGCTGCTGGCACAAAATGGCTGCTGGCAAAAAGACCAAGGGGAAGCAATGACTCCCCCGGGGTCTTAGTGCTCAACCACTTTCCTGTTTGTATCCCTGCACTCACTCTTAAAGGGGACATGCTGCTTTTTTTTGCTTAATAAGTCTTGGAGTCCCCCCTTTTTTTTCTCAACAACTTTGGTCTCCCCCCCTTTTTTCCCCGGTGTTTTTTTTTTGAGGGGGGGCAGGTGTTCGGTATTTTTGTTTCAACCATCTGGCAACCCTCCTCTCGGCTCAAGCTGCCACTGAAGACGGTGACCAAGGTGAGGAGCATGGTGTGATATGGACTCAGCTATGAGAAAATCTGTTAAGGTAACACCCGCATGCATGGGAATCGAACCCACAGCCTAGCCTGCGAGCAGGCTCCCCCTGGGGATCCCAGAGGGACCCTATGGTGGCTGACCTCTGGGCAGGGCTGCCACCCTGGACCCCAAGCCCACTGCGGACTGCAGCCTTGGTGAGCCAGGGGATCAATCGCGCTGCACCCTGCCTGGTGGGAACCTACACAAAAGCCCTGGAGCAAAAACAAGCGTGGACCGGTCACCCCCCCCCCCCCGCCTCGCCTGCTGTCTGGCAGGGAAAGGGTTAAAATCTCTCCCTTCCCAGCCCGGGGAGGGAGCCCAGCTGGAGATGAGAGGCCCTCCGGAGAGACAGGTGGATTGCTGCCTTTCTGTGGGTCCGCTGACCAGCCCAGGAGAAGATCAGGTAGGGAACGCCTAAGGCCCTGGCTGCAGGTGGCCTTGCTCTGGGCTCTCTTGCTCACGGACGCGGCTGTTTTGGTGGGTTCCCAGGCGGGGCTGGAGAAGTCTGTGGCTGTGGGGAAGGAACGCTCCGGGCACAGGGCACTAGTCAGCTTGTGTTTGTTGCCCAGGGCCGGGGACCTGCAACAAGAGCAGAAGGAAGAGCCCAGGGAGGGTAGCCACACGGCGCAGCCTGTTCCGGAGAGGGGCATTTTCAAACGACCACGTCCTCTCCTTCGGTCGCTGGTTTTAGTAGAACACTCGTTTTTCTCAGCTCGGCCGAAGTTGTTTCCAGCGCGGATCCCCGGTAATGTCAAGCCCAAAGAACGCCAAGCGTGCCAGTCGGCGTCAGGTCTCGGACCTTTGGCTAATCCCCTTCGCTTCTCTACGGGGGGAAAGTGTTCCCGGACACAGCCCGTGTTCCCTGAAACTCCATCCATGCGGCTTTGCTCTAGGGCAGTGGCTCTCAACCTCTCCAGTCCCCCTTCGCGAGTCTGATTGTGTGGTGTAACCCCAAATTTTTCCTCACTTGAAAACCAGAGTGGTACAGCACGCTGACCAAAATGGCTTGCCTGCTCATTGGGTCTATTAGAGTGTGGAGTGGTGTCACGAGCGCGTTGTGTGTCCTGTCGGAAGACAAGGGAAATAGCTAGCTGCGTTGATGTCCCCCCAGAAGACGTCTGAGTCCCCCTGGGGTGTGCACACCCCGCTTGAGAGCCACGGCTCTGGGTGTATGTGGTGGAGACGGTTCATGCCAGATTGTGGCAGATAGATCAGAACTAGAATGGGAATTGTTGTGGTCAGGAAATGCCATTTTTGGCGCTACTGATTTTTCTGTAAAATCATGTTGCTTTTTGACAACATTTTGTATAAGGAAAAAACCAAACCAGGATGTTTTGATGCTCTCAACATGATTTCGGACTCTTTAGAACAAAAGGGAGTTGGGTTTTTTTAACTGACTTTGGAGAGGCCCTTTCTTTTATATTTTTGCTTTGAAATTCCAGGGTCAAAACTGAAACAATGCAACACGGTTTGGAATTTGGCTTCTCAAAAAACAAAACAAAACAAAACAAAACCCCAAACAAATAAACAAACAAAAACCCAATGCAGGCTGAAAAAAACCCCAATCTTGAAGTATTTTGTGAGAGAAAAAAATCAGCTTTGCCAGAGCTAATCAGAACCAACCCCCCCAGATGCAAACAGCCAGGCTCTTTTTGCAGAAGTGGAAAATGTCAGATCAGGATTGCGACTTAACCTTTGCCGCTCCAGCTGATGTCTCTAGTAAGAAGCTGCTCTGTCCACCTTTCTGAATGCAAGATGACAGCTGACAGCCGTGTCACCAATAGACATGGCAAGGATTTTATTGCTCTTCTCAACTCCTAGACGCCCGGATCTTATTAAGAGACCAAACGTTTTTGTTAGCTGATTAAAAATGGCATGTCTGGTAAAATGGCTGCAGACGTAATTAATTTGTTGTACAGAAGAAACGAGGGGAGGAGTTGAAAATGGATTCGAATTTGAATCCTCTAGGTTAGCAGGTTTCAGGCAGTAATTGTGCTACAATCCATGAGCTCTCTAGGGGCAAGTCGGTGTCCCTTTGCTCTAGGGGCTGGACAAAGACACAGCGAGAGACGCACCCTCCTGAAGAGAGTGGAAACTAGACAGGACAGACGAGGGAGAGAGGAAATACTCTCCCTGAGTTGTTTGTAGTAAGTGATTTGCCCAAAGTCTCACATTGAGCCAAATGCCGAGCTGGGGATTCAGTTTAGTTGCCCAGAGATTCAGTGCAGGTGCTTCTCTATCCTTCCTCTCTGGCGCGCTCTGCATTGTCCATGGGCGGCCGGCGATGCAGGCTAGAGAAGGCATTGCATGGAAGGGGCTAAGGCTGCATCATGCAGCAGCCTGGCTCTCAGCTGGGGATGGGTGGGAGGAGAGGTTGTGAAGGGGATGGAGGGGGTCCTCACGGAATCCATTCTGAAGCACTTGGAAGAGGGGAAAGTGATCAGGAACAGTCAGCATGGATTCACCAAGGGCAAGTCGTGCCTGACCAATCTGATTAGCTTCTCTGATGAGGTAATGGGCTCTGTAGACTTAGGAAAGTCAGTGGATGTGATATACCTGGACTTTAACAAAGCTTTTGGTACAGTCTCCCACAATATTCTTGACAGCAAGTTAAGGGAGAATGAATTGGATAAATGGACTGTAAGATGGATAGAAAACTGGCTAGACCGTCAGGCCCAACGGGTAGTGATCAATGGCTCAATGTCAGGTTGGCCGTCGGTTTTTAGCGGAGTGCCCCAAGGATCTGTTCTTGGACCAGTTTTGTTCAATATCTTTATTAACTACCTGGATGAGGGGATGGGTTGCACCCTCAGCAAGTTTGCAGATGACACTAAGCTAGAGGTAGATATGCTGGAGGGCAGGGATCGGGTCCAGGGTGAGCTAGACAGATTAGAGGATTGGGCCAAAAGAAATCTGATGAGGTTCAACATGGACAAGTGCAGAGTCCTGCCCCTGGGACGGAAGAATCCCAAACATTGTTACAGGCTGGGGACCGACTGGCTAAGTAGCAGTTCTGCAGAAAAGGCCCTGGGGGTTCCAGTGGATGAGAAGCTGGATATGAGTCACCAGTGTGCCCTTGTAGCCAAGACGGCTAATGACATATTGGGGTGCATTAGGAGGAGCATTGCCAGCAGATCCAGAGAAGTGATTATTCCCCTTTATTTGGCTCTGGTGAGGCCGCATCTGGAATATTGTGTCCAGTTCTGGGCCCCCCACTATAGAAAGGATGTGGACACATTGGAGAGGGTCCAGCGGAGGGTGACCAAAATGATTAGGGGGATGGAGCGCATGACCTATGAGGAGAGACTGAGGGTATGTCTACACTAGTCAATTGCCCTCATTAGCCTCCCTAGATCAAACTAGGGGGCTAGTGTAGACATACCCAGAGAGATCTGGGTTTATTTAGTCTGCAGAAGCGAAGAGTGAGGGGGGATTTGAGAGCAGCCTTCAACTTCCTGAAGGGAGATTCCAAAGAGGATGGAGAGAGGCTGTTCACAGTGGTGACGGATGGCAGAACGAGGAGCAATGGGCTCAAGTTACAGTGCGGGAGGTCCAGGTTGTATATTAGGAAAAACTCTTTCCCTAGGCGGGTGGGGAAGCGCTGGGCTGGGTTCCCTAGGGAGCTGGTGGAATCTCCATCCCCAGAGGTTTTTAAGTCTCGGCTTGGCAAAGCCCTGGCTGGGTTGATTGAGTTGGGGTTGGTCCTGCTTTGGGACCTGCCCAGGAGCTGGCGAAGGAGTCTAGCCTACAACTGCTGCTAGATAGAGGACCTGCCCTGTTAGCTTGTGTGGAGAATACTTGGAAGGTGCAGTCCGATCTCCGGTGCGTGCTCCTGGTGGCAGATCGGACAGCGGTGTACCCGGGAGCTCTGTTCTCTGTCTCGAAGGTGGCTCCCTGGCCATGACGTGGCCGAACACGAGGACTTCCAGAGGACCCGGTTCTCCTCGTGCCAGAGTTAATCAGTGGAGTTACCCTGGTGTGATGAGTAGATTCCCTCTGGTCTCCCTCTCTCCGGATCCCATCCCCGCTCCCTACGTTCCGGATAGCCCTTATCCTGCCTTCCCAATACAATTGCGTGGTCCAGTTGCATTGCGTACAATTATGTGGCATCCAACGCGTGCAACCATGATGAACACTGCTCGCAGCACAGGGCAGGGGGGTCAAAGGAAAGATCCTGAGTTCAAAGGCTGTGTGGCCTAGTGGGAGGAGCACTGGCCTGGAACGTGGGAGACCTGGACTTTGTTCCCATCTCTGCTGTGTGGTGCTAGTAAAACACTCCTCTTCCCCGTGCCTCGCTTTCCCTACGTGTCAAGTGAGGGCCATTGTCAAAGGACTTAGGGTATGTCTACACTACCAAGTTAATTCGAACTAACAGATGTTAGTTCGAATTAACTTTCATGGGTGCTACACATGCAAACTGCTAGTTCGAACTTAATTCGAACTAGCGGAGCGCTTAATTCGAACTAGGTAAACCTCATTCCACGAGGACTAACGCCTAGTTTGAATTAACTAGTTCGAATTAAGGGCTGTGTAGCCACTTAATTCGAACTAGTGGGAGGCTAACCCTCCCCAGCTTTCCCTGGTGGCCACTCTGGGCACCACCAGGGAAACTTGTCTGCCCCCCTCCCAGCCCCGGACCCTTAAAGGGGCATGGTCTGGCTACGGTGCCCGTGCCAGGTGCAAGCCTGCCAGCACCCAGCCAGCAGACCCTGCACCTGGCACGGCTCGAGCCAGCCACCCGCTGCCACCCAGCCCTCCCCCTCTTCCTGGGACCAGGCTGGCGGCTCCCGGGAGCCTGCCCAGGTCCGCAAGAGGTGGGCGCCCACCTGGTCTAGTGCGGACATTGTGGACCTCATCTATGACCTCCGCACTAGGCACAGGAAAGTGGCCGTCTAGGGCAGGAGAGCTGCCAGCCTGGCCACCCCGGAGCAGGTGTGCATGAAAATCAGGGTGGTCCAGTGAGACCCCCGACCCTGAGCCCTGAGCTTAGAATGGCTGTACTGGGTCAGACCAAAGGTCCATCTAGCCCAATAGCCTGTCTGCCGACAGCGGCCAACACTAGGTACCCTGGAGGGGATGGACCAAAGACAATGACCAAAACGCTAATTCGAACTAGTTTTTAGGTCTAGATGCACTAGTTCGAATTAGCTTAGTTCGAATTAACTAATTCGAATTAAGTTAGTTCGAATTAGCGCTGTAGTGTAGACGTACCCTCAATCTGCTAGAGCTGCCTAGGCAACAGCGTGGCCTGTTGCCAAGTCTGTGCCACGCTCGCGAAGAAGAGACGGGAACTTTTCTGTGCGGGCAGCACGTTGGCGTTTGTCCGCCAAGCTGACGGGCCCTGCGGCCGGGTCTCCGCCTAGCCCGGGTGAGACCCAGCAGCACGCGCTCGGTGCCGAAAGTTCAGGGACTTGCCCTGTGTCTGTCCACAGAGCCCTGCTGGGCCCCGGCGGCTGCAAAGGGGGGTTACTAAGATGATGTCTCGAAGGGAAGCTTTTCTCCCCACTCCAAGCCCCCTCTGCTTTGAGTTTTCCCTCCCCTGGGCACCGTCAGCGCAGTGAGAACTGCTCGGGTTTGGCCCAAGGAACGTCCCTGCTGCCTGGGAGACAATGTCGTTATCCCCGCAGGTCCTTTCCCGGTTTTCCTAGGCAGCTTCGCTCTCCCAGACAGCAGAGAGCCGAGAATCTCGTGAGCTCGCGCCTGGCGCTCCCCTGGTCTAGGCTCTGCCTGGCGCGTCTCTTGCCTTGGGTTGGGGCGAGGGGACAGATTCGTCGCCTGGGGCGCAGGGTCTGGGTGGGAAGGAAGCTCTCCTGCGGGAGATCCCAGAGGGGCCACCTGCCACAAGGGGAGGGTCTGCTGGAGAACCACGCGAGCTACTGGGGATTTCTGGGAAACTGGGACCTTCTGGGGCTGTTTGCATCGTCTGCTGATGCATCTGCTGGTGACCACTGCTAGAAATTGGGGGGGACTGGGCGAAAAGGCCCAATGTCCTGTCAGTCTACGGCTGTCGGCCTAGCCCCGGTGTGGAAACGGCCCCTCCCTGAAAGACGTTGGCGATGCCAGATGGCTGGTACCTGCCAATAGTGCAGAGGATGCGATTTAAAGGCCCCCCCCGAACAGCTTGATTCACACACCCCCTGCAGTGTGTCCCCCCTTTACCTTCAGTGGCCTCTGTCTCTGCATGGCTGCAGCGTTCAGCTTGCACCAGGAGCTGCTGCACAAGGAGGGCCTGGCAGGCAAACCCTGGCAGAAATTGGGGGGCGGAGGGTGACCCCCCCATGCCCTGCCCTGACTCTGGCTTTACCATGCCCCAGACGGGGGTATCGCCCCCCCCCCCCCCCCCGCTGACCCACACAGCTGTGTGGATGCGAGCGTTCGGGCTGGTCCACACCTAAAATGTGCACCGAGCGCAGTACGTGGGTCAGGGCCACGGAGGGGGCGGATTTACTGCCGTGAAGGGAAAACCCCGTCGGTCCTTGTAGCATCTACACTGCAGCGAAATAGACCCAGACTCCTAGAGCTGGAAGGGCCCTGGAGGGGTCGTCGAGTCCAGGCCCCGCCCCCACGGCAGCACCAAGCCCTGCCTAGATCGGCCGTCTCCAACCCGTTTAATCACGAGATCACATGAAGCGCAATGTAAGATCTACCTCACCCCCAAATACCCTGCCCCGCTTCCTTCCCTGAACCCCCTGCCTCTTTTGGGGGGCAGGGTGCCAGGCAGCCTCATTCTCCCAATGGAAGGACTGCGGGGACCCTGGATGTATCTGCTCCCGGGACTCCCCTCCTCTTAGATTTCTGCTTGAGGATGGGGTGTTCTGGGCTAGAATAACTCACACGGGTCCCCAGCTCTGACCCCCTGTTCAGGGCACCTGCCTGGCATCAGATTGTGCGGCCGCGGCCGGGACCTGCTTTCTGCTTCCTCGGGACCCTGAGCACTTCCTGTGCAGCTCCCGTCCTGCACTCCCCCCTTGCTGGCCAGTGGCGGTCCCGTAACCCCGATCCCCATGGGCACGGGAGATCCTGGCACCCGAACCAGCCGTTCGTGCGTGGCAGCGGCAGTTCTCCCAACACCAAGGCACCAAACCCTTCCCCCTGTTGCATCCGCCTTCCAAAGCCCTCGGATGCCGTGTGTGATTCTGCGAAGGCTTAAAACCTCATCGATCCTTCCCGGGCGGCGTTTCCCGGCATCAACAGAACAGCTCAGCGCGGGATCTTTGCGGGAAAGCCTCGCTCTTCCGGGGGAGCAGCCGACCGCCCTCGCCGTGTGTGCCAGCAGCGAGCCCCCAGGCCGCCCCAGTTCGAGAGGGGCCAGAGCCTCGAAGTGCGGAGCCCGGCCTGAGCACCCCCGAAGCTCAGAGCACCTACCGGACCCAGGGTCTCTAACAGCGAGGGGTCCCTCAGACCCGGTCTGGACGAAACGTTAGAGCCACTCGGCTCCATTGCCAGTGCGGGGCTTTCATTCCCGGTGGGCCAGACCTGACCGCAGTGTGGACCCAGCTGGGTCCCCGGGAGAAGCCTGACGCCCGCGCTGCGGCGCTAGGGGGCACAGACGTGGGGGGCCAGTGGGCCCATCACTTTACCAGTAAGGGGAGTGATGGGGGAGGGGGCAGAGAGGAACGAGTGGGGGCAGGGCCTTGGGGAAGCGGCAGGCTGGGAGTTTGATTGCTGCTGCCCCCCACCCCCCCTTAGGGAGTTTCCCCCATTGCGGGCGCAGACCTGCCCTGACGCTGAGGGAGCCGAACCGCAGACACCAGGCGCGCGAGCTCCCCCGACTCCTGTCGGGGCCCAGTGTCTGGTCGGTGACTTGTGCCCGAGTTTGCCCCGTGCCCGGCGGGCGGGGGCTCCCGGGAGCTGCCGAGACCAGCGCTGCTTCGGCGCGTTCTCCTGACGCCCTTGTCTCCTGAGGTGCCCGCCACGCTCTTCGGGGGCTCAGCCTCCAGGCCCTCGTGCCAGGGTCCCGCCAGCCTGTGGCAGCCGCTAGAGCCCGAGCGCAAAGCCCACAGGCACTGGGATTGCAGCGGGGAGGGCCAGCACCCCACTGCCCAAGGGACCTGGTCTGGAAGCAAGGCTTGAACCCGGGTCTGGTCAGGGCCAAAACAGACGCTGCCGAGACCGAGCACTAGACAGAGGGGCGGTTACGTGCCCGAAGGGCCTGATCCAAAGTCCGGGGGGGGCCTCTCCTGTGACCTCGTTGGGGTGTGGACCAGGCCTTGGCCCCCACGCAGGCGCCGTGTGTTGGGAGCCTGGCTCGGAAGCACCTGGCGGCTTTTCTGTAACTAGCGCTCCACCCCCGCGTCTCCTGGAAGCGGGTTAATAACTGGGTAACCCGCGAGACCACGCGGGTGCCTGACCCGAGGGCTTCAGCACCAAGGAGCCTTGTTCCGTCCGCCGCCGATCACTTCTGTTACCAGGGAGCGTAACGATCCCGCCTCCGTTAGAAACAGCCGCTGGCCGAGACGGCCATATTGATCAACAGCAGGAGGGTGATGGAAACTCAATTCACTTGGAAGACTCTTTACAACTGGGGCAACACAAAGCCTGGTCTGATCCTACCAGAGAATGAAAATGAAGCCTGTTTAATGCAAGCCAGCTCCGATCCGAAATCCAAAGGGAAGGGCTGCCTCTTCAACTCCTCCAGACAGCCCAGCCTCAGGATCCCAGACGGGTCCTAGGAGCCTCTGGATTGTTCCCAAAGACTTGGATTTTTTGTTTTGGTGCCCACTTGAGATGCCTTGTACAGGCAGTCCCCGGGTTACATGGATCTGACTTACATCAGATCCCTACATACAAACGGGGTGAGGCAACCCGGCACTAGCTGCTTCCCCCCAGCAGACCAGGGAGACACGAAGCTAGCGCCCCCCCAGCAGACCAGGGAGACGCGAAGCTAGTGCCCCCCCCAGCAGACCAGGGAGACACAAAGCTAGCGCCCCCCCCAGCAGACTAGGGAGACACAAAGCTAGTGCCCCCCCCAGCAGACCAGGGAGACATGAAGCTAGCGCCCCCCCCCCCCCCCAGCAGACCAGGGAGACGCGAAGCTAGTGCCCCCCCCAGCAGACCAGGGAGACACAAAGCTAGTGCCCCCCCCAGCAGACCAGGGAGACATGAAGCTAGCGCCCCCCCCCCCCCAGCAGACCAGGGAAGACGCGAAGCTAGCGCCCCCCCCCCAGCAGACCAGGGAGACGTGGAGCGGCTTTTCTCAGCAGACACCTCAGCTTGAGAATAAAGGACTGAGGGAAGTGAGGGGTGGGAGAATAAAACTGAGTTCTGGAGAAATGTTTGGCTAGAGTTTCCCCTACAATATGTACCAGTTCCGACTTACATACAAATTCAACTTAAGAGCAAACCTACAGTCCCTATCTTGTACGTAACCCGGGGACTGCCTGTATCTGCCTTTTTTTTTTTTTGAGTGAGGGTGGAGCCGGGTCTCGCGTATTTAAAACCTCTAGATGGCTTTGAAAATGTGGCGCCTAATCTTTGAGCCCAGTCTGAAAGTTTTATTCTCCCCCAATGGCTCCGGCTGCGGGGATGCCTTTCATGGTACAATCCATATTCAGAAGCCATTTGAAACGTACTCCTGCTTCTGCTCCACGATCTGCCTCGTGGCTTGCCAGAAGCAGATGTGCTTGCTCGCTGGGCCTATTTTCTACTGCGTTTTGCCTTGGGTGGCCCTGGGAGTCTGTGATTCGAGGAAGAGAGACGTGCTGCGTATTCTAACAAAGTGCTTTGCAAACCTTTGTGCCCTGGCGAGCCCGGGAGCCGCTGGCTGTAAATGGCTCTCCCTAAAGTAATGGAGCAAATTAGACAGGGTCAGGAAGTGAACCCTCGGCTCCTGCGTGTGATCTGCCTTAATGAAGCTAATTCAGCAGCTCCATTGTAGCTTGTTTCTGAGTGGCCAGTGCTCACATGCAGCCAGCTCTGGGGGGGAGAAGCGGGGGCTTGGAGGCTAATGGAGAAGAGGAGCTGGGGAGGAGAACTCCAGAGCTCTGCAACCTGCCCTGACCTCCTGCTGGAAACCCGCACTGGGTGGTGGGCTGCATTCTGTATGTGGCCTGTCCCCGCTAGGCCTAGCCAGCCGGGAGTCAGCGGGGGGATATGTTGATAGAGGGCAGGTCTGGATTAACTCTTCTAGGGGCCCAAGGCTGGTAGATTTTCTGGGCCCCCCTAGGCTCCAGGATGGGGCCAAACTGAGGGGTTCATTGTGCAGGAGGTGGCTGCTGGGGAAGATGGTGGAGGGTGGGGTCTGGCGGGAGGGGGATGCTGGAGATGAGGGAGGGGCCTAGGCAGCAGGGAGGGTGCAGGAGCAGGGTGGCAGCGTGGGGTCAGGGAGGGAGAGGGCAGGAGGGGACACGGAATTGGGATGCTTACCTGGTGCAGTTCCTGGGGGCAGGAGGGATGTGTGGCTCCATGCAGCCCTGCATGTGCAGGCACCGCCCCCCACTGCTCCCATTGGCTGCAGTTCCTGGCCATTCAGCGCAGTGGGGGGTGGAGCCTGCAGGGGAGTACCGCCGGCAGTGATGCACATGACTCCAGCCAGGGGCAGAGAGGGAGAACGTGGGGCCAGCCAGAGCGGCAGCAGGCAGGGGCTTTCGGGGCTGTGTCCTAGGGCCCCTTTCACCATCTGGCTGCAGTGGAGCGATCGGGGGACCTGGAGTTCAGGGCACGTGGCAACATCGTGGGAGCCTCGTGCCAACCTCCAGTGTCCAGAAACCCCTAAGTCAGGGCTCCCGAAAGCAAGAGACACGCCCGGGCTCTGCCTGCTTGAGCTTTCAGGGCGTGTTCAGATGTGGCAGAAGGCTTGTGAGGGCTCCGGTGCTGGGGAAGCTCTTCTCTGGTGGAACGAACGAACGTTGGAAAGCCGCAGGGCTGCTGGATCACGTCTTCAGGGGTTAGCGCTGGCAGGGGAGACCAGAGAGACTCTGAATGCCTTAGGACCCTGTTGGGAGTAGAAGGGTCTGCTGGGATTGACACGTGTATTCAGCCCCTGCTAATAACAAAGATCTGGGCTGTGGTAGAAGATCAGCTGATCAGGAGCTCCAAATGTGGCCAAAAGAGGCTAATGAGCTCGGAGCAGATAGGTTCAGAAAAGGGCAACTAAAATGATTAGGGGTTTGGAATGGGTCCCATAGAAGAAAGGTTAAAGCGACTGGGACTTTTCAGTTTAGAAAAGAGGAGACTGAGGGGGGATATGATAGAGGTCTGTAAAATCATGAGTGGTGTGGAGAGGGTGAATAAAGAAAAGTCATTTATTAGTTCCCATAATAGAAGAACTAGAGGATACCAAATGAAATTAATGGGGAGCAGGTTTAAAACTAATAAAAGAAAGTTCTTCTTCACACAGCGTGTTGTCAACCTGTGGAACTCCTTGCCAGAGGAGGCTGTGAAGGCCAGGACTATAAGGGTATGTCTACACTACCCTGCTAGTTCGAACTAGCGGGGTAATGTATGCATACCGAACTTGCTAATGAAGCCCGGGATTTGAATTTCCCGGGCTTCATTAGCATAAAGCCGGCGCCACCATTTTTAAAAGCCGGCTAGTGCGAACCCCGTGCCGCGTGTAGCCACGCGGCACGGGCTAGATAGTTCGAACTACGTAGCCATTCCGAACTATCTGTACGCCTCGTGGTTCGAACTACGTAGTTCGAACTATCTAGCCCGTGCCGCGTGTAGCCGCGCGGCACGGGGTTCGCACTAGCCGGCTTTTAAAAATGGTGGCGCCGGCTTTATGCTAATGAAGCCCGGGAAATTCAAATCCCGGGCTTCATTAGCAAGTTCGGTATGCATACATTACCCCCCTAGTTCGAACTAGCGGGGTAGTGTAGACATACCCTAACAGAGTTTAAAGAGAAGCTAAATAATTTCATGGAGGTTAGGTCCATAAAAGGCTATTAGCCAGGGGATAGAATTGGTGTCCCTGGCCTCTGTTTGTCAGAGGCTGGAGAGGGGTGGCAGGAGACAAATTGCTTGATCATTGTCTTCGGTCCACCCCCTCTGGGGCACCTGGTGCTGGCCACTGTCGGCAGACAGGCTACTGGGCTAGATGGACCTTTGGTCTGACCCAGTACGGCCGTTCTTATGTTTTAAAATCAGCTGATCAGGAGCTTCAAGCCTGATGCTGTGGCCAAAAGAGGCTAATGAGCGCCCAGGATAAACGAACAATAGACCCTGGAATAGGAGCAGATAGGCCATCCCCTTGGTATGTGGCCCTTGTGTGACCACTGCTGGAATCCCGTGTCCTGTCCTGGGGTCAGCTTCTCAAGGAGGATGTTGATAAATTGGAGAAAGGCCAAGCAAGACCCATGGGAATGACTGAAGTGTTGGCAAACCTGGTCTCTAGACTCCAATTCCTGGAGTCTCTTTAGCTTCACAAAGAGGTTAAAGCACGGCTTGATCCATTAAGGACCTACCAGGGGAAGAAATATTTTATAATGGGTTCTGCGGGCTAGCGGACAAAGGTAGGACCCAATCCAAAGGCTGGCACCTGAAGTCAGACACAGCCAGCCACAAAATCAGGATGTTTTAACAAGCTTCTTCGGATGTTTTAACAAGCTTCCACATCCCTGCTGCGTCAATATCAAACAAAATAATCACGACAACAGCGAGCTCTTTGTTTAACGAGGTGTTTTATACTCCATACATGGGCCTCCGCTCTTTCTGTTTAACGAGATGATTGTGCTCATGTGGTAACCACCGGGTGATTTTTATTAAATTGAGTGAAATCTCTCTCTATGCACTGAACAGACAGGTCTATCAAACATGAATCTTCCAAAAAACGGGCAGGTGTACGGGTTCTTTGGCAGGTGACTGTCTGAGTCCCAAGTAAAAGGAGAACCAAATATTTAGGTATCTTCCCATCCTCCATCTAGTTTGCTTGGTACATAAGTGGTGTGTGATTTTTTTTCTGGAATTTCCCATAATTTTTTGAGCCGTTCCTCTATGGTTGGTCTCTCATCCCAGTAAGAGGCTATCAATGCCTTAGCAGATGAGATTAATTCTTCATTTTCCATTGGAATCCTTTCAGGGCTTCCTAGTAACAATGGATCATTCGGTAATAAAGTCCAACAATTCGTGCTGTTCGGTTGCAGTGTTACCAGGGGTAGCCCATGAGCCTAGGCAGACTAGGCAGTTGCCTAGGGCGCCGCCGGCCCGAGTGCCCGATGATGACGTCACGGCCATTGATGACCGAGCAGGCGGGGGCGCTGATCGCGCCTTCTGCCTAGGGCTCCAGCTGCCGTAGCCGGCCTCGGGCCACTCCTGAGTGTTACCCACACAACCTTCTCTCTCCCTTCCACACTGTAGGGACACACACCTTTACCCAGTTCCTAGGGCTCAAGGTGCAACCCTGTTAATTTACACACCCACCCTCACCCAATTCCTAGGGCTCAGGGCACAACTTCCTGTGTGTTTTGCAGGATCTTTAGCCACTGAAAGAGCCTCACACAGTAATATCCTGATCCTCTTTTTATTGACAATTCCCAAACAAGCAGAATACACACGTAAGCACATAGTGTCATGCTCACCAATCTTGGTACAGGCAGACTTCCCCTGTTGGCCAGGCAATATCAGTCTCTCTGGATCTTAGCTGCTGCATGTCACGGTCGTGCAGGAGAGCCCTGGCAGGTCTAGTCTTAGGCTGTGTCTCACAGGTGAGTAGTTCTTACAGATCGTTCCCCTTCTTCTTGGTGTTTCTTGTCTCCCTTTGGTTTTCTTCCAGCCTTTTCATAGAACCATAGAGCTGGAAGAGACCTCAGAAGGCCATCAAGTCCAGCCCCCTGCCCAAGGCAGGACCAATCCCAATAAAATCAACTCATCCAGGGCTTTGTCAAGCCGAGACTTAAACACCTCTAGGGATGGAGACTCCACTACTTCCCTAGGGAACCCATTCCAGTGCTTCACCACCCTCCTAGGGAAATAGTTTTTCCTAATATCCAACCTAGACCTCTCCCACCGCAACTTGAGACCATTGCTCCTTGTTCTGCATCTGTCACTACTGAGAACAGCCTCTCTCCATCCTCTTTGGAACCTCCCTTCAGGAAGTTGAAGGCTGCTCTCACATCCCCCCTCACTCTTCGCTTCTGCAGACTAAACAGACCCAAGTCCCTCAGCCTCTCCTCATAGGTCATATGCTCCAGCCCCCTAATCATTTTGGTTGCCCTCCGCTGGACCCTCTCCAATGCGTCCACATCCTTCCTGTAATTGGGGGCCCAGAACTGGACACAACACTCCAGATGTGGCCTCACCAGAGCCAAGTAAAGAGGAATAATGACATCTCTGGATCTGCTGGCAATGCTCCTCTTAATGCAACCTAATATGCCATTAGCCTTCTTGGCTACAAGGGCACCCTGTTGACTCATGTTTCGCTTCTTTCCTTCTGCTTCAATTACTTTTTGGAGCCCAGTTTATATAGTGAAACCTGAGTCCTGCTTAGCCAGACCGTAACCAATTATTTTAGTGTAATTTTACTAACCAATCGTAACAAAATTACCTAACTAATCAGACCCCACCACATTAATTGATTTACACCTAGCAAAATTAATTATACAGCAGACAGAAACCATTACAAACCAGACAGAGATCATAGAGACAAACAATAGAAAAGTGAGGATACTTAACCATAGTGCGGATTCTGCAACCTCAGCTATTGAGAAGCAGTTTTTTGCCAGACAGAACGGTGTTACTTAAGCTTTCTTTGCCCATCTTGAGATCTGTTTCTTTCTCTGGGGGGGCTATCAGGACAAAATCAGCAGCCAGAACAGTCTCCACCAGCCAGTAGAATAGAGAGGGGTTTATTGATTTTCCAGAATACAGCACAGCACAGATGTGATGTAGCTACCGGGGGTAGGGGCAGGATGGCTCAGGCCCCTAGGGTTTGGGTCCATCACCCCTACCCCCAGCTTAGTCCGTTCTCTCCATGCTTCCCAGACAGCAACTGCCTCCCCCAGCAAGGTGTTGGACTCCGCCTTCCTCCCTTTGTCTCTCTCCCTGGGATGCTGAGCCCAGGTGTTTGGGTGAGTCCGTGGGAATCACATCCCAGCGCAGGGGGACACGGGGTCACAGAGCAGCCCCCCCACTACGCCACACATGGCTACAGAAGAACCATATTGCTACAGCAGGCGGTGTCAAGATTCACTCTGACGCTACCCGTCCGACTCGTAGTCTCCATCTTAGCACGACTTCTCCACCGCGGGTCCCCTTGCAGTCTCTCCGGTTTTAAATGCGATTTCCCTTCTGAAATTGTAGCTTTAAGAAACGTTCTTGTCGTGCGATAGACCGAGGCTGTCGGTCCTTTTCCCCAGCTCGAGCACCATTCTGCTGAGGTAATTTTGTCCTTTCCCCGGGGTGTCGTAGAGCGCTGCTTTTTTAACGAGGAAGGCAGCCTGAGGGGACTGGGAGAAGCCGGTTTCCCAAGTGTCATTGTTTCCGTTGACGTTGGCTTTCGGTGGAGAGCGGGTTTCTAGACAGTGGAGGAACATCAGGCCTGACTGGAGGGACTGGGGGCCGCATGAGGTTAGTTTTGACCTCGAAGTCCGAGATCACGACTGACTTCCTCTGGCCCACAGTCCCCTGGGAACAGCGGAAAAGGGGGCAGAAATCTCCCGGTTGGAGAGGCCTGTCCTCTTCCCCAAGCTGTACGCGACGTGACAGGAAGGAAGGTGCTGAATATGCAGAAGTGACTAGGGGGTTGGTTACGGCAGAGGTTAGATTCTCCCGGTGATTTTTGTGCTAACGTCCATGGGCACCCCTGGGCAGGCTGCTGCGGATGCAGGGGGCAGGCCCCACCTCCAAACTAAAAGCAAATAAATTTGCCCCTCCTCCGGGCTAGCGGGGTGTTTAGGAGGCATGTGGCGGTGGTACAGGGGGGCGGTGCCATCCTGGTATCACTGAGCCCCCCGCTGGGAAAGGACTGTAGGCTCAGCAAGTCCAGGGGCTGGTCTGACCCCTGGAATATTCCCGAGGGCGTTGTCCAGCAACGATCGGCCCACACCGCTCCCCTTCTCCCCTGGACGTTGGAAGGGAGATGCCTGGCCAGATACTCCACCTAAGTTTCCCTTAACTTCCTGCTCCCCTTGGCACCCCCTAAATTCCTCTTCCTCCTCTGAGGCGGGAGGAAGGTTGTGGTGGGCCCACTGGAGGACCAACCCAAAGCCTCGGCCTGTCGCGCCTGCCCAGTGCCACCGGGGTTGGCGCGGTGACTCGGGTGTGGAACGAGGGCAGCATGAAAGCAAAGAGCTCAGCTTGACCCCTCGTGTTACCCCCCCCCCCACTTGAGTTATACCCGGGGGAATTGGCCCATCGAGATTTGCATGGTGGAGGTTGGAACGTGCCCTGCCAGCTCCTGTCCGGTTTCCTTGTGGGCTGAGTGCAGCTGCCTGGTCTAATTCTGCCAGAGGCTAAGGCTGGGGGCAGGGTTCCCTCTAAGCTGAGGGATTGGGCGGCCACCCAGGAGCGATTCAGATGCCGCCCAGCTGATTAGCAGAGCGTCCATAGCCAGCAGCATGTTTCTACTAGTGGTGCACGTCCACACCTGCGTCAGTGCGCATAACAACATTTATTCCGCACATGGATGGAAAAAATGAGAGGGAACACTGGCTGGAGTGCAAGTGGGAATGTGGCCTGGGGGTGGCTCCCTTTGGGCTGAGGATCTGTCCCCAGCACTGCACTCCTGGCAGGGTGTAAATATCGGGCCAAAGCTCTGTGCTCCTTTCCCTTTGCATCAGCCAGTGAGGTCAGAATCGGGCCCACAGGGCGGAGGGCTGGGGTGGGCTGACATACTGGTCTCTGCTCTACAATCACACGGTGGTGGATTTCCTCCCTCTGTGGGAGTCCACCTGGCTGGGGGTAACGTCATCTCCCTGCCATCGGCCTGGCCGTGTAGCCGGGGAGCGGAGCTCAGACTTGGGGCGATCCTGGGGCCGGACCGTGGGCAGAGCTGGTGCTATAGTCTCCCTCCCTTCCCCCGTCCTGTGGGATGAACAGCAGAGTCCGGCCCCTTCCCAAGGGCTAAATCCCCCCTGACCAGCCCCCACCGGCACGTGTCGTGAAGGCTGAGTGCAGCCGGGCAGTTCCTGTTCCTCGCTCCGTCCCGGGGTGGCCGGATTCCCGCCATATCCACACACGACGGTAGCTTTGAGCGAGGGGCCCGCCAGCGCCCGCCGTACGAAGCGAGAGAACAGGCTGTTCCAGTGCTTCCCGCCCCAGCTAGGCCGCCTGCCTGGCGTCCCTTTCTCATCCTGCCGCCCGGCAAGGATGGGGGACTCTCCAGCTGGCGATGCCCCGTAAGCGTCAGCCCTGGCCTGGATCAGGGCCCTTGTTTGGGGGTGGGTAGGCCATGCCCTGACCCTGGCCAACGGCCCCATTGCCCCAGGGTGGGACAGACAGTCCCTGCCCCACAGAGCCTGCAGCCCGTGGAAAACCGGAGCCAGGCAGGGAGAGCTGGAGGGAAGGAGGCGATGCCGGTCGCTCGGCCAGGCAGTGAGCTGAGCACAGCAGCTGCCGGGGGGTGAGACTTTCCAGGCCTTATGTCACCCCATCCTGGGGCTAAAGGGAACTTGGAGGCTGGGGAGAAACAGGGGGGGGGGCACTTTGTAGCCTTCCTGCTACAGATGCTCGAGTAAATCCCTGGGAACCGCACACCCAGTCCCACGGGTCTCCAGAGTGCTCTTGTGTCAACCAGCAGCCTCTCTCCCCTCCTGGCCCCACTGTGACCCCTGGCCCAGCCCTGTTCCAAGGCGGGAGCTGACCCAGCCTGAAGGGAGGAGGGGTTCCCACCGGTGCTGCCCAGGGAGGCAGTGTGCACCTTCCCAAGGCAGGGGCTGGCTCTGCCAGGCAGCTCTGATGGAGCCTCTGCTTCCAAGATCCCCACAGGGCTTTAGAACAGCGCAGAAGAGCCAGGCTGTAAGAATACCCCCGCCCAACATTGCCTCTAATTTTTCCATCCATGTGCAGAATAAATTTTGCTGTGTGCACCAAGGGATGTGCAGATGTGCACCACCAGTAGATACATGCTGCCAGCTGGGGATGCTCTGGCAATCAGCCGGGTGGCATTTGAATCTCCTCTGGGTGGCCACCGAAGCTTGCAGGGAACACTGCCCCCCATGCTCTGTCCCGGGGCAGGGGAGCAGAGCTGGGCACACAAGAGGGCAGGGTCTAGACCGGAGCCATTGCCCCGGGTTGCCACGACCCGCACTCCCTCCAGCGCTGCCGGAGCTCAGCGTGAAAAGCAAACACGCGCCAGCCGGGTGCTAAGCTGAGTTACTGTCGTTCAGCCCTTTTAAGGCCACGGTTTCTGCTGGTTCCCGGCCCACCCCGACCCCTGTGCTGCCGGGAGCCAAAGGCTGCTGAACTCTCCCCGCTGTGTTGTTTCTTTTCTGGCTCTGGCATGTGGCCGGAGTCGGGGCTGTTTCCAGCGTGATCCATCATTGCAGAGCTGCGCCGGCACTTATCTCCCTGAAAGTGCAGCCCAGCCCTGGCCATACTGGGAGCGCCCGGGCTCATCAGTGCGAAACAAGCTGAGAATTTATTTCTTCCTTTTCCTCCGTGGCGCTGGCGAGAGCTGCCTGGCAGTGAAAGGCCGGCCCAGTCCCGGGGCTTGTGTTCAGCCGCGCTCTCAGTAGGGATCCAAATTGGCTCCTGACCCCGCCAGACCCGCCGTGTAAATTATTTACATCTCGACGTAGGCCCTGGGGGAGCAGAGGGGAAGAGGTTAATTGAGCAGAAATATTAATTGCTGGCTTGGACTCTTCTCTGTTCCTTCCTGCTCCCACCAGTCAGTGGGAATGGGATCACGTCCAAAGCTTTGTCTACACAGATACTTGACCTGGTTAGCTAAATGGGTGTAACCTCTGGCGTGGTGGCCCTGAAACTGACGTGGACTGAGCTGGGAAAACCTAGGGGTAGGCAATTTGCAACTTTGCTGCTTCAGATTCAGCCTCACATCTAGAAACTGAACAAGGTGCTCTTGGCTGAGATGAGTTTTTGCCAGTTCTCAGCCTTTATCCCACTGGGCAGGTCCGGACTCGGACGAGCCCCGGCCGTGCAGCTGTAACTTGCTCCAGTCTCTGCAGCGAGACCAAGGTTAAATGGGGCCTGGAGACAGAGCAGCTCTCGCTCCGTGAGCGGCAGAGCCTCCTGGACGGGACTGGATGGGAAGATGCAGCGGAGACTTTCCCTGCTGCTGCGGGAGCCACGGGGAGGCTGGGTAATGCCCTGGCACTCCGGAGAGGGGGTGTTCTTGGCACTGCCTTGGGCACATCTTTCTCCCACTTTTCTCTGCCTAATTAGATTGTAGGTTGGATTCCTGGCAGGCCTGGCTCCTCGCGTGCAGCACCTGGCACCTTCGGGGTAGCTGGCCACCACAAACGCAATAGGCACGTCCCCACCATCCCTTTCACACCGCAGGGTTAGACCGTCCAGCGCTGACATTCGATGGGGAGGGTGCTCTGTGCCCAGGCCGGGGCCCATGGCGGGGAGTGTGGCTATAACCCCTGGCGGCAGGAGACCCTGGTAAAAGCCGCCTTCACGACCGAGCCGCCTGCGAGACCAAGCTGCCGCCTGCGAGTGCTTGTGCCCCATTTCAGAGGGGTGGGGCTGTTCTCTAGTCCCCTGACAGGGACTTGCTGCAGCTGGGACCCAAGCGAATACAAGGTCCCCGGCTGTCCTGTCCCGTTGCTGGAGGAGCAGAGCCAGACACAGGCATCCGAATCGGCAAACAGCAGGTATGGGGGGGACTGACGATGTCAAATTACATTTCCTTAGGCAAACGCAGGATGCAGCAAAGGCAAGCGGAGTGCAGGGAGAAATTGGATTAGCTAATTGGGTTATGGCTGGGTGTGGGAGTCATGCAGAGGACAGGCAGCCGGGGGCAGGGGGCGCGCCAGGGGCTCTGCAGCGGTTTGGTTCCTCCTCTTGAGCCTTTGAAGTCCAGGGGGCTCGGTCACTTCACACCAGCTGGGCGCGTGGCCCTCGGGGTCTCCCCCGGGCAGCTGGGCTGTGACGCCACCTGCTGCTCGCGCCTGGGTTTAACCCTGCCTGAGACCAGCCTTGCTGCGGGTGGTGTGCGGCGAGCCTGTGAGTTCTCAGCCCGCAGGGGGACGCGCCCGTCCGCTCCCCCGTTTCCCAGGCGCGGGGGGACCGTTCAGGGCCCTCCCGTGCTTCTTCCCTGCTGCAGAAGGGGCCGTGCTGTTGGCTCCCGGCCTCCCATAGTCTTCACAGCAGCCCCGCTCTGCTCTGTGCTCTCTGCGTGGGGCTCTCGTTTGATCCTTCCCCTCCTGTCAATCTCCTCGGCCGCTCGCACGGGGAGATCGCTGCGCAGGATCGGGCCCCTGTCGGTACATTCGGGCCCCCGCCCCCCACTCTTGTCTGCGCCCCTGCTCCCCCGTTTGTCTTGTCCCCGCCCTGTCTGCCGCTCTGAGCCTGGCATCGATTTTTAAATAGATCAAACGGACAGCCCCGGCTCCGGCAGCTCCACGCCAGCTGCCACCTGGTCGAGCTCGCCTTCATCTGCCAGAACAGCGTCAGCGGCTGCAGCCGAACAAGGATCCAGCCCAGCCGTGCACTGGGGCTGTTAGCCCGGCCGGGGAGGGGGGAGCAATGCTTGTGTATAATTCTCCTCCCTGCCCCCCCGAGATTCAGCATCCTGGGGCTTGCTGCACGAGATGTGGGACGACACAGGCCTGCCCCAGCACCTCTTAGACCCAGCCGTACCCCCCCCCTTCTGTTGCAACGTTATGTCTCAGCAGCAGTGCCCTGCGGCTCCCGACCACCAGCCTCGCGCACCCCTTGAATCCAGCGCACCCAGCTGCTCCCCTGGAACTCAGCGCACACTCAGCGTACACTCATGTACACAGGTGGCACCTGTGCACCCTATAGTCGCTGGTGGCACCTGTGCACCCTATAGTCGCTAAGCCTCGTGCATCCTTGTGGGGCAGGGCAGGACTGTTTTCCCACTCCATGCCCTGAGTCATGGCCACACCCTTTACTCTGCCCCTTCTGCTAGGCCACGCCCCCTGCTTGCTTCTCTCCGCCCCTGATCACTCCCTCTTATGGCAGGTGAAAGTGCATGCAGAGGATAAGTGACTTGCCCAGGGTTGCATGGCAAGACTGTGGCAGAGCAGGAAGTGCTCCTCCTTTCTTTTGATAATTCCCTGACTGCCCTCCCCCTGTGCCTCATAACTTCCAGTGCACCCTAGGGAGATTCACACAGAGAAGCACGATGCCCCAGGGGCTAGGGAACATAAGAAAGGCCAGACTGGATCAGACCAAAGATCCATCTAGCCCAGTATCCTGTCTGTACCAGGTGCCCCAGAGGGAGAGAACAGAACAGGGGATCATCACGTGATCCCTCCCCTGTTGCCATTTCCCAGTCCCAGACAAACAGAGGCCAGGGACACTCTCCCTACCCATCCTGGCTAATAAGTATTGATGGACTTAACCTCCGTGAATTTATTTAGTTCTTTCTTGAATCCTGTTAAAGTCCTGGCCTTCACAACCTCCTCTGGCAAGGAGTTCCGCAGGCTGACTGTGCGCTGCATGAAGAAAAAACGTCCTTCTAAATGCTACCTACTAATTTCATCTGGTCAGCCCTAGTTCTGATGTTATGGGAGAAAGTAAATAACTTTTCCTTATTCACTTTCTCCTCACTGGGCATGATTTTCTCGACTGCTATCGTATCCCCCCTTAGTCTCCTCTTTTCTGAGCTGGCATTCTCCAAAGGAATTTCACCAGCCAACGACAGAAGGTGCAGAATTGGTATTTAGCTACAGATCTGACACTGTTTCCCTGGGCTTGAATGAAGACATTAACTGGATGTGGCATTATAAAGCCAGTCTCCCCTGCCTCCATCGACTGCTTTTTTGCATCAAAGCTAAGAACAGGACACTTCCAGCTCACTTAATTAGTCTCATTAGCCCTGGTCCTACCATTGACAGCTCTTTTTCCCCCCACCCCTTGTTATAAATACTGGGTTCTGTTGTTTTCACTCCTGTTCACCCGTGGAAGTTTCACCCACGAAATCTCATGATCCTAGTTCTGTTAGTCTCGAAGGTGCCACAGGGCGGCTCAGAAGTTACACAAGACAGGACGATGCGGCACTTTAAAGACCAACAAGACGGTTTATTAGGGGATGAGCTTTCGTGGGCCAGACCCACTGAGAAGTCCTGTCTTGTTTCAGCTAGAGCAGACTGACACGGCTGCATCTCTGTCACTATTCAGAAGTTACAGACTAACACAGCTTCCCCCTCTGAGACGCCTGAACTGGCCCAGCTGTTTAAAACAGCGGGGAGGTGCCACCCTTGAAGTGGCTGCATTGCAGTGGCAGGCAAAGCTGTCCTGGTGCAGTAGAGGACTGAAGGCTGGCCAGAGCTAATAGACTGCACCCCCAGGCCGCTCCTAAACCCTCTTGCCCCTTTCAGCTCCTTGTCCCCTACTCTCTCCCGGTCCCCTTCCCTAGGCAGGCTCCCCAGGGCTTCTCGCTGGTACCAGGTGAATTGCATGGGGGGGGACGCTTGGGTCTAGGACAGGGGTGAGTTGAGCCAGGATCTGAATCCGGGACAGCTGAGTCCGAGGCTGATTCCCTGTCGCTTTCCTACCCCATTTGGCCTACAGCGGAGGCAGGAGCCGGTGTTCCCTTTGGGGGTAGCCTCAGTACGAAGGGGGGGGTCCCTCTGGAAGACACTGGGGACTGCCTGGAGTGGGTTCCGGGCCACAGTGCTGGCCTGGCAGCAGATCCTTTGTGTTGGCTCAGACAGGGGGTTCCTGCCGTATTTTCCCCGCTGCTGACAGGGCAGGAGCATGGAAGCGCTTAGTAGCGAGTGTCCTAGTTTCCTAACGGAGAACGGCTCCGCGGCTTCGCCTGCTGCGGGGCTGGGCAAGCACCCCGGCGCCGGGGGAGAGGACAGGGGACCGATCACACGCAAGGAGCTGCCAGCGTGTCTCTCGTTCGTTGTCGCCTCGTTCAGCCTCCTGGCTGCTCGTGGGCTCCGCTGGCTTTGCACAGAGCTGCAGCCGGGATGGACGGGGGCGGATTTAATTTGGCACCGGCCGATGATCTAGCCACCTCATCGGGGGCAGCAGCGCGCCTGGTCTGACGTGGTGGCAAGCGAGGGCAGCCTTTCGCCTCCTCAGCGGCTGGGTCGCGTCTCGGTCGAGGCTGAAATCGACCCCCCTTGCCGGAACTCTGTGTGTGTTGGTCTCCATCCATGGCCCAATGGGCAGGACTGGTTCAAAGCACCACCGGAGTTCGGGAATCTGCACGGCTCATGGGGACTCAACACCGCTCCTGCCGCCTTGGGCGGTGTCTCCCAGGCAAGGTTGAGGCACGTGGGTGGGACGAAATCAGTCGCGGCCCTTCCTCTGGGGGTAATAAGAGATTGACAAAGGGCAACTTTCCTGAGCCAGAAAGTCATGCATGGAGCGTGGGCGAGGACCAACGTTCCCTCTAATTTTTCCCCATTTGTGTGCAGACTGAATTTTGTTCTGTGCACCAAGGCATGGGCGGAGGTGCACCACCAATGAAACACATGGTGCCAGCTGTGGGTGTCCTGCTAATCAGCCCCGGCTCCAGCTTCGTTATTATCCCAAATCAGCGATTACATACTGGCCCTTTGAGTCCCTCTAGGCTTAGCAGTGAACCCATCGATCATTCTGTTACCTCAGTGGCCCCATGTAGACATGCTGGGCCTGCTCCCTGCTCTTTGCGTTTCCCTTCTGTAGCAATGTCTGATGACCAACCCTGCTTGGGCCATCTCACCTCGGTCCCCCTGCGTGGCAGATGGGGACTGTCGACAGGGTAACCAGATGATTTCAAAAGAATACTGGACACACTTCATCTCAGATGGGGGTGGGGACCTGCTGGGAGGGGAGCGGGGCTGGCCAGGAGGAGGTCGGGGTGAGCGGGGCTGGCCAGTGGAGATGGGGGGGGGGAACGGGCCGGCAGGGAACGGGGCTGGCCGGGAGGAGGTCGGGGCGAGTGGGGCTGGCCAGTGGAGATGGGGGGGAACCGGCCGGTGGGGAGTGGGGCTGGCCGGGAGGAGGTCGTGGTGAGCGGGGCTGGCCAGTGGAGATGGGGGGGGGGGGGGACCGGCCGGCAGGGAACGGGGCTGGCCGGGAGGAGGTCGGGGCGAGCGGGGCTGGCCAATGGAGATGGGGGGGAACCGGCCGGCGGGGAATGGGGCTGGCCGGGAGGAGGTCGGGGCGAGCAGGGCTGGCCAGTGGAGATGGGGGGGGGAACCGGCCGGCGGGGAGTGGGGCTGGCCAGGAGGAGGTCGGGGCGAGCGGGGCTGGCCAGTGGAGATGGGGGGGAACCGGCCGGCGGGGAGTGGGGCTGGCCGGGAGGAGGTCGGGGCGAGTGGGGCTGGCCAGTGGAGATGGGGGGGGGGAACCGGCCGGTGGGGAACGGGGCTGGTCGGGAGGAGCAGGGCTGGTTGGGGGAGATTGGGGAAAGGAACCAGCCGGTGGGAAGCAGGGCTGGCTGGGGGGAGGAGGTAGGGAGGAGGGCTGGTATTATTACATGTCCGGTATATTCTCAATTTGTTTCCTGGACAGAACCCTCAAATACAGAACTATCCGGTTCAAAACCGGACACCTGGCACCCCTAACTGTCGAGCCTGGGTGACAAGCCCTACTGGGTTGGGATGCGCCGGCTGGGTCCCTCCTCATTGCAGAGGTCCCGAGATCTCTCAAGCCTCAGAGTCACCGTGGCCTGAGCTGAGCCGGGTGGAGGAGCGGCACCCGCCGGCCTGCCCGGAGCCCCGCCCCAAGCGGTGGAACGAGAGCGTCTCTTGTACGAAGGCAGCCGGTCTTTACCAGCAGGCTCCAAGCAACGGAGATGCCATCGCGCCCGTCGGTGCGGCGTTCCAAGGGGAAATCCCCTTCGCTGCTCGGACAGAAGCTGCCGAGCTTTTCTGGGCTGCTGTGGTAGCTCGGGCTGGTCCGACTGCCGACTGCTGGCCCATGTTCTGCCTTTGCTAGGTGAAAGCAGGGATGGAAAAGTGTCACCATGTAACTGGCCAGCCTCAGTTTACCAGTTTCCATTATGGCTACACGCTGGCTCCCCAGGAGTGGGGCTGGTGGGGGTTCGTCAATGGGGTACGTGGGGCCAGAGATGGCGAGTGGGGCAGGGAAGCCAGCTCAGGAGGGCTGGCTGAGCCCAGTAGCTCTCGCTTGCTTCTCCAGGGCGGGTGGCTGACTGCGTTAGATCTCCTCCGGGGGCAGGATGGAAAGGTCTCTGGAGAAGGCCTGGGCGCCGCTCCCCCTTATTAAGACTCTTCTTAAAAGGCTCCAATTGTATCTCTGCACCTGGCCCTGGCTGAATGCGTCTGGGGCTCTGGCTGCTCCTTTCTGATTCAATTACCGGAGCCGCCCTGAGCTGGGAGCCCAACCGAAGGAGCGAGGAAGCAGGTAACGGTCGGAGCAGAGGCGGCTTCTCCAGCTGACGCTAATGAGGGTTACGCACACACTGGCACGGGCCACTTCAATCCAATTTGAGCTGCTGGCCCTGCATGTGGCTGGAGAGCATCTGCAACGGCTGTAGAACGAGGCTCCTCTCGAGACGCTTCCTGCCTTCCACTGGGCCCCTGAAGGGACCGTTGTGCTCATCTGACGTCTTGCACAGCCTGACCCAGAGGAGCTCCCCGAGTCCCTCCTCTGAGCCCAGTGACAAAGCCCTAGCTGGGAGGAGTTAGCTCGGAGCAGGGGTGGTCTAGATACCTCCTGAGGTCTCTTCCAACCCCATCCATGACTCAGGCAGTCGAGTTAACACTCAGGATGCGTCTCCTCAGCCATAAAAACCAAATGCCCCCTCCCGCAGGCCTCAGAACCTGGGTCAACTGTTTCAGGCTTGTGGGGCTCTCGCCACGGAGCCATGGAGACATTCAGGCTCTGACGGGAGGCCCGGCTGTGACTGAGACAAAATGGCGGCCGAAATGCAGAGTGGAGGATACAGGCAAAGCCGCGCCTGCAGGGAAACGCAACCCCAGCTCTGCGTACGACATGCTGGGGTCTGAATTAGTGGCTGCCACTCAAGACGGAGATTGTGGCGCCATTGTGGAGAGTGTAGGGGTGTGTCAGGGTTATACAAGGCGTCTTGGTAGTTGCGACCATGGTAACGGGGCACGGACCAGGCAGCCCCTGCTTCTGTTGACTTACAGACTTGTTTTAATTCCTCCTTCCCTGCTGGCTCAGGATAGAAGAGCACACAGCTGTACCCAAGATGTCACTTGTTAGTGAGTGGCCTCTATGTTAACAGTGCGATCTTCCTTACTCCCTTAGCCGCGGTGACTTATACCATCAGGGTTACATCTCCTGCACCCCCTGGAAACCACTGATGCCAGGAGTCTCGTGACGTGAAACCTGCCGACATCAGCTAAAAAGCTGTAAACAGGGGCGGGGGTATTTATATTTGCCACAGGATTATGATTATGCATGAAATGGGTGTTTGCGTTACTAAATTAGGATCTAAAGAGTGATGTGATGGATAAGTGTATGGACGTACTAAACAGGAGAGAAAGGTGTACTTGGGTACATGATGGGATCGTGTATAGTGTGTGCAGTTCTGGTCACCCCATCTCAAAGAAAGATACATTTTAGAGCGGGCAAGAATACAGAGAAGGGCAACAAATAGTGGAACAGCTTCTATCTGAGCAGAGATGAAAGACCAGCACTGCCTAGCTTAGTAAAGAGATGAGAGGTCTCTAAAATCATGAGTGGGGTAGAGAAAGGGTTATTTGTCTCTTCCCATAACACCTGAACCAGGGGGCACCCACTGGAAAATAATAGGCAGCAGGTTTAAACAAACAGAAGGAATTGCTTCTTCCCACCATACGCAGTTAACTGGTGGAACTCACTGCCAGGGGATGTTGTGAAGGCCAAAAATATAACTGGGTTCAAAAAGAATTAAATTAGTTCCTGGAGGAAAGGTCCATTACCAGTTCTTAGACAAGATGGTCAGGGAGACAGCTCCATGCTCAGGCTGTGCCTAAACCTCTGACTGCCAAACGTTGGGACTAGACGACAGAGGATGGATCCGTAACTGCTCTGTTCCGTTCCTTCCAAAGCATCTGGTACAGGTTGAACTCTCTGGTCCAGCACTATACATGGTCCAGCATGATTTGAGTTAGCCAGATGGCCACTTAGCACGGGTGTGGCCAAGTTTCTCACAGTCCCATAAAGCTCGTCAGTCCTGGCTCTCAGTGTGCTGTGCTGGTGTTTAGCTCGAATTTACCCCTCAGGGTACGTCTAGACTACAGCCAGGTCTGTCGACAAAGCAAGCCGCTTTGTCGACATGACAGTGTAGACGCAAAGTACAGTGTAGATGCCATAACACGTTCTGTCGACAGAACTCTGTCGACAAAAGACGTTATTCCTCGTAGAATGAGGTTTACTGCCGTCGACAAAACTGCTGCGTTCTGTCGATGTTATGTCAACGGAACTCAGCAGCAGTGTAGACGCAGGTCTAGTTTTGTCGACAAAACCCTATAGTCTAGACACACCCTCTATGTCTTCTAAGAGCCCAGCAAGCCGTGGCAGTGATGGTCACATTGCTAGACAATCCTGACCTCCTGTAGCCCAGCAAATTCCTTGGTTCGGCACCGGCCAGGTCCCGACGGTGCCAGACCAGAGGTTCAACCTGTACCAGGCACTGTCAGAAGATAGGATACTGGGCTGGAGGACCAGCTGGCTGTCCCAGTAGGGCTAGTCTTATATTCTTAATGCTGCTAGGCATGGAGCCTGGGTAGATCTCCCTGCAACAACAGAACAGCTAGACCAGGGCTATGAGCTCCGGCGTACTCCGCACTAAAGACCCGTAGCAGATCAAGAATGGCTGAGCTGCCCTGTGTGTGACTCCCTCCCCAGGCCTGGATCTGGGGTCAAGGCAGAGATCCAAGAGGCCGGTTGTTCTGCTCCAATGCATTGTCTGACACACCAGGACTGGCTGATATTTCCCACCGGCGCCTGCGTCACTTACCCCGAGGGAGGGCCCGCCGCAGTGGACACGTTGGTTGTGCGCACACGGTTGGCTGACCGGCTCCGTTAGAACTGTCAATGGACCCCAGCCAAGAGCTGTTAAGTGGGGGTGTCTCCCCCCGCGAATGGCCGCATACCCCACGGAGGCGTTCTTGCCGGGGCACACAACAGCTGTCGAGAAGCACTGCCTCTGGTGGCCGTCTCTGCAGGGGGGGCAAATGGTGCAGGGACTGCAAATGCTTCAGGAGCCATTTCAGACGGGGTGTGTGTGTGTGTAAATTCACACCCCTCAAATGATTCCTTTCCCATGCAGATGTGATTGGAGCCAGAAAGCCCGATCAGAGCAGCTGTCCATAGCATATGTGGGGATGACGGTGTCTACAGGGCCTCTCGCCCCCAATGGCTTTATGAGCCCTGATCCATACGTACTCAGCGTGTTCTCCATTTCCCAGGTGGGGAAACTGAGGCACAGGGACATCCCCCCTTCCCCTCCCCCACACCATCCAGAGAGGGACTATGCATCCTCCAATCCCAGGGCCAGCACACGGGGAGGGGCTGGCAGAGCCTTGCCATGCTTCCCAGCACCTCGCCAGGCTGGTTAACAGCAGCCTCCTGCCCATGGGACGCTGGCCTCTCTCCTCGGAGAACACGCCGGTGACACACGTGTAACGTATGCCGGGGGGGCCAGGGAATTCCCACCACGTCTGCCCTGTGAATTGGTGGCTGCTGCCCGGCCTCTCCTGGCATTTGCCCGCTCTCCCTCTCTGGCGCGAAAGCCCTTGCTGGCTGGCTAGTGTGTCTTTTGCAAGCCCGGCAGTTGCTGCTCCAGGCCGGTCCGTCCGTCGCTTCCTCTTCCGCTGAGCAATTGTTTCTGTAAGCGGGATTTGTCCTTTTCATGTGATGGGTCTTTTGTTGGCGGATCAGCTCCAGACAGGCCGGCCGGCTGCAGAATTGTTATTTAACAGGGCTCAGCCCGATTCTGCCTGTAAAGCTACCGGCAATCCTAGGAAGAACAGAGGAGGGGATTGGCTACAGAAAGAGCTTTGACGTGGAATCTAAATCTAAATCGGTTTTCTTTGCCCTTTTCATGGGAAGGCCAAAGACTCCTCCAAGGGAAGACACCAGGCTGCCTTGCTTTGTGCTGTGATTGTGTCCAACCTGGGCTACACTCGGGCTTGGACTAAAAAAAACCCAAATTGGTTCGACCCACCAATGTCCCTCCGGGGTGTGAAAAATCCAACCCCCCCGAGCGACGTGGTTAAGTCGACCAAACTCAAGGGCTGTGTCTAGACTGGCCAGTTTTTCCGGAAAATCAGCCACTTTTCCGGAAAAACTTGCCAGTTGTCTACACTGGCCACTTGAATTTCCACAAAATCACTGACGATCTCATGTAAGAAATCAGTGCTTGCGGAAATACTCTTCTGCTCCCGATCAGGCAAAAGTCCCTTTTGCGCAAAGCTTTTGCGCAAAGGGGCCAGTGTAGACAGCTCAGATTTGTTTTCCACAAAAAAGCCCCGGTTGCGAAAATGGTGATCAGGGCTTTTTTGCGGAAAAGCGCGTCTAGATTGGCATGGACGCTTTTCCGCAAAAAGTGCTTTTGTGGAAAAGCGTCTGTGCCAATCTAGACGCTCTGTTCCGAAAATGCTTTTAACGGAAATCTTTTCCGTTAAAAGCATTTCCGGAAAATCCTGCCAGTCTAGACACAGCCAAGGTGTAGACAGAGCGAGGTTGGTCAAAGAAATGTTCTGTCTCCTTGTCTGCTGTCCCTCGGGACACCCCCAGGAGAAACCGCCCCATCCGCACGGATAGAGTCTGCCCTACAAATGCCGCCATGGCACCGTGCTAAGGCTGTGCCTCCACTCCACGCCAGGGCAGATCCTCCCGCAGTCACTGAACTGTCGGGAGACAAAGCAGAGGGGAGCCGTCATCTGAGCCCTGTTCTGCCCGGTAGAATTACTTCTGTGTAGCTATGTCACTCGGCGCGTGACTAATCCACACCCCTGCGGGATAGGGATGTTCGATATCGGTTAATTGAATAGTCGAGTAGCCTCAAGTATTCTTATCGGTTACACGACTATTCTATAGTCTCCGGGGGTGGGGCCAGCTGCCAGTGCGCTCCGCAGCCACTCCCGAGGAGCCCCCTGCCACTCCGCACTGCTGCCTCTGTATCAGAGGCAGCAGCACAGGATGGCAGCAGCCCCTGTCTAGGTTGGATCGGAGCTCCCAGACCTGGTGCGAGCCAGAACTGAGCCGGGCTGCCTGCCCACCCAGCTCCTAATACACTTTAAATGCAGAGCTGCAGCAGGGGTAGGTCCCGGACCCGTTTCAAGCCAGGACTGAGAGGGGCTGCTGGCCGGCCTGCTAAAAAATGGACTGGCGAGTTGGGGGGAATGTGTGTCGTCTATAGCAGTAACCAAGAAGCATTTGCTTATCGGTTACTCGACTCGCTATTACATCCCTGCTGTAGGAGGCAGCCCCACCGACTGAAGTGCTGGGGTGGACAACGTAGCTGCTGCCTCTTGCGGAGGCGGGTACCAAAGCCCAGGGCTGAGAGCTCTCCTGTCTGCTTAGAGCATCGTCACTAAAGCAGCACAGCTGAACGGCACGGCTGCGCCGATGGCCGGTGTAGACCGGCTCTGAGTCTGACACTCCACGCAGGAGCTGGCTGTTCATGGCCAGTCCCAGTCCCTCTGCGACATCCATCCGGCTGGGATTAAAGCTGGCGGAAGATTTTCCGATGGAGCCATTTTCTGTGGGAAAATGCTGATTTGGCAGAATCTAACTTTCTGTGGGAATGTCAATTCTGTCCAAACGTCCGCTGGAAAGCAGGCAGGTGGGGTGGGCAGGAGACAGATGGGCAGGATCCCAGATGCCCAGCTTCCTGCCTGGCATTTTTCTCTCTAGGTTTGAAAAATGTTTGTTCTCTGGCAAATTTTCCATTTCCGACATTTGGTCCTGATGTGGAACGAGAGAGATTTTGGAGATGCAGACATTTCCTCCAGTTCCCTCTCCGCTCCCGTCGTTCTTCTGTATTGTTTGTGATACGGCAGCATCTAGCATCTTGACTTAAAGAGCATCCAGAAAAGAGCTAGATACATTCATGGATGTAACCTCCATGAGTCTATTAGCCAGGTTAGATTGGTGGTGTCCCCTAGCCTCTGTTTGTCAGAGCCTGGGGACGGGTGATAAACTGGTATTTTGTGGTGGGGGGAAGGTTTGGGGAAGAGGGGTAATTTAATCCCTAGCCAGCTATCCTCATAGGCACCTTTAGATCTATATAACAGCCTCCCCCATTGAAAGAAGTGCTGTTTTCCTACTCTGGATGAGGCTTTCTCTCAGGACCCTCATACAATGCCACGGAGCATTGGACATTCAAAGAGGCAAGGCGGTTGCATCTGCGGTCTGGAAGAAGCTCTGTTTCATTGGGATTCCTAGTTTTCTTTGTCGCTGGGATGCCGCTTTATATTGTTTTGCAAAAATACAACTGTTTGCATAAGGGCCTCCCTTCCTTCCCCGGAGCTGCCTGTTTGCTGGCGGAAAATAAACGCAGCCCCTATTAAAAGTTCCTCTTTCCAAGCTGCTGAGAGAACAGAGGGAATTTTAATCACTTCTGTTTGCTCAGGGATTGCCGTTACGTTGAAAATAAATCACAAATCCTCAAACAAATTCCCATCCCAGCACTCCCGCTAGTTCCACAGATGATTAAATCTGAAGGAATGCAAAGTATTTGGGCAACTTTTCACTGTTTATGCTCCCTGACTATTTCTGCCTTGACAAATGGTCTGGTTAATTTCACGTGTTATAGGCAGTTTGTCAGTTCCACTCTCAGACTGACCCCAAACTGTGGACACGACCGGGGGAATGTTTGTCTCCATGCGAAAGATTTAAAAATAAAGATCATGGTGCCGTTTCCCAGCTCTTGTGATTTGCTGTCTGTATTTTTTTTTAAGGCTGCTCCTTTGAAATGAAAGGGAAATACTTTTATCGGAGCTGTTCTCTCTGAAACTCACTGCCCCTAGCCGCTAGTCAAGCATGGGTTCTAGCAAGACGAGAAAAGGCAGGAGGCCTGTATTTTTGTATTACAAAACCAAAGGTGAACAGGTTAGAAAATGTTCCTTCTTCGTGGGGCATTTCCATAACCCAAGGGCTGGGTCAGGACTCCAGGTGCTGTTCGACTCCAGGTGGCGATTGCTATGGTTACAAAACCTACATGGGGAGGGGGTCACAGATTGGGCTAGATGAGCATAAACCAAGGGGCGTTGTTTGGAGCGGTTCGGACACTTGCAAGCAGGTACTTAGGAAGGGGAAGATCCCCTCCAGGGCTCCTATCACCCCACAATAAAAGCACAATAAAATCTCACGAGCTGCAAGACACTTTCTAAAATCCCCGCCGGCCTGCTGACACCTGGGTACACTAGGGATGTTAATTGAATAGTCGATTAACCTCGTGAATTCTTATTGGTTACTCGACTGTTCTATAGTCCCTGGGGGCGGGGCCGGCAGCCCACGAGCTCCACCCCCATCCCTGTGGAGCCCCCTGCCACTCTGAGCGGCTGACTCTGATGCGGGAGCCAAGCCAGAGCTGGTCCATAAGGGGAGCCAGTTTAAAAACAGAAGCAGCAGCGCAGGGTGGCAGCAGCCCCGTCCAGTGAAGGGGCTGAGCTCCTGGACCTGGCGTGAACCCGAATTGAGCTGGGCTGCCTGCCCACCCAGCTGCTAATACACTTTAAAGAGCCGCAGCGGGGTTTGGTCCTGGACCTGTCGCAAGCCAGGACTGAGCCAGGCTGCTGGCCAGGCTGCTAAAAACATTACTGGCAAAGGGGGCGGGGAATGAGTGCAGCCTATAGCAGCAACCGATACGCTTTAGCTAATCAGTTAATCGACTCCACGATTACATCCCTAGTTCACACGCCCGCAGCGCCCCAGCCCGGCAGTGATTGGCGCTGGCTTCGCTCTCACGAGAGAGATTCCGGGCTGGATTCCCTGGGCATCGACCCTGGCGCCAATCGGGAGGGACGGTGGCGTTCACTGGAGCTTCCCGCCGCACCAAGTTGGAGCAGGCTCCAGGGCCGAGGTTCGGCTGCGGGTTCCAAGTGGGTGCAGCCACGGCCGGAGCGTGGCAGCCGGGGGCTTTCAGCGGCGGCTGCCTGGGATACTGACGAAGGCCTTAGAATCCCATGGTGGGCAGAGCCACCGAGTCCGACCCCTGTCCAACCCCAGCTCAACCCTGCCAGTCAAGTCCCGCCCGCGGTGCCAGGGGCCTCTGCCCTCCCAACCAGCCGCCTTTCAGCACCGAGCCAGAGGAAGCCACTAGCAACACGTAGGAAATGCGGAGGCTGTTGCAAAACACTCGACGACAAGCAAAACATGCTATTATCTGCTATGGAGAACTGCCTGTTGTCATTGCGCCGCACGCCTGTCAGCAGCTCGCGGCTGCGGCTCCTTCCCGCTCCCAGGCAGCGGTGCTGGCAGCCAGCCGGTAACCCTCTTGCTGCTGGACAAAACCTAAGGGGCTGATCTGTTGCCAGCCCGCAGCGGAGGCAGGGGGTGTTCACACCCATTCCCCATGCACTGCGGGCCCTCGGCTGCCAGCGCCTTGGCCAGTTCATACCCAGGTCGCGCCAGCCTGGCCCCGTGCGCCCGGACAGGGAATCAGGCCCAGAGCCGTTCCCACTCTCTGCATTCGCTCCGGTTGCAAACAGAAGCAAGAATTCTGCAGCTGGCCTAGGCTCACCCCCTCACGCATGGGGCTGCCTGCGGCGTGTTGGGGTCGGAACAAGGGACAACTCAGGGACAGGAAGGAGATGGGCTGTAGAGAAGGAGGGTGGCTCCATGGAAGTGGAGAGCCTGCCTTGTGCCACAGACTCCTGGTCTGGCCTTGATCAAGTCCCTTAGTCTCCCTGGGCCTCGCTTTGCTGTCTGCACTGGGCTGGGTGGGGAGAAATGCCTTGCCGCTTGTGAGCGGTTCCATAGACAGTTGGGGGAGCTGGCTGGCAAAGCCGCTGGGGGAGGCAGCCACATCGTAGAACCCCCCCTGGGGCTGTTCTAATTGATTGTGGGAAGGGAAACAGCCCAGGAATGAGCAGCCCTGAGAGAAGACTCAGTAAAGGGTGTAATTCGGTTGCTAATGGGGGCTAGGAGGGATGAAGAGGTAGCCAGGCCCTGAATTGGCGAGCCGGGGGTCTTTACACTTAATTACATTGCTCGGGGGTCTGAAAACATCACCTCCTCGAGAGACGTAGCTAAGCCAGCCTACGCCATGGTGTGGACACGGCTAGGCTGACGGAAGACTTTTTCTGTCTCTTGTGGGGGTGTATTTAATGCATTGATGGACCCCCACCCCTGTAAGGGTCTGCGCCACACTGTCGTAGCTGCGTCTGCCGGTTAGACATCCCCTCGGGATCCGACCCTGCTAGCTCTCTCGTGTCTGAGCCCTGGACTGAGGCCAGGCGAATCCGTGTCCCCCCGTTTTGCTTCTGGCTCTTGTGGGTATGAAAGCTGGACTTGGACTCATGCATTACTGGCATCATGTTCATACTTTGGAGGCTGAAAGAGGGTGGAGCTTGCGGGGGGGGGGAGGGAGCAGAACACAGAGATGGGGGTGGGGAAGGGACTCCAGTGTGTAGAGGAAAATGGGGTGAATAACATGGCAGAGAGAACAGACACCCCACAGAGAGCGTGAAGGAAGGTGAGGACAGAGCTATCCGGTTCCAGGAGAGTACTGTTCACCAGTAGGTCTCCAAGAGATCAGTATGTTCCATGTGGGGAAACTGAGGCACAGAGCAGGGCCGGGACCTGATCAAGGTTACCCAGTAGGCTAACAGCGGTGCCAGGAATATGAGTGAGGTCCTCTGCACTCCAGTTTAGTGCTCTAGCAGCTAGGAAACACTGCCTCCCCGTCTGGCGAAAGAACCGGCATGCCCAGCAGGTTTTGTGACAGCGAGTGTTTGGTGTAAAGGTTGGGCCAGGGAGCCCCCGCCCTCAGCCCCGCCCCTTCTGCCTAGGCCACACCCCCATCACGAGGAGGTGGGGTGGCATTAGGGAAGCTTGTTAAACTGATCTGAGTGCCCCCTAAGAGGCAGGGGCACAGCTGGACCTCGCTCCTGCCCAGGGTACACAGTAGCCAACTCTCCCTTGGACCGTAATACAACATCTGGGTTTGGTTGTCTGGGTTACTACGTGGAGGCTGGATGGGGCTGGTGCCGTGGCCAACTCTAGACGGGTCGTACTAAGCCAGTGCTCTCCTCTGACTTGAGTCACCAGGGCGCCCCTGTAGCCAAGCAGGCTAACAGCCTATCGGGCTGCATTAGGAGGAGCATGGCCAGCAGATCCAGGGAAGTGATTATTCCCCTTTATTTGGCACTAGTGAGGCCACAGCTGGAGTGTTGCGTCCAGTTCTGGGCCCCCATTTCAGAAAGGACGTGGCCACATTGGAGAGTCCAGCGGCGGGCAGCAAAAATAATTCAGGGGCTGGACCACTTGACTTAGGAGGAGAGACTGAGGGATTCGGGCTTGTTTAGTCTGCAGAAGAGAAGAGTGAGGGGGGATTTGAGAGCAGCCTGAGACTTCCTGAAGGGGGGTTCCAAAGAGGATGGAGAGAGGCTGTTCTCAGCGGTGGCAGATGGCAGAACGAGGAACAACCGTCTCAAGCTGCAGTGGGAGACGCTGAAGGGTTGGATCACAGGGGTCCCCTTGGGATTGTCCCCCAGTTTTCTAGTCATGCCACTGAGCCCACTTACCTGCCCGCTGGGGCACCCCACAGCTTGCTGGGCCAGAAGCTCTGGTCTCCCCCAGCCAAGACACAGAGTTGGGGTAACAGTCCCTCAGCAAAGCAACACAGACACTGAGCCACTCAGCTCCGGGAAGGTTCAGCTGTAAGGCGGCTGACAGTACCCAGCAGCACCGCGCCAAAGAGAAAACCAAACCCCCAAATCAATCTGTCTTATTGTGTGTAAAAGTTTTACACAGAAAAAGCTCAGAAGTTTGCTCTTTGTCAATGAAAGAGAGAGATGCACAGTGGCTGCTTCCCCCGCCGCCAGGTAGCAATTATTTACAGAGAGCTTGCTAATACACAAAGGTGTTTTTATTAAGTATAAAAAGAGGGATTGGATCGACTGCAAATAAAAACAGACAGATCAAAGTAAGTTACTAAACCAAAGTAAACAAAAAACCCAGCTAAGCCGGATACACTAAGAAACTTGTTACGTATAAATTCTTACCATAATAGTTGTTCTAATCCTCTCTCTCGAAAGCTAGGCAACCTTGGGCCCAATCTTTTCCCGTGTTCAGACTTAGATGTCTCCAGCAGGCATCTTGGATGGTAAGCAGAGGTCTTTGGGCAACTGGCCACTACTTCTATTGTTTAGTTTCCCCCCTTTACATCGGTCTTGCCCAAGACAGGAAGTCTTTGTGTTCAATTCAAACTTTTCTCACGGTGAGTGGAAAAGTACCAGATCCAAAATGGGTTTCAGCATCAGGTGGCCTGGTCACATGTCTTTGTAGAATCAACCACAGTGTGGCCTTATAGGAAAAACAAAACATTCACAGGCCATTGACTTGATCACCCAGCCATTCAGTTCCTAAAATATCATTAATGACTTTTGTTAGGACACCTGGACTAATGAAACTGGTTCCCACTTAATATTTCTAACTTCACATACAAGAGAGATGCAGTCACACAAATAGGATCTACAGATTCCGGGGATTACAACTTTTAAAATGACATATCACAGGATGTACTTTGCATATAGCATTTTGAGTTATACATATTCATAAGCTAATTTTCATAAAGCATGGGGGGATGTGACACGGAGGTCTAGGCTGGATATTAGGAAAAACTATTTCCCTAGGAGTGTAGGGAAGCACTGGGATGGGTTCCCTAGAGGTTTTTAAGTCCCAGCTTGACAAAGTCTTGGCTGGGATGATTTAGCTGGGGTTGGTCCTGCTTTGAGAAGGGGATTGTGTCTCTCCCAAGCCTTAGGAACTCCAGAGAGTTTACAATCTTCCTGCTTGCTTTTGTTTGATTTTAGAGAAATAGCCAGTTCTGCCTTCCCTATTTTTTTTGCCAAAGATCTCTTTCTCTGCCCTCCAGTCAAGCTATCTTTCACCAAAAGATCTTTCCTCCTCACTGTTTATCAAGCATTTGAGTTAAATAATGCTTACTCCAAAGAAAGTTTTAAGAAGCCTGACTGAACCTCCAAAAAAAAATGTTTTCCTGCCAAATCCTAATTTTGATGTCAAACCCAGTTGCCAAGAGTTTCTTCCAAGAAAGAGGATAAAACATGAATTTCTGCTGTTCAAAGACAAGCCAATTAGTATTATTTTTAACAACACCTTTTAGGGCTTCTTTAAGCTTTGTAAAACCACCAGTTTTATTTTCCTGTGTGGGATGTTAACCATTTCACCCCTGGTCAGTTTTAGCAGACACACCCATCTACTTTGGGGTTGTGGGCTGAGCATGGGAAACGCTTATTCCGTCCCTAGTTGCACCTTGTAGTCTTTTACTCCAGTGTGCAGGTGAAGCTCACTAATGACCATTGAATTTACCTATCTTGGCCTCAGTTTCCCCAGTTGATGTGATTCAGGATTAGGACTCTGGGCTGAGTCTCAGATCCCAGGATCAATTCCCTGCTCTGCCTTTGAGTCCCCGTGTGACCTCAATTCCGCATCTGCACAGTGGGGACAACAGCACGGCCATACTCACAGCGCCATTGGGAGGATAAACATGTGCAGGACTGGGAGGTGTTCAGACACTTCGGTGGCGGGGCTATGCAAGATTTGTCTCATCTGAGGATGTTACCTGGCTCAGATGAGCAGAGTTAATAAAACCACTCGGCTCCTGTCCAGTGCTGGCTCGGAGCGCAAAGCAGGTCATTTTACAGATGCTGTCTTGTCCAAAGTGACCCAGGCAGCCAATGGCAGAGCCAGGTTGTGCACCCAGCTCTCACCGGATTGGCTGGGCAGGCTGTGAGGCGGAACTAACTAATTTATGAATGGATGGGAGACAAATGTTCTTTCACGACCGTAGGACTGGCTCTTACCCTAGCAGGGGCCGGCAGAAGACGAGCCAAGGGCTAGAAGTTGAAGCCCGATAACTGAGATGCCAGTGAGAGCGATGAACCAGCGGAGGAGGTTTCCTTGCAGGGGGGCGCGCCATACAGAGTGGCCGGCTTTCTGGGAGCTGTGCTTGTCTGGACACAGGTCGCTGGGCTCCGTTCAGGGGCATCGGGCTGAAATTCTCCGGCCTGTGATATGCAGGAGGCCCCTGCTAGCTTTAAAACCTGTGAATTAAAATTGATGCTTCTAACCTCCCTACATCCACCACCACCCAACCAAATGCACTCTCCCCTTCGCCGAGGCACCGCGGCTCAATATATCGGGAAGGAGAAAGAGCCTCTCGCCACGGCAGGAAAAAACCACTCTGCCATCGACCGCATGTTCCCTCCAACAACGCTGAGAATCAATGAGCAGCCAGCGCTTTTGAAGCTCCGACAGCCACAGCTCTGTCTTTGATCCTTCCCTGGAAGCATAAAGAATCGTCCTGAGCAGACTCAGGAGACGTGCTACATGATCCCCACTCACCGGGCCTCTAAAAGTTAATAACATCTGCCCAAGTCCTTGGGGAATCCAAAGACCAGACACGCTCATCCAGCTGGGGCCAGATTCTGCCCTCACATGTGCTGGTGGAAATCCAGAGTTAACGCTGTTGATGTCAGGGAGTTGTTCATTTGGCCCATACACAAAGCTTTGTGCAGGTGAGTTGAAGAGGCGCGTAGATTTCACACTGGCCTTCTGCTCAGTGGTGAATTTCACCCTTCTTGTAGGCCAGAGCTGGGGAACTCAGGGCCACATTATGACTTTCGTGGGCCCTAGGCACCTTTGCCTTCGTGGGCCCCTCCCACCATAATAATATCAACATTAAACATTATTTTTGATATAATTTTAAATACGTCAACATTTTATTTTTTTTCTGTTTTAGGCAAAATTTAATAGATTTTCATGGGCCCTAAAAGTTTCATTTTTTTTCTAACATTTTGTGGGCCCCTAAAAGTATCGTGGGCCCTAGGCACTGTGCCTAATGGATACGTCGGCCCTGGGGGAACCTAAGGCCTGGGGACTAGGTGCAGCCCCCGGCTTGCTTGGTTCCAGCCCCCGAGGCTCAGGGCTTCCCTCCGGCATTGGGGGAACCCGTGCTGGTGCGCCAGTCCCTATTCCATCCCCTCGGGGGCTGGTGCACACAATAGCTATTAGCTTAGAACAGGGGTCTCCAACCTTTTTAAGCACAAGATCACTTTTTGAATTTCAGTGCAATCTAGGATCTACTTCAAACCCGACTACCCTGGCTCCGTCACCTTCCTGTCCCTCCTCTGATGCCCCTGCTAACTCCATCCTCCCCCCCTCCCCCAGCCTCTCTCCCTTTCACAAGGCAGGGGCAGTGGGTTGGGACACAGGTTCTGGTCTTGGGCTAAGGGATTTGGAGTGTGCGAGGGGCTCTGAGCTGCGCCTGGCTGTTGGGGCGCAGGTGGGGGTTCAGGGTACAGGCTCTGTAAGGAAGTTTGGGTCTAAGGGGCTCAGGGGTTTGGGGTGCAGGAGGGGTTCATGACAGGGGCAGGGGTTTGGGATTCTGGCTCCAGCTGGACACTGCTTACCTCTGGTGACTCCAGGGTGATGGTGCAGTGAGGCTAAGGAAGGCTCACCCCTGCCCTGGCCCTGCAACACTCCCTACAGCAGCCAGCAAACTCCCTCCAACCCAAGCCCGGTGCCCCCCCTCCCCATCCGTTCTCTGGAGATAGAATACAGGGAGGGGGGGTATCTTGACATCAGCGCACCCTCCTGTCCCTTCCCATCTCTGTACTGCAAGCAGGAAGCTCCGGGGGGGGGGGGGGAGAGGAGGGGGAGAGGCAGCTCCAAGGTAAAGGGCAGGAGGTGTGCAACAGTGGGGGGAGGGGCAGGTGAAGTGGGATCACCTGTCCGAGATCACCTGTCGGAATCACCTGTCAGAGGCTCCAAGATCTACCGGTAGATCCCGATCGACTGGTTGGTGCCCACTGGCTTGGAAAGTCTCTTTTTCCTTCTCTGCAGCGTTATTCTGAAATGACATAGTCGGCGTCTGCCGTTATTTCGACATAACGTCAAAATAACGTCACGCTGGAGGACTTCTCACTGCGGCCCCCGTAGCCCGCATTTCACGAGGAGCAAGGGAGCTCGGAGGAGGAGCGCTCTGCCTCGGACTTCCTGCTGTGCAGACTGCCCCAAACGCTGAAATAAGCGATTTCGACTTCAGCGACGCAATTGACGTAGCTCAAGTTGCGTCGCTTATTTCGGATTTAGCCCTGCCCTGCGTGGGCAGCCCTCTGATTGATTTTCCGTGGGTCAGTGGCCCCTGACCCAAAACAGGTTTCCCACCCTTGCTGTAGGCAGACACTTCTCCCTCCCTCCTGACTTACTAGAAGGCAGGTCTTCTCTTTTAAACTGGGGCACCAGGATGCTGTCTACACAGTGGTCCCCAACCTTTTGTGGCTGCCGGGTGCCCGGGACGGGGCTGCTCACGTGCCGGGCATCCGGAGACGGGGCCGCTCACGCACTGCACTTCTGGGGGCGGGGCCACGCATGCGCCGCATGCCCGGGGGTGGGGCCACCCACACGCCCGGGGCAAGCACTGCGCACATGCTGCGCGCCCGGGATAGGGGCCGCCCACATGCCCTGCACCCGAGGCCAGCACTGTGCATGTGCCGCACGCCCGGGGCAGAGGCCGCCCATGCACCACATGCCCAGGGCAGGGGCTGCCCATGTGCCCAGGGCTGGCACCACACATGTTCCGCGTGCCGGGGACAGAGCCAGTCCAGATGTTTCAGCGGGCTCACATAAATGTCCCGGCGGGCACCATGGTGCCCGCACTGCATTGGGGACCACTGGTCTACAGCATTCAGCCTGCAGTACAGAAGGGATTTGGCAAGGCCAGGATGTCACACACCCTCTAACTCTACAGTTTAATAATCGACGTTGTCATAAAAGATTTTCCAAAGGGATTAGGGATTTGGGGGAAGGGGCAACTTCAGGCATGTTGCTGTTCAGATATTGCTGAGCACTGGTGTCATGATTATGAGGGTTAGCCAGCAGCCTGGGGATTAAGGGGTTAACTACACCTAGCCAGGTGGAGTGACCAGTAGGAATGTAGGTAGGACTTTCAAACTGGGACAAAGGAATTTGGGTTTTTTCCTTTCTCCTTTTGTCTCTCAGGGTGAGTTCTCTGCAGCTACAGAGAGGGACAAGCATGTCTCTCTCTCTCTCCAAGACACCATTCTTCATTTTCTGCAAGTAGGGTAAAGTTTAGGTAGTTTCGTTAGGCTTTATTGTTTTAAGGGTTGGGTGTGGGATCTGATGTCTGGCACTGTTTAAAAGATGTTTTGGCTTTTCTTTGTAACTAAGTTCTAGGCCCATGGAGTTTCTCCATGAGTAGATTTTGTTACCTAGTCATTATGCTTGCAACAGGAATATTGTTGTAATATCTCTTTTCATTAACCTGACATTGGTTACTTGTGTGTCCTGATTTTTATAATAGGGGTGAGATTTCCCAAATGATCTTCCCCCTAATCTTGTTATTAATGTGGGTGGTGGCAGCGAAACTTTTATTCCCAAAATCTAGGTTTTTAAGATTTTGGGGGAAGTTTTATACCAAAGCCTGGTAGATAAGGCTTTGGGGTACACTTGCTGGCCCCCACTTCTGCATTTATCATGCCAGAGTGGGGAAGGAGCCATGACAACTGGCCCTGCAGAAAGCAGGCTCCTCTCAGCCAATGTGACACCCATAAACATGGCCTCTGTGATCTGTGTTTTCATTTCAACAACCCAGGACACTACAGGCCAGTCAGTTTAATTTCTGTGCCAAGGAAAACAATGGAACAAGTAATTCAGGAATTTGTCAGCAAACACTTGGAAGATAAGAAGGTGATAGGGAACAGCCAGCATGAATCTGTAAAAAACAAATCATGTCAAACCAATCGGATAGCTTTCTGTGATAGGATAACAAGTCTTGGGGAAAGGGAGAAGCGGTGGATGTGGGATACCTAGACTTTAGTAAAGCATTTGATACAGTTTCGCATGAACTTCTTATCAATGAACTTGGGAAATACAACTTACATGAGGCTACTGTAAGGTGGGTGCGTAACTGGCTGGATAACCGTTCTCAGAGAGTAGTTATTAATGGCTCACAGTCATGCTGGAAGGGCATAACAAGTGGGGCTCCGCTGGGGTTTGTTTTGGGACCGGTTCTGTTCAATATCTTCATCAATTTAGATGATGGCATAAAGAGTATGCTTATGAAGTCTGCAGATAATCCCAAAATGGGAGCGGTTGCAAGCACTTTGGAGGAAAGGGTCATAATTCAAACTGATCTGGACAAACTGGAGAAATGGTCTGAGGTCAATAGGGTGAAGTTTAATAAGGACAAATACAAAGTACTCCACTTAAGAAGGAACAATCCGTGTCACACATACAGAATGGGAAACGACTGTCTAGGAAAGAGCCCGCAGAAAGGGATCTAGGGGTCAGAGTGGAACACACGCTAAATAGGAGTCAACAGAGTGACACTGTTGCAAAAAAACCCACCCCCAAAGTCCCAAACATGATTCTGGGATGCATTAGCAGGAGTGTTGTGAGAACTCTTCTGCATCCAGGGTTGCGTTTGTTCTTCCGATTTTTAGGGGAAGAGCAAACAGGCTCTTTTGGTCACCCCTATCTTCCTCTTTCCACAAGGAATAAGGTGGCTTCCAAAAGAAGGGTTTTTTTCCTGACATTTGGTCCAGTGTAGACAGGCCAAATGTTGGAAGTCCTACCTACAGAATAATAATAATAATAAAAAAAAAAAAGCAGCAGTATAAGGATTGGGGATAGCAAGTGATGGAGAGGAAGAAAATAGAGAGGGCGGGACTTCAAGGAAGGGGCGGGGCGGTAGATCTTGGCTTGGTCTGTCATTTAAAAAGTGATCTTGGGTGTAAAAAGGTTGGAGACCACTGATCTAGACAGTGCTTGGTCCTGCCATGAAGGCAGGGCACTGGACTTTATTATCTCTCAAGGTCCCTTTCAGTTCTAGTGTTCTATGATTACAAGCTATTTGAGTTCTTGGCGAACCCCATAACCCATGAACATATTTTGTTACAGTTTACCAGGTGGCGAGAGCAAAGCGCAGAGAGATTGAAAGCTGGCTTGCTCCAAACTGCTTACAATGGATGTCCCAGGTTTTGGGTGCTCACCAGTGGTGCTAGATCCCTCCTTAGGCACCCAATTAAGCTGCTGAAGAACTCAATGGCAGAGGCAGTGTCTCAGCACAGCTTGGGTATGTCTACACTACCACCCTAGTTCGAACGAGGTGGAACGAGGTGTACCAGTAGTTCGGAATAGGAAGCCTAGTCCGAACTACCTAGTTCGTGCCGCGTATAGCCGCGGGCACGGGGTCCGAACTAGCGGACATTTAAAAATGGCGGCGCCCGGCAATATGCAAATGAAGCCCGGGAAATTCAAATCCCGGGCTTCATTTGCAACTCCGGTTGCCTACATTAACCACCCTCGTTCGAACTAGGGTGGTAGTGTAGACATACCCCTACAGATTAGGCCCTGGTTGGCTTGCGTTGCGGACCCAGAAATTAAGGCACTCAGAGGCAGAGGGTACTTTTGAAAACAGGGGGTTGGCGCACCCAGAGATTGGCCTCAGGCTAACATCCCACTGTCCTGGCCCCTGCTAACCATCTCGCTGATGTGGGACTGAACAACGGGGGATGGAGGGTTTGATAAACCGCCCGGTTCTGTTCATTCCCTCCTGTTCGGAGCGGGGTGCCCCAAGGATCGGCTCTACGGCTGGTTTTGTTCAACATGTTTATTAATGACCTGGACGAGGGGTGGATTGCACCCTCAGCAAGTTTGCAGATGACTAAGTTAAGGGGAGAGGTAGACACGCTGGAGGGCAGGGATCGGGTCCAGAGTGAGCTGGCCAGATGAGAGGACTGGGCTAAAAGAAATCTGATGAGGTTCAACAAGGACAAGTGCAGAGTCCTGCCCTTGGGACGGAAGAATCCCAAGAACTGTTACAGGCTGGGGACCGACTGGCTAAGCAGCAGTTCTGCAGAAAAGGCCCTGGGGGTTCCAGTGGATGAGAAGCTGGATGTGAGTCAACAGGGGGCCCTTGTAGCCAAGAAGGCTAATGGCATATTAGGGGCATTAGGAGGAGCATTGCCAGCAGATCCAGAGAAGTGATTATTCCCCTTTATTCGGCCCTGGGGAGGCCACATCTGGAGTGTTGTGTCCAGTTCTCCCCCCCCCCCCCCACTATAGAAAGGATGTGGGTGCATTGGAGAGAGTCCAGCAGGGGGCAACACAAATGATGAGGGGGCTGGAGCACATGACCTACAAAGAGCTGCAGAGAGATTTGGGCTTGTTTGGCCTGCAGAAGGGAAGAGGGAGGGGGGATTTGAGAGCAGCCTTCAGCTCCCTGAAGGGGAGTCCAAGGAGGCTGGCGAGAGGCTGTGCTCAGTGGGGGCAGGTGGCAGAACAAGGAGCAATGGGCTCAAGTTGTGGTGGGGGAGGTCCAGGTTGAATATTAAGAAAACCTATTTCCCTAGGAGGGTGGGGAAGCCCTGGGATGGGTTCCCTAGGGAGGGGTGGAATCTCCGTCCCTGGAGGTGTTTAAGTCCCGCCCTGGCTGGGATGATTTCGTTGGGGTTGGTCCTGCTTTGGGCAGGGGGCTGGACTCGATGACTCCTGAGGTCTCGTCCAGCCCTGGGATTCTCTGATTCTATGCAGAATAGGCAAAACTCCAGGGATTCTGGGTCGAGTGCTTAGTCTGTGCCAGGGCTTGGCGGTTCATAGCCCCGGCTCCCCAGGGCTTGCGGCGACAGTTATGAAAACAAAACCATTGCTTCGTGTCCCCGCGACTCTTTCATTGCCAACCAAGCCAGGCTGGGCCCAGCTCGCAGCCCCTTGAAGAGACTGCCCCCTCTCGCCCATAGCACAGACACCCCAAAGGTAGCTGGCTTTTGAAGCAAACTGTGAGCTGAGGCTGGAGCAGAAACAGCAGCAGCAGTAACTGGGGACAGAGCTGCTCTGCTTAATTCAAGCAGGATTAGAAGCAATGTCAGCTGAAGCATTAAAGTCATTTTTTATGCTCTCGTTGGAGCAAATAGCTTATTGCAGCACTGCTGATTAAAAAAAATTCAAACCACTCCAGAGAAAGGCCAACTGGAGAAGTCACCAAAATAGTTTGCAAAATTGAAACTCCAACGGAAAACAAGGGAGGCTTAAAAAACACCATTGGAGCCGGCGTGAGCTTTCTTTAATTGTGTTGGGTTCCGATTCGGGAGCAAAAAGCTGTCGAATTAAGGTAGCAATTTACCACCTGACTCACTGAGCTTGATGTTTTAACCATCTCGTGGGATGGCGTTGAAACGCTTTCCTTTAAGTGCAGCTGGGAGCGTTTTATCCCTTAATAGTTGTCTTTCAAAAAATAAAGCAGCAGTTTGACTTATTTACTTTGAAGAGAGAGAAGCATGAGGGAGGGCTGGGGGGGGGGGGAGGTGGATGCGTGGAAAACCAGCTGACTTGGTGCATTGTGCTGCAGTGTAAATGCCAAAGGCTTTATTATGTGACTGGCTAATGCCTAAAAGAATTAAGGAAACAGCGTTGTTTAGTGGTTAGAGCGGGGCTAGGCGCTCAGTCTCCAGGGACATAGTGAGGTCTAGTGATTAGAGCAGGGGGGATGGGAGTGAAGACTCCTGGGTTCTCTCCCCAGCTGTGGGAGGAGAGTGGGGTCTAGCGGTTAGAGCAAGGGAGTCAGGTGTTAAGATTCCTGGCTTCTCTTCCCTGCTGTACAAGAGTCATATGGTTTATGGCTGAGGCAGGAGGCTGGGAGACAGGTTCTATTCCCAGCTCTGCCTGTGGCATGCCCTGTGACCTGCAGTAAGTCACTGCCTCAGTTTCCCCTTCTGAAAAAACATCAACCACGTTACCAGCCCACCTTGCAAAGCCCTTCTGGCGAAAGAAGCTTTTCCATCCCGTAAATGCAACGAGGGCAAGGCTTCAGCTCTCCCTCAGCCCTGGGCCACGGGGTGATCCCAGGACCCCAAATAGCCCTCCCATCGCCCCTGCCTTCAAAATAGCTGTTGGAGAGCAACACCGGGCGGTGGATGAACTCCTGTGCTTCCTCCCCTCCCCTCACTGTGGCTGGGCTGAGAGGGCCCTGCCCCCTTCTCCTCCACAGCGGGACCCTCCGTGAGTCCCCCCCCCGCCACGACAGGAGGCGCTAGCTGAGCGGCTGCTGACACACAGCTGGATGGCTCGACTGCTCCCTCCTCCCTCCCCGCCTGCCCGTTGTCCCCATTCCCCCCCCCCCCCACAGCTGATTGTTCCCATGCTGGGAAGTGCAGCCCGCTGCGAGGGGGGGCAGGGAAAGGGAGAGACATGAGAGGTGTGTGGGGCGGGGGGACAATAGCTGGCCCGCCACGTGGGCAGCGCTGACTCATCCCTGCCCCGCCGGGGTGGGCGTGCGGGGCGATGAAAAGCAAAATCCACTCGACGCTCAGCGGCAGGGTCAAGTGGGCTGAAATTGGAAGAAGAGGGGCCACGTAATTGGCTGGCGTGGGCCAGCGGGACACCTGGGCGCTCTCCTGCCTGACCTTGGGCAAGTCGCTTCCCCGCTTCGTGCCTCGGTTTCCCCTCCACCTTTGTCTGTTTACCGTAAGCTCTTTGGGGCAGGGCCTGGCTCGCACGCGTGCTCTCGGTTGCCCAGTGCAACGGGCCCCTGATTTCCGCTGGGCACTACTATAACAAAAAGAAGGGCATCAAAGCCTGCCAGAAAAGACAAGGCCAAAATCCTGCCAGCTACTATCTGGGGCTCAGACTCCCCCCCCCCCCCATGTTTCTAGGGCAAAATCTCGCCCGCTGCAGGAAGCCATGGAGCCCCCACCTAATGCTGGAACGGGACAGAGGTAAGGAAGCTCATGGTGTTTGTTCCAGGGACCTTCACACTTAAAAGCAGAGCGGCTGCAGCTTGGCCCATCCTGCTAATGCACGTGCTTAGTTCTGCTCGCAGGAGCAACCCCCGGCGCAAAGCTAAGCACCTGCTTCAGCATTTTGTCAGATCGGGGCCCCTCAGAGCAGCAGACTTGGATTCTGGGGGTGGGGCAGAGGGGGGCAGGAGGTCTGTGGGCCTGAATAAAGCAGCGCACGCTGGCCCCTCGCAGGGCGGGTGGCTGGAATTTTAACCTGGGCACATGAAACCGTGGCTCCCCGAGAGATGTCTCCACAGCACACTAAACCCGGGCTCTGACTCAGCTTGGAGCCCAAAACCTGCTCCCGTCCACACGCAAACCAGAGTGACTCGCGTCAGCAAAGGCTGAGGACCCGCATCCTAGGGCTTGCCTGGGGGCGCGGGTCAGAGCCCAATTCCCGCTGCGGTTCAGGGCAGGGCTGGCCTTACCATGAGGCGAGCTGAGGCGGCCGCCCCAGGTGCCAGAGTGTGTGTGTGTGTGGGGGGGGGGGCGCCACTAGGACCCAGAGTGTAGAAAATTGTGTCTGCTGCTGGTGCAGATGTATCTCTCTGCTCTGAAAGTGAAGTGTCACTTCACATTTTTGAACAAGGCATTTTAAGTGAGTTCTCCTTTATTGGGGTGGGCAGCAGAACAGTCCCATGAGAGGAGAACAGGAAGGAGGCAGAATCGAGCCCTTTCAAAGTTTGGGCCCAAGCGAGGGGCCGTGGGGGCGTCATATGAGATCCCCGCCTCAGGTGCCAAAATGTTGTGGGCCGGCCCTGGCTCAGGACCAAGCCCCTGTCGGTTTGCAGTGTAGACGCGGCCCAAGCCGCAGACCCGAGTCAGAAGGGTTTCCTAGTGCCCAATGGACACGTGAACCCAGCTGAGACCCGGGTCCAGCCGTTGTAAACCCGGGTTCCAATGCAGGGCGGATGCTCAGGGCAGGATGGGCCACCCCAAGTCCACCGACCCGGGTGAAGGCAGTAGAGACGCCCCCTGAATGGATGGGGTTAAGAAATGCAGCCGATCTTCTGCAATAACAGCAGCTCTCCGCTTGTGCGGATGGAGAGCTCCGTCCTCCTCCCCTTCCACCCGCCAGTCCTCTGGGAGGATTTGAGCAAGTCTTGCAGGATCTTTGTCATAAACCCTCAGGTCCTGGAGTCATGTGAGAATTGCACCTGGCTAGTTTTTAAAGCAAATTTCAAGCCTTCGTGTTTGCAGAGAAAACGAGACCTACGGGCGGCCGAACTGCTCAGACACCAGGAGAGGAGGGCAACAAATGCCCCTTAGAAACCCAACCAAACCCTCATGGTTTTTATGCTGGGCCCGCGATTGCTGAGTTCTGACTCGTGTCTGCTGCGTGCATGGGCCCGACAGGGCCGTGTCCCTCTCCGGGTTGGTGCCTAGAGGTGCTCCGGGGTCAGAAACAGATCCTCGAGCATTTCAGGCCAGGAATGAACCAGGGCAGATGCCCAGCGCTCATTTCCTGTAGCGGAGAGATTGCCCTGTAGACAGCTACAGACTGGACATAGGAAATGCCCTTGGCTCCGACACCTGGAACCAACACCAGAGTCCTCAGCCCAGGTATTATAGAGCACTTGGTGGGTTTTCATTTCAGCACGTCCAGCGAAGCCTTTTAATGGCCGGATTAGCGCTTTCCTATTTTCTGAGTCAGTAGCGCGGGAGCTGCAAGCCAGCGCCTGGATCCAGAAATTAACGCGATTGGAAGAGGCGCTGCCTCTCTGTGCTAATTAATATCTAGCACTCCAGCGAGCACACCGCTGGGATTGCCTGGGTGCCTTGCCAGCCGCCAAGCAGACGCCGCTCCGGGAGATGAAAGGGGAGCAGCATGTGTAAGCCTGGGCAGGCGTTTCCACTGCGCCGCCCCGCTGGGGCGCTGCTGAAGTCTTCTGGGGACGGGGCCGTTCACTGGGGCAGAGGGCCCATCCCTGGAAAAGTGCAACAGAAAGGAGTATTTTTGAATGTGTTTGAAATGTTTCAAGATTTTATCCAACCTCCTCCCCCAATGGATAGCTTAAACCCCAGAGCATGTAGAACAGGGCTGGGGAACCTTTTTTGGATCAGGGGCTGCTGAGCCACAGAAAAACCAGTTGGGGGCCTCCCCCCCCAAATCTCACACCTCACTGGCGTGGCCCCCGACTGGGAAGCAGAAAGACACTCCCCACATTCTCGTCACACACCAGAGCCTGGGGGGCCCAGGCTAGTAGATTTTGTGGCCCCCCTTGGCTCTGGGATGGGGCCAAAAATGAGGGGTTCAGTGTGTACTGAGGGGTTCAGGAGAGGGTGGCTGGGGAGCCCCAAGCCTCAGGGGCTGGATCCAGGCAAGCCGGGGGCCACATCCAGCCCCTGGGCCTTAGGCTCCCCGCCCCGATTTAGACAAATTCCATTTTGTCCAAAAAGCCACGTCCCATCGTGGCAGAAAGATTCCAAGGGGACATTTTGGCCCCGTCGGCCTGCTAGCCTCTCCATGCGCCTGTTCCGCTGCTGTCAAAGCCCAGGGTGGGTTTGTGAGACTCATGGGCCTTTGCAAAGTGCTTTGAGGCCTTGGGAGGGAAGAAGCCGGCTGTTTTCCGGCGGGGAGGCCGCATGGATGACATTCGCTGGGAAATTCCCCGGGCAGAGCAGAGGATGGAATTAGTGGCCCAGACAGCCGTGTCGATGTCACGGAGCAGAGACGGCTCTGTGCCAGCGGGGTGGGGGGCCAGCGGCCGGATCGGCCTTGCAGAGCGTAACGCCATGCTCCAGAAATGATCGTGCCCTGGAGAAACGTATCGGAATGCGTGAGAATCGGAGCAAAGGGGACGCTCCCAGCCCGAGTGCAGGGCTCTGGCCCGGGAGACTGCAAAGGGGTGGGGAGGGGTCCTCACAAGGGCCGGACACACACACACACACACACACACACACACACACACACACACACAGAATACACTTGGGGATACACACACACACAGGAATACACACACGGGGATACACATACAGGGATACTGATACACATGGAGATATACACACACAGGAATACACACACAGTGAACACACCCATGGGGATACACACATGAGGATACACGCACACAGATACACACACACACACACACTCTCTCTCTCATCACCATCTGCAGGAAGAAAGCTCTGGGAGCCAGGGTGGCTGGAAAGAAGGAAGGAGAGAGAACGAGAGAAGCAAAAGGAAGAGGAGACCAAGACGCGCACAGCACTGATCTCTGGAAATTCAGTCCCCCTCATGCATAGGCAACTGGTGCCCGAGGGGAGGGGGTGCAGGGAGGGCCATGCAGAGGAACAGGGTTAGCACCCCATTTTGCAATTCAAATTTTGACAGGGATTCAGGGGAGGAGGGTGCACCTCTGGGGTGCTACCACACCAGGGACACAAGGACCCAGGCCTCCTTTAACAACCCCAGCCTGCCTGTCGCCGGTGTAACCATCCACCGTAGAGACTGACCAATATACACAGAACCATGAGCTTTTGTGGGTCAGACCCACTTCCTCAGGTGAGCTGGAGTGGAAATACGCGGGTGGGTGGGACGCCCAGGAGAGGCACTAGGGGGTGACCCCAAGGTTTGTTTGCACAGGGACTTAGCATGCGGTAAGCTGGGATGGAAAGGGGCCTCCGACGTGCAGCCGCGAGCGCGCAATGGAATGACTGCTGCGCTGGAACAGGGTTCACGCAGCCACTTCACGTGCGGCCGGCCAGTATGCTGCAGAGTCACAGCCTGGCGCTGCATGGACACGCCCTGCCTGCCTGTCCCCTCTCCTAGCCATGCCACGAGCCAAGGGCATGAGCTGTGCCTAGCATCAGGCTTTGTCCACTTTGTCTAGCCCTGTGTCCTGTCTGCCGACAGCGGCCAATGCCAGATGCCCCAGAGGGAGTGCCCAGAACAGAGATCCCTCCCCTCGCCCATTCCCAACCCCTGACAAAGAGGCTTTGGGGACCGTTCCTACTCATCCTTGCTACTGACCATTGCTGGACCTAACCTCCATGAATGTATCTAGTCCTTTTCTGAATCCTGTTAAAGACCCAGTTTTCACAGCATCCTCTGGCAAGGAGTTCCACAGGTTGACCATGTACTGCATGAAGAAAAACTTTCTTTTGTTTATTTTAAATTAATTATTTATTAATTTCATTCGGGGACCCCAGTTCTTGTGTTATGGGAGCAAGTAAATAATTTTTCCTTATTTACTTTCTCCACCGGTCATGATTTTTATAGATCTCTAGTATATCCCCTTTTAGTCTCCTCTTTTCTAAACTGAAAACTCCCAGTTTTATTAATCTCTCCTCATATGGCAGCCGTTCCAAACCCCTAATTTAAATTGCAGCAAGGGAGGTTTAGGTTAGACATTAGGAAAAACTTCCTACCTGTCAGGGTGGTGAAACACTGGAATAAATTGCCTAGAGAGGTTGTGGAATCTCCATCATTGTAGATTTTTAAGAGCAGGTTAGACAGACCCTTGTCAGGGATTATCAAGATGGTGCTTGGTCCTGCCATGAGGGCAGGGGTCTGGACTTGATGACCTCTTGAGGTCCCTGCTAGCTCTAGCGTTCTGTGATTCTAATACATACTAGCTACATTTTTTGTTAGTCTCAAAGGTGCTGCAGGACTATTAGTTGTTTTTCAAGGTTTTTTTTTATGATTCTAATACTTTTTGTTGCCCTTTTCTGAACTTTTTCTGATGCCAAGCTATCTTCTTTGAGATGAGACGACCTCATCTGTACGCAGTATTCAAGATGTGGGCGTATGATGGTTTTATATAGCGGCAATAAGATATTCTCTGTCTTAGTCTCTATCCCTTTTTTAACGGTTGCTAACATTCTGTTTGCTTTTGTGACTGCTGCTGCACATGGAGTGGATGTTTTCAGAGAACTATCCACAATGACACCACGATGTCTCTCTTGAGTGGTAACAGCTAATTTAGTCCCCATCAGTTTACCTGTACATTTGGGAGTACGTTTTCCAATGTGCATTATTTTGCCTTTATCAACGCTAACGTTCATTTGCCATGGGAGCTGTGCTTGTCTGTAATTGCCTGTTGCCAGGGCCAAACAAACTGAAAGAAGTCAAACTATTGATCTAAAAGGAGCCGCTGCACAGATCCGCCATTTCTTCTAGGACTTTGGGCTTGCCCTGGAGTTTGCGGTATCGGGCTGGGGTTGGTGCTTAGGACCAGGGAAGGAGCAAAGGGGGTTGAAACACGCACGTTCCTCCGAGCAAGTGAAGTTCGAGCTGGAGAGAGCCTTATTCCTCAATAAAGAACAGTGGCTGTGTCTAGACTGGCCAGTTTTTCCGGAAAATCAGCCGCTTTTCCGGAAAAACTTGCCAGCTGTCTACACTGGCCGCTTGAATTTCCGCAAAAGCACTGACTTCCTACTGTAAGAAATCAGGGCTTCTTGTGGAAATACTATGCTGCTCCCGTTCGGGCAAAAGGGCCAGTGTAGACAGCTGAGATTTGTTTCCGCAAAAAAGCCCCGATCGTGAAAATGGCGATCGGGGCTGATGAAGCTATTTTATATTTAGCTAGAAGCCATTCTGTATAACAAAAGCCATTTCAGTTTCTTGTGTCTGCACGAGGGAGTAAACTGGCCTTCACCGAGGTGGGGAGAGACCAGAGGGATGCGCTGTTGGAATGTGTTCATGAACTATTTTGAGCTGAAGCTCGAACTCCCTTTTAACCTGTTTCTTTCTATGCTGATAATAATTCTTCTTTGAAGTTCTCTTTGATTTCTTGCCCTGACGTCAGACTTGTTTGGTTAAGGGTATAAAATACTAGGATTGATTGTATTAGCCAGCCTTACTGGGCCCGGCTTTGCCTGGACCACGTTTGGCTCACTTTGCTTTTATTGGCCAATAAAACTGTCTGTTTAGCCGCGTAAACTGAGTGAGGCATTTGCTTCGACAGGGCTTTTTTGCACAAAAGCGCGTCTAGATTGGCACGGACGCTTTTCTGTAAAAAGTGCTTTTGCGGAAACGCGTCCTGCCAATCTAGATGCTCTTTTCCAAAAATGCTTTTAACAGAAAACTTTTCCGTTAAAAGCATTTGCGGAAAATCCTGCCAGTCTAGACGTAGCCTAAGAGTTTCACAGGGAGATTGCTCGTTAGTTCGTTCTGTGCAGGGGGGGATCTGCGAATGGGCAACACGGGAGGGATGGGACATCTGGCATTGGCCACTGGCGGCAGCCAGGACACCGGGGTAGATGGGCCTTTGGGTAGACGGAGGTCATGTAGACTCACAGCGCCCTTATCTCGCTCGGCACCACTGTCATGCAAATAGCATTAGGCCTAATGAATGTTTGCAAAGGCCTTGGAGGGCACGAGGGGCTCCTAGGAGGGAAGCTTTGCCCGTTTGCCTTCCTTCTCATGGGGATCCAGGGCAGGGGGGAGCTCGGCAGCGCCCCCCCGCTCTCGCAGGCCTCCTGCCCGGCAGGGAACTCGGGGGGCGAGGGGGCCTTTCCCCGGCCCCTGCACAGAGACCCTTCTGCAATCACCCCCCCGGGCAAAGTGCGCGCGCGGTGCAACCAGCCCGGGGGGGATTTTGCTCCCAGCTGCTCCCGCCCAGGGGCCGCGGCGCCGGGCACGGTGCGCACAGCCTGCTGCGGCCCGAGGGGGCGGGGCGTGGCACGGCCGGGCGTGGCGTTCCCAGCAGCGGGCGGGGCGGGGCTCGCAGCGGCTGCAGCTCCCGGCACGTGGAGGGAGCGGGGTCCGGGTGAGCGTGCGGCGGGCCCCTCCCGCTGGGAAAACAGGCCCCCCCCATCTCCCGGGCCGTTTGTGGGACCCCCCCGCCCCCTTCCCTTTGCCCCCCCTTTGCTCCCCTCTGCTGGGCTCTGCCATGCAAGACACCCCCAGGTCCCCAGTCCCCGCCCCGGGCGTGGGACCCCCCATCAGGTCTCATGCCCCCCCCCCCCGCCTTCTTCCCCCATCCAGGCCCCGCGCTGTGCTGGGCCCCCTGCCCCACCTTGCTGGTTCGGGGACCTCTGCTTGCTGCCCCCTCCCTGCCCGGCTGGGCCCTGCCCCATGTATGGGACCCCTGCTCTGCCTACTGCACCTGGGACCCCTGCCCCTTCCCCCGTCCCCAGCTCCACCTGGCCAGGTACAGGGCATGGGTCAGATGCTCCGTGCGGCTCCCTAATAGCACCCCGTGCCCGAGCTGGCTTGGTCGCACCGGATGCATATGGGCCTTGCTGCCCTCCATGGGGCCGTACGGCATATAGGGCCCTGTAGGCCTCAGTCCCCAGGATGGCCACCCCCACAGGGTCTGGTTTATCTCTTCCATTCCCCCCTTCATGATCCATTTTGTGCTGCCCCATGGCAGATTGGCATTGGCTGGTGGGATTGGGTTCCCTTCCTGCCCAAGGGGGGCTCTGCCCCACTTCTCTGTCATGGGAAGGCCCCGCTGGTCAATATTTCAATAGCGCTAAGCTGCCCCAGACGTAGCTGCTGTAGTGTGGAGGGGTGTTACCTGGATCTGGTTTGCCTCCCAAAGCGTTTCCCTCCACCCCGACTTTAGCGGGACCGATCAGATTGAAATTGTACGACAGGAATGCCTCCAAGCCCTCACGAAGACCTGGCCCTTTGTGCTTGGGTGTGGTACCCGTCAAGAGACTGAAGAAGTTAGATAAGACAGGCGCTCTGGAGCGGGGAGAGGGGAGAACCCGGCTAAGAGTAGACAATTGATTTGTCCAATCCATCTGCCTTCCAACAATTATATAACCAATCTCCCTCCCTGTGCGGTTAATAGCAGCACATTCTTACAGAGAAACTATTTCCAGTATTTAATTTTCATTTCATCCTTTAGGTCGTGACTTCCTTTTTTAACTGTACTTTTGCATGTTAGTCAACTTGAACAATAGTTTCTCCTTTGTATTTGGCTGATTTTTGCATTCGGGGTCTCTCGCGAGCATGCTGCTGCAATGTTTGGGTTGCAGGCGCTGCAGCGGGAGTGTTTAAATCCAAACGCTTCTCTGTGGATTTTTTGTTGTTCATTTGTATTGAAATGTTTCATTCGGGGGGAGCATGTTTCCTGGGGACTTTCTCCTGTTTTGTTTTTTCTGTATTACTATTTAATTATTTGGAGCTATTGGATCACCGAGATGTTTGTTTCCTCCCCCTTTAATAAATTGTTCTGTGATGTTAAAAAAGGGACTTTTCTGGGTTATGGACTGGCCCAGTTGTGTTAAAAAAACAAAACAAAAGGAGTGTAGGAGGCTAAAACTCTTCCACATTTTGATGTGTTAGTGCCTTCAAATGAGATCCTTGTTTAGACCCTAGTTCTGTAATTGACTGTGTGGGGGCAGACTGCTTCATCTAAGCCAGGAGTCTGTCCACATGTAAATTACCAGATTGGCTGTGTTGGTAAAATACTTACCCTGCTGTGCGCTGAAGCTGAAAGGCGGCCTGTTGCGGTTCGACGCCTTAGTGCTTGTTTAATGATTTCTTGTGGGCAGCCATGCTGCTGTGCCCCCGACAAGGAGCGTTTCACTGGTAATCTAGCCTTAGATGCCCTTAAGGGACGGCTTTATGGCCAGAAAGAAGGTTTTCCTGCTTCTAGTCTTCACTAGCCAGTTACAGGCAGTCCCCGGGTTACGTACAAGATAGGGACTGTAGGTTTGTTCTTAAGTAGAATTTGTATGTAAGTCGGAACTGGTACATATTGTAGGGGAAACTAGCCAAACATTTCTCCAGAGCTCAGTTTTATTCTCCCACACCTCACTTCCCTCAGTCCTTTATTCTCAAGCTGAGGTGTCTGCTGAGAAAAGAGGCTTCGCGTCTCCTGGTCTGCTGGGGGGAAGCAGCTAGTGCGGGGTTGCCTCACCCCATTTATAAGTAGGGATCCAATGTAAGTCGGATCCATGTAACCCGGGGACTGCCTGTATTTGCCAAAGCCGTTCTTGATAGAGCACGCTAGCCTGCTGCAAGAGCACTTAGGACCCAGACCTGTAAAATTCCAAGATCCAAATGGCCAGGTCATGACCCTGTCCAGCTGGATAGTGCTTGGCTATTGGCGCCTCTCTGCAGGGCTATCTTGAGATTTAGGGGGTCCTATGCAATCCTATTAAACTAGCGTCCCTATACCTGATGTGGCAGCCGAGGGTGTGTAATATTTTAGAGCTGTGATTTTATAATCCTCAGCAACGCACTAATGAAATAGTTTTAAAGCAACTTTTAAAATAAAATCCTCTTGAGTAACACAGAACGTTCAGGAACGGACAGGATAGACCTGGGGTCGGCTAATGCCTGTGAAATGGTTTTATTGCCACTTGAATGGCTCGTTCACCGGTTCGATGTCAAGGTCTGGCAGGGTTTGTCACTTTTCAGTTACCCAGATCCTCTCCAGAGGAAGTGAAGCCACAGAAAGGAGATAGGAATTGAGGGGGGGTGGGCTTTAAGACCCAGCGGTACCCCAAATTTTCAGGTGCCCCAGGCAGCTGCACATTCTGAATATGGATAAGGACGGCCCTGCTTCTCTAGCTTGCCAAATTATACAGGCAGTCCCCGGGTTACATGGATCCGACTTACATCGGATCCCTACTTACAAATGGGGTGAGGCAACCCCGCACTAGCTGCGCCCCTCCAGCAGACCAGGGAGACGTGAAGCTAGCGCCCCCCCCCCCAGCAGACCAGGGAGACGCGAAGCTAGCCCCCCCCCCCCCCCCGCCCCAGCAGACCAGGGAGACGCGAAGCTAGCACCCCCCCCAGCAGACCAGGGAGACGCAGAGCGGCTTTTTTCAGCAGACACCTCAGCTTGAGAATAAAGGACTGAGGGAAGTGAGGTGTGGGAGAATAAAACTGAGCTCTGGAGAAATGTTTGGCTAGAGTTTCCCCTACAATATGTACCAGTTCCGACTTACATACAAATTCAACTTAAGAACAAACCTACAGTCCCGATCTTGTACGTAACCCGGGGACTGCCTGTATTGGCTAAAAGCGTAGCCAATTGTTTTGAATACATTTCTGGTTCGGTATTAAAAGCCTGCTAGAGACCAAATACCCAAACACATGCACATGTCTTGTCTGAAGATAAAACAGTACAGTACAAGAAGCAGACGTACCCTCTGTCTGAGAAGCAGTTCTTATCCTGCAGCGTGTTGCCTGACGCAGGTGTGTTTCCAGGATACGTACTTAAACTAGCTGCATTTAGAGTATGGTTTTGCAAATTGTATCACTAAAATCCAACCCACTGCATTTTAACAGCTCCTTAACTTGTGGGTTTAGTCGGTATTTTTCTCCTCTTCATTTTCAATGCAACATTCCGAATCAGTTGTTTGCGTAGGGACCCGTACTAAGATGTTGAACAAATGTATCTCGACTTCGACAAATTTCATGTTTGCAAGATCCAAAACTGACTTCAGCTTTGGAAAATGCTCCGGGATGCTTAGCAGAAGCGAGTAAGAGAAAGCATAATGCCGTGCAGGTATAAAGTTTTGTGCTACCTTTTGTCTGTGATGTGCAGTACATATTCATGCGATGTGCAGTACATACACCAGTACCTAGTGGCTAACAGATTAGAAAAAAAACCCTTCTCTTGTTCGGTTGCTGGCGTCCTGTCCAAACGCTGCATTGACAGTCCCATGAATCCCTTGATAGAGCTGTGAGTGAGATGCAGGATTGCAGCAGGCAGAGTTTTATCGACGTTCGGGGGATTGTCAGAGATGCTCCAGCTGGGATCGCAAGGGGTGAGTTAGTTGCAGCCATCGCTGGGTGAAAAGTTATAGCTGGGCAGGAGGTCGGGGTGGAACAGATGATTGCAAAGGTCCTTCTAGCCTTGAAATCTGATGGTCTTTGGTGGAGATGGGACTTGACTTAGCGGGATTTGGGGCATTGCCTTGGCCCTGGTACTGTTTGGTGCCACTTATGTGGCGGAGTGTGGAATCATGTTGCTGTGATTGGGTCTCCTGGCATAGTTGCTTTTCGGGAGAGCCCTGAGAAATGCTGCCTAAACGTGTAAATATGGAGAGTTCGAGCTATGGAGTCTCTCATATTCAGAGCGACAGATTTTGCAGAAACAGCAATGGGGGAGGCAAGCGGGAGGAACTGAAATCTTTGGCTTCTAGGGCAAGGTCAGCCGTGGGGTGGCCCAGTTGGAATCCTTTCCCCTAGACTGACTTCTACGCACTAACCTGGCCCCTTCGAGATGCTCTGGGAAGATTCAGTACAGATTGAACCTCTCTGGTCCAGCCACATCTGTGATCCGGGGCCAGAGATCCCTGGCAGCAGAGATTGGCAAGAGCGGAGCCAGTTCAGCAGGCTGGCAGCCTAGTGGGCTGGGGGCAGCGGAGCCTAGTAGCTAGAGCCAGGAGTGGAGCCCCCGCTGGCAGCCTCGAGGGTCAAGGGCAGCGGAGCCTCATGGTCAGGGCCAAGAGTGGAGCTCGGAGGCAGTGGAGCCCGGCGGCCAGGGCTGGCAGTGGGGACGATGGCCAGGAGGGGAGTCCAGCTGGGAGGTTGGTGGCCCCCCGGGAGAGCCTGGAGGCCGGACCTCCCCTGGTCCAGCAAACTCCCTTGTTTGGGACCGGTCAGGTCCTGCGGGGGCCGGACCAGGGAGGTCCCACCTGTAGTGGGATTACGGCCCCACTCAGCAGCGCAGCGGCACTGTGTGTCAGTCCTGCCTCCTTGCTCCCCGAGGGTTCCTCCGGGGGGGTGTTTGTACGCAAATCCCGCCTGGCAATCTGTGGACTCCGCGGAGTGGATGCGCAGGGAGAGCATCGTGTGAGTCGTGTGGCAGGCATGCAGCGAGCTCTGCGAGAGGAAAAATGGTCCCACGAGAAGGGCCCTGGCTTGGGACCAGATCTGGGTTTGTGTCCAGCTCCGCCACAGACTTCCTGTGTAACTCTGGGCAAGCTACCTAGCCTCTCTGGCCCTGCCAGGAACCTGCCCTGCCTCACAGGAGCGGGGGAGGGCCAGCATGTCGGAGCCGCGTACCTCCCTAAGATAGATGGGCACTAGGGGTGCAAAATCCCCTTGAACTGGTGTAATGTTTAACCAGCGAACTGATTAAAAGGGGGCAGCTGGGAAGGCCATTCTGGGCTGGAGTGTCCCTGCCTCCTGCTGCCGCGGCCAAGCTGGCGCGCCCCCCAACCCCGCCATGGACAGAGGCTGCTCTGGCTGGGCTGGAGTGCCCCCCGCTTGCTGTGGGCAGGGAGCTGCTTCAACCCCCGCTGGTTAACTGGAACCGGTTAGCCTCGCCTGTTAAGGATGTGGCTTACCAGTTAACTGGTTAACCAGTCACATCCCTAATGGGCACTGAGCCGGGGGGCAGGGGGGGGATTGCCTGGCTCTGTGTGCGTGGGGGGTGCCTGGCTCTGTGTGCCTGGGGGGTGCCTGGCTCTGTGTGCCTGGCTCTGTGCGCCTGGGGGGTGCCTGGCTCTGTGCGCCTGGGGGGTGCCTGGCTCTGTGCGCCTGGGGGGTGCCTGGCTCTGTGCGCCTGGGGGGTGCCTGGCTCTGTGCGCCTGGGGGGTGCCTGGCTCTGTGCGCCTGGCTCTGTGCCAGGCTCTGTGCGCCTGGGGGGTGCCTGGCTCTGTGCGCCTGGGGGGTGCCTGGCTCTGTGCGCCTGGGGGGTGCCTGGCTCTGTGCCAGGCTCTGTGCGCCTGGGGGGTGCCTGGCTCTGTGCCAGGCTCTGTGTGCCTGGGGGGTGCCTGGCTCTGTGCCAGGCTCTGTGCGCCTGGGGGGTGTGGGAGCGCCAGGCAGGAGGGATGGGAAGGGAGAAAGCGAAGGGCAGTGTCTGTGAGGCTGTGAAGTCGTGGTCCCAGGGGGGAGGTCTGCTTGCCACACATAAGAGGTAGGAAAAGATCCTTAGAGGGGAGCCTTGTGTCTGACTCTGTTATACGCATGGGGAGCTATTGCACATGAACCAACAAGCTGACTGTTTACATAAGCAAAGCAGAAGGAGAAACTGAGGCACAGGGCAGGGAGTGACTTACCCAAGGCAGCACCGTGAGGCAGTGGCAGAGCTGGGGATAGAGCGCAGGACTCTCTCCAGCTTGCTGGGCCGCCCTCTCTCTGCCCTTCCCTTGCATCCCCTGGGTGGCTTTGGTTGGTCCCGCTGAGCCCTGGGCGCCGGTTCTTGGCCTCTGCCCTCCAGGTGCCGCCGCCGTACCTGGTGGATATTGGCGTCTCCGGGGGAGAGCGAGGAGGGCGTGGGTGGGGGAAGCCAGTTGTAGGGATATTGGAGCTGCACTGCAAAGAGAATAACTCTTCTCCCGAGGGCTTCGGGCGCGCTGGCTGCCGGGGGTTTTCCGCTCTGCGCGGTCGCCGAGCTGCAGAACAATTGATTTCTCAGCCGAGGGGTTAGCCCGTTGGGAAGGGAGTTTTCCTCACACTGGGGAGCTGCAGCCCAGGCCTGGCTAAGACCATCTCCTGGGCAGAGGGCCCGAGCACACAGCCAGCAAACAGTGCGTGTGCGTGTGCCCGTGTGTGTGTGTGTGCATGCGTGTGCGTGTGCCTGTGAGTGTGTGTGTGCATGCGTGTGCCCGTGTGTGTGTGTGCGCGTGCATGCGCCCATGTGTGTGTGTGTGCGTGCATGCGTGTACGTGTGCCCGTGAGTGTGTGTGCGTGTGTCCGTGTCCTGCCACGCACGCTCGCTCAAGGCCATTGTTGGGGTCCCTCGCCCAATCCCCCTCCTCACCACAAAGCCTCCACCCCCACCTGCCTGGCCTCGGCGCCCCCTTGGCCCGGGCGCGGTTTGCCTCTCTCTGAATCATTAGGCCGGGGGTGGGGAACCTTTTTTGGGTCGGGGGCCGCTGACCCCCAGAAAAATCAGTCGGGAGCCGCAGACAAGTGAGAAGCAAAAAAGAAAAACCACCCGCTCCCCAAGGGGCCCGGCCGAGGGGAGGAAAGACCCCCCCCCCGCTTTCCCCTCACACACGGAGCCCGGGGGGGCCCAGGCTAGTAGATTTTGTGAGCTCCAGCCCTGCGGGGGGGGGGGGCTGCAGCGTCAACGCAGGAACCCCAATGTTGGGGGGAGCCCCAGGGGCAGGATCTAGGCCCCCCAGGCCTTAGGTTCCCCACCCCCGCGCTAGGCCACAGGATTCAGCCAGGCCATTTCCGGGAGAGCAGAACGTCGGCTCCAGGCGATCTCTGCCCGCCTGAGCAGCGGCCGGTGGCGCCGTCGAGTGTCCGAGAGCCCCACCGTTAAGACGGCCTTTCTCCCGCCCGCGCGCGCCAGGGCCGTGCCGTCCCCCTCCCGGGAGCGTGAGGCGCAGCCCAGCCGTCCTTGCTCTGGGGCGGTCGGTGTCCGGGGTGGTGCCCGAACCGCTGGGCAGCGCTTCCTCTTTCCGGGGGCCGCCGCCTCGCTCACGCCCGCTCGGCTGTGTCTTTGCAGCTCCCCTCTCCCCGGGCGGGCGGCCGATCCCCCGAGCCGGCCTGTGCTTGGAGATCCGGCCGAGCCATGGCGCTGACCCAGCGGGACTCGGCCACCCGCATCCTGCGAGCGGAGGAGCAGCGGCACCAGAGACACGTGCGTGATCCGTGGGAGAGAGCGCGGCGGCAGCGGGTTCACCTTCCCGGGGGGAGGTGGGGGATTTAGGACTCTCTGTGCCCCCATTGCCAGATGAGGCGGGGAGCAGGGATCTGTTCAGATAAGCCGGGGCGGAAGCTGGAAAAGCCTGAGTCTTGAGTGAGACCAGGGAAGAAATTACCCCAGGCCGGGCCATTTCCACCCGCCGTCCCCAGCGGGAGTTGGGGGACGCCCCTGCCGGCTGCCGTGGACCCTGGTCTGCAGACCACAAGGCTTTGTGCCTGGGCACAGCGCCAGCCTGGCCACCGCGCCTGCCCAGAGCACACGCTCCTGAATGCCGCTCTGCGGGGGGGGGCTACAATCTCCCCTTGGGGGTAGCGAGGTGACTCCCCCAAGGCCGCGCCGCTCACAGTTAGGCGGCAGTGGAGGCCGGGCCAAAGTGATTTAGGAACCTGCCTCCTGGCCCGGCGATGGGCCGCCAGCGTTCCTTTCCGGTGCCGGGATCCACGAGCCTTGTCTCCTCTCGCCCCCAGATGAAGACCTGGTCCTTGGGCTTTGGGGTGAAGCTGGAGATTGTCACCCCTTTTCTGGGCAAGTACCGCCCGTTCGTGGGGCGCTGCTGTCAGACCTGCACCCCCAAGAGCTGGGTAAGGCCGGCAGGTGGTTGGAGGGTTCTGCTCCCATCGGATCTCACTGCTGGATTGGGGCCAGGCGAGCAGATGGGTGGGGGGCGGTCGTGAATCGGGCCCCCCCTGCACTGGCCAGGCTGTGCTTGTGCCACCGTTACACAGAACCCGCCGGTGGCTGGGTCTTCCCAGCTGCTGCCTTTCCCCAGCCCCGAAGCCGATGGGCTTTCATTCTGGCCTCTGGGCAGCCCTGGCGCTGCAGGACAAGAGGGGAGACAGGGCCGCGGGGTGATCCCTGGCAGAGGAATGAATTCCTGGGGGAGAAGGGGCTGGCTGGGCACGGGGAGTCAGGGCGTTTCTGCTAACGGCTGCGCCTCTGTCTGCTTCCAGCATTCCTCCTTCCACAGGCACCTGCCCGCCCTGGGCTTTCACAGCGCCATCCAGGTGACGGAGGAAAACACCAGGTGACTGGCGGGGGACGGGGGAGAGTGTTGGATGGGGCGGGGGATGGAGGTTTAGGAGGGGGAGGACACACACTTGGCACTTTGTTTCCATGTGTCTCTGAGGCTGGATTTGGGGGTGTGAGCCCCACCCAGGCAGCCAGGCCTCCTGCGTCCCACCCCCAGGTCTGCACGGACCCCGCATAAGAGCTAGAGCCAGGGGATTCTCTCTGTGATTGGAGACGAGACTAATAGTCATTTCCCGACTCCACTGGAGATTTGGGAGGCTTCAGAAGTTGGCCTCACTTGTTAATGAGGCTAATACCGAATCGCTTTCAGGCTTGTTCGGAAAGCCTTGTGAAAGCTGCCGCCCGGACCGGCGAAGTGTTATTAACAGCGGGGAGGAGAGAATTTGATTCATTCCCGTCCCCGCGCCTACGCACACAACCCAGTGTAATGCACCAGCCGCAGCAAAAGGGGAATAGAGATTCAAGCGAGTTGTCAGTCGTTACCAAGAGGTGTAGCTCCCCACCCTGGCGTGGAAGGCCGCATTCAGAGACAGAGTTTTCACTCTGATCGCTTCCCTGGGATGGGCGCAGGGAAGTGCTTGCAAAGCGTTTTGTGTGGGCCCGCCCATGCCATTTCTAGCCCTGGCAGTTTGGGTGACAATGGATGTTAAAAGCGACGTGGTTCTGTTTCTTTGCCCGGCACGCCCATGTGCTTCAGTAGTGACGTCCGCCCAGCTCCTCCGCTGATGGCATTGGAAAAAGTTCCGAAAAGGGCAACAAAAATGGAAGGGCTGCTGTGTGAGGAGAGGTTAATAAAACTGGGACTTTTCAGCTTAGAAAAGAGAAGACTAAGGGGAGATATGATAGAGGTCTCTAAACTCATGACTGGTGTGGATAAAGTAAATAAGGAAAAGAGATTTACTTGTTCCAATACACAAGAACTAGGGGTCGCCAAGTGAAACTAATAGGTAGCAGGTTTAAAACAAACAAAAGGAAGGTTTTCTTCACACAACGCACAGTCAACCTGCGGAACTCCTTGCCAGAGGATGTTGTGAAGGCCAGGACTTTAACAGGGTTCAAAAAGCTAGATAAATTCATGGAGGTTAGGTCCATCGATAGCTATTAGCTAGGATGGATGGTGTCCCTAGCTTCTGCCGGGAGCTGGAAATGGGCGACGGGGAGGGATTACTGGATGAGTCCCTGTTCTGTTTGCTCCCTCTGGGGCATCTGGCATTGGCCACTGTTGGCAGACAGGACACTGGGGTAGATGGACCCAGTCTGACCCAGTAGGGCCGTTCAATCATTGGCTTCAGGGGAGGTCTGCTGGAGTCACCCTGATTTATCCCGGCTAATGGTTTGTCCCGTGACGTTTCATTCTCCATGTGCCGGGTGTTGGAGAACGGCCTGGTTTTGAGCGGTGCTGGGCCGCTGCAGCTCCTGTCCATTTGTGGGATTCCCGGTGGTTCCGCGCTCTTCAGGTCCCTGCCTTTCCTGTGGCTCGAAACCTGGGCCCCTGGGATTTCACGAGTTTCACGTGCTAACGTCTTGCTGAAGCCCTTCAGTCTCGTAGCCTTCCCTGAAAACAGCTGGCAGAAACCCTTCGTAGCCGGGCATCTCCCTGTTGCCTGCCCAGGGCCGAACAGAACAGGGAATCATCCAGTGATCCCTTCCCTGTCGCCCATTCCCAGCTTCCAGCTGCTGCGCCTCAGTTTCCAAATCTGTACAATGGGATGATGGTGCTGGGTAAAGTGCCATGAGCTCTAAGGAGGAAAAGAGCAAGGGGGAAGCGAAGTGAAGCAGGAACATCCTGGGTGTTCTCCATGCCGAGACGGACGCTCCGAAGCCTCCGTGATTGAGTGACAGATCCCGAAATCAATAGGGTTTTTAGCTCTTTTCAGCATGGGAGCATCACTTCCCGACACCGCCCACGTCTGTCCCCGCGCGCTTCGCTTCCCCCTTGCTCTTTTCCTCCTTAGAGCTCATGGCACTTTACCCAGCACCATCATCCCATTGTACAGATTTGGAAACTGAGGCGCAGCAGCTGGAAGCTGGGAATGGGCGACAGGGAAGGGATCACTGGATGATTCCCTGTTCTGTTCGGCCCTGGGCAGGCAGCAGGGCAGGGAGCAGGTGATCAGAAGTGTCTTTGGGGACCCCTCGATTTTTGGGTTAGGCTCATTCCAGCACACGGTAACCTGCATCAGTCAGTCCCAAAAGGGAGGGTGTCACGAAGAAGGGTCGGGCTTGTTAAAAAAATGAAACTGTGACTGAGGGGACATGACCTAAAGCATTGGAGTCAAAGGAAAGGTTCCCAGTGGGAACCGACTGAGCCCCACGGGGAGCAGCATTTCCTAATGGGTAGAGGAGAGACCTTGGACACAGGAGACATTTCTCAGCTCTGCCTCTGGGTGGTCACACATCCCCTTTCCGTGCCTCAGTTTCCCCCTGGGGATAATGCTACTGACCTCCTTTGTAAAGTGCTTTGACACCTACACATGGAGTGTGCTGTGGGCTGATTAGCACCTGGATGACAGGATGCATGTAATTTATCGTGTGTTGTTGGGTCCCATAATTACCTAGCTGAGTCTCTCTGTAGGTATAGGGGCTGGCTGGTAAGAAGACTCTGTTACTTCCTTGCGATCCTCGATTGGAAAGTTCATTCCGACACCCCCACAGACCTCCAGGAGAGAATCTTCTGCAGCGAAAGGTATTATTTCTCGTGTGCGAGCACCGGAGGTTATTTGCCCTTTGGGCTGGCACGGAAGGTTTTCTCTCCTCCCCTCCTTTCTCAGCTAGTCCGCGTAGTATACAGCCCCGCGGTGCTTAGATCCTGAATCTGGCTCTGTGGTGTTCTGATGCAGCAGAGGCCAGCTGATGTAGGGCTGCGACAGTGGGAGAATTTGACCCAAACCTCTGCTGTAAATCCGGCCCCCGTGGCCTGTTCTCGAGACTGCATGTCCTTGTCGCCAAACTGAGAGTGGAATCCAGTGACATGGGGCTATAAACCTCAGGGCCAGGAGGGCATCCGAGTAAGGCCTCCTGGGTTCTCTTCCCTTCCCAGCAACTTCCGCCCTCTCCGGCAGGAAGCCAGGGCTGTGCTCGCTATTAGGTGGGGCTGGTTTAAACGTTTTTGAGCCAAAATTTTTTGATGGAAAGTTGATTTTTCAAATAAATTAAATTTGGGGGGGGGGGGGGAGGCGTTAAATTGGAGTTTGCAAAATTTCAAATATTTTGCTTCCGAAATGCTGCTGTGGTGCCTCATGGGAGTTGTAGTTCAGTTACCTCATGCTCCTGTCCTCCATGGGACAGGTGCTCTAGCTGGACTTCAGCTCCCATGAAGCACCATGGCAATGCGATGTCCCCCCTCCAATCATCAGGTAGGGTCTCTGATGCTTCATGGGAGATGTAGTCCAACCAGGGGACCAGGCCTCTAGAAGGGAATAAGAGTGAGGCACCTGAACTACAAGTCCCAGGCCCTCTGGCAGCGTTTCCAACCCGTCATGTTTCAGATTTTGATTTTTACGTCTGAAACGCAAAATATTCTACGTCTAGACCTGTTAGAAGCGCTAGCGATGTGAGTTCCCCACTCACCGGCTCCGTCTGCCCCGGCCGTTTGTGGGAGCTCGTCAGTCCTCTCTTGACCACTACAGCTTGGACCTCCCTGGTCCGGCACCCTCAGGGCCTGAACCAGGGAGTTTGACGGATTAGGGGAGGTCAGTGCTCACCTGCTGGCTGCCCTGCCGCTGGCCTGGCTGGGGCTCCCCACCCTGCGGCCTGCCTGGAGCCATCAGAGTCCCCCAGGGTTCCTGGCTGGGGCCATCGAAACTCTGCCGGCCTACTGCCACAGGGGTTCCCCAGCCAGGGCTGCCTGCCACCCTGACCCTGCTGCCACCAGGGATTCCCCAGGGTTCCCTGGCCGGGGACCCCTGCCACCCACAGCCCCTGCGTTCTCCCAGCTGGTTCCCGCTCCCGCCTCTGGGGCTCTTGGGTCCAGCAACATCTGGACCTGCCGGACCACGGATGTTGCCGGACCAGCGTGTCCCAGATTTGGGAGGTTCAGCCTGTAGTGGGAGTGCTGGTGTAGAGGGGGCACCTGCTACCTGTGTCCCGCTCCGAGCATCTCTGCCCAACACGGTGGTTCAGAGTTAATGGCTCTTCTGCCCTAATGCCCTCGCCAGATCTAGGCCTGGCAGCGTTTGTATTTGGTCGAGTTACATTTTCCCAGTGAAGGGATTTATGAGGCCAGGCTGGTGGTTTGGGAAGGCAATGCCTCCCCCCGCCTCCCATACCAGCCACCCCCGCATTCCCAGCCTGGCCCCGCCCACAACACCTGCGGGAGGTGTACTGGGGGCTACCGTTGCTGCCCCCAGTGCTTGCCCTGCTTGTGCTCCAGGGACATGCTGCTCCACCTCCTCGTGGGGGCGGGGCCTGGGCAGAAGGGGCGGGGCCTGGGCAGAAGGGGCGGGGCTTGGGATTTGCCTCCCCTCCCCCCCGCTCTACCTTCGCCCACTGTCCATGAACGGGAGTGTCCGATCGCAGTAACTCTACTGACATACCTTGGAAAGCCAGAAGAGTCCCTTGTGAGCATGTCATCTGACCTCCTCTTTAATACGGGCCTGAGGACTTCCCGAATGAATTTCAGTGATGCCGTATCTTTTAGAAGAACAGGTATTGATATGGAAATGGCCAGCGACCGAGAATCCACCGCCACCCTGGATGCATTGTTCCGCTCGCTAATAACCCTCGCTGGTAAACACGTAGGCTTCTTTCTAGCCTGAACATGTGTCGCTTCTCCGCCCGACCCCTGGTCCTCGCTGGCTTTGTCCGTGAGGCTGAAGAGTCTTTTATCAAACCAATGCTGGGAAATCTCCCTGTGTAGGCCTTGCCCTGTGCCTCAACTCCCACACGTACAAGAGAGAATGAATGGGCCAGCGCCTCTGCTGGTGTAACAGTGCATCTGGGCTGCTTGACGCCTGCTCGGTTTCTGGCCCAGTGTCTGTGACGTGTTTCCTGAGCCCCTGATGACAGGCCCTGGTGCAGGGGCCAGGGGAGACAGCGCTATTGCTAAGGAATGTTTTCACAAAGGGCCCTGCTGTCCCACTCGCCTCTGCATTTATTTAGCACCTCTCTGGCATTTTCCCCCACGCCCACCCTGGTAAATTACCGGCTGGCGTTTGCCTGTGGCGTTAGGCTGAGAGGTTAGATCACTCAAGCGAGGTGCGGAAGTGGAGCTGGTGGGAGCCGGGACTTTGGGAAAGGCTCCGTCTGATTATTGTTTTCGGCCCCGAGCTCAGAGCCGGAGGCCCGCCGTGACGAGTGTACTCAGCATCATCTGGAATAGGATCAGTCAGTAGAGTCCTGCACGGAGACAAACCTGCATCCGTATCAGCGAAAAAGAGCCGCGGGGACCTGCCTTGATGTCCGTGGATGCGGACACCTGAGAGAGCAGCAGATTTGCAGGGCCCCATGGGTCAGGGATGATGTCACCTCATGGGCCTCGCTGAAATCCAGGCCCCGACGTGCTAGGTGCTGTACAAACTCAGCGGAAAGTTGACAGTCTAAGTGTAAGACAAGAGACAACGGGATGGAGACGGACGGGGAGTACGAGGAAACAGAGACGTCCGGGTCAGCATGGCGGGGCTGTGGCATGATCGTTGTCACGTTTTGCTGCACCAAGCCCCTTTTTTAAGGATTGTGCTGCTTGCAGGGTCTGGTGCTAAGCCGTGCGGCCGTAATAGCACACAGGGAACCGCCTCCCCCCCCAGTAGCTGCATCCCTCCCACCCCAGGTGCTGGACGGGGAGCCCTGGATGGAAATGGCGGTGAGGAAGGAAAATGATTGCGAGTGTTTCCTAGTGGCAGCCTGCTCGGGCACCTGTCAGGTGCAAGCCAGCTGTGGGCAGCACCCTTGGCTTGTCCTTGGCCTTCTCCCTGCCCCAGCCTGCTCCAATCGAGCCCCCACCAGCTGGCAGTGGGACCAAGCCTTCGGCTCAGGCCTTTGCGGATGAGACAGGAAGGAAATGTGAGACGGGAGGAAGGAGCCAGGCTGACCCCGGAGCCCCGGCGTGGTCTGGGTCCCCATCCGGTCTGCAGTACGCCCCCGAAGGGCCGGACGATCCCGTGGGCTTCACCTGCCCTTCGGCCGGCCGTGGAGTGCAGCCGGGCGTCGGGGGAAGCCCAGAGCCGCAGGGGTCGGACGGGCCGGTGGGGCGCTCAGTGGGAGTGACACGCTGGGGGGCTGGAGAGGCAGAACGTAGCTGGCGGCAGCTGGGAACGGCCGGCGTGAGTGGCCCTGTTCTTGGAGAGCGTGACGGGAGCTGGATAGGAAAGGCCGATTCCCGGGGCAATACATCGCCCCCCCACCCCCCAGTCTGGGCCCTTTGCTTTGCCCCCAGGAAACGCGGCAGCTTGCCTGCTCGCTGGGTTCCCCCGGGCCACCCGCTCCCACCCTGCTCAGGCTGCAGGAGAGGCCCCGTCTGGACAGCATCGAGCGCCTGTCACCGGCTTGGCGGCGGCCCTCCATGAGCCAGAGTCAGGTGTTGCGGTGTGGACGAGAGCTGCTGGACTGCACGACGTGCTCTGGGCTGCGGGCTCCTTCCTGGGGCCTTGCTCACGGGCCCTCTGCTCTCCCTTTCTCCCCAGGGTGCAGGACGTCCTGTCTCGGCGGGCGCGAGGGGACGGCTCCGTCCGCAGCCGGTCCCCGGCACAGTGGAGGAGGGAAGTGCTGAGCATCCTGGGCCAGATCCAGGCTCCTCTCTCCCGTTTCCTGCTGAGGTATGTCCCCCTCTGCGGCTGCAGGGGTCTGTGGGTGGGGCTGCAGCAGCAGGGCTGGGACTAGAGCCCCTTGGCCGCAGGTTCGAATCCAGCCTGGGCTGCTGCGGGTTGTGCAGAGCTGGGAGGCGGCTTGTGAGCACTGGGGCTTGTGACAGGTTGGATCACGGCGGCTCCCAGGGGCAACGCAGATGCTGGAAGGGCTCAGCGATAAGAGCTTGACAGCGTCTAGGAATCCAAGGGTCAAAAGGGGCCAAGCCCCGCTCAACCTGTCATGCTCCATGTCAACGTCTTATGCAGAGAGAGCTCATCGGGTTCATTCTTAATCAATGAAAGAGAGAGACGCACAGCTGTGGATCCCCCACGCGCCCCCCCAAGAACTATTATTTACACTGGGCTTGATAATAAACAGAATGTTTTAGTAATACTAGAGGGTTTACCCGGCATTGCTCCGATCCTTTGGGAGGGGTGTGTGCGCGGGGGAGGGGGGCCAGGTTGTGAGGGGAGCAGGCCAGGGTCAGGCCAGGTTGTGAGGGGAGCAGGAGTCAGGGCAGGGGGTTGGGAGGTGGGGGGGACTCAGGATAGGGGGTTGGGAAGTTGGGGCGGCTTGGGGTGCGGGGTGGGGAGTGCCAGAGACAGGGCAGGAGGCTGTGTGGGGGGGTGGGTGTATGTGGGGGGGGGTTGCCACCAAGCTGCCTGGGGGGTGACTCCCCGGGGCTGGCTGGGACAGCGGGTACAGTGGCTGCAAAGCCCCAGCCACTCTGTTCCTGGTGCAGCGCCCCCCTGTGGTCAGTCGACAGCAAAATTCAACAGTCAGATTCCAGGTACATCCCAGTGTGCTGGCGCAGCCGGACCCTCCCCTTGCTTTAAGATATGCAGCTCCCTCATCCGACCCAATTTGGTCCTTGCTCTTTAGGAGGAGTTCTTGGACGGACGGACAGACAGACGCACAGACTCTCTCGATACACGGTAGATAAAAAGTAGGATTTAAGCCATTGCAAGTGAAAACAGGGAGATCAAAGAAAGTTCGTAAGCCAAAATGCACAAAACCAGCTAAGCCTAATGCACTGGGAGGCTGTGACACGTCTATTTCTCACCCCTCTGCTTGCTCTGGAGAAATTCCTCCAAGTCAGCGCGGATCTTTTCTCTGGCTTGGGTCCAACAGCTCCTCGTGTATTCTCCTGGGGTCGGGAGGCAGTTTTCTAAAGCCAGCTGAAGATGACTTGATGGCATCCCATTCCTTAAATAGAATTTCTGCAGGGCGGGAATATTTTGTTTAACCCGCCCCCTCCCCATGGAAAAATACCAGATTCAAGATGGATCCCAGCACTAGGTGGCTTGGTCACATGTCTTTGTAGGATCAACCACAGTTTGGGCTCACAGGAAAAACCAAACCATTTACAGATCGTTGTCTTGAGCGCCGGGCCATTAAGCCCGTGATGTACCACTAGCAGGTCTCACTGTAAATTCTAGATCAGGGAGCAGGTTTGTACTTCAGATTTCTAGCTTCACATTCAAGAAGGATACGTGCACACGAATAGATTACACTCCTTCAGGGGATCGGGCTCTTGAATGAGAAGTTGCTTGACCTATTTTGCATAAAGCCTATTTGCATGATGCATATTCATGTTCAAAACCATATTTCCCTGCAAAAGGAGGTGACGTGTCACTGGTCTGGTCTCACTTGGAGCTAAAACATTCCCTGCAGGGGCCGAAGGCTCTGACAGACCCGACCCCCCGGGCTGAATTCCCCTGTCAGCTGTGGCACAGTGAAGGGTCTGATGGAAGCTTGCCCGTGCCACGTGGATAACAGGAGGGTGTCTGTTTCCAGGCCTGGGAGGCAGCATGGCCTAGTAGATAGGGCGCAGGACTGACAGTGGCTTTGAGTTCTAATCTCAGCTCTGTCATGTGCTTGCTGTGCGTAACCTTGGGTCCGCAAGACTCTCGTGCCTCAGTTTACCCTTGTTTGGGACAGATAGAAGAGGGAGTGCGTGAGACAGCCCTCGCGGGGCGAAGCGCCGCTCAGATCTAGGGCTGCGAAGTGACGAGTCTGGCACCCTTCTGCAGCACGAAAGGAACACGCCCTGCAGAAAGCCAGGCGAGGCTGCGAGGCTCCGGCGGCTTGCCTGCAGAGACGCGGCGGGGGCGTGGGCGGGGAGGGGGTGATGGCAAATCAGGTCCCTTCCAGGAGCCTCTCGCTGTGCGTTTGCAGGGTGGGGGATGGTTTCCCTTGGTTTCCGGTGGTGTTTGCCGGGGGCCCGGGCTGGCCGAGTGGAATCTCGCTGGTGCAGCGGGTTTGGGGCTGGGTGGTGGCTCAGGGATTTAAAACGCCGCCCCGCTGTGCATGAGCCTCTTGCGGGGGGGCCGGGCCGGTGGAGGACGCTTGTGGGGTGTGGGGGGAGCTAGTGAGGGAGAGGCGCCCAGGGCTGGGCTGGCAGGACGCTGTGGGGGGGGATCACTCTTGGCCACTTCTCGGCTGGAGAGGTTTGTCCCCCGTGCCGGACGGGGAGGCAGCCGGGCAGGTAACCCACGGGGGCCGGTCAGGGCAGGCTAATCTCCCCCTTCCAGCGTGACCTCGGATGCATGGCGCGCGGGGCGTCAGGCTGGTGGGCTCAGGGTCCTGCCGTCCCAGCACCTACGGCGTATTGGGAGCGGGTCTGCGGCCACCTTTGCTGCGGCATGGGGCTGAGGGGAACCGGCAGAGCTGGCAAGCCAGGAGGGGCGACCAGGTGGGGACGGAGGGGGACGGGTGGAGCTGGCGGGGGAGGGGAGCCAGGAGGGGCGACCGGGTGGGGACGGGTGGAGCTGGCGGGGGAGGGGAGCCAGGAGGGGCGACCAGGTGGGGACGAAGGGGGACGGGTGGAGCTGGCGGGGGAGGGGAGCCAGGAGGGGCGACCGGGTGGGGACGGGTGGAGCTGGCGGGGGAGGGGAACCAGGAGGGGGGGACCAGGTGGGGACGGGTGGAGCTGGCGGGGGAGGGGAACCAGGGGGGGGGACCAGGTGGGGACGGAGGGGGACGGGTGGAGCTGGCGGGGGAGGGGAACCAGGAGGGGGGGGACCAGGTGGAGACGGAGGGGGACGGGTGGAGCTGGCGGGGGAGGGGAACCAGGAGGGGGGGGACCAGGTGGGGACGGAGGGGGACGGGTGGAGCTGGCGGGGGAGGGGAACCAGGGGGGGCGGACCAGGTGGGGACGGAGGGGGACGGGTGGAGCTGGCGGGGGAGGGGAACCAGGAGGGGCGACCAGGTGGGGACGGAGGGGGACGGGTGGAGCTGGCGGGGGAGGGGAACCAGGAGGGGCGACCGGGTGGGGATGGAGGGGGACGGGTGGAGCTGGCGGGGGAGGGGAGCCAGGAGGGGCGACCAGGTGGAGACGGAGGGGGACGGGTGGAGCTGGCGGGGGAGGGGAACCAGGAGGGGCGACCAGGTGGGGACGGAGGGGGACGGGTGGAGCTGGCGGGGGAGGGGAACCAGGAGGGGTGACCGGGTGGGGATGGAGGGGGACGGGTGGAGCTGGCAGGGGAGGGGAGCCAGGAGGGGTGACCAGGTGGAGACGGAGGGGGACGGGTGGAGCTGGCGGGGGAGGGGAACCAGGAGGGGCGACCGGGTGGGGATGGAGGGGGACGGGTGGAGCTGGCGGGGGAGGGGAGCCAGGAGGGGTGACCGGGTGGAGACGGAGGGGGACGGGTGGAGCTGGCGGGGGAGGGGAGCCAAGAGGGGCGACCGGGTGGGGACGGAGGGGGACGGGTGGAGCTGGCGGGGGAGGGGAACCAGGAGGGGCGACCGGGTGGGGACGGAGGGGGACGGGTGGAGCTGGCGGGGGAGGGGAGCCAGGAGGGGCGACCGGGTGGGGACGGAGGGGGACGGGTGGAGCTGGCGGGGGAGGGGAGCCAGGAGGGGCGACCGGGTGGGGACGGAGGGGGACGGGTGGAGCTGGCGGGGCAGGAGGGGCTGTGGCGTAGAACCGAGAGGCATTAGCAGGATTGCAGGCGGCTGTGGGTCTGCCGGAGGGCCTTGGGCTGAGCTGTGGGGGGACGCGGGTCGGCCCCTCCATGCGCTCTCCTGGTCCGGAGCCAGCTATGGCATCCCCTCTGCACGGGCGCGACGCGCTACCGCGGGGAGTGAGCGGCACAGACTGCGCCGCAGAGAACAGGTGAAGGTTTTGTTTTGTTTTTTGATTGTTGAGAAATTGGCAGATAAAGTTTCCATTGAGGCCTAATTGCTTCTCTGATTGAGCTGTAATAAAAGAACCTTTCCGAACAGTCTGAGTATGTGAAGTGGGGAAATTGCCCTAGGGAGAAAAGCATTCAGAGACTTCTGGTAAACATCACGCAGGAGCTCGGGGGTGTGGATGGGGGAGATGGCTCCTGGCTTTGCACACTGGGGTTATTGTATTTTTATTGCTTTTTTTTTTCCTAATCACGCAGGGGCGTTAATTTTTCTGTTGCAAACAGAGCTCCTGTTTATTCATTTACTTGGTGGGAGTTTAACGGCGTGGGTTGAGCATTGAAATGTGGTTATGGTGCCTGGTTCACATGGGGCTTTGCACCTGCCGGTCTCAAAGCGCTTCACGAAGGTGGGTCAGTGCCCCTCGTCCTGCTGTGCAGATGGGGAAACTGAGGCACGGAGGGGTGGGACCTGACTTGTCCCCCGCTCACTCAACAGGCCGGGGGCTGAGTGAGGACTTGGGCCCAGGTGGTGGGAGACCCAGTTTAGAGCTCTAACCACTAGGCCACACCACATTTGAATTCCAGCTTTGAATGAAATCTCGCGCTCGGTGTGGATTTTTCGCACCCCACGCTCACACAGTTGAGCCGACTTAATTTCCTCACGTAGGTCGGGCCTGAGACTCACCAGGTCTGCATTTGAGTCTCTGCTCTGTCACTGAGTGGCTTGGGCAAGTCATTTTTCCTCTCCTGCCTCCATCCCCCCTCTGGAAAATGGAGAGAGGGAGACAGTGAGTGCTGCAAACTGCAGATAAGTCTCCCCCTTCCCCGGGAACAAGCCCCACAAGAATAAGAAAAGCCGGGGGGGGGGGGGGGAGGGGGCTGTCTTTTTGGCTTCTCAGCCTCCAGGTTGTGCTGGGGCCCTGTTTTCATCCTTTTCTCCTCTACTCTGAGGGCTGGAAACACTCGCCCAGCCCGTCAAAGCAGCGGCCGCTCCCGTGACTCCGGAAGCCGGGGCTTTCCGAGTCTGCAGGGAGGCGGAAGAGCTAACGAAGCTCCAGGACCTCGTTGGCCCAAGCGCCAATGGGGATAAAGTGACCTGAGGAAATGTCGGCGGGAAGTGGGCGGAAGGCTCCGGGGCTGGGGCCTGAGAGGAGCGGCAAGGGGGGTGCTGGGTGGGACGGAGTCGCCCCCTGCCGTGTACTGCGTGGAATGGCCGTGCTGGCGCCGGCGGGCGTGAGGTTTGCTAAAACGCGCAGCCTTGTGTAGAATGAGTCTGGCGGTTCTCAGCCCAGTCCCCGGGGGCAAACGGCAGGGAGGGGGGAGTGAATTCCCGGCTCGGTGGGGGACGCAGCAGCCTGCTGTGAGGGAAGACGGGGAGCTGAAATCCCGACAGCGGCCGCTGCCCCCCTGTGTGAGCCCTGGCATCGTGCCAAAGTCCCCGTGGCCCCACAGGCGCCTCGCGCCAGCTCCCTGCTTGGCGCAGCCTCCCCCCCCCCCCCCGCTCTGGTCAGCTGTGAGGGGCGTGTGCTCTGCAGGCCACGAGCCCGGAGGGGAGGGGCTTTGTGCATTGCCCCTGCCCAGTCTCGCAGCTCCCATTGGCTGGACACTGGCCAATAGGAACTGTCTGGGTGGGGCTTGTGGCACAGGCAGCACATGACGTGTGGTGCACAGAGAGCACATGGCCTCCACAGCCAGTCGCGTTGAGCAGTGTGGGGGGAGGGCAGGCAGGGAGCCTGCTGGGCTGCTGGCTGGGAGCTGCCTAGGTAAGCGCCTCCTGGCCAGAGCCTGCACTTGGAACCCCCACCCCCTCCTTGCCCCCAACCCTCTGCTCCCTCTCTGTACCCTGCCCCAGTTACAAACCCCTCCTAGATCGTGCACCCCCTCCTGACACCTCTTCCAGGTCAGAATCCTCTCCTGCACCACCCTGACCCCAATCCCCTGCCCCAGATCACAACCCTCTCCTTCACCCTAACTCCCTCCCAGACCCACACCCCCTCCTGTGCCCCAATACCCGAGCTCCCTCCTTTGGGATGCTCCCAACCCAGACCCCGAGTCCCTGCCATTAATATCATAGAAAAGTGCGGCCCTTGATCACACATCAAATTCTTGGAGTTGCCCCTCACCAAAAATGATTGCCCACCCCGGCTCAGAGACTGGACACTCTCCATGCGGCACGCTCTGCCATGGGAAACGTACACGGTCGTGAGGGCTCAGGTTGCATTGTCCCCCGCGAAGAGGTCGAGGAGGGAGAGGCGGCGTTAATTGCATGCGGCTGAGTGGTGTTGGGGGGAGGTCGCAGTGGTTCAGCAACAAACTAAGTGATTGGGCAACAAAATGGCAAGTGAAATGTAGTGTTGATAAATGTAAAGTAACGCACATTGGAAAAAACAATCCCAACTCACATACAACATGCTGGGGACTGATTTAGCTACAACTACTCAAGAGCGATCTTGGGGTCATTGTGGACAGTTCTCTGAAAACATCCCCTCCGTGGGCAGCGGCCGTCAGAAAAGCAAACAGAATGTCAGGAGCCATTACAAAAGGGATTGAGAATAAGACAGAAAATATCTTATTGCTTCTCTAGAAAACCATGGGACGCCCACGTCTTGAATCCTGCGTACAGATGTAGGTGCCTCATCTCAAAAAAGATGGATTGGCATTGGAAAAGGTTCAGAAAAGGGCAACAAACATGTTGAGGGGTTTGGAACGGGTCCCATATGAAGAGAGATTAAAAAGACTTGGAGTTTTCAGCTTAGAGAAGAGGAAACTAAGGGGGGATATGAGAGAGGTCTATAAAATCGTGACTGGTGTGGAAAAAGGGAATAAGGAAAGGTTATTCACTTATTCCCGCAATGTAAGAACTAGGGGTCACCAAATGAAATGAACAGGTGGCAGGTTTAAAACAAAAGGAGGTTTTTCTTCACTCAGCGCACAGCCAACTTGTGGAACTCCTTGCCAGAGGATGTGCTGAAGACTAGGACTTTAATAGGATTCAAAAAAGAGCTAGATGGAGGTTAGGTCCATCAATGACTATGAGCCAGGATGGATAGGAATGGTGTCCCTAGTCTCTGTTTCTCTGGAGGTGGGTGATGGCAGGGCTCACGTGAGGATTACCTGTTGTTTTCCCTCCCTTTGGGGCACCTGGCATTGGCCCCTGTCGGCAGACAGGACACTGGGCTGGACGGGCCTTTGGTTTGACCCAGGCTGGCTGTTCTTATGGTTGCGGCCGCAGGATGCTGGGGGGGGGGGGTATTGGACCCTAGACAGGCCGATGGGCGTGCCAGCCCGGTGTGGCACCCTGAGCTTGGAAGAAGCTTGGAAGGTCTCTACCCCTGAGTGGGGACATGGCGAGAGCGGAGGAGGAAAGAGGGGGACCCAGCCCTCCAGGGCACCCATTCTTCCCAGGTTACCGTGGCCAGGTTACTGCGGCTCCCCCAGCCCGGGTGCGGTGCAGCTTGTTTCACACTCGGCTTGCTCTGGTTTTCCCATTCACCTCCGGGGTTTCTTTCCCTCCCCCAGGCTCTGCAGCTGGGCTCTGCTCAGGCTCCTGAATCGCATGTTTCTCAACCTGCTGCTCCACGGAGGGCAGCTGCAGATGGTGCGCCGGGCAGCCCAGACGGTAAGACGCCGTGGAGGGTGACGTGGGGGGTGAGACGGCTCTGCCAAGAGTCCCATTCCTCGTGTTACCTGCCTGAGGCACTTGGTCACCCATAATGCCTTTATGTTCCTGGAGCGTGGGGGACAGGGCAGGGCTGATATCCTTGGTACAGGTGGGAAACTGAGGCACAGAGTGGCTAAAAGACATGCCCAGGGTTGCAACAGAGAGACACTAGCAGAGGAGGGACTGGAATGTGGTTTGTGGCCAGCACCCTTCATCCAGAGGGGCCCATGGCGCTGGGGGGAGGCAGTCCAGGCAGGAGCTTGGCGGTGCCCCTCGGCGGGCTGGGAGGGCGGCTACCTTGGGAAGCGGCCGATCGGGTTCTTTGGGGTCTCAGGCTCCCTCGTGCTGATCCACCCAGCAGCTGTGCAGGCTGCTGTCTAGGGCGTGGGGCTTGTCCCCGTGGTGACGGCCTCGTGTTGTATTTAAGGGGCTGAACGGGCGCTCAGAGAGGGTGGCAGAGTCCCCCCTTGCCTGCCAAGGGCTGTGAGTCGCCTGACACCCCCAGGTCTGCGTGGGGCACGGTGCCAAGCGTACACCGGGGTGTGCAGTGTGTTGCCTGGGGGGGTCCCCTTGTGTGCAGGGCTCACCTGGCATCCCTGGGGCTGTGGGCACGTCCGCACTGTCGTGGATGAGGGCTCTGATGCCGGCTGCAGCCCTGATCCCCCTCCTGTCCGCACCCGCCAGCCCGCTCCCGGCAGCTGGAGGCGTTGGCCGACCGACAGGGTCTCCCCTAGCTCTTTGCTAAAGCCTCTCCTCTGTGGATCTGAGTGAGCCAGTCGTCCCAATGGGGAAACTGAGGCACGGCCCAGGGAAGTGACGTGCCAAAGGTCACCCAACAAGCTAGAGGCAGAGCTGGGACAGGAACCCACGTCGGCACAGTCCCGGTTACTCGGCCCCAGGAGCAGCCACAGCTGGCCGGGGGCTCAGAGAACCTGGGAACGCTACTCACGTTCATGCGCTGGCGGCCAGGAGGCGGGCGCCCCGGCGAGTGCGGCAGCCCGGACTCGTGCAGGCGGCAGCGCGATGCACACGCCTCGTCCTTCTCCCCCAGCCCGACGTCCCGCTGATTTTCCTCTCGACTCACAAGTCCCCACTGGATCGGCTGCTGCTCCCCTTCCTCCTGTTCTCCCAGGGCCTGGGGATGCCCCGCGTGGCCTCGGAATACCAGGCCTGCACCGCGAGCCTCAGGTAAGGCTGTGAGCGGGGCTTTCGCCTGTGTCGCCCCGGTCAGCGGGTGACGCCGTTCTCTCTCCTCCTCACCTGCTGTCACTTCGTTCTTCGGCCTGTCAGCCCCTCGCCGGCTGTAGCCTTCGAACCAGCCATCCCTGTCAGCTGAGCGCCTGGGCAGCCGCTCGGGAGGTTCAGGTGCCGCCTAGCTGATGAGCAGCACACCCAAAGCTAGGCGTGTGTTCCCTGGGTGGTGCACATCCGCACACACCTCCGCGCACGGCACAAATTTATTCTTCACATGGATGGAAAATCCTCCCGTGGCTGGAAAAGATTCGCGGGAACGTTGTGTCGAACCCTTCTCCCTCTGGGAATGGGGGGCAAGGGGCTGGGAGGGGGAGAGCTGGCTGTCCTGCCTCCTGAGGCCCAGGCAGGGTTGGGGAGGCAATGGTTTGTCGGAAGCATCCGTGTCTGGTTTGCCTCCAGGGCCCTGCTGAGCCGGCTGGGAGGGGTTTTCCTACCTCCCGGAGTGGAGCACGCGCCGGACAGCGAGGGGGGTGCGCTCTCCAGGGCCGTCCTCGCCTCGGTAAGTGCGGGGGTGCGTGTGTGTGTGTGTGTTGGAGGTTTGTGTAGCTAGCTGTGAGCCGAGGGGCGGTGTTGAGACCCTGCTGTGGTCCTGCATGGGGGGCATGTAGTGCAAGCCTTAGCCAGTTACTTAGGGCTCCTAAAGCACTTGGGTAAGGATTTCATTACTGACTAGGAGACTTAGACACCTGTGAGCTGGAGCTCAGTGTATGGCCGAGCCCTTGCAGAAAGGGGAGGGGGAGTTCCTTGCCGGAGGGGTGCCTGCAGCAGGGAACCGGGACCCCTGAAATCAAAGTTGGGGTCAGAGCGCTCTGTGCCGATTGACCCTTCCCACGGATGGCGCAGGCCCGGGGGCCAGGAACCCCCCAGCTTTCATCCTCGTTCGTTTGTTAAGCACCGTCCGTGCACTTAGCTTCATTCCACCACTGACTTGCTGAGGGGCCCGGGCCGAGCTGCTGCCCTGCCTCGGTTTCCCCACCTGCTCGATGGGAAGGATGCAGCCGTCATGAGGGTGCCCAGAACGATCCTCCAGGGCGGCTGTTTGTGGGCTCGTCCAGGAGTCCTGCTCCCGCGTGAGAAATCAGAGCGAGGCCCAGAATAGCCGGCAGCCCCAGGGGTGGGGCCCGTAGCGGGACTGGGAGACCCAAGTTCAAGCCTCTAAGCTGCATCGGGTGGGGCAGGGATTTGAACCTGCCACACTCGTACCCTGGGCTGGTGGCTTTTCCGCAAGACGCCGCCTGAAGTTCTCGCTTGGGTCCAGTGTGGGCCGGGGCTCAACTCGGGGCGGTTTATTCCCCACGAGTTATTGTATGGGGGGGGGGGTGCGTTCCAACTCCTGCTGGCCTTGGCGTGAGTCTTTCCCTCGACTCCGCCGGCTTCGTGGCACGTGGCCCATCCTTCGGGGCCACCCGTGGCCTCTTCGGTCGCGTGGGCAGGGCTCTGCGGGGCTCAGGCCCAGACAGTTTAGGGCCCAATTCCAGCTAAGAGCCGGGGGGGGCACATGGTGGAAAACCCCATGGGGCGGGGAGCGGACGTTGCAGGAGGCTGGGGCGTGGGAGGGGCCCTAGGCTGTGAGGTGTCGGGCTGTGGGGTTGGCCCCAGGGAAGGGGGGGGATGGGGTGGGGCAGAGAAGGGCGACGGGGGTGATTGGCAAGGACTGAGGGCGAGCGTGTGGGGCTTTGCTGGGAGCAGACGGTTCTAGGGAGCAGCCCCCCACCTGGCCGGGGGCCAGAGGACGTTCCCCGCCCCCGAGAGCTTGGGGGGCTCGGCTGCACCCCGTCCCCAGCCCCGGGGTTCCTCTCCCACGCACAGTACGTCGAGGAGCTGCTGAGGAGCCGGCAGCACCTGCTCATCTTCCTGGAGGAGCCCTTCTCTGGCGTGGCCCGGCTCTCCGCCCCCGGCGGGCAGTGGCTGGCGCTGGTGCTGGGCGCCGTCCGTGCCGGAGCCGTCCCCGACGTGAGGATGGTGCCCGTGGGCATCGCCTATGACGTGGCCCCTGCGGCGCCCCGCGGGGGGCTCGTGGTAAGCACCGGCGGCAGATTGGGAGCTCCTTGGGTTGTGTTCCCCGCTCTGGGGGGGAAGCGGGCAGTAATGGTTAGAGCAGGAGAGCGCGGGGCCTGGGAGCCAGGACTCTGTTCCTAGGCAAGGAAGAGGAGTGAGGCCTAGTGGTTAGCGCTAGGCCTCCTGAGTCGTGTTCCCGGCATTGGCAGACACAGCCGGCTGAGGTCACCCCCCCTTCGCTCGGGCGCGTGCTCTGTACCTTGCAGGGGAGCCTCCCGAGAAACCCACCTCCTCCCGCCCGCCTGACGGGGGCACCCCGCCTGTAGCCCTGCCAAACCCGCTGTCCTGGGCACACCCTGACCAGGGGCTCACCCGTCGGCTTCTGCCTGTAGCGTCGGACTGGCGGTTCCCCACAACCCCCCGCCGGGTCCCAGCCCTCTTCCCTCGTCTTTCCTTCCTCGCCTGCAGTACTGGCTGGGCCGGCTCCGGGGCGGGGCCCCGCGGCCTTTCCCACCCGTGCGGAGGGGGCCATGCCCCATGCCAAGGGCTCTGTAGCACCCCCCAGACGAGCCGGGGCGCGGAGCCTGGGCACCCCACAGCGGCGCAGCTGGAGGCCCCGGGGCAGTAGAGCGGGGACAGCGGGCGTCAGGCTGCGAAGGTCGTTCGCCCTGTGGCTCTGCCATGGAGCCCGCCTGCTCCTTCTGCCCCCGACAGCCGCAGCCAGCAACGCTCGACCCGTTAACGGACCCTGCTCCTCTGCTCCCCTAGGGCCCAGCTCAGCCTTCCGGCCTCTGGTCCTGTCTCCTGGCCGCTCGCCGAGCCCTGGGCCGGAGCTTTGGCTGTGTCCGGGTGGACTTGGCTCAGCCCTTCTCTTTGCAGGTACTGGGCAGCCTCCGGGTTCTTGGCCTGCGGCTTCTGACTGCCCAGGCCGGGGTAAGGTGGGGGTGGGGGATTGCGCTTCCTGGCTGGATCTTGGGGAATCTTGGGAGATTATCGGGTGTCAGGATCCTGGGGGGCGGGGGCGTGGTTCAGTGCAGGGGGAGCGAGCTGCAGGGGAGAGGCTCACGCTAGCCCAGACGTCTCCACTGCAGTTCAGCGGCGCCCGAGCCCTGTGGCTCCGGGGGTGTTTGAGGCCTGCTGGCTTGAGCCGAGCGCATGTGTCTGCCTGCCTGGGCTGGCCGGCTGCCAGCTGCCGTGCCGACGTGGCTTGGGGTGGCTGGCCGGCTGTGCCTTGGGGAATCGGCTTGTTTTGTGTTGGCTTCAATGTGGGGGATCCAGGGAACGTGGAGCCCGGCGCTGGGCAGCTGCCGGCCTGGGCAGTTCGTTGCCTCTCTGGCACGGCTTGGAATTAGCCGCATAGGGGCCGTCTGCGTTACAGTTAAAACCTGCGCCTGGCCCGTGCCGGCCGACTGCCGCGCGGGGTCGGGCTGAGGCTGCTCCGCAGTGTGGACGTCTCCTAGACCCCCCGCCCCCACCCAGGGAGCTGGCTGGCCACGCAGGGCTCAGGTTAGCGAGCGCAGACTGGGGGCTCCCTTTGCCCCACTGCTCCTGATCGTCCTCAAAGGCCTGGGAGCCTTTGGCATTAGCCTGGCTGCCCGGGGACGGATCAGGCCGCCAGCCGTTGACCGGGTTGTGTTCCGTGATCCCAGGAGTTCGCCGCAAACAACCTCTTCAGGCAGAGTGGCTCGCGCAAGTCCCTGGAGGAGCTGCTGCTGCCCGTCGTCCTCGGCAAAAGGTAGCCAGGACCCAGCTCCCGTGGGGGGCGGGGGGTGAGGAGAGCTGGGGCTGTTGGTCAGAGAAGGCCGCAGGGAGGGGGCTGCAGAAGACCCTCTGGGGGTCCTGGACGTGCCATGAATCCGAGCTGGGTTTGCAGCCCGGGGAGCCAGCTCTGCCCCCGCTAGCCACGCTCCGCTGGGACCCCAGGCGCTGCGCGAGGCCTGGGTGCCGGCGCTTCGGTGGGGCGTGTCCCTCGTCCTCGCGCTGGCGTGACGGACCCTGGAAGAATCGGGCTGCCTCGGCTTCCACCGGCCCTGGGCTCTCTGCCCGGCGTTCGCGTCCCACCCGCCTAGGCCGGCGCCCGTTGGCATCGCCAGCTGCTCACGCTCAGCCGTGTCCTCCCCTTTCCGCAGCCCCGACCTGCTGGACTGGGAGAAGGTCGAGGAGCGGCCCCCGGGCCTGGGCGCAGCCGCGGAGCTGCCAGCAGACGAGCTCGCCCTGGTGGGCAGGCTCAGCCTGCACGCCCTGAGTGGTAGGTGCTAGCTCCAGCCTGGGGCGGGGGCTGTGGGGAGCCCCCCTTCGCCCGCTTGCTGCCTTCCCCCCCGAGCCGTTGAGCTAAATGCCCGAGCGGGGCCGAGAGCCTCACCCGGCACAGAATCAGAGAACACTAGGACTGGAAGGGACCTCGAGAGTCATCGAGTCCAGCCCCCCGCCCCACGGCAGGACCAAATACTGTCTAGACCATCCCTGATAGACATTTATCTAACCTGCTCTTCAATATCTCCAGAGACGGGGATTCCACAACCTCCCTGAGCAATTGATTCCAGTGTCTGACCACCCCGACAGTTAGGAACTTTTTCCTAATGTCCAACCTAAACCTCCCTTGCTGCAGTTTGCTTCTTGTTCTGTCCTCAGAGGCCAAGATGAACAAGTTTTCTCCCTCCTCCTCATGACACCCTTTTAGATCCCTGAAAACGGCTCTCATGTCCCCCCTCGGTCTTCTCTTTTCTAAACTAAACAAGCCCAATTCCTTCAGCCTTCCCTCATCGCTCATGTTCTCTAGACCTTTAATCATTCTTGTTGCTCTTCTCTGGACCCTCTCCAATTTCTCCACATCCTTCTTGAAATGCGGTGCCCAGAACTGGACACAAGACTCCAACTGAGGCCTAACCAGCGCAGAGTGGAGCGGAAGAATGACTTCTCGTGTCTTGCTCACAACACACCTGTTAATGCAGCCCAGAATCATGTTTGCTTTCTTTGCAACAGCATCAGACTGCTGACTCATATTCAGCTTGTGGTCCACTATAACCCCTAGATCCCTTTCTGCCGTACTCCTTCCCAGACAGTCACTTCCCATTCTGTGTGTGAGAGGCGGATTGTTCCTTCCTAAGTGGAGCCCTTTGCATTTGTCCTTATTAAACCTCATCCTGTTTCCCTCAGACCATTTCTCCACTTTGTCCAGATCAGTTTGAATTACGACCCTCTCCTCCAGATTAGTCGCAACCCCTCCCAGCTTGGGATCATCTACAAACTTAATAAGCGTCCTCTCTATGCCAATATCTAAATCGTTGATGAAGATATTGAACAGAGCCGGTCCCAAAACAGACCCCTGCGGAGCCCCACTGGTTACACCTTTCCAGCAGGATTGGGAACCATTAATAACGACTCTCTGAGTACGGTTATCCCGCCAGTTATGCACCCACCTTATAGTAGCCCCGTCTAACTTGTATTTGCCTAGTTTATTGATAAGAATATCATGAAGACCGTGTCAAATGCCTTACTAAAGTCTAGGTACAGCACATCCACCGCTTCTCCCTTATCCCCAAGACTCGTTACCCTATCACAGAAAGCTGTCAGATTGGTTTGACATGATTTGTTCTTTACACGCCAAGCGCAGCTGCCTCCTGGGTTCACCTGGCCCACACAGCCACAGTTCTGCCGCGCGAGTTCCCCGGGCTGGCACCGCGGGGCGCGGCGGGGCCCCGATCCCTGGCAGGGTCAGTAACGGGGAAGCCCTGTGGGGTCACTAGAACACTGAGAATGGCGGATCCTTGCCGGCCCTGCACCCAGAGGATTTCAGAGCCAGCTGGTCCCTACTGATCTGCATCCCCCGCGTCCGGCCTATCCTCGGACATGGGCTCCGGCGCTGCTTTCTGCACCTCGGCTCCGGGCCAGGAGCGTCTCTGAAAGCAGAGGAGGAGCCGCGTGGGAGCTCTGGGGAGAACCGGCCGCCCTGGAGCTGCCCTGGTCCAGGACTCAGCCAACGGGCCGGGGTGTGGCGGACTCGGAGTCTCTTGTTACCAGAGCCCTGTGCTGGGAGAGCGGAAGCGGAGGGGCCTTCTCAGAGCGCTCCCCCCGGGTGACCAGCCTGGTCACACCGAAGCAGGGGGCGGGCTCTCCCCAGACCCGTCTGTTCAGCGCCCGTCGGGGGAGCCAGCGCTGCAGGGCCCAGCTGCTAAAGCGTCCGTTAGCCAGGCAGCTCCATGCACGTGGAGAGAGAGACGGGCCGAGGGTGCTGCCTGCGGATCCAGCAAACCTTGACAGACGGCCCCACGGTGGCGCAGCTGGTGGCAGGCCCAGGGCTCAGCGAACGCCAGCTGCTGCCTGCCGGCTGCCTCACGCTGCCACTTCCCGTGTGAGTCCATGAGTGTTGTGCCGGAGGGCTCTGGATCGGGCCCTTTCAGAACCCCGGGGTCTCCGTGTCCTCAGGGCTGTTCCCTGCCCGGCCGCTGGCCTGTGTGGGTGAGTCCCTGCACGTTTTGTGGGCTCGGTATCAGTCCAGCTGAGAGGCTGGGACTCCGGCCGGCTGGATCTAACTGCCTGCACCGCAGATCTCTTGGCTGGCTCGGCGCCCTGGCGCTGCACCCGCCTAGGAACTCCCCAGGCCTAGTCCCTGCTCGCAGCGGGGCGGCTCTCGGAGATCGAAAGCGCCACTTCTAGCCAGCCGTCTCTAGGCACCGTCGAGGGGGCGGGCTTGGGCAGCGCACGTGAATTGAAGCCGGCTTTTCCTGCCCGGAGCCCGTGAGAAGGGAAGGGTCACCACCCCGCTGCCGCGCTTACAGGGGTTTTCACACCGGAGGAGTTACTGGCTAGTCTGAGACTTGCATTTCTAGAGGGTGGCAGAGCCAGGATTTGAACCCACCTCTCCTGGCTCCCGCTCCAGAGCCCTCCCTGCAAACCAGCCTCCTGAGCGTCCCGAAGTTCAGCCAGGGAGGCCGCGGCCGAAAAGTCCCTGCGAAGGAGGCTGGGGAAGACAATGGGCTTGTTAAGTTGCCATCACAGTCTCCTGGTTACATAAAGGCGTCGCGTCGCGTGTGGCCCTTGCTTCAGTTTGCCGCTCTCTCCCGTGTGGCTGTGACTTTCCAGTTACCCGTTGGGGGAGCACAGTGCTCCCCACGCGCGAATGCACCGGCGGCGGGGCCGCGCGCGGAGAACGGCTGTCTGCCCCCACGCGGGAGCCCAGACACGGCCCCGTGCGCAACAGAGCCACGCTGCTATCCATGTCTTGCGCGGTGCGGAGAGCTGCCCGCTGCAGGGCCTGGTGCTGACGGCTTAGCTCGGGCCCCCTGGCAAACTGCCTGTGGAGTCCTGTGATCTTTTCCCCTCCCTTTCTCCAAACAGCTGTTCTCTTGCTGTATCCACTCCCTAGCCAGGAGCAGCACCCTCACCCGCCAGAGCTGACCAGCGTGGGACGGGTACGGGCACAATTTGCCAGTGGGTCTCACTGGCACGAGATGCCCCGAGGCCAAGAGCATCCTCACCATCCGCATGCCCACGGTTCCATAAGCTCCCATGTTTCAGAGATGTCATTATTCCCCTTTATTCTGCTCTGGTGAGGCCACATCTGGAGTATTGTGTCCAGTTCTGGGCCCCCCACTACAAAAAGGACGTGGGCGCATTGGAGAGGGTCCAGCGGAGGGCAACCAAAATGATTAGGGGCCTGGAGCAAATGAATTACGAGGAGAGGCTGAGGGACTTGGGTCTGTTTAGGTTGCAGAAGCGAAGAGTGAGGGGGGATTTGAGAGCAGCCTTCAACTCCCTGAAGGGAGGTTCCAAAGAGGATGGAGAGAGGCTGTTCTCAGTGGGGGCAGGTGGCAGAACAAGGAGCAATGGGCTCAAGTTGTGGTGGGAGAGGTCCAGATTGGATATTAGGAAAAACTATTTCCCTAGGAGGGGGGTGAAGCGCTGGGCTGGGTTCCCTAGGGAAGTAGTGGAGTCTCCATCCCTAGAGGTGTTTAAGTCCCGGCTTGACACAGCCCTGGCCGGGTCGATTTAGTTGGGATTGGTCCTGCCTAGAGCAGGGGGCTGGACTTGACCTTCTGAGGTCTCTTCCAGCTCTGTGGTTCTATGATTCAGGGCGCAAACCAGCCACTTGCGCGTGGAGCTCAGGAAGCAACTTCCCGTCTGGGTGGGTTGTTCTGTGGGTGTCCGGTAGGGGGCGCTCGCGCTCGTGGGCGTGGCTTTTCTCAGCGTGGCCGGCGCCCTGCACTGATTCCCTCTGGCCGTTCCTAGGCTATTCGCTGCTGCTCCCGCGAGGATTTTCCCCACTGGGGTTGGGCGGCTTTGCGCGAGGAGACAGCCCTTTCGTTTGCGATTCCCCCCTGCCGCCCCGCCCACCCGCAGCGCGGAGCCCCCTGCGTGCTGCAGCAGAGCAACGCGGAGGAAGACCGTCCCGGTGCTCCTGCACTGGAGGCTGAAAACGGGGAGGAAGGCGGGGCGGGAGGGAAGCGCTTTTTCAGGCCTTTCTTTATACAGCTCAAATGCCCAGGAGCAATCCCCCGCCCCCTCCCTTGCAGGGGGCCTGTGATGAGCCCCAGGCTTCGGGCTTCGTTAGCAGCAGAGTCGCTTGTCGCCCAAGGGTGCTCGGGCCAATCTGGGCCTCTCCCATCATGCCTTGCGCGGGCGCAGCTGCCCCAGGGGTGACCAAATGGCCTGGCGAATGGGCAGGCCATACAAGGCCTGGAGTCGGAGCCTTGGGCCCACGCGCTGAGCCCGTTGGAGTCCGTCTTCGCAGGGACGGCTCCTCCAGCCACGCGCGGCCTCCACCGGCCCCAGCCACCTGCGCCCCTCACGCTTGTCCCAGGCGCGTATCCGGGGCTGGGCGGGACACGGCTGCTGGTGCTGCGCCGGGTGGGTTGGCGCCGTTGGGCTTTGGACGGCTCTGAGCCGCGTGCTGGTCGGCCACGAGGTGGTGTCGGGGGGTCCCTGCCCTCTGCCGCATCTTGGTTAAGTCCAGCGCGATGGCCGGAGTCTGGTCCATGCCCTCGGGCAGTCAGAGACAGGGAGCACGGAATTACCGGCTGCCCTGAGCTCCAGGTCTGGTGCCATCTCTCTGGGTTACTCGCTTCCCCCCTTCTGAGCCAGGCCTTGGGGTCTGACAGGGGGACCCTGCACTGACTGTGGCTCCCTGCCCCACTGCAGAATCCGGGCGTGGCCTGGGACAAGTTGCCTCCAGGCCTCCCCTTGGCTGCGCAGCGCTTGGTCCCCGTCCGCGCAGGGGGTCACAGGATACTCTCCTGGCTGCAAGGCATCCCGCTCTCCGGGTGCTGGGGGCAGGGTGGCCCCTGGAGCCGGCTGGAAGGAGGCAGCCCTTAGGAGGCCGCCGATGGTTTTCCTTCCCCAGCGCAGTGACGATGGGCCTGCTCGGATGGGGCCGTGGAAAGGGCCGAGCGTCTGAACGCCTCCCGGGCCGGCTGGGCCAGGCGTGGGGTCCCGCCCTGCGGAAAGCGACCAGCGGCAGGCGGAACCGGCAGCCTGGCTCCGCCTCGCTTTGGCGAAAGAGCCTGGGGGCCGTGCTCCGCCCAGCGCTGCTCGCGGCGCCAGTGGCCGGCGGCTGGGAACGGCGCAGTGATGGGGCTGGAGATCCAGCGTGGCCTGTCTCCCCCGCGTGGCCTGTTCCGATGTGGCCCATGATTCATGCTGGTCCCGTTCTCGGCCTGGGCCTGCTGCGGGGGGCGTGTTGCTCCGTCTCATGAGACCATCAGGACGGCCACACTGGGTCAGACCATCCTGCCCAGTGTCCTGTCTGCTGACAGTGGCCAATGCCAGGAGCACCAGAGGGAGCAAACAGAACGGAATCATCTAGTGATCCCTCCCCGTCCCCCTCCCTGCTTCTGGCAAACAGGGGCCAGGGACACCATTCCTACCCATCCTGGCTAATTGCCATGGATGGACTTGACCTCCTAGCTCTTTTTTGCACCCTGTTAAAGTGCTGGCCTTCACCACATCCTCTGGCAGGGAGTTCCACAGGTTGACTGTGCGCTGAGTGAAGAAAAACTTCCTTGTGTTTGTTTTAAACCTGCTACCTACTAATTTCATTTGTGGACCCCTCGTTCTTATATTGTGGGAACAAGTAAATAACTTTTCCTTATTCTCTGTCTGATTTTATAGACCTCTCTCCTATCCCCCTTAGTCTCCTCTTTTCTAAGCTGAAAAGTTCCAGTCTTCATAATCTCTCTGCATACGGGATCCGTTCCAAACCATTTATCATATTTGTTGTTCTTTTCTCCTGTTCTCTCCTTCCTAATGGGTTTCATCCATGCTGGGTTGGGGTTTCCGGGGGAAGGGGCTTGCTGGTCCGTTCTTGTGTCTGTCTTGGCGTCCGTGTTGCCAGCTGAAGACAGAACAACCTGTCGTGCTTTTCATCTGGGGAGCTCCGAGCCTTGCAAAAAGCCAAGTCAGTGTTACCTGCATTTTGCAGGGGAAACTGAGGCACGGAGTGGCCGGGCACCTTGCCCAGGTCACCCACAGAGTCAGCAGCAGATCTGGGGACACCACCCTGCCCGTCCCAGATCCGTGCAGCATCCGCTGGGCCGCTGTCTCTCCTCTCCTACGGCGCCAGCCAATCTCCTCTCTTCCCACGTGTGATTCCTGTCACATGGGGGTGTGGCGGCTTCTTCATCCCTCTAACTGACCGGCTGTGGCTCAGCCCCAGATCGCTGGACCCAGGGGTCCCTGGGGGTGCAGGCGACAGGGCCACACTGACTGGCCTTAGTCGGTGACTTGTATCAATGGATCTCCTTGGCCGAGCCCTGGCAGGACTTTTCCCTGACCCCACTGCTGTGTGGTGTCCAGCCCCACCCGCCTGCGTTCCCCGGGGCTACAGACGTGTTACAGCAGGGCCTGATCCTGCGAGGTGACAGGTGCCCTCAACTCCCAGGACTCGCTGGGCTCCCCCAGAGGTGCTTGGGCCTTGGCTTAGGGACTCCTGGGGTGAAGGAAAGTGGGGAGGGGACAGTGCGCCGGGGGGGTAACCGGATGCTCCTTGATCCCCTTCCAGCTGGCGTCTCCTGCTCTGCCATCATGGCCGTGGCGATCATGTCCACGCTCTTGCTGCACAAGCACCGAGAGGTAGGGGGAGGGGCCCTGGGGGTAAATGTGGGGGGCAGGAGGGAGCAGCTTGCTGTTCACCAGAGCGAGGGGGACGATCTGCTGGGTGGTGGTTTCAAGGGCCCCTATGTTAAAGGAAAGGCACCACTTTGATGGCGGTTTTAAGCCCCCCCCCCTTACCTGAAATAGAGGTTTCAGGTCTTCCCGTCTCCATTGATGGGGAGGGGGGATTTGCGGTTCTCCTTTTGCAGGGTGGGGCCTTCTACCAGGGGATTTTCTGTTCCGGGCTGGTTTCAGAGCTCCCTTTCCTTGGGCGGCGGGCGGGGGGTCTCTTCCTCTCCCCTGTGTTGGGCGTGTCCTACTGGGTGGCGGTTTCAAGCCCCCCCTTTTGCTTTCCTTCCCCCGCCTGCCAGGGTGTCTTCCTGTCCCGGCTCATGTCCGACTTCTCCTGGCTGGTGGAGGAGACGCTGCTGCGGAACCGGGACGTGGGTTTCTCGGGGGCAGCTGCGGGACCTGGTGCTCCACGCCCTGGCCCTGCTGCGGGGCTGCGTCTCCCTGCACCACCTCTCGCGCGGGGACGTCCTGGTGGCCCCCCGGCACACGGAGGCGGCGGTGAGGGAGCTGAGCCGGCACAGCGCCACCCTGCTGCCCGTCTTCATGTGCGAGGCCCTGGGGGGTGAGTGACCCCGTGGGGAGGGGCTGCCTGCAGCCCCCACGCCGTGTGTGTGGGGCTGGGGGGCAGGTGACCTGGGGGGGGCTGGGCCCCCATGGCCCCTAGCACCATGTGTATGAGGTTGGGGGACAGGTGACCTGGAGGGAGGGGGGAGCTCTTCATCATCCCCCATCCCATGTGTGGGGTTGGGGGGCAGGTGACGGGGGAGGGGGGAGCTCTTCATCATCCCCCATCCCATGTGTGGGGTTGGGGGGCAGGAGACGGGGGAGGGGGGAGCTCTTCATCATCCCCCATCCCATGTGTGGGGTTGGGGGGCAGGTGACGGGGGAGGGGGGAGCTCTTCATCATCCCCCATCCCATGTGTGGGGTTGGGGGGCAGGAGACGGGGGAGGGGGTAGCTCTTCATCATCCCCCATCCCATGTGTGGGGTTGGGGGGCAGGTGACGGGGGAGGGGGGCTGTTCATGCTGTTAGGTTGGGACTGGACTGTCCGTGGCCCCCGCGCTGTGACGCTGAGGGCCGGGGGGAGACTGGGCAGTGATGATACCCGATTGTCCCCCCCCCCCCCCAGCCTGCGCCATCAAGGCCCTGCTGGTGGAGCTGCTGCCCTTCCTGGGGCCGGCCCAGCTGCCGGAGGCCGTGGTGCTGAGCCAGCAGGAGCTGCGCTGCAAGATCCTGGCGCTCGTCCAGCTGCTGCCCCGAGACGCCCTCCTGCTCCAGGTAGGGCCTGGTGCCAGCCTGGCTGGGGGCGGGGGTCAGGGGAAGAGCCTGGTGGGGGCGGGGGGTGCGGTGCCTGGTGGGGGCGGGGGGCGGGGAAGAGCCTGGCGGGGGCGGGGGGTGCGGTACCTGGCGGGGGCGGGGGGCGGGGAAGAGCCTGGCGGGGGCGGGGGGTGCGGTACCTGGCGGGGGCGGGGGGCGGGGAAGAGCCTGGCGGGGGGTGCGGTACCTGGCGGTGGCGGGGGGCAGGGAAGAGCCGGGCGGGGGCGGGGGGTGCGGTGCCTGGCGGGGGCGGGGGGCGGGGAAGAGCGTGGCGGGGGCGGGGGTTGCGGTGCCTGGTCGGGGCGGGGGGCAGGGGAAGAGCCGGGCGGGTGCGGGGGGTGCGGTACCTGGTGGGGGCGGGGAAGAGCCTGGCGGGGGCGGGGGTTGCGGTGCCTGGTGGGGGCCGGGGGCAGGGGAAGAGCCGGGCGGGGGTGGGGGGTGCAGTGCCTGGTGGGGGCGGGGGTCAGGGGAAGAGCTGGGCGGGGGCGGGGGGTGCGGTGCCTCGTGGGGGCGGGGAAGAGCCTGGCGGGGGCGGGGTGTGTGGTGCCTGGCGGGGGCGGGGGGTGTGGTGCCTGGCGGGGGCGGGGGGCGGGGAAGAGCCTGGCGGGGGCGGGGGGTGGGGAAGAGCGTCGCGGGGGCGGGGGGGGCGGTGCCTGGCGGGGGCGGGGGGCGGGGAAGAGCCTGGCGGGGGCGGGGGTTGCGGTGCCTGGTGGGGGCGGGGGGCAGGGGAAGAGCCGGGCGGGGGTGGGGGGGTGCAGTGCCTGGTGGGGGCGGGGGTCAGGGGAAGAGCTGGGCGGGGGCGGGGGGTGCGGTGCCTCGTGGGGGCGGGGAAGAGCCTGGCGGGGGCGGGGGGTGTGGTGCCTGGCGGGGGCGGGGGGCGGGGAAGAGCCTGGCGGGGGCGGGGGGTGGGGAAGAGCGTCGCGGGGGCGGGGGGGGGGCGGTGCCTGGCGGGGGCGGGGGGCGGGGAAGAGCCTGGCGGGGGCGGGGGTTGCGGTGCCTGGTGGGGGCGGGGGGCAGGGGAAGAGCCGGGCGGGGGTGGGGGGTGCAGTGCCTGGTGGGGGCGGGGGTCAGGGGAAGAGCTGGGCGGGGGCGGGGGGTGCGGTGCCTCGTGGGGGCGGGGAAGAGCCTGGCGGGGGCGGGGTGTGTGGTGCCTGGCGGGGGCGGATGGTGTGGTGCCTGGCGGGGGCGGGGGGCGGGGAAGAGCCTGGCGGGGGCGGGGGGTGGGGAAGAGCGTCGCGGGGGCGGGGGGGTGTGGTGCCTGGCGGGGGCGGGGGGCGGGGGGCGGGGAAGAGCCTGGCGGGGGCGGGGGGTGGGGAAGAGCGTCGCGGGGGCGGGGGGGGGCGGTGCCTGGCGGGGGCGGGGGGCGGGGAAGAGCCTGGCGGGGGCGGGGGTTGCGGTGCCTGGTGGGGGCGGGGGGCAGGGGAAGAGCCGGGCGGGGGTGGGGGGTGCAGTGCCTGGTGGGGGCGGGGGTCAGGGGAAGAGCTGGGCGGGGGCGGGGGGTGCGGTGCCTCGTGGGGGCGGGGAAGAGCCTGGCGGGGGCGGGGTGTGTGGTGCCTGGCGGGGGCGGGGGGCGGGGAAGAGCCTGGCGGGGGCGGGGGGTGGGGAAGAGCGTCGCGGGGGTGGGGGGGCGGTGCCTGGCGGGGGCGGGGGGCGGGGAAGAGCCTGGCGGGGGCGGGGGGTGGGGAAGAGCGTCGCGGGGGCGGGGGGGTGTGGTGCCTGGCGGGGGCGGGGGGCGGGGAAGAGCCTGGCGGGGGCGGGGGGTGGGGAAGAGCGTCGCGGGGGCGGGGGGGGGCGGTGCCTGGCGGGGGCGGGGGGCGGGGAAGAGCCTGGCGGGGGCGGGGGTTGCGGTGCCTGGTGGGGGCGGGGGGCAGGGGAAGAGCCGGGCGGGGGTGGGGGGTGCAGTGCCTGGTGGGGGCGGGGGTCAGGGGAAGAGCTGGGCGGGGGCGGGGGGTGCGGTGCCTCGTGGGGGCGGGGAAGAGCCTGGCGGGGGCGGGGTGTGTGGTGCCTGGCGGGGGCGGGGGGCGGGGAAGAGCCTGGCGGGGGCGGGGGGTGGGGAAGAGCGTCGCGGGGGTGGGGGGGGCGGTGCCTGGCGGGGGCGGGGGGCGGGGAAGAGCCTGGCGGGGGTGGGGGTTGGGGAAGAGCCGGGCGGGGGGTGCGGTGCCTGGCCGGGGGGGGGGGGGGGGGTGCTGCGCCTGGCAGGGGGTAGGGGCAAGGGGAGCTGGTTCGGGCTCCGCAGGGCCAACTCTGTTCAGCCCACATGCCCTGGGCTGCCTCTTGCGCCCCCCCCCCCCGCGCTCCCCCACCCCCGTATTGGGCTGCTCCCCCACCCTCCCGTGCCCCTCTGCTCTGGCTCCGTGGCCTGACTCCCATCTCCTCCCGCAGCCCTGCCAGTCGGCCTCGTGCTACAGCCAGGACGTGCTGGACAAGCTGATCCAGTGCGGGCTGCTGGTGGCCGAGGAGGTAGGTGAAGGGCCGAGGGAGCAGCCCTAAGGGCCCTGCTACCAAAGGCCGAGTCCAGGCCCTGCCCCACCCCCTGCCCCACCCTGCTGACCCCCTCCTGCCCCAGGCTCGCTGCTGGCCCCCCTCCTGTCCCTGCCAGCTCCCTCCTGCTCTGGGCCCCCCCCACCCTCTGCTGGGCCCCCTCTACCCCCACAAGCCCCCTCCTGCCCCTGCTGGCCCTCCTCTGCCCTGGGCCCCCTCCTATCCCCTGCCGGCCCCCTCCCCCCTGCTGGCCCCCTCCTGCCCCAGGCTCGCTGCCAGGCCGTTCCCAGGGCTGAGTGCCCGCAGGGAAGCCCTTAGTGCTGGGAACGGTGATCCTGGGAGGCCATGGGGCACGGGGACCCAATCTCTGCTGGACGACTGGGATCCCACCAGGAGCCGCTGCCAGTCTCCTGGCCCCAGCCCCGGGGGAGCTGGTGAGTGCCGGGGGGCCTGTGGGTTGAGGGCCCACTGCCCTGTTTCTTGCAGCGGCCAACTCGGGGGGGGGGGGCAATGGCTTTCCCCTCCCCAGCTCTGATGGGGGCGGGGCCTGGAGGTGGCACCCCCTTGGCAGGAGCAGGGGCTCCCAGGTGCCCCCCGGCCTGGCCTGCCGACCCCCAGCCTCGGTTTCTCCCGTAGGCCCCGGGCGAGTGGCCGGCCTGCGACTCTGCCCAGAGACGCTTCTCGCAGCAGCTGCTGTGGAAGGAGATGGAGGATTTCAACGACAGCGACAGCGACTACGGCGAGGACGCCGGCAAGCGCTGCTTCAAGGTGCGGCCCTTCCTCCCGCCCGGGGGAGCCGGGGGCCCCTTCTCTTGCCGGGTGCCAGGCCCAAAGGGCTCCCAGGAAACTGCCTTCCCAGACGGTCGTCGCCCCTCACAGCCTGCCAGGGAGGTCTCCTCCTGCGCTGGGTAAACTGAGGCATAGCCACGGGGAAGGGACCCAGGAGTATCCCGACGCAGCTCCCTCTGACCACTGGTCTCCACTGCCCCTCCTAGAGCCCAGGGTAGGCCCCGGGGTGCTGGCCCCTTGTCGGTGCTGAGATGCCAGGTTAGGCAGCGTGGCTAGTGGTTTCCTAGGCCCCGGCCTGGGCTCTCCGGTTCCCGCAGCCCAGCAGGCAGGGGCCTGTGATGCCCCAGAGCCTGCACGGGGCCAGTGGCCGTCGGCTCCTGCCGCCGGGGGAACACGTTCTGCACTTGGTCTGGCGGCACGGGGAAGGGACCTGCCACGCGCAAGGCCCCCTCCCACCCTCCCCGGCCCCGTTGTAAGAGAGCAGCTGATGATCCTGTTCATTCCCGCGCCGCTCGTCCCCGCCAGCGCACACCGGAGCCGGGCTCGCACCGTCGCTGGAACGTGGGCGGCTCTTCCGCACGGAGCCGAGTTCCCTGCACTTCGCCCGCGGGCGGGCGCCTGAGAACGGAGCCCTCCCAACTTGTCTCGTGTGCCTGGGCGGCCAAACCCCGGCGCCGCAGCACCATCTTCTGGTCACCGGGGGCTCTTCCCCGGGGCAGAGCCAGCGGCTTTCCCCCACCCCGTGGCAGAGCCAGCGGCTTTCCCCCACCCCGTGGCAGAGCCAGCGGCTTTCCCCCACCCCGTGGCAGAGCCAGCGGCTTTCCCCCACCCCGTGGCTGGCAGGCGCTTGGCTTCGCTGGTGGCTTGTCGCCTGGCGGAGTTTCTGAAGATGCCGGGCCAGGAGAGCGGGAACAGGGGCTGCCCCAGCCTGCCCCTCCCAATTCAGATCCCCCCTGAAGCCCGACCTCTGCCGCCAGGGTGCAGTGACGCGGATACCCCCACCCCAAGAGACAGATGGGGTGTCCCGCGGCGCGGCCCAGCCGGGTACATCAAGTAACTAGGCAAAGGTCAATTCTGCCACACGGCCCCTTAATCCTGCCCTGTCCTGGTAGTGCCCCTCCGTACCCATCCTGTCCCTCTGCCGTGCCAGCCCTGGGCTCCCCTGGAGCTCAGCCAGTGCCCGTCCTGCCCCACAGCCCTGCCCCGCGCTCCCTGTGTCCCCCCCCAGACTCCTTTCACGGCGACCGTACCCCTCCAAGTCTAGGCCTGGGCTCAGCCCGGCCTGATGGGTCTTCTCCCCCCAGGTAAGCCAGCTGGACAACTGCCCCGACTTCCTCCTCCTCCTCTGCAGCCTCCCCGGCCCCCTGCTGAAGACCTATGAGAGAGCAGCTGCCTTCCTCCTCCAGTCGGGCTGCCCTGAGCCAGGTACGCCCCCGGCCCAGCGTTAGCAAAGCCGGGCCCACTCCAGCCTTCCCAGCCTGTGAGCCCCACACCCCCTTGCGCGGGCCCAGCCTGACTCCTGAGGGCGCTGCTGGCAGGTGCCCAGGCCCAGCTAAAGGGGGGATTCTCAGGCATGTTGCTCTTCCCCCTTAAAGGCTACACTCTCCTAGCCCCCGGGATCTCCTCCCAGGGAAACCGAGGCAGGGAGCAGGGCCACACTGCAGCCGTGTTCTGAGAGCTGAGCTGCCAGGCAAGCGCCTTTGGGGGCCTGCAGCTTTAGCGTCCCGCTGCTCCCTTCCTGGCTGCAGCGGCATGGGGGGGCTGAGCTCTGGGAGAGGGGAACGTCTAGCCCCACTGAGGTGTGAGCTGAGGATCGGGGCCGGGCGTTCCCACCCTCTGTCTGCCCTCCCAGAGCTGGAGTATGTGGAGAAGCTGCAGCGGTTCCTGGTGCAGAAGGCGAGAGAGGACGGCTCCTTTGGTGAGTTGGGGGAGATGCTCTGGGCTCTTGCCCGGCTCTGGGGCTGGGGACCCTCCCTCCCGGCTCCTGCGCCTCTGGGGTCCCTGGGTAAGAGCAGACCTGGAGCCAGGGTGCCTGAGCAGGGGGTTGTCTGCCCCCTGCTGGCAGCTGGGCAAACAGCACCGGGATGCGACACCAGGCCCCTGCGGGCGTCCAGCGTGTGCAGGATGATCAGTCTCCTGCGGCCAGTGGCAAATGCAGAGTTGGGCTGTAACCCTCCGGCTCCCAGGCTGGAAAGTGACCAGGGACAGGCAGGAAGTGGGGCATCGAGGCAGCACCGTGGGCCCAGCGTTTGCTCTGGGGTGAGTCCTGCCTTGCCCCGTGCAGCTCCTGGGTGCTTTGCATGAAAGGGGGTTCAATGCCAACGGGCTGCTTGTCTGCCCAGGCTGCTGCAGGACCCAGCGTAGAACTCCCAGGGCAGGAGGCAGGGATGTAAAACCCCCTTTAATCGGTTAGCCGACTGAGATCCCGGGGGTGAGGGGTGGTGGCTGCCTGCCCCCAGAGCCGTGGGCCCAGCTCCCCACCACGATCAGAGTGCTGCTCCGGGGCACCAGTTGCCCCAGTGGGAGAGGGCCTGCCCCGGGGTGACAGTGCAGCTGATTGGCCTGGGCAGGGCGGAGGAGGGGCTGGGCTAGGAGGGTCTGTTTGGTGCCCAGTGTGGGGGTCTCTGTCCCGCCCCGCCTGCCCCCAGCCCACACTGCTCAGGTTACTGCCGTCTCTTCCCAGAGTGCGCCAACAGGAACCTGGCCCTGAGCTCCGTCCGGACCTTCAAGGAGCTGGGGGTGAGTGTGCCCCAGCCTGCCCCTGCCCACCCCCAGCACCACTTCCCCCGCTTGCACCCTGCTGAGCCCAGGCCCCAACCAGCCTGGGGCGGCACAGTGTCTGCCAGGATGCTCTACCTCCCCTCAGCCGGGCGGGTGGATGAGATCTCTCCTGGGGCAGCCCCAGCCCTTCTGGGTGGCAACTCTTCCTTCCTCCCTCTGCCCAGGTGCTGAGGGAGCAGCCAGGCCTGGCGACCCATCCTCCACCTCTCGGAAACCTTCAGCACCCCAGCGAACTGCCAGCGGCTGGAGAAATTCATCTGGCAGTTCACCTAGAGCTGCGGAATCGGCCTGCCCTGCTCGGGGATCGCGTCCCCAACCCCCTGCTGCAGGAGCCGCCGTTGAACGTGCCCAGGCAGCATGACCCTGTGGGGTGGCTGAAATACCCCTAGTGAGATCACAGTAAATCTCCCCTGCATGCCTCCGGCTCTGGCTGCTTTTACTGGCTGGGCGCAGGCTGGTGGGTCCCTGCTGTGAAAACCAATCCCTGTGCATGTCGGTGTCTCGGGGCTACGCCAGGCCCCCGGGGGCCCAGGCCTGCCCCCCTCTCGTCACATCGGAGCAGCCAGGGGAGGGGCCAATTCTGCAGTGCCAGGCTCGGATTGCCCCTTGTCAGACTCTCACCCTCACGCCCCCCACTTAGAGCAGCTGGTAGGAGCCCCCCAAACACACAGGGCAGGGAAGTGCATTTATTTTCCTTGCAGCTAATCGAGCACCCCAGGCCTCCTCCCCCGTCTCTTTAACAGCAGCTTGGCCCCACGGGGGAACCGCGAGCCCTTGGGGGAGAGGTTTATTGCACAACGCTACGGCCCGGGCAGTGCTGTGCTTGCCCCCGGCGCCGATCAGCCCTGGGGGCCAGAGGTGTCCTCACACCAGCTTGTTTTGGATGGCTCCCAGCTCGTCGATTTCACACTGGACCACGTCTCCTCTCTGCAAGGGGCCAAGCAATGTAAGGGTGCCCGGAGCACTGCCCTGCCCCATCCCCCAACACTCCTCCCCCCTCGCGTTCGAGCCCTGGGGCCCCCAGCACAGGTGGGCCCTGCGCCCCCTTTAAGCCCTCTTGGGCCTAGCATAGAGGACCTGCGGCCACCCCACTCCCTCTGAAACCCTGGCACTGTCACGGGCGCCCCCAGGCAGGGCTGTTTGATTATAACCAAGGGCCCCAAAGCTGGAGGAAAACAGGCAGGTGCCCGTCCGGGCCCTGCTGCAGCCAATAGCAGTGCAGCCGTGTACCTGCCTGGCCCTGATGAGCGCCCCCTAGTGGCTGTAGGGAAGAACACAGCGCTCACTCCAGGAACAAGGGGAGGCCAGAGCTGTCGCACTCTTCTGCAGTTCCAGCTGCTCAGGCAAGCCCTTGCGTCTGCACCGAGCCCCACTGCCTGTGGGGGCACCTGACCCCCCCCCCCCCAGCTCCCTCTTGTCCCTACCCAGTGCTGGGCCCAGCCGTGCGGTAGGGAGGCCAGATCTCCAGGCCCCCCCTTACTGCCAACTCCCAAGGGGGAGCTGCAATTTCTCCAGCGCTGCTGCTCACCTTCAGGAAGACGGGGGACTTCCGGCTAAAGCCAACCCCCGGAGGGGTCCCGGTGAGGACGACGTCTCCCGGGTACAGAGTGCTGAACCTGCCACGAAGCAGGACCAGCCCGTGAGTGTGGCCTCCCAGCTCCACGCCCCCACTGCAGCTGGGGATCAGGCAGGGTTCCCTGCACGCGCCCACCCACCTAGCTAGGAGGGCTGTGGCCTGCTTCCCGCCGTGGGGCTGCGACTCCCCCAGGCACAGAGCAGAGTGGCTGGCTGCCACCAGGCTGGCCGGGGAACCGGTCGGCACCTACCGGGAGATCCACGCGACCAGCACGGGCGTTTTGAAGATCATGTGGCTGGTGTTGCTGTTCTGGACCAACTCCCCGTTCACTTTGCAGCGGATTCCCAGTTTGTGGGGGTCTGAGAAACAAAGCCAGCTCTGAAAGACAACTGGGTGGTGGGGGATTCCCTGTACAGACCACTCCCGCAGACCACAGGCAAGGCCTGTGCCGGAGAGGAGCAGCCGGAAGCCAGCAGAGGAAACCTCACAGGGGGGGAAGGATCCCCTTGTGGTAGGGCGGTAGGCAAACTGTCTCTAAGGAGCTGCCCTTGCCCTCCACTGCAGCCACCTCTGGGTTGGAACGCAGCAGCCTGCAGAACAAGGTGGGCCACAAAGCAAAGGGTGCTGGATCCAGTTGAGGCACGCGCAGGAAATGCAGGGAGCAGAATGTAATTGGCCCAGTGGGAAGCGGATTCCTGCTGGAAAAAGCGCCCTACACGTGTCAGTGAGCACAGAGGGCAAGGCCGGGTCACCCCCCAGCGCCGTGCTTGGGAACTGGTTCAGTAATGGGGGAAAGATGCCACCTGCCTCAGAGGGCTCAGACCTCCCCTGCATGCCCAGCCCAGGCAGTCCAACGGCAGCGACGGGGCCAGGAGCCTCTGCGTGGGCGACCCCGCCTGCCCTGCTCCCACGGCAGCCCAGCCGCAGCTGAGCCCTGTACCTGGCACACAGTCCTTGGTGACAATGGCTGGGCCCAAGGGGCAGAAGGTGTCAAAGCTTTTTCCCAGCAGCCACTGCTTCCCGTTCCTCTTCAGCTGCCAGTCCCTGGCGGTGACGTCGTGGGCGACCATGAATCCCACGACGTGATCCATGGCGGCCGCCTCCTGGACGGGAAGGGAAACGGGGGCTGGGTCTCCGCTCCCTGCTGGAGCGACTGGACTCGAGGGGCTGCCCCCAGCTCTTCCGAACGGGCTGCCCATAACAGGCCTCGCCCCTGACCAGGAGGGGCGCCCTCTAGTGGTGAAACGGGAGTCTGCTCAGTTCAATCAGCCTGGCAGCTTGGCTTGCCGGGGCAAGGGTGGGGGACGCTTAGTGCCAGCCGTGCCCTTGGCTTGCACCACGGGTCCCCAAGTCACAGACGGCCCCGTTCAGCTGGGGCAGGGCTGGAAGTCACAGGACTCAAAGGGGCTCCCCGGCCACTCCCAGCCCCCTTAGTACCTTGATGTGCTTCCCTTTCTTCCCGATGACAAAGGCCAGCTCCACCTCCCAGTCGACTTCCTAGAGAAGGAAACAGGCAAGTCTGAGGGGGGTCTGCCAGGCCCGGCAGGGCCCAGAGGCAATCGGGGCTGGGTACCAAGGGAGAGGTGCTCAGAGATGCCCCAGAGAGAGCCTGTTCCCAGGGCCACTCATGCTAAGGGGGACTGTGCAGACAGGTGGGCAAATGCCCTCAGCACAGAGAACCCCCTGGGCCTTGTGGCCTAGCAACTTGGTAGCTCTCCCAAAGCAGCTATTTGGATGCAACTTTTGGGGTACGGCTGGCATGCGGGTGGCTTGTTACTCAACAGCGCTAGCAGGGGACACCGGCACAAACAGCAGGAACTGTCCCTCCTCATTTCTCAAGGGCGGATCCTCAGATTAAACAGCTCTGGAGGCTGCTCACATCCAGGCCCCGCGGAGGAGCGGACACGCCTGGGGTTTTGCTCCTGCAGTTCCTTAGCTGGAGCTTTGGGGCGAGTCCATCAGCGACAGGGCGTCGTGGGGGGAGGAGCCAGGGGATTTACGTTGCTCTCGGCCGGGTAGATGATCTCATCGAAGGGGCCGTTGATGGCGCTGGGGAACTTGCTGAAGATGATGGGCTCTTGGGGAATATCCACGTTCTGCTCCCGGCAGTGATCGGCGTAGTTCATGCCCACGCAGATCACCTTCCCCGGCCTGGTTATGGGGGCCAGGAGGGTCACCTGTGCACGTGGCAGGACGTGCTGGCCGGACTCCTGAGCCCTAGAGACACAGGAGAGAAGGGGCAGATGAAAGGGATGCTGAGCAAAAGGGGAGACTCATCACTGGGGAAAGTGTGGGGCAGTGGTCAAAGCAAGGGACTGGGAGAACGGGATCCTCTGGGTTCTGCTTCCAGTTCTGGCACGGATTTCCTGTATAGCTGCAAGTAAGTCCTTGCCCAGCCCCCTGCCTCAGTTTCCCACCTGTAAAATGGGGCTCTCACCTCCCTGTTGCACAGTCAGTGCCTTGAGAATGAACATCGGCCCCACCATGGGGCCAGGGCTAGGACCACTCCCACACCTTTCCCAAGCAGCTCCCAGCCCCCCGGCTCACTGCACCCCCTTGTGCCGATCCAAAGTCTCATTCAGAGCTCTAAAAGGCCTTTACAAAGAGGTTTGTTATCGCCTTGTTTTCAGCCAAGGAAACTGCAGCAGGAGGCAGGGAAATGCCCTGCCCAGCCCCCCCCACCCCTTTAATCAGTTAACCAATCAAATGGTAGTTTACATCTCTAGCGCAGGGCCATAGGTGCCAACTGTGCAGTGCTCTAGGGCTGGAGCACCCACAGGGAAAAAAACCCCAGTGGGTTCTAAGCACCAAGCAGCAGCCACCATATCAGCACCTCCCATCCTCCTCCCCTGCACCTCCTGACGCCGTGATCAGCTGTTCTGTGGACGTGCCTTGGGGGGCGCAGAGAGAAGCAAGGGCAGGGCCGCGGGGGGAAGGGTGGAGAAAGGGCAGGCCCGGGGGATCTTGAGTGCACACAAAAGGAACAGGAGACAGTCCATGCCTCTCTGCCTAGGGCTCTTGACCTCCCAGTGCTCTAGCCATTGAGCCACGCTGCCTGCCACCTGAGATTCCTGAAGATGAGGGTCTATAGACGCCCTAAGGGTTCTAAGGCTTTAAGTGTAGCCTGCAGGGATCCCAGGCATGGGAGGTAGCATTACTGAGAGACTGTCCAAGGTATTTAGGCACTTCATGTTCACCAAAATCATTCGGAGGCAGGTGCCTGGATACCTTTGAGGATCTGGGCCTCACTCTAGCTCAGGGGTGTCCAAACTTTTTTCAGAGAGGGCCAGATTTGAAGAAGTGAACATGCGTGAGGGCCGTCCCTGCACTCTCAGCCCCAAAGCGGAGGGCCTGCGGGGTCAGAGGCGAGCGGAGAGCGCAGGGCATGCCGGCCTCACGGCGGCCCGGGGGGCAGGGCGAACCCGCAGCCGAGCGGGGGAGCGGGGCTGCGGATGTGCCCTACAGGGCAGGCTCTAGGACCGTGGAGGCCATGGGCGGCGGCGGCGGCGGTACGGCTGGAAGCGGCGCGCTGGGCGCGCCAGTTCAAAAGAGCACCGGAGAGCCAGGAGGGGGGAGGAAGCGGGGGCCGTATTAAATCGGAACACGGGCTGCAATTGGCCCGCGGGCCGGACTTTGGACATGCCTGCTCTAGCTCTTAATGCCGGCAGACAGGACAGGTCAGCCAGCAAGCCTCAGGCCCCAAGGCAGGCTCATTCCCTGCCCCGCCCCCAGCATGGCTCCACTTCCCCTTTGGTTTTTGTGTGCGAAAGCCCTCACTGGCACAGCTGAAGGCTTTGACCCCCCCCCCTCCCATTCTGATGCCAGTCAGGAGCCCTGTGGCAGGTGGGGGAAGCCCACAAGGGTGCCAAGCGGCAGGGGAACCCAAGCACCAACGGACAAGAGGGGGCAACACCCCCCGACGGGGAGCTGGGTCTGCTTAGCCTTTCGGGCTAGAAATGGCTCCGGGCACCCCCCTGCCCCCCCTGCTCACTTCCTGGCAATGGCCAGCGCCGCGTCCCCCTGCTCCAGGAACTCCCTCATGGTCGTGGGCAAGGAGGGGTCGAACGCGTTGAGATCGATCACGTTGCCTCCATCTCTCTCCTCCAGCCCGATCCTGGGCCCGGCCGCGCCGGCTCGGAACTGGACCAGCCGCATGGCCCCAGCGAGCGGGGTCGCCCCGGACTCGGTCCCACCTGCGGGAAGGGGCCCTGGGAGCAGGACCCTGGGGGAGAGGCAGGACGCGGGATGGGCTGGCCACGTCCGCGCAGGGCCCGGGCCACGGGCCGTCGGGGGCCGGCCAGAAGGGCCCGCGGGCCGGATGTGGCCCCCGGGCCGCCCCGGGGTCCCCCCGCCATGGGGTGCGGGGGGGTCACGCCCAGGGCGCACCCTGGCTGCGGCTGGATTCCCGGGGACCCCAGTGACCCCCCCCTGTGCCCGGGGGGCTGCGGCGGGGCCGGTTTAACGGGGTTGGGGGGGGGGTGAGAGCACCAGCCCCTCCCCGCCCCGAGGGCCCCTCCCCCCGGGGGCAAAGCCCCTCCCCCCGGGGGCCAGGCCCCTCCCCCCCGGGGGCAAGGCCCCTCCCCCCGGGGGCCAGGCCCCTCCCCCTTACCTGCCCAGCGGCTCTGGCAGTCCGGGGTAGCGGCCGCTCTCACCGGGCGGCAGGGCGCTCGCCGATGACGTGACAAAGCCGAGACACGCCCCCTGCTCTGTGACATCACCGCAGGCTCCGGGCGGGAGGGGAGGGGCAAAACCAACTGATTCCCCCTCCCCTCTCGACCCCACCCTTGCAACCAGCCGGCTGCCCCCCCAATATCCAATCAGAGAGCGGCTAGGGAGGGACTTCCTGTTGCACTACCAATACACTGCTAGCTGATAAGCCCCGCCCACTCCGCTAGTGCCTCAGAGAGCGTGACTGGCTGTCACCATGGCACCAAGGCAAAGCGTGGGACGGGCCCGGGCGGTTGCCATGACACCAGGGGCACAGTGTGAGGCGGGGCCGAGGCGCTGGGGGCGCAGAGGGGGGCTGGGGCGGGGCCGGGGACGAGGCCGAGGCCGAGGAGCTGGGTGCGGGGCCGGGGCGGGCGGGCCCGGGCGGTTGCCATGGCACTAGGGGCGAAGGGAGGGGGGGGGCCGGGGCGCTGGTGGCCGGGGCGGGGCCGGGCGGTTGCTATGGCACTAGGAGCGCGGGGGGAGGGGGGGCGGGGCCAGTACGGGGCGGGGCAGTGCCGGGCGGTTGCTATGGCACTAGGAGCGCGGGCGGGGCGGGGCCAGTGCGGGGCAGGGCCGGGCGGTTGCTATGGCACATAGGGCGCGGGGGGCGGGGCCAGTACGGGGCGGGGCAGTGCCGGGCGGTTGCTATGGCACTAGGAGCGCGGGCGGGGCGGGGCCAGTGCGGGGCAGGGCCGGGCGGTTGCTATGGCACATAGGGCGCGGGGGGCGGGGCCAGTACGGGGCGGGGCAGTGCCGGGCGGTTGCTATGGCACTAGGAGCGCGGGCGGGGCGGGGCCAGTGCGGGGCAGGGCCGGGCGGTTGCTATGGCACATAGGGCGCGGGGGGCGGGGCCAGTACGGGGCGGGGCAGTGCCGGGCGGTTGCTATGGCACTAGGAGCGCGGGCGGGGCGGGGCCAGTGCGGGGCAGGGCCGGGCGGTTGCTATGGCACATAGGGCGCAGGGCGGGGCGGGCCGGGTTGCACAAGGGCTGTGACGAGGCCCCGCCCGGGCAGTGCGGAGCTGGGGGGGGGGGGGCTGCCCCCTTCGGCCTGACACGGCCCTGCCCGTGGGGCCCAGTGAACGGTCCCTCCTCACCCCCCATCCCCCTTGGGAGCCGCCGGCCCCTCCCCAAGGCCTGAGCAGCGCCCGCCAGCCGGCCCCCCCCGCCCCGGGGACACTTCCTATAACCGCCCCCCCCCGCCCCGGGGACACTTCCTATAACCGCCCCCCCCGCCCCGGGGACACTTCCTATAACCGCCCCCCCCCGCCCCGGGGACACTTCCTATAACCGCCCCCCCCGCCCCGGGGACACTTCCTATAACCGCCCCCCCCCCCCCGCCCCGGGGACACTTCCTATAACCGCCCCCCCCCCCGCCCCGGGGACACTTCCTATAACCGCCCCCCCCGCCCCGGGGACACTTCCTATAACCGCCCCCCCCCCCGCCCCGGGGACACTTCCTATAACCGCCCCCCCCCCGCCCCGGGGACACTTCCTATAACCGTCCCCCCCCCCCGCCCTGGGGGCACTTCCTATAACCGCCCCCCCCCGCCCTGGGGGCACTTCCTATAACCGCCCCCCCCCGCCCTGGGGACACTTCCTATAACCGCCCCCCCGCCCTGGGGGCACTTCCTATAACCGCCCCCCCGCCCCGGGGACACTTCCTATAACCGCCCCCCCCCCGCCCTGGGGACACTTCCTATAACCGCCCCCCCCCGCCCTGGGGGCACTTCCTATAACCGCCCCCCCGCCCTGGGGACACTTCCTATAACCGCCCCCCCCGCCTGGGGGCACTTCCTATAACCGCCCCCCCGCCCTGGGGGCACTTCCTATAACCGCCCCCCCCAGCCCTGGGGGCACTTCCTATAACCGCCCCCCCCAGCCCTGGGGACACTTCCTATAACCGCCCCCCCCGCCCTGGGGGCACTTCCTATAACCGCCCCCCCCGCCCTGGGGACACTTCCTATAACTGCCCCCCCCCCCCCCCCGCCCTGGGGACACTTCCTATAACCGCCCCCCCCAGCCCTGGGGACACTTCCTATAACCGCCCCCCCCCCGCCCTGGGGACACTTCCTATAACTGCCCCCCTCAGCCCTGGCTCCCCCCTGCCCCAGGCCTGCTCACCTCCCCGTTGCCAGCACAACAGGAGGCTCACAAACTAGAGCACCAGTGTTTGTTCTCGCTGTTACGCCACATTTCACGGCGCGGGAAGGCTTCGGGTGCAGACCCGCCGGGATCTGCTGCTGGCAAGGGACGCGAACCAGAGACAGCCTCTTATTTTTTTTCCGAAGTTTATTTTAGTAAAATATACAGTGACCGACTATCGAGTAGTTACAGAGAACAGGAGCCGACTGTCTCCCCGAGTTGTGCTGTGAGTGTGGGCGGGAGAGACCAGGCACTGGCGTAAAGGCTACTGCTAGTGAGACATGCGGCCATTCCTTATATTGTACATATGTCAGGATGTATCAAGTGCAAACTCGCAGCCTCTGGAGAGGGTTTGGGGAGAGGCGAGGGAGGGAGGACCGGGATTCTTGGCAGTGGGAGACAGAAACAGACTGCTCTGGGCCTGGGGCAGAGAGAGAGAGAGAGAAATGGCCTTTGGGCTCTGAGAGGCTTGAGAGGAAGGTGAGGACTGAGTTTGGGTGGCTAAAACTCTGGATCCTGGGGCTCGTTCAGCTCTGGGAAGTGTCTGGAGGGCTTGGGCGGGTAAAGGTGGATCTGGTTTTATCTGACGGGAAGGCCTGTGAGAAAAAGGCAGAAGCTGCACGAGCTTAAGCATCAGTGACAACGTCTGCCAGGATCCGTCTCTTCCCCAATACGTGTTTGGGAGATTCCCCCTGCAGACCCAGGGACTGTTGCTCAGGCTTGGTGCTCTTCTAAGCTTCCCCAATGAGATGGGAGCGTTCAATAACCAGACCCATCCTAGATTACTAAAGGAACTGAAAAGGGGGTCTCCCCAGGGCAGCACCTAGGGTATTTTGGTTGGCACAGAGACAGCTCTGTGGCTCTGTCATGGCCAACAGGAAATCCTGGTGAGACGCTGCATCCCGGCTCCTTAGCAAGTTCCTCCTTTGAGACTGTACGGACTCGGCCCTGGCTTGGATTTTGGGGCTGACTCCCTCTCGGTGGCAGAGCTGCCTCCCACCTCCCACTGGTCCTCTAGCTTCTTTCAAGGGCGGGTTGCCCAGTGGCCGGTCTCATCTCAGCTGCAGCAATGCCTAAAAATAGTCACGTGTTAAAAACAAAAGCAGCCCCTCAAACCAAGCCTTGTAAAAGTCCCCAGTGGATGGGTGAGATTTCACGCCCTGTTTGACTGAGGCCTTTTGACTGCAGCCTTGAGTGCTGGGCATATTCGTAAGTCCCTGCAGTGGCGTAGCGAGGCAAGAGCGGGGGGGGGGGGCAGATGCCCCAGGGCACCACGCTGGGGGGGTGCCAGTTTAGCTGCTGGGCCACCTGCTCCCTGCAGAAAAGCTGCTGAGGCAGGGCCGGGCGGCGGGAGTGGGCACTTCAAAGGCCTGCCCAGGAACCCTGGCTCAGAAGCCGCTGCCACCCCCACTGCGCAGTTCGGCACTCAGACTGGACAGGACCGAGGGCGGGAGCCGGCGGAGCAGAGGCCGGATGGGGACTGTGTAAGTGCTGCTGCTCCCGGGACTGCTGCCCTGGGGCCCTGGCGGTGAAGGCAGGAAGAACTGGAGGCGACAGGGCTGCAGCCCACGTCTCTGGTGGCAACCCGGGAGCGGAGCGAGGCGACCGGGCAGCCCGTGGAGACTTCACTGTGAAGACAACATGACTGGCAGGCGCAAATGTTGCCTTTGCCCCGGGTGCATAACGCCCTCGCTACGCCACTGAGTCGCTGCCCATCAGCTGCAGTGCCACACGAGGTGGGCGAGGTCACGTCTGTGACTGCACCCACTTCTGTTGGTGGAGAGGACACGCCTGAGCCACACGGAGCTCGTCCTCTGATTCGGGCACCTCCCAAGCTTGTCCTCTCGTCAACAGAAGTGGGACGTCTGGCAGATAGTGCCCCCTCACATACTCAGGAACCCACACGGTTACCACAGCTCTGCCCATCCCACAGCAGAGCAGGGTCCCCGTGTAACCCTCACTCCAGCCAACAGAGACTGGAGCCAGGCTACGGAAATCTCAGCCTCAGAACATAGCAGTGAGGACCTGGCTCCACGTCCCATTGGGAAGGGCTGGGGGATTTGTGCTTGTATTTCTTCAGAAAACTCAAATCCTGTTTCTGAGGCAGAGTGCCCCAGTTCCAGTCTCCTGAGCGAAGAGACCGTCCCCTGTCCCGCTGCAGGCGGAGGGACATCCATTCTCCATGCAACCGGGGAGGTGTGCTAGCTTTTGCCTTTGCTTCCCTTCTCTGAGCAAGTGCCCAAGGAAAGTCCCACCCACGGTACTCTACACACCACCCGCCTTTGAATGGACGCTCTTGTGCTTTTCGAACGGAAGTCCTGGAGATGATTCCCAACAGCCAGGGAGGGCTTCTCTTCAGATGCCCGCAAACCAACCTTGCCCCACAGAGAGACATTCAGGCTCCAGGGTCTCGGCGCAGGCGTGAAAACGGATGGAGATCAGTCGCAGTCACGTAGTGAATGGAGCTACGCCAAATCGCGCCAGCTGTGGACCTCACTGGGAATTGCCTCTTGGGCAAGTCACTGCCTGCTCCGTGCCTCAGTTTCCCTTCCCCACCCCTCACATAGATACTGCACCTCCCATTCCTGATGAGATCCAGTAACTGCCCCATTTCCAGGTGCCCAGGTGGCGGTAGCGAGAACTCCACCGCCCACATGCCAACAGCCTTTCCATCCATCCGCCACAGGAGACGTGCTGAGCTAATCCACAAGGCTGGTCTCTTTCCCACAGGTAGCATGTGATGCTGTGCAGCGTATCCTAGGGGAGCGCTATCCAATCGCTCTGCTAGGTCAGACAAAGCCACGAAGCCCCGTCTCTCTCTGTCTCCTCTTGCCCTTCAAGTGAGAATCCGGTCGGGAGCAAACACCATCACCTCCTCTTTTCCTTCATTTTGATTGGTGGGGTTTGTTTTGTTTTGAAATATAAAAAGAGTCCGTTTTGCTTCTCAGTGTGTGTGCTTCACGAGAGAGACAGACAGGAGCGCCCGTCTGCGAGCAGGCCAGGAGGCAGCCATGCTGGGAGAGACGCGGTCGCGTTCTAGATCACATTCTCAAACAGCTGCATGGAGCTCATGATGTTCTCGTCCTGGACGGGGAGGGGAGAGACAAGCCAGAGCAGTGGTTCAGCAGCAGCACGGCAACTAGAGATGGGTGGTTCAGCGAACGGGAGACGGGAAATTTGGCTGCTAGGCTCAGCCCTGGCACTGACCTGCTGTGGCACCTTGGGCAAGTCACTGCCTGCTCCGTGCCTCAGTTTCCCTTCCCCACCCTTTGTGCTGAATAGATTGTAAACCTTTTGGGGGCAGGGACTAACCCATCTGGTCTGTACCTACCAATGGGAAACTGCTTGGCTGGGGCCCTTTGATCCCTATGGTAGTAATAACAGTATGTCTGACAGAGGGGTGGGTAGGCTGGCAGTTGGGCTAACTGGAGCTGGGTGAACCTGGGGAAAACACGTCCTCTCTCTTGCTGATTTTCCCAGTAGGGCTAATAGGACTGACCTGCTTTGGATAGTGCTCGGAAGGTCTACAAATGACATTAGCTGGGTATCGTTTCTGAGCCAATGTGCCTCCTTTAGCCCGGTTCACGTGCCTGCCCCTGCATGTGCTCCATGGAGCCGGGGCTGGGATCCCGTCTCCCTGTGACTGCTCCAGCCCTTCTCCGTTCATGCGGTGCGTCCCGCCACACCACGCGGCATCCCCCAGCCCAGGAGAGGCTCTGGCGTGTTCTCAGGTGGGATCTGGGGGAAGCTGCCATCAAAAGGGGCTGAAATTTGGGCCGGGTCCTGGCTGGAGGGTGCACTAGGCCAGGGGTTCCCAACGTGGGGTACGCATACCCCCCGGGGGTACGAGAAGCTTGTCAAGAGGGTACGGGGAATATTTGGTAAATAACTAGATTATCCTAATTGAAATATTCCACAAGTAGTAGTGTTAGTGAAAAAAGTTGTGGATTCGAGCATCTAGAATTTATTTCCTTTCATATTGACTAGGGGGTACGGGAAGGGTTACTAAAAGCCAAGGGGGTACGGGGACCGAAAAAGGTTGGGAACCCCTGCACTAGGGAAAGCCACAAGATGGACGCTAAGAAAGCAAGAGGGTAAGAGGGGCTGAATCGAGCCGAGGGGCCAGGGACGTGGTCAGGGTCGGGGGTGATGGAGAATCTGCAGCAGCTCCCCACTCACCTTTTGACAGGTCTCTAAAAACTCCTCGATCGTCACCACGCCATCCCGATTTCTGTCCATTTTCTGAAACAGAAAGTGACACTCGGGAATGGGCACGGAGATCCTGGCGCACCAGTGCCTCCGTGCAGTGCCGTGGTCCCCGCCCGCGCCCACGCTGCACCCGGCTGTACCCTCACGTCGACCTGCCCGCAATCCTGGCAGGCCTGGATGCCCAGGAATGGGCTCTCTGCCTCCATTCTGCCCTGCGACTGGCATCCCCCATGGGACGAGCCTGTCTTCCTGCCTGCCAGCCCAGGCCTACAGTCTGTAATGGAGCAGTCCCCTGGGACTAGAGTGTGTCTGTGGCTTGTAACCCAACCTCGGTGAATCCGCACCAAGAGTCCCGGACGGAGCCCCTGCCTCCACGGCTGCCAGGGTCTGCCGTGCACCATTTCCAGCCGAGACTGCAAGCCCGCCCCTGCCATCTGCCTCCTGCCTGTGGCCATGTGGGAATGTGCCTCAGCCGCGGCTGTGTCCGCATGTTCCACCCCTTTCCATCCCAGTGCAATGCCACTCACTGCGGAGACGGCAGGCTAAGCATCGGCGTTAACCAGGCTAAGCACAGAGCCAGGCCAGACCCGTTGCACCCAGGCTCTTGGAGGAAGGTTCCCGCCTGCCTTCCAGCTAACGCAGACTCCACGGCTACGTCTACACTGGCACCTTTTCCGGAAATGCTTAAAACGGAACAGTTTTCCGTTATAAGTATTTCCGGAAAAAGCGCGTCTACATTGGCAGGATGCTTTTCCGGAAAAGCACTTTTTCCGGAAAAGCGTCCGTGGCCAATGCAGACGTGCTTTTCCGCAAAAAAGCCCCGATCGTCATTTTCGCAATCAGGGCTTTTTTGCGGAAAAGACTACTGTGCTATTTACACTGGCCCTTTTCCGGAACACTTTTTCCGGAAAAGGACTTTTTCCCGAACGGGAGCAACATAGTTTTTCTGGACAAACACTGACAATTTTACAGTAGATCGTCAGCGCTTTTCCGGAAAAGCAAGTGGCCAGTGTAGACAGCTGGCAAGTCATTCCGGAAAATCGGTTGCTTTTCCGGAATAAGTGGCCCAGTGTAGACACAGCCCACAGGTCTGTTGTTCCAATCCCATTGCCCTGGCTAGCACAGGAAGCTCCCGGCTCCTCCTGCCAGGTGCCGGCGAGCTGCTTACCTGGAAGAACTTCTCCACGTGCTCTACTGGGGCATCGTCCCTGACGATCGGGTATGTGTAGCGGCCCATCATGTCGTAGATGGACTTCATGATCGCCAGCATCTCCTGGGAGAGAGAGCAGCACTTAGCACCGGGAGGCAGCCCAAACAGAGCCCTCTGCCCGTCTCGGCCAGGCGCAACGGAAAATCACGAGGGCGACACAATGGGTGGCGCTGATGTTTCCAGGTAGACCCTATGAGCCGGGGGACTTTATATCCCAGCCACAGTCTCACACTGCCCCATTGCCAGGTGGCAGTATGGCCTAGTGGACAGAGTCCTGGATTCAGAAGACCTGGGTTTAATTCCCACCTCTGCCACTGGCCTGCTGGGTGACCTTGGACAAGTCATGTTGCTGCTCTGTGCCTCAGTTTTCCCCATCTGTAAAATGGGGAGAACTTTGCTGCTCTCCTTTGCAAGGGCCTTTGAGATCTACTGAGGAGAAGTGCTCATGAACAGCGAGCTATTCTTCTGTGCCATGACTCTGGTGAGCTAAGCCGGGCCGGGCTGGGTTTGTGTTTGCACAGGAGACCGTCAGGGAGCACTGCGGGGCTGCAGGAAGCGATGAGGAGGATCGAGTAGGGGGTACGTGGGCTGAGGATCCCCTGGCGACGTTAGGGACACCGCAGGTGGGGTCTGCACACGGGAAGGGTGCAGCAGAGCTAGCTTCTGGCAGTGCATCGAGACCACAAAACCAAGGTCCTGACCACGTGTGGTTATTAGTAACCCTGGGACACTTCTTCCCAAAGCAGGTGCGCTCGCTGCTGGGCAGACGGGAAGCCAGCTCCTTCACTGAGCTAACCCCACCGGCTCCTGCCTGCCGGGAGCGCCGTGTCCTCCTGACACCTCTGCAGATGCAGCCAGACCAGTCTTTGCCTTCTGTGTCTACAGTCCTGAAGCAGGGGAGGCCACGCCTACAAGGGGGAACCGTCTCCTGCTTTGTGGGGCCGTGTGGGGCCTGTGGCCTCAGGGACGTCCGGTGGCTTAGGCCAGGGCGGGCGTTGCCTTCCCCAACCGCCAGCCTGGCCCTGCCCACACTCCGCCCCCCGAGCGCCTGCCGTAGGAGTTCTGGGGGCGGAGTGTTGCTGCCCCAGCGCCCGCCCTCCTGGTGCTCCTGAGGGCTGGAACCAGGCGACTGCCTCCTCTCCCCTAGTGCTCCGGGAGCTGTGTTACATGCATGCCCCCCTTCCCCCTCCTCGGCGTACTGCCCCTCTCCCCCCCATGCTCCAGGGAGGCTGGGGAGCACGGAGTGCACTGCTCCGCCTCGTCCCCTCCCTGGGGGCGGGGCCTCAGCAGGGGGGTCAGGGCTGTAGGTGGGTCTGGGGGCCTGCCTCCCCCATCCCCAGCTGTACCAAACGCCCAAGCCCATCCTCTATGGGAGCTGAGAGCTCGCCCACGGGGCAGAATTTTGGCAGCGATCGTCCGGGATTGCAAATGGGGCCCTGCTCATAGAATCCTAGAGCTGGAAGAGACCTCAGGAGCCATCAAGTCCAGCCCCCTGCTCTAGGCAGGACCAATCCCAACTAAACCAACCCGGCCAGGGCTTTGTCAAGCTGAGACTTAAACACCTCTAGGGATGGAGATTCCACTACTGCCCTAGGGAACCCATCCCAGTGCCTCACCCCCCTCCTAGTGAAATAGATTTTCCTAGTATCCAACCTGGACCTCTCCCACCGCGACTTGAGACCATTGCTCCTTGTTCTGCATCTGGCCCCACTGAGAACAGCCTCTCTCCATCCTCTCTGGAACCTCCCTTCAGGAAGTTGCAGGCTGCTCTCAAATCCCCCCTCACTCTCCTCTTCTGCAGAGCGAGCTGCTATGCCACCCCGGGTGACAACCAGGGACCAAGCCTTCTGGAAGCTGGCTCAGCGCCGGGGTGAACCACAGTGGCCAGGCGCCGCGCCACACAAACCACGAGGGAGCGGAGCATCGGCAGGGCCAACGCCAGGGCAGGCAGCAGGCTCCAGACGCACCACGGCAGACCAGTGCTCCTCAGCCGCGTGGGGAGGCGGGGCCAGTGGGGCGGGGAGGAGGCGCCCCCCGGAGGCTCACAGCATGGGATGCTACAGAGTCCTGCCACGTCTCGGCCATCTTGTCACGCAGGACCACGGCGTGGACCCAGCGAGGTCAGCGGGCGTTTAGCCGTCGTCTCCGCTGGGGCCAGGAGGAGACCTGCCCGAAGTGAGACCTGCCCAGGTTTAACGAGCAAACCGGGTACGTGGCCTGCACCCCCCAAGAAAGCCACGTTTGCCCGTCGTTTCTCCCAGCCTCAGCCGCACAGTTGTGGCTTGGCCTGGTGATTTAATTGTCCTTCTAGCCCTAGGCAGCTACCAAGGGCCACTCCCTGACCGACGGGGTGGGGGCAAAGTTAGGGTTTCATGGGCGCATTGTTGGACCAGAGTGCTCACACAAACCAGCTGGAACAAGGCACCCAACGACCAGCCCTTTGCAACCTCGGGTGCCTAAAAGGAGGCACCGGGAGGTGGCCTGATTCCTCCTCAGAGGCACCGAGAGGCCCCCGCTTCCATTGACGTCCCAGGCCAGCCCAGGACACAGCTCCAAGGCAGTGGCTCTACCGGACAGTCCGTTCTTTGCACCGTCTGTCTGGTAGAACAATTCAGAAAATGCTGGACACGTGCCCTATGCAACGTCGGTATTTTGTGAATTCCCGGCTGGGCGCCGGAGGAAGCCTGGCAGGGGCGGGGGAGCGACGGGGAGGCGGAGCACAATTGGCTTTGGGAGCCCTGCGGTCGCGTGCAAAAGCCGGGGTGGGGCGGGGCGGGGGCCGGGGCCGGGGCTCCCAGCCGTCCCCTGCCCAGATTCTGCACCCGACCAGAGTCTCCCGGTGCCAATCGCGGCCCCGCTCCCGGCTGGGAGCCTCTGGTTTCGTGCAGAAGCCGGGAGGGGGGAGCGGCTCCCAGCCCCGCCCCCGCCCCCGTCCCCGCCCGGCTTCTGCTGGCAAGTAAAGGGAGCGCCTGCAAAGGGCACGGCCTGTTGGACGCCGGCTGTGGCCAGTGGCTGCACCCCCCCCCGGCCAGGTCTACTCCTGCCCCCCTTCCTCTGCTCCCCCTATCCTCCCATCCGACCCCACGACCCCCGATCCCCCTTTCCCCCCAGCTCTGCTTCCCGCCAGCCAGCCCCGCAGCTCCCGGAAACCCCCCACCCGCCAGTTCTGCATCCCACTCCCCTTCTTCCAGGCCCCCCCATCCTCCCCTCCAGCCCCACAACCCCCGATCCCCCCCCAGCTCTGCTTCCTGCCCCCCCTTCCTGCTGTCCAGTCCCGTGGCTCCCAGACACCCCCGCCAGCTCTGCATCCCAGCCCCCTTCCTCCAGGCCCCCCCAACCTCCCCTCCAGCCCCACAGCCCCCGATCCCCCCCATCTCTGCTTCCCGCCCCCGCTTCCTGCCGTCCAGTCCCGCGGCTCCCAGACACCCCCGCCAGCTCTGCCTCCCGCCCCCCTCCCGGCCGGACAAGCGTGTCCGGTTTTTTAGCGGGGTCTACCTGGCTTAGGCCCCGCGTTCTGAAAATGTCGGCCTAAGCCAGGAGTGGAGTCCTGCACTGTTAGATAGACCCTGGAGACCTGAACCTGCCCCCTCATTCGCGGGCGGTGGGGGGGGGGGGGGGGGGGGGGTCCCTTCAAACCAGTTGTGTCCCTAGAACCTTCTATATGACTCTGAATCCAATCCACACCCCCAGGGATCCTGAGCTACTTCCCGCTCCCCCGGGGTCCAGCGGTGAGGCACCATCACACAGCAGGCCTGTCCATCGCCTGCCTGCCCGTCTCCAAGCATTCACGCTTGGGGGGTCTCTGACTTTCCACTCCCCTGGGCTCCAGCCTCTAGCACAGAAAAACACCCCTGCTCTCACCGCTTTTGGGGCTCCCCTCCCTGACTGTGCCCCTCCATCGACATGGGCCCCACGGCTGTGGGCTGCCGGCTTTCATGCAGTCCCCCTCTGGAGGCCCCTGTCTCTGCTCCGGCCCATTCGGATCCCCCACAGATGCCCATGTCTGCTTCCAAACCTCACGCATGCCCAGTCCCCTCAGCCTCGCTGCAGGTACCTCCTTGGTGATGTAGCCGTCCTTGTTAATATCATAGAGGTTAAAAGCCCAGTTTAACTTTTCGTGCACGGTCCCACGCAGCAAGACAGAGAGGCCGACGACGAAATCCTGGAATAGAGAAGGAAGCAGAGACTCAGCAGGACAGGTAAACAACCCAGCTGATGGGCAACTGCTAGCAAGCAGCAGGCAGACCCCAACGCCTCCTTCCACACACGCCCCGGGGAAAAGAACCACCCTGCAGCAGGGCCTGGGAATTGCTTTTCTAAAGGGGGAGCTTTTGACCCTTCAGAGGGTGAAACAGAAACGTTATCCACCATGAAACGCTGGTCGCCTGTCTATCGATCCTGTTTCTCTTCTCTGCCGGGTCTATTTTTAGTTGACTCGCTGCCCACCTAAGCCCCAGTGCCCCTTGCTGACAATAACCATACAAAAAACCCTCTCTAGTTCTCTGCTGCTCACCGCGCCTGGCACTGAGCGCTAAAAAGCAAACGGAAATCATTAACTGCCCCTTCCCAGTGCAGAAATGAAATCACAGGCATTTTGGTGGCTGGCTGAGCGAGGTGTATTACATCCAGGTACTAAACAGAAGAATGATTTTATACACACGCACCCTCGTAGGAGAGGGAGCTTGCATTATAGACAGCGTCTTTATTTCAAAACAATCCCATAGCTCCTTGCAAGTTTTACTAACTGGACCATATATACACGTTGACCCTCTCCAGTCCGGAGCCGCAGCGCGAGGTTCCTAAGCCCCTTGGGGGGACCTGGCTCTTTGAAAGCGAGAGCTGGGCCGTTACCTCGAAGGAGATGGCTCCGTTCCGGTCCACATCGAAGGCGTTGAACAAGAAGTGGGCGTACATGCTGGCGTCTGGGGGAGGAGAAACGACAGGCCCAGTGAACGTGCTGGCACTTTTCTCCCCTCCCCCACCAGGCCTGACCCTACTAATCCGAGCCCCTCGCGCTCCAGAAACACATCGGCCCTCACCCCGCGAGGCTGGGCCGGCCTGGTCGCCCCAAGGCCCTGAGTCTGAGGCAGAGCAGGGATTCAAAGCCAGGTCACCCCATGCCTGGGCTAGGGCCCTAACCATTGTACCCTCCTGCCGCTTTGCTGCTGCGGGGAGCCCCCGGGGGAGAAGGAGTCTCACAGCACCGGGAGGGGGCCCGAGGTGCTTGCGTCCCCCCATCCCAGCGCGGGCTGAGGCAGGTTACTAGGATCCCACTGACAAAGCCAGCGTTGGGAAACGGCTTGTCAAGCTACAGCCTCTCCCGGCATCCTCCAGGGGAACCGCACCTGGCCCAACGGGCCCGCCGGGGGCTTCCAGCCGCTGTAAACACCCAGGTGTTTCCCCACCGGGCTGCCTGGTCCCCTGCTCAGCCAGGCCAGGGGCCTGCTCGTGCGGCAGATATTGCCCGGCACAGGGGCCTGGCCTCAGCTGAGGAACTAGGGGATCGTCGCAGCGGAGTCTCCTCAGACAGGGAGTCAGCAGCTTGGGATCAAGGCTCTGGGCGGGGAGAGTCTCTCTGCCTCGCTGGATCATTTAGCCCTTCCCGGCGCTGGGTAGGGCTCGGGGCGGGGAGCCAAACTCACCTCCCTGAGGGAAGAACTGAGCATAGATCAGCTTGAAGGTGTCCTCGTCCACCAGGCCGCTGGGGCATTCCTATGGAGGGAAGTCATGGCCAGGAGGTGAGCCCCCAGCTGTTCTGAGTGCCAGCCTCCCCACAGAGCAGATGATGCTCCTGGTGGGCCCTGTCCCTTGGCTCTGCCTTGCAATACATCCCGGACAACCTGTGGGACTCCTTGCCAGAGGATGTAACCTGTGGGACTCCTTGCCAGAGGATGTAACCTGTGGGACTCCTTTCCAGAGGATGCTGTAACCTGTGGCAGTCCTTGCCAGAGGATTCTGTAATCTATGGGACTCCTTTCCAGAGGATGTTGTGAAGACTTTAACAGGGTTCAAAAAAGAGCGAGATACATTCATAGAGGACAAGTCCATCAATGGGTTTTAGCCAGGCTGGGCAGGGAGGGTGTCCCTGGCCTCTGTTTGCTGGAAGCTGGGAATAGGCGACGGGGGAGAGATCCCTGGATGATTCCCTGTTCTGTTCGCTCCCTCTGGGGCCCCTGGCATTGGCCGCTGTCGGCAGACAGGACAACGGGCTGGATAGGCCTTTGGGCTGACCCACTATGGCCGTTCCTATGTTCTTCCCAAGGTCCGTCCTCTTAGGGCATCTCTCACAGCCTGGCCTCTGCTCTTACGCTCCCTCCTCGAACCCGGACCCCGGTACACCTTGGAGTTCATGGCCCCCTCTCTCCCCACTGCGACGCCTCTCCCTGCGGTACGCCCGCTGGCCCCATGGGGACAGGCGGCTCAGTGCGTTGCTTCGCGCACGGCTGGAAGGCGCTCGGGAACGACCGTGCTGAGGAGAAACCGAATCCCCAGCTGAGCGCACGCACGCGCTGTGGCTCGGGTCTGTAATACGCTTCCCCCCCATCCATTCTGCCCCCACCTGCATCCCCAGGGTGTCTCCCCCGCAGGCAGGTGTAAAGAGCAGACGGCCCCACCCTAGCGTCCATCCAGCAGACGGAGCCAGCAGAGGCCACGAGGCCCAGCTCCCGGGGAGCGTTCCTCTGGGGGCAGGCCTCCCTAGACACTCACGTTCTTGAAGCCCCGGTACAGCGACTGCAGCTCCTTCTTGGTGAACTTGGTCAGTGCTTGCAGCTGGTCCAGCCCTTCCGGCTGGTGCCGGACGGATGAAAGTTCAAGGTCGCTGTCGCTGCTGTCTGGAATGACACAGGACAAACCCGGTGAGCGAGCAGCAGCTCCCAGTGCCTGACCCCTGCACAGAGCGGAAGGTGCACGCTATCTGCCCTTCATTCCGCCTAACTGAGGGAGCAATTCAATACCCATTTGTTTGGTGATAGCTGAAGCTATGGGAGCCACTGCCCAAGGCACTGCACTGAAAGGCTTGAGCAAGAACTAATTTGGAGAGAATAAAAGGGGTATCCCTGGGGACTCATTGCACACCGGCGGCTGGGGCATTGGTTTGGTTGCAGCACTGTGTGCTTACGCCTGGAAGGACCCACACAGCAGGGAGAAAGCCAGCAAGAAAGGCGCTGGCCCCGTAGAAAATGGAGAGCGAGTTTCTTCTGGGCAGGGTGCTGGCTGGTAAGGCAGGCTTGGAAACCGGGAGCAAGCAAACTGCCGGCTGCTACTTGCAGCTACTGCGCTCGGGGATACAGGACTTCACGTTCGCGGCTTGTAAATAAACAAGTCTGCACCAAAGAAATTCCTGACTCCACCACCCATTTCTCTTCCTAATGGGAACAGCCCACTGAGGCTGCAAATACCAACTCGGGGCCACGTTACAAGTGATTTCAGGCCAAAGGGCACCACCCCACAGACCCGCTGTGCGCAGGAGTTGTAGACCCGCCCATCCGGAAAAGCACCCCAAAGAAAAGCACCCAGCCCAGAAAGGATTCAACACCCCGACAAGTCTTCCTGCAGGCTCTTCCTTCAGGGCACCGTTATGAATTCAAACAGAATCACTGCAGATGCAGCTTGGTCCAAACCCCATAAGCCCGGCTCCCCAGCCTTCTGAGGTGATGGAGAAACCCCTCCTTTAGCCACAGGCTGCGTCTACGCTGGGGGTGATGCCGGCCCAGTTCCGGCACCGTAGTGTGGAGCCTGGAGAGAGAGCGGGCAGCAGCCCCAACCCGAGAGTGCTCGCAATGTGGCCCTGAGAACAATCCCAGAGGAAGAGCTTTTGGGGCACAGTGTTGGCTGGAAAGGCAGGCTGGGGACTGCACCCTCAGAGCTGCCTGCTGTGATGTGACTGGTGCCGCGTTCGGAGACCCAGGCGTGAGCCCGTTGCTTGTAAATCAGCGAGACCTCGTCCCAGAAGGTATCAGACTTCGTCAGTTTCCCTGGAGCACCCTGCAGGGCCCTGAGATCGGACAAGGCGCTTGGGTGCCACGGGGATCAAGCCACAGCTGTGACGTGATCCCCTGCAGCAAATCCCCCTAAAGGCTCTGCAGGACTCGCACGCCCCAGTGCCCAGCACAACCATTAGTTCAGTCCTTCCCACGCAACTTGCCCCAGCTCTGTGTCCCAGGGAGAACCATGAGACTTCTAGCCAGGATGGATCAGAACCCAGGATCAGGCCCCATCGGGCTGCGGCCTCTCTTCTACTGGCTGGCGGAGTCTGTTCTTGCTGCTGCGGGGGTGCAGTGTTGGGGGAACTCCGACACGTCGTCACACGTTCAAGGATCTGGGACGGAGCTCCTTTATGGAACCAGGGGGCTGAAAGCAGCAGCCTCCCCCCAAAACCCACGCACATGGGAGGCTGCTCAAGAACTTGGGAGAGATTGGCGAAGGAGCCTGGATCGGATTGTTGTGAGCAGAGGGGTGTGCAGGCAAGAGAGGGAAGGAGAAAAAGACTCCAGAGGGATACAGAGAACCGAGGGCACAGCCTGGAGAATGCTGTTCTAAAACGGGAGCATTTGGGCAGAGGGCTGGCTGGAAGAGGCTTGGAACTGTGAGCAAGGAACCTATCTCCACTTGGATTCCTGCTGAGCTCCAGGACACAGAACTTGGGACTTTCCTTGTAAATAACTGAGTTTGAAAGAGGGTGGGAAGGAGTTGCCAGCCTTTCCAAAAACGCAAATTTGGAGGCCTGTTGTGCCCAGAAAATAGCACTGCTCTTGGTGACTTATAGAAGGGTTACAGCATCTTTGGAAACCAGAATGCACAGGGAGTTTCTGGAAATATAGAAGAGTATATCCCGGAAAAACTCTGCCGCGTCCAAGGAACGCATCTGCTCTTCTGAAATTTTTTTCAGAAGAGCGGACGCGTTTTTTTAGCATCCCTGTAAACCTTGTTTTATGAGGAAGAAGGGATGTTCCGAAAAAGAGGGTTGTTTTTATTTGGGACGTTTGGCTCAGTGTAGACAGGCCAAATGTCAGGAAAGCCTCTTCGGAAAAAAAAAGTGGGAAAAGATATGCAAATTGCGATTCGCATTTTGCGTATCTTTTCCCAAAAAAACCGTGCAGTGTAACGTAGCTGAAGAGTGATATTTCACCATTTCTGGGGAAGAATCGGGGGGAAGGGGGCTGCTTGCAGCCAAGAGACCCCAAAACCAGAGATTAATTAGCCAAATTGCCACATATTTGCTCAAGATAAAAAACCTCCCCCCGCCGCAGCAACTCCTTAAAGTCCTAGGCAGAAGCGACCGGGTCGAAAGCCATGAAGGCGGCTGTAGGGGTTAGCATGCAGACATCTTCTCGTCTGCTGCCAAATGAGCTGGACTTTTAGAAGTCTGCAAGGGCACTTTGCTACCTCTTGAGCTGAATTGGCTGGGCTGGACGGCGTTGCAAAGGCTGCAGGAATTTGGATGCAGCTCTGTCGAGCCCAGCAAAGTGTGCTAATGAACACAGCTGGCACCTGGACCAGACTATAACTGACGTTTTGACAGAGAACAAGAGCTTCCCCCAGCACTAGTGGCTTTTCCACAATCATTTTATTTTTAAAAGTAAGGAAATTCCAGGCAAATCACCTTGTTGAGATGAAGTTACTACACACTCCTGTGGTTCTCTTCAGGGGGAAAACAAGACTTAGAATTGCTGCACTCGCGGATGTTTGAGCTGAGATCACGTTGACTTGCAGAGTCCTGGTCCCATACATGTAACTGACATTGTATCTACCCCCATCCTATGCCGCTACACAACCGGCTCCTGGTGTCATTTTCAACCAGAACCCTCCCCTTCTTCAGCCACCAACACGCTGAAAATGAGAAATAAAGACGCCGGCTCTCTCATTTCCTATACACATTCCAGAACAATATGATTTTCTGTTCATTCCTCTGTCCCCCCGCACACACCCGTCTGTCCATTCATCCGTCCACCCCACACACACCCATCTATCCATTCATCCATCCCCCCCGCACACACCCATCTGTCCATTCATCCATCCACCCCGCACACACCTATCCATTCATGCATGCACCCGGCACACACCCATCTATCCATTCATCTGTCCATCCTGCACACACCTATCCATTCATGCATGCACCCGGCACACACCCATCTATCCATTCATCTGTCCACCCCGCACACACCTATTCATTCATGCATGCACCTGGCACACACCCATCTATCCATTCATTTGTCCATCCTGCACACACCTATCCATTCATGCATGCACTTCGCACATACCCATCTATCCATTCATCTGTCTCCCCGCGCACACCCGTCTATTCATCCTTAGACACATCTAGCCATCCATCCATCTCTCCCTCCATCCCCAAACACGCCCCCATCTCTCTCCCTGCATCCCCATACACATCCACCCACCACAGCCACCGATTTTATCTTGCCACTCATCCCCATATTGTCTGAGCACCTGCCACGTCAAAGCAGTAGCTACAGCGAAGTCCCTGGTGGATCACAGAGTCTCTGGCTCATCTCCTTTGGGGGGCGGCATAAAGTCTGTGCTTGGGGCCGGGATTTCGGTTTTGATTTATTATTCTAAGGGCTGAGGATTCTGCTCCATCCGAGACATGCCCATGCCCCCCGGCTGAGAGCAGGGGCAGAGCGAGCAGCTGACTGGAAGACTGTGGTGCTGCCAGGGCTGTCGCTGGGCATGACCTCAATGAGGGTCTCACCCGAAGCCCACGGAGGTCAAAGGAAACGCTCCCATTGACCTCAGTGGCTGTTGGCTCAGGCGCTAAGTGGCTGATTCGTTCCCCATTCAGAGGGGCCATCTCTTAGCTGAGTGAGGCAGCCAGACCACCCGCCGCAGCCACTCGGTTTGCAGGGGCCTTCCTCTGGGAGTCCCGGCAGCCTTTCACCCCATAGCCCCCTTCGGAGGGAGAGGGATCCTGCCTCCATAGCCCCCTTCAGAGGGGGAGGGATCCTGCCTCCATAGCCCCCTTCAGAGGGGGAGGGATCCTGCCTCCATAGCCCCCTTCAGAGGGGGAGGGTCCTGCCTCCATAGCCCCCTTCAGAGGGGGAGGGATCCTGCCTCCATAGCCCCCTTCAGAGGGGGAGAGTCCTGCCCAGGCATCCAGCACAGCAATGCCCGGGGCCGCCCTGGGAGCAAGGCGTCTGGCTCGTCACAAATGAAGGGAGGTTGGGACCGCCCCTCCTTCGCCACCTCCAGCACCAGAGCCTCACCGGTGTCGGCATCAAAGCTCTGTGCTGGGCCGAGGCCTCTTGAAGGCACTTGTGAGCTGATTAGGCCTCGGCCGGAGTCTTGTGTCCAGTTCTGGGCCCCACATTTCCCGGAAGATGTGGGGAAATTGGAGAGGGGCCAGAGAAGAGCAACAAGAATGATGAAAGGTCGAGAGAACAGGAGCTAGGAGGGAAGGCTGAAAGACTTGGGCTTGTTTCGTTTGGAAAGGAGAAGACTGAGAAGGGACGTGGTAGCAGCTTTCAAGTATCTAAAAGGGTGTTACAAAGAGGAGGGAGAAAAATTGTTCCCCTTGGCCTCTGAGGATAGAACAAGCAGCAAGGGGCTTAAACTGCAGCAAGGGAGGTTTGGGTTGGACATTAGGAAAAACTTCCTGCCTGTCAGGGTGGTCAAACACTGGAATAAATTGCCCAGGGAGGTTGTGGAACCTCCATCTCTGGAGATATTTAAGAGCAGGTTGGACAGACGCCTGTCAGGGATGGTAGATGGTGCTGGGTCGGGCCGTGAGGGCAGGGGACTGGACCTGATGACCTCTCGAGGTCCCTTCCGGCTCTAGTGTGCTATGACTCTGAAACTCTCAATGATTTTTTTTGACTTTTTGACCCTCTGAAAATGTAAAAAAAAAAGGTTTCCAGTGGGACCCTAAGAAATGCTTCCCGAATAGCCAGCGACCCAAAGGATCTGTTAATCCCGCCTCTCCAGCAAGGGCAACGGACCTCTAGCGCAGCAGGTCATAGAAGGGCCCGTGTACGAACGGCTCTGCCTTACCCCCGACTAGTTGGGCCAGACTCTGGTGTGAACATAGAGACGCCCCTCCAAAGGGAGTGATTACACCGGGGTTCAGAGTGACGGTGACGCCCCTCCAAAGGGAGTGAGTACACCGGGGTTCAGAGTGACGGTGATGCCCCTCCAAAGGGAGTGAGTGCACCGGGGTTCAGAGTGACGGTGATGCCCCTCCAAAGGGAGTGAGTACACCGGGGTTCAGAGTGACGGTGACGGCCCTCCAAAGGGAGTGAGTACGCCGGGGTTCAGAGTGACGGTGATGCCCCTCCAAAGGGAGTGAGTACGCCGGGGTTCAGAGTGACGGTGACGCCCCTCCAAAGGGAGTGAGTACACCGGGGCTCAGAGTGACGGTGACGCCCCTCCAAAGGGAGTGAGTACACCGGGGTTCAGAGTGACAGTGACGCCCCTCCAAAGGGAGTGAGTACACCGGGGTTCAGAGTGACGGTGATGCCCCTCCAAAGGGAGTGAGTACACCGGGGCTCAGAGTGACGGTGACGCCCCTCCAAAGGGAGTGAGTACACCGGGGTTCAGAGTGACGGTGACGCCCCTCCAAAGGGAGTGAGTACACCGGGGTTCAGAGTGACGGTGACGCCCCCCCGAAGAGAGTGAGTACACCGGGGTTCAGAGTGACGGTGACGCCCCTCCGAAGAGAGTGATTACACCGGGGTTCAGAGTGACGGTGATGCCCCTCCAAAGGGAGTGAGTACGCCGGGGTTCAGAGTGACGGTGACGCCCCTCCAAAGGGAGTGAGTACGCCGGGGTTCAGAGTGACGGTGACGCCCCTCCAAAGGGAGTGAGTACACCGGGATTCAGAGTGACGGTGACGCCCCTCCAAAGGGAGAGAGTACACCGGGGTTCAGAGTGACGGTGACGCCCCTCCAAAGGGAGTGAGTACACCGGGGTTCAGAGTGACGGTGACGCCCCTCCAAAGGGAGTGAGTACACCGGGGTTCAGAGTGACGGTGACGCCCCTCCAAAGGGAGTGAGTACACCGGGGTTCAGAGTGACGGTGACGCCCCTCCAAAGGGAGAGAGTACGCCGGGGTTCAGAGTGACGGTGACGCCCCTCCAAAGGGAGTGAGTACGCCGGGGTTCAGAGTGACGGTGACGCCCCTCCAAAGGGAGTGAGTACACCGGGGTTCAGAGTGACGGTGACGCCCCTCCAAAGGGAGTGAGTACACCGGGGTTCAGAGTGACGGTGACGCCCCTCCAAAGGGAGTGAGTACACCGGGGTTCAGAGTGACGGTGACGCCCCTCCAAAGGGAGTGATTACACCGGGGTTCAGAGTGACGGTGACGCCCCTCCAAAGGGAGTGAGTACACCGGGGTTCAGAGTGACGGTGACGCCCCTCCAAAGGGAGTGATTACACCGGGGTTCAGAGTGACGGTGACGCCCCTCCAAAGGGAGTGAGTACACCGGGGCTCAGAGTGACGGTGACGCCCCTCCAAAGGGAGTGATTACACCGGGGTTCAGAGTGACGGTGACGCCCCTCCAAAGGGAGTGAGTACACCGGGGTTCAGAGTGACGGTGACGCCCCTCCAAAGGGAGTGAGTACACCGGGGTTCAGAGTGACGGTGACGCCCCTCCAAAGGGAGTGAGTACACCGGGGCTCAGAGTGACGGTGACGCCCCTCCAAAGGGAGTGAGTACACCGGGGCTCAGAGTGACGGTGACGCCCCTCCAAAGGGAGTGATTACACCGGGGTTCAGAGTGACGGTGACGCCCCTCCAAAGGGAGTGAGTACACCGGGGTTCAGAGTGACGGTGACGCCCCTCCAAAGGGAGTGAGTACACCGGGGTTCAGAGTGACGGTGACGCCCCTCCAAAGGGAGTGAGTACACCGGGGTTCAGAGTGACGGTGACGCCCCTCCAAAGGGAGTGAGTACACCGGGGTTCAGAGTGACGGTGACGCCCCTCCAAAGGGAGAGAGTACACCGGGGTTCAGAGTGACGGTGACGCCCCTCCAAAGGGAGTGAGTACACCGGGGTCAGAGTGACGGTGACGCCCCGCCAAAGGGAGTGAGTACACCGGGGTTCAGAGTGACGGAGGAAAGCGCCGGACACATCGGCTGACGTTTTGGCACCAAATTAACCCTGGGCGACATTGTTTCCCGTTAGCCCTGCAGGGCCAGCTCAGCGTGCTGAGATGAACCAGCAGGCCTGTACATTTCGTGCCACTTGCAGGACTTTTGCTGCCGGGGGGGCTGGAGGAAGCAGAAAGAAACCCAGGCCCCCCCCCCCGCCTGGCGGAATACCCCGCTGGCCACACAAGTCCACGAGAGCGGGGGCTTTGCAGCCTCCGTGAGATCAGGCCTCCTTCTTATGAGGAGCTAATGGCGGCTGTTTCAATGGCGCTACGCCAGCTACAGCACTGCCCCCCCACCCCGGGGTGCCATGAAAACAGAGCATCCCAGCTGCGTCCAGCAGGCCCCCGCCTGTAACCACTCTGGATAACACTGCTCAGCCCTTTTAATCAGCAGCCATCGAGATCGGGGGTCGCAAAGTCCCGGCCCACCTGCCGGCTGGAGACTGTGCAATTCAGCCCAGGACTTCTGGAGGGCTAGGGGGTGCCTGTCCGTTACTGGCCCCAAGCCCCGCCCCTTCCCACCCTTGCCCCGCCTTCTCCAGCTTTGGGGATCGCTGGAGGGGAGGGGGCTGGCACGGGGCAGCGGCGACAGGAGCTGCAGGGGAAGCGGCGCGCACTGGGCATGGCTGTCACCGCGCGGCACCAGGTTCCCCAAGTGCTATGGGGGGAGAGGGCGGGGCAATGGCAGAAAGGGGCGGGGCTTGAGGGACAGTAACAGACTGGCCCGCCGGGAGTCCGGGGCTGGATTGCATGATCTGGGACTGGCCTGCGGGCCGGGAGGTGGAGACCCCTGGCCTGGAGGGTTGCTTTGCAGTTGGGGCCCTGGCCTGGGACTCAGGGGATCTGGGGGCAGTTTGGGGCGATCTCACAGACTCCGCGTGAGCCTGGGCAAGTCGGTTTCTCTGCCTGTTTCCCCTTCTGCAAAATGGGGATAATCTGTTCTCTCTCTCTCGTCTTCGTTGCCTCCATTTAGGGCCCGATCTGAAGGCAGACGTCAGTGGGCTTTGGACGAAGCCCTTAGACTAACAACTGTATGGGGACAGTACGTGTCTGAGCAGTGCCTGGCTCAGAAGACAGCTGTGCAACGGGGAAGTTACCCCGTAAGGGCAGTACTGCCTAATGGTCAATCCAGCCCACCCTGCGGCTAGTTAAGAGCTGAAAGGGCCGATTCTGGACACAAGGATCTGGGAGCTATTCAGACAGAGGAAGCGGCGCTGGGAGTGAGAAGGGTTTGAGAGGGGAATTCTTGTTCCCGTTTCTTTAAGGGCCCGGGGCCAGGGTCCCGTCTCACCCAACCAACTGGGGCCAAGCTGGGAGACTGGGACCAGTTCCGTCTTCCCCACGGAAGCAGCAGAGAGCTGTCCAACCCTTGGATGAAGTGACGCCAAGTGAGGGAGAAGCTGGCTCCAACCCGACAGGCACCAGAAGCCCTTTTGCTTCTTTGGGGTAGTTTGTTATGGCCCCTTTTTAATAAACCAGCCCCAAGCACCAAGAGGGAGTTCTCCTTGGCTTCCCGAGAAGGGAAACTGAGGCAGAGAGCATGTGCAGCCCCACTCCCATTCAGCAGGGGGCGCTGCAGGGCAAGCACACCCTGCCACGCTCGTGCTACCTCAGCTGAACCGGGGGCACTAATGTCACCGCACCCAGGGGTGGCGCCCGGCCGTCATGGCCGCCACGTAACGGCGCCACGTGAACCTTCTGTGGGAGTAGCGCCACCCTGGCCCATTCCTTGGGCGGCCGGCGCTGCTCCGGTCTGCGGCCGCCCGCTCGCTGTAGGGTGAACAGCCTGGCGTCTCCCAGCCGGATTTGCACACGCTGGTGAGGCCGTGCGAGCCCCCAGTGCACGGGAAAGCAACCCATGGTGGCCGCCTCAGAAGCGGGATACTGGGCCGGCTGGGCCTGTGATTGGTTCCGTTGCCACTCGGCTCAGCTTCTCTACCGGAGCATCTTCCTTCCCCCCTGCCTGGCAGGACCTTGGGGCTCTTACCCTCCCCTCTGTCCCTGCGCCTGTCCACCTGCACCGTGACCACGCGCTCCGGCCGCTCCAATGCCCGTGGGTGCACGCCAGGCAGGCCCCTGCTTTCACACACAGACTGATGCTCACAGCGGAGACCCAGCCATCCAAAGAGGCCTTCCCATGCCGCCCTCCCCGGGCACTAGGTCACGGTGACAGCAGGGAGCCTGGGGGACTGTTTTCCCTGCACACCGCTTGCTCCTCCATAAAGAAGCCGCACAGCACGGCGTCCAGTCAGCTCATTTAACCCTGACAATGGGCTGTGCTGCTTTCTTCCAGCTCTATCCCTTGCATTGCTGTAACACGCACTGGACTGTATCCGCTACGCAAACACAGACTTGTGTGGATAAGCACAGGCACCTCAGGTAGAACCAAAGCCAGGATTCCGGTGCAATCCCAAACCCATACAAGGACGTATTTTTTCCTTCCAGAACATAGCTAGACTGTGGAACTCACCACCACTGGATGTGCACACGGGTGGCGAACTCTCATGCTTCAGGATTTAAGCCAAGCTCTTACAGCTAGGGGTCAGCAGGAGACTCTCCTAAGGGACCGATTCTCCCCCTGCAAGGTTTCTGGCTGCTTCCCCGGAAGAAGACGGTATTAGCCAAAGCAGCCCGAATTAGGTGGACCTGGAGTCTGATCCAATACAGCGGTGCCTGTGGTCCTCGCAGATTTGGGCTCTGTTTGACCATCAGGCCTTGCCCAGCTCACTTCACCTCCGTACCGGGGTTAATGATATTTTCCCACTTCACAGAGTGCAGGGGGTGCTGGTTCATAAAGGCCCTGACTCAGCTAAGCACGGAGCACGTTGGTTTCAGTGGTGCTTACCTGTGCCCATCAGTCTATTCCCAAGTCAGGGCCTGCAGGGCTCTGGGCTTGTCAAGTTCTCAGAGACCCTGACCAGACCAACAGCTCCGACCCCAAACACCCCCAGCCCCTGGGGAAGTTGAATTCCGGGTCTGAATTTCACAGCTCGGTTCTACTTCTATCTCCATCCCAGTCACAGCTATGAAGAATAAAGCTAACTTTGCAATGAGACGGATCAGTCCGAAGCGCCTCACTCAGGCTCAAAGGAGCAAGTGGTTCTCAGCCTGGCCAAACATCCAGTGGCAGGGAGTTCCACAGGCTAATTATGGGCTCTCATTTCAACTCCCAAGGCAGAGCAGACTGGACCTGGTTGCCACAGGATTATTGTTGGGCTCCAAGAGGGGCTGGCTATTTGTCTGAATAGCGAGAATAGACACAGAGAGAGTAATTAGAGCAGCCAGAGCTTGGGAGGGGACCTAGAAAACCTCTTGCTTCAAGCCAATCTCTTGCATTTAGGGACTTGAGGATACTTCATGGTGGTTACTGCAGGGTTTCGCCTGACAGTACGTGGGGCGTTCGGTTCTGGACACTGTCAAAGACGAGATGGGTCATGGATCTGGTCCTGGGTCCCTAAAACTCTGTCCCAGCCAATGTGCCACACACCCCCCAGCTGGAGAGCTGTGACTTTGGTGCCGGGAGGCTAGGACAGTAGGACAAAGGCCGGGAGGGGCTCGTTCCCTTAGGAACAGGGTGCTTAGGAGCAGCTACAAGATGTTCCCACATTGCCCTTCGCAGGGGGAGTCACTGGAGCATTTGCAGCCCAGGGACACACCCGCCTACCCAGCTGAGCAGAGCCCGATCCAGCTCTGCGGTGACTCTGGAACTGCACCCAAGACTGATTTCCATCGGGCGGGGCCCTTTGCCCCCGACTCGTGCCCCCTTACTCCCCCCCGCCGTGGCCAGGGGGGATTTTCCCACGCCATTCGAGCGCCCCGGGCGGAACCGAAGTGAGACGCAGACGGGGGAGTCACAGCCCCGCTGCAACCCGCTTTCCCGCCGCTCCGATCCTGGGGGAGCTCACGTCCCCCCGCCGGGCCCGCCGGCCTCGGTGCCTCCACGCCGTGTGCATTAATAAGTAATGCCCCGCAATGGAGTCCCACGACGGGCTCTGAGCTGAGTCAGGGGCCGACGTCACGGTCGCTTTCAATGGGATCTAACCCGCGCCGGAGACAGCCGCCGGCGCGGGGTGTGAAATGCACCCGGCTCACACAGCCCCCCCGGGTTTTCCTCTCTCCCTGCCCCACAAGGCGCCTCCCTCGGGGTCCAGCCGGAGAGGAGGGCACGGGGGACACGGCCTTCTCCGCCAGAGTTTCGCGGCGCTGGCAACCCTTCCCCCGGCCGAGGGTCTGGAGGGGTTTGATTCGGCGGGTGGGGGAATTCTGCATCCCGCCTCCTTGCCCTGTGATCAGAGCCGGACTCCAGGCTGAGATCCCCCAGAGCAAGGTCAGAGCGGGGCTGGGACGTGAGGCCGCGGTCCGGTGCCTTTTACCACCAGGGCAAACCGGCAGCGGCACCCACGACTCAGCAAGGGGCTGCTCTGCTGGCCTCTGCTCCGGTCCAGGGGCCGAGAGGGGGGCTCTGGGCATGCGGAGGGCTTAGCAAGCGTCTGTCTCCCTGCTCCCCACGCAGGCTGGGCTGGTGCCATGGAAGTGGTGCAGCGGGGAGCTGCAGAGCCGTGCCCTTGAGGGGTCGGATCCAGTTTCTCGAGTTCAGAGTCAAGCGAGCAGGTTTCGCTCCGTGGTTAATATTTCATGGGGGCCACGTGACGCCGAGGTGGCTCCGTGGAGCCTCCGGCGCCGGGCGCTGCGCTTTGCAGCAGAGCGGGGGATACAGAGAGGACTGTCCCGGGCTCGGGGCGGGGAATCAGCTCTGGAAACGGGGACTCCCCGCCGAGCAGCGAGAGACCCCGCAGGAGGGAGGGTTCCCCCGACACGCTGCTGTCACTAGTGCAAGTCACGTGCACGTGTAGCCCACTGGTGAGCAAGTGCCACAGACCTCCCATCCCGTGCCCGGCCCGGGCCAGCAGCTTCCAGAGGCCCTGGTTCAAACGCCGGCCAAGATGGAGGCCCTCACACCCGGGACAAGGAGTGTGGATTGCTCAAGAGACAGGCCCCTGCTCCGCCCCCAGGGGCACAGGCCCTGGGCCTCCCCAGCCACACGTGGGGGTCGCCCCGGGCTCCGGTGGACGTTTGCCAGCCTGCGGCAGGCCGGAGGTGTCTGAGGGCAAGGGGCACGGAGTGCCTGCCCCCTCCGGCTCCTCACACACTGACCCCCGGGGTGGGGGTGGGGGGGCTCTCCCTGGGCCCAAGCCTGGTGCTGGGAGCAGCCCCGGGGCAGGACCGTCCCTCACTCTGCAGGGGCAGGACTCATCTGCAGGCGGCTCCCGGAGCCGGGGGGGAACGGACCCTCCCCTGGCAGTGAAACGTCCAGCAGCTCCGGCCGGCAGGGCAACCCACAGACGGCGAGTGGGGCCAGGGGGCAGCCTAGGATCCAATTTCCCCTGGTCAGCCCCCTCCACGCATTGCCCCCCCATCCCTGGGGGGCTCCCCTTTCTCAGCTCTAGTGCAAACCTTCCCTCCCAGCAGCCTGGAGAGGCTGCAGAGCTGGGAGACGCTGCGGGGAGGGGGGGGGGAACCACAGCCCAGGCCCTGGGCAAAGACCAGCCCCTGTCCCTGTCCTCCCTCCCCAGGGAAGGGGGCTGGATGGGCTAAGGGGAGAACGTCAGGGGCGGGGGGCGGGGTACTGGGCTCCAGGCGCGGGGGGCCGGGTCGCAGAGCTGGGGTGGCTCCAGGCGGCAGGGGCAGGCAGGGCAGGGGGTCGGGGTACTGGGCTCCAGGCGGCAGGGGCAGGCAGGGCAGGGGGTCGGGGTACTGGGCTCCAGGCAGCAGGGGCAGGCAGGGCAGGGGGTCGGGTACTGGGCTCCAGGTGGCAGGGGCAGGCAGGGCAGGGGGTCGGGGTACTGGGCTCCAGGCGGCAGGGGCAGGCAGGGCAGGGGGTCGGGGTACTGGGCTCCAGGCAGCAGGGGCAGGCAGGGCAGGGGGTCGGGGTACTGGGCTCCAGGTGGCAGGGGCAGGCAGGGCAGGGGGTTGGGGTACTGGGCTCCAGGCAGCAGGGGCAGGCAGGGCAGGGGGTCGGGGTACTGGGCTCCAGGTGGCAGGGGCAGGCAGGGCAGGGGGTTGGGGTACTGGGCTCCAGGCGGCAGGGGCAGGCAGGGCAGGGGGTCGGGGTACTGGGCTCCAGGCAGCAGGGGCAGGCAGGGCAGGGGGTTGGGGTACTGGGCTCCAGGCGGCAGGGGCAGGCAGGGCAGGGGGTCGGGGTACTGGGCTCCAGGCGGCAGGGGCAGGCAGGACAGGGGGTCGGGGTACTGGGCTCCAGGCAGCAGGGGCAGGCAGGGCAGGGGGTCGGGGTACTGGGCTCCAGGCAGCAGTGGCAGGCAGGGCAGGGGGTTACCTTCCATGGACATCGGCTCCAGGATCCCGAACTGCTTGAGGACGGCGATGAAAAGCAGGATGACCACGGCCATGGCACAGAGTTCCATCCCCTGGATGCCCATGGCCGGCCAGTGTCCCGCGACGGGCGGCGCGGCGCTGGGGGCATGCGACTCACGCCCCCCGGGGCCAGCTCAGCTCCGCCAGCGCCCGCAACAAGAGCCCGGGGGCCAGGGAGCAGACGGGCCGCAGGAGCGAGCCCCAGGTCCCCCCCGGCACCTCACATCTCCGGGTCCTCGCTGGAGAGGGAGCGCCGAGTTATCTCCTCCGCCGGCTTTCCCGGGGCGGGCAGGCCCTGCCGGGGAGGGGGCCGCAGCAGCTGCCTTGGCAAAGCCCGGACTGCGAAGGACGCCAGAAACCAAACTTTCCAAACTTGGTGGAGCCAACTTTCCTAGCAGCAGAATCCCTCCTGCCGGGGACCCAGCTCGCTCGGCTGCTGCCAACTCCCGTCGCTCCAGCGAAGCTGTGATCCCGCAGCGCCCGTCCGTCCGCCCGTCCGTCTGGGAGGCTGCTTCGCGCAGCCGGGTCAGCAGGAGGTTCGGCGGGGCTCCCCCGGGCCTGGCGATGATGCACTGACGGATGGAGCATCCGCCCGGCGCCTCCGTCTCGCCTCTCCACAATGCCATTGGCTGCAGGGTGGCTATAAAATCCCTCACACGCCACCCCCCAGGCACACTCCCACCCGGAGACCTCGGCAAGGGGGAGGAGGCTGGCGCGGGGCCGGCCGCGGGGCAGCATTGATCCAGAGGAGGGAAGCGGGGCCCCAGCTGCCTCTCCCAGCCGTGCCGCCGGTCGCAGACAAGCAGCGGAGTCGGTTTGTGTGTCGGGAAGCTGCGGCCTGTGAGAGCAGCCTGGCAGGGAAGGTGACTCGGCAGGGCCGGGGCACGGAGCGCGCCGACCCGGGGCCCACGGGAGCCAGGCTGGAGCAAGGAAGCTCAGAATCCAGGCGGGCACCAGCGGCTGGATGCAACGCACGGGAGCGCGCGCAGCACAACCCAACCCCGGGGAGGGGCACCCCAGCCGATTGCTCCCGGTTGCAGTACAATCGGGGGACGCCCGCAGTGGCCCTGACTCCCCTGGAGTCCTGCCCGTTGGCACCGGCCCCGGAGCTCCCAACGCGCCCGGGCCCAGCCGTGCGGCTCCTGCCTCGGAGGGGACGGGAGTGCGGCAGCGGGGCGCCTGGGAGACAGAATCAGCCAGGCTCTCCCCAGGCTGCTGGGATTTTAGGGCTGCTTCTGCAAGGGCCACGCCCCGCCAGCCCAGGAGGGAACCGGCTGCGGAGGGTCTGTCACGGGTGGCGGCTGAAGCCAGGGCGGGGGAGGCAGGCCCAGAAGCCCGTCCCTACCGCCCGAGACCCCCGCCCATGCCGCTCACCCCACAGAAGGGGCAGCCCCCCCCACGCACGGGAGGCCTGTAGCCTTCTCCTGCCTCCCCCAGAGCAATGGGGGCTCACGGACCTGGCCTGCCCTGCCCCCCTCCCAGCATGGAGGGCAGGCCCTCGGGGAGCGCAGCCCCTTCCAGAGCATGGGAGGCAGGCAGGCTGCAGTGCAGGAGACTGGAGGAGCTGTGCTAAATGGGGGAGGCAGTTTGGAACGCCATTGCCTTCCCTGGCCTCCTACACCCTCCGCCCGTGGGGTCTGGGTGGGCCCAGGCACACACGCCTGCCTGCACACACCAGCTTGTCCTGGCTGACGTAGGGGCCCAGACAAATCTGCTAGCCTGGGGCACCATGGAAAACACGCAAAGAGTAGGAACATGCTATGCACACCCACACAAGGCACATGTGTGTTCACGTGTGCCATACATGTTCACGTGCGATAAACATTCATATTTGCCATGTGTGTTCACAAGTGCTACGTACAGTCACATGTGCCTTGCGTGTTTACATGTGCCGTGCATGTTCATGCATGTCGTAAACATGTGTTCACATGTGCCATAAACACTCACGTGTGCCACGCGTGTGCACACGTGTTCACTCTGGCGAACATTCACATGTGCCATGTGTGTTCATGTGGGCCATGTGCATCCACATAGAAGAATAGAATCATAGCACGGGAAGAGACCTCAGGAGACATCCAGTCCAGCCCCCTGCCCAAGGCAGGACCAACCCCAACTCAATCAACCCAGCCAGGGCTTTGTCAAGCTGGGACTTCAAAACCTTTAGGGATGGAGATTCCACCCCTCCCTAGGGAACCCATCCCAGCGCTTCCCCACCCGTCTAGGGAAATAGGTTTTCTTAATATTCAACCTGGACCTCTCCCACTGCAACTTGAGCCCATTGCTCCTTGTTCTGCCATCTGCCCCCACTGAGAACAGCCTCTCGCCAGCCTCTTGGAACCTTCCTGCAGGACGCTGCTCTCAAATCCCCCCTCAGTCTTCTCCTCTGCAGAATAAATAGCCCAAGTCCCTCAGCCTCTCCTCATAGGTCATGTGCTCCAGCCCCCGAATCATTTTGGTTTCCCGCCGCTGGACCCTCTCCAATGCGCCCACATCCTTTCTGTAATGGGGGGGTCTCAGAACCAGATGCAATACTCCAGATGTGGCCTCCCCAGGACCAAATAAAGGGGAATAATCACATCTCTGGATCTGCTGGCCATGCTCCTCCTAATGCCCCTAATATGCCATTAGCCTTCTTGGCTACAAGGGCCCCCTGTTGACTCACATCCAGCTTCTCCTCCACTGTAACCCCCAGGGCCTTTTCTGCAGAACTGCTGCTTAGCCAGTCGGTCCCCAGCCTGTAACAGTTCTTGGGATTCTTCCGTCCCAAGGGCAGGACTCTGCACTTGGCCTTGTTGAACCTCATCAGATTTCTTTTGGCTCAATCCTCTAATCTGCCTAGGTCACTCTGGACCCGATCCCTGCCTCTCCCCCCAGCTTAGTGTCATCCGCAACCATGTGTGTTCACACACGCCATAAACATTCACACATGCCATACATGTTCACATGTGTTGTGCATGTTCACACATGTCATAAACATGCATATATGCCATGTGTACGCACACGTCATAAAAGTCACATGTGCCATGCATGTTCACACGACAAACATTCACATGTGCCATGCGTGTTCACACGTGCATCAGGAGTCAAGGCCAGGCTAACAAAGTGACAGGACTCGACGGGGGCCCACAAGGGGAAGGCGGCCTATCCGGAGGCAAAGGGGGTGTTAGCAGGGAGCTGGGTAGCACGAGGGGCCCTAGGATGCTGCCACCCCCAGAAGTCTCAGGTGCTGCGCAGTGCCCGCCGCCCCGCGTTCAATGTGGCGCGAGACGATCAGTTCTGGCAGGCGCTTGGGTGAGAGCCCGGCCCCCCGCCCCCGGCGCCCGTCTCCAGGGCCGGCCTCACCACGAGGTGAACTGAGGCGGCCACCTCAGGTGCCAGACTGGGGGGGGGGGACGCCTCTAGGACCCAGAGAATCGAGACCTTTCAAAGTTTGGGCCCAAGCAAGGGGGCAGGGTGGCTCCCCGCCTCAGGGGCCAAAATGTGGTGGGCCGCCCTGCCCGTCTCTGCGTCCGGTTTACCCTGCAGCGGGCCGGGCTCTGTCCCCACTCTCGTCCCGGCGCCAGCGGGGCCCTGCAGGCAGGACGGAAGCTCCTGCAAGGGAAGCCGAGCTCCTGATTCATGGGAGGGGGCCTCACCGGGCCCCCGCTCCTCACACGGGAAGTGAGGCTGCAGGGGACCAAGGAGGGCCCCATTGCTCCAGGTCTCCTTGCACAGCGGGGTGATGGCGCCACCCTCGGCGCTCAGCTCTAGGCACCGTGGGCAGGGCCGGCGGGTGCAGGCCCAGCTGGGGAAGGCAGCTGAAGCCCCGCCCCTTCCGTCCGAGGCCACACCCCTTCAGCAACCTGTCTCTCCCTGGAGCCACGCCCGGACTATCCCAGTCCGATCCTTTCGGGCCACCTGGAGGGCTGGGGCTGCCGCACTGCAGCCCTGGCCCCAGCCTCCCCTGGCAGCCAGGGAGCCGGGCTACCATGCTGCAGCCCCCGCCAGGTACGTCGCCTGTGCATGGCGATCGGGCTGCAGAGCTACGAACCTGCCGGCGTCTGTAACCTCGCCCGCTAGCGAGATTGTCCCTGCTTGGGACACGGAGGAACGAGCAAAAGAGTTTGCCCCTGGGAATCACTGCCCTTCCCCTCCCCTCCCCTCCCTGCAGGGTGGCGCAGCAGTCGGCACCCTCCACCCCAGAGGTGGCTGCATTTCAGGGGCACTGCCCAGAGCTGCAGATCACACCTATGCCGTGATTACACCACAGAATTTCCATAGCAGGCAGCCATGCAACTCTGGCATCAAAGCCCCAGGGGGTTTATATCCGCAGGGCGACTCAACTTTGGACGCCCCGGGGGCCACAATGATTCTCACAGCACATGCCGAGGGCTGCAACTGAAGTGGGGTTGCAGATACATGCAAATATATATGTAAATATATGCAAATAGCTTCTTTCACACAATGCACCTCCTCCCTGGGGGCTGGAAATGCCGACACCCTGGACTCCTCTGTTCCAGACAGCCCGTCCGCTTGCGTCTTTCAGTGCTCACCCCGCCTGGGAGACGCCTCGCTGCTGTGGAGCGTGGTCCCAGTGGAGGCCGTGTTCAAAGGATCCTAACCACCCGCGAACCCGAACTGCCCCGTGGGCCGCAAACAAACGGGCCACATGCGGCCCGTAGGTTAAGTAACCCTGCTTCAGGCCTTTTTAGCATGGAGCGGTTTGGTAATACTTCATTTAGGACACGATTCCGCCAATATGCAAATAAGATTAATCAAAATCAATGGGACACACACATGCTTCAAACTAGGCTGAATGGCAGAGCCACGACCATAAAAATGAACCCCTTTTTGACCTCTTTCCCTCTGCCATCCAGTGGCAGGGAGTTCCACGGGTTAATTCCACACATGGCAGAGTAACAGCCAGTCACAGCTTGCATCGTGTTTGCCTCCTAACCAGCCCCTTGTGTTAGACGGGAAGGCAAATCAGAGTGTCTGGCTGAACTTTTCTAAGCCAGTTATCATTTCAGATTTGTCTAGCACTGCATCCCTTATTCTGCCCCTGCCCAAGCTGGCTGGTCCTTTCCCATCCTGCAGCCTGACAGCTGCAAAGTGCAAACGATTGTTATGGCCCCCTGGCCCCTTTCCCTACGCTGCAGGCCTGGCCGTGTCCCTCCCCGCATTCGCCAGCTAATCGCGCACTTAGCATCTGAGCCCCCACAGGCACAGTCTGGGGCTGGCAGTTCACCCCCTCCCCACACATCCCCCCTCCCGGGAAATCCGCTTGCACAGGACAAAGCCTGGAGCAACTCCCCACGCACACGGCGCTATAAACAAGACATTGATCCCTGTTTCTCTCAATGTAAAATATTAAAGACGTTTAAATGGCTAAAAGCACCAGCCTCCAATCCGCTCCAAGCCAGGCTGCATTAGCAGCTGCAGCGCCCCATGGGTTTAATGGCTGGGGCACGCCAGCTACTCCCCCCAAAATCCTGCCAGGGGCTCGGGTTCTTTTTTCTGCTGAGACCGAGAGCTTCACCTAAGGTACGTCTACCCTGTGCCCATCGCTCAAAACGAGAGACCCAATTTGCGCTACGATTCTTTTCTGAAATAGGCTATTTCTAAAGTTGGCGCGTCTACACGGCACCAAATATCAAAGTAAAGCGCTCTTGCGAGACACCCCTTATTCCTCGTGGAACCAAGTCTGCAGGGACGCCGAAATAGCGCGTCCACTATATTTCGAAATAGCGGATGTGTTCAAAAGACACGGGGAGGGGGGAGAGGTAGCTATTTCGGGATCCCTCTGGTATCCGGAAATAGCATTGCAGTGTAGACGTAGCCTCAGAGACTTGGCCAAAGGCTGGTTGGGGCGGAGGTTCGTCTGCACCTGGCAGAGCAGGATGGGAGAAGCAACCAGTAACGCACAGGAGAGTCCAGGAGGCTGGTCTCACTTACGCTAACGTGGTCTGACCGCGGGCAGCTTTCTGGGAACGGGCTGGTTTAGGAGCCCCACATCTGCCCTGCTCAGTCCCCAGTGTGGCCAGAGTGCCCCGAAGGGCCGTTGAGAAGCAGAACGCAGGTTGGTGCAGCCTTGGGGTTGCTCTGAATTATGCCGGAGGCCAAGCCAGGCTCTGAACAGCCTCCAAACACGGGGAGGCCAAATGTGGCTTGAAGCCCCCTGCCCGGCCCCTCCCCCCTGCCCCAAGCTCTGGATTGGGGTCTGAGAGACAGGCCCATGGAGTCTGGCCGGGGCTGGGCAGGCCGGGCCAGGCCAGCAGGAAGTGTGTTGCTCACAGATGCAGCGGTAGGTGCTGTCCCGTGGCCACCAGATGCCGGCGTCCGGCCTGGGGGGGGCTGGGCCGTTCGGGAACCAGTGCCCCTTGGGGACTGGGCTGACTCCGGCACTGAGCACAATTCCGCCAGCCCTTGGCTGAGGCCACGTCCCCTCCTGTCTGCTCCCTCCCGACTCCCACCGCGCCCCTCAGCCAACCGCAGCAGGGAGGGGGCGGCACAGCCAGTGCACGAGCTCGGTGGGGCTGGGGGGATCCTCTTCCTTGGGGGTCGCTCACCTCCCCCACCACCTGGTTCTCCATCTGCTCAACACAAACCTTTCCGCAGACCCCCAGCCACCCACCCGTAATGACAAAATGGGTGCAGGAGGGGTGGGGGTGCGGGGTCCAGCCAGGAGGGAGGGGGCAGGAGCAGGCTGAGGGCCGGGGGTCTGGGAGGGAGGGTGTGGAAGAGCAATGGGGCTGTGGGGTCTGGGTCTGAGGGGGGCGCTTACCTGGGTCCGCGTCATTCACCACTCCCAGGCCCCGCCCCCCACTGCTCCTATTGGCTGTAATTCCAGCCAATGGGTGCAGCAGGGAAAGCCTCCAGGTGAGTGGTTTCCTGCGCTGCCGTTCAGCAGCAGCACATGGAGCTGCCTCCTCGCCCCGTGATCCGGACCGGCCTGCGAGGCTCCCCCGGCCCAGGGGAAGCTGGAGCTGGCACTCCAATCTCACAGAGGGGGCGGGGCTGGAGCTGCGGGGGGGTTTGAGCCCCGAGCCTGCAGCCCCCCTGGAGGATGCTCGTGGACCACACTTCGAGAACCCCTGGACAAGGCGGGGTGGGGAGCATGGCAAAGGGCTGACGCGCAGGGCAGGGGGCCAGGCTCCGGGATCCAGACGGCACACAGTCTGCAAAATACCCCTCTGTGGATCCCTTCCAAGGGGGGCACCAAGAGCCCCCCAGGGGCGGGCGGCAGAGCCGACCCCGGGGGCTGGGAGCAGCGCCGGGAAAGGGGCTGGTGGGGCCCCGGGGAGGGAAGCGAGAGACACCCGGAGGGGCCTGGCGGCGGGTGTGAGCTCAGGGGCCAGGCCCCGTGGGAGCCAGCGCTCTGAGGCCAGGCCGCTGGATCCGCCGCGCTGGTGGTTTCTTTAGGAAGCGTGGGAAGGGGAAAAGCCGCTGTGGAGAGACAGACTCGCATCCCTCCCCCCCTCTGCCCACGCCACAGACTCCTGGCAAAGCCGAAGCCCTGGCCGCAGGGCGCTGGCACACGCCACTTCCGGGGCCAGAGCCCATCCGGCGGCTCCCTGCTGCTGCGCTCATCCCGGCCTGTTCTCAGACCCCCCCGGGAATCTCCCCAGCTTCTCAGCCAGCCCCCCAGCCCATGCGCCCTGGGACCCGAGCAGGTCACGACAGCAGACTCCTCAGGGGCGTCGACACGGCAAAGAGACACCCCAGGCCCCGAATCTCAGCCCAGTGGCCTGATGGAAAAGCCGCGTGGCCACTCCGGCTGGAACTCGGCTCTGACATGCAGCCGGGCGAGGGCCCAGTGCCCGGGGACCAGCCAGTGGGATTCCTGCACTGCTAGTTTTACTCTCCTGCCGGGCTCGGCCCTGTGGTGCAGCAGAGAGAGGGAATGGGCCCTGAATACGCCAGCAAGGCCTGAGATCACAGGCTCCAATCCAGGCAGACTCCTAACTGCCTCGTCTGAGTCGGGGTTTACTCCGGCGGCTTTGGCCAGCATCCACCCCGGCCTGGCACGTCCCTTGTTCCCTAGCTGCCGCCCTCCGGCCCAGAAGTGGCTGCATTTCAGCAGTACTATAGGGACAGCGTCCGAAAAGCACACTGGGACAAGGAGTAGAGAAAGGCAATAGGGCCTAGTGGAGAGAATCCTGGACTACCCAGGAGACTTGGTTCTGGTCCCTGCTCAGCCACAGGCCTGCTGGGTGACTTTGGGGCAAGGCTCCGCACCTCCCTGTGCTTCCTCCCTCCCTGCCATCTGATCCAGTCAGACCGTAATCGCCTTCAGGCAGAGACCGTCTCGCTCTATGTGTCTGTACAGCTCCTAGCGTAATGGGCCCTGCTCGCCAAGCGCCACTGGAGCACCCATAGAAAAGTGGGTTCACTATTTTAGGCGCCATGCTGGGTTCTCCAGTCCCAGACCTCCTTCTCCTTTAGGTCCCCGGCTCCGGGTGCCAAAGGGACGGGGGTGTCAGTAGTAAAAGCCCTCACGCTGGCCTGGCGTTTGCACTGAGATGGAGGAGCAGGCTGGCTCCTAACGATGCTCAGGGACCGGTCCAGCTCCTGCGTGCGCTCCAAAGGCCAGCGCCCTGGGCGGCTAAGAAGCCAGCGCGCCGGCCTCTCCTGTTCGGGCTGCGCTGCCTGAGCCATGGGGAGGTTCCTAAATAGGAGACCTCCATCCGCTAGTCCTTCAGCCAGGGGGGTCTCTAGCACCTTGGCAAAGGGGATAGTGGAGCCAGGATGGAACCACTGGTCGACCGCCCCTCCCCCCCATGCATCGTGCATATAACAACCCCCCCTCCCCGCCCCGACCCCAGTCTAGCAGCTTTGCAGCAAGGCCCTGGATTTGCCTGCATCAGTCGGCTTCGGAATCCCTCCCGGCAGAGCACGGAGAAGCCATGGGGCAGGTTCGTCCTTGCTCCCAGCCTTAGGGCACCGAGGGGAGGGTGGGGTTCTCAGGAAGCCCCCCCCCCGCCTCTGGCCATCCAGCTGCCCGCTGGCCCGTGAGACTCTGGAGATGGGGCTGCGGGGAGGGAGGCGCTGATGGATGGGCCATTACAGGGCTTGGCGGCTCAGTCTGCATGAGCCGTGAAGGACTCAGCTGATTAGCTGAACCGCATCCAAGGAATTTCTCGCCCTTCCCCACTCCCCTTCCACCTGACCCAACATCCTTCTCTGCATCCTCCCCCGGCCCTGCACCTCCTCACGGGAAAGTCGCTTCCCCTCTCCCCTAACCGCCCTGGGGATGGGCGGGGCTTGGCTGGGGGGAGGTGCTGAAGGGGCGGGGCCTCAGAGGGAAGGGGCGGGGCTCAGGCTTGCCTTCCCCAGCTGGGCCTTCCCCTGCCGCCCATGCCCTCGGGGTCCTTGTGTTGCTGCTCCAGCCAGATGCCACGTCTAACCGCTTGGCCAGCCCGGGACCAGGGCGTATGGACGTGAGCCGCAAAGCCGCTCCCCTGCCGGGGATGATTGAGTCGGGGCTGGTCCTGCTTTGGGCAGGGGGCTGGACTCGATGCCTCCTGCGGTCTCTGCCAGCCCCGGGATTCTCTGCTCTCTGATCACACACGATGCTCGACGGGCGGCGGCACAGAGGGAAGCTGCCCCCTTCCTCGCATACGGTTCCCGATACATGATGAGCCTGGGGCGCAGCCAGCCCAGCAGGCTGCAGGCCTTGTCGGAGCTGGAGAAAGTCTGGGGACCGGGAAGGAAGGCGATGCCCCTGATGCAACGCGGGACCCCTGTCCCCTCCACACAGACCCTGCAATGACGACGAAGGCCTGGCCTGGCCGGCGGGAAAGGCCTCCGGGGCTGGCCCAAGCGCTGGGAAGGCCGCCCGGCACAGCACCGTGGGGAACGCCTTCTTGCAAAAAGCTCTGAGATCCCCGAGGAAGGGCAGGAGCCCGGGTGCAGGCAGGTAGGACCCAGTGCAAGGCTGCCTCCCCCCCCAACCGCTCTGCAGTCTGCCCTGCAGGAGAGCCCCCCGCGGGCCAAAGAAAGGTCACGGCAGCCCTGGGAGTTTGGGGCACCCAGCAGGCTGGCAGGAGAGGAGAGAGACCCCCAGTCTCTGGCCCAGCTGCCAGTCACAGGACGGGGAGCGCCCTTGGCACGTGATGCTGCAGATTCCCCCAAACAGCTGTAACTTAGAGCCGCCCCAAGGCCGCTCGGTCTAATTCACGCCGTCGCCAAAGCAGCGCCTCCCAACAGCCCCAAATCTGGGCAGCAAAGAAGGGGCTTAAGCCTTTGGACCCTCTTCAGAATGGGCACCAGCCCCGAGCCCCGTGGGCTGCGCAAGGACAATTTCCCACCGTGCGAAGCGCAAGATCCCTTTGCAGATGCTTCTCCTAAGCGTCGGGTCCTGCCGCCACAGATATTTTGACTCTAAATTAACAGCGAGCAATCAGGAAAGAGGCTTGGGCTTCCTGGCACACAGCTCCGGGGACTGCTCCCTCGCCTCTGGGGCAGGACATAAAAGCAAGCAAAGTGTTAGGCTGCGTAAGAAAGCAGAGAAGGAACTGTAGGGACCTTTGCAGCCTGTCCTGGGATTAATCACCCAGGGGCAGCAGGGATCACCCCAGTTTAAACAGGGCGCAGCAGCAGAGGCTCAGAGGAAGACGGCAATTGTACGGGAGGTGGGGAAATCACCACCAGAGAGAGATTGAAAAGTCGGGTCTGTGAGAGGGTTCATAAGAGAGGCCAGGGTAGAAATCTATCCAATAAAATGTAACATCGAGCACTGATAAGGCGCTTTGCAGTGGTCGATCTCAACATGCGTCTATAGAGCAATGAGATTCCCCCAAACAGGTGACTTTAGGTAAGTCACCGTGCTTCAGGGGAAACTGAGGCAGGGTGACTTACCTAAAGTCACTAAGGAGGCCAGTGGAAGAGCTGGGAATAAAATCCAAATATCCCAAGCAGCCCAGTGCTGTGCCCATGAGGCTAAAGGGCACCTCTTTCTCCTCTCTCGTAATACAAGAATGGTTGGAAGGGAATCGGCCTCCACTTTCCCATTGAGAAAAGCAGCTGCTAGTTTGCACAGCTGCATTGTTAACCTGCAGAACTCTCCGCCGCGAGAGCTCAGCGAGTCGGAAGAGCCAAAGAACAACACTCCCCAGCTCCTGTGTTGCGCTCTTCATCAGCAGATGGCAAAGTGCTTTCAAAGGATTAGACACGTCTGACTGCTAACGAGCTACAAGCGCAGGGAAGGAGAGAGACATGCTGATGCGTCAGGGCATAGGCCCCTAGACTGTAAGATCTTGTGATATGATTTTCTGGTACCCAACCCAATGTGTCCCTCCTGGCTTCAAGGCACTGTCATGAGACAAGTAATGAGAAGTCAACCTTGATTAGTAGGTGCCGGAAGTAACTGCCCTATAAAATGCCATCAAGTGCCAGCAATGCCCTTCTGCCATGGATATTGGCCAAACTGGACAGTCTCTACGAGAAATAATTAATGGACACACATCCGAGATCCGAAAAGGCAACACAGAGAAACCTGTTGGGGAACATTGTAACTTGCCTGGGCCCTCGTTAAGGGATCTCAAAGACACTGTTATTTCAAACCAATTTCACAAGCCAGTGCGACAGGGAAGCTGCAGCACTTCATTTCATTGACAAGTTTGATTCCTACAACAGAAGTCTAAGCAAAGGCATTGGCTGGATGCCCTGCTACATTCCACACCCTAGTGACATAGAAAACCAAGCATAGGGGACGTAGAGTGGGTACTAAGTATTATCAGCTTCATTCAGCATGGGCTGGAGCATAATGACCTACGAGGAGAGGCTGAGGGAGTTGGGTCTGTTTAGTCTGCAGAAGAGAAGAGTGAGGGGGGATTTGAGAGCAGCCTTCAACTTCCTGAAGGGAGGTTCCAAAGAGGATGGAGAGAGGCTGTTCTCAGTGGTGACAGATGCAGAACAAGGAGCAATGGGCTCAAGTTGTGGTGGGAGAGGTCCAGGTTGGATATTAGGAAAAACTATTTCCCTAGGAGGGTGGTGAAGCGCTGGGCTGGGTTCCATAGGGAAGTAGTGGAGTCTCCATCCCTAGAGGTGTTTAAGTCTCGGCTTGACAAAGCCCTGGCCGGGTTGATTTAGTTGGAATTGGTCCTGCCTAGAGCAGGGGGCTGGACTTGATGACTCCTGAGGTCTCTTCCAGCTCTATGGTTCTATGACACATTGACAATTTCTGTCCCTGTTTTTTTCTTCTTTTTCCTCCTTTCCCCCTCCCCCAATCCCCTCTCTGTGCTATTTATTTGAAAGCTGGACCCCTTAAACTCCAGTCATCTGAAGAAGTGGGCTGTGCCCACGAAAGCTCATGATCCCATCTACATGTGTTGTTAGTCTCTGAGGCAGGGCTACTCAACACACGGGCCCCATATAGCCTGCGGCCCACAGTGCAGTTTGGGTTCACGCAGGGCTCAACATGCGGCCGGAGGGGGGAGGGGATCCTTTGAACATGGCCTCCACCGGGAACACGCTCCACAACCAGTCAATAGAATGGTCTTCTGCTGAGATGCGTTGTAGTCGTTAAATTCCTGGCCTGTCATTGCTCATTAAAAGTGCTGGCATGTGGCTGGAAATGGGAGATCTATTGTATTTTGGTAATATCAGCAGAACAGGCTTAAATGGGGCCTGCGTGTTGTATAGTCTTGCCGTAATCTTTATATTCACGCCCGTCAGGGTGAAAGAGGCTATTTGCATATATTTGCATATATATTTGCATGTCTCTGCAACCACACTTAAGTTGCATGTGCTGTGAGTGTCATTGTGGCCCCCGGGGCTTCCAAAGTTGAGTAGCCCTGGACCATTCGTTGTTTTTTAAGTTTTTCCATCTGCAGACCAACCCGGCTTCCCCTCCGAGATTTCCCTGCAAACAAGCTGTTCCACAGTCCTCCCTCTCTACAGTTTCCTGCCCTTTCCTCCGATGCAGCTGGAACAACTGACTGCTGGAGACGGAGGACTGGGCCCCTACTCGGATCCAATCCAGTAGTTCCTGCTTGCTATCCACGTCCTCCTCAGGCCGTCCCTGCAGGACATGGTCTATGGGGCTTTCCCCGTCTTTGCAGCACCAGGAACGAAAGCATCACCCCATGGAGCCAGCTTGCCCAAAGAGGCTGGGAAAGCCACTGACAGAGATCGGTGCGCACCAGCCCTGTGCGCTTTCCACAGCAACGAGCCGTCAATGAGCAGCATGGGGTAAAACACGGGGACGAGCCCTTTAATAAAGCAGTGAGGTCTGGTAGCTCCACCCACCGGGGGAGGAGCCTTTGAGTCCAGGATGGGGATGTTCGATATCGGTTCATTGAACAGTCAATTAACCCCGTGAATTCTTATTGGTTAGTCGACTATTCTATCGTCCCGGGGGTGGGGCTGGCAGCCAGTGCGCTCCGGCTTCACTCCCAAGAAGCCTCCTATCACTCCGTGCTGCTGTCTCTGTATCAGAGGCAGCTGCACAGGGTGCCAGGCGGGAGCTGGTCCGGGAGGGGAGCCAGGTTAAAAACCGGCTCCCCTCGCGGACCGGCTGCCTGTTGCCCTGCGCTGCTGCCTCTGATAAAGAGGCAGCAATGTGGGGGTGGCAGCAGCCCCTGTCTGGGGGAGGGGTCTGATCTCCTGGACTTGGAGTGAGCCAGGACTGAGCTGGGCTGCCAGCCCACCCAGATAATACACTTGAAATGCAGAGCTGCAGGGGTACCCAGCTTGAGCCAGGACTGAGCCAGGCTGCTTCCCAGCCTGCTGAAAAATGTACTGATGGGGGAGGGAAAAGCGGGTAATCTATAGCATTAACCGATACATTTTTGCTTATTGGTTAATCGGTTACTTGAGTGCACATTTACATCCCTAGTACAGGGCAGACATCCCCTCCCTGCCAAAAAAAACCCTCATGGTGAAGGAGCTGGGTGGGCAGCTGGACTGCATGATGCTAAGCAAAAGAGGAAGGGACCAGGTCTTCTCTCGCCTCCTCTGACAGACTCCTCCTTAAAGGGGAGGAGTGACTTGCAAGCCCCGCCTCCTCAATTAAAGAGCCAGGCCTGTTTTAACCATCTTCATTCTCCTGGTGTCACATGGAACCAAAAGAGACAAACGACATTTCAGAAGGCAAAGGAGCTGGCTGTCAAATTGCACCAGACCACACCCAAATAAAAGGTTGTATTTGATTCCCCCCCTTCCGCACTAATTACCGCCGCTGGATCCCACCGCGACTCTTGGAGAAAGCCTTTTAACTCAATTAGCGGCAGCTTTCGTTAGTGCGTGGCGTGTTTAAGCGAAACCTGAGCAATGTTTATTTCGGATCTAAACTGTCATTTGCAGGCAGGGCCTGACTCAGATCCAGGGCTAATCAGCGATGGGGCCGCTAATGCAATTTGGTCGGCCTCATTCCGGAGGCCTCTCCCGTGGAAGGCAGGGAGGAGGAGAAATGAAAGCGGGGGGAGCATGAAAGCCAAGGGGGAAGAAAGCGGGAGAAGAAAAGGAGTGAGCACGGAACGTGATGGATGGAGAGCACGGGGAGCGTGGCGGTGAATTCACTGAGCCGGCATTTTCAACTTTGCGTTTCTAGACAATTAGCGCCGTGAATTATTAAAGACCCAAAAGGAAAGAGGCTGTTTTAATAAAGGATGAGTAAGCAAGTATTGTTCCACCGGGGGGCGGGGGGCTGTGGGGGAGAGCAGGATCGAAGGGAATCAATCAGTGCCTTGCTCCCTGCTCCATTCTAATGGCTGCAAATATTTACTCGGTTTTATTGTTGTGTGTTGAGCTATGTCCCTGGGTCCCCGCCAACCGGGTACTTAACACAGGCGGTCGATGAGTAACACGGGCCAAATTGGGCCTCAGGAACGCAGGGGGTGGAGGGGATTGCAAATTTGAATGTCGTCATGCATCATCTGCGGCCCCTCTGCTGTTAACAGTAACTTCACCGAGATCACAGCCCCATTGCGCTAGGAGCTGTACACACACAAAGCAAGAGACCGGCCCTGACCCTGGGAGCTTAGGCTCTAAACAGAAATGATTTTATGCCCATTTTACAGATGGGAAAACCAAGGCACGGAGACACGAGAAGCGACTAATAAGACTGGGATTTTCCAGCTTAGAAATGAGGAGACTAAGAGGGGGTGTGATCAAGGTCTATAAAATCATGACTGGTGTTGAAAAAGCAAATAAGGAAAAGTTATTTAGTTTTTCTCATAACACAAGAACTAGGGGTCACCAAATGAAATGAATAGGTAGCAGGTTTGAAACAAACAAAAGGAAGTATTTCTTCAAACAGCGCATAGTCAACCTATGGAACTCCTTGCCAGAGGATGCTGTGAAAGCCAGGTCTTTGAGGCTGTCTACACAACAGCATTTTTTTAGAATAACTAATGTTATTCTGAAATGAAGTAGACGTCTACACAGCAAGCAGTTATTTTGACATAAAGTTGAAATAATGGAAAGATGGAAGACTTCTTACTCCGACTCCTGTAACCCTCCTTTTAGGAGGAGTAAGGGAAGTCGGAGGAGCGCTCTACCTTCCTGCGGTGCAGACAGTGCCAACAGCTGAAATAAGCTATTTTGACTTCAGCTACACAACGGACGTGGCTCAAGTTGCGTCGCTTATTTCAGCTTTCGCCCTGCTGTGGAGACGGGCCCTAACAGAGTTCAAAAAAGAGTGTGGTAAATTCATGGAGGACAGGTCCATCGATGGCTGATAGCCATTGGCAGGGATGGTGTCCCTTGCCTCTGTCTGTCAGGGGCCGGGGAGGGACCACTGGATGGTTCCCGGTTCTGTTCCCTCCCACCCCGGCACTGGCCAGTCGGCACACAGGACCCTGGGCGAGATGAACCTTTGTTCTGACCCCGTGTGGCTCTTCTGATGTTCTTCCGTCCCACCTGGCAGGGGAGGCTGCAGAACCAGGAATGGTTCTCAGGAGAGTGGAGCTCAACTCTAGCTTCTTAGCCGCACGGTCCCGTTTCCTAGCTGCCTGCCAAATCTGCACCCAACAACCGAGCCTCGCCCGGGACACAGCTCACTAGGATGCACCTGGGGCAGTGACCTCAGACAACTGGAAGGGACCTCGAGCCGCCCTCGAGCCCAGCCGGCTGATCTGCGGCAGGGCTACGGAGGAGGCAGACTGTCCCCGGCAGGTGGTTGTTTAACCTGCTCTTAAAACCTCCAGTGATGGAGACTTCAGAGCAATGGGAGGGGGGCTTAGCTGGGCAATTGCGGGGGGGGGGGGTTGGCTCCGGGCCCTCTGGAAGGGGCGGGGCCTCAGGCAGAAGGGGCGGAGCTAGAGGTAGCCAGACCTCAGCACCACCTGGACTGTGCCAGGCCTCCCCCCTCCCCCCCAGCCCTCAGACCATGCCGCAAGGGGTTCTGGAGGGGATTTAAAGGGCCCAGGGTTCCAGCTGCCGCTGTTGCCCCCCTTTTAAATCAGCAGGACCTGGTGGACTGAAACTTCTTGCTGGCAAAGGGGGACTCCAGAGCACTGAGGACCTGGCCAGCAACTGGGACGTGTTCCCAGGGCTAGGTGACCCCGGTTCCCATTAGCCCCCCGCAGCGCCGGGCGGTTCTCGGTGGAGGAGCCCTGCATTGCGAGGCTATGCAGCCTGGCGAGGCAGGAGGGTGTGGACGGTGCCGCTGTCCATCGGCAGATCCCGGGCCCACAGTCCCTGCCGTGCCACACTCCGGGCGGCCGACTTCAAACCGGGGCTTGCAACGCCGGGGCTGGCTCCCTTGCGAGGCCTCGTGCGAGTGGCGCGTCGCCCCAGCGACAGTCCCCCGAAGTCACGGCGCCTGGCTGCCCATCGACTAGGCTAGAAGGGCCTCTCTCCTCCAGCCGCCAAGGGGTGCAGGTCCTGGCTCCCCACTTCTAGCCCGTCTGGTTCCCAGGGCACTACCCCGCCCCTCCCCGGCCATGGGTAGGACGTTCCTATGGGTTAAGCCACCCTTTAGGGCAGGTTAAGAGAGAGCAGCCAATGGCTGCTCCATGAGCTGTGACTCAGGAAGGCACAAGCCCCCGGCTGGCGGATGCTTCAGCACATACAAGGCCATAACCCCTCCCTGGATGGGACCCGATTCCCCTCCACAGGGCCGGCCAAGCACCCCAGTACTGGAGTCACGCAGAGCCTGGGAGGATAAAGAGGCCGGCAGCTCAGTATGAGTCTCCTGCCTGCACATGGCCCTCGGAGGGTTGCCCAGAGAGCCGACCCGAGAAGCCTGGCCCAGTCTCCCAGGTTGGAAGCCAGGTCTTTGCAGGGCCGTCCTTCGGACGTACGGGGCCCTACCGGGGCTGTGAAACCGGGGCCCCAACGACAGCCCGGGGGGGGGGGGGGGAGTGTTGCTGACGACTATGAAATCACAGCTCTAAAAAATCAACACATAACGGCTACGTCTAGACTGGCAGGATTTTCCGCCAATGCTTTTAACGGAAAAATTTTTCCGTTAAAAGCCTTTGCAGAAAAGAGCATCTAGATTGGCAAAAGCATTTTTTGCGGAAAAGCGTCCGTGCCAATCTAGACGCAGTTTTGCGCAAGAAAGCCCCGGTCGCCATTTTCGCCATCGGGGCTTTTTTGCACAAAACAATACCGCATTGTCTACACTGGCCCTCTTGCGCAAAAGCATTTACGCAAGAGGGCTTTTGCCCAAATGGGAGCAGCATAGCATTTCCGCAAGAACACTGACAATCTTACATGAGATTCTTGCGGAAATTCAAGCGGCCAGTGTAAAAAGCAGCTGCTTTTGCGGAAAAACTTGCCAGTCTAGACGCAGCCAATGAGTTTTAAACCAGCTTTCAAACTAAGGACCTGTAGCATCACAGAATCCTAGAACGGGTAGGGGCCTCGAGCAGCCATGAATTCCAGGCCCTGCCCTCATGGCAGGACCAAGCACCAGCTAGATGCGAAGTGGGCAAGATCCAGCCCTCAGGCCACCGGATCTGGCTGCCAGGCTGCCCCACTGGGACCTTCAGGCACAGAGCAGCCTCACACTGCTTTGAGCAGCTGGCTGCTCCCTGTGGCTCTTTGCTCTGGGTGTTGGGGGGCGGGGGAGGAGAAGGGGAGGCTTTGCGGAAACTGGCCAATGGGAGCTGAGAGATTTCACTAGAGGCAAGGGCAGTGCACAAATCCTCCTCTTCTCCGGAGCAGAGAGCCACAGGGAGCAGCCAGTCGCTTTGAGCAGCCTGCGGCTACAGCAGGCAGGGGGCCTGCTTCGGGGTCCTGCAGGGCTGGGAGCTGCCCAGGTAAGTGCCTCCCAGCCACAACCTGGCTCTGGCATCCCAGCCCCTCCATCCCCCCAACTCCCTTCCCCAGGTCACCATCCAAACCCTCTGCACCCCCTCCCCTCCTCCTCCAGGGCACAACTCCCTCCTAAAGCCTACATCCCTCCCCCAGGCCAGAATCCTCCTCTGCACCCTTATCCCCTCCCGGACCCTGCACCCCAATCCCCCGCCCCAGGTCACAATCCCCTCCTTCACCCAAACTCCCTCTCAGACCCCACACCCCAGTCCCCTACCCCAAGCTCCCTTCTGCACCCAACCTCCATCCCAGGCCCCGCACCCTCCATAGAGAAGTGTGGCCCTTGATTACTTACCAAAACCTCATCAAAAATTGTTACCCACCCCAATCTAGATCATCCCTGATGGGTTTTTATCTAATCTGCTCTTAAACACCCCCCATGCTGGACATTTTACAACCTCTCCAGGCAATCTATTCCCGTGTTTCACCACCCTGACAGGCAGGGAGATTTTTCTGATGTCCAACCTAAACCTCCCTGGCTGCAATTTAAGCCCATTGCTTCTTGTCCTGTCCTCAAAGCCCAAGGGGAACAATTTTTCTCCCTCCTCCTTGTAACACCCTTTTAGATACCTGAAAACTGCTCTCATGTACCCTCTCCGTCTTCTCTTTTCTAAACTAAACAAGCCCAATTCTTTCAGTCTTTCCTCCTAGCTCACGTCTGCTAGACCTTGAATCCTTTTTGTTGCTCTTCTCTGGGCCATCTCCAATTTTGCCACATCTTTCCTGAAACGTGATGCCCAGAATTGGACATGACACTCCAGCTGAGGCCTAATGAGGGCAGAGGAAGAATTACATCTCGACTCTTGCTTACAACATGTCTCCCAGGATCAGGTTTGCTTTTTTTGCAGCCGTGTCCCACGGTTGACTCCTGTTTAGCTTGTGGGCCACTCTGACCCCTAGATCCCTTTCTGCCGTTCTCCTTCCTAGACAGTCACTTCCCATTCTGTGTGTGTGACACGGATTGTTCCTCCTGAGCGGAGACGACCACAGTAAATCCAGAAACTGGCAGGGGATATCGGAGGCTGGCAAATGCCAGAGAAATGGCTTCATTGCCACTGGCCTGGCTTGTTCACAGGTCCAGGGTCAGGCCGGCTTTGTCCCTTTTCAGTGAACTAGCTCCCCTCTGGAGGAAGTGAAGCCACAGAGCCGGGATGGGAGGAGCGGGTGGGTGGACATTAAGACCCAGCGGTGCCCCAAATCTTCAGGTGCCCCTGGCGGCTGCGCACGCTGCGTGTGGGTAAGGCTGGCCTGGGTGTTTGGGTCTGCAGGCAGCGTAGCCCTGCTGATCCCTGTGCAGTCACGTTCGGCCTGAGCCACGCCACGGTGCCTCGCACTCTGGGCTGGACTCCCCTGCCAAGTTACAGGACTGGGTCCCAGCCTGCCCCGCAGCCGGCAAGCCATGAACACCAGCTGGCTGGCCCACGAGGGGGCGCGAGCCAGCCCCCGGCCCGCCCAACTCGCCAGTGACCAGCCCAGCCCCTGCGGCACGGGCTCCGAGCGACACGCCCCCGGGAGGCGAGTAGCCGAGGCGTTATTGTGCAGCGTGGTCCCCCCCTCCCGAGGGCAGAGACTCAATTCCTTGCTGCCACGCGGGCACAGAGGAGGGGGTCCAGCCACCCCACAAACTACCCCTGAGAGCCGGAGCCCTACCCAGACCCCAAGCCTCACGCGCGAGCCAGTGTCCCTGGATCATCCAATCTGATTTCTTGTCTAGCCCAGGCCAGCGACCCCCCCCCCAGCTCCCGCATTCCCCCCCAAACATGACCGACCATCAGCAGGGACACCTGGCTGCATTACTGTGGGTGGCAGCCCGAGGCCCCCCCCTCCGCCAGGGAGAGGAGAAAGCCAGGGGCACCCAGATAATCCTGCCATGCCCCTGCCCCCCCGCGCGGCGGAGGAAAGCGAACTCCCGCCCCCCAGGTCACTGCTGTGGGGAAATTCCTTCCCAACCCCACGCACGGGGAGACCCTCAGCATGGGAGCAAGCACCCGCCGGCCGGGTACCACTCCGAGCCTGGGCTCTCCCTGCCCAGGGATTAACCACCCAGAGGACATGGGGTGGGGGTGAACCTGGGAGGCTCTGAGCACGCCCTGCCCCCACTCGAACAGGCATCGGATTGAGCCGTCGTGCACGGGGCGTTTCTACGGTCGTTTTCACCAGGCGGTGCCGGCCCCTCCAGCGCCAATGTCCTGCCAGAGCCGCTGCCGTGCACGCGACAGCCGCGCCCCTCGCCGCTGAGGCAGACGGGGCCCCGCGGCCAGAAATCCCGGCTGAGGAAGCCGCGGGAGCGGAGACTCTCCGGCTGCAGCCGACAGGCTGGGAAACAGGGTCTGTTGCCGGACCAAGCCCGATGGCTTCACCAGAGGAGCTGCAGCCGGCGGGATATTTCTGGGACTCGTAAAGCTGCTGGGGATGCCTGGCAGGAGCTGGTTGGAGTCAGGCAAATGAACTTTACGGGGCACCTGATCTAGTGGATTCTGAGATCTGTAGGCTTGGCCAGTCACCCTGAGCGTGCCCCTGACTATGCATCTGCAACATGAAGATAACACACCCTACGCAGGGGAGAGAGGCGGGCAGCAAGCTCTACAGGGAAGAGACAGTTGCTGATTACATCTGGCCCTTGAGCTCACGGGGCTGCAACCAATCAGGCCTCTGCAGGTCTTGGCTCCCTGCTAGCCTGAGGAACTAGGCTAGAACATGGGAGACCCAGGTCAGGTCGCTGCCCTGCCACAGATGTCACATGTGACCTTGGGCGTGTCACTTAATCTCTCTGCTGTTGAGTTCCATCTCTGTACAATGGGGACAAAGCCCTGCCTCACAGGCATGTTGTCCGAGTGTGAGGCACTCAGCAGAGGACCAGAGAGGTACCCAGGACACAAACACGCTGTCCCAAAGAAAGCAGGAGCCTCTTTAACAAGGAAGGTGCCCCAGCCGGCATGGCAATTTAAAAGCGATTTGCTCCTTGCACACATGGCAAGAGCGGCCTGTGGAGCTGTTTAGCCATTCCCATTAACGGGAAACGGTTTGCCCTCGCCTGTTCAATACAGAAGTCACCCAATCCAAGAGACGTGTCCTAGAATGCAACAGAGGCACCTTGGGCTAGCGCGCCGGGATCAGAAATCACGTTGCTTTCGTGGTTACGGTGACGTCTCAGCAGTGCTCGGGGTTGCTATAAAGGGAGACGTTCAGCGGTACACAGCACACAGTGAGATGCCACGAGACAGGGAATTACATCTACCCGCCCCTCCTGGCACAAATTACAGTGGGATGCTAAAAATAGCCCGAGAGAGTGTTAAAATTGGGCTGTGGAGGATCACGTTAGTGACATTAACCAGACTGGACACTCCTGCCCTCTAGTGGATGAAACGAGAACTGTTCATCCATGTGTCCTACACCCCAGACAGCTTATGGTGATTTTCTTGCACTCCAGTAGTAGGGCCTTGTGCGTTTGGAGGTGGCGTTCCAACCCTTCTGTCACCAGAACATTCCACGTGGCTACCGACCTGCAGCCCATAGAAACATCAAGTGGTCTCCGATGTTTTAGGCCATCACGGATGTGAAGATGCAAAACACTGGCGTGGTCTGCGCTGCTGCCCCCAGCCTCCCAAAAATCACGAGGCTGGCCCCACATAATCACGAGACAGGCTTAAAACAAGCATGAGATTTTAGAAATAGTCGTTATTGACGTTTTTCCCTGTGCTGGCTGGTTTGAGCTTTGGCGGTACAGTCTCGCTACATTCCCAATCGTTTCTCCGCCATGCTGACGAGACGATTTTTAAAACGAAAGCCGAGATTTTAATGCCATCTCCTGTCTCCAGGAGCTAACGGTTTTTTAAAAAGAGCCCCAAATCATAGAAATCCAGGGCGGGCAGAGACCTCAGGAGTCATCCAGTCCCGCCCCCTGCCCAAAGCAGGACCAACCCAACTCCATCATCCCAGCCAGGGCTTTGTCAAGCCGGGACTTAAACACCTCTAGGGATGGAGGTTCCACCCCCTCTCTAAGGAACCCAGCCCAGCGCTTCCCCTCCTTCATATCCAACCTAGACCTCCCCCACTGCAACTTGAGCCCATTGCTCCTTGTTCTGCCACCTGCCCCCACTGAGAACAGCCTCTCGCCAGCCTCTCTGGAACCTCCCTGCAGGGAGTTGCAGGCCGCTCTCAAATCCCCCCTCCCTCTTCTCTTCTGCAGACTAATAAGCCCGAATCCCTCCGCCTCGCCTCGTAGGTCAAGTGCTCCCGCCCCCAAATGTGCAACCCTATTCCGTCCTGCCCTCCTCGGGGGCCGTCTGCCGTTCCTGGCCATGGGCGCAGCCTGCCAGAGCCTGAAGTCGGCTTTGGAGCAATGTTTATGACGCAAATGCTCTCTTTGGGGTGAAATTCAGCCCTGGCCTGGCGACCCGCAGCAGGAGCACTGTTAAGTCCCATTTAGGCCCCATAGGTGCAAGCCCCCCCAATTCGAACCACCAGGATGGAGCTGCTAGTTCAGAGTCCCACACCCCACTGGCTCTCTTGCGCCCTAGCGGAGGCTCCTGGTGTTAACTTGACCTGCCATCAAAGCTGCCCCGGGGTTGCTTACGATCTACTGACCATCTCCCCGAGGAAGATCACGAGGCTGGGAGCCAGCCGTCACCCCCGCACTTAAGAGATAAAATCATGGAAGTGAAACTTCAGGGCCCCGTGCTCAGCAAAACTGGTGCAGCTTTAATGGGTTCAAATCGTTCCGGGCACGGGTGAAGTTTCCTTCAAGTTTGCACTTTTACGAGCCATCCATCAGCCAGTGGTGGAGCGAGACGCTGTCAGCGCAGCTCCTGAGCGATGTGTCAGCACAAGGACTTGGGGTTCCCGGCAGGGGCGGGGACGTGGAGTGGGGGGGGGAGCCAAGCCCAGGTGGACGGATCTGCGAGTTTGGGGGCAGATCGGAAACTCAGCCAGGCATTTATGAACTGGAAAACTGCTTGAGGAATGCAGCTAGGTCTGGTTTTTCCTTTGTCTGGGCCCGGTGGTGGGGCAGGGACTCCTTTAGGGTGGGGAATCTGGTGGGGAGGGAGCTTCAGAGGAGCAGGCAGGGGCCTGCCAGCCATGCAGCATCAGAGACAGTTACGTGCCTCTCGCCTGTGCTTTGTACAGCACCTGGCGCAGCGGGGCCCAGATCTGCTTGGGGTGATGTGTGTAAAGCGCTGGCTGGTTCCTGGCCCAGCAGAGACCCACTGTCACAGCCAGAAGCTCTTTCCAGGTGGGTAGATTGTCCGAATGCAAACAATTCCTCAGTCTGCACTGGACTACAGCTCCCAGGCCACGTTCCCTGGAAACTGTGCACTTGGGCCACCGCCCAGGAGAGAGTCAAAGCTGCTTGGCTGATGAGCAGAGCACCCACAGCCCGCCGTATGAGTTTCTATGGGTGGTGCACACCTGCACATGCATCAGTGCACAGAACAAAATTTAATCCACACACAGATGGAAAACGTTAGAGGGAACATTGCTCCCGGGTTCTTTTCCTCCTTTGCTTCTCAGTCCTTCCTGCCCCATTCTGCTTTGCACCTTTCGGGTTTTCACCCTGGATTTCCTTTTTCACAGGAAGTTTCCCAGGGAGCTGACTTCCTGGCCCTGCAGCTTCTGCCATTCTTCTGTTCTGCCAGCTCCTTAACATAACAGCAGCCAGACTGGGTCAGACCAAACGTCCATCTAGCTTGGCATCCCGGCTTCTGACAGGTGCCCCAGAGGGAGCGAACAAAGCAGGGAATCATCCAGTGATCCCTCTTCTGTCACCATTCCCAGCTTCTGACAAACTGAGGCCAGAGTCACCCTCCCTAACCATCCTGGCTAACAAGAGAGAAACTCCTGCACTCAACTAGGATGGATGGCTGTTATCCGGGAACACAACACCCTCTTTACAGCATGACTAAAATAAACACCCTAACAGCAGCTCCTATGGCCAGGTTAGGGCCAGATCTGAAATGCAGACAACCGCCTGGGATCTATCAGCCAGCCCAGACGTAAGCTCCCATCTGAATCCACACTGAAATCCAGTGGCCGTTCCCGGGAGCGCATGGATTCTCTTTCCGGCAGAAACGCCAACTCGCCCAGCAAAACCCCGTTTTCCTGTGATCACGACCCTTGTCTTGGAGCGAGCAAGCCGCACCTGGAACTCTGCCAGAGGGGGGTGTCCTGAAAACGAGCGGGTGAAACCGACCCAGAAGGGTGTGTTAGGAGCCAGCGACCAGCCCCAAAGAAAGCTCACACTGAGACTCACAGGAGAAAATCTCCATTGCTCTTGCCTGGAGAAGCTGCCCATGCAGTGATGAACCAGGCATGGGAAGAAATTAACCGGAGGAGGTTCAACTGACCACCTGAAAAGGTCTCTTAGAAGTGAAATCCACCAGGCTGGGGCATCATCTCCACAGGGGGAAGGGGTAGGAGCCAATGGTCCCACTAATCTTTTCCATCCACACGCAGATTTTTCCACCCACGTGTGGAATAATTGTACATGCACCGAGGCATGTGGGAATGTGCACCACCAGTAGAAATAAAATAACCCAGCTGTGTGCTAATCAGCTGGGTGGCTTTTGAATCTCTCCTGAGCGGCCACAGACGCGCACAGGGAACACTGGTAGGAACCTCATTACTTGCGACTTTTACATTTACCCTGCCGAAGAATGCTAGAAAGGAAAGTGTAGGGAGAAGCCCTCCTCCGAGAGAGGCAGGGTGGTCAGTGCTTTAGCACCTGCCTGGATCCATGTTCAGTCCCCTACACCCGCATAAACCCCCTGGGTGATTTTGGGCCAGTCGCTCAGCCTCCCGGTGCCTCAGTTTCTCCGAGAGCTGGGAAAGGAGCCCTGCCGTACTGAGCAGGGGAGGGCGAGGATCAGTGCAGGAAGGCTGAGATTACAGGGCAATGGGGGCGAACGCAAGACTCTCTTTATTCCCCCTTCCCTGCTTCTTTGCTCTCTGCTCCCCGCGGTTGTATGTTCCCAGCTAACACCGCGGGACAGGCCGGCTACGTCCCTGTTCTCAGGAGTCCCAGGGCACAGGCTGGGGGGCCTGTCAGCCCTTCGTCCTCTCAGTCCCGTGCTGTAGAGCAAAGGGCTGAACTCTGCCACTCGGCCCTGGCCAGCGCCTTGTGAAGGGCTGCTCGCTCCCGGAGCCGAGCCAGCTGCGGCAGCGCGAACCGCCCGGAAAACGAGACAAAACGCCGTGTGCAAGCCGGGAGCAGGACCCGCAACTGCGGCAAGGGCTTAGCCCCCACATCCGGGAGCAGCTCGCCTCCCCCCCGGCCAGCGCGGCCTCCTGCGACGGCCGGGCAGGCAGCAGCGTGCGGGATTCCCGCCAGCGGCGAGCAGGGAGCGGTAAGCGCCAGAACAGACCCGCAGCTGCCAAGGGTCGTCTCTCGCTGCGGCGGCCCCTCGCGCCCCGGGAGTCACGTGGCCAATGCAGGTCCAGGGCTGGGGGGACAGAGGATGGAGGGAGGCAGGCCCGTAGGTGGGGGTGTAAGCACCCCGTGGCCCCCCAAGTAAGCATGCTCCGGCCAGCCGGGGGAAGGCAGGAGCGGCGCGCTGCCCGAACCTCCCTCCTCCACGCTCTGGCCGGGGGAAGGCTGGGGCTGATTTCTCCCCTTACCTGGGGGACCACGGGGGGGGGGGGTATTCACACATTTACAAGAAAAGCACACGCCCCCAGGAAATCCTGCATGCGGGTCTGCGAGGGGACGGCCTCTCCCAAGGCCACGTCACAAGCCCGCGGCAGAAGGGGAATTGATCCCGGGGCTTTCTGGGCGGAGACTCTTTGCTGAGGGATGGGGCCGGGGCAGCCAGGGCGAAGGAAGCAGTGAGCCCCGGCAGCACCCCTGGGTTTCTGGGAGCCAAAACGCCCCCTGGCAAAGATTAGAGCAGCCCCAGGGCTGCTCCGGTTCACGGGCTGCCGGACACGTCTGTGACGACGTACTGAGAGAGAGGCGGGCAGGCACCAGGCGTGGGGCCTCCTGGACGCTGGGTCTCCTGTCTTCCCCCCCCCGGAGCAGGGCCCCTTACCTGTCTGGCGGCACCGGCTCGCGCTGCCTTTGCGGGAGTCCAAGGAGACGCTGCGCCCCCTTTGGCCGAACCGCCGCTGGGCCTCCAGGCTCAGCGTGGCCACCACCCCGCCCATGGCCGGAGAGGGGGGCGGCGAAGGGATGAGGTGCTGGCGGAAGCAGCGCTAAGGAGGGGTCCCTGGCCGGCCGGGAGCAGCCCAGCTGCCCGTCAGTGGCGTGATGGGCGAGAGGAGTGACCAGGGTCTAGCAGGGCTGCCTGTGCTCGGAGAAGGAAGGAGCCGATCAGCTGATCTGCCGGGACGCAGACACACGCGGCCCCGCTGCGGCCTGCCCCAGAATCGTGACTCAGATCATGGCAGGTGGGGCGGGGGGGCAGGCGCTGGGCATGGCCGGCAGCGGCCACGGTCGGGAGGCCTCCCAACGAGCAGCCTTTGCCGGTGCCGCGGCGGCCAGCCCTGCCTGCCCTTTCCCGCACTTCAAACGGCCGCTTCCCGCCGGGCAGATCTGACGCTCCTCGCGCCCACAAAGGCCGGCTGGTGCCAAAGCCGGGCAGGGACAGGACTGGGGTGAGCAAAGGCCGGCGGCTGGAACACGGCCTGCCGGGCCCGGCTCATTAACCCCTTCTCCGCACGCCGAGCAGTCTGGAGGAGACAGCCCGGGACCCTGCTTTGGGCTCCGGCAGCCTGGCTTATTTCACCTACCCAGCCGCCTCCCACCCCCACCCTGCTAGGGCCCATATTAACCCCGTACGGCCCGGCTCGCCCATGGACCCAGCCTCTGGAAGCCTTTCCTTTAGAGACAGGGATGCTGGGCAGGGCTAGCGAACACCCCATGGGCCCTTTCCTTCCCCTCCCCTGGGGGGGGGCACTGTGGCCGGCAGGGGGGCTCGAACTCATGGCTTTTGTCTCCAGAACCACAGGCCTGCACCATTACTAGCCGTGGGGGGCTTCTCTGCTCTTCCCGCTGCAGCCACTAGGCGGCGAGCAGAGCCGAGCACTGGGGTGAGCCGCCGGCCCCGGGGCTGCAGGGACGCGTGGGGCTGACCCTGGGCGGATGGGATGCGAGGCAGGGGGAGGCGTTACCTTCGGCCCCGCCCACAGTCTGCCCCCAGGGTACTGGCTCTAGGTGGTCTGGGGGGCGGAGCGTTGCTGCCCCCAGCGCCTGCCTTCCCCGTGCACCAGGGCTGGGGAGATGGAGCCGCGCACCCCCCCCCGCCCCTTCTCAAGTCCAGGCTGGCTCTGCCAGACCCGGGGCGGGCCAGCGCGTCAGGCCGGCAGCGGGACTGGGATGAAGGCATCCCTGGAAGCAGCCAGCTGGCTGCTCTGCCTTAGCCAGACCCGGGGAGGCCTCCTCGTGGCCCCAGCAGACGTCCGATCTCCCAGGGCTGGTGGCCGTAACAGCCGGGCCAATGAAGAGACTCCTCCTCGCGCCCTCAGCTCCCTGTCCTTGAGAGGCGCGACCCCTCGGCCGCCAGCCCCCGGGGCCGGGGAAGTCGAGACAAATATCGAACGGCCTTCCCAGCCCAGCGCCCTTCATCCCAAGGGCACCACAAGCCCCGCGCCAACGCCGGGGGAATCACGTCCGCAGCTGCAGTGCGGCCACCTCTGGGGTGGAACGGGGCTGCGTCGGAGCAACGGGGAAGTGTCAGGAACCAGCAGGGGCAACTCCAGGGGAAAGGCGGCAGCAACACATACCCCTCGGGGGGCAAGGAGCAGCCAGCCCGGCGCCGGGGCAGCTTTCCTGCCAGGCAGGGCAGAGTCCGTCTTACATCTGCCCAGTAGGTGGCGAGACAGCACCACGTAAGCCGGGGGCTGAGTGTGGGAACTTTTCCCGGGGCAGCCCCCGGCCCAGGGGCCCTATCGCAAGACCCCGCGGCAGCGCGGGCGCCGTTCAAACCGCAGGCCTGAGCCCCGCTCTATGGAGCCACAGGGCTGCTCGAGCGGGGGCCGGAAACACCGCCCCAAGCCTGAGCCCCAGGCACATTCAGCGGGTCACCCTCGGGGACCCCCACCCGGACGTCCCGCCCAGAGGCCTGGGTTACACAGGCCGCAAGCTGCCCCCTCACTGTTCGCTCCCAACCTGGGAAAACACCCCGAGCCCGTCCTCAGCCAGTGTGGATCCTAACTCCCTAGGGCTGCCGTGATTCCCCTGGTCCCCAACCGCAAGTCTCCAGCCCCCGTTACAGCTGCCCTGTCTGGCCCTGGCAGGTCGGCGAGGAGCTGGCTGCAGGGGTGCCGGGAGGGAGGGACCCGTTGTCCTTCCTCGCTTGCATTTTTCTGCTCCGCTGGCCCTGCTCATGTCTCTTGTTCGGGTCACTTATTCCTCGTGCGAGCGCCAAGGTCCCGCGGGGCTTCCACGCTGCAGGAGCTGGCTGCTGCCGGGAAGAGAGGCCCCGGCTGGCCTCAGAGCTCACTGCAGCATCCCGCCCAAGGACCGTGGCTTGCTCCCCGCAGCAGCCATTCCCAGGGCTCAGCTGGCATCTGCCCTGGGTCCCACGTGCAATGCCAGGGCGGGAGTCTGTCCCCAAGCCGTCGGTCACTGGGGGTGGAAATTGGCTGATACTTTGCACGTGGGAAACTGAGGCACAGAGACAAAGGGGAGCGACATGCCCAGAATCACACAGGGAGTCAGTGGCAGAGTCAGGAATCGCTCAAGTCCTGACTCTCAGCCTCCTGGCAGGAACCCAGGCGTCCTGACCCCAGTCCCCCTCCTCTGGAGCAAACAACCTGCCTGACTGGAGATTACAGGAGACCCAGGAGTGCAGGACCATGATGGAGCTGCCACAGCAGCTTCTGACTCCAGCCCCTGCTGTTCTGTGATTGATCTCACAGCCACGCCGAACCAGCCGTGCTAGGTGCTGTACGCACACACACAGCAGGAGTAACTGCACAAAAGAGCTTCACAGTCTAGAGACAAGACAGGCCAAGGGTGGGAGGGGAAACTGAGGCACGGAGAAGCAAAGTGATTCTGGTGTAAGGTCACACAGGAGGCCAGTCTGAGAGCCAGAAATAAAACCCAGGTCTCCTGAGTATCCGCCCATCAAACCGTGCTGTAACCACTACTTGCTACTTCCTCCTTGCAGTCAACAGGGGAGGGAGGAGTTCTTCTCTAACCAAGCACAAAGACTCACTATCCACGTGTGTGCAGGTGTTCCCATGCTGCCCCCATTCCCTCCGCACACCCGCGCGCGCACCCCGACGGAACAACAGCAGACGAGTCACCCTTGTGGACGACTCAACAATTGTTGCTCCTTCTCTGCGCAGGATGGGCTGGAATCGGAGCGGTGGAGCTTTGCGCTGTACCCCAAGGGCACTAAACTCAGCAGCTCAGCAGCCGTTTGCCCTGCCCCGGGGAACACCCTGCCCCAGGCTGGGAGAGGGCTTAGAACAGGGGCTGGCAGAGCTTGAGCGGGGCCAAGACAGAAACAGAGGCTGGCTCTCCAGGGCCAGACAAAGACAACAGGCACCACCCAGCCCCCTCGAATCCCAGGCCGTTGTTCTCACTGTGGGTCTCGGCTATGACCTAGCCATCTCAGGGCAGGAGCACCTCCATTTTCTAAGAGGGGAAACTGAGGCACCAAACTGGAAAGAGACTGGTCACCCAGCGAGATGTTCTAGAACTGAGCCTCTGGAGGCTCTTTATGCAACAGCGGGACAGGGGTGAAGAGCGAGAGAGTTAGGCTCACACCACCTAGGCATGTGCTCCAAAAAGAGATGTTGCTATTGCAAAGGGCAAATTTGTTGTCCCGCCAGGTTACGTCTACATTACAGCACCGTTTCGGGATACCAGAGCATCCCGAAATAGCTATCCCACGCCTGCAGAGCAAGCCCGTTATTTCAAAATCTCACAGGCTCAATATTCCGATGTCCCTGTAAACCTTGTTCCTCAAGGAGTAAGGGGCGTTTTGGAAGAGCAGGTTATTTTGAAATTTGGCACGGTGTAGACAGCGCCAAATTACAGAATAAGCTATTTCAAAATAAGATTCACAATGTGCGTAGCTCCAATTGCAGATCTTATTTCGAACTACAGCGCAGACATAGCCTCGTTTTTGCAGTCATAGGGGAGGTGCCCTTTATATTAAAGGTCTTCTTATAAGCAGTTTAAAACAGCGGGGTAACCCTTTCTAATAAACTAGCCAATCAGTCCGTCATAAGATGGGATTTTCAGGTCTCTCCTCCACATCAGTCTTCTCTCCTGAGCCTCCGGTCTCTCGCTCCGTCTCTCTCTCTCCTCCTCCTACTGCCTCCCTCTCTCTCTCAGCTCTCCTCCGCCTCCTGCCTCTCTCTTTCTCTTCTCTTCCCCCTCCTGCCTCTCACTCGGGGGACCGCGGAGCCCAAATGGCCGTTTGGGCCCCGCGCTCCCCATGCAGCACGGGTCGCCCAGAGGGAACAGCCAGCATTTCAGCAACAGCGCCGCCCAGAGGGAACAGTCAGCATTTCAGCAACAGCGCCGCCCAGAGGGAACAACCAGCATTTCAGCAACAGCGCCCCCCAGAGGGAACAGCCAGCATTTCAGCAACAGCGCCGCCCAGAGGGAACAACCAGCATTTCAGCAACAGCGCCACCCAGAGGGAACAGCCAGCATTTCAGGCAACAGCGCCCCCCAGAGGGAACAGCCAGCATTTCAGGCAACAGCGCCCCCCAGAGGGAACAGCCAGAATTTCAGGCAACAGCGCCCCCCAGAGGGAACAGCCAGCATTTCAGGCAACAGCGCCCCCCAGAGGGAACAGCCAGCATTTCAGGCAACAGCGCCCCCCAGAGGGAACAGCCAGCATTTCAGCGTTACAGACTCTCAGACACTAGGCTACTATATATATGACTAGCCAATTAGCCCGTCATAAGACGGGATTTTCAGGTCTCTCCTCCATGTCAGTCTTTCTCCTGAGCCTCCGGTCTCTCGCTCCATGTCTCCTTCTCTCTCTCCTCCTCCTCCTCCTCCTGCCTCCCCCCTCTCTCTCAGTTCTCCTCCGTCTTCTGCCTCTCTCTCTGTCTCTCTCTTTCTCTTCTCCCCCTCCTGCCTCTCACTCTCTCTCCGCTCTCCGCTGTCTCCATCGGGGATGCACGCTGGTCCAGGCCCCGCCCCCTGGCCGTGTACGTCACTGCCCCGCCCCCTTCCCCTCCTGCCATGGCACTTGGCTGATTTCTGCACCGCTCAGCTGGGCCGTCGCAGGGGAGCAAGCGGCCGTTTGGGCCTCGCACTCCCCATGCAGCACGGGCCGCCCAGAGGGAACAGCCAGCATTTTGGTGTTACAGACTCACAGACACTGGGCTACTATATATATGATGGTAGAGAGTTGGTGAAAGTTTTGCCAAAAAGTTTTTGACTCATTCCTCTCCTCCCCACACCAGAGGCTTTTGAGCAAATGTACAGAAGACATTCGTGGGGGCGGGGGGTGTTGATGGAAAGAAAATAATTCCCCACCCCACCCAGGAAAAGAAAGTCTTGTTTCAAGTCATGTTTGGTTTTGCCGCCTGCCGTCGCCTAGTGGAAAAGGGGAAGGGGAGAAACCAAAGAGCTAAACATTTATTGTTTGAATGAAAAAAAAACCCAGAAAACGTCGAGGTTTTTTTTCAAAACTAGAGAAACAGTTTTGGATTTGGACAGTTTATGAGAAAACACAAAGACACACTTACTGTTTTTCAACCAATTGTTATAACATCGAATAAAGCAATCCACTGTGGTTCAGGCATCTATTATACTGGATATAACCGTCTATAACACACACCTTTGCCCAACCTATTTAGAACAATCAGCTAGTATCTTTTGTACACATCCCCTTCGCAAACAGCCCACAGAAGTCTGAGACTGAAGCCAGAGAGAGGGGTTAAGATTGCGTAGCGTCCTTTGGCTGGCAGCTTTGAGTCTGTTCTCACTCTGGTAGAAGCCAGAAACAAAGACTTACTGAAGTCCACTCTAACTCTGCTTCGAACCATATAATATCAGCCCCTATGGCCCTGTTAACCAGCCTTTTATCCAGTTAACCAGCCCTGTTAACCAGCCTTTTATCCAGTTAACCAGCCTTTTAACCTGCCTGGCTATGTTAGAAAAAACAAATATTTGTTTATTTTTAGCCCACTAGAGTTTTATATCTATTTTTAATTGCTGTCCTTCTACTGATAATTTCTGGGCAATATAGCCAGGTAACTTAGGGTACGTCTACACTACAAAGTTAATTCGAACTAACGGACGTTAGTTCAAATTAACTTTCATAGGCGCTACACTAGCGCTCCGCTAGTTCAAACTTAATTTGAACGAGCGGAGCGAAGCTCTCCTGCAGCCCCCCAATTGCCCCCTCCCCCCAGATGGCAGCCTGCGGCAAGTGCAGCCGGTCTGATGGCCGAGTGGTGTGATGTGCCCAGTGTGGGTACTCCAGGCAATCCAAGCCAGGACTGCTTTGCAAGCAGGGAACCCCTGAGAACTGTCTGTCCGGGGTGGGGGTCGGGTCCCTTTAAGCACAGCCCTCAGCTAGCCTGAGTCAGCAGCTCCACGCTCTAAGTCCTCATCTGATGCCCTGCCGGCACTACTTCCGGCCATCCTTAACCCCGGTTCAGGGTCCACTCTGTGTGGACATGCTAGTTCGAATTAGCAAAACGCTAATTCGAACTAGTTTTTAAGTCTAGCTGCGCTAATTCGAATTAGCGTAGTTCAAATTATCGCTGTAGTGTAGACATACCCTTAGCTACTACATGCTGACTAGTCTGTATGTGCAGCTCTGCCCTCTACTAGATGGAATCAGAATTTCTCATCTGTGTGTCGTAAGCCCTATATTGCTAATGGGGGAGTCTCCATTACATCTAGCCCTAGGGGCCTGTGTTTTAGGAGCGGAAGATCAGAGTTTCTACCACCGTGGCCACCCTGAAGCTGTGACTAGCCTTCCCATACAGCTGCATCACAAACATGAGGTCTTACATAGCCACAGAAATCTGCAAGTCATTTAATGTTCTATGCTCAGGGTGAAGATTTGGAGTGTGCAGACTATACAAACAAGAATCAAAGACTTCTTATTTAAGGAAGTAAGCGAAGGCAGAGACTATATTTAGGATCGGGGGAAGGATTTTGTTTTCAAACTGCGCCCAGAAAACACGGGGCTGTCAACACAACAGCCGCCACTTGCAAAGATAAAGGCAGATTCAGATCTGCAAAGGGATGCTCTGCATTTAATCAGTGTGGTGATTCCTGCCTGCCATGCAGCGCTCGGAGTACAGACCATCTAGCAACTGTCAGGGAATCCATGCGGAAGCTGAATTTTCAGGTGGGCTCATTTAAACTGGAAAAGTTACTTGTGCTATAAAACACGAAGCCGGGGAGATCTAAGTAGGCAGCAGCTCTGGCTTTCCAGTCCCTGGAGACGCCGAGGAGAACAGGTCTGAAATGTTATTTTATCCACAGCATATAAAGCATCACTTAAGAGGCCAGGAGTTTCTGATGCAGCTGCAGAGAAACGCCGGCAGTGGAAAATAAATTCCAAAATTAGGCTCCGTTCTTGTCTATTTTTGTGTCTTTTGATCGTCCACTCCAGGTGTCCACCTTCCCCCTTCCCCCTCCCCAGACACACCTTGGTGGCTGCTGTGAGTTTATAATGGATTTGGTGCCAGTGAAAGGACACGGGTCGACCCTACCTCAAACAAGCAGCAGCGCCACGAACTGCCCCTGCCCGCGGGACCTCGAAAGACCGTGTGTAGATGCCAAGCTCTCCGCTCCTGTGCGGAAACTGACCGGGTAAGAGGAACGCCCAGCAAGTGTAGTGCAGGCCAGCGGGCTGGCAGCTAAGGTTGTAGAGCAGACTCATTATGCTCCCTGTATGTAGTCTCTGTGTCGCCCCATGGGGCGGTCACACCCAGCCAGTGTGTGGGTCACATAAGGAGCCCTGGTGATCAGCTGAGACCTACCCCGTAGCTTGCAATACAACCCTCTGCCACCGGAGCTAGAGTAGGAACTCCAATGGTTGGCAGCAGTAATAGGCTGTTACTCCCTAGTATGGGGGAGGGGAGGGCACACTGAGGTTCAGAAATTGCATGGAGGGCCAGGAGTGGAAGGCTAAGAGAGGCCGTGCCTCTCCCAAACAATCAGGCATGGTCCAGCCAGTGCTCCCATCATACCCCTTGCCTGCCTGCCCAGCCCCCTGACCATCCCCCAGAGACACCCACCCCCTAGCCAACTTCCCTTGCTCCCTGCTCCACAGGGCCCCACCCCTTAGCCAACCCTTCCTGCTTCCTGACCACCCCCTGGAACCTCTGCCCAGCCACAGCTCACAGATGAGGCTACCGGACGGGGGACAGAAGAGGAGGGGCCGGGCGGAGCCGGGGAATGGACAGAAGGGTCCAACAGACTGGATTCCCCCCCCCCCCCCCCGGTAGCTGGTGCACACAGGGGACAACACAACGGGTTACACCCACCAGGGCACTCAGAGCAATTGGTCGCAGTGTGGGCAGGCTGCTGTTTCACGCAGAGAAATTAAATGAAAACGTCCCGCAAGCTCTCTTTTGGGGGCCTGTACCCTCACTAAGGCAATGCCCCCAGGGCGGGGGGAGAGGGGGGAATAAGAGGAGCTCTGACTGAGGATTGTAGCCTGCTAAAATCTCTCTTTCCTATCCTGTCCCTTTCTTGCTATATTTTAGTAGTATGCCAAAAACAAAGGCCTCTTGATTTATCCTGTATGAATTAGCTTTAGCAATAGCATTGTGATCAAGGGTTAAATGATTTTTCTTGTTATTTGATTTTCGATATCTGTCTATGTGCTGTGTAAGAATTACGAAAGATCTCCGGCGAAACCTTCAGCCGGGCCTAGGGACACAGATGGGCTAGGACTCTACAGAGCGTGATTAGAAATAAGTCCCGAACGGCAACGCTGGATTCTCAAGAGCATTTCCAACACTAGACAACTTGGGGCAGGTGAGAAACGTGCCCGTTTGGCTGGCCTGGTCTCGTTAGCGAAGGGCAAAATGGGCGCTGACTTTGGTAAGATGGGGGCAAAGCATCTCACTGGGGTTAATACCTCTGCGTCCAGGGCTGGATTAGGCCAGGCCACGCATGGCGAAGCCAAGGCGTAACCAGAATCAGAGCATATGGGACTAGAAACAGAGCTCAGGCAGAAGTGGGCAGCCCCAAACACATAGGGCAGGCGGTCCAAGCCTGGCTTTGGCTCAGCTCCACACGAGAGAGGCTGAATCGTATTATGAGATGAGGCATCTTCGTTTTTATTATGCTGCCCTCCCATGGGCACCTCAAACTCTGCAGCAGGAGCAGGGTTTGAACTCACGGCCTCCTGCTCTGAAAGCAGGCGCCGCTCGCTTCCAAAGAACTGCCGGCTGCAGCACGGAGACTCCGTTTTAGGCTCCTACCAGTAGATGGCAGCGAATGGAATGACACAGCCGCTCCCTCCGATACGTAACTAATAATACACAACTACAACTAACGCGTTAACAAGGCCCTGTCAGACAACGAGACTTTCAGCCTCAGCACTGGATCATTAGATTACACCCACTCAGAGTGTCAGGCGTTTCTCATTTTTTGGAGAAAAAACTGCTGGAAATCCATTGCAAATGAAACATTTTGTGCCTAGAACACACTGAGAAATAACAGGTCAGGGTTTCTCTACACGGGGACATTTCATTAGAGTATTACAGCAATTGATTCATGGAATGCTTTTCGCACGCACCACTGAAATGCAGCCACCTCTGGGGTGGGGCGCGGGCGCCGTGTGAAAGGATGCAGCAGTGCACGGCCTCAGATTTTTCAGGATGGCTGAAAAACCTTCAACGAAGCTACACAGAGAGTTTGGAGAGGCAGGCGATAATTAACGCCCACGTCGGAATTTGACCGAGACATCACTGTTAACAACCCGTCTCTCCTGAGAAGTGCCAGGGGGTGAGCGAGGCCCCCGAATGGTGAAGACTTCATAGCTCATGCAGAAGATGGCGGCTTTGGTGCCATAGCGCCCCCTAGCGCTAGGCTGGGAGCATTGGCTCAGTAGGCGTTGGCGGGAAGCGCGCCACCTACTGGCTCGGTAAGGAGCATATTTGGTTACGTACGTCACAAGTGTATGTCGAGAATGTATTTCTGACTCTGCGTTTTCTGACCAGGCCACGTGCTGTGGGCTTTCTAGTGTAGATCGTCGAATAGAGAGACGGCAGCCAAGCCCTGAGTGAGATCATCAGAGCCCCTCTCCTCGGCGAGCGCCTCAAAAGCATGTTACAAGCAGAAAGGACCCGATTCTGCTGCTTTTACATGGAGTAGCAATTACTATTGAGGGACCCCTCTGGTTTAGCAGGTCTCTTGAGAGTGCACAGACTAGCCCGTCAGGACTGCAGAATCAGCCCCTAAAGAATTCATCCTTACAGCATCCCTACGAGGGAAGAGTATGCAGGTCACAGTTGCCCCTCCGCTCCTCCCTCCCCCCCATCACTGATATGCAGCTACTTCTGGAGCAGAACAGCAAGCTGCTGAACAGCGCCCAGCAACACTGTCGAACAGTTTAAGATAGAACGTTCAGCAAACTCCAGTTCACTTTTCAGGAGGAACGTAGATCATTTCCTTGGTGTTTGGCCACAAAACAGTGTCAGATGTCTTCAAAAACAAGGGTGTTAATGGCCACAAAAGTCTAGGCTCTTGGCTTTACATGGAACTCACTTCTCTGTGGTGCTTGTCGATTTACCCTTCATCCCTCATGCCCCCTGCATGAGTGTACCCTTCAGGAGCACCCTGCGAGTTAGGAAAGCACGACTATGCCCATTTCACTGGTGCGGAAACCGAGGCACAGCGCAATGTCAATGGTGACAGTGGTAGTCGTGGGACACAGCCGAACTTGAACTATCCCAGGACTGTGGCTTAGCCACAAAACCCCCCTTCCTCTCTCTCGCTATTTCCCTAAGAGCGATCACAACCCCCCGCCCCCACCCCTGCCCCCGCAACTAGAATACCGGTGCCGCTTCCATGCGATTTTGTTTGCAGTTTGACAGAGTTTTTCATGCCCTCATTGTTGCCCCTTGTCCTCCATCCACCATCCTGCCCCCCCCCCCCCCCCCCCCCCGTTCCTTCCGGAGCTTTGAAGTCAATTTCAAAACCCACCATCACCTCCCTGCCCCGAACCGTCCTTTGGACTCCTGCACTGACCAGGGCATGCAACGGAGCATCGATCACCTGAAGGCCAAACACAAGGGGGACTGAACTAGGGGCAGCCAGGCTAAAAGCTGGACCTGCCACAGGCTGAGCTAAAGCCCCCGAGAGGGGGGCAGTAACAGAGTCACGTCCTCTTGGGGTCGGGCACAGAAGGAAGCGCCTCACACGCCCGCACCAGAGGTCGGGTCCCCTTCCTGCCGCTTTAAAATCCCCTCTAGGAAGCCCCAGACACATGGGGGAGACTGGAGATGCCCCAAGGCTCTTAGTCCCCATGTCTGAGTAATCACTGCGGGAACGCTGCCAGCTCCCGTCTACACCCAGGGACCCCGAGGCCCCGGCAGCGATCAAAGCACTTTCCTGAGGTCGGGTGGCCGTGCACAGCTCTGCTGGAGCAGGCCGATGGAGTCTGCGGGTCCCAAGGAGACCAGCCCTGCCCTGCCCCGAAGAGCAGCCAGTCTGCACGCTCCAGCCGGCGGCTGTTAGCAGAGCATCGCTGGGCCGGGCGGCGGCCTGTGCCCGATTCCATGTAACTCAGGAGCACTGGGGCTGGTGTTTAACAAGAGCATCGGCCTCCTCCAGCACACGAAGGGAGAACGGCCAGTAAGAGTCAGTCGGGCAGCCAGGGGCCTCGCAATGGGAGAGAGGTGGGGGGCCAGGAACGCCCGTCTCCGACCAGGTCCGGGAATTGCCAGCAACCAGGAATCTACATGTGCCCGGGACTGGGGAGACTGGAGCGATGAAGGAGCCTCTCTCAGAACTTCCAGCCTCATCGAAAACCAATCCCAACCCGCCTGATCGCTGGGGAGACCCATCCTGTCATGCCGGGGACCCTGCTCCCAAGAGGTCCCACCTGACCTGGCACCTGAGATCCAGCAGCTACTCTCCCTTTCTTGGCGGTCTAATGCCACGGGGCCGGCTCTGCAGCCGTGTCTGTCCAGTCCCACGGCAGCGCCCGATCTCGCCGGTACCTCCTCACCACGCGCCAAAAGGCGTCCTTGCTGCTGGGGGCCTTGGCTGCAGTTTCCTTAAGCGGGGAATCCGAGAGCCCTAGGGCTGGAAGAGTCACCGAGTCCAGCCCCAAACTTCTTGCCTCGTAGCCCCTTAGCTCGACTTGGTCCAGCGCAGACAGCGCCACGAAGGGCGGGTGGACAGACGTGGCTGGTTCAGCCTCACATCTGTCTGTTCTCCACGCCACGGATCCCACTCCTTGGACTGCTCCTGTCCCTTTCTCACTAGGTCAGTTACACCCTCAGCTTCATCCCTTCCTCCATGGGGAGGTCCCCTCTTTTCCCCACTGCCACCCCCCACATCTGACCCTGCAGGGAGCTTCCAAACCCTGCATGTGCCCAGAGCGCTGTCTACTCTACACGCCGTGCAAACATCGGCTAACCCTGATCACCTCCCCCTCTGGAGGAAGCCTTTTGCCACCATTTTAGTGACGGGGAAACTGAGGCACAGCAAGGCAACACCGCTGGCCCAAGTAGGTCAGAGGCAGGATTCAAACTCCAGATTCCCTGCCTCCTCCAACTCCTGCATCCTCCGCTGCCTGGGCTCTACAAGCCACCAAACTGTCTGCAGACCATTGGCCAAATCGACCGCTCCCTCCCGACGCCTCGCTGCCGGGGCCTTACCTCGGGACAGGTTCCCGGAGATGAAGCGGCAGAAGTAGCGGATCCAATTGCCCAGGTGTTTCTGGCAGCTGAAGTCCCAGATCTCCAGCCGCGCTTCCAGGGAGCGCCCCGAGGTGCCCCTTGCTTTGGCCTCTTTCGGGGGCATCCTGCCTCGCTCCCGCCGGCCCTCTTCCGCGCTTCCCGGCCTGGCTCGCTGGGCCAGGCTGCCTGGGTTTCCTAAGGTAAGCGCTTTGTTTCTGCTGCTGCCGGCTGCACTGACCTTCTCTCCCACTCCACCTGCTCTGACTCCTCCTTCCGCCTCGCTGGGGCTCCCCTCCCGCTCCTCGCTGGAATCCCTGGCAAAGTTGAATTTCTTCCGGCTGAGCACAAGGGCTGTCCACCTCCCAAGGGCTGTTCGGGGACCCAAGCACCCCGCAAGGCCTGAGGGACTCGACTCGACTCTCCTCCCGCTGCGTTCAGGAGTCACACTAAACTCCCTGGGCTCCCGGGTTTCCTGCTTTCTCCTCTGCCCCTTCCCACCACGCCGCTGTTCCTCCTCCCGGGCTTCGAGTGAATTTAAGGCAGCAAAATCTCTTGGCTGGTTTGGCCTCTTCTGTGCTAAGTCCCTGCATTTCACGTTGCCTAGGAGCTGCATCCCCAAAACTCACCCTGGGAGCAAGCCTGCCATGTTAACCCCCCCCCCCCCCCGGGGCCTCTGCTGGTCCTGCCCCTTTGTCTCGACTGCCCCGGGGTCCTTGGGGCTGAGGCATCTCTCAGAGCCCGGCCAACAGGCAATTTGCTTTCCAGTTTGCTGTCCCAGCTATCCGCAGGCTCAAACACGCAGCCCTAGGACCGCTGCAGCCACTGCCCCCGTATTAGGGCTGATCTGTCTCAGCAGCCAGCAGAGAGGCAGGAGGCGCGGCTGGCAAGGTCTGACCTTCCCTCCAAGGCAAGGTTACCAACGTACCCGACCACCCCTCCTCCTCCCGTGCACCTTGTCGCCACCGGGTCAGGCCGGGCAACTCCTGCTCTAGGATGGCTCATTCTCCCCACAAAAGAATCTTCCAGGCTGACAGGCCCTGTCCCGGCAGGCAGTAGGGAGTGCAGGCCCTGTGCCAGACAGGACTGGACAACACCCGTCAATGCCAGAGAGGCACGAGGTTTTCCTGATTATCTCAAAGAAAGGGGCGGCATCCCCATTTTCTGGATAGGGAAACTGAGGCAGGGCGAGATTGGGGGTTGCCCAGGAAGCCAGAAGCAAGGTTGAGAGGAGCACCCAGGTGTCCCGATGCCCAATCCCGTGCCCTAAATCCTCCAGGGACCCCCGTGGGTCGTGTGTTCCGGGCAGATGTGGCGACCTGGGCGGTTTTTTGAGCAAACCAGGGAGCGGGGGGCGGGGGGGAGGGCGCAGCTCTGGTGGCATTTTCTTTCTCCTGCTTCAACCCCCCCGCCTTCACCTCTCCACATGCAGGGGCTGGCTTGTTTCTCCTGGTGGGGGCTCCACCCCCACTCTGCCCCAAGCCCTGCCCCCACACTGCTTCTCCCCCCCAAGGTCCCGCCCTCGCTCCGCCCCTTCCGACTCCGTGGGAATCCAGGGCTCCCGGCACCCCACGGGATTGGGCCCTTGAAGCCAGGAGGGGTGAGGGGCTGCTCAGCTCCTGCCCCTCCCACCCGGCTCAGGCTCCCTCCCCCGCCCGCCTTCCTGACCTTCCCCGGCACAGGTGCCCGCAGCCCGGAACATCGATACCCGTGCTCGTTGCGGGACCGTTCCTGCCTCTCGGCGTAATCGGAGCCCCAGCCCCTGCGGAAAGGCTGAGCCATCAATTCCTGAGCTGAGCCGAGCTGAGCACGGGACAGGCCCCCCTCCCTGCCAAGCCCTGCGGCCCCGCGTTGGCCGAGAGGGAGGCTGCCACGCAGAGCGCAGCTAGCCCGGGGCGGGCAATCCGTTTGGACCAGGGGCCACTTCACAAATTTTTGAAGTGGCCCCAGGCTGCTGGAAGGGGCGGGGCCTCAGTTAGAAGGGGCGGGGCCAGGACACTTCTGCGCTTCCCCACCCACAGACCCTGATTGGCCTGGGGGGGGGAGCGGCAGGGCCTCTGCAGGCCAGGTCAACCCACTTGGCGGGCCAAATCCAGCCCGCAAAGACCCTTTGGTCCACCCCCGAGTTAACCCCTTCGCTGCCATCGGCAAGGCCCCTCCCCACCTCCCGAACCAGCCTCTTCTCCGCTACTTCCTTCCTTCACAGCACCCCGCTCCCCCAGCCCCTCGTCTGGACGACACCCTGTTACCTCCGTGCCGCGCCGCCGGGCAGGTGCCCCAGGAAAGCCCCACGCTGGCATTTTTGGACCAACGACAACAAAAAGTTGGGGTTTCGGTTCCAAGTGGCTTTTCATTTTGAAACTGCGGCTCGTTGCTAGTGAAAAGTGCCCAGAAGCCTCCCCCTCAAGCCAGCTCTTCAACTGACTCCATTCCACTGGCCCCAAATGGGGCAGGTTTCCAAGAACTCAGAACCCAGGCAGGAGAAAACACCCCAAGCCTGGTGAGAACGGAGGGGGCAGAAAAGCCCTGGTCCCTCTGCTCTCGCAAGGAGTTCGCTGGCTTGCGGGCAGTGATTTCCCACCGCTTTCATTTCTGGCCCCTCCACATGTTCCGGGGCATGGGGGCCCCTTTGGCCATCGGTGTGCAGACCCCCGCGGACACAGACCCCGGGTTGAAACCGTGGAGCTGAAGGAGCCTTTTGCTTCCGGCAGGAGCAGCTCCGGAGTTTAGATCCAGGGATCAGGGCCCGTTAGGAGCCAGGCTCGGGACGTCCCTGGGTGGGAGACTGGTGCCGAGGAGCATAGAGGTGCCGGTAGGATCATGGGCGCGGCCTAGGCTTGGCTGCGACTCGTTCATCTCCTGCGATCCTGTCCGCTCAAAGCCTCGCCCTGTCGCACGAGCCTGCCAGCCCCACACCCCGCATCTCACACCAGCCCGGGAGGCCGTTCAGCGCCTCTCAGGAACATATGGGCGATGGAGGGAGGGAGGACCAGCTGAGGGCTTGTTTTGGGCCCCCTACTACTGAGCCACAAGCGGGGGGCTAAGGGGGTGCTGCTGCCCTTGGCAAAGCAGCAAACATTGCTCACTGCTGGGGGGAGGTGCAGGGACACCCCCGCCCCCCTGCACTGGGTTTGCACTAGCAGGCATTCCTCTCTCCAGGCTGTGGAGTCCCCGGCGGCCTGCAGAGGGACACAGCGCTCCACCGAGCCCGGAGCTGGGTTGGGGGGAGTCTGGCTCGGCTGCAGTCCAGGCGCCAGTTCTCTGGCCCGAGGGGGTGGGCGAGCGCAGGGGTTTCCAGGGAGAGGGAGACGGAGGAATTGGCCGGAGGTTGGCTCCCGTCCACCCACCTCACAATTCCGACTCCAGGGGGGTCGCTCCCGTCCGTCACACAGGGACGGCCACACTGGACATTCGATCCAGAGCCTGGCACTTCCTAGGCTGGGTGGCTCCGCTGCGACCGAACCCGGGAATCGCTGCAGATCCAACACCGATTGGAGGGAATCGCCCCCTCCCCCTGCCCCCCACAGGCCTACCCCTGCCGCTCCTGCCACACAACCACGCCTGCTACGCAAGTCCTAACCCCCATGGAGCAGACACGTGTCCCCCTGCAACTGCCTGGAGCCAGTGACTAGAATCCTAGAACCAGCAGGGCCCTCGAGAGCCCAGTCCCGGCCCTCCTGGCAGGACCCAGCACCGTCCAGTCGATCCCTGACAGGCGTCTGTCCAACCTGCTCGTAAATATCTCCAGCGATGGAGATTCCACAGCCTCCCTAGGCAATTTATTCCAGTGTTTCATCACCCTGACAGGCAGGAAGTTTTTCCTAATGTCCAACCTAAACCTCCCTTGCTGCAGTTTAAGCCCATTGCTGCTTGTCCTGTCCTCAGCGGCCAAGAAGAACAATTTTTCTTCCTCCTCTTTGTAACACCCTTGTAGGGTTGAAACCGCTCTCACGTCCCCTCTCCGCCTTCTCTTTTCCAAACTAAACAAGCCCAATTCCTTCAGCCTTCCCGCATCGCTCCTGCTCTCTAGACCTTTCATCATTTTGGTTGCTCTTCTCTGGACCTTCTCCAATGTCTCCACATCAGTCCTGAAACGTGGTGCCCAGAACTGGACACAACACTCCAACTGAGACCTAACCAGCGCAGAGCAGAGCGGAAGAACAACTCCTCGTATCTTGCTCACCACACTCCTGCTAATGCAGAGACTTGGCTCATGGGCCAGCCTGAAAGCTGCTTCCATCGGTGGGGATGAAGCGGAGGGGGGGGGGGTCACATTGTGACCCCCCTGGGCAGCTCTCAGGGACCCTGCTGCGTCACTGGCACTGATCCCGCAGGAGAGCTGGGCGAGGGGATCCATGCTACTGAGGCCAACCTGGGTGGGGAGAAAGGGACCCCCCCAGGGACATTCCTCCAGGGCCCCCCAGGTCCACAAAGGGCACGATATAACCTGAGTCCCAGGCATGATCCACTGAAAGAAACCCCAGCAGCCCGGTTCATACAGGAACCTGGTAAACTGAGTCACAGGGGAGCCAGGCTGCGGGAAGGAAAGGGAGGGGCCTGTGACGGAGGGTCTGCAGTGCTCACCGGGCTTTATCGTGCTGCTCGGCGGCCAGGCTGATGGGACAGGCAGGGGAGGGGTCACGCCCGGTGGGAGCAGAACTCCTCTCGGGGTTTACAGACAGACACAACAGCTGCTCCCGCCCCGGCGCGGGGTTAATCCCCGGAGCGATGCGCTGGGGAGCGGCCGGGGATTACGCGGGATTATGACCGGCCTGCACAGGACGCAGCTCAGAGAGCAACCCCCCCCCCACCCACTTGGGCAGGAGCAGCGCTTTGGCGAGCCGGGTGGGGCAGGCCACGGGCGCTCTGCCAGCGCAGGGGGACGGGCAGCTGCCAACGGGCAGGAGGATTGAATCCCCTTCCCCACCCTCCTGCGCCGGGGCAGGCTGGGCCCAGGTGGACAACTGGGAAGGTCTCTTGCTGGTGGGCAGCGATTCCCAGCCCCGGCAGAAAGCGCCCAACCCCGCACCCAGCCCCGGCCCCTGGCGGAAAGCGCCCAGCCCCGCACCCAGCCCCGGCCCCCGGCGGAAAGCGCCCAGCCCCGCACCCAGCCCCGGCCCCCGGCGGAAAGCGCCCAGCCCTGCACCCAGCCCCGGCCCCTGGCGGAAAGCGCCCAGCCCCGCACCCAGCCCCGGCCCCCGGCGGAAAGCGCCCAGCCCCGCACCCAGCCCCGGCCCCCGGCGGAAAGCGCCCAGCCCCGCACCCAGCCCCGGCCCCCGGCGGAAAGCGCCCAGCCCCGCGCCCAGCCCCGGCCCCCGGCGGAAAGCGCCTAGCCCCGCACCCAGACCCGGCCGAAAACGCCCAGCCCCGCACCCAGCCCCGGCCCCCGGCGGAAAGCGCCCAGCCCCGCACCCAGCCCCGGCCCCTGGCGGAAAGCGCCCAGCCCCGCACCCAGCCCCGGCCCCTGGCGGAAAGCACCCAGCCCCGCCTCCCCGCTGGTTACCTGATCCCTGGGGCGTCGCTCTGGACAGGAGCCGCTTCACCAGGCAGCATTTCAGCAGCGCCTTGCGGGTGAGCCGCGGCCTCTGCCACTTCCCCTGCTCCTTCTTCCCTGGGGGGGTCTGGCCCGGGTCGCCCAGCAGGCTCCCATCCGTCTCCTTGGCGTCGTCCTGCAGCAGAACACAGCCCCGAGGGCAGGTCAGCGCCCCGGGCTCACAGCCGCCTGCCACCGCCGGGGACTGCTCCCGGAGCCCGCGGGTGAGCGAGGCGCCGGCCTGGCCCCGGTGGCGCACGGATCCCGCCGCGGCTCCAGCAGGGCCCAGTCTGGAGCGCCGCGGGCGCAGAGCCTCGGTGGAATCTCCCACCCGCCGAGCATCCGCTCACGCCAGGACCCGAACCTCCCTCCCCGAGTGAATCAAACAAGCGCAGCGGGCCAGGGGGCTAATGCCGCATCGGCCTCAGGGCCCTCTGGGCTGGCTCCATGGGGCAAAGGGGCCCCGAGGCCGGGACCCGACACCACCCCCTACGCACCAGTCGGGGGGGGGCACAGCACGAGCCGGCCGGGACATGGTGGGGTTGGCCTGCCCCCCCGAACCCTCACCCCTCACAGGGGACCCCAAAGCAGGGGCACCGCAGAGGAGGCTCCCACGTCCCCAGCCACCGGCAGAACCACCCCTGCCCAGGGAACCAGAAACCCTCCTGCTGTCCCCAGCCCATCCCTGCGCTGTGCCCAGCTCTGCCACGGCGAGTTCCCTCCGGAAGCTTCTCCTAGGCCGGGGGGGGGGGGCTCTTTGGGGTTGGGGGGCCACAGACCCACAGAAAAGTCAGCCGGGCGCACAAGGGAGAAGCCGAAAAGCAAACGCTCCCGAGGTGCGATGGAGAAAGACCCTCCCCGCCTTCCCCTCACGTTGGGGGGAGCCCCGAGCCTCAGGGGCTGGATCCAGGCGAGCTGGGCCTGCGGTTCCCCACCCCTGCCCTAGGCATTCTGCCTTCGGCCCAGACCATTCTGGCTGCGTTTCCAGGCTCCCGGAGCTGGGGAGTGTGTTCTGATCCCCCTCCCCCCAACGCACCCTCACCCCCTGCTCAGTTTCCCAGGCGAATGGTGGAGCTGAGGCAATGGCTCGTTTTTAGTTCCTGCTGCTTTCACCAGCAATCCCCCCCGCCCCCCCCCCCCCAGCTTTCGCTTGCCCGCAGGGACACTGCTCCAGCAAACGTAAGGGTGGTTCCCTAAGGCCCAGCCTCCTCCTCTGTCCTGAGGAAGGGGGGCTGGCTGTTGGGAGCGTTGGCTTGTCAGCCAGGAGCACCAAGGTCCAACCCTGACACTGCCGCAGACTCAGTGGAGCCTCGAGCCCCTTTCTTAGGTGGCGTGCCTCAGTTTCCCCTCTGTGACGCGAGAATGAGCATGACAGCCCTACGTCCCTGGCAGGCTGGGAAGGAGGAAGCGTTTGATGAAGACTGAGCTTCGCAGATGGAAGGTGCTGCTCTTTCCCCCGCGCCCAAATGCCACAATGATGGCCACTTTAGAAGCACGCCTAAGAGGGGCAGGCTAGCGTACCCCGCGACCTGGTACCCCAGGCTGCTGTTTCTAAATGCCAAGCGGCACTTCGGGAAAGATAACCGAGAGCTGCTTCTGTGCTGAATAATTGATGGTTTTATTCTACCTCCATTGAATGGCAAACCGACCTCAATCAGTCAGTCCTGCCGTCGGAGCTTTCCATCGCGCACGAGGCAACACAACAATGCTTCAGCACGGGCGTGGGGTGGGAGGGGGGAGCCCTGCAAGTGCTAACGAAGTATCAGTCGCGCCTGCCCTCCAGGGAGCTCAGCGCCCTTTGGCTCGCCAGCCCATGTCCCAGGGCAAAGGAAGGCAGACAGGTACCATTGTAGTTGTTTTGTGGATGGGGGAAACTGAGGCACAGAACCCAAGCACAAAACCGGTCAGGCCCAAAGCAGGAAGCTTTTCGGTAAGTAACTTGCCAACACCGTCCCAAGCTGGGAATTCCCGATTTCCTGCTCTGAGCCGCTTGATTTCTCTCTCTCTGGCAACATCCATCGCCCTGGGGTCTGGACTTCGTCTGGACAGTGCTGCTGATGGTCTCTTGAAACAGGCCATTAAGTTGTTTGTGGCTTCGCGTCAGGCACCTAGACCCAGGGGCTGGCCTAAGCCGACAGAGCCCTAGGACCGGCTTTGCAGGGAGTCGGCTTAGGCCGTGGGAGCCTTTCGCAAGCGGCTCTGCGGCCTGGCCACCGCACAGGGCACATCAGCAGCTGTGAGGGTAGCACGGCCAGGAAAGGGCAGAGATCTGCTTGCAGCCCCTTCCTCTGGGCAATCTGGAGCCTGCACGGCTTCCACCCACGCCCTGCACGTCCAAACGGCCACCTGAGTATGGCTTTAGAGCCACCCTCTGGCCCCTCACCCCGCCTCTGTCCCACTCTGGTGGCAGCCTGGCCTCCAGCAAAACGCCTTGGCTGAGACGCTGCTGCTTAGAAACAACGAGACTGGGGAGAGGTGACTCATCGTGACTGGTGTGGAGAAAGTGAAGAAGGAAAAGTGACTAACAAGAACGAGGAATGAACAGGCAGCAGGTTTAAAACAAACACAAGGAAGTTTTTCTTCACACAGCGCACAGTCAACCTGCGGAACTCCTCGCCAGAGGATGTGGTGAAGGCCAGGACGTTAACAGGTTTCAAAATGGAACTAGATAAATTCACAAGGACAGGCCCATCAATGGGTATTAGCCGGGATGGGTAGGAATGGTGTCCCTAGCCTCTGTTTGTCAGGGAAGCAGCTGCTGCTCCAGCTGGGACACGTACGACCCACCAGCCATTCCCCCCCAGCCCGACTCGCTCTTGGACACATGCGCTGGCCAAGGCCAGGAGATTCAGCTAGTGTCCCTGCACCCCCGGCTCAGGCTGCGGAGCATCTCGATCGGGGGGGGCGGGGACAATTTGTACGGGGGGGGGGGGAGCTGAGCACCATCGAACCAAACCGTAAACCCCATGTACGATGGAAACCCCTTCAAGCCAGGAGGTGCAACCGCCCCCGCCCCCTCCAGTTCCAGCACCGTGGCCTTGATACAGCCCTAGTCACACCGCTCCAGGCACGCTGCCGCGTGGGAGCAGCCGGCGCTAGCTGCAGCGATCCAACACGCCAGCAGGGCCCGGTGTTACTGACGCGATGGGAACAGCTAAACCCTGCAGGCAGATGGCTGGAGAGCCACTTGTTAAAAGCCTGGTAAAACCGCACCGCCAACAAGCCGGAGATTTTCTTTTTAATTGCTGTGTTTAGTTTTAAACTACAGATTTGTCCAGCTTCGGCCGGCAGCTCCCCAGGAATTAAGCCCCGTGTCTCTCCGGGGGCTGCAGGGCCATCTGCTGGGAAGGCTGAGCGAGGGGAAGCACGTGGGTTTCGTGGGATTCACGCCACGGGCTGCCCTGGCTCTGAGAAGAGAGCAGATGCAGCGAAGCCAACGGGTGAAATCCGCAAGCTGAGGCATGGCCCCGTGCCGCGGGGCTAACCAAGATCAAAAGAGGGGGACTCGGGACTCAAGACCCCAAGGGCTTCCCCGTCACGACTGCGCCACGGATCCAAGCCCAGGGAGCCCACAATGTGGCAGAAGGAACTTACCTTGGTCCATAACCATCTCCCCCAGCTCCTTGCCGGGGCCACACATGCACCATCTGCAGCGCAGAAAGCCAGAGCCGCACACCTGGAGGGGCGGAGCCGCACACCTGGAGGGGCGGAGCCGCACACCTGGAGGGGCGGAGCCGCTCCGGTTTCCGAGAGCCGGTGAGATGTTGACACACGGTTGCAGCGAGAGAACTGTCACTCCTAAGAGATGGTCCCCCCCCGGCCCACACAGTCAAGCCAGAGGGTGCGACTCTCTGGCTGGCAAGTTGGGGGATGGGATTTGTGCACACGCAGCGCGGAGGGAAAAGCTCGAGTCTTTCCTGCGGTGGGGGGGGGGGCTCCCGGCAGCCACGTGCAGATTGGAACGCAGCCTCCGAGGGAGCACAGCTGCCGGGCTAGAAGAGAGACCATTTGGCAGCTGGCAGTTCCAGCCCTGGGTGGACTGGAGAGGAACCAGCCTGGATCCAGTGTGAGCGGACGCTCCTCCATCCTGGGGTGCAGCTCAGAACGCCGGGACGACCCTCTGCCCAGCCTGACTGATGATTTTACTGGGCCCCAGGCAGCCGGCCACAGATGGCTCAAAGCAGAAGGCTGGGGTGGGGGGCGACTGCAGGGGAGCCTGGGCTGGAGTTGTGATCTCCTTAGTCTGGCCCTCAGGTGTCTGGGCCCAATACACATCTGCCTTGACCACAGTGCGGATCTCTAACAAGCAAAACCCAGGCCTGTCTCAAGTCTGCTGCAGGTAGCACGCAGGCAAGGCCGAGCGGGGAGCTGGGAGAGGCAGGAATGTCTTACATAATAACGCAGATTAAGCCTGGTACGCGAGACCACGTCAAGACCTTGCACTGGTCTTTCTGTTTCTGATCAGCAAACATTGCAGATGCAGCCATAAAACTGTTAACTACGCGGGTAGTTTTTGCAATACCCTCAGTAGGACAAGCCCCAAATAGGAAATTAGAGGCATCTTACACAAGATGTAATCAATTGGTGAATAGTATTAGAACGACCAAGTCTCGCTTTGCTATAAAAGGGCTTAGTAATAAGAATCGAAGGGAGGGAGCAGGATTAACCCAGTAGGTCCTACTCGATGTAACTAGAAGTAAATAGGCATTTCACACCAGCGACCCAGTGCATGGCACCCCAACGGGCGGGAATGAAAGGAACCACAACCCCCTGCCTGGCACTGTAGGCTGTGTCTACACTGGCATGATTTAGCGCAAATACTTTTAACTGAAAAGTTTTTCCGTTAAAAGTATTTGCGCAAGAGAGCGTCTATCCTGGCATGTGCCTTTGCGCAAGAGATGTGCTTTTGCACAAAAGCATCCGTGCCAGTGTAGACGCTCTCTTGCACAAGAAAACTCCAATGGCCATTTTAGCCATCGGGCTTTCTTGCGCAAGAAATCGATGTTACCTGTCTACACTGGCCTCTTGTGCAAGAACACTTGCACAAGAGGACTTATCCCTGAACGGGAGCGTCAGAGTATTTGCGCAAGAAGCACTGATTTCATACAGTAGAACGTCCTTGCGCAAATACTCGCCGCCAGAGTAGACAGGCGGCAAGATTTTGTGCAAAATCTTGCCAACGTAGACACAGCCGTAGTGTAAAGTAGTACGGGTGAAGTACGCTGTAGTGTACGGGTAAAGTGTAAGTGAAGTAGGCTTTATTACTGTATTATAGTAGATCTATGAATTGCTTTTGCATTGTTGTGTGCTGTACTAATTGCGTTAGAATTTATTGTAGTTAAGGTTTCAGTTGTATAGTCATTGTTTTTAAGGCTTGTAAAACTTAAACAATTATGTTAACTGCGTACAGCTTGCAATGAATAAGTGAGTGGTTAAATCTCTCAGGAGTGTCCTGGTTTCCCTTGGCTCTAAAATAAATCGAACCACCCGACAGCGACAGAGGAGGAAACGGATTCACCTCCTGGGTCAGACCCAAAGCCCATCTCACCAGTGTCCCGGCTGCCGACAGCGGCCAATGCCGGGGCCCCGGAGGGAGTGCACAGAAAAGGGAATTATCCAGTGACTCCCCGCCCACTCCCAGCTTCTGGCATAGAAGAGGGGGGCTGTGGGGCTGCTGAGGGGCCCACGGCTGCAGGATTTCTTCCCACCCCTTATCTCAGCAGGTCCCTGATCCTCCAGGCTGAGAAGTGGCAGGAGGCGGCAGGACACACCTGGCCAGCTCTGTGCCACATGGCACCGGCCGCGCAGCCTCTGGCCTGCTGTCTGAGGAGCCCACCAGTAATGTATGCCGCTTCCCCTTTTGGGTCCGCTTTGCCGGCCTGTCCGTTATTTACAGGCAGGGCTAATCCCACCCAACAAGGGAACCTGGGCTCCAACCAGACCCCACCCAGGCTAGAACCGGACAGAGGAGACATGGCTCGGTGGGGACACATCCCAAGAGCCTCCACCACCACCACACACTTCCTAAGCATCTGCGGGGTGTCACGAGTCTGCCGTTCTCGGGCAGAGAGGCTCCGGGACAGGCATTTGTCGTGGCCGTGCCCTGGCAGCCAGGCCTGACGTCCCAAATCACGTCCCCAAGAGGCCAGAGTCCTTTCTGGGGTGACTCTTGGCTTCAGAGAGTCTGGTGCAAGGAACCCAGGATTTTGCTCACCACTGAACTGCAGCCACCTCTGGGGTGGAAGCCAACAGCTGCCGAGAAGGACTCGGTCCCTCCCTCAATGAGCTGACAGAATTCATCTCTGGAACCAAACAGCTGTTAGCTCTGGATGTCAGAGAGAGGAAACTCCCGGGTTCAGTCATGGCTGTTGGTGGGGGGAAGGGGAGGGATTATCTGGGCCCAAAGCAAACCAATTCCAGCATGTTTGACATAAAACCCTCGTCCCACCCCTTCCGCCCAAGACCCTGGCCCCTCAGAAACCTCCCCACCCCGTGGAGCCAAGCCCCGGACAACCCCAGCCCTGAAGCCTGATCCTTCCTAGCCAGTCAGGTGGTCGGGCTACCGTGCTACGGCCCCTGCCCTCCTGTGGGAGACAAGGAGTTGGGCTCCCCAGCCACAGCCCTAGCCCTCCTGGCCAGTCAGAAAGCAAAGGCAATTTTGGGAAGGCCCAGGGCATGAGAGTTCCTGCTCCATGACTCAGTTTCCCCTTGGGCACAAGGAGGGATCATGGTACTAGCCCCCCTCCCAACGGAGGTTCAAGTTTGTAGAGAGCCGAGCGGGACCCTGCCTGACATCTCGGTGCAGGGCTGTGACGCCACATTCGCTTTCTGGAACTTAAACGCCAGAGGACGAACTGGAGCCAAAGGAGAGAGCCGTTCCAGAGGAGAGAGCCGGGACGAGAGCTGGGCAGGGCCATGCTGCCGAGGGAAAGGCCTCGGGGAGAATGAGAAACGCAGGAAGGGACGTTCTAAAGCCTGCAGGGATCAATTCTTCTCAGTTAGTGGCAGAGGACAGAACAGGCACAGATGGGCTCGGAGCTACGTCAGGGGAAAAGCCTCTTAAACGTGAAACAAACCGTGGCAATCCTTGGCCGGGCTCCAAAACCCTCTTGGCGCAGAATCTCCAACGGGCTCCCCGCACTCCCGCCCTTGCTATGCAGAAGGGCTGCGTCTACACTGGCAGGATTTTCCGCAAATGCTTTTAACAGAAACGTTTTTCCGTTAACGGCATTTGCGGAAAAGAGCGTCTAGATCGGTACGGACGCTTTTCCACCAAAGCACGTTTTGCGGAAAAGCGTCTGTGCCAATCTAGACGCGGTTTTGCGCACGAAAGCCCCAATCGCCATTTTCGCCATCGGGGCTTTTTTGCGCAAAACAGTTTTTAGCGTCTACACTGGCCCTCTTGCGCAAAGACATTTCCGGAAAAGGGCTTTGGCCCGAACGGGAACGTCAACGCATTTGCGCAAGCAGCACTGATTTCGGACAGTAGAACGTCAGGGCTTTTGTGCAAAATCAAGCGGCCAGTGCAGACAGCTGGCAAGTTTTTGTGCAAAAGTGGTCGCTTTTGTGGAAAAACTTGCCAGTCTAGACGCAGCCAATGAGAAACCGAGGCACCAATGTCAGTGACAAAACTCACCCTGCAGATCAGTGGCAGAGTCAGGAGGAGAACCCGGCTCTCTGCTCTATTGTCCTCACTACCACAGGAATGTCCTTCCAAAGCAAGGGGCAGAACCCAGGAGCCCTGTCCCCCAGCCCTTGCTGTGCTCACTAGGCAATGCTGCCTCCTAGACAGACAGCTGCCGTTCCCTCCCCAGTTTATCATCTGAGCTGCGTCCTTTTGGCTTCCTTCCTTCCCAGATCTTTTCCCCCAGGACTGGCCCTGCCTCTCAGATCCCCCTGGAGAATGCCAAACGGGAAATAACTGCAAAGACCAACAAGGGAGAAAGAACTAGAGGGGGGATTTGGGGAGATTAGATGCTGGACCCAATGTAATTCCCCATCCTCTCACTTAGCCACCGTGGCTTAGATCCCAACACCTTATTAGTCAATGGAACGAGCTGCCAAGGGAAGACTTGAACTCAGCCTCTGGAGGCAACTGAGCCTCGACCAGACCCCCGTTTCAGCCAGCACTAGCAGGTTTACCCAGCATTGCTCGGCTCCTTAACTCAATCAATTGTTGTTTTTTGGAAAATACAGTGAAAATGTCCAGGCTGCATGTAAATCACTGCTCTGGGCTGGGCTGGGGAGGAGAGGTTCAGGGTGCAGGCTGCCCTGGGGAGAGAGGACACCCCCAGCCCTCTCTCACCGCAGCAGCTTGGGGCCAGCTGAGAAGCGCCTCTCTATGGCTGCTGCAGCTCCAGCGGGCACAGCTGGGGGAAGGGGCATGTCCCTCGGCTGGGGTAGATCCAGGTTCATCTGTGCTCCCTGGTCAGAGTGAGGAACACAGCAAACTGCGCACTTTCCCCTCGCTCCCTAAAGAAGAGGAACAGCCAGCGATGTCCCGGATAGGGTGGGGAGATAGTCAGCCCCCCCCCCCCCACTTCCCTCTAGCTGGCCTGGACGCAGGGCTCTGGTTTCCCTTCTTCCACCAGCCGTCCCAGGCCCCTCTAACTGCTCCCATCTGCTGTTCCCAACGTCCCCCCCCCCCAGAGCTCCCCCCCTTCCCCCCCGCCCAGAGCTGCTTCCTGCCACTTCCGCAGCGTCCCAGCCTGCCTGATGTCAGACCTCTGGACCTGTCTGTCCCATCATGCCGGCTGGCTGCCCCCCCCCAGCGCCGCACCAGCTTGTGCCCACGGACGGGTGCTCGTGCTTTGGCACTGCCTAGCCACCGGGCCAGGGCAGGAGAGGGGATGGGGCAAGAGGAGGAGGCAAAGCGAGCGGTTTACTCCCCACTGACCAAGCGATTCCAGGAGTTAGTGAAAAGCCGCCTGCAGGGAGCCACCAGAGGCAAAGGGCGAGGTTGGAAATGGAGCAAGGGGGGGTATATTAGCACCTGGGTGCGGCACCCGCCCTCGGCCGCAGTCCCCGCTGGGCATGGGACGGATGAGCCACTTGGAGCTCCTGTCTAGACCCAGGGCGCAGAGCTCGGAGCATGGGGGGGAGGGGGGTTTGAACTGCTAGCCCCCCAGTGCGGCTTGTTACAAAAGTGACCAGCCACAGAATCCACCATCCCTAGCTTTGGGGCGTTCAGCCCCTGCAGTTCTGGGGCAAATCCCGACTCGACCGGCTTGCCAGAGCCAGCTGGGATACAGCCCAGGTGGGAAGAAGTCCCCCCAAAAGGCAGCTGGTGGGATTTTAGGGCACTTCCCCCCACGGGCCAAGCCCTGTCCCAGACCCTCCGCCTCCGCCACACTGCACCCTGCAACGCTCGGGACAGGGACTGTCCACACGGTGTCGTGCCACCTCGCTCCTTGCCTGCACCTCGCCCCACATCATGGGGCTCTTGTTTGCTGGCCCTCTCCGCTCGGCCCAGGGTGCAACGACCCTGCCCTCCAGCGCCGGCTGCCTCGCAGGGGACGGCGCAGAGCCCCGAGTCTGGGTCTCCACATGGGAGCTTAGCTACCAGCTCTACCGGTGCTGCTGCAGGGGCGCTGCTATTTTTAGGCACTAGATGGAGCAGAGCGAGCATGGATAAAGCTACCTGTGCTGGGGATTACAGCCCAGCCCTAGTGTCCCCTAAATCAGTGGCTCTCAACCACACCGAGGCCATCCAGGGGGTCCCCTAAATCAGTGGCTCTCAACCACGCCAAGGCCATCCAGGGGGTCCCCTAAATCAGTGGTTCTCAACCATGCCGAGGCCATCCAGGGGGTCCCCTAAATCAGTGGCTCTCAACCACACCACGGCCCTCCAGGAGGGGCCCCCTAAATCAGTGGCTCTCAACCATGCCGAGGCCATCCAGGGGGTCCCCTAAATCAGTGGCTCTCAACCACGCCGAGGCCATCCAGGGGGTCCCCTAAATCAGTTGCTCTCAACCATGCCGAGGCCATCCAGGGGGTCCCCTAAATCAGTGGCTCTCAACCACACCAAGGCCCTCCAGGAGGGGTCCCCTAAATCAGTGGCTCTCAACCACGCCGAGGCCATCCAGGGGGTCCCCTAAATCAGTGGCTCTCAACCACGCCAAGGCCCTCCAGGAGGGGTCCCCTAAATCAGTGGCTCTCAACCACGCCGAGGCCATCCAGGGGGTCCCCTAAATCAGTGGCTCTCAACCACGCCAAGGCCCTCCAGGAGGGGTCCCCTAAATCAGTGGCTCTCAACCACGCCGAGGCCATCCAGGGGGTCCCCTAAATCAGTGGCTCTCAACGACGCCAAGGCCATCCAGGGGTCCCCTAAGTCAGTGGCTCTCAACCACGCCGAGCCTGTCCAGGGGGTCCATCAACTCATCTGGAGATTTGCCTACTTTAACGGCTCCATCAGAAGTGCTAGCAAAGCCTGTGCAAACTAAAATCGTCTACGGCGTTATACTGCTCAACAGACAGAACCTGAAACGTAAGCACAACAGAAACAGCCGGCCCTGTACTGCACGGCCATATGGTGCCGAGGAGAAATCCGGCTACTTTTCAGGACTAGTGCGGCTGTGATTGTTTTGTATTTTTAGATCTGATTTTGTAAGCAAGTGCGTTTTAAGGGAGCTGAAACGCAAGACGCACCACACTCCTGCAAGGGGTACAGTAGTCTGGAAAGGCCGTGAGCCACGGCCCTAAATCGCTAGAGCCTGCAGGCCTGATGGAGACTCACGGGGCAGAGGCTGAGGGAGTCTCAAGGTGCTATTTTTGTAGCAGGGATTTTACACACTGGAATCTGCACTTTAAGTCACCAGGAACCAGGTAATTCCCCCCTCGATAGTTATTGCCACCAGTGTGAAAAGGAGCAAGAAGCACAGAGTAAAGAGCTCATGGAAGGGGAGGGGGACAGGAATGGGGGATTATGGGGCTAAAACAAATAAGGGGGGAACAAATCAAGGGATGTCAGAGTAAAGGGGGGAAGGGCAGGGCAGAGTAAAGGGGGGAAAGGGCAGGGCAGAGTAAAGGGGGGAAAGGGCAGGGCAGGGCAGAGTAAAGGGGGGAAAGGGCAGGGCAGAGTAAAGGGGAAAAGGGCAGGGCAGAGTAAAGGGGAAAAGGGCAGGGCAGGTGGTGGATAGGCTGGCGGTGGGGAATAGGATCTCAAGGAGAGAAATTGAAAAGGTAGAGTCAGATACTATGGGGCTAGGGGTGATGTGAGAACTTGGCAGAGGGGGTGTCCCAGAGAAGGAGGGGGCTGGGGCAGTGACAGCAGCACTGGGCAAACACGGGTGGGGCAGAGCTGGGCAGGGCTGGGCACTGGCAAACCACACCGAGCCCGGCTGCAAAGGAGCTTTAACTCCCCTGGAATCACTCCCCGCTCTGGGGCCACTTCCCTCCCCGCTGGGAGAAAGGGACGCAGCCGAACCAGCACCCTCCTGCTAAGCTGGAAGGTTGGAGAAGCTCCCGGATGCTGCCTTTTCAGAGAACAACGTGAGGCTCGGGAGCTGCTGGCCTTAAAGTCACCCCTCACCCCGTGGCTGGTGCCCAAAACAAGGCCCCTTCCTGTTCACAGGGGCTGCCCAGCATCTCTCTCTCCTCCCCCCTGCAGGCTCCTCAGCAAACCTGGGGCACCAGGGGACCACACTGGAGGGAGCCTGGTAACATTGTTCCCTGTAAGCTGAGCCCTTGGGCAGCTGCCCAGGAGAGAATCAAATGCCACCCATCTGATTAGCAAAGCGCCCACAGCCATCAACCTGTGTTTCTACTAGTGGTGCACGTCCACACAGGCTGTGGTGTATGTAAAAATTATTCCACACACACGTGGGAAAAGTTCGAGGGAACACTGCCTGGCAACCTCAGAAAACGACCCCAGTTGCTTGCAGAGCATCGGCTTCTACCCCAGTGCCCGACCAGCTGGTCTGATTGCTGGTGTGATGAGCTCCAGGGGGCTCAGCACCATAACGCAGCCCGAGGAGACCAGTCTGCGCTAGCAACGAAGCCGCGCTTTTGCCCACGACTGGCTCACACAAGCCACTGCCTGGAATAATCTGAAGCGATTAGGCCACTAGTCCCTACAGCCCAGATCAGCAGCGACTGACGGGCGCACGATGACCCACATTCAATAACGTGGGGGTGGCGACGTGAACATTTCACCACCTTTCTGGCAAAGAAATGCTCTGTCCATTCAAAATCTGTCGGGGTTTTGGGGGGGGGGGGTGACGTAGTGGGGGTACCTGGCTGGTTTTTATGCTGCTGGCTCTGGGGTAACCCCCACTGGCTGCCGTGGGTACCACGACCCAGCAAAACAGGATGAGTCACTATGCAAACCAGTGGCCAGACACCCCCCATGGAGAGGAATAAAGGAAGGTGGATGCTGCCCTGGCTGGGGGGCAGGGCTGGAAGAGGGTTAGTTAGTTGCTGGCGGGCTGGGAGCATGGAGGAGACAGCCTAGGGAGAGGGGCTGGAGTTTAGGGGCCCAGTCTCCCCCCAACTCAAGGGGGCCTGAGGCATCCTAGCCCAGCTCTGTGACCAGATTACATCTGTGCTGTGCTGTACCCTGGAGAGGCAATAAACTTCCTCTATTCCACCGGCTGGTGCAGTCTGTTTGTGCCATTTCGGGGTGCAGGAGATGGGGGACCCCCAACGTGCCATCACAGGGGGTGAGTCTGCAGTTCTGGGTTGGGTTCCCCGCTGTTTCTCTCCTCCCCATGGAAAAAGCCCAGGGGAAAAGGATTGAAAGAAAAGGGACCCCCCCAAAAAACACCCTGGAAACTCTGGGGTTTCCTTAATGAAAGAAAAAGATTTTGTCCGACAGGAAAATGATGATTGGGGGTAAAGAGCCAGTTTTGTGCCTCCTCCCCCGATGTTCTGATGAAAAATTTGCAACCAGGCTGGGAGCCCGCTCGGAGCCGGACCATGGAACACGGAGCCATGAGTCGGGTACCTGTTGGCTCTGCCTACCCACAGGACAGTCTCAGTAGCCAAGGGCCATCTCCAGAGCAGAGAGGTGCTGGTGGGGGGCGACCCAGACTGCACCTGTTCTGGGGGGTCACTCCAGGGCTCAGGCCCCAGGGCTGCGAGAGGGAATGTGGAGCGGTGTGAGGACGGGAGAGAGGGAGCAGGAATGGCAGAGATACCAGAGGGAGGGGAGCCGAGATGTGTGGGGCTCCTGGGAAGATCCATGGGGTGCATACGGAACAGGAGGGGTCAGAGTTAAGGGGAGGCAGGGGAAGGGAAGGGGGGAAGGCAGATCTCAGAGCACGGGGGAGGGGAAGAGGGGTGAGTGACCCGTGCCGGTGGGAGGGTCAAGGGGGCTCAGAATGAGAGCAGGGCTGGGGATAAGGCCGTGGGGAAGGGGAGGGGTAGTGGGGTCAGCCGCAGGATGGACGTGGGAGCGGGGCTGATGCAATGGGGCAGACTGGAAGTTGGAAACCGCCCCCCCCCCCCCAGATCCTGCCGCTGGTCGGTGAGTAGCCCCCCCCCCCCCCGTATCCTGCCCCATGGCCCCTAGGATCTGCCCCAGGGCCCCCCGTATCCTGCCCCATGGCCCCTAGGATCTGCCCCAGGGCCCCTAGGATCTGCCCCAGGGCCCCCCAGGATCTGCCCCAGGGCCGGGCTTCAATGCTTCGCCACACTGGGGGGGGGGCCTGACCCCCTCCCCCGGGGCTCTCTCTAGGCAGCCGCCCAGTGCCAGCCCGGCGCCCCCTTCCCGCAGCCCCTACCTGCATGGCCCGGCCCGGCTCGGCTGCTGCGAGGAACCTGCCCCGGACCCGCCGCTGCCAGCTGCCGCCAGCGGGACTCCGCGCTCAGCTCCGCCCGCTCCGCGCCGGCCCTTAACCCCCTCGTGCCCGGCCCCAGCTCCGGCCAGCCCGCACTGCGCCTCCCGCAGGGGCAGACGCCTGGGCCGGCGAGGGGCAGAGCCCGAGGGCGGGGCGGATGGACACAGGGCTGGGCGGGGCTGGGAGTGGAGGGGGGGAGCCCTGGGGAAGGCGAGCTGTGCATGGGAGGGGTCGCTAGATGGGGGGTGTATGGGGATGGACGGACAGAGAGATGGACGTGGGAGGGGTCGCTAGATGGGGTGTATGGGGATGGACGGACAGAGAGATGGACGTGGGAGGGGTCGCTAGATGGGGGGTGTATGGGGATGGACGGACAGAGAGATGGACGTGGGAGGGGTCGCTAGATGGGGGGTGTATGGGGATGGACGGACAGAGAGATGGACGTGGGAGGGGTCGCTAGATGGGGGGTGTATGGGGATGGACGGACAGAGAGATGTGCATGGAGCTAGCTAGGCGCATGGGGTTAGAGATGTGCGGGGATAGGTGGGTGTATGAGGAAAGAGGTGTCTGTGGGGGTGGGTGGATAGATAAAGATTTATGGGGATGGACATAGTGGGGACTGGTCCTGCCTTGGGCAGGGAGCTGGACTTGATGACCTCCTGAGGTCTCTTCCGGCTTTATGATTCTGTGATTCTATGACAGACAGGTGTGTATGGGGATGGGCAGGTGCGCATGGGGATGGGCGGGTGCGCATGAGGATGGGCGGGTGCGCATGAGGATGGGTGGGCGTGTAGAGGGGTCGATGTGGATGGGACAGGCCGATCCCTTCACTCAGGCTGTTTATTTCACACACTCCTCCCTTAACCCTTTCACTCAATCCCAGCTCTAGCTGTCCTGCTTCCTCCTCCTCAGCCCTTCCATTCCATGTGTCATAGCCCACCTACGGCCACCCCACCCCACCTTCAACCCTTCCCCTCTTCTTGCCAAGCTCCTGGCTCGCCCTCCCCTTCCATGCCGCATGGCTCTGTAGGACGCACCCCTGGAGCACGGCCCTTTCATGCCTATGCTGGTGGCTGCCTCTCCCACCCTCATGCGCGTGGGGAGCCAATGGACAGTCCTGTCCTTGCACCGAGTGCGCAGCATCCGGGATGGGCACTCGGGGGAGGCAGGTACCTGGCAGTCAGGTGGGCCCCTGTCCTCTCCGGGGGGTGCTGGTGCTCAGATCCCTCCCCCTCCCAGGGTGTGCGGCTCATTTCCACCTGGCGGCAGGAGACTCACTCTGTTCCCCGGGAGAAGCAGCAGCATGTTCCATGAGGGCAGGGCCCTTCCTGTGTGGGGGCCAGGACAGGAGCCCTGCCTGCAGAGCGTGAGGAGGGAGGATTGGATGCTGATAGGCCTGGAGGACTCTGAGCTCTGGGGCTGGAGGTCAGGAACAGCACCTTCATGGGGCCCAATTGGCCCAGTCTAATGCTTAATCAAATCCATCACATTTGGCTTCAGCTGGGAGCATCGGAGGAGGGTTTTTTTTAATTCATTTGCTGCTATAGATTAATGGCAGGTGTGTAGTTTGCCCACTCGCTGGCAACACAAGATGCCTGGGTTAAGTTTCTGCCTCTGCCACTGACTTGCTGCATGACCTTGGTCATGTCACATCATTGCTCTGTGGCTTGGTTCTTCACTGTAAAAGAGGAGCTAATGACCCTTCCCCTCCCCCCAGTCTGTCTTGTCTACTGACACCTCTCTCTGTACAATGCCCAGCATGATGGGGCCTGCAGGTGCTATTGCATTTCCAATTAACAATAAAGACACCGAGATCTTTTATCTGTTGGGTGCAATTCACCGAGTGCCTCCTGGGACTGGAAATCTAAGACATGGCAGGCTGCACGGAGCAGTCAGCAAAGGCACAAAATACCAATGTTAAAAAAAAAGCCAGGGGAATCTTTTGTTCTGTTGATTGCACGCTGCTCGGCCCTGCCTCCCTCATGAATACACCCATCCCCTCCTCTCCATGCCCTCGTTTGCACTGTGTAAACAGCTCCTAATGGCGCCTTTGCCCTTTCATTCAAACAATGACATCTGGGCCCCCAAAGAACTTTAAGAGCAGCTGAGTGCCTGTGTTTACTGGCTGCCAGACCAAAATATTACAACCCTTTAGACAGGAGTGCTCCTTCTCCCTTCACATCCACTTGGAACGCCTCAGAGACAGGCATGAAAGCATCTTGTGGGCCACATGCTCAGCTGAGTAAATCAGCAAAGCTGCAATTACATCAAGTCACCAGCTTTCAAGCAGATCCAGGTTGTTGCTTCATCTGCACCTTAAGGCTTCCAACTGGCAGGCTTATCATTTGCCCACTGGCTGGCAACACAAGATGCCTGGGTTAAGTTCTTGGGGCTAGTAAACTGTTTTGTTACCATTTTCTCCCACATCCAGACGTCTCCCAACACATGCTGCTTTTTGATCAAATGTCACACATAGAAAAAGGAAAGGAAGGGTTTTGATGGCATCCCTATGTCTTGCTGCCCCGTTTACGGCATGGCGCATCTCCAAAAGTCATTTCAAAATGAAAGTTACAGTTTTGTTGGTTTTTTTTTTTATCACAACACAGTTTTTCAAAAAATGTTCAAAGTTCAGAACTGGAATGCAATGGCTAGAGTTTATCTCAACAAAAGGACAGGCAACGATTTCCCCCCGTTGACTGAAGTGGGACTGAAAATGAAGCATATGATTAAGTGACTGGGGGCTGAAAACTTTAACCCAAGAGGCAAAAACAATAATGAACAATCAAAAGGAAAAGCCAAGTGGTCCGTAGCAACGTCAGGTCTACGTGCTGATGTGATGAGTCCAATAGACACTTGGCCCCACGCGAAAGTCCGTTCCTCAGGGAGTGGTACAAACAAAAGTCAAACCCTATGCTCTTTGCTCCTTAGAAAATGTTCGGTTTTGTTTGGATTTGGAAAAAAAATTCAAAACCGCAGAATTTCCCACATGACGGAAAATCCAGACTAAGGCTACGTCTACACTGGCAGCTTCTTGTGCAAGAACTCTTCCCCAAGAGAGTTGGCATGTGCCTTTGTGCAATAGATTTGCTTTTGCATAAGATCCATGCCAGTGTAGACGCTCTCTTGCGCAAGAAAGCTCTCATGGCCATTTTAACCATAGGGCTTTCTTGCGCAAGAAATTCATGTTGCCTGTCTACACTGGCCTCTTGCGCAAGAACAGTTGCACAAAAGGGCTTATTCCTGAGCGGGAGCATCATAGTTCTTGCACAAGAAGCACTGATTTCATACATTGGAACGTCAGTGTTCTTGCACAAGAACTTGCAGCCAGTGTAGACAGGCAGCAAGTTTTTGTGCAAAAGCGGCTGCTTTTGTGCAAGATCGCACCAATGTAGACACAGCCACAGAGTTTACAGTCAAAAAACCTGAGTGCGGTGTACTAGGTGGACTACACAAAAATAAATACATAAAAATCAAGAGAGCAAGATGCTTGCTCACCCTGCCTCTGTTCCAGACCTACTCCCATGTGTCGAGTGATACCTGTGAATTCAAAGTGCTAGCACGTGTTGTTTTCAGTTTAATATCAGATCATGCTCATGTTCTCTCATAGGGGACTCCCAGCCGACTGACCTGTACAAGCGCAAACACCCTGAGCACTCCTGTGGCGCTAAATGCCTTTAGAAGCACTTAGTACCAACTTTGCAATGGCCTTTAGGCACCAAAGCACCGGGGGGTGCAACACTCGGCCCTTCCGACTCTGCCCACGCGGGCTGTGAGATGGAGGAAGATGCCTCCTCTCCCGCACACGCTCAGCGTTACAGGATGAAAACACATGAGCTCGCTGGGAGCTGGCTGCGCCGAGCTGGCAGCCCTACTGTATTTATTTGGACTGGGAGCTATAATTGCATTCCGAGTCTCCCTCGCTGACAGCAAGTAGCAGCTGTTTGCGATCTGCGTAGGTGCCTGTTGGTGGAGCAGGCATGGGGAGGTGCATGGGTAAGAAAGGAGTCCAGGTCAGTGCAGAGGGGCTAGGACGGGAACCTTGCTCATCTCTGTTCTGGAGAGAGAGGTTCTAGTACGAAATTGACCAGAGTTTGCATTACTAGCAAAGCCATTTGGCCTGGCAGTTACACAAAAATCTCCAAGAGCTTGCTAGCCCCATTTCGCCCTGGGGGGATGGAGGCAGGGAGAAAAGCGCTGATGTGCTACAGTCAGATCAGGGATAAGCCCCCAGTTCTAATCTCAGCTGAGGGTCACATTCACAGGGGTAAGAAAGTGAGGCTGTACATAAGAACAGGGTCAGACCAACGGTCCATCTTGCCCAGTGCCCTGTCTGCTGGCAGTGGCCAATGCCAGGTGCCCCAGAGGGAATGCACAGAACAGGGAATCATCAAGTGATTCCTCTCCTGTCATCCATTCCTAGCTTTGGACAGAATCCAGGGACACCATCCCTACCCATCCTGGCTAATAAGTCTTGATGGACTTAACCTCCATGAATTTAGCTAGCTCTTTCTGGAACCTTGTTAAAGTCCTGATCTTCACCACATCATCTGGCAAGGAGTTCCACAAGTTGGCTGTGCATTGCATGAAGGAAAACTTCCTTTTGTTTGTTTTAAACCTGCTACCTATTACATCTCATGAGCCTAGCTCTGTAATTAATGGATTGACTTGGGCTCTAGAAAGCAGGGCCCTGCAGAGGCATAGTGAGGGTGTTATACACCCCGGGGCAAAGGCAAAATTTGCACTTCCCTCCTCCCCCGCCACCACCGCATGGCGGGGCCCCAAACCCAATGTACAGCTGAGCCCAACCCTGTGAGGAGGAGCAAGGGAGCTTGTACTGTGTCTTCCCCCACCCCCTCCAGCTTGGGGCCAGGCCCCCACATGCACTAACCCACTGGCGGAGATGGAGAAGGGTTGGGCGAAGTGGCGGGGAGGAAGCTCCAGCCGGCGGGTGTAGGAGTAACAGGCGAGCCGAGGGATAACAGGGGGAGAAGAGGGGGTCTAAATTGTTGCCCCACCCAGCGAGACGCTTGGGGGCAACTCCCTCCTCCATCCCACCACACCACTAGGGCCCTGTTGTGTTGGGTGCTGTACAGACACACAGCACAGACATAGTTTGCAGCGCTGCCAGTGAGTGTAAGACAGACAGCAGTTGGTTATGCACAGGGGGAGCACAAGCAAACAATAGTACCCGGTGTTTTAAGCACCGTGATGGTCACAACACACCCACTGTCTAATCACTAGCAAAACTGTAGCTCATGGATGCTCTGCAGCATAAGGCACAGTAACACAGGCTATTCGTTCTAGATGGCCTCAGTTCACCCCAGTGGCGAGCGCCGTCACAGGGGAGGAGGGCAGCAGGGCCTTGCTGCAATTACATACAGGGCGCTCTGATGGGGGCAGAAAGCTTTCCCTGTCAGGATTCACTGATTTCAACTCAGCAGAACTCATCAAACTGAACCACAGAAAAGAGGGAAAACTTTCAACCACATTTTCTCAACCATCCAATTGACATTTTCCAAATGCCCAAATTTCCACCGAAATTTCTAATTTTGTCCAAAAAAATTCAGCTCAAACTTCACAAATTATTTTCATGGCCATTTTTCAATCAGCTCTGACACTTCATTTGGCCTTTATCCCCTTCCCCTCCTAGCTATTTTCTTCTGGTTGGGCCGAGAGCTTTTGAACTACCTGAATGTCCAAGGCCTCAATTCAGCCAAGCTCTTCCTTTTAAGAACGTGAATGGGTCTGTTGACTTTCGTGAGCTTCAAAATGTAGCACGTGGTAAGTGGATTGGGGCTGAAAACTTTACCGTGAAGGGGATGAACAATCAAACAGAAAAACCAGGTGGTCTGTAACAATTTCAGGTCTAGCTGCTGATCTGAATAGCACGGTCAATGCTCAGTACGGTTCCTGATGCAGCGATGCAAACAAAAGTCAGACCCTAAGATCTTTACTTGGCTTTCAAGCTGGTTTTATTATTCCCTGTGACCAAATTATGGGCTGAGTTATGGCCTGTTTTTCTGATCAAGAACCATTCAGAAAGGGATCAAGATTCCAGTGAATAAATCCAGTATAATTTTGCATCCACCAAATAGTCCTCGCAAAAAGACTTTTGTCTAGATTATGTTTGCAACCAGTTGCTCCGTAAATCCCGTAAATCATATGCTAACCCTCTCTGCTCCCTGACAGGAGGAAGATAATGACTAACATCCTTTCTTTTTGTTGTCAATTCGTGACTTTCCAGATCAGCAATAAACAGACCCTGAGTGCCCGGAGACTCACACTCAACAACACAACAATCTCTCACAGTTCTATAGTGCTTTTCATCAGTAGATCCCAAAACACTTTACATAAGAGGTCTGTATTCTCGGAAGGAGAAACCAAAGCATGGGGAGGCTAAGTGGCTTGACCAAGGTTCCCTGGCATGCCAGTGGCAGAGCCTCCTAGTTCTGAGTCTTAATCTAGTTTGCTAGTTGCTGCAACTACCTTCAGAGCTGATTTGCTGCAGCTAAGCACACAGATATTCACCAGTCATTATCCCCATGGTTGAGCCAAGTTTTGCCTGCATGGTAAGGAGTGTGCAGCATCCGGGTAAAGGAGCCTGGAGCTTGGTCCAGGGGGTTAGAATGAGGTTCAGGCTGGGGGGGAAATTTGCATCCTCCCAGAGATGGGCCTCTCCACCCATCCTGGCCTGCCCCTTTCCGCCATTCTCCGTGCTCGTTAGCACCACTGGTTAGAAGCGTTAGAGAGCAACTTGGTGCCCATCTGCTGCTCCCTTGCCAGCCCTAGCTGTGCAACCCTGGGGCGTCAGCTGAGACAAGTCACCCGCGGCGCGGCGCCATTTGCTCCGGCTCTCAGCCGGCCAAACCCAAGGCAGGATCTTATTTTTACTTACCCCGTCTTCAAACATCTCCCTGCAGTGGGGACTGATGGACGCGTGTCAATCAATATGCAGCAGAGGGGGGAGCCACCGGACAGCCGGTGGGGGGGTGGTGGACGTCGCGCTGCTCCGCGCTAGCCGTGGCCACGGATGCTGGCTGCAGATCTACCGTGATTCCCACCTGGTTCCTCTCCCCGGGCTGCGGACGTGATGCAAATGGGGACCGAGAGATCCTGGCAGCTGCTTTTGTCTCCGTTCAAACATCCCTGACAAAGGAACCGTCCCTATGCCAAGTTTACCTTTTGGGCCATTATTCCCTCTGGGTGACATGCAGCACGGCCAGCCTACAGCTGCTAGTTTCCATGGAAACAGAACCCGGAGTGCACCCCCCCTCCCCTTCCCTCTCTCTTTTTTAAGGGAGCCAATTAACCTAAAATAAAAATCCCTTTAAAAAGGGGACTGGAATTCTCCACTTTCCAGCTCCCAGGGGGAAATTTAAAGGGGAAATTCTCCACTTGCCGGCACTGGAGGGAGGAAAATCCCTGGGCTCTGTGGCCAGGAGATCCCAGCAAGTCTAATTTAGGGGCCTATCTGCCCTCACCCCCTCTTGTTTTAGCCACACCACACCCCTGTGGAGCAAGGCAGTGGAGTTGTCTCCAGAGATAGGGACCACAGGCACAGAGGGATTGGCCCAAAGTCCTGCAAGAACTCTAGGGCAGAACAGGGGGTGGACTATGGATCTCCCAAGGAATACTCCAGTGCCCTAATCGCTGGCCCATCCTTCCTCTGAAGCAACTGGGGCATCCCAGGATTCCCACCAGCAGACCCTTGCGCTTTGGGTGGCTGGGCGCATGCTGCCCTCTGGCATCTCTCAGCCCTGCCAACAGAGCTCTGTGCTGGATCCCAGGGGGGCCTCCAAACAGATCTCTGGCCTGCAGCTACAAAGGCAGATCACAACAAACCAGCAGATACGTTTTAATGCTGATAAATGCAAAGTAATGCACATCGGAAAAAATAATCCCAACGGCACACACAAAACGATGGGGACTAATTTGGCTGTTACCACTCAAGAGCGAGATCTTGGGGTCCTTGTGGACAGTTCTCTGAAATCATCCACTCCGGGTGCAGCGGCCGTTAGAATAAGCAAACAGAATGTTTGGAATGTTAGGAATCGTTACAAAAAGGATAGAGAATAAACCAGAGAATATCTTATTGCCTCTATAAGCCACGGGACGCCCACATCTTGAATACTGTGTGCAGATGCGGCCGCCTCATCTCAAAAAATGTGGCATTGAAAAAGGGTCAGAAAAGGGCAACAAAATGATGAGGGCTTGGAATGGATCCCATATGAAGAGAGATTAAAAAGACTGGGACTTTTGAGCTTAGAAAAGAGGAGACTAAGGGGGTAAAACTATGACTGGTATGGAGCAAGTGAATATGGAAAATTTATTTATTTGTTCCCATAATGTAAGAACTAGGGGGGTCACCAAATGAAATGAATAGGTAGCAGGTTTTAAACAAACAAAAGGAAGTTTTTCTTTATGCAGCGCACAGTCAACCTGTGGAACTCCTTGCCAAAGGATGTTGCGAAGACCAGGACTTTAACAGGGTTAAAAAAAGAGCTCGATACATTAATGGAGGTTAGGTCCATCAATACTTATTAGCCAGGATGGGCCGGGATGGTGTCCCTAGCCTCTCTTTGTCAGAGACTGGAAAGAGATGACAGGGGAGAGATCCCTGTTCTGTTCCCTCCCTCTGGGGCACCTGGCATTGGCTGCTGTGGGCAGAGAGGACACCGGGCTGGATGGACCTTTGGTCTGACCCACTCTGGCCGTGCTGATGTTCTTCACAAGGTGGATAGCAGGGACGCTGTGAGTCATTGAACCAAACTGTAAGGGATGGAAACTAGTTCAAGCCTGGGAGTGCAGAGCGTTCCAGCCCTCCTTGCTCCAGGACCTAAAGTGCTAGAAGAAAATCCTAGGAACAGATCCCTATTTTAATCCACTTTCAATCTCCGAAGGAATGGGTCCCTGGTTTCTGCCTTGGAATAAAAAGATTCCCAGGGATAGTGACCCCTGGATAAAGCAGATTCACCCCCACCCCTCCCCCGCCCCCCAAAGGCTTAATTACGATGAACGACCACATGAAGAGGATGGAATCTCAGTGGCAGGCCAGCCTCACGCGCCATTAGAGGCGGGGGCAGAAGAAATCTGCCCCTTTCCAAACAAGGTTTCAGTCAAAATTCTGTGTGGACATCAAAGGCCTGATTACAATGAACAAGCCGCCACCGCCTCGCTGCAGCAATAGAAGTCAGCCTCCTCTGAAGAACATCCAAGCGCTGCAGCAGTTTCTTACCCCCATTAAAATCATGCTGAGCTCTTAAATCAGGCCCTGCATAGGAGCGTCTCAAAGCACTGTACAAAGGCCTCATCATTAGCACTATTGTACAGAGAGGGGAAACTGAGGCGCAGAACATCCAAGAGACATGCCCAAAGCCATGCAGTTGGTCAGTAGCAGGAAAATAACTGCCCTCGATACCCCTTGACTTTAGTGGGAGCTTAAGAGGCCGTAAGTAGCAACTCTTAGACCAGCGATGCGCAGTTGAGGCTAGTGAGCGGGCCACAGGACTGACCCCCCTTCATTTCTGTGGCCGCAAGATTGTCGTAACCACAACGATCTCCTGGGACAGGGCGGTTCACTAACTGCGCGCGTGTTCCGAGAATTAGCTGGCTGTGCCGACTGAACCGTAGCCGCACTGTGATTGGGTACAGAGCGAGCACATGGCTCTGTAACGGGTCGTGACTCCCCACCATGGCGCCTCCTGCTGGTCTCCTCAGGAATCGCTCCTTCTGCAGCCAGCGTCTCGCCCTCAGCTACCTGCCTTCTTCTCTACTTCCGGTCCCATGTCCTTTCCAGCCCACGGTGCCCTTTCCTCACGGATCCACCCTGTGGCGGTGCCCCCAAGTTCTGTGGCCCTCTCCTCCCAAGGATCCCTTGGAAAGGGTTCAGAAAAGGGCAACTAAAATGATGAGGGGTTTGGAACGGGGTCCCATATGAGGAGAGGTTAAAGCGACTGGGACTTTTCAGTTTAGAAAAGAGGAGACTGAGGGGGGATAGGATAGAGGTCTATAAAATCATGAGTGGTGTGGAGAGGGTGCATAAAGAAAGTTCTTCACACAGCGCATAGTCAATCTGTGGAACTCCTTGCCAGAGGAGGCTGTGAAGGCTAGAACTAGAACAGAGTTTAAAGAGAAGCTAGATAATTTCATGGAGGTTAGGTCCATAAAAAGCTATTAGCCAGGGGATAAAATGGTGTCCTTGGCCTCTGTTTGTCAGAGGCTGGAGAGGGATGGCAGGAGACAAATCGCTTGATCATTGTCTTCGGTCCACCCTCTCTGGGGCACCTGGTGCTGGCCACTGTCGGCAGACAGGACACTGGGCTAGATGGACCTTTGTTCTGACCCAGTACGGCCGTTCTTATATAACCCCAACCCCTTATAGCTGCCTTGCCGGGGCACTCAGAACCGTCACCTAGCCCCTTACCTCGGGGGCAAGCTGCAGTCTAACATGGCCACTCAGCGTTGGCCAGGGGGTGTGGCCCTGCTGCCTTCTCCTGCCCTGGCTGCCTCCCTGCAGCCCTAGCACCTCAGGCCTTGAGAGCAAGGCCTCCGCCTGGGAGTCTGCCAGCCCTGCCTGCCTCTCCCCAGCCCTGCCAGGTCCTTCCTTCTCCACAGCCAGAGCAAAAGTGCATGAGCTTGGCCTCCCCAGAAGCCCCCATTTATACTGCCCCGGCTGGGCCCTAATTGGCTGCTGCCCACCTCAGCTGCCTGCTCCACCGTCCCTGCCCTCTCTCAGGACTGGGTTTAACCCCTTTCACCCCGCTACAGGCCCCCCCAGACCTGCCCATCAGAGCCCATGCTCCATCTTCCCGCCTCCCGTGGCCTGCTGGCCCCTGCCCCAGGGTAGTGCCTCAGCTTCCCCCAGCCCCAGAGAGCTGGTGGGCAGCGCGGCCACAGCCCTGGACGACCAGAGGCCCCAGCCTCTGGTACCACAACAGCCGTGGTCTGGGGGACTCCAGCATGGGCAGGGCCTGGTCAGGCTGTTAGGGAAGGGGTAGGGTGTGTCTGTGAGCAGCAGGGCGCAGCCTGCAGCCTCCTGGAGAAGTAGACAGCAGCTGCTTCTGGAGTCCCTCCAGGGCCTGGACTGGGAGGAGGACGAGGCGGGTGCGGAGTTTGGGCTTCGCCCAGGGCTTGGAGCCACAGCTGAGTTCAGCTCCCCCAGGCTCTGCGGCATCCCCGCAGAGAAGGCGGCGGCGGTGGTGGTGGTGATGTGTATTCCCAGTAAGAATCACGGGCGCCACAGTTCGATGCTACCCTGCCTGGCTGCACGGGGTCCAGTCAGAGGGAGCAAATCGACGGGAATCGAAAGAGCCAGAAGGGGCCCTCCTGAGGGGAAATGGAAGGGGGGGCGTGAGAAACAGCCCCAACCTGGGGCTCGCCTGTAGGGTTGCCAGGTGTCCAGTTTTCACCTGGAAAGTTCAGTATTTTGGCCTTCCATCCGGTAAAAAACCAGAGAAACCAGACATGTAAAATGTCCAGTATTTTCTGGTTTCCTCGGATGGAAGGCCGGTGGTGTCTGCGAGGACGGGGGGAGCGAGGAGCGCAGGAATTTAAAGGCACAGTGGCCTTTTTTTTTCTCAAAAAGATGGTCGACAGCATCTGTGAGGGCGGGAGGAGTGAGGTAATTTAAAGGCTCAGCGACCGTTTTATCGGGGGGGGGGGGGTTTGGCTTAACAACTTTGGTCTTCCCCTTTTTTTTCCTCAATAGAATTTTTTCTGGGTGTTTTTTTTTGAGGGGAGGAGGGTGTTTGGTATTTTTTGTTAAACCATCTGGCAGCCCTACTCACCAGGCAGGCAGAGTTTGTCCTTTCCAGGCCAAACCTAGGATCAAAGGGGGCTTTGAACTCCTTCCCACCGCGGGGAGCATGTGGGCTGCCAGAGGGGATCCCCGCGTACATCCCAGCCCAGGTGGATGGACGTGCTAGCCCCAGAGGCAGGAGCTTGTGAAGGAAGCTGATGGTGAAATAAGCAGACGGGTCTTTTTCGTTTCCACTGCTAGTGTGTGTGTCACTGCACAGACGGGGGGGAGTGAGGTTTGCAGGCGCACAGCCTTCACAAAACTGCCTACGTGCCCGACTGCTGAAGCCTGCGGCTGCCGCCAAGGAAGGCAGGAGCCGCAGCACGGCAGCCCCGGCCCTCCATGCAGCCAGGAAGGAGCGGGCCATGGCTTGGCCACAGGGGCTTGCCGTCCCCAGCTGGGTTTTCACCCACCGCCCATGCAGGGGCCAAACCCAGCTGGGCGTGAGAAGCAGGGAAGGCTTTGCCCAGATTGCTGAGCTCAGAGTGCTTGGCCGGTGCAGTTCCATCTTGGGAGAGGTGAGGGAAGCCAGGTCTGCTACGCGTACGGGGCACCCGAGAGAGACCAAGCGACTGTACAGCGCAGGGCAGCCTGTTCTCATGCCAGCCTCACCCCGTGACGCACGTCCTGCCGATGGTCTCACAGTTACCGTCTGTTACAGCTGGAGTCAGTCTGACGGCCGGTTAGATTGAACACGAGTGGGGAGCTGGGCTGTCGAGCGCCGTTCGATGCTCCGAGGTGCTGCAGGACCGAAGGCAGAGCTTGATGGCAAAGCACCCTCCCCCCACCTTTATACTTGTACGCGCCTGTCTGAGTCGATAGGTGCACACGGCCACAGCCAATCCCCGAGCGATATTAATTGTGGCGATTTCCGCAGGCTTCCCATCCGTGTCTCTCGGCTGGGGCCTCACCTCCTGGCGCCTCTGCCCCATCTCCAAGGCTTTGTCTACACTGCCGGCTTTGCCAGCAGAGAGTATGCAAATGAAGAGTTGATTAGCATTTTGTCGTGCTTCATTTGCATAATCTGAGCGGGTTTTGCGCAAAAACAAGCAATGTGGACGTTTCCTTTTTGCACAAAAACCCCTTTTTGTGCAAGATCCTTCTGCCCCTCCTTTTAGCGCAAAAAGGAAACGTCCACGCTGCTTGTTTTCGTGCAGAAACATCTCACATAGATTATGCAAATGAAGCATGACAACATGCTAATCAGTGCTTCATTTGCATACACTCTGCTGGCAAAGCTGGCAGTGTAGACATAGCTCAAGGGTGTTAGTTCTGCCAGCTCATTTCCCATCAGGCACAGTGGATGTTCCCATCAGGCACAGTGGATGTTCTCTGTCCCCAAGTCTCTCTCCTTTCTGACCACCTCCATGGCTTTCAGCTGAGCCCACAGAGAGCAAATGGCTTCTCTCCCTCCCCTCCAGCAGTCACTCACTGAGCTAACAGCAGGGGCAGGATTAGAACCCACGTCCTGTTTACAGGCTCTCCCTGGTGGCTGGAGCCTAGTGTCTGCATCTGGAGAGCTCCGGCCTTTGTCTGAATGGGACACAGGGGCAGGGTTTGAAAAGGGCCTGACCTGGAATCAGCAGCAGTGAACAGAGCTGAGCGCCTCCTAGTGGAGTCATATCGCCACCAGGCGGATCCAAACCTTGGACCGCTGGAGCTTAGTATAGGAGCCTCTTCTCTCTGAGCTAAAAGCCAGCTGGCTCCCAGCCCATGCTGTACAGGTCTCTTGTTCTTAGCTGTTGCTGTGGTCTGAGTGCCACTGCAATGGGACCACACTAGGGCTGTGTCTACACTGGCACCCCTTTCCGGAAAAGGGATGCTAATGAGACACTTCGGAATTGCAAATTCCGCGGGGGATTTAAATACCCCCCCGCGGCATTTGCATGAACATGGCTGCTGCTTTTTTCCGGCTCGGGGTTTTGCCGGAGAAAAGCGCCAGTCTAGACGGGATCTTGTGGAAAATAAGCCCTTTTCCGGCAGATCCCTTATTCCTACTTTTCTGGAAAGGGGTGCCAATGTAGACACAGCCTAGGTGTGTGGGTTACACAAGAACCATCTAGATCGTCCCTGACAGGTGCCTGTCGAACCTGCTCTGAAATATCACCAGTGATGGAGATTCCACAACCCCCATAGGCAATTTATTCCAGTGTTTAACCACCTGGACAGGTAGGAAGTTTTTCCTAATGTCCAACCTAAACCTCCCTTGCTGCAGTTTAAGTCCATTGCTTCTTGTCCTGTCATCAGAGATGGAGAATAATTATTCTCACACCTGCTTGTAATACCCTTTGAAGGTATGTCTACACTAGCTCCTTAATTCGAGCTAGGTAGGCAAATCAGGCAACCAGAGCAGCATAGTATTTCCACAGGAAGCACTGATTTCTTACAGTAGGAAGTCAATGCTTTTGCGGAAATTCAAGCGGCCAGTGTAAACAGCTGGCAAGTTTTTCCGGAGAAGCGGCTGATTTTCCGGAAAAACTGGCCAGTCTAGACACAGCCAAAAAGTTTAAGAAACAATGCTCTAGGATTTTACCCCCAGCTGTGAGAGAATTTGTCCGCTCACCGGAGAGACTTCTGGGAAGGGCTCTGGAGGATCAGCAACACTCGAGTCCCTGCTGCCTGCATCCTAGCTGCAAAGTGGATCCAGGTCCCAGAGAAAGCTCCAACCCACACTCCCGGTGGGACCAGCTGGCCTGGACTTAGGGCGCCTCTAAACCCGAGCCAGAGGGGCTATACGGTGCCCAATAGGGAGTGGGGCTAAACCCCAGATAAGATCCTGTGGCCACCGGTGTCCCTGTGTTCTCCCCCTCTACCGACGATGATCCATGTGGTGGGAAGTGCCCTGAGGCTGAAAACGTGGGAGCTTCTGACCGCGAGGGTCCTGGTAAATGATGCGTGGCAAACGTAGCTATAAGGCTCTGCTGTGCACTGTTACCAGGCCACGGCCCAGCAGTCACAACCAGCTTCCCAGGGACAAAAGTCTCAGCCGGAAATCAACTGGAGCAGCCCCCGGTAAGTGCTGGTTCTTCGGCAGGAGAGAGGAGCGGCTCCAGCCCCACCCGTCCAACCTTCACATCCCTACTCTCCATTCCAGCAGCCAAGTCATTAATGAAACCACTGAATTAAGATTAGACCTAAGACGACCCCTTAAGAGGCCCCAGTGTACACGTCCTTCCAGTTTGACAGAGAACTACTGAAAATGTCTTAGTGTGGCCTTAGTATGGTTGTGAGGGCTTTGGCGGATGGGGTTGGAATTCGGGATGATCTGGACAAACCAGAGAAACGGTCTGAGGTCAATAGAAAGAAGTTTAATAAGGACAAATGCAAAGTGCTCCACTTAGGAAGGAACAATCAGTCTCACACACACAGAATGGGAAGCGACTGTCTAGGAAGGAGTCCTGCAGAAAGGGATCTAGGGGGCAGAGTGGCCCACAATTTAAATATGAGTCAACAGTGGGGCACTGTTGCAAAGGCAGCAGACATGATTCTGGGCTGCATTAGCAGGAGTGTTGTGAGCAAGACACGAGAAGTCGTTCTTCCGCTCTGCTCTGCGCTGGTTAGGCCCCAGTGGAGTATTGTATCCAGTTCTGGGCACCACATTTCAGGACAGATGTGGAGAAATGGAAGAAGATCCAAAGAAGAGCAACAACAATTAAAGGTCTAGAGAACATGAGCTAGGAGGGAAGATTGAAAGAACTGGGTTTGTTTGGAAAGGAGCAGACTGAGAGGGGACTTGACGGCGCTTTTCAAGTATCTACAAGGGTGTTACAAGGAGGGGGAGACAAATTGTTCCCCTTGGCCTCTGAGGACAGGACAAGCAGCAATGGGCTTGGATTGCAGCCAGGGGTTTTTAGGTTGGACATTAGGAAAAACTTTCTGGCTGGGTTAAACAGTGGAATAAACTGCCTTGGGAGGTTGTGGACTCTCCACTTCCCACCAGGGAGTCGGGGGCGGTCCTGCCTCCTCCCCCACAGCAGCGTGGCTGGGACAGCAGGGCCACCTTGCTCTGCCCCCCCTCCCCACCTCTGCTGGTGAGTGTAGGGCGCTGGACTGCAAGTTCCCTCTCTGGCTGCTGGCCGGCCCCTCCTGTCCACAGCGTTTGGGGGGGCGACTCCTCGTGGCCCCCCCTGCCTCTGATGAAGTGGGCTCCAGCCCCCGAAAGCTAATGCCCTAATCCAGGTGTTAGTCTGTAAGGTGACACGGGACTCCCCGTTGTTTCATCTTGGCAGAGAAACAGCTCGGGGCTCCCGTCTGCCCAGGCAGCCTGTCTACCTCCGCTGGAGATGCTGCTTAAAGAAGAGAAGAAACCACAGGAAGGGGGAGGAAGTGCCCCAGATACTCTCCCCTTCTCTCTCCCCACGGCATCAGCAACATCTGAAGAAGAAGGAAACAGCGTCGGATGGGGGGGGGGGACCCCGATGGAAAGAAATTCAGCCGGTAGGTGGGTGAGAACATGTGGCCAGACTGTCTCTTTGAATTCACGTCACTCGTGAAGTTGGGCAACGAGGCGCCTTTTCCTTTTATTTTCTGTCACCAATTCGGACTAAAAATCTCTCTGCTGCGAGTGGTTTGGTTTGCTCTAAAGCAGCGTGTCGGAAGGGCTTGGGGAGCGGCCTGCGGGAAAGCAGGATTTGCGCGTATCGTTTTCTACTAATGACGGACGTGGCAGGCGCTGGTATCGTCCAGGAGGACAGTCCGGGTGGGGTGCACGTGTCGGAGGACAGTCCGGGTGGGGTGCACGTGTCGGAGGGCAGCCCGGGAGGGGTGCACGTGTCCGAGGGCAGCCCGGGAGGGGTGCACGTGTCGGAGGACAGTCCGGGTGGGGTGCACGTGTCGGAGGGCAGCCCGGGAGGGGTGCACGTGTCGGAGGACAGTCCGGGACTGGCGATTGGCAGGTGCAATTCACGAGGGGCTGCCCATAGCACTCAGACACTCTGACGAGGAGTAACTTACAAGCCAGAGGCTGCGAGTGATCATACCGGGGGGTGGTTCTCACAGCGGGGGGGGGGCAAAAGGGCAGAGGAATGAGGGTTCCAGGTGTTACCCTGGGCGATGCCGCTGATCCCAGGTTAGCTGGAGGACATGTTCCGGCTTTCCCCAGGCCCAGGCTACCACTGTAACCATGGGGCGAAGTGTCCTAGCTGGGCCCTCTGACACGGATCCACGGGGCGGATGTCTTGAGAACCCAGAGAGGATTTCACCAGCCACCCCTCTCCCCACCCATCCTTCCCCTCCGGACACAGCGCCAGAAAGGATGCACCAAGCAGCAAGCAAGCCCCGGTTACAGAAGGGGCTATTCCTCCAGCACTGATACCCTCTGTGCCCTACACCCCCAGGGCGGGTTAAAAGAAAGCAGGACCTCGGTCTCCTGCCCTTTGGCAGAAAGAAGCCCAGAGATGCCGAAGGACCGGGATTCAGCCCAGACAGGAACAGAAGCGTTTCCTGTAGGTGCCCAGAGTCGGGCATAGAAGCGGCGACTTCCCTGCTGGATTTAGACCCACGTCCTCTTCTCCGGCAGCAGGGGCCCGGCTCCTCCTGGAGGGGCCCCCGTAGGCCACGGAGGTTTTCAGGCCCGCAGCAGTGACAGGACCCGGGGCGGCGCCTGAGCCGGGAAGCAGAGCTGAGCCCACACAGCAGCAGTGAGACTGGATTTTGCATCCCCCGGGCCCCGTCTCGTGGGGTCTTGGGAGCGGGGCCTTGTGCGGGGCCCAGGAGTGAGACAGGGGTCGCCGCCCACCAAGGGGAACACCGCTGCCCCGTCACCAGGGCACGCATCCACCCTCCCAACGGCCAAGAGCCTGAGCCCAGCCTGGGCGTCTGGCCATGCTGCTGGGGAGACAAGGCAAGGCCCGGGCCTGGTGGGGTTAGCACTGCAGTGTGTGTGTGTGGGAGGGGGGTTGCCAGAGGCCAGGCAGGCTCCCTCTCAGCCCCGAAAAGCTGGGTCCTGGCGCGGGGAGGATGCTGCCAACGTGAACTAATCCAGGCGGTAACATGGGCCTCGGCGGGGTTCAATGGCTCCCGGGGGGTGGCGGGAGACACAGAACCCCAGCGGGGCGCTGCTCGGAGCAGGCCTTTCCCCTTCTGCCTTGCCGGGCTGTGCACGTTCACTGGCGCCGCGGAGGGGGGGGTCACCAGAGCTGGGGCTTGGCAGGAAGAGTTGAGGGGTGGGACGTATCCAAGCTGGGGCCGACGTTGTAGGAGCCTCTCCCAGAAGCATCCCGGGGAGGGCGAGGCAGGGTGGAAGGGCAGTGTCTCTGATTGGGCGGTTCTGGACGGGGAGGAAGCCAGCACTTTCCCCAAGGGACCTACAAGCGAGAGGATGTATTAGCCGTTACCTGGGGAGACGAGAACAGACTGGGCCCCCCCAAACACCCGTGCTGGAAACCTATGGGAGACCTCAGGGGCAGCTTCCACTCCGGGGCGAGGGCGAGCTCCAGAAATATTTGCAACCCAGCAGCTTGGTTCCACAAAGGGTCCCATGGCCCTGAGGACCCCAAGAGAAACCTTGGTTCAGAGGGGCCGGGAGCTCTGAAGAGCCCCCTGAAAGAGAGGTCCAGGGGCACCCATTGCCAAACTCTGGGAACGTCCCAGGACGTCCATCCCCAGGGGACAAGAAGGCCCAAGAACCCGCCTAGATCTCGCCTGGGACTAGTGCTCTGGAGTTCTCCGACGCCCGGGGAGCCCCAGGACTCAGAGTCAGGAGCCCCCCGACCACAGAGCTCCGAGTTCCCAGGTGAATTCGTTTCCCCTTTACCTGGAAACGCCAGCGACGCCTTCCTACAGCTTGAGAGCTGTCACGCGGGGGATGTGGAAGGGGTAGGTCTCCTCCGAGGCAGTAGAGCTGGAGAAGGTGGGAAGAAAAGGAGGGCGCATATGGGAGAAGCCAATATTATTTCCGTTGTCCCCTGGCAACCAGATCACCCCAGCGGAGGCAGCATTACGCTGGTGGGTAAAATGACCCCCCCCTTTGTAGAGGCCTTCAGGCGCCATAAGACACCCCAGTAACGAGGGGCATGGAAGATCTCAGAGAGCTGAGCTCGGACAGCCCTGGCCAGGCCGTGCTTCGGGATGGCCGGGACCCATTTATCCTTCATCTGACTTGGGCACCGGAGTTCCTGGCTCTCTCCTAAGGGGGGAGCTGAGCGCTGGGCCAAAGAGCTGACAGAGCCGTGCAGCACTTAGCCCCCGTGCGCAGTGGTGCACAGAGCACACGCAGGTGCAATGCACGGGGAATGGCATTCACCGTTAGCCAATGGGGCCGGGGGCTATGGGAGGAGCTGCGTTCAAGGAGGAGCCCTCGAGAGCTGGGACATGCGCACAAGGGGGCAGAGTTTGGGGTTAACCCTTTCTAGGCCAGCCCACCCAATGTCATGGCACCTGGGGACAGGAAATAAGACCCCTGCATTGTGCCCCCCGCAGGTTGCCCCGGGAGCTGTCGCTGCTTCTGAAAGCAGGCGAAGCCCTGAGCATGAGCAAGAACTCGCTGCCCTCGGGCCCCAGGGCGCCGGCAGCAGGACCCCCGGGCTCAGAGGTCCATCCAGCGGGCCCCACAAGCCCAGGGCCAGAGCAAAAGCAAAGGAAGCTGGATCTGGCTCCCGCTTTGCTCCCTCGGCCCCAGGTCTGTCTCTTTGGCTGGAGGGAAGTACCCCAGTGCTGCCGGACGCCCGCAGATCGTCCACAGAGACGCAGGAGGCCTTGGGGGGCATGTGCCAAGGGGGTGCCCTGCTGAGCCTGTTGATGGGGCAGTTAAATGGAGTAGGTCTCAGATCGCGCCTACACGGCAGTGGCAGGGGCAGAAACCCAGCCTGGGTGCGTCCAGCCCGTGTGCTACAAGCAGCGGAGCAGCTGCGTCGGCCAGGGAGCGGCTTGGACAAGTGGCCCGAGGACGGAGCAGTGGGACCGGGCTGCTCTCTCCTCCTCCTGCTCTAGCATGTCCCCTCTGGTGGGAAGGACGCCCGCCAGTGGCTGTCTGGCTGGCCCCGGGCGTCTCCTCTCCTGCAGCCCCCGGGCCCGCAGGCCCCGGCACACGCGGCCACTTACACCAGCCGGTTCCTGATGGGGAGGAAGTGCTTGGTGAGCTTGAGGGCGAAGATGATGCTGGGGATGAGGAAGAAGGTGCAGCAGCCCAGGCTGAACCAGAAGGCGTTCTGGAAGGACACAAACACCCCCCGTGAGTGGCCCCATTGAGCGGGACACGGGGGGAGAAACCGCACCCTGGAAAAGGAGCCGGCCCCTCGGGGATGCTGGAGGAATATGGAAGCAGATTTGCCTGAGAGTCTCTCCATAGTGAGGGGAAACTGAGGCTAGTGAGTGGGCCGCGCGAGTCGCCTCCTTCTCACTGGACCCGGTGGTCGGAACCCAGACGGTCTCCCGGGAGAGGCCAGCGTGGCTCACTGCGCCTGCGCCCTCGGATTCGCGGGCTGTGCCGGTGGAACCAGAGCAGAGCTGTGATTGGCTGCCGAGGCAGCGCGCGGCTCTCCCGGTGGTTGGGCGTGATCAGCGCCCACCTCACTGCACGGGCCCTGGCTGGTAACACCGGGAGGAGAAACACGGTGCAGCCCGAACCCTCCCACTCTGACAGCCCTGCGCAGGGGCCGGGTGAACTGAACGTCTGGGGCCTCACAGAGACCCCAAGGGCCGCCTGGGGCCTACACGGCTCTGACCCGGGGCCATCGCTGGGCCTGAGGAAGTCAACGGGAGCTGGGACACGTCCCGATGCCCATTCGCTGCTGGCCGGTGGCCACCATCTTCCCCGTAGAGGCTCCGTGGGCCCTGGCTCCGCCTAACTCAAAGGGATCCACTGGCTGGTAGAAGGGGGCCTATGACACACACACACATACACACACACACACACCCTCTCTCTCTCTCTCTCTCTCACACACACACACCCCCCCCTCTCTGTCTCTCTCTCTCACCCCCCCTCTCGCACCCCCCCCTCTCTCTCTCTCACACACACACACACACACTATCTCCCCATCTCTCTCCCCCTCCCCCTTCCTCTCTCTCTCTCTCTCTCTCTCTCTCTCTCTCTCTTTTGTATGGAGGGGGTGCGGGGTCTGGGACAGGGTTTGGGTGCAAAAGGGAGCTCAAGGTAGGGGCCTGGGGTGCGGGGGGGGGGTGTGGGGTCTGAGAGGGAATGTGGGTAAAGGAGGGGGTTATGAGCTGGGTAGGGGCTTTGGGTGCAGAGTCCAGGAGGAGTATGGGTGCAGGAGAGGATTCTGACCTAGGGGAGGGGTGTAGAAGGGGGTGCAGGGTGTTGGACGGAGTAGTGTCCTGAGGGAGGAGGGTAGGGGGTGCACAAGGTTTGGATGGTGACCTGGGGCAGGGAGTTGGGGGGAGGAAAGCGCTGGGTTGCCAGAGGCAGGCTGTGGCCAGGAGGCGCTTGCCTAGGTGGCTCCTGGCCAGCAGCCCTGCAGGACCCTGAGGCAGGTTCCCTGCCTGCCACAGCCCCAAGCTGCTCCCTGGAGGTCTCTGCTCCAGACACGGGGGTGGGAGGAGAGGGGGAGAGGGGAGATTCTCACAGTGCCCCTACCCCCAGCAAAATCTCTCTGTTCCCATTGGCCAGTTTCTGAAAATCCTCCCCCTCCCTCTGGTGCCCAGAGCAGAGAATCACAGAGAGCAGCCAGCTGCTTCAAGAGGCATGGGGCCACTCTGTGCCCGAGGGTCCCGGCGGGGTGGCTAGTGGGCCAGATTCAGGGTGGGGTGGAGGGGCTGATCCCAGTTAGTAACAGCCATGGGGGACACAGCCTGGGAGCTCAGTGAGCCCAGCTCTCGGCCAGGCCATGTTAAAGGGGCAGCACGCTCGCAGGCGGGCAGGCCTGGGCATGCTGGAGCAAACAGCGCATGTGCCAGGTTCCCTGGGGCACTGACCGGGACAGAGCCCCGGGGTGTGGTTCAGCCCTGGTACAGACTAGCACACACGTCTGCTGATGTCAACAGGAGGGAGCTGGCTCATGGCAGGCCTGAGAGTCACAACAAGGATCACGCTAGTGCCGTATAATTTCCTGCCCAATTCACATCTACTTGGTGGAGGTAGCGTGGCCTAGTGGGTTGGGCAATGGATTAGAGGTTGATCTGCTGGTGATCCTGGGCAACCCACTTTGCCTCTGTGCCTCAGTTTCCCTCTCCTATCTCTTGTGTGTTTAGATGGATCTCTAAAGGCCTGGGCTGTCTTACTATGTATCTGTGCAGCCTCTAGCACAGTGGGGCCCTGAGTCCATGTGGGGCCTCCAGGCCCAGCTGTATAAGAATGGACCTCGTTTGCTCCCTGCCCACTGAGTCCCCCTGCAGCTGCTGGGCTCCCCTCAGCTTCCCCCACCACACTCCCTGTGCCAGGGTGATGGGAGGGGAGACTCAGTGCCCAGGGTGGGAGGGTGCTGGGGCAGACCAGTCGGTGCTGTCTATGATGCCTGGGAGCTGCCAGGAACCAAAGGGGGGGGGGGAGCGCTAGGCAGCGCCGGTGTGCTGCTGTCCTCACCCAGGGCTCGGCGATGCGGTCGCACAGGATCACCCGGCCGTTATCCAGCGCCGTGGCAAGGGGCTGGCAGGAGGCCACATCCTCAGTCAGCTGGAAGAAAGAGGAGACCGCGAGGTTACCAGACAGGGACTGGAGGAGGCTGACACAGTCACCAACCCAGCTGTGGTCACCTACCCCCTCAGTGGGCCTGGCTTTGGCCGGCCGGCTGTGGCTGCACTTTCAGGGCTGGGCTCTCCACAGCGGGATGGGCGCTGAGCTGGCGGGAGGCGGGACACTGGGAACTAAGTGTGACGGCGCGTTGGGGTTCCCCAGTCTCCTGCAGCCACAGAATGGCACGAACAGACTTCACCAGCCAGTAGAACAGAGGGTGGTTTATTGCTTCTCCACGATACAGCACAGCACAGATGTCATCTAGGCTATGTCTAGACTGCAGGCTTCTTTCGAAAGATCGCGTCTAGACTGCAGGCGGATCTTTCGAAAGAGCAAGCCGCTTTTTCGAAAGAGAGCACCCAGCGAGTCTGGATGCTCTCTTTCGAGGAAGCCCTATTTACATTGAAGAACGCCTTCTTTCGAAAGAGGAACTTTCGAAAGAAGGCGTTCTTCCTCGTGAAACGAGGTTTACCGCCATCGAAAGAAAAGCCGCGTTCTTTTGAAATAATTTCGAAAGAACACGGCTTGAGTCTGGACGCAGGGGAAGTTTTTTCGGGAAAAGGCTACTTTTCCCGAAAAAACCCCTGAGTCTGGACACAGCCCTAGTTACAGGAACTGGGGGCTAAGAGGCCTCAGTGCCCCCCTTGAGATAGGGGAATCCCAGCCCCCTCCCCAGTTCCTTCTCCCCTGCTTTCCAGCCAGGAACTAGCTCCCCCTCTCCAAGCCCTGCCCCCAGCCAGGGCAGCATCCACCTCCCTTTGTTTCTCCCCATGGGGGGTTGGCTGGTTCAACCGGTATGGAGTCACCTTTGCATAGTGAGGTTTTCCCTGCTGGGTCTTGCTCCAGACAGCAGAGGTCACCACAGCCCAGCAAGCACCCCCACTACGTCACACTAAGCCCTTAACAGAGCTGACTCCGTTTCACATTGGCCTCCGTCACCCTAATACCCAAGCCCCCGACAAGGACCACCCACGAGGGGAGGTGTTACGTGGGGAAGCAGCAGAGAGAGCACTGGAGTGGGATTCAGCAGACTGGGACTCCATTTCTAGCTCTGCCACTACGGTGCCGGGTGACCTCGGGCAAGTCACTTTGTTCTCGGGCCTCAGTTTCCCCTGGTGTGATGGGGTAAAGATTCGGTAGTCCTGGGTCAAATGCTTTGAGATCTATGGCTAGAAAGTACTAGGAAAGAACTAGGGGTTGTTATCTCCATTTCAAGTCAGGGGAAAGCGAGGCAGAGTGACAACAAGCACTTGCTCACGGTCACACGAGGAGGCTGTGTCGCACCGCAGGCCCACGCACAAGGGCATCCCCTGGGGTACTTGCAGAGCCAGCCCCGCTGTGACGTGGGGCCCTGTAGAATGGGTGGGGGCTGCAAACTAAGTATGCCTCCCCCGGGGAGAGTATTCGCCCAGGGCCACAACAAACCTTCCTCTCGTATCGAACAGCCACCAACCCGGTCCCCTTTCAGACACGCCCCTTCATGCTTCCTCCCCAGCCCCCTCCCTCTGCGGAGGCAGTCCCTGTATTCGTCCCCCTCGCTCACTCGCCCCCTTCACAGCCCTCCTCCCCCGCTGCTTTGCCTACAGGACACTCGACACCGCTTAGTCCCCTGGCTTACGGAGACCCAGCTGCCCCAGCCATCTGGGACTGTCCTGTCGCTGCCTCGTTCCCACCCGTCTCCGTCCCCATCCGCCGTCTCGCCGCCCGCCCCGAATCCTTCCCCCAACCCGCTGCCGTCTCCCAGGAGGGCGGATTACTGGCTACAGCGCCTACGCCCCTGGTGGGCAACCTACACCCACGGGCAGGGATCGGCGTGTGGCCCACAAGGCCCATGCCCCGGGCTGCTGGATCCTGCTGGTTCCCCCCACGGAGAGGTTTTTCCTACTGGTGTCATTAAAGCGACACGCACGCGAAGCCCAAGTGAGGGGCGGGCGGATCGCACACGCTGACGGCGAGAGCCAGGTGCTCCTTCCGCAGCCAATCGCAGCGCTGCTGTGGTTCATAAGTGTGACGTAGTGGGGGTACCTGCCTGCTTTCTATGCTGGCTCTGTGGTAACCCCACTGGCTGCTGCCGGTACCACGGCCCAGAAGGACAGGGAGTGAGACGTTATGCAAAGAGGCCCTCTCAACCTGTCCAACCAGCTACCCCCCATGGGGAGAAACAAAGGGAGGGGGATGCTGCCCTGGCTGGGGGGCAGGGCTGGAGGAGAGTGAGTTAGTTTCTGTCTGGGAGCATGGAGGAAGCAGCCTCAGCAACAGGCTGGGGGGTTTAGAAGCCGGACCCCCCCCCATATCAAGGGGGGCTGAGGCATCCTAGGCCTGCCCTGTAACCAGATGACATCTGTGCTGTGCTGTACCCTGGAGAGGCAATAAACTCCCTCTGTTCTACCGGCTGGTGGAGTCTGTTTGTGCCATTTCGGGGGTGCAGGAGACGGGGGACCCCAACGCGCCGTCACAATAAGAACATAAGAACGGCCGTACTGGGTCAGACCAAAGGTCCATCTAGCCCAGTATCCTGTCTACCAACAGCGGCCACCACCAGGTGCCCCAGAGAGGGTGGACCGAAGACAATGATCAAGCAATTTGTCTCCTGCCATCCCTCTCCAGCCTCTGACAAACAAAGGCCAGGGACACCATTTCTATCCCCTGGCTAATAGCCTTTTATGCACCTAACCTCCATGAATTATCTAGCTTCTCTTTAAACTCTGTTATAGTCCTGGCCTTCACAGCCTCCTCTGGCAAGGAGTTCCACAGGTTGACTATGCGCTGTGGGAATAAGAACTTTCTTTTATTAGTTTTAAACCTGCTACCCATTAATTTCATTTGGTGTCCTCTAGTTCTTCTATTATGGGAACTAATGAAGAACTTTTCTTTATTCACCCTCTCCACCCCACTCATGATTTTATAAACCTCTATCATACCCCCCCTCAGTCTCCTCTTTTCCAAACTGAAAAGTCCCAGTCGCTTTAACCTCTCTTCATATGGGACCCGTTCCAAACCCCTCATCATTTTAGTTGCCCTTTTCTGAACCCTTTCCAAGGCCAAAATATCCTGTACACGGTTCGGTCGGCACTGCCCACAAATTCGAGGCCCGCGCCATGAGCAACACCGCCCGGTCCCCGGAGACCATCTTGGCTAGGACCGTCTTGCAGCCCACTGAGAAGTAGGAGGCCACTCCAGCGGCCCGCTCACTAGCCTCGCCTGCCCATTGTGGGTTTGCACCGAAGGGCTACAGCGGCCCTGCTGCAGCGTTTCAAGGTGCGGACAAGCTAAGGATCGTCCCCGCTGTGCTCTGTGTCTGCGCAGCACCTAGCGTAACCGGGCTCCGGTTCCGGGCCAGGCCTGGGGCTCTGACAGCGATAACAGGCACAAACAGCATTGACACCCCCTGCTCGGCTCCTCGGCTGACGCTAGCACCTACCGTGCGCCGCACCCAGTTCAGGTACTGTGAGAAATGGCCCAGTTGTTTCCTCGTGAAGCAGCCGATCTCCTGCGGGAACAGACGGCAGCCTGAGGGACACACGACGGCTTCCCCAGGCTCGTGAGGGAGCCAGGGCCCCGGCGTGCAGCCTGGCCCCGAGTAGGCTCAGACGGGTTTGGGAGCTGCCCCGGCGCAGGTCAGGCCGCCCCCTGGACTCCGGGTCTGCCGTCCCAGACGCCCCAGCGAGCACTGGGTTTGTAGGCAGGGAGTGAGGGAGGGCCCAAAGGTCTCTGGCTGCTCTGCAGCTAGCTCGGTGGTTTCTGACTGCGGCGCCCCAGCGCTGCATGCGGCCGAAGGTTTGTTCTTCAGTGCCCAGCGGGGTAAGGACCCTGCCTCACTCACCTGCCTCAGGTGTCGCTGCGCCTTCGCGGGGAGCAAGGTCTCGACAAGGGTGATCTCAGCCATGGTCTGTTTCAAGAGGAGCTGGCGGGAGAGGCGGGCGGGGAGGAGAGAGGCACTTCAGAGGCGAGCTGGATGGTGCTAGGAATTGAGGGGTGGGGAAGGGTATGGAGAACTGCACCAGGGAATTCTGGGAGCAGGGGCTCTAATTAAGGACGGCGCGGTAGGACTCTTGTGCAGCAGCGTGAACACACACGCATGAGCTCACTGACCATCACACCAGAAGATACACGTCCCTATCCCCATGTAACAGGTGGGGAAACTGAGGCACGGAGGGGGCCGGGTGGAACTTGCCCAGGCTCATGGAATGTATTGGCAGCCGGACCGGGACACACCCCCTAGGCTGTCTCTTACAGCTGGGGGCTGCCGAAAAGCCTGACTCTGCCGCTCAGACTGTAGCTCTAGCCTGGGGTGGGGCAGGCCGAGGCTTGATTTCTGGGGTTGCCCAGCGTGGTGCTCACAAAGCTGTCTCTCCTGCTCCTTCTGGCAAGCCGCAGGGTGGGGCTGCCCCCAGGCTTTGGTTGGAAGGGCCGCTGGCCGCGGGCATGGGTCGCGCCTCCAGCTTTGGAAGCGCTAGCGAGGGTCTGGGCTGTTGAACTCCTCCCCTAGCCCGTCGCCCCTGGGGGCCGAGCAGGTCTGTGGCCCCAGGAGAACGCAGCCGTGGGAGGGCAGGGTCAGACAGGGCGGGATGGTCCCTCGGCCCAGAGCAGGAAGAGCAAAGCTTGAGCCTGGTCTGGTGTCCGGGGGAAGCCGGTGAGGTGCTCAGCTCTGCCCGGCCTGTGCCGCTAGGGAGAGGGGCTGGCAGACCTCTCGCTGGGCAGCAGGAGAAGCCCGAGGACCACGGTGTGAATTTGCCAAGGAGCTGGGAGCTTTGCAGGGAATCCACTGAAGGGGGAAGGTTCTTTCTTCCCTCATTAGGCCAGGGAACCAGCTGGCTTCTCGCTGAGCATCTCCCGCAGGATCAACCCCGTGAAACGCCCGCCTGGCCCGAGCGGCACAGAAGCCTCTTTACTCTCCGGCCGTCGCCACGGCCCCGCTCCAGAGAGAAGCTGAGGTTACCCCATCCCTGCCGGGCTCCTCCCGCTGACACAGCTGGGGCTGCAGTGCCAGAGAAGGGCGACCGGGCGGAACGGACCTTGAACCATAGGCCAGGCGGGGGAGCCACGTGTGGGTGGAGCCCAGGGCTGAAAAGGGCCCAGGGATGGAGTGTGGTGGCCGCTGGGGTGGTCCCTGGATAGTAGCAGACGGGGTGGGGGAGGTCATATCTTCCACGGGACCCATGGCCGTGGGTGGGGCAGACAAGCCTCCGGGGTCCTTGGCGCCCGTCCTCCAGACTGGGAAAGGGCTGGTGCCGCTCCAGAGCTCACAGACGCCGGCCAGTCAGAGATACGACCTCGCCCCGTTGCCCCGAGGGACGGGGGATCCTGGAAGATTTGGGAGCCCCGCCCCAGGGGAGTGAATTCTCTCCGTGGCCCAGCAGGGGGTGCTGACAGCCCAGGGCGGGGAGCAGGGAGGAAACCCAGCTTGGGGGAATCTAGAGTGAATTTCCCCCCTTGAGGGCTCAGATGGAGGGGTCCACAGAACAGCGCACCTCAAACCGCCGTGGGAAGTGGGCACAGAGAGAGGAAGGGTGTGTCCTGCCCACGAGTCTGTCCCCTCACGAGACAGGGGGGTCCCTTCCGGCCAGGCTGGGAGCCACGACACCTCCCCGTGAGCCTGGTCTCCCTCCAGCAGCCTGGGCTCGGCTGGGAAGGGAGTGCCGGGGCTTGGCTCCCTGTGGTCACTGCAGAGCAGGGCAGAGCACTCAAGGCAGGAGCTGGGGCCACCACTGCCCACCGCCTTGCGGACGGATGTACCTGGAGGTGGGGGGCCATGGCCGATAGGAAGTGCACACTCTCGTTCAGCTTCGCCTGCAAGGCAAAGGGAGGCTTCAAGGGGCTTGCAGGGGGCAGCCTGGAGCCCAGCGACCTTCCTGGAAAGCAGCCTCCCCCCCCACCTTCCCCCACAGGCCTCAGCACTGACCCTGCCCCGGGACTTTGCTCTTCATGGTCATTCACTCACAGGCGCGGGAAGCACCAGTTACCCACCAGCCTCCTGGGCTCTGCTGGCCCCGGGGTCCTGTCTCCCTCCGGCCCCGTGGGATCCACAGCCCGCCGGCCCCGGGGTCCTGTCTCCCTCCGGCCCCGTGGGATCCACAGCCCGCCGGCCCCAGGGTCCTGTCTCCCTCCGGCCCCGTGGGATCCACAGCCCGCCGGCCCCGGGGTCCAGGCCACTAGTTGCCCCCCGTGGTGGCTCCTCTGTGGGCGGCGAGGGGCTAGGGCCGCCCCTCTCCTGGAGCGTACGGACTGGGCGCCACTGCCACGAATGGCGTCTGGTCGATCCGTCCGGGAGAGCTGGCAGCTGTCGGGGGGAGGGGGCACGAAACAGGTGCAGGGGGAGGGGTGTAACTCAGCCCCCCCCCCAACATTGTTCCAGCACCGCTGCGTTCCCTCCGTGCGGCGCCTGCCCAGTCGCAGGGTCAGGAACCAGACCGGCGCCAGCAACTCCTTGGACCCCCGCCCCTCCCGCTTCAGCCACTCTTCCTCCCCCAGCCCCAATGTGGGATCAGAAAACCTCCCCTGGGTCGGCTAGTCTGGGGCCCCCGCCCTTCCGCTGCCTCCAGCGCCCAGGCTCAGAGCCCTCCCTTCCCCCCGCCCCTTGGTGCTGTCAGAGCTCTGGGGCTCAGCCCGGGAAGGACATGCCCCAGCGGGGGCCTCCCGTGATGCTCTGAGCCCTTCCCCAAGAGGCATCGCGCTGGGCCAGGCCTGGGCCGTGGAGGGGGCCCCCCAACGCTCCACAGCCCGCCCCCACTCACCACAAGGGCGTCCTGGGTGAGCACGGTGGTGTTCTGGATTTTCCGCAGGGCCTGGGCCTCGCTGGCCAGCCGCGCGGCCATGGTGCTGTTGTTCTGCGGGGGGAGCAGGGAGACCAGAGTCAGGACGGCTTTCCCGGCTGGAACGTGCGGGCGCCGCTGGGCAGCAGCGGGCAAAGGCAGATGTAACCCACACGCCTGCTGGGCGTGGGACTGTCCCAGCCGTGGCCCCGAGACTGTGCAGAGACACTGAGGCGGCTGCGCTACAGCCTTGGCCCCCAGCCAGCTGGCTGTTAGCTCTTGCAGTGCAGGGTCATGAGCTATGCTCCAGAGGTCCCAGGTTTGATTCTGCCTGCAGATGACCAGGATCTACAGGGGTTACACGTGTGTGTCCCCTCCCCCATGCTGCGAAGGACCCTGCTTCCTTTCCCTCCGGGTCAACTCCACTCACCTGAATCTTTTGGAGGCCCTCGAGATCCTTGGCTAGGTCGTCCAGGCTTGTCCTCACCACTGGGTTCTGCATCTGGAGAAAAGAGCCAGCCGCATTCGCAGTCACTGCCTGGCCTCTCCAGCCCCGGATTGGGGAGTACTGGGTGCACGTTATGAACTGCAGACCCGCACGCTACCCACCGAGCCCCGGCTGAGTCCGGATTTCAGTTCTAGCCACGCTGCCCCATGGGCCTCAATGCTCAGGAGAACCCAGGGCCGAATGTGGGCCAAGGACACGGGGATCCCTTCCCCCACAATGAGCCATGAGGGGGAGTGTTGGGGAGCGGTCAGGACCAGTGTTCCCAGTAAGCTGTGCAGCTGCTCAGGAGAAATTCAAAAGGCTGCCCAGCTGTTTAACCAAGCACCCACAGCTGGATGTTTAGGTTTGACAGGTGGTGCACATTCGCACATGCCTTGTGCACATAATATTTATTCTGCACATGGATGGGAAAAAATCCGTACATGGGTGGTAAAGCTTAGAGGGAACATGGGCCAGGCCGCCTAGGTTCTATTCCCGGCTGTGCAAGTGACTTCCTGCGTGTCCTCGGCAACTCTGACCAGCTATTTATACTGCCCCCATCACAATCATTGATGGACGTCACCCTCCCAAAGGGCCCTGCAAGGTGGAGAGGGATTATGAGCCCCATGCAGATGAAGGGCTGACGATGGGACAGGTGACGTGATTTACCCAAAGGAGTCTCTGGTCTCTGAGCCCCAGGCCACTGCCCAATCACAGTGCCACTGTGTGCCTCAGTTTCCCTGCAGCTGGGGAGAAGGCTATTTCTCTGGCTCGTGCTAGGTGTGCAGGATCTGTCGGAGAGAGTGGGGGCGAGGAAGGACAGGAGGACAGGATGGGGGTGGGTGTCTGCTGGGGCTGTGGTGGGGAAGGGAGCAGGCTGGAGAACAGACGAAGGGGGTGGGCATGTGCTGACAAGCCTTATCCAGGAGAGAGACGTGCTCAGAGGCAGGGGGAATAGGGCAAGGGGCCTGTGCAGGCAGCAGACGCCTCTGTCAGGACAAGGGGAGGTTGGGAACGGAGCTGGGATCTGCAAGGTGGGGAGCCGAGCTGGAGCGGTACAATCAACCAGGCTCGATTCCCAGCCGTGGCGGGGGGAAGGGCTCCTGCAGAGGAGGCCAGTGGAGAGGGCGACCCTTACGTGATGTCACCCCCCGGGCAGTAGCTTTGCTCGGACGCCCCCTCACCTCTGCCCGGAACGCGGGGTAGTCCAGCTGGTCCAGCCCGCTCTGCCGGAAGGTCTCCAGGTCCTGCCGCCCGGCCCCGTCCAGGAGGTAGATTTCATCAAACTGGACGTTGAAGTTCTCGAGGCGCTTCTGGAAGTCTCTGGCATACTGAGGGCAAGGCGGGGCCATGACCACAGCCCTAGGGGGGCTGCGCCCCGCTAGGGTCCTGACCCACCGCCCAGAGAGGACTTGCCTGACTTGGATCCCGCCCTAGTTCCTGCTAGGATGGGTGACGACCAGATACTCTGACTTCACCCAGCCGCGGAACGGCCTCTAAGCCAGCCTGCCCGGAAAAGGCAAATCAGACGGCTCCAGACCAAAATCTGCAGGCCCCGGCCTAGCGCTCTACAAGCAATTTTAGCACCTCAATGATGCTTCGCCCAGCATCCTAGAGCCCCCCCCCCCCCCCCCCCGCTTGCCTCAGCCCCAGATTCCTGCTTCATTCCCCCACAACCAGGGGGTGAATTTAATGGTTTTAAAAAAATTGGAGAGAGTCCAGCGGAGGGCGACCAAAATGATTCGGGGGCTGGAGCACATGACCTCTGAGGAGAGGCTGAGGGATTTGGGCTTGTTTAGTCTGCAGAAGAGAAGAGCGAGGGGGGATTTGAGAGCAGCCTCCAGTTCCCTGCAGGACCCCAAGGAGGCTGGCGAGAGGCTGTTCTCAGTGGGGGCAGATGGCAGAACGAGGAGCAATGGGCTCAAGTTGCAGTGAGGGAGGTCCAGGTTGAATATTAAGAAAACCTATTTCCCTAGGAGGCTGAGGAAGCCCTGGGACGGGTTCCCTGGGGAGGTGGTGGAATCTCCACCCCTAGAGGTGTTTAAGTCCTGGCTTGACACAGCCCTGGCTGGGATGATTGAGATGGGATTGGTCCTGCTTTGGGCAGGGGGCGGGACTGGATGACTCCTGAGGTCTCTGCGATTCTGAGGACTCCCTGGGATTCTCTGCGATACTGAGGACCCTGCAGAAATGGGGAATCGGCGCAGACAGGGCCTGTTTTGCATGCCAGAGCAATTAGCCTCCTGCTATTTTGCCAGGGTTAGGGGCTTGGGGCTGGCCGGGCTGACACAGGGACTATCCCAGGCACCTGCAGAGCAAAAGCTTCCTCGCCAGGGCTGTGATGGACACGCGGGCCCCGTGGCTGGGGCGTGGCACTGTCACAAGCGTAGTGGGCTCCCCAGGCATCCTAGGCCCCCTGCCCTTGAAACCTCCCTCCGGGGGGAAGTGGCATGGAGCTTTCTGAGCGCACAGCCGCAAGGCCGACTCCCCTTCTCAGCACAGCCTCCCCTGCGAGCCCAGAAGGGACGAAGAGCCTTCCCTATGCTAGCGCAGGGTGGCTCCCCCCTAGCCCAGGGAGGGCAAAACCAGAGGACCCCCAGGGCTGGGTGAAACACGGGGACTGGATTAACCGGGAAAGAGAAGCCAGGGACTGGGTCCCTTGGAGAATCAGTGTAAAGACGGAATCTCTCGGTGAGTGGGCAGGTCTGGCGCAGGGGCCAGCATGGGACTGTCTGAACGTGGAAGGTTAACTCCCCTCCTTGCCTGGGCTGGCAAGGGGGGGGCAGGCCTGGTGCCCCCGCGAGACGAGCCCCCGATCACCTGGGAGATGTGGAGATGATCCTCGAGACTGTAGGGGTCTGTGAGCTGCAGAACTTCCCAGAGGCCTGCGCTCTTCTTGCACCTCCTGGAGCAGAGAGAGGGGGAAGGAGTCAGCCTGGGGGAGGCAGAAAGGAGGCCCCCCGGCAGAGCTCCATGAGGGGAGGGGCGTAAGGCCCGTGCGTGGCTCTGCAGCCCCACACTCCTCCCTAGCGGCCCGAGTCCGGCGGGGCACCTAGCAGCCCCCAGGTCACACCACAGGAGCCTTCCCACCAGATGAGATGCTGCACGTCTTTGGTGACAAGCCTCAGAGGGGTCATTCAACATCCAACCCTCTAGGGACCCCTGTTTTTAGGTGTCTTTGGGTCCCCTTTCCTCCATTAGACACGGACGGTCTCGTAAGACCTGGAGATTCCTGGGCGGAGGGGGGGAGGTGAAACCAGGCTGCATCAAGAACATCAATCTCCCGCCCCGGCGTGCGGCCGGCCGGCCAGCGCTGCCCTGTCAGGGCCAGGAGGAATTGCTTCCAGCCAGCCCTGCACGCTGGCGCCTGTGTGGTAACAGAAGCGCCAACCAGCAGCTCTGCCACCATAACCCCAAAGCCAGGGAAGCTGCAAGGGGCCATCCCAGCAAGTCCCCGGTGTCAGCAGCAAGGTGGGGAGGTTTCAAAGGAGGTTAGACGGGCCTGGCGGGCTGGAGGTCACAGGCCACTGAACTACACGTCTGAGGTGTTCTCAGGTCTGTGAGGCTGGCCCAGCTTTGGCCTTCACTTGTAAGACAGGCAGCCCAAGTGGGAACGGAGCCAGCGTTCGACTGTTAGACACTTAATACATATGCAGGCGCCTCAGTGAAAGGCCTCCTGGTGCCCCCAGAATATGAGCTGGCTGGAAAATGAATACTTTTCCCCCTGAAAAATGTTGATGAAAAATTGATAACCAAAGAAATCCCAGCCACCCACAGGTAAAACCAGAAAAATCCCCTGGGTAAAAACCAGAAAACCCCCAGCCACCCCCGGGTAAAAACCAGAAAAATCCCAGCCACCCCCGGGTAAAAACCAGAAAAATCCCAGCCACCCCCGGGTAAAAACCAGAAAAATCCCAGCCACCCCCGGGTAAAAACCAGAAAACCCCCAGCCACCCCCGGGTAAAAACCAGAAAAATCCCAGCCACCCCCGGGTAAAAACCAGAAAAATCCCCCGGGTAAAAACCAGAAAAATCCCCTGGGTAAAAACCAGAAAACCCCCAGCCACCCCTGGGTAAAAACCAGAAAAATCCCCTGGGTAAAAACCAGAAAACCCCCAGCCACCCCCGGGTAAAAACCAGAAAAATCCCCTGGGTAAAAACCAGAAAACCCCCAGCTGCCCCCGGGTAAAAACCAGAAAAATCCCCTGGGTAAAAACCAGAAAACCCCCAGCTGCCCCTGGGTAAAAACCAGAAAAATCCCCTGGGTAAAAACCAGAAATGTTTTAGGCCTGGGCTGAAAACGTCTGATGTTGGGTTGGAAAAATATCCAGATGTTTCGAGGACGCTGCTGCTGCTGCTTCCCGGAAAAATGCCAATTGAGCCAAAGGCCCAATTTTCAGTCAAAAGAGTTTTGCGGGAACATTTTCACCTGCCCCATTCACGGGGGTGGGACTCTGGAAAATCCGGGGGGAGGGGGAGGTTTCCTAACTGAGGCCAGTCGGATAGGAAGCAGCCGGAAGGCTCCAGAGCCGAGTACTCACTGGTAAGCAGAGCTTAGGTTAAGGTTCCTCTTCAGGCCGAGTTGCTGGGTGATGTTCATGGATGGAGGCAGGTTCCCCGGAGTGTCGATGAACTGGACAGCGGGGGGAGAGAGGAGACATGAGGAGGGTCCCTGGTGGGGTCTGCTGGAGCAGAGGGGGAGCACAGCTGTGCTGGTCCCCGCAGTGGGGAGGGAGGGAGAAGGAAGCGGTGAAGGGAAGTGGTTCTACCTCAGGGAACTGGCTGGAGCAACGCACAGAGAAAGGCGCCGAGGGAGAAAGGCCGGCGGAGGAGAGCGCCGGGGGGCTGGCGGAGAAAGGCGTCGAGGGAGAAAGGCCGGCGGAGGAGAGCGCCGGGGCCGGCGGAGGAGAGCGCCGGGGCCGGCGGAGGAGGGCGCCGGGGGGCTGGCGGAGAAAGGCGTCGAGGGGCTTCGGAAAGCAAGGAGCGGATGGGCTTCAACGTCCAGGCCTTTAGGGATCCCCGTCTCCGGGGTAACCCCTCACCCCAACTCTCGGATCATGGACAATTTCTTGGACCTCGTCCCCTGCCCCTGTACCTCGGCACAAGGCCACTGTGACCTGTCCCAGCCGGGGCTAATCCTGACACTGCTGTAACCCACAAACCCCCGACTCTAAAGGGGATTCTTCTTGCGCCCCCTCTGGGCTGGTCTCTGGGCCGAAGGTGACCCCCACCTGCAGTACTAGGGGCTAATTCACCTCGCAGCCCCCACATCCCTGTTCCACACGGAATGGCCCCCAGAGCCGTGGGGTAGCTCGGCCCCCCCCCTCCCCACATCATACGCCACAGGCCACGCCCAGCGTCCTACCCCAGCACACACGTCCTGTGCGCTGCCCTCTGGCTCCCACATTTGCACCAGGCTGAGCACCCTGATACAGGGGTCCTGGCAAATGCCCCCCAGTGGCCTCTGGCCCATGGACTGACCCTCGCAAGTGCTGTTTTGGGTTCTGCTGGTATGTGGTACAGCCACAGCCCCACACCTGGGATACCCAGTACAGCCACAGCCCTACACCCTGAAATACTCACCCTGGCACTACACCCTGGTGTACCCAATACTACCACTGCGCTACACCCTGGGGTACCCGGTACTGCCACCACACTATACCCTGGGGTACCCTGTACAGCCACAGCACTACACCCTGGGGTACCCAGTACAGCCATAGCACTACACCCTGGGGTACCCAGTACAGCCACAGCACTACCCCCTGGGGTACTCAGTACAGCCATAGCACTACACCCTGGGGTACCCTGTACAGCCATAGCACTACACCCTGGGGTACCCAGTACAGCCACAGCACTACCCCCTGGGGTACTCAGTACAGCCATAGCACTACACCCTGGGGTACCCAGTACAGCCACAGCACTACCCCCTGGGGTACCCAGTACAGCTATAGCACTACACCCTGGGGTACCCACTTAGTACTACACCCTCGGGAACCCTAATACCACAGCACCACTCTTTGGAGTACCCAGTCCACCATAGCACAAAGCCCTGGGGAACTTATATGACACCCCACAGTACCCAATACTACCAGTACTACCAATACTACCACATTCCTCCCCCTGGGTGCCTTAATGTCACAGCAATCCCCCTGGGGTAGCCGGTACTTCCACAGCACTGCCCCCTGCCTTAGCACTAGCCCCTGGCCCTTCCTCCCCTGCTCTCGTGGACGCACGGGGATGTCTCCTGGTCACTACAACGGTCCATGGCAGGTCGACACGTGGTCCCGGATTCCCTCCCTCTGAGCCTCTTCCCTGCGCTGGGAGCCCTGGGCCCTTTAACCGGCGTGGGAGCTGGCCGCTGGGCAGGAAAAGGAGCGCTGCCAAGGGGAGCAGGGGCTGCGGTGACAATCAAACGCTCGCTGTCGTGCGATGGGGTGTAGCGGACACGCTGGGGTGATCCCAGCGGTGAAGCAAGGCAAAGGGGCGGCCGGGGGCCTCGCCGGATCCTTCTGCCCCGTGCGGCGAGTGCGAGGACACGCAGGCCACTGCAGCGCAGGGCGAGGTGACGGGACTGATGCTCTCAGCACAGGGACCCGTCTCCAAGGGGTTCTGGGCCAAAGTCACCCCTGGGGAGCTCTGCTGCTCTCAGTGGCCTCCGCAGCGATTCATGAAGGGGGGGGGGTTTGAATCGATTTGCAGCTAAACGTGGCTGTGGTGCGCCCCTGCTCAGGGCCGTGCGTGTCACAACAGGCCACGTCCTCGTGTCCTCTGGCTCCTTTCACCAGCCCCTCGGGAGGCAGAGGGGATGCCAGTGTGATCGGCAACTGAGAGATGCCTGGGGCCAAGTCGGAGGCCTCGGAGAGGGAAATGGGCCGTTCTGCTGGCTGGACACGGAGTGGAGCAGGCGTGTCACGGATCGTCCGTCGTGTCGTGGCACGGGAGGCGTTTTCATACCCCTGCACGCTGACACACACGCAGTTACTGCTGCGCATACTCACACACACATTTACTTCTGCACACGCTCACACACGGACGCAGTTACTGCTGCCGACTCACAAGGTACGTCTAAACTACATGGCTCTGTCGACGGAGCCATGTAGATGAGTTTACTCGGCAAAGGGAAATGAAGGGGTGATTTAAATAATCGCCGCTTCATTTACATCAAAATGGCCGCCGCGCTGTGCCGATCAGCTGTTTGTCGGCTCAGCGCGGCAGCCTAGACGGGGATCTGCCGACCCCAGAGCCCTTCATCGGCAGATGGAGGTGTGACGTAGTGGGGGGGGGGAGACTTGCTGGTTTCTATGGGTCTGTGGTAACCTCCACTGGCTGCAGTTGGTACCACGGCCCAGCAAAACAGGATGAGTCATTATGCAAAGGGATCTCTCAACCTGTCTGACCAGCCACCCCCCATGGGGAGAAACAAAGGGAGGTGGATGCTGCCCTGGCTGGGGGCAGGGCTGGAGGAGAGGGAGTTAGTTCCTGTCTGGAAAGCAGGGGAGAAGGAACTGGGGAGCGGGCTGGGACTCCCCCATCTCAAGGGGGGGCACTGAGGCCTCTTAGCCCCAGTTCCTGTAACCTGGTGACATCTGTGCTGCGCTATATCCTGGAGAAGCAATAAACTCCCTCCATTCTACTGGCTGGGGGAGTCTGTTCGTGCCATTTCGGGGGTGCAGGAGGCGGGGGACCCCAACGCGCCGTCACAGGAGGCATAAAGGATCTGCCGACAAAGGGCTCTGGGGTTGGCAGATCCCCGTCTAGACTGCCGCGCTGAGCCGACAAACAGCTGATCGGCACAGCGCGGCGGCCATTTGATTTAAATGAAGCAGCGATTATTTAAATCGCCCCTTCGTTTCCCTTTGTCGTCCTGCTTAATCTACATGGCTCTGTCGACGGAGCCATGTAGTTTAGACACACACATGCACACAGCGACTGCTGCGCACCCTCTCCGGCTGGCTGGAGGACACTTCCGAACAAGCTTGAACTTAGCCATCTCAAATCACCATAGACATACTCGTGGTGCCGGGTGGCTTTGTACAGCCTGCCCTGCCCTGCCTTCACGGATCCTGTTATTTGAGCTGGCCAGATCAAAGCTAGCATAGGGATCTCTCCGGATGCCGCAGGCCCACCTCTGGCTGTGCTGGAGACGTACCCTCCGCTAATTACTGTGGTAACGGAGAAGAGAAGTTTTTACAATGAAGCAAAAGGCTTTCAGTTGAGTTGTCAGTTGCCGGCAAGTTGCTACCTGCCAAGCAGAGTCATTCATGTCCTGATTCACACTTATCCACACTTGTGCGAACGGTTCCATCCCCCGTGTGAGGATTCTAACCCCAGCGCCTCCCCCCTCCCCAGTACTGCCCCCGCAAGGACTAGATCTGACTGCTTTATGGCCCCAGTACACCGGGCCAGTATAGCAGCCACGGGGCAATGATAAACAAAAACCAGACCACACCTCTGTGATTGTGCTAGAGAACATGAGTGTGTGACATGCACTGCAATGCGCGTGTGAGAGCTGAGGTGTATGCGTGCCCTGAGCGTGCAGCGGGGAATGTGGCAAGAGTGTGTACGTGTGTAGTAGGGAGCATGCAGGCGTGTGTGAAGGGGTGTGTGATTTGAGCTGGCTAAGTTGAAGCTTGTTCGGAAGTGTTCTCCAGACAGCCTGTGAGCGTGCGCAGCAGTCACTGCATGTGTGTGAGCCTGTGCAGGGGGCACACAGCAATCACCACAATGCATGTGACAAGGAGCGAGCGTGTGACTCAGCCCTGGGCCAGTGGGTGCAGCCAAGGTGCCCGGCTTGCCCAAGCTGGTTCTCCTGCCTGGGGAGCTAACTGTGCCCTAGCCTGTACCCGCACCCCCTGGAAGCAGGGACCCACCTTGTAAATCTCCCGATTGGCCCAGTTCTTACACAGCAGCGTCTGCACGTTGCCCCCCACCAGGAACGTGGCGAAGACCAGGAGAACCAGGAGCCCGGAGAAGAGGAAGCTGAAGCCAACGCCGCTGTGAGAGAAGGAGCCGCGTTACAAGGGGGCAAGCTGGGAGCTGCCCGGCTTCTCTTTGCAGCCCCTGGGGTTGGCAGCATGTCTCCGCAGCTGCACGGACCCCGCTCTACGCTTCCTCGCCTGCACTGGGAGGCACTGGCTGCAGACACGCCGGGCGGGTTAGAGTCCACGCGTCTCAGGGCAGATCTGCACAGCGACGGTGGCCCTGGGCCAAGGCAGCTCGCCGTGAGTAGCATCTCCCAGAGCAGCCTCTGTCCGCGGTGAGCCTGGGTCCGCAGTGGGCAGAAGCTGCTCCACGGTAGCAGTCCCTGTCCGTGGGAGCCGGGGCTTGAGTGCCCCGTGGACAGAAGCTGCTCCGCATCCTGCAGAGCAGCCTCTGTCCGTGGGGCACTCAGACCCCGCACGGACAGGGGCTGCTGCCATCCCGCGCTGCTGCCTCTCTATCAGAGGCAGCAGCGGGGGCGGCAGGAAGCCGGTCTGTGCAGGGAGCTTGGTTTTAAACTGGCTCCCTTCACAGACCAGCTTGTGCCTGGCACCTCGCAGTGCTGCCTCCGAGACAGTAGCGGGGTCCGCCCAGGACTATCGAACAGTCGTGTAACTGCAAAGATTTGGTGCGGTCACACGACTGGCCAGTCACCCGCCAGCTAACGGCCCTCGCCCCGGCAGCAATTTAAAGGGCCCGGGGCTGCGGGCGCCATGGCGACAGTGACGGGAGCCCCCCCGCCCTTTGGAATCACCAGGCCCTGAGGCACCTGCCTGACGGCAGCTTGCCACCCAGCCAGAGGATCCCGCCCCCTCCCCACTTTGCGTGTCACCAGGCACCTCCGCCCTTTAAAGTGCCACCTCCCCATGGAGAGCCTCCCGCCGAGGGGGGGCGGGGTACCGGCCACTCCCCATGCTGTGTCCCCTCACTGCGGGGACCAGAGATCAGCTAGTCTGGCCGGCTGCAGAGCACCGGCCACCCACACCACAGAGAGTCTCGCCCCCCTCCCCCCGGAACTTGCCCCCGCAAGCCCAGCCACAGCCCTTACACCAAGAGGAGTTTGGCCCCAGCCGCTCCTCTGCATTCGTAGTCGCTGGGATCCTCCCGCCTGGCGAGCCCCCACATCCCGAGGGACAGGCCCAGGAGGTTGCAGACCACCACCAGCAGCACCACGGAGCACAGCAGGATGCCCACAATCCACCTGCGGAGAGAAGAGGCAGAGGGGTCAGGTAAAGAGCGAGTCCCCTCTTCTGCCTCACCCCCCACCCTAAATTCATCCTCAGGCCCGAGCCCTCAGTCGCTGGTAGCAGAGGCAGGAAGTCAAAAGCCTCCCTCCCAGGGGGGCAGACTGGAGCCATGCACCTGCCTGCCCTGGATCGGAACCGAGCACCCCTGGACGTTAGGGCACTGACACGGCCGCAGAGCCACCCGGGGCCTCTTGGCAAGAAGTCGAGTGACCACCGGGAAGGTTTCCAGCCTCAGTGAACTCTCAGCAGCCAGAGGGCTTCGACCCAGGAGCAGCCAGTGCTGATATGAGACACTGTGGACCCCTTAAAGAAGCACGATACACTGACAATGTGTGTGGAACTTCTGCGAGTGGTGGGCCAGCAAAGGATAACAGCCTACTACTGCTTCCAGCTAATAGAGTGGCTCCCTTAGCTCCAATGGTAAGAAGTGGGAGGTTGACACAAGGGATTAGGACCATTCCCAGAGGCTGAACCAGGAAAATCGCTACGCTGCCTCTGATTTCCCTTCCCCTGGTTTTATACAGGTGTAACCTGCCTGAATCCTGAGTCCCACTGGGGTGAGCCTCAGATCAGGCTCCTAGATTCAAACAGCTGCAGCTCCTCGCCGTTACCTGTATCTTTCATAGCGTGTCACCTCCTGAAGGTAAGGGCGGCTCCTCTGCTCTGCCTGCATCAGGGCGTCCGTCAGGGGCTGCGTGTGCCTGGCCACGGGGAAGCTGTCTGCCAGAGACTGAAGTTTCCCGCTGGCCTGGTTCACTTCGTCCTTTAGCTCTGCAAGGTGAGAGGGGGGAGGCAGGAGGGACTAGCCCTGCAGCTGGCATGGAGGGGGAGCAGGCAAGCGTTGGTCCTTCTCTGTGGCCCAAAGAAGCTTGATCTTACAGGCCCAGTCACAAAATACATCCGTCCTCTGGGGGGCAGGGGGCCTCTCACCCCACCTGTGCCAGAGTCCTAGAGGAGCCTGCCCCTCACCCGGTGCTGGAAACACACCCTGACCCCAACCTCTGCCAGATCATGGTGCTCGGACCCATGTCGCAGGTACGGACCCAGCTCTCGGGCTCAGATGGCGCATAGGACCCAAGTCCTGTACGTTTGCTGGCCTGTGCCAGAGCCATTTGCCTTGTGTGGACCGTAGGGGGGGTTGGGCTCAAGCCTCAGCCCGAGGCTGGTTGTTACGCTGCAGTGTAGACGCACACGCTGAGACTCCCATTACCCCAGGCTGAGGCCTCTGCAATGGATAGGACCTTGGCCCGCGTTTCAGGATAAGTGCAACTCCCAGCTTTGCAACTGATGTGCTGGGTGACCTTGAGTCAGTCTCTTACCCTCCCACGTGGTCTGGCCTATTTCGACTGTCTCCTACCGTGCCTGCACCAAGCACCGCGGGGAGCTGGTCTCTGCTGTGGCTCTTTGGCTGAGTCCTTTACTTCCTTAAGATTTACTGCCCTTCAGTATTGCTGCTACTTGCTCCTATTTCCAGGGGTTCGTGACCCCCGTATAAAGACTTGCTTGTTTCTTTCGGCTCCATTGGACACAAGCAGGATAATTTCCCAGGCCCACAGGCTCAAAGGTATTTAGGTGCCCAACTGCCACTGGAATCAGTGGGACTTTCCCTTTTATTTGGCTCTGGTGAGGCCACACCTGGAGTACCGTGTCCAGTTCTGGGCCCCCCACTATAGAAAGGATGTGGATGCATTGGAGAGGGTCCAGTGGAGGGCAACCAAAATGATTAGGGGGCTGGAGCGCACGACCTATGAGGAGAGACTGAGGGTATGTCTACACTGGAGTAATGTGAGTTTGAACCAATGGGTTCCGGTGCGTACTTCCTGGTTCGAATCAGCTGTGATTCAGACTAGCGCACCAGCGAGATCATGCTAACGAAGCGCGGGATATTTAAATCCCCACCTCATTGACTATTTCGAATGCCTGCATTTGCATCCCTAGTTCAAACTAGGGTGCAAGTGTAGACATACCCTGAGAGACTGGGGTTTGTTTAGTCTGCAGAAGAGAAGAGCGAGGGGGGATTTGAGAGCAGCCTTCAACTTCCTGAAGGGAGATTCCAAAGAGGATGGAGAGAGGCTGTTCACAGTGGTGATGGATGGCAGAACGAGGAGCAATGGTCTCAAGTTGCAGTGGGGGAGGTCTAGGTTGGACATTAGAAAAAACTATTTCCCTAGGAGGGTGGTGAAGCACTGGAATGGGTTACCTAGGGAGGGGTGGAATCTCCATTCCTAGAGGTTTTTAAGTCTCAGCTTGACAAAGCCCTGGCCAGGTTGATTTAGTTGGAATTGGTCCTGCCTTGGGCAGGGGGCTGGACTTGATGGCCTCCTGAGGTCCCTTCCAGCCCTAGGATTCTATGTTTATATGACCTGGTGGCTAAATTCCTTGGAGGACGTGGGCCCCGGTGCCTGGCCGGTGCACAGATTTAAGGAAACAACCAAGCAAGAAAGAACAGAAGTAAAGTCCCCAAGAGCACCAGGGGTGCCTGTCCTACCAGTCTGCAGCCACACTGGGAATAAAATGGCTGCTGGCTCTGCAGACAGGCTGTGTTCATAGAAAGGCAAGAGGCAGTTCTCAGGACTCAACGGCAATGGGGTTTTGTAGCTCCCTGGCCCAGAGTTTGGAAGCGCAACACGCCCCTGGCCATGGAAGGGCTTTGCTCACCCTGCACAAGCCGGGCCATCTTCCCCACAGTGTGGCCTGGGATGGAGTTGAAGGTGCTGTTGCCCTGGAAGAGCAAAAAGAGATGTGTTCTCCCCCAAACCGGAGCAGCTTTCCAGTTGGCAGAGCAGGCCCAGGCCTCGCCGGTCCCCTACCTGGCGGATCAAGTCTGGGAAGTTCGCCTTGGGGAGACTGCGCAGCGTCTTCAAAACCTTTTCCACCGAAGGAACCTGCGAGAAGAAACCATCGTTCCCTGACGGGCTGAGCTCCCCTCTCCGGCTCGGCAGGGAGCCAGCGGGTGTGGGGGGGGCGGGCTGAGGGAGTGGGCACAGAGGGACCAGAGAGACCCGTCGCCCCCTCAGACTCGCCTGCACTCACCCTCCTGTAGTCGGCTCCCAGCTCCAGCTGCTGGGCTTTGTCCAGCGCCCTGGCACAGGACGTGCAGCGCGGATCGTCCAGGAGGGAGAGCGCGCTCTCCTTGCGGCCTCTCAGCGCCAGGCCCAGCTCGCCCTGGTAATGGGTCAGCGTCCCCACGGTCTTGTTGAGACTCTCCATGTGGTGCCGCGAGTTCTGTAGGTCTTAACGAGAAAGCCCGAGGCTCGTGCTGGCGCCGCTCCATCTGTACCGCTCTCGCCTCGCGGGCAGGCTCGCCCCCATGCTCCCCTGCCCGGCCGCTACCCAAGCAGCTATGGGGCCGCTCAACAGGCTGCCGAATTCAGCACGGGTGGTACCCCCACCCCTCCAGGTCCCAGCCTCCGGCTAGAGGCCAGACCAGGGGAGCGGATCAGAGGAAGGTCTGAGGGTCGGCAGCAGCTCCCGGAACAGGGGAGACACAATTATAAAATTGCCAGGAATCTGACCCCATAGGGCACGTAAGGGTCTGTCCAAGTGTCAGGATCTGCCAGGCTCCGGGATCTTCTTCCCAGGTTTGTCTCACCTTTGGCTGGGGAGTGGTAGCTGCGTTTGCAAACTTGGCCGCGTTGCTGAGCGACACCCCCGGACAGACTGGCATCAGCCTGCCTGGCCTGGTGGATGGCCCATCCCGGCTGTACAATGAGCCAAGGAAAGGGGCCGGGGGATTCGCCTTAGGACTCGGCAAGGCACGGAGCAGCGTCAGCGGACAGAACTTGGAAGGCTTTCCCACGCCACGTGCCGTGACGCTTGTGTGCGGGACACAGGGGCTATGTCTACACTGGTGGCTTCTTGCGCCAGAGATATGCAAATGAGGCTAAGCGTGGAATATCGCTGAGACTCATTTGCATACCTAATGAGCGGCCATTTTTGCAGAAGAGGCTCTTGCTCCAGAAGGAGCGTCTACACTGCTCCTTCTAGCGCAAGAAAAACCCTCTTGTGCAATGCCGTTCTTCCTGAAAATAATCAGTGTAGTATATAGGGTGTCATAAGGAGGAGGGAGAAAACTTGTTCATCTTGGCCTCTGAGAATAGAACAAGAAGCAATGGGCTTAAACCGCAGCAAGGGAGGTTTAGGTTGGACATTAGGAAAAAGTTGGTAACTGTCAGGGTGGTCAAACATTGGAATAAATTGCCCAGAGAGGTTGTGGAATCCCCATCTCTGGAGATATTTAAGAGTAGGTTAGATAAATGTCTATCAGGGATGGTCTAGACAATACTTGGTCCTGCCATGAGGGCAGGGGACTGGCCTCGATGACTCTCGAGGTCCCTTCCAGTCCTAGGATTCTATGATTCTATGATATTCCACGCTTAGCCTTATTTGCATATTTCTGGGGCAAGAAGCCGCCAGTGTAGACATAGCCAGGAAGTAGCAGCCCCACGGCAAAACGGAGAAGATGCGGCTGCCGTTTATATTCATTTTGTCTCCCTTCCTGCTCCCTGCCGCTGGACGAACGTTCCTACAAACTGAAGCTCTGAAGGAAGGACGGACGGACCCATCCATGCTGGTGATGTTCTTCCCCAGGCCGCAGACTCACCAGTTCTGCTAAGAACCTGATGCCAGGACTCTGGCGTCTCTGTAGGTAGCCGAGCGCTTTGCCATCTAACAAGGCTCCTCTTGTACTTTTTTCTTTACAATAAACCTCGCGTGTTAGCCCCTAACGCATTGGCTGGCCGGTGGCATTTTGGGCACGATCCGAACGAGCAGTGAGCTGGGAACGTGGCCGACCCGCTGGGCAGAAGGACGTGCTGTGGACGTGAGCTGAGTTTTGAAACCACTTCTCGCTGTACTGGACCTCGGTGCTGACGGGGAGCCAGGGAGCTGGCAGGCAGTGAAGGAGGCTGGGGGGTTTCTGTTTTCAGCTTCCCAGTAACCAGCATGGGGGAATCAGGAGCCAGTCTGAGACTGGGCGGTGATTTCACTTCAGTGTTAACCACCAGGGTTGCAAGGTGGGGGGGGGGGGGGGGTCTGCTCTCCCTTGGCATTTTCAGTGAGGGCTGCCACAGGCACCCTGGGTCACAGGTGAGGGGTGAGATGGGGGGCCAGCCCCTGCCCAGTGTGGGGCAGGGACCCCCGCGGCAGGCAGAGGTAGCGGTTTGGACCCTTCCCCACCCTAGCCTGGCATGAGAAGGCTCCCCTGGTCTGGAGTCAGCCCCTTTCGTTTCTGACGCCAAGGGGGACAGGTCGTCCCGCAGGAGAAGCCAAGCCTCCGTCTTACCTTGGGCTCTGCCCTGCACGGCCTCCAGCGCTGAGTGCACCTGCTCCTTCAGCAGCGAATGGACCGAGAGGCCGAGGCTGCGGCTGATGCCTGAAACGCACCCAACGGCCCTACGTGAGCGGCTGCCGCCGGCCTCCGTGGGACGGGCTCGCCACGGGCGAGGACGCCACACGCTGCAGGCAGGCCCCGTGGCGTAGGCGCTGGAATCGGGGTCCGGGAGCCCAGCCCGGTCAGCCCTGGCCCTGAGCGTACGGACGCGGCGTGTCTCGTAGCCCCCGTGGGCCGTAGCCATTCCGAGGCGCTGCCCCTCACTAACACACGCAAAGCCGGCACGTGGTGCCACGCCAGCTTCACCGACTTCCATGCCGTTGTGCCGGCGACTGAGAGCAGGGGCTGGCCTCGTCTCCACCTTCTCCTCTCCCCGGCGGCCAACCTTGGGGACCCTCTCCTGGCTCTCAAGACCCCACATCCACCCAGGCCTGCTCAACATCTCTCCAGAGACTGGACCGCCTCGGCTGGCTTGACCTGGTAAGGAAGAACCACTCCCAGCTCCACACAGGCTGGGGTGAGGGCCAAGGAGATGCCCAGAAGCACTTGGGGCGGGGTTAAAGCAGCCCTGCTGAGAAATCGCTCCTTCTCATTTCAACCTGTGGAACTCCTTGCCAGGGGAGGCTGTGAAGACCAGGACTTTAACAGGGTTGAAGAAAGAACTAGATCAATGCATAGCGGATGGGTCCATCAGTACTTATTAGCCAGGACCCTAGTCTCTGTTTGTCAGGGGCTGGGTGACGGGGGAGGGATCCCTTGGTGACTGCCTGTTCTGCTCACTCCCTCTGGGCATTGGCCGCTGTCGGCAGATGGGATCTGGGCTTGATGGACCCAGTGTGAGCCAGTCTGGCCGCTCCGACGGGAGGCTGCTGTGTGGTCCAGTGGGGATTTTCCTGTTGCAGGGCAAGTGCTGAGGGAAATCTGGTTCAGTGGGGGCAGGGGAAGGGTTCTGCCACGAGCGCCAGGTGACCAGGGAGGCCGGACGCTGCGTATCCAGTGGATACAACCGGGGCTGAATGATTCGACTCTGCTCCCCGCCGAATGCCCGGGAGCTTTGCCATGGATGGTGTAAGGGCCGTGCAGAGAAACCCGTGAGAACTGCGCCGAGGGGAGGCCTGGGACCCAGGGTCAATCGCGGAGCCGCTCTCTCCCCCCAGTCTCCCAGGGAGAAGGGGGGCAGCTCTGGCCCAGAAGAGCCAGTGGCCAGACACTCACTGTCCAGGTCGCTGATCATTTGCTGCCTGGGCACCGCAAACTGCTCCACCACGGACTGCACCCCCTGCCGGAGAGACAAGCGGAGAGGTCTCAGCCCCCGCAGATGGCGTCAGCAGGGTCACTGGCTGCAGGGGGCTCCCCCGCTGGCCCCTCGGGCATGGGTCATTGTGCTCCCGCCCGCGGGTTGGTCTGTTCCACGCAGCCGTCCCCATTCTGCACAGAGACGGCCCAGGGCATCCCCCCCCCCCGGTTCTCCTGCGGGGTCGTCCCACAGGCTGTGCCCCATTGGAGCGTGACTGTAACGAGCAGAGTCAGCTGACTGCGGCCAAGGACGGGTCGTGGTCTCCGGCATGTGGCTGCCAGCTGGTCCTGGGGGCTGTCACCACGAGCAACAGCAGGCCGGGGTCCCCTCTCCCCGGCGCCACGGTCGCTCACTCCTCCCTGCCACGTCATGCTCTAACCACCTCCTAGCGAAGACAAGGGCTGAGACGGACGCTGCCAAGAGCTCCCGGCCCCGGCCCTGGCTTCTCCACCCACCACGCAGACGGGGGATCCCTGCTTCCTGGGCAAACCTCGGCCCAGCCCAAACAATCGCCGATGAACGCTACGCAGCCACGGCTCTCGGCTCACGCCCTAGGCCATGGGCTCTCAGGCCAGGTGCTGGGCAGGGACCCAGCCCACGGGAGGGCTTCTGAGAGAGACGTCTGGACGGCACCCCCTGGGCCTCCCTTCCAACACAGCTCCAAATCATCGCTGGGTGGGCCCCGCTGCACTCGCCAGGACCACGCAGGGTGGCCGGGGAAGCTCATCTCTCCAGCCTGCCCCATTCGTTAATCCAGGCCGCTGGGCAAAGCCTGAAGGCGCTGGGGATCTGGGATGATTGAAGTCCTCCCTCCCGCAGACCTCCTCCCGCCCCTTTTCAGCCCCTCCGCACCGGGCTAGGGGCAGTGTCACACACTCACTGGCTTTGCTCCCGCTTACACCCAAACCTCCGCTGAGCCGGCCTGCCGTGGGCTAAGGCGGAGCTCCGGGGGGCCATGCCAATCCCCCTGAACTAGCACCTGGGATTTCACCCTCAGGGGACGAAAATCCCACTGTGCAGCTCACGAATTCCACCCTCCAGTCCATGGCTTCCCACGCAGCAGAACCCTGGCCCCCAGCAGAGGCCCAGCCCCACCACGGATCCCTCGTCCGCCCAGAGCCCGACCCGCCACGGATCCCCCCTCCGCCCAGAGCCCGACCCGCCACGGATCCCCCCTCCACCCAGTGCCCGACCCGCCACGGATCCCCCCTCCGCCCAGAGCCCGACCCGCCACGGATCCCCCCTCCGCCCAGAGCCCGACCCGCCACGGATCCCCCCTCCACCCAGAGCCCGACCCGCCACGGATCCCCCCTCCGCCCAGAGCCCGACCCGCCACGGATCCCCCCTCCGCCCAGTGCCCGACCCGCCACGGATCCCCCCTCCGCCCAGAGCCCGACCCACCACGGATCCCCCCTCCGCCCAGCCCCTGACCCGCCTCGGATCCCCCCTCCGCCCAGCACCCGACCCGCCACGGATCCCCCCTCCGCCCAGCGCCCTACCCGCCACGGATCCCCCCTCTGCCCAGCGCCCGACCCGCCACGGATCCCCCCTCCGCCCAGCACCCGACCTGCCTCGGATCCCCCCTCCGCCCAGCGCCCTACCCGCCACGGATCCCCCCTCCGCCCAGAGCCCGACCCGCCACGGATCCCCCCTCCGCCCAGCACCCGACCCGCCACGGATCCCCCCTCCGCCCAGCACCCGACCCACCACGGATCCCCCCTCCGCCCAGCACCCGACCCACCACGGATCCCCCCTCCGCCCAGAGCCCGACCCGCCACGGATCCCCCCTCCGCCCAGCCCCTGACCCGCCTCGGATCCCCCCTCCGCCCAGCACCCGACCCGCCACGGATCCCCCCTCCGCCCAGCCCCTGACCCGCCTCGGATCCCCCCTCCGCCCAGCGCCCGACCCGCCACGGATCCCCCCTCCACCCAGCGCCCGACCCGCCACGGATCCCCCCTCCGCCCAGCACCCGACCCGCCTCGGATCCCCCCTCCGCCCAGAGCCCGACCCGCCACGGATCCCCCCTCCGCCCAGCGCCCGACCCGCCACAGATCCCCCCTCCGCCCAGCACCCGACCCACCACGGATCCCCCCTCCGCCCAGCACCCGACCCACCACGGATCCCCCCTCCGCCCAGCACCCGACCCGCCACGGATCCCCCCTCCGCCCAGCCCCTGACCCGCCTCGGATCCCCCCTCCGCCCAGCGCCCGACCCACCACGGATCCCCCCTCTGCCCAGCACCCGACCCGCCTCGGATCCCCCCTCCGCCCAGAGCCCGACCCGCCACGGATCCCCCCTCCGCCCAGTGCCCGACCCGCCACAGATCCCCCCTCTGCCCAGCACCCGACCCACCACGGATCCCCCCTCCGCCCAGCACCCGACCCACCACGGATCCCCCCTCCGCCCAGCACCCGACCCGCCTCGGATCCCCCCTCCGCCCAGCGCCCTACCCGCCACGGATCCCCCCCTCCGCCCAGCACCCGACCCGCCATGGATCCCCCCTCCGCCCAGCCCCTGACCCGCCTCGGATCCCCCCTCCGCCCAGCGCCCGACCCACCACGGATCCCCCCTCCGCCCAGCGCCCGACCCACCACGGATCCCCCCTCTGCCCAGCGCCCAACGTGCCACGGATCCCCCCTTTGCCCACGCCCGACCCGCCACGGATCCCCCCTCTGCCCAGCGCCCAACGTGCCACGGATCCCCCCTCCGCCCAGCGCCCAACCCGCCACGGATCCCCCCTCTGCCCAGCGCCCAATGTACCACGGATCCCCCCTCCTCCCAGCACCCAACCCGCCACAGATCCCCCCTCTGCCCAGCGCCCAACGTGCCACGGATCCCCCCTCTGCCCAGCACCCGACCCGCCACAGATCCCCCCTCTGCCCAGTGCCCAACGTGCCACGGATCCCCCCTCCGCCCATGCCCAACCCGCCACGGATCCCCCCTCCGCCCATGCCCGACCCGCCACGGATCCCCCCTCCGCCCAGCGCCCGACCCGCCACAGATCCCCCCTCTGCCCAGCGCCCGACCCGCCACGGATCCCCCCTCCGCCCAGCACCCAACCTGCCACGGATCCCCCCTTTGCCCAGCACCCGACCCTCAGAGCAATAGGGACACGGGTGCATCTGTGCCCTGCTGGCTGGACTGCGCATTGCCCTGACTGCTGGGCCCCTCCCCGGCCCTTCCTGGCTCCGTGCTTTCCCCAGCACATCGCAGAGGTGACATGTGTCATCCCCAGGCTCGGGGGACATTCATGCTGATTTCCATGCCCTGGATTCGCGCCTGTCTCCTTGCATTAGCGCACCGGCCCTTGAGCAGCCCTGCTGTGGCCGTGACTCGGCAGCCAGCTCGGCCTGCCGGGGGGCCCTCGGCCAACCAGAGCAGAAAGTGGCTGACATGCCGGCCATGACAGAGCCTGCCCTTGGGCCCTGGGGACCCGGCTCTGAGTCAGCCCTCGCAGCACGGGCAGGGATTGCAGTGGACTGTTGGATCCTGGGGCCCAATGTATCCATCCTCATACAGACCCCTCGTCTGATCCACCCTCGTAGTACCCGCGCCTGTCTCCCCCTTCGCTCCTGTGTCCATCTAGCCTCCCAGCACCCCGCTGGCTGGAGACTCCCGCCCGCCCGCCTTACGGAATCTCTCCGTCCACCGTGCCCCTCTCCGCGGCGTCCGCCTGCCCTGGCCTGAGAGCAGCTTGTTGATTTCGGTGGTTTCAGCCTGTTTGCCCCACCGGGGAGAGCAGGTACAAGTGCTGGGAGCGCGTTTTGTTTTCTGGGCGGCACAGCGCTCGGTGCTCCCTGGCTCCGGGCGGGATCCTGGAGACAGGCAGCCCCAGCTCCCACGAGGTGGTCCTGCACTTTTTACCGAGTGAGGGGGAGAGGAAGGTGGTGGGGAGGAGCAAGGGGCAGTGGTGCTTGGGGTGGGGGAAGAGCTGGCATGGCGGGTAGGGCTCCCAGGGAAGGGGTGTGGCAGCCCCCCACTTTAAGGAGCGCCTGCTGCTCCTGACGCACCATCCCCCTCTCCTGGGCTTCCCACTCCGGACCTGACGCCCCGGGCTGGAGCAGAGCCAGGCCTGCTGGTGCCCGCCCCTCTCACGCCCTTCTAGCCAAGGTCTGCACAAGCCCCACAGACTAGGAAGGAGACCTGGGGCCTAAACAGGATTCCAGGGAGGAGTAGGATGCCGCAGCCCCCCTGACGCAGCCTGGGAACCGGGCCCCATCCCTGCTTGCCTCTCCATCCCCAGCACAGACACACCCGGCAGCCCTGCGCAGCTACTGGGACCGTTCTCCCGGCCCTGCAGGCTGACCGCCAGCAGGCCGGGCGGCTCCGGCTCACCTGGGGGATGCTGCTAACGTGCTGCCTCAAAGTGCGGAACGTGGCTGGCACGGCTCGGGCGCCGGGCTCCATCTGCTCCTTCACCCAGTGGTTGGCAACGAAAGCGCAGATCACGCCGGCCCTGCGGGGGACGAGGCCAGACCAGGTCACCTGTGCGCAGTGCCCCAAGGCGACCGAATCGACCGTCATGGGCCGGGCCGGGGCCAAGCCCTCAGCTCCAGCGCTGGGCTGGCAGGGGCGGGGCAGAGACGAAGGGCCGCAGGGGCAGGTCCGTGGCGGGCCAGGGCTCAGTGGTGAGACTAGGGGGATGGGTCACTGGGGGCGAGGGGAAATGGGGGGGCTTGTCCTGGATGGGTTGAAAATTCAGCTGTGACAGCCAGTGCGCCCTGGATCCTGCATGGAGAGCCTCGCATGCCCCTTTCCCTCCTGCCCCAGTGCCCAGGAAGTGCCCAAAGGGAGATGAGCCCCAGCGGCCCAGCCCTGCCCCCATGTGCTGCCCTACGGTATATTGTCCCCTCTCGGTGCCCCCTGGACTAGCTCCCCTGCGCCATCCCCAGTGAGCACGCGGTTTGCCGTCTCCGCTCCCCGCCTCCCGCCCGGCGCCCTCACTCACAGGAGGATGGCGGTGGTGAGGAAGAGGCAGACCGTGAGGAGGTTGCGCCAGCAGGCGAGGGAGCGGCGATAGGCCTTGATGTGCCCCCCGCAGCGCCGCCGGCGCCGGCAGCAGCAGAAGCACAGGCCGGTCACCGGCACCGCCACGAAGAAGAGCGCAGCAATCACGGCGCAGACCACATAGCCCACCTGGTAGTGCACCACCTAGGGGCGAGTGAGCAGGGGCCACCTCAGGGGGGCCTTCCCTGGCCCTACTCCCCTGCCCCACTCTCCCCTTGCCCTGGCCCCCACTCATCTCCCACACCCTCCGCTTGGTCCACCCCACTCATCCCCTTGCCATACCCATCCCCTGCCCTCCTCTTGCCCCACCCTTTGCTCCTCCCCTGCCCTCCCCTTGTCCTGCCCATCCCCCGCCCTCCCTTTGACCCCCCCACCCCAACCCCCCCCGCTCTACCCTGCCACTCGTCCCCACCCCCTCCCCTTTCCCCAAAACTCCTTGCCCCACCCCTCCTGTACCCTCCGCCTCAGCCTTCTGCACACCCCACACAGCTCACCCACCCGGCCCCTCCTTCACCCGCCCTCGTGCACCGAGGGAGTCCTGGTGCCCACCCAGGCAGCCTGCAGTGCCAGAGCTGGGCCCCAGGCAGAGACCCCCCCACGAGGAGCGAGTGAAGCCGGGCCATGCCGCCCGGGAGGGGTACAACCCCCCCCCCCCCCCCCCCCCCGCCCTGCTCACCTGAGAGGTTCTGACTGAGGACGGTTGATTCAGGGCCACCCGGAGCAGCCCTGTGAAACAAAACAGCCCGTGGAACATCCGAACCGGCCGCCGTCCCCCCACGTCTCCCTTCCACTGGCGACGCTCTTCCCCGCTGCTTTGCCCCCGCCGGTAGGCCGTGGCGGTGGGTTTCCACGGGGACTCGGGGCCATTGGTGCTCAGAAGCCCCCCTCAGGGCCAGCGCCCCCTGCATGCCCAGCACTAGCGCCGGGGCAGATTTCTGAGCACGACTTCTTCCCTCCCCCCAGCAGAAAACGCCAATTGGGTGACCCCCAGCCTCGCCCCAGTTTGGAATTGCTTGGCCCAAAGCAGCGCAGACCACACCGGAGGGTTCCTGGCCTGTTGCTCTGTCCCACTTCTCAGCTGTTAGCCAGGGGAACGGTTCCCACAAGTCGTTAACGCCAAAAGGAGTTTTCCTTTGATTTTCCAGTCGGCTGAAAATGTCGTTTGGCGGTCGACCCCCAGCCAAAACCTGCCGCCGGCACCGCTCCGATCAGCACCCCGACTGCCGGGACGCCTTCCCTGAGTGGGCCCCTTTCTCTGGCACTGGGGGGGGGCAGGCTGCCCCCCAGCTCTCTAGCCCCCCTGTGGCTCACCTGTGGGGAAGGGGTTCTGCTGGATCACATCCAGGTAGCGCCGGACGATGCTGTAGAGCGGATCCAGTGAGCATGGGACCCGGTGCTGGGCGGGGACCCGCTGGTCAGCCCCGATCTCCAGGAACTGGTGGACGAGGGGGTTCCCAGATGGACATTGCTGGGAGCGAGCTGGTTCCAAGAGAACCCAGGCCAGGGCCAGAGACAGGGGCAGAGGCAGAGCTGACCCTGAGCCCCGGGCGCGTCTGGCCGGAGGGGCCGGCATCGGCTCTGTCACCTGGATCACAAGGGAGCTCCAAGGAGGCCCAGCCTGGAGGAGGAGTCCCCTCCCGCAGGGGCTGTGCCTGGAGGCTGGGGAGCCCGGAGGTCTCCGTGGAGGTGCCCAGACCCACTCAGCGCTCCCAGCTCCTGCACATCCCGGCTCTGGCCCGCCCTCCTTGCCAGCTGATTGTCTCTGCTCTCGGAGAGTCTATGAAACTGGCCTGACTGGTTTCATGCCTGGGGGGGGCTGCGCTTCCCTCTGCTCCAGCAATGGGGTGGGGTGAAGTGCTTCTCTCAGCAGCTGTTCCCGGCCCCTTTCGCAATCCGCTCTCCTGTCCCGAGCCGCTGAGCGGTGCCCGCTTTCCCTCTGCAAGGGTGGCTGGAGAGACCAGCAGGCCCAACGGGGAGGGAGAGGAGACAGGGGATGTGCGCTCCCTTTCTCCCTGCCCCCCGCCCCTGCTCCCCGCAACTGGCAGTGCAGCCCCTCATGCCTGGGGTACTGTCAAATCTAGGGGCTCACCCCAAGCTGGGGCCGGTGGCATTAAATAGCCGATTCCCAGCGAATGGGCGGCTTAAAGTGCCTTTAATCCCAGGTGCCATGCAAGGCCTTGTCTGGTCCTCTCTGTGCAAGTCACAGCCGCCTCGGGGCTGCTCTAAGTTACGCTCTGCTCCCCAGGGCTCCAGGGAACAACAGCGCAGCTGGAGCACACTGCTGTGACCCCGACACACCGCCCTTGGGGAGGACATGGAGAGCCAATAATCCAGTTCTGCTCAGCCAAGGAAGGCACGTAGGCTGGGGGGTTATTCCTTGGGGGCTGTTTCCACTCACTTTCCGATCTCGTCACACAGGCAAAGAGCATCGGCCTGTTTGGTTCTCAGCGCTACTCAGAGCAAAACGGCGGTGAACTGGCAGGCTCGCACGGCCTGCTGGGTAACGCAGGGGGAGAAGACAGCGCGAGCCTGGCCGCCTGGCCGTTACTATGTCCTGTATGAAAAATACCCGCGGAGACCTGGGATGCTTTCCTCATCTGAATGATCCTGTCAGATGCGTGGGACCCCGCTCACGCCCCCTTCCTAGGGGGATCAGAGCCTGTTACCTCTCATCCTCCTCCCCCACCCGGATTTTTCACACTTGCTATCTGGTCACCCTACACCGGGGTGGGGAACCTCACGCCCGGGGGCTGGGTGCAGTCCCTGGCTCTCTTGGATCCAGCGCCTGCGGCTCGGGGCTCCCCCCAGCATCGGGGAGCCTGTGCTGGCGCCCCATCCTCCCACAGGGCTAAAGCAGACAAAATCTACTAGCCCAGGCCACCCTAGGCTCAGGTGTGCGAGGGAGCATGAGGAGGGTTTTTCTGCTCCTCGATCGGGGACCATGCCAGAGAGGGTGAGGGGTTTTTTTTTTCTTGCTTCTCACTTGTGTGCAGCCCCCGACTGATTTATTGCGCGTGAGCGGCCCCTGACCCCAAAATGGCTCCCCACCCCACACGCTCTCCCTACTCCCTCCCCTTCCCCCCTCTGCTCAATGTTTGCTTCTCTTCTTTACCTGATGTTAATCATTTTTCTTAAACTGCTCGGATTGTGACGGTTTCCACAAACCGGTGTTGCGCCTGTAAAACAAATCACTGATTTCTCTTTTCACCCTTCGCATGCCAGGGAATTCAATGTGTACGGCATCGCCCAGGCGAGGCAGAAAATGGCTCACCCCCCCCCCCCCCCCCCGAGAATCCCCTGGAGATGTTGTTTGGTTTTGCTGCCAGGGAAGAAAAGCCAAACCGCGGCTCTGCCTGGGAAACGCGCAGCCGACGGCCCAAAAGCAGCTGCCTGAGAATAACCAAGGGAAACAGAGTCATAAGAGGGCGTTAAGCTGGGTCAAAAGCCGCCCAGCCCCATGCAGGTGCCGAGTCCCTCCCGGAACCGCTGCCCAGGCCTACGGCACGGAGCCCATCCCGCCTTTCTTGCCAGCGATCCGGGAAAGCGGCTTCAGTGCCAAGGCTTGAGTCAGGGCCTGGGAGACGTTCCGTGGGGCACCACCCAGCTCTGCCCACCGGGGCCGCCAGCCTCGGGCACCCTGTCTTGGGGCTTCAGGGGCAGTACGGCGGAGGGGCACAACCAGAACTGGCCCCGGCCCAGCTGCCCCGGAAAGCCGGGTGCAGGCCAGTCGGGGCCGGGGGAGGAGGAGGGCGTGGGGCAGAGAGATAGGAAGAGGCACCAGGTGTGACTCTGGCGTTCCCACTGCAGGGCCAGCACAGACTTGCCGCCTGGGAGCTGACACACCAACAGGCCCGGGGCCCGGTGCTTGTTGAGGCAGCTTCCCGTGGAGGAGGTGGGCGAGATCTGCCTTCCCGCCCCCAGCCCTGGGCCTGCTGGAGCTGCAGGGTGATTTATTTCCAGCTCAGATGCCAGCTCTCTCTAGGCCCAGGGGGAGGTGCCCAGACACACCCCACCCTGGGGGTGGCTGAAGTGGGAAAGAAGTGACCACAGCCTCACCCTCAGCACATGGAGGGGCTACAGCTCTGGGCAGGGAATCAGGACTCCTGGGTTCTCTCCTGGCGCTGTGAGGGGAAGGTGCCCCGCTCTCCCACAAACCCCTTTGGGGTACACCATTTATTGCCCAATTTTCACAGCCCTTGCTGATGTCAGTGAGCGCTGCAGGACTGTGCCAGTGCTGAAAAACCTCTCTGCGAACGCTCTGTGCCTCAGTTTCCCCATAGATACACACGGGCCTCTCTCCCGGGCCTGCGCCAGGGCTTGATGAGTTGGCGCTCCGCGATCCTCACTTGAGTGCTGTAAAGTAGGTTTTCCAACCTCCTGTTTTTGCTCTGACTTGCATCTGTCTATCACTGCACACAGACACACTGTGTCATCTGCCTAATGCTCATCATATTGTGAGCGCCTGGCTTGAGCCAACAGAAATCCTGCGGGCCATACGCTGCAATGCTTGTTATTCCTTAGGCTTGAAACGAAACAAAAACATCACTGGGATTTCCTGCTTAGAACGGTTCTGGAGACAAGCTCAAAAGACCTTTTTTTTTTAATGGAATTTCTTTTTCTCTAGCACTTTGGTGCCCTCGAATGGTGAGAATTGGAAATGACCTGTCCCCGTCACTGAAATGTGAAGAGGTGGAGCTGAGCAAATACTTTCTTTTTCTTTTTCTTTTTCTTTTTCTTTTTCTTTTTCTTTTTCTTTTTCTTTTTCTTTTTCTTTTTTTGGTTCCGTGAACCAACAATCTATTCGTTTTGAATTGATGTTTGAGAAAAAAAAACCACGGAGATTTGTCAGGTCCAATAAAACATTTCAAATGTTGATTCCAATTGGAAGGTTGAAATCTTCCGAATTTTTGTTTTCAGGTTTTTGCAGCTGGAACTGTTTGCCAAATTCACCCTGAACGTGTGAATCATTTCAGTGCTCCCCAGAATGACTGTATGGAGGTACTTACTGCTGCTACTAAAAGGGATGAAATCTGCCACGCGATTAGGTTTATAAAGGCAATGGTGCGTCTCTTAGGTCGGACCGGACTCAAGTCGCTTGCAACTGGGTGTCTGATCCCCTTGACTAGTCCGAGTTAATAGCTAGAAAAATGCAAAGAAGCTCAGCTTCGGAACAGAGCCACCCCTGACTGTAATGGCCTGACTGAAAACGAAAACTGGCCGAAGGGGAGAGGCACAGCTGTTGTGACGCGCTGTTTCTTCACTTTCTTCTGCTCTGCTCCTGAGCCAAACCAAGAGAAACAGGCTGAGTCGTTTCTGCCTTTCGTACAGCTCCAGCCTTAGCGCACGGGAGAAGACGGGAAAGCTGCACATGATCGGTGAGACACAAATGGAGACTTCTAGAAAGGACCTTTGCCCTGGAGATGGAGGCTCACAAGAGTGACCAAGGAGGTGGATACCACCCAACCAAGGTCTCCCACAAACAGTCCCATGGGGCCCTTGACAGGTGTTTAGCCCCAGCTCCACTGCTAAGTTCTGTAAATAAGGACCAAGGCAAAGCCCGTCATGTGGCTTTAAAGAAAAGTTATTTATTAGTTCCCTAAATAGAAGAACTAGAGGACACCAAATGAAATTAATGGGGAGCAGGTTTAAAACTAATAAAAGAAAGTTCTTCTTCACACAGCGTGTAGTCAACCTGTGGAACTCCTTGCCAGAGGAGGCTGTGAAGGCTAGGACTATAACAGAGTTTAAAGAGAAGCTAGATCATTTCATGGAGGTTAGGTCCATAAAAGGCTATTAGCCAGGGGATAAAATGGTGTCCTTGGCCTCTGTTTTTCAGAGGCTGGAGAGAGATGGCAGGAGAAAAATCGCTCGATCATTGTCTTCGGTCCACCCTCTCTGGGGCACCTGGTGCTGGCCACTGTCGGTAAACAGGATACTGGGCTGGAAGGACCTTTGGTCTGACCCAGTACGGCTGTTCTTATGTTCTTATGTGTTTCACATGAAGTTGATGAGCCTCGAACTCTGGCGGCTATGGGGAAAACTCCCAGGAAGACGAATGAGGTTGGCACCTGTCTGGCCTGAGCACCCCCAAGGTCCAGGGCGTGTCTGCAACCATGCAGTTCGTGGAAGGGGGTGGCACCCCCCTCTCACAACTGCTCTTCCTCTCGTTCGATAGTTTCTTCAGCCGATCGTCAGTGGCTTGTCCCCCCGGCCGAATCACACACATTGTCTGTAGGCAGAACAGAACAAACACTTTCCATTGTACATAGCCTTTGCCTTCGCCCCGCCCTGGTATGGAGATGTAACCCTAGAGCTTGCTCCCTGGAGACAAGGTCTTCCTGCAGCCCTCCCTGTGCTCAGTCCTTGCTCAGTCCCAGCAACCAGGTAGGAGTGCCTTACTTCCCCTGGTCCCTGCCTGCACTGAACTGTCCATGGTTCTGCTGTTCTTTCAGCCAGCCAGGAAACCAGTTCCCTCTCTTCCAGCTCCAGGCAGCAACTGACTTCCTCTGCCTTTGTTGCTACTTTTTATATGGCCCTCCTGACCACTAAGGGTAGGTCTGGACTACATGCCTCTGGCGACAGAGGCATGTAAAATAGACTACCTGACATAGTCAATGAAGCCGGGATTTAAATATCCCCGGCTTCATTAAAATAAAAATGGCCACCGTGCTGTGCTGGCTCAGCTGATCATCGGCACAGTGCGCGAGACAAGACGCAGATCGGTCGACAAGGGAAGCTTTTGTCGACCGCTCCTGTAAACGTCGTTACACGAGGCATAAGGGAGCGGTCGACAAAGGCTTCCCTTGTCGACTGATGCATGCTGGCGACAGAGGCATGTAGTCTAGACATACTCTAATTGGCTGCTTCTGCATCCCCTTTGATTGGCTGCTTTCCCTCTGCCAGTCTAGGCTGCTTTTTTTTCTGCTCCTCTCTGGGATGGGGTAAATAACTTTCTTCCGTGGAGACTGTGACAACACAGACAGGGCCCTGAGCCCAGAAAGAGCCATAGATAAGTCCTCCAGGAGGCTAGAGAGGCTCTAGAGGAACTGGCCAATTGGGGGGCAGAGAGACCTACAAAAGGAACTGTAAAGCTCAGCAGCAGTCAGTGTGGGGCAGAGCTCAAGGTGAGCAGACTGCCAGGCTGGCTGAGGAAGTTGCCTCAAGGACAGGAAGCCCTGGAGGTGCCACTCTCGCTGAGTGGGGAAAGAGACTGAGGGGAAGCAGAGAGAGAGACTTGGAGATGGCAGCAGAGCGCACCAGGATCTGCATCTGTTAGGTCTACCTTGGAAGGGGTTGTGATTACACAGAGCATGACTTGGCTAGAGGGCTGAGTAGCCAAAAAGGCTTTTAAAGAGCCAGTGCAGGCAAACTCAGTCGGCCAGACGAGGGGTGCTCGCAGGAGATGAGTGCCACCCCATTACAGATACAAACATCTCTCTTGGTATCAAAGATGCCTGCTCAGAGAGTAGAGAATGAGTGTAATACCACAGTTTTATAATTAACTGAGAATATAATATTAGCACAAAGTTTACTCTTGGGACAATCCTGGGTGGGAATTTCACCACCAGGTGATTAGATTGGAGGAACGAGAGCTTGCTTTGCAGTGACTTTCTTTCCTGAGAAACGTGAACATTCTGTGTTAAACTGCATCTTTTAAACTTTCGAACAGTGCGATGGAACGGTCTCCATTCGCGCTCCTGTAATTTCCCATTTTCATTTTCATAAATAAAAGGGGTCAGAGTCTAGGGATTCTTAAATCTCTAGTTTAGCTGCACAACAGGGCCATTCATATCACTGCTTGATTGAAATTTAAAAAGGAAGGAAAGGGAAGGCTGGACCGTGAGAACGATGGAGGGGGAAGGGAATAATGGGGATTGGGTTAGTGTGAGGAGTGTGTTACAATTTCATCTTATTTTTAATTCATTTTAAGTTTACTTCCCTGGCCCCTTTCTCACGGGCAGATGAGGTTGTGGTCACGATTTGTCACAGCTTCTACCACGGTGCTGCCATGTCTGCGAACCAGAATGTCTTCAGAAACCACACTGATCCGTGCTAGTCCCCTTAGCACCTCTTGTTGACAATATTGATGTTAGAACGTAAGAACTTAAGAGCAGCCAGGCTGGGTCAGACCAAAGGTCCCTCTAGCCCAGTGTCCTGTCTGCCCACAGTGGCCAGCGCCAGATATCCCAGAGGGAGGAAACACAACAGGGAATCCTCACGTGGTCCCTCTCCTGTCGCCCATTTGCAGACAAACAGAGGCCAGGGACACCATTCCGCTGCCTTCCCAGCTATCTGCATGTACCTGCTGGTGCCCAGAAGGCGGTGAGGTAACTGCTTTCCGTATCCAACACTTCCCAACATCCGTGGTGGCAAAGCTCCGGCCGGGCCCCGAGGGTCCTGTGCTTCCTGGCGGTTAGTGTTTACCTCAGTGGCTCACGGTGACTCTCCCCTCAAATTCTGGCTCTTTAACTAGGGGCAAAGGTCACAGCCTACTGAGCCATCCTCATCAGAGGCTAGTCCACAATTTGGGGTGAAATCTCTCTGTAGTCCTGGTCCGCCCCTCAGGGGCAGACTCTAGTGGCATAGGGAGGGTTGGGGAAATCTGGGTCCGGCCCAGGGATCCTTAGGCAGTGGCAGCGTTTCCTCCACTCCCAGTCTTGCAGCCTTTCCCTGGTCCCCCTCCCCAAACAATCCTTCCACTGCCTTCTCCCTACTACCTGAGCAATTCTTCCTGCTCCACCACAGCACTCTTTCACACTCGCAAGCCTTCGCTCTCTCAGTGCGTCTCCTCACTCTCAGTCCTGGGCCTCCTTCCTGAGGGGAAGACTTTTAAACGAGCCTCAGCAGGCCTTAACTGGCTACAGGAGCCCCAATCAGCCTGCTGCTTCAGGCAAGCTCTTAATTGGCCCCAGGTGCCTGCCTGCCTTAATTATGGGCAGTAGTGCCTGGCCAGTTCACTCAGGGAACAGAAAACTATTCACCCAGTTTTGTGTGTGTTGGGCAACAAGTACTGAGAATATTTTTGTTTTTTCCAAGTCAGATAACAGTTCTTCGGTTGGAGGTTTCCAATACTGAGCTCTTTCTACTGTTGCGTTTAAGTTAATTGAATCTATGCAAATACTGTACACTGTTTGTCGTCTCAATGGCTGTCTCAATGCAATTATCCAGCTTGTGGTCTCTGTGACTTCCTCCGCGATTCCTCTCTTCCCCTTTGCTTTGTTGTTTCCATTATTTTTTCTCTTAATGCAATGAGTACTCTGGGAGCCAGCTGATGCCCTGGCTGAATTGGTTTATCTATTCCTAGGGATAACATGCTTAGAAGACAGCCTGGGCCTTCAGAAATAGCATGGTAATCATGTAGTGGCTTTGCGGCAGGACTGCCACGGTGTATTTTCCACTCTGGCTATGATTTTTGCACTGCTTGAATGTCTGTTGTATAGATTGTTTGGCTCACCATGAGTGTCAGTCGGCTTGTGAATGCATTTGTTTTCATGGAAAGAAGTAACTAATGTTTTGCCCATGTGACCTGAAATTTCAGCCTCAGTAATTTTCCTTAACATTCTTAACTTTCCGTAACTGACATTGATTCTGCTCTGATTCTGCCCCTGTAGCATTTTAACTTGCTTGGTGGCAGTTTCACTTTCTTCTCTTGCATAAAACCAAGGAAGTCATTGTACCCTGGCATGTATACTGATAACCCGCCATCTGAAGAAGTGGGCTGTGCCCATGAAAACTCATGATACCATCTACATGTTTTGTTAGTCTTTAAAGTGCTACCAGCCCATCTGCTGTTTTTTAACTTTCCTGTTTGTCTGCTGCTGCCTCGCCTTTGTACCTGATGCTAGCTTGAGCTTTTAAGCGGGGTGTTTTTGCCATTTTGCTCCTGCATCTTTCATCCCTGCTGCTAATCTGTCATGAGTGAGATTCATCTTTTCCTAGTTGCAAGTCAGCCATTTTGCATGGTTTGGCAATATGTCCGTGTGTTGTTTTTCCAGAGTCGGGAGCATGCTTGTTGGAAGGGTCTCTTCCATACCAGATTTTTTTTTTCAGACTGAAAATGCTTTTGGGAGCACTTGTAGGATTTTACGTTCCCGTAGCACGGCGGCTGCCATATCCAGCGTCTCTCAGTGCATGTTGCTGCCTTTTTTCGTGACCACAAATAGAATGGCTGTTCTTACAGGCTACGTCTAGACTGGCATGATTTTCCGCAAATGCTTTTAACGGAAAAGTTTTCCGTTAACAGCATTTGCGGAAAAGAGCATCTAGATTGGCACTGACGCTTTTCCGCAAAAACACTTTTTGCGGAAAAGCGTCCGTGGCCAATCTAGACGCAGTTTTGCGCAAAAAAGCCCCATTCGCCATTTTCGTGATCGGGGCTTTTTTGCGCAAAACAAATCTGAGCTGTCTACACTGGCCCTTTTGTGCAAAAGGACTTTTCCCCGAACAGGAGCAGCATAGTATTCCCACATGATTTCTTACATGAGATCATCAGTGTTCTTGCGGAAATTCAAGCGGCCAGTGTAGACAGCTGGCAAGTTTTTCCGCAAAGGAAAAACTTGCCAGTCTAGACACAGACACAGTGTTTTCCCGTTTCCCCAACTCTGTTGCAAATTCATAGCTTCCCCACTGTGGCATGAAGGGTTCCTGGCTGCTAAACACATCCCCTCCACATCCATCTGGAACAGCGCCTGGCTCATTCTTTTCTCTTTGGCTGCTGGTTGGTTTTGTGATATGCTTGGTTTTGGATTTCTCATCCCTGTGGAGCAGACTTCCTTCTGCCACCATGTCCCATGGGAGAGCATCCAGGGAGGGAGCCAAGAGAATGTAGCTTTCTGGCTGTATTCCTGCCTCCACAGGTACTGTCCTCCCACAATACACGCTTCCTAAAAGTACAGTCCCTTCCTTCTTAGGCATAGTCATATCATGGCACACTCTAACAGACAGGGCTTGGCTCTCTGGATGAGGCTACAAATTCATGTGTTGGGCGCTGGAGGCTGCGGGTCCCTCCCTGGTGGGGTGTCACACACAGGCAGGAGGTTCCCAGCAGGACTCCGAGGCAGAGCATGATGTGTCCAGAGCCGCCTCACTGTGCGGTTTGGATCTCAGGGGCCGGTGGGAGCTGGGCAGGGGCTCCCCTAGGGACACCCTGGTATATCAAGGCCATTAGGAAGCATTTCCAGCCTGGCTGGGTCATACACCCTTTTGCTCCTTGGAAACTTTGGATTCCAGCAGGCTGCTCGTTGGGAACCTCCATCTCCCAGGGAAACTGAGTCAGACAGGAAGTGGGGTTGAGACACTCTATCCACAATCACACCTCATCTCTATGGTCACAGCAGGGTGGCATTCAGTCTATGGCCAGCCTTGTCCACTTGAGAAGTCTCATTGACAATCTACGGAACACTTCCACCAGCTGTTGCCTCCAGAAGATGCGTTTACATCCTGCAGGGTTTCGTTTGAACAGCTTTTTCGCTGTTCTGTCGTGTGCATGGGGACACAGGGCAAACAGTCCTCTTTAACATTCATTTGCTCTGCAGGCCAGCTCCTCAGCCTGTCTAAATCCCGTTAGCTCTGTGAAAGTAGAAAGAATTATACTGTAAGAGAAAGATGCATTATGCTGTAATAATTGAATAAGTTGAAGGAATACTGTTTGTCTCTGAACAGGAAGAAGAAAAGTATGTTAATGTTGTTTGTAGGTATGCAGATCAGAGTGCTAGCCAGAGTTAATAGGAAAAGGAACATTAGGTGTTAGGGAGAAAGCAATTGAGATAACCAAGGAGATATGGACAGGAGATTGCTGTGTGCTTGATGTGGAAATGAAGATACTTGACTAGCCTCACACTAATTATGTGAAGTTTTGCCCCTCTTTTAATCCTATTAATTTTGGCTTTCTTTTGACTGTATAAATCAAGGGGTTTGAACCTTGTATGGAACTCACATTTTCTGGGTGAATTTAGCAGAGCAGCTTTGCTAATAAACAGAGCGGTCTGACAAATCGGTGAGTCCTGTCTGACTTTGACAGCTCTGTTGACTTCAGAAGAGCGATGCTGATTTACTCCTGCTGAGCATTTGGCCCAACGGAGTCAAAATGGTATTAAATTGGAGTCAAGCAGTTCACCAGGGTTAGCCTCCTGCACTTTATTTACCTGACACTCCCTTTCGTGTCCCCAGACAATGGGAACTGCAGGAAACAGCTCCGACTGGGACATGTAAATAAAATGCTGTCGGTCTGCCTGGCAAACCTCCTCCGGCCTGTGGGCCGGTTATTGCCCACTCCTGTTCTAGGCCCTATAGTAACACAGTCAGGACATGCGCCTGGTCTCAGGGGGCAAAACCCTGTAGAATTTGATGACAATCAGAGACGCACTGATTGTCACTCAATACCCTGGAGACATAGGGTCTGGATACTGGGGTCAGGCAATCACCTCTGCATCAGGCCTAGAACATCAGAGCAGCCAGACTGGGTCAGACCAACGGTCCATCTAGCCCAGTGTCCTGTCTGCCAACAGTGACCAATGCCAGATGTCCCAGAGGGAGGGAACACAACAAATAATCATCACGTGATCCCTCTCCTGTCATCCATTTCCAGACAGACAGAGGCTAGGGACACCATTCCTATCTATCCTGGCTAATAGCCATTGATGGACCAAACCTCCATGAATGTATGTAGCTCTTTATTGAACCGTTAAAGTCCTAGTCTTCACCACATCCTCTGGCAAGGAGTTCCACAGGTTGACTGTGCATCGAGTGAAAAAAAAAGTCTATTTGTTTGTTTGCCTATTAATTTCATTTGGTTACCCTCTAGTTCTTATATTGTGGAAATAAGTAAATAACGTTTCCTCGTTCACTTTTTCCACACAAGTGGAGGTTAGGGTTAGGGATTGGGGATTTGAGTCTGGGTGCCTAGAGCTTTCTCTGCCCACAGCACCAAATGAGAATGCTATGGGGCTGATGCAAGCGGCAATCAGGCTGCTGGAAACATCTCGCACCCCCTCTAGTCAGCCCTTCTGCCCTCACTCTGATCTGTCCCCCTGGAGGAGGGGACTGGCCGGGTGTTCAGCTCAAACTACATAAGCAACAAAGCGCATAGCCCTCTATTAATATTACAATAATTAATGATGGGAAGTCTTCTATTCTGTCAGGGTATGTCTACACTACCCCCCTAGTTCGAACTAGGGGGGGTAATGTAGTCATACGGAGTTGCAAATGAAGCCCGGGATTTGAATTTCCCGGGCTTCATTTGCATAAAGCCGGCCGGCGCCATTTTTAAATGCCGGCTAGTTTGGACTGCGTGCCGCGCGGCTACACGCGGCACGAACTAGCTAGTTCGGATTAGGCTTCCTATCCAAACTAGCTGTACGCCTCGTACACGCGGCACACAGTCCGAACTAGCCGGCATTTAAAAATGGCGCCAGCCGGCTTTATGCAAATGAAGCCCGGGAAATTCAAATCCCGGGCTTCATTTGCAACTCCGTATGACTACATTACCCCCCTAGTTCGAACTAGGGGGGTAGTGTAGACATACCCTTAGTGTCCCATAAGTAACTACACGTTGAACCTCTCTAATCCAGCACTCTCTGGTCTGGAGACAGCCATCATCTGGCATGAGTTTAGTTAGCCAGGTGTCCACTTTTCATGGGGGTGGCCAAGTTTCCCGCAGTCCCATAAAGTTTGCTTACAGCCCCTAGTCCTGGCTCTCCCTGTTCTGTGCTGTTATTTAGCTTTAATTTACCCCTAAATGTCTTTTAAGAGCCCAGTCAGCCGTGGAAGTGTTGGTAATGCTATTAGACAATATTGACCTCCCCTGGTGCAGAAAATTTTCTGATGCAGAACTGGTCAGGTCCCATATATGTTCACTATATGTATCTGTTCACTATTATATGTGTTCATGTATCATATCTGTTCACTATATGTATCTGTTGTAAGGGGAGCTGTCTCTTGACTGGGGTTAGCGGGACATCTGGGCTACGTCTAGACTGGCATGATTTTCCGCAAATGCTTTTAACGGAAAAGTTTTTCCGTTAAAAGCATTTGCGGAAAAGAGCATCTAGATTGGCACGGATGCTTTTCCGCAAAAGCACTTTTTGAGGAAAAGCGTCTGTGCCAATCTAGACTCGGTTTTGCGCAAGAAAGCCCTGATCGCCATTTTTGCCATCGGGGCTTTTTTGCGCAAAACAACACCGCATTGTCTACACTGGCCCTCTTGCGCAAAAGCATTTGCGCATGAGGGCTTTTGCCCGAACGGGAGCTGCATAGCATTTCCGCAAGAACACTGACAATCTTACATGAGCTCGTCAATGTTCTTGCGGAAATTCAAGTGGCCAGTGTAGACAGCTGGCAAGTTTTTCCGCAAAAGCAATTGCTTTTGCGGAAAAACTTGCCAGTCTAGACGCAGCCCTGGTGTCTTCCTATAGGGAGTGAATTCAGCAGCAGGATGGTCAGACTATGCACCCAGGCAGAGTGGGAGATGGAAGGAGACTTTCCAGCAATCCCTTCGAAGACAATGAAAGAACCACTTACTTTGGGTGCTCTGGAGCTCACCTGACTGGCTTGGGGTAGCCTGCCCCAGGCTGTCAGCTGAAGAAGAAAAGAGCTAAAGCCAAACCCTCAAGGACAGGGGCAGAGAGCTATGGGGACCAGCTGAGATCCCAGACCGCCAGAGGCTGGGGGTGAGTTAGGCCTGTTGGGCTCTCTAGAGGGGCGTGTGTGGAAATGTGGTATAGGTTTAAAATCCTTTTCTCTGGGGCTATGCTTGCTTCCTGCTGGTAAGCTTACGTAGCCCTTTAAGGAGGCCGCCTGGTCCCTGTATTCACTGCCTGCCAGACGCTCCGGAAGGGAAGAATTGCTGTTCTCTGAATCCTGCAGGGTGACAAACGGGGTCCTGTAGCCCAGGACCTCAGCGAGGGGAAACGGTGGGATTCCACCTTGAGGGGAGTGGTGGGGAGCGACACCTGAGGGGGGTGCAGCCAGGGGGTTCAGTGCAGCGCCTGCAGATGTACCTGCACCCGCTTTAATCCTGCAGGCTTGCTAAGAACCGCAGCTAAGAACTGTTCTACCACCTGCTCCCCCGGCCTATGATCGCTTGCACTACCCCTGCAGCCGCCTCTTCCCGTCTGTTTTTAGGGTACAGGCAAAGTGGGCATGTCTATACAGCCCTTCCCAGCTGCAGTGGAGATGGGCCCTCCTAGAGACCTAGGACAATGGCCCAGCTGGTCCTGTAACCATGACAGCCGCATGTTGAATGGCTAGCGCACGGTGAATTCAGCTGACTCTGTAACCACGGGTAGGAGCCAAACGATCATGTAACTCTGTAGTAGAAGAAGCAGGATAAAAGAATGCACTGGACAGGGCTCCGATCTCCCTCTGCTTTTATACCAGTGCAGCCGCATGGAGTTCGTCCTGGATTAGACCAGGGGGGTAATTTCTCTCTCTTTGACACTGGCGCAAATCAGGCATAGAAGCAACACTGGGGAGAGCAGAATCAGGCCCACGGTCAGGTCTGAATGACATTTGCTGCACGGCGACGTGGTGTCTAGAAACCTGCTCACAAATGGGCTTTGCCTCTCTGGGTCAAAGGGAACTCGTGCGCAGCCTGCATCAATCGGGGTCTTGCTATTGAGTTCAGGGGGCTCTGAGTCTTCTCTCCCCCGTGCTGCTGTAAATAGGGAGTAACCCCGCGCAAGTCAATAGAGCCTAAAGCGCCAATTCCGGGGGTGCTCCGGGGCTGAAGCATAGAATCCCCGGGCTGGAAGAGACCCCAGGAGTCCCTGACTCCAATCCCCTGCCCAAGACAGGACCAATCCCCACTCAATCATCCCAGCCAGGGCTTGATCAAGCCGGGACTTAAAACCTCTAGGGATGGAGATTCCACCCCCTCCCTAGGTGTGGGGGGAAATGGCAGCTAAGCTCTCTCACCCCACCTAGCACCTTGCACCCACTGGCAGCCCTGCTAACTCTGCGTAGGGCTAGATTTTGCCCGTGAGGAGCCCCAGTCTGTGGGGCAGACCTGTGCATCTCTCGTTTAAAACCGTGTCCACCACCAGGCCCTGCGAGACGCCTCCACGCGACTGACAGAGAAACAAGACACGAAGACCTAGAAATGTAATAAAGGAACAGGACTGCATAGAAATATACCCCATGGAGCCTTCGGCTCGGGGAACAGAGCCGTGCGTGACAGACGCCCCAGCTCTCCCGCTGCGGCCGTGTCCTCTGCTCGCCCTGGTCAGAATTCGGGCCAAGGAGAGTAGGCGATTACGGAGGAGAGCCACGGGGATCCACGAGGCGTGGCTGGTGGGAGGGGCAATCGCGGCCCTCTGTACAGAGGTTATACGTAGCCAAACTCCTCCGCGATCGTCAGGTCTCTCTCTCTTTCCACAAAAAACTGTCTCTTCCCCAGGGTCGTGTACTGGGCGGCGAGCTCCCGCTCCCTCTGCGCTCTCCTCTTCATTGCCTCCCGCTTCCCTCTCTGCTCCGGGGGGATGGGCAGCGACACTTCCAGCTCCGGGAGCAGGCGGCTCTTCAGCACGGCAGGAGGCGGCTGGGTTCCCCGCCAGGCGGAGCTGAGGAAAAGGAGAGGACTGCACTCGTGGGGCAGAGATGGGTCCGTCCCAAAGGGGGGCTTGGCAAGCGGGGCAGGGCTGCCGCTGTGCTTCACAGCAACGTGTCTGGGTGTTGCCAAAGCAACGGGCCTTGTATTTCCTGGGGCAGGACAGAGTTTGCCCGGGTCATCCCGCTGTCCATCCTGCCTGTCTCCACAGATTGAGTTGGGGTCCTCAGGAGGCCCCAGGGGTCTTTTGAGACACAAAAATGGCTTTGGCCAGGCACCGGAAGAGTTTCCTTCAACCTTGATGGGATGCAGAGTGGGAACACCCCGAGCAGGCCCCAGTGGAATCAGTTTCTTGCCCAACGGGTGGAAAACCTGGATAGACTCCAGCATGTGCAGCCCCAGGTGGCTCCGGGGCGTTTTAAAAGGCTCTCGCTCTGGCGGGAAGATTTTCCCACCCTCTTGACTCCCCAGTTGTTTATCCTCCGGTTTTAATTTACCCCTGCTTTGATTTGTGCTTCTCCCCTTATCGTTCCCTGCGCCGCTTAGTCTCTTGTGCGGCTGCTCGTCAGGCTGACAAGCATCGGCCTGGTTTGCTGATTTCCTCAGAGGCTGCCTCCTGAGGGCAGCTGTTCTCGGTTTCAAGTCCAGGCATGGACTCTCCAGCCCGTCCCCTATGGCGGTTATACTTCTGGTGCCAGAAGCAGGACGGTTCTCCAGACTCCCTTCCCACGGGTCATCAGGGAGATGGTCCCCCGACGCTGTCTCCATCTGAGGAGTAAGATCCTTCACATCTCCGAACCCGTTAGCGCCCGTTGCTTGGTCTTTGTCAGGGAGCCGGGCGGGTTCAAGAGCTGTTGGCATCTCGGAACGATCTCCTCCTAATGTCTGCGGATCGGGGAATCCCGGCCCACTCCCCGCAGCCAGCCTGTCAGACCCTCTGGAGGGCGCAGGGGCAGGAAGTGCCGCAGGTTCTGTTGGCTTTGGGGCGTTCCTGGGCGATTGGCCTTTCCCAGGCGCGAGGCGCGAGGAGCCAGTGGCGAGCGGAGGTTTGATTATATTCTTCCCCCGGCTACTCTCCTGGGCAGCGTGTTTCCCCAGAGGCATCTCTTGGAGGTAATTGCCTCCTGCCATCTGCCTGAGACCCGCGGGCCTGTCGCTGTGTGACAGGGAGTGAGCTGCCTGAACAGGGTCGATGCAGGCCATTAGCTGGTTGATGTCAGGGATTTCTAAGGGGAACAGCGGTGGTCCTTGGGATCCCTGACACATCTGAGACCCATCCAGGGCTTCAAGGAGCATCTCTGGGGAGGCCGTTTTCACTCCACCTCCCTGCTGAGCTGGGCCTGGCTGTAGGCAGAAGGTCCTGGGCTCCAGCTGCGTCCCAGGCAAGGCGTCTGCTTCTGCAAGGAAGGAGAAACGTGAAACAGAAGCCGTTCTGCCTAAGCACAGGCGGGCACCCACAGTGTCCAAAACACTCTGCTGAGGAGGTTGAAATTCTCAGGGCCGCCTCAGGGTTTGTGTCTGTGCCACTGAAGTCTCACTATGGGCTGAATCCCCCTATAGAGTCATTGATGTGTCCGTGCAGTTGGTGTCAGAGTTATTAGAATAGCAAAAGTTTGGGGGAGCCGAGCCCAGTAGGGAGCGGTGGTTCTACAGCGGGGAAGGCCATGCCAGGGTTAGCATGCCCATAAGGACAAGAGCCCGCTATCTGTTGCTCCATACTGAAGGCACGTTCGCAAACCAATGTTGCTACCCCTCCGCTCTCACCAGTCGCTGCGTGACAATTAAAGCTGCCCGAGTTCGTTGGCCAATCCAAAAGCATCAGGAAAAAGCATTATTTTCATTTCCAATTGTTTTTCTACCCATTTCCCCTCCTCCAGAAATGAAGATGATTTGCGAAGACATGTAATTGGGAAGTGAAAACCTGAAGTAAAAAATGAAATGTTTCATTTGTTCTGAATTTTTTTACCAGACAAAACCGTTCAGCAAATTGGACATGAATTCATTAGTTATTTTGGTTGCCTCGAATCTGCATTTTTCACCTGAAAAGTTTCAACCAAAAATTTATACCTGATGACGGTCTTACAATGAGCTGGCTAGTGCCCTCTGGTAGATATACTCAGAACGGCCAAAACGTGTGCCATAGCCTCCATACTGCTAAACAGCTAGTAGACATGTGCTCTAGCAGTGGCATTCTGCAGGAGCAGGAGGATCTGTGTTCTGTGTCCGCTGTTGCCAACAACTGTGAAGTTTCTAGTTGGTTAGAAAGTAGAAGGGCTTCCCTTTCTGCTGTTAAAAACCCCTTTGAGGCACTGTCAGCTCAGGGCATTTGAGGCTGGATCGCTTCAAACATAGCACGAGTGAAGCCACGAGGCTGTGTCTACACTGGCATGAATTTCCGGAAATGCTTAAAACAGAATAGTTTTCGTTATAAGTATTTCCGGAAAAAGAAAAAGCAGGCTGCTTTTCCGGAAAAGCCCTTTTTCCGGAAAAGCGTCTGTGGCCAATGTAGACGCTTTTTTCCGGAAAAGACTACTGGGCTGTCTACACTGGCCCTTTTCTGGAACAGTGTTCTGGAATAAGGACTTATGCCCGAGCGGGAGCAGAATAGTTTTTCCGGAATAGCGGCTGATTTTGTACAGTAGAGCATCGTTGCTTTTCCGGAAATTCAAGGGCCAGTGTAGACAGCTCGCAGCTTATTCCAGAAAAGCAACTGATTTTCCGGAATAAGTGGCCCAGTGTAGACACAGCCTTAGGTGTGAAACCATATTCAAACCTGATTGCCTGGCACACTCTCAACTTCTGAAGCATCTTGCCCATTGTCCAGCCAAGTGAGGTTTTTCAGCCTGAATGATCCTTAACCCACTTTTAAACCAGGCTTCAAAACTGGTTTAGGGACCACAGGTCCCAGCCCTGTGTGAATGGCGTCATCGCTCAGGATCGGATCTGAAGCCCAAGGAAGACAGTGGTAAATCTCCCCGTAAATTCAACAACCTTTAGTTCAGGTCTCGAGACAATGGAGCAATTGAAGTGTGCAAGATTCACCACCCACAGGGGCTGGGGCATCACCCCATTGGGTGGAAGTACATTATAGTAGCAGACATGGGTTACCATTATAAATACTTCCAAGAATCTCTAATACTCCCTCCATGGATTCATTCATAGGCTAATCCAAAACCCACGGAAATACTCCCCTCGATTTCAGTTTGCTTTCGATTAGATCCTCCTATTTCATCATGAATCCTACCAGCAAATGGTCCATTCTCCCTACACCTTGGAGGAAGGTGCCACCTGCTGATACTATGCTAAGGAGTGTGCATTGTGCATATGCCAAAGACAGGGACACAGACAGAAAAGGCATCTGGATGTTCCTTCCCTCGGCTCATTGCTCACCTTTGAAACCTGGTTCGGTGGCCTGGGAATCCCTGGACTGGGCTGAAACCGGATAGTACAGACTGGCAGAAGAGGACGGGCGGGTGCCCATCGGCTGGATGGCTTTCAGGACCAGCACCATTTCACTCGGGGTGTTTGTCGGCACTTTAATGACTCTGCCTCTCTGCACGATGGAGCCGGTCTCTCCTGACCCCTGACCTCTCAGGTCACGGTTGTAAAGGTAAGTTCCTCTCCAGTCCTGCAAAGAAACTTGCTGGCCAGCGCCTTGGCTTTGGGGGCCCTGCACGGACGGAGGTGGGGCTTGAATCTGCATGAAGCGGGCATTTGCAGGAGGCTGCACACGCCCGTACAGGTGGGCCACAGGGCTGACTCTGCTGGCATGGTTAAATTGAGGGGGAGCAGAGGGAGCAGGGTTCGTCACTTCCTGAGCTAGGAGTGTTACCGGGAAGCGTGCAGAGATGGCTGCCGTCCCATAGGAATGACCCTTCACGCCCCATCCATAGATGGCGGGGTACGGAGCAGTGGAGCTGGAGAGCTGTATCTGTGCCCCAGCTCCACGCACATCTGGCCACAGGCCCGTTTCTGGAGGCTGATATGCAAGAGCATTGGTGTTTCCTGGGTTAGCTTGAACGGGCTGGCTTGAGCCGGAAGATACGAGCCAAGCTGAGCCTGAGGCTGGTACAGGTGGCCTGGGGAAGTTATGAAGGCTTTCTCCCATTGAAGGACTATCTATCACTTTGGGGAAGCTCAGATGATCAGGATCTAGGTCTTCCGATACTAGAGCGGCGTGGCAGTTCTCTGCATAGAAAAACAAAGAGATGGGTCTCACCTCGCCCCGGTTCCCATAGCAACCACTAGCCTTAGACAAGGGCCTGGAAACCTATCCTAAACTCTTCCTTGAGAACTGGAGACCCTTCAGGAGCAACCACAAACCTACATCCCAACCTGCTGTTCAATCCAGGGGAGGGGCTGTTCACTGGGCCCAGCCATCCGTTCGCCAGACATGCCTGGGGCTTCTCTCCCTCCCCAAAGACAGTGACGTCCCTGCAGATTGATAGGGGTGTCACTGAGAGCAGAATTTGGTTCCCAGCCAATAATCCCATTGTTGTCATAAAATGGTTTGCCACGGTTTATATAGGTCAGGAGAGAATTTTGCATCCATGTCACAGTGTTTCTGCCCTCACCGCCAGTCAGAGTCCCCTGCTGTGGTCTGTGTGGGTCTCTCATGTGGCCACAAAGAAGAGATCAGCGGGAAGTCGAGACTGCCTCTGCTTTCACAATGTCAGGGCATCTCAGGAGCAGGGACAGGGGTCGGAACTTCTCTTAACACCGTCAGGCTGTATGTCTCTCTCACACTTGGGACCCACAACCCATCCCTGGCACTGGCTGCTTTCCACTAGTCCTACTCCCTGTACTCACCCCTTTGTAAGCTGGCAACATGAAAACCCTAAGCAACCTCATCCCCGGATCTTTGGTAGCCTTTGTGCTTCCTTCACTTCATCCCCACCACCGACTACTTTCACATATCCAGAACCCCTGGCTCAACTGATGACGGTCTTACAATGAGCTGGCTAGTGCCCTCTGGTAGATAAACTCAGAATGGCCAAAACGTGTGCCATAGCCTCCATACTGCTAAACAGCTAGTAGACATGTGCTCAATGGCTGTTAGCCAGGGTGGGCCAGGGTGGGGCCCCTGGCCTCTGTTTGCCAGAAGCTGGGAATGGGTGATGATTCCCTGCTCTGTTCCTTCCCTTTAGGGCACCAGGTGTTGGTCCCTGTCGGAAGACAGGACACTGGGCTTGGATGGATCTTTGGTCTGACCCAATATGGCCACTCGTATGTCCTTAGACTCTTCCCCAGCATGTCCTTCCTAGCACCGTGCCTAGCTTCACCTCTCCAGCTCGGACAAGGGAGAGTGGTGCTACGGAAGCAGCTGGACCATTCCATGTGAGCATGAGGGAGCTGTACTTACAAACACACCCCGCTACCTATGGATCATGGGGATAAACTCTGGCCCTCTGGACAATACCTCTCCCCTACCTGCCATGACCGAGGGGAAAAGACTAGCACTGTATCGATTTCAATGTTCTTGGAGGGACCAACTCCTTCACAGTCAGCCAGAGCACACTTCCGGTAGAGAATGCTCCGTTACATTGTGAGGATACAAATTTGTTTAGTGGTAGCCCCACGGTAACCCTGAAGATTCTAATATGTCACTGACTGGGAGGAAGGAGAAGTGCAGAGAATGCTACAGTGCAGGGTGATGTTATAATGTGGGGCCTGTTTTCCTGGGGGAAGAGGTGAGGGGTTGCCGCCAGGAAGGCAAAAGTGAATTAGTCAAGATGGAAAATGATCCAGCCATTGAGAAAAGCTTCAGCAAGACCACATGACTCAGCTTCATAGTGCTATACCCACCCCATGGTGCCATGGCTTCATTTTGCTTTTGCAATTCAAGCTAGTTTTAATCTAGCTAGCTCAAAACTAGCCCGGGTGTCTACATGCACAGCAATCACGCCTCCTAAGTGTAGACGTACCCCAGATGGAGAAATTTCAAGCAGTGTCGCCAACCTGAAGCATCCAAAAATCATCAGGTAAGCCCTCCTCCCTAAAAAGTCTCTGGGCTGGCTAAAAAATCAGCAGATTTCGCAAATAATACATGGTCGCACTGCAATCAAGAGTCAAATTCCCATTGACTTCAATTGAGAATCTTCTTCATTTGCCGTCTGACTTTGGAACCATTTGGTTCCATGATATTAAGCTTTTCCTTGTAACTAAAAGAACTAGAATCATTGTCTAGACTACAGGGTCTTGTCAACAAAAGTGGACTTTTGCTGACAAAACTATACCTGCGTCTACGCTGCTGCTGAGTTCTGTCGACATAATGTCGACAGAACTCAGCAGTTTTGTTGATGGCTGTAAACCTCATTCTACGAGGAATAACGCCTTTTGTCGACAGAGTTCTGGCGACAGAAGGCGTTATTGCATCTACACTGTCCTTTGCGTCTACACTCTCATGTCGACAAAGCAGCTTGCTTTGTCGCCAGAACTGGATGTAGTGTAGACGCTCTTTGTCGACAAAAGCTTTGTTGACAGTATCTGTCGGCAAAACTTCTGTCGACAAAAGCCTGTAGTCTAGACGTAGCCATATAGACAGACAGACAGACAGACAGATAGATAGATATGATGTTGACAGAGAATGTTGCAAAGGCCAGGACTTTAAAAGAGTTTAAAAAAAGCTAGATAAATTCATGGAGGATCAGTCTACCAATGGCTATTATCCAGGATGGGTGGGAGATTCTGTTGCATTCGCGCCAGATTCTGTTGCTTTAAAAAACACACCACAGTATTGCAAAACCTCTGATCATATTGAGAGGCTCCCGGCCTGAGTGAGCACTCAAGGATTTCAACGGTTCCTGTGGATTCTCAGCTCTCCGGAACACTGGACGACTTCTATTTAGGTGCCTCACTTGAGGCTTCTGAGTTGGAACCTACTGGCCAATAAATACCTCTGCTCCCTTCTCGCATTCAAACTTTCTCATCAGTGATCTGGACGTAAATATAAAATCCCTGAAAAAATTAGCCAACGATGGGCTGAGCGGTGAGCAGCGATGAGTGGGAGACCAGGCAGTCAGAGTGAGCGGGCCGCTTGGCAAGCTGAGCCCAGCCATCCAAAGGCATTGGGATGCGTGCAGCCAAATGCAGAGTTATTCTCTGCGAGCAAGGCAGGCAGGCCGTGCCTCAGGATGGGGCTCTGTGTCCTGGAAAGGATTGAAGAATCATAATGGACCAGCCACTTTCCAGGAACTCTTCAGTGTGATGCTGTGGCAAGAAGAGGTGCTTTTCCCTCTGTATCTAGCACTGGAGAGATTGATACCAGGACGCTGCTCCACAGGGCCATCCCTAAGGAGACATGGGGTCCAGAGCAACCCCCCAGTGCCTCAGGGGGGTCTGTCCAGGTCAGTTCCACACCCCACCCTTCCCAAAGTCCAAGGCTGCTCCTGTCTGGGGTTTTGCTTTGGCTCAGATGAGCCAGAGGTGAGGGTTGAATTCTCCTATAGGTCAGGAGTGTTTGGACCAGCCCCCCATCTCTCATGGGCACCCTCCTTTCTTACCATGGCTGGGAGGAGCTGAGCTGCTCCAAACCTCCTGCCACCCCAGATGCCTCTTCTGGAAGGTAAATGCCTTTTCTTTGTCTTCCAAGAGGCATGGCTGCTGGGGGACTGTCCTCTGTCCTTTCTCTTGTCTCTACTCTCTCCTGGTGATCTCCAAACCCATCCGGTCTCTTCCCTCCTCTGCTCATCCCAGCTGTCTCCCCTCTCTTCACCATCCTGCCCCCTTGTCTCTCTCCCTTCCGTCTCCCTGGCACCCAGTACATCACCCTGCCTTGGCCTCCTTACGCCATCCCTGGGCTCTGTCTAATCCACCCATTGCCCCTGGACTGTCCCTCGCTATCGGGCAGGGAGCAAAGAGGCCTAGATGAAGTTCACCAGTGGCTCCGGGGCTGGAGCTAGCTCATGGACGTGTTCTTGGATTTTCACTCCCTGCTGTGCCTTTGCCCCCTCGGCATGTGGAAGAGCAAGAAGCGGCCCCTGTCCTCTGTATCCCGCACCCCGGCGTGGAGCGAGCTCTGACGCTGCGACCCACTTGCGCTCTCTAGACCCAACTGTCACAACATGTCCCACACCAGGTTCCACAACCCGCCCTGGTTTCCCTCTGCTCTAATCCCTCAGTCCCTGTTCTGTCCAGTAAGCCATCCCTGCTGGGCATAGCCCTGCCTCTAGCTGTCTCTGCTGGGGAGGGGTTACATCCCCCAGCCTCTTTCGCCCACTGATCCCCATTTCCCTCAGGCCGGGGCCCTCACAATGGTTTCCCCTGGGATGTGAACTCTCGTTTCTTTCTCACACTCAGCAAACATAATGGGGCTTTCCCCTGCCCCCCCCCCCACTCCCTCTGATTCCACCCGAGGTGAGGGCCATGGGCTAGGCTAGGGCTGAAGCAATGGCACCTTCCCCACCCTACACCAATGGGCTGTTCCTCTCTGTCCCTTTGAATGCAACTGCTGTTTCCCAACTGCCATGGAACCGTCCACTGTCCCTTCAGCGGGACATTATTCGGCTGCTGTCGTCACCCAGTCTGGTTCCCGCAAAGGCCACCCGTCCTTGCCGAGGGACTCACCGTTCCTCTTCATTGCACTGGAACGTGCGTGCACAGTGGGGAGCAGGAGCGGTCAGGAAGGCCCGGCTCGGGGAAGGCAATCCCCCATTACTAACGCCCGTCTCTTCCTAAGGACTGGAGTTCCTTCCCCCAGAGAGGTCTCCTGAACACCACAGCATCATCTGGAAGGAAGGTCCCAACTATGGCATCATTTTCCTCTGCTCCAGTTGGATGTTCTCCTTCCCTAAGACGTTCGCCCTCCTCGACAGCACAGACGCAGTCTGACCAGAGGTGGGGCCACTCTACTGTGTCCCAGGAAGTGTCACCTGTGTACCCCTCTGCCTCCCTTAGGTCTTGCAGTTCAGCCACTCTGGTCTCCAAAGCCCATATACGTGGTCCCAGAGGGCCAGGAGCCAGCCCCTTGCACTGAATGAACACATAAGCCACCTGCCCATAGGGCAGGTAATCAGACATGCTACATTGGGTGCAATAAACAAGATAGCCCCCACTCTGCTGATGGGCTTCTGCCTGCATTCTCTTTTGATCCTTTCTTGATTTTTTTTTTTGTTTCAGTTTGAAGAAGTTTAAAGAATGTGAAATGTATCTAGCCCCCTCAAACTCTGCCTGTTTGCCCACCTTTTGTTTCTTATCTTTAGACTGGGGAACCTGAGAATGCATTTGGGACCATAGAATCATAGAGCAGTAGAACCGGAAGGGACCTCGAGAGGTCATCGAGTCCAGTCCCCTGCCCTCAAGGCAGGACCCAGTACCTAGACCAGGGGTGGCCAACCCACGCTCACAAGCTGCATTGCGGCTCCTGACGGAACCAGGACGGAACCCAGAACCGCTCAGGTCAGCCGTTGTCATGGCTGGGCCGCTGTGAGCCGCATGCGTGCTCACGGCCCGCGCCATTCCACTCACGGCCCCCAGCGCACTATGCGGTATCCTGCACGTGCAGGCCGGGTCGCACACAGCCTGCACGTACTAGCAGCCGGCTGCTGAGCACAGGCTGCGGCAGCGGCAGTGGCTCCGGGTGCGGCGGCAGCACCAGCAGTGGCACCAGCGGTGGCTCCGGGACCTGGGCATAAGGTTAGTGTGGGAGGGGGATTGGGTTAGAGCGGGGAGGGGAGGTGTCTGGCTCTGGGGAAGGGGGGGGAGAAAGGTGGGGGAGGTGTGCATGGTGTGCCAGCTGCTCAGCGCACGCACCCTAGCACCTGGAGGGAGACGCCCGGCTGTAGTGGCGGCTCTGGGACCTGAGAATTAGATGGGCGGGGAGGGAGATTGGTATAGAGGGGGGCCGGCGCCTGGTTCTGTGCGGGGGAGGATTGGATTAGGGGCTGTGTATGCCTGGCTTTGGGGAAGAGGAGAGAGATTGAGTTGAGGGGGTGTGCCTGGCTCTGGGGAAGGGGAGGAGGATTGGGTTAGAGCGGGAGGGTTCCTGGGAAGGGGAGGGGAAGAGCAGCCAACACTTCCTGAGACCCCGGATCCCCAGATACTGACCCCAGCTTTCTCTGTCCCCTCCTCCTGGCCAGACCCCCCAACGAGTGCCCTGCCCCAGCACCCACCAGCACCCTGCCACAGCACCCTGTCCCCTGCCCCCACCAGCACAGTTGGGGCCACATTAGTGAGGCTTGGGGGGGGGTTGGAGAGGGGTTTTTTGCATATCACTTGTGTGGCCCCGACTGACTTTTCTGTGGGTCAGTGACCCCTGACTCAAAACAGGCTCCCCGCCCCTCTCAGAAATAAAGACAACGCTGAAACATTTTGTGTTTGACATAATATTTTATTTAAAAATGAAGCCTGGCCAACAAACCCCCAATTGGGGCCAAACTCCCATCTGGCCACAGCATCGTAACACTCCTGCACCCGCCCCAGACTCCAAACTCAGCCCATCATACACTGGGACCCCCTGTCCTGAGCCTCTCACATCCCCAAACTCCCGCACCCCCACATCCTCAGTCTTTTGCCACCACACTCCTGCACCATCCATACGCTGCAAATCTGTGTCCTGGGCTCTTCATAGTCCCTGCCCTGAGCCCCTCATGCACCCCGGCCCAAACTCCTGCACCCTCATAGCCACAAGCCTGTGGCTTGCTCAGCACCCCAACCCTCCACCTGACCCCAACTCTCGAGCCTGGAGCCCCCTTCCCGAGCCAGCATCCTCTTCTCTACTTCCTCCTGCACCCAAATTCCCTCCAAAAGCTTGCACCTCTCACCCCTTCTCAGCGCTTTTTTTTTTTTTTGCTCAACAACTTTGCCCTGGCTCGTCATGCTGTCTCCACTGCTCTTGTGGCTCTTCGTCTGGAACGGGTTGGCCATCGCTGACCTAGACCATCTGTGATAGATGTCTGTCTAACCTGTTCTTAAATATCTCCAGACCTGGAGATTCCACAACCACACTAGCTAGTTTATTCCAGTATTTAATCACCCTGAAATCTAATGATCCTTAGTTCACTTTTAATGGCAACCCCTGTGTGACGTTAATCACCCTGCCTCTGCTCATGAACAACCGCCCTGCTGCAAAGGCCCTGCTGCTCCCAGCTTCCATATTCATCCCAGCCACACTCAGGCTGGGTTGCAGTTAACATTGGGGTTGCCAAATGGTTTAACCAAAAATACTGAACACCCCTCCCAAAAAAAAACCAGGAAAAAAATTCTATTGAGAAAAAAAGGGGGGAGACCAAAGTTGTTGAGCAAAAACAATAAATAAATTAAAAAAATCAGCATGGCCCCTTAAGAAGAGGCCATCTTGTTTTTCTGTTCCAGCCACAAGACAGCTCCCCTGCGGAACCAGGGGGGGGTCTGGTGTGGGGCCCGGTTGCTGAGCGTGTCATAGGGTTGCCAGGTGTCTGGTATTTTCGCCTCCTGGCAGGGAAAAAGAATTAGAAACTATCGGACATTTTAGGTGTCCGGTATTTTCTGAAATTTTTTTTACCAGACAGCAGGCGAAAATACTGGACTGTCCAGGTCAATACCGGACACCTGGCAACCCTAGTTAACATTGCTGGAGCCAAGCTCCTAGCCCTGAATATTCACGGTGCTCGAGCATCTCCAGCCCATATCACTCGTGGCCTATGGCCCTGGGGGATTGTGGGTAACAATGGACACTGAAGCACAGCCTGGAGGATTATGGGTAACAGACAAGCGGTTGCTGAGGCTAGGCTGAGCTAGAGGGATTGTGGGTGTAACCCTTCGCCAGATAGCACCAGCAGCAGCCAGGGCTGAGTTCAATAGCTAGGGGTTCCTCTCCATCCGTCCAACACAGAACCCCCACCCAGTAACCTGGAAAATTCACACAACACCCTGAGCGCCTCTGGGAGGCAATGCTTCCTCACTCACACACAGAGTCTGAGTGTAGAGAAAAGAAGTAATGTGGCATTAATTTGGGAAAACACAGCAGCCAACGTTCAGAACCAAAACCATGAGAAAATGTCCCAGCTCAAGTGAGCTGGGCAAAGGCCTTTTCCTCTCAAGCTCTCAAGTCCAGCAATGTAAATGTCCCCTTCACAGGTCCATTCCTTCTCTGCACCCCACTCACAGTTGCTGCCCTTGGTCAGGACAGACCCAGAGATCAGAGGTGCATTCACAAAGTTCACCTCCCATCCTGATTGCGGGGTGGAGTAGGAAGCATCTCACCCACACCTCTTGCTAGCATCACTCCTCACGCTGTCACCATCTTCTGCTGGATTTGGCTCTGGGCCCAACCTAGTGATTTCATCTCTTAATCCAAAACACAGTCCAGCCACAAGAGATTCCAGCATCTACTGGAGTATGCAAAAAAGACTCTTTATGGAGCCTTTCTTAACACATCATTGAAATAGTGAGGAAAAACAGGTTGAACCACTCTTATAGTTAATACCTTAAGGACATGCACCCAGCTGATCCCCGCCCCATCTTAATCTATAGGGCTCTGCAAGACACATCTCCGTCCATCCAGGTGTATTTACACTGATAGGGTTTCTCCTTTGAACGGAGTTAAACACAGTCTGACATTTCTGCATTCCCAATAACTGCAAGCATTGGTGGTCAGATCTTACAATTCCTGCAGTTAGTGTTAACACAGTTTGTGACCCCCCCACAACAGCCCAATTGGTTACAATGGGCATAACCCCTTCTAACAGCTGAATATCTAGCAGGCCTAAGCAAATTGAGTGAACTGTATTACATAAACCACATCCAGAATTTATTTCCCATTCCAGCTGGCTGCAAAGGCAGCATGATTCAGACCTAGGCCAGGGGGATTGTGGGTAACAGCAAGGGGGACACTAGGGCTTGACCTGGAGGATTCTGGGTAACAGACAAGAAGGCATTGAGGCCAGGCTGGGCCCCCAAGGCATTGTGGGTAATGAGAAAGGGGGGGCCTTGGGCGGGACGGGGATTGCCAGCAAGTTAAGGGAATGTGGACTGTATAAATGGATGGTAAGACGGATAGAAAGATGGCTAAAAGGCCTGGCCCAGCAAGTAGTGATCAACGGCTCGATGTCAGGATGGCGGTCAGTTTCTAGCGGAGTGCCCCAAGGTTCGGTTCTAGGACCTGTTTTGTTCAATATCTTTATTAATGATCTGGATGAGGGGATTGATTGCACCCTCAGCAAATTTGCGGATGATGCCAAGCTAGGGGGAGAGGTAGATACGCCTGAGGGCAGAGATAGGGTGCAGAGTGACTTAGACAAATTGGAGGATTGGGCCACAAGAAATCTGATGGGGTATGTCTACACTACCCTCCTAGTTCGAACTAGCGGGGTAGTGTAGACATACCCATGAGGTTTAACAAAGACAAGTGCAGAGTCCTGCACTTGGCACGGAAGAATCCCAAGCATTGTTATAGACTGGGGACCAACCAACTAAGTAGTAGTTCTGCAGAAAAGGACCTGGGGGTTACAGTGGATGAGAAGTTGGATATGAGTCAACAGTGTGCCCTTGGGGCTAATGGCATAAAAGGCTCCATTAGGAGGAGCATTGCCAGCGGATCCAGAGATGTCATTATTCCCCTTTATTCGGCTTTGGTGAGGCCACATCTGGAGTATTGTGTCCAGTTCTGGGCCCCCCACTACAAAAAGGATGTGGACGCATTGGAGAGGGTCCAGCGGAGGGCAACCAAAATGATTAGGGGGCTGGAGCACATGACCTATGAGGAGAGACTGAGGGAGTTGGGTTTGTTCAGTCTGCAGAAGCGAAGAGTGGGGGGGGGGGGGATTTGAGAGCAGCCTTCAACTTCCTGAAGGGAGGTTCCAAAGAGGATGGAGAGAGGCTGTTCTCAGTGGTGACTGATGGCAGAACGAGGAGCAATGGTCTCAAGTTGTGGTGGGGGAGGTCCAGGTTGGATATTAGGAAAAACTATTTCCCTAGGCGGGTGGGGAAGCACTGGGATGGGTTCCCTAGGGAGGGGTGGAATCTCCATCCCTAGAGGTGTTTAAGTTTCAGCGGGTATGTCTACACCACAAAGTTAATTCGAACTAACAGACGTTAGTTCGAATTAACTTTGATAGGCGCTACACATGCAAACCGCTAGTTCGAACTTAATTCGAACTAGCGGAGCACTTAATTCGAACTAGGTAAACCTCATTCCACAAGGACTAACTCCTAGTTCGAATTAAGTAGTTCGAATTAAGGGCTGTGTAGCCACTTAATTCGAACTAGTGGGAGGCTAGCCCTTCCCAGCTTTCCCTGGTGGCCACTCTGGGCACCACCAGGGAAACTCGTCTGCCCCCCTCCCGGCCCCGGACCGCTTAAAGGGGCATGGGCTGGCTACGGTGCCCATGCCAGGTGCAAGCCTGCCAGCACCCAGCCAGCAGACCCTGCACCTGGCACGGCACGAACCAGCCACCTGCTGCCACCCAGCCCCTCCGCCTCTTCCCGGGACCAGGCTGGTGGTTCCCGGGAGCCTGCCCAGGTCCACAAGAGGCGGGCGCCCACCTGGTCTAGTGCAGAGATCGTGGACCTCATCCACGACCTCCGCACTAGGCATAGGAAATTGGCCGTCTAGGGCAGGATAGCTGCCAGCCTGGCCACCCAGGAGCAGGTTTGCATGAAAATCAGGGTGGTCCAGTGAGACCCCCCGACCCTGAGCCCTGAGCTTAGAATGGCCGTACTGGGTCAGACCAAAGGTCCATCTAGCCCAGTAGCCTGTCTGCCGACAGCAGCCAATACTAGGGACCCTGGAGGGGATGGACCAAAGACAATGACCAATCCATTTGTCTCATGCCATCCATCTCCAGCCTTCCACAAACAGAAGCCAGGGACACCATTTCTACCCCCTGGCTAATAGCACTCCATGGACCCAACCTCCATGAATTTATCTAACTTCTCTTTAAACTCTGTTATAGTTCTAGCCTTCACAGCCTCCTGCAGCCAGGAGTTCCACAGGTTGACTATTTGCTTTGTGAAGAAGAACTTTCTGTTATTAGTTTGAAGCCTGCTACCCATTCATTTCATTTGGTGTCCTCTAGTCCTTCTATTATGGGAAGTAATGAAGAACTTTTTTGTATGCACCCTCTCCACCCCACTCATGCTTTTATAGACCTCTATCATATCCCCCCTCAGTCTCCTCTTTTCTAAGCTGAAAAGTCCCAGTCTATGTAGCCTCTCTTCATATGGGACCTGTTCCAAACCCCTGATCATTTTAGTTGCCCTCCCCTCTCCCAGCCTCTCTCTTCCCCTCTCCCACCTCCTTTTCCCAGTCTCCCCGAGTTTTGTTCAATAAAGAGAGTTTCTATTTTTGAACACACGTGTCCTTTATTTTGTACATCAGGAAGGGGGGCTAGGGAGGGGTAAGTGGAAGGAGGTGAGGGAGGAATGGGGTATGAGCCCCCGATGGGGAGGACTGGGGTGGCTCTGTGGGCTCCTTGGGGTGGAAGCTCTCCTGCAGCCCCCCGATTGACCTCCCCCCCGGATGACAGCCTGCGGCAAGTGCAGCCAGGCTGATGTCCGAGTGCTGTGATGTGCCGAGTGTGGGCACTCAGGGCACTCCAAGCCAGGACTGATTTGCAAGCGGGGAACCCCTGAGAACTGTCTGTCCGGGGTGGGGGTCGGGACCCTTTAAGCACAGCCCTCGGCTAGCCTGAGACAGCAGCTCCACACTCTAAGTCCTAACCTGATGCCCTGCCGGCACTGCTTCCGGCCAGCCTTAAGCCCGGTTCAGGGTCCACTCAGTGTGGACATGCTAGTTCGAATGAGCAAAACGCTAATTCGAACTAGTTTTTAGGTCTAGATGCGCTAATTGGAATGAGCTCAGTTCGAGTTAGCGCTGTAGTGTAGACAGACCCAGCTTGACACAGCCCCGGCCGGGTTGGTTTAGTTGGGATTGGTCCTGCCTAGAGCAGGGGGCTGGACTTGATGACGCCTAAGGGGCGGGTCGGAGGGGCGGGGCTCCCCAAGGGGCGGGGCTATCTGAATGGCTGGGCAAAGGCCGGAGGCGGGAGGGGGGCGGCTGTGATGTCAGAATGGGCGGGGCGCGCGGCCGTGCGCGTGGCGGGGTCACGTCCCCGGCGTGAGGTCGCGGGGCCGGAAGCGCCGGGCGGTTCGGCAGCGGTCGCGAGCTGGCGGGGGCTTGGGCGTCGCGGCCCGGCCTGGGTCTCGGGCGGGCGGCGCTGAGCGGCGGGGCCGGGCCGGGCATGCGCGGGGCGCGCCGGGGCGCAGCCGCTGCCATGCCGGGGGGCAGCAAGACCCGCCTGCCCGACAGGTGAGCCCCGCCCCCGCGCCTGGAGCCCCGCCCCCGCCTGCTCGGAAATACCCCCCCCCCGGCCCAGGGGCTCGTGGTGGCCTCCTCCTGTGGGCGCGTCCCCGTCCTCCCCCCCCGCCGTCTCCTCCTGTGGGCGCGTCCCCGTCCTCCCCCCCCCCGCCGCCTCCTCCTGTGGGCGCGTCCCCGTCCCCCCCCCCCCCGCCGCCTGCTCCTGTGGGCCCCCCCCCGTCCCCCCCCCCCCCCGCCTGCTCCTGTGGGCCCGTCCCCCCCCCCCCGCCTGCTCCTGTGGGCCCGTCCCCGTCCCCCCCCCCCCGCCTGCTCCTGTGGGCCCGTCCCCGTCCCCCCCCCCCCGCCTGCTTCTGTGGGCGCGTCCCCGTCCTCCTCCCCCCCCCCCCGCCTGCTTCTGTGGGCCCGTCCCCCCCCCCCCCCGCCTCCTCCTGTGGGCCCGTCCCACAGGTCCTGGCCATCCGCTTTGCAGGTGGGATCCGGGACCAGAAAACCTTGTTCCCTGAAACCACTGAGCTGGGAGCTGTTGGGATCGGGCCTGTTATGCGGGGGGGGGCGGGTACGTGCGTGTCCGTCTGTCCGTCCCCTCCTTGCTCTTCAGCTGCGTCCTCCCTGCCTGTTATCCGGCAGGGATGCGAAAGGTTAACCCGTAAGCTCTTAATCCGTGATACTGACCCGTTCTGGTTAACCTGTAACTGGTGGGAGCTGGAGCCACGGGGCAGGGGGCTCTTCCAGCCCTGTGGGGGGGCCATGGTGGACAGGGGCTGCTCCAGTTATCTGTAGAAGTCCCTGTCCTCTGCAGGCCTGGGCGCCCCACAGGTGCTGGACTAGATTGTCCATCTTGCCTACGCTCCCTTTTGTGCCCACGAAAGGTCATGATACCATCTACATGTTTTGTTAGCCTGTAAAGTGCTACCAGACCATTTATTGTTTTATAATGTTTGCAGAATGTCTGGGACTGATTGTAGAAGGCTGGACATGCGATAGTAATGGAGCCTTTGTCCTTATGTTTCTTTTGGGAGGGTCTCTGTGAACTGTATGAAATCATTGGGCTGATTGTGCTCTGAAACCAGGACATCTATAGTTTCACTTCCACATTTATCATAGGCAAGGCTCAACAATTAGTGTAATTTGTTGCCTTTGGCGAGTAGATTACAAGCTGCGCAGCACTGCTGGCGAGCCCTGATCTTAGGTAACTCTGCCTTCAATGCAAAACAGTGCCTAAGTGGTTTGCCTTTCTGATGGCTACTTTACTACTTGTACATCTGTCCAGAACACTGAGGGGGGACTGAAAGAAATGTGACTTTGCGGGTTTTAGTTTGTGCCCTTGGCAATAAACTGATTTTGCAATATACAGTAATGGTGTTACAATTTGCAACACTAATATCAATAGCTGGGTGTAAATAATGTTTAATGGGACTAAATCAGTTGATGTTAACTGATCTGAATTTGTTGACACAGAGAAATTGGGATTTGGTAATAAATCTGTATTAGTTTGCAATAAGCCTTGCCAGCAGGAAGTAAATAAAGCCCTGTCAAAAAGAGACATAGGATGAAGACAGACTGTAAAAAGCAAGAATCTATGGGACGTCATGGTCTTAATCATATCATCTCTCTTTTAGATGGACTGACTACCTCCCTCTTGGACAAAGAATGCCTGGTACTAGGTTCATCGCCTTCAAAGTTCCTTTAAAAAAGGTAAGTGAATGATGCTTAAATATGGCCTCTTTGGGGATCTTTTTGGATCTGCAGTTTTTAACCATATCAGAAAACATGGATTTAGTGATGTCACCGCTGGGATTTTTTTTCCCAAAGATGTTAGGGTTGGTTGTGTTGCGGGGAGAACTTTATTTCAAGGAAGATATCTGAAAATTAAAGTGATTCAGACCAGGTCTACACCACAGAATTCTGTCAGTTGGGGATCACACCCCATCACAAACAGAGCTGGCCAGCAGAAGCCTCTAGTGTAAATGCAATTATACCAACTACACTTCTGTGGTATAGCTTGTTACACTTGTGTGGGGCAGTTTTGATGCCATTACAAAGAGTTTTGCAAATACAGCTGAACCCACACAAGGAGTGCTTTGCCCATTTGGAGTGCTGTTACTCCCATATTAGTAAAGTGCTCCTGGTGTAGCCATGGCCTAAATTTAATTTATGTTAAGAGAAAGATTTGGAAGATAGAACTTTAGGGGATATAAAATAAAAGCCTGAGGGGACCACAAACCTTAAACTTCAGAAGATGTAAGCACAGAGTTAAAGCTACTGCAGTGTCCTTTGTATTGCAACCATTGTTCTTTGAGTGACAGTTTGTGGAGGTTTCTCATCAAGTTTGTTAAACATGAGTGGCCAGTTATTTAGCAGTAGTAGCCATAGGTGATTTTATATGGTATGTTTAGGCACAGCAGGGCTGGGGTTTTTTGGTATCCTGCTATAAAGTAATGTGAATTCCGTGTGTCTTTTGGATGAGCGTCAGAGAGCTTCTTGTAACAAATCTGGCATAAATGTGGCAATCTTCATAAAAGCAAATTGTGCAGCCATTATTGTAGTTGGAGTTTGGGTATTAAAAATAGGCCACGGCTGATGACATATTTGCTGTGTGTTAAATTTAGCCATTTATCGGTATGGTGCTGAAAGATCTTTCTCCATTATAAGGACAAGTTTCTAATCGCTCCTTTTGAGTGTGCAGAACTGTCTAGGTCTGTAATCCAGTCTGACCCACCTGGAGTACCCAACTACTAAGGTGTTTTGTCCCCTTTATATCAATATAAACAGTAGCTGCTATTTATCAGAAGTATTGGATGATTTTGCTCCCTTGTTGCCTCCCTTGCGTAGCATCTTGATTGCTATAGAGATGAAAATCTCAGCATGTGCAAAAAATAATTTCTTTACCATGCTTGCAGATTTAAAAATGTGTAAGACAATAAGCTTGTGAATACTGGCAGATGATCCTGTGACTGGCCCAAGTAGTAGCATTTAAAGGTGAACCTTCACCTCTTTAGATGCATTTCTCTGCCAGTTGTGTATCCTCTTGGAATTACTACCAGATGTGTCTACATGTAGAGAGCCCCAGTCCCCATAACATGTGGGATTCAGTTCTTGGAACACAGCTGAGTCTGGTTCTCTAACAGTGGGGAGAAGATTCATTCAATAGATGAAGACATCAAGGCTCATCAGTAGTTAATGTATCTGCTAATACCTGAGGTCTCTTCCTGTCTGGTACCTACATTCTGACACCATGTACCTTTTTAGGGGCTTCACCATTGTGCTGTGGGTTGGTGGATGATTTAAGTCTTTATTCTGGTGATCCCTGGAGTGTGTGGTAACTCTCTCCCAAAGTTGCTGTGAGATTTTATGGTTGTAAAGTGCCTTGAGAGAGGCTGCCTCAATTGTGCGGTGTATACTATTCAGTATTGCTATTTCTTGCCAGAGTTTTGAATGGAGACTTGCCCCAAAAGACAGATTTTCTCCTTATGACCTCCTTAAGAAAATTAGAGAACAGAAAGAAGAACTTGGCATGATCATTGATCTGACATACACAACACGCTATTATGGACCAGAGGTAAGTTAGGCTGTAAAAACTATCCTACCTCCCACTATGTCTATTCCCTTGCTGGTTTCCTGTGGGACAACGAACATGTTGCGTATCCCTTCTGTGCATTGGATTTCCCCCTGCTCAGAGGCACTGGGAAGATTAATCCATTGAAAATTGTGAGATTCCGAAACTGAGGAAGGGACAAGATTGTGCTTTTGTGGCTCTGAAAGCAGGATCAGGGCCTAAGAATCCACACTACGCCCAAATCAATGAAGCAGTCCTCAAATTTCTCTGTATATGGTGCACTCTGTAAATGACCACATATTACCGTGTTTTGTCATTTAACTTTCACAGCACTGCTAAACAAGCTTTCAAAATTCAGTTGAAATTATTATTTATTGGTGGCATTAATTAAAATACTGCTCCAGCCCTTCTCCTACATGCACTTTATGTTTGTAAAAGGTAGATGTGTAAGACTCCTGGGACAAACAATAGCAAAGGAATATGTTGGTCAAAAATATTTTTGACCTCCGCCCTATAGTGACAGTTGTAAGTGGGCTATCAGAGCTAGTATTTTGATATTCGTTCATGAATCACAGTTACTAAACGTGGCATGTAATGTCTCCATAGTGTAAAACTACTCTAGTTCATAACTCTTTAAGGTGTGTATTTTTACAGCCCTTACATGAGTTTTGGTTCACTGTTAGAATTAGTTCAGGAAAATTTTACTCCATACATTTATACATAATTGTATTTAAGCGCTTCTAAGAGACACATGGTATATCTGACTACATAGTGCTGTTATAACATACCCAAGTTACCATAAAATCTCGAGTATAATGCACTTTTTTTTTCTGGGTCAAAGTCAGGGTGCGCATTATACATAGCTGTTATTTTTTAAAGTTTTATTTTGACTCCCGGACAAGGCGAGAAGCCGGTGGTGCCTCCAGGCTGTAGTGCCCTGGCTCCTTCAAGCTGCGCCCGGGGGCCCCTGTGGCAGGCTGGGAGTGGAGAGCGAGCTGCAGAGTGCGTTGCCCCCTGGGCGCAGCAGGGCATGGGAGGAGAAGGCGGTGAGGCACTCTGCTGAGGGGCCACCAACTTCCCTGGCCCGGGTTGTCCTGGCCGGGCCATCCCCTTACTCTTAGCTGCAGCTACCAATGATGGCCGGGTCCAGGCTGTGGGTCTGGCGGAGCCTCCACTTGGAGAGGCTCTCGGAGGACGTAGCTGTGCCTGGGGACCCCCGCGGCTGGCGCACGCCGGGCGTGGCGCACAGGCAGCTGTCTGGGGGGGGCCCCTGCGGCAGGCGCAAGCTCGGTGTGGTGCATGGGCAGCCCAGGGCCGGCTCCAGGAAGCAGGCGAGGCTGGGCTTGGTGCTGGCGGACCTGTTGGCAGGAGTGTGGATCTATAGGTGCGCATTATATATAGGAGTTCAGTTTTTTCCATGATTCTGACATTGGAAAGCTAGGGTGCGCATTATATATAGGTGTGCATTATACTCGCGATTTTACGGTATTGCGGAGGACTTCTCTTACCAGACTAAAATTACAGAGTCACCCTTTCGGGTTTAGTTTTGGAACTATAAAGCAGTGCTTTTTGTAAAGCATGTGGACCCTTTCAGTGAGGGAAACGTTTTGTTTTATGCTCCATATGAAAATGTGCTCGATTTTCCTTGTTTTTTGTAGGAGCTACCAAAGACACTGTGCTACTCCAAGATCTTGACAGTTGGACATGAAGTACCAGATAACGAAACTATTTTTAAATTCAAATGTGCTGTAAAAGAGTTTTTACGGGAGAACAGAGATAACGGTGAGCATAAATTGCTTCTGATTCTTACCTGATTCTCTTGATTGCAAACTCCATTGTAATAAATCTTTTGAGCTAAAATGAATTCAACTTAGATTTCAATGTGCTAGAGAAATGTTCTGGTATTCTTTTACACAATTAGTTCCCTGCATTGGGTAACCAGTGTAAATGTTGTCTCCTCTTGGTGCATGAAGATCCAAAGAGGGTGTCAAGGAAGCAATGCCTATTGCCATTGGTAGCAGCAGTAACATTGGATTCATGGTTAAGTGGACACTAGGGATGGGAACAAGTAGTCAACTACCTGATAAGCAGGAGCTTATGAGGTAGCACTATCGACTACTCGATCTGTCCCCCCTCCCCTCATCCCCCTTGCCGCTCTGCACTCTTAAAGGGACAGAAAGGAGCTGGCTCGCAAAGACGCTGACTCAGTCTCTAATCTCCTGCTGGATCTCAGGACAACATACCCCCCTCCCCCGCTCCCCTGGTGAGCAGCCAGTCCAGAGGGGCTCAGCACAAGTCCCCCACCCTCCTCCCACATCCTCTCTCCGCTGCCACTCTGCGTTCTTAAAGGGATAGAGCATCTGGTCTGCACAAGCCCCCCTCTATCTCCCTGCTGCCACTCTGCATTCTGAAAGGGACAGAGCAGCGGCAGTAGGTCCCTAGGTCTCTAAGCACAAGGCCCTCCCTCCCCCCATTCCCCCATTGTCGCTCTGCACTCTTAAAGTGAGAGGGACCCTTGGGATGGGCTGCCACTTCTTTGTCCCTTAAAGAATTCAGAGTGGCAGTGGAGGGGGGCGGGATGGGGGGTCTTGTGCTGAGACACCCATGGGACTAGCTGCTGCTGCTCTGTCCTGTTCAGAAGGCAGAGTGGTAGTGGGGAAGGGGTTGTCCCGAGATCCAGAGGGGGACCAGAGTCTGAGCCAGCATCTTTGCGTACCAGCTCCTCTCTGTCTCTTTAAGAGTGCAGAGCGGCAGTGCGGGAATTGGGAGGACTTGTGCTGAGCCCCGGAAGTGAGCGCTGTAACTGCCCTTCCTTAACGGTTAATCAAGTAGTCGATGGAAATTCCATCGACTGCTTGACTAGCAAATTAATCGCTACTCCACATCCTTAGTGGACCGTGTGCTGTGCATTAGTACAGGCAAGAACAGTGAGGTTTCATCTAGTAGTAAACAAATTTTTGGACAAATTTGTAGGTTCCGGCAATTTGAAACGACCGTCAAACTCACAAATTGCTTTGTGTAGTCACAAAATGGTTAGAGGACATGGTGGAGCTGCTGCCACTTTAATATTAAACTATTGTGCTAGCACACTTAGATGGGGTGTGGCACACCCAGGTTCGAATCCCAGCTGTTCAGCAAATTTGAAATGGACTGTTTAGATACACCAATCATTTTTTAAAATGTCAGATTCAGTTCAACATAAACTAAGGTCTGTTCAGTTTTTTGGTACTGCTGTCAAACCAAAAAATCAATTGGTTGCCCAGCTCTAATTTAATTTCTAAAGCATCACTATCACTGCAGATCTGCATATGAGCCTTATGTTAAGCATTAACCCGGATTTATGCTCATAGAACCCTCCTGGAGGGTTGTTCTTTATACTGTCGTTGTTTCTTGTATGATGGGCCCATGTTTTCTTTTAAACAAGATTTGTGACTGAATCGTGACCTTCCTGGCTTTTATAAGCAAGTGAATAATCAGGGATAAGTAGCCATGAATGTGAGCTTGTCTTTAAGCACTGTTGTAGACATGTTAATTTATGTTGGTGTAATCTGTGAATGACTAAAAATGTAATCAGATATGCTTCCTTCTACTTTCTGGTGCATGCGGCCTGCCTAAAAGCGAACCCAGGGTTTTTAATATAAACTTGAATTTCCTGTCTCATAGATAAACTCATTGGAGTTCACTGCACTCATGGCTTAAATCGAACTGGTTACCTTGTTTGTAGGTGAGTCATCTTAAACTCTTGTAGCTAAATGGGAATTTCTCTGGAATCACAAAGGATGGGAAAACTATTTATCCAATGTCTGCCTCTCTGTAGTTAATCCTGGACTAACATAAAGTGCACCCGTATGTCAAGGGCCCAGTGACCCTATAAAGTTCTGGATTTCTTGAACATCCATAATGGAGAGTTCTCTGGACAGATTAGTATAAATATACTTATAGACATGTAGGATTTTTTGTGCATGGTTCTTGGTATTGTTAGAATTTTACCTCTGTCATAAAAGCTGTGAGTATTTCATTAGCCCACGAGCAGGGAAACTTTTTTGGGTTGGGAGCCGCTGACCTACAGGAAAATCAGTCAGGGGGCTGCATACATGTGAGAAGCACCAAAAAAAAAAAAAAAAGCTCTAGCCCAGCATGGCCTGTAAATACACATGCTAAGAAAAGCATCCAGAGAGAGAAAGGTTTGTCTTTCATTCTCAAGCATTATTCCTGTATAATGTTGCTCTGTTCAGGTACCTAATTGATGTTGAAGGCATGGACCCCAATGTCGCGATAGAGTGTAAGTATAAGGAGATTACCTGTTTTTCCTGTTTCTTTTATGGGGCGAAACAGTGGCTTATGTTCAAAAGGTGCAAGGCTCTAGGAGAGGTAGGAGGTTGGCGCTCTGACCAGAGTGCACAGGGAGAACTTTTAAGAAGTTTTGTAAGATAGGGAGAGCAGATGGATATGTGGAAATGAGGGCAAAGAGGAAGAGGTCTATTATGACAATGGATTGATTTTTGCCACTGTGCTCATGAAATCCATCTTAAGCCAGACTGACTTCCGTGAATCTCTGGGTTGGATAGCCAGGTGACTTATGGGTGAGTGTGCCTTATAAATTGGGTAGTGTTCTATTCCATTGCCACTCCATCTCACTATATCCTTATAAACAAGAGAAGACTTGCTCAACCCTGTGCGTCCTTCATGCAACCATGAGTTGTCATCCAGGGGACACTAGAAATGGAGTTACACCTTGATGATTTAAATGATCACTCTTCATTCTAGTCTGCATCTCTCTTCGGTGCCTTAAATAACATCTTCCTAATATCCTCCCTTCCAGTATCTCCGTGCTTAACCTGTGCTCAAATGACCCTAACGAAATGACTGGTAGTGAGTTGGAAGTGTTAAAATCATTCTCAAAATTCTTTATTGCTGCTAATGCAGTGTGTGCCTTCAGTGCTTTGCCAACATACGATCTGTCCCTGAGAGACCCTCATGTAAAATGTGTGTTAATGGTGCCTTGCAACTTAACTCTGCCCCCTTCGTAGTGTTCAACAGGTCACGAGGACATTCTATAGAGAGGAAGAACTATATTGAGGACCTTCAGAAGGGCCCCATCAGAATGTAAGTCATTGCTTCTATATTTCAACGTTATGTATTAGTATCTGGGTGCTAAAATGAAGAATGGCTCACATCAGCTATGGAATGGACCCGAGTAGCCTTTTTGAGCCTGTTTGCTGATGAGGAAGGATGGATCAGTGGATAGGGAGAGGAACGGGAGGCCAGGAGATCTGGTCTCTATTCCAGATTCTGGTGGTGACCTTGGACTAGTCATTTGGCCTTCCAGTAGATCAGTTCCCCCATCTTTAAAATGGGATCGTGTGTATTTGTTACTGAGACTGAAAAGAGCATTGAAACTTCCCTTAATGTTTCTGTATAACCGAACTGAGCAAATGGAATCTTTTTTGCTTAAGGAACCACGATGCAGATGGACGAGCATTTGACTTGATGAAAGGACAAAGCAGCACTGCACCAAATGTAGATTTCCAAGTAGCTGCCCATCATCCGTATGCAGAACAGCTCCCCCAGGCAGACAGCAGGTCAGTATTTAGTTTTTTTGTCTCAAACATCAGGTACGGCTGAGAGGGTTAGATCAAAGGGAAAGGTATCTGTGAAAGTGACCAAGGCGGATAGGAGCACAGGACCGCAAGCCGGGCTTTCGTGTCTGAATCTTAGACAAAAAGAGTTTTAGGACCAGGAACTGGGTTTAGACTCAGCTGCTTAGACTGGTTCAGCCATAGTATGGACAAGGACTATAGATCAGGTTTTCTTCTGTGGCAGTTATTTAAACTTATAGGCACTGTGCCGGGATACATTGTGGGAGGAGAAGAATAAATTAATGTAGGAGGAAACACAATAGTTTTACTACTCTGATACTTGAGCATGAAGAACGGCCTACCCTAAGATTCAGACTTCAGCGACTTATAAGGCTGTAATTCTTTTCCTTCTCTTAGGCTCTTCCCTTCTTGGCGAGGAAAGAGAGGAAAAAGGGAACACAGGTAAATAGCTTCCTCTTCACTCGTGGGTTGTAGACATTTGCACTTTTTCCTGTCCAGTGTCATATTAATGACCTGATACCACATTTGCAGCTCCCACCTGTTAAGTGATCCTCACTAGTCCGTCCTTCATGGCAGAGGGTCTAAAGGTGAACTCCCACTTCCTAAAGTGTAATGCATTATTGGGAGGAATTTACTTCTTCCTTAGTTTGTGATTTGGGAGTTTCAAACAAATCTGGTTGGCTTTTGTAAACTGAAGGAGATAAAAGTACAAGAATGCTCTTTTAAGAGATAATCTGTTGCATAATACAGAACTGAACCTTCCAGTGTAGGGTTGACAATCAAATGAAAGTGACCAAGGAAATGTTTCATAACCTTGAATTGCTTCTGCTGGGCTAAAATATGGGGGATAGACAGGATATTCCTGCATTTAGGACTAGGAATGTAGTAGGATAACCATGTACACGGTTACCCAATAAGCCTGGGTTACATGCAGGGAGCCCCACTCTCAGGGAGCTGGCTACCATCCCACACTGCTGCTCTGTGTCAGAGCCCTCAGGGTGGGGCAGCGTCTGGCTACCTCGGAGCAGGGTGGGTGACGGGAGCCAGCTTAAAAGCTGGTTCCTGGCATGTACCGGCTCCCAGGGCACTGACTGGTGCCCTGTGCTGCTGCCTCTGTATCGAAGGCAGCAGCTTGGGGTGGCAGCTAGCTCTCTGGGAGTGGGACTGGCAGGCGGGAGGCAGTTCACGCCAGGAGCTGGCTGCCGCCCCAAACTCCAGGTTTGTGTAATCATGTAACCACTGAAATGTTCAGTGGTTACATTGTTACCTAGTTACCTGCTCTTTAACATTCCTAGTTAGGACAAAGCTGGATGGGGTGGAAGGAAGGAGAAATATCTTGACACAAGTCAACTGTAGAAGAGGAAGACTGGGGTAATACTTACAGTAAGCTAAAGAGGAGGTCACTGCTTCATATTTTCAAAAGATCTTAATATTTTTCCTCTGAAGATCTATGTAAACGCAAAGAACTAAGATAGTCTTAACATGATTAATAGGCCCTGTAATTGATGCCTCACTGGTGCAGTTTTATCTCTAGAGTAGCTTAAAGCTTCAAGGAATGAGACCTCCTGAACAGGTAAATAACCTTGATCTTTCTCTTTCAGAGCCCTATACCCTGTCAGGAATTTCCACAGAGTTTATGACCATGGGAGATCATCTTATTCCAAGGAATGCACCCCTACAGCCAACCTGGCCCAGCAAACACCTTCTTACAGCGTGGGGCCTGTCAACTACCCTGTTCAACTACCTTATAATGAACAGTACAGTGGTTACAATGGACCATACTTTCCAGGGCAAAATCCTCATATAGAACAGAAAAAGTATAAGCAGAAAACATCCAGACTCAAGAGGAATTACTATACAAATTGATGCGAGGGGCTCATTGGGTGAAAGAACTTGGTAGTGCGCTATCTGGAGTCTGCTCTGTTATTTTTTTTTATCCTAAAAACTTTATTTGAAAATGAGTCTTTTATTCTAATCCTTTGCTGTGGTGCTGATCACTGGCCAAGAACCCATCAGGAAACACAAAGGAAGGACTCATTCATTTTAATATTGAGACTGTTTTAAGTTTTATTTTTTCCCAAGTATCTTCGTAACAAAATCCCATCTTTTTACAGGATTGAAATATTGTGACATCCGTGTTTAAATTACTTACCCAGTTCTAAATGGACACCCAGGATAAATACGGATCTAAACTGAATAGGTGGTTTCCATGAGAAATGTCATGTGCATTTTTTAACTCTGAAAGAATTGTGTGTTAAATGTAACACCTTCTCCTGCAGCTGTATAGTAATATCTGCAAGGTAACCAAGGTGAAACTGAATAGTAGAGCTGGCCAGAGATCAGCCTTTCCAGCCCATAAAAGATGAAATTTTGCATTTTGTTTGTTTCCCAAATTTAAAAAAACTTCATGGGAAGGACAGACTATAAAAAAAAATCCATTTTGGGAAGTCAATGCAGAATTTTTTGGCTTGCTGCCTAGCACCCTTTGAAGTCTGTTTTCTGGTGGTTGGTTTTCCATTGCAAGATCTATCTAAATTGATGTGTCCACTGAATGTTTCACTTTTCTTTTGCAAAATGCCAATTCATCAAAATCCTTCAGCTGGCAAACTTTGGACCAGTTCTACTTAATAGCCTAAATTTCCTTTGTCTAAGGGGAGCAAAATCTAAAACACACAATCCTCTTCATTTTACTGTTTTAAGTGTGTTTTTTAACCTTAATATTCCCAAAAATGTTTTTGAGGACTCAGTGACCCTGGGAAGCTGAAGTTTTGTAGTTCAGATCCAGCCCATCTTGAAACTAAATGGCAGCACGGTCTTTGCTCCTTGTCCACTTCCCATGAGACAGGTGTATGTTGCAGGCCACCATGGTTATCACTCTGTGTGGCCATCTTGCAGAGACTCCCTCCTCACCTCAAAGCTGATGGGTGTGGAGGCACGTTGTCATTTATATCCATGAAACTTGCATTAACTCTCCCAGCTTTGTGGAGAAATGGAAGCTGAAAGCCCTGGAGATCAGTCAGGCACCTCTTTCTAGCAGCATTAAATTCACAGCAGATTGCTAGTGCCCATTTAGTGAGGCTAACATAATGGTCCCAGTTCTGTGAGAATGTGGAGCAGATTGTGTCACTTAAGCTTTGTCCTCATTGGTTATAAAGGAGATTTCTTTACGGCAAGATAAGTGCAAGATTGTTCTTACTGTACCATCGTAAGTGGAGGCAAGGTACTTGGAGTGTTTTCTGAGAGGTGGCCAGGCGAGGTCTGCGCTGTACCGCTACCTGGGGCTGACTGTTGCTGAGTTGACCTCTTAGTAAAGCTGAAATGCCTTGTCTCCAATGTGTGTTGTAGCAGAACAGGTGATGCAACCTTTGTGTCAGGGAAGAAAAGCCCTAGCCAAAGTTTCTTCCACCAGCAACAGGATTCTGAACCCAGCACACTGAAAGCTGCTCTGGATTCAAATGTGTGCTCCAAGGTCATAGTCCTGGAATAAAAGCAATCAAGTCTCCTCCCTAACCTGAGAGCTTCAAGTGGACAGGATTGCATGTGCCTTGGCCTCTTGACTTCTTTCCTCATTCAGTTGCTGGCTGGTGTGAAGCCCTTCGCACTTACTCTCTGATAAAGATGTGGGAGAGAAATCAATGCAGTCTGCAGCTTTCACAGGAATATTGGTTCTTGTACTTGAGTTAGTCACATCTCTGTGGTGGTATTAACTGCTGCAGTCGGCAAAGGTATGTTTTAAATTGAAAGTAAAGTTGAAACTTCATAAAGAGTGTTAATGAGCTTCTGCTCCTGCAGTGCTTTATAAACTTGCTGTGGATTTTATAAATGACTCTACCTGGCTGTCCCTTTGCTTGCTATTAAGTGCAGCTGCTGATGGGAGAGGGGGTTAACTGGCAGCAGCTTGCAATAAAATTTACTGACCTCCTAAACCAATCCACCTTTGCTAGTGTTGTTTCTATTCCTGGGTCTGTCTCTGATTTGCTGTTTGACTCAACTTGCCTGTGCCTCTCCCCCCCCCCCCCCCCCCCATCTGTAAAATTGGTCTGTTTCCCTATATATACTGTTGTAAAATAATTTTATGAGCATTGGATGGAAGGAGTTAAGCAACTAGTTGAGGACTCACAATTTTTGTAAAGAATGTTGGTAAGTACTGTTTACTGTGTAGGACCGGGGTCACCAACTGGTCGATTGCGATAGACTGGTCAATGGCGTTCAGGCCCCCCTACTCTCCATTTCCCCCCCACCCCTTAGAAGCCCCACTACCTACCTCCAGCATAGTGCCGGCTTCCCCTGGGGTGGACGGAAGTCCTGCCTGCAGCTTTGCGCCACTTCTGGGGGTTCCAGAAGTGCACCAGCTGCTCCCCCCCACAACTCTGTGGCGTGCTGGGCGTGCTGCAGGAGGGGGCATCGGCCCTGGAGGAGGAGTGCTGCGGCTTCCCCATGCTGCGGGAGGGGTGAGTCGAGCGCAGGGGTTTCCCTGTGCCGCAGGAACAGGGGTCGGCCCTGGGGTTTGGCCCTGGGGCAGGCACGTGCAGGGCTTTGGCTGCGCTGCGGGAGGGCAGTTTGGCCCCAGGTCAGGTGTGCGTGGGGGTTTGGCTGCGCCGTGGAAGGGGGTTTGGCCCCAGGGCAGGTGCCTGCAGGGGTTTGGCTGCACCACGGGAGGCACGCGCCAGCTTCCCTCGGGGGGAAATCCTGGGAGGAGGCGGGTGCAGGGGACTCTCTGCCCCCACTACCCCCTATTCCCTCTCCCCACTCTCCAGCCTCAGAAACCTGTCCCCACTCGCACCCTTTTCCCTCTCTCCTCCTGGCACCCTGTCCCCAGCCGCAGAAACCTGTCCTCACTGGTACCCTGTCCCCTGCCCTCCCAGCCTCCACTCCCCAGCCTCAGAAACCTGTCCCCACTGGCACCCACTCCCCTGCCTTCCCGGCACCCTGTTCCTTCTCTCTTATCCCCAGCCTCAGAAACCTGTCCCCACTGGCGCCCTGTCCCCTGCTGAAGCACCCAGTAGCACCTTTCCCCAGTACTATGTCCCCTGCTCTCACCAACACAGTTGGGGCCACATTAGTGGAGCTTGGAGAAGGGGTTTTTTTGCATCTCACTTGTGTGGCCTCAACTGACTTTTCTGTGGGTCAGTGAACCCCTGACTCAAAACAGGTTCCCTGCCCTTCTCAGAAATAAAGACAATGCAGAAACTTTTTGTGTTTGACATAGTATTTTATTTGAAAATGAAGCCTGGCCAACAAACCCCCAATTGGGGCCAAGCTCCCATCTGGCCACAGCATCATAACACTCCTGCGCTCCCCTTTCCCCCAGACGCTACATCTGAGCCTATCATACACTGGAACCCCCTGCCCTGAGCCCCTCACATACCCCAACCCAAATTCCTGAACCCTCACATGCAGAAGTCTGTGGCTTGCTTAGTACCCTAACCCTACATCTGACCCCAACACTGTCTGGTCTGGGGCCCCCTCCCTGAGCCAGCGTTTTCTTATCCACCTTCTGCATCCAGATTTCCTCCCAGACCTTGCACCTCTCGCCCCTTCCCACACCCAAATCCCTCATTCCCACCCCGGAGCCTACACATCCTGTCTCAACCCAGAAAGGGTAAGGCTCGACTGCAGGAGTTTTTCAGGATTCTGGAGAGATCTCAGAAAAACTCTTCTGCATCCAGGGATGCATTTGTTCTTCCACTTCTTTTAGTGGAAAAGTAAACATGATCTTTCGGTCACCCCTATATTCCTCTTTCCATGAGGAATAAGGGGGCTTCCAAAAGAAAGGGGTTTTCTGACATTTGATCCAGTCTAGACAGGCCAAATGTTGGAAATTTCTTCCTACAGAAGAATTGAGGGAAAAACCCAGCAGTATAAGGGTTGGGGATAGCAAGTGATGGAGAGGAGGAGAATAGAGAGGGTGGGGCTTCAAGGAAAGGGCGGGGCAGTAGATCTTGGCTTGTTCTGTCATTTAAAAAGTGATCTTGGGTGTAAAAAGGTTGGAGACCACTGATGTAGGAAAATAGGATTATGTTATAAGAGCATGATACAATTTTTAAAAAATCTGCATTTTTGTAAATGACACGTCCCTGATGAGCTTTAAGCCATTGTGACCGACACTGCCCTCCCTTTCAAGGAAAGAATGTGTCCAGGGCCTGGGGCGAATTCAGCATGCACATTTTTAGTGGCTCAGTATGGTACAAATCGAGTGGGCGTGTCTCTCGCGTGCAATCTGTGTCTTGTGCTACAATCTTTCCCATGCGTTTTACTGAGCTAGGGGCTAGTCTGTTCTGTACTGAATACGATGCTCATGTTGCCCTCAGCGGCAGTATGGGGGGGGGTAGGACCAGGCCTTGCCCTGCTACCTGGCTCGGGGCTGGAGTGGAATCCAGGGTTTCTAGAGGGGGGGGGCAGCCCCTGCTGCCTGAGTGCGGGGGGGGGGGGGGCTGTTGCAGGCAGTGAGGTTGCCACTGGAGAGTGATCTGGGCAGGAGCAGCACCTGCCTCCCTGGAAGGGCCGCGGCCCCTTTAAGAACTTGCCCCTCCCCTCACATCGCGTGATGCCTGTTATGATTTCATTTCCTGCCCCCTGCCTGTACCAAGATGGCGGCCTCCCAGGACTTCCGGGCCGGCCGGTGACGTCAGTTTCGGCGAGAGGGGAAGAGGCCGAGTCGCCAAACCGGATGTCGGCGGCTCCATGAGGAGGCCCGGATGTGGAGAAGCCGTCTGATTGGCCGTTGGGAGCGAGGCCGGGCAGCCGGCCGCAGGCCAGCATAGAGCTTATTCCGCAGGGGCGGGGCCCGTAGTCCAGAGCGAGGCTGAGGGAAGCCCGCCCACCCGGAAGTAGCCCTGCTGGCGCCGGGCCCCCCCCTTCCGCGGGTCAGCAGCTGCCTCCGGGAGCCGCGCGCTGCAGGTCGGGCCCTGTCCGCGGGGGGGGGGGGGCGCTGAGCAGACCCCGCCCCTGCCCCGCCCCGCCCCCGCCTCCGCCTCTGGGCTGCGGGAGGCGCGAGACCCCCCCCCCCCCCGCCCTGTTCCTAGGGGGCGGGGCCGGCCCGTCTGCGACTGGCCCCCCCCTCGTGCTGCCTTGCGAGGCGTGGGGGGGGGCTGCCTATAGCCCCCAGCCTGGGCCAAGGGCCTGGGCGAGTCTGAGGGGCGGGGTGCGGTAGCCCGAGCCCCCCCCCCCCCGGGTAGGCGCCCCCCTCACTGGAAGGGCGGCCCAGCAGCTTTTCAGATTTCTATGGGGGGGGCTGCCCCCCCAAGGGAAAACCGGGACAGGCGGGGGGGAGCTGCCCCCCCCAAGGGAAAACCGGGACAGGCGGGGGGGAGCTGCCCCCCCCAGGGGGAAACCGGGACAGGCGGGGGGGGCTGCCCCCCCAAGGGAAAACCGGGACAGGCGGCAGTTCGGGCCCCCCAGCCTGGGGGCTTGCTCCTGTGCCTGCCCCGTGCCTGGGCTGCGCAAGCTGCGTTCGCATGGGGCTAGCTGGGCAAGCCTGGCGAGAGAGCAGAGAGCCGGGAGCCGGACGCGACCTCTTGCAGCCCCGGGACAAACCCCTCGCCTGCTCGTGGTGGGTGGCTCCAGAACTGTAGCTCAGTGGGGCAGGGGCGATTCACGTGCGGGGGAGGGAGGCTTTCAGTGAATTGAGACTCCTCCTTTGGCAAAGTTGGATGAAAGACCTGATCTATCTGCAGCTCGCAAGGTGCTGATGGGAATTAGACCACTAGTGATTTCACTCTAAGTAGATGCTGAGCAGGAGAGGGACAGATGGTTCCTCTCTGCTCCTGAACAGTGATCTTCCCTTGTTCTGGTGTGATGGAGCTCAGCCCTGAGCAGCCTTATGGCATGTAAGTGTCTTCCACCTGTCTTATGTTTATCAGCGTATAAGATGTTTATTCAGGGCCAACTCCTACCGCTCTTATTTAGGAACAGTTCCCATTGTTCACTAGGAATTTTGGCAGGCTGAGGGTTACGAACGGCAGGAGCTGAGGCCCTCAACAGTAAAGCTGGAAAAAATGCAACTTCTTTTGCCTCCAACTCTTAGGGTTCCCCAGGTCCGGTTGTCTCTAATCAAGACCTTTCCCCTTGTTTAGTAGGAGGATGCAAGAAACCATAATGCAGTGATTGTGGCAGTCTCCTTGCTGAGGGATTTACAGGATGTTACAGATTCAACACTATGATTTCACTGAAGGTTTAACCCATAAACTGTCTAATTCCCAGTGGGTGATCCCTGGAAACTGTCTGCTTTTAGTAATTCAGGTGGCTGGCCCTTTCTGCTCTCCAACGGGGTGAGGTCTCCATCAACAGGAAGGTGACACAGGTAAGAATTCTTGTATGAAAGCATTCCATTCTACCTTGCTTCCTGTATTCTTTGTAGTGCTCTGTGCTTGCAGCCTGCCTCAGACTCCTGAAATTATCATTGGGAACCAGAAAGGAGGAAGGTCACTCAATAATGTGATTGAAGAGAGGAATCTGGCACCATTAGGGTGAAGAGGATGTTTGCAGGAGCCAGGTGGGATCTGGTGCGGAGTGAGTTGGATAGGGTACTGTGCTTTCTGGTAGTTAGAGGGAAATTCTGCTGATTCTTGCTGCTGTTTAGGTATCGTGTATTCTGTGGCAGTGATTGCCATGGAATCGGATCCGGGTGAGAACGTATCACTTACCTGTATCAGATGCTAATTTCTTAAAGCAGGTGGGAATAGGTGACACTTCGTCAAGTGTGTTAAAACACGATTGGTGAGCTGTTTAAAAAGGTGCCTCGACAAATATCCTGACATGGGGGAAATTGAGGCCTCCACCTGATTCCCCTGAAATCACAGATAATTTGAATCGAGGGTCAGATAATCCTAAATGAATTCCTGCCCCCAAATCCAAAATGCATGTCCCTGAAAAGCGAAGCTCTGAAGGGAGCTGTGCTATTCCTAGGGCTCCTCCTTGAGGACTGATCAGCCCACACACGTTCTCCTTTCCTTGGAAAGCCTTTCCCACCTCCTTGGATCACCTGCATATAAGAGACTAGGCCTGGCTAACGTCTAGTTCATGCATTGGGTTTATTCTCTCTCTAGCCCATTGGCCCTTATGCCGGACCACACAGATGTCAGCCTCCTTCCGGAGGAGCGCGTCAGGAGGCTGACCCAGATGGGGAGCTCTGTGGAGGTGAATGAGGATGTCCCGCCACGACGGTACTACCGCTCTGGGGTCGAAATCATCCGCATGGCGACAATTTATTCCGAAGAAGGCAACATTGAGCGCGCCTTCATACTGTACAACAAGTATATCACGTAAGGGCTCCTTTGCTTTGCATTGGGACAGCTCACTTTATGCTCTTTGGGGGTGTTGGCATATTGTCTTGTACATTATAATCCAGATAAATCACTGGATTAGGAGTTGGGAAAGCTGGGATTCCAGGTTTTGCCACTTGCTCCCTGCGAGACCTTGGGCAAGCCCCTGCCCTGCCTCAGTTTCCCCATCTGAAGAATGGGTTGAGAGCACTTTCCCATCTTTGCAATGAATGAGAAGCATTACATACGTGCCAAGTATGGGTATTGTTGATTGGTTAGACTAAGGGAGAAGTGGTCAGCTTTAAAGCCCGACATCTCCCGAACCATCTAGGCTAGAAGCATTCTCTATCACCGGGAAGCTTGAGTTAACCCTGAGAGCTGAACGGATGTGTGGTTGCTTTATCGCTCCTTTGCCACTCCCCCCGTTTGCCCCTCCTCGCTCAATGCCAGGCCCCTGTCTCGGACAATACCCCTTTACCCTAAAGCAATTCTCTCCTGCTCCTTTGCCCTGTTAATGCCTTTCTCCTTCGCTTTGGATGTTCATTCACCTCTGACTAGGGCTGTGAATATTTAAACTGTGGGGGCTGGAGCAGTTCTCTGTCTGCCACAGGCAGGGACTGCTCCAGCACCGTGGACAGGAGCTTCTCTGACCGGGTTTCTGAGCGGTGTGCAGGGCAAGCAGGGGAGCCTGCCTGGGGTTCCCCACTAGCTCTGTGGGCTGGATCCGGTGGCTTGGTGGGCCGGATGCAGCCCGTGGGCCGTATTTTGCCCAGGCCTGAGTTAACCAGTTAACCGATAAAACAGGATTTTACATCCCTGCGTTACTGGCCAACGAGTAGAAGCCAGCAACAGAGCCTGTGTTCTGGGCTTTAGGACAGGGTTGGGTGTTGGGGCTTCCTTCGTTGGAGGAATAGCAGGGGGGAATAGCGCTCGAGAGTAACTTACCTCGTCTGTGACTGCGGTGTAGCTCTGCTTGGGGCAGAGTTGAGATTGGGGTGAGTGCTTATCGCTGTCCCAGGTCATCTGGGAAATGCCCTCTCCTCATTACTCAAGTGCTGAATGTTCTGCTGCTGAGGTGCTTGGCCTTTGCTCATCCTGCTGCCAGGAAACCGGGTCTGTGAGCAGGGGCCTTTCCCAGAAGGTCCACGCACGGCAGGGAGTTGGTTTACCCCTTCCTGGGGTTTGCTTTTGTTGGCAAAGAAATGAACTATCGGAAAATTCCACTTAAAAGCAGTCTCTCTGTCTGGCCTGATGCTCATGCTCCTCCTTCAGGACTGCTTGGCGCGCATGCTAGATCCCTTCTCCCTACAGTGAGGTGGGGATCACGAGTCCTCTGCCTCCGTGAACCCATTTCACCCTCTCAGCACCTACCAATAAGGCGGAACGTGTCCGGCAAATGCTGCAAGCCTGTTACAGGGTTAAAATGTTCCCTTTAAAGTCACAGGTTGGACTCGGTTATGTCCCTGACCTGTCAAGACTGTACTCTGCATGGCAGCCATCTGGTGTGAAACATAATGGTGCCTCCCCTGGATAGGCTGGGTGGTCTTTGCACCCCTTTTTTGAGCCTGGTGCATTGTGATCCTTACTCTCTGCTCTGGATTGGCAGGGAGACCTTCTTCCTTGGCCCCATCTTGAGATGCCACCAGCTCCCCCCTTGCTGCCAAGCCATACAGAGGGGCAAAGGCCATCTCGCGCCCTGCAGAGCACCTCTTGCCATGGAGGTTTCCAAACATCTCGCTGTTGGGCGATGGCTTCTCTCGGCGCTGGAGAGAAAGCTGGCAGCTGCTTAACCCTGTGCCGGCAATACACCTTCTGGGAGTGCCTGGGATTTCTGCCAAGAGCTAGAGACTTACCTGAAAGACTGTGCCCTTATCAGTGCCTCCCTGGGGACGCTGGGTCAGTCTGGACGTGTGCTGAGCGCTTGCTCCCGCGAGGCACTGAGCCGTCCCTGTGAGTGGAAACCAGCACCAGAGCCTGCGGTCTGGGCTTTAGGACGGAGCCTCCCTGCCATCGGGGACTTAGCTTTGAATAGTCCCTTCCTCTTCCTGCAGAGCCCTGCCTGCTGCTTGGGCGCCTCCCATCTGCTTGCTAACCCAGCCGGGCCCTGCTTAGCTTTGCCGTTCTCTCGAGCGGTGTCAGGCTGGCCTGTGGAGGCAGCTCTCTGGAGCGTGTGATCGAGGGGATTCTCTCAGGTGCCTAAGGGGGTTAGGCTCCTTTGCAAACTCCAACTTCCATTTATTTATGCACGTCCCTGAGTCGAATGAGGGATTTCAAAGAGAGGGCCCGTTCCCCCAGCGCGTGGTGGTTACCCGCCGTGCAACTCCTTGTCCTGCCGGCACTTGCCTCTGTACAATTTCCTTCACCTGACCTCATTACATTCAATGCATTTTTCTCTGATTAGCCTGGACTCCAGCCTCTTTCCCCCCGGTGCCCCTTCCTGAGCTTTTATGGACATGGCTGTGAGCTCTGGGGGAGGCTGGTGAGTGTAAAAGCAAGTGGAATCTTTCCAGCTCCGTCCCTTGCACGCTGCTGCGTAAAGCTCCCTTAGCTAAACAAATGTTCTAATCGCTTCTCCCTCGTAATGGGAACAGACGGTGGGTTCCCCCTGCAGGAGCCTCCAGGTTCATGTGGCGTTGACATGTCCCTGAAAGCTCTGGGCAGGGAGAGCTGGGTTCCCGCAGTCTGCTGTCCCTGATGCTTGTGCAGTGAAAACAGCCTTTCACGCGACCTAGATTTGATTTCCGGGCAGGGCTGTTTTAGCATCTCTGACAATAAGATCTGGTCTCTTGGTCTCGCCTGCTTCGGTGCTGTTCTGAAATGGCTCCATTGACTTCAGTGGGGTTCCTCGGCGCTTGCATTGTGGTAAAGATGCCCCAGTTTAGCCTTCTGCATTCGCTCCTGTGTCAGCTAATCCAGCAGGCGAAGGCAGAGCGAGATGCGGGTTGGAGGCAGCTGCGAGGCCAGGCCAGGCTAGCAGTGAGTCGCGCGTTTGTCACGAGAGTAATGAGCCATCAACACGACTTCCCTCGTGGCAGGCGATTTGCCTTGGCGCTCAGGCTGAGAACCAACCTGTGGAAAGATCTGATCTCGCCCAAGCGGGAGTGAGGGGCTTGAGGAAACAGTCACAAGGTGATCTCTGGCCTGGGGAGGGGATGCACCGAGTGGAGGATCTTAATGGTCCTTTCTGGCCTTGAACCAAATGAATCACCCCTGCACTCCCCGTTACTGGGCTGGACTCCCCCGTTCCAGCAGTCCTGTCGGTGGTACCCAGAATTTGCATTGCTAGGGAGCAGTGTGTCCCAGAACCAATGGGATGTGAGGGGTGTGACTGCTCTAGCCAGGTACCCACAGCAGCGCACGCATTGGCTCGATTCCATTTCTCTAATCGCACAAGTACGTCTCGGGCCCCAGGCTGCCCTCCGGACAGGGCGCCCCGGGTGGAGCGCGCTGGTGTGACTCTGACCCCCATCCCCTTCCCGCAGCTTGGGGGAGGGGAGGCAGTGTGGACTGACGTCCCTGGGTCCGAGCAAGTCTCTGGCTGCCTTTGGCGACGGGCACAAGCTAGAGCAGAGTGTTTCTGCCTTGCCGGGGGCTGCCCTGGCACAGAGCAGTCTCAGGATCGGGCACCTCCCCACTCTAGTCTTGGGCTGGATCGGGGCTGAAATGCCCACTCAGTCCAGGGCCGCTCCATTCCCTGGGAGAGCGCTGCATCCTGCCTCGGGGGTGGGGCGCTCAGACTCGCGGCCTTGCTTTCCCCAAGCCCTTAGGCCGTGGGGAGATCTGCAATGCGGGGGGCGGGTCCATGCTTTGACGGATGTGCAGCTCTCAGCCCTCTCCCCTCCGGGCAGACCCAGGCCTGGGAGCACTTACATAGAAGTTGGAGACTGGGTGTGCACGGGGAGAGGAGAAGCTTGTGATTGGCTCTGCGCTGTAGGAGCCTTAACTCTTGACTGTCCTGCCTTTGACTTGTAGCCGTGTGTAGCTCCTGCTGACACGGTGGGGCCGTGTGTCTGCTCCCCTCCCCGCCCAGCCCCCCATGGCTGGATCGCAGGCAGCTGCTGTCTCTGCCGTTAGGCCTGTAGCACGCGCAGTGGTGGCTGGTGCTTTTACGTTCAGAGATCCTCGCTGGTCCCCAGAGAAGCCTTTCTGGGGAGGGCCTCTCTGTTGGGCTCCAGCATTTCAAATCCCCAATCCGATCTATTGGCTTGGAGGCCATGGCTGACTCGCCCCCTTCTGATATGTGCACGCGCCCCGCGAGGGAGGCCAAGCCGCTCCTGTTAACGGTGGTTCCGCGTCCGCGTCCCACACCCGGGTTTGCCGTTGGAATCCTGGTCCACCAATGGATTCAGTGCAGTTCTGCCGGGGCCTACGTGGCTCCAGAGAAGGGTGCGCTCCCACCTGCCCAGGGCAAATGGTGCTCCCAGCCCAGCTGGTGGAGGGCATGGGGCTGCCTGGGCCACCTGATCTCACGCGGAGTTCTTGGTACGTTCCGTTCTCGGCCTCTCTGCTGAGCCTGCGGATGGACGGTCCCAGCTGGAGGGCGACTTACACTTTAGGGGCGATGGACTGAGGTCACCAGTGTAAACCAGGCGGTGGCAAGGGATTTGGAGTTCTGGTTGGCCTGGCTTGGATTCTGGCTGGCGAGTGAGAGGGAGGGAGGGACAGACTCTGTATCCCGCTGCCAGGCCCCTGGAACTCTGATCTCTGCTCCTGATCTCTGCTTCTGGCCATATTGCCCGGGAGCAAAGCAGCAGCTTCACCCTTTGCAGGCAACGCCGTTGTTGGCAGCTGATTCCAGGGCCCTCGCCTGCCCCTTGGCCTTATCAGTACACCTCCAGAGCAAGATACCAGCCCCCCAGGGCAGCACGTCCCAGCCTCTCTCTCCAGACTCCGGCTTGCCCTGCACATGGAAACCGACTGTGTAGCTATCTCTGTATGTGCTGGAACCTGGGGGTCTGGGTCTCAGAGTCCGAGCCAGAATGTCCCCACGGCCGGCTTCAGCGCCGAAGCACAAACCTCAGTCTGTAGAGGCAGGCCAGCTCCCCGTGAGCATCAGCTCCCATGTCCCTCTGATACAGGGGCAGCAGCGTGGTGGGCGGGCCACATGTGAGAGTACATTGTCACATCCCTATCAGCTATACCAGCGGCTCTCACTGAGGTCCGCAGACCCATGGGGGTCCAGGAGGGTACTCCAGGGGGTCTGCAAGTCAGCTCCCCCCCTCCCTTCCCCCAGTGCCTCCTGTGCTCTGCAGGACAGCTGTTTCACCCCATAGAGAAGCACTGGCCAGAAGGGGGGTCCTTGGGTTGCTAAGTGTAAGAACCTCTGTGCCATGCTATAGTTTGAACCCAGCGCCTCTCTTGCCGTCTGGCAAGGGGACAACTTTTCTCCACCTCTTTTATGGCAGCCTTTCAAGTATCCCACCTCCACTTAATCTCCTCTTTTCCAAACTAAACACACCCAGTTCCCTCAGCCCTCTGCTCCTATGGCTTGTGTGCCATTCCTTGGTCATCTTTGGGACCAGCCTGCCAGCTCTGATTCTAAGGAGGTCCGGTCGGGTCCACTTGTTTCTTTGTACCACATTTCCTTGCACCACTGCTTAGTCCTTTCTGTCCCTCGTCTGAGTATCTGCCAGTCACCACTGATGCACAACCGCCCTGCGGAACTCCTTGCTTAGACCAAAAGTATAACTGGGCTCCAAAGAATTGGCAGTTAGCCTGTATGGTCAGGGACATAACCCCATGCTCTGGGTGTCCCGGGGCTGCTGGCAGCTTGGACTGGATGATGGGCTGGGTCAGTCAATAATTGTCCTGTTCTCTTCACTTCCTCTCTCTTCCTGGTTCTCAGCTAATTTTCATTCCAGTCAGTGAATGGAAAAATCAGCTGATTCTACAGCTGCTGCACAGATGGTTTCGTTCCCTGTTGCAGGCCCCGAGTTAGGGAGATCGTGAACCTCACTGATTTCAGTGGAACAGCGTCCGTGCTTGCGTGTCGCCCTGAACCAGGGCCACCGTGACTACTCTGCTGTATTCTTGGGCTGTTTCATTCCACTCCAGTTTTAAAGGAAGTTGTTGTCCATTGTCGTCATTTAATGGACGTTGTTGTTATTGCGGAGTGACTGGGAGTGTTTATACAGCAGCAGGAACAGGGGTGCCCTGGTCCATGACCGGGCGCTTTGAGAGCATAGAGTTCAGCGTGCCAGGTGCTGTACAAAGGGGGTCTCTATCCCAGAGAGCTGGGGAGGAGGCTAGTCTTTGGACATTTCTAGTGATGAGGAACGACCAAGCTCCGCACTGTTCTTGAGCACACGCGCGGGGCACAGCAGCTGGGAACGGAGAGAGCCGCTCTGTGTCATGGTATGACCGCTGCTGTCCTCCCTCCCCTTCCTGCGCCTCGCAGCCACTGTCTGGAAACGCCATCTTTCTGCTCTGCCTTTCAGGCTGTTTCTAGAGAAGCTGCCGAAGCACCGTGATTACAAAACCGCCGTCCTCCCTGAGAAGAAAGACACGGTGAAGGTGAGTCACCGCTCCAAGCGGTGTTCCCGAGAGGCGCGCTCAGGGATTTCTATGGGAAACCGTTTAGATCAGTGGTTCTTAACCTGGGGTGCGCACACCCTGTGGGGGTGTGAGATGCCCTTTCGGGGGGTGCGAGACATGCCAGATTTTTATGATCTTCCTTAGGTTTAAAGAGCTGACCTACTTCAATGATTTTTACTAAGGGGTGTGAGAACCAAAGGGGTGCAGGCTGCAGTAAGGTTAAGAACCACTGATTTAGATCTTAGATGTTGGAGCTAGAAAAGCACCTGGAAGGTCACGTGACCGGTCACCCTCCCACTGCTGGGTTATTCCCTGTTCACTGGTCAGGGAAAGGGAGAGGTGGTTTCTGTGGAAAACTGCCATTTATTTTGGTCGGAAACTTCACTACTGAAAAGCCCCAAATGGGAATTGATTAGGGAGCTAGAACAGCTTCTGTGTGATTTGGAAATCCTCCCCCAGTGCCTTATGGGAGTTGTAGTTCACGTACCGTTTCCTCATTATCGGCCAGACTTGCAACCCTGTTCCCTGTGCTACACTCAGTGGGGTTGTCCTGCCTGCCCCTTGCTCGCTGACGGAACGGGGCTCCTACCCCTCCCCGTGGGAGGTGATCCCAGGTGGGCAGGGCTTGTTAGAAAGGGTCTTTCCCGACGTTCAGCCTAGCTCTTCCGGTGTTGTGGTCCGTGGGTTGCCGTGCTCTCCTCTCGCTCCTCGGTGTTCATTGGCCCGTGTTCTTACATCGGTGCCTGTTCATCCCCCCAAGGCCTTGTCCACGCTTGGGGCCAGCACCCACCAGCGGGGTCACGGCGCCAGCATGGGGGAGGGGTCTCCCTGTGCTTTAGGAAAACGTGAGGGGCGTAGCTCCCAGGGCTGGGAACCCAGCTACACTGGCAAGTGATGGCACCGAAACGCTCTCGCTAAGGGGGGGGGGATCACTCCCGGAGCGCGGCAGAGTGTCAGCGCAGTCACTTGCCAGTGGAGACAAGCCCCGATCGGCACCTGAGTACTGTTGGCTGTTGTGAAGCCTGCGCTCAATGAGTCTTGAGCACGGATGCTCCTACGTTTTGGCTCTGAGGCGGGGGGAAGGAACGGCCGACTCGGTGATCCCCGCGTGCTGTTGAATTCAGAGCACGCAGCACCGTGGTCGGCCTGCGGGCAGCCAGCAGGCTCCTGTGTGAGGCCACAGATGTTTCGTTTACCGTTGCCGAGGTGCCGGATTTCACTGGTTTCCGTCTGCATCATTTTTTTCCGACCTGTGACGCGTGAAGCCGGGCCCGGGAAGTGGGGTGCATGCGGATTGCTCACCGTGACTGCGAGCGCTTCCTCTGCGGCCAATCACAGCGCTGCCACGGGTCAGTGGGCCGAGCCCACTAATTCTAGCTCCGTGAGCGCGGCTGCCCGGTCCCAGGAGCCCGTCCTGGTGACAGCCATCGTGCAGCCGCTGAGATGGAGGAGGCCCTCGTGCAGCCCACCCACTAGCCCAGGTTGCCCGGCGCTGGCTTTGCACCTCTGAGTAGGGCCCCAAATGACAAGTCTCTGCAATGGCCCAGCAGTGCAGCCAGGGTTGGCACACGGGACTTTCCGAGTGCCGGTCTTGTGCTCAGGCCACAGCGCCTATGGATAGAGACCCTCTAATCGGGGCCTGTCTCCTCCCCAGCCTCGTGCAGCTCCTTGGGGTGCAGCTGCACAGGTCTGGTTCTCACTGTGCCCATTGGGGCAGGAAGCATGGATGCCCCCTCCCCATCCAGCAGCCAGTTAGGGGGTGGGAAATGAGGCCCCTGCATCCTCGCTCTGCCAGCATGTGATCCCGCTGGGCTGTGGGGGGACGCACCAGCAGGACGCTGCCACTCCAGTCACATCTCTGGGTTGAGTGCTCCTTTCGCAGACTCCTGCCTCCCTGTCCCAGCCTGTAGCTTCACCTCTCCCAACGCCCCTTCCTGCAGCGCAGCCGGGAGCGCAATGTGCTTTGGCTCGGTGCTGGGCGCCTGCCCCCATCTAGGCCGGCTGCCCTCGTGACCTCGTCCTCCTTTCCCCTCCCTCCAGAAACTCAAGGAAGTGGCGTTCCCCCGCGCGGAGGAGCTGAAGAAGGAGCTGCTGCAGAGGTACAGCCGGGAGTATGCGGAGTACAGCGAGCGAAAGGCAAGTGACGAAACGTCTGTGCCGCCAAGGAGAGCCGGGGGCTGGGAGCCGGGTTGCGCGAGGTCGCGTTGTCACGGCGCTGGGAGCGAACTCGCCGTGTGCGCGTTGCGGCTGCCTCGTCCTGGGAGACTCGCGGCTTCTTCCAACGTCACCTCTGTGTGTCCTCCCTGCCGGGCCCTCACGCCGGGAGGAAAAACTCCCCTGCGGAGTCCATCAGCCCAGCCTCCTTCTCCCGCAGGTCGCTCCTCAAGCCTCCCCTTGGCTGGGAGGCAGGGAGAAAGCTGCCAGGTGACGGCCGTTAAGAATTGCACACATCCGATTTTTTGTTACCCCATCTGCCCCCCTCTCCCCTCAGCCTCATTGTCTGATCGGCGTGTTCAGACCGATACCGCTCAGCTCAGACGAGGGATGTAAAATCCCGTTGGAGCGGTTAACTGGTTAAACATTATTTAACCCGTTAACTAATTAAAGGGGAGCAGGTAGGGGGCCGGAGCAGCCCCCACCCATGGGGAGCCCAGGCCCCCTGTGGTGCTGGAGCAGCCGTTCTTCCCACGGCAGGCAGGGAGCTGCTCCAGCCTCCACCCATTAAGCAGTTAAACGTTCACATCCCTAGTCCAGACGCGCTTCACGCAACGGGGATCAGAGCTGGCTTGAAGCTGGATGTGGCAGCCAGCTGGGATCCATGGGCCAAAGCTCCAGTGGCCGCCTGCACTTGTTGAGCATGGCTTGCCCCTGCGGGGTGTGGCTGTGTGTGGCAGCTCATGTAGAAGGAAAGCTCATGTACGGAGAATTCCTTCTGGGGGGGGATAATCCGGGGGGGGGGGCTTACCCCAGCTTGCTTTGATCCGGCCGCAGCAAGTCTCTGCACCCCTGCTCTCCCCTCTGAATCTTCCCCCGCACCATGGCATGAGAGTTTTTTCTTTTGGGGGTGTGGGGGGGGGGTGCGCTTCTCAGTCAGGAGCCAGGTCAGTGAGGTGTTTTGGTTTTTGCTTGCTGAGAGCCAAGTTGGAGTTTCGGGGGGTTTTGGCTGCTGCTGTTGCTTCTTGCTTGGGTGTGGCGTCTGACCGATCTTTACTTTCTGTGGGTTGGTGGCCCCCGGCTGGAGAGAGGTTCCCGCCCGTGGTCTATGGGATTGACTGTGCCTTGCTCCGTTACCCTGTCAGTGCCGGGAGCCCCAGTGACCTGTCCCTTGTCCCTGCCTGTCTCCCCTTGCAGAAGAAGGAGCAGGAGGAGTTTGCCCGTAACCTGGCTCTGCAGCAGCAGCTAGAGGAGGAGAGGCAAAGAGTCGCCCAGATGAAGCAGCAGCAGGCGGAGCAGGAGCAATTTCATGCCTTCGAGGAGCTGATCCGACGCAAGGAGCTGGAGAAGGAACGGCTGAGAATCCTGCAGGAGTTCGGGAAGCCTGACCTAACTCCTGAGTCTCTGGGGGGGCCTCTGATCCCAGGGGTGGAAAAGCCCCCAACTGACTTAACCCCAAAGATTCTGCCTGCCGGCCCAGTCGCAGAGGCGGTGCTGCCAAAGCTGCCGGTGGTGGACAGATCTCTGAAACCCGGAGCTTTGGGGAGCCCAGAAACCAGTTAGTACATTTGGAATTAACCTCCCCGGTCGGTGTCGCAGGCGTTAACCTTCCCCCTCCCCGGTCGGTGTTGCGGGCGTTAACCTTCCCCCTCCCCGGTCGGTGTTGCGGGCGTTAACCTTCCCCCTCCCCGGTCGGTGTTGCGGGCGTTAACCTTCCCCCTCCCCCGTCGGTGTTGCGGGCGTTAACCTTCCCCCTCCCCCGTCGGTGTTGCGGGCGTTAACCTTCCCCCTCCCCCGTCGGTGTTGCGGGCGTTAACCTTCCCCCTCCCCCGTCGGTGTCGCGGGCGTTAACCTTCCCCCTCCCCGGTCGGTGTCGCGGGCGTTAACCTTCCCCCTCCCCCGTCGGTGTCGCGGGCGTTAACCTCCCCCCTCGGTGCCACTGGTGGCTGTATTCTGGCTGTATTCTGTCTGGAAGCTGGAATTAGAGGTGTCACAAATGGTGTCAGACTCAAGAAACTAACCAAACACACGTGCACATAATGTATTCAGGACCCGTCCCTTTGCGCCTGCCCCGGAAGAGCAGCTGGTAATGGTGGTGGCTGCTTGTGCTGCCCAAGAGGGTCTCTGCAGTAACCCTAAATAGCTTCTTCCCCCTTAAGAGGCCTCGGCATTTGAACCTGGAAGTGGCTGAGCCCTCTGGCCCCTGCTCCAACACAGCCCATCAATAGGCCTGTTCCGCTTCAAGCAAAGTGCTTTGCAGGGGTGAGCGCCAGCTTTCAGCTCCTCGCAGGACTGAGCTCTAGCTGCACCCACCTACAGGCCGTAGCCGCGCTCCGATCACGGGCCGGAGTCTCCTCTCGGCCACTGGTGGGAATCCCCAGTGACCAGAGATCAAACTTTGGAGCCAAGTCGGTGCTGCTTTGCCGTTTGTTTCCCTTTGGCTTCTCCCTCCATCTTGACAGCATCCCCAGAAAGGCTCTCAGGCAGGTACCTCTGTTTCAGGGCACAGATGGGAGGAGATGTTACCGAGCCTTCCTGTGCATGCGAACTGGGAGGCACTTCAGTGGAGTCACGCGAGTGTGAGGTGGCGGTGGGGCCCAGCATGCTGTTGTCTAGATGGTGTTAACCCTGTTGGTCACGGCTGTGGGGCGCTGCTCTCGTTACCAGAGCAGCAGGGAAACCCAGGACGTTTTTCCTTTTTTTTTTTTTTTTTTTTTTTTTTTTTTTTGTAACTTCCCATTTTAAAGAGAGTCAATTTGAGACTTACTGGGCTGCCCGACCTGCTCCCGGAGCGATGGCAACTGGCCGTCACTCCTTCACAACAATGTGATTTATCCACACCTGCCTTCTGTTCCTGGCCCCATCGCTGTAGGAAGGCCTCTCCCCATCTCTGTGCCCCTCTTTCCCATCTCCACAGTGGGGAGGAGAACGTTGATCTGCCTTTGGAAAGCCCTGGGAGAGGGCTCAGCACGGCTATGCAGGCGCTAAGGAGCAGCCATGCTTCACAAAGTGCAGCGCTGTGACCCTCGTTTTATTTTTAAACCTCGGCCCTGAGCATTTGGGGCCGAGATGATTTCTCCTCCTCCTGGGGTATTAACTTCTCCTGATGTACGTGGCAGTAAATCTTGCCTTGTGTTCACAGCTGGCCTTCCTGTCCCCGCAGACATGACCATCGAGGGCCTTCGCCATGTCGTCATCCCCAAGGAGCTGTGCTCTAAATTCCTCCAGGTAGCCGATGCCAACACAGCCAGGGGCGTGGAGACGTGTGGCATCCTCTGCGGGAAGCTGGTAAGCTGGCATCCGATGGCAAAGCCATGTCGATAACGTGTTGCTCCTTTGGCCCCTTGGCCTCCCAGACAAACCGCTGTGGCTTTGTCCGGCGCTGGCTCTAAAGCCGGCTCCTATGTTGCTTTTGAAATTGGCGTTGCACGGGACTGAGGTTGGCCCTGCTCACTCTCACGTCCAGGACGGCACAGGACGTGGCTTTCCATTCATTCCACCGGCGCTGGGAGCTCAGCCCCACCCAGTCAGTCCCTGTGTGGGCTAGAGTCAAACTGACAACCTCAAAATGACAAGGTTTCTGGGGGACCCGGGAGTGGCCTGTTCCTCCTGGAGCATCGGGTGCAGCCCCTTGGTGACCGCTTCTCCTCATCCCGTTGATAACTTCGTCCAGCTTAATGTCCAGGCGTTCTGGTGGGGTGCGACGGGAAGGTTTTTACAATAGGGTGCGTGCCGAAGCTTTCTGGCTGCCTAGCACTCTGGCAAAAGGACACTAGGCCTCTGCTCCGGGGTCGGGCCCGTAAAAAGGCCTAGGGCCTTGTGCAACCTCATGGAAACCTACCAGTGCCCTGCTGGGTTGCTCTGTCCAGCATCCACTGCCCCGTGGGATCACACATGGAATCACAGAAATGCCAGGCTGGAAGAAGTCACCTAGCCCAGCCCTCTGCACTGAGGCGGGACCAAGTCAGCCTAGACCAGTGTTTCTTAAGTCGGTGGTGTGCCGCAGAGAACAACAGTTTAAATGGCCGCCCTTAAAGGGGCAGACAACTTTTTTTTGGCTCAACAAAAAAAATCCCCATTTAAAAAAAAAAAATGATTTGGTGTTCCTCAGCCTTAAAATGTTTAAGCAACACTGCCCTAGACCATCATGTTCTTAAAAACGCACGGCCTCCCTTGGTAACCCCTTCCAGAGCTTAACGCCCCAGACAGCTTTCCCTGACATCCAGCCTAAATGTCCCTGGCTGCCCATTACGTCGTCTCCTGCCTTCAGCGGCCTTGGAGAGCAGTTGAGCCCTGTCCTCTTGTGACCACCCTGCCCTGTAAACCCCCCTCCCCCGCTGTCTTCCAGCTGCGGAACGCGTTCACGATCACGCACGTCATCGTCCCCAAGCAACACGGAGGCCCCGATTACTGCAACACGGAGAACGAGGAGGAACTGTTCCTGATTCAGGACCAGGCCGACCTCATCACGCTGGGCTGGATCCACGTAAGTGCTGCCGGGAGCCAGCGGGCCTGGCCTGGCAGATGCGCTGGAGAGGGGATAGGGTTGTGGGGGAGCATCCTCTGTGGGGTTTCTTCTTGTGCCGCAGCTGGAGGTGAGACGCTGGCCCAGGTGGTTCGTGCTCTGATCCCATCTGGCAAACCCTATTGGCAGCCCCCCGCCCCCTTTAAGTCGTTACTTTGCCCCAAACGGGCTGTGCACAGAAACAAAATCTTGGGCAAGTTCCTTCCCTTCTCTGGATCTCACCCTTCCCCCCTTCAGGGATGTGGGTGCTGCCCCTTTAACATTTGGTCTTGAGTGGAAGGTTCCCCCTCCCGGCGCGCTTAAGCTGCGTGTTCTGTCCCAGATGCTCAACTTCCCTGCGGAAGCTCCAGCTCTGAGCCGGGTGCCTCTGCTTAACCCGGCTGGCAGTTCCCCGGGACAGTGCTTTCCTCAGCTTTGCTTCCAGGCATCCATATGCTGCCCCCGCCCCGGCGAGCCAGCTCCAGATCCCCCTCCTGCAGGGCCCAGTCTGGGCTCCCTCCGCCTCGGAAGCAGTGCCCAACACCAAGCAAAACACCTTGAGCTGCGGGACACTGTTTCCAATGGGGCAGCTGCCTTGCCAACTCTGGCAACTACTGGAGAGAGGCCGGGAAGCCCCCAGGGCACTAGCTTCCCAACGTCCTCCCTCTCTCTCTCCAAGAGCCAGGGGACCTGCAGAGAGCACCTGCCTTTTCCTCTAGGGAAGAGCGAGGGTTGGGAGAGTTGTTCTAATCCCATTCAGTCCACCTGACGCCAACCGATTTTCATTGTTTTAGACGTTCCAATTAAGGATGCCAGGATGAGAGACAAAACCAAAGGTCCTGACGGACCCCAGGACTGTTTTGGAAGAGCTAAGGGGTCAGATCCAAGGCTTGGGCCAAATTCTAACTGACCCATTTCTTTGTGTGGCCCCTGCAGTCATGTCTGGATCCTAGAATCTCACCCCTTTTACTATGGCTGCTGAATTAAACAGCTAACCGCTGCCACCCCAGAAGGGGCTGCATTTTGTTAATATGTGTGAGGATTCACATGTGAAGGTGCGAACATTAGAGCTTGTAGTTGTGTCTCAGAGCTCACTGAGGTACAGGGTTTCCTCGGCAGCCTACCCCCTTCTCTGTGTCTTTCTCGGTCTACCATCAGACAAAGAAGGGGGGCGTAGTTTGAAGTGGGTGTTTGGCCGGTCAGATATTCTTAAGGTTTAGCGCGGTCCTGCTCTGCTGATCGAGATCATGGAACAGAAAACCTGCCCTTTGTTAGTAGTTGCTGCCGGTTGATCTGTGGCCTGGCTTCTTAACCCTTTCCTTTGTCTGTGTCCGTTTAGACTCACCCAACACAAACAGCTTTCCTTTCCAGCGTGGACCTGCACACGCACTGCTCCTACCAGATGATGCTAGCCGAGTCCATAGCCATCGTGTGCTCGCCAAAATACCAGGAGTAAGTACCAGAGTGCGTTTGCTCCCCAGGCATTATGTTCCTGGGCAGTGTTACGGGAAGATGACAAGAGGGGCTTTTCCCAAGTGCTGTTTATTAGGTATATTACGGTAGTGCCTTGGAGCCACCAGCACGGAGCAGGACCCGGTTGTGCTGGGGGCTGTACGAAGATGGTCCGCGCCGGCAGTCCTGGTAGGCCGTGTCTCCACACCCAAGCTGGGCTGCTTTCGCAGGGTCAGTTAAAATAGCCACAACCCCCTATGTGGATGCAGTTAGAGAAACCTTCCTAATCCTAGAACAGTATCCACACTAGATCCAGCTGTATCAGTCCAATCGCGTCCTCCCCCCTCCCCCCCCCAGTTGTCCCAGCGCAAATGCCGCGTCGCATGGGCAGGAGGCCTTCTGTGCCCATGTCTCCTAGAAACCGGCGTGACTGGGAAGCGGCTTGTGCAAATCCCCCCCATAGGTCTCGCTGGAACTGGCTGGAAGCTCCTACGGAATCACACGGTGGCATTGGGGGTGGGGGCTCGGGCATAGGGCTCTGGAGTGAGATTGCAGAGCTCTAGGGTCCGTCCCCAGCCCAGCTACACACGCCCCATTGGACCTGCCCCCTCTCTCTGGCCCCTTGTCCCCATCGGTGCAACTGGGAGGATTCCTCTTTCATCTGTGTGGGCTGCAAGCGCTGGGGCGGGGCGGGGTCTGTTTCCATGGAGCCTTCACTGCAGCGGAGGCTCCTCGGGGTAGGTCTGTGGACTGCGTGTTTCCAGGACCGTCTCTGAGCGTCCGCGCTGCATAGAATCCTAGAACTGGACGGGCCCTCGAGAGGGCAAGTCCCATCCCCGGCCCTACGGCAGGACCAAGCACCGTCTAGATCGTCCCTGACAGGTGTCTGTCCAGCCTGCTCTTAACCGTCTCCAGTGATGGCGATTCCACAACCTTCTAGGCAATTTTTCAGTTCTTAACCACCCTGACAGTGAGGAAGTTTTTCCTAATGTCCAACCTAAACCTCCCTTGCTGCAATTGAAGCCCCTTGCTCCTTGTCCTGTCCTCAGAGGCCCAGAAGAACAATTTTTCTTCCTCCTCCTTGTAACACCCTTTTAGGTAGTTGAAAACCGCTATCATGTCCCCGTTCTGTCTTCTCCTTTCCAAACTAAACAAGCCCAGTTCTTTCAGCCTTCCCTCCTAGGTCCTGTTCTCTAGGCCTTTCATCATTCTCGTTGCTCTTCTCTGGGCCTTCTCCAATGCCTCCATCTTTCTTGAACCATGGTGCCCAGACCTGGACGCAACACTCCAACCGGGCCCTTATCAGGGCAGAGCAGAGCAGGAAACATGGCATCGTAAACCTGGGCAACCCCTTTGTCCTACAGCTGGTGAATGCGCTCACCCTGCCCTGTACCAAGCTTCTGACGTGGGTCTGCAGCTTGAGCTGCCTCCGCCCTGCACTATGAGAGCTCGGCCCTGTGTCTCGGCGGCTCAAACCCGCCCCTCCGGGTGGCCCTAGGGCTTCCAGTGCTCCCTGACCAGAGGCAGGGAGGTTAGTGTGTGGATGGCAGGGGAGGCCGGGCCCAGAATGGAGTCAGGGTTTCCAGGGCAGTGTAGACAGACCGTTGGTGCTACCGGGATCCACCTAGGACACAGTAAAGCACGAGGGGGAGGGGCTGGTGTCTGTGGGCTTTGTCGTTAAGACGTCGGTAGGAAAACGAGTCGCTCAAAGCAGCGTATCTCTGCAGGACGGGATTCTTCAAGCTGACGGACCATGGCCTGGAGACGATCTCTTCCTGCCGGCAGAAGGGCTTTCATCCGCACAGCAAAGATCCACCCCTCTTCACCGTAAGTACCTGAAGAGAAGGGCCACTGAGAACGGCAGCTTGTTCAATGGATCCCTACGTCTTAGCGATGCTGCAGGGCTGGGCTGCAGTCGGGGGGAGGAAGGGGCGGTGACGCCCCCCCATGGAACATGTGGGAGCCTGGTCTGGGATAATAAATGCAGGGCTGGGGGGGAGCTGGACTCCTGGGTTCTGTTTCACACCCTGATTGGCGTGCTGGCCGTTGGCAAGTAGCCGTCCTGCTGAGGCCGTGGTGAGAGCGCTTTGAACGCCTTGCTAACGGGGGCGGTCGTCAGGTTTGTCCACGGAGCAGCTTTAACTCTAGAGCTTGTTCCTGTGTCTCAGGCTGTCTTGCCCCTCCTCTAAGGGAGGCACCATGACCCAGTGGACAGAAAATAGGGACTCGGGGCATCAGGGCTCTACTGCCAACTCTGCCAATGACTTGCTGTTTGACCTTGGGCAAGTCACTTCATCCCCTCTGCGTCTCAGTACTCCAGCTAGAAAATGCTGCCTCCGATTTGTAAATACTTCAGCATCTACCGATGGCGGGTGCTTTAAGTGCAAAGTAGAACTTATTCCTGGCAGAAGGGATGGGTTGATGAGTAGGACACTGGACTTGGACCAGACAGACCTGGGTTCAGATCCTGCTTCAGCCTCGGACTCCCTGTGGGACCTTGGCCAAGTCACTTAATGTACCGGGGTCTTCCCTCCAGATTGTACAATGGGGCTGCCTGACCTCACAGAAGGTGATGTAAGACTCGCCTCCGCTGACGGGGATCGTCCAGTCAGGGCCATAGGCGTAGGGTCGATGGGCTGCAAGGGATGGGGATGTTTGAACAACTTTCCTCTTTCTTTCAGAGCTGCACTCATGTGTCGATAGCTGAGAGAGACGTGGCGCTGATGGATCTTCGATAATCCCACTGCCTTAACCCACCTCTTTGCCAGGGAAGATCGAACTTGTAGGCCGAGGGAAGCTTTTCCTCCGTAGCAAACGATTTCCACCGGCCAAAGTGATTTTCAGTAGTGGCGGTGAGGGTGGTCATCTCCTCTCGGACGCACGAGGTCTCTGCCACCCCTCTGGTGTCGGGGGATGGTGAGATTCAGGGGGAGGGAGGATTAATTTGGATTGAAAGGAAAAGAAAAGAAAAAGCCAACACTACAAGGATTATCTGCTCCAATAATCAGTCCCTCTGCGACCCTTCCAGTGAGGTTCATGACGACAGCTGTGGCCCTGAGGCTTGGCCAGGGGATGGGGGTGACTGGAGAGCCCTGGAAAGGAAGCTCGTGCCAAACTCGGATCCCCAAAAACTTCCCCCCTTCTCTGTGCCCTCCACAGCTGATAAGTGCCCCATGGATTGCAGTGGGCTGTAGATCAGCACGTTTGTTAAGCCGCAGGGGGCCTCAGGCTCGCACTGAGCTCCCTTTACAGTTGCGTCCTCACCGCACTGGGCCTCCCGTGTGCCGAGAGCATCATGAAATGGGACCTCAGGATGGGTCCCTCAAAATGGGACCTCCCCTGTGGTGCAGCCACTCCAGGTTAGCACGGGAGTGAGGAGCAGCCCCACAGCAGGCCGTGCGCTCGAGAGGAAACTGGTTTCAGTTGCGCAGTTGCCATAAACAGTGGGTTAAATCTTCCAAGGGACAAAATGTAATGGGTGTGGGGAGAAATGCGACCCTTTGTTTTCCTACGGTTCCAAACGGGCACTAAGGCTGGGCTTTGTTCTGCTTCGGTAATCGCTCAATGTGGACGTAAGAGGGTCATTTCTTATGGAGGACTCGAGCAGTAGGAAAGTCCCCTAGCTCAGCTGTGCTGCCCAGGTGAGGCCGCTTCTGGTGGGTTGACACCCAGCTGGAGAGATGGAACGGCCCTGTCCTGCTTCTAGCCTGGGAGTCCCTCGGTAGATTAATTCCTGCGGTAGGAGTACCGGAACTGGTACTGAGCGTAACCAATCTAGAGACACTCCACGTGGGGCTTCTTAGCTGGGGGACGGCTGCATCCCCTTTCTAGGTCCGTTTCCCAGTCTGTAGACCGGGAATGATGAAATGGACCGTATCTCTGTCAACCGCTTTGAGAACTAGCGACGAAAAGCGTCCTGCAAGGATTGTGCTTCAGGAGCGGCAGGCCTGTTCCCAGGCATGTGGGGCAGGGTACCCCGGAGACCGCACTGGGCAAGAAAACACTTAGAACCTTGCCAGGCCCGGGTCCTCATTCCGTCCTTCAAACACCCCTGGAGATGGGCCAAGTTGGGATCCAAATGCCTCCCTGTTAGGATTCAAGTGATGCCTCGAAGAATCTTCTCTCCATCTCCATAACTTCTCATTGCTGCTGCCTGACTTCTCCCTAGAAAGTCATAGCAAGTTTAACTCGGGTCAAAGTTCACATCCCCATGAAGTCCGGAGATGACCTGTTGTGTAGCATCCCTGAATGCCAGCCACAAGTGTGACACTTTGTTCCTGTCAGATGCCAAACTGTGACTCTTCTTTCCCCCGTTGGTTCTGTCCCAGTGTCTGTTAGTCTCGAGAGAAGAAATGGAGATAAGCAAGTATTAGGCCCTGTTCCCGCTTTCTAATACTCTTCGTGCAGTCTAACTCTCTGATGTGTTAGATTAGCAATCAGCATTAAGTGCTAACAAGCTGGATTTTCTGCCTTGGAGTGAAAGACTTTAGGCTTTCATTCTGGAGTAGCTGACGGTAGTATGCGAGACATTAACCTCTTATGTTTGGGATCTCGTTCCTTTATCGACGCGTTTGGCTTTTCATCTGGAATCTAATATGTGCCCTTACTGACATGTTTTGCTGTATGATAATTGGCAAAAAAAATTCTTTGGTGTACAGTTTAATACAGATTGGAAATATTATTGTGGTGGGTGTGTTCTGTCATTAGTCATCCACCAGTCGTGTTCTGAGCTGATTTAACCTTTTTTCTCTTGGGCTACCAAAGGAGGGAGGGATTCCTCTTTTTATAGGTGCGGAAGTGACTTGTCCAGCATCCCACAGCTGGAGGGTCCTGGATTCCTGCTGTGTTCTTGCTCCGATCGTGAGGTCATAATTGGAAATGGACCCTTCCTGGCAACCAGAGGGGAGAAGAGCAGAGAATGCTACTGGGCCTTGCCCTTCCTTACAAATCCCATGTAATTGGGAATAGTTTAGAGCAGGGTTTCTCTCTTTCTCTGAGCTCCCCTCTCCGTCCCTAACATTATAAAAGTCCATAGCCCACCTGGCTTTCTGCTGATCCAGTGGATGAAAAGCCATGCTCAATGGAGAGTTACATAGTTACCCCCCCCCCCCCCACACACACACACACTCTTAGGCTACGTCTACACTGGCCCCTTTTCCGAAAGGGGCATGCTAATTTTACAGGTCGTAATAGGGAAATCCGCGGGGGATTTAAATATCCCCCGCGGCATTTAAATAAAAATGTCCGCCGCTTTTTTCCGGCTTTTAGAAAAGCCGGAAAAGAGCGTCTACACTGACCCCGATCCTCTGGAAAAAAGCCCTTTTCCGGAGGATCTCTTATTCAGTGTAGACACAGCCTTACAATATACATGCATCTGACGAAGTGGGTCTTTGCCCACGAAAGCTTATGCTCCTACACTTCAGTTAGTCTATAAGGTGCCACAGGACTCCTCGTCGCTTTTGCAGATTCAGACTAACACGGCTACCCCTCTGATACCTTACAATATACACACGCATAAGATAGGCACAGAAATAAAAAGCAGCCAACGACAGGAAAGCCTCGTCATTTGCAGTGGATGTGTTCTGGGCCCTGTGACTACGCAGTACTGTGAAGAGCGAGTCTGTGACTACCAAGGGGTTCCTGTATTATTTTTGTTTTACTGCATGCGCACCCCCCGCTGCGTGGCCCAGAGCTGAGTCGCAGTACTGACAGCTCTCCTTCCCCAAGCCCTGCCACCCAGGGCTGCCGCCAGGTTTATTGTGGCAGACCTCCTGAAACTGACGCATGGAGGTCCACGAGTCCTACAGAGCCCTGGCTAAAAACCACTGGGTTAGCACCTGATTCAGTTACTCTGACATGGGTCAGTGGCCCCGTGTTCCCCGTGACGGCAGCAGACTAGTTGGAGGAGAAAGGAACCGTCCCTCGGGGGTAAGAGGATCAGACTCTGGCCCCGTTGTGAAGATGGCTGGGCTAAGATGTCTCGTCTGCAAGCTGGAGACCGGTTCCCGGAGGGGAATGGAGAATTGAGCCTCCCCTGTGGGGTTGGATTTTACACATCGGTGTTGCAGAAATGTTGCCGCCTTGCCTGTGTCTGCCAGGTGACTAGGAGCCCTTTGAGATTCCGCTTCAACGTCCTCCCGGGCTTGCAAACTGATTTCTAGCGTGGCGCTCGCTTCTGTGGAGACGTTGCCTCGTCGCTCCCTCCCCATCTATTCGTGGCCCCTCGGCTCCCTGGGAACAGCCACAGCTGCAGCCAGGGCCAAGTACCATGGGGGAAGTGGTAGGGGTGTAATCGGGTAGTCAATTAACTGATCAGCAAAAGCTGCTGGGTTAATGCCCCAGACTACACGCAGAGACCCCACCAGGATGTTTTTTAGCAGCCTGGCTCAGTCCTGGCTTGTGACGGGTCCGGGACCCACCCCTGCTGCGGCTCCGCATTTAAAGCATGTTCAGAGCCAGGTGGAGTTCTGGTTTGCACCGAATCCGGGAGCTCAGACCCTCCCCAGACAGGCTGCTGCCGCCTTGTTAGAGCAGCAGCGCAGGACAACAGGCAGCCGGTCCCCAAGGGGAGCTGGTTTTTAAACTGACTCCTCTCCTGGACTAGCTCTGGCCTGGCACCCCACCTATCAGAGGCAGCAGTGAGGAGTGACGGGGCTCCTCAGGACTAGAATAGTCGACTACCCAATAATTCATGAGGTTACTCGACTACTCAACTAACCACTATTTAACATCCCTGAGAAGTATTAAAAACACTAGAAAGACAGGAAGCGCGCTGGAGATCAGATGGGGGTGGAGGGGCCTTTTCTTCACTTCCTTCTGGGCCCTGAGGATTCCTTTCTCTTTCCTCTGCCAGCAGCTGGGATGAGTCTTGCCATGCTGCCGGCTCTCACGGCCTGAAAATGACTTGGATGCCTGTCTGACCTCAGGCAGGTTTAATCTGGCTGTGGAGAGATGCAGCTAAGAGACCATTACAGTGCTCTAGTCTGACCACCTGTGGTGGCTTAATTTTGGAGATGTACCCATTTTACAGATGGGAAAACTGAGGCATGGAAGAGGGCAGTGACTTGCCTGAGGTCACCCAGCTAGTGGCAGAGCCAGGAATGAAACTCGGATCTCTTGAGTGTGTCGAGTGATTTAGCCACACTGCCTTTCTGCTCTCTCAAATGCTGTGAATCCACTCTCCAGAGGCTTGAATTCACATAAGGCACAGCTAGTTGAACTCCCCGCCTGTGCCTGGCTGCTGTGGCCATGCACTAAGGTGCTGCCTCATGGCCTAGCAGGGGGCAAGTTGTATTTAAAACACAAAGCATTCTCCTTGCTTGCTGTTCGCCCACTCCCCGGCCGGTCTGCACCCCTTTGCCTCCAGCAGTCCCCCTCAGTTCTCATTGCAATTAAGCCCAGTTCCAGGTGGTGTCTTTACTGCTCTGTCATCCAAGACGAGGAGCTGGCCAATGACGTGTCAGAGACCGGGAGCCTCCCGGGCAGCGAGATATTTGGGATTCCTCGTAGCATCCTCCTGCCGGAGGCCTGGTGTGTGTCAGTGCCTGGATTCCATTCCGCCGGTTGCAGGATGCCAAGTGCGAGTGAGCCTGGGAGCTTGATTGGCTGCGCTGGCCGACTGTTTCCTTATTAGGCTTTGGTCCCAGGACAGCCGGGCTCCGGGGCTGCGCTCTTCAGCGTTCGGAGCTGGATTTTAAACAAGAGACTCTCTTGGAGGCGTTAAAACTCCTGTTAAGGATGAAATGGCCCTTGGAAGGGGCCATGTCTCCACTGGGCCATGCAGTGTTTAGCCTTGGGGGTTATAAGGCTGCTCTCAAACAGATCCTCTCGGTTGCCCTCAAATTGTCGTCCTTCCCCTTGCGGCTACGCACCGGAATCCCCGCTTCCTGTGGGACTGGGACGTTCCCAGCCTGCTGGCTCGAGGCTCTGGAGCCGCCCTGGGAGGGATCCAGTCTGCCCCGTGCCTTCGGCTAGCCCAGCGCTGCTGCTGCTAACGCTCCAGGGGATGAGGACACAGTGGGCTGAAATCTAAAAGCTACTTGACCTGAGTCAGTGGCAGGGATGTTTATGGTGATGGTTTAAGTGGGCTCCAGAAAACCTCCAATGGGCGGGGCAGCTCTTTTGTAGAGGAGAACAGCTTTAAAGAACTTGGTGGCAATGTAGCCTAGTGGCCAAGGCAGCGTACTAGGACACATAGGCTAGGTCTACACTCGCGGCTTCTTGCCAGGGCCGCATTACGACTTTCGTGGGCCCTTTCCTCCATAAAAAAAAAATTAACAATTATTTTTTATAGAACTTTAAATACTTCAACTTTTTTTTTTCTGTTTTAGGCACAATTTAATAGATTTTCGTGGGCCCTAAAAGTTTCATTTTTTTCTGATGTGAGAAAAAAATTAAAACATTTTCTTTGACCCTAAAAATTCGGTTTTTTCTTCTTCTGATTTTAAAAGAAATTAAAACATTTTCGTGGGCCCCTAAAAGTATCATGGGCCCTAGGCACTGTGCCTGCTGTACCTAATGGATAAGTCGGCCCTGCCTCTTGCGCCATAAATTTGCAAATGAGGCAGTGTGGAACTGCAATAAAATCCCTCTTGCGCAATGCCGTTATTCCTGAAAATAATCGGTGTAACGGCATTGCGCAAGAAGGGGTAGTGTAGACAGCACCTTCTGGCGCAAGAGCCTCTTCTGCAAAAAAGGCGGCTTGTTAGGTATGCAAATGAGGCTCGGCGATATTCCACGCTTAGCCTCATTTGCATATTTCTGGCACAAGAAGCTGCGAGTGTAGACATAGCCGTAGGGTCTATTCCTGGCTCTGCTACTGATGGATCGTGTCACCTTGGGCAGATTTCTTCAGTCTCCGTGGTTCTTTCGCCTCCTACCTTTTGTAGGGTTGCCAGGTGTCTGGTTTTGAACTTTCTGTTCGGGAAACATTGAGAAAATAGAACTGTCCGGTATTTTCTACATAAGATGTAACGCAGATTGTGATGTCATGTCAAGTGTGTCCGGTATTTTTGTTGAAACCATCTGGCCACCCTAACCCTTTGTTCTTGTTGCTTTAGCTCCTATGGTCTGTAGGGCAGGGACTGTCTCTGTGCGGCATGGGTCCCTGATCTCAGTGGAGCCTCTAGGTCATACAATGTTCTTGCTCAATTTAAGAGGCGACTTGGTAACACAAGCCCAGGTTAGTTTCCGAAGGTGGATGTTTCTGGGTGTTTTGGGGGTGGGAAACCAGTGTCACACTGGATCAGGTCTGGCTGCTGGAAAGGGAAGGAGACGAGAGATCACCCTGGACTTGCTTATGGGGGTCAGTGGTGTAGACCATCGTTATTCTGTGTCTGATGACTGCCAAAGCCAGAGCAGAGGCGGAAGCACTGGGCTATCTTAGACTTGATTTTTAGTAAGGCTCCCTCTGCTGTGGAATTCGCATAAGCAAATGAGAAACGTGGGCCAGGTGAAATGACTCTGAAGGTGGGTGCACAGCTGATTGCAGCAGGGTGCTTGAAAAGCAGTTCTTGGTGGTGCACTGCCGAACTGGGAGGGTGTAGCAAGCGGGCTCGTGTCGGGGTCTGTCCTGAGCCTGAGTCAATATTTTTATTCATGACTTGGGTAAGGGGGGAGGGGGAAGTGCTTACACATTTTGCAGCCTACATGACGTGGGGAGGGGTTGCGAGCACTCTGGAGGACTGAGAGCGAGCTCAGAACGACCTTGACAAATTCCAGAAATTGGCAAGATGAAATCCAGTCAAGATGATTGCAAAGTAGGACACGTAGGAAGGAAAAACCAAGGGCCCGCCTAGAAGATGGGCCCGGTGGTGATACTGCGGAAAAGGATCCAAGTGTCACAAAGCAAATGAGTCCCCAGCGTGATGCAGTCGCAACACAGGCTAATAGCATTGGGGGGGATTAATAGGAGTGTCACAGGTCAGCAGCCACAGGGGGTAATTCTCCCACTGCTGGACAAACTGGAGAGAGGCCAGAGGCCAGCAACAAAACTGATGAAAGGGCTGGAAAACCTGCCCTCAGAGGACGATTTTAAAAACCACGGGGCCTGTTTAGTCTCGAGAGAGAAGCAGACGGGGGGGGGAGGGGGAGAACCTGATAAACCTTCAAATCTATGAAGAGCTGTTACGAAGTGGGCGGGGGTGGGTTGTTCTCCATGCCCACTGAGAGTAGGACAAGGAGGGCGGGTTTGCTCTGCAGCAAGGGAGGTTTAGGTTCGATATTAGGGAAAACTAAAGGGAGTTAAGCTCTGGAACAGGCTTCCAAGGGAGGTTGTAGAATCCCCGTCACTGGAGCTTTTTAAGTGGAGGTTGGACGAACACCTGTCCTGGATGGTTTAGGTTTGTTTGGTCCTACCTCATCGCAGGGGGCTGGACGTGGTGAGCTCTTGAGGACCAGTCATAGTCTTAGAGAATCAGAGCCAGTTTATTTCTAATAAAAACTGTGTTGCTGGTTCAGCAGGGTTGGGGCACTGTCCCTTGGATGCAAGTCCTGTGGGCTAAAGATGGAGATGTCCGTGGTCTTCCCCAGCATAGTGTCTGGGCAGCTGGTAATCATTAGTGGGTCTGACCCTGGCAATGCACCTCCTGGAAGCTGCTTTCCAGTTGCAGATGTGGTGGTTGTGTTGTGCTTGGGAACACGCACTGTTCCCAATCAGAGACCAACCCAGTGGACAAGGAATTTCAGGTTAACATATCGAACGTCTAAAGCAGGACTCCTCAGCACCTGGCCCCGGCCCGTTGGTTTGCAGCCCGTGGTGCGGTTTGGGTTGATATGCGTTTTAGTAGTTAAATTCCTGGCCTGTCATTGATTATTAAAAGTGCTGTCATGTGGGTGGAAAACGGGTAAGTATTGCATTTTATTAATATCAGCAGAACTGACTTAAATAGGGCCTGCGTGTTGTGTAGACTTGCCTTAATCTTTGTTTTCATGCCCGCCTGTGTTAGGGTTGCCAAATGGTTTCAACAAAAATACCGGACACACTTGACATTCCATCTTATTTAGAAAATACCAGACATTTCTATTTTCTCAATTTGTTTCCCAGACAAAAAGCTAAAATACTGGACTGTCCAATTCAAAACAATGGGAAGCGACTGTCTAGGAAGGAGTACGGCAGAAAGGGATCTAGGGGCTATAGTGGGCCACAAGCTGAATGAGTCAGCAGTGTGATGCTGTTGCAAAAAAAGCAAACATGATTCTGAGATGCATTAACAGGTGTGTTGTGAGCAAGACTCGAGAAGTCGTTCTTCCGCTCTACTCTGCGCTGGTTAGGCCTCAGTTGGAGTTTTCAGGTATCTAAAAGGGTGTCATAAGGAGGAGGGAGAAAACTTGTTCATCTTGGCCTCTGAGGACAGAACAAGAAGCAATGGGCTTAAACTGCAGCACGGGAGGTTTAGGTTGGACATTAGGAAAAAGTTCCTAACTGTCAGGGTGGTTAAACACTGGAATAAATTACCCAGGGAGATATTGAAGAGTAGGTTGGATAAATGTCTATCAGGGATGGTCTAGACAGTATTTGGTCCTGCCATGAGTGCAGGGGACTGGACTCGATGACCTCTCGAGGTCCCTTCCAGTTCTAGTATTCTATGATGATTAATTACATTGTCCTCCTTTAATTCTTTACTCTCCAAATTCACATCAGTGCTCCATTAACTTGCCTGGGATTGATGTCAGGCTGATTTTTCTATGATTATCTGGAAAGTCCTGTTTGTTCTTTTTTAAAATTGACACATTAGATTTCTGTAACTTCCCTATGCTCCAATTTTTATTGAAAATCCACATTAACAGTCCATCAATCTCCTTAGCCAGCTCTTTTAAACTCTTGGGTGCAAGTTACCTGGACTAGATGATTTAAATCTATCTAACTTGAACATCTTCCTGAGATACTAGTGGAGTGGAAAGAGTGTTACCACTATATAGAGCTCATCTAGACTACGCAGAAGATTCGAAAGAAGATCGGCAGGAATTTACATATCTTCTTCTGATCTCGCTTTCGAAAGCAGAGCTTTCGAAAGTGAAAGTGGTCAGGACGCAGCTTTTTTGGAACCCCCCCTTTTTTTGAAAAGCCGCTCTTCCTCAAAAAATTAGGTTTATGCAGCTTTTCGAAAAAGGGGGGGTTGCCAAAAAAGCCATGTCTCGACTACTTTCACTTTTGGAAGCTCTGCTTTCGAAAGTGAGATTGGAAGAAGATATGCAAATTCCCACATAATTTGTATATCCTCTTTTGAATTTTCTGCGTAGTCTAGACATAGCCATAATGACAGTCTTCTGGGTTTTCCCCCCAAATACAGAACAGAAATATTTATTGAACATTTCTGCCTTTTCTGCATTATTACTGATAATTCTAATATTTCCAGCTAGTGGTGGACCAATTCTGGTGCATTGCCAGGATTCTTTTTGTTCCGAATAATGTTTTAAAAATTCCTTGCTGTCCTTAATTATATTGACCATAGAGGTTGTTGTGTGTCCCTTTGCTTCCCTTGTCAATTTTCTACAATTCCTAACTTTTATGTATATTCATTAATATCAACGTCTCCTTTTTTCTGTTTGTATGCTTTTTAAAATTTGTCTGTATAGCTGCCTTCACTTCCTCTCTAAACCGGCTCCATTTTTATTCGGTATGGTCGTCTTCCTCAATTCTGGGTCAGGCTTCCCCATTATTCACATTTTTCGGATTTTAAAATCTTCCTCCTCATTTGGCTCATAATAGTTTCTAACTCTGTGAAACTGGTCTTGTCAGAGCACCAGGAATATACGCATCGGGTCTTGATTGGTTTTTACTCTGCTTATATATTAGAAATCTAAGTAATTTTTCCTTGTCCCTAAGTACCGTTAATTTTTAGCAGGTGTAGGGCCCAGGACGATCCCCCCCCCCCCCTCTTCCCATCCCTGCTTTGCCCCACTCTTCCCTGTCTTCCCTCCCCCCGATATCTTTCAGGAAGTTTGCAGAGGTAAATGCCACACCCTCTTCCACCCATCCTCCCTAAGTGCGTCTCAGTGCAGAGGACAGTGAATGGGGTGGGAGGGACCCGTCCTAGCAGAGATCCTTGGAGGAAAGTGAAAGGCAGCTCAAGGCGAAGCCTCAGGATAGTCTATAGGGTGGTAGGGTCTCCAGAGAGCGAGATCCTGAGTATCTGCAGACCCCACGGCCTCCCAGAGCAGTTCTGGCCGCTCGGCACAGCTGGGCATTGACCCATGAGAGAAAGAAACCAGTGAGAGCGCAGGCGCCAGGGGGCTGGGATTCTCCCCTGCAAGAGCCACCCCAGGGCGGGTTTTCGAGGCCTCGGCAGCTACAGCTGAGCCCCGGGTTGGCGGAAGGGCTCAGGGCCCAGTGGGTCCGGGCCAGGTGTCTGTTTGTCAGACGTGATCCGCTCCCGGCCGCGGTGTCGTTGGGATGGTGTCAGAACCACAGTGCCCCCGGCACGCAGGGCTCTTGGGGAAATCGGGCTGCTCATCTCAGCGGCCGGAGGGGGAGCTGGGTTCTATCGGGCCCCTCCTCCGCTATGCCAGGCTTCCCTTGACACGGGGGGGGGGGGGGGGGGCTGGCGTCTACAGCAGAGGTCTGCCCCCCTCCTGCTCTCCCCACCCATCGCTCTGGGGAGGGGGCCAGACCCCCGCTCTCGCCGGTGGAAGCGGAGCGATGTGGCCGGGGAGCAAAGCGAGCAGGGGCCCTGTTGCTCTGCTTCCCCCGTCCCTGCTGGTGAGTGCAAGGGGGCCAACCCCCCCCCCCCGGCCCTGTTAGTCCTCTGGGGCGCGTCACTCCGGGCAGCGGGCTGGGAAAGGGGTGAGGGTGGGGCAATGGCGGGAAGACGGTGGAGCCTAGGGCAGAGAAGTTGTCACCGCCCTTGCTCAGCCTGGGGGGGGTCATGTGGCCGATGTTCCCCCCCCACCCCGGCTGAATGGTGCATGCTGGATGCCACTCAGGGGATCCAATCAGGGCCCCTCCAAAGTTCCCAGCATGAGCTGAACAGCGTGGGCCAAAGCCCCTGCCCTGGGCCTCTGCAAATCCCATCTAGCTGGGCCCCGGTGCCCTGTGAGCTGCGCGCTCAGAAGCCATTCAAACACCGCCCAGCTGATGAGCAGAGCGCCCACAGCTGGGTTCCGTGTCCGGGGTGGTGCACATGGCCACATGCCTCAGTGCACGTAATTATTCTGCACTTGGATGGAAAAGATGGGAGGGGACGTTGCTGGAGGCCTGTTCCACCAGCACTGCGGATGAACAAATACCCCCCTCGGGGCTAGAGGAGCGTCCAGCCAGCCGTGCCCAGCTGCTGCCTCCTGTTAAAAGCTCCCCCCTAATGTCATATATGGCAACCCTCTGCCTCAGTGATGTCACCTTTGGATGCTGTTCAACGTAACCCGGCATCAGCAAGTCAGCGGCTGTTTCTCAGAGCGGCCGTTAATTGCAGGGCTGCGTCTGCCTCTCTCGCAGGCCCTAGCTGGGCCGGGGGGAGGCCGGCGGTTTGCAGGGGGTTCTGGTGGGCTGCTGGGTTCCCCAGGCGGTGGGCGATGGACTCGTTCGCTGTTGTCTATTTAGTCTAGTGCTGGTGGAGCAGAGCGGCCCCCCGGCCTGCCCAAGAGGCGGCTTGCAGGCGGCAGGGGAATGAATTCTTCCTCCTTTGCAGCCTCCTGCAGCGCTCGCGGCTCTGGGCACGGGGGCGGGGCACGGCACCCACCGGGGGGGAGGGACAGGACCTGGCTGCTGGGGCACATTCCACACCTAAGCGGGCTAGAGAGTTACAAGCATCCCCAACGCCCCTGAGTGCCGCAGGGAGCTGGAAGCCAGGAGAGGACGAGCTTGCCGGGGGTCGGGGCAGGCGGGTGGGGGAGTCTAAGATTCAAGCTTCTTGGTTCCTGAGGCTGGGAGGGGGGGTGGGACTTGTGGGCAGACTGGGCTCTTGTTCTGCTGTTGACTGGCTGTATAAATAGCGGCAGGTTTGCTGCCCACCTGAATACTGTGTACTGATGTGGGCTCCTCGCCTCAAAAAAGATATTTTGGCCTTGGAAAGGGTTCAGAAAAGGGCAACTAAAATGATTAAGGGTTTGGAACAGGTCCCATATGAGGAGAGGTTAAAGCGACTGGGACTTTTCAGTTTAGAAAAGAGGAGACTGAGGGGGGATATGATAGAGGTCTATAAAATCATGAGTGGTGTGGAGAGAGCCGATAAAGAAAAGTTATTTATTAGTTCCCTAAATAGAAGAACTAGAGGACACCAAATGAAATTAATGGGTAGCAGGTTTAAAACTAATAAAAGAAAGTTCTTCTTCACACAGCGTGTTGTCAACCTGTGGAACTCCTTGCCAGAGGAGGCTGTGAAGGCTAGGACTATAATAGAGTTTAAAGAGAAGCTAGATAATTTCATGGAGGTTAGGTCCATAAAAGGCTATTAGCCAGCGGATAGAAATGGTGTCCTTGGCTGGAGATGGCTGGCACGAGACAAATCGCTTGATCGTTGTCTTCGGTTCACCCCCTCTGGGCCACTGTCGGCAGACAGGATACTGGGCTAGATGGACCTTTGGTCTGACCCAGTACAGCCGTTCTTATGTTCTCCCTGCTGGTGCCCTGGATAGAACCACACTGATCTCCTAGGCCGGGGGAGGGGGGGTGAGGCTGTAACGAAGGTTTGCTGGAGCCTTAGAGGCCCGGGGTCCTGGCATTATGAGTCCCAGACCCTGCTCCCCCCTCGCCCCGGCTAGCTTGTGCTGCAGTGAAAGGAGAAGAGGGCTCTCCTCCCGGCCGGGGCCCCACTGCGCTCGGCGCTGTATGTACATCTAGGAATAGGCAGCCCCTACACCGCAGCTGAACACAAGATGCACACAGGCGGAGCGGCTTGAGGAAGGCCTCACAGTGAATCCGTGGCAGCAGTGGCAGGAGAGCGCAGGCGAGGGGGCAGTTACAGGTGTGGGTGGGCAAGGGTCTGTGGCCTGTGCTCAGTGTCCCCTGTGTGCAGAATAAATGTTCTGTGCACCACCAGTAGAAACGCACGTGGCCGGCTGTGGGCACTGGGGTGCTCTGCTAATCAGCTGGTCGGCACCTGAATCTCTCCTGGGTGGCCGCTAAGGATGAAAAAGAGAAGCCGATTAGTCGACGACTCGCATTCCCTCCTGCCCCTAGGCAGAGGCAGCAAGGGGTGGGGAGGGAATCCTAGAACCACAGAGCTGGAAGAGACCTCAGAAGGTCACGTCCAGCCCCCTGCTCTAGGCAGGACCAATCCCAACTAAATCGACCCGGCCAGGGCTTTGTCAAGCCGGGACTTAAACCCCTCTAGGGATGGAGCTTCCATCCCCTCCCTAGGGAACCCAGCCCAGTGCTTCCCCACCCGCCTAGGGAAAGAGTTTTTCCTAATATCCAACCTGGACCTCCCCCACTGCAACTTGAGCCCATTGCTCCTTGTTCTGCATCTGTCACCACTGAGAACAGCCTCTCTCCAGCCTCTTTGGAACCCCCCTTCAGGGAGTTGAAGGCTGCTCTCAAATCCCCCCTCCCCCGGCCGCGAACGGGCTGCTCCCCGCTGGGACCCCCCACGGACAGGGGCTGCTGGACCCAGCGAGCAGGGACTGAGCAAGGCCGGCTGGCGCCAGGTCCAGGAGCTACCCCCGCTGCGGCTCTGCCGTTTAAACGTAGTAGGAGCTGGGCTTCTTACTATTTAGACTGCAGAGCCACAGAGCAGGGAGCGTCCGAGTAGCCCTCCTCATCGCCTACACACTTAGTCGATGTATCGACTCCACGATGACCCTGGCGCCCGCCTCGTAACATCCTCAGGGGCCACCCACGCGTGGACACAGCCTGTGGCGGGCGGGGGTCAGACGCCCTGGTCTCTTCTGGCCTTAAAAGCTGCGCGTGTCCTGACTTCCAGGCCGTTGCCCTGTCTCGGCCAGGCTGGCTCATCCCAGGAACCTCACTAGGTTCCTTGCAGCTTGACACTGGTTTTTACCTGCTGGGCAGAGGGCAGCACGTACCCTGCAGAGCCAGAACCCAGCCCGGCCTTCTCCACCCTTGGACGTTTATTCCCCCTTCCAGCCCCGGTGCCCTGGGGAGTCCGCAAGAACCAAACTTTCAGAAGAGGCTGCTGACGGTTTTTTTTTTTTTTTTTTTTTGTGGACACCACAATTGATGTGGGGTGCCCCACAGGAGACGCGGGGCCCTGCTGTCTAGGGTCTCGAGCTGGGCTCCCCAAAATCCAGGCGGGAGAAAGATTGGGCCCTGCCCATTCCCTGCCTCAGTTTCCCAATCAGTAAAGCAGGCTCACGCCTCGGCTATGACAGCAGCTCGGATTGCTACTTAATCAGAGACAGAAGTTTTTGTCCCGAGGCCAGCAGCCGGCTCTCCTCGCTGGGAGCTCTGGCTGCTCCCTGCCCTCCTGGAGATCGTCTCTCCTCTCCCGCCCTGCTGCGCTCACTATGCAGGACCCTCCTCTCTCTGCAACGGGCCACGTGTTTCCCTTAAAAAGGCACCGGGGAGTTTCTCTGCCTCTGGTTGGATCTCGTGCCGGCTGCGTGGGGCTTCATTCTGAGTTTGCCAAGGGCTCGCTGGGGCACTCGGTGCGAGGCAGAGGGGAGAATGGAGATGGGGGGGGGGAGGCGTCCCTCCTGGAACCGGGGCTGGCTGGGCAGGCCACATGTCTGCATGGCGGGGAAGGCGCCAATTCCAGTGTGACTGGCGGCTGGACGCTTGCAGGGCCTCTGTGCCCGGTTGCTCTGACGGGTTTCCTTTGTGCTGCGTGGAGGGGGAAGAGCTGGTGCGACCTCTGTGGGGATTGCTCCTGCTCAGGAGATTTTCTTAGTCCATGTGCGCCCAGGGTCTGATCCCGCCAGGGTCAGAAGAGGCTGGGTAGCTCACTGGTGCACCTGGGTTACTGAGGCCCAAGGGGTGGGGTTAGTATACCCCTGTGCAATGCAGGCTTGGTTCCCTCAGCTTGTGCATTGGGCTCCGGAGGTCCCTGGTTCAATCCCCACGTGGGCAGCCCATGGATTCTCCAGGGCTGTGTCTAGATTGGCCAGTTTTCCACAAAAGCAGCTGCTTCTGTGGAAAAACTTGCCAGCTGTCTACACTGGCCGCTTGAATTTCCACAAGAACACTGACTTCCTACTGTCTGAAATCAGGGCTTCTTGCGGAAATACTATGCTGTTCCCGTTCGGGCAAAAGTCCTTTTGCTCAAAGCTTTTGCACAAAAGGGCCAGTGTAGACAGCTCAGATTTGTTTTGCGGAACAGCCTCTTGCCAATCTAGACGCTCTTTTCCGCAAATGCTTTTAACGGAAAACTTTTCCGTTTAAAGCATTTGCGGAAAATCCTGCCAGTCTAGACGTAGCCCAGGTCTTTAAAGAGCAGCTGAGCAGGAGCCTTTCTGCTCGGGAAAGGTGACAGGTGGGCAGCTTCTGGGGCTCTGTTCCCCTTCCACCCCCCTGGGGAGGGGAGGGCAGTTCAGACTGGGGGGTTTCTCCTGAGACTGGTGGCAGAAGGGGGCACCCCCTAGTCTGTGAGCTTTCTGGGGCAGGGCCCATCCTTTGGTTCTGTGGCTGTACAGCACCTAGCAGATGGGCAGCTGTTGGCATCTGGATGGAGACTCTTCACACACCGCACACACTTCTTGCAAACCCCCCCCCCCCTTGGGTTCACACAGGATACTGTGCACCTAGTGGTGTGGATGGCGCTGAAGCACTAACCTAGAGATAAATTGCTCTGGGGTCAATCCACTGAGCCCTGAGACTGGGTTGCTTTTGGGTTTTGTGAGGTTTGTTTGGTTTTTTTGTATCCTATTAAAAACCTAGCTCGTGGAGATCTCTTTTCATTATTAGAGCTTCAAGCATTATCCAAAGACAAGAAGAACCATTACCCCCATTTTACAGATGGTAAAACTGAGGCACAAAGAGGGGCTGTGTCTTGCCCAGGTCACCTAGCAGGCCGGGAAGAGAATCCAGGTCTCCCGTCTCCCAAACCAGATGTCCACCCGCTAGACAACGCTGCCTCCCTTTTAACGTTCCGGAAGAGCTAGCTGCCAGCTTAAGTGCTTCGAAAAGGCAGCATGTCCCTCTGCTTTGTGCGGAGTGCTAAGTGTTATTTATTACACCAGCTGCCCTGCTTTTCAATTAGTTTCAGATCCCCTGAACTAGCGTCACTGTCCATATGCTGCAGCTCCTGTGATTTAAAAGCAAGCTCTCTTCGCGTGAAAATATTTTGACTGTGGCAATTAACTTGAATCCTCGTCTGGCAGAGAATAATTAGTGTCAGCGTTTAGGTGGCCAACACCACCATTTCCCGGACCCAGAGCTATTTATAATAGAAAATAACATTTTACTTCCCCAGGTGTTTTTCTTCCAAGGATCTCAAAGCACTTTCTGCATGTTAATTAACGGATTGACAGCAATGTCAGGAGGGCTGCTGGGAGCTAAGAGGTGGCCCTGATTTACCAATGCAATAACAGCAGGACTCGGGGTCCATGACTCTGTTCTCCAAGAGGCTGCTCTAAAAACTAGACACCGTCATTTCCAGTGACTTGGAAGCAGAGTTATTACTTTACCTAAATGGCATTTATTGGGCAGTTGTGACCATCCGCCTTGAATGAGGGATGTTAACAGCTACTCGGTAAACTAAGCAATCACCTATCGGTTAATGGTCCCGGTTACCCGCAGTAACCCCCCCACCCGCATGCGCTGCGTTTTACACGCAGACCGGCAGGCTGGCTTAGTCCCAGCCCACCGGTCTGAGTTTTAAATAGGGACTGGAGGGAAGCCTCCTGATACAGAGGCAGCAGCCCGGGGTGGCAGGGGCATGGTCAGCAGGTGAAGGCAAACCTCAGCCCCGCCCCTTCTGCCTGAGGCCCCGCCCCTGGAGCCAAGCTCCACTTACCCCAGCCCAATTCTTCCTCATCACCTGCAGGGCCGGGGCTGGGCAGCCCTCCCTGGCAGCCGAGGAAGCCAGGCTGCCGCACCGTGGCCCCAGCTTTCCCAGCGGCCAGGGAGCCGGGCTGCCGTGCCACGGCCCCAGCCTTCCCAGCGGCAGGGGTCTGTAGGCAATTTTGCGAAGGCTGAGCCTTCCCTTGCCTACATTATTGGCTGCCCGTGGGCAGGGGGCTCCCTGGAGCACTCGCTCCATCCCCAGGGAAAGCACCAAGTAACCATGTAACCGCTAAGAATGGTTGTGGTCACACGATTGTTAAAATAAACGAGTTCTAACCTGCCTCCCTTCCACCCAAAGAAACGACTTCCCCAAAACGTCTTCTGATAGGCCAGCTCTCTGAGCCGCTGCTGCTTGGAAAATGCTCCCTCCTTTACTTAAACTATGGCCTTCCCATCCCCCTGACCCTGAAACCATTCCTCTGCTGGTCGGCCCAAGCCGGGGCGGGGTTTGGCCTTGGGCCAATGAGGGCTTTAAAATTGATCTATCGCAGAGCAACAGGGATTAAAATGGGAGCTTTGTATGACCAGAAAGGGGAAATTCCCAGCTGTTCAATGAGTGAGTCAGGGATTGCATCTAGGCCTGGAAACTTGTCTGAGGTTAAACCCACTAGTGTGGTGACATTTGCATTCAGGACAAAACTATTCTAAGTCATGACCCTACCCCTGTTCTTCCCCTCAGATGTCCCCTCTTAGACTCATAGACTTTAAGATCAGAAGGGACCATTATGATCATCTAGTCTGACCCCCTGCGCAGTACAGGCCACGAAATCTCACCCACCCCTCCCAGAATAATCCTCTCACCTATACCTCAGATATTGAAGCCTTCAAATACTTTGAAGACCCCAAGATGCAGAGAATCCTCCAGCTGTGATCTGTATCCCATGCTACAGAGGAAGGCGAAAAACCTCCAGGGCCTCTGCCAATCTACCCTGGAGGAAAATTCCTTCCCGACCCCAAATATGGCGATCAGCTAAACCCTGAGCATGTGGGCAAGACTCATCAGCCAGACACCCAGAAAGTTCTCTATAGTAACTCCTATCATCTCTCCATTGACCTATTTCCCACTAATAATGAATGGTCAATTAGTTACCAAGATCATGTTATCTCATCAAACCATCCCCTTCATAAACCCATCTAGTTTAATCTTGAAACCAGATAGATCTTTTGCCCCCACTACTTCCCTTGGAAGGCCGTTCCAGAACCTCACTCCTCTAATGGTTAGAAACCTTCATCTAATCTCAAGTCTAAACTTCCTACTAGCCAGCTTATATCCATTTGTTCTTGTGTCCACATTGGTATTAAGCTTAAATAATTCCTCTCCCTCCCTGGAATTTATCCCTCTAATATATTTAAAAAGTGCAATCATGTCCCCCCTCAGCCTTCTTTTGGTTAAGGTAAACAAGCCAAGCTCCTTGAGTCTCCTTTCATAACACAGGTTTTCCATTCCTCGGATCATCCTGGTGGCCCTTCTTTGTACCTGTTCCAGTTTGAATTCCTCCTTCTTAAACATGGGAGACCAGAACTGCACACAGTATTCCAAATGGGGTCTCACCAATGCCTTGTATAATGGCACTAACACCTCCTTATCCCTACTGGAAATACCTCGCCTAATGCATCCCAAGACCGTATTAGCCTTTTTCACGGCCATGTCACAATGGCGGCTCATAGTCATCCTATAATCAACCAGGACTCCAAGGTCCTTCTCCTCCTCCGTTACTTCCAACTGATGTGTCCCCAGCTTATAACTAAAATTCTTGTTATTAATCCCTAAATGCATAACCTTACACTTCTCACTATTAAATTTCATCCTATTGCTATCACTCCAATTTACAAGATCATCCAGATCTTCCTGTATGATATCCCGATCCTTTTCTGAATTGGCAATAGCTCCCAACTTTGTGTCATCCGCAAATTTTATCAGGACACTTCCACTTTTGGTGCCAAGGTCAGTGATAAAAAGATTAAATAAAATTGGACCCAAAACTGATCCCTGAGGAACTCCGCTAGTAACCTTCCTCCAACCTGACAGTTCACCTATCAATATGACCCGCTGTAGTCTCCCCTTTAACCAGTTGCTTATCCACCTCTCAACTTTCATATTAATCCCTATTTTTTCCAATTCAACCAATAATTCCCCACGTGGTACTGTATCAAATGCCTTACTAAAGTCGAGGTAGATTAGATCCACTGCATTTCCTTTATCTAAAAAATCTGTTACTTTCTCAAAAAAGGAGATCAGGTTGGTTTGGCACGATCTACCTTTTGTAAAACCATGTTGTAATTTGTCCCAATTGCCATTAGCCTCAATGTCTCTAACTACTTTCTCCTTCAAAATTTTTTCCAAGATCTTACATACTACAGATGTCAAACTAACAGGCCTATAGTTACTCAGGTCGCTTTTTTTCCCTTTCTTAAAAATCGGAACTATATTAGCAATTCTCCAGTCAAATGGTACAACCCCTGAGTTTAGAGATTTATTACAAATTTTTGCTAATGGACTTGCAAGTTCATGTGCCGGTTCCTTTAATATTCTTGGATGAAGATTATCTGGGCCCCCCGATTTACTCCCATTAAGCTGTTCAAGTTTGGCTTTTACCTCAGATATGGTAATATCTACCTCCACATCCTTAGTCCCATTTGTTAACTTACCATTATCCCTAAGCTCTTCATTAGCCTCATTAAAGACTGAAGCAAAGTATTTGTTTAGATATTGGGCCATTCCTAGATTATCCTTAACCTCCACTCCATCCTTAGTAATTAGCGGTCCTACTTCTTCTTTTTTTGTTTTTTTCCTATTTATATGGCTATAAAACCTTTTACTATTGGTTTTAATTCCCTTTGCAAGGTCCAACTCTACCTGACTTTTAGCCTGTCTCACTTTGTCCCTACATGCTCTCACCTCAATAAGGTAGCTTTCTTTACTGATCTTCTTTCCTGGGCAAGGGGGAGGAGTTGATTAAGCACATTTACTGATCTGCCAGTCAGCCCTCTTCACTAGACTCTCTAATGGCCGCCTTGCTAGCACCTGCCCTCCAACTGGCTGCAAACTGCAGTCTTCCCTAGGGGCTAGTGCATGGGGCTGGGTCCCAGGAGGCCTGGGCTCTGTTCGTGGTTAGACTGCTGGATGACTGTGGACATGTCATTTCACTGCCCCATGCCTGGGTTTCCCTTCTCTGTAAAATGGGGGTAATAATACTGAGCCCCTTTATAACGTGCTTGGAAGAAGAGGACGATGTAAGAGCCAGCTGTTGTTATATCACAAGGTTGGGTCTTTTGCTGCCACAAGCTAAAACTTAGTGCAGGTAAGAAGGGAGTTGTCCATGGGGGTTAGAGACAGTGCCCGGGCTGTTGTGGGCCTCACTCACTTTGGACGGAGGCTGGATATTTCCCTCACCCGAGATGGTTTTGCAGCTGTGGTGCGACTCCCACCCGCACTAAGCGAGTTTGCAATGGGCCCGGGGTGGTTACTTTGGCAGATTCCCATGGACTTCAGTAGGATTTTGCCGGGGGAAACAGTTGAACAGGATCATACAGCGTGGTCCTGTACCAACAAGAAAAGCATCTTCAGTGACACCCGCTCCAGCAAAAGGCCCAGGGCTTTGCGGTCCGGCTGTTACAGCAAAGAACCAAGAGCAGCTGGGCCCAGGGAGAAATGACTCCCACAGCAGCAGCAAAGTGAGCTCTGGTTAAGGGAGGTGGATGCCTTCATGGGGACCCACTGGCTAAGCAGCAGTTCTGCAGAAAAGGCCCTGGGGGTTACAGTGGAGGAGAAGCTGGATGTGAGTCAACAGGGGGCCCTTGTAGCCAAGAAGGCTAATGGCATACCAGGCTGTATTCGGAGGAGCTTTGCCGGTAGATCTAGGGAAGTGGTTATTTCTCTCTCACAGCACTGGTGGGCCAACGTCTGGGCTATATCTACGCTCGCGGCTTCTTGCGTGAGTAATATGCAAATGAGGCTAAGCGTGGAATATTGCCGAGCCTCATTTGCATACCTAACGAGCCACCTTTTTTTTCAGAAGAGGCTCTTGCACAAGAAGGAGCATCTACACTGCCCCTTCTTGCGCAAGAAAAAGCCTCTTGTGCAACGCCGTTCTTCCTGAAACGTAAAAGGTGTAACGGCCTTGCACAAGAGGGTTTTCCTTGCACAAGAAGAGGCAGTGTAGATGCTCCTTCTTGCGCAAGAGCCTCTTCTGAAAAAAAAAGGTGGCTCTTTAGGTATGCAAATGAGGCTCAGCGATATTCCACGCTTAGCCTCATTTGCATATTACTCGCGCAAGAAGCTGCGGGTGCAAACATAGCCCTGGAGTACTGAGTCCAATTCTGGGCACCCCACAATAGAAAGGATGCGCATGCATTGGAGAGAGTCCAACGGAGGGCAAGAAAAATGATTCATGGGCTGAAGCACATGACCTATGAGGAGCGACTGAGGGATTTGGGCTTGTTCAGTCTGCAGAAGAGAAGAGTGAGGGGGGATTTGATACCAGACTTGAGCTACCTGAAGGGGGGTCCAAAGAGGCTGGCGAGAGGCTGTTCTCAGTGGGGGCAGATGGCAGAACGAGGAGCAATGGGCTCAAGTTGCAGTGGGGGAGGTCTAGGTTGGATATTAGGAAAAACTCTTTCCCTAGGCGGGTGGGGAAGCGCTGGGATGGGTTCCCTAGGGAGGGGGGTGGAATCTCCACCCCTAGAGGTGTTTAAGTCCCAGCTTGACACAGCCCTGGCTGGGATGATGGAGTTGGGGCTGGCCCTGCTTTGGGCAGGGGGTTGGACTCCTCAGACCTCTGCCTGCCCTGGGATTCTGGAACTCTCCGGCGGACATCAGACACCCCGGACTGGCAGGCTGTTTGGAGGTGACGATAACTGTAGAGGTGGGGGAGCCCCTGGGAGCCCCCTAACTATTCACTGGAGCTTGGCTGGGTCGGTCCCAGGTGAGTAGGTGGGGGAGGGAATCTCTTTTATCGGCCCAGATTCTGCAGGCAAGCGCTCCGCCCGGCGGCGTGTGGGCTGCTCGGATTGCGGTCTCCGACCAGGAGGAGCTCTGTGTGGCCCCAGGGGGCGTCTGTCCCCCCCACAGAAGTGGGCCCAGTAAATGCTGTTCTGTCCCCCACTGGCGCTGTAGGGAGCTGCACGTCAGAATGCCTGGAGGTACCATTGCACCCTGCTCGCGCCAACAGCTTAACGCACCCAGCTACCGCAGGATGCAAGGAGGCGGGCTCAAGGGCTGAAAGACAGCAAGGTGAGCCTGTCTTATGCCCAAAACAAGACAGGAAGTACTTAGGACTCTTAGAACTACTCCCTTCCCCTGCTGCAGGCGCTAAGCCATGGTCAGAGCAGAGACGGTGCCTAGGGCCCAGGCAGTTTCATATTCACAGAGGCAGCTGGCAGGACAACAGAGCTTCTAGAGCAGCCGTGGCCAACCCACGGCTCGTGAGCCACATGTAGCTCTTTCTCCCCCTCCCCCCGAAAAGTGCAGCTCGTGTAGCTGCCCCCACAGGTCGTGAAGCCACCCCGACCCCTCGAAAACGGCCTCTGCCTCCCAACTCCTTGTGTTCACTGGGGCAGGGGAGCCGTCCGGCGCAGCCATTTGATATGGCGTCTTCAAGATGGCGGCAGCTGGCGGGAGCCTAATGTGGCCCAAATGCCTATAAATGTGTTTTAAAGGGGCAATCCTTTTTTTTTTTCTGCTCAACAACTCCCCTCCCCCCTCGGTTCTTTGCGCTATATGCACAACTATTTTGGCTCTTTGCCTGTAACCGTCAGCCACTCCTGTTCTAGAGCAACAGAAGGTGCAACAAGGCGGCTGAAATAGCAGATTTCCTTACCTGGTCACTAAAATAAACCCACTTTCCAATAAAAGTTTAAGAGCATGGAACATTCACACTCACTTGGATCTTGGTGCTCTGGACTTCAGCTCTTCTGTGATTTAAGAGCAAGGAGGAGCCTACTATTTTGAGCTAAGGGAGACTCTCTACTTAGCTTTTAGCAACACAGGGCCAACGACACACAATTGAGCCATTCTGAACCAGTCCAACAATAGTCACTGATGTATATTAGCCATTTTACAGCAATCTACTATTACCAGTTTATAGATGTGAGATCCCTTAACATTGTACGTGTTGCTCAGCTCTGGCTCTCACAGAGTGTACGAAGCACTTTATCATACTAGAAAGAGACGCATTCGCGTGCACTTATAAATCTATAACATAGAAATCAACATTGGAGGGAGGCAAAAGAGAAGCAGAACACGTTCGGCACGCTGGTTAACAGGCTGTCGTCATGTGAGCGACGCAGAGGCTGAACTTTCTGATATTGACGGATGTTTGTGGGTCTACCTTGGAGACCCATCCCTGGACTCAGAGAGCTGTCGTTTCCATCTGGTCTGCGTAAATTAAATCTATTATCAGTACTGACAGATAATCCCAATTCCCCATCAGCACCTGTGTTCCTCAATTCCATCCATCTGCCGTAACCCTTTGCCAGACCTCTCCGGTAGGGCCTGTCTTTTTCACTACGGCTGCGTCTAGACTGGCAAGTCTTTCCGCAAAAGCAGTTGCTTTTGCACAAAAACTTGCCAGCTGTCTACACTGGACGCTTGATTTTGCGCAAAAGCACTGACATTCTACTGTCTGAAATCAGTGCTTCTTGCGCAAAAGCTTTGACATTCCCGTTTGGGCAAAAGCCCTTTTCCGGAAATGTTTTTGCGCAAGAGGGCCAGTGTACACAGCTAAAAACTGTTTTGCGCAAAAAAGCCCCGATGGCGAAAATGGTGATCGGGGCTTTCTTGCACAAAACCGCATCTAGATTGGCACGGACGCTTTTCCGCAAAAAGTGCTTTTGCCAATCTAGATGCTCTTTTCCGCAAATGCTTTTAACAGAAAAACTTTTCCGTTAAAAGCATTTGCGGAAAATCATGCCAGTCTAGACGTAGCCTACGTGTTTGTTCAGCATCCAGCACAATAGACCCTGACACTCAGCTAAAGCTGCTAGGCAGGTGCTACTGTCCTACAGATAACCGAGTGGGATTTCCCTCCATGCTTAAGTGATCTAGGAGCCCATGTCAATAGACCAACAAGATGCCAAAGGCCTCAGACAAAAATTCCAGGTGAGACTTCCTACTATTCCTACCACTTCCTACTATTAAGGTTGCTCAACACTTTCCATGATCAGACCCTGTTTTTATCTGGTTATAAGGTGATCAGACTTTAATCATTTGGGCTGAAATTCTCCAGGCTAGTGTCTGCCTCCCACTGAATTTTCTGTTGGAAAGTTTCAGCCAAAGCAGTTCAGCCATTTCCAGGAGTGAGATTGGAGAAATGTACATGGTTCTACAACGGGACTGATTCGTTCCCATACTGAGGTCGGTGGAAAAACCAGGGTGTGATCGTGTAATTTGTTGTAATGCAGATACACAACAGGGCTGAACACAGGCAGGCTTAATTCTGGCATTTCCAATTTCTGAGTGCTTGACTTTATAGCTTTCATGTTCTTTTATGATTGTTTTGGAGGTGTAATATACAAAAGATCACGCCACTCTCTGCTGAAAAGCAGCCAGTTCTGGGAAGGAACCAGTCCCATGCCCATAACATTATTCTATACTTTCTTTTAAAGATGAGGTTACATTGAACCTCACTTCGCAAAGGGTTGGATTTTTCCAGCCTCCTAGATGCAGAATCGCCACTGAAATCAATGGGACCCCCACATACTGTGCTTGGGTCTGAAATCTGATACCTGCCCATTGCACATTCATTTTCAACACCCCCCCCCCCCTCACCTGGTGATTGCAAGTCCTTTTGTTCTATGCCTGGTTGTGCTACTCTGGTGAACCGGTGGATTTGGCAAGTACACAAGGCGGCCCGGGGAAATCAGGAACTCTGAGCTGCGAGAGTTCCTAGGCTCAGCCCTGTTTGGCTGGCAGAGGGAGAATTTTGTTCTTTAACATGTGGCTGAATCTCCCAGGGGTGCCAGTCTGCCCACACCTTTGCTGGAGCTATGCCGCCGGCTTACACCAGCTGAGCGTCTACTATGGCAATTCGTGTAATCCTGCTTCTGCTCATGTCACTGGGATTTTTACCACTATTTTTTTTTCTTTTTTATGGCAGAAAAAAGGCCTGGGGATTACAGTGGATGAAAAGCTGGACATGAATCATCAGGGCGTCCCTTGTAGCCAAGAAGGCAAATGGAATATTAGGTTGTATTAGGAGGAGCATTGCCAGCACATCTACAGAAGTGATTGATTATTCCCCTTTATTCAGCACTGGTGAGGCCGCATCTGGAGTATTATGTCCAATTCTGAGCCCCCCATTACAGAAAGGATGTGGCCGCATTGGAGAGAGTCCAGCGGAGGGCAACTAAAAAGATGAGGGGACTGGAGCAAATGATTTATGAGGAGAGGCAGAGGGATTTGGACTTATTTGGTCTACAGAAGAGTGAGGGGGGATTTGAGAGCAGCCTTCAGCTATCTGAAGGGGGGTTCCAAAGAGGATGGAGAGAGGCTGTTCCCAGTGGTGACGGATGGCAGAACAAGGAGCAATGGTCTTAAGTTGCAGTGGGGAGATGGTGGGGCGGGGGGGAATCTAGAATGGATATTAGGAAAAACTGTTTCCCTAGGCGGGTGGAGAAGCACTGGGCTGGGTTCCCTAGGGAGGGGGTGGAATCTCCATCGCTAGAGGTGTTTAAGTCTCAGCTTGACAGGGCCCTGGCTGGGTTGATTGAGTTGGGATTGGTCCTGCTTTGGGCAGAGGGCTGGACTGGATGCCTCCTGAGGTTTCTTCCAACCCTGTGATTCCACGATGTCAAGAGCAGCAGGATCGGGGCCATTGTGTAGGATGGGCAAACCATGTTCTGCTCTCATGTAGAGCTGGGGGAAAGCCAATCACCTCTGGGCAATAACTCTAGAAAGGGCCTGCTGCAATAGCAGAATGCTGGAATTCAGCTGGCGCTAATAGAAGGGAGAATAATTTTACAATATTGCTGACATGCTGGTCTCTACTTCAAACTCTGGGCCAGAGTCGGCTCTTTTCTCCCAGTGTAAATCCAGAGGGGTGATTCAGACAGCCATGGAGATGCTCTGGATTTGTACCACACAGGTGGGTCAAATTCTGTTTGTTTACACAGCGCTAAAGAATTGATCCTGCAACAGGCTCATAGCAGGCAGGGCCTCGGTGACATCAATGGAATGTCATGCATGTGCTGCAATCTTATTCCAGGATCAGGCCCTCCATCATTTCCACTGCTGGAAATCTGGAGTGACTCTGGATTCACATTGGTTTTTAACTGATGGCTTACACCCCTCATTTACATAACCAAATAAATCACCAGCCCTACCCAAGAGCTGCAGACAGCACCAAATTCCAATCATTGCTTGCAATGACTTACTTCCACTTTCCCAGCATTCCCCTTTACTCTGAATTTTGAAGAAAGAGCGAGACCTGCAGGCCAGACGGTCGAGATCCCAATGCCATTCTTGGTATATTTCTCTCTCCAGGAATTGTAGGTGACTCCACTTCCTTTTTGAATGTAGCTTATAAGGGCTTGTGTCAAACTTGTTTATCGAAGTGTAGCATAAAAGGAACAGATTCATAAGGGGGTGTTGCTTCCCAAATACTCTTGCATACATTTTTCTTACAATAATTAACTGTGCTTGGTTCTACCATGAGTCCGAGGTCAATATAATGAAATTAAACACCTTATATGGCCATATGGCTAACACACCATCAGTTAGCCTTTTTAGGGTCTCTCTTTAAGGAGGATCCGCCTCTGAGGTTTCATCGTCTCACTGGTATTTATACCAAAGGCACATCAGAACGCAGTCCCAGAGGAAAGGAACTCTTGTGTACTTGGTGAGTACTGCGAAAGATCTGTTCTCTATTTGCTACCGCAGGCATTGCTGAGGTTCAGAAGGTCCATCTAGGGGCAACATAGGAATCCTACAAGAATAACGCTGTTTTAATTGTGCTGCTGCTGGGTCACTGGCTCCAACTGCACCTGCAAATTGTTCCCAGCCGGTTCCTTTTGGGGGGACTGGTGAGGAGACTGCAGCAGCAAAAGGGGGAGCAGCTGCAAGGTCTCTTTCTTTGACCCTTTTAGATATGCACCATGCAAAGAGAGACAGAGAGAGAAAAGCTCTGGGATGCTGCAAAGTCAGCCTCAGCATTTTCCTAGCACGCCTGGGGAAGCCGGGCTGCCGGTTCTCGTTGAGCGGCTCTGATTTCAACGCAGATTCTGTTATCGTTCTGGTTTTGCAAGCGGGAAGTCAACACGGCAGTGATGTGGGCTGCTGTTCTGATGTGTTGTTTTGTGGCATGTGTGCAGGGCCTTTCCAAACTGATGAAAAGACAAGCTGCAATGTGCTGAGTCCCCTGGATGGCACCGGCTTGTCAGAGGGCAGTCAGCCCTGGGCACAGGCATGGGCCAGAGGGCAGGGTGAACAATCCAGAACTTGGTGGGTGGGGATGCTGAGTGGAGCAATCCCAGTTGTGGGGCAGGAGGGTTATTGATCTTGCACACAACAGGTCATTTGAGTCGCTCAGTTTTGCATGTTTCTTATTGGTGACTTAGGTCCTTAATTGCTCTTACTAATGCCAGGTTCTCGTCCGTGGGAAGTGAGGTTGCTCACTGGTTCATGCTGACAGCTTTGTCTCCCCCCCCTGTTCTGGGCTGCTTCTGACTGCAGGAGCTCTACTTTCTCTCCCGATCCGGAAGGGAAATGCTGGGAGTGGCCTTTTGCAAACCAGGAGTTGGGGAAAATTATTTCCATTTTTGGGAAAGCCCGTGATGTAGCCTCGTGTTTGTGTTTACTCTAGCACCAGTGTGGTTTGTCTCAGGCTCTGATTCATGCTGATAAAGCATTACGGACAACAGGGGCCGTTGCAAATGGGATACAAGGAAAACTGTCTGTGTTTTTCAGAGCACTGATACCTGCCTTCATGCCTAGGCGGGCTCTTACAACAGAATTTGTTTCAAAGGGAGTTTGCAATCTCCTCCAGGGAGAAACCATATGATAGTGGAGGAGAAGTTAACCTCAGGAATGCAGGCTAGACTGCTTCTGGTTTCTATTAGGCTTCCTCTAGACTAACACCCGTGTAAGTCAGATCCGAATCTAGCCCTCTGTCTTCCAATGTGCTGGAGGGACAGATCATAGAATCATAGAATAATAGGACTGGAAGGGACCTCGAGAGGTCATCGAGTCCAGCCCCCCGCCCTCAAGGCAGGATCAAGCTCCGTCTACACCATCCCTGACAGATGTCTATCTAACCTGTTCTTAAATATCTCCAGAGAGGGAGATTCCACCACCTCCCTTGGCAATTTATTCCAATATTTGACCACCCTGACAGTTAGGAATTTTTTCCTAATGTCCAATCTAAACCTCCCCTGCTGCACTTTAAGCCCATTACTCCTTGTCCTGTCCTCAGAAACCAAGAGGAACAAATTTTCGCCTTCCTCCTTGTGACACCCTTTTAGATATTTGAAAACCGCTATCATGTCCCCCCTTAATCTTCTTTTTTCCAAACTAAACAAGCCCAGTTCATGAAGCCTGGCTTCATAGGTCATGTTCTCTAAACCTTTAATCATTCTTGTCGCTCTTCTCTGTACCCTTTCCAATTTCTCCACATCTTTCTTGAAATGTGGCGCCCAGAACTGGACACAAGAACTGGACTTTCTCCCAACAAATTATATTCATCCATGTGAATATAAATGGGACCTGTGTGTTGTGTAGTCTTGCCTTAATCTTTGTATTCATGCCCATCAGTGTGAAAGAAGCTATTTTTGCACGGTGCTGCCACAGAGAGGGATGATCATGTACCCCTCCCCCCGATGCTGCCGGGAAGCTGAGGCATTGAATGCCAACATGAGCCGTAAAGGAGAAATGATCTTCCTTCCCAGCAGATTTGCCAATGCTTTTCTTTCTGTGTTTGAGCTTCTCGAGAGAGACGTACGGTTAAAGGAAAGCCAAGCAATCAGGCGGGGTCCTGATTTACAGCCCACTGACTTGGACCAGATTCTAATCCCAATTCCAGCCGCATAAATCTAGCGCAGCCCCCAGCTAGGTGGGGTAACCAGAGAGGAGCCGACTGACGAGAGAAATATTTCACACGTTTCAGGTGATTCCAGACCACACAACATGCACAGATGTCTCTCGGGGCGTGGCCGAGGCTGCCTGTTGCACTCGAGTGTAGACATCACACCACTGGGCCAGGGCCCTGACTCTGATCACACTCACACCAGCACGAGTCAGGAGGAAGTGCTCTGGGACTAGTGCAGGTAGAGCAGACCTTGGGCTTCCCTTCCACCAGCTCTGGTAAATTCCTCGTGCCACTTTTTTCACAGTGTATTTTCCATCGGACACTGGGTGGTAAAATATCCTGCTTATTTCACAGGCAGGCCTCCTCCATTGGGGTCGGATTCAAAGCCAACTCTCACTGACGTTAATGGGAGATCGGCATGATTAAGGACTGCGAGATCTATTATTATTTCTATTCCTGTCGCATCCCACAGGGATTGACCACAGGAAGCCCTTGCATTGGAGAGCATATTCGCTTTGCCCCTCTTGGCTTTGAATAAGGACTGCTGGGAAGGTGGCGTGGCCTAGTGGACAGAGCAGGAGTGGGGAACCTTTTTTTGGGTTGGGGGCCACAGACCAAGTGAGAAACAAAAAAAAAATCCTCCAAAACAAAAAACTTCTCATAAGAACGGCCATTCTGGGTCAGACCAAAGGCCCATCTAGCCCAGTATCTTGTCTGCCTACAGTGACCAATACCAGATGTCCCAGAGGAAGGGAACACTACAGGTATCCTCATGTGATCTCTCCTGACATCCATTTCCAGACAAACAGAGGCTAGGGACACCATTCCTACCCATCCTAGCTAATAGCCATTGATGGACCTAACCTCCATGAATCTATCTAGCTCTTTTTAGAACCTTGTTGAAGTCCTAGTCTTCACCACATCCTCTGGCAAGGAGTTCCACAAGTTGAAGAAAAACTTCCTTTTGTTTGTTTTAAATCTGCTGCCTATTAATTTCATTTGGTGACCCCTAGTTCTTCTATTGTGGGAAGAAGTAAATAACTTTTCCTTATTCGCTTTTTTCCACTTTTTCCACACCTCTCATTGATGTGGCCCGCAACTAAGAAGCAGAAAGACACTCCCCACATTTCCCTTGCACACCATAGCCTAGTGGGGCCCAGGCTAGTGGATTTTGTGTGCTCCAGCTCCGCAGAGGGGCTGGAGCACCAGCACAGGCTCCCCAATGTTCTGGGGGAGGGGGGAGAACCCTGAGCCTTGAGGGCCGAATCCAGGCAAGCCGGACACTGGATGCACTTTCCGGGCCTTGAGGTCCCTACCCCTGGGACTCAGAACTGTAAATTGCTTTGGGATGGATGGGTGAAAAGCACTAGACGAGACTGACCATGGCATTATTGCTGTTAACTTTGCAATCAAGCTGGTCCCAAATTAAATACACTGAATTAATGCGTCCTGGCAGTTAAGATGACTGATGAGCTTTCTGCTTTAGGAAAGGACGAGCCCCGTAAAACAGCGAGGACTCTGGCTGGATTTCATCTCTTTCGATACATTAGTTCATCTCCTCTGAGGCTCCTGCGTGACATCGGCCAGAGGGCTTCATACAGCTTGTGTCGAATACTCTCCAAAAGAGCTTAGCCGGGGGGATCCTTAGCCTGCCACTAGATCTCAGTCATTCCTGGAACGACTGTTTTCCAGCAGCGGGAGAAGGGTCGTGGGTGGAGAAATCCTCGGCCGGTGTAAATGGACATTTCTCCGTTACAGCTGAGGGTCTGGCCTGGGGGTTTGAAAAGGGTCTGAGGGAAGCAGTGAAATTGGCAAGATTTCCCCCGGTTGCCCAGAAATGCTGCGTAGGCAGCCGGTCACCTCCCCTTCCTCGTGGGCGATGCTGCAATGCCAGCGGCTGGGCAGGAATCCCCTCCCGTTGCATTGCCGGGCGATGGGTCTGGTCCTGGCACCAAGCACAGGTAACTGCCCTGAGGCCAGTGCCGCCAGAGGGGACCCAAGCCCTGGGTTTCTAATGCACAGCTGCTCGCAGCTGCCGGAGCAGCAACACGTTCAGAGCAGGCCTCTCCCATCTCCCCGCACTGGCTGTGCAGCGAGGGCTCAGCAGTACCAAGCACAGGGTGAACAGCTCTTAAAAGGCAACGGGCCGTTTGTTATTTATCGGCAAGGGACCGATTCTGCTTTCATTGCCCACCCTGCGAGCAACTCCTCTGACATAAGCGGAGTTCTCCAGCTCCTAGCAGGAACCCCGTCTCCCTGCACCTGTGGATGGGGAATTTTTCTCCCCCGGGGTGCACATCTGGCCAGGTGGGATTGTACAAATGAAGGAGCATGCAAACAAAACACAAATCCCTGGGCTGCACCCTGAACGGGGGACAGGGCGTGTCTCGGGCCCATCTCTGGTTATACTGATGCCGACAGAGATGTTACTATGCCGGTTGTGTCCGTGTTAACATCTGCCACCGAGCTGTAGTGAAGAGTCAGGTAGGGCTGGAGACTTCCTGTCCACTGCATATTTGAGAGAGTTTGTCTGTTTGTTCAGGAATTCCTCCTAAACGGTAAAAGCAAGGACCACCAAATTCGGCAGGCAGCTTCATCTTATCCTAGCTTAAAGCAAGGCCAGGGTTTGGTTGTGCCAGGAAAACAGGAGGTGCCTGGAATGGGACTGTTCTCAAACTATACAGAAAAGAGACAGAACCACCAGGAAGGTGAAAGGGCTGGCTGGGGGCAGGGCGGGTTAGGGCCAGGGAGGGATGCAGCTTCCTCCCCTGATTCGTAGGGGGACATTGCTGGCTGTTCACCTTCGTCAGGGAGTGAGGGGAAAGTGCCCAGTTTGCTGCATTCCTCACTCTGGCTGGGGAGTACAGGTGGCAGATGAATCTGGACCTGCCCCATTCATGGGACATGTGCCTCTCCCCCGGCAGCACCCGCTGGAGTTGCAGGGACCATGGAGAGGCGCTTCTCACCTGGCCCTGAGCTGCTATGGTGAGAGAGGGCTGGGGGTGTCCTATCTCCCTGGGGCAGCCTGTACCCTGAACCCCTCGTCTCCAGCCATAGCCCAGAGCAATGATTCAAATGAAGCCTGGGCATTTTCACTGTATTTTCCAAAAAACAAAAATTAATGGAGTTAAGGACCTTAGCAACGCCGGGTAACTCTGCTAGTAAAGGAATATTTATGCCTGATCTTCTTGAATCAAAGGAAGCTCCTTCCAACCCAGGGAGCTGGACAGGGTCTAAAATGTATATCCAGCTCCGCGGTGGATTATCCCCCTCTGAACCCGATTTGTTTTTTCCCCTCTTGCCATGTAGGTGCATGACGTTAAAACCCCCCTTCAGCGGTTTCATTTCTCACGTCTCTCTGATCCCCAGCCATCCTGTGGGCCTGGTCTGTCAGGCCAAGGCTGTTCTCGTCCCAGCTGTGCTGAGTCTTTGCTTTAAATAAGATGCTTCCATCCATGACATCCTCACACCCTTGATTCCCTGCAGAGCCGCCAGCAGCCACGAGGTTTGTACCTCTTCGACCTATGCTCATCTGGCAAAACTCCCACTGAATTCTGTAGCGCAGGCCCCATCCGTGCAGGGCAGCGATGGGAAACTGAGGCTAGTGAGCGGACTGCACAGTGACCCTCCTCTCAGTGGGCCTCAAGGTTGTCCTAGCCAAGACGGTCTCTTGGGACAGGGCAGTTCTGCTAACGCCGGCGTCTCTAGAATGCGTGGGCAGTGCCGACTGAACCGGAGCAGTGCTGTGATTGGCTGCAGGAGGAGCACACGGCTCTGTCGTGTGCAATCCGCCCGCACCTCCCTTCACAGGCCCTGGCTTGACGTGCGTGTCGCTTTAGTCATACTGGTAGGAAAAAAACCTGTGCAGATGGAAACCAGCAGAATGTGGCAACCCTGCGTGTGAGCAATGGTGAATGAAATGTCTCAGGGGCCACACATAGAACCCCGGTGAGCCGCTTGTGGCCCCAGGACTGCAGGTGGCTACTACTGCTGTATAATGTTGCAGGCACCTGTTTAGCGTGGGCCTGTTATACCTGCACTCTGGACACGGTGCAGGCACCCAATCTACTTCCAATGTGTTGGCTGCAAGGTTTGAGGGCTGACCACTTTACAGAGGCCTCTCTCCCCATACTCCGTCTCAGTGGCTGAGTCTCACGGAGGTGCGTCTCCTCACAGCTCTTAGACATGAGCTACCAAGAACTGGAGGGAGGCTGACTGCCTTGGAAAACTCCAGAATGCTCTAGAACGCTCTGGTTGTCGTCAGATCCAGAGTGGAAATAAGGTTAAAAATGGTAAACATGAGGGTAATTAACCACAGGCTGTGATGAATACTCCATCACCTGGGTCAAGAGCGGGTCTCTTTCTAGAGGACCTAGAAGGTTCTAGGCCAAACCGGAGTTATAGGCTGGATGAAGGATTCCCTGGGTGAGGCTCTCTGGCCTTGTTCTGTAGGAGATCAGGCTAGGTGGTCTTAATGGTTCCTTTTTGGCTTGAAAATGTACCCTCTGAAGCTTCTGGAGCGTGGCATTTCATTGGGCTGAGCCTTTGTCAGACAGTTCTAGCCACCAGTGTTGCCTTTTCATGACTGAATTTTCTGGCTGATGAACAGTCATTTGTTGGAGGTTCCAAGGGGGCCCTGAAGTAGTCATCTGAGTGAAAACAGACCCAGCGACCTGAATCGCTTATCTGACTTGGAGGTTTTTCGCCTTCCTCTGTAGCATGGGGTACAAATCACAGCTGGAGGATTCTCTGCATCTAGGGGTCTTCAAAGTATTTGAAGGCTTCAATATCTGAGATATAGGTGAGAGGATTATTCTAGGAGGGGGTGGGTGAGATTCTGTGGCCTGCACTGTGCATGGGGTCAGACTAGATGATCAGAATGGTCCCTTCTGACCTTAAAGTCTATGAGTCTATGAGACTTGCCTCAAGGCCACAGGGATCGAGAGAGGTTCGTGGCATTCACTAGGCTGGACCCGTAGCTGAGGAAAATTGTAACTCCACTGAGCTCTCACAAGCGGACCCCTTGAAAACGTGGGGTTGGAGTCCGCTGTGCCCCATAGCACTCTGCTGGCTTCTCGGCAGTGTAGCTGGGTATGGCCTTTGGTCCAATCCTTGACCAGCCCTTCAGAGCCGCGTGCCACGTTTTTAACCTTCGTCTTCATGTCTGCCTCTTCCAGGCGCCTCTGAATTCCAGCGTCTCTCGGCTCCACCATGTGTGAAGAGGAGACCACCGCCTTGGTCTGTGACAATGGTTCCGGGCTGTGCAAGGCTGGCTTTGCCGGTGATGACGCTCCACGTGCTGTCTTCCCATCCATAGTGGGTCGCCCACGTCACCAGGTTAGTGCCGCAACTCAAACTCCCCCCGTAAAAAAAAGCTGCCGGCCTGAGCCACGAAGCCTGGGGCAGGCCCTGGAATCCAGGAAGACACTTGCATAATTGGGGCTCGTGACCCAGCCGGTCCATCCTAATTGGGCCCTAAAATCTGACGAATTGTGGGTCAACTTTTATATTACAGTTCTGTGTATGAGGGGTTCATGTAGGGTTACGAGGGTTTGATAAGCGGCTGATGAATTGTTTATGGAGCCCAAGAGGTCAGTCGGTTTCTTACAGCCAAGTATAACACGTTCTGCTGACAACCATCACTAGCTCGTGCCTAGGACAGGTGGTGACATCTCTGAGTCATGTGTCAATCCTGTATAAATGGAATTTTAATGTAAGGTGGATAAACCCACCAGGTGTTTGTGCAGCAATTGGCACATCTGGGACCGGGATCATGACTCAGGTTCCTTGGCACTATAGAGACACGGGACTGGGACTCAGGACCCCTGGGTTCCCAGCACTGTCGCAGACAGGTTTGTGCTTGCCTCTGGAGCGCTGAATCTGAGACAACCTGGGGTCCATCTGTAGAGATTCTGAGCACCCACAACTTCCATTGGCGGTGGCTGATCAGCACTTTGGGAAACCAGGCTTAAAGGGCTCCGACTCAGGTTGGAACTCAAACCCTCCCTCTTCCATCCATACACAGATCAGTTTGATTTGGCTCAGCAGGCATTCAGAATCCGCGCCCTCGGCCTCTGCCGGCGCGTGGGTCAGAGGCCACTGGACTTTGCTGCCGCTGTGTCATTCTATCATCCCCATGGAAGGTTCTTAATACTGTTTCATTCCCTACACATGTAAAAAACATCAAGGTAGCTGCAAAAGAGGGGTGTTCTCAGGGCCAGATGCATCCCTGGTGTAAATCCATGGCTGGCCAAGGGATGAATTTGTCCATAAAAATGATTATTGATTGGGCCTCATTCTGATTGATTATTGATTGGGCCTCATTCACCACAGCTGTGTGGAGTCATGCAAACTGGAGAGCGGAATCTGGCCTTGAACCATTTCTGAGTCTGATACTGTCACTACTCAACGGAGGGGGCCCTGCCTACACTCCCAGTTCCAGCCACTGCTACATCAAGTGTAGACAGGCTACATGCAATTTACACCAGTGCGACTCACTCCTGCTTCAAGCAAGAATAAACGCCCCCAGTGCAAATAGTGGTTGAGTCATAGCTTCATCTGGGTACAGTCTAATTCATAGACTCAGAGAATCCCAGGGCGGGCAGAGACCTCAGGAGTCATCGAGTCCAGCCCCCTGCCCAAAGCAGGACCAACCCAACTCAATCATCCCAGCCAGGGTTTGGTCCAGCCGGGATTCCATCCCTTCCCTAGGGAACCCATTCCAATTAGAATCCATTAGTTTGACCCTCAGGAAGGACTGAGTGAAAACTGAGCAAGAACCTCAGGTTTTGGCTCAATATTGCTGCTGCCGAGGATGCCATGTGAAACAGGCGTATGGATCGGTGTGCTTGTTCTGAGTTACCAGGCCGTTTTCTTCTGCCCCCTGCAGGTGAGCTTGGCTGTTAACGTCTCCCTTGCTGTTTTCTAGGGTGTGATGGTGGGTATGGGCCAGAAAGACAGCTACGTAGGGGACGAGGCTCAAAGCAAGAGAGGAATCCTTACTCTCAAGTACCCCATTGAACATGGCATCATCACCAACTGGGACGACATGGAGAAGGTAGGGCAGGGAGCTCTTGTTCTTCTTTGGATTCAATCAGAAAAAAAAACTTTCTTCAATGTGATTTTTCAAGTAGTTTTGATCATTTGCGTTTAATAATTCCACTCCTCAGGGAAGCTCAATAGAAAAACCAGTGGGCCAGTCCAGGTTCATCTTGATTTATTTTCACTTTCCTTTCCTACTTTCAAAATGTCCCTCCCCGGAGATTGTATTCCAAGTCCCCTTTCTGTGCCTGCTCTCAGAGAGTGAGTTTCACAGTCCCCACTAGGAAGTCTGGCTCGTTGGCTGAAGCTGTAGCATAGCAGCTCACACCTTTAGCTCGAGCACTTCCCAGTGTGCTGGCCACATGACACTTGCATGAATGTTTTGATTGTTAGGTCGCACACTGAAACGCTTACATTGTGCAGCCGTGGTGGGCCAAAACAGGGCTCTGTTCTACAGTATGAAAATCATTTCCGTAGCAATGTCCACTACGCATCCTCAGCAAAGGACTGAAACCTCAACCCTTCATCTCCAAACCATGGGTCTCTACTAGGGATGTAACAGTGTAGTCAATTAACTGATAAGCAAAAGCTTATTGGTTAATGCCACAGACTACATGCATTTCCCTCCCCCCACCCTTGCCAGTACATTTTTAGCAGGCTGGCCAGCAGCCCAACTCAGTTCTGGCTTGCACCGGGTCCAGAACCTACCCCTGCAGTGGCTCTGCATTTACAGTGTATTAGGAGCCAGGCAGCCTGGCTCAGTTCTGGCTTGCACCGGGTCCAGAACCTACCCCTGCAGTGGCTCTGCATTTACAGTGTATTAGGAGCCAGGCAGCCTGGCTCAGTTCTGGCTTGCGAGAGGTCCGGGAGCACAGACCCACTGTAGACGGGCTGCTGCCACCCGTTCTGCTGCACTGGGCAACAGCCAGCCGATCCACAAGGGGAGCTGTTTTTTAAACTGGCTCCCCTCCTGGACGAGCTCCCGCCTGACACCCTGCGCTGCTGCCTCTGATACACTGGGTGCTGGCCCCGCCCCTGGGGACGATAGAATAGTCGACTAACCAATAAGAATTCATGAGGTAACTTGACTATTCAATTAACTGATATTCAACATCCCTAGTCTCTACCATGTGAGCTAAAGGAATGACTCCATCAACTGCGGGCAGTAGCGGGCTGTTATCCACTGGGGGGCCCAGCCATTAGAGGGGGACATGGCGCACTTAAAAAAATGCTATAATGATGGAACTTATAGAAAGATCTCTGTGTTTAATTTTTGGGGCTTAGTCTCACATAATGAAGCTGCTGCCCCGTTCCTGAGGAGGAGATGACTTCACAGCCTAATAGTTCTCACTCAGGTTCCTGACCTACAGCCAGTACTGCCCTTTGCTTAACATCCTCTTTTCTTTCCTGTATCATCCTGAGCCACCTGTTCCAGCCCTCTCATCCCCGGTGGCTCACACACCTGATAGATGGTCACGTCCTCCCCTTCGCACTGCAGATGCCAAGTTGTATTTTAGCCTCACAGCCCAAATTCAGTTTTTACCATAAATCAGTGTTAACATAAGATGTGGATGGGTGGATGGAAATAGGACTTGGCCCAAAGATCTGAGCCCCGTGGACTCTTTGCTTCACTTCCGGTGCCAGAGTATTGTGGCTGCATTCTAGCGGCGGATTAATTCTAGGCTGAAGAGGTGAATGCGGATGAGTCAGGCCCATTTCTAGAGTGATGCTGTGATTCCAGCCACCAGCATGGCTACGCTGCTGCCAGCCCAGGTGTAAACCGGGCACAGCCATCACCTGTGCCAGCGGAATGAACATCTGCTTTAAGGTGCACCAGTGCTAATTTCAGTTTAGCCATTGCACACGGGGGGTGTGCCTGGTGCAGCTGCACTGATGGCTGAAACTGGTGCAAATCCTCAGGGTAGACAGGCCCCCTATCCGTTCCCACCAGGGAGCCGGATAGATGAACCGACCGTCCAGCACGGAGTCCGAGCGATCACTGTCCTTTTGTCTCCTCTGACCTAGATCTGGCACCACTCTTTCTACAATGAATTGCGAGTCGCTCCAGAAGAACACCCCACCCTTCTCACAGAAGCGCCCCTGAACCCCAAGGCGAACCGTGAGAAGATGACTCAGGTAAAGCATCAACTTCCTGGACCGTTCCCTACACTAGTCCCATGTTAGGGATGGTCCCGTCTGGGAGGGAATCCAACCAGCGAGCTGGGATCTGAGAAGCTAGATCCATGGTTGAAGAGCTTTGCTTTAGCTGCCTGATGTCCTGCCTTTGCTGGTATCATCGGCACAGAGAAATGGTCCACAACTGGATAAAGTTGGTGTTTGCCATGTAACCCCTCTTGAGAGCTGTCTGGAGAAACAGAGCTGATGGAGGTGCGGGTTGATCTGGAGACTGGGATGCCCTTAGATCTTACTCTCAGCTGTGGGTGATGTCCTCTGTCCCCCCAGAGAGAGGGTACCCATAAGGAGCACACTTGTGGAAGCAGATCAGGAACCCAGAGGTTCTGCTCTTGCAATGGAGGATGTAATTCTCTATTTACCCAGATGAGCCTACCCCCCCATGCTGCAGATAGTGGTAGATGAGTCTGGATACCGAACACCCAACCTATGCTCACTGGGCTATGGGGTACATTGTAGAACCCAACTGCCCCCAGTGTTTCTGTGCTAGTAGCAGCATGTCTTGCATTTGGACCCCCTCCCACCTCCAGACTGGAGCGCGTGTGCATGCACGCATCAGACTTCGCGCCGCGTCGGCCATGCACTTGTGAATGCATCGCACCGAACTGCGCTGCGTGCATTGCACTGGCCTTGACACGTGGACTCGGAATTCTTTTCAGATCATGTTTGAAACCTTTAACGTCCCTGCCATGTACGTTGCAATCCAAGCTGTGTTGTCCCTCTACGCCTCTGGCCGCACCACGGGTGAGTCGTTCTCTTTTCTTCCACTGATGGCGTGTGTTTGCTGTTGGCTTGACCTTGCAGAAGTGCCAGGCGCCCACAATTCCCACTAAACTCACTGGGACCTGCGTTTTCTCAGGACCTTTTAAATCCACGACTGGGTAGCCACCCAAACCATTGATCAATCCTGCTCTTTTGGGGAGCAACTCAGAGATGGAGCAGGGATGCTAGCAAGGGTGGAGCATCTGTGCACACCAGGATGCGGCTTGCTTCTCTTCCTGTTCCCCAGACTATCAGGGAGCGAGGGGAAAGTACTTGCATTCTGTGATTTACTCCTCTGCCCCCTCCCATCACCAGCCAGGAGCGAGAGGCATGCACGGATGCAAGTACTTTTCCCCGCTCCCTGAGGGTATGTCTACACTACAGCACTAATTCGAACTAACTTAATTCGAATTAGTTAATTCGAAATAAGCTAATTTGAATTAGTGCATCTAGACCTAAAAACTAATTCAAATTAGCATTTTGCTAATTCAAAATAGCATGTCCACACTGAGTGGACCCTGAATCGAAGTTAAGGCTGGCCGGAAGCAGTGCCGGCAGGGCATCAGGTTAGGACTTAGGGTGTGGAGCTGCTGTCTCAGGCTAGCCGAGGGCTGTGCTTAAAGGGACCCGACCCCCACCCTGGACAGACAGTTCTCAGGGTTCCCCGCTTGCTTGTCTAACTCGATGAGGGACAGCAAAGCAGTCCTGTCTTGGAGTGCCCTGAGTGCCCACACTCGGCACATTACAGCATTCGGCCATCAGCCCAGCTGCACTTGCCATAGGCTGCCATCCGGGAGGGGGTCAGTCGGGGGACTGCCAGGATCCAGGAGGCCCTGCAGGAGAGCTTCCACCCCGAGGAGCCCGCAGAGCCACCTCAGTCCTCCCTATCGAGGGCTCATGCCCCATTCCTCTCTCACCTCCTTCCACTTACCCTTCCCTCGCCCCCCTTCCGGATGTAAAAAATAAAGGACACGTGTGTTCAAAAATAGAAACTCTCTTTATTTAACAAAACTGAGGGAGGGGGATTAACCTCTGGGGAGACTGGGAAAAGGAGGTGGGAGAGGGGAAGAGAGAGGGTGGGAGATGGGAGGGGGAAACCTGGGAGGAGGGAGCTGGAAGGGGAAAGCCAGGGGAAGAAGGAGGAGGGGAAGTATCAAACTATGGTACGCCATATCTTCAGTACTGTGTACAGATGTGGTCTCCTCACCTCAAAAAAGATATTTTGGCCTTGGAAAGGGTTCAGAAAAGGGCAACTAAAATGATCAGGGGTTTGGAACAGGTCCCATATGAAGAGAGGCTAACGAGACTGGGACTTTTCAGATTAGAAAAGAGGAGACTGAGGGGGGATATGATAGAGGTCTATAAACTCATGAGTGGTGTGGAGAGGGTGAATAAAGAAATGTTCTTCATTAGTTCCCATAATAGAAGGATAATAGAGGACACCAAATGAAATTAATGGGCAGCAGGTTTAAAACTAATAAGCGAAAGTTCTTCACACAGCACATAGTCAACCTGTGGAACTCTTTGCCACAGGAGGCTGTGAAGGCTAGAACTAGAACAGAGTTTAAAGAGAAGTTAGATACAGTCATGGAGGTTGGATCCATGGAGTGGTATTAGCCAGTAGGTAGGAACGGTGTCCCTGGCCTCTGTTTGTGGAAGGCTGGAGATGGATGGCACGAGACAAATCACATTGTCTTCGGTCCATCCCCTCTGGGGTAGCTGGTGCTGGCCGCTGTCAGCAGACAGGCTACTGGGCTAGATGGACCTTTGGTCTTACTCAGTACGGCCATTCTTATGTTCTTATGTTCTAAGCTCAGGGATCAGGGTCGGGAGTCTCACTGGACCAACTTGATTTTCATGCAAACCTGCTCCTGGGTTCGCATGTGGCCTTTGGTGGCCAGGCTGGCAGCTATCCTGCCCTAGACGATCGCATTCCTGTGCCTAGTGCGGAGATCGTGGAAGTTGGAGGCCTCCCCCCAAACCTTGATGAGGTCCACGATCTCCGTACTAGACCAGGTGGGCGCCCGCCTCTTGCAGCGCCAGGCAGGCTCTTGGGAGCCGCCAGCCTGGTCCCGGGAAGAGGCGGAGGGCTGGGTGGCAGCGGGTGGCTGGCTCATGCCGTGCCAGGTGCAGGGGCTGCTGGCTGGGTGCTGGCAGGCTTGCCCCTGGCACAAGCACCGTAGCCAGCCCGTGCCCCTTTAAGGGCTCCGGGGCCGGGAAGGGGGTAGAAGAGTTTCCCTGGTGGTGCCCAGAGTGGCCACCAGGGCAAGCTGGGGAGGGCTAGCCTCCAACTAGTTTGAATTAAGGGGCTACACAGCCCTTAATTCGAACTAGTTAATTCAAACTAGGCGTTAGTCCTCGTAGAATGAGGTTTACCTAATTCGAATTAAGCCCTCCGCTAGTTCAATTTAAATTCGAACTAACAGTTTGTATGTGTAGCCCCTATTAAAGTTAATTCGAACTAACGGCTGTTAGTTCGAATTAACTTTGTAGTGTAGACATACCCTGACAGTCTGGGTGTGCACAGCTGCTGCCCCCCGAAACGCCGCCCTTGGATGCTAGCAGCTGTGTCCCCTATAACAGGCCTCTGGTTGACACAGCAAACTTTCTCCTAGGAGACCGGGGCCCTCCTAGCATATATTGCTGCCCCCGGACAGAGCACAATGTGGCCTAAGATGCTGCTGGCTAGAACTTGGTCGTGACGGCAGCGTCTGTGCTAGCCAGCATGGAGGGCGAAGGCAGGCAAACCCTTCCATTTAAACATGGTCCCTGAGTGCAGGCTGACCCTCTCGCCAGGTAAATCTATCCATGAACATCAGAGGGGCCAGGCTGGGTCAGACCAAAGGCCCATCTCTCCCAGTGTCCTGGCTGCCGACAGTGGCCAAGGCCAGGTGCCCCAGAGGGAGCAAACAGAACAAGGAATCCTCACGTGATCCCTCCCTGGTCGCTCATTCCCAGCTTCTGACAAAGAGAGGCCACAGACGCCCTTCCTGCCCAGCCTGGCTAATGGACCTGTCCTCCATGAATATATCTGGCTTTTTCTTGTTATAGCCCATGGGAAATGTGAACTTGGGTTTCCCACGTCCTATGCTCGGGCCCCAAACTCTGGGCCACACTCCCTCTTGTTGTGAGGAGTGGAATTACGCTGTTACCGGTGGAGGCACGCATTCCTCTTTGCTCGCGGCACCTACAAGAGAGCCGGCCCAGAGCATCCACACGCCACCTTTTAACGCCGCTCCTGCCGTTGTCTCCAGGTATCGTTCTGGACTCCGGGGACGGAGTCACTCACAATGTCCCCATCTATGAAGGATACGCTCTACCCCACGCAATCATGCGTCTTGACCTGGCTGGTCGCGATCTTACCGACTACCTCATGAAGATCCTCACAGAGAGAGGCTACTCTTTCGTCACCACTGGTAGGCAACACGCGATTGTGGTGTGGTCGCAGTGGATTCAGGGGAGCCGGCTAGTGCAAATACTGGCAACAGGATATTGGGCTAGATGTCCCAAGTGGGGGGAAACAGCTTTTTTGAGTCAATAGATTCCTCGGAGCCCTGCAGAGCGAAGGGACTTTTAGTGCCTAGAGAGAGGGGGGAAGATTCGGGTTAGATTATGGCCACTTTTGTTGTCTCATCACCTTCTAGTCCTGCATTCAATGCCACCCTGAAGAGACAACAGGGGTGGCATTTACTGCGGTGCTGGAGGGGAATGTGAATGGAGGACAAAAAATGCTCATAGATGGGATGATATTTAACGATGGGAGTTGTTTGCAGGCCAGGTCACGACTCACGGCGACAGGCCAGACTAAATTCAGAATTTAAGGCCTAAAGGGATTGTTCAGTCTGACCGTCTGTATCACAGACCTTTCGGCTGCCTCCAGCCTCGAACCCAAGAACTTGTGTTTAGCTAAGCAGGGGTGGGCAAAAGGGCCTCTGCAGGCCAGATGTGGCCCACCAAGCAAGTTGATCTGGGTCATGGAGGCCCTGCCGCTCCCTCCACCCGCAGGCCAATCAGGGTTTGGGGACAGGGGAGCGCGCAAAGTCTCCCGCTCTGCAAGGGGCTCAGCTCTTAAAGTCAAACCGCCAGATGCTGCTCAGACTTCACATGCTCCCCCTCTCCAGGACCTGATTGACGTGGCGGTAGCAGGGGGAGCATGCGCAGTCTCCTCCCACCCACTAGGGGCACGGGTACCTAGAGGGAACCGCCAGCTGTTCAGAACAGCTGGCGGGTCTCTCTGGGGGGGCAAAGACTTTGCAGCTCCCTCACCCCCAAACCAAACAGGAAGTGTCCTGGCCCCGCCCCTTCCGCCTGAGGCCCTGCCCCTTCTGGGACAGCCCAGGGCCACTCCAAAAATGTCTGAAGTGGCCCCCCATCAAAAATGATTGCCCACCCCTAGGCTAAAGCATCTTCCAGAAAGTGGCCTAAACTTGATTTGCAGCCCCCAAGAGATTGCTCCCCACCCTTGGCCCAGAGGACTAGAGACTGGGTCTGAGCTACAATGCTGACCGTGCTCGCTCCTGCCTTCCACAGCCGAACGGGAGATCGTGCGCGACATCAAGGAGAAGCTGTGCTACGTGGCCCTGGACTTCGAAAACGAGATGGCCACAGCTGCCTCTTCCTCCTCCCTGGAGAAAAGCTACGAGCTGCCTGATGGTCAGGTGATCACCATTGGCAACGAGCGTTTCCGTTGCCCGGAAACCCTCTTCCAACCATCCTTCATCGGTGAGGATCCAGTCTATCCCGCCCCCCACTTACAGATTCTGCAACTTTCCGATTTGGATCCAGAGCGGGATCCGATTTGGATCTGAGGGGCTGGTTAGAGCCCATTTCTAAATATATTAACAGATAGGGCGTGGTTGGTTTATTTTTTCACCAGTTCAAATACTGGGACAATCGGGCGGAGGTTATAGTAGTAATATAACATTTCCCCCGCCCGTCTACATTCCACATTTTCTACAGCGGGATTCTCCCTTGTAAATGTTTGAGACAATGTTACGATGGTGCAATTCCTCGGGTTCAGTGGTTTGTTTTCTCTTCTAATTCCCACCAAGAGGAGAAAAGGAGGAGGGCCGGACTCTGCGTAGTTACACGGGTTCAAGGCAAATGTCGCTGAAAGCTTTGGTGTCAATTTAATGAGCTTTGGATTTAATGAGCTCTCAGCGTGAGCACAGAAGAGGTAGTTACTACTACCTAAAAGACCGTGCATAGATGTATTTGTATTGCTATCATGCCTAGGCAATCCCAGTGTGTACGGAGCTGTACAAATGCAAAACAAAATGACAGGCCCTAAAGAGTTCACAATCTAAATCCAGAGGCTGGATTTGCTGCTGGACCCTGAGTCAGACTGTCACTTGTATAAAGTACTGATCAATGTCGGAATTCATAGACCTGCGCAAAGCAACCACCCCAGGAGATAGGTCTGTTCCTGGAAGGTTATAAGGGAAGAAGGTTATTTATACACTGGTGTCCTGATGCACCTCCCATTGCAATCAGTGGAGCAACCCCCCCGGACTCCAGTGGGAGACGGCTCAGGCTTTGAAGGAGGAAAGGTGCTGGTGAGCCGTCTCTGCCTGTGTTAATACCCTGATTTTGTGCCACTACCCCCAGGCATGGAGTCTGCTGGAATTCACGAGACCACCTACAACTCCATCATGAAGTGCGACATCGACATCCGTAAGGATCTGTATGCCAACAACGTCCTTTCTGGAGGGACCACCATGTACCCTGGGATTGCGGACAGGATGCAAAAGGAAATCACAGCCTTGGCTCCCAGCACAATGAAGATTAAAGTACGGCTTGGTTACTGGTTGCTATGCAGTGGGTTGGGCTTTTCTCTCCTACACCAGGGCTGTGTCTATACTGGCGTGATCTTGCGCCAGAGCTATGCAAATGAGGCTCAGCGTGGAATATCGCCAAGCCTCATTTGCATAACTAATGAGCCGCCATTTTGCGGAAGAGGCTCTTGCGCAAGATGGAGCGGTCTACACTGCCCCCTCTTGCGCAAAGCCGTTATGCTGATTATTTTCAGGCTGAAGTCCTTGGGCTGTGGCTTTGCTTCCACCCCACCCCTCCTTGAGGCTGTGGAACCCCCTCCTGGGGTCGTGTAGTAATTTTTGTTGTCAGGAAGTTTGAGATCCCCTGCCCTGCATGCATCATCCATACCCTGATCCCACAGCCTTACTTCAATGAAAGTTTGGCAGTAAAACCTCCCCTGTGAGATTAAATGAAAATGTCCTTGTAGATCCTTTGTTCCCCCACCTTTAGAAGGTTGTCTGGGTGTCCATTTGACAGCCATAGTTGGATCCCCTTTCGTCCCCTTAACTTTCACAACTGAGCATGACCCGCTGCTCCTTAGGCAGGGGCCGTCTTTTAATCACAAAGGAGGACTGTTCTGCAACTCTCATTCTCACGCAAGCTTTCCACAGAGCACAGGGCCATGCCGTGCCTGGCTTCGCCCTAACAGTTCTAACTCCAGGAAACTGCTTATTCGTACTACGGCGGAAGATTTCATACAAAGCCAATAAGGGACTTGCACTGGGGTTTTGTTGTTGTTCATGAATTGTCCGACCCCAGTCCTGTGGTCTTATCTTGGTTGTTGGGATTAGTGTGAGAGCTCTGGGTGGTGGTAGTAGCCTGTAACATACAAGGAGTCAGACAAGGTATCTGATGGTTCCTTCTTGCCTTATGGTCCTGGTCCACAGAGCTTCAGTGACTCATGCTAGAACTCGGGAGGTGCACTGTGCCCCCACCAAAATTTGAATTGCCAACTGGGCTGCCTCCTCATGCCACCCTGTTCCTTTGAGGCTACGTCTACAATGCAAGGTTTTTGCTTTTTGCGCAAAAACCTGCAGCGCGTCCACACCTCAAATGCGCTTTTGCACAAGTAAATCAGCAGTAAAATGGCAGAACAGAGGGCTTTCACCGGTGTAGGTAAACCTCCACTCCAGAGGGGTTTCTTGTGCAAGAAACCCTTATGGGAAAAAGCACAGCTGCTCTGAGGGCCATTCTGCGAGTGGGCATCAGAGCTTTCTTGTGCAAGAGCGTCCATGCAGTGTGGACACTCTCTTGTGCAAAAGCACGTCACTTTTGCGATGCACTTTGAGGCGTGGATGTCCTCTTGCACAAGGAGTTTTTGTGCAAAAACTCTTGTGCAAAAGGCTTCTTGCGCAAGAAGGCTGCAGCGTAGACGTAGCTTGAGTGGCCCTCCTTGCAGCCTCTACCAGCAGACACCAGTCACCTATGTCCAGGACCCACAGTGCTAGGGGCTGTACAAACACAGAACAAAAAGACGGTCCTCCCTGCCCCGAAGAGATTGTGCTCCTAAATCCCTTAGGAACTTAAAAAAAAAAAAATCCTGCAAGCCAGCACAAGCAGTGATAGAAACTGGTTTGCTTTTTATGGGGCCAATCCTCTGAGGTGGGGGCATACCCTTAGGGCCTGATCCAAAGCCACCGGGAGTGAGTGGAAAGACTCCCATTGATTTCTGCGATCTTTGAGTCAGGCTCTCCCCTTGCACTCAGCTCAATGAGGATGGAGGGTGCTCAGCACTTAGCAGGGTCAGACCTGTCTGTCGAAAGCCCTGTCTAGGCTACACCTGCGGTTGCAGCTGTGCTACTGTAGCGTAGCTGTTTCCTGCATCACCAGAAGGGCTCTTCTCTCAGTGCAGTTAATCCAGCTCGCCGAAAAGCTGTGGGTAGTTGAGGGAAGAATCCTTCCGGCAACTTAGCTGCATCTACATTGGGGATTAGTTTGGCCTAACAGTGGTGCTCAGGGTGTGAAATTTTTCACAGCCATGCGTGACATAGCTAGGTCAATCTAATTTTTAAGTGTAGACCAGCTCTCCGTCTGTGTACCAAGATGTCCATTAGGGAGGTTAAAAATTGCATATGAAGGTAACTGTGTAACCACTGAAAATCTCAGTGGTTACATGGTTACCCGCACTGCGGGCTGTGCAGTATAAAGCTTAGCTTTGTATTTCAGAGTCCGCAGCGAAACCTCCCCAAGAGCAGGGAGGTTCCAAGAGCTGGGGAGCAGACTTCACAGCCGTCGCAAAGCTTCCTCCCCGGGAACCTCCTTCTGGGAAGCGGCGCGGGCAGTTCCTGGGGAGGAGGCTTCGCTGAGTGTAAACGACACCATTAACCAGCCGCGTGTCAGTTAAACGGTTAGTCGTTTACACTCAGACATCCTCTGTGTCGATGCCATCCTCCAGAACTCTGGCTTCTGGAAACATGCCACCTTGTTTCCTCTGGTAACCGGGCCGTGTCTGCAATTCTTCCTACAGATCATCGCCCCTCCTGAACGCAAATACTCCGTCTGGATCGGAGGCTCCATCCTGGCCTCTCTCTCCACCTTCCAGCAGATGTGGATCAGCAAACCGGAATACGATGAAGCTGGCCCTTCCATTGTCCACAGGAAGTGCTTCTAAGTACAGAGCGCGTTCTTCAGGCCCTTGGGCGCCTCCCAGTCCCTTCTCTCCCTATGCAACTATTTCTAACCATTTAAAAAGCATTAAAACTTTTTTTTTCATGCCTTCCCTGCGTGTGGGGCTTTGTTCCTGGTAGGCTGTGGAGCAGCAGTTCAATGGGTGACCATCTTCTCTGAAGGAGGGGGGAGGATTTAAAGCTGCAATCAGAGAATAAGAATGGGAGAACAGCTGCAGGGTCTAGCATCCTTAGCCCAGGCGAGAGCCCCAATTCAGCTGCACACAATTGCCTTGTAGGGTTGTTTGCCCACTCCTTTGATGAATCACCTGTTTATCATGATAATGCGCCTTTCAAAACTGGCCCGTGTACCCATTCCACCTCTTTCTGATCAGGGTGTGATTTCCATATCAAAGTTTGCAAGGGGGGGGGGGGGGGAAGGATTTGAAAGGATGCTTCTGGGGCAGTGTTCCTCAATGAGTGGAGCAGGCCCACCTAGGCAGGAGGAAAGAGACCAGTTTAGGAGGGAGGAGAGATCATGGGCCAAAAGAAATAGGAAGAGGGGAAACTGAGTGATTCTACCCCATCTTTCCCTCCCTCAGCAAACTTACTGTTGCCGCAGCAATAAGTAAAACAAACTGCAGTTCCTTAGAAGGATGGAGGAGAGCTACCAGGGAAGGGGATGAAGGAAAGATGGGGAAGGGAAGTTCTGACACCAGGAAATTGGATAGGAGTGATAGGAAGGGACCAAGATCAAGAAAGATAAGAATAAAAGGGAATTTAAAATATAGCAGGTGAATTTGAACATCGATAAATGCAAAGTAATGCATATTGGAAAAACATACTCCCCACTGTATGTATAAAATGACAGGACTAAATTCGCTGTTACCACTGAAGAGGAAGCCAGCTTGGAGTGTCATTGTTGATCCTTCTCTGAAAACATCCACTTCATGTGCAGCAGCAGTCAAAGACGCAAGCAGAATGTTGGGAATCATTAAGAACAGGACAGAGAACAAGACAAAGAATTTTATTGCCTCTATATAAATCCATGGGACGTCCACATCTTGACTAAGAACATAGGAACGGTCATACTGGGTCAGACCAAAGGTCCATCTAGCCCAGTGTCCTGTCTGCTGACAGGGACCAGCACCAGGTGCCCCAGAGGGAGGGAACACAACAGGTAATCCTCATGTGATCCCTCCCCTGTCATCCATTTCCAGACAAACAGAGGCTAGGGACCCCATTCCTTTGGCTATCTGGAAATGTTTGTCTGGAATACTGCATTCCCTGGAAGCTGAGTACTTGAGCGGCCACCCAGGAGAGATTCAGATACAGCTCAGCTAATCACCAGATCACCCACAGCTGGAGGTTTCATCATGTGACATAAGCTTTAATTAAAGATCAAGTTTAAGTCCTGGATACTTGGAAACCCCTACTAGGGAGCAGCATTTGGAAGCAGAATCTGTCTGAACTGCCTAGGCTAGCTCTTGAGCTAGTGTAAATGGAAACTGCTCCATTACCTTGACCAGAGCACAAAAGATCTTCAGGTAGGAAATCTTGGAAAAGATGCAAGCAGGGGAACAAGCAAAAGGGACTGTAAAGCTTTGCAGACAGTTCTGGGCACAGGGTCTGGGGCAACCCCCTCCCTCCCCCGCATGCTCCAGAGCAAATCCCCCTGCCACAGACCCCTCCTCACTCCACCCTTTCTCCAAACTGTGCTCCTGCTCCATCCCTTTACCCCCTCCCCTGAACAATATGGCCCAGAGAAATTACAGGGGCCTGGCTGCAGGATTGCCTTTCTCCCCAGTACTCATCATGCAGGTGGTGGGAGCCAAAGTGGCCTGGAGTGCTGTGTCCTGCTTCCCTAGGGCTGGGGTGGTCTGCTTCCAGCCAGCATGGAGAAGCTGAGAGCAATGGGCCAGAAGGGCGGTGGAGTGTGGTGGAACAGGACAGCATTGCCTGGGAGAGCCCTGAACAAGCTGGAGAAAGCCTACTCCAGGCAGAAAGCCCTGGGAGAAGGAAGAGAGCTGCACGTTTTGGGCTTTAATTAGAGACTTTCAAGAAATTTTGTGTGAATCATCCCAGACTGGCCTTGTTACCGATGATAATACAGTAAAACTCTGATGGTCCAGCATCTGATGGTCCGGCACTCCTGATGGTCTGGCACCATCAGGAACCCGGAAGTGCTCCGAGCAGCCGGACCATTGGAGCTGCTCTGCCCCCAGCTTCCCTGATTCAGCCGCTGCTAAAACTGACCAGTGGCTGAATAGGGGAAGCCAGGGCAGAGCAGCTGGGGCGCTGCCGGGTTGGTCCTGTAGCGCTGCCCCTCCGGGCTGCGGGACTAACCCAGCAGCACCCCAGCTGTCCCCCATTCAGCCGCTGCTGAAACTGATCAGCGGCTGACTCCAGGAAGCCCGAGTCAGAGCTGCTCTGCCTCGGGCTTCCTGGAGTCAGCCGCTGATCAGTTTCAGCAGCGGCTGACTTGGGGACGCCTGGGGCAGAGAAGCTGGGGTGCTGCCGGGTTGGTCCAGTAGCCGGGACCAACCTGGCAGCACCCCAGCTGCTCTGCCCCAGGTGTCCCCAAGAGCAGCTGGGGGTGCTGCCGGGTTTGTCTCGCCGCGCCAAGGGTCGGCGCTACCAGACCAACCCCGCAGCACTCCAGCTGCTCTGCCCCAGGCGTCCCCGATTCAGCCGCTGCTGAAACTGACCAGCAGCGGCTGAATCAGGGACGTCTGGAGCAGAGCAGGACTATCGGAAGGGGGGGCTATGAGGAGTCTGGGGTGGGGGGGATGCCACCCCAGACCCCTCATAGCCCCCCCTTCTGATAGTTCCGCAAATCTGATACTCTGGCACCCCCTGGGTCCTAAAGGTGCCGGATTATCGGAAGTTTACTGTACCTTGGTTCCTGTTAATATACTGCTATGCAATTGCGATCAAGTCAGTAACATTGTCCCATGAGTAACACCAGACCAGATACAATAGCCATAGAATTAAGATGTGGGCACTCTTAAATTGATGTAATTTACATTGGTAAGGAACTGGTTTACACTTAGGTTAAAACTGATGCTGACATTAGGAAAAAGTCTGAATTTACATAGCACATCCTAGCTGAACCCAAGCTGAATTTAGGCCTTGTCTTGACTCAGAAGAAGTGTCAAGGACTTGTCTACACAGGACATTCTGTTTATGCTGGCAGAATTATACCAGTATACTGGAATTACAGGGAAGCAGCATAATTTAAACTGGAATAAATGTATACCCCAAATTAAAAAACATAGCAGGAGACCTAAAAAAGAGTCACCGTGGCTTAACCACCATATAAAAGAAGCAGTGAGGGACAAAAAGATATCTTTTAAGAAGTGGAAGTCCAATCCTAGTGAGATAAATAGAAAGGAATATAAACACTGTCAAATCAAGTGTAAAAATGTAATAAGAAAAGCAAAAAAAGATTTTGAGGAACAGCTAGCCAAAAACTCAAAAAGAAATAACAAAATGTTTTTTAAGTACATTAGAAGCAGGAAGCCTGCTACAAAACCTGTGGGTCCCCTAGATGATCGAGCTATAAAAGAAGCAATCAAGGACGATAAAGCCATTGCGGAGAAACTAAATGAATTCTTTGCTTCAGTCTTCACGGCTGAGAACGTTGGGGAGATTCCCGAATCTGCACCATCCTTTGTGGGTGATGAATCTGAGGAACTGTCCTGGATTGAAGTGTCATTAGAGGAGGTTTTGGAACAAGTAGAAAAACTTAATGTTAACAAATCTCCGGGACCAGATGGCATTCATCCAAGGGTTCTAAAAGAACTCAAATGGGAAATTGCTGAACTATTATCTGTGGTTTGTAACCTATCCCTTAAATCGGCTTCCATACCTAATGACTGGAAGGTAGCCAACGTGACACCAATATTTAAAAAGGGCTCTAGAGGTGATCCGGTAAGTCTAACTTCAGTACCGGGCAAATTAGTTGAAACAATAGTCAAGAATAAAATTGTGAGGCATGTAGAATAACACAATTTGTTGGACAAAAGTCAACATGGTTTCTGTAAAGGGAAATCCTGCCTTACTAATCTATTAGAGTTCTTTGAAGGAGTTAACAAACATGCGGACAAGGGGGATCCAGTAGATATAGTATATTTAGATTTTCAGAAAGCCTTTGACAAGGTCCCTCACCAAAGGCTGTTGTGTAAATTACATGGCCATGGGATAAGAGAGAAGGTCCTTTCTTGGATTGAGAACTGATTAAAAGACAGGAAACAAAGGGTAGGAATAAATGGTAAATTTTCAGAATGGAGAGGGGTAACTAGTGGTGTACCCCAAGGGTCAGTCCTGGGACCAATCCTTTTCAACTTATTCATAAATGATCTGGAGAAAGGGGTAAGCAGTGAGGTGGTAAAGTTTGCGGATGATACCAAACTGTTTAGGATAGTCAAGACAGAAGCAGATTGTGAGGGACTCCAAAAAGATCTCCCCAAACTGAGTGATTGGGCAACAAAAGGGCAAATGAAATTTAATGTGGATAAGTGTAAAGTAATGCACATTGGGAAAAATAACCCCAACTACACGTACAGCATGATGGGGGGCTAATTTGGCTATGACAAATCAGGAAAGAGATCTTGGTGTTATCGTGGACAGTTCTCTGAAAACTTCCACACAGTGTGCAGCGGTGGTCAAAAAGGCAAATAAGATACTAGGAATTATTAAGAAAGGGATAGAAAATAAGACCCAGAATATCTTACTGCCCCTGTATAAACTATGGTACGCCCACATCTTGAATACTGTGTACAGATGAGATTTCCTCACCTCAAAAAAGATATTTTGGCCTTGGAAAGGGTTCAGAAAAGGGCAACTAAAATGATTAGAGGTTTGGAACGGGTCCCATATGAGGAGAGGTTAAAGAGACTGGGACTTTTCAGTTTAGAAAAGAGGAGACTGAGGGGGGATAGGATAGAGGTATATAAAATCATGAGTGGTGTGGAGAGGGCTGATAAAGAAAAGTTATTTATTAGTTCCCTAAATAGAAGAACTAGAGGACACCAAATGAAATTAATGGGTAGCAGGTTTAAAACTAATAAAAGGAAGTTCTTCTTCACACAGCGTGTAGTCAACCTGTGGAACTCCTTGCCAGAGGAGGCTGTGAAGGCCAAGACTATAACAGAGTTTCAAGAGAAGCTAGATAATTTCATGGAGGTTAGGTCCATAAAAGGCTATTAGCCAGGGGATAAAATGGTGTCCTTGGCCTCTGTTTGTCAGAGGCTGGAGAGGGATGGCAGGAGACAAATCGCTTGATCACTGTCTCTGGTCCACCCTCTCTGGGGCACCTGGTGCTGGCCACTGTTGGCAGACAGGATTCTGGGCTAGATGGATCTTTGGTCTGATCCAGTACGGCCGTTCTTATGTTCTTATGTCGCTATGGAGAGTTATACTCATAATTATGCTGGTAAAATTGTAATGGAAAAGTGCATAGATCAGCACATCATTCTAATAACATCTAGCTGTATCAGCATAGCATTATAACAGAAATAATATCTAATAATAGTATGGTATCTAATACTGATCTAAAGCAATGTTTCTCAACCAGTGGTACGAGTACCCTTAGGGGTACTCAAGAGAAGTCTGAGGGGTACGCCAACACAACTGAAATTTGGAGACAGCTGAAACTTTAAGTCTTTCAGCATTTTATTACTTTTGTATTTTTTTTTTTTACACCCAAAAATTTCATCACCCGCCTGACTACAATTAAGTTGTTTTTTAAAAAAAAGTGTTGTAATGGTAGAGAAAAAAATGTGTGTGTCTGAAAACTGGAGGTAGTCTAACTTTTTTTTTTTTTTTAAGGGGAGTACTTTATTAAAAAAAAAAAAAAAAAAGGTTGAGGAAACACTAATCTAAGCATAGCACTGTGTGAAAACTATCTGCTATTCTGCCTAGATCAGCTAGATGCTGCAAAGTCAGCACAGTACTGTATTCTAATAAATGCTACCTAGGTCAGGATATCGCTATAAGAGAGATGCATAAATCTGCCTATCATCATAATATGCAGATTTATGCTGGTTGCTATCAAAGAATCTATATAATACCATGACCGTGAACATCTGCATCAATCAGCATCGCGCAAGTGAGCCCGGCTTACGTCATCATGTCAAAAGGCAAACTGCGTCAGAGCCCCGCCAGCGCAGCACGGAGCCGCATACATTAGCATGTGATTTGCATCTCATTGAGGCGGAGCGCGGGGCCCCGGGATGAAGCCGCTGTTCCCCCAGCGGCTCGTGCGCGGCTTCGCCATGGCCCGGCGCGGGGGGCCCGCCAGGCGGCTCGCCATCGAGGGCAACATCGGTACGGGGGGGGGTTGTGAGGAGGGTGGGGGGGCTGAGGGGGGGTTGTGAGGAGGGGGGGAGAGTGGGGGGCTGGGGGGGTTGTGAGGAGAGGGGGGAGAGTGGGGGGCTGGGGGGGGTTGTGAGGAGGGTGGGGGGGCTAGGGGGGGTTGTGAGGAGGGGGGGAGAGTGGGGGGCTGGGGGGGTTGTGAGGAGGGGGGAGAGTGGGGGGCTGGGGGGGGTTGTGAGGAGGGTGGGGGGGCTGGGGGGCTGAGGGGGGGTTGTGAGGAGGGGGGGAGAGTGGGGGGCTGAGGGGGGGTTGTGAGGAGGGGGGGAGAGTGGGGGGCTGGGGGGGGTTGTGAGGAGGGTGGGGGGGCTGGGGGGGGTTGTGAGGAGAGGGGGGGAGAGTGGGGGGCTGGGGGGGTGTTGTGAGGAGAGGGGGGGAGAGTGGGGGGCTGGGGGGGTGTTGTGAGGAGAGGGGGGGAGAGTGGGAGGCTGGGGGGTGTTGTGAGGAGAGGGGGGGAGAGTGGGAGGCTGGGGGGGTGTTGTGAGGAGAGGGGGGAAGGGTGGGGGGTTGGGTGGGGTTGTGAGGAGGGTGGGGGGTCTGAGGAGGGTGTTGTGAGGAGGGGAGGGGAGGCGGGGCGGGGGGGTTGTGAGGAGAGGAGAGGAGGAGGAGGGCGGGGCTGGGGGGGTGTTGTGAGGAGGGGGAGGGTGGGGGGCTGGGGGGTTGTTGTGAGGAGAGGAGGGGGAGGCGGGGCGGGGGGGGTTGTGAGGAGGGGGGGCAGTGAGGAGAAGGGTGAGCTGGAGTGAGAGACCCACAGGGAGAGGGGGAGCTCTGGGTGGAGGCCCTGTAAGGGGGAGAGGGGAGCTGGGGGGTTGTGAGGGGAGGGTGCACTGAAGGAACATCCCCGGGGCCTAAATATCAGAGTTTTGGGTGAGAGGGCGACAGATGATTTTATAGACTTCTATTCTATCCCCCCTTAGTCAAACTGAAAAGCCCCCATCTTATTAATCTCTTCTCATATGGCAACTGTTCCATTCTCCTAATAATTTTTGTTGCCCTTTCCTGAACAGGCTGTTGTCCCTGGCTGTTGCGGTGTGGAATGCAAACAGATTGCATTAAGGCTCTGTATTGGATCTTGTTATGAACATAAGATCCATCTATGCCTCTTATACAGCTCTGAATGGTCCTGAACAAGGGAATTTGCTGGACCAGAGGCAGTCAGGCCTCCGGAGTTCCCCTACTGGCCTGCCAGCTCTGGTCAGCGCTCTGCCCCTAGCTTTCCTGCCAGGCTTTGTTGCCTCCAATGCGCTGGAGGGGCTCTGACCCTATCTGCCAGCCCTGTGGGTTGCCCACCCCTGGCAGAGCCCCCACAACCTGCTGCTGGCCTGCCAGTGAGGGCTCCTGACTGCCAGCCCCCTAGCAAAGCCACGCTTCTGGTTGACAGCCCACCTGGGGGCTCTGCTGCTTCCCTCCAAGGCTCTGATTGGGCTCCCTGCCCCCAGTGGTGCTCTATTGCCAGCCTGCTGGTGGTGCGCCGCTTCCAGCCAGTAGCTATGGCTCCCTGCTCCTGGCGGAGCTGCACTGCCAGCTTGTTGGTGGTGCTCTGCTGCTGGCTAGGGCTCCCTGCCTCCAGTGGGCTCTACTTCTGGCCATCACTGGTCCCGCAGCTGCTGGGCTGTTGGCTGGGCTCCCTGCAGGCTGCTGGCCTACCAGACCAACTCCACCCAGTTGCTAGCAACCTCTGTGGCTGGGGCTCTCTGATCCAGGGGCTCACTGGTCTGGCAACATCCATGATCTGGAGAAATTCAACATGTATTGCAAACAATTACACACAAGTCATCACATTGGCTTCAGTGGGATTTAAAGTTAAGGGTCTGTAGAAGGGGTTTGCAGGATTGAGTCCCAAAATATTATCTTGGAAGTTTGGACAGCATGCTCAGCACTGTACTAAACAGAAAGCAAGAGCCCATAGTTGCAGTCTTTTCTTTCAGAACCTTACAGTGCTCTCCTTAAATAATGAGATTATGATTTTATTTCGTCGTGTTAAATTTAATACTCAGAACTTTATTAATTCATGCTAATGGATGGAAGATTCATTGCAAATGACCAAACCAAGTGTGGAACCAATAAAAAGCAAGGAATGCATACAGCACGTTATATTTCTGTTTTGGTAGAAACCTGATTCCCCAGCTGAGATCAGGGACATACTGAACTAAGCACTGTACAAACATGGAATAGAATACAATTCCTGATTCAGAGTTTGTGGTCTAAGGCCCAATCTTCTTACAGTCATTATTCATAGAGAAGATTTTTTTTAAAGATAAGGCAGACAAATAGGAATAGACAGCCAGCTTATTTTATTAGCACTAGGACTTTATGAAGTACTAGTATTAAATCTACCTATCCTAGGTATTATTTAGGTGTGCTTATGTTGTCTGTGTTGAATAAATGTATTGTTATATATTTGGTTTAAAAAAAAAGATAGGGTATCATATTGAGTCTTGATTCAGTCTTGAAGGGAGAGGGTGTTAAATTTAAGCTGATTTGAGAGATTTTCTTTTGTGTACAGAGGGAGGGCTACCCAAAGATATTTTTAGTGTACTTTTTAAAACAAAGTATATACTCAATATATGTTTAAAGAATGGGAACTTAGCTACAGTTGGAGGCAGGATACTGGGCTATATGGATTAAAGGTCTGATCAGGCATGGCAAATCATTTGCCTCTGTTTTTGCTTAGGAAAGTCACTCTTGGTTTTTTTTTTTTTTTTTTTAAAAGGCCAATCAAAAATTGGGGTTACCTAAAGTATCTGATAATCCTTTCCTAGCCAGACAGCAGACTCTGACAATTGCTCTTGTTTTAATTTTGCAGCTGTGGGCAAGTCCACGTTTGAAAGGCTTCTCAGTAAAACATTTCCAGAATGGCAAATGGCTACAGAACCTGTGTCAAAATGGCAACAAGTTCTAGCTTCCAATACCAGAGAGGTAAGTGTGAAAGTGAATAACCAGAGTGGGGATGTGTGGGCACTGCAACAAGAGTTTCCATCATCCGGTTATAGGCTTTTCAAAATGTATGTGATTTTAATGGTGCTTGTGAGTCCTGGGCACTTAAATTCTTTCTCTTTCCACAGTGTAGGTACATCACAGGCAGCGACTGGACAGGCTTTACTCATTGTTCTACAGTTGTGTCTCAATCCTTCCCTGTAAAACAGGGTTAAGAAGGGAGTTCAACTATATCAGGTTTAAGTGGCCTCTATTAAAGATGGTTTTCCTCATCCATAAATCTCTTCCATGATTTGATAATTAAAATAGGTGTGCATGTTCTTAAACAAAATGACTCATGGGAGATAAATATTTAACACACACATTCCTATGATCTAGACTATGATTGCAGCAACTTAAATTTCTTAAGAGTTTTAAAAAATAAATTGTTTCTTAATACAGCTAATCTAAACATCCTGTATCCAGAGTACCAATATTTTTTTATTTTGCATGGAGTTCAGCTCTCTAATGGCAAAAGAAATGTTGAACAAAACAACTTGATTCTCATTAAAGATCTGGAAGGAATCTACTAATGCTTTGTACCTCTGTACTCTCTCTGATATTTCTTTTACAGCTCTTACCTGCTTTGCATGACTATTCCGTTTTATGGGGCCAGTGTAGACGTAGCCTAGATGTAAGTCAGAATAGGGAAATCCACGGGGGATTTAAATATCCCCCGCGAATTTAAATAAACATGTCCGCCGCTTTTTTTCCGGCTTGGGGAAAAGCCGGGAAAAAGCGTCTAGACTGGCACGATCCTCCGGAATAAAGCCCTTTTCCAGAGGATCTCTTATTCCTACTTGAAAGGAATCTTGAAAGTAGGAATAAGAGATCCTCTGGAAAAGGGCTTTATTCCGGAGGATCGCGCCAGTCTAGATGCTTTTTTCCGGCTTTTCCCCAAGCCGGAAAAAAAGCGGCGGACATGTTTATTTAAATCCGCGGGGGATATTTAAATCCCCCGCGGATTTCCCTATTCTGACTTACCTGCTTTGCATGACTATTCCGTTTTATGGGGCCAGTGTAGACGTAGCCCTTTAGTTTTTTATGAGCTTACTGTTGTGGTCTTTTTTTATGATGTACATTGTAGGCCTAATCAACCTCTGCCGACGAGCAATAGTAGCACTTTTCTGTGAAGTACCACAACCCAGCAGGGGACAACGCTTGCTCTCCGTCTTCATGATAAACTCCATGGAGTAATTGGGGTAGGTGGGTAAGGCAAGCATAATTTTTGTCTCCAAATAGTTGACAAGCAGCCATTTGGGATCAAGATCAAGCATGTGCATTAGAGAAAAAAGATTATTGCAGAGTTTTCTGCTGTGTCCAATTCTGGTGTCAATATTTCTTTTAAAAGGACGTTGGAAAAACTGGAGAAGATTCAGTTACACACAAAATTTCAGAACTGGAAGACATGCAGTAAGAGATTTAGGGAGCTTACTCTATTTAGTTGGTCAAGGAGAAGGTTAAGAAGTGTCTTGATTATGGTCTAGAAATTCCTATACAGTGAGTCAAGCTATCAAAGGTGGAATAAGATCCAGTTGCTTGTAGCTGAAGGTATAAAAAACTCAAACTGAAAATAAAAAGTTGCACCTTAACAGTGAAGGTAGCTAACCATTGTAACAATTTAACAAGGTAAATTCCTTATCACTTGAAGTCTTTAAATTGAAGATATCTATAAAATGCTGTAGTTCTATGGCTCTCCACTTTTCCAGACTACTATATCTCTATCAAGATGTGTCTTGTGTATCCTCAAGTTCTGTCTTACTTAAAAACCACTTGCTTACAAAATTGGACGTAAAATACAAAAGTGTCACAGCACACCATTACTGAAAATGTTCTTGCTTTCTTATTTTCACAATATAATTATAAAATCAATTGGAATATAACTATTGTACTTACATTTCACTGCAGAGCATACAGAGGTTATAAATAGGTCATTGTATGAAATTTTAATTTGTACTGATTTTTCTATGTAGACTGTTGTAAAAGTAGGCAACTATCTAGATGAGCTGATGTACCTCCCTGGAAGATCCCTGCGTGCCTACATGGGTATGCGTACCCTTGTTTGAGAATTACTGCTGTAGTTCAGATACAAGTTATTGGGCTCAAATACCATCACTTATATAGAGAGTAATCTCCTCCTCAGCAGGAATCCTGGGGGAAATTCCCTGGCCTGTGCAATGCAGGAAAACAGACTAGAGGACGATCATAATTATTCATTCTGATGTTCAAATCTGAGTCTCGTACCAGTTCTACATTGAGAATATCCTACCTCCAACCATAGGGATGGATGGCCTGAAAAACTCTTTCAGTGAAACTTCCTTCTTAAAAGTACCTTTTTGCATTTCTTAAAAGGCCTCGTCTTCTCAGAATGTTGGTAACCTACTTCAAATGGTTTATCAGGAGCCTTCTCGGTGGTCCTATACGTTCCAGACGTTTTCCTGCATGAGTCGACTTAAGGCCCAGCTGGAACCCCTATCAGAGAAGCTCTTGAAGACCCAGGAGCCAGTGCAGATTTTTGAAAGATCTGTATACAGTGATAGGTACAGTGCTAAAAATCTCCAAACCCCTGTCTGCTCCAGCTAAACTAAGGTGCTTTCTGTTAGTCAGTATGTGTGTAGAAACATGGCAATGCCGTTTAAGTTACAGGTTGAACCTCTCTAGTTCAGTACTCTTGGGACCTGACTGGTGCTGAGCCAAAGAATTTGCTGGACCACAGGACGTCAATATCTTCTAGCAGCATTACCAACAGTTCCACTGCTTACTGGGCTCTTAGAGGACATTTAGGGCTAAATTAGAGTGAAATAAGAGCACAGAACACTGAGAGCCAGAACTGGTGGCTGTAAACAAACTTTATGGGACCACAGGAAACTTGGCCACTCCCATGATAAAGTGGACATCCGGCTAACTAAAATCATGCCCTACCACAGATGTTGCCAGACCAGAGAGTGCCGGACTAGGGGGGGTTCAACCTGTACCATGCTTCTTTAATAAAAAAAAAAATGCATGTTTAGTGCCTACCTGATAAATACTGTTTGTTTTCTAGAGGTGAGTTTCTGATACACACCCCTGTAACATCAAGAAACTGATTAGGAAATCCTAACATCGATGTAAACAGGCACTTTTCTGATCCCTTTCACCATAGCATTGGAGCATGTCACAAACATTTCTTATCACAGTACCTCTGCAATGCAGAGAGTATTACCCCTGTTTGATGGTTGGGGAAATTAGTTCTATGCTGCTCTGCATGATGTGTTGTCATTTACAACAGTGTTAAATAAATATTACCATCAAAACAGAAGGGTAAAATTTCATGTGGCCATGCCCCAGTGTAAATGACTGCACAAAGTGCAAGGTATCTGTACTGAACCCAAGGTTGTGGCAGATCTGAGATTGAATCCAGGTCTCCTGAATCCTAGTTAAATGCCTTAACAGGAAGATGATCCTTCCTTAAACTGCTCCAGGTTATGTGTCTTTTAGCATCTACAGGGACAGCAGAAATCAAGCGCACACTCGGGGTGTTGTGTTCTCTCATCACTAGACCAGAATAAAATCCCACTTGCATTTGAATGGGCTCAATTTCTACTGTCAATGTGAACTTGAAACTGATACTTAGAAGAAGAAAATCATGTATGTTACAATAAGTCCAATGGAAATTGGTAGCCTATAAATACATGAGAGAACACATGAGGTGGTTGAATTTTCAGAATCAGATTTTTTTTTTTTTTTTTTTTTCTTGCTTCCAATTTACAAAGCCCTTGATTCAGGGAATGAAAGTAGCCTGGTCAGTTTCACTCATAGGTATACAGTAGAGTCTCAATTATATGACCTAAACGGGACCGAAGGATGGTCGGATAATCGTAATGTTGGATAATATGGAAAATACCTTGCGGGGTCCAAGATATTTTCCCCGTCAGCTGCAACTCTGCAGACTCTCGGCTGCTTCATGGGGAGCCACGCTGCCCCCGACCTCCCCTATCTCCCCCGGCCAGTTGCGCTGCCCCATGGCTGGGGAGGTCGGGGGCAGCGCGGCTGGCCGGGGGAGATAGGGGAGGTCGGGGTGCCCCATGACCTTCAGAGGGCGGGGGCAGCTGGGCTCCGGCATCCTGCTGCATAGCCCTGCTCCCTCGTCCCTCTTCTCTCACCGCTTTGTCTCCGCACTGCCTGGCACCTTCCCTTCCGCGCTCCACTCTGCTGGCTCCGCCGCCCACACAATTGCCTTGGGTGGCCACAGGCAGGTCGGATAACATGGAATGTCGGATAAAGGAAGGTTGGATAATCGAGGCTCTACTGTACATGGAACTCTGCCTTAAGGAATCATTCAGGTGAACAATAAAAATGTTTGCGTGATTCATTTAGGTTGAAAAGGTCAAACAAAATGATCTTCCTGACACTTCAAGGGTCATGGGTACATTTATGCCCCAGCCCCATGAGGGCGGGGGCTGTCCCAGCCAGGCTAAAAAGGCCCTCAGCCTATGGGATTCTGCTTAATCAGTTAGCTGATTAAACTAAACGTTTAACTGGTTAACTGATTAAATGGGATTTTACATTCCTACTGGAAAGAGCTTGAGGATATATTTTGTAACTTGTGTCTGATAGTGGGATTTGCAGTGTTTAAACAGATGTTGACTTGAAAAATGGGAATTACAAGATTTTCTGTGCAGTTATACGAAGTGGAGCATGAGGTATACTGAAAGTGTTTGTTTTCCAAAGAAGTGTCTCCTATGATGTAATGCCTTCCAGGCTATTTGGATTATGTTGGCTAAATAGTCACTTTTTCCAGATTCCTTGGTAAAGTGGATTGGTGGTGAGATAATGAAAAATATCTTATATACATACTCTGAAAGTGAGGGAAGTGTGAACATTACATGAGAGGAAAACTGTATTTGAATCAAACTGTTTGGGCTGAAACTTGTGAAAGAGGGAAGGAATTTATGGTGTGTGTGTGGGGAGGAGAGAACCCCTGGTGATAATTTGTTATTTAAAAAAAATTGTGGCTGGCTGTTCTAGTAGCACCTTTGTAGTTCAAGGCTTCCATTGCAGCAGGGGGTCCTGCAGTAGAGGGTTTTCCTTGGGACTACTCCAAAGACTCAACCAAAATTTGTTAATTTGAGGCCATGCTCCAAGATCCATTTCCACTAGGGATGTAAATGGGTAATGCATTAACGGGCTGGAGCAGCCCCTGCCCACAGTGCAACATTACAGGCCAGTTAGCCAGTTAACATTTTAAACAGGATTTTACGTTCCTAATTTCCACAGCTTTTGGCTGCAGGCAGCATGGGAGGGAGTTAACATCTTTTTGGTTCTGTGGATTAAGCTCTTCTAGAAGGGTAAGTTAGTGTATGAAACTAATCATACACAAAATCGTAGGACTGGCATTAGCTATGTTGGTAGGAGAGCATCTCTGACATAGCGATACAATTTGTATCAACCACACAATTAGTCGGTAAGAACCACGGTGTACAACTGCAGCTGGGGTGGCTCCAGGAGCCAGCTCAAGCCGGGACTGAGCAGTCCTGGCTCTGGAAGCTGCAGTTCTGCATTTTAAAAGTAGTAAGAGCCACTGGGCTTTTAAAATGCAGAGGTGCAGCATCCTGGACCAGCGCGAACATTGTCATTGCATTGGCAGGGCAGTATAAGCTCCCTCTACTACTGCCTATTCCATCCTTGGTCTATAGGTAAACATGCCCATGTCCTCCAGGGCTGACAGTCCAATATCCTGTTACGGCATTGTTACAACTGCAGTGCCTGGTCTAGAACTAAGACAATTAACAATAAAAGAATCGTTGAATGACTGTTCTACTGTCAAGTATGAAACTGTCCAAACTAGAGATGTGAATGGTTAACTGGTTGCCCACTAAGCATCACCCTTAGTGGATGATGCTTATGGTAACTGGTTAACTGGCGCCCGGCAGCAGCCCCCACAGGCTGGGGGCTGCTCTAGCTGGGCTGGAGCGGTCCCCTCACCTGTGGGACCTGCTTAATCCATTAACAGGTTAAAGTTAACATTTAACTGATTAAATGGGAATTTACATCCCTAGTCTGAACAGCCCATCTCAGCTCTCTTCTCTGGTTACTGAATTGTCTGTTTTAAATCTCTGCTGTTGAAATGACCTCTTGGAGCTTTGCCTTTCTGTGTATCTGTGCAGCACCTGGTACACTGTGGATCCTATTGAAATGCCCTGGAAGCTGTGTAGACGCATAGCTGCCTACTTAGCAATGCATGGGGGCTCAATGAAGTTGCATAAGTCTGGGACCTGCAGCAGGTCGGGGAGAGCTTCTTTGGTCCCATTCTCAATGTACCCTGCCCTCCAACCTGTTGCGAGTGACCCAGCTCTGACTTGCACTTGACACAGCAGGCCTAGCACCTACTTGCTGCTGGCCATGGCAGCCCAGTCCAGCTGGTGACACTGGGCCCGGCCCCGATCTGGCTGCAGAGGCCTGGCCCTGGTGGCCTGGCTTCTTCCTGCATCCCCTATCTGTCTCCAGTCTTGTCCCCAATCTGGCCCTGGTTCCCATCCAGCTCCACCAGGATGGGGAGAGGTGCAGTCCACACCACACCCTGGTGCTGCTGCGAGGTGAGAGAGATGCAGGAGTTCTCTTTCCTTGAAGTAGCCTAGGAGCACCCTCCTTCACCCCAAAGCTCTCCAAATCTGACCTAACCCCATAGCCTGTATCCCTATCTGCAGCTCTCACACCCCTGCACTCCAGTCCTGAGACCCTTATCCCTGGCCCCACCCCAGATCACACACCTGCAGCTGGAGCCTTCATACCCTTGTACCCCAACTCTCTGCCTTCTCCCAAGCTACAAACCCCTTGTTCGCACCCCCACCACAGGAATTTTGTTATGTGCACCAATATGGAGGGGATGTGTTGCACATCCCCTCCATATTGGTGCATGTAACAAAATTCATTCCATTCAGGGGTGAGAGAAATTAGAGGGAACACTGTTTATATCACAGTAAAAATGTACTTTGTCATTCTAAAACTACAGGGAGTTTGTTTGGCAGGTTTAATTTACTCGGTATTCTCTTTTTGTTCTCTTTTTTCCTTAGGTATATCTTTGCTAAGAATCAATTTGAGATTGGTTACCTGGCTGAAATTGAATGGACAATTTACCAAGACTGGCACACCTTCCTCCTTGAAGAGTTTGGGGACCGAATTGCTCTGCATGGCTTTCTGTATCTCCAGGCAACTCCAGAGGTAACTGAGAGCGTGACTGGGAACTAACTAAAACCATCTTTAGTGGCTGCATTAAGGGTGGTCTTGCTTTTCTTGAGGCAAGGGAACTCTAGACCGTATCAGATCAGCAACTGACTAGGACTGAAGACCAATACATCTAATGACAGGGATTGAGGTCCCAGCATGCAAGGCACTATACATCTCTGAAGAGCTTAGGCTAAGCAGACAAGACAAAGGGGAGGGAGGGGAAAGAGGTGAAATTACTTGCCTGAACTTACATAACCGATCAGTAGCAGAACCAGGTATAGAACCCAAGTCTCCTAAGTGCTAATCCAAGGATCTGTGAACTGGACCACGTCTCTTCAATGAGGGTCATTTTGTCTAAGCATTTATTCTGTAATAGAGGAAAAATTAGTTCCCTCTGTAATGTAATGCTGCTGACTGTGCAGCCTTAATTCCAAGCAGCTACTTGTTGGTCTTGTTTTTGGGCTTAGCTTCAATATATGGGAAACTTTTTGGAGGAGTGGGGAACTATGATTGTGTTTATGCATGCATGACTTCTCGGTGCATCATGTTGACTCTTTCTCTAGCTGAGGGTGGTTGGATTCAACTTCTTGCAGAGCTTTCTGTCTACACTGACACAAGTTGCTGCCCTTCCAAGTATAGGGCCCAGTTGTACTCGTAGTGAAGTTTTGCCCATGATTTCAGTGGATGAAAGATCATGTCCTTACATGCCCACTAAACGTCTGGCCTTAGACAGGTGATGTGGCTTCTAACTTGTGTGTCATGTGAAGCTGTTCCTACTTTGTGTAACTGTGATCCAAAGAAAATGGAGAGAGGCTGTTCTCAGTGGTGACAGATGACAGAATGAGGAGCAGTGGTCTCAAGTTACCGGGGGAGGGAGGTCTGTTTTGGTTATTAGCAGGGCTCGCCGAACCGCGGCAAGCCCTGCTCGCCAGCCGCACTGTCCAGCGATCTGCCCACATGCAGATCGTTCTGCGCATGCACAGATCACCCAAACCTGGCTCTTCTGGGTTATAATCTACTTGCCACTGGCAAGTAGATTGTATTATTTGTCGAGCCCTGGTTATTAGAAAAAAAAACTATTTCACTAGAAGAGTGGGGATGCACTGGAATGGGTTACCTGGGGGGGGGGGGGGGGTGGAATTTCCATCCCTAGAGGTTTTAAGTCCTGGCTTGACAAAGATCTGGCTGTGATGATTTAATTGGGGTTGGTCCTGCTTTGGGCAGGGGGTTGGACTTGATGACTCCTGAGGTCTCTTCCAACCCTATGGTTCCAACTGCATCTCTCCAGTTGCTGTTGTCTGAAGTGTCCTATAACTCTTGGCCCATCCAAATGCAAAACAGACCTCATTGAGACTTATGGGGTAAATTAGTGGGTCATACTAATGAAGGAGCTGTCATTTTCTCTCATCAGAAATGTCTAGAGCGGTTGCACCAACGGGGGAGGCCTGAGGAGAAGGACATCCAGCTGGAGTATCTGGAGCAGCTTCACACTCAGCATGAAAACTGGCTTGTAAAGAAAACCACAGAGTAAGTGACAATAGAAATGGCTTCTAGATTCTCAGCCGTGCAAGCCTAGCTCCTTAAATGGTTGAATAATATGTCCTCTGCTGTGCAAGAGTGGCTGTCTGCCACCCTTCTTCATCTCTTGCTTAGTCCTCCCACTACACAGCCAGCTTTCTGCCATTAATCTTAACACTGAACGCCATCTTCTAAGAACATGTCAGCAATCTCCTCCCTTTCAGCAGTAGGTTCCCCTTTGTTACTTTTGCTTCTCTCCATCTTGGCAAATCCTGTAACTCCAGATACCAAAAGGGTATAACAAAATTCATGATGGGTCTCAGAAGAGGAAGGAAGCTCATCTACTTCATAAAAATCTAAGGTGATCCCTTCCTTTCCATACTCTCTTACCTTGGTTTCACATGTATAATGTGCTGGTAGTCTACTGACCCTTGTAGTCCAAACACAGTGTAGGTATCATGCTTCATAGCAAGTAGAGGGCTCTGCTGTCTTAGGCACTGATGCCAGTGGGAGTAGAGGGTTCCAGGAATCTCTCAGCATAAAGACCTTAGCTTGGAAATCTCCTTTGATAGGGAAGAAGGGAAGGGACGACTTCTCTGCAGCTGGAGGAATCTTTTATTTTCTTTTAATGATGGTGAATTTGTATATGCAGCATATATCCTTCTTATGATAAAATAAACTTTTGTTGCAGCAGTGTTGGTGTGATACATCTCTTCCTGTATCTGGGCATATTGTCTCTGTACCTCTGGGAAGAGGTACACTAATAAGATGATTGTTCAGATCCCTTCTTGCTGTTTTTTTTTTTTGTTTTTTTTTGTTTTTTTTCAGGGTCCACTTTGAAAACCTAAAGAATGCTCCTGTCTTGGTGCTTGATGTCAATAGTGATTTTGAAGATGACCCAGCTGAACAAGAAGAACTCATTAGGAAGGTAAGCATTAATGACACCAGCTCATTTTTGCTATTAATGTAAAATACAGAATTAGACATATGTGGGACAGGAATATTTTCTTTCTCTTTTGCATGTCTTTCTCCTTCTAGTAGAACACCACATAACAGATTACTATCAGCTTGGCCTGTCCCTTCAGCAATACCATCTTATGTTCTGATCCCATTCAATCCCACAAGCTAATCAGTCAGGTGTGATCAGCAATTGGACAAAGACTTCCAGGTGCTGCATGAAGTAGGTGGCATGCTTCACTGTATGCTAGCTACTGTCTCCAGCATCCAGACTGGGTATTAAGAGATGCTGTGCTGCTACAGATGATGACTTATAGTCAGGCCTTTAGTTTTATGTCTTATCTATGACCCTAAAGATCTCCCAGCATTTCTTGAAAGGCATACTTTTTCTCCTGTTGACCAAATGGTGATATCCTATCTGTGTAAATTCCCCCTGAAGTTGCTATTGAATAAGATTTTCCAGTTTTCTACCCTAAACTGTAGCATTTTTGTATTCTGCATTTCAATACTGTATAAAAATTATCCCTCTGAATAGATTTTAAAACTTCAGACTCCTCAAGAATGAGAAGTGCTATATAAATAGAAGATGACTATTACGCCTCTGATCAGTGAAAATACAGCATGAATTCTACCATAGTGAAGTCGATAGTGGAGGCTTATTTGTTTAAGAGTAGGATGTTTGTCCATTTTTATTACTATTTATATTGTGGCAGGTGTCTAGGAACCACAATTGTGGACCAAGAATCCATTGTGCTAGGTGCTGTACAAACACAGAAGAGAGTTTTGGTATTAATCTACAAATTTGACACTGTTTCCCTGGGCTTGAACAAAGATTTTAACTGGATGTCACATTATAAAGCCAGTCTCCCCTGCCTCTAAACTGCATTTTCACATCAAAAGCCAAGAATGGGACACTTGCAGCTCACTTAATTAGCCTCATTAGCACTGGTCCTACAGTTGACAGGTACTCCCCTCCTCTTTCCCCCCCCCCACCCCGTTCTCCATCTCATCATCTGATGAGCTTGCATGAGCAAAATCCGCTTCATGATACTCTCTCTATATTTGTTAGTCTCTAAGATGCCACAGGACTACTTATTTTTGAAAGTTACAGAAGATAGTATTATTCTATTCCCATTCCCACAAAAGGAAGCTTATATTTTCAGGTAAGTTGCATTGATGAGGTGGCTAGCTTGCTAGAGGGGAAATGCTGATATTCTCCCAGGGAACACATTGGTGGGATTGTATTCTACCACTATTTTGTGTGTTGAACAAGTTACATTTCACAGACTTATTAAATGTGAGTACAGGGCAGTGTTATTACCTGCTCTCTTAAAATATATATGAAAAAATGTTATGCTTGATTGTAATCTTCGTGTGTGTTTGTATAGTTCCTGTCACAATGGGAACCTTGACCTTGATGGTGAATTTTGAGCACTACTACAATAAAAATAATGATATCTTCTTCATTGATCCTGTCCAGGTTAAAAAATTTTAAGACCAGCTAAAGTTGATTGATCTATCAGTATTCCTAAGAAAATAATCTAACTTTGAAGTCCTTGTGATAAATCCTTAACAAATAACTTTTTTTGAATGAAATCTAGAACTGCTTAGGTTTTCGTTGCATGCGTTTTGTGCAGTGTGATTAAAAATTGCACTTTTATAAAAGGTGCTCTCTTTCTCTCACAGGTAAAGGCTTTTATAAAGACTCTGTGACCCGAAGCTTTGCCATCTCTCTCCACTACTAGTTCAGGATTTCTTATTTATTTGTGACCAGCTTTCACTTGGTTATGCTCCTGGCCATTAAAAGATAAAACAATCTGTGTCAAATTTGGAAGGCCAAAAGTATAATGGAGGTATTTTAGTGAATTACACTTGAATCCTGTGTTTCTCTTCCAAAACAAATGTTATTCTTCCAGGGAGGGAGAAGTCTTGTATAATCACCCATGAGCAACCTGACAATAGCCACCCATGTACATGGGTCTAATGGAAAGAAGATTAACTGTCTCAGAAAATTAATTTTCTGATCTTCCAAAGATCAATAGGGAGAAATGATTTTAGATGTTATGAAGAATCCCTTCCATTCATGCAACAGCTTAAGTATTTCAAATGTGCTTTCCTTTCATTGCTGAAGGAGATGTGCAGAAACTCTTCTATTCCATTACATGCTAAATGCAGCCATTGGTGAAAATGAGGGTGTTATAAAGAATTACAGGAAACAATGGTCCTGGTTCACCACTGCACCTGTACAAAGTGAATGTAATATGCTACCAAATCTGTGTCAGCATTTCACACCCATTTTGCGCAAGTGGCATTTTTGTGTCAATAGAGAACAAAGACCCAACATATCCGTTTTTGGCTCTTCTAATCCATTCTTCGTAGTAGAAGGCAAAGTCTTATTTAATGTTAAGCCAGCTTCTCTTATTAAGTTTGCAATTTACTTGGCGTATTTTTCTACATCTTGGGCCTAATAATGATTTACACTAGTATCTTCTCATAAGCTAGACAGCTGCTGGATCATTGAGCCTGTCCTGGATCATTGACCCTGTCCTGGTAGAAAGAATATGGTATGCCATTTTGATATATTGTCTGAAAAGTTTTTAATAGTTTACATTTTAAAGTGAGTCTAATAATTTAGAATAGGGGACTGGAAATCAGGACCAGTTGGGTTCTATTATCACTCTCATCACTGTATTGGTCTCTTACTTCATGCAAGTTGTTATTTAGCTTCTTCAGCATTTATAAAATCCTCAAATGCCTTTCATCTGTACATATAATATGCAGAATGGATCCTGGTTTAATACTTTGCAAAAAGATAGTTGTTTGGCAAACTGTTCCTCCCTTACCTTTCAACCTGGCACCTTGGATGGGCTAACATTAGTGCAGTTTACCTGGAATATTAACTGGACATTGTGGAAGCTAAGAAGAGAAGAGAGAAAATAAGACGTGAATTTTAGTGGGAAGTTGGCTGCCTTGTAAGTCCCTTTTGAAAATCTCATCTGAAATGCTGCTAGTTCAGCAGGGCACAAATTTGGCTTTGTCCGTCTAGCTCCCGCTTTCCTCTGAGTAAAACCTTTCCTTGCTGAAACATAGCTGAATGTACAGGCAGTCCCCGGGTTACGTACAAGATAGGGACTGTAGGTTTGTTCTTAAGTTGAATCTGTATGTAAGTCGGAACTGGCGTCCAGATTCAGCCGCTGCTGAAACTGATCAGTTTCAACAGCGGCTGAATCTGGACGCCAGTTCTGACTTACATACAGATTCAACTTAAGAACCCCAGGCATCCCCAAGTCAGCTGCTGCTGAAACTGATCAGCGGCTGATTCCAGGAAGCCCGGGGCAGAGCAACTCTGCCTCGGGCTTCCTGTAGTCAGCGCTGGTCAGTTTCAGCAGTGGCTGACTTGGGGATGCCTGGGGCAGAGCAGCTGGGGTGCTGCTGGGTTGGTCCAGTAGCGCGGCCGCTCCTCGGCGCTACTGGACCAACCCAGCAGCACCCCAGCTGCTCTGCCCCAGGCGTCCTGATTCAGCCGCTGCTGAAACTGACCAGCAGCGGCTGAATCAGGATGCCTGGGGCAGAGCAGCTGGGGTGCTGCCGGGTTGGTCCAGTAGTGCCCAGAGCGGCGCTGCGGGACCAACCGGCAGCACCCCAGCTGCTCTGCCCCAGGGTCCACAACAAAAGCCTGGTCTGCTGGGGGGGGCACACTAGCTGCGCCCCCCCTTCCCCCCCAGCAGACCAGGGACACGGGGAGCAAAGCCGCAGCGGCGTGCCGCGCCTCTGAGGCTTTGCTCTGGCAAAGCCTCAGAGGCGCGGGACCCCGCCACCGCTGCAGCTTTGCTCCTGGTGTCCCTGGTCTGCTGGAGACGGTCCCCAGCAGACCAGGGGCACCAGGAGCAGCTTTTCTCGCCCCGGAGGTCGAGGTGGCGGGACCGCTGCCTGCAAGCTCCGGGGCGAGAGAGCTCCGTTCGTAAGTGCGGATCCGACATAAGTAAGTCGGGGACTGCCTGTATTTGTTAGAAGGTGCAGCATGTCCCTCTAAAACCGTAAACCCTCATAAGTCTTCAATAAACATGACGAGACAAAGGTGAAGCAGGAATGATCTGAAGACAGGCAGTTTAGAAATACCAGAGAGAGATATGGCCCTGTTAACACACTAGTAAAGATCTTTCCAACTGTGTGTGTATTGAGGTGCACTTCATAATCCATCTATTGTGGATCCATTTTGTATTGCATGAAATCTTGGCCCCACTGAAGTCAATGGCACTCCTGCTGACTTCAACAGGGCCAGGAGTTTAGCCATTGGTAAATCAGATGGAATTTTGTGACCTGAGTATCTGGTCACTTTTAAGTTCTAGACATACATATTACTGTTATTAGGTTACACTGCAACAGTTAATGGCTCTTATGACAAAGAAGGACTAAAATCAAGCAAATTTGTATGCATAGTTAGTTTTGGACTGTTTAGTCTAAAGTGAACTGTACGGACTTATCCAACTATCACTTTGTGCTCCAAGGGAAACATAAATGCATGTCTAGGGATGTGTGCAAAGTGAATATTTGAGGAACAGCTACTCCATAATATAAATTTGATGGAAAGGTTAAATTCTGAAGGACAATTCTGTGTGTGTATTTAGCTTGTGTTTAAATTAAAATGTATGTCACTTTTCAACTGTCTTGTTCATGTTTTGACTGTCCTCCAGTGAAAGGAGCTAGGTGGTGGTGAATTACATCAGTCATGCAAATCAGTGTTGGGGATGATTAGTGACTGTTGGCAGGATCATCTTGTGGCTAAAGAAGTGCAGTGGGAGACCTTGGTCAGTTCCTGGCTATGCCACAGACTCCCTGTGGTTGGGGAAAGAGCAGTCACTTGGAATTAGATATTCAGAATGGCCCAGCACACTGGGTGCTGAGCTCATTAAATAAGCCATCCACCTTCTTTCCCTTTGCTTCTGTAGTGGGCCTTCTGCAGTTGGCTTTCCATCAGGCCATGAGTTCTGTTGTGCCCATTACAGTCTCAGATGGGACACTAGGTGGCGCATGACCTCTAAGCGCCTGTTCCCGGATTTATTTATTTTAAAATGCTTTAAATGGGTTATTTGCCTGAAATAATAATAAAGTGTGGATGCTCTGAGGTAGTCACAAAAGCTGTAAAATAAATGAGCTTTTTTTTATGCATGGTGAGTTCACGGTAAATGGGGAAACAAAGAATCCAATGTTGCAAGGGTGGGCAATCAATTTTTAGACTTGCTTTTAAATAACGGTAGCTGAGTATTACCCTAACACGTATTCTTAATCAGTTACTTAGTAGTAAAGATCTTTCCAACAGGAATTCTGGATACAAAAATCACCTGCCAAGAAAGCTGTTTTTGTCTCCCGTGTGGTTTTAGATCTCAGCTGTGCAGCTTCTGTTATCAGGAAGCAGAACATAAGTTTGCATTTTGTAATTTCAACACAAAATAGTTCTTTTGTTCTCACAATTTGCTTCTCTTCCCTAGTTATACAGTCCCCTTCTTTCTGTAGAATATGATTAAGTGCTCTTTCCTACAGATAGATGGGCACACATTTTGCTATATTTCTTAATTCCTGAAAATAATTTTTTTACCATACTTTGCATTTTCACTCTTCAGCCCTGGATCTCAAAGTGGTCTACAGTTGTGAGTTAGTATCCTCATCCCCATTGTACAGATGAGGAAACTGAGGTATGGGAAGACATATTGACTAGCTGAAGGTATGCCAGTGAGTCAGTGGCAGAGCAGAGTATAGGAAACCAGGTAATCCTGGCTCTGTCTTCTAACCATTTTGTGAGCAGACTGCTTAGATATAAATACTAACTTACTGCACTCTCTGTGATACTTATACTCCCTGGAACTGCAGATTGGAATCTAAATAAAATCAACTCAACTTTCCAAGGAAGATGAACTTAGATCTGTGTAACTTGTGTTCAAAGGTTTCCTTTGAACCTGGGTTCTGCTCTGACAGAACCTGTTACACTTTTTATAGGAGTTGGGTATTTCCCTATCGCTAACATGTCCTACCTCCAACATTTGTAGTGCATGCTGTGTGCACACCACCTCCTCTTCACTGTCTGCAACCACCTCCTCTTCACCATTCACTTCATTTCAGTGGTTGTGTAGATATAGATCTAAACCACTTGAGGTTCCTTCAGAATAAAAGGTGCTACAGAAATATAAAGGGTATTGTCAGGTTTTTATTGATGTAAACAAGTGCATCTCCACTGACTTCAGTAGAATTGTGCCAATTTATACTAGCAGAGAATTTTGGCCTGTTATCTGCATATGATTTAAGGTGTATGGATTGCCAGATAGGAATCCTGTCTCTGCTAGTGGCTGATAGCAGGTGCTTCAGAGGAAAATGTAAGAATCCCCATTGTCCTGATCTGCACTGAAGTTTGCTGCTTCTACAACAAATGGATGACACACATCCTGCAAGGAATAGGAAATGAAATTCTCTTCTGAGGGTGTGCCTACACTGCACCATTATTTTGAGATAACTAGCGTTATTTCGAAATAACAATGCAAGAGTCTAAACAGCCACTCTGTTATTTCGAAATAATTTTGAAATAACAGAGAGCTTATTCTGAAATCTGTTAACCTCATTCTATGAGGAATAACACCTGTTCTGAAATAGCTATTTTGAAATAAGGCATGTGTAGACCACTCCACTGCTGCTATTTCAAAATAGCCCCTCACCGGGGCCTCCTGAGGCTCTAAATCAAGATAGCACATCTATATTAGGGAAGCCTGCCTCGGACTAATTTTGAGGTTTTCCTGCAGCGTAGATGTGCTATTTTGAAATAAGCTATTTCGGAATAACTCTGGAATAGCTTATTTTGAAATAATCGTGCAGTGTAGAGATACCCTAAGTAGGAGGAGAGGGTTTTTTTTTTCTAGTGACGTCTCTGTAAAGCCTCCAAGTTGAGTAAGATACAGGCAGTCCCTGAGTTACGCAGATCCGACTTATGTCGGATCCGCAGTTAAGAACGGAGATTTTCTCGCCCCGGAGGACTGGAGCGGCGGGACGCCTGGTCCCGCCGCCCGCCTCCTCTGGGGCGAGAAAAGCTGCTCCCCATCTCCCTGGTCTGCTGGGGGAGACAGCAGACCAGGGAGACGCGGAGCAAAGCGGCGGAGGACCCGGGACCGGACCCGCGGCCGCTTCCAGATCAGCTGGAAGTGCCGCGGGTCCGGCCGGTTCCTCCGCGGCTTTGCTCCGCGTCTCCCTGGTCTGCTGGGGGGGGACGCAGCTAGTGCCCCCCTCCCCCCTAGCAGACCAGGGAGACGTGGAGCAAAGCCCGGGGCCTGTGGTAGAGCAGGTGGGGCGCTGCCGGTTGGTCCCGCAGCACTGCTCCTTAGCGCTACTGGACCAACCTGGCAGCACCCCAGCTGCTCTGCCCCAGGAGTCCTGATTCAGCCGCTGCTGATCAGTTTCAGCAGTGGCTGAATCAGGACACCTGGGGCAGAGCAGCTGGGGTGCTGCTGGGTTGGTCCAGTAGTGCCAAGGAGCGGCCGCGCTACTGGACCAACCCAGCAGCACCCGAGCTGCTCTGCCCCAGGCATCCCCAAGTTAGCCGCTGCTGAAACTGACCAGCGCTGACTACAGGAAGCCCGAGGCAGAGTTGCTCTGCTCCGGGCTTCCTGGAATCAGCCGCTGATCAGTTTCAGCAGCAGCTGACTTGGGGACGCCTGGGGTTCTTAAGTTGAATCTGTATGTAAGTCAGAACTGGTGTCCAGATTCAGCCGCTGTTGAAACTGTTCAGTTTCAGCAGCGGCTGAATCTGGACGCCAGTTCCGACTTACATACAGATTCAACTTAAGAACAGACCTACAGTCCCTATCTTGTACGTAACCCGGGGACTGCCTGTACACACTTGTTCTGCTATAGTGGGACAAGCTGCCTTTACACCATTCCCCACCAGAGTGCCTCTTTAGCATTGCCTAGTGGTGGGGGTCATTGGCCTTTAGGAGTCATTTCATTCCTTGTTTGTGGCCACTTGAAATGGCGCTGTAGATTGACTGACTGAAAAACTGATCTATCTTTGCTGACTTGTGATTGCCACAGAACAATCCTTCTGCAGTTGTGTTTGCATTGGGATGATCTCAAGTGATAGAGATGATGTAGAAAGACCTTAGACCTGGTCTACACTAGACCAGGAAGGTCAGCTTAAAGTATGCAACTCCAGCTACATAATTAGATTTACGGGCCTATAAATCAAACACCAAAAGATCGACCTCTGGAACGTCGATCTTCCGATAAATATAGACATGCTCTTAGTCTCATCACATTCAGAAGCCGTAATTGTTGTGGTGTTTGAGCATCACTGTTGACTTCGCTTTCCGGCAACAAACTCGGAAAGTTGCATTGTAAATATGCAATCGGTGATTGTCGAACCACTTTAATCCTGTTTTCACAAAGCCTGACATGTTTTTGTTTGACCCCAAACTGCTTTTAGGAAGCTGGAAAGACGAGGCTTCAAATTAGGCCAAACACTTATTGGCTTTAGTTTGTGCATTAACAATAAAGGACAGATGATTTCCTAAGGTCTGTCGTGTGGAGCTAAAGTAGTGAGGCCTGTAAACAGAACTTGTACAGGAGCCCAGTCACAGCCAGCATCTGGTTAAACAGTGCTCAGAACCTGGTATGCTGACTGTGTGAAGCGAGGCTCTCCAATTCCAATGGAGTCATACCACCATAACTTGAGTCATGGAGGAGCTAGTCATCTGATTCTTGCTAGCTACTCTGGGAGCCTGATTGTCCACTCCGTTACATTGGATTAACTGGGTTGAGGTGGAAGCCAAACTCTTGTCAGTCGTCTTTAGAAAATCCATGGCCACATAAATTGCCCCAGTGCATACAGTGTGTCTTTCTTGCCATGTTATGTTTGCACTGGGTTGTTTATTTCAAGTCACTCAAAGTAATGGGATAAAGAGCTCTTTGCTGATGTGCTACAGGTGTGAATTCAGCCCTGGTCAGTACCATGAGCACTGTTTGGTGCCTGATGTGAGGTAACTTTCTCTTTAATGATCAGTTGTCAGACGTTATTTACACTCTGATGGGAAAAAGCTGGCAAGTGCAAAGACACAGGACTCAAGGTAATTTGATTTTCTGCATCATAAATCTCTGCAAACTGTATAAAATTCTCATGGTCAGGCACTTTTATCAAACAAAAGAACTGATTCTCCTCTCTCTTACCCCAGTGTAAATCTATTTGAATCAAGTACACCAGTGCAAGAGGAGAAGCAGACCCAATGATTTTTTACAGTGCTGGTACTCCTGAGTTTTTCACTAAGGGCTCCCTCTATTCTTACTCTGGTGAGTGGTAACTACTGTCATCAGTGTAACTAAATCCATGGTCAGGAACACAATCCCTGATGACACCACTTCACACCTCATGACTGAGCTCTGTGACTTTATCCTCACCCACAACTATTTCCAACTTGGGGACAATTTATATCTTCAAGGCAGTGGCACAGCTATGGGCACCTGCACGGCCCCATAATATGCCAACATCTTTATGACTGATCTCTAACAATGTTTCCTCAGGTCTCGCCCCATAGTATCCTTACGCAACATTGGTAACATCATCATATGGACCCATGGGAAGGAGACCCTTGAAGAATTCCATAGGGATTTCAACAACTTCATCCCACCATCAAACTTAGCCTGGACCAGTCCACACAAAGAGATCCACTTCCTTGACACTCTAGTAGAATTAAATGTCGGCTGCATTGTCACCACATGATACTGGAAACCTACCACCTGTTATACTTACCTACATGCCTCTAGCTTCCATCCAAGACACCATCTTCCAATCGTTTACAGCCAGGCCCTAAGATACAACCGGATTTGCTCCAGTCCTACAGACAGAGACAAACACCTACAGGATCTCTATTAGGCGTTCTTAAAACTTAAATACCCACCTGGGAAGATGAAAAAACAGATCAACAGAGCCAGACGAATACTCAGGCATCAGCTTCTTCGAGAGCCGCCAAACAAAGTAACAGAACACTCTAGTCATCACCTACAGGCCCCAACTTAAACCCCTCCAGCGCATCATTAACAAACTACAACCTCTCCTGGAAAATGGCCCCTCACTCTCTCAGGCCTTGCGGGACAGGCCAGTCCTCGCCTACAGACAACCCCCTAACTTGAAACAAATAATTTCCAGCAACCACACAGCACACCTCAATCATACTATCCCAGTAAACTCCAGTGCCAACTCTGTCCACACATCTATACAAGTGATATCATCACAGGACCTAAGCACATAAGCCATCACATCAGACGCTCATACTACTGCACATCCTCTAATGTGATCTATGCCATCAAGTGCCAGCAATGCCCCTCTGCCATGGATATTGGCCAGACTGGACCGTCCCTATGACAAAGGACGAATGGACACAAATCAGATATTCAAAATCGTAACACGTAGACACGATTTTGACCTGCCCAGGCATTCATTAATGGCTCTCAAAGTGAATTGACTCTTACGGAGCAATTTCAAAAACCAGTTGGAAAGAGAAGCTGTGGAACTTAGCCTTCATCTGCAAATTTGACACCTTTAATCAAGCTTTGAACCAAGACCTGAACTGGATGGGCTGCTACATTCAACATGCTAATGACCTCAAACTTTAAGTATCAGACACAGCCCACTTTATTAGCTTCATTTAGCACAGACACTCTAATTGACAAGATTTTTTTCCCCCTCTTCTCCCCCATCCCTTCTTTTTCTGCTAATTGACAAGATTCCCCCCCCCCCTCTTCCCATCCCTTCTTTTTCTATTTATTTGTACCTCTGGACCCTTTGCTCCATTCATCTGAAGAAGTGGGTTGTGCCCACGAAAGCTCCTGATCCCATCTACATTTGTTGTTAGTCTCTAAGGTGCTGCAGGACCTTTTGTCGTTTAAGTTTTTTCAGTTACAGACTAACATGGCTTCCCCCTCTAAGACTTTTAAATCCATAGTGTCACTTTGGATTTACACTGGAAGAGCAGAATTTTCCTGCTTCAGTAACAATTCTCAAATGAGATGGCCTCATTTCGAGGCATAGTTGTTACACACATGTCCACATTCTGTCTCCATTCATACCAGGAGAGGTCCAGTGACTTCCCTTGGGCAAAGGAAGACCGAATTTGGCCCACAGCAAGAAGGTGTTGTTTCCCCCCCCACCTTCCTTTTTTCCCTCCTATTTGTTCCATTGTCGGATCTGGGTATATCTGTTTTTATAGTGAGTTATCATGTAATTAGTTTTACATTTGTTCAAACAACACTGACAGATGCACAAACATATTTATGCTGTTCTGCAAAGTGGAAGGGTAGGGTTCGCGATACCACTGGCCTAGCAATTATTTGGAACTTCGTACCTTCCCCACTCCCTTGCAGAAATATATCTGACCCCAATTATCCAGTGCTGTGGTTAGGTGAAGGACAGAATCTCTAAATGACCCTGCCTTGATCAGCTTATGTGTAATAGTAAGAGACAGTCTATCCTTTCTAAAAATTGTCTCTACAGCAGATGCATTTTCCAAGGGCCCGGTACTTTACATAGTGACTAAAGTTATAGGGCTATATTTTCCTTTCATGCTGATTTTACATGTCTCTAACTTGATTGATTTCAACAGAGTTACTGCTAATTAATGCTGGTGCCAGCAAGATCAGAATCAAGACCATAGGCCCTGTGCCCAAAAGGTTTGCAATCTAAATTGATTGTGACAAGCTGCTGGAGAGCAGGGCTATTCCATTTGACCAGAGGGGTGGGAGGGACAGAAGATGCAGAATAGCGTTATGAGACTGTTAATTCTCTGCCTGCTGAGTACTCAGGAATCTCTTCATCACCCCAGTTTTGCAAACCTATCTCCAAATACATTCAGGGGTGAATACCTCTCTCTCTTCCTCTGCTGTGTGAATTTACACAAACACATCAGCTTGAAAAGTATGTGGAATATCCAGATTATGAACACATGAAAATACCAGACTGGACAGAGAGAGCTGAGTTTGAGCCCTTATCAGTGCTGGGGTGGACTCTTGCTAGACATAGCAGAGATAAAGGACAAGTTATCTGGGGTTTGGCTTATTAAAGGAGTCCAGATTCTTTTTTAAATGGACTCCATTCCATTTATTTAAAAATAAATAAGTGAATGAATTTGGTGTTGCTGAAAGGTGCTGTCTTAAGAGCCCGGCTGGAAAACTGAAATAATTCTCATTGACACTAAGGCCTTTTTATCCTTCTCTGGCCATATGAAATGGTCAGAGAGCTACCTTCCACTTTCAAACTTTTTATTCAGTCAGGACAGGGTTAGGATACTGTAATTGAGAATTCAGGCCTAAAATAACCTGTTGATCCAAGTGCATCATTGCAAGCCTATGTACCCCCACGGCTGTGTCTAGACTGCATCCCTTTTCCGTAAAAGGGATGCAAATTAGACATATCGCAATTGCAAATGAAGCGGGGGATTTAAATCTCCCCCGCTTCATTAGCATAAAAATGGCTGCCGCTCTTTTCCGGCTCGGAGCTTTGCCGGAAAAAAGTGCCCCTCTAGATGCGGATCTTTCGGAAAATAAAGCCTTTTCCGAAAGATCCCTTATTCCCTAAGGTGAGGGATAAGGGATCTTTTCAGAAAAGGCAAAGCTCCGAGCCGGAAAAAAGCGGCAGCCATTTTTATGCTAATGAAGCGGGGGAGATTTAAATTCCCCGCTTTCTTTGCAATTGCGATATGTCTGATTTGCATCCCTTTTATGGAAAAGGGATGCAGTCTAGACACAGCCCACATGTTTACACTGCTGTTGCTAATCACGTTTTATCCTAGTGCTAAACGTGAGGTGGGGGTGAGAACACATGGGCCCTGTGTCTACAGTAAATTTAGCAAATGAAATGAGACAATACGTGTTAAAACAGGGCTAGTAAATGTAATGCAGACTAAGTCACTGGCCAAGATTTTCAAAAAGTAACTAGTAATTTTGGGTGCCCAACTGCAATGACCATAAAGAGACCTGGATGCTTAGCATTTAATGAAAATCAGGGACCTTGCCTTCAAGCTGGGCAGCCGGAATCCTTAGTGGCTTTTGAAAATTTCAACCATTGTTTGTAATCTCTGACTTGGAAGGCCCGTAACTCAGTGGAACCTTAGTGGCCCATTTATTCATGAGTGTCAACCGAACTGCCCACTAAAGGTGCCATTTTGTGAGTGGGTTTTGTAATGCTCATTTATGGTGGCCCTTAGTTCTAACTCTTTTTGAGGTGCCTCTGGAAATTCCAGGCCTGCTGCCAAAGTGGACCTGCCACTTTGCAAAGAAATTAAGGGCCTTCCCCAAGGAATTGAGTCTTCTCTCGTGATTCTGCCAGCCGGCTGTGCTCTGCAAGTTCTTGACATTAAAGCTGCAAACAACTAGGGATCGAATGACACCATTTTTTGTCCTTGCATATCATCCCATGTGCCAGCATCCAGGTAGTCTCTAGAATGACTTGCCTGTGTAGTCTTTTAAATGACTGATCTTGGTTCCGGCACCATGTGTGCATGTCACTCAAGCAGCTGCGCACATGAATATGGAAGTGAGACATTCTTAGAAGCATAGAATGACACTGGCCTTAGATTTTTTTTTTTAAATATTTGGTCCCTGATGGATGAAGCAAGGAAAGAGAAATGTGTAGCTAGAACAGCAAATAAGGTGTTTAGTCTCTCCCTCTCCCTTGCACATCCCTCAACTGAAAACATTTCTTCACCTTACCTTATATTTCTCAGTACCTAGTATCATAGAGATGATTCTCTATGAGGTCTTCTCAGGAGGTCATCAAGTCCAGCTCCCTGCCCAAGGCAGGGCCAATCCCAACTAAATCAACCCAGCCAGGACTTTGTCAAGTTGAGACTTAAACACCTCTAGGGATGGAGATTCCACCACCACCTCCCTAGGTAACCCATTCCAGTGCTTCACCGCCCTCCTAATGAAATAGTTTTTCCTAATATCCAACCTAGACCTCTCCCACTGTAACTTGAGACCATTACTCCTTGTTCGGCCATCCGTCACTACTGTGAACAGCCTTTCTCCATCCTCTTTGGAACCTCCCTTCAGGAAGTTGAAGGCTGCCATCAAATCCCCCCTCACTCTCCTCTTCTGTAGACTAAACAAACCCAAATCCTTCAGTCTCTCCTCAGAGGTCATGTACTCCAGCTCCCTAATCATTTTGGTCACTCTCCGCTGGACCCTCTCCAGTGCATCCACATCCTTTCTGTAGTGGGGGCCCCAGAACTGGACACAATATTCTAGATGTGGCCTCACCAGAGCCGAATAAAGGGGAATAATCACTTCTCTGGATCTGCTGACAATGCGTCTCCTAATGCACTCCAATATGCTATTAGCCTTCTTGGCTACAAGGACACACTGTTGACTCACATCCAGCTTCTCATCCACTGTAACCCCCAGGGCCTTTTCTGCAGAACTGCTACTTAGCCATTTAGTCCCCAGCCTGTAACAATGCTTGGGATTTTTCCATCCCAGGGGCAGGACTCTACACTTCTCCTTGTTGAACCTCATCAGATTTCTTTTGGCCCAATCCTCTAATCTGTCCAGGTCACTCTGGACCCGATCCCTTCCCTCCAGCGTGTCTACCTCTCCCCCTAGCTTAGTGTCATCTGCAAACTTGCCGAGGGTGCAATCCATCCCCCTCATCCAGGTCATTAATAAACATGTTGAACAAAACCGGTTCAAGAACAGATCCTTGGGGCACTCCGCTAGAAACTGACGGCCAACCTGACTTCGAGCCATTGATCACTACCCGTTGGGCCTGACGGTCTAGCCACCTTTCTATCCATTTTACAGTCCATTTATTCAATCCATTCTCCCTTAACTTGCTGGCGAGAATATTGTGGGAGACCATATCAAAAGCTTTGTTAAAGTCCAGGTATATCACATCCACTGACTTTCCCATATCTAGAGCCAGTTACCTCATCATAGAAGCTAATCATATTGCTCAGGGACGACTTTCCCTTTGTGAATCCATGCTGACCATTCCTGATCACTTTCCCCTCTTCCAAGTGCTTCAAAATGGATTCCTTGAGGATCCCCTCCATGATTTTTCCAAGGACTGAGGTGAGGCTGACTGGTCTGTATTTCCCTGGATTGTCCTTCCCTTTTTTGAAGATGGGCACTACATTTGCCTTTTTCCAATCATCCAGGATCTCTCCCGATCACTGCGAGTTTTCAAAGATAATGGTCAAAGGCTCCGCAACGATATTTGCCAACTCCCTCGGTACCCTCGGATGCATTAAGTCTGGACCCATAGATTTGTGTATGTTTAGCTTTTCTAAACAGTTCCTAACTTGTTCTTTCCCCACCAAGGGCTGTCCACCTCCTTCCCATACTGTGTTGTCTAGCGCGTTTGTCTGGAAGCTGACCTTGTCCGTGAATACAGTGGCAAAGAAAGCATTGAGTACTTCAGCGTTTCCCACGTCATCTGTCACTAGGTTACATCCCTCATCCAGTAAGGGCCCCACACCTCTCTGATCACCGTCTTATTGCTAACATGCCGGTAGAAACCTTTCTTGTTATCCTTCACATCCCTTGCTAGCTGCAATTCCAATTGCACTTTTGCCTTCCTGATAAAACTCCCCTGCATTCTCAAGCAGTATATTTATACTCCTCCCTAGTCATCTGTCCAAGTTTCCACTTCTTGTAAGATTCCTTTTTGTGTTTAAGCTCACCAAGGATGTCTCCGGTAAGCCAATCTGGTTGCCTACCATATTTGCTTTTCTTGCTGCGCATTGGGATGTTTTCTTCCTGTGCCTTTAATAAGGATTCTTTAAAGTAGTGCCAGCTCTCCTGGACTCCTTCGCCCTTCATGTTAGCATCCTAGGGAATCCTGCTCATCAGATCTCTGAGGGAGTCAGTCTGCTCTTCCAGGGTATGTATTTTGCTACTCTCCTTTCTTCCTTTGGTCAGGATCCTGAAATCTACCATCTCATGATCACTGTTTCCCAGGTTGTCACCCACCTCTACTTCCCTTATTAGTTCCTCCCTGTTTGTGAGCAGCAGGTCAAGCTGCGCATGGCCCCTGGTCGGTTCTGTCAGCACTTGTACCAAGAAGTTACCCCCAACATTCTCCAAAAACTTCTTGGGTTGACTGTGTGCTGCTGTATTGGTCTCCCAACAGATGTCAGGGGGATTGAAGTCCCCCACGAGAACCAGGGCTTGTGATCTGGAAGCTTCTCTCAGTTGTCCAAAGAAAGCCTCATCCACCTGATCTGATTGTCTATAGCAGACCCCAACCACATCATCATCCCTGTTGTTTCCACCTCTAAACTTAACCTATAGACTCTCAATAGGTTTTTCTCCCTCTAAATACTGGAGCTGTGAGCAATCATACCGCTCTCTTACATACAATGCAACTCCTCCTCCTTTTCTCTCCCACCTGTTCTTCCTGAACAGCTTATACCCTTCCATGAAAGTGCTCTAATCATGTGAGTCATCCCACCGAGTCTCCGTTATTCCAATCAAATCATAGTTCTTCGACTGGGCCAGGGCTTCTAATTCTTCCTGTTTGTTTCCCAGGCTTCTCATCTTCCCCTCTGCTGTTGTTTCACATTGTGACATTGTTTTAACTACAGTGTTTGGGGATAGTTTGCATGGAAGAAGCTAAGAGCTATTAGATCTTCTTAGGCAAGAGTGAGAACTTTATTGCTTGAATCATTATAAACAACTCTAGACAAAACTTTGTCCAATGAAGGAACTAATCCTTTATTTGATCAGACATGGGATGGACTACATCGCACATCAATTGTCTCCCATCACTTAGTTATAATTCTAGGGTAAACCTTTTCCTGCTGAAGTCAATAGAGACTCTGACCTTGATTGAGTGTAGGGTCTGCTGTTCTTTGTCTCAGGGAAATAAGAAGACCCATGTCTGTGGAGAGTTAAGCTATGATCCATTAATTTTGGTGGAACTCTGCAGGCTCAGGTGTCAGAATAATTTGAAGAATCATGATTTTATGTGGAAAGCATGCTTGTCGGTGAACTAATTTGTGGTCATGGAACATGGCTACCAAGTTGCAGCATAAAGGTCTGGAAACTTTGACCAAGTGGTGACAGATTAAGAGAAATGGAATTAGGCTCTCAGTGGGAACATATTCAAATGCAGTTTGATTAGTGAGCAGAACGTTAAAAACCTGATGATGTGGAAATGAAAGAGGCTGCTTATTCTTCCTAGAGCACATGAAACAAACATATGTTGATGTAAAAAACCAGAGGGTTTGCCAGCAGAGAACCTTTGAAAGACACATTTATAGTCACTGGAGCAACTTGCTTTTAAGAGGCCCTGCTGAACGCTGCTGTAAAAATCAACTATATGTAATTCATGGCAAACAAGCGGTGAGCCTCATTTGAGCCCAGAAATGAGACCAGTCAACTGATAGATTTCACAATCATTGGTGCTGACTTGACACCCCTTATTGTGAAGAGCTGGAGCCTCGCCCCCTAGTTTACTAATGGCCTGGGCCCTGACTCAGCAAAGTTTTGGAACATGGATTGAACTTGTGCTTACCTTATACTAAAGACAATGGGACGTAAGCCATGCCAGAGGCCTGGATCAATTGAAATCAGAGGACAGTAGGAGCCTGAATATCTTCACGGACCTGGGCCTAAATCCGCAATGGGCAATCTAGGCTACTGAGTGGGCCGCAGGAGTGGTCTTCCATCTCAGTGGGTTGCAAGACTGTCAGAACCAAGATGGTCTCCTGGGATAGGGTAGTTTTGCTAACTATGCTTGCATCCTAGAATTTGTGGGGTGTGCTGATTGAACTGCAGCAGCACTTTGCGGGGATGCAGAGGGAGCGCACGGCTCTCACAGTCAATATGTGCAATCAACACGCACCTCGCTTCATGTACCCTTGCGTTATGTGTGTGTCACTTTAATAATACTGTCAGGAAAAAACTGCAGATGGAAACCAGTGGAATCTGGCAATCCTGTGCATGGGCAATGGTGAACAAAACGTCTTGTGGGTCACACCAAGAAACCTGCTGGGCTGCATGTGGCCTGCAAGCCACAGATTGCCCACCAGTGGCCTAAATGCTTTGCTGAATGGGGAAGGAAATACTCATGCACTTAAAGTTAGGCATGTGCGTAAGGACTTTGCTTAATCAGGACTCTAACCCTTGTAACAATCTTGCAGTGGGATGGATTCACGAGTCAATAGAAATTGTAACGATATTTATATAGTGACTTACAAACATTAACTAATTAATCTTTATGATCTCTTATTAGATAAGTATTAGCACCTGGCTAGACAGAGGTACAGAGAGATTTAAGGTAAAGAGGGTAAGAAAACAAGGAGTTGAGTTTGTGCCTGGTGTTAATCAGCCTGTATTGGCTAAATCAAGCCTGGATGGCTGAGTGTATTGAATTGTAGACATATCTGGGCTGTGTCTACACTGGCATGAATTTCCGGAAATGCTTAAAACAGAATACTATTCCGTTTTCAGTTTTTCCGGAAAAGGAGCGTCTACATTGGCAGGCTGCTTTTCCGGAAAAGCCCTTTTTCCGGAAAAGCATCTGTGGCCAATGTAGACGCGCTTTTCCGGAAAAGAGCCCCGATTGTCATTTTCACGATCGGGGCTTTTTTCCGAAAAAGACTACTGGGCTGTCTACACTGGCCCTTTTCCGGAATAATGTTCCGGAATAAGGACTTATGCCCGAGCGGGAGCAGCGTAGCTTTTCCGGAATAGCGGCTGATTTTGTACAGTAGAGCGTCGTTGCTTTTCCGGAAATTCAAGGGCCAGTGTAGACAGCTCGCAGCTTATTCCGGAAAAGCGGCTGATTTTCCGGAATAAGTGGCCCAGTGTAGACACAGCCCTGGAGTGTTAGGCTGGATTTTCTTTGTTCTCCTGCAGTATTATTGGAGGTCTTAAGGATGGGGTGAACACCACCAGCCCTTGATTGATTGGTCCAGTGACTAAAGCCCTGGGTAGTTTTGCTAACTGTGCTTGTATACTAGAATTTGCGGGGTGTGCCTGTTCTCTCCCAGCCCTGCTCTGTTTGCCTTATCTAGTAATGTAAACTCTTAGGGTCAAGATCGTCTAGGTAGTAAGTGCCTAATGCCTTTCTATTGATTTCAAGGGGAATTAGACACAAATAAATAGCGTTCAGGATCTGGGCCTTAGTCTTAGAGGAAATCTCTTACTGTATACAACACCTAGCACAATGTGCTTTCACTGGTAGGTGTGGCACCTGAGCACAAATGAAATACACGTAATAAGAGGTGAGGCTTTATTATAAGATCTGTTTTCTCCGGAGAGATCTCAAGTCTTAAAGAAAAGACTAAACACAGGTTTTAAATGCTCTGAATATTAAATCACTTCGTCTTCCTTAATCAGATTTCTAGTTCTCCATCCATCTGTGTAGTCTTCCTGAAGCAATAGCACAGACAAAAGCTGATATTTTAGTGTAAAAACAAACAGAAGCAGAAAAATAAACTTTAAGGAGCAATAATAAAACTCCTCTCCATCCTTTCAGGCCTCCACATATCATTTCTGCCCTGAGCTGGTCAAGTGCCTTGCCCAGGATCATACAACAAGTCAGTGCCAGAGAAGGATTAAAGTACAGCTGCCCCTGACTGCTAGTCCTGTATGTAATCCAATAACTCCTGCTGCCTCTCCCATCCCGAATGTCTCCCATTCTATTAGTTCACTCCCCATAATCTGCATTCAAGTTGCTCTGAAATGTAAGGGCCTCTGATTGTTGTGGTTGTCTTGCACTAGTGCCAAATTAATCAATTAGCAAAGTCCCCCATCTGTTGCTGGACGCATACGTTGCCTGCATGCCAGCGAGGCACAAACCCCGGACACTTGTGGCTTTGTAGGCAGCAGCTTTTGCGGCTGTGAGAAAAGGGAGCTTGCCTGCAGCCAAGCCAGCAGGAAATCTGCAGCACTTGTCTTTGCTGGCACTGGTGTGTTGCGCTGAGTTTGGAAAAACATGTAGAAGGCACCCAGAAGAAGTGATGCTGCTTCTGCACTTACAATCAGAGAAAGGTTGGGCTCACCTGTTGTGCTCAGGCAAGACCAAGTGAACCTCCTAGCCTATCCCTGACAATTGTTTATCCAGACTGTTCTTACCAACCTCCAGTGATGGGGATTCCACAGCCTCCCTTGGAAGCCTTGTCCTAATGTAACTACCCTTAGGCTGTGTCTACATTGGCGCGATCTTGCGCCAAAGCAGCTGCTTTTGCACAAAAACATGCTGCCTATCTACACAGGTGGGGATTTCTTGCACAAGAACACTGATGTTCTAACGTATGAAATCAGTGCTTCTTGCGCAAGAACTATGATGCTCCCGCTCAGGAATAAGCCCTCTTGCGCAACTGTTCTTGCACAAGAGGCCAGTGTAGACAGGCAACATGAATTTCTTGCGCAAGAAAGCCCGATGATTAAAATGGCCATGAGAGCTTTCTTGCGCAAGAGAGTGTCTACACTGGCACGGATGCTCTTGCGCAAAAGCACATGCCAGTGTAGACACTCTCTTGCGCAAATACTTTAACACAAGAACTCTTGCGTTAAAGAGTATTTGCAAGATCATGCCGATGTAGACGTAGCCTTAGAGTTAGAACGTTTTTTTTCTGATCTCTAACCTGAATCTCCCTTGTTGCAGGTTAGACCCATTACTTCTTGTCCGACCTTACACTGAAGAAACTTCAGTGGAGTAGTGGAACTGAAGTGGAGTAGGATGAATGAACCTCTTTTTATGGTTAGTACTGCAGGAGCACCTTCGGAGCAGGGCCCCATTATGTTTTGTACTGTACCCATAACGAAAAAGGTTGCAAGTTGTTTGGGGCTAACAGGGATGATGGGTGGATACAACAGATAGACGAGGGCAGCACAAGGTATCAGTGAAACCACTGTGTCTTGTTGCAAGCAAGAGCCACAGCAAGCAAACTGCCGGGATGGTGTTCAGCCTTTGACTTATTAAAGGCACCTATCCTGGCCATTAGCAATCACAAATTGAAAGAGGACTGAGGTTGCTAACAAAGCCTCTGTCTCCCATCAAGAACTAATCCTGGAGCCCAAATACTCTAAGTCTCTAATTGCTTAAATATAAATCCTTAAATTATTGTGATTATTTGTTACTTGCATTATGGTAGTGCCTGGAGGGTTCCATGCTGACTGAAGGCCTGGTGTGCGAGATGCTGCACAAAGACATAGTCAGAAACTGTCCCTGCCCTGATGCGTTGGGCTCTCTCCCTGGTGCAGTCCCTCTTCCTCTGCACAAAGCTGGGGAAATAGATATCCAGACTGAAAACAAATAAGGGTTATCTTACACGCCCCTTCAAAATAAAAGTCAGACTCACACTAACAAATCAAGTGTCTGCATTGTCCAGCCCCTGAGAGTGACCCTACAATAATAAAACCAGAGCACGTATGGCCATGTCATCCTTAGAGAAACCTACACCAACAAACCAATGTGCACATAAGGCCAGGCCCCAGGAGTGACCCTACAATAATAACCTCCTATCTCATCTGTGGGGTGCTTATTGGCTGACAGAGGTGATACCAGACTGAGCCAGCAGGGGGAGCAGCAAGTTCCTCTGCCAAGGGCTACTCTGGCAGGGAGTGAGGGGAAGAAAGGCTACAGCACATGGAGGCGAGGAGGGACTGGGCATGGGGGAATATTGAGGACGCCTCCCAGGACCCCTCCAAACTGACTAGAGAGGTACTGCTGGTAGAATGCAGGCACCCCTTACTGGTGACATGGGGACAGGAGACTCGAGGAGGGGGACACCCGCAGTGCTAAGGGGAGCACATGAAGTGTGAGGTGGTCCAGAGCACTGGGAGAGCAGGATGCTGGCGGGTGGGCATGGGGAAGTGTGGGCACTAGAATTGGGGTGGACAGTGCTGGGGACGAACACAGGAAATGGATGGGCCCCAGAACACTGTGAGCACTACCAAGGGAGGGCATGGAGGACTGTGGGTGGGGGGTATAGAGCACTGTAGGGATGGGGCAGGGAGGAGTGTTGGGGACATGGAAGCATTGGGGGTTAGCTGTGGGAGTTACATGGAGTGCACAGTGCCGGGGGCATAGGCGTCTGGGAGGGACAGAACGTAGGGGTCATGTCAGGGTTTCAGGGTCTGCAGATTACAGGGTGGGGCTGGAAGAGAACTGGGCGTGCAGGACTCAGAGCACAGAGTCTTGTGCTCATCCCCACGCTGGCAGGGTCAGGTTTCTGAGGTCTAAATGAAGGACATATTGCTACTGTGCAGGGAGAGTGGGTGAGCTGAACTTAGCTGTGGAGCCAGCTCCTCCATCAACTTGTGGGGTAGAATTGCTGCTAATCACGGTCCTGCACCCATGGTAACAGCCCAGCGCGCACCTAGCCAGGCCCCATATCCTGGTGTCCCTACCATGACAAAGCAGAGTTGTGTAGCCCAGCCTCAAGCGCAACCCTACAATAACAAATCAGGACGGGCATGGCTCAGCCCCTTAGCGCAACCCCACAGTAATAAACTAGGGAATACATAGCCCACGCTCTTGGAGCAACTCTGGGGTAATGTACCAGTGTGTGTACGGCCTGCCCCCCCTTGGAGTGACCCTACAATAATAAACCAGGGCATGCTTAGACCCGCCCCTTTGGAAGGACCCTACAATAACAAACCAGAGCACATAGCGCGGTCCCCGTGGAGTGACCCTCTGGCTAAGGAGTGCGCTTGCACGCACCCCAGCACTCAGGAGCACCCCAACTTGTGGCGAGCCCAGGGACCCTGGCCCAACCCTACCATAACAAAGGAGAGCGTGTGTAGGACCTGGTCAGCTTTCCCCGCGGCGCCGGGAAGCACCCAGCAGTTCACTGCCCTGGGAGCAGCCCAGCCCAGCCGTATTTCACAGCTGATGGACCAGCCTCCCCCCGCTGCCCCCCTTCGGCTCGGGCCAGCATGTGGAAACTCTCCAAAGCCCACGGCTGCTGCCAGAGCCCGGCCGGGGGGGAGCCGCAGGCAGCCTCGGGGTCCTGCCAGGGATTCCCCGCTGCGGGTCTGGGAAGCAGCCACAGCTCTCCCCGCAGCCCCCCGCCTTCTCCGGGGGGGACAGAGGCAGAGCCTGGCTGGGCGGATCGTGCGCACAGTTAAGCCCCGGAGCCATGTGGCTCAAGTCAAGCGCCTCCGGGGGCTGGGCTCCCCGTTAGCCCGGCAGGTGAGTGCGGCGGGGCGGCAGCCCCCGGGGTCCTGCCCCGAGGGAGTGGGGGCCCCAGGAGGAAATCTTGGGGCGCCGCGGCCCCCCTACTTCCCTGAGCGCCCCCCTGGCCGAGGCAGCAGGAGACGCCCTCCAGCGGGGCGAGGATCCACCCTATGGCCCGGGGAGGAGGAGGTTACCCGGGGTCCCGCTAGCTCGCTCAGCCCGGGGAGAGGAACTGCTGGTACCGCGGGGGAGGCTCCCCTGGCTCCGCTCCAGCGGGGGCGTCTGGCCGCCCCTCCCCCCTGCCATTGTGGGGGTGCTGCTCGGAGAGGAAGCAAAGTGCTTCCCCACGCCCTAGGCTTCCTCTCCCCTCCTCGCAGCTGCCTGGAAACTTTCCCCATTGTCCGTCCCCGGCACGGGGGCTGGGGGTGAGCTCGGGCTCCGGGGCTGGGTTGGGGGGAGGCTTTCCCAGCTCTGAGCGGCGCCGGAGCCAGCTGGGCGCACGGTGTTTGGAAAGAGGCCCCCTCCTGTAGCAGAGGGGGAGGGAGCGGGCTGCAGGGCTGGTGTTGCAGGAACCTCCAGAACAAAGAAGCAGCAGCAGCAAGCAACGTGCTGCAGCAGCAGCTGCCTTTGCAATTTGCATCCACACTTCTGCTTGTTGGTTTCCCCTTCTCCCTCCCTTCCCCCCACCTCCTCTCCCTTCCCCCCCACTCCTCCCGCATGCACTTCTCTCCCTTCTTTATCTCCGTGCCGATTCACACGTTTGCAGGGCTATTTGCTGCACCTCTTGTTGCTTGCTGGTAATGGCTCTTTGTGTATTGGGGGCTGGAGGGCAGTGGGGTAATAGTGCTTTATTTAAAAAGCAAAACAGAACATCTTCCAGAGGTGGAGGGGGGTAGATAAACAGATCTGTGGCTATTAAATGCACGCGCACACACACACTACTGCAGGCAAACAAAGATCCGAAGTTAGCAACGAATCTGTTGAGGGAAAGCAGTTTGCAAAAGAGACTGAAAGTGAAGGGTTATTAAACTTCTGCTCTGGCTGCTAATAGCTTGGATCTTTTAAAACTCACAGTTGGGGTTAAAGGTGTCCCGATTTGCAAAGTAAAAATCTACAGTGAGAAAGTTGGGGAGTGGATCGTCTCCATGAGTGGTGGGAATTTTAAAGGGGTTACTGATTGAAACTATAAGTGTCTTAGAACAATATTTTAAATGTAGTTTTTCCCTAGAGGCAGAGGTTTGGGGGTTTTAATTTTTTTTTTTTAATTTGGGATTGTAATGCTTGCTTTAATTTAAACTTCAGAGTTAAATTTTACACTTTTAAGTGCTTGTTTTGAGAGTGAAAATGACTTGGTGTCAGAATGGCAAACAGTCATTTGTAATTTTGAGTTCTTAAATTGTAAGGATACATTCTATTGTTTTGGCACTTGATCTGGTGGTTTTAGTGGGAGTGAAATTTATTTAGAACTACAAAATTACTAGTTACATTCTGTTGTGTGTTTTTTTTTTTTAATTTTTATTTTGCTTCCTCCCCCAGAAGACACCTTGTTGGCTCTGGTCTCTTCAGGATCCCCCTAATCTTAGATAGAGAGAAAAGCTTTGCTGTTATATTGTCCTTGAGATTTCAGCAACCTGGGAGATTCCAACTAAACCGTGCGAACTTCCAAGTCAGCGCTCCCCTCCCCCTCGCTTTCCAAAAAGTGTGTTGTATCCAGGATGATCCCCTCGCAGAGGGTCTGTAAGAAAACAGAACTCAGAGTTTGGGAACAAAGCACCCCAAGAAGAGAGCAATCATTGGGGTGTAAAACCAGATGAACTGTGAAGAGGGTGGAATGGAGCTGGAAGGTTTGGCAGAGCGAAGAAATTGAACTAGTGACGTGATCACGTTATTTTTAGTTCTCGATTTGTATTCCCCACTTTTAGTGCGGGGAAGAGGGCCCCCCCCCCTTTAGCTGTACTTTGGCTTCCTTCGCTATTTTACATCTAGCTAAAAAACCCTCCTCCTGCATTGATCCCCAGTCTGACAAGGAGCCATGAAGAAATTCCAGTCGTTGCTGCAGCTTAGGAATGAATCGACAGGTGCCTACGGCTTCCCTGAAGGCGGTGAAATGTTGAACGGCTGCGAAGGCGGCTTTCTGATTGTGGAGAAAAGCGACGTCTGTCTTGGTGTGGACGCTGCTGGCCAGGCGCGGAAGAAACGGAAGCGCTGCGGGCTCTGTGTCCCTTGCCTGAGGAAGGGGAATTGTGGCGCCTGCACCCACTGTGTGAACCGAAGGACCAGCCACCAGATCTGCAAAATGAGGAAGTGCGAGGCTCTGAAGAAGAAAAAATCGGTGCTTCTCCAGGAGGTGAGTTCCCGATTGGGCTATTGAACGAGCTTGCGTGGTTAGTAATGGCATCTGAAGTCTGTGCTTTCCACTCCCACTCAGTGGGGAGTTCTGAGAGATGAGACCTACTCCACTTCCTGCATTTCATAGTTGCCTCAGGGGGGATAACTGCTGGAACTCCCTGGTGCTGGATAATGTGGAGACAGATAACTCTGGAAACATTGAAAAAGGGCCCAACAGTTTTGTGTGAGTTCTGCCCTCATGCTTCCTGGGTATGTTTTTTAACTGCCCCATCACTTGGTGGTGTCCTTGGTACTCATGCAGCCCGGGTGACAATGACTGCAGGGTGGGGGATGTGGTTCATTGACTGTGTTGGGATCACAGGGGTGTCAGTGAAATTGGAATTTGGTCCTTGTATATGAAAAGCGTGAGTAATTGTGGTCTGTGGGGGGAGAAGTGCAGGTGGGTTGGTTGACTGGGGAGACCAGTTTCACCCCACAATCTGTGGTTTAAGGCTGATTCCACAGCCCATTGAGGTTACTTTGGACCCTATAAATACAGATCTTGTTGGCTCCTGCTTTGGCCTTGTCTTTTCCCTGTGTCCTCCCCAGTCCCAAGTAGTACTGTTTTCCTTAGCCTATGTGAAGACAGCCTGGAGGGTAGTTCTGTGGCATGAAGGCACTGGCCCTTCGGGGCGTCAGTGGTGCAGAGAGCCTTAGGCTGGCTGCTCTGTGCCTGGGAGAATTTCTGCTTTCTGCGAACGGTGTCCCATGCAGGAAGGCTAGCTGGGACACAAATGAGAGAGGCTGGCTGTAGCTGATTCCTGAGATGGGACAGGAAGAAATTTTCTCCCTTGGATGGCAGATCATTGCATTATTTAGAGCATCTAGGAACACAGGACTTAAGACTGGATCAGACCCAAGGTGTGTCTAGTTCATTAACCTGTTTTTGGTGGTGGCTGGCCCCTGGCATACCAAGAAGGTGCAGGAAACCTAATTCCTAGTATTTGGATTAAGACTTAGAGCCTCTGGGAACAGGCTACTGGGTGAGATGTGATGAGACCATTAGGCTATTCTGGGGGGGTGGTTTGAGGGATTTCTCAGGGTATTTGCATGAAAAATGGGATCTTTAAAGAAATAAAAGCTGGCCCCACTTCCTGTCTCCACCTGGGAAACTTCAGCAGTGCCCACCAGCTCCTCTTTGATTGCTGTGGAGTTGGTTGGGGTGCCATGTGCAGAGGTTCTGATCCATGGGAGCCAGATATAACAAAGGTAAATGGGCCATTCTGTTCCCAAGCCCTGGTAAGAAACAATGTGGAAATGATCCATCTATGCCAGTGCTCATAAAGGGAGTTTTTCCCCTTGGAAGAGATTGGAGGGAAGATTATGTGGAAGTGTTTGGACTGATGTGTGGTTGGGGTGCTCTTGTCACTCAGTGTGCATGTTATCGCATGCTGCTCTTCAGCCAAACTGGCTTGCGACAGCAAAGAAAATATTTATCCAACTCTGCGGGCTGCGGGGGGAGCGGGGCCTTTGGAAGTGGCATGAGTCAATAGTTGTGCATTGAGGCTGGCGCTGGCTGGGAGGAGAACCTTTCTGTGAGTGCTGGGTGCTGTAGTGATGTGCACAAGTCAAGGGTGATGTTTCAACCTGCCGAGCAAGGTTTTTGGTGGGAGAAATGTGTCCCAACCCCAAAGGCCCCTCATTTTATTATTTACTTAAATCATGGTCCAAATTGGTGCCTCCCTCGCACTAAAGGCTACACAGACCCATAAGCAGATGTGATTCAGACCCCCAAAGAACTTACAGCCCTAAATCTCATCTCATTTATCATGTTGAACCTGGCTTGAGGATCCCTCCGCTCCCTTCTTGTGTGAGATCCCAAAACATCCCTATCGGCGGCCGTTGCTTGCATGGGAAAGTGTCATTAAGGGCGGTAGCGTTCAACAGAGTGTTAGCTGCTTCCAATGCAGTTCAGCAGCTGGAACAGAAGTGGAGAGGCAGCACTGTGGAAGTGCTCTCCAGACCTCCTTAGCAGACTTCTTACTGCACATTGGGATTGTTTGAAATCCAAAGAGAGGACCACTGTGATCATCTCTGTCCTCCTGTATAACACGCACCAGACCCAGAGAACTGCCCCCAGAACAATTCCTAGAGCTGGTGGTTTAGAAAAAAACATCCAATCTTGATTTAAAAATGGTCAGATACAGAGAATCCATCATAACCTTTGGCAAGTTGTTGTAGTGGTTAATTATCAGCATTGTCAAAAATGTCTGCTTTACTCCCAGGCTGAATTTGTCTTGCTTCTGTTAGATCTTTCTCTGCTAGATTGTAGAGCTCATTATGAAACATTTGTTCCCCTGTAGATACTGAGGGTACAACCAAGTAACCCCTTACCCTTTTCTTCCTTAAGCTATACAGATTGAAACCATCCCAGATAAGGAGACGTTCCTTGGGGATGGGGATGAGGGAAAGAGCTTAGAAGGGGTGGACAATGTATGTCCATCTTCCTACTAGGGATGTCAATATATAGTTGACCATACTATATCGACTATACCAGTGTTTCTCAAAGGGGCTCCACAAGGTTGACAAACTGGAAAGATCGACAGGTACAACACAATCAGTGGACCGCTGGGGCCCCGCATACATTTTTACGCATGTAAAGGGCTCCGGAGCCCAAAAAGTTTGAGAACAGTTAGACTATACACTAAGCCTCAGCTTATCGGTTAATCTTGTTGACTACACGCATGTCTTTATCAGAGACAGCGGGGGGGGGGGGATCAGGAGCTGGTGGTTCCCCCCCAGCACCAGCTCTGTGGTGCTGCCTCTCCCCTTCCCTCCATTGCTGCCTTTATTAGAGGCAGCAGCACAAGAGCGGGGGCAGAGGAGGCTGTTGCAAAGCAGCCTCTGTCTGCAGCAGGTCCACGCTTCTCACGGACAGAGGCTGCTCTGCCTCTCACGGAGGCACCTGTCCGCGGGGAGTCCGAACGCCCTGCAGACAGATGCTGGCCTCTCTCTGCGGGGAGCTAGGATCCTCACAGGCAGAGGCTGTTGCCTTGGTCTGCCGCGGACGGAATCTGCTCCAGCAGCAGCCCCTGCCCACAGGGGGTCCGAGTTCCCTGCAGACAGAGATTGCTCTGCCTTCCCTGTCCACAGGGAGCTTGGAGCTGTATCAGGGGCAGGAGGGAAGCTGTTTTTTAAACTGGCTTCCCTTATGGACTGTTTCTCGCCTGGCACTTAGCACTGCTGCCTCTGATACAGTGTAAGGTGGCAGAGGGCTCCCTGGGAGTGGACCGGAGCACACTGGCTTCTAGCCCCACCCCCGGGAACTGTAAAATAGTTGAGTAATTGATACGAATTCATGCGATTACTCAGCTATTCAGTTACACGATACCTAATGTCCCTACTTTCAACAGTTCTGCTCCTGTGTAAAACTCAACCTAGGAAAACCAGGAAACCTGCTTCATTCTGTAGAAAAAGATCCTATCAATAAAGCATCTCTGAAGGAAAGCTATAAAACAAGATTTGCAGCATTATATAGGACAAAGATGACAAATTTCTGGTTTTACCGGCTTGGGTGGTTGCTCCATTCTGGTTAAAAATGTTGCACATGTAATTCTTAAAGAGACAGAGAGATTGGGAAGTAACAGCACATTTCTTTCCCTTTGAAGCATACCAAGCTGAAATACTTCTCTTTGCACATTGCTGCGTGTTAGCTGTTTTTATAAAGGCTTGCTAGGGGTGTGGTTTTTCTGTTTATTTTTAAATCAGTATATTTATTCTGGTTCAACCTGACAAGTTGATGCAGGATTAAGGTGCTTTATGCTCTGGGTGGATACAAATCAGTGATCTTTCTAAAAAGGATTTTTAAAATTTAAGCTTTCAAATCAGGGGTGGGGAACCTTTTTTGGGTCGGGGGCTGCTGACCCACAGCAAAATCAGTCGGGGGGCCGCACGCAAGTGAGAAGGAGACAGATACTCCCCACGTTCTCCTTGCACACCAGAGCTTAGAGGGGCCCAGATTTTGTGGGCGTCAGCCCGGTGGGTGGCTGGGGCAGCTGGAGTACCAGTGCAGGCTCCCCAATGCTTAGCCTCGGGGGCTGGATTCAGGCAAGCCGTGGGCCAGTGGCCTGTTTTAAATAAACCTACAACATTTGAAAATATGACAACCTGTGCTTATTAAAGGAAGAACAAGATTGTGGTGAGCTTCTTCTAAATCTTCAAAAGTGACTTGATTTCTAGGCGGGGAGGCACCTAATAACTTGGTTTTTCAGCATGTGCCGTGCACTTGTCCTCTGAAAACCAGATTTCTTTAAGGTGTGATCTCAAGGTGGATACCTTCAAAATGTTGGCGTGGGGTTGGGGAGACTCAAAACTATTGATCCGGGGTGACATACTTGAGTGTTACATGGCATGAAAATAAAGACATCGCTGCGTTTTTTAAATCACGTTCTTGAGCTTTCACTTGAAATTACTGGACAAGGGTGTGGAAAGATGCCATCAAATAGACGATCTCGGCATAGCTCCTAGAAGTGGAGGAAATGTGACAATGTGTAATAGAGAGTGGGTTATTTCTGAGAAGATGCTAGCCCTTCTCATCATCTTCAAATGTAATCTTTCTGGGGATGGAACGTGGTAGTACAACGCTTTAGGCTTCCCGGGGAAAGCAGGGTGTTGCTAACTTCTAGCTATTGGGGGTCAAGAGGCAACTTTCCTTAGACACACATTATTCCAGACCTGCCACTTGCAGGATTTCATGCACCTTGTTTTGAATCACCTGGTGTTGGCCATCATCTGTGTTGGGATATTGCATTAGATTGACATGCCTGGATCAGAGCAGTGGTCACTTCCTATGATGTTCTTACTGTAGGCCTGATTCTGCAACCTGCACTCATGCAAGTTGTCTCATTGTGAAGTCAACAGAGCTAGGTGCCTATTCATCATGATTGAGAGTGGCAGACTTAGGCTTCTTTGTCCTCTGCCTTATGTCTTGTGGTTCTGGAGAACAGACTGAGATCTGTCGGGGACTGAACTTTGTCTGGATTCCAAGGAATCGCTCTGTCTTTAGCCTGGAAACAGACTTGCTTCATTTCTAAATGGCTGCACCTCCTGGCTGAGCTGTCTGTCAGTGGACCCATTAGGCCTTTTGGGATATCAGGGTAGAAACTCACTTTCTGATCCTCTCAAATAGGGATGGATTATTGCTATTGGACAAGTCAGAGACCTCCTCTAGGCTAGAGTACTGTTTCCAATTCTAGTTACCCATGTTGAAGAAAGATGAATTCAGACTAGAAAAGAGGGAGAAAGGGTGCTAAGTCGATCAGCCGGAGAGAGCTGTGAGAAGAGATTGGCTTGTTTCGCCTGGCAAAGCAATGACTGTAGGGGATGTGATTACCATCTGAAAATATGTCAGGAGGGTAACACACCAGAGAAGGGAAAGAGCTCTCCAAGCTAGAGGACAGGAATAAATAGTCATGAACAACTGTTGGCTGGAAGTTGGAAAGTTTCTAATAATCAGAGGGTTTGGGTTCTGACCCAGCTGCCAATAGCAGCCACGGGCAAACACTCTTGAATAGGACCAGTTGACGGGATTGTCTATGATAGCTGGGTATTGAACTCGGTGACTCCTACCTCGCTGTGTTTCACATTGTGAAAACAACACGTGTGCAGTTACAACACCTGTCAAAAAATCTGAAATTCTAATTTCACTGTAGGCTGCTGAGTGGGGAATCTGTCTATGCCTTGGACAACTACTCAAGAGGAGGTAGAGAGCATTTCAGGAGTGAGGTTTTAGGCGTCTTGAACACCCATTCTTCATAAGCATCCAGATACTGTCTCTGTCTTTTCTTTCTCCCTGCAAATTACTCACTTGCACTTAACAAGTACCAGAGGGGTTGTCATGTTAGTCTGTTACTGGGGAAACAACTGGGAGTCCTGTGGCACCTTAAGGACGAACAGATTTATTTGGGAATCCGCTTTTGTGGGCAGAGACCCACTTTGTCAGATGCACACTTCGGCGCTTGCGCTCATTCTCTTTTCACGATTCGCTTTCTCCCTCAAGTGCCTCCAGCAGAAAACGGGCACTTTCTGACAGCACAGTGGCAGGCACTCATAACTCCTGCGCAGCCAGGTTTTCCGCACCATGCTGGCAACAGCCTGAAATTGACGAAGTGTTAGCAGTAAATGTCTCAGCACCCCTGCTGGGTGAGGGCTCAGGTGGGGTAATGCTGGAGGAAGATGGGATTCTGCTGCTAGGGGGTGGTGGGGAGAGGAGCTGCTGTGTTGGCAGAAGGAGGAATCCTGCTCTTCTGAACCAATCTTGATTTCTGGATCTTTATGCAGGGCGAATGTGCCTAAGGATGAATTGATCTTGAATGAGCAATGAGAGGAACTCAGATGATTTCTGCTGTGACAAACAGCTGCCTCTGGGCATTACACATTCTTTGCTAGTCCATGGCCTTTTGGGCAGCAGGCCAGACTAGATTGTGGTCCCTTCTGAAAAGCAAAGCCATTAAGTACCTCGGGATTTGGACTTTCCTCCTCTTTCCTTACAAAAATCAAGTCACCTTTGAAGATTTAGAATGAGCTCCCCGTAGTCTCGGTCTTCCTTTTGAAATCGGTAGCTTACATTTCCAAAAGGGAGTAGTGAAATTTTAAGGTGCCAAACTTCGGACCCCTTAAAGGAACCTGATCCCTATTTCCCATGAACTACTGGGCTTCTGGCCTCTGCATCTCAGACCTCTTTTAATGTGGCTGTTGAGGCGTCCTGAGCCACTTTTGAAAATCATGGCCAATTAATCCATGGAAAATGGGGCTGTTAAATGGTTAATCAGCAAGCATGAGGCTTACCAGTGTGCTTACGGGTTAACCGGCCTTCACTGGTGAACTCCAAAAGTGACCAGCCAGGTCAGAGCAGTCCTGGCCGCAGAGGGGCCAGCAGGTCAGGTGGCAGAACCCTGCAGCCATAGGTTTCGCGGGGCTGGGTGGCTGGCCAGGTGTCAGGTCCTGAATTAAAGTAGTTAACCGTTTATCATCTCTAACAGAAGATTTGACTCTGGATGTGACAGGTTTAAAATAAATAAAGCCCTAGCAAAAGCCAAACTTACCTGCAGTGGGGCATACAATGTCAAATAAAGGCTGCCCCCTTTAATCTACTTCACAGCCAGGAACAGGTTTTTGACCCGAATCCTGTCTGCAGTATGTTTGCTCAGGTCCTTTGACGTGCACTCTCAGTGCGGGCAGTGCAGGGCTTAGACATGTCTGATAAGTTTCACTAATGAAAGTTTCTCTGGGCTTGCCTCTCCCCACTTCCTGCCCCTCCCTATTCTCTCTTCATGCCTTCCACTCCACTGTACATCTCATCAAGGCAGTCCCCTCCCTGATCTTTTTTTTTCTTTTCTTCTCTCCTCTTCCTCAGGGTGTCTTGCTGATGGCTAGACTCAGGGCATGTCAATATGGGGAAATTTGATGGCATAGCTAAGGTGGAGTAGTGATTCTGCCATTGCTGTTCTAAAATAATTCCCCATGTGGACATTCTCTTCCAAAATAAGTTAACTTTTTTAGTCTGGATTAGTTACTTGGCTTTGGAAATGGAAGAGCTATCCTGGAATTCCCATTACAGCCACTCCACTCAGGGCGTTCTCACCACCACAGTGCCTCCTGATGGGGGAATCAGCGCTTGTCCACCAGGGTATCTTCATCTAGCAGTGTCTTGCCCGCCTTCACTTCTGTCTCCACCTGTAGGACCCGCATCGCTCCCCGGACACAGCCATCTGGCCAGGCCTTACTCCGGTCTCTCCCCACTTCCAAGGGACTGACAGTCCTCAGTCCAGCAACTTGCCTCTGTGGCAAACTGTAGTCCATGCCCTGGTCCCTCCCCTCAGCGATGAAGAGGGAGGAGAGAGACCAAGGCCCAACCACTACTCTGGGTCCCAAACCAGGAACCCTGTAGCTGGCAGCCATGTACTGCCGCTCCTTCAACTTCTGCCGCCTGTTTCCCTGGGTCACTTCCCCATAGCCCTAGCATTCTTCTCTGCCCTTCAGTCTGGCAGCCAGTCAGGGTGGCGCTCCCCGATCCTTCCCAGCACAGCTTTCTCTGAGGTGCTTCTCTCAGCAGCCAGTTCTTCTCCCTTGTACTCCAAGGAGAGACTCACTCTGCTCCGTTGAGCAGCCCTTTTTATATGGCCCTGATTGGCTGCTCCAACAAGCCTTCTCCTGATTGGATCTCTCTAAGCTCTCCTCCCATTGGTTGAGTTTTGGGCAGCCTCCCTATGGATTGCTTTGACCCTTCGTCTACCTATGTGGAACAGCTACCCTGCCACAGTGCCCTGCATTTAAATAGCTATAGCAGAACAATAAAACTGTAGACAAAATGCCTGAGTTAAGAGCCTCACTGGATCCCAAATGTCCCCTGTCAGGGCCAGCATCCCCAACAGCTCTGCTTGCACAGCAGGCTTTGCAATTTCCCCTTTCCATGGGTCATAAGCCAGAGTGGGGAGAGCAGGGGCTTCTGAAGCTGTCCCACCCAGCCATGTAATGTGGTCGTAGGAAAAGCTGATCCACCAGCCTGGTTACTAGTGTGGTCTAGTTATGTGGAAGGTGAGGGTGGCTGCCTCTCCTTCCACTCTTCCTATGCCTGCCAGCATCTCAGAAACTTCTCCAAGTGCGGGAGTGTGTGGGAGCTCTGTGCTTCTCAAGCAGAACCTGCCAGGCCTCGGGTTTGCTAGTTTGATAACCCAGAGCACTCTCCCCGTGTTGACTGGTGGGCGATTTCCTGTCAGTTAATGACTAATTTTCCAGTTTCTATCAAGTTGCTTGGCAGGTGAAGATAGTCAGCATTCGTGGAAGAGCTGGCGGCTGTCGCTGATCAGCTCGTAACAAGATGTGGGAGGGGCAACTGCTTGTTTCTTTGGTGCCGTCCTGGAGAGTTATTTCATCCCTCAACGTCGGTGGGGGCAGGCTGTGCTCAGCACTTGTTCCATTAGGGATTGGGAAAGAGCAGCTCAGCCAATAACCGGGGCTGAACATAGCTTGGCCCCGAGAGGGGTGTGTGATTTGCCTGAGATCTGTGGGAGAGCTGGGTATAAAACCCAGATCTCCTGGTCTAGTGCTGGCTCCACTGGAAGAACCATGGAAACCCCAAGAAAATCCCTCCGTGCTTATAAAGTAGTGGTTAGGATCATGTCTACACACGTGCAAGATGGAGAGGCGCTTCAGGCTTCTTTAGGCATTGCATCTGTTTTCTGTATTTAATCCACAGAGAGGCTTCCAAGCAGCCTCTGATAAATTCCCCATGTTCTTCCAGTCTAAACAGCCCACTCTTCCTAGGGGGCAGGACTGCAGTTGTGGCTCCCGTGTGAGCTTCTGGAATCGCGGCCTTCTGAAGCCTCCAGGGATGTGACTGCATTGGGTTGTGGTGTCCGAGGGAGCAAGCCTGCCAGCCCGGGTCAGGAGATTTGGGTAGAAGGCACGAAAGCTTCTGTACAGCCAGCCCTTTGAAGCTGTGGTTGGCACTGCTGCCAGGCTCTGAACTAAGAACAGCCGTGCTGGGTCAGACCCATGGTCCATCTAGCCCGGTACGTTGTCTGCTGACAGTGCCCAGTGCCAGATGCTTCAGAAGGAATGAGCAGAACAGGCAATCATCCATCCCCCATCGCCCATTCCCAGCTTTTGTCCAGCAGTGGTTTAGAGCCAACCAGAGCATGGGGTTGCACCTCTGACCTACTTGGCTTATAGCCATTCGAGGATGTATCCTCCATGGACTTACCTAATTCTTTTTGGAATCCAGTTATACTTTTGGCCCTCACAGCATTCCCCCAGCAGTGAGTTCCACAAGTCAATGGTGTGTTGTGTGAAGAAGTAATTCCTTACGTTTGTTTAAACCTGCTGCCTATTAGGGATGCGAATGGTTAACTGGTGATGCTTACTGGTTACGGTTAATCGGTGGGGGCTGGAGCAGTACTCCCCCTCCCCCCGCCTGCCGAGGGGCCCGCCCTGGGCAGAGGGGGCACTCCAGCCCACCTAGAACAGCCCCCGCTCATGTTGGGCCTGGCCTGACGGAGCAGCCAGACTTTAGCTCAGCCGCCCCCTTCAGTTGGTTAACCGGTTAAACACAATGTTTAACCAGTTAGCCAAGTAAATGGGCTTTTACATCCCTAGGCCAATCAAATCCTGTGGACAAGATCTGCAGGCAGGCTCCCTAGCCAGCAGGGATCTGAGCAACTTGGTGAGGTTTCCATCCACATGTGGGTCAGAGTCTCATAGAAAGAAAGCAGCGGGTGACGTCCAGGCACTGCTAGGCTCAGCCATGCTAAGGCTACAGCTGTGCTGGCAGGCAGCTTCCCTGAATCTCCGATTTCTCTGGGAGTGGGGAAGTTTGCTGATTGCTGTCTGAGGGTGCATACCGCTTAGCCTGGAGGTGATTGCGGGGCTATTGGCAGAAGAATTCTCTTCCTGTCAGTCCTCCCCTCCCCGCTCCCTCCTCCTCGTACTCCGGCTCCTGGAGTAGGTGGGGGAAGGGCAGAGGCACACACGAAACAGATGCAGATGGTGGAATTTAAACTTTTCTGGCTGCGGTGCTGCTTGGCTGGGCTCCCCTCCTGTGCTTGTGCGAGTGGCGGCCAGAAAATGTCCAGCTTTGTGGTCTCCCCGCCCTTGTATGTTTTCTAATGGAGTAGGATCTGCCGGGGTGACCTCTAGCCCTGGCGGGGGATGGGCTTTGGTCCAGGAAGTGCGCTCCGTCTCCAGGTTTGGCAGGTGTTTGGCTTTGATCTTCTTGGGAGTCTAGACTCCTTGGGGTGCATTCCCAACTCTGCCCCGTGCCTCAGTTTCTCCTGTTGCAAAAGTGGGAGCAGTGATGACTTTTTTAAAAGTGTCCCTGCAAAGTGCTTCTCAGCAGCTTAGTAGGAGACTGGCTCCTCTTCCCCCCCCCCCCCCCCGAGAAGCAGGCAAAGTCTAACTTTAGGGGAGGGGGCAAAGCCACATCCCCTCCTCCCCACTGTGCTCCTGGATGCACTGCCTTGGTGTTGATTGCTGGGGCCACCAGCAAAGGTTGGGCCTTGCCCCTCGCCAGAGACACTTGGAGCACAACTGTGGAGAAGCAGCTGTTGAGTGTCCCATTTTCCTGGGGCTCAGGCTTTGCGCTTCTGCCATGCAGTGGCTGCTTTCTAGCTCCAGGGCTTTGGGCCCCATCCCCGAGCTTCAGGTGCTTCCTCTCCCCACCACCTCTCCCACCCCAATCCCCTCTGGCCCTCACTTCCTCCCCTGATCCCCCATCCAGGGCTTAATTTGTCTCCAGGCTCGCCAGGGCTGAGTAAGTCTGCTGTGAAAAGGGATACTTGTGTGTTTGCTACTATCACCTTTTCACGACTGATTTACTAGCAAGCGATAAATAAATCCCAGAAGTCCCGATTCGTCACTTAGCGGGTTAAACGTTAGGTTGACTTAATGTTTAATTGGTTAACTGGCTAAGAGGGATTTGGGCTGGGGACCACGCCATCCCGGCTGGAGCAGACTGCAGCCCACGGAGCTCCTGCCCCCAGCCCTGTGTTGGGGCTGGCTTCCGGCTCCCAGCCCCCATGCCGGGGCTGCTGCTGGCTCTACAGGCTCCCAGACCCCTCTGCAGCACCTCTGTCTGTGTTGGGCCCGGGTTCCCCACGTACAGAGGCTATTCCAGATCTCAGAGCACCCCCTGCCTTCAGGGTGCCTGGGCTCATCATGGGCAGGAGCTGCTCCGGACGAGAGCAGTCCCTGTCTGCAGCAGGGCTGGGGGAGCCCCCTGCCCCTATCCCCCACCGCTTACCAGTTAATTTTTCACATCCCTAATTTTGATGCGCATATGTGCGTAGTTGTTTGTTTTTTCCCTAATGTGAATTGTTTTAAGGAAAAGTATGAGGCCACCAAATAATTTGTCCGGAGAGCCCTGGGTCTAGCTGGTGGATGGAAGATGAGATGGCAGCCAGGCCTGGGAGTTGGCAGACCTGGGTTCTAGTCCCAGTTCTGCCAATACTTGCTGTGGGATTGTGAGTGTCACTGCCCTTTCTCTGCTTGTTTCCCTTCCCATGCACCCAGTCTGTGTCCTGACTGTTGTGTTTGGAAGCTCTTCGGGGCAGGAACTCTCGCTCTGTATGTTCAGTGCAGCAGGGCCTTGCTCTGCATTTCGGAGGTCTCTAGGTGTTACTGTAATACAGCTAGCAAGGCCAGACAAAAAGCTGGCGGTGTTTAGGACAGGGTCTTGTTACCCTCAGACTAGGGTTTATTGGCCTCATATGGAAGAAATGTGGGGGTTGGGAGAAGAGGGTTGAAATAGTGCGGAGCTGGTCTAGTTTGGGGCTAGGCTCTGGGGATTAGTCCACAAAACTTGACCCATTTTCATCTTCCCGTCACTAATTTGACTCAGATTCTGATCTCCTGTTTGCACTGTTGTAACTGCAGCATTGCTCTGCTGAAGGAAGTGGAGTGACTCTGGACTACAACCAGAGTGACTGTCTGAGGCCTTGTCTACACTGTGGGTGCGGGGGCACCAGAACTAAGCAGCTATAGTGCCTTAGTGTAGATGCTTTCAGTGGCAAAGGGACTGTTGCTGTAGGAACTACCTCCAGGAGTTACAGAAACTGGAAGCTTTCTTCCACTGAATTAGCTGTGTCTGTGCCAGTTGAGATGAGCGTAATTGTGTTCACATCCCTCCTCCCACATGTCATAGTGAAGGGTAGACCAGGACTGTGAGCAGAACCAAACCCTTTGCTCCACTCCAAGGCCAGGCTCATTTCGGGCATTGTTGGGGGCAATGTGGCTCTTCTGAGGAGGAGGAGAACTAGCTTCTCTTGGACATGATTGTTTCTGTTGGACTCTGCTGAAAATGCCTGTGTCTGTCAGGCCTGGGTTGGATTCCCTTGGCATGGGGCATTGGCTCACAGAGAAGGGGGGATTTCTGTAGGTTAGTAACTCTTGTAGTGACTCCTTTCCTCCTGCCTCTCACTTAGGAACCCAGCAGGCGCCCTGCTGTGTGTATTCCAGGCCCTGTATAATCACCTGGTCGGAGGCAGGTGTGGGATTTCACAACTCATTAGTGGCCCATCCAGCAGGGAGAGTGGATTTTGCAATTGAAAGAGCCTCTTGCCGTGTCCTCCTCCCAGTTCTACCTGCAGAGCTGTGAGCATGCTGAGGGGTTTGCTTCAGTGCCCTAGTGTCAATCACCCAGGGGTCTAGCTGTGGCGATGGGCCAGGAGAGGTCTAGATCTAGGAGATGTCCATGCACACTGTCTTTGCGTGGCTGACCCAAGGAGTCTCATGCTGATGGTAGGGGTGTAAAGGGTAAACCGGTTACCTGGTAAGCATTGCTTTACCTGCATGCTTACGGGGGTAGCCAGTTAACTGGTGCGGCCCAGCCAGGGCAGCCTTTGCCCGCAGTGCAGCAGGCTTGCCAGAGCATCCCCCACCCGTGGCACAATGCAGCGGAGCAGCCTGCGGCGCGGCGGGCAGGCCTGGTTAACCGGTTAAACGTAACATTTAACTAGTTCACTTTTTAAGCAGAAGTTGGCCTTGCTAGCTGATGGGCAGGTGTGTGATTGGTTGATTGGCTGGTGGATGACACTGGCTGCCAAGTTGAGTTTGAGTCTGTCGAAGGGCGCTTGGGCCTGGTGTCCTTGGCTCCCCTTAGGGTGCTCCGATACTGGCTCCATCCTTCGGCAAAGCGGAACAGTCCCCTGCTTTAGTGGGGTGCAGAGGAGAAGGGGCTCGGAATCGGGAGACCTGGATTCTTTTCTCCCAGGCTCTGCTACTGACTGTCTCTGTGTCCTCGGTCAGGTGCCTTCCTGTGTGTGCCTCTGTTTCTCTCTTTGCCCTGGGGCTGTGGGCAGGGGAAAGGGGGCTTCATGAAGCTTGTCAAGATTCTGGGTGCTGCTGAGTGCAGCTCCCCGTGATCAGGAGTAGCCTTGTGTGGTATCAACATTGGATGAGGGGGTGGAGTCGCTCTTCCATCTTCTAAGGACAGACCCAGCCCTGGGAGAATCTCTGGCTCCTGAGGAGTCGTGGGCCCCGTGAGGCTTTTTCAGCCTGCGGGTCCCTCTCCAGCTTGGAGCTTAGGGCTAGGGCAGGGCTGGGGAACCCTTTTTGGGTTGGGGGCCACTGACCCACAGAAAAATCAGTCGGGGACTGCACAAAAGTGAGAAGCAAAAAACAGTAAGAGAAGAACAGCTCACTGACATGGCCCCCAGCTGAGAAGCAGAAAGCTAGACTCCCACATTCCCCTCAAACACCAGCGCCTGGGGGGCCTGCGCTCGTAGATTTCGGGGGGGGGGGAGCCTCCAGGCAGCACTTTACTGCACCAGCCAGGGGGAGGCAGAGCCCGTGGATCGGATCTGGCTCTGGCTTTCCTGACTCACGCGTGGAGTGGGAGCTGCTGTTCCAGCTCCCCGGGGAAGTGTGGATGGGGGGGAATATGGGACTGGAGTGCCAATGTGGGCTCCCATTGTGCTGATAGTGAGGGGGAGCCCCAAGCCTTAGGGGCTCTGTATCCAGCCCCTGGGCATTAGGATCCTCACCCCTGGCTTATAGTTAGGGTCAGGGGCTGCTGGCTGGATCCTCTCATCTTGTGCCCTGCTGGGACTGCTGCAGCTCTTCCCAGGTCACAGTGGCAAAGCAGCTCTGCAGCTTCTTCCTTCCTTCAACCTTCTGGTTGACTTTGATTGGGGAGGGCAGGGAATGGGAGCGAATGCACCCCGAGTGCTGGGGGGGGGGGCAGGCTGCACGTATCCAGAGTCAGCGAGACAGTTTCTGCGGGCGGGAGAATGGAACTCCCTAGATCAGGGGTTGGCAGCCTTTTCAAACCAGAGAGCCAAACGACATCAAAGTTCAGAACAAGTAGTCAACAAAGAGCTGTACAAGAATGCCCATTTGCATGACTGAAAATATACAACTTAATGTTATTGATAGTTGACATGATGATTAATAATAGTACAAATGAAACATTGTACTCCCAGACTTTATTCAATGGGACTTCTGCTGCTGCATCTTTTCGCACATTTCTTTGAAGTTTACATGGTAATTGGTCAAATCCAGCGTCATGCAGCCATTCAGACTGTCTTCTGTCAGTCTTATGGCTGGGGATGTGGGGGTGCAGGAGTCTGGACTGGGGTATAGGAGGAGCTCAGGGCAGGGGGTTCAGGTGTATGATTGATTCGGGGGTGGGTGTGTGTGTGTGTGTGTGTGTGTGTGTGTGTGTGTGCAGGAAGTGTTATGACGCTGTGGCCAGATGGGGGCTTGTTGGCCAGGCTTCATTTTTAAATAAAGTAAAATATTACGCTCAACACAAAAGGTTTCAACATTGTCTTTATGGCAGAGATTGGGAACTTGTTTGGGGGTCAGGAGCCACTGATCCACACACAGATCACACCAGGGAGGACTGAGGCCTAAGGCCAGATTAACTCTTCTGTGGTTCCAGAGATAGTGGATTCTGTGGGCGCTCCTAGGCTCTTGGGTGAGCTCAAAAATGAGAGGTCCAGTGTGCGGGACAGAGCGGCCTGGGTGGGATAGGCATGGGGGTGCAGGATCTGGGTGGGAGATAGGGTTCAGGAGAGGTCTGGGGAATAGGGTGTCTGGCCGGGGGGAGGGTGCAGGAGCAGGGTGGGGGTGCAGGATCTCGGTGCAGGGCCTGAGTGGCACTTTTTTCCCCAGTGTATGTAACGGGATTTATTCATTGTAACAGATGCAAGTCACTTCCACGTGGCAGCCAGCCACTGTTCCACATGGGTCACGGAATAAGTTAGCAGCCCAAGGGCCGAGTGTGAAACGGAGGCTTTGCCTTTCCAGGAGCACAGGGAGTCTGGCGGCGGGTCCAGGTGCGGATGGGAACCAACCAGCTCAGTCGCGCTTCTTGTAGCTCTCCAGGCTGGCCAGGATCCAGCCTGCTGGCACCCGGAAGAAGGTCAGGAGGCTGATGATGGACCCCAGTGGTGCCCCAGGACTCTCTGGCGGGTGCGAGTGCACGGTGCACGCACATGGTGAAAGGCCATTTGTAGCTCCGGCTTCTGCCCCGATCGTGCCGCGAGGCTCGGGGCTTTCTTCATCCTCTTCCCCCTCAGGAAGCTGGCGCTGGCTCCAATTTTGCAGAGGGTGGGAGGCTGGATCGCAAGGGAGGTGCGGGGCGGGGGGGAGGAGCTGAACTCAAGCTGCAAGCCATATTTGGCTCCTAAGTGAGACATAGGTTGCTGACCCCTGCCCTAGATGGTCTCTGCTCCATTGACCCTGATTTGGTTGTATTCTATATGGTCAAACTTGGCACAATATTGAAATTTACATGTCGATAAGTACCAAGAGAAATAAGTGTGTGTGTGTGTGTGTGTGTGTGTGTGTGTGTATGGTGAAATCGATGTTTACCAATAAAAGCCGAATCTCCCCCTCCCTCCCCCCAAAGCCTGTACCTAGGTTTTTATATTACGCCTGTCACTGTGGTATCTAAGTTAGGGATGTTAGTGTTCACAACTAGCCCTTTACTGCTGAATGGTGTAGGTTACTCTCAGCTGGGAGCTGGGCTCTCAGGGGCTGGCGGTCTTGGTCCTGGGGAGGCTGCGCTGCAGGCTCTGTAGCATAAAGCTAAGCTTTATACCGGAAAGCCCGCAGCACGTGGAACCGCTAAAAATCTCAGCGGTTCCACGGTTGCTCTATCACATGATTTTTAACATCCCCAATCTGAGTGCCTTCCACAGGACCCTTAGCAGCATGGCAATCGGCTGTCACGTTTGTTCTCCCCCTTTCTCCAGAGGGAGCAGAGTGGGCCGTGAGTGCCAAGTTTTGGTTGTTTTCTATTTTGTATAAATATATCTGTTGCTCGGGGTTTCTGTTCGTGAAGGCAAGGTCAAAGAAGTGCCCTTTGCACTTGGAGCAGAAAACGGTGAGGTGAAAATTGCCACCAGATCTTGACAGCACACAGCTCTGAGTTACAGAGCCACAAGGAGCCGCTGGTCAGTTACAATCCCGGGGCAATGCTTCTGTATCCCTCCTGCCATCCTTCTCTGGGCATGGCGGGGAGAGAGAGAAAGAGCCTCCAGGAAGCTACTGGTCGGAAGGTTTCATATGGGGGAGAGCTGTACCTCTGCTCCATAGGGGTGGGGTGATTAGCTGAGGATTCAGAAATGTGGGTCATCCCTGATCTCCTTGGATCTGTCGTTGTGTTCTGTGTGTACCGCACCTAGCTCGGTGAGGTCTTTCTCTATAACTAGGTCTCCTGGGCACTATGGCATTCAGATGATAATGATCTCTAATGACCACATGGCAGAAGCTGCTCAGGACCTTGAATTCTGCAGCTCCCCTATAAGAGGTAAAAGGGAGGGGAGGAGAGGGGATCGTCCTGCCAGGAACAGCTGAACTCGTGGCTGAGGGAAGGGAGAAGGGCTTTGGAGCCAATATTTAAAATTTCAGTAGCGACGGCCTTCATTCCTTTCAAGGGTTAAATTTTCCATGTGGTGGGCGGAGATCTGCATTTCCTTTCTAGGCAGGAGTTCTCCCTAGTCCTCAGGTCGGAACCAGCCCTCTGAAAGTTGGAGGCACTCTCCCCAGTTTCTCCTCTGGCATCTGTCCGTCCCTGTCCGTGACTCAGTGTGGCTTGACTCTGATTGGGCTAATTATCCCTTTGCCAGCCCTCGCTTGCTGAGCTGTATAGACATGCAGATGTGTGGCTTCCTCCTGCCTTGCGCAGCCAAGAGCCGCTGCCCTGGAGACGGGCTTCGCTGTGCCTCTGCTCCTGCGCTTGCCACTACCTCGCACCCTTCAGCACTGTTAGCAGAGATTCTCGAAGCCCATCGCTGCTAACTTATTACGTGAGTTACAGGACTGTCTGGGGGTCCCTGTCAGTTTTGGGTTCCTGCTCTGCTAGGTGCAGTGCAAACAAGTGGTTTGTTGCAGCTAAGAGCAAAGGTGGGAGAGAGGAAATCATTTTTCCGTGGAGATAGATCTGCGGCACTGAGGCCCAGGAAGTGTTTGGCATTTATAGGTACCACTTGGGCTCCAGAAAAGCCTGGATCACTTGGGGATTGCCTGTTCTGTGTGTTTCCTCTGGAGCACCAGGCTTTGGCCGCTGTCGGAAGACAGGATGTTGAACTAGAACGTTTGGTCTGACCCAGTGTGGCTGTTTTTATGTTCTGCAAATGTTCAGTGCTTGATTTTGTGGTGGTCTGCTCCTAGGGTGTCCGTTTACACCAGACTATTCAGGAGTGGCAGCCCTTTGGCCCAGAGTTCATGACAAGTGTGGATGTTAGAGCTCCCCTTTTCAGGTGTGTAACCTGTTCCTTGCAGGAGGGAGTGTTTTCAGCCCTCGATAGCTACCCGCTGTCAGAGAGGGCAAGTATCCGCACAGTTCAGAACTCGCGCTACATGCTGTTAACTTGGTCGCTTGGACAGGGCAAGAAGCAGCCTCCTTTGATATCTCTCCCTCCCCCCCCCCCCCCCCCCCCGTGCTGCCTGCGTCCGTTAATTTGCATAAGTAATTGACGTTTCGTTACTGGATCATTACAGATACTGAAAAACCTGAAAAATGTGGCAGAAACTTCCATTCAACTTTGGGAAATTTTTTACAGGCAAATTATACTTGTGGTGAGGGGAAACACTGCTCAGGCATAAAATTACAGCTCAGAAAACAAGTGGAAATCCACCCTGTACTGATCGCTCGTTTTTAGACCTGCAGATAAAATTCAGAGGTTTTATAAAAGCAATCAAGAGGTTAATCCCCTCCAGCCTCTGATGAAATCTTCCTTTGCGGGATTTAATTTCATCCCTGAATCTTATTTGTTCTCTTTTCTTCATCGCCTCACAAGTGTTTTACCAGTTTTGTGTCTCCTCCCTCGTAAAGCCTTGCCTTAGAATGCCAGATTGCTCCTTTGGCTAGACTGTCCGTGAGAGAAATATATTCTTTCCTATTAATGAGAGGCGATTGAATGCTTGAAGCCTTCTACTGTATCTCTCTCTCAGCTGCTCCGTGTGCCTAATCTGGTCCTTGGGCTAGCTTGTGTGGGAAAAGGTTTACCCTTTCTTCCTGAAAGGGCTTTGAGAGTATATCACAGACTTTAGAGTGGAGGTGATGAAGGTTCATTATTTGATATCTATAACTAACACACCCCACCATTTAAAGGGATGCTGTCGAGGTAGAAATAATTGCCAGACGGCTAGTGATTGAGTGCCTTGGTGTTTTCTTTTGCTTTGTTTCATTTTGTTTTGTGCTCAACGTGAGATTCGATTAACGGGATCTGACTCTTTCTGCAGTGCCCAGTAGGTTCTGCAAACTAGGATTCTTTTAAAGGTCTCTTAAATTGGGTGCTGAAAATTGCTAGTCACTCCCCTCCCTTCCCCAATCTTTAAGTGCAAATCTGCTTGGCAAAGTGATGTACAAACAGCATCTGATCTCCTCTCTGGGTAGTACAGTGGTTCTCAAAGTATGGCCTGCGACCATCTTGCAGGTGGGCCTCAGGCTCGGGGCTCAGCCCCCTCCCCTCCGTAGTGGGGAGTCCGTGCTGGAGCTCCAGACTGCGCCCCCTTCCCCCCGCGTGGTTGGAATGCCAGCACTGGCTTCCCACTGTGTGTGGAGGGAGACTCGAGCCTCACTGGCCGGATCCGGCTCAGTGGGGGAGGAAGCGGCTCTGTGCGCTGCCACTCCCCCTTCCCCGCAGCTGGGGGAATGGCAGCACAGGAAATGGCTCACCTGGAGACTTTCCCTGCTGCTCCCATTGGCCAGAATCATGGCCGGTGTGAGTAGCGGGAGGGTGGGGGGCAGTTGCGTGGAGCCAGGTAAGTGCCCTCATCTCCCTCATGCCCAAGCCCCAGGTCCCCACTGCTCTCACACGTGCACACCCTCCCACTGAGACTCCCACCCTGTTCCTGCACCTTTCCTGCTGCCCAGGCTTCAAACCCCCACCTGCACACTCCTCTCTCCCCCCCCCCACGCCCAGTCCACCCCACCCTCAGCCCACTCCTGAACCCGACCTCCTGCCTAGATCCCCAGCCTGCTCCTGCTCCCTACCCCCTGCCAAAATCCCCCACCCTCAGCCTGCTCCGGAACCCTGGCTCCTGCTCCTGCACCCAACTTCCTGCCCAGATTCCCTGCCCCTAGCCTGCTTCTGCACCCTACCTCCCACCCAGACCTCGCACTCTCCTGAACCCTACCTGTCGTCCAGGACCCCCGCTTTCCATCCTGCTTCTGCACCCTACCTCCCGCCCAGACCTCGCACTCTCCTGAACCCTACCTCTTGCCCAGGACGCCCGCTTTCCATCCTGCTCCCGCACCCTACCTCCCGCCCAGACCTCGCACTCTCCTGAACCCTACCTCTCGCTTTCCATCCTGCTCCTGCATCCAACCTCCTGGCCACATCCCCATCCCCTAGTCTGCTCCCGCACCCTACCTCCCACCCAGACCTCCTGAACCCTCCCTACTGACCAGACCCTGCATCCTCATCTCTATCTTGCTCCCTTGCAGTCCCCTCTCACACACTGAACCCCCTCATTTTTTGGCTCCACCTCAGAGCCTAGGGGCCCCACAAAATCTACTAGTCCTGGGACCCCAAAAGAGTTAATCTGGACTGTGGGAAATCCTGAACCTCTGTCCTCCCCTCTCTCCCCTACTGGGGGCTGGAGCACAAGGGGAGAGAAGTGTCTGAATCAGGGGTCACATCAGTGAGGGTTGTTTTGTTGGGATTTTTTTCTTCTAACTTTTGTGTGGCCCCGACTGATTTTTCTGTGGGTCAGTGGCCCTCAGCCTAGAAAAGGTTCCCTAAACCTGCCATAAATAAAGTCAGTATTGAAACCTTTTGTTTTGGACATAAATTAATATTTTACTCTATTTTCAACAAAGTTTGGTAATATAATATGATAAAGCGAGAGCGCTCAATCTGTTCCATGATTTTGTTTTGGATTAATAATGTTTCCTTTCTTACCGGTTCTATACGCTCCCTTACGTTATCGCTGCGTATTTATGTTTTTATGCTCCAGGAGCCTAATATAAATAACGTAAGGTATTTGGAGATAAACAAAGGCAATTTGTCATCATGGGTAGTTGGCTGGTGGTCCGCGAAAAGGCTTGCCTTGAGCAAGGTGAGCCACAGGCCAAAAAGTTGGAGAACCACAGATCTAGGGCCAGGAACAGGTGACTTTTTTCATTGTAGCTGTCCTGCCTGCTTGCTAGCCCAGCTGAGCACTGGGAGGCTGGCTTCTCCTTGTGCATCAGCTTCAGAATTGTTGATCCCAGTCAGCCTGGGCAATTCCACTGACAGCTCAGCTGGAGAGTTATCCCTTAGGCCTACAGCACCTGTCGCACTGGTGACCATGTGTGAGCAGGGAAAACACGTGGGGGACGTCTTCCAAAGCACCCAGGTCACTGGGACTTAAGCACCTACATTGCTTAAGTATTTTGGAAAAGTTCATTTCCCTCTCCCTTCCCCCACTTCCACTGCAGTCTACGAGCCAATGTGAGTCTGCAGAGCTGGCAGCTTTTATGGGGAAGACACCCCCTTCTTGATTTACTTGCAAACTGACCTACATTTTAGACTCCTGGAATCCACCTTGGCACTTTGCTTTTCACAGTAGCTATGTGCGTTGTGGGGCTAAACTTCCCCGTCTCCTACACCCCACGTGGTCTCTCATCCCCAGGGCAAACTGGAGGGAGCGTGCTACCAGCTCGGAGAGACGGGGCGTCACAGTAACGCCGCATCTGCACTAGGAGCACTGCAGCTGCACCGCTGTAGCGTAGCTGTTACAGCCGATGGCAGGCATCCTTCCCTCGCTGGTGCAAATCCACGGCTCTGAGAGACGGGAACTGGGCTGCTGGATGGATTTTGCGTTCCCGCCGTTGTGAGATTCAAGCTCCCATGTGAATCCAACGTCCCAGCTCTGTGCCAAATGCTGCCAGGATTGGGGACGCTTGTTTAAAGCATTAACAATAAAAAAAAGTTACTAAATTTGTCAGCCCTCGGGAGCCAGCTGGCTGCTATTTCTTTAGGCTTGGGTCTGTTTGCAGGCACTACATCAGGAGGGAGCTTTGAATCCCCTTGCCAGGGCGGCCCTGAACCTGCTGCTTGCCAGCTTGCGAGGGCGGTTTGAGTTGCCAGTACGAAGCGGTCGGTGAAAACTCAGTGACTAAGCAGATGTATCGGAAGGACACCTGCTAAAAAGCAACACTTTGCACCTGCTTTCCTCTTGGCGTCTGTGCTGGAGCTGTAGGGAGTGTGTAGCGGGATTCGTGCAGGGGGGCCGTTGGTGTATGCAGCGGGGGAGGACGGGTTGTGGTGAGAGCACTACTTCAGCTGTTGGGGTATTCGCTCCTGTGAGTTCCCTGCTGTGCCTCAGACTCTTTATATGACCTTGTCCAAGCCATGTCGTGTGTGTCTATAAGCTGAGTGCTTAAGTGGCCACCCAGGAGAGATTGAAATGCTGCCCAGCTAGTAGCTGGTGTTGCTACTGGTGGTGCATATCTGCTCATAACAAAATTTATTCCACACAAGGATGGAAAAAATTAGTGGGAATATTGCATTAGTCCCTCTGTGCTTCAGTTACCCATCTGTAAAATGGGATAATAGCTCTGCCCTCTCTCCCAGGATAAATGCACTAGAGTGTGAACTGCTGTAGTAAGGGGGTCAGATCAGGACTGTACCTGTCTGCTGAACTGGAACAGGACCTGATGACCGAGCCTCAGAGCCATGGTTTCTTGAACTGCTGTGTTAAAGGAAGCGGCAGCTGCTGTCTGTTCTGTTCTGACTTCATGGGCCCCGCTCCAGGTGCTGCTACAGTCATCAGCTGTGCAGACTCCAGGTACGCCCGTCCTATGCCTTAGATGGCATCTCGCCCCCTTAAATGCTGCATAGGACTTTGCCTTAGCGGAGAGTCTGTGCCTAGCTCCTCCCAAGTCGCTCCACTCAACTTGCAGATGTGCTGGGAGTTTGGTCTGCTCACTGCTCCTGTGGGGTCCTCGTCAATAGCTCCAGGTAGGATAAGCCTCCTGCTTCACCTCTGCCATCTCCTGTGGCTGTTCCTTGCCTGCACACACCCCTCGCCCCCTGCAGAGGGGACCTAGCCCCTCATTCTTCTGCCTGCGGAATCCCTCCTTTCCTCCTTTTTGCTGCTGACGTCCGTGGCTGATTGAGAATGATGATCAGCCTACAAAGGCGAGGGATGTTACCATGCCTACAGCGGAGATCTTTCAAATCTAGGCTGTGATGTTATCAGCTAAAAATGACTTTGGAACAAATTGTGTGTGTGAAGAGAAGAGAAGAGCCCAGTCTGTGCAATCGAGTGTTGCTTTAGTTGTGTACAGTGAGGCAGGGGCAAGAATAAAATACATTTGCGTTGTCTTTCTTTTTAAACAATAGTTGCTTAATTAACTCTCTTGGTGATGCACAGTGGTCCTTTTTTGCTAATGCGTCTCGTTAGGACGTATTCTCGGAGTCATGTGGTCATCACAGATTTTTGCTGGGAGGAGCTGGGTGGCAGATACAGTGAATTTTGCCTGTCTAGATTGCATAGGGACACAGCAGTTGCCATGTTAGATCAGACCCATAGTCCAACTAATCCTGTGTCCTGTCTTTGATGTTGGCCACTACCAGATGCATCATGGTAAGAGGATGCAAAGGGTTCAGGTGTCATTAGAGGAGGTTTTGGAAGAAATTGATAAACTAAACAGTAACAAGTCACCAGGACCAGTTGGCATTCACCCAAGAGTTCTGAAAGAACACACACGTGAAATTGCGGAACTATTATCTGTAGTTTGCAACCTATCCTTTAAATCAGCTTCTGTACTAGGGATGTAATAGGGTAGTCGATCAACTGATTAACCGATAAGCAAAAGCTTACCAGTTAATGCTCTAGACTACACGCATTTCCCTCTCCCCTCCCGCCCACTTTGCCAGTAATGTTTTTAGCAGGCTGGCCAGCAGCCCGGCTCAGTCCTGGCTTGCAACGAGTCCGGGACCTACCCCTGCTGCGGCTCTGCATTTCAAGTGTATTAGGAGCTGGGTGGGCAGGCAGCCCGGCTCAATTCTGGCTCACGCCGCGTCCGGGAGCTCAGCTCCTCCACTGGACAGGGTCTGCTGCCACCCCGTGCTGCTGCTTCTGGTTTTTAAAGTGGCTCCCCTTTCCGACCAGCTCCCAGCTGGCTCCTGCATCAGAGTCAGCAGCGTAGAGTGGTAGGGGGCTCCTCGGGAGCTCATAGGTTGCTGGCCCTCCCTCGGGGACTATAGAACAGTCGAGTAACTGATAAGAATTCATGAGGTTAATCGACTATTCTATTAATGGATATTTAGCATCCCTATTTGTACCTGATGACAGGAAGATCGCTAACGTGATGCCAATATTTAAAAAGGGCTCTAGAGGTGATCCTGGCCATTACGGACCAGTAAGTCTAATGTCAGTACCAGGCAAATTAGTTGAAACTATGGTCAAGAATAACATTGTCAGTCACGTAGATGAACACAATTTGTTGGGGGAAAGTCAGCATGGTTTCTGTAAAGGGAAATCCTGCCTTACTAATCTGCTAGAGTTCTTTGAGGGGTCAACAAACGTGGACATGGGGGATCCAGTGGAGATAGTATACCTAGATTTCCAGAAAGCCTTTGACAAGGTCCCTCACCACAGGCTCTTAAGTGAAGTAAGTTGTCATGGGATAAGAGGGAAGGCCCTTTCATGAGAACTGGTTAAAAGACAGGAAACAAAGGGTATGAATAGATGGTAAGTTTTCAGAGTGGAGAGAGGTAACTAGAGAGTTTGTACTGGGACCAATCCTAAGCTCATCCAGGTGGTTGTGAATTTTGTTAGCACAAGGCTGGTTCCAAGAGGGATGGCGAGGGCCGACTGCACAGGGGTAGCTTATACGCGAGGCAGGGACGGGCAGAGGGAACTTAGTGACTGGATAGTGCACTCCTAACACTGACCAATGCAACCCCAGGTGACTGGCATCTAGAATGTAACAAGACCTTTGCTGCTGAGGGATGGGCAGCGGATTCTGATCCTGGTTAATTGGTGCTACTCAACTGATTTAGACAGTGATGCCTATGCTAACATGCTTGGGTGCTGAATCTTCTAAATCTGGCCTATGCATTTCTGCTCTGGACTGACTCTGCTTAGCTGTTTGGGGTCTGAACCTGGCCAGCTCCAGTATCGCTCCCAGATGGGATGGATGGATGGTTTGATCGGCGATGGTTTATACCTCTGCATGTAAAAGAAGGCGCGCAGTAAAAACGAATTGCGCACCTGGAGGTGGGTTCCCTGCCTACCCATATGTGCTGCTGCAGCCACTGCTAGTGTTCCTAGTTAGGGGAAGGCGAGAAGCTAGAGGTGATGGGGTCTCATGCAGTCAAATGCACCGTCCTCGGTGGCAGGCAGATTCCTTCCTGTGCAGCATCCCCCAGTGGCTGCCTTCAAAGATAGGATCCTCTCCGAGCTGGAAGGACAGTTCATTGTCCCTGCGCTGCTGTATAGATTCAGTGGATGTAAATGGTTCTGTGCAGAGAGAGCCATTTGCCTCGTCTGGGACCCGAACAGATGGAGAGCATGGTCTCATGCCCCTGCTAACAAGTGAGGTGGGGGCGTGCTGCCCCACTAGCCGTTTGTCTGGAGGGGCGGGGCTGAGCTGTCAGTAGCCTCTCTGCCTGGGGCTGGTGATGCATTGTTACGCCATGTCATTGTGAATTAATGCAACCCCCACCACAGGTTGCACAACCAGCATTGTGCAAGGTTACAACACCCAAGATAATAATAGCCATGTATTCCTTTCGCTCACAGATCTCCCAAGTGCTTTATGGGTGTTCACCAGACAGGCCTTGCAACCGTGTGCCAATATTGCCTTTGGCAGATGGGGAAACTGAGGCATGCGGGGGGGAGGGGAGGAGAGGAGAAACTGGGAGAGTGATTTGACCAAGCATCACCCGCCAAGTCAGTGGCAGAGCTGGGAATATGACCAGGAATCCTGTCTCCCTTTCTCCTGCTCTAACCAGTGTCATATACTGCTTCTTGGTGAGCTGTGTTCAGGATTTCTCTGTCAAGGACACACCGTTGGATTTTGGCATATGTGTTGAGTTGACTGCAGTGCGATGGAGAAAATTGCCCTGCTTCCAAAACACGGGTCTGCGGCTGTCTTTGGTCCGACAGGAGTGTGGGATGGGGCAGATGCCATGGGTGAGACGCTGTTTGCTGCATGGGCGTGTGCAGTGGCCGGCCGGCTGCTTGAAGAACCAGTAATGCGTTAGCACCGCTGTCTGGCTTCCCTTCCCTCTCGGGGTGAGAGGCAGCAGCTCTCTGCCAGACAGTGGTGCAGGGGACAGGAAGTGAAAACATACTGACGGCAAGGGAAACTACCGGGGGGTTTCAGGAGTTCAGGGGCCCCAGTTGGTGCTGTGGGAAATCTTGCTGGTGTAGGAAGGTGGGGGGAGAGTGTTGTAGTTAGGGTGCCAGGCTGACATTTGGGGGACCCTGGTTCCGCTGCTTCCTTTCTCTGTGGCTCTGTTTCCCAGCCTGTAAAAGGAGGAGGGCAGCGTACAGATGTAAGCGACTGGTCGAGTAGCCGACTACCCGATAAGCCTACGATTATCAGGTAGTCAAGTCAGTACTTGACTAGTGGCTTCTACCCCCCGGCTGCCTCTGTCAGAGTTAGTAATGGGGGGGAGCATGAGCCGGTTAAAAGCTGGTTCCCCCTAGCGCCATTTCCACAGGGGGGCAGAGGTGCAGCAGGGGACCAGGCACGAGCCGGGACTCAGCTGTCCTGGCTCGCGCCCGGTCCCAGACGCTGCACCTCTGCTTTGTAAATTTGGTAAGAGACGGGTGACTCTTACGGCATTTAAAAGGCAGAGCCACAGTGGGGTTAGGTCCCGGGGCCCCAGGAACCAATCCTCCTATGGCTCTGCAGCTTCCTCCCTTATCGACTAATTGAGTAGTCAATGGAAATTCCACCTGAGCTCTGATCCTGTTGGGTGACATTGACCCCAGCCAGAGAGGGGGGTATGGCCATGTGAGAAGCTGCTGCGGGAGAGGATGCTGAGTTGCCACTCAGATGGACGGGACAAAGGGATTAAATGTTAACCCCCTGCCAGCTTTTGGTAGGCAGCCCCTTGCCTATTATGAACCGAGCAGGTACCTTGGATCCAGCCTGTCCAGAACTTTGAGGGGAGTTCTGATCTGAATCCACGCTATCGAGATGCGTGCAGCCACTTGAGTGCCGTATGCGTCACTGTAACATGTCTATCCCCCTGGAAAGCCAAGGAGCAGCCAGCTTTGGGTGCCACAGACAGCAGGCATGCCAGAGTTGGGCACAGCTGGGTGAGTGGTACCCACAGCCCTGCCCAGGTACAACAGGCTGAAACCTCCGCCTTCATTTGCCAGCTTTGCAGAAGCCCTCGTTCCTTCAGAGAGGGCAGAGCTTGTACATGAGTCATAATGGTGCTTTAGGATCCGAAGCGGGGAAATGGGTCCGTGCATGCTCTTCCTTGGCGCCTCATGCCAAAGGGAGAGGGGCTTTTCAGCTGTGGGCGTGTTGTGGACTCCTGCTAGAGAAAGGGAATAGCTTTTTGTCTGGGAGGTCATTCGTAATTGGGGGGAAAGGTGAAGCCCTACTGCTTTTGGGATCACAGTGGGAGGCTCTCTGGCGGGCCCCAAAGAAACACCCCCCCCACGAGAGGCACAGCGCCTGTGACCCATTCACCACCATCCGTTTTCACTGCGACTGCCCTCCAGCCTTTCTCATTCTAATGAGAGCTGCCTGAGAAGCTGGTTAATGACAAACTCCCTGGTCAGCACTCCTATGCGTTGGGAGCACAGACGGCCATGCAGCCAGCCAAGGAGAAATCTAAGGATGGTCACGCTGGCACCTGTGGTCATGTTATCTGGTGTCCTGTTTCTGACCCTGGCCAGCACCAGCTGCTTCAGAGAAAGGCGCATCGAGGAAGTGAAGGGATAACTTGCCCTCAGGGAACGATTCTTTCTGACCCCTAGTGTTAGAGTTTAGTTTATGCTCTGACACATGAGGGTTTCTAGCCCTTCCAGATTAGTTAGTTCTGTTTAATCCCATGCTATTGTAACTGCAAATGCTCTTGCTATCCATAGAAATCCTTTTAAGGATTCTGTTATGCTCTTGCCCTCTGTGAGATCATGTGGCGGTGAGTTCCAGAGGCTTACTAAGTAATATTTGCGTGATCCAGGTCCTTTTAAAATTAATGTGGTTTTCAGTGCACGTGGCTCGGTGAAGGGCAGATTTTCCATTTAAGCAAGAACTGTTTGTCCTTTTAGTCTGATTGGTTCTGACCTGGGAGGAGCAGTGATCCTTGCTGTATACATACACCAGGGCAAGGGTTAACCAGCTTGGGCTGAGACCAAACGCAGCAGTGGTCAGAGACGACCCTTGGGTACCAGCAACCTTGGACATTTTGGCAAAGCAGGGGTATGACAGATTCCAGATCTGAATTTCACAGTGTGCTGCCTGCCCTGGAACAGACTGTTCTGAACCCCTGGATGCCTGTTCCCTGAAATGCAAAGGTGCCTGCAACCCATATTTTGTTCCATGATGTTGGAGTCCTCTTAGGAGCTCTTAGGCAAACAGTCATGCAAAGCAAAGGAGCTATTAGCAGATACATGATAGTGCCCAGGAGCCCCTGTTATGGACCAGCAACCTGTTGTGCCAGGTGCTGTACAAATCCACCATCGCTAATTGGTCTGCCTCTCATTTGCTTCCAAAGGAATTGTGCCTGCATGTGATAAAGATACGTATCAACGTGTTTTCTGTTGACTGCAGATGGTATAGCTTCAGAATTCAACCCACAATTTCTTCAGCTCTTTAGAGGATACAAGCCTGAGCAAATATTATGAGTCTGGGCATGGTGTTTTTGCCTTTGCATTTTTTAATACAATGCAATGTATTTAACATCTGTTGTTTATACAGAACCACCAGTGCACAGAATTACTTATGCACAGCGGGTAGGAACAATACAGCATTCTCTGAATTGGGCATTATGTTGATGCATGCAAATCGACATGGAAAATAGGTGCTGTGTGGGTACTCCTGGGAAATTCCCTTTGCAGCCTTCTGCCTGGGTTTGGGCCTAGAACCCTGTGACACCCACAAACCTTACATCTAGCCCTGAGTTGTTAATAGTCGGCCTCCATGCCTAGAATGAGTTGAACCAATATCTTGGATCTGGACTTCCCAGAGCTTTGGTGGAGATTCACAATCACACTTGCAGGCTCTTGTTTGGAGGCCGTCTGTGGGTAATCTGGTGGTTTGGATCTGTGCTTGACTCAGCCTGTCAGCTTTTCATCCGCCCGCCAAAGCTCCGGTCCAAATACTGCAGAAACAGCTTGTCGTGAAAACCCCATGAGTCCCCGTGTGGTTTTGATCTCCAAGCATGGACCCTCCCTGGGTTCCTGGCCAGCCTTGGGCTAAGCTCTCCATCTGTAGTGACACCTACAAACATTTTGTGTGGTTTTTGGGGGTGGCGTGATGAAAGTTTCACCAAGCCCTTGCCTGAATTCAATCCCCGTCCGTGTCTGGAGGTGTGTGAGACTAATAGCACTGAGCACTGACGATTTCTTTTGATCCAGGCCTCTCTGAGAGCTTTACACAGATGAGTCAGTGTGCGATTGCTTCCATCTACAGATGAGGGAACTGAAGTCTGGGGAGAGGGAGGCGACCTCTGCCACAAATCAATGGCCAAGCTGGGGGAGGAACTGCGATCCTCTGACTTGCATGCGGGGGCAGTGAATGGTGCGCCGTGTGGTGTACAATGTATCTTTCCATGTCCCTTCTGGAAGTGAGAGTGAATCTTCCTTCGCTGCTCAGTTTCAGGTGGGGTTCCCTGCCAAGATCAGGGCTGTGCAGCTGAAGTGCTTCGCGAAGACACTACAGGAGAGCTTCCCCCATTGGCACAGGCACTCCACCACCCCAAGATGCGCTGGGGGTCAGGCGTGGGTAACGACGTCCCTAAGCGATGTACTTACTCCGACGCAAGGGAACAGTGCCAGCCAAGCCTCAATGACTTGCCTAGCAGGTCTGAGCCCCTGGTTTCCTGATTCCAGGGGCAGCCCTAGACTAGCTGCCAGCAACTGGCGCCCTAGGCGAACCATGCAATCGGCGCCCCCACTTTCAAACCCCTCAATGCTATGGCGCCACCATTTGGTGCCCCATTTAACTTGGCGCCCTAGGCGATTGCCTAATTCGCCTGTATGGACGGGTTGCCCCTGCCTGGTTCTCAGACAAAGCTGGCCTCTCTCTCTGGGAAGGACGATTGAAAAGCCCGCTCTGAGTGCCGTCACTGACTGGCTGTGTTGGTGCATGATGGGAAGCAGTGCTTTTTTTTGTGACAGTATGGCCCAGAACGGCGTACCGTCCCCTATTTTCCCAATACAGAAAAGGAATGGCATTTCCCCCGTGCGTACTGGCACCTGTTTTCCTGGGTGGCTTGGCTCCTGGCAGAAGCTTGCTTGGGACGTGCAGTTTTTTATTTGTTTTTTTTGCTCAGTAACTTTGCCCCAGAGTACCAGCAACTTTTTTCTTACTTCCCAGCAGTGCTTTTTTTTTGTAACTGACGATGGGGACCCTGGAGGTGACTAAAAAGGAGAGGGTGGTTTGGGGGGGATCCCTTTTCCCAGGGCCTTATTCACATTCAGCTGCAGAGCGCCTGGGGGGCAGGTGAAGCAGAGAGCCCCACCCACTCCACCACCCAGTGACAGAAGAAATCCCCGTGCTTGCTCAGTGCCCTTTCCTGGTTTTCGAGTGGCCATGCACGTGCCACGTGTGAGCTGGAGCTGCCTGGTGCCCAGGCCAGCTGACCTCTCGCTGGCATGCTCGTGGCTTCACACTGCTGCTGCATCACACTTGTACAGAGTCTTTCATCCTTGGCAGCCCTTTACCAGACCCGTGGTGAGTATCTCTGACCTCCCTTTGCAGGAGCCTTGGGTCGGGCCTGGTCAAAGACTTCTGTGCTTCAGGCCGGGCCTGAGAGCAACACCCCTTTGCTCTGTTCCCGGTCATCCTGGTCGGCTGGAGTAGTAAACTGCGGACAGGGAGTGCTGCCTCCCCTTTTGCTCTGGGCACCGGAGGCAGGGAGCGGCTCCGAAGGTTAGTACTAGATCCTCTTCCCTCCCTGGCCTGCATCCCCAACTCTGGGAGGGAAGCGTGTCTGCAGGTTAGAGCAGAGGGCTAGGATGTAGGAGTCCTGGATTCTGCTCCTGGGCCTAGGAGGGAATGGATAGGAGAGGTTACAGTGGGGGGCAGGAGTGGGACAAGGTCAGGACTTTGGGGTCTCGCTACTCTAACCATCCTAGAACTGAGACTAGTACCCAGGAGTCCAGCCTTGCAGCTGCCCTATGCTAGATCCTAGAAAACACTCTCGATGAAACCAGTGCAGGGAACAAATACAGTCCTGTGGGTGGCTGACCTTTCAGCTTGCCAGCACACTTCACAAGGCTCCAGTTATCAGCCACAAGTAGCCACCCACGTGCACGCTTTAGTGCTTTGAGCAGGTGACTGCGTCAGGACTCCTGGAGTCTAGGCCTGCCTCTGGAGTGGTGTCGTCTGTCTCCAGCATTGTTGCTCACTTGCTGACTAAGGCAAAGTCACTTCTCTGTGCATCAGTTTGCTCATCTGCAAAATGGACTGACCGCCTCCTGTGTGAGGTCTGGAGCAAAGCGGAGCGAGTGTTTCTCGAGTGCTTTGAGACTGTTCTGTGGTCTCTGATCTCCCGGTTCATGGCCTGCTGTCGTATTAGCTACGGGACAGAAGTGAAGGGTAAAGTCTCTACTTCATCCATTTTCAACTTCCCTGTTCACCTTGGAAAATTCCCTCTGTTTCAGAAACAGCTGTGTGTTCTCTCAAGGCTCAGAGCCTCTTGAACAGAGGAAGCACCAGAGGTATTAGCTCACTGTAAAATTATGCTCCAGAAATGTATCGTTTCTATTGGTTGCACTGAAGGTAAAGCAGGTTTTCTGCACACTGATATTCACAAATGTTGCTGGCAAACTGTACTGGACATTTCAGGGCGATTAATGAAGGGCTTACAGAGCCTTTCAGCACTCATCAGATGTTTGTAGGTTAAGCCTGCAACGCACCATTAGATCAGTAGGTCTCCGCTTTTCCAGATTATTGTCCCCCTTTCAGGAGTCTGATTTGTCTCGCCTAGCGCCAGGTTTCACCTCACTTAGAACCACTTGCTTACGCATTTGGACATCAAGAGTGTCGCAGCACGCTCTTTTTGAAAAATTGCTCGCTTTCTCATTTTTACCAGATGGTTATAAAATAAATCAATTGGAATATAAACGTGCTCGTGTTTCAGTACAACGCGCAGTCCTGAGGCACCTTTGAGACTAATACACAGATCAGGTCATGAGCTTTTGTAGGTCAAACCCACGTCTACTCATCTGATGAAGTGGGTTTGACCCACAAAAGCTTATGACCTAATCTGTTTGTTAGGCTCTAAGGCAGGGATGTGAAAGTGTAAGCATGTGCGCAGTTAACCGATCAGCCTGGGCTCATCAGGTGACCTTCGTGGTTACACGCGGGCTACCGGTATGTGTGGGGAGCTGGCTTAAAATCTGGCTCCCCGCACTCACCGACGCCCAGGGAGCCGATTGCTGCCCCACGTGTAACCGCTGACATTTTCAGCAATTACACTGTTACTTAATTAAAGGCATTTTTAACATCCCTACTCTAAGGTGCCGTGGGATTGCTCGCTGTTTTTAAAGTTACAGACCAACATGGCTACCCCTCTGTCACATTTCAATGTGTAGTATATACAGCAGGATAAACGAGTCCTTGCCGGTATTGAGTTTGTACTGATGTCACTAACCTGTTTTGTAAGGGTAGATAAATAGTCTACCTTTGATGTACGTCCTGGAAGACCTCTGTGTACCCCCAGGCATATGTGTACCCCTGTTTGAGAACAGCTACCTTAGATCCTCCATTCGGGCCTCATAAATGAGATTGGCCTCTGAATTTCCCCCAGTTACTGCTCTGCCGAGCCCAATAACTTTTGCTTGTCTAAGGCACCCAGGGTTGAGCTGGAAAACCCACCACTTCCGTAGGTAGAGTGTTCTACTGGTTAATCGCCTGCTCTGTTAAAAATTGTGCCTCATATCTAATTTGAATTTGTCTGGCTTCATGTTCCGGTCTTTGCTGCTCGTTCTGCCTTTCTCTTCTGGATTAGAGGCCTTTAACATCTAATTATTTTTTTTTGTCCACTAAGGTACTTTTTACACCACATGTCACCTTTTGATCTTTTTTATAAGGTGAACAGATAGGGCTCTTTGAGGGCACATCTCCATTGCAGGGCAAACGTTGAATTGAGATACGTAACTTCAGCTATGTCAGTTGCGTAGCTGAAGTCGAAATAGCTTAACTCGGCTTTTGGCACTATCTACACAGCAGGAAGTTGAAGGAAGAACACTTTTCCTTCGACTTCCCTTACTCCTCATGAAATGAGGGTTACAGGAGTCGGAGTCCTCCAACTCGACATTATTTTGGAATAACGCTGCTGTGTCGACATAGCTTGAGTTTCCCACGGAAGGACATGTTCCGCAGCCATCAGTGCATCTCTGCGCTCTCTCCAGTTTCCCAACTTCCTTTTAAAAATGTGGCCCCCAGAACTTGTCAGAGTTTGACAGAATTGATCAGTAGTTTGGAGCCAGCTGGGCTGGATAGCGAGAGGAATTTCTTCCCGTCAGAGGCCTGCATGAAATGAATGTGGCGGGTCAAGTTTCTCCAAGAGCCCCAGGACTAAGTCCGAGCGCTGGTCGCAAAACTCTGTTTGTGATCTCTGGGTCAGGAGTGAGGCTTGTCAGCTGGCCAGGCTGCGAGAATCTCTCCTCTCCAACTGACTGCCTGGGCAGAACCAGTCTGGTTAATGTGCAGGAAGGACCTGGTCTCCAGGACTATTCATCTTGTCAATTTTTATGAGCATAAAATGCCTATGAAGCGGTGTGTGGGTGTGTGTGAGAAACCATCTCCCCATCTCATGAACACACACAACCAATATTCATGTCATTCTAGGAGCCTATCAGCTCCGGAAGTGTGTTATTAGAAAACCTCAACACCCTGCTATCCTCGGTATCAGCCAGAGCAGTCGGCAAAGGCCCCCCCAGGGACAGTTACTGGGATTGGCCCCTTAGGCTGTGTCTACGCTGCCATTAGGCACCTGTGCCAGGCTGGAGTCAGCTGACTTCGGCTCATGCGGCTCGGGTTAAGGGGCTGTTTAACTACAGAGGAGATATTTGGGGCTTGGGTGGACCTTCCCACCTCGCAGGGGTGTAGAGGGGCTCCTGTGGGAACCTGAATATCTGCGTTGCACTGACCTTCAGGTGTGTCGGTTCCCATTTGCAGCAGTGGCGCTGCGGCTAGAAGGATCCACTGGGCAAATTCACCTCCAGTCACTCCCTTAACTTGAGTTTGAGCTCCAGGTTCCTGGCCCAAATGTCCTTGCTATTGAGGGCTGTTTTGTTTTGGCCCCATCTAGCATTCCAGCAAGCCTCCAGTCCCCTCCAAAGTGGCCGTGGTTGGAATCCCACTGGTGGAGACAATGCAGGGGCTCCCCCGGAATTTTGTTGGTATCTGTAAGGTAGGTCATGATCAGGAGCTTTTAGGAAGTCCCCTAAGGGCACAGTGGGGAGAGAATTTTCCTAGATAGCAGATGGGGGGGGGGCATTTTCCACCAGGACGTGGGATACGGGGGACTGAGAGTAGATGACACCGTCTTAAAGAGAGAAATGTCTTGACTGGCTGGAGGATGCAAAGCAGCTATGGAGCCCAGAGTGGAAGTTGGTGAATTCCTCAGTCATCCCCAGGCCTCTTGTCTGGGAAGGGTAAATCCACTTCCCTGCAGCAGCTTCAGAGGCTCTGGAACAGAATTATAGAATCATAGAACTGGAAGAGACCTCAGAAGGTCAAGTCCAGCCCCCTGCTCTAGGCAGGACCAATCCCAACTAAACCAACCCGGCCAGGGCTTTGTCAAGCCGAGACTTAAACACCTCTAGGGATGGAGACTCCACTACTTCCCTAGGGAACCCATCCCAGTGCTTCACCACCCTCCTAGTGAAATAGTTTTTCCTAATATCCAACCTGGACCTCTCCCACCACAACTTGAGCCCATTGCTCCTTGTTCTGCCATCTGGCCCCACTGAGAACAGCCTCTCTCCAGCCTCTTTGGAACCTCCCTTCAGGAAGTTGAAGGCTGCTCTCAAATCCCCCCTCACTCTTCGCTTCTGCAGACTAAACAGACCCAATTCCCTCAGCCTCTCCTCGTAGGTCATATGCTCCAGCCCCCTAATCATTTTGGTTGTCCTCTGCTGGACCCTCTCCAATGCGCCCACATCCTTTTTGTAGTGGCCCACCTCCCTGCTGCTCTCTCATCAGCCAGACCTGACCTGGCAACCACCGGCAACACAGACCTCCACCGCCAGAGCAAACGGAATTATTCAGTGAGGGTGGGGGCTGCTTTGAAAGTCCTGGAGGCCCGAGGCAGGGAGGTGGGGGATGCTAGACACTTAGCCACCCAGCACTTTGCATGTACAAGGCTCTTCAGGTAGCCTGAAGGCAACTCCAGAGCATTAGGGGCATCTGGCCATTAGCAAACATGACTCTTAGTGAGTGTGCAGAGCCGGGCTGACATGCATGTGAAGGTGCTAATATGTCTGATGGGTAAAAGTCATTTCCGTAACCTGGTAAAGAGGGTGAACTTCCTAACTACAGAGAGGGCACAAGGCAGTGTACATGGAGGGAGACGTCCTGGGGATAAAGTCATTGAGCGCAGAGACTGCTCCTCCCCCCCCAGTCTTCTGTTCTGCTTCTCTGTCTGGAGGAAGGGGGGGGTCTGGATGGAGTCTGTAGTCATTTGTATCTACAGCTGCCTTGGTGAGAGGCAGCGTAGCCTAGTGGATAGAGCAGTGGGCTGACAATCAAGGTACTAATCCTGGCTCAGGTACTGATTTATTGTGTGACCTTGTGCAAGTCGCTTCCTGGCTCCGTGCCTCAGTTTCCCACATCTGTAAAGTGGGAGCAATGATACTGCTCCACCGTGGAGGTCTGCAGATGCAAAGTCTGGGGGAAGGATGATATGTAGTTGGGCAGAATTCCATTTGTCTTATTTTCCATCATTTTGATGATGGTATCAATGTGTATGTGAAAGCATTTTCTTCAATTATCAGTATTTTTCCAGCGGCTTAAAATGACAAGTTTAAGCATTTTTTAAATGTTTAGCTACTTGCACATACGTGCTCATGGGAAGTTACAGGGGAGACTCAAACCGTGTAATGGCATTGGAGGTTGAGATTCAAAAAATTAAAGCTGCATAATACTTGAGACACTGGGGCTGTGTCTAAATCGGCAAGATTTTGCGCGCAAAAACTTGCTGCCTGTCTACACTGGCCGCGAGTTCTTGCACAAGAACACTGATGTTCTAATGTAAGAAATCAGGGCTTCTTGTGCAAGAACTATGACGCTCCCGCTCAGGAATAAGCCTTCTTGCGCAAGTGTTCTTGCGCAAGAGGCCAGTGTAGACAAGCAACATGAATTTCGTGTGCAAGAAAGCCCGATGGCTAAAATGGCCATCAGAGCTTTCTTGCGCAAGAGAGCGTCTACACTGGCACGGATGCTTTTGTGCAAAAGCACATCTCTTGCACAAAAGCACATGCCAGTGTAGACACTCTCTTGCGCAAATACTCTAACGCAAAAACTCTTGCGTTAAAGAGTATTTGCGCAAAATCTTGCCAATGTAGACGTAGCCTTTGTCAGCATCCCGTGTCAGAATGCACATAGCAAAGAGCCTGAAGTCAAACGGAGTCCTCAAGCAGCCGTCGTCTTCCTTTGCCTGGCTTGAACGTTTGGATTATGGATGGAAATATTTGCCATTGGTATGTGTATGCGAGGGAATAGATGTTTACCCAGCATTTTACTGATAACAATTGTGTCCTCCCATGCCAAGGAGCCTGTGGGGAAGTGAAGGGTGCAGAGAAATGAAGCAAGATTGTCCAAAGATCAAGCCCATTTGTACAGCATTGAGGAAAGTGTGGTTCTAGCATATGACTGGGGCTCCGAGGCCTCATGATACGTAAATAAATAAGTGTAGCTAGTTCCGAGCAGGGTTTATAACACAGATGCTCCTGCTTCCAGGGCATGTGCTCACTGGGTCCTACTCCCGCTCAGGGCATGGGAACCTGTCATTTTCATGTGGAAATTCCCAGCACTCTGGAAACCAGTCAATAAAACCTTTTCATTCCCTCCCCCAACACAGTTAAAAAGTGCAACACAAAGGGAACTGGGATGCGTTGAGGGTGGTGATGGCTAGACAGAAGGGCCAAACACTGTGGGCGTTTATACACCACACGGAGACAGGTGTGAATGCCTAGATAACTGTGGGCACAAACTCTCACCTCGATGGCACAAGGGTAAATCCACAGTCACTCTGCTGGGCGGGATGATATCTTGTTTGAGAGGGAGGTCTGGATCAGGCCTTCTAACCTCTGCTCTTGGTGACCTAGAGGCAGATGCTGTCTTGTTGCCCGGTGGTTAGAATGTTGGACTTGGACTTGAGAGACGTGGCTTTTAATCACAGCTCTGCCCTGGCCTGCTGGTGGCTTTGGACAAGGCACTGCACTGGATGAGGGGTAGTGCGTGGAGCCATTGCTATGCATGCCGTGTGCTTTTGAGGCTGGTGGGGGGCTGAGGTGGGAGCAGGCCAGCTCCTGTAAAATGGGGTCTGTTGTAAAGTGCGGTAGGGCTGCTGCTGGGATGGACGTAGAGAAGAGCTGGGGACAATGAGGGTGTGTCTAAACTACATGGCTCTGTCGACGGAGCCATGTAGATGAGGCTGATCGGCAGAGGAAAATGAAGCTGCGATTTAAATAATCGCGGCTTCATTTAAATTTAAATGGCTGCCGCGCTCTGCCGACCAGCTGATGATCAGCTGTTTGTCGGCAGATCTGGGCAGTCTGGATTCGCCGTGGTCGACAAAGAAGTCTTTGACGATGGGCGCAGGTAAACCTGGTTTCACGAGGCATACCTGCGCCGGTCGACAAAGGCTTCCTTCTTGACTGCGGCGCGTCCAGACCTCCCCATCTTCCGACAAACAGCTGATCATCAGCTGGTCGGCAGAGCACGGCAGCCATTTAAATGTAAATGAAGCTGCGATTATTTAAATTGCGGCGTCATTTCCCTATGCCGATCAGCCTCATCTACATGGCTCCATTGAAGCCATGTAGTTTAGACACACCCTGATGGTGCTGCTGTAAATCTGGAGTAACTCTGTGTGAGGACAGAATCAGAGCCCGGCACTAGTGTGACTGAAGTCAGAATTAGGCTCATTGCTTTTCTGGAGTTTCTCTTTAAACTGCCTCTGGCTGTTGGGAGGAACTCAGATGGAACTAGGCTGTCCTGTCCTGCTGGTTCTTGTTTCCCTTACAGCGGTGTAAATCAGGAGTGACTCCAGTGGCGTTAGCCAGGTGTAAAACTGATTTAAGCAGGTGCCCACTCGCTCTCGCCAGGGCAGATAACGAAGGCAGACTCTTTAGAAATCGGTGACAGCTGCCTGTCTGTCTTGTGTAGCCAGCGCGGGTGGGGAGGGAGCAAAAAAGCTCCCTGGTGCTTCGTGCGACCTGAAAGAAGTCGATACGGTCGAGTGTCGCTAGCAGAAAAACCACATCCCTCTCTTCCTCCTTTCCCCACGCACGCGTGCGCATATGCACACACACGGCAAAGCCGGCGAGGATTGGCTTGCCCGCCCCCTCGCTGAGGCAGGCAGGGGAGTGGGCATGCATATCACGTCCACAGTGTTTGTTTCTTGGGGGTGGGGGGGGAGCGAGCTGGAGCTCAGCGGTATGATAATGACTCTAGCGTCTGGCAGAAAGAAAAAAAGCCCCTGAATGCACCAGGGTGTCTGTAACCGAGCTTAAAGGAGAATGAAGCAAGATGGCTGCCTTGTAGTGCTGGATTCTCGCTGGAACTGACGAGGGCTGGGGGGGGGAATATTTGTGTGGGGGTGGGAGATCGCTGGTGAGCCAAGAGAAGAGAGAGAATTAAAAGCAGAACAAGGTAAACAGGCTCTTCCTTGTGTTTTCTTTTCAACGGCCTTTAAATGCAAGTGTTGCCTTCCCCAGTCCGAGGGAATTGGATAGCGATTTTCGACGGGATAATGTGTGTTTAAATAGCACACAGCATGCCCCCTTTCTGCATGCGATCCCACCCTAGCAGGGGGACTGAGGTAGCTAGTGTTGCCGGGACCAGCTTGGCCTGAACTGCATTTTATTTTGACTTTTTTAAAAAAAATTCCCCTTGCAGGTGGAAGTAAAGGACAATAAAGAAGGTGGGACGCAGGAACCAGTGCTGGCGACAGAGGTACCTTTTTTTCTTGTTTATAGGTGCAGGACAAAGCATGGAAGAGAATCTGTGGTGGGTGGTGTGTGTGTGTGTGTGTGTGTGTGCGGGGAACTGGCCCACCGCTAGTGAGAGCAAAGGATGTGCTGCGGTGTTTAAAGACCCAGGCATCTCCAGCTTTACTCCTCCTGAATTGCGGATGTCTCCTCATCTAGGCATTTGCTGGGTTTTTTTAAGCTGTAATGTTTTTGCAGGGGGGGGGGGGGGGGGGCGGAGGAATTAGTGTCTTTTAGTATCTCCTTTCCTCTCATGGTGCAGAAGCAAAAATCCCTGTTGACCCCTTGTCTTTATGGGAAAGCAGCAGCCTTTTCTCTCTCTCCCCTCGATCTGCTGAGAGCTCGGACGCAGCGCCAGTGCCGCCAATGAAAGAGATTAGACTCCCCCACTTTGAAGCAGGCATGACATCACCCTGATGTAACCATGATGACAGCAGCTGTCAACCTCTCCAGGGTGGATGGACCCTGAGAGTTTGTCTGAGCTGCTGTGACCCAAAACCACAACTTGGTTTCTTAGCTTCTGGGGAAAAACATAATTACGAAGTGGAGGGGGAAGACAAGGGTTCTGAGGGTTTGCCATTTGAGGTTTAAGGCCGGTTTCCACTCCGTGTTACGTTGATGTCAATCCAGCTGAAACCAGTGGGGTTACTCTAGATTTAGAGCTTGTCCTTTACGCTGGTGGAGATCTACCCAGAAGCAGCTCCTCGCACGTGCTGCTCTGGGGACAGAGTTTGGAACGCGGCGCTGGAGCTTGCCTCGACTCTAATGCTCCAGGAACATGAGCCTGGGGAAGAGGAAGGCTAAGAAGAAAAGGGAGGGGAGGGTGAGTGAGCTGATTTCCGTAGCGGTTTCAGGAGTGTTACCTTGCAGGGACTGAGGCTTGGTCCATGTTAGAAAATGAGGCTGGTTCAACTCCATCTGGCCAGGGGGTAAAAAGTCCACAGCTGAGAGTGGGGAGCATTAAATCAACTCACATCCCTGTGTAGACTCTGTAAGAGTCGACAAACTTCTTCCATTGACCTAGCCGCTGTCTGGTGGGGAGGTGAGTTATCCACCCCAACAGGAGAACCCTTCTCATTAGCGTAGGTAGCGCCTCAAGAGAAGCGTTACAGCAGCTCGGCCAATGTGGTTCCATCACTACGTATTTTCCAGTGTCTCTGCTATTTTTTTCAGTGCCCAAGTGATGGGGTTTCCACCATTCCCCTGGGGAGATGCTCCACAGCTCTTGCTGCTAGGAAGCATGGCTTTAGAAATGACAGGCAAGAGTCTCAGCTGGGGTGAGCCATTGTGGCTGCCTTCTTGGTATCAGCCACACTCCTCTGCCAGGAGCCAAGGGGGAGCTGGATGTGTAGTGCCTGGGTGTTTCTAGGGCCCCTTCAACTGTGGTGTCAAGAGGGGGTAAGGAAATGTTACTTAGTCGGAGCTTCCAGCATGTTCCTACTGTGTCCTGTAGCTTGTGTCCTCACCGATGTCCGTGTAAACCGTTGCTCTTCGGGGCTGGTGGCCGTGTGGCACTGAGGTAAATGAGAGCCTAGCGACGAGGAGTCCACCCAGAGTTTGTTACATCAGCGCAAGATCTGTATCTGGCCCTCAGGCAGATCCCATCGGTGCAGGTACCCGGAGCTGTTGGAAGCCAGGCCGCTGGCTAGGGCGGCTTTCCTGCTTGTAACGCTGAGTGTGTGGTTCTGTGCAGAAAGGAGACATGGGGCTGGACGTGCTGCTGCCCCTGGCCTGGTTACTGGAGTGATACTTTGCAGTTTTAAGGAAGGTGTCCCCAGGGCCCGGAGGAGGAATTTCTGATCAGACAGTAACCTGCTTGCTGCCGTCAGCTGCGACCTAGCAGACAAGGTCTCAAGTCCTCCCACTGTGTCCTCACCGGTCCTGATCCAGAGCACACATCAGGTGCTGCATCCTTGCCAACAGAGGGGGAGATTTTTATTTTTGAAGGTGTCTAAGTGAGAGAGGAGCCTGTGGCCCATTGATATTTGAGTGGGTCTCGAGCTCCTAACTCACGTTGCTTTGGAAAATCCCATCCCACAGGAGCGTGGATGTCAGGGGAGCTGTGCCCGTTTACACTGGCGGAGGGGCTGGCCTGGCTGAGTACATGCACCCTTTGCAGGTTCAGGCTCCTGCCCACCTGGTGAGCCAGTGGGTTGCATCAGGGCTCCAAGTTGAGCAGCTGTTGTCATGCTAGCTTGGTAAACAAAGAAGCCCTGACTGGAGTGCTAAGTCTCTGGTAACACCTAATTAGCACTGGTGCTGTGTATTGGTTTCCTCACCAGTGTGGATTCCTTATCACAGGTAATTAGGGAAAGATCAGGCCAGAGGGGGCACCTGCATTGAGAGGGGGAAGGGTGGGAAACAAAATGCCCTGGCTTGCTGCCTGACCTCTTCCTTTCTTTTGTTTTCGGTGTGAAATGTCAAACCGGCAGGTACCTGGGGCAGATACTGTAACAGCGGGATTGCAGAAGATGGGAAAGTAGGCAAATACCCAAAAGGACTTAAGGGGGTTGGAGATGCAAAGGAGTGTGTGTGGGGGGGGGAGCTCTTCTACTCTCCACAAATTCAAATCCTTAACCGGACACAGGCTCCCTCCTCAATCACCAGTCCTTGGGCAATGGTACTGGGGTCCCCCAATGGGCTAGGATTCAGTTCTGTGCACTGAGACACATTCCTGGGCGGGGTAATATTTGACATCCAACGCCAATCAAAAGGGGCTTGTGTGACCATGATTTTTTTCCTCCTCTGATATTCTCCACTCTGTGCCTGGATGTGCGAGAGCTGGTACCCTGTAGCCAGTTATTCTTTGTGTTGGTTTGCATTGATCTTTTGCCTGTTGTGATTTCCGTGGGTCAGTGGATGTGTGGGGCACCGCACTGCCTGCTGGAAGTGTGCACCCAGACCGGATCCACAGGTGGAAATGATTTTAGGGCTCAGCCAGGGTAACCAGCTCCCCTGATGGTTTGGCACAGTTCAGTGCCACTGTAAGTCTTTGCTCAGGGGAGAGCCACATTGGACTAACAGGGTGCTGGGCGGGGCGGGTTGGGATGGAGGGCCCAGGGCTGGAATGGTTGGAACTGGGGGGCGTTTACATTAGCAGAATTGTATGGGGTGGCTGGGGACTAGAATAGTTGAGAAGGGAGGGGATGGAAGGGCATGGGCAGAGCTATATACACGGGGGCTGAGGATCTGGATCGGGCTGCAACTGGTACCTTTTGTGAGGCCGAAGGCACCTCAGGAGAGGAGCGAGGGGACGATTTGCACAGAACTCAGTCTGCTGCCCTGCCCTGCCGGTCCCTTGCTTCTGCATGCCCTCAGTTCGCTCCCAGAGCTTACAAACGTTTCTGCAGCCCTGTCTGTGACATTCGTCTCGTTTGTTCTTGGAGTTCGCTGGGAGAGACTTGACTGATGCCGTGTTCTTAGGGAAGAGCCCTGCTTTTTCACTCTGCTCTGATACAAGCCAGGATGAAATCTGACGTGAAGAGGCTGGATATGGGAAAGTCGGAGTCTAATCAGCATGGCTGTATCCCCTACTGATGCTGGAATGAATGGTAGAACAGACCCCTCCCCCACTCCGCCAAGTCAGACATTGCTGCAGAAAAGTTTCCTGCACATTGGATCAGCTGGTTCCATCAGAAATGCTGTAACCAGGAAGGGATCTTTCAAAAATTGTCTTTCCCCCCATTTCACCCATTCCCAAGAAGGATGGGTAGGAGACGCCAGTTCTGTGTGGAAGAAGATTGGCTCTATTGATTCTCGGGGTGTTGTCAGCATGGCTTTCTAACGGGTATTCAGAATGCGGTCTTGAGCAGAGATTGTGCTGCAGTTTTGCTTGTTTAATCTAACATGGCAGTTCTGGGTTGTTTTTTTTAAAGTGTACCTTCTGCAGACCCATTCAGCGAGGTCCCTGTAGTAGTCGTAGTTCCTTTGAAAATGTGGCTTCGCTCTGAACTCGCAGCGGCGAACACTTCCCAGCTTGCCGATCTCAATTTCCAAAGCAGCCACATGAAAAAAGAAAAAGACCGTTTGATCGTAATAGTTCTAATTGCCTGCTGCAGTCTCATGGCTCCAGTCAGCGCGGCATGCGAGGTATGAAATAGTGTCTGGATGGCTTTTCCCCAGGGACCAGGCTGCTGATGTCATAACGAGTGGGATCTTGGGTCCCCTCATTTCTAGTCAATTACTACGCTGCTTTTCCTGTTGGCTTTCAGGTGCCTGCTCCAGTACGTGCAGTTGTCCGTGCAGACTGTGGTCTGCTCAGCTTATGGAACGCTCTTTCTTGGATGTTTGGAGAGCAGCCAGGAGATTGTGGGTGCTGCTCCAAACAACTAATAAATAATCGTGAGAAGAACTAGCTGTGGGTTTCTTCAGTGGGGACAGATGTGGGAGGGGGAAGGGGGATGTAGCTAGACTATGAATCAAGTGATTCAGATGGCTGCAAGGACTGGTATGTGCCCTGGCTCCCATTGGAGGGTTTTGCCATTGACTTGTTTAGGAGCAAGTCTGGTCCCTCAGGGTCAGTCCAGAATGGTCTTGTTTCAAGAAATCAACCCAGATCATGGCGCTGTGCTTCTCTGCAGTCACATGGCACAAGCCAGGCGTGTCCGGTGGAGTTTGCAAAGTCTTTCAGAAAGTTTGATGCCTCCTATTTAGACCGACAGCTAAGAGACTGCCCCATGCATTGGATCTGATGGTTTGTATGTAGTGGCCTTTTGTCTGGCTCTGAGAGGTGCAGAGTTCTGGACGCATTGCGGGGGAAGGCAACACAGTGGGCATATTCAGTCTTGCAGGGATGAGCTTGCGCCTGGCCCTTCAATTAACCAAGCTCTATGCAAGTCCCAGAGGGGAAGCCTTGTTAGTCTGTATCGGCAAAACCAGCCCAGAGTCCTGTGGCACCTTAGAGACTAACAGATTTACTTGGGAATAAGCTTTCATGGGTACAAACCACTTAATCAGATGCATCTACGCAGGATCTCAGTTGCAGCCAGCTCTACGCAGTTCATCGCATTCAGGGGTCTTTCAGTGGGCGGCACCCTAAACGGCAGCATTTTGCATAGGTGGGAAGTGGGCGAGATGTCTGTGTTTATTAGGCTCTGAGCTGCTACAGTGGAAGATCCACATGCAGGTGGAATTCTGCGGCGTGAGTTATAGAACAGGTCAAATGACATGATCGTGGTGGGATTGTCCTGGACTCAGGCTCTCGGGTGTGCCAGTGAATAATAGTGATGCTCCCTTCTGATTTTTGAGTCTGGCAATTGTATATGTACCTCCCTAGCGAGAGGTTGCTGTTTATTGCTTGTACTCCATGGATCCTAGGAGCCACAGTCATGGGCAATAAGCCCCTTCATGCTAGGTGCTGTCCAAACACAAAATAAAGAGCTGACTGACAAGAGACAACAGGTGGAGAAAGACAGAGATGCTGTTTCAGTTTGAAATGGGCCAGGCCGGGACTCTTCATGCATGTGCTTAAAATTTGGGCACTAAGTGTACCTCGACTTGTGAGCATGAGTGTGGAATGGTGAATGGAATCGTGTCCAACAATGGTGACTAGTTGCTGTTTGTCAACCTCAGCAAGTTCATTGTTTGTACAGCTCCTAGCACAAAGGGAACCTGGGCCGTGGTGCATCTGTAACCTAATCACCAGCACCGCTGGTCTGCAGATCCATTGAACCCTGCCCCTGGTTGCTGCTTGTCAGCGTGCTGTGGCTGATGGTGCAACTTGTCGTGTCTTCGTTAATCTGACAAAGGGGAGGCACTGACTTTTTCCCCTTTAAATGCTTTCCCTGGAGCGGAGAGAAGAAATTTGCTGAGAGGGAATTCTTTGCTCCCGTCTTGGCTCCTCCTGCACTGGTTTCCCAAGCCCATGACTCTCTGAGCAAACGCGGGGAAATGTAGTGGTGGTTTGTGCCTATTTTTAGCCCATTTGGAGGGCCCCTTCATTCCCTGTCTGGAGACGGCGTCTCCTCCTGCAGTTGGCAGCTGGTGCTCCCGGCCGAATCACGCTGCCTGCTTGCACATGGCTTTTTTAGGTTTACAAACATTACAGCCTCGTGCGTGCATCGCCCCGTGAGTCATCAGCCCCGTCACGATCGCTGGGGGAGGGAGGAGGCGATGTACGCGCCTTCATTTGTGGCGGGGCGCAGGGGAAGACGGTGGCTGCGGCCCCAGTGAGAAGTTCTTTGGACACAAGAGAGAGTCGGGTACGGTTGGAACGGGGAGGGGACGAGTTAATAAGGAACCCGGAGAGGTGACGGCACTTCTGAACGGCACCAAGCAGCCAGGATTGTAAATCTCGGACACGACACCCTTTGCCACGGGCAGTCTGTCCACCCAGACCCGGGAATCCCCGTCTGCTTGGATCCCTGCTACTTTTTTGGGGGGTAACGGGCCATAGAGTAGTGCAGGCGTGCTTGGAGCAGAGAGGATGGAGGACAATTAACATTGGCAGGATTCTTGACGCGGTTCATGCAGCAGCCAAAGGATCCAAACCCTCTGTGTGTGTGTCCAACCTCTGAGGTTTTCTTAAAAAAATTTAAAGGGCCATTTTAAGGAAGAGGACGTCGCAAATGGGTGGATTAAAACTGCTGCCGCCCCAATGGCCTTCAGTTTTGCTGCTGCTGCTGAAGTAGGGGAGAGAGGAAAAGGAGCAGGAAGGAAGAGAAGATTTCTCCCTCTCTCCCCGTCCCGATCTGTTCCTCTGAGCAGAGCTTTGAAGCACTGGGGCTTCCTCATCGGGGGGACGTTCCGTGGCCCGATGCCACGGCCTGGCTTCGTTTACCAGCCCCCTTTGGCCACTGCCTTTGAGAAGAGCAACACTCCCTCCTCCCCTGACTGCAGCCTTGTGCTGCGTGTGCTATTTATAGCTGCTTGTCTCCGGGCGTCACGGCAAAGCAGCAGTGGGATCTGCCTTCATTCGCATGCAAAGCCGACTCTCGCCGCATGGCATCGTGGCTGCGGCAGGGACCGGGGGAGGAAGGCAGGACAGGCCCAGGGGTTAGCAGGCTGGTTGAAACAAACCAGGTTTTGCCTGCTCCTGCATCGGTGATAATTATCAACCCAGTCCCTGCTCTGCCTGCAGAATGTCCTGGCAGCCTTAATGGAAACACGTTGGCCATGGAGGAATGCAGAGCTCTTATTAGTTCCTTCTGCTCCTTGCGCCTTGTTTAAAGGCCTCTTAGCTGCATTAACTCCTTTTAACTTGACTAGGGCCCTAAATCAGATGGGATGCAGGTCGCTCTGACAGCAGGCTTGAATTATTGATGCGCTCGCAGCATGCCGGATCCTCTGACCAGGCGAAACGTGGGTGCAGAGGCCAGGCAGAGCAAAGATTTATTGGAGAAGGGCTGGAGGTGGGGGTGGGGAGGAATTAGAAATCCTCCTTGTTGCTCTCCTGACTACAGAGCTGCCCTGAGCCACAGCACTGGCTCTCCACTATCAGAGCTTCGTAGCGCACGTATATCAATCCACGGCAGGAGCTGTAGGGCTGGGGGGGCGGGTAACAAGATCTGCGGCGTTTCACCTCCGGGTCAGCTCTGAACTGGGCCAGCAGCGATCGAAAGCATTTATCATCCGACGGCAGCTCTGCAGGAGATCAGGGTCCCCCGCTCCAGCTCTGCATCCCTGGGGGGTGGCTGGAGAATCGGATGGCTTGTGGGAGCGTGTTCTCCAGTTTTACCATCGGGCCACCGCTGTGGGTGCGATAGGGCAGGGGTGCTCTAGTGTAGACAGGGCTCAGGTGGTAACTGGTGTGCTGACCCCTGTGTTTGCTTGGCCAGGCCAGGAGCTGCAGTGGTTCTAAAGCAGGGGCCACTGGTGAGAAATATTAAGGAGAAAGGGTCTTATGCAGGAACAGCCTTAGGAGAGGCGTGGAAGCTTCCGTGGCCTCGGCCTGGCTATGGAGGCATAAAATGACTTTAGGCAGCTTGCCCCTGGTCCGGACAATTCTTTGTGCATAACTGGGTTGTAGCATAAAGCGATGTGGGTAACTGTAACATAAGAACCAGCTTGATCTCTTTGTAGATTGGCACGGGACCATGCTCTCTCAGAGCATGGTGTGGAGCTCAGAAGTCCTGGTCGTCTGGCTGCTGCTCCAGACACCAGAGTGCACACCCAAGAGGATTGGCACCCAGCTCCCTTCTGCTCCGACCATTGGACCACCCCGCCCTTCTACAGCTGGGTACAGAACCCAGGTTTCCTGACTGTACTGCTTCCCTAAACACGTGCTCCTTAGCTGTGCACCTTCTACAGAAGAGCCCTTTGAAGAGGTGGGGATGGTCCGTTCCATGCTTTTGCAGGCAGTTGTACCGCTGCATGCGGTGTGGTCACTGAGAAGTAGACAGAGATCTAGCATTGGAGAAACAGCCCGACGCTAAGGACTGGCCACTCCTAAGAGTGATTGGTTGCGTGCGGGTGTCTACATGGCATGTGTGTGTCTCCATCCAGCCTGGAACAGGCCCCTAAAGTCCTTTCATTAAGAACCGCCAATGCAAGTGGAGATGTCTCAGTGCCAGAGGGCTCAGAGAGGATACCCTGGGGGAGCCATGTTGGGAGGTAGGGGACCGACCTTCTGCTTTGGACACCTACCCGCATGGCCTGGGTTAATGGCCATTCATTATTTAGAAGATCCTGGGTGTGGATTCCCTGAAGTGCTACTGTCAGTCCCTGACTGTGTTCATCAAAGGTGACCAGGGCCCCGCAAAATGGTCATCTGCCCCTGGTAATGAGATCACAACAGTCCTTCATTGCAGGCCATTCTCCTCCCTCGCTTCAGTCAACAGCCTGAGAGCAACACTTTGCCGGGTCAAGGGGACATGGAGCACTAACTACAGCCCTTCTACAATCCCTGGATGAGGTGAAAGGCCTAATGTAAAGGACGTACAGTGCTGGGGGACAATGTTCCCTCTAATCTTTCTCATCCATGTGCAAGATAAATTTTTCTAGGTGCACCCAGGCATGTGTGAATGTGCACCACCAGTAGAAACAAAACCCTAGCTGTGGGCACTTTAAATCAGCTGGGAGGCATTTGACTCTCCTGAGTAGCCGCCCAAGCACACAACTTACAGGGAGCCCTGCTGGGAAATCTGGGTACCGTGCAGCAGGCTGAGAGCCGGGGCCACGTTGGGGTTGATTTGTGCAGGGACACCTAATCAACCCCATTCCCTCCTGTCCCACAGAGTTATGCAGGATATACCTCTGCAGTGGCATGCGTTCCCTCCTCCGCTTGAACCTTGTGTCTGCTGCTACGCAGGCATTTCAGGAGCTGATCTTCACAAGCAGCCCCTGGTTTATGGCAGTTTGGTGGCCAGTCCTTCTCGAGCCACAGCGAGAACGGAAGCGGAACAGGCACTTTCTGGAGGGCACTGATAGTTGATGCTTGAACAGCTAACGTGGGCTAAACACGCCATGAACTTGAAGCAGGGGTCTGCTTTAAAGCCAGAGCCGTGCTGTCCGTGCAGAGTCGGTGATTACGGCACAGAAGTCTCCAGGAGTCCCAGAGGTTGGGACAAGAGCAGAATGTGGTGAGACAGGAATGGAGCAAGTCAGGCATCCTCGGTCATAGGCTGCGAGTGTTAGTGGGAGAGTGGACGGGGCACACAACACTTTGGAGAGGATTCTTATTCTTGTGAAGGGAAACTGTGGCAATCTTGACTTACCTGTCGGCCCGTGTTTTACTCCCCCTGAATGGCCGAGACCCCTAGAACCATAGAGCTGGAAGAGACCTCAGAAGGTCAAGTCCAGCCCCCTGCCCAAGGCAGGACCAATCCCCATTAAAACAAACCAGCCAGGGCTTTGCCAAGCCGAGACTTAAACACCTCTAGGGATGGAGACTCCACTGCTTCCCTAGGGAGCCCATCCCAGTGCCTCACCCCCCTCCTAGTGAAATAGATTTTCCTAGTATCCAACCTGGACCTCTCCCACCGCGACTTGAGACCATTGCTCCTTGTTCTGCCATCTGTCACCTCTGAGAACAGCCTCTCGCCAGCCTCTTTGGAACCTCCCTTTAGGGAGTTGAAGGCTGCTCTCAAATCCCCCCTCGCTCTTCTCTTCTGCAGTCTAAATAGACCAACTCCCTCAGCCTCTCCTTGTAGGTCATATGCTCCAGCCCCCTAATCATTTTGGTCGCCCTTTCCAATACATCCACATCCTTCCTGTAATTGGGGGCCCAGAACTGGACACACTACTCCAGATGTGGCCTCACCAGAGCCGAATAAAGGGGAATAATCACTTCTCTGGATCTACTGGCAATGTACCTCTTACTGCAACCTAATATGCCATTAGTCTTCTTGGCTATAAGGGCACACTGTAGACTCATATCCAGCTTCTCATCCACTGTAACCCCCAGGGCCTTTTCTGCAGAACTGCTACTTAGTCAGTCAGTCCCCAGCCTGTAACAATACTTGGGATTCTTCCATCCCAAGGGCAGGACTCTGCACTTGTCCTTGTTGAACCTTATCAGATTTCTTGTGGCCCAATCCTCCAATTTGTCTGTCACTCTGGACTCTATCCCTGCCCTCCAGCATTTCTACCCCTCCCCCTAGCTTAGTGTCATCCGCAAACTTGCTGAGGGTGCAATCAATCCCCTCATCCAGATCATTAATAAGGATATTGAACAAAACTGGTCCCAGAACCGAACCTTGGGGCACTCCGCTAGAAACCGACCGCCATCCTGACATCGAGCCATTGATCACTACCCGCTGGGCCTGACCTTCTAGCCAGCTGTCTATCCATCTTACCGTCCATTTATCCAATCCACGTTCCCTTAATTTGCTGGCAAGAATATTGTGGGAGACCGTATCAAAAGCTTTGTTAAAGTCCAGGTATATCACATCCACTGACTTTCCCACATCTACAGAGCCAGTTACCTCATCATAGAAGCTAATGATGAGCCATCATCATAGAAGCAGAGATGAGTCATTATTGGATGCCAGCTCTAGCATTCCTCAGATCCGAACTGGCCAGAACAGTGAGAGAGATGTAGAGTAAGAGTGAAAGAAAGATTGGTCAGGAACCCTGTTTCTGTCCTGTGCTTCTGGTAAGGGTAGGAACCAGTAAGTTGAACTGAATTAGCATATCCAGCGTGTGCCTGAGGAGGTGTCCCTGTGAGTCCCTTTGTGACTATACATCTGAAATGTCTGAAAACTGCTGCCGTCACCTCCACTGGTGACACAGTCTTATCTCAGGCTGAGCAAGACCTGGCCTTGGATGGTTGCTGAAAAGCTGCCATGGTGCTGTTGACTCAGCAGATGTGAGCTGTTGCTCTGAGTCAGACGATGTGTCCAGCTGTGCCGCAAGCGGCTCGGTCTTTTAGAGGAGAGGTATTTAAGGTTCCAGTTGGATAAGCCACGCGTCCTTGATCTTGCACTGGTGGGAGGTGTTGCTCCCCCCGGTGGTGGCTGCTCATGACGATCTGTTTTCCACTCGGCGTTGGTGCAAAACCACGTCTCTCTCAGAACTGTAAACGGGATGTCTCATAGTGGTGGCCTTGTGATGCACTTTGTTCTGCAGGGGGGCTGGTTCAAACCCAGCTCAGATCAATCATATCACAAGTCTGTTTCCATCTGAGGGCTCTTTGTTGGTCGAGGTGGTTCCCTAGGGGACAGTCTCGCCCTCCTAACTAGCATGTTTCTGGAAAGCTCACCAGATGGGTCGAAGGTGGTGGTGCTGGGAGATCAGCAAAACCATCTCTTGACTTGTAACTAAGGGTCTCTGCCAGAGGAATTGCTAGGGACATTCTGAGAAACCACTGCCGGGGAGGGAGGAAATATAGACGCCGATGGTGTTTCTGTGTTAGTCACGGGCTGTTAGTGCCTGTTCTTGACGTGGCTGTACTAGCTACAGAGGGTTGTATCTGGTGCGTTGCCCTTTGTCCCAGTAACGTGCTTTGCTCTTCGTGCACTAGGGGACCAAAGAACGTCAGCCGCTGTCATTGTCGGCTGGTGACACGGTCGATGGCCCCAACGTAGCGGAATTCCCCGCTGCAGCGAGGGAAGCCGCAGGGAGAAGATCTGTTTTGCAGCTGACGTAGCTGTGTAGATGAGCAGTTGGGGGAATTATGTCTGGGTTAGATGACCCATCTGGGACTGCAGTGGGTTTCATCGTGGGGGCTTGATAGTCAGAGAAGACAGGGATCAACCCTAAGAAATCCTTGTTCAGCCTTTGCCTGTCTGCCAGGGAATTCTGAGCACCAGTTGCATGCTCTGTCTACCCCCTTCCACGGTGAAATGCCCATGGCAGTAGGTGTGTGGGGGAGCTCCTTTGTGAACAGTGGTAACAGAGATGAGCCATTATTGGATGCCAGCTCCAGCATTCCCCAGATCCAAACTGGCCAGAACAGCGAGAGAGATGTAGAGGTAGGGTACGTCTACGCTACATGGCTCCGTCGATGGAGCCATGTAGATTTGTTTATTGGGCAAAGGCAAATGAAGCCGCGATTTAAATGATCGCGGCTTCATTTAAATTTACATGGCTGCCGCGCTGAGCCGACAAACAGCTGATCAGCTGTTTGTCCGCTCAGTGCGCTAGTCTGGACGCTCCCCTGCCGACATCAAAGCCCTTTGCCGGCAGCCCCGTTATTCCTCGTGGGATGAGGTTTACCGGGGCTGCCGACAAAGGGCTTTGATGTCGGCAGGGGAGCGTCCAGACTAGAGCGCTGAGCGGGCAAACAGCTGATCAGCTGTTTGTCGGCTCAGCGCGGCAGCCATGTAAATTTAAATGAAGCCGCGATCATTTAAATCGCGGCTTCATTTGCCTTTGCCCAATAAACAAATCTACATGGCTCCATCGACGGAGCCAAGTCGTCTAGACACAGCCTAAGAGTGAAAGAATTGAAGCAAACACCCTTTTCTCTTCGCCGCACCAAGGGTGAGGCCAGTCTGTCTTGTCCCCTGTATTTCTGTGAAATCAAGTGGAATCCTTCATCTGGGTCACAGCCTTAAGCCCTGTATTGGCTGAGTATAAGACAGTTACCCAAATCCCCTTGCTGTGGCCACCAGGGTCCGGTGCAGAGTGTAGTCTGACCAGTGTTATCCGGGCGAATGGAGAGATGGCAGTTAAAATCCATACTTCACCTTCGAGGTGCTTCTCAACCTGAAAACTCTTCATGAACATTAATAACTCGCACTATCCCTTGGAGTAAGTACTCCTTATTATTTGGGCTTAATTCTCGCTCCCCCTGGGCCTAGAATCAAAACTTTGGATTAAAAAAGCCCTTTATCCACTCAGATTTTGCTAGGCCAGAGGCGGGCCCTGATTCAGCAAGGCACTTGGATGTCTGTTTAATTTTGAACACATGTTTAAGAGCTTTCATGAATCATGGGCCACTATTGCAGATAAATAAGAGACAATCCAGCCTGGTACTTTAGCTGATCAGCCGGGAGGGTAAGGAAGAAACCGGTTCACTCTGGCATCTTGCCCAGTTAGGTGTGTTGTGGGGGATTTAATGCCTTCCTCTGCAGCACTCTGGCAGGAGAGTCTAAGTGTACTAGATGAAGCCTTTCTCAGCTTCAGCAGAATTAGGCCTTTGAGTTTAGCTGGGCTACTGACTTTTGGTTGCCTCCATCTGTTCCGAGATGCTGGTCTGTTGGCAGGAGATCTTCTGCCGTGGAGATAGCTGCCGCCTCTCTCAGAAGTGGTGTTATTAAGCTGATGGGGAAGCCACCTTCCTGTTGTCTTAGAGCGTCTTCACTGGATGTGGGACAGCAGTGCAGCTGCACCGATGCACATTTGTAGTGTAGACCTGTCCTAAAAGCCTTACAGCCGAATAGGAGATTGAAGAGTTTGGTGTAAGTAATTAGTTCCTATTGGAAGGGACCATTCAATGTGAAGTGGCCTGTTAACATCCCTGTAGCCGTATGATAGAAAGGAGAAGGTTAATGGTTACAGATAATTACAGTAAGCCATAAATCCAGTGTCTTTATTAAGACTATAATTTATAGTGTCTAGCAAAGTTATTTATTTAAAGCTCCCAAACTTGTCTTTGAAAGTGTTTCCTTTGAGGGTGAGGACTAATAGGTCAGATGTAGAATGATGGCCTTGTGGAAAGAATTCACCCACGGGTGATAGGGAGCCTTTGGGTGTTTTCCTGAGTAGGCTCATTCACGAGCATAGTGACTGTCTGGTTTCAGTCACGTAAATGTTACTGGGGCACTGGATGAGATACACCACAGGTTGCAATAGGCAAGTGTAGGACCCGTGGTGCCTGATGTGACGTGGGCAGTGTTGATCACTGTAGCAGTGGAGATGTGTCTGCAGATTTTGGCTCTGTTCTTCTGGTGGGGTCTGCTGCTGCTTTGTGTGGCTGGGGAGTCAGTGTCTGATGTTGAGTAGAACCAAATTCACTGTCCATTTTAGACAATTTCCTGGTCATAAGATTTTAAAGATAATAAATGTCATGATTTCAGCTACAGTATTTAGATCTCAAATGTCATGGTATAATCATAGGGGTCCTGATCCCTAAAAAGAGTTGGGGAGAGGGGAGCGGCTCGCAAGATTATTATGGGCAAGGTTGCGGTCCTGCTAGCTTTACATCTGTGCTGCTGTCGTCAGGGGTGCTGGGCAGCTGGAGAGGGATGGCTGCTGGCAGGAAGCCTAACTCTGAAGGAGCAACACAGAAGCTGGGATGGCATGGTGTGGTGTTTATGGTATATGAGTTGTAGCATGGGGTGGTTTGGACAGAGTGTGTGCTGTTGAATGTAAAGCTGGTAAGATGGCTGAGTTTGGATATCTATCTCAGGCTTGCCCCTTGCCTTGTAAATACTGGAGGCAGGCAACTATTGTGAGGGCTGTCAGTGCCTAGGAGAGTGACGTCTATGGTGGCGAGGATGGTGTTCGGAGAGAGGCCATTCATGTTGCGGAGTTTGTGCAGGAAGTCAGCTGTGTCCTGGAGCTTGAGGATGTTTTCTCTGGGTCCTGATATTCCTTCAGTCGGAATGCCATGGCCAAATATGATGGGTCCATTGGGTTTCCTTGATTGTGTGTATTGGGAAGCATGTAGAAGGCCCCTGCAGGAGGTTTCTCCTGGGGGCAAGAATTTGATGATGTGCTTAAATTCTTGGGTAAACTGGTAGGGTGTCGTCTTTGAGTTCTTTGTAGTGGGTGATGTCAGAGGTGTTCAGTTGGCCTCATAAACGCAGTCTTCATGGATGAGGAAATCTCTCCCCACTGAAGTGCCCGATACATATAGGCTATGTCTACACTCGCGGCTTCTTGCGCGAGTAATATGCAAATGAGGCTAAGCGTGGAATATTGTCGAGCCTCATTTGCATACCTAATGAGCCACCATTTTTTTCAGAAGAGGCTCTTGCGCAAGGAGGAGTGCCTACACTGCCCCTTCTTGCGCGAGAAAGACCCTCTTGTGCAACGCCTGTTTCTCCAAAGAGTTGAGCACCCACAGTTCCAGTAGGGGTCAGTGAGTGCTCTTGGGTGGTCATTGCTTCAGAAGACTGGGCCGAAAGATCCTGTTGCAGTGAGTGGGGTTGCACCAGGGATTACTGTGGCCAAAGGGTTGTAGTGGTGAGAGGATAGGGCTTTGCTCTCTTTGGAAGGGAGGGAACAATGCGACTTGGTGCCTTGGTACCCAGGTGTGCGTGCCTGCACCCCTGCACACGGGTACATGTCCCTGGAAGTGTCTGCAAAGGTCTGGGATTTGCTGCCATGAGTCATTTACCCACCAGGAGACAGTGAGACCCTCTTGGCTCTTGGAAACTGGGTGAAAAATCGCTTCTCCCAGTTATGCCAAAGCTGCTCCTGTTGCAGCCGCGGTGCCTTTGGCCTGAGGGGCCGGGGCAGGACACTCTGCGGGGGCCTTTCCTGACTTGGTCAGAGGGGATAGTGTTGAGCAGCATGAGTCACTGGCTTTCCTGGGTGTAAATGGAGTGTAAATGTGTCCATCCAGCGCTGTGGGATTTCAAGGGAGGCACGATGTTATTACCTGCTCTGGAACCTGGCCAGCACTTTGGGGTTAATATTTTTCTCTCTGCAAGCTCATTAAAAACCACAGGAGATCAGGGCCTTGGTTTTATGGTGCACCCACCTACGCTGGCTATAGCAACGCTGGCATGCTGCCAGCTTCGATCCTTTCTGTTCAGTGTTGTCTGATGGGTTGGAGTCCATAATAACAAACAGGAATGACTAATTAGTCCTCTGAGGGAGGCTAATCAGTATCTTGAGCCCCCTTTTGCTAGAGGGGAAATTGAGGTCCTGGGAAGGGAGATGACTTGCCAAGGTTACACAATGCATCAGTGGCAGAGGTGAGGCATAAATGTAGGTGTCCGGTGTCTTTTTGTGTTTGTATGTGTGTGGTACCCAAAATAACATGCCCGTTATTTCGAAATATCACATGCTCGCTATTCTGACGTCCCTGGAAACCTCATTCCATGAGGAGTAAGGGGCATTTTGGAATAGTGGGTTTCAAAATAAGCTATTTCGAAATAGACTCAAATTGTGTAGCTCAAATCACGCAGCTTATTTTGAGCTACAGGTGCAGTGTAGTGTGTGTGTGTGTGTGTGTGTGTGTGTGTGTTGCAGTTGTGCATACATTTGTGTGTGCATCTTTCTGGTTATGTCTGTATTAGGGACGTAAGTGAGTAGTTAACTAACCGATAAGCCTAGGTGACTACTCGCAACCCCCCTTCCCCCACTGACTTTTATCGCAGGGGGTGGTGCTGGAGAGAGCCGCCTTAAAAGCACCGTCTCTGTGGTGCGGCCTCCCCCCCCCCACACTGCTTATGCCTGCATTTGTGTATGTATGCAAATGTGTGCAAATGTGCTCTTTGTATGCATTTGTCTTTGCATCTGTGTCTATGTGTACGTCTGCCTGTTTCTGTGGATCCGTTTGTGTGGGCCTGCTGCATGTCTGTATCCATGCTGGGGAAGCCACGACCTACTGCATGGCCACTTGGCCCCGATTTCTCCACCCCCAGTCCGCAGGCACAGCCCTCAGCCCTCAATCTGCGGTCACTGAACAAGCGGCAGGGTTGGGTTGTTTGTTTCGAAGGAAGTTTGGCGCTGACGGGAACCAGGGAAGCACAGCTCAGCTGCCAGTTTGGCAGGTTTCCTGGTCAGAGAGGACGCAGGCGAGTGCTCGTTAGGGGTGCTTTAGGGACAGCCGGAAAGCGCGGGCCCGTTCACTGCACTGGATGTAAGCTAATCGAGTTTATACAGCTTTGGGCATAACAATTGGCTGGAAGTCCAGTCTCCGCAGCCTTTCTTCACCCATCTCTGCACGGACACGTCTCTTGAGCTGCTGGAGTCAGGTGTTTTGTCCATTGTAACCGGGGGAAAATACACACACGTGCGTTGGGAAACCTGGATGGTCCAGTCTCTCTCTCTTTCTCTGTCTCTCTCTGCAGCAGAGACTAGAGGTAGGAAAGAGAACTCTGGGCCAGTTTCCTTGCTGGTGTAAAGTCCAGGCAGTTGGAGAAGTTCAGCCAGAGGTGAATTTAGCTCAGTATCTTGCGTGGGTATGTGCTGCGGGCAGGCATATGGGTCAGGCTGCAGCCAGTCTGACTTTGTGAGAGGTTAAGGTGTGTGCGCGTGCGCGAGTCGTGTTTAAGGACTGGTGTGTGTACATAGGCTGATGTACTGTTCCTCTGTGTAGTCCCAAGGGGCAAGGTGCTTCACAAACACGGAACAAGCCCTCTCCTCCCCAGCAAATAGTGTATGTATGGGACAAGCGACAATAGACGATAAGTGCCACAGCTTTTGTGAGTGTGTGCATGGATGGGGGCACGTCTGTGTGTGCGCGTAGGGAGGAGAATAGGGTTGAGGCGTCTCCTTGTGCTGGCGCACAACAGTGCTGCGTGTTCGTGTATCTCGGTGCTGCTAGCAGTTGTGTGTGTGGCTTTCAGTGGGGTAGCCCCAGAGTACAATGGCCCATCAGGGCTGTAAACACCGAAGTGCTTTGGCACGAGCAGCGTGATGGAAGCTGTTGCTGCTTATTCGGCAAACTGGCGTGTGCCCAGTGCAACTGCTGTTTCTCTGTGTCGTTTGGGAAGCAGCTTTGTGGATCTGCTTGGCCCCATGGCGCTTTTGTTCGGGTCTGGTCTCTGGGGACAGTGAATTGGCAGAGCGTTGTGAGGCAGGCAGCGTGTTCTTCTGGCTCAGGAGCTAGGGCATCTGGGCTCCCTAGCCACCTCTGCCAGAGCCGTCTGGGGCGAGTCTCAGCTCTGCGGGTTTCTGCCCTGAAAGAAGAACCCGCCCCACGAGTCTCAGAGCCTGGGTCAATGATTAGGGCCATGGAGATGCTCCCACTTGGGCAGAAGCCTGGGCTGTGAGCCCCTGCCTTCCTTCCCAGATCTCCATCCGTCCACGCTGCTATCGTCTGCCTTGGGAGCCGCGCCAGTCGGCCTGGTCTCAGAGGCTCGGCACCATGGGATTTTCTTTGCCGTGTGGACAGACCCTCGGGCTTCTTGTCCCCCAACCTCGTGCCTCGGGCACCATCTCCAAAGCGCTTCGTGAAGGGGGGAGCAGTCTCCTCACCTCCATTTTACAGAGCTGGGACGTTGTCCCAGGAAGCAGAAGTGACTTGTCCAGAACTGCCTGATTTTTCTACTGATTTTTTTTTTTTTTTTTTTTGCACCTGGTTTAAAATGAGTGCATACAAAGCCCACGCTAGCATATCGGTATCTGAGCCCCCAGCCCGTGGTTTGCTACCTGACTGCTCTGACTCTTGCCCAGCAACAAGACTGAGGTGTGACTCAAGAAGCATCCTGCGTGATGCCCTAGAGGCAGCAAGAGGCGTTTCTCCCCCGCTCTCCCCTCCATGCAGCAGTTACTGCTTGCTTGGGCAGCCGTTCAGAACTGGGGAATCCCCAGTCCGCCTGTCTGACTCGCTCTGACACGGGTCCAGGGCGTGCTCGCAGCTACGTGAGGGACGGCAGCAGCAGAGCCCATTGCCGGCGACATCCTCTCATGCAATTTCATGTTGCCGCAGCCCGCGAGAGATGGCTTCTTGGAGGCTGAATCGTTGGAAAATAGCTGTTGCCTGGCCTCTCTTCTTTTCGTCACTTCTGTGTGGAGTGGGGTGGGGGTGGGGGTGTGTAGGGGGGACTGCTAATGAGTCACCACCTCCCTCTGAGCACATGGCACATGCCCCAAGAAGCAATTACAATTAGCTTTAACGAGGAGAGCAGCCGGGGGTTCTGGAAAAGTGAATCATTGGCTTTTCTCTTCATGACTGTGTGTTGGAAATGAGCGATCGCTGAAGTCATTAGCGGCACGAACTGGGGGGGGGGGGGGGGAGAGACCAGAGAAGAGAGGAAAAAATAAATATATAAACGAAGAAAGCTGCTGGCCCCGAGCTGTTCTCCCGACTTGCAGTTGCCAAAGCAGATGTGGAAGGTACGTGTCCCCTCACCCCTAGGACGTTTGTACCCTTTTAACCATGTGTCCTTTCTGAGTGTGCTTGAAATGTTAACTGGATGGGGAGGAAGGCTTAGAGAATGCAGTGTCCTGGAAAGCAGCGTGGGACTAGATTCTGGGCTGGGTCAGGATTCGGGAGACCTGGGTTCTGCCACCGAGCAATGTGGGTGACCTCAGGCAAGTCACCTAGTCTCTGTGCACCTAAGTTTTCTCATGTGTAATAGGTGGATTGTGATTTATTTTTTAACTAAAGTGCTTAGAGACCTACAAGCAGAAAGGGCTGGATGGTGACAAGGTGCTGTCTGTCTAGCAGCTGGAGTGATGTGCATTCCTTTTCTCTGTCTGAACGATGAAATAATCTACAGAATGTACGAGAGCCTGGTCAGTAGCATGCAGCTGGGAAACTGAGGCACAGAGCAGGGAAAAGGGCCTTGCTTTAGTGCTTTTGGTTCTGTGGCGACTGTTCCTTGCCAGCTGGGTCATTAGACATCCATGCTCATGGCACATCCATAGGATTCATAGCACGTGGCCGGCAGTCGGACTGTACGGGGCGGGGTTCGTAGTTGTTGATTCAGGTGCTGTTGGCTCCCCCTGCAACAGGCAGCCCTGCATTTCACAGGGGACCTGTCAGCACTTGCCTGAATTGGGACATGTTGGAGTCTCCACCTGCTTTCAATTACAAGGGTGAATGCAAAAGAGACTCACACCTCAGGCAGAAGGGGCCGGGTGGCTGCCTTGCCAGCCTCTGACCTGTGTCCCCTGTGGTCACGGGAGAGCTAAGGTGCAGAATACACATAGGCCGGCAGGGCAGGGGCACCGTGCTGGTATGTGAGCTGCTTGGATGGGCAGAGCTCGGCTCTTCACGGTGGTTTGATCCTGATAATTACAGGGGTTGAGAGAGAGTGTGATTAGGGGTATTTGTATGGGGGGGGGGTGAAGTGCAATTAGGGAATTTGCCCCTAGTATTTATAGGGGGGTGGCAGGGAGCTTTGATCTGAGCACTGGGGTTTTGGTAGGTGGGGTGGGGGGAGATTGTTCTTCTGGGCCCCAGTTCTCCCCCTGGCTCTTTGGGGTGTAAGTAGCTCCCATTGACTTCAGTGTAGCATGGCTGGAGTGAATAGGGCACCTGTTATTTATAGGGCTAGCCCATGCTGGAGGAGGAGTTAGGTACAGGAAGGGATTAGTGGGAGGGGCTCCTTTATCAGCCAATAGTAAGATTTGAATGGGTTTTGCATTTATTCGGAGCAGGGGGTTGGAACTAGGGAGGTGTTTTTCTGTCACTTTTGCCAGGGACGCATTCTCCTGGCATCTGTTAGAGGGGTAGGGTGTTACCTGGCGATTTAAGGGGTGGGGGAGGTGACTTTTCACCTGTGATTTTCTGCAAACCCTTCCCCTGGTTGGAATCTGACGGCCTCTGTCCTGAGGGCTGCCTTGGCTTCCTTCCTTGTGGGGTTTTTGTCTTCTGGATCAAGAGCCGCCCAAACTGCCTCATGCTTGGGGACCTGCCTGGGCGGAGGGAGGGAGGCGGATGGAATAAGGCCTCGGTCATTTTCTGTGGCATCCCTGATTTCTGTGTGGTGGTGCTACTGCTTCTGAGAAGCTGGCCTAGCACAAGGGGACCCAGTTCTGATGTCACGCTGGTTTGGGTTGCATTGCAATTACTCCTGACTTACACCGGCGTGTGGGAGAGCAGAACCATTCCTGATCTTCCCTGGAGGTAGTAAATACCTGGAGAGCCAACCCCTTCCCCAATAGCTTTCCCCCGGGTCAGGTTATTGCAATGTGAATAGCAGGGTGGGTGGGAGCTGGCGTTTGGGACATGTAGCGCTGCCACAGCGCAGTTGCGTATGGCTGGAAATGTGGCCAATCCACTGCACTGGGCTGGCAGCCTACAACAGACCCCACTGTATGTCTTCTGCTCCAGGCTATTCACCCTCCCCGTACTGAGCTGGAAAGTCGATCTGCTGGCTCCGTGTTTGTACTGGGGGAAGTCAGCTGAGTTTGAGAGAAAGAAGAGGCTTGGAGCCCAGAACAGAAATAGAACTTTTTTTTTTTTTAGTTTGAACAAAACAGGGCTTTTTCCCCCGCCTCCGCCTTCTCTCTGGAACTTGCTCCATTGACTCGGCTCAAGCAGCCGCTGTGCTCCCGGGCCTGGAAAGCGTTTCCTTCTGGAATGGCCCCGCTGCCTGTTGGCTCGCCCTGAGCTTTCTGGCCTGTGCTTCACGCTGTGCTGATGATGTGATAGGAATCGGAGTTACGACCTGGACGCGAGCATGAATGAAAAAGTCAGCTGCGCCGTTCGGAGCCGCTCCAATCCAGCGGCGGTTTGGAGGAGTGCCGCACGCCACACAACTGGGGGGCCAGATTTTGCTCTTTCAGCTTCAGCAGGAACCAGAGGAAGAAAGGCCTAGTAGTTAAAGCACAGGGCAGGAAGCCAGGACAGTTGTCCTGTCTGCCTACCTCCAGAGAGGCTCTTAAGCGATCTACCTTAGGAACGTATGTGGCCCCCATTGCAACTAGTGTGGGAGCATTTTGCAGCTGCATATGCCCCTGTGAGGTGGGGCAGGGCTGGTATCCCCAGTATACAGGTGTGAACCTGAAGCAGGAGAGACTGAGACCAGGTCTACATTACCGACCCATCTCACTAGGGTGTGAAAAATCCACACCCCTGAGCAATGTCGTACAACCCTGTGTAGAGAGCACTATGTCAAGGAAAGAGCATTTCCTGCCGACCCAGCTACCGCCTCTTGGAGATTAACTACGCTCCTGTCGGAGCGGGAGTGTCTTCACTTAAGAAGCACCGCGACACGGCTGCGCCAGGGCAGCGTTTTACGTCTAGACCTGCCCTCAGGGCGTGTCTGCGTTGCAGTTGGAGGTGTGACACAGCACAAGTGGACTTCCTGGAACTCGCTAGCTAGCTTTAACCTCGATCGCATAGGCACTCAGCGGTGCCGGCTGCCCAGGCCTGCATGGGACCCTGGCTAATTACTCAGATGGCTAGCTTGTATCATCACAGCTGCCTCAGCACTGGCGCTAGTTCCATAATTACAGTGTAGACATAGCCTCTGTAACTTTCCCAAAGAGACACTGGAAATCTGTGGCAGGGGAAAGAATTAACTGCAAGATTCCCAAGTCCATGGTTAGTGTCTTAACAGGACCATTCATCCTCTTTTCTCGTATCCCTGATCACAGACTTGTTGTATGACATGGGCCCTTATGACCTGTCTAGGTCAAACAGCCTCAACCCCAGAGCCAGGGCTCCGGGGGTCTGGTCTAACGTTGTGTCTGCTACACTGCGCTGCCTCTTCAAGTGCCCGTTCTCTGCCCACATCTGTAACGTGGCTGGAGAAGACGCCTACATCCCAGCGGTTTGCAGAGGCTTGAGTAGTTAAACTGTGTCCCTCCATTTCGTGTATGTACATTGGATACAGGAAGTTCTGGGGTCACAGTTATTTCTGACCCTCGATTAATGTTGTGTGAAGATGACAAGATCGCAGAGCATTTCATGGGCCTTTGTTCTGAAACTTTTTTTTGGTGGCCTATTCATTTAGCTGGTGAAAGATTGTTTTGTTTTTTCCTCAAAATATGCACAATATCTCACTGTTATAAGAATCAGCATAGACGTCAGCCTTCATCTAAAATGAATGTATGCAGTGAGATCTTCTCTCTAGATCAGGGGTTGGCAACCTTTTCAAAATAAAGAGCCAAACTACATCAAAATTCAGAACAAATGGTCAACAAAGAATAAGAATGCCCATTTGCATGACTGAAAATATACAAGTTAATATTATTGATAATTGACATAATGATTAATAATAGCACAAATGAAACATTGTACTCACAGACTTTATTTAATGGGACTTCTTCTGCAGCATGGTTTTGCATATTTCTTTCAAGTTTACATCATAGCTGGTCAAATCCAACTTCATGCGCACATTAAGGCTGCCTTCTGTCAGTCTTATGGCAGGGGCTGGGATTGTGGGGAATGCAGGACTTTGGATTGGGGTGTATGCGGGGCTCAGGGCAAGGGATTTGGGTGCATGATGGACTCAGGGCACAAGGTTGGAGTATGTAGGGGGCAGGAGTGTTCTGGCAGGGGACTGAGGATGTGGGGGCGCAGGAATTTAGGGATATGGGGTATGAAGGGCTCAGGGCAGGGGGTTCAGGTGTATGATGGTCTCAGGGTTGGTGTGTACAGGGGTGCAGGAGTGTTATGACGCTGCAGCCAGAGAGGGGCTGGGCTTTAACTGAGAGCTTGTTGGCCAGGCTTCCTTTTTAAATACAGTAAAATGTTATGCCCGACACAAAAGGTTTCAGCATTGCCTTTATTTATGGCAGGAGTGGGGAAGCTTTTTTGTGTCGGGGGCTGCTGACCCCCAGAAAAATTAGTCAGGGACCACACAAGTGAAAAGCAACAAAAAAACCAAAACCCCACAACCCCGGGGGGAGGAGCAGGGCGGTCTTACTCTTCTGGGGTTCCAGGGTTAGTGGAATTCGTTGGGCCTCCCTATGGTGGGGCCAAAAATGAGGGGTTAAGTGTGCGGGACAGGGCTGCCAGCTAATTGGATTGGGATGGGGTTGCAGGGAGGTGAGTTGTCAAAGGGGCTGAGGGTGCGAGGTCTGGGTAGGACCTAGGGTGCAGGAGCGGGCTGGGGACAGGTTGTCTGGCCGGGGGCCAGGAGCAGGCTGCAGGCAGGGTGTCTGGTCAGAGGGGAGGGTGTCTGGGCAGGGGGCAGGAGTGGACTGGGAGGCAGGGCGTTTGGCTAGGGGGAGTGAGTGAGCGGGGTCTGGGCATGGGGGGGACACTTGTTTTCACACCGCTTTGCAGGCACTGTGTAACACTGCTCCCATTCGCCAGAAGGAAGCCTCCAGGACAGATTTACAGGGGAAGCCTCCCGGAAGTGTGTCCTGGGGGAAGGAAAAGGGCAGCACTTGGAGCCGTTGTTGGTTCCACTTGCTCCCTGCATGCCGGGGGAAGGAAAAGGGCAGTGTGCATGGAGCCATATTTGGCTTTGCTTCTTCCCTGCATGGCAGATCTGCCGGGGAGGCTTGGGGCTTTCTCCTCCTCGCCTTCCGCTCCCCCCCCCACCCCCCAGGAAGTTGGTGCTGGCATTCCAATCTTGCGGGGGGCCTTAAAGCTGTAGCACCAGCACCGGCTCCCTGCTGTGAGGGGAAGTGGGGGGCTGAGTTGGGGCTCCAGAAGAGCCGTATCTGGCTCCCTAGTGAGCCATAGGTTGCTGACCCCTGCTCTAGATGGATCTTTTCTCTCAAAAAAAGAGTCCCTCCTATTTCTGCCAATTATAAACCTGTCCCTTTCATAATCCATAGACATCAAAGGTCATTGCAAAAGGGAAGCCAATATTATCATCTTCTTTTTAGAGGGGAAACTGAGGCACAGAGCAAGGAAGTGAGTTGCCCAAGGCCACAAACAAGGTGGCAAAACCAGGGACATAGGCCCTCTTCTTTCTGGCCTGGGGCCTTCATCTTTAGGCCATGCAGTTCTGACTTCTGTTTGTGTGAGCTCTGCTGTGTCTTCATGAGATATTCCAGCATCCAGGAAGCCTGCTGCTTTTCGGGCTCACATGACCCCAGGTTGCATTGTATTGCACAGAACCCAGACTCCTGTGGTGTGTCAGAAGTGCAGGCAGGCAGAAGTAGTTAAAAAATAATCTCTTAAACTGAACGAGGAATGAACATTCCCCATCTCCACGGAACCTTGTGTCCTTCATGGATGAATTGTGTTCCTCAGGAGGTGTTCCTTCCCTTCCCAGCAATAGAAATGGCTTCAGTGTGTCTCGTGGATGGATTTTGCCCTGCATGGGTAACTCTGCCCTGTGAAGACCCTTCAGTAAGGCTGGTGTAGTACCTGGTTTTGATGATCTGGAATGTACTGTTTTGTCCGTTGGGTAGGACAAGTTCCTTAAGCAAACCGCTTCCCTCTCTCTCTCCCCGCTCACATGTCATCTGCTGTATTTTGTAGTTGCAAGTCCTTCGGGATGGAAATGGTCTGTCTGTGTCTGTGAAGGGCCTAGCAAAGCAGGCTTCGGTAATTGCAATAATAATAGAGGAGTCATCTATTCTCAAAGCCAGAACCCGATCTGCAGTCCTTAACCATGTGCATAGTCTCTAGCCACATTGCCCTAGGGAAGTTAGAGTGACTGCTGGCATGAGGGAAGGCTATACAGGATTGATTTGTAGGTCATATTGGCAAGGGGCTGGGATAAGACTCAGTAGGTGTAAATGAAGTCAGTAGCAATGGGCCCCTTGAGGATTCGGTGACTGGAGCTGCATTTGCAAGAAGCCATGTGGTTTTCCATGGCAGCTTTGTGATGATCATATGCAAGGGGAATCAGTGTGGTACAGAGATAAGACAACCTGGGTCATTTGCCTTCTGAATGGCCTGTCGGTGTCAGATTTCACCTTCTAATGGCTGGTCTTCTCTCTGCTTAGATGTGCTGCCTTTCAGAACCTCCATGCGTCAAATGATGCAGGTGTTGCTATGCAACATGGCACTTTTAATGAATAAGTAAGTGACTGGCACAGAAGAGCTACAGACATGACATCAGTTGTAAAGGAAGGCCTGAAATGTGACCTACCTTCCTATATCTGTTAGCAGAATCCAGCGTTGCATACGCGGTGCAGAGACAGAGGCGCTGAGGACTGGAGCTGATTGACTATTTTTGGCTGAGCACTTTGGTCCAAAAGCCATTTTGAAAAGACAGTTTCTGCAGAAAATCTTCATTCAGGTCAAAAATGCTCAGTAAAAAAAAATTTCCAAAAAAGGTTGAGTACAAAAAAATTGATTTTTGAAACAGATTTTTTTTTTTTTGCCACAGTCATTTTTATTTTTAGCCAAAACTTTTTTTTTTTTAACTGGGAAAAGAGCCTGAAAAAATTTCAAACGAAACTTTGAAAGAAAACCCCCAAAGTGTTTCCAAACTTCTATAGAAAAATATTTGGTAGAAGAGTATCTGGTTACTAGGGGGAAGCAGGCTTTCAGCGTTCCATTCCTCACTGGCTGAAGAAAGTCTGGCTGCTTCTTTCAGGTGCCACTCATCAGACTGTCAGCGGGTACAGCTGGGAGCTTGCATTCCAACTTCGGTAGAAAGATGCGCATTAGCCCCTGGCTAGCCCCTTAAAAAAAGCCATGTAGCTGGGGATAGCATAGGCTGTGACCTGTCAGAGTACAAGCTTGCCCATGGCCCTGTGCTACTTCCAGCTCCGCTGCTGCTTTTAGTGCATTACTTGAGCAGAGCTAGCACATCTGTCTGCTGAACTGGGAAGCATCAAAGACTTACCCTGCGACGCTGGGGCAGCACGAGGGCTGTGTGCTATTCCTCACTTGGGGCTTATGGCAAAGCTAGAATTGAGCTCTTAGACTTTAACACTGAACATCTCCTCCCCTGCCTTTTCTCAAGGGAGCACCACCAGTTTGGAAAACTTTTTCCAGTGGCCCTGGATGTTCCGGTGGGTCGCCCTTCCCCTGACCTGGCAGGCAGAGGAAGGTTGAAGCCAGTGGCTTGGTGAAGGCTGTGTGACTGGAGTGAACCGATTGCTGCAAATTGTGAGGCCAGGCTGACTTGCTGATTGCGTGTGCCGTTATGAATTTTCCAACCTTGCTTTGAAAGAGATCCAAGGCAGATTAACAACAGATGCTTTCAAACACCCTTCCCCATGCTTTGGCAATTAAAGGAATGCTCCATCCAAACTCTGCTTCCAGCCACTACCACTTGCCTGCTGCTAGCCTTCCTCCTGCACGTCCGACCCTTTGGTCTGCTTGCTCTGTGGCGCTCCCCTCCTTGCCAAAGGCTTAATGATCCTTTGAATTGCACGGAGGGATTGCAGTGCTCCAAACTTTTCCTTTTCCGGGCAGCGCAGTGCATGTGTGTGTCTCCGCAGCACGCTGCAGTGCTCCTTTGCTATGCTCGTCTCGATGTGCGGAGTAGCGCCGCAGATGAGTTTTATCCCATGCACACAGCACCTGAGCCAGCTGTGATTAGGTTTCTGCAGCTGGATAATCCTGCGGGCCTGGCTAAGTCTGAGGCTGTTGGAGTCTCCTTAGAGTAAAACTGGTGTGAGCGAAATCAGCGTTCGGCGTAGGAGGAATATTAAATGAATTATCCATGGAGATTTTTTTCAGAATCCTTATCTCTGTTTCACTGTCTTACCGTAGCTGGGAATGGGAATCGTTAAGTCAAGCAAACCAGTTGGTTAGCAATAATGATTTGAACACAAATAGCCGAATGTCACCTATGCTGCTGAAATTCTGTAGTGACTCCACTGATTTCAGTACGGTTCTGGGTTCATAGTGTGCTAAAGTAGCCGAAAGCAGCATCTGGTGCAAGTCCTTTTGTCCCTGCTCCATTTCTTGGCTCCACTCCATCGCCCTCCGGAGAGCCAGGCATTCTTCCTCCGAGCCACCCTTTTGCCCACATACCCTTACTTCCCTGCTGCCAGAGAGGACAGTTGTGGCTGAAGTTGGAATACCTGGCAGCTGGCCCAGACCTCATATCCAGGAGTTGTTCTTTCAATCGGTGGCCTGCTGGTGTCTCGCTGTTTTTCTGGCGGTGGCTATAAAATGGCCCCTTTCTCAGGGGTAGCAGCCTCTTTTTGGCTCGCTAGCCAGCTTCCTCCTGCTCCGCAGAGTCATTTTCCCTTCGCTTTGTCTGTCTGGAGCCGTTCTGTTGCTGTTGCATGCTGGAGACCATAACCTCTTGTGTGTGTTCCTGGGCAGTGTGCGTGTGTGCGTGTGCGCATGCCCCTAATGGAATTCACCTTAAAGGGTCATTTAGCTTAGAAATTCACATTGCCCCCATGTGTGCACAGAGGTTCAATTATTAGGCACCACATTGATGGATAGGGAGAGGAAGAATGGAAGAATGATCCGAGGAATGGAAAACCTGTTTTATGAAAGGAGACTCAAGGAGCTTGGCTTGTTTACTTTAACCAAAAGAAGGCTGAGGGGGGACATGATTGCACTCTTTAAATATATTAGAGGGATAAATACCAGGGAGGGAGAGGAATTATTTAAGCTTAATACCAATGTGGACACAAGAACAAATGGATATAAGCTGGCTAGTAGGAAGTTTAGACTTGAGATTAGACGAAGGTTTCTAACCATTAGAGGAGTGAGGTTCTGGAACGGCCTTCCAAGGGAAGTCGTGGGGGCAAAAGATCTATCTGGTTTCAAGATTAAACTAGATGGGTTTATGAAGGGGATGGTTTGATGAGATAACATGATCTTGGTAACTAATTGACCATTCATTATCAGTGGGAAATAGGTCAATGGAGGGATGATAGGAGTTACTATAGAGAACTTTCTGGGTGTCTGGCTGGTGAGTCTTGCCCACATGCTCAGGGTTTAGCTGATCGCCATATTTGGTGTCGGGAAGGAATTTTCCTCCAGGGTAGATTGGCAGAGGCCCTGGAGGTTTTTCGCCTTCCTCTGTAGCATGGGGCACAGATCACAGCTGGAGGATTCTCTGCATCTTGGGGTCTTCAAAGTATTTGAAGGCTTCAATATCTGAGATAAAGGTGAGAGGATTATTTTAGGAGGGATGGGTGAGATTTTGTGGCCTGCACTGTGCAGGGGGTCGGACTAGATGATCATAATGGTCCCTTCTGACCCTGGAGTCTGGATTCTAAGAAGGATCCAGTGGTTAGAGCATTCGCCTGGGGCTTAGAAAATCCCTGTGGGAGTGCTTAGAGTTCCCTATCCATGAAACAGGGCTATAGCATTGCCTTACGCAAGGGTGTTGCGAGGATAAATGCATTGCGTATCCAGAGGGGCTCGGATGCTACAACTCCATAGCTGTGAGAGAGCAAGTCCTGAGCCTGTCTTAACTGCTGCACACACTTTGTTGAGTAGCATTTTGATCTCTGCCTCCCTGGTGCAAATCCAGACTGGTTCTGCTGAAGTCAAGGGTACTCCTTTGGATAGGTGCCATATGGGTCAGTACAACCGGGATCTGGCCCCTCTTCACCTGAGAAACACTGGCCAAATTCTGGGTCTTATTCTTAGCCCTGTGCAGATACAAAATTTGTATCCACATCTGCATCCATATCCGCAAAAATGAGCTGCAGGCATTCGCAGTGACACCTGTGGATATAAAGCAGCTATTCGTGGAATCGCAGGGCTCTACTTAATTCTGCTCTCACACCAGTGAGGCTCTGCTAGTGCTCGGTTGCACTAGTATAACTCGGGAGTGTCTCCATTGATGTGGGTGGAGTTACTGGGGTTTACACTGACACACCTGAGAGAAGGCTTGTGAAGTCCAAATTCAACCCTGAGCTTAACTGGTGACACTAGGCAGCTCTGAAGATGCCTGTGCAACTTGACGGGATCCCACATGCACCTATACACTGGGAGGAAGAAGGGGGGAGCAGGGTAGCAGGAAAAGCTACTAAGAGGATTCCAGGTAAATTGGACCCCGCTCAGGGCTTGGACAGACTCCTTTGAATGATATTGATGTAGGCGGGAGGAGACCTTTCACTGGTCCCCATTTTCCCCAGCTGTGCTGTTCCCTCTGTGGCAGCCCGGATGACATACAGAGCTGCCTGCAGCCCTCCCCTCACACACAGCCACAAGCCCTGGGGACCGCTGACAGAGCAGCGGCTGCCCCCTTCAGCTGCCCTGCCCGCCGTGTGGCTGGGTAGCACCAGGCTGGCAGCGCTGCCCCGGCGTTAATGTTCTCCTGCACACCTGCTGGAGTAAGAGCCGAAGAGTCTGGCTTGGGTCAGGAGCACCCGGAGCAGGCCTGACAGGGTACTTCCCCTCCCTTCCTCCAGACACTTGCTGTGGTTCCTCAGCACGAGAGCACTGTTTGAAGCCTGGGGCCTCGGCTGTCCCTAGAGGGGAGCCCGTGGGGGGACAGGTGCGGGTGTTCTAAGGGGCCTCCGCTGCCCCCACCCATCGGCCCGAGATCACACGTGATTAGGCTGCAGCTTCGGCGTCTCCTCGCCCTCGCCTCGTGAATCCATTGACTTCGTTGCAGTTATTCCGGGTGGATGCTGAGCCAAGGCAAAATCAGGCCCGCTCATCCTTAGAGCTGCAGCTTCAGCGTGCAAAATCTTGGAGCCAGGACGCTGAGCTTTGCATGGGGCTGGGCAGTGGAGCAGCCGCTGCGCTGGGCTAGCTCCTGGATTCCCTTGGAGACCAAGCGTACGTGGTGGGTCCCCCCACAGTGTCCGGACCACTGACACTAGCAGAGGTTTAGTGCAGTGCTCTGTCGGTCCATGCTAGTGACTGACTTGGGGTCTCCCATTGCGCTCAGCTGCGCCTCGCTGCCCAGTGCCACGCTGGTGTCGAGGGCAAGTTGCCAGGGGCGCGTCCTAGTCGTGCCCACGCTGGCAGTCACCCAAAAGAGCTCCGTGGGCTTCAGCGGGGCCAGGCTCGCTTTACCCCAGGCGGCTGAGATGAGAATGTTGTAAGCTCCCGGCTAAGCTGGGGCAGTTTCACCAGGCAGAGGGTCAAGCTGGCGTCTTCCTCCTGCCCTTGAATTATGACCTGTGCGCATGAAGTAATAGATCAGAAGCTGCTGGGTTTCAAGCTTTTTCTCTGTCGTGAAGTCTGGGCGGTGCCCATGGCAGGGTCAGACTATGGTTAGGAGCCCAGTGTCTCTGCTGTCTCAGCCCCGGTGTCGAAACAGCCCCATCTCTCTCCTCTGGCCTGTGGTTTGTAAAGGGCAGGCGGGATTCTTCCCCAGGAGCCGCTAAGCAGCTGATTCCCAGAGCTCCCTCTCCCCGAGATGTTCTCGCGGTGCCCCCCTCACAGCAACGTGCGTGTTGCACACGGAGCCAGCACCCGCTCTCGGCGTGCTGCCTTCCCTGCTCGCTCGTGAAACGATTTGCATGGCTGCTGCCGAAGCCTGGCGGTGCATGGCTCTTCTGGACAGCGTGTCACCTGGTCTCCCCCCGAGGGGCGCTGCGACTTGTAGAAGAGGTGCGGGAGCCCCACTTGCGGTACAGTGAAATCCCCAGTGCAGCCAGCGAGGCTGTCTTGGAAAGGACGTTGTCCCATTTCTCATCCCTTCTATTTGCTTTTTCTTACCGTGTCCCTTGGAGCATGAAAGGGAAAGTTTCTTGCTGATTTCCCTTTCAGCCTGCTTATTTGGGGATTTGTTGTTACTGGCCTGCTTGTGCACACTGATCTGCCTACACTGGCTTCTAGTAGGGTGGCTTGCGCTGGTGTGGTGTTGTCGGGCGGCTTGCGAGTGCTGGGCCATGTACATTTATTTTCACTGCTGGAAGGCTGGGGCGTGTGGGGAGTGAGGAACGTGCGTGGAGTACGCAGGAATCTCTCGAGCGAGGCGTGTTCCTTCCTGCAGGGGGTCCCAGGGCTCAGGTTGGGAGTGCTGCTGGCTCAAGTCGTGCACGTTTCTGTGCAGCTGGCAGAGAGCTTTGGGCTCAGACTGGACTCGGAGCCCAGCTGACCCAGGCAGGGCAGCCTGATCCCAGTATGTGTTGCTTGTTCTCCTGGTGCAGGGATCTTACAGCCAGCACTGGTGGAACAGGGAAACCGCAAGCCGAGTTTCTGGCCTGGCCGACCTCCATTCGCACACTGCAGAGCAAGGCAGGGCGCCAGCGAGACGCGCCTCTCTTGGAAGCTGGAGGTGCCTGGTTCTCTGTGGCGTGTTTGCCTTTCCCTCACTGACTCCTGAGTACGCTCTGTTGTGCCTCACCTCCCCCGTATGGCAGAACCGCGCCATGCAATGGGACGTCCATTCCTCCCCGTGGGCCTTCCCCCGAATCAGCCAGAGCTGCAGCTGATGATGGCAAAGACCTTCATCCCCCGCCCCCACCCTGGGGACAAGCAGCCACCCCACATATCCTCTCGCTGCCAGAACTTGTCATTGAAAGATTGGATCTGCTCTGCTCTCTCGTTCCCTGCCTTAGCCTCTCTCTAGTCGGCTGCAAGTGAAGCATCCGCCCAGCTTTGCAGTGACCCTGGCTGCCCAGGCTCCTTCCAGTAATCCAGGGCCAGGTCTACACTACGTGACAGTAGTGGGACCTAAGATACGCATCTCCAGCTGCAAGTCGACGGTACTTCAGTCGCATTTCTGTGGCGTCCCCGCTGCAGGAGGTTGACGGGAGAAACTTCTCCGTCAACTTCCCTTCCTCCTTGCAACTCTGTGGAGTAACGGGGTTAACGGAGTACCATCAGCGGTTGATTTAGCGGGTCCCTGCTAGACCCACTAAATCAAACTCCGGAACATCGACCTCCGGAGTGTCGATCTTGGGGTAAGTGTAGACCTAGCCTAGGGCAGAGCCGCCTGGTAGCCCAGTCCTGGAGCGACCCGCAGCTCTGAATTCCACATTGTAAACCTCCTGGCCCAATCCAGAGCCCTTTGAAGTCTTTGGGGGTCTTCCTATTTGCTGCAGTGGGCACCTGGGACAGGAGGTTTTAATTTATCTTTTTTGTTCCTTCAGAAGAGACTTGGCCCAGGCTGGCCTGAAAATCCCCCGGCCTGTCTCCCACCCCCCCGGGAAGGTCTGTAGAACATTGTGTGCCAACTCACTACCCTAGATGCGCGTGTGCTCCGGCAAGATCTTACAGCAACCCGACAGCCTCAGCCATGTGCTAGCGTAGTTGGAGAGGCAGCTGCCTAGTGGGTAGTGCACTGGAATGGGAGTTCCATTCCCAGCTTGGCTGCTGCCTGCGTGCGCTTGGCTCCATACCTCCGTTCCCCTGCCTTTTATCCATTCAGACAGCAGGCTCTGCAGGACGGGCGCTATCTGCTCTCAGGCCTGTGGGATGATGGGGGGAGGGGAGTGTTGTTTGTACCAGCAGCATATTCATCCTTCCTTTGACCTCAATGCGAGCACAATTATCTGTGCCCGGGGCGGAGTGTGGTGAAGAGAGGAAGGGGGCTGGGAGGGCAGTATTTTCATGCGGACTTTCCAGGAGCTAACAGAACAGCTGCTGCTTTTAGTAAATTGAATAAAATAATAGAAAACAGAACTGCATGGGGGCAAAACTGACTGCACCCTACCTTTGAAGTGGCTTGCCCTCCCTGGAATAATGCCTCTGCTTTGTGCCCCTTCCGACCTCTCCTTAGCACCCACCTCTGCTGTGATTCTTATAAGAATATTACTTGTATTGTGGTAGAAACTAGAGAGCCCAACCAAGATCAGGGCCCCATTGAGTGAGGCCCAGTGCATACAGATAGCAAGAGACAGCCCCTGCCCAGACGAGCTTACCGTTTAAATAGACAGGACAGACAGAGGGTAGACGGGGAAACTGAGGCATGGAGCACAGGGATGGGATTTACCTGAGTTCACACAGATGGCCCTTGGCAGAGCAAGAAAGAGAACTGGTGGTGTCCAAGTTCCAGTCTCGTTCCAATTCTGCTGCCTCCCAAGTGCAGCTCTGCGAGCTCATTTCTGTGTTTCACGTCTCCCCCAGACTCACCCCCTTTGTGCTCCCTGATGAGAAATCAGCCCATTTGTGACGTGGCTAGTTGGCCCTTACAGTAAGTGTGTAAAAATCTAGCCCATGCATCTCAGCCCAGAATGTGTTCGACTGGGGCCCTCACCCTGCTCACATGTCGCTCACCTCCTACGATTTGGATGTCTGTAGTCCAGGGGCCTTGCTTTCCGTTACTTAGCACAAGCTGGACGGGGGCCCAGGAAGGCTACAGCATTAAATATCAGTGACGGGGAGGGAATTGTCCTCATCGCTCCTCGGCAGTTCAGTGTGATGTCTCCTGGGGGCCAGCTCCCTACGTTGCTCCATTGACTCCAGGGCAGCTGTGCTGAATGGCAGACCCGGGAGAGAGATGGGCAGACATCCGGCTGAGAAAGGGAAAGCGATGCAGCCGGCTCGCCAGGGCTAGGTAGAAAGTTGCTGCCTTTTTATTTATGCCTCTCCCCAGCTTCCAGACTGGGCAGGAACTCTCTAGGGCAGGGAAGCTACTGAATGGGGCAGAGCCGCTTCAGCTGGAGTGAGTGTGTGAGAACCGGGCGGAGCTCACTTTGTTTGTGTGCTGCACACGCCCTTGTGTAGCTGACATCATTCAGACTGGGGCTTCCTGTCCTCCGCTGAAGTGGGGAGGTGGGTGTGGTGCGTGTGTGTGCGCGCCCAGACACACGTGTGGAGCTGTCTATAAGTACAGGAATGTGTGTGCATGAGCACACGTACGTGCATGTGAGAGTGTGTGGACATACATGCATGTGACTGTGTTCACGGGCTTACAGGTGGGGGTGTTTTACACGTGTGGGGCTGTCTAGGGAAAGGGAGCGAATCCCAACACACAGCAGTATTTTGATGCTAGGAGCCAGGACTTTAAGAGCTGGGAGAGCAGAGCACAGCCACTGTCAGGAAGCAATGCAGGCAGCCAGCTGTCCGTCCCTTGCACCCCGCTCTCCTTTGAAGAGTAGGGATGTGCAAACTGCTGTGGCTAAGAGATGAGAACCAAGTTCATGTGGGAGGTTGCTTTTCGTGAGCTTTTCGTGCTGCCCCATCACATTTCTATGGCTGTAGCAAAATACCACGATTCCCAATTTATGCTGGGGAAACTGAGTTATGGGGAAGCAAAGTGAGTGACACCAGTTCCCACCCAGAGCCAGTAATTGGGGGGGAGATAGCTCAGTGGTTTGAGGGGTGGCCTGTTAAACCCAGGGTTGTGAGCTCAGCCCTTGAGGGGGCCATTTAGGGATCTGGGTCAGATCTGTCAAGGGTGATGCTTGGTCTTGCCGAGAGGGCAGCAGACTGGACTCGATGACCCCTCAGGGTCCCTTCCAGCTTTATGAGATGGGTATAGCTCCATATTCTAATAGAATCAGGTATCCTGACTCTGGTTTTCTCCACTCTGACCACTGGATTGTGCTGCCTGCTTTCGGGAAGCTGCCCCTGGCTACCATCGACCCTCCAACCCACCCTCAGCCCACACTGGCTGGGGCGTTCCCAGTCCACTTTAATGTTTAATTTCCCTTTGTTCTCTTTGGGGCACTCCTGGGCTTGGCAATGCCTGGTACCTGTGCAGGCAGCTGGTCGAATGGTCCCATGTTTGTATTTGCCTTATTATAAGTGAGTTATTAACAGACTCCCACCAGGGCAGCTTCATTGCTAGCCACACTGGGGATAGGGCAGGGCCCCATCTCCCATTCACGCGCAGGGGGAGCCGGGTGCACAATTGCCCCGGGTGCTTTCGGGGGCTGAAGCACGAGGGGAACCAGCAAACACTCCAAAAATCCTTGCAGGCACAAGGATCAGGCCAGGCTGTTGCTTCCTGAGCGAGAGGGATTTAAAACCTGTTCCCTGGCTTCGCCGGCTGTTGATTTTTCCTGTGGAGAGCGTGTGCGGTTTGGAGCTGGCTTTGGGAGTGACACTTGATTTACAGCGGGCAGGCATATGGGAGAAAAGCTCGGCTGTTGGCTCTGGACTATTTTATTATTGTTCTTATCCGTGCGGGAGATTATTTAAAGATGAAATAGCCCCCAGTTTTGTACCATGGTCCAGCTGCATGTTCCCGATCCGGAGAGACGCATCTGCATTCATCTCTCCTTCTGATGCACGTCGGTGCCTCAAGGTATCCAGTAGGTGAGCATAGCCTCATAATACTGTTAGTATTAATTACCGTTAGTCTCCTGGATAGAGTGTCAGCCAGAATATATAGGCAGGGGTTGAAGGAGATGCCAGCTCCCCATGGCTGCTCCTTGCTCAGCTAGAGGGGAGCTGCTGTGGGCTTGGCTTGACTGGTAACGTTCCGATCAAGGAGGTCTCTCACTTGGCAGGTACCTTCTGCTGGTAGAGGAAGCCTGTTGGTTGAAGCAGGCACCTGGGTTCTCTTCCAGAGAGCGCTCAGCACTGCAACCCCAGTAGAGTAATTCAGCCCCTTCCGATACAGCGGGTGGCTCTCACTAAGCAGAGGCAGAAGGGGTAGCAAGATGAGAGAGTCAGCCACCTCTCTGGTTCAGAGCAGGACCCGGGTTCCTGCAGGGGCACTGCAGAGATTACCTGTCACAGTGTTTGCAGGACACCGGCGGGCAGCCTAAATGAAATGCAGCAGGCAAAGTTCACCCTCTGGTCTTACGTGGGGCATGGGCAGTGCATTGCCCGTACAAAGACACTCTCAAGGGCCTGAGAACGAATCCCTAAGCATGAGGCTGCTTGGGCCCAAAGCCTAATGGGGGGTGCCGTATTGAGAACGGCAACTAGCAGGAGGTCTCTGAGACAAGGAACATATCAGAGCAGGATGTGGACGCATTGGAGAGGGTCCAGCGGAGGGCAACCAAAATGATTAGGGGGCTGGAGCACATGACCTACAAGGAGAGGCTGAGGGACTTGGGTCTGTTTAGTCTGCAGAAGTGAAGAGTGAGGGGGGATTTGAGAGCAGCCTTCAACTCCCTGAAGGGAGGTTCCAAAGAGGATGGAGAGAGGCTGTTCTCAGTGGGGGCAGATGGCAGGACAAGGAGCAATGGTCTCAAGTTGCATTGGGAGAGGTCTAGGTTGGATATTAGGAAAAACTATTTCACTAGGAGGGTGGTGAAGCACTGGGATGGGTTCCCTAGGGAAGTAGTGGAGTCTCCGTCCCTAGAGGTGTTGAAGTCTCAGCTTGACAAAGCCCTGGCCGGGTTGATTTAGTTGGGATTGGTCCTGCCTAGAGCAGGGGGCTGGATGTGATGGCCTTCTGAGGTCTCTTCCAGTTCTATGGTTCGATGTTTCTATGATCCTGGGTAACCATGCTCTGCTGCTAGCAGCTCCATGTGGAGATGGACGGCCTCAGCCCTGCACCGGTTCCTGCACCTATCAGCTCTTGGAAGAGGCGAAGGGTCGCTTGCAATTTCTCCTCTTCCATGCCTTGGCCCATGGAGAATGAGGCAAGCCTCTTCCGTTCCTGCACCCAGAAGGCGTGGCGCTGCTGGCATTTGTGGTTCCTTGCTCTTGGAGCTGGCTTGTTTTAGATTAGTTTTGAATTATTGTGGTGCCCAGGGGTTGGAAAACTCCTGCAGGACAGAGCCTCATGGAGCAGCTAACAGCAGTGTACGGTTCCCCCGTGCCATGGTGTTGATGTGTCCTAGGTTCCTTGCCTTGAGAGAGGGAGTTTTATCTCCATGGTCCCTTCAGTCCTTATCCAGGCCGACCTGGGTGCTGGGATTTGTGCCGTTTGCAGCTGGATCGAGACTCTTCTGGTCTCACAAAGTGCAGGGGTTGTGGTTTGTGTCATGTGGGTGCATGTTGTCCTTGGGCGGAGGCAGACCCCCCTATCCTTCACCCAGGAGCCAGCAGCTTTGTGACTACTCCTTCCCCGCACCAACCTCCTGAACCATCTCTCTGCCTTGTTCAGGGCACCTGGGATTTAGATTGATGGAGCTGCGTTTATCTTCCCCAAACTCTTTGGAAGCCAGGAGCGGGAGGAGGAAAGCTTGTTGGATTGCTAGATGGTGGCTCTTTCTCAGCGGATCGGGTCGCAATAAGAGATGGTGGGAAAATATTACCTAGCCCTTCCCCAGCGTTGCTGTCCAGATGATTTTGATTCTTCCGCCAGTGAGCGGGTTACAAATCTAGGGCCTCGTGATCAGGATCCGGGCCCCGCGGTAGGTGATTGGCAGCCTGCCTCTACGTAAGCGTGTACGGTGGAACTCCACAACTCCTTGGGTCTGTGAGCTTGCCTGATGACATCAGAGGGGGAGGGAAAGCAGGGAGAATGGTGGCCGGTCGCTTTCGTTCCCACGCAAGCTCTCCTTGATCCAGACCTGCGTTCGGCCCAGGTTGAGGGGCTGGGCGGGGGTCAGCAAATGCTGATCAGAGACCCTCCCCCCAGAAATGCCTTTGTGCATTAAAGGAAACGGCAACCGGCCACTGCCATGTTCCCAAAGGGAGTTGGGTTTGCTTTAAGGCGGCTGTTTCTGTGCTGCAGTAACAGCGTACGCAGCCGGTCCCTTTAACAGGGGGCATTTAAGGTTCTTCGATCGAAGCTGCAGGCAGAAAAACTCAGCGCTTGCAAAATGCTGAATCTCAGCTTTTCCGGGGCTGGGGATGTGGTGCTGGTTGATTTTTATCCATTTCTTTCTTTTTTGCTTTTTCAAAGTCCCCCCAAAGAGGCTGAGATCTTCCCCCTCTGAGCCTGGGCACAGCTCTTTTTTGTGTGTGCGGGGGGGTTAATTCTGTCCCACCGTCGCCCACACCAGCCCTGCTTTCTCCGCCTGCATGAAGTGCTGCTGCCATTCCGGCTATGTACGTGCACTGTGCAAGAAGGATAATGGCCCCTACAGCTGTTCGGCGGGGGGAGGGGGAAGTGTGTGTAGGCTGAATAACTAGATCAGTGTTCCCTCCTCTGTGGTCCTTGGTTGTGGTGTGTCACGTTTTCCTGTGGACCCTTCCATGCTTCCCTTTCCTTTCGCCCCTCAGTTTTTGGTTCTTTTCCAGTGGATTCTGCAAATGTAAGTGCTCTCTTTTTATCTTTTCCTTGCATGCAGTTTTCTGAGATGTATTCAGTTTTCTGTCCGTCTCTGTGTGTTTGTTGCCAGTTAAATCTTGGCTCTCTCTCTCTCTCTCTGTCTCTGTCTCGGGGGGGGGGGGGGGGGGGGGGGGGGGGGGTGTGTGTGTGTGTGTGTGTGTGTGGATTACGAAGCTGATGGAAGCTAGCAGCAGCAGTACATGTCATGTTTAAATAGCAGGATTTGCAAACCGCAGTGGAACTGGCGGACACTGTTGTAGTTTAGGACGATGATGGGGGGGCACCGACCTTTGTAAGCTGTTGCTATGGAAAACCAGCCCTGCTGCTGCTCCCCACGATTTCTAAAATCTTGTGCTGGGATCCTGCGGCTATCTGGGCAGGGGGTGAGCTCGGAGATGGTTTGCTTTGACAGAATTTGCCCCCTGGGGCACCAAAATAACTAGACGGAGGTGAGCGGTGGTGCTGTGGGGGGCGACGGGAGGAAATGCATTTCTTCAGCACAAAGGTTTTCCTACCGTTTGCAAGATCCTGGAGAGCTGTGGTGGGTTATTCCTGTCATGATTTTAAATTACAAATGGCTACTAACTTATTTTCTTAAGTAGCTTACTGAATTTGGAAGCTCTCCATGCGTGTGTGTGTGTGTGTGTGTGTGTGTGTGTGTGTGTGTGTGTTTTGTTTCTTTTTTTGGCTGAGGCATTTAAAAAAATACACTCACTTTCCCTTAAGGTGGATTTTTTTTCCTTCTAAAAATATTGTCTGCCCCATTTCTGGGGCACTTAAAAACGATCACCGGGGGAGAGAAGGGTGCTGGGGATTAAAACAAAATGATCTTTGTTGTTTGCCTGAGTAAATACAAGGGGAGTTGGCCAAGGGGAGCTCTGTCAAGGGGAGATGGTGATGATAATAGCTGCGTGGGGATGGCGGTGGGAGCACATTTGTCATGAAAACCGGGGTGACTTTGTCTCGTGGGAGGTGAGTTCTTCAGCGTCACTCAGGCAAAAGAGGGGAGGGAATAGTCGATCCCCGCTCAGGGAGCCCAATGGCCTTGCACTGCACCCCCTGTGAGATCTGAGTGGAGCCAAAGGGGCCGGGGAGGTGGTGCTGCCGCTGATGGCTGGGGTGTGTGTGTGAAGAGCGAGAGGCAGGGATCTGGAGGTTCCTCAGAGTTCCCCCACCCCCAGCGGTGCTGCAGAGGAACAAAGGGAGCCAGGCGGAAAAGCTGTGATGTGCAGGACTTGTTAGAGGAGGGGTCGATTTGATTGGCTCCGTGTGTGGAAATCTGCCTCTGATCCGTGTAAGATATTCGATTTATAATTAACCCTTTGGGAGCCCGCCAGCACAGCGGTGTTGGGTCGTCCTTGCTTTACCGCCCCAGACTTCAGCTGTAGCTTGGACGGACAATTCACTTTTCCTCTCTCCCTCCTCTGCACCTTTGGCATTTAGCTGAGCAGACTCTGAGTCTTGCAGGTGAATTTTTTTATAGAATCAGAAGTCCCAAAAAGGTCACTGCGGTCACCTAAGGTGACCACCTGCATCGTGCAGACTGGCCATCCTGGCATTGTGCTCCTGGTGACTTCTGGCAGATCACCCAAAGACAACCCCCCCCCCCCCCCCCCCCGGATTGATCAACTGACAGCCTTCATGTGAACTTTGTCCTGATTGTGTTTTAGCCTGGCCCTTAATAGAATCCTGGGTCAGATGGCAAACACAGGTGGGAGCAGACCATCAGCATCCATAGGTCCCCGTTAATAGCCCTCCCCTAGGTAGCTGAGGGCATGGGCATGTTCCCACTGAAGTCCAGCAGAGTCTGTCTTTGGCGATTAGTGAGCTCAAGCCCCATGGCCTGCCAGTGGCTGCAAGACACACCAGAAAATGTCTGTGTGCAGCTCCTGTGCAGGTGTGGCCCAGGTACAGGCTGAGTCAGTTTACAACCTGGTGCGGCAGCACCGGTGGAGGGACTTGGCTCAGGTCCGGGGCCTGGAAATTTGGTTCACTGCCGTTTTGGGGGCAAGTTGAGTGTCTGGGAGCGACAATGCCGAGTAGCGAGAGACGGTGCTTTGCACGTTCCCGCTGGCCTGGCTGCCGATGGGCTCCTGCCCAGGCGTCCAGCCGCCGCCGCTGTTCCAACCCTGGGCTTCCCACATGCAGAGCCTTGATGGGCAGCGGCATCCCTGGGCTGTCCCGGTGCGCTCCCAGCGCGGGGCCCGGTGTTCGCAAAGCCCCGGGCGGTCAGTGGATGCAGGGGTTCAACTGCAGCACGTGAATATTCATTAGCATGCCAGTTGCTGCTTTCTCAGAGGCCCCCAAATGCGCTCTGTTCCCGCCCCCCTTAATACATGTGCAGGCTCACACTGTGTGACGGGCCGAGCTGCGAGAACACGGCGATGCTTGTATGGGCCTGGATGGTTTTCAGTGCGACATCATTTCCTTTCTCATTCCTGTTGAATTGTTCATTGGCATTACGCTGGCGTTCTCCCCCCCCCCCCCCCCCCCCGTGGCAAGTCTCTGGGAGGGGGAACGAGCAGCTAGGAGGAATTACTGCCCCCCCCCCCAGCTCCACTTCAGACCTTTCCTGCCTGTCTGGGGCCGTGGACGCCCGCCTCTCTCTCGGGGTGTTGGGGCATCCCTCAGAGACCAACACACACCTGCGAAGTAGCACAGTGCTGCTCTCCCTGGTTGGGCAGGTGGGGCAACTCGGCTGTTGGGTCTGTCTACGCGGCAGTCAGAGGAGTGATGCTGACAGTCTAATCGTGTGCACTCAAGTGGCAGTCCCCGGCCACCTTGGCTTTTCGAGTTTCTGGCTCAAACTAGCTTGGGTACGTTCTCATGTGCTGCCCTCAGCTCTGTGACTGCAGGTAGACATACCCCTGGAGAGCACACTACCGGGTGCTTCTTAGTGCTCCCAGGAACTCGGTCCAGAGAGCGCAGTCTCCATTTAGCCCTCTGTCAGCATCAGCTTTTCAAACATGGTCAACACGTAGAACCTCCCCCTCAACATGCAGGGCCAGATGTGCAGGCATCCTGTGTCGGCCCAAGGAGTTAGTGGCAAGGCTGGGAGACTGAACCTAGACGGGCTGTCTTCCAGTTGGAGCATCTTAACCACTAGGCCTGATCTCTTCCCTTAGGTGCTGAGGTCTGGAGTTCTGTGTCCTGTTCTAGGTGCCCGGGGCTGGCGACCTGGAAGGGATTCGGGGTAGAGCAACAACAGTAGTACTGGGGCTGTAGGGGACTGATGTCCGAATAAGTGTAGAACAGACAGTGGGGAGGGGAGCCGGAAGCCTTTGATGGGCATCTCGCAGGCATGAACGCCAAGGGCCGAGGGGATCGCCATAGGAAGGATGGGGGTGAAATGAACGGGAAGGAGACTGAGGCCGCGTATGTGTGCAGCTGCACCGCTGGGAAAGTGAGACTGCACCTGTCGTTGGCATGAGAGAACCGACCGGGAGCTAGGAGCCGCCCTGCCCTGGGCATGGACAGGATGAAGTGGGTTGTGTGTGGGGGGCAGGGTTCCCCCTGTGTGCAGAGACAAATTCACGGCAGTGATGTTCCCCATCCCATGCCAAAGCCTTTGAGGCATTGTCCTCAGGCTGGTGGAGGGATGTGTGGGGCCGAATGGGTGATGTACCTGTCCCCTCCCAGCTAGTGGAGAGGAATCTTCAGATGGCGTGTTAGCTTTTCCAGCTGGGCGCTGTGGGATCACCCCTGCCAGCGCGGCTCCATTCAAGCTGGGGACTTGGGTGCTAGGGGTGTCACACAAGGCCCCTAGCACGGGGCTTAGTGATCCCGCTCCTACTATGCCCTTGTGTTACAGCAGAAAAGACTTGGGGGGTCCCTCCTCCTGTCTAGCCCCAATGAAAAGGAGGATGGCTGAAAACTTGTGCTCCCGCAGCTCTCCGGGGTCTGGGATCCCTGCCATTCGCTCTCACAGAGCTCCCCTCCAGCGCTTCTGCCTTGCTCCCCTTCTGCCACAATTCAATCCACCGACCTGGCACCAGTGCCATCCTCGTCCCTCCGCCCAGGCCAGCCCCACCCCGTGGAAGTCAATGGCTACGTTCCCTTCCCAGGGCACCGCAGCGTGGACCTCTGCTGCGGTGGTCCCCTGCTTTCTGCAGGCATCCTGGGTCCAGCAACTTGTTTCGTTTGTTGGGTTTTTCTTAAACGTGCTGCTACCTCGCTCCTGGCCTTGGGAGGTGACGCGGCAAAGTCTCCTTAGTGCCGGGTCCCTCCGGCAACCTGGGAAATTGCTCTCAGATGTCTCCTTGGTGCAGGACGGGGCTTTAGAAGAGACTTCTTGAGCTACCAACATGTGTGTCGCATTAGAGTACAGTATGGAACGTGGGAGATGGAGCCACGCTGCCCCTTCCCCTCGGGGAGATCTCAAAGCACCGGACGGCCTTGGAAGAAACCCTCTCGGTTGGAGCTATATTGAGCAGATTTCCGAAGGGCCTCGCTGACCTATGAGCTGTCCCCTGTGGGTGGGAAGTTCCCTCGTTTGGCCTTTCCTTGTTATGGGGTCATAGCAGGGCGTGGGTTGTCTCTGCTGGCCAATGACCGACCGACCGCTCCAGTCTCACTCTGAAGTGGGGCCTTTTGGTTCTCAGGGAAAGTAAATTGGAAAGACGGCTCCGACTCCCGTGTGAAGGCCGCGTCTGCTATAGCGGTGCTGCAGCAGGATAGCTGCAGTGACGCCCCAACCTCGCACCACAGGGTAGACACTTACTTCAGTGGGCAGAAGGGGTTTCCCATTGATTTAATGAATCCACCTTTCTGAGAGGCCCTTGCTCAGCTGGTTCCTTCAGACTAGCCGGGTCTCCTCTGCGGGGGTGGGGGAAGGAGCATTGAAAGGAGCATCACTCGGGGCATGAAATTCTGGACGGCTCTGAGCGATGTAGTTAGGCCCTGCAGATATTTAGGTGGAAACCAGGGACTAAGACCTGGGCCGCAGTGGGAATTAGTGGAGAGTGGAATTGCTGCTCAGACCCAGATCAAATCAAGCCATATGGTGTTAACCAGAGGATACAAAGGCTGGCTCATAACTGGGCCTGGGCTTTGCTTCCCCATGGACGTCACGTGTAAGGCCTGGTCTCTGCGAGACAGTTAGGTTGGTGCAGTGACATCCTGGAGGGGGGGTGAACTTTTGAGCAAGGTCGTTCTGCTGACCTCAGAGCTGGTATAACCAGTGCTGAGTCGAGAGGATAGTTCTTCCAAGCTACCGCCTCTTGGGGAGCGGGGTTACCTGTGGGAGGGATTCTCCAGTCAGCATAAGTGTGGTCTACACCGAAACACGGTGCGGCTGTGGTGTGTGAAGTGTAGACAAGGCCTCCCTTTCTTCCCCCCTCCAGGTGTTTGTGTTGTCGGGGCGAATCCAGACATCGGGAGGGGTGCATCAAAGAAGCGTTCAGCAGAGTGGGCCACAGACGTGCCAAGATGGCAGGAGAGATGGTTCCACGTAGGTGGAGGGGGCTTGGCATCTCGCTTGCTCTGTCTGGCACTGATACCTGGTAGAGAGGCCTGAGGTGGGATGGTCCTTTCACCCCCGTGAAGAGGCTGCAGGGGAGGGGGGATGTGCCCTGCCCGGCACGTTTTTTGGGCCTCTCAGTTTGGCCCTAAATCCACAGGCAAAATGAAAATAGTTTTTTATTATTTCTCCGATGGCCGTGTTCAGACCCTCAGGACTTGCAGCTGGGGCTCAGCGGGTGGCAGTTGTTTCAGTTAGAGGATTACCATGGAGACCGTCGATATGCTGAGCTGTGCCCCTTGAACCGGTTTAGTTAAACGGCGCCAACGCCCGTGTAGACATTCTTATTTCATCTTACTCCAGGCTCATTTTGATTCATTTTAGGAACAGGCTGGACTAAATCCCAATAAAAGGGTCCCATGCACGTGTTTTGCTTTGGTTTAACCGAATCACAGCAAATTTGTGTTGGATGAGACCTCAGCCCGCTGAACTCCCTCCCACGTGGTGCTGTCCCCCGCTCGCAGGTAGAGGTTGAAGGAGGAGTCCGTGTCTGCGCTGGCTCTCGGTGCCTGAGTCCTGCGGCCAGCGTTGGTTCCCCACCCTTGCCTATGGTGGCAATTTTCAGTTGCTCTCGCCCTGCGAGGGACAGTCCCTGGGTGAGGCTAGGACAGGGAGCACCAGCGAAGCCAGCCATGTGCTCAGCCCGCTGGAACAACAGTGTTAGCGAAAGAGAAAATGGGCCAGTCGTCGGGGGGACGCTAAGCTGGAGCCGCCTTTGCAAGGCTGCCTTTGTCTGGGCAGGGGGGCATTCGCGCTTTCATCCCCTCGGAGCGGCAGCAAGAAACACAATATGGAGATTAAGGGGGAAAAAAACCAACCGCCTCAGAGACCGTGTTAGGTCACAAAAACCCCTTGTCTGCAAACCCCGGGCTGTTTCTGTCTGACTGTCGGAGGAACTGCAGGGATTACAGTGCTGGCTGGGCAGGGCTTCAAGGGATCCTAGGCCTTCTCTTGTGTGTTTTTTCAGGCTGTACTTGGTTGGCTCCAGATATGCCCTCCCCACTGTATGTCCCTGCAGTCAGACTCCTGTAGCGGTGGGTGGCAAAGCCCTGGGAGATGTCCTCAGGCCAGGTGCTGGAGTCCTGGGCAGGATTGGGGCCTTCATTGAGAAACGTGGAGAGTGAGTGTGTGTCTGTGCCTAGGGACAAATGGTAACAATTCCCTCCTGTGTGCTAAGTGCTGACAGACAGCACGGTCCACTGCTGTCCCTGCTCTGGGAAGCTTACAGCCTAATTACAATCAAACTGTATCCCAATTATCTTTTCATTGTCTCATCTCTTATCTAGCTTGTGCCCATCCCCATAGTATCGAGGCTCCATAAACAAACAGTGAAACAGAGTCGGGTGTTTGGGAGTTGCAGGCCAGTTCGGGTCTGCCTACACTGCCTTGCAAACCAGCGGCTTGGGGACTCTGTTTCCTGACTCAGGTCTGCGGCTTGAGCTGCATCCACACTGCAAAAAGACAGGGCTTGGAATCGAGTGGCGCAGACCCCAGTGGGTCCAAGGACTTGGGCTTGAGTGCTTGGCGGAGCGAGGCTCAAGCCTGTGCTCAGCTTTACAGGACAGTGTAGACGTACCATGAGCGGACATAAGTTTTCAAGTACATAAAAGGGTGTTACTTGGAGGAGGGAGAAAAATTGTTCTCCTTGGCCTCTGAGGACAGGACAAGAAGCCAAGGGCTTAAATTGCAGCCAGGGAGATTTAAGTTTGACATTAGGAAAAAGTTCCTGGCGGCCAGGGTGGCTAAACCTAGATTGTGGAATCTCCATCACTGCGGATGTTTAAGAGCAGATTAGACAGACCCGTCTCAGGGATGGATAATACTTTAAGAGCAGGTGAGACAGACATCTGTCAGGGATGGTCTACACAGTGCTTGGTCCTGCCATGAGGGCAGGGGACTGGACTCGATGACTCTCGAGGTCCCTTCCGGTCCTACCGGTCTGTGGCTACACTGCAGTAAAACTCTGCAGATGGCCCATGTCAGTTGACAAAGCCTGAGGGGCTATACGGTTGCAGTGTAGACACTGCAGACTTCCAGAGCTCATGCCCCAGCTTAAACTCAAACCTTTGTACTGCAATTGTATAGCCCTGCAGTGCCCATCAGCCAGCACTGGTTAGTTAGTGTAGACAGACCCTTAGGGCCTCATCTGAATGACATGCCCTCATATAATGGGGTTCTAGTTCAAGAGGTCCCTTGTTCTTTCCTGGTAGTGGCGCTGGGGGGGTTACTAAGTTCCAGGCTCCAGAGCTACTTAGAACATGGAGATGCAGTGGGGAGAGAATTTCTCTCTCTCTGGGGAACGTGGCCCTTTCAGGTTTATTGTTGTTGTCTGTGCAGCAACACCCAGAGGCGCACTGAGGATCAGGGCCTGGGGGGTTGGGCACTGTTTATCATAGCAGCGGGAAATCCCTGCTCCCAAGAACTTGCAGTCTCAGCAGCCATAGGATGGGAGGGGAAATAAAGGCATAAAGTGAAATGACTCGCCCAGGGTTACACAGTGGGTCAGTGGCAGAATCCAGATCTCCTGACTCCCAGTCCAGTACCCTGTTAACTAGATCACATCTACACTGTGAACTAGGAGTGTGGCTTCCCTGGTCCTGTACCCACCTGGAACCAGTGGGTATGTAAGTGGCATGGGCTAAGCCATGCCACTGTTGCTCCTACACATGCTGCCTGCCATGGCGATGCTGCTATTTATATTTGCACTAGCTGGATATGTACACAAGGCCGGGAGTTACACCCTTAGCTCATAGTGTAAACACAGCTGTAGTGGGAATGCTTTGGGAGCATGCGCAGCAAGTACCCTACAGTACACAGGGGACTTCAGCTACCCAAACCCTTCGCCGTAAAGCTGCAAACAGTAAATACAAAGTGCAAGGCTCAAGGGACTGGTAGATATCAGTGGGGGTCAGGTTTGCATTTGTCCCTAGGAGAAGAGAGCTGGTTACTCCAGTATTCCTGATGCTGTTGTGTGGCTGCTCCCATGTGGGAGCAGGAGCTGTTTCTGTATCCCCCCAGTAGATGATGCATGGGAAAAGCAAGCACTTAGCATCATAGACTTCTAGATTTCAGCAGGGTCTGGTGCAAGCCGTTGGACACCTTGCACCAGATTGAACCCTCCTGTGGACATTGATTTCAAAAGGGTTGTGCCTGTTTGTGCTTCCTCAGTTTTCCCAGATATAAAGTGAGGCCAGTGATGTAGTAGTGGGACGAATTTGTTATTTTAAGTATAGGCTTAGCTATTTTACTGACCAAGTGTGGGCGGCCAAGTCGGGTCTTCTATTGGTGTTTATAAGCAGCAGCACTTAGATTATCAGCTGTTTGGTTGGGGGCCATCTCTTTGTTCTGTGTTCATACTGAGCTCCTAAAATGCTATGATGAAAGAAATAATAATAGATGAGATTCTTTGCATTCTTGACCATTTTTAGCTTGCAGTCCGTAGTGGGTCTTCTCTGGAGAATAAGGCTATAAAAACAGTTGTTTAAAGGGAAATGATTGGCTTAATTTTTTAAATTTCATTTTTAAAAATTTCCATTTGTCCCCCTTTAAAATTTGAAAGTCTGGGAAAATCTTATTTGAAAACTTTCATGTAGAATCATTTTTAATCGGGGTTTTTTTCCCCCTCTTCCCCGGTGGATGTTTATAAGGGTCTTTGAAGTTAGTTGGTTTGTACCTTGCTAACGGACTGCATGTGGAAAAATAGTGAAATCCACTATGCTTCTTCCAGGCATTTGAGTTCAGTTGAGTTCATTGAGGCACAGTTGGCATGGGAAACTATCCGTGTGGTGCTGAAGTGCAAGAGAGAGAGAGAAATTCTCAGGCCTCCTGTTCTTTTAAAGTTGAAATGAGAGCCCCTTTCACGTTGAAGTCAGAACCTCAGCTAGTATAAATCTGCATAGAGACACAGATTTTTAGCAGAGAGATGCAGATTTACACCAGCTGTGCGTGTGCATTTAACCTCACATTCTTGTTACATGTCATATCCAAAACCTTGATGGCCTAAATGTGTGGCACCTACCCAGACATAACTCCCCCTGAACTCAGCAGGCATTTTGCGTGCAGGATTGAGCTTGAAACGACTTCTCAGACAGGAAAGTCTCTTGACTGGCTGGGAGTGGCCCATATTTCATTAGCCAGCGTTTTGCTGTAGTCAGCAACATGCTTATCTGTAGTACAGAAACCAGCCTGAACTCAAGTGGAGAGTCCGCCTACAGCAATCAGCCTTGAAACAGTTTCCGCCTAAAAATACTCGGGCTTCATAAAAATGCCCCTGCTCTAGGGCGTTTGCTCTGTGCCTGTAGCTAGTGACCTGGGGAGGGACCAGTGACACTAACTCGCTCTCCTTGACTCCCTGCCTTCAAGATGCTTTGTTTGCTGCCTGAAGGCGGGTCAGTTTCGTAAGGCGTGAGTGTACAGAAATCCTGCCTGCTTTGAAACCTCTGCAAAGACTTTCCTGTTCAGCGGTGACATCCAGCATGGTATGCCCCCAGCATTGTCTTGCCATGGTACAGGGCTGGGTTAGGGAAAGCTCAGGCATCTTGGTGTCCGGGGCCCTCGGTCAAAGGGGCAGCCGCCAAGGTAGCCTCTTTAGGAGGAGGAGGAGCGAGGCGAGGCTCCATCGTCAGGGATGCGAGGAGAGGTACATCTATTCCAGGGATAGGAAAAGTCTATCTAGGTAAAAGGGGTGCTGTGTGAATCACTGGGGGAATAGTGATAGAAATGTAGCCGTGTTAGTCTGGGGTAGCTGAAGCAAAATGCAGGACAATGTAGCACTTTAAAGACTAACAAGATGGTTTATTAGGTGATGAGCTTTCGTGGGCCAGACCCACTTCCTCAGATCAAATAGTGGAAGAAAATAGTCACAACCATATATACCAAAGGATACAATTAAAAAAAAAATGAACACATATGAAAAGGACAAATCACATTTCAGAGCAGGAGGGGGATGCGGGGGGGGGGGGGGGGGGGGAGGAAGGAAGGTAAGTGTCTGTGAATTGATGATATTAGAGGTGGGGAGAGTGGGATGTTTGTGAGCTAATGGTATTAGAGGTGATAATTGGGGAAGCTATCTTGGTAATGGGTAAGATAGTTTGAGTGTTTGGGGGAAATAGGCCTTGTTTAGCCTTAATTCAGCAGTGTCCCACCCCCATTTTAACTTGCCCCAGCCAATCATTCTTAGGAGTCCCTTCGGGGTTTGTATCTTCCCTGTAACATGAACCCTCGTGATTTGCCAAACGGCGGACCCAGCCTGGAAACAAATCTGGGTAGGTGGGTGATAAGTCCCAGCAACAGTCACTGCTGAGCAATAGAGATACCCGTTTGGATTTTCACTGGAGCAGGTCAGAATTGTTTTGTCCGAAAGTGTTTCTTTTGGGGGCGGGAATATTCCTTTTTAAATGGACAGAATTTTCTGCCTTTGTCAAAAGGACAAATTTTATTTTGGTTCAGTTCACCTTTTTTGCTCCCTTTTTTCCGGAGGAGGAGGGAATGGGAAATGAAAACTTTCAACTTGAATGTAAATGATTGTTTTTTAATCATTTATTTACGTGAAAAATAAAAAAAATCCTTGGCAAATTTTGAATGGAATGAAACGTTTTTAATTTCCTTTGAAATGTTTAGTGGAAAATAAGTCTGTTAACAGGTATGTGTTTCCCTTTTAGTAGGGACCCATCCAATTGGTTTTATACTACACTTATCACGTAGTATTCGAGTATCTTCCATACAAAATCAATAGCAGTAGTTATAACCATGTCCCCTTTGCAGTGATTTTCAACCCATGGCCCACAGACCCTTGGGGATCTGCAGACGGTGTCTAAGATTTACATTGGGGTCCCCACCTCCCATTGAGAGATTTTAGGGCTCTGCATATGATAAAAGGTTTAAAACCACTGCACTCATGGGCTGCATCTAGACTGGCAAGTTTTTCCGCAAAAGCAGCCGCTTCTGTGGAAAAACTTGCCAGCTGTCTACACTGGCCGCTTGAATTTGCGCAAGAACACTGACGCTCTCATGTAAGATTGTCAGTGTTCTTGTGCAAATACTATGCTGCCTCCCGCTTGGGGGAAAGCCCTCTTGTGCAAATGCTTTAGTGCAAGAGGGCCAGTGTAGACAGCTAAAAACTGTTTTGCGCAAAAAAGCCCCGATGACGAAAATGGCGATTGGGGCTTTCTTGCGCAAAACCGCATCTAGATTGGCACGGACGCTTTTCCTCAAAAAGTGCTTTTGCGCAAAAGCATCCGTGCCAATCTAGACGCTCTTTTCCACAAATGCTTTTAACGGAAAAACTTTTCCGTTAAAAGCATTTGCGGAAAATCATGCCAGTCTAGACGTAGCCATGGATTTTGTGATATCTGGCACTTTTCCCTTAAGGGTATTTTGTTTGTTTGTTTGTAACTGGTTTCTACTTTTTTCTTTACTGGGGGGGCAGTGTTTGGGTGGATGGAGGCACCCTGTTGTGAATATTGTTCTTGGTGGGTTGGCAAAGCTTTCTCAAAAGAGACGGTTCAGCAGCATGGCTAACTGTCGTGAGACAAGGATACCCTCAGCTTCTCACAGCATCACACAGGAAGCTATTGTACTTTTGAGCAGATAGGTCCTCTCTAGTTTTTCTCCTCGCCAACTCGGGACTGCTCCCTACAGTAAATTCATCTGGTCTTCCAACTACTGCACTTGACAAGTAGCGTCAGTTTAACTTTTATTAGTATTGAAACCAGGTTACTCAAACTGGTGCAAAAGCCTGGACAGATGCTGTTAATTTGGTTTAATTTAATTGTTCCTAATTGAGCTAAGCTACATGGGTAGAAGTCAGGCTAAACTCTTGCAGCTCAGCCTGGAGACAAAGAATGGAAGCTAAACAAATGCATGAAGAAGCAAATAGACCCCCCTCCTCTTGAATTAGCATGCACGTGGTTTCACAAATTGGGCTCCTGAGTTACAGTTCTCAGGCAGGCTGGGCTGGATGGGACACTAAGCAAAGGTTCTGCTTCTTGGATTGCGGTGGGGACTGCATGATGCTGTCTGCAATACGAGGGGTTGTTACCGTGTGCTTTGATTCCCCGGGGGAGCATTTTGAGTGTCTGGAAAAATCCCCTCCCTGTTCCAATAGCAAAAGTCCATTCTCAGATTCCCCCCTGAAACAGTGCATTGTAGCCTCCCTTGGAGAGAGGCAGCTGTATTCTAGGGATGAATGGGTGAGCTGTTTGTTTCAAGACGAGGGGTGAGCAGTATGAATATGCACAATCTAGAAAGAACTCTGGTGCTTGCAGAATGGAAACTTTGGTGCATTAACTAAGGACGGTCCTGGTCCATTTCCCAGCTCTGCCACTGACTTCCTGGGTGGCCTTGGCCAGGTAACTTATTTTGAGTGCTTCCATTCAGCTGCCCCAGACGAGATACCTACAGCCTGGCTCTCAGATTTGCTGACCACCCAGCGCTCCAGTGGAAGTCAGTGGGAGCTGCAGGTGCTTAGCACCTCTGAAAATCAGGCTGGAGAGGTTGCAGGCTGGGCCCCTTACAAAATATCAAGCAGCCAGAAAATAGAAATGTTGGGCTGGAACTCAGTATGCCCTCTGTAGTGTGGAGACACTGAAACTTATCTCCTATGGGTGTAAGAAGAGTTTAGGAAGAGTTAGTGTGTTGTGGTAATGCCTGCCTGGGAATTACACTCATGCAGGCATTGCTTTTCATCAGTAGCTGTGTGACCACTTTACAAAGCCAAGCACTTTCCTCATCTTAAGATGAAAAAAACAGAGGCAGGGAGAGATGAAGTAACTTGCACAAGGTCACTCAGCAGGCCAGTGGCAGGGTTGGGGCTAGAACCCAGGTCTTCTAAGTCACAGCTCAGTAAGCTGCCCACTGGGCTGTGCTGCTGCCTCTCAGGTGGCCTTCTTTCTGTTCACAGCTGGGCTTATAACTCCACGTGGAAAGTCAGTCGCTCAGTGCCTCAGATTCCCATTTGTAAACTGGAGGTAAGAATGCCTGGAGAGCAAACTTAAAATAGCCCCTCCCCAATACACTGCACCACCCTCAGGCCATCTGTGTCCTGGCCCCAGGGCCAGCCATGGAGGGGCTGTGACTGATATCGCTAGGAATGCGGCATGCCATGTGCTCCAGACTTGTTAGCTGACACATGGTAATTACCTTGCTCCCGCTTGCAATTAACCGGCCCGCTCTGGAGACCCCACTGGCTTGTGTCGGGATTTTCACCCGTGTCCTGCACGAGACACTGACCCCAGCAGGAGTGCAATTCCCAGCTAGGTCTAGAGGTGAGGTCACACAGAGACCTACCTGCCCAGGCCTCTGCCTTCTGAACTACCCTGGGCTGTGAGCTCAAGGCTTCCCTGTGCTGCCCACCTTAGCCTGGAGGTTCGCTGTATTTGGCCCTTTTGATCCTTGGCCCTTCTGCAGAGGCTGCTCACAAGGGAGCTAGTTGTTACTGGTTCTGATGGTGATTTTTGTGACCCCCTGCTCCTGCCCCCTCCGGTCCATCAGGCACTGAGGCAGAGCAGAGAGCCTCTAAATTAGTTCCCCTTGGGTCGTAAGTCTTCATTGTGCATCCAGTTCCCCATCCCCCTGCAGGTAATCTCGTCACTTACATCCACTCAGTTTCACTGGCCATGCCAGGGAGGCAGAGAGCAGAGGAAAAGAGCCCAGGCTCTCTGTGTGATGAGCATTTGAGATTTGCATGCTAGCCACCTGCCGCGGTTTAGCCAGTGGTAGAGAAGCACTTGAAAAGAGCCCAGAGGGAACCGCACTGGCTGTGGAGAGATGGACGAGCTGACCTGTGAGCGATGGCTATTTTCTATCTCTAACTTTTCTGATTCTGTGATAACGTTTCCCAGAACTGAGCAACACAGGCAGAGAAGGGAAGGCAGACGGAGCAGAGGAAAAGGAAACAGAGAGGCAGAAAGAGATCCAAGCAGGTATCTTTCAGGGTAGAATCAGTGAGGAAAGGAACAAAAGGAGCAGGGAAGGTGAGTCAGGCATATGCCTTTAAAAGGGTTTGCGCGCTGGGATGCCCTTGCTCCCGGGAAGAGCCAGTCAAACACCCCGTCCTCAATAGCTCCTGAACATTTCCCATTGTCGCTACCACTGGGAGCGCTAATGTAGACAAGGGACTTGGGTTTAACCTTTGCCATAGACGTACTGTGAGCAGGTTCAAGGCTTGTCCAGACACAGAGTTACACCTGTTCAGCCTAAACCAGTGTGGTTAAACCAGGGCCACAAGCCTTGTGGGTGCTCTGATTTCAATTCAAATCAGACTTGTTCCACTTCAGATTAAATGGATTGGGAATCGCTGTCAGGTGAGGTGAACCAGAATCTGAGCATCCACACAGGGGTTTCACAGGTTTAACAAACCAGGGCAAGTTTTCAGGCAGCCAAGACCTCAGCTGGTGGCTGATCTATTTCGGCGCGCCCGGCAGGGGGATCTCTCCTGGTGCTGCTAGCCTTCTCCAGGGAGGCAGGTTTCAACCTAACAGAGGGATGGTCTGGGGGTGCCAGGTTGGCTGTGCATGTATTTACCCTCTGCTTTTCTCCATTCTCTCAGACAGGTTCGGAGGGCAACTCAGTTGATGGACCCAAAACAGGCCAAATGGAAGAAGGGCCAATTAACTATGTTGAAGAAAGAAGGCTGAACGAAGGCAGCGGGCCCAGCCTGGTGAATGGGGGGAGCCAGCCGGCTGGGGGAAGTGCCATGCTAATGGAAACAGGCAGCTGGCTCTCCAGCCAGCCTGTGGCCCGGCACTCCAGCGAGAAAGCTAAGTGGGAGGGCACTCCAGCCCCGGGCCACGGGAATGCCGCCAACGATGCAAAGCTGGAGGATGCACGGAACCTGGTGGCCTTCTCCGCCGTGGCCGAAGCCATGTCTTCCTACGGGATGCCGGCCGCAGGGTCCCCGTCGCAGCTGAGCATGCAGCTGTATGAGAAATTCAACTTGGAGATGAGCCGGGGAGGGGTGGACAACCCAGGGCTCCCCGCGCCTGACGTCACCCCCGGCGGCGAGGACCTGAACGCCCTCAAGGCTGCCCTGACCCTGGCCAAGCACGGCATGAAGCCCCCAAACTGCAACTGTGACGGCCCCGAGTGTCCCGACTACCTGGAGTGGCTGGAGCAGAAGATCAAGTTGGCCATTGGGGAGGGGCAGAGCCGCTCCTCCCAGAATCTCAGCGACGCCCACCACCAGCCCGTAGACAAAGGTGCTATTCCCAATCAGGTGCCTGCCGTGGTGGAGACGCTTAAGCCATGCCCGTCAGATGGCCTCCCCTTTTCCCAAAGTGCACTGAGCATCGCCAAGGAGAAGAACATCAGCCTCCAGACAGCCATCGCCATCGAAGCCCTCACCCAGCTGTCGTCCGCCCTCCCTCCGCCAGCCAGGGTGACTCCAGCTGCTCCCAGCAGCCCCATGCCGTCTGTGTCGTTCGCCTCGAAGGAACAGCTGGTCTGTTCATCCCCCTTCAGCCCAGACGAACCCTCGGTGCTACCCACATCCAGCAATGAGCCGTACCCGAGCCAGAACACCTATGGCGGACACACAGTGCTCCAGACATCTCGGGCCCCGACACAGTCATCTTGGCAGCCGGCGGACCCCCAGTATGTCCTCGAACCCAGCACCCCCCAGGAGCCTGGGGGCCTTTTCTCCAATTTCACCTCCACCCCCTCGAAACTGGAGTTTTCTGAGCCGTGGGAGGAAGAGCCGAAGCCGAAAAACAACTTGTGGATGCTCAACTCCGACCCACCTGCCTCCTTGGTGAGCGACCCCATGGCGGAGCTGGAGCAGCTGCTGGGCAGCGCCAGCGACTACATCAAGTCAGTGTTCAAGCGGCCTGAGGCAGTGCCCAACAAGGTCAAGGCTGGCAAGCCCAAGCAAGAGCTGCCGGCCCCACCTCTGAAGAAGGAAGCCGGGAGTAGCCATCCCAAGCTGGCCAGTAGCCAGCATTTGTCACAGCTGCTGCAGGAAGCAGACTTCCATAAAAAGACCCAGATGGTGCTGCAGCAGCATCTCCATCATAAGCGTAATCTCTTCCTGGACCAGAGCCTGGCCCCGCCAGGCCCGCAGGACCAGTTGCCCAAGTGGTGGGCTCCTGGCTCTCAGGCCCTGCCTCCAAAGCCATCCGAAAAGCAGGCCAAAGAGAAGAAGAAGAAAATTCAGCCTGACAAACCCCCCCAGGTCAAGCCACTCCGGAAGCAAGTGCAGATCAAGAAGTCAAAGCAGAAGGATTCGCAACCACTGTTCCTACCCCTGAGGCAAATTAGCTTGGAAGGGTTTCACTCCGCCCCCGCCCCTGAGCTCCCCACAGAAGAGATGCAGACGGACCACCCTCTCCCCAGCACCCCTGTCAGGCACCCTCCTCTCGCACTCATCACCCCCTGCTCCGCTGCACAGTCTCCCCTGCAGAAGCAGCTGGATGACCGAAGCCAGGCTCCCAACACTCAGGAAATGTGCGCTTTCAGCCAAGGGAGCCCAGAGGAAAACCGCCAGCACCCCCTTCGTCAGAACTTCCCGGGCCACCCTGCCACCCCCTCCATGCCCATCTCCGGTTACTCGCCCGCTTGCTCTGCTGTGCCCTCTGGTGACAGCCAGGACCAAGCTCCCCACAAGCCTTTAAACCCTTCGGACCCGCTGCCGGCCCAGAACTCAGTCATGGTGGACGACAAGCTAGAGGAGCTGATCCGGCAGTTTGAGGCAGAGTTTGGGGAAAATTTCAGCCTGCAGAATACTGACCTCCCGGCTCCCCCACTCGCCGACGGGCTGCCCCCCCAGACTCTCTCCCACCAGGTGTCTTCTCTGAGCCACCTTCCGGGACTGCCACGGGGCTCGGACTCAACTCTCCAAGTGCCGGCTGCCGAGGACGGGGGGCCACCCCTGGCCGATGCTCCCGAGGTGGGACCCAAAGGCTTTTCGCCATCGCCCAAGATGGGGCAGCATTTTGAGAACCCCTTTGGAGCTAGGTCCCCGAAGCAGATTAAAATAGAATCTTCTGGTGCTATCACTGTGGTGTCAACCACTTGCTTTTACTCTGAGGAAAACCAAAATGCGGATGCCGCTTACCTGGACGGGACCCCAACCAAGAACGACGTGCCATTCACGCCAACCCTCAGTGGATTTTTGGAATCTCCTTTGAAATACCTGGATACGCCCACGAAAAGTCTCCTGGACACCCCAGCCAAGCGGGCTCAGGCAGAATTCCCCACGTGTGACTGTGTGGGTAAGTGAAGCTGCTTCTCACCAGCTTATCAGGGCCTGATCTGGATTTGGGGGTGGGCAGAGTTTGGGCTGAATAAGACTGTGGAAAGGGGGGGGATGTTCACCCCAGTGCCGAGAGCCCACGAGAGGCCCTTTGCACCACTCCCATGAGGGCTAGGCTGGCGTGGTACAGGGTCTAGTGTTGGTCCTCTGCACGAGGGTTGAATTTCACTCTGACGCACAAAATAAGCCAACAGGTTTGCAAGGCAGGGAGAAGTGTGCCAGGGTTCTAGCATCTCCGTGAGTGTGCTGGGCACAGAATGCGGGGAAAGGATGAACGGGGAGTGTTTCCCAGTCAGGATCCACTGCAGTTCCTTGAAGATGAGATGCCAGTGGGTGGGCAGGTGGGTGGGGAGCAAGGGTGCGCTGCATTCGCACACTAATAAAGATTCCAGATAGGCATGAAAGGGAGATGTGCTGCCTGCCTCAGCTGCGTCAGAGCCATGGTGGGAAGCGTGCGGTCCGCAGGCTGACTGTGGCCTATTGGGGCTCCCCCTCGCTGCCCCTCTACCCCATGCACATGGCGCACTGGCGCACCAGAGCCCTGCATCTTCTACACCCCTCCTCCCTCCTAATGCTTTTGGAAGACCAGTGAATCGCCTGATTCGTGCTCCATCCCTGCTCCTCTCGCTCTCTCCCAGAGCTGGAATGCCGCAGACCAGCGGCTCCTGGAGATCCAGCTCTGGGAGGGAGGGTAGAAGCTGGGACGGAGTGCGCATCAGGCAATTCGCATGCTCCGAAAGTGCTGGGAGGGAGGGGAAGGTGTTGGAAGTGCGGGGCTCCGGAGAAGGTGGGAGAAGGTGGCCCATTTATGCAGCCCACCCACTATTAGTGGTTGCTGGTTTAGGTACAAGAAACCAGTCCCTTCTAACTCTGGTTCTATGTGCCTGTATTCCTAACGAGACGTTCCTACGACTAAACTCAAATGACATGTGTAAAACGAACACCCTGCTGCTTATTTGATTATTCTTTTATAACATAATGCCTAGTCGGGCCCCTCTGTGCTTGGTCCTGTACAAACTTGTAACAGCGGCCAGTCCCTGCCCCAACGTGCTTAAGTTTCAACTTTAATTTTTCTCCCATTTGTTTTTGCATTTTGGGGCTTCCGTCCCCATGGGCGGCCTAAAGAGAGCGATCTCAAAATGCCTTTGTTGTTAGGCAGGGTTACTTTGTGGATCTCCTTCGCTGCTGTCAGGCTGTGGTGTTTAGGTTTCTAACAGCACCAGGAGCATTTATATTTCATCCCAATGAAAACACCCGGTTTTGTTGAAACTGAGAATAAATCATGGATCAATCACGTGACAGTTCTGTTCGGAGGCCAAGGGTTGAAAATAGCCTAGAATATTTGGTGTCTGAGTGTTAGATTTTAGGGCCATGCACTAGGGTTCCTGCTAAGGTGTGTGCCTGCAGGAGTGCCTGCCAAAAATTTCAGTCCCACTCGCCATCTCAGCAGAGCTGCTCAACCGCAGCCCCAGCTGCTCCCAGGGGTGGGGCCATGTGGCGGGTGGCTGCCCCATCCAGGAACAGCTGGGCAGCCACCACACAGCAGCCGGGAGCTGGCGCTTGGGCCATGGTACTAAAAATAGCACCATGGATCCAGCTGCAGTCCCAGCCTTAGCAGCCACCACAGAGCCATGGCCTCAGCTGCTCCCAGGGGCGCGGTACTAAAAATAGTACTGTGGTCACGGCCCCAGCCATCCAGCACCTGGCTGTACCCCCGGGAGCAGCTGGGGCCGCAGCTGCATGGCGGCTGCTAGGGCCCAAATAGCAGTACTAAAAATAGTACCGCGGTCCTGGATCCAGCTGCTTCCGTGGGCGGGACTGTATGGTGGGTGGCTACCCCATGTTCCAGGACTGTTGCCAGGGCCATGATGCAGCTGCTCCTGGGCCAGGGCAGTGGTGCTAAAAATAGCACCATGGCCCCACTTGGGTGCAGCCATCACATGGCCCAGGCAGAATGTGGGAGTCCTGGGTTGCAGCAGGTCGCTGGGGAGAGTCCCTGGCGGCAGTGGGGATCAGCATGGTAGGGGTGAAGCTCCGGTGGCCAGGGGCTGCTCCGATGGCCCAGGCCGCATGGCGGGAGGTGGGGTGGGGGAGAGGTGTTGCCCTATGTGCTGCAGCCGGGCCGCGGTGAGGCTGTGCACCCTGCGCACATGACGTCAATATTGGTTCACAAGACAAAACTCACTCTGCTCACGGATGGAAGATCTTAGAGGGAGCCCTGCCATGCACCAACCTTCTGCAGCTCCTGCTGGGTATGTCTATGTTGTAGTTGGATGCAGCCGCCAGGCCTGGGTAGATAGACTTGCACTAGCTGGGCTCCTGCACGGCTTGGGTTTGCCACATGCTCAGGTATCCAGCGGGTTGGGTGACCAAACTGCTGCTCAAGCTGCTGGTTTTAGCTCACAAGCCTAGCTAGCATGAGTCAGTCTGTTTGGGCAGGGATGCTCCCACCCAGCTGCAGTGTGGACAGACTTCACTGGGAAGCGTAGGTGCCCAGTTATTCCAAAATCAGGTCCTTGTCAGGTGTCTCTAATGGAGCGTCCCAAAACGAAGGTCCCTAGAATTAGAGGGTCTTTTTGAAAGGTTTGGGGTTGTGCATTGTTGTGACCCTTTTCAGCAGAGAAGCTGACATTTTGGGATATAAATTACTGGACTGTGCCCTGTAAACATTTGAAAGAAATAACACTGGAATCCATTGCAAGAGTCCTGTGGCCTTTGGATTGGGCCCTCGATGGGCATTTGCAGTGGCATTCGCTGACCTCTCCTGTCGCCCTCGGAGCAGGAGGGCACATTTGGAGAAGCTGCCTATGTTAGTACCTGTTCTGCAGACTAATCATGATGCTCATTCTCCAGTAGGGCTGTAAAATCTGAAGCGGTTAAACATGCAGCGGATAAGTATTGGTCTTACTGTCCAGTGAATGATTCAAACAGATGGGTGAAATGATGTTGTGATATAATACCTCAGGCCGCAGCGATATGTGGGTGGTGCAGGGTTTCTTGCAGCTCGGGGCATTGCAGGAGCAGCCGATGCCTGGATGAGAGGGCACTGCTGGGAGGCAGTGTGGCACCCCCCTTTTAGCTCAGTTTTTCTTGCAGCTGGCTGCAACAGTGGGTCTGCCCAGAAACCACTGGACCTTCCAGAACACTTGGATCTGCCCTGGTACTGCTGCTCTTCCAGCAGCGATCCACCAAACTCGCTGCACCAGCCCAGAGCAACGGGTGGGATGGGAGCTAGCCAGGCACGTGATCCCGCAGCCGACTGTGCTCCACCTCTGAGGAGAGACGGCAGTTTTTATAGTTTAAACGGTTCCTTTAAAAAATGATATTTACATTCCTGTTCTCCCCACTGTCTGCCAGGCCAGGAGGCAGGGAGCAGGCTAGGGAGGATTCTATGAAGTTGCAAGGCCTTGACCCTTGTCCGTTCACACATCCAGGCAGAGCCACTAACACACTCTTAATAAACAAGGATGAGCTTTGGTTTTATGTTCCCCCAGCCTAGAGTTAAATTGGGAGTCCCACAGCCCTGCCCTCACTTGAGTGGGTGGGCCTTCTGGTCCGATAGGCACCACCCACCCCTGGGGCTTTAAATAGGTGGGTGTTTTCACCAGCGTTGCACTCACATAGAAAAGTTGAGGAAAAAAATGTCGGGTGCATTGGAAATAACAGAGGTCCATGAAAAGAAAACAACTTCTTTGATTGGGAGCTAGCTTCTCATCCAGCAACAATGGAGCTTTTCTCAGCTATTTTATTGTAAATTTGAAGCTGTGATTAAGCCAAATGGCAGCAAAGAAATGCAAAGACACTCCCAGCGTGTGTGAGTCCGTTGAAACTTTCATCGTGTTTGAGTTTTGCCTCCATTGCCAGGAACGATTTGGGCTATTTTGGGCAGGGGCAAAAAAAAAGAAAGGAAGAAAAGCTGCGAGAGAGAGCAATTAAGTAGGAGTTGGGACTCAGTATTTTATTAGGTGTCTCTGCTGTTGGACTAATAAAATCAGACTCCTCTGCGTGTCACTTATTGATCTCTGTCTGGACGGCTGCAGCCCAGCTGAGATTTGCTTTCTCCTTTCCTTGGCACGGGGCCAGTTAGACATGATGGGAATAAAAATTAGGGCTGGGAGAGGAGTGGGAAAGAAAAAACGAACTCAACTGCAAACCCTGCCTAAAGAGCCCTCTGTGCTCATTAAGTCCCAAGGGAAAGTTCTGTTAACTCTGCCTGAGAGCGGCAAACTCGTGCTGGATTTTATCCAAAGCCCAGTGAAGTTAGTGGGAATCTGACTTCCATGGCTTCCTGAGTAGCACACTAGCCCTCCACGTTTCCCAGGAAAGCTCCATTAAGTCTCCTGGCCCAGGAAGTTCTCTGAGAGACCTCGGTCTGAGCAGGCTGTTCCGCTTTGGATAGCCAGCACTCCGAAGGGCCGATCCAAGCCTTTGCAGCCCTCTGAGATCAGTTGGTCTCTGGTTGCTTCCCAGTCATGGGGATGCCCCCCCATTCTCCCTAGTGTTGGAGCCAGCACTAGAAGCCCCGTTGCTAGTACGCCAGCCGCCACACTCACGCTGCTGGAGCATCCGTCCTGTGAATTAGGCAGACCCTGCCTGGTGGTCCTAGGCAACGCGGGCTCAAGAGCTAGAAAGGCCAGAGAAGCAAGGCCTGACCTGCTCCAGCAGCCTCTATCACGACTCCCCCTGGGGTTTATTCTAACCAAGCCCGCCACACTTTGCAGCGTAGCAGGAGCAGATGCAGTGGAAGGTGGCAGGTGCACAAGTTACTGTGGTCCCGATCTGAGCTGCAGCCGCCCCCTGGTTGGAGAAACACTGACAATCAGAGCCGGTCTCAGGGAAGTTGGTGTCCTGAGCAACTTGCGTTTTAGTGCCTCTGAATCCTGTGGGCATAGCACCTCCTCATTTCCCCTGGCACTCTGGGCTCCCTACGCCTGCATCTCCCTTCTGTGCATTCTCAACCGCTGACACCAGGATTGTGCTCCATTGCCCCTCGCCTCTGCACAGGGCCCCCTTCATGCCAACCCCTGCGCCCCCAAACCCCGCCCTGCGTTTCCAGCATGTCCTGCCACATGGCCCCCTGCCCAGTGATCTCCACCCCCTTTGCCCAGCAACATCCATGCCCAGTTGCCCCATATCCTCTGGCTCTGGCGCCCTGGGCCCAGCCCTGCTGATGATAATACATGCCTGTATTTATTGCTGTCCCATATCCTGACCACATGGCTTATGCTCATGAGGGCTGCCAAGATCCAACCCTGTGGCTTATGTATGCTAGCCAGCCTTTGGGTCCTGCTCTCGACTCTTTTCCCTCCAAGCCTTTGCTCTGTTTATTTGGGGCTCTCACCCTGGATCTGCTGCTCTGAACACTACAGCCTGCTACCTCTAGGGCCGCCTGGGGGTCTTTGAGCTCTATAACAACAGCAGATCTGAGAGTGCTTGGCAAAGGGGGGTCCGTATTGTTCACCGTGTTTTACACCCAGTTCAAACGCTGCTCGGTACTGCAGTGATGCCTGTACAAAATGCATCACTTGTGATTAGTGATGCTCAGACCTCAGCGGTTTAGGAGCCAAATGAGCAATCAGTGTAACCCCAAAGAGCCACAGCAGCGTGAGGTTCACTGTTCCGTTTACTATTTTTATACTCGTAGCAAAATGTCTGACTCGCTATTGTTCCTTTATCAACCGCACTTGGGTAATGACCTAGTGAAACCATTCTGACTGGCTAATAACTTGAGCGGGTTAATAATTAAATCTCACAGTGTTTTAACATGTGCTGCACAGTCTTAGGTTCGCACTAAAGAGCCACTTGCAGCTCATGAGCCGCAGTTTTAGTATCACCGCTTTCGAGGGATCATTTCGAAACAAGCAGCCTTCAGTCGTGCACACCAAGGGTGTGTCTACACAGCAGGGTTTAACTTGAAATGAGCAGACTGAGCTACGTCAGTTACGTAGCTTATTTCGAAATAGGGAGCATCTACACAGCACTTATTTCGAAACAGAGCACTCGTCCTCTGACTTCCCTTATTCCTCGTACCATGAGGGGGACGGGAGTTGGAGTAAGAAGTGCTCCAGCTGGACAGTATTTTGACACTGTTTTGAAATAACTGCCTGCTGTGTAGACGCAGACTACGTTATTTCAGAATAGCGCTGTGTATTAGGAAACAGGGCTGCAGTGTAGACATACCCCAAGACTGTAAGAAGGATCAAAAAGAACTAGATAAGTTCACGGAAAACCAATCCATCAATGGCTGTTGGCAGGAATGGTGTCCCTGGCCTCTGTTTGCCAAAAGCTAGCGGTGGGTGATGAGAAGGATCACTGGATGGTTCCCTGTTCTGTTCCTTTCCTCCGGGGCCACTGATGGAAGACAGGACACAGGTTAGATGGATCCTTGATCTGACCCAGTCTGGCCGTTCTTAAGTACAGCTCAGTAATATCATTGTGGGATGTAAGTGACTGCTGTGTGTGGATAGGCACTGATGTTACGCTTCGATGTCTGCAATTAAAAGGTGTTTAAACCAAGTGCATCAAGGGGAGTTGATAAACAGGTTTTCTCAAGACAAAGGAAAGAGGCCAACAGCTCAAGCCAGGTGTAGCCAGATTCAGTGGGCTGTTCGTTTGTATCTAAGGTTGCAGGGAGAGAACATTACACTGTACAGTTGCATCAGGAAGCTCTCACTGGTGCACACCAGGGACAACGTGAATCAACTGGAGTCACCCCAAGGAAGAGACTGAGCCCCAGGGGAGCAATGTAGCCCTGGAAACCAAGCAGACTTTGCAGGAGAAAGGATGCGCAGATGGACTTAACTTTATCCTGCACCTGACGAGACCAGGGGAAAACCAATTGCGTGGCCTCTGCAGGATCGGCTAGGAAAATTGGGGAGGAAATTGTGCAAAGGCCGTGACTTGTTTGGTCACTGGAAAATGTATTTTTACTTTTATTTGTTTGTAACCCACTATCACTTAGCCTGTGCCCTTTTGGTAATACACTTGTTTGATTTTGGCTCTTAACCAGCTCAGGGCTGTGCTTGAAGGGAAGGGTGTGTGTACCCCATTACGGTAATAAACCATAAAGAGCAGCAAGTGTAACATCTGTGAGTGTACAGCAGCAGGGGCTGCACATTGCAGAGAAACTTTTCTGAGGAGCTCAAGGGCTGGAGTTTGCTGCTTGTCACCAGCTCAGCAAGGTTTGGGCTGGGAGAGCCTGGAGAAATTTGCTGGTGAGGCAGATAGGCTGGGAGCTGACACACAGTCTAATCTCCAGCAAAGTTCACTTTCGCTAAGTCAGGAAGGAAACACGGTGGTTCCCAACTCTGGGGACCCCCAACAATGTGTTACAGGGAAACTGAGGCGTGGGGTGTGGAATAAGGATGTTAAATTGCAGTTGTCTGAGTAGTCGATGGAATTTCCATCGACTACTTGACTAGTCGATCGGCACTTCCACATTCCTCCTTTGAAATGTACAAGGGCCCCCACTGACTCCGGGCTGCACGTGGGTGCCTGCTTTGAAATGGACAAGAGTCCCTAGCAAGAGCTCTTGTGCATTTCAAAGCCATGGAGCCTCGGGTCAGCTGTGCGGCAGCTGCCCCTTTGAAACGCTTCATCTGCATTTCAAAGGGGCAGCCGTGGAGCCCGGGGTCAGCTTATAGAGGCAGCGGGGGGGGGGGGGGGCAGAATTAACTAGTCGACAGATTATCCGGAATGCTTATCGGATAGTCGACTAGTCCTTAACATCCTTGGTGTAGAAGTGAGAACTAGGAACAAGAATTCAGGTCTTCTGCTGCACTGTCCATTAGGCCACACCGCCTCTCTGATAGCATTAGAGCTTTTGGCCTGATTGCCTATTCTGAGTTAGCAGGATTTTGTACCCGGTTTTCCCTGGTATAAATGACTGCTCATAGTGCAGGGCAGTGGAGAACCGGGGCCTAGCTCCTCTCTGGGCTGCTACAACCAGAATAACATGTTGTGATGCTTTTTGAGGGTGTCCAGAACTGTAAGTTACCTGCCTTCCCCCTTGCTTCAGCGAGAGAGAGGTTTGCTGATGCTAAGCTGTGTGTCAGCTCCCTGACACTCCTGTCCCGCAGGACCCTGCCAGCCTGGGCTTTGCCTTGGTGCACCTCCGTTCCTGAACCCCGCTTAGTCTCCTGGTAGCACCCAGCCCCTGTGCCAGGACACTCACAGACGTTACCGAGTCAGAGGCAGTGAGCACAGTTGCCTGTTCGCTCAGCTGAGGAATGCACTTTCCTTTGATATCACAACACTGAGATTTGCTTAGGGCAAAACAAAGCGTTTATTATGAGAGAGATTTTTTTCAGTGATACAAAGTGTACCAAAATAGTTACTATGAAAACAGAAGTATAACCTGCTGCCCAGCGACTAAAACCTTCTTTTTATCAGGTGAAGCAGTTTTCTTACCTAACGTGACCTGTCAGCCAGGATCCAGGTTTCGTGAGTGCATAAGTGCGGTTCCTTTCACCGCCTCGGTGACATTAGCGTGCTGTTCCTCTGACTTCAGGACCGAGCTTTTCCTGTTGACTTGCATGCAGATTGGGTGTCTTTTGTGTAGCTTTCACAATGCTTAATTTACATTGGAGGCAGGGGGATAATTCCCTTTCCCTCCTGTCTGGAAGAAAACCTGCTTCTATCTGTGTTGGGTTACAAACTTTAAAGCATAATAGCAATGAGTTTGACTATATAGGATTACTCACTGAATGTTAATACAGACATTTCACACTGATACTAGTGACCAGTAAAAACATAACAGCCACACTGGGTGAGCTCAGTATCCTGTCTTCGATAGTGGCTTTACCAAGTGATGTATCCTCATTGAGCAATCCCAACTTTTCAGAAGTTTAGGAACACCCAGAGCATGGGGTAGCATCTCTGAACATCTTGGCTAATAGACATTGACAGATCTGTCTTCCATGAACTCATCTTGTTCTTTTTTCAGCTCATTTATACTTTTGTACTTTATCTACTGACAAGGAGTTCCACAAGTTTTGGGTGTGTGTAGAAGTACTTCCTTTATGATTGAGCTAAACCTGAGCCTATTAATGTCATCAAGTGACCCTTGGTTCTTGTGATATGTGAAGAGGCAAATAACCCTTGCCTGTTTACTTTTTCCACGGCATTCAAGACGTTACAGACCTCTGCCATCTCCCCCCTTAATCATCTCTTTTCTAAGATGAACAATCCCAGTGTGATGACGAGTTGGGGTTCCTCCAGTCCTGCAGCCCCGTAGCAGCAAGAACAGACTCCACCAGCCAGTAGTATAGAGGGGGTTTATTGCTTCTCCAGGATACAGCATAGATGTGATGTGTCTACAGGAGACTGGGCCAGGATGCCTCAGGCCCCTAGAGATGGGGTCACGGGGCCCCTAGATTCCAGCCCCCTCCTTAGTCTGTTTCCTTCATGGTTCCAGCCCAAGACTGCCCCTTCCCCCGCACACTCACTTTCTTAGTTCCCTCTCTGCCCTCAACTGGTCTGACCGGTTGAGTCTTTGTCTCCGTGACCTAGGCAGCCCCCCGGCTGGGCAGTGCTCACAGACTGAGGCCAGTAGGGGTCATCCACAGCCCACAGCGTAGCAACCAGCAAGGAACTGACACTACATCACAACATGTGGATGAGTCAGTGGGAATCTCACATCATAACGCAGGGGGACACCAGGTTACAGAGCAGACAACACCCCCTTATTTCACACCCAGTCTTTTAAATCTCTTCTTGTATGGAAGTTGTTTTATACCCTTAATCGGTTTTTCCCTTCTCTTACTTTTTTCCATTTCTAATATATCTTTTTTGAAACAGGGCAACCAGAATTGGACACAGTATTCAAGGTGTGGGCATACCATGGATTTATATAGTGGCATTGTGATATTTTCTTTTTATCTATTCCTTTACTAATGGTTCCTAACCTTCTGTTCTCTTTTTTTGATGCGGTTGCACATGGAGTGGATGTTTTCAGAGAACTATCCACAATGACTCCGAGATCTCTCTCTCGAGTGGTTGCAGCTAATTTAGATCCCATCATTTTGTCTGTATTGTTGGCCTTATGTTTTCCAACATGCATTACTTTGCACTTATCAGCAATGGATTTCATCTGCCTGTTTTGTGGCTCACTCAGTTTTATGCAATTCTTTTGAAACTCTTCACAATCAGCTTTGAACTTACCTATCGTAAGTAATTTTGTATTGTTTGAAAACTTTGCCATCTCACTGTTTAGCCCCCTTTCCGGATCATTTATGAATAGGTTGAACAGCACAGTTCCCAGTCTAAATCTGCCATTTACCCCTTTCTGTTGTGAAAAAGGACCATTTATTTCTATCCTTTGCGTCTATCTTATAATGCATTACTGATCCAAGAGATTTGCTTTAGGAGCTTCTGGTGTGGGATCTTGTCAAAGGCTTTCTGAAAGTCCAAATCCACTACAGCAACTGATTTGCTCTTGTCCATATGCTTATTGACACCTTAAAATAGTTCTAAGGGATTGGTGAGGCCTGATTTCCTTTTGGAAAAGCCTTGGTGCATCACTGTCTTTCGTTTGTTACCTTTCATCACATGTTTTGGATAAATACGATGACACCAGCGTGTTGGGTGCAGCGCGTGTGTCCAGGCCTGGCACGAGTGGCTGAGAGATTTGTGAGCCATCCCGGGTCTCTGGGTCTGGAAAAGACCAATGCCCAGAGTCCCACATGTGTGTGGTTTGTCCTCCGGCCTTTGCTGTGAGCTGTGGCATGAGCAGGGAGTGTCCTACATAGCCTCGGCGCAGGATTCGGATGTCGGGTGCCCCGTTGCCAGTCCAGAGTCCCCACCACTCCTCTGGAGTTTTGCCAGTCTGAAGTCGGCTTTCAGCCTGGAGCGAGCTGCCCTTGCTCCTCCCGCCCCAAGCCAAGCTCCGCACAGACTCCGGCTGGTTTAAGCAGCTCAGCGACAGTGCAAGGCAGCCCATCTCCCTTGGCAGCATCCGGCCAAGACAATTGCAGACAAGTGCAGCCAGCATGAAGGGGGCAAGCGGGCCAGCTGGCTGAATAGCAGCGAGCGTGGGAGCTGGAGGGGAGCAGGTGGGGAAGGGAGGGCTGGGGTGGGCGGGAGGTTTGTGTGCCAGGATACCTCTTTGCTAATCAGCTCTGTGCAGAGCTCATAGAAATGCACAGCACTCAGCCAGCCTGTGCAAATCCCAGGGCTTTCGGGAGCTGCAGGGCTGTTTAGTTTGTGATGCCTGTTGCAGGCCAGTTCAGCGCTGGTGCAAGGTTATAAAGCAGGGTCTGATCTTTCAGGGTTCAAATGCTGCCTTAAGAACCCCCCCCCCCCCACCCCCCACACACACCTTTTATTGCTCCTGCTCTGCTGGCATGGAGCGTGGGCTGCTTTGGGAGCTCTCCCCGAAGGGCTGCCAGGGTAGATGTGGCTCCCAGTGCCCCGAGGCTCTCCTGGAAGAGGATAAAATTGAGTTTCTTGTATTATTTTGAGGGGGAATCGGTGCTGGCTGCCTACATCCTCTGGCCACAGGGAGAACCTCAGCCATTGTCACTAAGCTGAAGATGGAACTGCCAGGGAAAAGTGGCGAGATTGTGAATGGGGTTTCCTGTGATAGTACAGGGCTGGATCACTGATCCCGGAGCTTCCTTCCAGGCCTGTGTTGCTGCCATTCAGCATACACGGCCCTTCTGTGCTGTAGCCATTCTGCTGGGATTTCCTCCGCAGCGTCGGATTGGCCGCTCTCTGGTACCGACTTTCGGGGGTCGGCAGAGTTGGTACGACAGCCACACTGAGCGGGCATGGATCAGAGCTCCCTTGCTCCAGGCACTGGGCCTGTGCCGGGGAAGAGCCAGCACTTGCCCCAAACAGCTTGCAGTCTAATCAGACAAAAGACGGGAGGGGAAACTGAGGCACGGAGGGAGCTCTGGCCCGCTCAAGGTCACGCAGCGGCTGAACGGCGAGCGGAAGCCAGGTTTCCTGAGGCCCCAGGCCAGGGCCTTGGTCACTGGGTCACTCAGACGCAACGCCAGTGGAGTGGAGATTCAGGCCCAGTGGGCATTCAGTGGCAGCTGCTGTGGGTCAGTTTTAAACATAGTAGCTTAAATGCAGACACCGAAACAAGTCACTTGGTTTGCAGCAGCGCTGCTGCCCTTCCCCCCATTGAACTCCAGGGCAGCTGTAGGGGCTCGGGCCCTTTGAAAATCAGCCCGTGCGCATGGATGCCTTAGTATGGACTTGGGGTGTTGTCAGCCGAAGCAGGCAGGCTTTGAAACCTTGGCCACCTTGGTTTTGGGGACTTGGCTCCCTGCCCCCAGTAACTGCGTGGAGACCTGCCCAGCCCAGCCCAGGGCAAGATGTTGCACAAAGCAGTGTTGGGTTTTGGCCAGAGCCAGGCCACCAGCTACCTCATTGGTGAGTTTAACCCACAACCCACCTGCACTGCCGCTTCCATTTTACAGGTGAGGAAACTGAGGCAGGGGGAATGGCATGACTGCTCCAGAGCACCCAGCAAGTTAGTGGGGAAGATGTGAAGTGAAACGTTGCTCTGACTCCTGGTCCCCACTCTGCAGCCAGTCAGGGACTCAGCCCACGCTCCCTGGTGTCCCAGATGGGCCCCGGAGAGCCAGGGAGCTGTGCTCAGTACAGACAGCTTGGGCTGGCTGGACAGATCGGCATTGTTCCTTCTCTGCCTCTGGTTTCCTCGGTTTCTCTCCCAGCTCTGCTTTTCTCTCTGCACGTCTGCGCGAAGGCACGGTCCCTCCTGCCTTGCTGTCTGGCGCATCTCCTTCTACCTGGACTTTGGCACCACGTGGGTGGAGATCTGTTTTCCCATGACTGAAATTGCAGGGGATGTTTCCGCAAGGCAGAGTCTAATGACCAACGCTGGCTTATGGCCAGGTCTCTGGGGTTAGTGTTCCTACCCTTGGAGAACAGTGCCATGGGATCTTTAATGACCAGGTTCTCAGTTCTCCAGTCCATCCGCCTCTCACCACCACACTGGGACATTGATTCAGCCCCAGCTAAGAGGAAAAAGTGACCCAGAGAGCTACCAGCTACATTTACCTTGGAGATCCCCTTCCTCATGCAACATGGCCCTTCTTAGATTGTGAAAACTGATGGGAATCGTGGCATAAAGGTAGGCAGGCGACAGAGTGACCGCACTGCAAGGAGGAGTCTGGTTCTTTCTAACTAGCACTCACCGCTGTAATATCGGTGTTCCTCCCAGTAGTACATCGAGCAATGTGACTGCACATCTGTCCTGTGCTACTTGATCTCTTATGTCTTCCTGGGAGAAGCGTATCCTGGGTGTGTCTTGCTGTGGTATTTTTATTTTAAATACACGTTGCTGAATCCACTATCCACACGTAATGTGTGAATTAAATAAGTTGAAAGATTCAGATTCCCCCCAATTTCTGAGGATTTTCTAAAATGCTTTTCTCTTCTCCGTTGCTGTGTGAAAGACCCAGCAAACTGCACAAGGAAACGGCTCATACGGGCAGAACAGCGAATCGACCTCTACATCTAGTGCTGTCCAGTGCTTACGGGAAACAGACTGAAAAATTAGAGAGAATTATTTTTCCTCCCTTTCTGATCTTCAGTTCACAGGGACTCTGTGTGTTATGGTAGCGGGGGAAGTGTTTTCAGGGAGATTTGTGGGACTGATGATAATTGTGTCATTTCACCTGGAATGCCAAGGGCTCTGTCCAGAGAAGGCTTTGGTGGTGGCGGTGGTTTTTGGGGCAGGAGAGGCAGTGGATCACACTAGTGCCGGGGTGTCCAACAAGCTAGCCACTAGGGATATCGGCGTGTAGTTGACTGTATGATTAAGCAATGAGCCTTGGTTTATCAGTTAATCTTGTCAATTACACGCATCCCCGCCCCCCCTTGCTGCCTCCGCATCAGAGGCAGTAAGGGGGGGGGGTGACAGGAGCTGGTGCTGGGGGAGCCAGCTTAAGAGCCGGTTCCCCCCAGCACTGGCTCCGTGGTGACTCCTATCCCCTCATGCTCTGCTCTGCTGCCTCTGTCAGGGGGGGCCAGGGTAGGATGGGGGTGCCGCAAAGCATCCTCTGTCTACAGCAAGCCTGGTTGTTAAAGAGAGAGAGAGGCAGCAGCGCAGGATGGCAGGGCTGCCGGCCTCACCCCCGGTGACTATAGAATAGCCGAGTAACCGATAGAAGTTCATGCGGTTACCTGACTATTCAGTTAACCCATATCTAACATCCCTACTAGCCACGTGTGGCTAGTTTGCTACAGCTGCTTCAGAACCGGCCCTAGTGGATAGCTGGCTGGCCTGGAACTCAGGACACTGGGTTCTGCTCCAGGGTCTGTCGCTGTCTTTGTGTGATCTTCTTTGTGCCTTGAGTCTCCCTCTGGGGAATGACGGTAACGATACTGACCTGCTTTGCCAGCACTTTGGGTTCGTCTACACGACAGAGGAAGATGGAAGCTGCTGCTGTCAATCTTCCAGGGTTAGAATGAGCGGGCCTAATGGAGACAGAATTGGAAGTCAGAGGGGCGCTCCGCTCGATGCTGGTGGACCTGCTTCCACGAGGAGTGAGGGAAGTCGAAGGGAGAGCGTTTTCCCCTCGACTTCCTGCAGCGTGGACAGCACCAAAAGCCGAGTTAAGCTACCTCGACTTCAGCGTAGCTGAATTTGCCTTTGCCCTGCAGTGTCGACATACCCTGTGAGAGCCAGTGCGGAGAAGATCTAGGCGGCCATATTGTTCTCAACCTTTTACTTAAGGGCTCCCTTCCCCCCAGATGCTGTAAAAACCCCCGGCCCAGCTGTGCCACAACTGGAGTTCTGCAGAGAGACGCCAGGGCTGGTGGTAGGGGGTAGGAAGTGGGGCCGTTGCCTGCGATTCCATGCCACAGGGCCCCCCAGGAGCTACATTGATCAGGCCAGGCCCAGAGCCCCTGGCAGTGGGGCTTTGGCTTTCTGCCATGAGCTCCAGCGAGTCGAATGCTGGCCCTGCTTGGTGGGCCCCCACTAGTCAATCCGATAGGCCGGCCTGAATGGCAAAAGGCCTGAATGGCAAAGGCCAAGATTTGGAGGTGGGGATGGCAGAGGGGAGCCCATGGAGGGATGCAAAGAAGGGGAGGATGCTGTCGTCAGAGGGGTGATCCAGGAGGATGATCTTGGCTGCAACGTTTTGCAGGGACATGAGGCCCCAGGGCTGGCGCCAAGGGTAGAACAGCAGAGGTGACATTGGTGGCACCTAACATGATGGAGACTTGGACCCAGAGCTTCCTGCATTGCGTATTGGAGAACCCTTGAGAACGGTACCTGCCTCCTAGGGCCCGATTCACCATTGTCATGTCTTAGATCCTGGACGGTGCCATCACCCAAAGGAGGGGAGGGGGGAAGAGGGAAGCAACCAATGAAGAACAAGAAGTCTGAGCCTAGACCTAGGAGACAAGAACCCTTATCTCAGCTCCAGCATGGACTGTCCCGGTGCCCTCTGCCAAGTCACCCGTCCGTTCTGTGCCCCATTATCCCCATCTCTCCAATGGGGGTGCTTAATGCAGCAAAGGAGGCGGGGGTCGGTGCTTGCAACGGTGAGAGCATCGCTGATATTTAAGCAGTGGACACCAGCAGGCCAGGGCCGTCTGAGGGTCGTTGCTGATGCAGGGTTAGCGTGAGCCGTTGCTGTGCGCAGCGTGTTACAGGCGCTGCCAGGCCACCGGGCGAGATGAGGGGGAGCAGGACTTGTGCTCTGCAGATGATCTGGTCGGCCCTTCCAGCCTTCGGTTCTACCACGCTCTAAGTGTTCTCACTGTTTCCCTGGCAGAAGTGGCGTCCAGCAGCTCGTTACCAGATGCACTCCCACCACGAGCCATCAGAACTCCGGTGGCCAGCGCACCCGGAGGGGGGGGGGCCGGTCCACAGCTCCTGCCTTTGCCTATTTAGAAGGGAGCCAAGTGTGCAGCCTCCCACTAGCCCGGAAGAGAGCCCTAATGCAGCCCTACCGGGGCGTTGGGGGTTTATCCCTCTGCACTGTAGCTCCTTTAGATTGAGCCACATTTGCACCCAGCTGAGTGTACTGCATTTCCAGGGCCCCCTCCCTGCACTGTGGGTATGTATTAACAGAGTGCACTGCCTTACCCACTGCACCACGATCCGCCAGCCAGACCCTCCCTCAGCCACCAAGCAGAAGGCTCGCTCCCCTCTGGAGAAGGCCTGGGATGACAGGCCTGGCCTGTAATGGCCAGCAGAGGTGAGCTCCAATGCCCAAGCGGGGGTCCTGCTTCCAGAGTTTCTTTGGAAGGCTGCTGTGGGGTGGCAGGCCGAGCAGGGAGGTAGCTGCCACCTCTGCATTAGGGGAAGAGGAGGCAGCAGGATGCTGATAGTACTTAGCGCTTGCCTGTTCTCCAGTATCTTACGGCATGAGATCACCCCGTGGGATAACACAAAGGGCTTGGCGTGCCTTTGCCCTGTGCTGTGGACAGTTAGTTACTGCAGGGCAAGGAGGGTATCAAAGTTTTCCCTCTCGATCCCCATGTGGTGTAAAGCGCCGGCACGAGGTGCAGAGTAGAGTCAAGCCCTACGGCCGTGTCGATAGCCCAGCACCGCCAGCCGGGAACCAAGCCCTGCTGAAGCATCTGCCCCAAACGCCGGCTTGTTGCCTGTTCCCAGCCACATCCTGGTAACTGCGCTGGCCAGGGCTGAAGTATCTATTTTTAATGATCTCTCTGTTGGTTCTTTATCATTCAAATAGCCCAGAGCTCCCTCTGAGCACAGTCAGGTTGCAGAGACAAGAGGGCCGGCTGCATTTACACTCAGCAGAGTAACCAAAAGAGCAAATCACATTAGCCGCAGCTTGCAAACTTAAAGAAAAAAAGCAGCTTGAATTCTGGTCCCATCACAGCCTGGTTGCTCCAAGAACGAGGTTGGGGATGGGGGCAGTATGGTTCACAAACCACTGGTCCAGCTTCCGGCGTGGAAGGGCAAAGCCCTTGGCTTGGGTCTGAATTCTGCCTGTAAAGCTCATGTCTGGGATAACTGACCTGCATCAAGGAGAAAGGCGTAGAAGGCTGCTGGGGGCTGATCTGAGAAGATGCTGCTGAAAGCCCTCAGATCTTAATTGCTTTAAATAACTCGAATGGGTAAAATTGACTGTTGAGCCCCTATTGCATATGGATCCTCCAGCTCCCGTTATTCTAGAGGATACGCACAGACACCAATGCCTGGTTCTTGTCCAGGGCTCTGTGGAGCCCACACTCCGCTTGCTCTCAGCGGGGCAGAGGCCTGGCTGGGGTGGTGTTTGGGGACTTTTCCCATCCCGCGGGGCCCTGAGGCAAAGCTCGTGTTGTGTGAGCTCCGTGGCGCAGAAGGCTTGGTCCAGGGAGTTCACATGGAACTTGCTCCAGCCCTTCCGAGCCCACCCTGGCAGCCACACGCTGCTCGACATCAGTATCCACAGTGGCCTGCATCTGAGACCCCAATCATCCCCTCTGCTCTAGAGTCTGCAGAGGTTTTAAGGCCAGAAAGGACCATGAGGGCCGTCTAGTCTGACCTACTTGGTAGCTGTCTCAGCAGAGAGGTCCAAGATCAGATGGATCTGGAGCAGGATTTGGTATCCACCACAGGCACGGAGGAGACACATCCCATCCCTAGCTATGGCAGGGGAAATGGAGGGTGGTCAGCCTCTCGGCCAACTAAGATCAAGGGCTCTCAAGTTGTGTGAAGGAGCAGAGAGACAGCTGCCAGGCACGGCCGGGGTTAAAGGAAACCTGTGGGCTCATCTAGCCCCACCCTGTTAAACCTGCAGCCAGTGCCAGGTGCGGGGAGAGAAAAGCAGGGACCTGGCTGACTCGGGCTGATTTGTGTAGAGGCAGGAGCTCTTTGTGTGCCTGCCTGAAGGCTCGGGCTTGACCTGCCTGCCAGCACAGTCACAGGAGGCAAGTAAGTCTTCCCCTACCAAGGGGTGTCTGCAGACAGCCCCCACTGAAGGAAAACTGGACCAGCAGAGCCACACCCCAAATTATAGGACTTACATAGGGAGCAACCCTGGACAACACGTCCTGAAACACCCTCCCCCCCAACCACACATCTGTGAGCAGGACCCGTCTCCCCTGGGAGCAACCCAAGACTGAGCCAGGACTTACTCCTACAGCACCTACCCCAGCGATCCAGCCGCTAGACTGCCAGGCCACTGATGGCCCTATCACTCTGGAGGGAATTTCTCCCTTCAGAGCACATACCCATTTCAGCTGCTGCTCCCACCATCTGAACTCTCCCTGGAAGGGTTGGGACTTTGGGTTACCATGAAAGTTCGATGGTTATAAACAAATACACGGTGCAGAGCTGCTGAAATCTCATATGGAAGCTTTCAAAATACGCAGACCCCTTTCCCGGGAGAATTTCTTCCCCAACGAGGTACTAGCCAGGGAAAAGAGTAAATACACCCATATATAATGGTAAGTTCTAAATTAGCGATTACCTCTCAAGAAAGATCTTGGCGTCAGCATGGGTAGTTTTCTGAGAACTCCCGCTCATTGAGAAGTAGTGGTGAAAAAGGCTGACACAAGGGTAGGAACTATTAGCAAAGGGATAGAAGATGAGACTGAAAATCTTGTACAGCTACTCTACCCGTCCATTGTGAACCCACAGCTTGAATACTGTGTCTAGCGCTGGGTGCTGCACTTTGCTCAGAACAGTCTTTGTGCTCAGTCCCCGTCTAAAAAAACACTCTTTGTCTATCATGTCGATTAAGATTACCAGCTCTTTGGGGATAGGGGCTCTCTCTCACTTGTTAGTTCAGTGGAGTTCTCATTTTAGTTGCAACCACTAAGCCCATGGCATCCAACACACTAGCTGCTAGCCACGTGGCTATTTGGCCGGTTGAGTGTGGCTAGTTCACTATAGCAGTCGCCACTACAGTGGCTAAGCACTAGTATAGTACAAATAACACTAATCTGTGTTATTTAGAAGCCTGCTTTTTAGAAACAAGCTAAACCTGACTGACAAAGTCACATGCATATGACAGGAGGAGAAATAGTTTGGCAAGGAAACAGGCTTAAGCTTATTGTAAAAAAAAATGTAGCAAATGTTAGGCCAAGATTTTAAAAATTGACTAGTGATTCTTGATGCCTCTGGTTTTTTTTGGGTGGAGGGCAACTCAAAACATCTTAAAAAGGAGCAATTTCAGAAAGTGCCCAGGGAAAGCCCAGCCTTTTAAGGGATCTCAAGCTTGGGAATCAAAAATTGATGCCTCTGAAATCACTAGTCACTGTAGAAAATCTCTGTCTTGAAGATTACTCCCCATACCACCAAGAGTTCTAGTAATGTTCTGAGCCAAACTGACAAACCGAGGGTTCATCTCTCTCCCGGAGAGGGCGTGGATATTAGTAACATAGCATCGGTAGTCCGCTCACAAAACGCCTGAAACTGATTCTGGAAATCAACACTGAAAGGTATTAGTGCTTTGCAAATCAGAGGGAATTTTGAATGACGTGCACAGTCCAGCTGCTCTTGGAGTTCTCTGGCCTGGGTAGGACAGGTCAGATTAGATGATCACGGTGGACTCTTCTGGCCTTGGGGGTCTATGACTCTAAGGTGGGGTGGGCGAAAGGGCGGCCACAGGCCTGATCCCGCCTGCAAAGTGGGTAAATCTGGCCCGCCGATGCCCTGCCGCTCCCGGGCCAATCAGGGCCTGGGGACGGGGGAGTACACGAAGTCTCCCCTGCCAGCAACATGCGGTGCTTAGAGTTAACCGCCAGGGTTAACTCTAAGTGCTGCGCTCCCCTTGCAGGGTGGTGGCAGGGAGCGAGAGACTTCCCATGCCTCTCCTGCCCCCAGACCCTGATTAACCTGGGGGCGGGGGGAGCTCGCAAAGTCTCTGCCTGCCATCGGGGCGCGGGCACCTAGAGGGAACCACCAGCTCTTCTGAACAGCTGTGGTTTTCCGGGGGGCGGGGGCAGAGACTTCACACACTCCCTCACCCCTAGGTCAATCAGGATCTGTGGGTAGGGAACCAGAGAAGTGTCCTGGCCCTGCCCCTTCCGGGGCAGCCTGGGACCTCTTCAGAAATTTCTAAAGAGGCTCCCCATCTAAAATGATGGCCCACTCCTGCTCTGAGGTGAAGCTTTGCTGTGAGTCAAGCCAAAGGAGAGCTTGAGATCAGAATTCAAACTTAGGGTGAATATGCATAAATCTCCCCCAAATCCTCTGGAAGCGGAAATGATGAAATTGGTAAAGATGCAGCCTTCTTCCATGCAGGTGCTTGATCCTTCTCGAATACATTAGGGGTATTCTCGAATACAGTCCAAAATAGCAGCATTTGTTTTGCAACAAAGTGAAAAAGATTCTTCTCAAGTCTGTTGACTGCTCATTGGGATCATCTTTGACAATACTCCCGGCAGTGCACAGGTCAAACCTGTGATGCCAGATGTAATGTTGCTTCAGATTGGCCTTTTTGGTGATTTGGCTGGTAATTGTGCTCCGGAAAAGGAAGCAATTTGCAGCCTCTTGTTTAGAAACAGGAAACGGAATTTGGAGTGGTACCGATTTCTTGACGAGAGAGAAAGAATTATGGAAGTTCTTTCCTGTTCTTACTAATCCAAATGCTTTGGCACTCCTCACAAATCCAGAAAATGGAAAGTATTTTGTCTTAGGCTTTGGGGAAGGTAAATCTGTTTGGAATTCAAGTTATCCTAATAGATCCAGTACCAGGGAATAATCCCCACGAGTTGAGTTAGATTTTCTCGTCTTGCCAGATGGCATGTTAGGTCATTGTGATTGATAAACATTGTCTTGGGTCACATCTTTATATATTTTTGCTATTACATTTTCATCCTGAATAGGTCTCAGTGCTAAAAAAGGCTTTTCCCCCTTGCGTTTGGGCACCATCAGTTTTGGAAAAGCTGAAGAAAGATCATAAACATATTTCTGTTCAGATTAGTTGTAAATGTATTTATATTTTTAGATGTTTTGAGTGTAATCTCATGTAACCATCATCTGTTTCTGTTTATATCTATCTACATGTCTATCATATTCTCCTCTTCTATCTAATCTATCTTTGTTTATTTCTCTCTGTCTTTAAGATTTCTCTCTCGTTTTTCCAAAATATCAATCATTGCAGTAGCTAATTGGTGCCCTTTATGGTGTCACTTGAATTTACAATATAAATTGGGTTTCTCAATTTAAAGTAAGAAAACAAATAATTTAAAGCAGAAGGATGGTGGCTTGAAAATACTTTTTTGGGGAGGGAGGGGTTGGTGGTGGGAAGATGATAGTGAAATTCACAGTAAGAGATGCTATTCCTCTTTCACTTGCAGACATGCAGCTTGAAATGGTCACCTTGCGGGGAACCTGATGTTTTGGCAAAACCAAATTGTTTCTGGCAAAAAGCTTTTAGGGCCTGATTATTTGGGCACTCAACTCCCTTAAAAACAATGAGAGTTGGGTGCCTAAATACCTTTAAAAGACAGCCCCTAGGCTTGGACTGTACTACAAAGATGTGCCGATGCCAGCTGGCTTGCCCTGACCTGCTAGGGCATGTGTCTGCACTGAAACTTGTCTCCTGCTGAAGGAAGTGCCCCATCACGCTAACATAGCAGCACCTCCTCAGACAGCGTTGACTCATGCTCAGCATGCTGAGGGTAACACAGCATGGCTGTAAATGCTGTTTGAACCCAACTGATCTCCAGCAGCTGTCTCCCAATGCCAGACACTGATCACTCTGGGTACTGTTGTTAATTCCATTGCCCGGGGTCACAAAGACCAGAAGCCTCCTCCCACCAAAACCCTAAGGGTATATCTACACTGCCATCCTAGTTCAAACTAGGGTGGCTAATGTAGTCATTCGAACTTGCAAATGAAGCCCGGGATTTAAATATCCTGGGCTTTATTTGCATGTTCCCGGGCGCCGCCATTTTCAAATGCCCCGTAGTTCGAACTACCTGCCCACGGCTACACGCGGCACGGGCTAGGTAGTTCGAATTAAAGCTCCTAATTCAAACTACCGTTACTCCTCATTGCAGGACTACAAGACAATGATGAGGAGTAACGGTAGTTTGAATTAGGAGCTTTAATTCGAACTACCTAGCCCATGCCACGTGTAGCCGCGGGCAGGTAGTTCGAACTACGGGGCATTTGAAAATGGCGGCGCCCGGGAACATGCAAATAAAGCCCAGGATATTTAAATCCCGGGCTTCATTTGCAAGTTTGAATGACTACATTAGCCACCCTAGTTCGAACTAGAGTGGCAGTGTAGACAGACCCTAAGAGTTTTTGACATGCCTTTCCTTGGTTGTCCTGCTTGGCAAGCACACCTAGCATCTCTCCAGTGTTGTGCACAACTGCCCAGCTTACTGTCTTGGCTACACAATCCAAACATGCTCTGACCTGGAGTAGACGGTAGCTATTGGCTCTCCTGGGCCTGTGGGAAGAAGAAGCTATGTAAGCACGCCCATGGACCAGGCGTGGAAAGTGGAGATCTACGAGCATATCCCATGGAGGATGCAGGAGAAGGGGTATGGCAGGAATCAGCAGCCGTGTGAAAGTGAAGGAACTCTGGCAGGTATACCAGAAGGCTGGCAAGGTCAACAGTCCATCCAGTGATGAGCCACAGACCTGCCACTTCTATAAAGAACTGCACTGCAGACTTGGTAGAGACAGCCCCCTACACACACACACCCGGGGCACCTCGGAGGAGCCGGAGACAGAGGCTCCTGGTGTGAACAGCAAGGAGGAAGAGGACAGAGGACATGCAGCCAAGAGGGCCAGTTGTGCTGTGAGCCAGGATCTGTTTGAGACTCCACTTGAGTCCAATTAGTCCCAGCAGTCGAGCCCAAAGCAGGGGAAGGAACCTCAGGTAAGGGTGTAAATTGGATTTCCCATTACAGTGATGCGGCAGGCAGTTATAAACATGGGGAGAGTTTTCATCACAGAAAATATCTGACAAATAAACAGTGCCGGTGTCCCTTCAGCCTACCAAAAGCACAGTCAGCTCTCGTTCTGCACCGGCTGAGCTGGGAGTCCAGTCTTTTCATGGCGCTGCCAAGGTGGCATGCACCTCCCTTAACTAGAAACGTGGATGTTGGCGACGTGTCTCCGGTGATCAACCAGCACTTGCGTGCATGGCTATCATTCCGCCAGTTTGGGAACTCCATTGCTGCAAATCCACTATGTACTGAATATAAGAGTGGCCAGACTGGGGCAGACCAAAGGTCCCCCCCCCAGCCCAGTGTCCTGTCTGCTGACAGCAGCCAATGCCCTGGAGGGAATGAACAAAACCTGTGATCCACCCCATCACCCATTCCCAGGTTCTGGCAAACAAAGGCTAGGACACCATTCCTGCCCACCCTGGTTAATAGCCATCGATGGACCTATCGTCCATGAATTTATCTAGCTCTTTTTTGAACCCTGTTATAGTCTTGGACTTCACAAAATCCTCTGGCGAGGAGTTCCACAGCTATAACTCTGCCCTTTCCTGCTTCCTCCTGACTGGCCATAGTGGCTACCAACCCACCTGGGTTTGGTATCCAGCAATTGCACACGACTCGCTTTCTCCCACTGCTGGCTGGGCTTGACACCCATGTCCCATCCGCCTGCTGGACAGGTGAATATTACAGGGGTTCTGCCTTTGATCTTGTGGGCTCATGGTCAGGATTTCTAAAGGAGCTTGGGGCGCGACTGGTTAACAACCTAAGAACGTCACAGCCTGCCTCCTCTGGTGCCTTCACTGGCTCCCGCGGCTTCCATTATCTGTGCTGTGCAGATGAGTCCTGGGCCTTACCTCCGACAACCCTGGGACCTCACCCATCCTCCAACCCCGGGCCCCACTCATCTATGCCCTGCACCTGGTCTAGTCATTTACTGCAGTGCAGAGGAGTCTGATGCTACCAGGCCGTTTGGTTGTGGCACACTGCACTGGTATAGAAGGCTCGGCGTGGGGCAGGAGGCCACGTCCCAGAGCTTCTGATCGTTCCTCCACATTTCTCTCCTCCCTTGCTCGTCTCTCTCGCTTTCCCATCTCCCAGGTGTCACGCCGGGGTCTCTGTGCAGCTGGACTCTTGCTCCGTTTGGTCCCTTCCCGTCCAGCGTCATCACTCGCTGCCTGTCTGTCGCTGTGCCTGCTGCTCTTACTCTTGGCTCGGGTGCTGGGGTCCTCCTGGAGTGGGCAGAGTCGCCCACATGTGACGCTGGTGTACCTGAGAGAGGAATCGGGCCCGCGCCCAGATAACCGACTCGCGTTGGTGTAAAGCAGGAATGACTCTATTGTAGCCAGTGGATCGGATGCTCAGTTGGTGTAAATGGGCACAGCTGATCTGCAGTGGCTGAGCCTTTGTCCCCTGGGAGTTACTTTGGCGTAAAGGGGTGTAAACGCGCATTCTTACCTCTCGGCCGTCCCCTTGTGCCCTGATGTGGGATTGAAGGGGATTTCGTTCCTCTGCCCGGGTGGCTAGCCTCAGCCAGTCCCTTCTCCCAAGCCCCTTGTTGGGATTTCTGTGGCTCAGATCTCCAGCCAAGCCACACAACAGTTCAGTCCCCTTCTGGGGGGTTCAGCCCTGTACAAAACAAGGCTTGTTCGCTCCTCCTCACTCAGGGTCAGCTCCTCCCCCTTGTCAAGTTACTCCTCTCCCCGTCCCGACTCCCTGACTCTTCCCTGCTGGCAATTCAATCGCTATTTAAACTAGCCTTCCACCCCTCCTGGGCATCCATCTCTCTCTGGGGTCTTCATAGGCCCTGGCTTGGACTGCGCTTCTCTCTCGAGCTAACCCCACTCTAGTTGCTCCGCTTTCTGGCCACAGTCAAGCCGCACTTTGAAAGGAAGGGACTTTCTCTCGTTCATGTCTCTGCTGCTTGGACAGCCTAGGTCACTGCCTCCTGGCTCAGTGGGGGAAGAATCACCTCCCAGGTGCAGAGCCTCAGTAGTCTGGGTCTTTCTCTTGCCTTACCCCCACAGGGGCTGGGACCAAGGTGAAATAGCAGCTGGGCAGAGTAGATGGCTTTGTGTCACGGCTGCATTCTCTGCTCCCGTCTCTCCCCAGCTTCGCATTGATCCCAGGAGGCTGCAAAGAGAGGGAGAAAACCTTCCATGTGGGCCGGGCACTGGGGCAGAGAATATAGCAAACTGCTTTCCTGCTGCCCGGTTCATCGGTGATTCCGAAACCTGCTGCTTTTCTCCCCAAATAATCTGGTTTATCAGCCTTTGCCAAGCAGTCCTGCTCCAGCTGATCAGAGGATCATGATGCGATGTCTCCAGGCAGGGCACTCCGGCCCTGTGTGGGGCTTATAGCTGTGTTTGCATTGCTCACCCCTGTTGTGGCCTGCCAGGGGCTGGCTGGCCAAGAGCTCAGGGAGTGCCAGGCCCTGTCTGCTTGGTGCAGTGACTGCCTGGCTTTGTCGTCGCATCTGGGGACAGGGGCGTGTGCATCTGGTTCCATTGCACACTGCAAGATTCACCGGGCGGGACTCGCTGCATATGGGAACTGTCAGAGCGGCACCGGTTTCGGTGGCACTTTGCTGATTTGCACCAGCTGGGGATCGGGCCCACTGGGTCCAGTTTCGGGAAAAGGGGTGGATTTGCATGGACCTTTCCCACACAGCTTCTTGCAAAACAAAATTCAGTGAAATGCGCCGAAGCAGCTTTGCTCCCTGGCGCGTAGAGCAAGCGTCGGGTGCGCTGCGCAGGTCCTGCCAGGCATGGCTGAGAACGCATTGAGCAAAAGGGAGGGTGTTTTTGACAGGTGGTGGCTGTGTGCTAAGCAGGCACACCTCTGTTTGCTAAGGGCTAGATTGTGCTGCCTTTACACATGTTAGGCAATGCCTTGTCCATCAAGGAGCCCGCTGAAGTCACAGGGGAGAAAGTCTCTACTAATGCGGAGGTGGCAGAATCTCACAGCGCTGATGTAGGAAAGGTCTGTGCAATGAAGGCCTCGTTACTTATCAGTGTGACCTTGTGGCTCATACCCGAGGCTAGTGCTCTACAGATCCGTGTTCCATTCCTGGCTCTGTCGTAGGTGGCTTAATATCTGTGTTCCTCCCCCGCTGTAAAGTGGGGTAATGATGCCTCCTTGGGTGCACTTGGATTGCAAGCTCTTTGAGGCGGGGGCTGTCCCATTGAGTGTCTGTACAGCACCTAGCACGGGGGGCCTGGGGTTAGGGGAGGACCTCTAGGTAAAGAAACAGTAATAGCAATAACTTTGTGCGCATGGCCAGTGTTTGTCTGCTCACTGGGGCAGCAGAAGCCTTGCGCTTGCTAGTCCTGTAGTCCCGGAGAGGGGGTGAGCGCTGTTCCTTACTGCGCATCGTCGCCAGAGCGCTTCGGCTACGCATGGAGTTCATACCAGGACTGGCTGTTGCTCTTTCAATTCCTGCCTTGCCTGATTGTCAAGTGTGGACAAGCCTCGGGCTTAGTCTGTGCTTAAAACTCCCATCAGTGAAGCTTTGGCTCTCCGAAGGGTGCAGAACCCACCCTCGAGCGCCATAGCCAGGACAGAATCCGCAGTGAGGACGCAGGTAGGGTGACAGAAGGATGCTTCCACCAGTGTAGCTGCCTCTGCTTGGGGCGGAGCTCCTACCACGACACCCAACCTCCGCCTGTGGGGTGCCCGGGCCCTCTGAGCAGCCAGCTGCAGCCGTGCAGACTCGCTGATCGAACTGACGACGTCCAGTGAAGACACTGGGGCCGCCCTGATTTCACGCAGGACGTGTATTAGCCTTCGGCTCTGCCTGGCACTGGGTTCTGGAGAGGGGGGAGGGGCCTGGCACCAGTTCAAATGAAGTAATTTTCCCCTCCCCCTTGTTTTTCCTAGAACAAATAGTGGAAAAAGATGAGGGACCATATTACACCCACCTGGGATCAGGACCAACGGTGGCATCTATCAGGGATCTCATGGAAGAGAGGTAAGTCCCAGAGGTTTGCAACAAGTGAGAGGCAGAGTAAAATCTGGCTCTGTGCAGGGCCCTGTGGAGGAGGGGATATGCTGAATGAGTGCATTCCTGAGCATCCCCGCCCCCCCTCCACAGCTGGGGCTGCTCACTTCTCTGCCCTTCCTAGGACCCCTGGGAAGAGGGGGGAGATTGCAGGTGCTTTCAGTGCCCCCTGGTGGTCAGCTGGCCACCAAGGCCCTGTGTGAGGGACCGTAGCAGCAGCCCCCCACGTGGACTCTCACCCCAGGCATCTTCCAAGCTGGCTGGGGTTGTCGCCCAAGTCAGAGGCTGATCTGGGCAGCTCAGCGTCCTGTTCTGACATGGGGTTTGGCAGCAGGGGAGGGGCCGGGCCTGTGCCAGGACCGAACAATTCCTCCAATTTATCCGGCACAGCTAGGCTCTTCTTCTGCAGCAGGCATGCGTGTCGCCTCGGCCCGCCGCTTCCCCTCCAGCTGGCGCGCAAATGGGAAGCTGAAAAGCCCCCCCCCCGCTCAACTTTTGACATGTGTTCTACGAGGGCTTGAGTTCAGCTGCCTTGGCTGCGTTATCCCGGGGTGGCGATGCAGGACGGGGCGTGGGGCTAGCACTCTCCCTGCAGGAGTTCCCATGAAAGTCGTCTGAGATTGTCTGTCTGGCTTTCTCAGCAGTGAGCAACTTTCCCGGGTGCTGCAAGGGTGTGTCCGCACTGCAGATGGGAGTTGGGACTGCAGCCCCAGTGGACACGCCTGAGCCATCTCTGATCTAGATGGATGGAGGTGGGGGGCGCCCCAGTTTGTACCCAAGCTCCCTGTACGGCTGCTCCTGGCGTTTCGCTGCTGCAGGCACACAGCCAGGGCAGCAGCTCCGGTGCCGGAGCGGGCCCTACATCGCTCTGGCCTTGCCCAGACCGGGATTCAGAGTTGGGAAAGGCGATAGCTGGCCTCATCTGCCGAACGGGCTTGAGCGCAGGTTAAGGTAGCCCAGGGAGAGCCCCGGTGGGGACTGGATGCCTGTGGGAAACCACACTGGTTAGTTCAATTTGCTGCAGGGAACCGTTCGGGTTTGGTTGGCCAAATGGCTTGTGTTGCTTCCCGCAGCCAGGGCTGGCAGGGTTCCCGGCGACGCCTGCGCTACCGGGTGCATGTCTGCATGGGACGCCAACGAGTATCACATGACGAGCCGTATCGTTTGCCTCCCGCAGACAGTCTAACAGCTGCCAAGCTCAGCAGCCGGCCACGGGCCAGTCAAAACCTTTCACAGTTATCGTTGCTCATGACTGCGGTTGAGTCGATGAAATGGGCAGTGGGAGAGACCCGCGGGTCACCAGCCTGTCCCTCTGCCAGCGCAGGATTCTTACCGGCAGCTGCGTTCCAGGGCAGTCCAGGATTTTTTGGGGGGTTGTTTTTTTGGATCAAGCATCAGAGCTCCCATCCTGTCCTCTGGGCAGCCTGTACCGTTCCCTGGCAGCCAGAGCCTAATCTCCAGTCCGGGAGTCTGGCTGTGGCAGGCTCTGTTGTTAATTGAGCTTGCTGTTAGGAAACATTTTCCCCTTTGCTCAATTTCATCCCACAGTGCAGGGCCCTACTGCCCAGTGCTACTCCCTCTCCTGGCTTGGTTATCGCAGCCTGGACATACTGGTGCAACCGAGTCAGGCCCACGTCCTCCCCTTGGCAGGCTGAAACGGAGCAGAAGGGACTTAGGAGGACGGAAGCATGTTCCCTCAGTTCCCTGGCCTAGTTGCTTCTCAGCAAAGTTAAAAGCAGGTGGGGCTGCCTCCATTTCTGAGAGCCCAGTGAGTCACTGGGGGGCCACGGGCTCAGCAATAGGCCCTAGGGTGGAGCACCCAAAATCACATGAGGAAACCCTCAGCCATTGTACATCCCCACCATGGAGGGGGCTGCTGGCAGCTGCTTGGGGAGCCATCTGTCCCAGCCCCACCAAGGGTGAGGATGTTGGACTTGGCAGGGATGGGGAGATGTGCTAAACCCAGGACTGGGAACTCGGAGTAAAATCCCGACCCCATTGCAGGGCAAACTCCCATGGGCCCGGACTTCTCCCTGGGGCGGTTACTAGCCAGGGGGAGGGAGGGACTTTGCAGCAGCTCTGCTCCCGCTGGATCCTGGACTGTTCTGGGGGCCAGAACATCCCCTGGCCCAGCCTGGCTGTGGCAAAGCCCAGAACCCTGCTCCAGGCCTGCTCCTATGTTAAGCCTTGGGAAGTGGGGCAACATAACACTGCTCTGGGGGAATTTCTCTCCCAGCCTGTTGCAGCCGGGGGCCCCTGTATGCTGTGGGGGTCGGGCTAGATCCCTGCCATGGTGTTTAACTCGTGGGGGTAAAGGAGCTGGCAACTTACCTGCTTGTTCTCCATGGGGCAGCGTGCAAGAATATGCCTGCAGGGGGAAGCAGGAAATGGCAAAGAAACACGTAGACAGGTGGAGCACAGATTAACTGGGCTACACCCCTGAGATTGAGTCATAGGTGCTGAGTCAGCCAGAAATACAGCATCATGGGATTACGTCACCAACCCTGAAGGCATGGTGACTCCTGGGGGAACAGGCGAGCGATGGAAAGGAACCCTCGACCCCCATGGGGAGGTAATTACCGACAGCACGTGAACGCCCTCAGAGCCAACAGGTACTGAACACACCTGAGGGGTGTTGACCGACCTCAGTTCCCATGCAAGTCAGTAATGCTTGGCAGGATTGGGTCCCTACTGAGATCGTCCTGTGCCTCAGTTTCCCCATGTTGACTCTGTCCAGAGGGTGTCATGAGGCTGATGTTGGATAATGTTTGCGAAGTGAATTGAGGGCCTTGAATAGGCGGCATGACGCAAGTGCAAACTACTTTAAAAAGTAAAATCAACAGGCTTTGTTATTTCATGTTCTCCGTCTGGGCTTGTGGGAATTACATTTCCTGCCCGTCAGCCTGTGCAGTGAGCGCCCCCTGTGGATTCCGGAAGCTTTGCAGTGAAGGGAAATAGAAATTCACCCGCACGGGTTCCGCCGATGGTCCTTTCGCAGCTATGAGGGGGAGTTTTAAGGGTGTTTTTACACCTGCCTGTGCTTCTAGCTCAGGGGAGCCAGCATTTGCCACTTGGGGATGACATGAATGAGAATTACACATGCCGAGCCAGGCCAGGCACTTGGTTGGGGGCAGATCTGGAAGAACTGCATGGACACCGGTGGCTATTCACCGGTTCAGCTGGGAGCACGGCCGGGGCCGTTGGGCACCATCGAGCTTTGAGAACCCCCTGCCAGGGATCCCAGTGTGCGCCAGGGTGTCTGAGCTCTCTCACTGACGGGGCTGGGTTTAATTCAGAGATGACTGCGGAGAGCTTCTCTCCCCCTTGGCACTGGGGCCGGATTTTCTCCAGAGCGCCGTGTTGGTCCTCACTCAGCTTCTGCTGAAATCAGTGATAAGGCTCCCGTTGATCTCTCCCGAGATGTGCAGCAGAAAGTTTTGGTCCGTCGGATGCCCCAAAGCTAGGGTCTAAGATTTGGGGCTGCAAGGTCCTGTGTAGCTGACGTCCCCACCTCACCCTGGGGAGCCAGATGGAAGAGCACCCAACTAATACTGGTGAGTTAGGCGATACAGGAAGTACCGCCCAGATTGGCCAGAGCAAGAGAACCCTGCAGCCACCGCTTTGGCCAGCAGCAGCTATTTAAAGCAGGATGCCGTCCCAGGGAGCCATCTGAGCCTCAAGGCAGATTCTAGCTTACTAGTGCTTCTGACCCCATCTGTAACCCCAGTTTGCTTCCAATTCCTGCCCTTGGCCCAACTCCGCTCCTCCTCCGTTCTTGTTTCCTGACTCAACTCGGCTGCCTTCCACCAGAGGACACGACTGGTCTGCCTGCTCCCCCCGGCCCTCGCAGTCATGGGCGTGGACGGGGGCCCGGGGAATTCAAAGATCAGCTTGGATATTGCCTCCAATTCTGAGCTGGTGGCCTGAGAGGCTGACAACACAAGTCCCTGGGCGCTCCCCTGTTCCGCCTGGAGAGTGACAGACCACAAGCCCCGTGGGGTGTTGATGACCATTCTCCCGTGTAGTCTGCAGCGCCTAGAGCAGTCTGAGGGGTTTCCTCCTCAGCCTCCGGGGTCGTCCCCCCCGAGATGCCAGGGCGAGCTCTGGATTTGCCATGTGTCGTTACTAGGAAAGCGATGTGCTCTGAGGCGTGTCTCTCCCTTCCCCCGAGCCCTCTTTGACGTGTGTTACGGGGACAGCGTCTCTCTCCAGTCGGCCTGAGGTAATGGGCAGGTTCACGAGGCGTGTGCTCCAGCCCGGGGTCAGCAGTGCCCGGCGCGCATGCCGTACGTGGCATGAAGTTGATTTTGAGTGGCACATACAAGGAAAGCTCACGGCGGGAGCTCAGCCCCTCCCCCCCCGCAGGCAGGGAGGTGAAGAAAGCAAACTCACCCCCACCACCCTGAGCGGGCCACAGAGCTACACATGGAGGAGGGCTGCCCCCCATGGAAAAGTCCCACCCGCTGCTGGGCATCCCCTCGGTTGCTCCCGCGGGGCAGGCTGCGGATTGGGTTGCGTGGGGCCTGGGACGGGTTCTCGTGGTGCGCAAGCGGCTGGCGCCTTCCCCAGCAGCAGCTTAGGCTACGCCAGGCTCGGTGGCAGTGGGAGGAGGTGGCCCTGGGGCTGAGGACCTTGAACACACAGGACGCGGGTGGGGGCTTGGAGCCCTTCAGGGCTTTGCACCCGGGGGACTCAGTCTGGGGGGAGGAGCTGAGCTGCTTCAGCGCCTGCCCCCCGTGGGCACCATGGACCAGACCTCAATGGGACTCCGCCCCCAGCAGGGCTGGACACCCTGAGGTCACCCTCCCGCCCACTCCTGCCTCCCTGCCCCTCCATTTCCCTAGACCCCCCACCCCGAGCCACCCTGACCCCAGCCCTGTTCCCAGGGGCCCCTGCCCCCCATCTCCCTGAACCCCCTCAGCCACTCTGCCCCCCCAGCTTTATTCCCGGCCCCCCATTTATTGACATTAAAAAGTACGAGTGGCCCACAGATCTGTAAGTAGAAGTGAGTAAGTTAAATCTTGGCACGCCACTTTGGGAAGGTTGCCGACCCCTCTCTAGCTGCTGCTGCGATTGCTGTCTGTGTTCCTCATGGCTGAGGGAGATGAAATCCGGTCCAGGAAATTCTCATCCACCCTGGAGATCAGGAACATCTGAGCAGAGGGAGCCAACCAGTGGAGAATTCTTCGGGACAGAGGCTATTCCTGCCTTTCGGCTCCGTCTTCTCTTGCTGGGGCCGTTTGCTTTTAGTGGCTTTCAGCTGAGAGAGGAATAACGAAGCGGGTCGATCCTCGTCAAGGGAATGGCCAGCCATTCGATTTGCTTATTTGTTGGCTTTTCCTGGAAGTGCCCATCATCGTGTGATCATCAGGGCTAGAATTTTCAGAAGTCCGCTGCCCCCGCCTGTAGAAGTCCGTGTGACCTGCAGGGGCTCAGTACCTAGGAACCTAAGGGCTGATGGGGAGGGAGTGTGGTCTAATGGGTAGAACCCAGGTTGTCAGTTGTCTGATGGATAAAACAAAGCCTTGGAGTCAGGATGACCTTCTGTGTGGCCTTGGGCACGCTACTTCACCTCGCTGCATCTGCTTATCCATTGCGGGCGGAGGCAGTGCTTTCCAGGCTGGGGGAGGGGCGTGAGTCATCAGGCAGTGTGGATCTGAGATGCAGGGCGGGGTGTCAGCTCTTTGGGGGCAGGGACTGCCCTTTCACCCTGTGTCTGTGCAGCGCCTGGCACAGTAGGCTGGAGTCTAGGGGCAACCACAATAACTCCTAATAGGTTCCTGCTCAGCAGAGATGTGCTGCAGGATTGCTCTGGCTTCCCACGGTTATGTTCTTGCACGAGATGGAGCTTTCTGCAGTATGGATCCTTGTAAGCGTGTCTAGGATTTCACAGCTCTTCCTCTGCGGTGGGAATAAAACTCAGCTCCTCCTGTTCCAGAAATGTGAGCTGCTGCTGCTTGGGCTAAAGCAATACAGGGCCCAGAAGAGCAGTCCGGATGCCTTCCCATAGAGGGCAGTTTGCAGCAATATCTCATCTGCATGAGTAACAGCTTCATGTTGAGCTAATATCCCATTTGTCGACAGTGGGAACTGCAAAAGGGTGCAGGTTTTTGACCGAGCCTGGACACTTTGCAGATTTTTCTCTTCTCAGATGCTGGGGGTCATTGGAGTTTGTTGGCATTGCCTGGGATTTCAGAGGAACTGCCAGGCTACGTCTGACTCATTCTGTCCCTGTATCATGTCTCAGAGGTGGCCTGGGCCATATGCTTCAGAAGAAGAAGTGAGAATCCTGCAGCAGCAAATATGGGATCATCTGCCCTCCACATTTGGTCTTATCCTGACCTCTAATAGATTTTTGTCTGTTACTCAGTTTTTGGCCTCAATGACTTCCTGTGGCAGTGAGTTCCACAGGCAAATGGTGTTCAGTGGGATCTAGGCACCCAACTGCCATTTGTGCACTTGAAAATTTTCCCCAGAAGCAGTGTGTATTGCAGATGTAATGAGCACGTCAGCTGAAAGTATTAGTAGGTAAAAGCAGGGCCCTACCAACTTCATAGCCATGAAAAATGCATCACAGACCATGAAATCTGGTCTCCACTTATTACATCTGGGGGATTTTGTGCCCTACAATATACACATTTCACAAGGGAGACCAGCTTTTCCCAAACTGGGGGTCCTGGTCCAGAAGACGGTTTGGGGGCCTTGCCAGGTTATTTTAAGGAGGGGGGGTCTCAATAGTGCCTCCCTTCTGCGCTGCCTTCAGAGCTGGACAGCTGAGACTGGCTGCTGTTGGCTGGGCATCTCGCTCCGAAGGCAACACCCTGCCAACAGCAGTGCAGAAGTAAGGGGAGCCCCACCCTTACAATAACCTTGTGATCCCCCAAGATTCCTTTTTTGGGTCAGGACCCCGCTTACAACAGCGAGAAATATCAGATTTAAATGGCTGAAATCATGAAATTTACGATTTGTAAAATCATGTGAACATGAAATTGACTAAAAGGGACCACGAGTTTGACAGGGCCCTAGTTATAAGCTATGACTGTAAGCAATGTATTGACCTCGTTTTTATGTCATTATTGTAGTCCCTAGAGACCGACCTAGAATGGGGCCCAGTTGTGTTAGGTGCTGTGTATACACATAATAAGAGACAGGTCATACAGTCCCAAGAGATAAGGCAGATAAAGGGTTAAGGGCCGGGGAAGAGCAGAGTGGTTAGTGCATTGCAAATAATGTTGCAATTTTGCAGTTGATTGCCCATTTATTAACACATTCGGAGTGTGTCTACACAGCAGCGTTCTTTTGGAATAATAGAGTGCGCGTCTACGCTACAAACCTTGATTTCGAAATAAGGTCGAGCTGGCGGACTCATGGTAACCCTCATTTCATGAGGAGTAAGGGAAGTGGAAGGAAGAGTGTTCTTCCTTCGACTTCCTGCTGGGCAGACAGCGCCAAAAGCTGACTTAAGCGTTGCAATTGACATAGCTGAAGTTGCGTCCCCGCAACGTAGACATACTCTCACTGAACATGTATTAACCCTTTGCAAACTGTTTACCGATGTCCCCTCCTCAGAAAGTCTGACTGAAACACAGTCGAGCCAGCTGTTTTTTGCCCCGGTTTACCTTTTTCTGCACCCACCCTGCTCCCTTCCCATCACAGGTTCTCAACATCTACCCAGCCTCTGAAGCGCCTGCCTGTTCTGCCGGCACGAGGCAGCATGGCCACAATGGCCATGTGTGTGTGCGCTCACCCATGAACATCAGCCGGGGCGTGGGAATCCTTGTTTAAAAGTGTCTCGCTAACAAAACTCTGCAGGGCTGTGCGGGACGGCTCTCTTCCCCTGGGGGTGTTGGAGAGTGCTGGCTTCATGGGGAGCTGGTGTCGTTAATTAGTGCTTCCAGAAACGAGGAGAGTGGGAAGATTAATTTGTGCTGATTAGCTCCAGCGGAAACCCAAGGTTGCCATGATCAGTTGGATGAGTGTGTCTGAGAGGGCACCGGGCCTGTGTGCTCGAGGGGGGAGGAATGAAAAGGGACAAAGGGGCTTGCCCCGGTGTAGAGTGGAAGGAACTCCACTGTACCCATGGGGCAGGATTTAGCACTCAGCCCCACTGATCTGAGGCCTGTGGGGTAGGACGGGTGTGAGGGCAGAATCAGAAAGCCCTGGGGAGCATAAGGGAGGGTGTGGGCAGGGACTTCAAGTGGCCTCCCTCAAAATTACTTCCTGTCCCAGGCTGTGATGAAATGGGCTCGCCTCTGGAGATGCCTCCAGGGTGCAGAATGTCTCAGCGTCCGTCCATGCTTGGAACATACTCGGGGTGACTCATCTGTCCTGCTGCCCAGGCTGCTGTAGTCATGCTCTGTTTTTAGTGGGGCTGCCTCCAGGAGTGTTACCACGGGGCTGGCTCTTGAAGCTGGAAATCAACCTCCTCCTAGGCAGCGGTGAAAGTAGCTTAGCATGTCTTACCAGTGCGGTTCTAGTGCAGCCTGGGTCCCTGCCAGCTCCTTCCATAGCTCCCTGCTGGCTTTTGCTCAGCCAGCTCTTGCTGGAGCTGTGCACCAGGGTGCACCCACGTCCTTTCCCCTCTGCATGTAGGTACAAGTGTGGCCGTACCCAGAGTGTAGCACACGAGCATGAGAGGGGTAGGACACAGCTCCCTGGGGATAAAGGGTTGTGTTGCCAACCAGAGTATGGGGGGAGGGAGTGGATGCTCTGCAGAACTTCTGCCCAGCTGCCGATCACTAGTGCAGGCAGGATTTGCGCAAGTGCAGCACAAGTTGTCCAACTGCCTCTATGGCTCAGAACCCCTGTGCAGACGGGACCTCAGTTGACTTCCAGCCGGGTGGTTTAGGGTGGGCTGGGCTGAAGCAGGGAAGCACTTGGATGCAGAGCAGCTGGGATGCATGGGGTGAGCCATGCCCTTGCGGGGTCATTGGGGTGTATCCAGCTCCCATCCCAGTAACAATAACAAGGGATAGAGCACAGTGCACACTTTACCAGCCCCTTGCAGCCGAAGCTGTGGCCGGGCACCTAGGATTGGCTCTGTGGTGTGCGTTGAATCATAGAATAATAGGACTGGAAGGGACCTCGAGAGGTCATCGAGTCCAGCCTCCCACCCTCAAGGCAGGACCAAGCCCGTCTACACCATCCCTGACAGATGTCTATCTAACCTGTTCTTAAATATCTCCAGAGAGGGAGATTCCACCACCTCCCTTGGCAATTTATTCCAATATTTGACCACCCTGACAGTTAGGAATTTTTTCCTAATGTCCAATCTAAACCTCCCCTGCTGCACTTTAAGCCCATTACTCCTTGTCCTGTCCTCAGAAACCAAGAGGAACAAATTTTCTCCTTCCTCCTTGTGACACCCTTTTAGATATTTGAAAACCGCTAGCATGTCCCCCCTTAATCTTCTTTTTTCCAAACTAAACAAGCCCAGTTCATGAAGCCTGGCTTCATAGGTCATGTTCTCTAGACCTTTAATCATTCTTGTCGCTCTTCTCTGTACCTTTTCCAATTTCTCCACATCTTTCTTGAAATGTGGCGCCCAGAACTGGACACAGTACTCCAGCTGAGGCCTAACTAGTGCAGAGTAGAGCGGCAGAATGACTTCACGAGTTTTGCTTACAACACACCTGTTGATACAACCTAGAATCATATTTGCTTTTTTTGTAACAGCGTCACACTGTTGACTCATATTCAACTTGTGGTCCACTATGACCCCTAGATCCCTTTCCGCCATGCTCCTTCCTAGACAGTCGCTTCCCATCTTGTATGTATGGAACTGATTGTTCCTTCCTAAGTGGAGCACTTTGCATTTCTCTTTATTAAACTTCATCCTGTTTACCTCTGACCATTTCTCTAACTTGCTAAGGTCATTTTGAATTATGTCCCTATCCTCCAAAGAAGTTGCAACCCCACCCAGTTTGGTATCATCTGCAAACTTAATAAGCGTACTCTCTATCCCAATATCTACATCATTAATAAAGATATTGAACAGTATGGGTCCCAAAACAGACCCTTGCGGAACTCCACTTGTTATCCCTTTCCAGCAGGATTTAGCACCATTAACAACAACTCTCTGACTACGGTTATCCAGCCAATTATGGACCTTTAATCATTCTTGTCGCAAGGCAGTGGGGTTTTGTTCTATGCTGGGGGAAGGTGCTGGATTGACCGCCCTGCCCCCCAGAAGTCTTCAGCCCTGACCTGGAGGGAGGGTGCGAATAGCTGAGACTAGCAAGAGGCGTCATTGTCGGATGCTCCTAAAGTGACGACCGGCTTGACTTTTCTAGCCCTGGCTTCTGCACTGGAAGCCCAAGCCATGTTTAACTGTGCGCTTTCGTACAGTACAAGGGAATCCCAGTGCTCTGATCGCTGAGCCCACTTCTGCCATGCAGATGAACCCCCAGGAGAGGAGCCGGAAGCTCCTTCAATCCTTGGCCTCGCTGCTGAGACCGCTTGGTAACACGGACAATTCTCCGCTGTCCCGAGAACCCCACCGTGTTTCACATGAGCCACGGATTAGCCGTTAGCTGGCTGCCCCGTGCAGGCTGTGCTGACTTGGATTTACCAGTAGCTCATCCTCCTGCTCAGACCCGAGGGTGTTTGCGTGACTGGCCTGTGGTCTTGCGCCCCTCTGATGTGCAGCCAAAGTCCTCCTGCTCCTCCTCCATGCTGAGCAAAGTGAGAGAGACGAAAACAAGGATACTTGCCGGGAATTAACATAGCCATGTGGTCTCCAGTCTTCAGCTCGTGGAGTCTGGCTAGCAGTGAGGGAAAGCCACCCACATTACCTGCTTGGCAAGCCTGGAAGAGCTGCTTCGTAGCTCAGAGAGGGGCTGCTCTGCTGTCATATTCGTGCAAGCGGCTGAAATTCAGGGATTAGAACGGAAGCCATGCACCAGCTGTGCCCCACTCTTTGGCGGGTACAGGTGGTGCACAGGCCTTTGCACGTGGGGGAAATGTCGCACCTTGTGAACCACAGTGGGGAGCAAGCTGATTTCTGCATGGGGCAGAATGTATGAAACTAATGGCTGTGCGAGTGAAAAGAAGCATTGATGGTATGGTGAGCGTCAATCCCTGATTTTGCCATTGGCCTGCTGGGTGACCACTGGCAAGTCACCACCCTTCTGTGCCTCAGTTTCCCCATATGTAAAAAATAGATGATGATCCTGACCTCCTTTGCAAAACTTTTGAGATCTCAAGCTGAAAAAACTCTATCATCAGAGCTAGGAATTAATGTTGTTCTCTCTCCTTTCCTTCAGGCAGTCTCTTTTTCCTATCCATTCTGGCAGCTCCCTGAGTGCTTATTCTTTCATGGCATGTCCTTGCTCTTGCTTATACTAATTTGATGCCTTTTTCAACCAGGTATGGCGAGAAGGGGAAAGCCATCAGAATCGAAAAGGTCATCTATACAGGGAAGGAAGGCAAAAGCTCCCGGGGCTGTCCGATCGCTAAGTGGGTAAGTGCCAGCCGTCTCGGCCAAGAATGATTTCCCAAGTCTTCTGTCATCTGAGCGTGCTCTCAGAGTCGCCTTGCGCTTTGGAGCGATGCGGGGGGGGGGAGGAGGGGATCAGAAAACATCTAATGATAGAGGTGCTCAGATCCATCATCATGGGCATAGAATAAACGAATGGAGGAGAGATGCAGAGAAGAACACAGTCCATCAGCAGGCGGGATATTTTTGTTGGTCTTACATTCAGAAACGTTAGAAAGCTTTCTCTTAACTCCGCTCCGTCTGTCTCATTTCATTTCATTTGTGTAATTTGCCCATCTGATCTCATTTATTGGCTCTAATTTATCTGTTGAAACTGATGTGATCTATTTTTTGTTAATCTGATCGGTATCTAATCTGTGCAATCTAATCTGTTTGATCTAAAACAGTTCTCTAATTTGAGCTAGTCTGTCTAATCTACTCTAATCTGTTTGAGCTGCGTTCATAATCTAATTATGGTGAGGAGGATGGTCGAAACACTGGACTGGCATTAACTGATCTCGGTCCAGTTTGTTTTCCATTTTCTCCAGTCCTCTTTCAGAGCGCTACCCTCCAGTTAGAAACAAATGATCGTCTTGATCCAAGAACCGCTGGATGAAATCCTAGGGCTGACGTTATGCTGTAGGTCAGACTAGATAAGCAAATTGTTCCATTCTGGATTTAAAAATTCAGTGAAGTCATTTATCTCTCTGGGTCCCCTCTTTGAAATGGGGATAACAGTGCTCCTTTTGTGAGTCTTCTCTGTTTCGATTGTAAGTTCTTTGCAGTAGTGACTGTCTTGCACTGTTTGCATGTATAGTTTAGTTGGCACTTCCAGGTGAGACGGATACAATTATTAACAATTCAATCTGCTGTAATTTATCTAGCTATTTGTATCCCTCTTGTCACCATGGTATCCGGGCAGCTCTTCCCTCTCCTCTCTGTAGTGTGCCTCCCCATCTCCACTTATCCCTTTAACCACCATCCTCTCTTTCCTTGCCCCACATGGTCCTTCTCTCTGCCTGCAGCAGGGATGTAAAATCCCATTTAATTAGTTAACTGTTTGAACTTTATGTTTAACCGGTTAACCAATTAAACAGGGAACGGCCCTCCTGCTGCGGGTGGGGGCTGCTCTCACCCGGCTGCAGCACCTCCGCCTATGGCAGGCCCTGTGGGGCTAGAGCAGCCCCTTGCCTGTGGCAGGCAGGAGGCTGCTTCAGTCTCCACTGGTTAACCTTTCACACCCCTTGCTCGGAGGATGGCAGCCAGCTGGACATGGATTGGCTCTTCTGCGCTGTCCAGCAGCCACCGTGAAATGGTAAATCTGTACATGGGGAGGTCAGAGGAAACCAACCCATCTCCAGCGCCTGATCTCACAGCCAGTGACCTGCTCCGCAGGGCCATCCGCCGGCGAGCAGAAGCTCTGAGCGGCAGGGGAGACTTTCATGAGCGCGATGGGGCCTGTTTTTGTGCATCACGTTTTAGCTGTGCTGCGCCGGAGAGGCCTGCTTTTGTCCTGCTGAGTAGTAGCTGCTCCCACAGCAGACCCTGGGGAGCTCAGGGCATGCAGGGCTGTTACTGCGATGAAGTCCAATGAGCCAGTGTTAGGGTCTGGGTACCAGCAAAAGCTACCCATGGTGAGTTCCTGTTCCCAAGTTAGCTTGAATGCATCTAGCTGGGGTACCAGCGGCAGTGTAAACAGCACAGTCTGGACTAGAGAGCCTGGCACGCTCTGAAGTGCACCCTATCCTGTTCCACTGCTGTAGTCCCCTTCGCTAGCTGGATTGGGGTGGGGCAGCATGTGCACCTCTCTGGTTGTATAGCTCTACCCTCGGCTGATTCCAGAGAAGGATCAAATGAATTCATCAGGTTAAACCCTACCCCACGGGTTGCGCACTGCTGTGTTAGAACATAAGAACAGCCAGACTGGGTCAGACCGAAGGTCCCTCAAGCCCAGTGTCCTGTCTGCCCACAGTGGCCAGTGCCAGGTGCCCCAGAGGAAGGGAACACAACAGGTAATCCTCTTGTGATCCCCCTCCTGTCACCTACCTCCAAACAAACAGAGGCCAGGGACACCATTCCTACCTACCCTGGCTAATAGCCATCGATGGACCTAACCTCCATGAATGTATCTAGCTCTTTTTTGCACCCTGTTAAAGTCCTAGCCTTCACCACATCCTCTGGCAAGGAGTTCCACAGGTTGACTGTGCGCTGAGTGAAGAAAAACTTCCTTTTGTTGGTTTTAAACCTGCTGCCTATTAATTTTCATTTGGTGACCCCTAGTTCTTATATTGTGGGAATAAGTAAATAACTTTTCCTTATTCACTTTTTCTACACCAGTCATGATTTTATAGACCTCTATCATATCTCCCCTTAGCTTCCTCTTTTCCAAGCTAGGAAATTCAAGCTGAGCTCCAAATCAGCTGCTTGGGTTTGGTTAATTTGCACGTGCCACACTGTACAGAACATCACCCGCAGGGATCTGTGGCTGGAGGTGGAATTCATGCCCGGGCCTGTGCTTCTTTGGGGATCCTGCTGCATTTTGCAGGGTCTCAGACATTTCCATTCTAGACACTGCTGAGCCCTGGAGACTGGAGAAGGCCAGGGGAATGCAGAAGTGGAGGAGGGGCCTGATGGGTGGACGGAGGGAGTGGAGAAGTCTCAGACTGTGGAAGAAGTTATGGAAATGGATTGAACCGTGTGGTGCTTTAAATAACACAGCCGGATTCAGATCTCATTGGCAACTGTATAATCCGGAGTAAATTTGCTGAAGGCAGTGGAGTTACATCGTGGTAGCTGAGACCAGAATCTGGCCCCATGTCCTCACGTGTAGAGGATTTAAGGGTCTGATTCATTCCTCGATGACATGTGTATAAATCTGGCTTAGCCCCTTCAAAAGCCACTGGAGATGCCTTGGGGTGAGATCAGAAGCAGCCCGACTGGTTTCTAGTGGCTCAGCCTTGGAGCTTGTCTCTCGGGGGTTACAAGGAAGTCGAGCAACCTAGGTCCTGCTAGGAGGTCCGGCCAAGTCGGGACAGTTCTTTGCAGTCTGTGTGTAAGAGTCCACCCGTGGGTGTGTCTCTCGCTCTGCCGGGAGAGGGACTGGGCCGAGCAGGTGTCCAGTAAAGGCCACATTGCCAGGAGGGCTGCACAGGGCGACCGGGGCACTTCCAGGATTTGTCTGAGCGTGCTGGGTGGAGACACTCAAGAGAGGCCGATAGGAGCCCCCGGGGAACATATGGCAGGAGATAACAGTGGCTCAACAGGGACCAAGCGGCACAGTGCCCTGGGCGGGGGCAGCTGGCTCGGGGTGGGGGTGGGGAGACGGGACGGGACATGAAGGACTTGAGATCGAAGGACAAAGTCGTTACAAGATCAAATCTGTTGAACAGCTGGGCCGTGCTGCTGGCCAAGGGGTCTCCCTAGGAGGCCTCGGCACATGGGCCCCATTAGCTGAGTTGAGCGGCTGCTTCTCAGTCCTTTCCATTGTGTTCTGAAGCAGGGAAGGTGCAGTCCTACCGAGGTCAGGGGGATGTGCCCCGATGTCTGGGGGCGGAGGGGGCGGGGCAGCTGTACTTCGATGTCAGGGTAGGATGCTGTGCAGCTGTACCCCGAAGTCAGGGGTGGGAAAGGAAAGTCAAGTTTGGATGTTATCCATGTCCGGGAGGCCGGCTCATAGATTCCTTTCAGAGCATTTTTAAACCCTTTTTTTGCTGGTGCGAGGGGACAGAAAAAAGTAATTTCTCCCCTGAGGTCCTTGCACTTTTGTGCGGAAACACCGAACCGTGCGCACGCACCTGTGTGTGGTGGAGATGTTCAGGATTCAAACAGCCCCAGACACTGCAGGTGGAGTGGGATGAGGGGGGGAGGGGGTCACTGGTGTTTCCATAAAACATGGAAACCTCCCCAGAGGCAGATGCAGCTGAAAGGCAAGTGTGTTTCCTTCGCCAGGACCCTGTGAGGGCCAGTCCTTGGCTCAGAGACCTGGCTGGGGCTTGGAGCTGCTCCAGGAAGCAGTGCCGGTGTATTGGTAGGAAGTAGCTGCGTCACTGCTGGGCGGCTGCCCCCAGCCAGGTGTAGTTGCCGCCTTTGGGGTTGAGACGTGCAGGAGCCCTGGTGGCTCGTGGCGACGCTGTGAGGGGATGTGGGTTAGAGACAAGGCCGGGGGGCGTGAAAGCAGCCGGCGTGAGGAATTCCCCGCGGCCTGAGGCAAACAAGTGAGCGAGCGCCAGGATGTGAGAGTAGCAGCTTGTGCAACGGACCAGCCGAAGTGGAAGTGAAAGGCCGGGGCTGAGTAGGCCACTCAAGCCTTGTCTACGTGAGGGAAATTTTGCAGAATTTCCCACTGCTGCTAACCCCCGCTCAGCTCTGCAGCTGCACGCGCCCTGCTCAGAGCAGCCTGGCTAGATGGGTGGATCCTGGCTCCCGGGGCTCAGAGGGAGCATTGCTATTGATGTTGTTGTGGCCAGGATTGCACTCTTGAGGCTTAAAAGGCAGGGACCTGGGCTAGGGCACTCGCCTGGAAAGGGCAGAGTGGTGGGTTCAAGTTCAGACGAAGGCTTCCAGGATTGGCTTATGTATATTGATAGGGAGAGTCACACATTTGTCTCTTGCGCTTGGGGCCGCTGGTCTGTTCATTCCTCAGGGGAGCTTTGCCCAGGTAGGGACCTGTGTATTCTTCCTCAAAATGTTTTCCTCCCTCTCCCACAAAAAGCTAATTTTCTGAAACCTAAACTGTTTGAAGTCAGCATTGGTAGAGCCCTACGTGCATATAAAATTTGGATCTGCATCCAATGCGCCAATTGGTTAGATAATCACGTTACAATGTTAGGACTGGTTAGTTAAATGTAAGTAGAATGATTGGTTACGGGTTAGCAGTTGAGAATGTTACTGTATAAATTGGGGGCAAACAGGAAGTAAGTTGAAAAAAGGGGGAAAAGGAAACTGGATTCATGGTTGTGGGAAGTGAACCCCAGTAAACATCGCATCGTCTGCCTCTCCAGACTTCAGCTATTGCTGTTCTCTCTTCTCATGAGAGGGACCAGGAACATGGGAGGCTGACGGGAGAAGCCCTCTAACAAAAGGCGATGGATTGAGAACCCCAAGGAATCTAGTTCTGTTCACCTACTGGGTGTTAATAGCACAGGCTTGTCTGTACAACCCCCGTGGGACAGTGCCCTCCTGGGTGTGGCTCAGCATTGGAGAGACCCCTCAGAAAGGGAGGTTCAGTTTGCACAGACCATTTAGTCCTGAGATTGCGGCTTCTGACCACTGAGGTGCAGCGTGGCCCAGTAGGACAAGTTTTATTCCCAGCATCACCCATCTGTGCTGCCATATGCTAGTCACAGCACTGCCCTGTGCTTTTCTGTCTCTTTCCATCCTGTGTCTTGTCTGACTGGAAGCTCTTTGGTGGAGCCAGCACTGTCTCTTGCTAGAGGTTTGTATAGCTCCTAGCACCATGCACCCTGATCTCGGTGGGATACGAGGGATGAGGGTAGTACCGCTGTTCATAGTCAGAGGTGTGACTGTCGGTCACTACTGAGCAGATCTGAGGGTTGACTATCCCGTTGCTAGGCCCTGATGAGAAGGGCTTGCGAGCTCGTCCTACACACTGCTGGCAAAAGCAAGAAGGAACCTGAGTGTCTGAGAGCTGTTGGCTCCAGATGTTTACCGTGGACATGGCTTCCTGTCACCACCCTTGCCTTCCACCATTGACTGTACATGGCTGCTTTCCAGGTGATCCGGAGGCACAACCAAGAGGAGAAGCTGCTGTGCTTGGTGCGGCACCGAGCCGGTCACCACTGCCAGAACGCGGTCATCATCATTTTAATCCTGGCCTGGGAGGGCATCCCTCGCACCCTGGGTGACACGCTGTACCAGGAGCTCACGGACACGCTCACTAAATATGGAAACCCCACCAGCCGCAGATGCGGCCTCAACGATGAGTAAGTTTCGATTGCGCTGCAGCTTGGGCACTGGGTGGGCTCCTGTCCGATTTCCCCTGCTAAGTAGGGCTGGGCCTTGCTTGGATGGGAGATCTTCCTGGGGCTCTTTCGGGCAGGTGACGTTCAACGTCAGCTGGGACCGCTGGTGCCAGAGTCTGGAGTCTTTCCGGGTGGCGCATCAACCCCAGGCCCTGGTGGCATGTGGACATTACAGATCTCACAGCGTTTTCTTTCTGCCAGGGCGCCGGTGCTAGTGGAACCCACGCGCCTTCCGGGAGTGATGCTCTGTCTCCTCTAGTAGCACCGGGACCACTTACAGAGAGAGAAGGAGTTTGCTCTACAGCCTTAGTTGAGAGCCAGCTGGCTTTTAGCTCAAGCGGTAGAGGCTCGTGCCCTACGCTCCAGAGGCCTCAGGTTCGATTCTGCCTGTCAGCATTACACTAGCAACAACCCTGCATAGGCTCTGTAATGTAACGCTGGACCCCTGGAAAGCTGTGGGATCCGGATCCCACGTATGGTATTTGGATGGAAACCGAGGGGAGATTTGAGCCCAAATCGGTTTCAGCTGAGGCTGTCTGCCCTGCAGCTGGGACACGTAAGTCCTGGCTGAGGTAGACATAGACATGCTACCGTTGATGGAGCTAGTGAGCCAGGGCTCTATGGGCAGCGACTTGGGCAAGCCACCCGAGTACAAGCCCATCTGAGATCCTAGGCACATGCTTGTGTCTAGCCTGAACTGCTGAACATGCTGCCCTTGCCACGCTGCTGTTTTTAGCCTGCTGGCTCATGTAAGTCTACCTGAGCTGGGAATCCTGCCAGCCAGCCAGAGAGGCAACAGCTAGAACAATGCCAGATCCCCAGTGAGGGGAACTCCTCCTTGCTTTTCTCTTGCAGCCGGACCTGTGCCTGTCAGGGCAAAGACCTCAACACCTGTGGTGCTTCTTTCTCCTTCGGCTGCTCCTGGAGCATGTACTTCAACGGATGCAAGTACGCCCGAAGCAAAACTCCCAGGAAGTTCAGACTGGTGGGGGACAATCCCAAAGAGGTGAGTGAGAGCCTGACCCCTGCCTGCCTGTTAACTCAAGAAGGGTCAGTTTTGCTGGGGAAAGGTGCGAGAGGTCGAAGCTGTTCATCAGTAGAGCCTGGCTTTATGTGTGGAAGGATACAAAAAGTAGTCCAAGCATTTCTGACATAGCCTCTCTGTTCAACATGTGGGGCGACATCCTGAGCCATGGCAAAACTCTCATTGTCTTTGGTGGAGCTAGGAGTTCGCCCTGGGGCTCTGCAGAGTACAGACGTGGTATAAAGCCACTCCGGTGAGGTGACCCAAACATGGTCCTGGGGTTACCTGCGCCAGGTGAGGCTTGAGGGCTCTGTTCTCTAGGAAGCAAAGTCAGAACAGGAACCAGCTGCTGAAAGCTAAAATCAGCAGAATGAAAGCTGAATAGAGGCGCGCATTCTTGACAGTGAAGGGATGTGGCCACTGGGACAGACCCCAGAGATGTGGTGGATTCCCCGTCGCTTGGAGTCTGTTGGGTGTCGCTGTCTATTCGGGATATTCTAGCGCAGCCGCAAGGGCTGGGGTTGGTGCAGGAACCTGGCTGAGGTTCTCTGGCCTGCACTAGGCAGGAGACCAGAGCAGGTGAGCCCTGAGGTCCCTTCTGGCCTACAGACCTGCAGCCTGCATAGCTCACGCATGAATTCTCCTCTCGTGAGCCATTCCCAGTGCGCTGAGGCTAACGCCCCATGCCCTGGTGCATTCGGGAGGAGACTCTGGAGAATGAACGTGCACTCTTTATTCCCTTTTCCAGGAGGAAGTGCTCAGAAACAGCTTTCAGGACTTGGCCACTGAAGTCGCTCCACTTTATAAGAGGCTTGCACCACAGGCCTATCAAAATCAGGTACCAAAGAAATCCGTTATTAGCAATACAGATCCCCTAGGTTAAGGCTATGTGGGGTCTGCTTGGATGACAATCCCTCCAGTGACTGCCCAGCCACAGTTCCGATGGGAGCGAACTCGAGGTGGGCACGAGGCCCAATCCCCCAGAAGGTTGTTGCAGTAGAGGTGAAAGTGGCAGTTACGATGCCCTTGTCGATAATGTTCTGTGGTCTTGAATGGCCTCTTGAGACCAGGCCCCATGTTAGTGCTGGGAGGGGGCGTTAAGCCGCTGTCCTGCCCTAGACTGAGCCCCACACTGGGCGTTTCATTCCCCCCCAGCAGTTCTCTAGCAGCGCAGAGCGAATTGAGCCTGATGCAGACCCCTGGGGATTTGGCTCTGTAATCAGGACCAGAGCCCCAAGCTAGGGACCCCAAAACATCTGTAACATCTGTGTGAATAAATTGGACTGGGCGGCAGTGGGGCCCTAGCACACATGATGTGCCAGGGCCCCACATTTCTCTCAATGGACTTTTCAGTCATAATAGTAGGCCTTGATCCACAAAGCCCATAAGCATTCACCTGCTTCAGAGAGCCACGATGCTTAAGGTCTAATTCTCATTCACACTGAAGTTTCTTTGCATCACTCTGGCCATACAGGGTCCGGCCACATTGCAATGAAAACCCAGCTCTGTGGGACCTGCTTATGGAATGGATGTTTCTAAGCCCACGCTGGAGCATCCGCACTGCAGTGTAACCCTGGGTTGTACCCAGACCTCACAGATGTGCTAGCCTGTCCATACTGTGCCCTGTGGACCATCTGACCCAGGTCTGCGGTTGGGGCTGCATCCACACCACAAAACAACAGGGCTTGGACCGGAGTCTTGGCAGGATTCAGGCTCTGACCCAGGGTCCTAGGACCAGGGTCCTGAGCGCCTACTGTCCAAATCAGGCTGATTTGCATGTGGACAGAAGGGCTTGAACTCCAAGCTGAGTACCTCAGTAACAGGGATCTTAACAGATGATGTCTCCTGGTTCTGGTTAACTGTTGGGAGCTGGAGCAACAACCTGCCTGCCTGTTGCAGCCCTGAGAGGGGCCCGACACCAACTCTGGTCACCTCGAGCAGCCCTTGTTCATGGCAAGCCTGGGCAACCCGCTGGCAGGGGCTGCTCCAGGCAACCAGAGCAGCCCCTGGGTGTGATGTGCCCGGGCCCGCAGCACACAGGGCTGGGCCTGAGCATCATTGCCTGAGGAGCTGGAGCAGCCCCCTTGCCTGTGCCCCCTTTAGTGAGTTAACTGATGAAACGTAACATGTAACTAGTTAACCGCTTCAATGGGATTTCACATCCCCACTCAGTAGGCGGGGTAGAGGTCCCCCAAACGGGTGTAAATGACAGGCAGTCTCCTCAGTGTGAAAGGGCCTCAGCCTCGCTGAGAATTGGGCCCCTAAATGTTTTGCTGGGCCGAAGCCAACATCAGCTGCTCTCAGCCTGCGGGGCACGAATGCCAGTGGACTCTCTCTCTGTTGTCTGGAGCATCACAGGTCACTTCCCAGGACCCTGACTCCAGCCCGTTACTGAGGGGGGTTTGCTCAGTAACGGGGACCTCCTCCTCCCTGCAAATGGGCAGGCTTCCACGTGGCATCGGAGTAACCGGGGCCGTCTCCGTCCCTTCGCGCAGGTTACAAACGAGGATATAGCAATAGACTGCAGGCTTGGGCTGAAGGAAGGCCGGCCGTTCTCTGGGGTGACCGCGTGTATGGACTTCTGTGCGCATGCCCACAAGGACCAGCATAACCTCTACAACGGATGCACGGTGGTAAGGAGGCATTTTCCTTCTTGACTTAGCGGAAGAGGCTGGGGAGGGCGCCCTTCTCTTGCCAGGTCATCGTGCCATTGGGTGAAAGGTGCCAGGGCTGTAGGATGGATGAAGCATGACAGCACCCCTCCGTGCTGTCCCATCTCTGCCCTGCAAGGACCACCCGGATGGGAGGAGTAGGCAGTGTGGCCTAGTGGAAAGTGCACTCAGGAGCCCTGGATTCTAGTCCCAGCACTGCTGCTGGGCAGCCTGGGGCAAGTCACTTCCCCTCTCTGCCATGTGTTATGTGGAGGGTGGGGCGGTGAGAAAAGTGCTGTGTCAGAGCCAGTCACGTGAGGCTGATGGGGCATGTGAGTGAGACACAGGGAGACTAAGAACTCCTAAAAGCCCTTCAGACAGAAACATTTGATCCCTATTTACCTGGGCTGCTTTGAGATCCAGGAGCTGGGGACAAAGTTAGACTGAGGATTTTAGGACAACGTTTGCTCAGCTGCCAAGGGGCTGTGGGCTAGATTGTTAGCCCAGTGTCGCTCCACTGAGGTCAATAGGGCTGTGTTTATTTGCATCAGCTGGGCCTGACCCCAGGTCTCAAACTCCAGGGTGTATTCGGACGCGGGTCTGCGAGTGCCAGCTGCTCCCTGCACTGGGGGAGGAGAGAACGGTCACTCACCTTTGCTGCACCTTCTGGAGCTGCCTCGAGCGTGGCTCGGACGTAGCGAGGCAGCATGTGCAGAGGGCTTTGAAGCTGGAAAGTGCTGCCATCTGCTAACGTACAGTATGTGCACCCCCACCCCGCTTTTTTCAGAGAGCCTGATTTCAGTGGCGGCACCTTTGAGTTTTGATTTAATTAGAAATTCCCATTCTGGAGAAGGAATTGTCTCTGCCCATCGAGGACTCTGTGATCCACAGCTGAAAGATCTGAGAGGCTACATGCTTAATTATAACCCCTCCTCCCCCCCAACACACACACTAAGTACAGTACCCAGTTACAAGCCAAGATAGCAGCTTTCACTTGAATCTAGCTCCGTAATTGCCTGAGAAAGTAGAAGGAACATCAAAGCCTTCCGATTAACGAGTTAATCTCTGTACAGTCCTTTGAAAACATCAGGGCTAGATAAAGGACAAGTGCTAATTACTATTATTAATTTGCTGTCATCACCAGCCGCAGCACCAAGATACATGGGATAATCCTGAGCCTCATGCCTGACAAACCCAGCAGAATTTTCTGGGAGGCAGTGCTGTGTAGTGATTGGAGCGAGGTTTCTGGGAAACCTCACACCTGGATGCTGTGACTCACTGTGGGTTATAGTCAGCCCTGTACAGAAAGTCTGCACCATTGAGCGAGCGCTTTGGGTTGACACTCTGAACAAGGATCATTTTCATCCTGCATGAGCTCAGGAAGCCGCTATGCGACAGGTTCCCTGGGGGCCATAAGCCCTTCCCATACAGTAATACGTGTAAACCCTTTAAAGTGAAGTGTGAGGCATTTTTATTTCGGTATAAAAGGCCCTTGATGGGGGAAGCTGGAAAATTTGTCCCTGGGTCGGGTTAAATTATTTGCACAAATAAGTCACTGAGGCTAAGTGAAAGCAGGAGAGGATACTAGATCGGCCACGTTATCCATATAAATCTGCGCTGGGCTACAGCAGTGGGCTTCACCACGAAGGCCTAGAGTCTATTGTGGCAGCGATGCTGAGTGCTGTTAAACAGCCCCAGAGGTGGCTGCGTTTCAGTGGGGGGCAGAGTACAATCCATATGTGAGGAGGAATCAAAGTGTCTTTGATGCTTTGGAATAAAGGTGCCGTTTATCGTGGGTGTGAATTACCCCCACGGGAGCCCAGATTCAGGAAGGCACTTAAGCACATGCTTCACTTTAACCATGTTCTTCTGTCCCATAGTCTTCAGTGCCCTTCCAGTGTAGAAATGCTTTCTGGGTGTACGTTGTTGATGCTTTAAAGGGGCTTTCGGCTTCCTGGCCAGTGGGTGACTCTCCCCTTTGCACCCCAGGTGTGCACCTTAACGAAGGAGGACAATCGGAGCATTGGGAAGATCCCTGAGGACGAACAGCTGCACGTCCTCCCGCTGTATAAAATGTCCACCACGGATGAGTTTGGCAGCGAGGAGAATCAGAACGCAAAGATGGGCAGCGGAGCCATTCAAGTGCTCACCTCCTTCCCCAGGGAGGTCAGGAAGCTGCCGGAGCCGGCCAAGTCCTGCCGGCAAAGACAACTGGAAGCCAAAAAGGCGGCCGCTGAGAAAAAGAAAATGCAGAAAGAGAAGCTGATCACCCCTGAGAAAATAAAGCAGGAAGCACTAGAAATCCCGACACTCCAGCAAAACCCAGGTAATGGGGACAGTTCTCTGCGTTGGCTGAGTGCTGGTATCTCAGGTGTGTTGCATTTTGCTGCCCTAGGATATTAATTCACCAGTGAGCTTCATAACAGGGATTCTCAACCCTTTTCTCTGAGACCCCCGCAGCATCCTGTAAAAACTCTACGGCCCACCTGGGCCACAGTAACTGGTTTACAATGTATACAAGCCAGGGCCTGTGTTAAGGGGTAGCAAGCAGGGAAGTTGCCTGGGGCCTCATTCTATGGGACCCCCTGGAAACTATATTGCTCAGCGACGAGGAGTCCTGTGGCACCTTATAGACTAACTGAAGTGTAGGAGCATAAGCTTTCGTGGGCAAAGACCCACGAAAGCTTATGCTCCTACACTTCAGTTAGTCTATAAGGTGCCATAGGACTCCTCGTCGCTTTTGCAGATTCAGACTAACACGGCTACCCCTCTGATATATTGCTCAGGTTTCAGCTTCAGACTCAAGTGGGGGAGGGGAGGTCAGCCAAGCGGTGGGGCTTTGGCTTTCTACCTTGGGCCCCAGGAAATCTAACGCTGGCCTTGCTTGGCAGCCCCCTTGAAACCTGCTTGCAGCCCCTCAGGGGGCTTCAGACCCTAGGCTGAGAATCACTGCTGTATAGCGAAGATCCTTTGTAGAGCATTATTTGAATTGCTCATCAGTTCACTCAACAGCACAGATCCTTTGTGGAGCCTGTTTTGTGTTGCACCAATGCTGTAGCTCGCCAGTACACTTCATGGCACACATTCTTCATGGTGCACAAGAATTCTGCCTTCCTAATGCCAGAGCCTGCCCCATCCCCTGGGAACTGGTGTTGGCCCCCAGCGGCTGCCTGGGGGGGGAGGCGCAGAAGGGGGCGGGTCACGAGCCCACCATCCTGGGATGCTTCAGAGCATTGATCCTTGTGTAGAATCTTGCTGTTACACTAGTGTAATATCTCGCAGCAGGAGTGTAAAAATAAAACATAAAAAACACTAACAGGGTAAGTGAAGGAAATTCGGCCAGTTCCACGTTAAATGGTCCTGTGGCTGCTGGCCCTGTGGGCTCCCGGTGTTAGCCAGGAGTTTAACGTGTTAGGTTAACCGATAAGATAATGCTCATTGGTTAACCAGTTAAACTCACATCCCTATCTCACAGTATGTTTCAGACCACAAATCTTGCCCACAGCTGGTTTTTTAATGCTATGCGTGTGGGGGTTTTATTTGGATCTTCTGTTTACCAGGACATGTAGCCTTTGCTGCAAGGCATGTAGCTTACAGAGCATTAACAATCAGAATGGCCAAGGCCTGCTCTCGAAGCAGCATTTGGCACAGCTATTCTCTGTAGCTCTGGTTGTACAGGCCGCTAGTTTAGGACCTCTAGTCACATAATAAACAATGTGTGAGGCATGGGGCAGTGATTGGCATGGAGAAGAGTCTCAGCTGGTATAGATCAGCATAGTTCCATGCACTGCAGTGGGGTGATGCTGATTTACACCAGCCGAATGCTCTAGTCCAGGGGAGGGGAACCTGAGGCCCCAGCTTGCCTGAATCCAGCCCCCTGAGGCTCAGAGCTCCCTCGGCATTGGGGAGTCCAAGCTGGCACTCCAGCTCCCCTGCTGTCCCACTGTGGGGCTGAAGTACACTAAGTCTGCTAGGCTGGGCCCCCCTAGACTCTGGTGTGTGAGGGGAACGTGGGGAGGGTCTTTCTCCTCGGTTGAGGGCCACTTCAGTGAGGGTTTGGTTTTTTTCTTCTCACATATGTGCAGCTCCTGACTGATTTTTCTGAGGGTCAGCAGCCCCGACCCCAAAAAAGGTTCCCCACCCCTGCCAAAGCCCACCTATGGCTTACTCAGGACGCTTCCCTAGCCTGGCTGGCAAGTCACCATTGCGCTTTGTGTTTTGCCCACAGGTATGGCGCTGAAAAACGGACTCCCCCAGCACTCAGTCAAACCTTCCATCAAAGTCGAACCTCAGAACCATTACAACACTTTCAAATACAACGGCAATGCAGTGGTGGAAAGCTACTCTGTGCTGGGGAGCTGCCGCCCCTCTGACCCGTACAGCATGAATAGCGTTTACTCTTACCATTCCTACTATGCACAGCCTAATCTGCCTTCCATGAACGGGTTTCATTCCAAGTTCACTTTCCCCCCCTTTGGATATTACGGATTCTCCAACAACCCCATGTTCTCCCCCCAGTTTCTGAATTATGGTGCCACTGAGCCAAGAAGCGGGGATTGGGTAAGTAGCAACTATGAGAAGAAACCCGACCTCCACGCGTTGCAAGATAACCTTAACCACACTTACAGGAACTCAGAGTTCTCGGAGCCACTCCCACACACTGTACGAAACAAAAACCACCACCAGCGGACCTATGAGAGAGCCAACCGGTATGCCAGCCAGAAGAGCACGGCCATGTCCCACAGAACTAACTCGGTCCCCGTGGAATCCCCACCCTTTGCACAAAACACAAACTGTTTCAACAACCGAGCAATCAAGCAGGAGCCTGTTGACGCCTTGTCACACATCGAGTCCATTCAAAGGGCTGCTGTGAATGTACAAAACTCGAGTCTCAACCTGTCCGCTGTGCCTGTGGCATCTCAGAATGGCGAGCAGGAACAACAGTGGAGCCCCTATAAGGTCAACAGGAACGGGTCCCCGCCTGACAGGACTAGTAATGCAGAGCGTTCTTGGAACACATTTACACCCAATGACAATACCAACCTCCCCACCACGAGCATGCAGGATAAATTGAATTCCTTCACTGGACACTCAAACGCGACCCGGCTACCGCAGTCTCACCTCCAGGAGAAACAATGGAACGTATTCCCTGGAGAAGGGCAGGCAACACAACAGAGCTCTAGCCTGCTTGGGAAATCATGGAGCCCTTGCAAACTCAACGAAAGCCCTTCAGCCTTGCCTAGTTCTGCAAATTCAAACCTGCAGGAGAAACCCTGGCACCTCCCCCAGCTGAACTACAGCTCCACTCTCAAGGGGAACTCTGGCTTTCAAGATGAGCTGTGGAACTCGGTCAAAGTGGATGAGAGAAGGACTCCGACGCCTAGTCCAGGGCTGCATGAGAAGCCGTGGGACTCCTTTGGCTCACCGGCTACCATAGGATCAAATGTGTGTAGCGAGAAGCCATTTGGCATCTTGAAAGCGGACAGGAACACATTTTTGCCCAGTATCCATCATCAGGAGAAACTGTGGGACCCCTTCAGCTTGGATGACAGCATGGAAGAGCTGCCCGATAAGACCATCAAGGAGGAGGAGGCAGATGATGATGAGGAAGAGGAGTGGTCAGACAGCGAACACAACTTCCTGGATGAAAACATAGGTGGGGTGGCAGTGGCCCCAGCCCATGGCTCCATCCTGATCGAATGCGCCAGGCGGGAGCTGCATGCCACCACCCCGCTCAAGAAGCCCAATCGGTGCCACCCCACCCGCATCTCATTGGTGTTTTACCAACACAAGAACTTGAACCAGCCCAATCATGGACTCGCCCTTTGGGAAGCCAAGATGAAGCAGCTGGCGGAGAGGGCGAGAGCGAGACAGGAAGAAGCAGCTAGGTTGGGTCTCCAGCAGGATTCTAAGCCGTTCAGCAAAAAGCGCAAGTGGGGAGGGGCTGTGGCCCCTGAACCGCAGCACAAAGAAAAGAAAGATTCTGTCCCAACACGACAAGCAGTGGCTATTCCAACAAACTCTGCTATCACTGTGTCCTCATATGCCTATACCAAGGTAACTGGACCATACAGTCGCTGGATATGAGATTAATACAGCTAATATGGCCATCTTACCTCAAACGTCTGCGACACTGGACCACAGTGTTGCTTTGTGGTGCTTTCTCCTAATGCATGTAGGGGGAAAAAAATCTACTCAAGTGCAAACCTTCTAAAATCTGCACTTTGAGAAGGAGTTAAAAAAAAAAGCAAACGAACACTTATTGCTGTTAACGTTTTTCAGTAATCTAATATTTATATCTCCACATTTTTTTAATCTATCCTTGTACATCACAAGAATGGAAAAGAAAAATTTATAGTGTCCTTTCACAAAGGAGAGGTTTTTAATTCCATTTAAAATATGTATTTATTGGATTTTTTATTATTATTACAACAATGAAGCAGATCTAAAAAAACAAAAACAAACAGCCACCAAACCAGCTTAAAAAAAATCTGTACAGCTCACTCATGTTTAATGCTGGTAGGGAATTTCAGCTTGGAAACCATCTGGAAATGTGTTGCTATAGTCAACCGAAAATGATTTGAACATCCGGTTTTTCAAAATGAACTAAAGTGCATATTTTGCAGCTTGACTGATCGTTTCTTATAGATACAGTAACCTTCTAGGGCTGGGAAGCAGACAGAGAATTATGTGGAAGCCAGTGGCAGACAGAGTAATGGAGTCCCACTTCTAGGCAAATGCTGGGGTTTTGAAGATGTTTTATTTAATGGTAAAGGGTCTGATTTGCCTCTTACTCGCCTCAGGAATAACTCTGTAGAAATTGGTGGAGTTACATCGGTGAAAAACAGCCCATGGAAACAGGCAGCAGAAGTCCATAAAGTCCGACTTACGTGGTGCTATGCCTCTTCCTGGCCCCTCTGTAAAGGGCGTAAATTCCTAAGTGGGAGGACAGGCAGGGCTGATGGCTTTGAAGTGACGTGAGTTCAGAATGAGACCCAGGGTGAGCTAACACCAGAATACATTATATGAATACATTATAAACCAGGTTGAAAGCAAGACCAAATTATCCAGAAGGACGTGTCTTCATGCTGAATACTTTATCAGCTATTTTGATATTCTCACCAAACTCACATTATTATGTACTTAGGTACAAGGCGAGAGGATAGTAATTTTCTTATACAAGAGACGTGGGACTTCTGGACAACTTTACTTGCTATTTTTGTACTGCTTATACCCTGTCACCTTACAGCAGTAAAAAAAAAAAATCTGAGGGGGGACGGAAGCAAGAGAGGGTTACTGTATCTTCAAGAACCCAACAAAAACTGTGAATAGTTAGTGTTGCGCTACATACATCACTGTTGCAAAGTCTGGTGCTTTCAGTCTCTAGGGGACGTTCTCTGCTTGATCAGCTCTGGGAGGAGTGAATAACAAAAATGACTTGCAAGCCGCCTTCTACATTTTCCAATGGTGCATGCTTCCGTACTGTATAAACTCCCCTATGACAAGTCGACATTTTCAAACACAAAAATGAAATTGACGACCATTTTCTGCAAGCTAATTATTTTCCTGGTGCCATTTTTTAAATAATGTCGATGATGATTACAGCAAAACTAAGTGGTGCTTATTAACAATCTGAATCATGACTTCTTTTCCCCCTCTACAGACAAACTGTTGGGAATGGTTGATTCAAATAACTTGCTAAATAGGAGCGACAGGTGGGAAGAAATTATCTGATGCTAAAGAGACACTCTCCGTGAGAGGGCTGGATTTATGTGATGTTAGCAGAAATTATATGGAGTGATCCCCCCAAAAATGTAGGGTGACATTCACCTGTGTGCAGAGGTCCTGCCCAGTTTCTGTGTACAACTTAAGCCCTACCGGAGTCCTCACTGCCAGGATCTCACCTGGTGTAAAAAGACCATTGACTTCAATAGAGTTACAATCATTTTCCTTGCAGAGGATCCGGCCCTGAGGGTTTAATGGTACTTGAGTGATGCATGGGCCTTTGAGCGTGTATTCTACAGAGGTGAATTTCTTCCTTCGTGGAAACTGAGCCCAGAGATAAACGATAAAGACCTTGATAACGTGCTATCCTGTCCCATTGGAATCACTGGTAAAATTCTCACTGACATCACAGTGGGAGTCAAATTGAATCCATTGTCTGCTGTTCCAAAAATAGAAGCCAGGTTCTTTGGCTGAGGAGTCCCATTAACTTTGGGAAGGGGAGGGATAAGATTCTGAAAAATCAGGCCTGGTAAACATTTAAAACTGGATAACATAATTCTGCACTTTCAGGTGCCTTTTGGAGAGTCAGAGAGAGCTGAGAACTTAACCGTACATAATGTTTTGTTTACTGTAAACCTTGTTCCTAGCGCACTGGCACAGAAAATATCAGGATTGTTGTAAAACATCCTGAACGTTTATGTGGTCTGATTTTAATCTGTAAATAGGGAAAGATTTTTTTAAAAGCACTTTCACCTAGATTCAAAACAAAACAAAAAAAAAATAAAAACCCCCAACAACTTGAAAGCAGTATGTTTTAAGCAGATTATTGTGGGAGAACTGTAAATAGTGGCAAAATATTTAACATGCTTTGTCCGTCCTTCATATTTTTTTTACTGTATTCTGTATAGTTGCATATATTTGACAAGGAAAATCAATGAGCTGTTATTGCTTTGTTATGAATACCCAAGATCATATCAAGACTGTAGAATTATTCACAAGTCACATTTATAGGAAACCTCTGAACTTCATAGTATAACAAACTAAAGCACTCAAGGGTGTAGAATCTCAGCTGGTGTAGGTTGGCCATTGTCTTCAATGGAGCTATGCCAGCTGTGTCTGGCCCTGGGTTTTTACGGCTCTGTCATGCACCATTGAAGGCCATGGGAGGTTTGCCATTGACTCCAATGGATGCAGGAGCAGACCCATAGTGAGCATGCTAATTTTCTAGCTTTGAGGAAAAGTTGGACCGGGACTTCTTAAAAATGACTTCTTTTCGTTGCTGTTGTTGCTTTGATTTCTTTCCAGCACCCGTACTTTTCATCCAGGTCTCATTCGACTTCCATATTTTAGGTTGTTGCACGGGTGCCTTGAAAACTTCCTTTAGATGACTTTGGAGAGCGAGAAATTGTAATATTTGGGGAAGGGGTCGGGGAGGGGGATGCATTTTAAGAATGTGACAGTCCATCTGACCTGTCAGAGTCGCACTTCTTTGTAGGTTTCTGTTTAGTAATTTTTAGGCTGATCTGATTGTGATATATGATTACACTTGTGAATATGCTCATGTTCAATGTATGTCTGGTCATATCCTATTAGATGGAGGAGGAGAAAATAACAGAAGGGCCAACCCCTGCTTGCCTCTCTCATGAAAATAATTATTGAGGGCCAGATTCTGATCTCAATTACCCCGTTGTAAACCCAGATTCATTTCACTGTACCTGGCTCAGTGCCTGGCTCTTCATATTGGCCCCTAAACTAAGAACATTGAGCCTGACTCTCAATGTGCTTCATCACACCAGCTTTACCCCTGTGTAACTGGCTTAACAGGGTACAGCATCATGTTCTGATTTTGATCTATGTTGGTATAAATTAGGAGTGGAATTACATCAGAGTAAATGAGGTCAGAATCTGGCCTATCATTTTTCCAAACCACTTTAAGAGATATAGTTTTGGTTAAAAATAAGGCTGTTCCAAGTATAAGCAAACCTCCCAATTCCAGCCATCACAGCTTAAGTGGTGTTTTAATTGATAATTAATACTGTTGCAGTCTCACGTTTTACACTACATATATAACCTACCTCAAATCTCAGTCATTAAAAATTAGCATGCTTCAGACTTCTATTAAAAATATAAAACTATGCACAGCTATTAACCCCTTGCTGCTGAAAGTCTGTTTAAAATATTTTTCTTTTATTTTCTGTTGGCACTATCATTTATATTTAACGGTGTGGCGATCACAGTTGTTTTAAACCATGAAATAGCCATTGTGATTCAAAGCATTAAAAGAATCCATTAGCATGAAGCAGAAATTGACCATATTTACAGCTGTATTCTTAGGATGTCTGCAAAAGATTAAGTCAGTGGAGCCTTGCCAATATACGCCTGCAGAGGATTTGGCCCTAGGAGTCTATTATCTCTCATAATTCAATTCACTGGATTCTACTCTTGTTACATCAGAGAAAATTTGAAGCCACTTGAATAAATACGCTTGATTTTTGCTCTAATTTCCCATTGATCCTCAGCCGGCTTACATCAGGGTCACCCCATTGGTAGCAATGAAGCTGCACTGATTTATATCGAGCAAGGCGACTTCAGTGGAATTATTTCTGGTTTCCACTAGTGAGTGAGGTGAGGGTCCAGCACTGTAGACTCCACTCTTGGAACTGGCTGGGAGCCAGCTGTGTGCAGAAAGGCAGCTAAAGGCCGATGTACCACTTCAACTCCTGTTGGTGTAAGTGGAACATGAATGGTGCACCGGCATTCTGCACAAGGGTGGCTTTTACCCATTCTGAGCAGAATCCAGCCCAGTGTGCCACTACATTGATTTGTCTTTAATATCATACACAGGCGAAATGGCAAGCTGAGACTAGTGCTAAGGGATTTTTATTTACTTTTGGTGTAATGATTTGCAGCAGGTATAACAAATGGTGCTAGGACAACAAATAAGTCTATAACCCTGGGAAAATCTTGACAAAGGGCCCGATCCTGCTCCCAGTAAAGTCATGGGCAACGCTTGCGTTGGCTTCCATGGGAAGAGGTTTTGAGCCCAAAGAAGTTGTTTTAATGTTTTTCTTTCAGGACATCAGTCTCTTCATCTGTAATACTTTGCCTTGTTACCAGACACAGCAGAGCAGGCTGAAGTCTCTCGATTTGGCACTTATTTCTGGCTTCTGATAAAAGCCAGGGCTCCCAGCAAAAGGAAATGGAGGGAAAGTACAGGAATCAAATATTGGCCCTGATCCTGCATTTCCAGCCTCCCACACCTCAGGTTGTGCAAGGAACCCGTCATTGCATGTGATGTACTGCTAAGTATTACTTGTGCTAAGTGAAATTCACCCTTGGCCAGAGGACCAGCATGAGCAGACGCCACTCAAATCCCATAGATCTTACATGACACATAGGCCTTTTGCAGGCCCTTTGCACAGGGGCAGATTTCATTCAGTGATTAGCAGACAGGCTGGGGGAGGAAGCTACTTCTTGCCCCCAATGAGGTCAAAGGCAAAATCATATGGGCTTAAAGTCTCAGTGGGAAACAGGACCATTCCTCATGTACCAAAACCTTAGCTGTGCCCTGTAATAAGGCACAGTAAAGAGAGAAAAACTTCCTGAGGTGCCTCGACGTTCCCTTTTAATACTGGAGTATGCTTTGTGGGCTATATAAGGCATATTTTTATTAAATGAAATCTAATAAAATGGTGCTATGGTGTTTTAACAAATTGTATCATGTTTTGATTCCATCTTGTTGAGGTGCTACTTATGTATAGTCAGAAAACCAAGACAAAAAATTAGCTGAGATTAAAGTTTCTTTTTCTTCCGTGATAGCTTTTAGCATTTCTGCTCTGGATCAAAATATAGAGCCAGATTCTGATCTAATTCATGCCACTGTAAATTCAGTATAATTTTACTGGATTTAGACTGATGTTAGGGCCAGATCCTCATCTAGTGTGAATGAATGTAGCTCAATATGACTTACATGAAGCTGTGATGGTTTAGATCAGCTGAGAATCTGGTCCCTATACTTGGTATGTGTTCAGCTAATTAATGGTTAATTGCTGCCAGCACCTGGAAAAGTTCTATAAATGCAAAGGACTGGCAAAATCAGAACCCAAGCCAATAACTATAAATCTTACTACAGTGAATAAAAAATGAAAGTGGTTTTCTTCCTTGGCTTTCTTCTGGCAGGTTAAAAAATGCACTTCATGGTCCCAACTGCGCTCATGCAATCTTACTGAAGATGCACAGTGAAAAGGAGGGTAGAACTGGTGCCATGAATGTATAGTTATTATGCAAAAATGAAATTGGTGCTAAATTGAGGTTTTAAAGTTAAGCACGAGATGGAATTTCCCTCCCCCCCCCCACCTCCATGAGTGAATGGTGAATTCCATCCTCGTGAAGAGAGAAAAAGAACGAAACCATCTTTCTGAGGACCCAGAGCAGTTATTCTAAAAGTTTAATGTAAAATGCTACTTCTTCAACTCACTTTGTTTCAAAGCAGAACGTGAAGCTTTAGTCCTGTAGGCCTCCAATCCTACTCTCCTTACCTAAGAAAATCTCCTTCTGGTGCAGATGTTGTCTGCAGTGATGCTGGTGTAAATCCGAAGAAACTCTACTGAAACCAATGTGGTTGTCCAGCTGTAACTGAGAGCAAACTCATCCTTTTGCATTCAATTAGGGCCTCATCCAAAGTCCAGTGAATTTAATGAGATGCTTTGTATTGACTTCAGTGATCTTTGGAAGATACTGCTATCACGAGACTGAAAGTCAGGTGACATTGATGTAAATGGATGGCAGCTGAAGATAGCCCAGTGGGAGGTTTGGTTTTGTTTGTTTTTTTGCAGGATAAACCATATAATTGCTTCTTTTAGGAATACCTACTTCATTCCCACAGCTTAGTCTGACTTTCCTTTATCACTAAATGTGGCTAGAAATGTAGAGATGCCTAAAACATATACAAATACATTTATAGTCCCCCCCCGCCCCGGGCTACTCTGTTTTCTTTTGAGTTCACGTGATTTGATGTTATAAACTGTACAGATACCTGAGTTTTGTCGTATAAGCTTGCTGTTGTCACGATACATAAGAAAAATACCTCAAAAAAAAAAAAAAAAAAAAAAGACTGTCGTGGCAATTGATTCAACTATAGGGAATGGAATACAGATAAATAAAAATATTAAAAACTAGGGTATGCATTTGGTTAATTTTACACTGTACTTGACATGCTAGAACTTTTTGGCCTTTTTAGCTCTATTTCTTAGGTAACTTCTCATTCATCTTCCTCAATACCCTTATTCATTTTGAACAGACTTAACTCCAGGTATAATCTCATTGAAGTGTCAGTTAATGTAAATTGGAATGGTTCCACTGATTTCAGTGGAGCTACACTGATTTACATTAGCTAAAGATCTGATTCAGTAATATCACTTGTGAAGTAAAGAGCTATCCGATAATGGTGTAAAAATGTGGTACTCTGTCACACTGGGGTAAAACTGAAGTGTTCTGCACTCACTGAAATCAATGGTATTATTCTAGATTTACACCAGTGTAGTTCACAGCAGAGTTTGACCCGCATACCTTATTAAACAAAATTACAATAAGTATATTTGCTTCTTTCTACATACTCTGGGGGGAAAAATACTCCTGGAAATAGTAGAGCTTGATGCCTCCAATCCATTTCTCCTGCAAAACTTCCATGGGAGTTTTGCTTGAGTAAGGATTGAAGGAGCTGGCCCCATTAATCAATCGGTGGATGAGCTGAAGAGTACAGATACCAAGCATAATCTAGTGAGACTTGACAGGGTCAGATGCTCGGTTGGCATTAAGCAGCACTGTGCTTACACCTGAGGGGCTGATCTCAGGCAATGCTGAGCACCCACAATTAATCACACACTCTCTTCTGATTAGTCTTTTGAATAACTGTCTCACTGGATTGTCTTGTGACTGTAGCCGGCACCTTATCCGTGAATTACTTTCCAGGTGCCAATGCTAACTGATAGATTTACGGTAGCAATGGGGACCATCCCTGCGTTCCTAACGAAGACAAGTGCCCCACTAAGCTCAACAGGACCTAGTGCTTGTTCACAGTGAAGTCCCAAAAGTGATAAAATGGGCCTTACCGTAAATGAGAACCAGGCCCAATGGAAGCTTTTACCTTTATCAGGAATATGCAGGTTCAAGGCCTAAATTTTGTGTGAGCCTTTTTGCCTAAGAATAGCAGAGCAGACTGGCCTAATTCTTCTGTTCCAATATCAGGGATCCTTTAGTAATGATTTTTACTCCCATCTTTTCCTCATTAGCATTCATTTTTCAGGGATTATTCACCGCTGGTCACACTTTGAAAACATTTTACTGTTTAGCTGGTTTTCAACCTCCAAGTCTTTTATTTTTAATACTTTTTTTGTATGTTAAAAAAAAACCAGATTAAGTACAGGTATGATGCTGTCTTTTTTTTTTTTAAACAAAAATGCATTTTTAATTTAAGAGAAATGAGGAAACAGGTTGGATTGTGACAGACTAATTCAGTTTAGTTAATTTTAAAGCCGTAACTTCTCGATGTATTTGATTTCTTGTCTCTTTGAATTCATATTTGGTGACAAGGCCTCCAATGGAGGCAACCTTGTGAATCACACTTGAAGATTTCTTTGTTGACTTGTGACTGTGGCTACTTGAAATGAAGTTTTATCTGGGGTTGATTGACGAATGGTAGATTTTACAATGTCTCAAGGCAATAGGATTAATGTGTATTAAACTGTAGATATTATTAGTACAGTAAATTTATGCTGATAATTTTATTTTGTATAATTTCCTGCCCTCTTTCGTTTGTATTTTTTCCTTACACTTTTTTCCCTCCAGTGTTTCAGTAAATTTATTTTTAGAATGCCTAAAAATTGCAAGTATGGATCCTTTTTTTTAATTTGTATTTTAAGTTACACACAGCCAGCTGGTTTGTGAAATGTATTATTCCTGATATCTTTAAAAATATTGTGGGTGTTTTAATAAATTTTATATTTATTTTTTGCACTCAAATTCAGTGTTTTTTTTCTCCTCTCCCCCACTAAACTTAGCGAAGATGAGACTGTTTCTCATTTGATGATTACTTGGAAAGATCACACAACTGGACTCGAAAGGTCACATGAACCATGGACTATTAGTCTGAGGCCATGATGGACAACCAAGGCTAGTGAGTGGGCTGCATGAGTGGCCTCCTTAATCTCAGTGGGCCGCAAGATTGAAATCCGTCACGTGCACTAACCATGATCCCAAGAATAAGATTAAATATATTAATATGTGGCATGCTGAATATTTCAAAACAAGTAGAAATGCTTTAATCATTCATATATTAATAGAATTGCCATCAACTCCAAAGAATAAAAAAAGGAAACATTTACACTTACTTTTTAATATCAAATCTCTGCTCAGCTTCTTCCCCATCTCCTCTCCCACGCGCATTTGGTCCCAGCACTTCCAGAGCACCATGAATTGGCTGATTTGCACCATCCCTGCTCTACCCCCCCTACGTCTCAGAGCTTTAACCCCAAGAATCAACTGATTCACTGCACTTCAGAAGTGCTGGGAGGGCAGGGGGGAGGAGTAGGTAAGTGTGGGTCCCCCTGTGAGCCAGAGGCATGGAGGAAGGGGGTAGAAACGGGGAGATGGGGGTGAGGCGCACATGGAACTCCAATGGGCTACATGTGGGCTGCAGGCTGCTCACCCCTGGTCTGAGGTCTTCAAAGAAGTGCAAGGGAATAAGCTGTCTTCTGAGGAACTGGGTGGTCATTCTATAGGGTCCCTGGAAAATCTCCATCTTAAACCATCCCAAGATATCTAGAGCCAGATTACCAGCAGCTGTAAATCAGCATAGTTCCAAATGAATAGAAACATACTGATTTTTACCAATTGGGTATCTGGCCTCTGACTTTAAGTGTTCTAGGTCAAAATTGGGTGCCTAGAATTAGGCACCTAAATCCATATTTGAATCCAGTGAGAGATGCGTGTTCTTTGAAAATCAAGTCACAAAGGGCAAGGGGAAGCCAATCTGATTCCCAGTGACAAGTATCTTACTGTATGAGAAGTCCATTTTAAATTAGTGAGAAGAATTGTGAAGTAAGTCACTACTCAGTGGGACAGAATCCAGCTCTTCATTTGGTGCCATGCTCAGGTATGAACATTTTGCCCCTGCATCTTAACATCTCTGATTAACACAGGGTGGTTAAAATGGACAGACCCAAAAAGGATGAAATTCAGGCCTATCACAGTGATGACTCTTGTAAACCCTATTTTGAGGGCATAGAAAGAACTTAAATGGTACATCAGCTTTTGCTGGCTTGTGTACAGAAGTGAACGTCACACAATGCACATATGGCCAGAGTCTTCCACCTTTACTCAAGTACACAGATTCCATTGAAGTCAAATTGCCCACAGCAATTGACAGCACTTCAAAGTAACATCTGCCTTCCCTAATTTTGGAGTAAGCCAGCCAATGAATTACAGACACAAACATCCAGCCCACATCAATGACAGAAAAAAGACCCCATAGTGCTTAAAAAAAAAAAGTTTGAGGCTAGTAGTTTTACAGGAGTATTAGGGAGGTAGATGTCCATCTCCCAGTGAAGAGAAAACACCAGCCAACAATTTCTTTGAGAGGGACCAAGGAAGGAACCCGGCTTAGCACCCTCAATCTCCAAACTGCAAACACATGTTATCTAAATCATTTCTAATGACAATACTAGTTATTGACACGGCTCAAGCATAATTTTTTCAGGCCCAGTACAAATTTTTCAGGCTCATGTGACAATTTGCAGCCTGGGCCACGCCTTCCAGGCCCAGTAAAGTGTACTCTTCCTCTCCCCTCCCATTCCATGTGGGAGCCCTCCCTGGTGTGTGAACGCTGACAAGTGTGTATATAATGATTGGCCTAGCCATCCATTTACTGGGACCATTTGTGTGCTCTCGTGGGCTTCCCGGGTGGGACCCAGCAGAAGGATGGGGGACTTACAGCCCGCAGGCTTCCCTTGATCTGGCCTGCAATGGTCGGGGCACCCCCAGCAGCAGGGAGCCAGGGCTAAAGCCCCTAAATGGCCAGCTCTGCCTGGCAGGAGAAAAGCAGTTCTGCACACTGCCGTTCCCCCTCTCCACCCCCAGGAAAGGGCAGCACAAGGAAGCTCTGCCCCTGTCCCCCCACTCCTGCCAAACAGGAACTATGCCAGGTAAGCTCCCCAGTCCCCTACCCCCTCCTAACCTCTCCCACATCCCCCCTCCCTCCCACACCTTGCACCCCCACCCTACTTGCAAACCAACACTTTCCCAACTCTATCTCCCACCCAGGCCCCCACCCCCACCCTGCTCCTGCTCCCTCCTGCCCAGCCACCCCCACCCTGCTCCCTGGCATCTCTCTCCCGCACACTGAACCCCTCATTCTTGACCCCACTCCAGGGCTTAGGGCCCCCACCAAATCTACTAGCCCCAGGCTCCCAGAAAAGTTAATCTGGTCCTGGATTGTTTTTTCTGCTTCTCAGTTGGGGCCACAGCAGTGAGGGGTTTTGTCCTGCGCACTTTGGGGGCCAGGTCAGTGAGGGGCAAGGGGCGGGATTTGGGTTTTTTGCTTCTCACCTGTGTGGGGCTCCCCACTGAGTTCTTTCTAGCCCTGCGCTAGGAGGAGCCTGCGCGCCTCCCGCATCTCGTTACAAACAAGGGGGGGGGGGTTCAGGCTTCCCCAGGGCCTGCTGCTGGGCCCACGGGCATTTTCGGTGGCCCTCAGATGTATGAGGCCGAGCCCTGGTCATGCCAGCTCCCGGGTCCGCTTCCTGCTGCCTTGCCCTGGGGGGAGAGGGGCAGGCCCGTGGGGGGGGCAGCCCCATGGAGGGGGGAGGGGCAGGCCCGTAGGGGGGGCAGCCCCATGGAGGGGGGGCAGCCCCATGGAGGGGGGAGGGGCAGACCTGTGGGGGGGCAGCCCCATGGAGGGGGAAGGGGCAGGCCCGTGGGGGGGGGGGGAGGGGAAGGCCTGGGGGGAGGGGGAGGCCGCCGGGCCGGCAGGGGGCGCCGGGCCGCGCAGGTTCCGGGCTCTCGGCCTCTCCCCGGGGCCGGGCAGCGGGACGGTCCCGCCTCACAGACCATGGCCGCCGCCATCAGCGCCGGCATCCTGGGCCGCGGCCACAGGGTGAGAGGAGGCGGGGCCCCGGGACTGGGGAAAAGGGGGGCGGGTCCAGCTCCGGGCGGGTCCCGGGTTGGGGCCTCCGGGGGGGCGGGTCCTGGTCTGGGTCCGGCTCTGGGGTCCGGCGCTGAGGAAGGACCCCCTCCTCCCCGCGCTTTGAGCCTGTCCGGTGCCGGGCAGCCGTTGGCCCCGCCCCCTCGGGTAACCGCCTCTCTCCCCTCCCGCCAGATGCTGCTGCGCGGCGCGCGCCGGCCCCTCTCCTCGCCGAGCGGCGGCGAAGCCCGCGTGACGCGGGTGCTGCGGGAGAAGTTCCCCCGGGCCTCGGCCATCCGCGTGGTGGACATCTCGGGTAGGCGGCGGGCCCGGGCGGGCGGTGTCCTGGGAATGGCTCACGGACGGCCACGACCCCCCCCCCAGTGTCTCTCACGTTTGTTTTAATATAAACCCCCCCCTTGAAAAAATGCGACGCCCCCCCCGTAGCCACCGTTTCCAGACCCGCAAAACATCGTTTCTAGCGCTGCCCCGCGTTCGTGTCGCCGCCGGGCGCGATGCACCGGGCTGGAAAAGTGGCAACGCGCGTGGACCTGAGCGCGAAATGCAGCTTTCCCCGCATCTCTGTGGGGTGCCCCCCCCCGGGTCCCCGAAGGCAGCGGTCCCCAACCCGGGGGCGGGGCCACCCATACACCGCGTGCCCAGTGCCGGGGCGCCATGCGCCGCATGCCCGGGGGCAGGGCCAGCCCCGATCACTCGGCGGGCGCACAGACATGGCCAGGCGGGGCCCATGGGCACCGTGTTGAGAAACGCCGCTCTCAGAAGTCCCCTAAGGGTTTTGTAGCATAGGCCTGGCTTGCACTGGCTTCTAAGCATGACTGGCTTTGCCGGGCTAGGGGATATCTGTCACTGGCTTTCTAGAGCAGACCTGCTCAGGATTGATCCCCCACTAGCAACCCAGGTAACACATTGGGGTTGTTATTTCTGAGCAGTTGATAAATATGGAGACTAAGTTCTTGTCCTCAGGAACTTAAATACCACGGAAGAATGGTCCTGTGTAGAGCACAGGACTGCAGGACAGTTCTTAACTCTGTCAGACCCATACTGTGTCATGGAGCAAGTCATGTCATTTCTGTCTAGGGCAATGTCTGTGCAGCTCCTGGGAGCTGTGATTCCCAGCCTGAGTAGAGAGACTAACTCCAGCTCTGCTTCAGCTAGCACGGTAAAAATACCAGTGTGGCTGTTGTGGCTTGGGCAGCTGAGCCGCCCAAGCTCAGCCCCAAGTGGTCAGGTAGGGTTGACCTTTGGTGGCTAGTAAGGAAGTGAATGGTTAACTAGTTAACTGGTTATGGTTAACCGGCGTTTAACCAGTTAACTGATTAAATGGGATTTTACATTCCTATTGGCTTGCCTGAACCACCACCCAGGGCTGACTGGACAAAGAGACTGGAGCAAAGAGTAGTGGGGATGCGGAGGTTGGATAAGGATACTGGCACTGGAAGACAGTGGGGATGTAGAGCATGGGGGGGGGGGGGGGCGACTGGAAGGGAGGGATGTGGGGGAACAGACCAATCAGCCAAAGAGCTGAGAGGGAATTGAGATTGGTGGGGACAAGGGTGGAGGGATTGGTCATAGGATGAGGTGAGTCTGTGGCTTGCTGGGAAAGGAGACGGGACTGAAATGAGAAGTCTGACGAGTGGAGACTGGGTGGTGAGGGGACTGAGACTAAGATCGGGGGGTGGGGAAGAGAAAGAGACTGGTTCTGGGACATGGACACGTTGGAGGGGAAGGGGCAGAAGCTTGGGAAGATATGGGCTAACTCAGTTCAACCCTACTGTTAAACTGTCCCATCCTCAAGTGCTGCTCCATGTAGAACAGGGGTGGGCAAAAGGGCCTCCACGGGGTGGATCTGGCCCGCGGCGGCCCTGCCACTCCCCCAGGCTAATTAGAGCCTGGGGGCGGGAGAGCGTGTGAAGCCTCCTCCCGTCCTGCCAGGAGCACGTGGTGCTTTGAGCACGTGGCTTGCAGGGCATGGGCAGAGCGGAGGAGGTTTCACGTGCTCCCTAGGTTCTATTTGGCCTAGGAGCAGGGGAGTACGGAAGTCTCCTCCCATGCCAGGGGCATAGGCACCTAGGAGGAATGTCGGGGAGGAGGGAAGGGAAGGCAGGCACTCCCTTGTCCCCAGACCAATCATAGTCTGGAGGTGCGGAACCTGGAAGTATCTTAACCCTGACCCTTCTGCTTGATGCCCCACCCCTTCCTGTGCGGCCCTGGCCACTTCTAAAATTTCTGAAGTGGTCTCTGGAAAAAAAATTATTGACCACCCCTGATGTAGAAGATGACAACCTACTATTGCTGTCAGTTACTCTATTAGCTCCACTGACAGAGGTCTGTGTGGTGGAGCTAAAAGTTCTAACCCTGCTGATAAACCATATGATTGTCACTATGATGGAATTTGTGTGGGTTTTTTTTCAATTTGCTTTTCAAAAACTTGTTTGTGTGTGTGTATATGTCTCTGTCTATGCCAGAGTTAAGGTTGCCTGTGAAACCTTAATTCAGCTCCCTTGTGTGCTTGCATTATGACCACGCACTATTTTTCCCCCAGGACACCTCTCTCATTTAGTGCGCAAGCTGGACATGCCCTGGGAATGAATCAGGGTTACATGGCAAAGGAAGCTATTGTCTTTAGGACCCCTACCTCAAATAATGCCGAAGTTGGAAGGTGTCTAGGGAATGAGGTAGGGGATTGCAGGAAGAAAAGGAGAGCTCATCAGTGAGGTAGTTGAATGCTGCCCTGGAACGTTGGATTCCATCTTTGCTTCTGCCACAGGGTTTCTGTAGGATGCTAATCCAGTCACCTGAACTTTTCAGTGGTGGTGCTTGGTGCCTGCCCTACATGGGACCCCGTGGTCCAATTTTCAGAAGTAAAGTAATTCCTCATTTAACATGTGCCTGCTTAGCACGTTTTCATGATAGCATGAATTTTTTTTTTTTAGGGAATGTTTTTTGAATTACACGACCATCCCCAGAATACCATGATTTCCCCAGCTGGCCCGTTGCCAGCGGCTGCGCGGGGCTTCCAAAGTGCGTGCAAAGTGTTGGAGGGTTCGCCGCTCGCTGTGCCATTCCCCGCTGACCCCCCCCTCGCCGGATGCAGTGCAGGTCCCGGCAGACCCGTCACAGGGGCATACTCCCAACCCAATCCCCCTCCCCTCTTCTCCCCTTCCCTTCTCCAGAGCCAAACACCTCCCCTCCCTGCTGTAACCCAGTCACCTTTCTCCCCCAACCTTATGTCCCATTCCAACAGACACCACCGCTTGAAACGTAACCCCCACCTTTTCCATTATTTTCAATGGGAAAATTGACCCCGCATAACACGTTTTCACTTAACACGGTCATTTTCTGAAACACATCTAGCAAAAGCGTCCGTGGCCAATCTAGACATGCTTTTCCGCAAAAAAGCCCCGATCACCATTTTCGTGATCGGGCTTTTTTGCGCAAAACAAATCTCAGCTGGCCCTTTTGCGCAAAAGTGACTTTTGCCTGAACGGGAGCAGCATAGTATTTCCACAAAAAGCACTGACTTCTTACAGTAGGAAGTCAGTGCTTTTGCGGAAATTCAAGCGGCCAGTGTAGACAGCTGGCAAGTTTTTCCGGAAAAGCGGCTGATTTTCCGGAAAAACTGGCCAGTCTAGACACAGCCCAAGAGAAAACTAATAATCTTATCAGAACAGGTTTGAATAGTGTATAATAAATAAGGCCTATCTATGGCCATGCACTGAATTACAAAGATTTAAAAAAAATTAAATAGCCTACTCTAAGCACTGAGTGGTCGATCTAAGCCAGTATTCTGCCTTCAATGTCAGAGGAAAGTGCAAGAAACCCTGCAGTAAGCAGACATGGAATGATGTGCACAAGGCAAGTTTCTTTCGAGCCCCCATTAAAGGGTGACATGCCCTGAAACATAAAAGTTTATATCCCATTCAAAACTCTTGGTTTATTTATTAACTTCTCAAAATCCTTATTGAAATTCTGGATACTCTTATACATCGCCTTATCAGAATTTAAAAAGGATGGGGTGAGTTTTTAGCCTCCATGATATCCTGTGGCCCAGTTTGACAGCCTAAGTGTGCATCATGTGACTGTATAAATAAAAATGAAAGTGATCAGCCTGACTTAATTGGTAAGCTTAAATTCTTCTCACAATTTATGCTAATTTTTTTTTTTGTAAGAAAGACTTCAGAGCTTTCAAACATGCAGCATGTGTTAGTAATTTGGACAAAGAAATATGTAAATGCTTTTCCTGTCAATAACCCTTAAACTATAATCAATCTATATACTGCATACAATTGACGTGACCAAGACGCTAATATAATCAGTATCAGATAGGTAGCCGTGTTAGTCTGAATCTGCAAAAGCGGCAAGGAGTCCTGTGGTACCTTATACACTAACTGAAGTGTTGGAGCATAAGCTTTTGTGGGCAAAGACCCACTTCGTCAGATGCATGTCAATATAATCAGTGTGACTGTGTTTTAAAGGAGGCTGTGGAGCAATGTATGAAATTCATATAGAATCTGAAGAGTTTAAAGAAAAGAGAACTGTCCAGCAACATCAGATGGTTAATCAGGTAAGTGGTGGTGTGGGATCTGAAAGGGCAATCATATTCCTTTGTTATAACCATTGGTGTATTCATTCCACCTTCTGGAGTGTGGGAACTTTCCTGCAAACACTGATTACATGCTGATGGGACGAAGGAATTATTTCAAGTATGTCCACGACAGTTTGCTATTTATTACCTGACCAAAACCACTGTCAAAGGTGTTTTCCTAGATGCAGCTAACAGTTTCAGAGCTTGGTACAACATGATGTGGAGACACCACAATCCAGTTAATTTCATTGTGAGTAGAGGGAATTTAGGAGCTCAAGGATTAGGCCCTTAATGCTAACCTTCCCACACCGATTTCTGAGGGTTATTCTATGTTGATATAATAGGCCGAAAAGCTGCAGGAGACAAAGATCATCTGACTCATCCCTTTACTACTACAAGGTTCTTCTCTATATGGTTGTCTCCAGTCTTGTTCAAAATGATCCAAGTGATGTGACTTCCAGTACCTGGGATGGGAAGGGTATTTCACACAATTCCATATCAGGAACAATTTCCCTTTCTTAAGTTGCTCCCAGTTTTATTGCCTTGTACCTCCCAAATTATTATGCTTTGCAAGGGGAGTTTGATACACTTCTCTAGTCTCCCTGCATGGTTTATCAGAGATAAATAAATTCCAACAAGCCTGTTCACACCCTAGCAAAACTAACAGTTGGCTAGTGGGAAAGTAAGAAGTTCAAGCAAGGGAGGGTTGTGCACCTTAAAAATATCACCTCCCCTGATTTGACCCAGTACAAAATGTGTCTCCAAGCCTGAACTGGTTATTAGTCATTATAAAACCCAGTTATGTGATCAGACTCTGTACATAGGATTGTTCTTTGTCCTGAAAAGCTCACAACTGAAGGTAAGGTGCTGAATATATTGAATTTAAAAGAAGCTAGTGTAGATTCATGTACTATGTGCAGAAAGCTTTGAACTGAGATAATCTTAGATTTGGATTTCATAGCCAGGAGTGGGGCCAATAGCTGGGACTCTGGGGTCAGGCCTGGCAGCTGGGATCAGAAGTGGAGCTCTTCCTCCCCCCCCCCCCCCATGGTAGATTGAGCCATCTGCATCCACCATAGACTTCTGTTTTGCTCAGTTCAGTTGCTTCCGTGTAGTTTTGTTAAAAAACTTGTTAAATTTCTTATTTTAGGCACTAAGTGAAGAAATTAAAGCAATGCATGGACTACGGATATTCACATCTGTTCCAAAGAACTGAAGAAGTTCCAGCCCTATGATTCAAGGAGGAACCAGGCTACATTGCTAGAAACCTTTGTGGAAGATAAGACATATGGACCTTAAATAATCAATATTTAATGTTGTTAAAATAAGTACAGTATTTAAAGCGAGCCTATTTCATGTGTATTTAACTTGATTTATTCTTGCATAAAGTACCTGATGCCAAATCTTAGATTTTTTGATAAAGTAAGCAATTAAGTCAAATATGAAAGTGGAATTCCGGAGCTTGTGGAACATGTTGCAGAGGGAAGTACTGGCTTCCATAGTGTGTCAGCACTAACATCTAGTGGGAAAGGCCCACAGCAGTGGTGATTCTACAGGGAGCTCATGAGCCAAAAAGCAATGTATGTTTTTGCTGCCTACTTGACTGATGTTCTGTTATAGCTGTGAGGAGACTGCAGCTTATGAAGAAATCACTTGAGACTGTGTAGAGTGCCCCATTCACTGTGCCTTCTCTCAGATGCTTGCAGGAGAATCCTGAACTGTCTGGCACAGCTACTGTATAGGAAATTAAGAAAGTTTTAAATTCTCTTACTTCACTGTGATGTCTTTTAAAGGATAAGGGGGCTCAGGTTTCCTGTTGGGCAAAACTTGGTTGCATGATTTTCTGGGTCTTATGATCACCTTTCCTCCATGACATGGGGATAGGGAAAATGCTTGATATCTTCACACTTCTGTTTGATACAGTTCTGCTATTCATGCTTTTTCATGTCAGATTTATCTTCTATATTAGGGTCAGTTTTGATAAATATAACATTGACTGGATTAGCACTAAAATGAGTGAAGTATCCCTGTCCTATTTTAAAGGGTTAGTTGGCAGGAATGGAGTATTTATATACAAGTACATATTTCCTTATCTTGCAACTCCTGGAAGTCATGCTGCTGTTTTAGTGGACATCTAGTTACTATTAATTGAGCTCTCATGCTATTTAAATATGCACTACCTACCAACACTAAGGTGATGCAGTAGAACCTCTGGTTGCAGCTGAGTGTTGATCCATGAAACAAACATGACTAGATACAGAATGTGGCTTGGGAGTGTAGATTCTGAAATGCATAAAATAAAATGGCTATTGTTTCAAATTATTAGCTCTTAGAAAAGCTCTTTAAATCATCAGACGCCCATTGGTTCTGTATTGGTTTCCTTTGGGAGTGGCGTATTCATGATGGTCCCATTTCTCTTTTTCCGCCCCTGTAACTTTTTCAAGAGAGTGCTCCCAATAAGGCTCTTGCTGTAGTCTTTACACTGGTGACAGGCCCTGAAGTAGGCCTCTCTGTAATAGTCTTGAAACATTCAATCAAAAACCACTTCTGGTTCAATAGTAGCAGAAGCTAAGAGAGCCTCTTCTGTAGCAGCTTAAGGCTACGTCTACACTGGCAGCTTCTTGCGCAAGAACTCTTTTGGGGAAGAGTTCTTGTGCAAAAATTCTTCCACAGTGTAGACAGTCTCTTCCGCAAGAAAGCTCTGATGGCCATTTTAACCATAGAGGCTTCTTGCACAAGACATTCATGTTGCCTGTCTACACTGGTCTCTTCTGGAAGAGCTCTTGCACAAGAGGGCTTATTCCTCATGGGGAGAGGAATAACTCTTCCGGTAGAAGCCCTGTTTTACAATGCTGTACTGTAAATTTACTTCTGGAAGAATGCTCGTGCACTGTAGACAGCCAGCAAGTTCCTGCAGAAGAACAGCTGTTTTTGCGCAAGAAGCAGCCAGTGTAGACATAGCCTAAGTTTCTAGCATGGAATAAAACAAGTTCCCCACTGTAAGTAAATATTTGCTGCTGTAAGTATTTTGCATACTTGTAGCACATTTCCTGGGAGAACAGCTTGTTACCAGTCTATGATCACCACATATGTGGGAAAGATTAAAGTGCCTAGTATCATATAGGAAGCATAACACACAACCAGGACTAGAACTCCACTAAATCTTCTGCCTGTCCTCAATAGATGCTAGTGATATGAATGGGTAACCATCACCCTTACTGGGTGATGCTTACCTGTAATCAGCAGCTCTACAAGCTGCTCCGATCGGATCATGCCTGTATCCATGAGATCCCATTTAATCAGTTAAATGTGATTAACCAGTTGACTGATTACATGCTATTTTACATCCCTACTAAAAGCCCAATAAGATAATTGTTTGGACTCTGTTTACAGCTAAGTTAAATCAGAGGAAAATGCCTGTAGACAGGATCCTGGTGTTCTCTTCTGAATGAGAAGCACCAGTTAAGGAGACACCACCAACTTCAGTTGGCAATTTCTGTAAACTGCAGAAATTTCCATTTGCTTGTTCCAGATTTTAAGGGAATACCTGTAGCTTTTTGAAAACCCCTTTCCCTGAAAATGATTTTTTTTGATAAAGCACATTCTGCTGTTTAAGATGTTTCTGAAAAGGTGCCTCACTTCATACTATTAGAAAGGAGATGCAACATACTACTACAAATATTGTCTGAAGTGATCCATCAGCTTTTCAAAGTGAACAGACATTGAATAACCATTACATGTTCAGGGAAGTGAAGTGTAACTGTGGAGGTAGACAGTACTGTCATGGTATAAAGAAAAAAAAGTAAGGAACAATGAGCAAACTTCTATGCAAAGCCAAGAAGACTGCCAATCATTAGTGGTTGTTTAACTGGTAAATGTCAGTAGGTTAAAATCCCTAGTGGGCCCCGTATTTTCACCTATTTAAACCAGAAACTCATTTGAATACCACATGCTTTATTTGATTGAATGAAAGTTACAAAAGTAGGTACAAAATTTTTTTTTAAAGTACAATAAACTTACTAAAAGTAACCAAAAAAGCCCCAGGTAAAAATACTATAAAATTTTCATATTAAACTCACTAACATTAATTTATGCAAACAGTTTTTTTTGCCATGGAGTAACTGTTTAGTCAAGTTGAAGGAAACAAGCAGGAAAATACAGAAGGCACAGCAGCAGTATTGATTTGTAGTTACTTAAGTTTGTCCACTAACACTGGAAGTGGCAAGAGGCCTAAATACTGTAACCAGTTTCAATTTACAGCACCACTTGCCTGCAATGCAAGTTAAGGTTGTCTGAACAAATTTTTCTGCCTACTCAAAGCAGCTGCATGAAAGAACCTTGCAACCCTAGTCCATCCTGAGGAAGCATGTGTATTGATATAAAAAGAACTTCAAAAGGTCATAATGTAGTACAGTATTTCTCAAATACTATCAATTCTTCCAACAGCTGGAACTGCCTATCCCTGTATTAATGTTTAATTTCCCCTGAATTCTTAAATTAACAGTACAATTCAGAAAAAAAAATCTAGAATCTGAACAGAGAAACCCAATAGTTTTGTCAAGAGTATGCTGAAGCAGATCACTGGCTATTCAGTATTCAATGGACACTTGAGAGTTTCATGCGCTGTCCACTAAGCAATGTAATCTGCTTCCTCATCCCTGAAGTGACCAGTGCTTGCCTTGGAAGAAAGCAGAGATTTGAAGAACACTGCTGTAGATCTAGGAAGAAAAACAGTTTAACTAGAAAAAGTTATTTTGCCTTAAAAACCAACAAAGCCTTACATTCTTTTCTCAATTATCAACGTTTCTCTATAGCGGAGGAAAAGGCTGCATAATTTCCTATACTGAAATCTACTCATTTTAAAGGTAGCTCAGAACAGATACATAAGCACTTTAGGTAAAACTAAATTATCTGAAAAGTTGCATTTGTGCAAGGCCAGGGGAAAAGCTTGCTCATTACAGATGCCAAGCAAAAACCACCAGTTTTATTCACAGTTCTAATGTGAGGTTTTAAATATGAGCAACTTACATTTAAAAAAAAAATCTCAAAACAGGCTAAACCTAGAACAGTGTGGTTTTAAACTAATTCAGTTTAAATTTGTACAATTTTTGACAAACACTGTAAACTTAAGTAGCTATCTATCCATCCATTTGGATTGGTGAAGCAAAATAATTTCAAAAAGCTTTTACCAGTCTTCCCTTACAACCTGTAAAGGCCAGATCTGCAATGTGCTATCTATTCTCATTAACTCTGAATCCACCTAGTGAACTCTGAATTCAGGTGGATCTTGAATGTTTTTTGAATTTCACTGATTCTAAAACACCAGAAGACTAGGAAATTAAAAAGTGAATTTCTTCATCATGTACCATTTCAACCACTGTCATTCAGTTAGTCTGCTACATCAACATTCTTGCATTTGGACAATGCATCCGTCTTGAAAACTCATTCTGGGGTCTGAAATGTACAGCACCAGTAGTTAGGAAAAACACTGTTCAACTTTGTAAATTGAGTCACTTTGAAATCACAGCCAAAATGTATATGAAATCATACAGTTCTACTTTGGTCCCCTATCCCATGTCACTTAATGACTACTGTACTTTTCAGAAGTTAATTATGAAATTCAGAGGAGCACTAGTTTGCTCTTAGTCAGCAGCCTACTGCTGTGCTTGGTCAATGGACGTGCAGTGTGATAGCAGATAAGCAATGGCTAAGCAAGAATACAAAGTTGTGAAAAATAACAGAGCTTTGGCACAGTTCTATTTAATGGTGTTGGCTTGTTTGTTCAGGGACTCAAAACAAAGGGTGACAAAAATCAGCTGAAAAGTGGCAGAAACAGATGCATCTTGTGTGATGCATTTTACAGAGAATTCAGTGGGTCCCTGGAGTTACAAAGTTTGAATTTCAGACACGCATAGTTGACAATAAAGTTGTCCTGTAAAGAACTACATAACATCTGAAATTCCCTAGTATTGATGTAGTTGTTTGACAGGCAGGATGATTAGAGGTATGGATAAGCAAAAGCTGTCTGGGAAGTAGTCATCTAACACTCTTCTATAAGGTACCAGTAGGGCAGAAGGAGCCAACAAGGGCAGGAGTGGCAGCAGATCCACACATTTGCAGGATTTCAACCCCATGGATCCCTACGCAGTCACATGGGACGTTCCCTCAGTGCTCTCCTGGACCAAACAGGCAGGGTGCCAGGACTGCTTGCCCATTCAGGAGCTTCACAATCCCTGAGGGGGGAGAATTACACAGCGGATTTCCTGGTGCTTTATGCACCATTCATTTTACACACCGAACTACAGTTCACAGGTAAACAGGCTTGCAAAGAGAACAAAAGTAGTGGCTCTGCAGAAAGAACTAAGGTGATGAGGCGTGGTAAGGGGGAAAAGGCCATTCCATGATGCTGAATTGACCCTTTGCACAACTCCAGCTCAGCTTTTTCTGCAGTGTTGCTCCCCTCTACCAGGTAGGTTGGGTGGAAAAAGCATTGGGGACTAGACTATTAAAAAGAAAAACACTGGTTGCCCCCTACAAGGGAAATTAAAAGCCAAAGCTACCTGAAAAGAAATATCAAGGTTTCAACACAAGATTCCACCTACTATGGCTGGAACATATCACTGGGCCCAGCTGGAACCCCTTCCTCTCTGAATCGCAAAGACTGCACACATTAAATACTAGTTTCTTACAAATCAAGTTAAGAATGTCAAACAACACCATATTACAACACAATTGCCTCCAAGCTCTCGAGACCTGTGAGCCACAGGTTTTTCTCATGGAATGAGACACACCAGAAGGAACATCAAAACAAACAGGATGAAAACAACTCAGGATTAAGCCTTTAGAATGGAATGTTTTTTAAACAAAACACTATGAATGATACTCATGATGTTCCAACAAAGAAACTAGGCATCTGTAGCTCAGATTTTTCACAGTCAGTTGGTGCTGGTGCTATTGTCTTAATCTGTCAAAATACAGTAGTGACTCCATTATATAACCATGACACACACTTAAAAAAAAGAAACCTCTGCAGTTTGCACTGGGGTACAATGCAGAATGTTTCTCCTTTACGCTCTCTCACACACATGCTTCTGTGCCAGTCAAGTTTTCATCTGGTTCTTTTAGGTGGGCTCTATGTTGCTTTATCTTACTCTCTTTTGGATCGTAACTTCATGACCATCCATTATTTAAGGCTTTGTCTAAGGCAAATAGAAAGTGCTTCTAGATACAAACTTAAAACAAACTACTCTTTAAAAAAAAAAAAAAAAGAAAGAAAAGCATTCATAATGAATACACCAGTAGTTTTTCCTTCTATTTCTGATCCAGCATTTAAAAAACAAGGTTCTGAATGCCACACAATGAAGTGAATTAAGTTACCATTTTCTTTAAAAAAACAAAAACAAAACCATGAAGACACAGAGATTTGAAATGGTGAACACAAATGAAAATCCACAGGCACATCCAACTGTCATTTAAATTTTCTTTAAAAGGAACCATGGGGCATGCACGCGCACACATATTTTAGTAATCAGCTGAATGCCAGATTGTTTTTCAAAACTGCTTTGGTTTCTGACACTATATATACCAGCCTATTCCTTTTACCGGCCTAGTTCTAAGAGATAAAAATGTTGGGTATTCTAAATGTAAATTGCATACATCATAAAATTTGCAAAAATAGTTCTATTTCCCACATAGAAAACAGTGGAATATCAAAGTTCGTAACGTAATGCACTTATCAGGAGTATTAAAACAATATTTATACTGGCATATATAGAGTTGCACAATGGAACTTTGTTGAGCAACTAAACACTGGATGGAATAAGACCCAATCCAAAATACTTGCATTTACAGTTTTGCAAACAATTTCTAGCCAGACCCCGTAGCTACAGAACTCTTAGTATCCATTGTTTCGTATTAGTTAAACTGCAATAGCTACAGTTTGGAAGTGTTTGAAAAATTAAATGTTATGAAGCCAAATTTTTCTCCAAATATCCTGTATTATACATCCAAGCTCCTGAATGTGCATTTGAACCTTTTGCTCCCTCATCCATGCATATGAATTTAGGGGGTTGTGCACAAAACACTGTACAGTCAAAACTGCAAGCTGGAGTGAGGTCTCAAATAACTAAACCATCCAGTTTCTAGAGCAAAACATTCTGGAACTGCTAATGCAAACTACAGAGACGTTCTGCATAGAAAATTATGCAAAATTTCACTAATATCTAGACTGACAAAATGTAGGTCAGTTAGAAAATCATGACATTGCAGGGATGAATGCAATCATGAACTCCAACTTTGCAAGTAAAAGATCTGAGCAAGAAGCTCTTAGAATTCATAGCTACATTGCTCTGAAGACACTTGTGCTGTATTGCAGACCTTGGATTTTATATAGAATTTGACCAACTACCTCTTTGCAACCTCTTTTCAGGCCAGCTACTAAGCTGGAAGAAGGGCAGTAATTGTGCTAGCCTGGAAAGCATCTGTTTTAGATCTGCTGTGGTACCTGGTTTCTCAAGGTTTGTGCCACTAAAGACAAAGTGGCAAAGAAATAGCTGCAGCTGGAAGCAAGAAAGAGTAACCATGTTTGAAAGCAGAAAGAATTCTTCTAAGGAAGATTTATCTGTCTTTGGATCCTAGCTTTTCAATTAGTTCTTGAAGAGGAGCCAACTCACGCCTGTCAATCAAGTTGAACTCCTGCAGGGGGAGAGACAAACATAAAATAAGCTTCAATTTAGATAAAAATTGAAGTAGACAAAATAAATGACACGCAGCATCCATTTTTTAATTCAAAATTGAGGCAAAATAAAGAATTCCAGGAATTCACAACAAACAGCTTGATATAAGTGACTTCAAGATACAGTAAAACTCTGATGGTCCAGCACCATCAGGAACCCAGAAGTGCTCTGGGCAGCCGGACCATTGGAGCTGCTCTGCCCCCAGCTTCCCCGATTCAGCTGCTGCTAAAACTGACCAGTGGCTGAATCGGGGAAGCCGGGGGCAGAGCAGCTGGAGTGCTACTGGGTAGGTCCCGTAGCGCTGCACCTCGGGGCTGCGGGACCAACCCGGCAGCACCCCACCTGTCCCTGATTCAGCTACTGCTGAAACTGACCAGCAGCTGACTCCAGGAATCCGGAGGCAGAGCTGCTCTGCCCTGGCTTCCTGGAATCAGCCGCTGATCAGTATCAACAGCAGCTGACTTGGGTACACCTGGGACAGAGCAGCTGGGGTGCTGCCGGGTTGGTCCCCGCAGCGCCAAGGTGCAGGGACCAACCCGGCAGCACCCCAACTGCTCTGTCCCAGGCGTCCCGATTCAGCTGTTGTTGAAACTGACCAGCGGCTGACTCCAGGAAGCCTGAGGCAGAGCTGCTCTGCCTCGGGCTTCCTGGAGTCAGCCGCTGATCAGTATCAACAGCGGTTGACTTGGGGACACCTGGGGCAGAGAAGCTGGGGTGCTGCCAGGTTGGTCCAGTAGCACTGAGGAGCGGCGCTGTGGGACGAACCCAGCAGCACCCCAGCTGCTCTTTCCCAGGCATCCCCAAGAGCAGCTGGGGTGCTGCCAGGTTGATCTCGCGCCAAGGGTCGGCGCTACCGGACCAACCGGGCAGCACTCCAGCTGCTCTGCTGCAGGCGTCCCGGATTCAGCCGCTGCTGAAACTGACCAGCAGCGGCTGAATCAGGGACGCCTGGGGCAGAGCCGGACTATCGGAAGGGGGGGTTATGAGGGGTCTGTGGTGGCATCCCCCCACCCCACCCCAGACCCCTTATAGCCCCCCCTTCTGATAGTCCGGCATATTTGATAATCCGGCACCCCCTGGGTCCTAAAGGTGCCGGATTATCGGAAGTTTACTGTATTTAGTATATTTGATCAATGCTAATTAATCCTCACAAAGCCCAGTCTGGTTGATACTCTCCAGAGCTAGACTTCAGCTTTGTTGGGAAAGAACTTAAGTTTTGTGAAAGCAATTAAATTTGACAACTTTAAATTTCTCAGATAAATTTGTTAAATACAAGTTTTGTTTTGAAATTAAACACAATGTTGGCTTTGTTTTGATGTTTTTCCCCATTCAAAACACTGGTAAAATTTTCTTTAATTCAATTGTTTTATTTAAAGTTTGCCATCAAAATAAAAAGGGAATTTTTTTTAAACTAGGTCTAGTGTCATCCCTGCTTTACAGATTGGGAAATAAGGATACAAGGAGATTGAGAAAGTAAATAAAGACACTTATATAGACAGTCAGCTAGCCATCTAATACTGGCAACAGAAATTTCTGTTAAATGTCCATTGGAAACATTTTCTAACTTTAGATTTTGTAGATATTTACCTGAAATTATATTAAAATGTTCATTTGTGTCCAATTTAACAACCAATCCAGATCACCCTGTATTAGTGACTTGTCCTTATCATTTCTCTCTCTCCCAATTTTTGTGTCCTATGCAACCTGTCAGTGCCGATTTTGTTTTCTTCTAGGTACATAAAAATAGAATAGGGCCAAGAACAGATCCCTGCAGCACCCCACTAGAAACCTGTTCAATAAGGATGCCCCATTTTCAATTACATTTGAAGGCCTATCAGTCAGGCCATTTTTCATCCACTTAATGTGTGTCACTTTCATTTCATACCTTTCTAGTTTTTTAATCAAAATACATGGTAGAAATCAAACACCTTACAGAAGTCTAAGTGTACTGCATTAACATTACTGTCTGTATAAACCAAACCTGTCATTTCATCAAACATGTCTGACAGGATCAATTTTCCATAAACATGTTGATAGGTATTAATTACACCACCTTCATTTATTTTTGTATTAATCAAGTACCATATCAGATGCTCCATTATTTTGCCTGGGATTGATGTCAGAGTGACTGGCATCCAGTTACCCAGCTAATCCTGTTTACCCTTGTAAAATATTGGCTCATTAGGTTTCTTCTGTCTTCTGGAATTTGCCCAGAGACCCCAGACTTATTGAATAAAAAAAAAAAATCAACAATTATGGAAACATTTATATAAACCTACAAGACAAATTCAAAACACAATCTATGTTCTGGGTTAGATTTAACAGGGTAGTGCCCATTTAAGCTTGTCTGTAAGCTTGTCTGTAAAGAGAGTCATGTTAGGGTTAATTGCTAATACTTTAAAAAACTCACCTGTACAAAGAAAATAAAGTGCTTAAAGGAGGTGTTGAGATGGGCCTCCTCCTGGAGCTGCATCACAGAGTCAAAGTGCTGGTGGTAAATATGGGCATAGACCCTAAACAGACGCTTCAATATAGTCTTTGCCACAGACATGAAGTTCTTAGGAAAAGGGACACCTGAAACATGCAAATACATGCAATATATTTCTTAACCAAGTTTAATATATGAAAGCAGAAAAGCCCAGTTACAAGAATAAATATTTTCTGCCAAAGGCACTAGGCTTATTTAGAAACAGTGGCACTCCAAGCTTCAGTAAGGGTACAAAAACTTATTGTATTCAGTTGAAAAAATCTAGTCAATACACTTTTAATAAAAAAAATGATAAGTCACTGAGATATGGGGCAAATTTTCAAAGCATCGTTCCCACAAACTATTGAGTATCCACAGTTCTCTTTGAAGTCAATAAAAACTCTGCACCTTTGTAATGCCATACATAGAGGTACTTATGCATATGTCCAGAGATACTGTTTACATGTTTTAAAGTTAATCAGGGGCAAAAGTGCTTGGTTCAAGAGGGACTGGATGTCTACTGGCCAAAGGCCCCAAAACATCTACATTCTAATTCTTATTCTGACAGGGACTTCCTCTGTGACAGCACAGGGCAAGTCATTTAAATTACCCCCCTAACCTGTAAAAGAGAGCCAACGCCCTTTTGGGAGCTTCTTAAGGCTTGATCCTGCAAATATTAACATACAAGTTTAACTGTACTTCTATGAACAAGCCCACTGAAAGTAATAGAACTACTTATGGAAGGGAAGTAAAGCACATGAATAAGTGTTTGCAGGACTGGGGCCTTAGCTATACTCCACAAGAATCTGAAACCAGTGGGACTAAGCTCTTTAATTAAGGTGCTTTCAAAAATCCCACCCTTGGAGGCTTAATCATGGCCTTTTGGACAGTATCCTAAAGTGGGTTGTGCCCACGAAAGCTCATGATACCATCTACAGAAGATTTCCGATAATCTGGCACCTTTGGGACCCAGGTGGTGCCGGATTATCGGATATGCCAGACTATCGGGAGGTACTCCGAGGGGGGGGGGGGGGCGCGCTGTGACGGATCTGCCAGGACCTGCACTGCCTCTGGTGGGGGCGGGGGCTCAGCGGGGAACAGCACAGCGAGGGCTGAACCCTCCGCCATTTTTCAGGAGGCAGCTGCTTCAAGAAGTTGTTAGTCAATTATACTACCACTGCTCTTTTGATTCTGGACTATTGGGAGTCTACTGGTAAAAGCAGCAGGGACAGAGAGGGGAGAAGATCTCTTGTCAGTTTCAGCAGCAGCCTGTCTGTCACCTGTGGATCCACCATTCCTGCGGACGCCGCCCTGTTCCCCCCAAGGCAGTAGAGGAAAGAAATTGCAAGCCTGTCCCCTGTGGATCCAGCCAGCAGTAGTGTAATGGACTAACAACTTCTTGAAGCAGCTGCCGGAGTTCCAGTTGGTGCCGGACTATCGGGAGTGCCGGACAATTGGAGTTTTACTGTACGTGTTTTGTTAGTCTTTAAAGTGCTACTAGATTATTTAAGTTTTTCCTGTTACAGACTAACTCTGCTACTCCTCTGAAGCTATCCTAAAACAGTTCATCACACCTTCATTAACATATTGAAAGTCTAAATAATTCAGACTGAAGCAATTTTGTTTTCAAGTCACACACAGATTTATACCACCCAGAGGAATTTTCAATAAATACACTAATTGATTCTCTAAAGCTGCAGATACTTACGCGCCAACTTAACCCTAACCATGCACAATCCCACTGAAGGGGGTAGCCGAGTTAGTCTGTTACAGAAAAAAAAAAAACCCCCAAAACAGCAAGCAAATGGTCTGGTAGCACTTTATAGACTAACAAAACATGTAGATGGTATCATGAGCTTTCATGGGCACAGCCCACTTCTTCAGATGACCGGAGTTACTGCAGCTATTCATGGTACTAAAGGTACATATTTGCAGAACCAAGAGCATTAACTATCAACATTTTGATTTTTGACTAACAGTTTTGTAAAATTCAGACAAGATGCCCTGCCAATGACATTTTAGAACAAATTATAAAGTAATTCATTATATACTTAAATCTCAATTTTCAAGAGCACACATTTTAAAATTAGATTTACAAAGTCTCAACCTCATTGAAGGGCACTTTCAATATAATCTGTGACCCCTCATTAATTTTCAGTGAGGGCTGGGCATCTAACCGATCTTTGAATGCTTGAAATACTGAATTTTAAACAATACCTTTTAACTAGTATACACATCATCCACCCTAGCACTGCTGCCTCTGATAGAAAGGACCCGCCAGCCAGCTCCTGACTGAGGCAGCCGGGGGAGGCGGGGGGGGGGGGGGGGGGGGGGGGGGAGAGAGGAGGCAGGAGCCAGTGCAGGTGGGGAGCCAGTTCCCTCAGCACCAGCTCTCCGGTGCTGCCTGATCACCTCCCTCCCCTGCACTGCTGCCTCTATCACAGAGCAGCCTCTGTCTGTGGTGAGCCCAGGCACACTGGCTGCTGGTCCTGCCCCTGGGAACTATCTAATAGTTATGTAACCCATAAGAGTTCATGTGGTTACGTGACTATTCAAGCGCAGTTAACAAAACTACCGTATGCCAGGAGACTGTCTTGGTTAGGGCTATCTTGCGGCCCACAGTGATGAAGGGTCATATGAGCCATTCACTAGCCTGGTTTACCCATCATTGGTCTGTTCTTTATTGGACCTAAACAGAATAGAAACACCAACAAGAGGCTTTACACATTCTTGTTCTTTTTCTTCTCTCTTTTCCTTTCTTGGTTGCTTTTTAAAAAGATGTGTTAGGGTATGTCTACACTTGCAGCCTATTTCGGAATAGGGCAACAAATGTAGGCATTCAGAATTGCAAGTCAAGCCCGAGATTTAAATATCTTGTGCCTGATCTGCATCTTCCCGACCGGGCACCACTTTTTGAAATTTACAAGCCAGGAATAACTGCCTGCGTCTACACGCAGCAGTGAAATGGGCGTTAGAAATACCCTATTTCAGAATAGGGCTGTAAATGGAGGCATTCGGAATTGCAAATCAAGCCCGGGATTTAAATATCCCGCGCTTCATTTGCATCTTCCTGGCCGGGCGCCATTTTTGAAATTTATAAGCCTGGAGTAACTGCCCGCGTCTACACGTGGCAGTGAAATGGGCGTTTTGAAATAAAGCCCTATTTCGAACTACCTGTTATTCCTACTGCAATGAAGTTTAACAGGTAGTTCGAAATAGGGCTTTATTTCAAACGCCCATTTCACTGTCACGTGTAGACGCGGGCAGTTACTCCAGGCTTATACATTTCAAAAATGGCGCCCAGCCAGGAAGATGCAAATCAAGCACAGGATATTTAAATCCCGGGCTTGATTTGCAATTCCGAATGCCTCCATTTACAGCCCTATTCCGAAATAGGTTATTTCTACACTTGCAGCCTAAGTTACTAAGTCTGCTGTGAAAAGTGATACACATACCACTTTTCACATTTCAGAACTGGCAAATGTGGGGACAAATTAAGCCCTGGATGGGGAGGTGAATATGGAGGTAGTGGGGACCAGGGGAATTAGGAGAGGCAGTGAGGGGCAGGGGCTATGTGGAAGGATAACTATGGTGGGGAATGGAGCCTGAAGCCCCATAGCTAGAGCCTACCACTAACCACCCGAGGGTGGAAACCTGACCCCACCAGCCTGAGAAGGTGGGGTTCTCATAGGGAGTCTGCTCCTCCAGCTTGTATGTCTCCAGAGGAGGGCAGAGCCCAACCACTTCTGGCAGACCTGGCGGAGAGGGCTGCAGCTCCCCCACCCCACCAATCACTGTGCAAGAGGCTCTCCTCACAAGAGAAGAAACAAAAGACAGGACTATGCAGCACTTTAAAGACTAACAAGATGGTTTATTAGATGATGAGCTTTCGTGGGCCAGACCCACTTCCTCAGATCAAATTGTGGAAGAAAAATTGGTATGACCATATATACCAAAGGGATAAAAAACAAACAAACACACACATACAAAATTGACACTTTTTTTTAAATTAAAGTGCTGCATAGTCCTGTCTTTTGTTTCAGCAAGACCAGACTAACACGGCTACATCTCTATTACTACTCACAAGAGAAGTCTCTGGTGGCAGCATTTCAGAAACGGTGCTCTAATGCACCTAAATACTTACACAAACCTCAGCAGCACCATATTACCCTGCCACTACACGACTGTCATGATTTCACTTACCAATCTTTGAAGGAAAGAGGGTTTCATCATCAAGCTGGTCCTGAACCCATGTCATCAAATAATCAATGTACTTGGGAGCTGAACATTTAATTGGTTTCTTTATATTGGTACCATCTGCCCAATGGTATTCATACCTATGGGGGGGAGGGGGAGAGAAACAAGGTTTTATAAAGAAAGAGAAAGCATTTCTAGAAGGAGTCCTTTTTCAGACACTTCTTTATTCGACAGAGGCTCCCCGATCTGCTTGTTCAACAATGATAGCACAAAAGGATTTTTAGCTGAAGAATGGATTAAAAAGGTGTCTTATCAGAGCCCCACGAAGACACTGGAATGTCAGTTCTGGCTTAAACCAGATTCCATGTCATTTTTACACACAACTGTATTAGTCTCCTTTCCCTAAGGTTTAGAGTCTCTACTGCCTATTGCTTCCACATGGATAAAGCATGGAGATTGTGCAACTGAGGAGAGCTGACCACAGCTCCCACCAGAACCAATTATTAATGCTCCTTGAGCAGCCACAGAGGAGATGTGCTAGAGAGGTCCCATCTCTCCCTTTCAAAGTTTAAGTGAACAGCCCCAGCAGCTCTCCTTGTCCTGGATAAATTGAGGGGCTTTTGCCATTGGACTCAGGGTTTTGTGCTGCAAGCCAAGCCTTAGAGGAGCCTCAAAGTGTGATTGATAAACCCAGATCCCTCACTCACGCCCAATCTTATCTGGCCAATAAGATTGACTTGAGCCACAACAGACTGGCAACTATAAATCACCGGCAGGACACGCATGTGCATATGTGGCTTTTCGTTTTTAATAAACACAGTATATTGCCTTTTCCCTGAAAAAGATTGTTTGCGCTTCTTATATGCATAACAATTAAATATAGCGGTGCCTTTAATTTACATTATATTTGAGACAGTTTGTGCGTTTGTCTGTATCTGTCCATCTGGCTGTGAGTCCGTTTGTTCATGAACTCCTCCTAAACCATAAAAGCTGGGACCACCAAATTTGGAAGGCAGCTTCCTCTTAACATAACTTAAAGTAAGGTCATGGTTTGATTGTGCCACGACTGTGGGATGTGCATGGAATATGGTTGTTTTTCATCAAACACAAAGGGAGAGGTGCGATAGCAGGAACAGTTATACTCACGAATGACTACGGGGGGAGGAGGTAGCAAACACCCCAGCCCCTGGAAGCAGCCAGGCCATGTGGCACCCACCAACCCAGTCTGACCCTGGGGAAAAGTCACTGGCCACTCCCTGAACCTCTTCTCAGAACCCCAACCCTGACTCCTGCAGCCCCCGCCCTGGTCCAAAGCAGGGTTGGACAAAACAGGGCCCGCAGGCCAGATTCGTCCTGCCACCATCCTACAGCCCAGCAGGACCAAGGGCAGGCTCCCTGCCTGTCATCCCTCCCCCCACATGGCTGAAAGTGGCTGGCTGCGAGGGCCATGTGCATTTCTGTGTGCTGCATGCTCCAGAGGGGGACGGGGAAGATCCACATGCTGCTCCATAACAATCTTGCAGGGTTTGGGTGCAGGAAAGGAAAGGATTCTGACCTGGGGGAGGGGTGCAGAGTCTGGGATTAAGGTGCTGGCAGCTCACAAAGTACCCCGCCCTCAAAAGGGCACATGACGAGCAGACACACATGGCCGCAGCAGCTGACTCCCATGTATCAGAGGCTCCCATGGAGCCTCCTACTTCTCCTCCACCCTGTGCTGCTGCCTCTGTATCAGTAGCATCAGTGTGGAGGGGTAGACAGGAGCTGCTACGCTTGGGGAGCCGACTTAAATCCTGCAGAACTGTCTGCCGCCTCTGATACAGGTGGGAGCCAGGGTGTGTGGACCAGCTCCTGCTCCTCACTCTCTCCCCACCATGCTGCTGCCTCTAATACAGAGGGAGCAGCACAGGACGGCAGGCAGGAGCCTCCAAATTTTCAGTGGCTATACAATTACATAATTAAATGCATTGTAACATCCTACTTCCAGCCAGAATCTACACTTGGCACCCCACCCCCACCTGTACCCCAACTCCCTGCCCTAGGATATAACCCAATCCCTCTGCAGTCTGTCCCAGGTAACAACTCCCTCCCAGAACTTGCACCCCCGCTCCCATATCCAGGTTAGAATCCTCTCTTGCACCCATACTCCCTCCCGGACTCTGCAGCCCTTCCAGCTGCCCAATCCAAACCCTCTGAACCCTTGCCCCAGTCACAACCCCCCTCCAAACCCAATCCCCTACCTCAAGCTCCCTTTTGCACTCGTGCCTCTTCCATTAACATCACAGAAGAGTGTGGCCTGTGACAAGTTACCAAATTTTTGGAGTGCCCTCCATCAAAAATTATTGCCCCCATGTGTATTCTTAAATCAGAAAGAAAATTATTTTCTATATAATATATATATATATATATATATATATATATATATATATATACACACACACACACACACACACACACACACACACACACACACACACACGCTATTTATACCAACTTTTTTATTTCTTGAAATTTTCTGAAATTTGGCAAAATGAAGAGTGACTTTTCTGTGGCTGAAAGATGTGCTAAAATTTAAACCAAAACCATTTGAACATGTAAAAAAAAGCACATTTGAGAAATGCCTTAATTGTAGTTCTCACAAGCTTAGCTGATGGTCTTCCAAGTTTCCTTCTATCCCTCCCCAAAATGTGTGTAAAAAATCATTTGGGACTGGAAAAAACAAAGAAATGTTAGCCATTAAGGCATTTTGGGAAGAATTAAAGATGCGTGTAAAAATCACAGTTAGAAGGCTGGATGTACCATATTCCTCATTATATGAGCACAAAGAAAGCTCAGCTCAGGCCAGGCTCTGTAGCCAGCAAGCTGAGCCAAAGCAAGAAGATGCACTGGCCAAACCATGTATATGATTACTGGTGGTAGAAGGAGGAAAGAAGTTGGCATATTATCCTGCAGTTACCAGGCAGAATCTGACCACAACTGTTGACTGCTACAGATAGAAGTAAAAAACAGTCACGAGTGTCACTAATTAAGAGTCAGCCAGTATTACAAAAACATCTATCTGGGGGCTGATTGTACAAGTTCTTTGCCTGAGAATATTACAGATTACAATGAGAGTTTGACTCACTTGGAGGCTTGCAAGGTCCTATACAATTCACACAGGAACAAGGGAACTGGTACTCTCTCTAAATTTATTATGGATTTTTGGCCCCCCCCAATTTATCCAGGACAAGGAGAGCTGCTGGGGCTGTTCACTTAAACTTTGAAAGGGGGAGATGGGACCTCTCTAGCACATCTCCTCTGTGGCTGCTCAAGGAGCATTAATAATTGGTTCTGGAGGGAGCTGTGGACAGCTCTCCTCAGTTGATTTTTTGTGTCTTATTATAGTATACCTAGGGCTGAATATTGAAACCTTTATATAGGCAAGTGTAAAGTATGAATAATTCCACTGAAGTCAAGTGGACTACTATACTACACTCAGGAAAAGGATTTGCACGGAAAACTGATATTTTGCCAAATGCTTTAAGATCATTTGTTAAAAACTTCAGAGAGGTAGCCAAGTTAGTCTGTAACAGGAAAAACAACATATAGTCTAGTAGCACCTTAAAGACTAACAAAACATGAAGATCAACGGGGGGCGGGGGGGGGGGGGGGGAAGGACCCCTGCGGGTTGGATCTGGCCTGCCAAGTAGGTGGACCCAGCCCACGGAAGCCCTGCTACTCCCTCGCCCCCAGGCCAATTAGGGCCTGGGGGCGGGGGAGTGCCTGAAGCCTTCTCCGCTCTGCCAGCAGCTTCCCGCTCTCCCCCGCCCCCAGACCCTAATTGACCTGGAAGGGGGGGGATCGTGTCAAGCCTCTTCCAGGGCATGGGTGCCTAGTGGGAAGAGGGAGGGCAAAGTGGCTCCACCACCTCCAGACCAATCATGGTCTGGGGGCAGAACAGCCCCGCCCCTTTCTGTGTGGCCCCGGGCTACTTCAAAAATTTGTGAAGTGACCCCCGGGCAAAAATTATTGCGCACCCCTGATGTAGATGGTATCTTGAGCTTTCGTGGGCACAACCTACTTCTTCAAATGACAGAAGTGTTAGAAGTCCAGATCCAAGACTCAATAAGGGAAGGAGGGAGGGCGGGAGAGGAGGAAAAAAAAAGGGGGGGCCTTCAGGCTCTGATCCTTCAACGAATACTGTACAGCAAACCTCTATAGAACTGTCTGAAGTCAACAGGCTGACTAATGCTTAAAGTCGAGTACACGGCAAGTTGTTCGAATAATCGGAGCCCTTAACTGTTTCCTTTATCTGTGTTTGTACAGTGCCTCTCACGAGAGAGTCCAAATCTAGACCCAGACCTTTGGTGCTACCACAGTAGAAGTGTTTCAATATAAAGTAACAGGCTATTTGAAATCAGTGGAATTTAATAGTTCAGTCCCAAAGAACGTGACCAATATGTAGACTTTAAGAAAAGAAAAAGGATCCTTCAATAAAATTAAAATCAGGCAATTAGTCTAGTTATTTTAAAAACTGTTTTCAGGGAACGTTGAGGACACTATTTTTAGGAACTATATGCAATATATGGATGTTAAATTGTGGATAATCAGCTGAGTAGTCGATGGAATTTCCATCAAGTACTCAATTAGCCGGGGGAGGGAGGGAGGCGGAAGGAAGATGCTCGCTACTCTGCTGCCGCTCTGCCTTTTAAATGTAGTAAAAGCCGCCTCTACATTTAAAAGGCAGAGGCACAGTGAGGGACTGAAGCAGTCCCAGCTTGCGCCAGGCTGTGCTTCTTACTACATTTAAAAGGCAGAACTGCAGCATCGCTGCACTTCTACCCCTCCTGCCGCCCCGTGGCTCTTGCTTCCCCACCACTCCTTGCTGCCTCTGATATGGGGGCGGAGGAGAGGAGGAACACAAACAGTCAACTTGACTACCCGATAAGCCTAGGGGGGAGAGAGAGGCATGCAGTCAACAGCATTAACCTATAAGCTTTTGCTATTAGTTAATCGTCTACACTATTACATCCCTACAGCAAACTTAGAAAAACTGCATATTTTGCACACATGAAATTTCTCGCTCAGCTAACAAATCCAGCAGTCAGAAATGAAAAACAGACACTGAATGTTAAGGTTCAAACAGGAAGTGTTGAAAGGAAATCACACCAAATATAGAAACAGGAACTTTCTAATCTAAAACTTTCAAGCCTAGATATTACCCCTTAACAAATAAAAATAAAATCATATCACAGAACAGAGTTTTACATTGAATATAATGGATATTACATGTCAGACGCATTAATCTTTGCTGACTTTAATAAACAAAAAATCCTCTACACATCAAGAAGAAATGCCACAATGAGAATACGTAGCTGAGGCATGCACCACTATGCTCTACTTTAGTAAACGTGTGCACCGAAAGCACTGCAAGAAAAAACAACCCTGTAGTGAAACTGGTTTCTTTTTGCTCTGAAAGAGATGCCTTATTTGTGCTACCTGCCATATTAGACGCATCTAAATATAAGACCTCCCATGTATATTCATACCCATCATGTACTTCCCTCTACCCCAAGACATAAGATCTACTACCTCTGACACTTTGCCCCATAAGCATACCGTGTGAATTCTTTTGAGATGCCCAGACCCTTTCTACAGAACAGCTGGCACTTTTAGGTTGTTCCAGTATAGAATATATGATCTTGCCTGCTAAAAGCCACAATGCTTTATGAGTGCATGAAAAGTTTTTGTGGAAATGCGTGAAGCTATAAGACAAGAGTCCATCTAAGTGGCAAGAATTCAAAACTGTGTAAACTTGGCATGGAACACACAATTTACACCCAATTTTTAAAAACTGGAGCATGTTGCTACAAAAATCCTTACTCCAAATAAAGCAAAGAGATATTCAGCATTGGGCTTGATATATTAATGTTTGTGACAACAAAGCAAGTAGTCAAATTATATTGTTGAGCTTCTCAGAGAGGTTTTATATTCTTTTGAAAGAAGTCTGGAGTTCCTGTGAGGCTCTCCTTCCTGTTTTGAACCAGTATAATCATGACCATTCAGCTTCCCCTATTTCCAGCCATCCATCTCCTCTACAGAGTGGGCCGCTGGACAGAACTTAAAACTATTTCTACCCCTAGGAACAGAGGCTAGATGCTTTGGATATGTGACAGAAAGTATGTTAATGAAGTGAAAACAATTATTTTTGAAAATCAGCATAAGTGGTAACATGAATAATCTGATAAGATTCTTGATCAATAAATTAATATGCAGTTCTGAGACAACTGAGGTTCTTTAAAATACATGTTTTCTTGAAAAAATTTCACTGAATCAATATATTTGGATCATGAATATGATAGGAATCTACATGACCTACAGACCAACAGAATTTCATGACCCGTCCTTCGCTTCTGTGTAAATGCACAGTATTTAAGACACCAGACTGGACCAATGATATCTCCAACAACATTCCTCTGATAGTGGCCAGATGGTTCACAGGAATGCATAAATTTTGCAGTGCTGCATGTGTGTGTGTGTGGTGGAGATAGATATAATTAAATATTATGGGAGTATGGCAATAAGACTATAAAACACTAAGTGACCATCTGTTCTTTTTCCATTAGTGTAGTATATTTATGACTACCGTACATATAATGTCTGGTATATTGCAATGAGTTTCCTACCTTGGCCCAGCAGACATTACTGGACAGCTTGCTTCTGTGCAGAACTCTGTGATAGTCCCATACAACATATTGATCTGATTGAAGAAATCCACAGCTGCAAAGAAAATACATCAACAGTAAGTATACATGGAATGGAAAAGACGTATTTTGGTTCATCTTCTCTGGTGGATTAGCTGGTCAGATGGAAGTATCACGGTCAAATCTCTAGTGGAGACAAAACACATCATTTTTATAGAAAAGTGATTTTCTTTCTGTAACTACCAGTAACAGCCTTGTCAGTAGGGATGTAATAGAGTAACTGATTAGTCGACTACCAGATAAGCTTAAACTTAGTCACTTCCACTACTTGCATTCTCCAGCAGCAGCCCCAGGCTACGGGGGATCCTAGTGGGAAGTTGGGACCCCCGCTGACAGGGGCTGCTCCGCAGGCAGTAGCCCCTGTCCAGACAGAGGTTTCCTGTCCGTGGCCAAGGGCTGCTACCAGCTGGGCAAGCAGACCTGCTCAGTCCTGGCTTGTGTCAGGACCAAACCCTATACAGCACTGCAATTTAAAAGGAAGGAGGAGTCAGGCAGCCTATCCTCCGGCTCCTCCCGTGTTTTAAATTGCAGAGCCACAACTTTGGTCCCCGACCCAACACAAGCAGGGACTGAGCTGGACTGCCTGCCTGCCCGGAACCTACTAAATTTAGAAGCCTGGTGGGCGGGCAGCCCAGCTCAGTTCCTGCTTGCACTGGGTTGGGGACAAAACCCCGTTGTGGCTCTGCAATTTAAAATGCAGTAGGAGCCGGGGAATGCCTTCCCCTATCGAATAATCAAGTATTCGATGATAAAAATTTTATCAACTACTCGATTACTAAAATAACCTAAATTTAACATCCCTACTTGTCAGAGTGACCATTTCTGCTTGCTAGCTGATTTGACCTGATCAATATATAAGAACACCATAATCCATATTTTTAAGTCTAGTGCGCAATTTCTCTTGGCTGAATGCAATCTTTTCGGAAAGCCATGTAGCGATTGCCCAGCTTAAACCTGAGTGCTGAAAACCAGTATTCATACATCTAAAAACAAATTCTCCAGCCTGTGGCAGTTACTGTTTGCTTAATAATACAATATAATAAAACAAAAATAAAAAACAACATGACCAAAGAAGTACTGGTTTAGAAATATTCCTCTCAAAAGAATTAGGCTCAGATTCTCCAGGCATGCAGGTGTTGCTGCACTCAGCCTCACAACACCTAACTGATTTATGAGCCCACATCACATATTCAGAAGGGATTTAGGTACTTAGGAGTCAAAACTCCACTGGCAGTGGCTACATCTAAAAAGAGAGTACCATTCATTATTTGTAAGTGTAAAAAGATGCTTAAAATACACACACAGTTCTCTCAGGTATACAAGGCAGTTATTTTTCCTAAGGACTTACTATTAACTGCAATCCATTCATTGAGGTCTTCTCCTTCTGGCAACATAACAGCTTGTCTAAGGTTGCCACTTCCCAAGGTTGCTTCTGCATGTTTCAAGAGCTCATACTGATGAGAGCCTTCAGGAATATTCTTTTTGGGTTTGAATGTTTTAGAGGACCGACTGCCACTGATAGAACATAAATAGATTTTAAATTATGCCAATAGTAGTTTTGTATTTAAATATAAAATCAGGTTTTTCCTGACAAATAGCCCCTATCAGAATGGAGTCCAGATCCTGAATGGTGCTATTACAACACAAACAAATACCAGTAATAATATAAATATATGCCAACTTAGAGAGTCATGTACACAAATAGCCAGAAAAAATCAGATAATCAGACTGTGAAATGGTGAGACCAGATAGCCTTAAAGAGCAAAGCCCTTGCCTTTGTTGAGCATAAAAAGGGGGATAATTCTTATTTTGCTTACACTAGTGATTTGCACCAGTACAACTGACAGATGAATCAGGCCCAAAGTTTTGCTAATAACCTTTTAGTGGAAATAAACACATTAAGTTGGTGCACAAGCTTTGGTATTACTAGCGACACATGGGATTTACCAAAGCATGTTTGGCTCACATGCGTGTCACGCTGGTTGCCTGGCACAGCCTGAGCCAACAGAAAGATGCTAACTGTGCATATTCTGCACTTAACGGATGGCAGCAGCCTCTGCCTTGACCGCATCAAGCTTTCAGACCATGCCAGCATCTTCCCCCTAGAGTAGTAGGGTCAAACCTGGATTGTACCCAGTGCCAAAGGTTACAACCCTGTCCTTTCCACATGGGTTTGGGGTCAGATTCTGCAATCCTGTTCTCACCCCGCCCTGGTCTGCAAGCCACTCCACCACTTCTGCTCATGGATGCTCTCCCCCAGGCCTAGACCAAGGGTCACCTTCCCCCGCATCCAAACTTCCTCCCCCCCATCATAGGCTACCCATTCCCTCACATGCACCACTCCACCATGCCAAGGGTCGCTTCCCCCTTCTGTACCTCCCCTTCTTTCCACCCTCCCCCCCCCCCCGGGCAAGGGCCTCCTCCCCCCACCCTTTCCACCCTCCCCCCCCAGGGCAAGGGCCTCCTCCCCCCACCCTTACCTCCCTCCCCCCCCAGGGCAAGGGCCTCCTCCCCCCACCCTTACCTCCCCCCCCCCCCGGCAAGGGCCTCCTCCCCCCACCCTTACCTCCCTCCCCCCCCCAGGGCAAAGGCCTCCTCCCCCCACCCTTACCTCCCCCCCCCAGGGCAAGGGCCTCCTCCCCCCACCCTTACCTCCCTCCCCCCCCCCGGGCAAGGGCCTCCTCCCCCCACCCTTACCTCCCTCCCCCCCCCCGGGCAAGGGCCTCCTCCCCCCACCCTTACCTCCCTCCCCCCCCCAGGGCAAGGGCCTCCTCCCCCCACCCTTACCTCCCTCCCCCCCCCAGGGCAAGGGCCTCCTCCCCCCCCCCCCGGCAAGGGCCTCCTCCCCCCACCCTTACCTCCCCCCCCCCGGGCAAGGGCCTCCTCCCCCCACCCTTACCTCCCCCCGCCCCCCGGGCAAGGGCCACCTCCCCCCGCCCTTACCCCCCCAGTCCAAGGGCCCCCCCGGGCAAGGGCCTCCGCCCCCCGCCCTCACCCCCCTCCCTTCTCCCCCCCTCAGGGCAAGGGCCCCCCCGCGAGCAGCGCCGCGCCCGGGCCACTCACAAGAGGAAGCTCATCGTGGGGCCGCGGAGGGGGGGTCCCGGCGGGGGGGGGGGGGGGGGAGGCGCCGCTGGCTGCGTCCGGCCCTGAGCTGCGCAGCGACCCCGAGAGCCGCCAACGGAACTCGCTCCCCTCAGCGCGCCGGGGCGGGCGGGGCCGGGCTGCATCTCGCGAGAAGAGCGCGCCGCCCCGCCCTGCCCCTTCCCCGGGCCGCGAGACGGGAGGGGAGGGGGGGCGGGGAGAGCTGAGTGGGGGAGGGGCACCCAGGCCTCTCTCTCACCCCCCCCCCCCCCCCCCCCGTGGCTGAGCGCCGGCCTCTAGTTTCCGTTCCCTGCAGGGGACCCGGAACCCCCCAACTTTGCATCCTCCCCGGGGGGGCGGGCACTGGGGAGGGGGCTCGAGGCATGTGGTCTGGGCAGCCCAGAGCTGCTCTCAAGAGGCTCGGGCCTATGCACGGTGCTGGCACAGTGATGTGGGGTGGGGGCCTGGGGTGGGGGTAGGGGACGCAGGTCTGTGCAGCAGCAGTGCAGTCCCTGAAGGGCTTTGACCTAGGAATGGCGATTCCCGCCATTGCTTTCACATCTCCATGGGATTCTGCATCTTCTGCCTTCCTCCCTTTGCAATGGGAGACTCTTACTGTGTCCAGGAATTGCCGAAATTATGCCCCAGATTTAACTCCCATCGGAATTAAGTGACCTAATAGCTTTGAGGAGCTGTCTCAGAAATGTATCTGAGAGTCCGTCTGTCTCCAACTCCTTTGTTCAAGAACTGCTCCTAAATGGTAAGAACTAGGACCCCAAATTTGGTATTCAGCTTCCTTTTATTCTAACTTAAAGCAAGGTCAGGATTTGGTTGTGCCAGGACAATAGGATGTGCCTGGAATGGGATTGTTTTCCTTAACGTGCAAAGGGAGGGGGCTGATCAGCCTGGCCCTCAGGTAGACGCTGGTAGGCAGGGTGTGCAGCCCCTCCTGGCTGATGGACAGGATCCGTGCCCCCCCCCCCCACACACTCTGGGCCAGCCCTGGGGAAAATCCAGCAGGTGACCTGTGCAGTCCTCTGCCCTGGAGAGAAGCAAGTGGGCAGCCTGTGTGGCCCCTGCTGCCCCAGGCCAGCCTTGGCAAGAAGCCAGCAGGTGGGGTGTTCCCCCCCCCCCCCATCCCAGGGCAGTCCCATTATCCAGGCAATGCTGGATAAGTCTTTTGGTTGTGTCATGTTGGTGTTTCAGCTCTGCTAGGCCAGGTCTTAGCCTTTGTTATGAAATGGCCTTTGTCTTGTATCATTCTTGACAGGGTTAAAGTTGATGTTTTTGCACTGGGGCAGTTTTCAAACTGGGAGAGGTATATAGACAGCATAGGTTTTAGTCAAATTGATTTTCAAATTGTAGTCTGTAGAACTACATGTTGGTCCATTGAAAGCTGATTAGTCACATGATTCTGGCTCTTCTCATTTAAGTAGCACTAATAGAAGCAAAACTGCAGTAAGTATTTTCCAAATATCTTTCTGTATAAACAATTGCTTTAGTTGTCACAGGGATGTTAGCAGATTGTTAATGCTGGATTGACTCTGGATGATCAAGAATGGAAAGGGAAGTGTGCAAATGACAATCTTAATATAGAAGAACTTCAGGGTTACAGACACCTCTGGAATGAAGGTTGTGTGTAGCTCTGAAATATTTGTAACTGATCAAAATGCTACAGGTCTTTCAATAGTTTATAACTGAATATTGACTTATCTTGTCAAATCTATTTTAAACCTTCCCTTTATTTTTAGTAACTTATATTTACCTTTTGTGTGCATGTGTCTTTTTTGTCTCTGCTTCCTGAATGCATACTTCTGGTTCCAAATGAGGTGTGCAGTTGACCAGTCTGTTCACAACTCTGGAATATCTAAAATTAAGTTCTGAACTGAGATGCAGTTTGCATTATGAAATGGGTTAAGAACCCTGGTTCTCATTTCTTGTTCTTTCAATATTCTTGATGCACACATCTCAGAAGCCCGAGCAGATGTTTGAATAACAAAATCCTGTATTACACCTGTAAAACAGCATGTGTCTTTTAAAAGAATATCAAAACAAGGGAATGGTTCTGGCAATTCCGGAAAATCAAAATACACCCAGAAGCATTCACTGTATACATTTACCATCTTATGCTAACGTCTTGACAGCTTGCCCGAGGGATGTGGGGTCAAACCAGGTAAGCACTTGCATAGAAAAAACTCATAAGATATATTCATGATGTTTCAGGAATTTCAACAGGTAGCATTCTCTATACTGAATCACTATTATTCTCAGATGCTAGGGGTGCTGTGCTATGGCAGATGCCACACAATTTTTGCCAGGGAACTAGATACTAGTACAATGCAAATGAAAATTATTAAGCCTCCCGTTATTCCTAGAGGAAAGGAAGATATCAATAATACTCATTCCATTTCCATGGTGTACTGTGTTGGAATAAAATGCATTCATTTATTAGCATACTTCATTAAGTTAGCACAGGAAGTCAAGATGACTGCTGTAGCCAAATGAAACTGTAGGGGGAGTTTAAAGGAAGCAAAATGTAATTTCTTGAGTGATAATTTTGCAAGGGCATAAAAACAACCCTGCTGGTAAATGGAGGAATAAATTGCTCATACACAGGGTGGGAGAGCAGTGGTAGCAGCACCTTTGTCTGGCTTCACCCTGGGAAAAAAAACCAGCCATTGCTTGCCTCTCTTTTGGATGCTATTAACTATATTGAATTAACTAATTTAGCAAAACCAGGGGACTGCATGGGCCCTATTGTTACATAACTGTAGACCCTAGCTAGCTGCTTAGTGGTCTAAGCATAGGGATTGTATAACATCAAGACTTCCACTTGTCCTTGAATGGAAACCACAAGCACAAATAATTTGAGGTCCAACTGAACCCATCATCCTCTCTGGATAGCAACCACATCTTCAAACACCTTAATTGATTTTTCAGAGGAGGTGTCAAGTCAAAAGGGAGGTGCTGCAACTCAGCAGGCGCAGTTGAACATCTGATCTAAGCTTTATCGATTTCTATGATGTGTGCTCTTTTCAGACAAAATCGAAGCCAGCCAGATGTAGCAAAGTTCCAGCCTGCTCTGCCTTCCTATCTGCCAATACTCTGGCTAGCATTGTATGACGAGAAACTCTCCCATGAAAGCTCATGATACTGTGTATATATATAATTTGTTACTCTCTAAGGTGCTACAGGACTACTTGTTTTTTTTTAAAGTTACAGAGTAACAAGGCTAGCGCTCTGAGACCCCAATGGGAGAATATGAAACATGCAAGGACTGGGGTTTGTCCCGAAATCCTTGTCCCATATTTCCTTTTCCTGTGCTGTGGATAATAGCTGTGCCCACGTTCTCCCTCTGCAGTAGCAATGGCACAGCCAAGACCGGACTATCCTCCGTCTGCAGGAGCCAGCCTCCAGCACTGGGGCAGGACGCGGAAGGTCCCCATTCATCCCCCGTGAGCCCTGAGACAGAACCAACCAAGCACCGTCCGGCCGCCTCTGGCTTATGCAACACTCAGAGCCGGTTACAGCCACCCCCAAAGAGCAGCCGCCTTCCCATCAGCGGCCAGGCTTTCCACTATCAAGCGCGTCACTGTCTTTGACCCAATCCCATTCCGACCCCTTCAGGGCACCAATCCGAGTCCTTTTATTTCTTTGCATCATCGCTATTTACAACCAATCACAGGCCTGTTAAGTATTTGCTCCTCCCCTCTCTGGAACCCCTCCCTCATCTCGGCGTCACATCGGGAGCCCGCCAATCATTCCGAGGCCGGTACATTCCGCGCCGTGTGATAGGCGCTGCTCCAGCCAATGGGGGGGTAAAGCTGACGGCCTGGGGAATCTATATAAGGAGTTGTCACCGTCCGGCTTGTCGCCCGCGCGAACCAACGGCTCCGCGTGTCCGTTGAGCTGCCCGCCGACACTCAGCCGCGCCATGGCAACCGTGCTGTGCCCGCGCCTGCTGCTCCGAGCCCTCAGCCGGGCGGGACGCGACCCCCGGGGCTGCTGCTGCGTCTCGAGCGCCCGTCGGCTGCACCTCACCGCGCCCAGGTAGGAAGGGACCCCGGGGGCAGGAGAGAGACATCCGCCATGAGGGCGGGCAGGGCTCCCTGGGAGGAGGTGGGGATCACTCGGGGGGGGGGGGGAGAGAGCGAGCGAGCGGGAGTCCTTGGGTGGGGTCACTGGGGGGGAGAGCGGTGGGGGGGTCACTGGGGGGGGAGAGCGAGCGGGAATCTTTGGGGGGGTCACTGGGGGGGAGAGCGAGCGGGAGTGCCTGGGAGGGGGAGTGCCTGGGAGGGGGTGGGGGGGGGAGAGCGAGCGGGAGTGCCTGGGAGGGGGTGGGGGGGGGGAGAGCGGGGGGGAGTGCCTGGGAGGGGGTGGGGGGGGGAGAGCGAGCGGGAGTGCCTGGGAGGGGGTGGGGGGGGGGAGAGCGAGCGGGAGTGCCTGGGAGGGGGTGGGGGGGGGGGAGAGCGAGCGGGAGTGCCTGGGAGGGGGTGGGGGGGGGGGAGAGCGAGCGGGAGTGCCTGGGAGGGGGTGGGGGGGGGGGGGAGAGCGAGCGGGAGTGCCTGGGAGGGGGTTGGGGGGGGAGAGCGAGCGGGAGTGCCTGGGGGAGGTTGGGGGGGTTCTGTATCTCTGCAGGGGTGGGGAGGTGCCCTGAGGGGGAAAGGCAGAGGTGGGAGTCCCTATGTGTGTGGGGGGGGGGGGGAGTGTGAAGAATTGTACTCTGGGGGAAAAGGCGGAGGTGGGGGGGTCATGAGGAAGAGTGCTTTGTGGGGGAAAGTTGGAAGTCCCTGTAGGAGGGGAGGGGGGTGCCCTGTGGGGGAAGGTGGAGGGGGAGTTCACTGGGGGGAAGCCCAGATAGGTGTGGAAGCCTGAGGGGGTGTCCAGCGAGAGGGGGAGAGAATGAGCCCTCTTCTGGGCTTTCCTGCAATCTAGACTCGGAGTCTCTAAATTAGAGGGGAAATGGGCAATGTAGAGCCCAGAGCGGTGCTTCTGGGAAGCCAGAGTGCAGAAGGGAGATCTCTTTAGTGTCTGAGAAATGAGACATTTTTCTGGTGAAAAAGCAATGAGAAGAAACTGAGTCTGGGTGGAGAGACAGTGGAGCCACTCAGCCAGGGGCAAAGCCATCCTAGGCATCCCTGTCCCAGGCTAATCATAAATATGAAGTAGCTTATGGATGCATCACTGAACACACGGAGAAGCCTGAAGCATGCAGTTACTATGGGGATTGCAACCCCAAACCTGTGCAGATGATGGGTGCAGTGGGTATAAAACACCAAACACTGGAAAGCTGGGTTGAAGGCAGAGATTGGATGCTGGGGGGGGGGGGGAGGGATTAAACCCAAGAATTGTAAATATTGTTGTCGGGCAGGTACTTGTATCTACCCAAAGAGAAACTCCAGCTTTCCTATTGTACAGTTGTGATGCCTGTAAAGTGCAACATTACTGAAATGAATGGGAGCCTCGTCTCTGCTGGCCTGTTTGCTTTGGTTGAGGACTCCCAGTGGTAGCTAGCAGATCTGCAGGCTGATGAAATCCTTTTCTGAACTTGCATGAAACAGCTGCTTCTGCTGCTCAAAATCCAGGGCACACCCTGACTTTGTTGCAGGCAAAGCACTAGCTGCCCCTCTGGTCTCCCTTAGTAATTGGATCCATCACTATCTTGTAAGATCCCTGGCATGGCTGTGGGGCACTGGTGTAACTGAGTTAAATGTAATTCTGTGCAGTGGGGAGAGAATGCATTTTATGGGGTTGAAGACTTAATTAGTACCAAGGAAAAAAATCTAAAAGGAGTTGGAGGAAATTTTCTTACAAATCATAAGTATTTTCCGTTCCTCTGAAAACCATTCTCTCAGCAAGGGAGGTGCTTTAGATACTATGTTTGTCTGCAGATCTGAGAATCTACTTCATGATAGTTTTTAGAGTCCACCCTACAGAGTTATTAGGATTAATTAGATCAGCCAGGAAAATTTACAAACTCAACCATAAACTCACATGGTCTCACCTTGATGAGAAATCTTAAGTGATTTTTGATGTCTAAGTTGTGATAGGAATGTAGCAGTTTGCAAGTGTGAATTAATTGTGCATATTTTAAGTAAAATGGTAAGTATTAAGTAAATTATAGGTATGTGAGGTAGGAACCAAACATTTCTTTCTTATACAGTTTCCAACTTTGAATGTTCCATCATTTCCCAAAACAACAAGAAATGTATTTTTGTCCTTCCTTTTTCTGTGGTTTCTGTTATCACGCAGGAGATACATTATGCTACAGTACTTACGTCAGTCTAGTTTTGAGAACTTTCCATTGCTCCTCCCCTTTCTGGAACTCATACAGAAAATTGTGGCTATATGCTGTAACTGGGCAAAACTGCCATCCAGTGGGATGGTGCTGACTCAAATGTCTTAGAATTGTTCCAGCCTTGCTTAAGATGTAAAGTGACTAACTTGTTTTTTTCCAGACTTTCACCTTTTATTCACCCTTAAACTCTTTAGTAAATCCCAGGGCTTGACTCTTAGAGGAGTATCTGGGTGGTAAGTGGGAGGGTGGTTAATGCTCATTTCCAGTGGATATACAGCTACATTTTTAGGCCTGTATTCAGGATTTTTTGGGGTGTGTGCTTTTTTGAAAAATGTGGACTGCAAGGATGTGAATGCATCCCCCCCCCCATTCCCCATGGTCCCTCTGGTAAGTGGGGAAATCAGCCCCAGCCCCCCCCCGGGGGGGGGGGTGCAGAGCATGAAGGAGGGAGGCTCAGGTAGCATGTCACTCCTGCCTTCCCCTGGCTGGCGGGACCATGGGGGTGGGGGATGCTTTTTCGCTCTTTGCACCTCCCCTTGCTTACCGGCTGATTATGGTCTTGGAAGTGAATTTAAAAATTATTCCATAGATGCCAATTTATGTAAGTGCAGTCAGTCTGGTTCCTAATGTACAAAGCTTAAGACAGGTGGTCAAATATATTGGGGGGCTGGAGCTTCTGTGCACCTCCTACAGCTAGTCCTATCTCTTCTTGCGCTTATACCCTGCCTTCCCCCTTTTGTTCAAGACTAATATCTAGTCAAGGCATTATGTAATGAAAAGCTGCTGCCAGGATTTTGCCTTGGCATTTCTGTAGACTCACTGGCAAGTGATACATTGAAGCTCTGATTGAAACTTGATTCTTTTATGAATTTCTGGCTCTGTGTGTAGTAGCAGAGTATTTGGAAGTGCAACAAGCTATCATTTTGTGACTTAGTGTATGTGTGATGAGTTTAGCTCTGCAATTAAAAAAATTAGCATCTCTTATAGGGATGGTAGATTTAAGAATGTTAAAATGCAATTATCTGGCTAATCATTTAGTCAGTACAATTTGTTTAGTTAATTTGTATTGACTATGCTGTTAGTCAATACGCAGCATTCTACAGAGCCACAGCAGGGGTAAACGAAATTGGTGAGTAGCTTTTCAGTTAGTTGGCAGCTGTGTAACCTCTTCAGCTAGTAGTAGTTGTCAGCTTTCCCTACTGTTTGGTTATCCAGTGTCCTGGAATGCATTGGCAGTAGCTGTGTATTCCTGATACCAATATAGACCAGGAATGTATGTAGGGAGTTTTTTAATATGACTCAAATGTCAAAGATAACACTTGTATTTTATTCTCTCTGCTTCAGCAAAATTTCATATATCGATCAAATGTCAGTAGAGCTGTACTCGACACTGATATTAGTTTTTAACTTACTTGCATAGTTAGAGAATTAAAACAAGCTTAAGAATATTTGTTGACAACATACTAAGAACAACAAACTTCAGTGGAAAGAGGTTAATAAAAATGCTAAATCTGAATAAAGGGAAACAAGATTACCTTTCACAGTTATGTACATTATTCCAAATATGCTGTTTTTATAAGGAATTAATAAAGACTTTAATGTGTACAAATTATCCACTTTAAAAGATCCAAGTGTTAAACTGAAGAGGTTAAAAATGATTCAGCAGAACTTGTCTGTAGTGTAATTCCATTTATAATGAAGCAAATTTAAAGTCTCATTTGTTCCAACGAATTTTGGTTATAGTGAAAATTGCTATCGTGAAATTGTCCTTTGTATTTGGGGAGGGGAAGGGGATTATTTAGCTATATGAATTTTATTTGCTTGATTGCTAATTTAGAATGTAAAATGTGATTTTTTTCCAATGTACAAGCAGGCAGGTTCGGCTCAACATTTTGGCACCTGCGGCAGGGAGCTCAGGGATGCCCCCATGCCTTCTCGCTTGGGCCAAAACGTTGAACGGTTTCAATTCTCTGGGTCCTAGTGGCACCACCCCACAGTCTAGTACCTGAGGCAGCCGCCTCAGTTCACCTCATGGTAAGGCCAGCCCTGCCAGCAGGCTTTCCAGGAGACCAATACATGAACCTTTTCAAATTACATGAACTGGCAGCAAATGTAAAGCAAATTGGCCTATAGATTGTCTTCAAATTTCATTGCTTCTCAGAGGAAAATTGCAAAATGGAATAAAATTTATTGGCTTTAGTATGCATGATTTATCTATTTTATTTTGTTGCTAGCAGCAGGATACCTAGCTAGACAGAATTGATATAGTCGCCTGTTGTAATAAGTTTTATACGAATGTTAAGTATGGAATATAATTTGTGCATAGGTTTATTCAATGCAGCAGCAACTGGTATAATATACATTAGCTGGATTTCTTGACTGTAAAACATTGAGGTGAAGCTTGGGTAGAAAACTCAGTATGAGTGAATGTTTTTAAAAAAGCTTCCCTGCTTTGATAATGTTTCCTCATTTCCTCCTCTTCCCCCACTCCTCCCCCCCCCCCCCCCCCCCCAGAAGTGATGCAGTTGTAATTTCTGGAAGAAAACTGGCTCGGCAGATCAGACAGGAAGCCCGACATGAGGTTGAGCAATGGGTGGCAGCTGGTAACAAGAGACCCCATCTCAGTGTGATTCTAGTTGGAGAAAATCCTGCGAGTCACTCCTATGTGCTTAATAAAACCAAAGCAGCTGCTGATGTAGGTATGTTCTTGCACCTGTCTCTGATTGTTTGGACACTTAACAATGAGTATCTACCTCCAACCTTAATTTAAGTTGGGCTTCTCATATACTGGATGAGGCTACACAATTCTCAGATTGCTGCCTATGTAGACTCTTATCAATTTAGCTTAGTAGTGGCTATAGTGCACCTCCCATATCAATCAGTGTCTGCCTTCATCTAACAATGGGGTACAGCCCTGAATGTGATATTCCATCGTTATCCAAGTGATAGGCCAAGAAGGAATATTGTGGCTTGCATCTTGCTATTTGAATGTAAGATATTTGAGTTTACAGTATGTAACGGAATATTTGAGATTTTTACGCTTGTCAATAGAGATTATTTCTGTGGTATACAAATCCGCATGAATGAGAATTGGTTTCCAGACCTAATCTACATTTGACCCTCTCCAATAACAGTGTTTTTCATGATGCTATAGGAATCAGCAGTGAAACAATCCTGAAGCCAGCCTCCATCACGGAAGAGGAACTACTTGATTTAATTAGCAAGCTAAATAATGATACCAGTGTGGATGGCCTACTAGTGCAGTTACCCTTACCTGGTGAGTTGGTGGGATTTTTGAGGAGACCTTAATGTGTTTGCATTTTTACCTAGGCAACTTTTGATGTCTTGCATATTGAAGGATTAAGTTACAGTATGACTCTGCCTTAACCTGTTGTGACATTGCTTTTTTGGTTGCTTTTGTGTGTGAAGTGCATGAAGGAATTGGCATTCTGCCATGCTGCTGTTTAATGAAGAGAAGTTGATGTGTTGACTTTGTAGTTTGTAGTAGCCATTGAATGTGTGCATAAAGTTGACATGGGTGTGGGATATGGGACTGTCATGTACACAAGTGCAATCTAGGCAGTCTAAAAATACCATTTCCAAATTTAAAGGGATATTTTCTGGTCTTTGGGGGTGGACCCAAGCTTTCACATGAAAATTCTTTTTCCTTCATTGCAACACATATTGAATGCATAGGGTTTAAATGTAAAGTCTTTAATAGTTACTTCCCTGTTTTTATTCAAGAAACTTTGGAAAGGCTGTCAAATTCACAGAGGTAATAGAACCTCTTGAGATTGCAATAGAAATATTTACATGTGAATATCTGGGAGGTGGGTTACCTTGGGGTACCCGAAAGTTTGCTATGCTGCTTTAGAGCAGGCTTATCGTTTTTCACTACCCAGGGATGCGTGGAAGAATGTGCTGTGTAAGTCTGTAGAGGCTGAAGTGATCATTTTCAACCAATTACAATTTCTTCAGCTGACAATTTCTTCACCTTTTTTCAGAGCATATTGATGAGCGAAAGATCTGCAATGCTGTGACCCCAGAGAAAGATGTTGATGGCTTTCACGTGGTGAATGTGGGACGTATGTGTCTGGATCAATACTCAATGCTGCCAGCTACGCCTTGGGGTGTATGGGAAATCATCAAGAGAACTGGTACGGGTACAAAGAGCAACATCCAAGTGCTGTTCATTTTTATTGCAGTGTATATTTAAAAGTGAGTTTTAATTTTTTCCAATCCCATAGGAATCCCAACCTTGGGGAAGAATGTGGTAGTGGCTGGTAGATCAAAGAATGTTGGAATGCCCATTGCAATGTTACTGCATACTGATGGCAGACACGAGCGCCCAGGAGGTAACAACTCTTCCAGATTGTTCTGTGTTTTTATCAGAGTTTGCAGGCTAGTCACAGTGAGTCACTAAGATGAGAGACTCAGAGAAACCCAAATGCTGTAAAATGTAATAATGATCAGTAGGTGGTTCTGTTTCCATGATTACTGGATCTCTGCTGCTCATTGTAGAAAGAGTGGTCCTATGTGCTGCAGGTCCTGCCCACTTGCAGATAAAGCGCCCATGGCACTTGTAAGGGTAAACCCATTAACTGTATTGTCCTTGAGGAAATACGTGGCACATGCTTACTGCTGATTCCTCCTCTCTATCAGTAAGATGATCTCATCTCACTTAGCAAGGTGTGACCCTACACACTGAACTCATGATCTTCACAGATTGTAAAGTCATCAGAGTGAGTGAAAAGCCAGCATTTTTCCTATCAAAACCTGAATAAATGCTCACTGTGACTAATCTTGCAGGTGACGCAACAGTAACAATATCACACCGCTACACTCCTAAGGAACAGCTCAAGCAGCACACAATTCTGGCTGATATTGTGGTAGCAGCAGCAGGTAAGACCATTCCTCTTTGCTCTAAAGGCAAGGCTCCCAGAAGGGTGAAATTGTTGTAATGATGCTGCTTTAAGAGAGTGCCTTAAGGTCTTGCAGTGTCTTCCATATTCAGTCTTTGTACTGTGTGTTTTGTGAGGCTGGAGCGACTGGAGGGAGTTGATTCCAGATGGCAGCTGGCTTGGATTGAAGTAGTTTAGGGACCCCTACAGCTCTCCTACATGGCAGAGCTGTTGCAGCCCCCCAGGTTTCTTTTTGAATAAACATGGAAGAATCATTTTCTAATACAGTAAACTTCCGATAATCCGGCACCTTTAGGACCCAGGGGATGCTGGATTATCAAATATGCCAGACTATCGGGGGGGGGGGGGGCTATGATGGGTCTGGGGGGAATGGAGGGGCGGCGCTGCAGGACCAACCCTGCAGCACCCCAGCTGCTTTGCCCCGGGTGTCCCCAAGTCAGCTGCTGCTGAAACTGACCAGCGGCTGACTCAGGGAAGCCTTGGGCAGAGCAGCTCCAATTGTCCGGCTGCCTGGAGCACTTCCGGGTTCCAGGTGGTGCCGGACAACTTGCGTTTTACTGTAAAATGACTTGACTATTCCCAGATGTATCTGCCTAAAAGGGCAGCCATACATACTTGCTAATTAAATTGATGCAATCAAATTGAGAAATCATAGTGGGGAAAATCTTTAAGGGTAGAGACCTGTTTACTTAAAGCAAGTGAATTGTTGATGCTGGAGAGTCAGGTTGAGCTGTAGTGTCAATGTTCTGTTATGTATCATGCAGTAGTTTATGTACTGCTACCTAATTAGATCCAGGTGCAGCTCTGATTGTGACTCGTGTTTCTGCTTATCTCTTCTCCTTTCATGTTTAATACAATCATGAATAGTAGATGTACAGAGGATGTTGGATGTGCTAGGGAAACATTTGGTGGCAGTCCACTCTACAAGTATGGGACCATCAGCAAAACTTCGGCATAAGGGGGTGGGGACCATGAGGAGAAAAGGGTTGGGTGAACAAAAAAGACTAGAACAAAAGGACTGTCATGTAAAGAGAAAAGATGATAGTGAAAACTCAAAAGGGTGTAACTGCTGAAGTTGGAAGCACACAAGGAATTTCATTTTAAGTTGCATGTTTTTAATGTAGATCTGTAGCATAATATCAGGGGAAAAAACAAATGCAGCAGAGGTCATTCAGTGGCAATGTTACTAAAGCCAAATAGCAGTCACTAAAGAATAAACTATTTTTCTTTAGGATACTTATGACTTTAAATTACATCTTAAATGTCTGTTAGAACCTGATAAGCATGGCTCTACACCCACACTTCTGGCCCTGATAGCTGTGGACTCTACATGCTCTGGCAGGACTGCCTTCTGTCACTAAAATGGAAAGTTTTCTCCATTTCACTTGTTCCTTGATGCAGTGTTGCATTGCTTTCACTTAATGACTTTGGGACATTTGCCTTGAGTTAGTAATAATATAGAAGAACTGGTTATGTAAATATAATTGAAATTTCGCTCTTGGAAGTGCTTACTTTTTAGAAAATAAGCTTTTGGCTCTACAGTTACTTTGGAGTAAGTAATTTTTTCCTACTATTTCCATTTTTTTCTTGAAAATTACTTATAATTCAATAAACTTGGACATAATAAGGGACTTGAAAACAAATCAAACTGTTGATCGTTAATCCATAAAATGGAGTAGAAGAACTAGGTGTCTTGTAAAATGCTTTTCATAGGGAAAGACTCTATTTGGCTTGTGGTGGTAATGAAGGATGGCTTGGATGGATATCCATGTTCCCTCTCTTTATTTATTCTGCACATGACTGAAAATATTGTGTACCAAGGCATGTGCAGCCATGCTACCACAGGTAGAGCCAGCAGCATGTGTATCTGGGTGCTCTCTTAATCCACTGAGTAGCACCTGAATTGCTCCTGGATGGTTGCCCAAGCACAGTTTACAGGGAATGCTGCTAGGCATACTTACATTTCGGTTTTAAGAATCTGCTTTTCTGTCTCTTGACAGTGGGTTTGACTAGATTTACAGATATGAATTTTGCTCAGTAGCAGCTCAGTATGGCGTAATAGATTGGTGTGTTTTTAAATTTCAGGTATTCCTAATCTGATCACAGCTGATATGATTAAAGAAGGAGCAGCAGTTATTGATGTTGGGATAAACCGAGTACAGGATCCTGTTACTGCCAAATCAAAACTAGTTGGAGATGTGGATTTTGAAGGTAGAAAGGCTGCTTTTTTAATTGATAGCTTTGAATGTTAAATATCTTGGATATTTAGAAGGGCAGAGAAACCCCACTCCTGTGACTGACATTGAGAAGTTCTCTTACGTTGTAGAGCAGATAATGAATCTGACCTCATACCGTAGTTGAGAAATAAGTGACAGGAATGGTGCTTCCTGTTTTACTGTAGTTAAACCATGGACCACAGAGCAATTGCTCTGCCAGACATCTGTAATTTTCAGTCACTTGATCCAACTCCCATTTTCACAGATGCACAGAGAAACCTTTCTTTTACTGCTTCACCTAATAGTATGCAGGATTACTACTTACCAGTGACTTGCTGTGCCTCTGAGATTAGACACCTTATTACATGTTTTGATCATGCAACCAAACTGTGTTGTGAGTTGCATGTAAAATTAGGCTGAGATACTCATGCTGTCAATGACTGTCCCAGAAAAGGTGTAGGATGGCATGTGCTCAGACTGAAGCTCTTCTTAGATGAAGCTCTTCTTAGATCAACTCAACACTGGGAATGGGGCTTTTACAGATAGTCTTTGCTGATTTTGAATTACTCTAAACTAGACTTCAATCTTAATAAGAACTAGGTTACATGTTCATAACGAACTTTTGCATTTTTCATTCCAATGTAGCCTTTTATGACTTGTATTTGTTTAATGCAGCTTTTGCAAGCCTGTTTTATAAATGTTGTGGTACCCTTCTTAGTTCTAACTTTCCTTCTTCCAGGTGTAAAGAAGAAAGCAAGTTACATTACTCCAGTCCCTGGTGGAGTTGGGCCCATGACAGTTGCTATGCTGATGAAGAATACAATTATTGCAGCAAAGAAATTGCTGAAACCTAAAGAGCTTGAAGCCTTAACTGCTTAATGGTGGACTTACGACTTTTAAAATAACATTCCAAATCAACTCCAAAAACAGGCCGATAGAAATGCAATATTTTTATTTATTGTATAAAAGTGAATTCAATGACATTGAAGTTTAAATATTTATTTAAAGCATCAGTATACAATCATTTGTATACAAAGGCTTTAAACATCTAAACACCTGGGTCACTCCATCTCTGCTTCGTTTGTAATGATTCCCAACAAACTAGTTACAGTCTAAAGCTTGAAGGATGGAGAAAATCAGCTGCAAGTGATTTTTATGCTATAACATTGTAGCTTATACAGGAAAGATGGTAGAAGAAGGTGCATGAAGCTAACAAATTTGAAATCCTCTGAAAGGTTACGTATATCATTCCACAGTGAAAGATGTTCGGCAAGGTGAAGTGTTTTCATAGGTCCTCAAATCTGACCACACTTATCTCATTGTTTACTAGTATAGTAGGACACAAGATTGTGCAAAATAGTATCAGGTGTTTAGCTCAAGTTATTTTTCTACAAAAAGTTACTTGGAAAAGCTGCCGAGTGTTCTTTGAAACCTATGTAAGTCTCTAACTTCGCATCTAGCTAGCATTACTCTTACAAGACCTCTTAGCAGGTTTCAAACAGGTGGAAATCTAGACAATTTTCCGAGCTACTGGGTATGCAGATAGACCAATATTCAGTACTGGGGCACAATTTGGTTTTCTATTTTTCTTTAGCCAAAGGAAAGAGGGAGAAGTTGGCTTTTCATTGGGACATGTGATATTTTCCTGGATTACATTGTGAGTCATGGAAATGCTTAATGAATAACCCAAGTAACTGATTAAAAATATTGGGGAAAAAATAATTGCTTGGTCTCTTAGAGTAAGTAACAGTCCATCTTTTGAACATATAGCCTGCCAGGTAGGATGCGCTGTGTTGGATAAGTTATCAGGTATTACTCAAAAGCTACTTTTAAACTTACTGCTCTTCTGTCATACCCCAGCTCTTAGGAAGTTGGTAGCTTTTTTTCCACACAGCTGACTCACTTCTCTTTGGTTCTGGTCAGACACAGCCATTACAGCTCATGGTTTGGCTGTCTAGTTTGACTTAGCCATTTCAATTTATGCTGGTCAAATTCACTTCTAGTTTTGTCAGAAGCGGAATGCATGCTGAACAAAGCAGTCTGATACTTTATTTTTTGGTAAGGTGATCGCTTTCATCTTTGTTTGAGTACAAGAGCCAGCTGTAGTTGGAGCTGCTGCAGCAGAAGTCAAGTGTAGTTAAATTCAGTTTCTGTTGCTTCTGTGAGCATTACACCAAAATTTCCAGAAAAGCTTCTTTAATGCCATCACTACAGAAGGGACTCTTAGCTTACCACTCCACTAAAGATAGTAAGCGTTAACTAAGATACAGAATGCTATCTAAGATACAGAGAATGGATTTAGGTTTTTCTAGTCATGAGGCTTTGCCCTAGAAACACCAAAGTGCCCTAGAAAGTAGTTTGGAAACAAAACCTGTTGTTTTTGCTACATCTGAAAGAGGGGAAGAGACCTTCATTGTGAGCAAAAAACTCTGCTGCCTTACCTGTTGGAACAGGGATTACTTCCAAGAACTGCAAGCTAGTGTGCTGCTGCATCCAGGAAACACTAGTGTCACCTGGATTTCATCATCTTCTCCACTAGACTGGTCTTCTCAAAAGAGCATCCCAACAACTTGCTTTGAGTGAAATCCTGGCAGTCGAGATCTACGTTTATCATGAACACATTACACCTGAAGAAGATTTAATGATTTATTGGATTAATGAAATATAAAATAGCTACTGTATTTCGTAGCTAAGTAGTCTGCAAGTCTGGTATGCTTCAAATCACCTTGCATATACAAAAAAGTGTAAACAGCATGTGACATTGCATGGGCTTAACAACTGATACTGTACTTTAATAGTGTCCTTGATTTAAAAGTCATTCTTGTGCTACATGGAAACTTAACTGAGTCGTCAAAGCTTTTTCAATTTGCTTTGTACATTGAAACTGCATGGACATTGCATAAAGTAGATTAACCTTTTAAAAAGTAATTAAGGTTGTAAGCCTATCATGGGTTAGCTACCACAGACAAGATTGATTATAAAATAAACTAGAAAATATACAGAACCACCTTCAAGTTCAAATACTTTTTACATTAACATGTAATTAAGTGGTTGTCACTTAACTATCAACTGGAATAATACTGATTTATTAATCTCACATTCAAAAACAGTCTTGTTGGGTACTGAAACTAGAAAATACTAAAGTAGGAAATGGAATTCAAGTTTTCTTTTGTTTGACTTCACTTGAATATTTACAAAGAACCACCATCTATTTCATTCTAAGGTTCAAACCAGTTGCAATACTTACTCAACATTCCAGAAATCCCTGTAGAGTGGACATTTTTGTAGAGCCCTGTTCCTGACAAACTTGAAATAAGCTCTAAAGATGCATACATGTATTATTTATAGTGAGGCCTTTGCCTCTGTGTAGCAGTCTTCAATGCTTGATATTTTTCTCCATTTCCTTTTGAACTTGCTTTCAAACAGCATTTTTTTTCTGAGAATCAAGGCAAATTCTTTGTGGTTTTCCTTTATGAAAAGTGCACTAAAGTGTGAGTATCAGTACAGTACCATATAAACCTTTCTAGTAGTCAGTTTTGAAAGGATTAAATAGTAACAGGCCCTTCAGAGCAAACCTACTCACATCTGAAATAGACTTCTAAAAGCCAGCTTGTAATGAGGGGAGGCCAAGCCAGCTCTCACCACCTGGCAGTTTTGTGCAAGTCATGTTTATAGCAACTGCAGAGGAAAACAAGGGCTGATGTGTTGGTATAAGGATATGAGCTAAGGTGCTATGAATCAAAGTGTGATGCAAATACAGCCTGAAGTTGCTTTGTACTTACATAAATGCAACAGCTGACTTTGGGCCTAAGTTTCCTGCCCCTTAATTTTTTGAAAGCAGGGGAGGATTGATAATCAAAAGTGACAGTCTCAAGGGAAAAAAAAATTCAAGGGAAGTAATTTATCAGTAACTACCACTCAAGAGGCAAGGGCCTACTTCCAAAAACTGCCCATTATAGTTTGAACAGCTAAGAAAAACTTAACATGTTCCAAGAGGCTGATTTAATCAAGAATGAGATTGGTGGAGTTACTGCGCTAAAATGTGCAACTCCAGAAAACTTTTCTGAGCACAGTAGTCTTTCTTCCCTGACTAAACTGGGACATGTACATTGCTGTCCCTTCTAGACATTGAGTAGTGTTAGCTAAGGTAGTCACTACTGTAGTCTACTGACTGTTCTCTTTATTTCAGCCTACTAAAACGATATTTGCTTTGATCAGATCGGCAAGCCTTACCCATCCAAATTTTACTAAACTCCTTCCTACCCTACTTTTCACTTGCATTGAAGCAAAGTACTAGGAAGGTTGCTTTCACTCAAGGTATGGAACTTTCTAATTCCAACAACACAAGTCCTGTGGTTTCACTTAACTGAGTTGGCAGCAATCCCCATGTTGCTACCTCTTTCTCAGTAGCATGAGAGGGGACAGGCCAGCAACCCAATCTGACATTTCAAAAAATATTTATTCTAAGGATTTTTGAATGAGGAATTAATGTTAACTGACAAGGAGGGACATGTAAGTCACTTTCCAGCAGGACTGCTGGTGCTACTGATGGGCAAATTATGCAATTAGAAATTCTCAATAGTTTATAGGAGTTATTCCAACAGAGATTCCCTCTTTCACTCAAGTGGCAGGGTCCTGTGCTTTCAGAGCAGGAAGTTCTGCCACCCAGCTGGCTCTGGCATGTATCATAAGTACTGCAAACTGTGGATTTCTCCGTGATGGTTTAGATCATGCCTGTGCTGGAAGGGAATGGGATAAATCAGGTAGGTCCCATCTATCTCAAATCCTGGGATTAACCAACTATTTCCCAGTGGTTCTTACCTTCCAGATAGTAATTTGTATGTTGCTGGGCAAAAGTATGGCTGGCTGGGTAGAACATGCTCTCTTGCTGCAGGGTAAAGGGTTGAAGATTAGTGATATTGTGGTTGTAAAGGACTTGCTAGTATGTGTGCTGACATGGGTGGGGTCAGCTCTGATGGGCCACAGTGACCAATTATAAATTTTTTCAGTCTTCCTGCTCTGGACTCTGGCTTGCCTGTCAACCTCCTACAAGTTTCTCCATTAAAAACAGGAGTTGCATGCCCTAAGGCTGCTTAGGCCAGTATAATGATCAGTTTTCTTCAGAGAGAAGGCAGCACGAGCCTGTGACGGAGTTTATCTTTTTACAATCCTGACCCTTTAAAGGTGCTCCTGGAATTCCTATAGAAAAAACAGCAAGGAGGAGAGAAACAGTTTCACAGGGCCATGGCTGGACTTTAAGCATCAGCCAGGGAAGTTTACCGCTTCAGAGTTCTCTTTGATTCTAAGCATTCCATAACTTCCCAAAAAGGGAATCTCTTTAACTCTGTTTTGTGTACTTCTCTGGGGTGCACATTACCTGCTGCAGATGGTGTATAAAAAACCCCTCATGCAATAAACTGCAGTTTACAGCCCTGAAATTCCTCCTGCTCCCCTACAATGGAATGTCAGAGCAAGCATGGGCCACGGTGGTGCTTATTTGAGAACTCCCCTTGGGAAAACTAAATGCCAAAAGGGACATGGAGAGTGGTGGAGTTGAAGCTTGCACTGGAAAGAGGCTTGACCCTCCATGGCGGGTGCTGACAGTGTCCAGATGCTGAAAGAATTTGGCCCTGCTGCCTTCAGCATCTCCGTTAAAATAGCAGCAATTGCCCAGGGTCTAATGTCCCCTATTATTGCAAGGCCAGAGTCCACAAGCACTGTTTCCACATTCCTAGCACTGCTCTGAAGCTAGCGCTGGTTTCTTGGCCCAAGTGAAGGGGGTGGAATTCCACAGCAGTTCTAACTTATAATGCTAAAAGCTAATGGAGGAATGGGTCCCGGGGACCAATGATCTCCTCAGTCTGTCGCTTAGAAAAATAGGCCGGATTTTCTTAGGTATATGTCATCACAAAGGAAGGGCTGGGTGGGACTAGAGGGTGGTCTCGCTGCCCATGTCCCGAGGGTGCTTTTCCGTGTCACTGTCTTCATAGTCTGACTCCATCTCAATCTTCACCTGGGGCACGGCACAGAGAGGGTTTCGGGAGTAGCTAAACGCAGGTGACGGTGACGATGGGCAGGAAATCTTCAGGTGAAGTGTAATACTGTAAAGGAAGCAGGCAGAAAGAGTATTGAGAGGATTAGTTAAGAGTTATACTTGTGGGCTGTGTCTACACTGCATCCCTTTTCCGTAAAAGGGATGCAAATTAGGCACATCGCAATTGCAAATGAAGCGGGGATTTAAATCCCCCCGCTTCATTTGCATAAAAATGGCTGCCGCTTTTTTCCGGTTCGGAGCTTTGCCGGAAAAAAGCGTCAGTCTAGCCGTGGATCTTTCGGAAAATAAAGTTTTCCGAAAGATCCCTTATTCCTCTTAAAATAAGGAATAAGGAATCTTTCAGAAAGGCTTTATTTTCCGAAAGATCCGTGGCTAGACTGGCGCTTTTTTCCGGCAAAGCTCCGAGCCGGAAAAAAGCGGCAGCCATTTTTATGCAAATGAAGCGGGGGGGATTTAAATCCCCGCTTCATTTGAAATTGCGATGTGTCTAATTTGCATCCCTTTTACGGAAAAGGGATGTAGTCTAAAGACAGCCGAAAAGATGAAGCATCTCATGTATTAGTCTTCATGTTCAAGTCTTTTAAAAACACCTCCCCTCTCCCCCTCCAAGCAGCTTCATGTTTTCTGAGCCTGGAATAAAAGTACAGAAATCTACTAAAAGAAGGAAATGCTTTGCCCATGTATTTTAATCTGTGGAACTCACAGCTGCAGGATACAATACAGATAATGTAGCAAGCTGTTAAAAACGATATACATGTCAAATCATAAGGATAGTAACTGGTGTTAAATTAAATGTAATCAGAATTTCAAGGGCTATTGCTTCTTTTGCAATAGGGTACCCAGCAGATTATGAAGCAAACCTAAAAAAAACATTTCCTCACATGGTTTAATAACAATGCTCAGCTCCTCTGCCAGTCAAGTCCTGTGTGTGTCTCAAGTTGGGACCCATAAATAAAAGACTTCCAAATTTATCAGGCACTTTTGAAAATTAGGCCACATTTTGTCACAGTACCCCTGAAAGATAGGCCTATGGCGAAATTAAAGTATAGCTAGGCTACAGTCAACAGGACCCATGCTCCTAAGTCCTGTAGCTACCTTTGAAACTCTCACCATAGAACAAGCAGCGATAAGATTTCATAGGCACTAAAACAATCAACAATGCAAGAATCACGGACTGGAGAAATTCCACCATGGCGAACAAAACCTCAGACTTTAGCCAGAGCACAGGGAAAGTGAAGATACAACAAATGCATTTAATTGGGTGCAAATATCAGGTAGGCAAGTGCACATTAAACCAGATTATTAGACCTGAACCCAAACCCAAGGCCAGCAGGAGTGAGGTGCTGAAAGTGTTCAGGCCTGGCTGATAAATAGATAACCCAAAAAAAAAAAAAAAGCCAAGGCATCACTAAACATTTCATGGTACGTGCTTTCATGAACCACCAGGACTAGACACGCATGCTATAAACCCTCACTATACATCTGAGAATGCCAGCTGACCAATGCCCCACAGAGGCGTGTACTAGTTTGGCGGGGGAGGGGGGGGCCTAGAGACATCAGACTCACACTCTTCATCTTACACTCTCGCCGGGCATCTGGCATTGTCACTTGTCGGAAGACAGGCTTCTGGACTAGATGGACCTTTGGTCTGACCCACTATAGCTATTCTTATGATCACTGCATCTAATACACAGAGTGGGCCTGTGACCCAGCCCATCAGTACCTCTACCAGGGCAAAATAGCCCAGGGCAAGTCCAGATCCAAACTCTGTGTATGGCCTGCCATATTTAGTGTAAGTCCCATCAAAATCCTGGATCTGAATTTTGGGAGCTCGAGCTCAATTTCTCCTGCAGTGTTGCCAACTCTCATGATTATTTTACAAGTCTTGGATGCCAGGTGGTTTTCTTTAAGCCCAAGATCTTGGAATCATGTGATTAGGTGAGCCACTCAGCTTTCATTAACACTAGAGAGTAGGTTTGTAGCACTTATGGATGAGGAGAAAAGGAAGAAAGCTACAACCCTAAAAGCAGAAAGGAAAAAATGACCCCCCCAAATTATTTTTAAAAATCTCATGATTTTTAAGCCTAATTCATGATTTCACAAGCCTGGGGCTGGCAGTACGGCTATTATGCCGATGAGGTGCTCTGAAGTGAAGAGATTTCAATACCAGAGTCAAAACCATCATGTGAGTAAGGAGTAAGTTAGAAAGAGACAAAAGGCAGCGACACAGCACACCCGGATGTCCAACAATCCCGTGACTTTAAAGTGCAACACAGGTTATTCGGTCAAATAAGCATATGGTCTTCTCAAAACGAACTCCCACCATCCAGCCGTCTGGTTGCCACACGTACCACTAAGAATTTAAATGACTAGAAACGACAGATTGGAGCAAGGATTCCTGAGAATTCACAGTCCGATTGTGCAAACTCCGAAGTGCCATCAAGGAAAGGCTCAGAGCCAGCACGAGCAGGTCTGTCCCCTTTGCCGATGCACATTTATTTCCTGCAGGGTATTTCCTAGTACCCTGCGCAATCTAGTTACAAATGGCCCACATGAAGGGTTTCCCCAGCCTGGCACATCTTACAGCCGGGAAGCACTTCTTGGGTATTCAGTCTAACCCTTTCCCTTCTTAACACCATTCTATTCCTCCAAGACATGCCTGCTGCACCACACACAGAGAGTTGAAGGCTCATGTGAACAAATCTTCACCTTGCACTCAGACCGCACATTTGAAGAAGAAAAAAAACCATTTTGGTACCTAATAAAATAATCTTTACACGTTTCTTGTTTCCTCTCTTGGGCGTTTCACACTCAACTAGCCATCTACCCTGTTGTATACATCCAGGCATACACCCAGGTATTTATTCTACTATCTCCAGGCATTGGTATCATGACTTCCCTAGATATTTACACTGTGTTCAACACCACAACCTCTGAGCTACTTGCTGTTGCATCTACAGGGTTCATTCTGGGGCCGGATGTGCTAAACAACCCGTGGAGAAAGTGTCTTCCTGGGATATTGGCGAAGTCATGATACTAGCATTTTCACAAGTGAAAATTTACTCCAACAAGAGTTCCTGGCAAAAATTTTTGCTGGGCTCCTGATAATTCAGTCTAGAATCTGACCTGATTTCTTGGCCGTTTGAGCTTCCCGCATCCCACTAAAACAGTGTTTCTTACGTTATTGAGAAAAAAAAGTTGCCTGTCCCTTTAAGGACAGCCATTTTGAATTCTGTTGTTCTCAGTGGTACACCTCCGACTGCCTCATGGTGAACACAGCTTAAGAAACACTGCACTAAAACATCCACATGCCCCACTACATCATCTGATGAGACATGTGTGCAAAGCAATCAGGGGAGGGTTAGCTGCAGGAACAGCAGAGAAGGCTCCATGGACCACTTTGGAAAGTGGAGACATATTGCATGCCCAGGGGGGATGCAGAAATGCCAGATGACCTGCACGTGCCAGATGCACAGACAGCCTGGGAAATTCGCTACGTCAGCTTTACAGTGCTCGGCAGCAGAAGGAGGAGGAAGGACATTTTTTTCCTCATTATGTGCAGCTACTCAGGTGCACTGGAGTTGGGCTTTCCCTTCTGCCCACTCCTTTCTCTGAAACGTCAGATCTGCTGTGGCAACATGGTCTGCCATGACCTCCTATGCTATTGGCAGATCTGCTGTGGCAATAACAAACCCTTACTGGACTGGCATTGCAGATGTGCTGCAGGACAGCGCCAAGATCTGTAGAATGTGCCCTGGCCTGGCACAGCAGGGGGTTCCACAAATGAGAACTGAGGTGCATGGATCGAGCTCGGGAGAAATCCCAGGAATGGCCCAACATAGCAAGAGATGCTAAAGATTAAGGTTGTAATGAATGACTAGGGTAGGTGCTAGGTAGCACTGGTGGTCTGTGACATTCAGGACAGACTAGATGACCAGGTGATCCTTTGCAGCATTAACCTCTCTGCCTCTAACAGTTGTGACTAAATGACCAGGCTGCTTGGCCTCGGTCTTACAATGCAATAGCTTTTGGCGATAGGGCCCAATTCTCCTCTTCTCTGCACCAGTCTGTGAGACGGTTCACATGGTTTGATTTTTTTTGCACAGATGTAGCTGCAAACCTCTAGTGCAAATGTGCTGCACCAATGTAATACCTAAAGCTGGCAAAAATGTTCCATGATTATAGTCTTACCAAAGCTTAACTGCTGCCCCCTACTGCCCATTGTTTGTTCTAAACAATAACCTCTAGACAGCATCCAATATGTGGCACAGACACCTCTCTGATCAGGCCAGGTCTAGAGGGAGGACAAAGGGCATACACAAAGTGCTCAATTGGCTGGCTGGCTTTTAATTGTTCCTTGGCTGCTGGGGTACGTAGGGAGAGGCAAGAGGGGGCTGAAAATGTTTCCACCCTGGCTAGTAAAATGGCTAAGTCTGCTCATTTATGAAATTTGAAAGAAAAAAATAACCTAATTTGCACCCTTGTTGCGTGGCTCTCATTTTGGTTAATGAAGACATTCTCATCAATTTCACTTTTGCTAACAGGCTCTGATCAATTTCACCTTCTGGATTTCATGCATCAAATGCAAAGCTGCCATCTTTGGCAATGCATGGGGGATCTTGATTTGCTTTAAAGCCTAATTTCCATTTGAATGGCAATTAAAGCCCAAAACAATGAGCCCAACTAATTTAAATACAAGTTCCATCCCATCTTTAAGATGAGTAATATTTAGGAACAGACTTTGACTGTTCTCACTGGAGTGACTTCAGGGCTGAATTTTGACTCATACGCTATGTCTACATTGCATCCCTCTTGTGCAAAAACCTATGCAAATGAAGCGCAGATTAGCATATTACCATGCATCATTTGCATAATTAATTAGGTGCCGTTTTTGCACAAGAGGTGTTTGCGCAAAAAGGAGCTATTTACACAGCTTCTTTTTGCGTAAAAACCCCCTCTTGCACAAGAGCCGTTCTTCCTCATTTTTTCAGGAAGAACAGCTCTTGCACAAGAGGGGGTTTTTGCACAAAAAGGAGCTGTGTAGATGGCTCCTTTTTGCGCAAAAGCCCCTTGCGCAAAAATGGCACCTGATTAATTACACAAATGAAGTGTGGCAATATGCTAATCCGTGCTTCATTTGCATAGACTTTTGCACAAGAGGGATGCAATGCAGACATAGACATAGTGTTTAAGAATCTAGCCAATGACATATATTTGGAACTGCGCAGAACAAAAGCTGCAAGCCAGAAATATCTGAATTCAAGACCAATGTCATATCTTTAGCTCCCGCTGACTCCCTTTTAATGTCTGTGTGTGTGTGTCTGTAAATCATGACAGAGTCACATTGCATACTGCAATGGGAAAGGACTGCAAAACCCTGTGCAGAGAAAGAAAATCCCGATAACAGGGACTACAAACGCAGCGCGCACAGGAACAATCTCCATTTTCTTTGTAGGTATTGTGAATTTAATGCTGACAGGCATACCTATCTGATAACTGTGACAGGTAAGCAAAGTCATAGGATCATAGGGTTGGAAGGAACCCTGAGAGGTCATCAAGTCCAGTCCCCTGCACTCCTGATAGGACCTAGTATTATCTAGATAATTCCTGACAGGTCTCTGTCCAACCTGCTCTTAATCTCCAGAGACGGAGATTCCACAACCTCCCGAGGCAATTTACTCCAGTGTTTAACCACCCTGAGAGTTGGGAAGTTTTCCCTAATGTCCAACCTAAACCTTCCTTGCTGCACTTTGAGCCCATTGCTTCTTGTCCTATCAGAGGCCAAGGAGAACAATTTTTCTCCCTCCTCCTTGTAACACCCTTTTACGTATGTGAAAGTTATCATGTTCCCTCTCGGCACAAGAGATGGAAGCTCAGTCCTTGGCTTCTCTATAGTGAAGGGGCCAATTCATGTCACTTCTGTTGGCAGGTTTGAAATCAGACTGAGTCCCCCCCCGACCACCAATATGGGCGCCACAGGGCCAGCCGACAGCAACAGCCTGTGCTGGATTTGAACCGGCGACCAGGTGAACCTCCACGTTGGCTTTTCTCAGTTTGCATCATACGCGTGGTCTGATGGCAAGTGATTGTCTGACACAGAGACTCTCAGGGCCTTTTATTTCCTACTTTTTGTTATTAGCAGGTGCGATTCACAGACACACTCACATCCAACCCCCAATAAACTCAGTCATCGCTTCTCCAGCAGACTTACAGCTTGTTGGCCCATTCAAGCACCATCAGGCATGATATGGGGCTGGAGAGATTCTTAGATCTTTAAAATGAGTCTGTTTTCTAGCCTAACCAGCTGGCTGAACAGTGCTTCCTGCAGACAGTGCTTCTGTCTAGCTTGGTTTTAAGTGACACCATTGCCTCTGAGAGGATATTGATCCTCTTTAAGGCACATCCCTCCATCAGTGATGGGGAATTATTGCAATTTGTGCAGACACACCCACATTTGCTTTAATCTAGTTTGCTTGGGTATTGGAACAACGGAACTGTAACACAGCTGGCTTTAGTATGGGCTGGCCACTCCGGGACTTATCCAGGGATGCAGATGGATACAGCCCGTGCTGCTGCTGCTACTTGGCTGCTCTGGTATCCAAACGCGCTAGATTCAAGCTGTACATCAGTGCAAGCTGCAAGTATACGCTGTAGCTGCTGTGGAGACACACCTGTAACTATTGCCCCGTGAATCCACAGATATCTGCTTTATACCCGTGGGTATCCACATCCGCGGATGTGGCTGCAGATATCCACGGCTCATTTTTGCCAATGCAGACACACATTTTGTGTCTTGAACCCTACATGTTTGCCGACATCTGCTTTATATCCACAGATCATTTTTGCAGATGCCAATTTTGTATCTACCCATAACTGGGCCTTAGAGAAAGCAAGCCCCAGCCTTTCACACCCTTTAAACCGTGATGATGTAAATGGAGCACGTGCTCTCTGCACGAGGGTGAATTGTACCCACAGAGCTGTGGGTTAGAATTTTTCTTCCTCCTGATCAGCCTGAATTTTCCCTTCCTCCATTTCTGCCCGTCACTCCTAATCAGACCTTCACCTGTTGCCTTAACCAATTCTTCTTCCTGCTCAGAGCTTGCGCCCGGGGAGGGGCCTGACACTAGCAATGGCGGGGTCGGGCTTATAACAGGGGAAGGGACGAGGTGCCTGTGAAATGCCATTTACCTGCGATCCAGGTCTGAACCGTTAGGAGAGGAATCAGAACGCAAAGCTCCAGCTGGAGGACCTCTTTCCTGGAGGGAAACACAGATGCACATGAAACCGTTTCAGGGTGAGGAAGGAACCAAACCAAACAAAAAAAGAGCAATCCCCCAGGACTATCCCATTTAGAGGGGAGCATCACTGTACAGCTGGGGGCGTGCAGGAAGCAGCCCCATGGAAACTCCAGCAGCCTTGAGATCTCAACCATGAAGGTCAGTGAACTTTTCATGGTCACCTCTCCCCACCCACTAACTGGTGGGAGGGAAAAAAAATCACTGGAACGACTGAACTTTGAAATGAATATGGCACCAACGGGGGGCGGGGGCAGTGGCAACGGCATAAAAGGGAGTTACACATCCAACTTTCCAACGAGTGGCTAGGAGCCTTTGGAAAACATCCCCGGAGGCAAAAGGGAACCAGAAATCTTCTGCTTTTAGCTCTCATAAGATCTTTGATTCATGTTTTTTTTCCTTTTCAATTTCTAACCCAACATTTTTGAGCCTGAGTGTGCACATTTAGGCCCCTAAATAAGTATTTAGGAATCCAGGTCAAATGTTGAGGAGCGCTCATGGACTTCCATGGGATTCGTGGGTGCTCCGAAACTCTGAAAATCAGGTCACTATTGTCGAGGGGGTAAAATGTGGGATGAGAGAGTTTAATTTGGGCAACTGCTTTGAAAACTGTGAATCTGGAGCACAAAAATAAGAAAACCAAAAAACTAGAGAAAAAGTGAAAAGGGGCGAATCTCTGTGAGTTAGTAAATGCAGGGTCCAAGGGTGCAATTTTCAAAAGCGCCTAAGTGACTTAGGAGCCCCAGTCCCATTTTCAAAAGTGCTTTTGGCATCAAGAGACTAAATGGCACTCAGAGTCAATAGCAGTTAGGCTCCTAAATCACGTAAGTGCTCAATTCTGGGGGACAAACCTCAATCCCATTGAAATCTGTGGCAAACCTCTCCTGGATGGCAATGGGAGCAGGACTCTCCCCAAGGATTGGCACTGGTTTCCCCACAATCAGGAAAAATAAATCCACCAGCTTACCACAAAATCCCAACTCTCTAGACCTTAGGTTCAATCTGTCCACCCAAGTGCAGGGTTGCTGGGATCCTCTTGCAGAAGAACCACAAAGGACAAGCACGTGTCTCAAACCCAGGGAAAGGGAATTCCGATGCACAGGGCCCAAATCCATCGCTGTGATCAATAGCAGGGCCATTCATAGGTGTCTTTCAAGAATACAAGGATGTCACCTGCTGCCATTGCCAATAAGCGAATGGGCCAAGCATGAGCCTGGTATCTATCCACGTGGAACAGGACGGAGATTCCTAACATCCCTCTCCTAAGCCACAAAGCACCCCTAGATGGTATCAACTCTGCATTACAGTGTAGGCTGCATCTCTGTCCCCTAGAGTGAATCGGGCCTGTGTATCCCACTGCCAGTCCACCGGTCAGTTGAATGTCTCTCTACAAGGCTTGCAGTGAAAATGAGAATCAAGTGCCTCTGTGACCCGAGAAGGACAATGGACCAGTGGGTTTCATCCTTGGAGAACAGATCTGGGAACCTCATTGCTCTTAGGAAGCAGGACTCTTTATGGAAACCAGAAATATCCCGAATCTTCATCTAGGCCATGGGAGCTAGACACGGGTAACCATTGGGACAAAGCTTGAAGTCCGCTGGCAATGTCAAGTCTAAATTCACCTTCCGGCAGAGAAGTGAGTGCTAGGGCGAAGGGTTTCAAAGCAGCCGAAGGCAGAGCAGTGTCCAAGTCTCCTTGGGAATTGTCACCCTAAGCACTTCTGCCTGTTTGACACCCCATCACAGACTGTCCCATAGGACAACCATGAGAGAAAAGAGAAGGGACCCTACCGGAGAACAGCTACAGCGAACCGGGTGTGGATGCTGACCACTTCTGTCTCCTCCCCAATATCCCATCAAAAGCGGGGACAGCCCATGAGTCAGGAGGCCGCTGTGTGGAAGAATTGATCGGTTCTGAGAAGTTCCACTCCCACCTGGCTGACGGCAGGGGAACCTCATGGGATGGGGTGGATCGGACAAACGTGAGGGGCCAAAGTCAGAACAGTAACTGAATTTAGAACGGGTGTATTTTATGCCTTCGACTGCGTGCAACCGACACCAACCTCAGATGGTCAGATGTGTTGATGGGCAACTTTTAACACTCCCCAGACATCCCCACTGCTGGGTTTTGCTCCTGGAGCTGAAGGGATTCGAAGCGGGTGAGTCGAAGAAGGTGTCACTCACACCCCCAGGAGACCAGACAGTCAATCACGCCGGCTTTGAGTCCTCAGACTCCACCCCAGAATCTGGCCCAGTGGATTTGGGCCCAGACCTTCCCCTCGTGCCAGCTGAGTGGCCAGTTTCCATTACGTGCACGGCTAGTAACTGGCCACACGCGCTGCGCCTCCAGCCCTCTCCCTTACGAGAGGGACGGCTGCAGCTACCAGCATTGCTGAGGCTGAACCTTTCTGACTCTTGGAGCAGATCTTGGGAACTTTCTGGAGCAAGCTCTGGCTCTCCACCAGTCTCCCCCAGAGAAAGGCCATGCTCCAAACCAGCCAGCCCCTTTACCCAAGCGACCAGATAAAACTTTCAATTAAAGACTCAAGCATCTCTCTGACCTGCTGTAGCCTGGGGCAGGAGAGACGGCAGAGAGGCAAGGCTATTAACACAGGTGTCTTTCGGAGGGTATGTCTACACTACAGTGTTATTTCAAAATATCTTATTTTTAAATAACGCATCTGCACACAAAATGCATTTCGAAATAGTGCGTCCACACTGATTGGACGCTGAAATGCATTTAAGGCCAGCTGGAACCCCAGGGCAGGTTCCGGCAGAGGATCAGGTCAGAAGTTACCTTGTGGCCAGGATGGCTAGCAGGGCACCCTGGGAAGGGCTGTAGGCCCCCTATTTCGAAATAAGCATCTACACAGCACTTATGTAGAAATAGCAATTTTTAAATTGGCGCTATTCTTCGCAGAATGAGGTTTACAAATTTCGAAATAAGCCCTCCGCTATTTCAAATTAATTTTGAAATAGCGATTGGCTTGTGTAGATGCTAGGAAAGTTTTTGAAATAACGGCTGTTATTTCGAAATAACTTTGCTGTGTAGACATACCCAAAGGCACACGAATCCAGTGTCTATTGTGCACACATGCAGCTTTGGTTAGTGATTCTCCCGGGCCATCTCTGCTTCCTGTGCCATGCTGCAGTGGGAGAGGCTCCCAGAAGATAGAGTGAACGTTTCCCAAAAGAGACGTCTTTTCATGTGCTGAGTACCTGCAGAGCTCGGCATATGCCCAGCACCCTCGGAAGCCACCTGCAGGAGGTGCATGAAGTTGGGCAGCCAAAATCAGAGTCTCCTCGGGCAGCTTGTCACCTGCCTGACATCCTAGAGTCCAGGGCTCCTGAATCCCAAGCCATCTGGCATTTTAACAGCAGCAAGCAGCTCTTGTCACTTTGCAAATGTAACACTTTCCACGCATTAACTAATCAAGTCTCATCCCTTTCCCTAAATCCCACCGCCATTTGGTAGCTAAAGCTTTATCCTTTGCATCTTTGCATATGGGGAAACAGGCGTAAGAATGTTTGTTCTCTGTCCATGTGCTGGTAAGTGCACCCATCACTATGGTAAAATGACTTGCCCAAGGACACACAGTATTTCAGTAGCAGAGCCAGGATTAGTGCTACAGCGTTCCTGGTTCTTAACCCACCCTTGGGCTGGTAACCCCAGAGGAACAGGTTCTTGTGAGAGGTTTCTGGCATGCCTAATCCAGAATATGGAGTTTTCAGCAGCAAAACAATTTCGAAATCAAGTTTAGCTCTCCAAAGCAGCTGATGGACCCATGTGTGTATGTTCTTTTCCTCAAGCTTGTTTGCAGATCTCTTATTTACACATATCCACAGCCTCCAAACAAGCCAAGCACCTGCAGTGAGTTACTTTGATTAGTCACAGACTAGACTGAGGAGCTGAGGGTTAGTAAATAGCAGAGGTTAGACAGAACCTAAGTGCTGTACTTACTGGTAATGCAACGGGTACCGTTTTGGGGGTCTGATTGGACGGGTTCCATTGGGATCTTTATAACTGAGGGAGTTGGGAACCGAGGCTGGGAAAAAAGTGGGAAGAGACAGTGAAAACATTGATTCATACAGACACGTCCGGGGTTCGCATGCCTGAAAACATACTCATGCTCATACTCATGAAAATACAGAGATAAGAACTTAAGAAAGGCCACACTGGGTCAGACCAAAGGTCCATCTAGCCCAGTGTCCTGTCTCCCGACAGGGGCCAATGCCAGATCTCACAGAGGGAATGAACAGAACAAGTAATTATCAAGTGATCCCTCTCCGATCACCCATTTCCAGCCTCTGACAAACAGGCTAGGGACATCATTCCTACCCATCCTGGCTAATAAGCATTGATGGACCTAACCCCCATGAATGTATCTAGTTCTTTTTTGAACCCCGTTAAAGTCCTAGTCTTCACAACATCCTCTGGCAAGGAGTTCCACAGGTTGACATCCTTCAGCATGAAATAAATTACTCATATGCATGTAGCAGAAGGCCAAGATTTTCAAAGGAATCTAAGAGACTGTGTACCCAGTTCCCATTGAAAATCCCAGCCTAGACATCTTTTTATCTGTTTGCATGGCGGAATGATCAGCGTCAGTAGCACCAATTAATATTAATCAGGTCAACATATGCCTGCCCATAACAGTAGCTTACTTTTCTAACAAACCTTCCATGTTAAAGGATCCCACAGGCCTTCCTAAATTATGGTCAAAGCCATTTATGAGAAATGCTTTGGGGATATCAGAAACATCTTGCTAAACAAGGGGTTTGGATAGGAGGGTTCAATTACTTGGTAAATAATTCACATAAGGGGACATAATTTAAGATTAGAATAAGCAAGATTTCTGGGTCAGAGATATCTGAATAAATAAGACCCGCTTATGAACAGAAGTCACCCTTCAGAAAATGCAGCCAGCTCTGGAGGAGAGGGAACGTGGCAGCTCTAACAATGAACGCTGTGCATCTGTTTAAGGTAGGCAGTGAAGAGAGACGCTGTATCAATGGGGAAATAAACCCTGGAATTTGTAGCACTCAGACGCGTCTACAAAATTTCATCTGGTGACTTAACAAAAACGAAAACAAAAAACAAAACAAGAAAACCCCACACAAGGAGTTTGGTGATCAGTTTATGCCCAAAAGCATAAGCCCTGCTGGCCCTTTTATCTCAGCTAGCAGTACACCAGTCACTGCTACTTTTAGTCATATAAATGCCTCCTCCTTTGACTTATTGAGACAATTGCTTTAACACGGCCTTGCAGAGGTGAGTTCCACAGGTTGAATTAACTAAGCAAGTCCTTCTCACTTTCAGTGTGTGGCTTGTTGAGTGCATTATCCTAACCTCATGAGTCTCCCTCTCACCAAAGTCCCTTCTAATCGTTTTAGCTGCTAGATCTGGAGGACGAGGTGACCAAAACTGAACGCAGCACTCAAAACATCTGGAATCATCCTTTATCCCAAAACTGCCGAGGCCCCTTATTCAAGACAGCACTTAAGTCAAAACGATTTCAGCACGTGCCTCAGTGCTGTCCTGAATCAGGGCCCCATTAGGCGCTCTCCTTCACCCTTCCCAAACTTGACGATGGGCAGCCACAAACAGCAGACTCGGGGCCCAACTCCAGTGGAAACTGGGTGCCGACGGCCTTTTGTGACTCTCCCTTTTATGGGATGGCATAATTGGAGAGGTTCATTTATGTTACGTTCCCAATAGTCTTTTCTGCTCTTGGTCGTCCACTGACAGGTTTTCCCAGCCATCAGATCTTCGTTCCCCCCCTTCTCTTCCATTTATATCATGCTAAGTAGGGTGAGTCACTGTTGCATTTTGCCTTAAAAATCCTTTGCTGGAATCTCAGTTATCTCAGAGATATGGTCAGAAGAAGAATCCACAGCAGGGGGTTCCATTCTCTATCAGTGACTCTGCTGCGGATTTCAAGGCTACGACTGGCATTTTGTTAGCATGGCTACATGCGTCTATTATGCACATCCCTTAAAACACGGGCAAGACTGTCATTAGCACTAACAGTTGCTGGATCACTGTGGGGATAATGGATTCCCTAAACCTAGGATTTTTTTTGGTAGCCCACAGCGTTTGGAAAGCCCTGGGACTCAACTGTGTAAGAGATGGCACCTCCTTAGTCATCCTGCTCCTGTATGTGTTTGAAGCAACCCTGCTCAATTTATCCCACTCGAAATAGGTATTTACTGATTTTGACTCCCTCGGGAGCCAACCCCCGCTGAGGAAGGGAGCTGGATTGTATTGCTCCTTCTGCATCAGCCACAGACTTGTCTTCCACATTGCAATGAGCTGCATTTGGGTGTCTCCCTTGAAGGACTGTCCAGGTGTCAGTGAGGGCAGAATGCAACTTGCAGAAGCTTTATTCCTGGGAGATGGGCAAGAAAACCCTGCGGGACTCTCATTTCCCATTTGCCAGAGTTGGCAGGTTGGAAAAAAAAAAAAAAAGCCCAAGCAGATGAGCACGCTGACTCTGGAAATCAAGGCGACGATAAGAATACGACCGACCTCTTACCAAGCACCTTTCCTCAGGAGGTCTCAAAGCACATTACAAAGCTGGCCTACTCCCTCCATGCCTCAGGGAAACTGAGGCACAGAGCCACAATGATACACATGGAGCCTGACGGTATTGTTTTAACAAAGCCACTTTTCAGCACAGCACTGCAGTGCAAGTGGAAAAATCCCCAGGGCGGTATCTGGGCATTAACGTTAACCTCCCCTCCCTAGGAGGGCACAGCTGAGCACCCTTAGCAGGAATGAAGTGTAAGCCCCTTGCTGTTCCACCCAAGCATGGACACACCTCATCCTCGCTGTTGTCCTCCCCTTTGTTGCCTTTCTTCTTCTTCTTCTTGTCGTCTTCCTTCTTTTTCTCCCGCTCAGGGATGAGGTTATCAATCCAGGCCAGGTCGTGTTGGGAAAAGACGAAATCCAGCATTTTCCTCACTAAGATCAAGGCTAAAATCTAAGGGGGAAAGGGAGACAGATTGAACAGCTGCGGCAAAAGCGTCCGGAGTAGATCCAGGTTCGTGACTGGATTCCACTGAACAAAACGGGCCAGACTCCGCATTGAGCTACAGGACTGGAACAGGGGGGAAGGGCACCACGACAAGCTGGTGGAAAGGGGGGAACAGGGGAGAAGGGCACCCCAGGGAGAACCGGGGTTTGTTTAGTTCTCACACGAAACACTCCCCCCACAGGAAACGTAATGTATCTGCATGAGAAAGGCCAAAGGGACTCGCACCAAGGCATGTCCAACCTCATGCTGGCACCTCAAAGCCATCTCCCAGACATGGCAGCGTGACGCTCCAGGAAGATAAGCTCTTGAGTTCTAACTCCTGGCTGAGTTAGGAGGCTAAGCTGTTCTCTGCAGAGGGCAGAAAGTTAGGGAGAGGCCAGGAAGACCAGCAGAGAGGCGGCTTTTGACACTCATGAAAACAAACCTGCTGCCTTAATGCTTATGTTTCTATTTCGGGCTTATTTAGACTATGTCTAGACTGTAGGCTTCTTTCGGAAGAAGCTTTTCCAGAAGAGATCTTCCAAAAAAAAGTCTTCCAAAAGAGAGCATCTACACAGTAAAAATACATTGAAAAAGTGATCTGCTTTTTTGAAAGAGAGCATCCACACTGAATGGACACACAATCGCATTTAAGCTGTGATTACTATGGACGGAGTGGCCACCGGGGCACCTGTGCTTTTTCTTCTTTCCTCTTCTTTCGAAAGAACTCCCTCTTCCCCGGCCACACACGCCTTTTCCCGAAAGAGGTGTGGACGTAAGTGAAGGTTTTTTTTGGAAAAACAGCCATTTTTCCATAAAAACTCTGCAGCGTAGACATACCCTTAGTTGCAGAAGAGAAAAGTGAGAGGGGATTTGATAGCAGCCTTCAACTCCGTGAAGGGGGATTCCAAAGAGGATGGAGAGAGGCTGTTCTCAGTGGTGGCAGATGGCAGAACCAGGAGCAACCATCTCAAGTTGCAGTGGGGGAGGTCTAAGTTGGATGTTAGGAAAAACTATTTCCCTAGGAGGGTGGGAAGCACTGGGATGGGTTCCCTAGGGAGGGGGTGGAATCTCCATCACTAGAGGTTTTTAAGTCCCGGCTTTACAAAGCCCTGGCTGGGATGATCGAGTTGTGGTTGGTCCTACTTTGGGCAGGGGGCTGGACTCGATGACTCCTGAGGTCTCTTCCAACCCTAGGATTCAATGGTTCTAAGGAGATCAGTGATCATTATCCCGAGTAGATACAGGGCAGAGGAGACTGCATGAGGACTCCAGCTGCTCCTCCCTCTTGCCCCCCTCCCCCAGCTGTCCCAAGGCACCCCAGCATGAGTAAGGAGGCCCTACCATCACAGGGAAGATGATAGCCGCCACAGTTGACTTCAGGATCCAGAGGATGGCGAGGCAGATGATCTGCACCATGGTGAAGAGGTGGATCCGCCGCAGGGGCACGTGGCGAAGGAAGACGTAGTCGGGCTGGTGCTTGGACGGCATCAGGAAGAGCTTGCAGCGGTCCCAGAACTGCCAGGAAAAAGCAGCAGCACATTATGCTCCAGCCCTGCCGCGGGCGGAGCTGGGCTTGGTTCTGAAATGAGCCAAGTCAAGTGCTCAGTGCTGGCTGGAGAGGAGAGAGCTGCAGGGATCAAATGGGCAAAGTGGGCCAAATGGGGCAAATTTCCCACCGGGGGATTTGGCTTCAGATCTGGTCCCAGGGGCTGTTACACAGACCCACAGCTTCCGAGGCCAGAGGGGACCACAATGAACAGCTTGTCTGACCTCCTGCCCTGCATGGGTCACAGAGCTACCCCACGGTGATGCCTTCTGAACTAGTTCAGCTCTTTGTCTTTCACACATTCTGCTCTCAACGGGTAGAAGAGAAAGCCCCCCAACCCATCCAGTCTATGGCTACGCATGTTAAGCCTGGCTCATTAGACCTAATGTTTCAGGGCACATTCTGTGTGATGCTAGAGGTCAGGAAGGAATCCCAGCCCTGTTTACTGCCCTGCCAAACGTATGACTGCATGCCCGGCCAAGTGAATTATTGGCTGAGGGAGGGGGCTGGAGGAAGGTACTGGTCACAGGAGCTGAGCCTGCTCTGGAAATCCTATGTCCTAATCATACAACGCATTAGCCAGGCAAATGATCTTTCCTTGTTTGCTCTGTGCTGTGCTTTCCATAAACAAATCCTTCCGTGTGGATTTAGGATCCTGGGAGCTAAAGCTACTCCATCCGTCTTAAAATAGTTTCTGAAGTTCATCAGACCATATTAACTCGGAGCCTGACTCCAGCTTAAATGTAGCTTTAACCTTCATTTCAAACAAACAAACAACAAAACATAAAAAGTGATTAAAACTCAGCAGGCCAAATCCCTTTCTGGTAACACCGCTACAGTCAGTGGCACCGCAGCCGGGGTCACTCAGTCCCCCGGTGTACAAACGGTAATTATCCGTCGGGTTAAAACGTCAGAAATCCTAGCTCCCATTGAAGAAATCGCTGTGCATCCTGCATCCGGAGAGCAGCTCCCCTCCGACTTCCTCACTCCCTTCCCCACCATGGAATCAGCCCCACAAGAACTGGCACATTTGTGTTCTGACACCAAGTTTTGGCTGGAGGCATTAATGAGAACTGGATTACTGAGCCTGGAGGGAAACTCAGGTGGGTCGTGGCCAGAGACCACAGTGGGGGAGATTCCCATGGAGGGTTTTGCTGCCTCCGTGGTACACAGCCCAGAATGTTCTCCGACTGGCGGGCGCATGGCCAGTTCTTGATACTGAGCCAAAGGCTCTTCCCAAGCTCAACCATGTTAGTCATTTCAAATATGGGCTGATTCCATTTCAGCCTCTCCTTTCCAGGAACAGCCCTGCACCCGTCAGGCAATACACCACATGTCTGGTCAACTCAATCGCCCTGCAGCTCCTAGGGCCTTTGCTCAGGCTCCAGGTGCCATGTCAATTTCCTGACGTGCGTCTGCAGCTGATGGGGAGGGGTGGATCAGGTGGCTGATGGGAAGAGGGATTTGAGAAACTGCTTTTCCAGCATAAGCAGAATGACATTCATCACCTCAGCCCCAGCCCTCTCCCGTTAGAGCACTTTCTACAACTCAGAAAGGACAAAGATCCAGAGAGGCCCTGAGAGTCACTCTTGTCTGACCCATCTCCCTGACATGGATACTATGCGCAGGGCCGTCCTTCCCTCTACCAGAATATGTAGCTGCGTAGGGTACCTGAAAATTTGGGGCACCGCTGGGTCTTAATCTCTACCCACCTACCTCTTCCTATTTCTGCTCTGTGGCTTCACTTCCTCCGGACAGGAGCTAGTTCACCTAGAACTTGAACGTGACAAGGCCTGGCAGAGCAATTAACAGAACACTGAACCTGCAGAAGAGCCCCTCCAGTGGCAACGAAGCCACGGCACCGGCATTCGCCAACCCCAGGTACATGCTGTCCGTTTTGGAATTTGCTGTGTTCGTCGACAGAATCTCAATTAAAAATTTGCTTTAAAGAACAGTGCGTTGCTGAAGATAATAAAAACACGACTCTAAAACGTCATCCCCCCTCTCCTCCGGCGGCCATTGGGGATAGGGGCACGGGTTTAACAGTACTGTGCAGGGTTCAACACGTCCTAAGGACGACCCTGACTAGGCTATTGGGCCACGGTGCCAAACCCTAAGACAGGCAGAGGTCCAAAGGGCTTTGTCTACACTGCCAGCTTTTGTTGACAGACCGTATGCAAATGAAGCACTGATTAGCATTTTGTCGTGCTTCATTTGCATAATCAATCCGAGCCACTTTTGTGCAAGGGGTTTTTGCGCAAAAACAAGCAGTGTGGACATTTCCGTTTTGTGCAAAACCCCCCTTTTTGTGCAAGATCCTTCGGCCTCCCTCAGGGTTTTTGCCCAAAAAGGGAACATCCACATTGCTTGTTTTTGCGCAAAAGTGGATCAAATAGATTATGCAAATGAAGTGTGACAAAATGCTAATCAGTGCTTCATTTGCATACTCTCTGCCAGCAAAAGCCAGCAGTGTAGACATAGCCAAGGAGTGTATCCCCTTTCCTCTCAGTGCACAGAGCCTACAGAACTCTCTCTCCAGCAACTGGAAGGACCCCATTCTGCCCTTTGCAATACATAGGATGACAGCTGGGTCTATTCCTTCCTCGGCAGCCAGCCTATTCGTACCGATGATTCCGTTTTGTCAAAGGGGAATAAACAGAATGAAGATGGTGACTGGGAAGAAGGTAGCAGCACATGACGGGAACAAGATCAGGAGCAGGATAAGGTCTTACCTGAATGCCGTTCAAAGAGGCAACTCCCATGTAGAGAAAGACCCCGTACAGCACCGGCATAGGGATGTACTGCAAGCAGAGGGAAAACAAGCACACAGAATTGGTGGACTTCAGAGCAGCCTACGAGAGTCCTCAGTGACTTCACAAGAAAAGAGGCCACGTTCGTCCCTTTCAAGAAAGGGTCAAAATGGAACGGGAGCCAGGCTGAGGTCAAGTGCGTGCGGTAATACACTGCCTTCTCTGGCAGTTACCCAGAAAGCAAAATAATCAGAGCTTTCCACTGTAACCCAACAATATCCAACTGGGCCACTGTTTCCTCACTGGCCTGGATTCTGCTTGGTGTCCTGTATAAATATCTGAACACTGAGGCTACATCTACACTGCAATGCTATTTCGGGATACCGGAGCACCCTGACATAGCTATCCCACATCTTAATAGCAAGCCTGTTACTTCAGACTCACGATTCCAATGTCCCTGTAAATAGGGGTGCCAGGTGTCCAGTTTTGAACCAGACAGTCGGGTATTTGAGGGTTCTGTCTGGGAAAAAAATTAAGAAAATACCGGACATATAAAATGTCTGGTATTTTCTAATTAGGTGAGTTTTATTATTATTAGGATAGTGATAGAAATGTAGCCGTGTTAGTCTGGGGTAGTTGAAGCAAAATGCAGGACAATGTAGCACTTTAAAGACTAACAAGATGGTTTATTAGATGATGAGCTTTCGTGGGCCAGACCCACTTCCTCAGATCAAATAGTTTGATCAACTATTTGATCTGAGGAAGTGGGTCTGGCCCACGAAAGCTCATCATCTAATAAACCATCTTGTTAGTCTTTAAAGTGCTACATTGTCCTGCATTATTATTAGGAGTATCAGTACCTAGTTGCAAACTGCCTGGCTGGTAGACACACTCACACTGCATGAGCATGTCTACCAGACAGGCAGTATGCAACTATGCAGCGGAGGTGGGGGGGGGGGGCAGGGCTGGGGCAGGATGGAATCCCCAGGGCTGGACTTGCTCGTGCTTCGCCGGGACTGTGTGCCCGGATCAGCCCCAGTCCCCGCTGGCCGATTCTCTCCCCCCGCTTCCCATCAGCCAGTCCCCCTGACCTGATCTCCCCCTTCCAGCTCCGCTCCCCCCAACCAGCCCTGCTTCCTGCTGGCCAGTTCTCCCCCACTCCTCCTCCTGATCTTCCACAGCCAGCTCCGCTCCCCCCGACTCCCTCCCGGCCAGACCTGCTTCCCGCCGGCCAGTCCCCCCCTTGGTCTCCCCCGGCCAGCCCCGCTGCCCCCGACCCTCCCCCCCCGACCAGCCCTACTTCCCGCCTGATGGTTCCCCCCACACACACATCCTCCTGGCCAGCCCGGCTCCCCTCCCGGCCCGTGTCCCCTCCCCACCTGAGATCAAGTGTGTCCGGTATTTTTTTTGAAGCCACTTGGTAACCCTACCTGTAAACCTCATTCCACGTGGAGTAAGGGACGTTTTGGAAGAGCGGGTTATTTTGAAATTTGATGCTATGTTTTTTACAAGCACCAAATGATTAAATAAGCAATTTCAAAATAAGATCGAAATAAGATACGCAACGTGTGTAGCTCCAATTGCGTGTCCTCCTTCAAACTACAGCGCCCAGGGGCCTTCCTCAGCAAACGGAGCAGAGAGGAACCGTGTGTGAAGTAGAAAGAGGAATTTGTACCTTCAGGACTGGCGCCAGGAAGACAGATATCCCAGTCAGGACAAAGACAATGATTCCGGTCACTCTCTGCTCCCTGGCAAAGAACGAAGAGAGAGTGAAATGTGGCACCAGGGTGGGACGGCTTCTTGCGTTTGCCTTCGAATGGCCGGGACACTGAGAACCAAGGGGCTTGAGGGGTGCTGCAGCCTCTCTCCCCAGCCCATACCCAGCCTCACGGAGGCCCTTGCTGCAGGGCACAGTTTATTAAATCAGATACAAAACACACAACCCAATACCCCGAGGCCTTTCCCTGCGCATCTCCTCCCTCTCCTCCAGCCCTGCCGCGAGCACAGCTCTGCCCCTCCAGCTCCCCCTCCTCCCAGCAGAGCTCTCTCAGCTCTTCCCGCTGGATCTGAAAGGCCCCTCTCTGTAACAGTGCCAGATATCTACAGAGAGGAGACCAGGCAGAGGGACGTGGATGGGGCCAGCCAGCTGGCCAGCCTCTAGTTAGGGTTTCGTTACAACATTCCTCTCTGCTTTTCTATTGCACAGACTGCCTGGTGCGATCTGTAGCCCCCTCCTGCCCTGGTCTGTTTGCTAACCCATTTCTTTATTGAATGCCCCCCCCACCCCTACTTATATTCTTTTCTCTGAAGAAGCAGGCTGTGCCCACGGAAGCTCATGCTCCCAGCTCCATGTTTTGTTAGTCTTTAGGGGGCTACTGGACTAGTTGTTGTTTTTGAAGTTTTCCCTGTTGCAGATGAACTCGGCTCCCCCTCTGATTCATTTCTCGGTGAGAAATAACCCCCCGGAGCCTTCGAGGGCCGAGTGGAACTTTAAAAACCGCCGCGTGGGGGGATTCAGCAAGTCTGGAGACTCTCTCGACCCCACTGGCATGGACCTGGGCCATCCTTAGGGGGCCCCCGTCCTGCCCCACCTCTCACCAGCTCTGCTCTACTTCTTCCTGCCCCCTTGTATCTCTTCCCCATAGCTCCCTCCCGAGAGACGCAACCTGGGGAGTGGCCAGGGGCTTAGTGAAGGGCAGCAGCAGGAGTCGCTGCCCCCCGCACTCACTGTGGAAGGTGCTGGCCTCACCCACTGTGCTCTGCCCCCCGAGCCCGGCACCGCTTGGGAGTGGAGCAGGCAGGGCCAGGGGTGCCCTGCTCCCCGCCACCCTGGTGAAGCGGCGCGACCAGTAGAGGGCAGAAGTGAAGGCTGCTGCTTGCATCGCTCTGTTTCCCGGGCTCCCGCTGCTGCGGTGAGTGGGGGGACCCCTGCTGCCATCCCATGCCAGCCCCCCCCCAGGTAATCCCCTGGGCCCTGCGGGCTCCCCTCGAAGGGCGGGGGAGAGTCTGGTCTGTTACTTAGATCAGCCCCTACTGCCAGGAGGTTTGGGGACAATGGGGAGGAGAAGGGTTTATATCTGCACCCGGCCCATTGCACCCAGAGACCCTGGTTGGATTCGCTTTGCAGGCCCCCTGCACGTACTGCCCTGCAACAGGTGGTTGCAATGCTCAGCTCTCCTGTGGAACATCCCCTGACAGCTGTGTGGGAAATGTGGCTCCATTTCTGTAGCTAGAAGCACCGCAGGGATTGCAGGCTCCTTGCCCCGCACCCTGGGCCTCCACTCCTCAAATCCAAGCAGCTGCCTGCCGGACGGGGATGGACAGCGGCACGGCATCGCAAGAGCCCTCACCTCACGCCCAGGAACTGCGGCTGCTCCCCCGGCGCACTGGTCTCCGTCTCCATCTTCAAGCTGTCGATGTGCGCGATGGAAATGACGGTGGCAGCCACGTACCACGGCAGCCCCATGAACGAGCACACGGCCATCAGGATCCCCACCCAGAACAAGTCCAGGTGATAGCCTGCTGCTTTCTGCAATGGAGCAGCCAGCAGGGTTCTGGTCAGGCAAGGGGGGGGCCTGACCCCACCCTCTCTGCTCCAGGGTGGGAAATGTTTCACCCCCTCCCCCGCCTAAGCTGGGATTTTCAAGAGGAGAACAAGAGAGCTTGGCCTCCAACTCCCATTGAGTTTCATGGGACATCAGAGACCAAACTCCCTTCAGTGCCTTTGAAAATCCCTGTCTTAAGAACTACAAATGGTCTGGTAGCACTTAATAGACTAACAAAACATCTAGGTAGTGTCATGCGCTCAGGAGCGGCCTGAGACCGGCTGCAGCAGCTGGCGCCCCAGGCGGAAGGCGCGATCGGCGCCCCCGGCTGCACGGCCGTCAATGGCCATGACGTCATCATTGGGCGACTGGGCTGGCGGCGCCCTAGGCAACTGCCTAGTTTGCCTAGGCTCACGGGCTACCCCTGTATGCGCTTTCGTGGGCACAGCCATCATCCCATCTCCATGTTTTCTTAGTCTATAAAGTGCTACGAGACAATTTGTTGTTTTGAAGTTTGTCCTGTCCAGGCTAACGTGGCTACCCCCGAAGCTTCTAAACAACTATAGACATTGAGCTTCTCTTTCTTGCCATTTCAGAAGGGCTCCAATTTCCCCACCTCCCCAAAGCGATTTACGGGGTTTGCACCTGAAAACCCAGCCAGATTGAGCAGAACCTCGGATGTATTTATTTGCATTCCTGTAGCTCCTTGGAACCTCAGTCATGGACCCCACTATGCCGGGCACGGTACAAACAAAACAAAAAGACAGACCCTGCCCCAAAGAGCTGACATGCAACTGCCAGACCGGTTCAGACCACATTGTCCAGCATCCCACAGGCAGTATCCGCTACTGCAACGGAAGGTAAGGGACAGCCTGGAGCGGACACGCATGGAATAAGCTGCAGCTGGTTCCCTCATCCACCGTTGGAGTTTGGCTTGTGCCCTGAAGCAGGAAAGTTGATCCTCTCCACCCCCAGACAGTATTATCTTGAAAATTAAAGGGCTGAGTTTTTCCAACTTATTCCCGGCCTTAAGATCCATAAGGCAAACAATACAGCTGTAGTTTCAACGGCCATATGGGGCGGGACATGCTGGGATTGTGTTGTAGTCTTAGTGAGTGCCCTGCCTTTGCTGAATAAGAAGAGCAGCGCTGGACTTGTGAACCCCTCAAATCCCAGCCTGGGGGGAGGGATGGGCCACACGAGTTGCCTCAGAGATGGAGCTGGCTCCTGCATTAGTAAGGCAGCAGAGGGGATGCCCTGAAGGTGGGGAGGTGTACTCTAGATGGGTCTAGAGCTTAAATTTGAGTAGCCCAGGGCTGGATTCCTGTCTGGGGAGGAAGATGCCCCCCATGTGGACAAATGGATGGGTAAGAATTCATTCCAATGTCCACAGAGCACTAGATTCTACCCTGACGCGTGCCACGTTACTCCTGCTGAAGCACGTGAGTACGACGGGGTAGGATATGGCCCTGCTCTGTGATTGGCTGAGTAGGTTCTGCTCTGCTCTGCGATTGGCTGAGTAGTTTCTGCTCTGCTCTGCGATTGGCTGAGTAGGTTCTGCTCTGCTCTGTGATTGGCTGAGTAGGTTCTGCTCTGCTCTGCGATTGGCTGAGTAGGTTCCCACCAGTTCGACACGGGTAAAAGCCCTACCCTCAGTTTGTGCTCCTTCCTGTTGACGATGACGGCTGTGATTTGCTGGTCCATGAAGATCAAGATGGTGACCAGGAGAGCGGGAAGCGCACTGGCCAGGTAGATCCACCACGGATTCTTCCCAAACGGGAACACGAGCCAACCTCGGTCCAAGCGAGTGGGCTAAAAACAAAGAGCGAGGCGATGGTTATCACAGGCTGCATCCGAGTCAGGAAGATCTGGACAGGTTTGTATGAAACCTGGGAAGAGTATGGAAAAACCTTATGTGACAGAGGAATCTCATTGCATTCCCTCTAAACTTGTACCCACCCTCAGAGGGTAATGTGACTGGACACTGTGTCTGCTCCATCACAGACAGACCCTGTATCTAAACCCATCTCTAGTGTTTGGTTCAGATCAGGCCCCCAATCCGGGAAATTGTTACTTGTGGGGGTGAACCAGAAAAATCTCACAGCAGGAGCTTATCTCCTGGAATTTTTATCATTCAGACGGGAAAATCTTGCGAGATGGAGACTAGAATCTCACACGAGCTGGAAGGACGTTGGGGCCACTCAGCCAAGGCCCGGAAACGCTAACCTGGGTAGGACTTGTAATCAAATTCCAACAGCTTTCCTTCCAGAGGCTGCCCACACCAGCCGTGTAAGAACTCAGCAAGGTGCCGGGGGCGTCTGCTCCACACAGTGGCTGCCTGGATCCTTAGTTGCCAGGGGCAGTGTTTTTGGAATAAAGCCTGACGCCGCCTTAGCTGAACCTGACTCTATCGTGAGTGTAAAATTGTTCCAGGACAATCGGATCCTAATCCACATTGGTAACTGACCCCCCCAGCCATTGGAAACCCATTCTAGCCCTCCATCTGCGTGGTGCACCGGCTAGCAGCTATTTACATCACTTCCCCCACGGGGATGGAGTTAGAATTGCTCCAGTGTGGGTCCACTATAGGCTCTGCGCCTCTGACGTTCAAAGGACCCTTCTCTAGCTCTTGTGCCCGGGCCTTGTGCTTTGGCGGCTGGAGGTGTGGCAGGCGCTCTGTCCTGCTTCCTGCGTGGTTTTCTGAACAGCCGCAGAGCCTAGCAGACAGACATGGTCTTACTGCTTCTCATGTTCCCCGCCCATCAGTTTACTGAGCACTACCAAGTTTTGCCAGCTTAGGAGTGTGGTTAGGGGTGTGAAAACACCCCCCCCCGACAGCCACAGCCACGCTCACACAACGCCCAGTAGAACTAACGCAACGGTTTTCACACGATGGGGTGCGACCCAGTGCTGGGTGGTGGAATGTCGGGCATGGGGTGACCAGTGAGGGTGCTAAGGCAGCTCCCTGCCTGTCCTGGCACCACAGACTGCGCTGCGCCCCAGAAGTGCCCGGCAGCAGGCCCAGCTCCTGGGTGTGGACAATGCACAAGGCTCTGCACACTGCCCCTGCTCCAAACATTAGCTCTGCACGCCCATTAGGGCTGGAAGAGGCCTCAGGAGTCATCCCGTCCAGCCTCTTCCCCAAAGCAGGGCTGACCCCAACTCAATCATCCCAGCCAGGGCTTGGTCAAGCCAGGCCTTAAAATCTGTAGGGATGGAGATTCCACCCCCTCCCTAGGGAACCTATCAGCTGGGAACTTGCTGCTGGCTGCTTCTGGGGCGCAGCAGGGTCTGCGGTGCCAGGAGAGGCAGGAAGCTGCCTTAGCCCCCCCGCTGCACTGCTGACCAGGAGTTGCTCAAGATAAGTCCCTCCTGCCCCAGCCCTGAGGCCCCCAAAACCGGGCCCTCCTTCTCCATTCCAAAGCTCTTATCCCCCGCCTGGAGCCCACGCGCTAGTCAAATGATGCTGGGTTGCAGCATCAACAATTTTCTTCCACTGGGTCACGAGAAAACGGTTGAAAACCGCTGCTCTAACGGCAAGAGCCCTTTGATTGGAATACACTGCACCTCCACTAGGGAGCTCTACTCTGGGTCATGTAGACCGGCCCTGAGTCAGAGGTCATGTCTAGAGCCCTGCCAACCCACGGAGATGCGGTTGATAGCTGCCGGTATCTGCACGCACGGACGCAGGTATCTGTGGCCCATTTTTGCAGGTCCAGATGCAGATCTGGATACACAATTTTGTATCTGTGCAGAGCTCTAGTCATGTCGACATGAGGCGCACTTTCCTGGGTACGAATACTGGTATGCTACATGGGCAGAGTGCTCCTGCGTGGACATTGCTTATGTCAGCAAAGCTGTGTTCTGGACTGGCACCGTAAAATTACCTTGCATGGGTGGACCAAGGAGTTTTGTTGGCATAGCGGCATCTACATTTGCTGGCACTGCTCTGAGTCAGGGATCACACCTCTTCACACCCCTGCCAATGTTCCAATTTTTTCGCACCCAAATGTGCAGAATAAATTTTATTATATGCCCCAGGGCATGTGTGCATGTGCACCACCAGTAGAAACACATGCTGTTGGCCGTGAGTGCTTTGCTAATCAGCTGGGGGCATTTGAATTTCTCCTGGGAGGCTGCCCAAGTGCTCAGCTTACAGGGAACACTTGCTCTTGTCCACCAGAAGACTGTAGTGTAGACAGAGCTTTGTACTTAGGCCTGGTCTACACTTACAAATGAGGATGACATGGCTATACCCATCAGGGTGTGAAAAAACACACCCTTTAGCCCCTGGCTATGCTGGCAAATCCTCAGCATAGTCCTACCTATGTCGACAGCAGAAAGCTTCTGTCGGCCTCGCTACTGTCGTGGGGAGAGGATGTTCTGACACTGGTGGAAAAGTTCTTCCTTTGGCGTAAGCTGCATCTGCACTCAGGGGTTACAGAGGTCCAGCTATGTGTTGCAATAAACTCCAGGTGTACACACACCCTTAGATGTAGGTTGTTTGGGGCAGGGACGGTGTCTATTGTACAATGCACAATGTGGGAAGGCACGCTGAACCAGGACGGTTCCTTCTAGGAGTTACCATCATAAAACAATGAACAGTAATAGTAATAACTGTGACCTTCTAACAGCCACAGTTTTGTTACAGTCGGTGTATTCTCAGAGAGAGCTGAATACTATGGAAGGGACCCTTGTTCTTTTACCTTAAAGTCAGTAGGCACTTGCAGTTTAGGAGTATTCAGTCCAAACAAGATATCGAGACCAACAAACATTAGTATGGACATGAAGATAGAGAAGTCACTAATAAGTTTACGTAGCTACAGAGAGAAGGAGAGAGCACAAATCAACACACAGAAAAGGCCGAAAAGTGATGGAGTTTGAGCATTAATCAGAGAAAGAAAACAATGCATTTGAGACGCAGTGTTAGGAAATTCATTTCAACAGAGAAATTGAATGGATATTGACTAGATATCAACACCATCTTGCCTTAGCAGGAGTTGGAGTCATCTCCTAATGAATCATTAATATCTACCCAACGTACCCATATGGATTTTGTCACCTTGTGAGCAATCTTTAATGGGGATGCTATTGAAAGAGGGGGAACTGAGGCACAGAGAGACTAAGGGGCTTGCCCAAAGTCACATAAGTCTGTGGCAGAGCAGGGAATTGACCACAGGTATCCTAAGTCCATTGTGGCTCTCTAACCACTGAGCCATCCTTCCTATCCCCTGCTCCAATCAATGTTTATTACGTGCCAGGGCATAAATGTCTTTCTATGTGATGTTAGCACATTTATAACTGAGGCTAGACGTTCCATGTTCACAATGGGATGTCTGGAAGAGAAGGGGTGCCCAGGGAATGTTTTTGCCTATAATTTCACCACTGAAAAATCAGATCCGCCAATAAAACCTCTTGGAGACTGAATCCCTTTCATCTCGTTTCCCCCCAAATGGTGCGGGGACAGATAGAACGAATGCAGCGGTTGGAAGCACAGCCGCAAGGGGGAGACGGAGAGGAGCCGGCAGGGACAGAGGTTAGGAGAGGAAAGAACGTCAAACCTTAATTATACTGGGAACATGCAGCTTTGGCGTGTCCAGGCCAAACCAGGCGTCTAGTCCACAGAACAGCAGAATGGAGAAGACATTGGAAAAATCAGCAATGAAGGCCCTGACCTGGTGGCAGACGGGGTTGGGAGGGAAAAGCTGGTTAAATGGGGTGGTTTACAGATCTCCAAGCATGCAGTTCTGCTGAGATCAAAGGGTTCCTCCAAGGAGTTATCACGGCAACATTAGGAAACACACAGGCCTGATCTCCTTTGCAGACAGGCAGAGCTCTGCTTACTGCAAAGGAGTCACTTTTGTGTTGCATTGGTGTAAGTCAGAGCAACCACATCAGCACTGGCAGCTCTTGTGAGTTTATTGCTCATCACACACTATATGCTGGATTTATTAAACCCCATGCTCCTGGAGTCATGTGAATACAGGCAGTCCCCGGGTTACGTACAAGATAGGGACTGTAGGTCTGTTCTTAAGTTGAATCTGTATGTAAGTCGGAACTGGCGTCCAGATTCAGCCGCTGCTGAAACTGATCAGTTTCAACAGCGGCTGAATCTGGACGCCAGTTCTGACTTACATACAGATTCAACTTAAGAACCCCAGGCATCCCCAAGTCAGATGCTGCTGAAACTGATCAGCGGCTGATTCCAGGAAGCTCAGGGCAGGGGCTTCCTGTAGTCAGCCACTGGTCAGTTTCAGCAGCGGCTGACTTGGGGACGCCTGGGGCAGAGCAGTGGCTGAATCAGGACGCCTGGGGCAGAGCAGCTGGGGTGCTGCCGAGTTGGTCCAGTAGCGCCCAGAGCTGCTGTACCAGCTGCTGTACCACAGGCGTCCGGAGCAAAGCCGCGGAGCACGGGGGCAGCGGGACAGCCCAGATGCGCCGTGGCTGTCCTGCTGCCCTCGGGCTCCTTGGCTTTGCTCTGCTTTGCTCCCCGTCTCCCTGGTCTGCAGACCAGGGGGACGGGGAGCAAAGCGGCGGAACATGCGGGCAGCGGACAGCCCAGACGCGTCTGGGCTGTCTGCTGCCCGCGTGCTCCGCCGCTTTGCTTCCTCTCCCTGGTCTGCTGGAGACCAGGGAGACGGCCCCGTTCGTAACTGCGTAACTCGGGGACCGCCTGTACATGAGACTCTCAACTTTCATTTCAATGTTGCTAGTCCTTCTGATTGTGGAAAAGCTTTGGAAAGGTGACCCAAGTACGGCTTGCAAACCAGAAGGCAAATTAAAACTTTTTTTTTTTGGGGGGGGGGGGAGCTTATGATTTCAGGTTGGTCATGTTTCCGCATTGGTTTGTTAAAACATCCAATCATCAACTGAAATCTGGAAGAGAGATTTAAATGGAAGCAGCTTCTACTTTTCTAGCAAGTTAATGCAACATTTGAAGAAAGTTCATTTATCAGATGTGGAAAAAATAATTCCAGAAACATGGATCAGCCTCTATTCCCAGCAATTCTGCATAGGGAAGAAATATCAGCCAGTGATAGCTTGAATTCAGCTACTTTTAAATGAACTGTATGCATTGAAAAAGTTCCAGAACCTTTCAGAGATATGTAGACTTCTCAGAAATGGGAACATGGGAAGTGAAAAATAAATTGGCATCTGAAATTTATCCTGAATTTTAAATGTTGTTAAAAACTTCCCATTATGAAAGCTATGACCAATATAAATGTTTCCAGAACTGAAAGAGAGGCACCCCAATGAAAGCAGCATGCTGTGTTTGTAGCCCCAACATGGCTAAATCTGAAAGTGAAATGGAGCATAAATAAAAGTGAAATGGCTTCATGGAATTCCATTGTCCAAAGTAGATTAAATGCAAAACTCGAGAACATCCACAGCAAGAAGCATGCAGAATATTTAAAAATCTTTCATTTTTAATGATCTAAAGGACAAAGCTGGAAAGGTTAGGCTCAGAATTTTGCTGCTGTAAAATGAAGTGTATGGAAGGAAAGGATTACAGGTAATCTTATGAAAATGTTTTCATGGATTTCTTTAAAATAAGATTAATCATCTTATACACATTTCATAGAACCATAGCATCCTAGGGACGGAAGAGACCTCAGGAGTCATCGCGTCCAATCCTTGCTCAAAGCAGGCCCAACTCCAACTCAATCATCCCAGCCAGGGCTTTGTCAAGCCAGGACCTAAAAACCTCTAAGGATGGAGATTCCATCCCCTCCCAAGGAAACCCATCCCAGTGCTTCACCACCTCCTAGGGAAATTGTTTTTCCTAATATCCAACTTAGACCTCCCCCACTGTAACTTGAGACCATTGCTCCTTGTTCTGCCACCTACCACCACTGAGAACGGCCTCTCGCCATCCTCTTTGGAACCCTCCATCAGGTAGTTGAAGGCTTCCTTTGAACAGATGTCTAATTACAAATCATGGGGCAAGGTAAGGAGATGTTTATAATAAAATACATAAACTAGAAATCTTGCACCCTTCTACTTTTTTTCCCCTCTCCCGCCCACCCTTCTCAGAACCACACATTTGTTTAATAAGACCTCAATCCTGCGATTGGATCTATGCAAGGGGACCTTTTGTGCCTATAGGGAAGCCTCCTGGTTTTGATGGGACAACACGCAGACTTGAGAGTCCGTCTATACCGATCTGAATGTGATATTGGAGGCCATGACCTATGTTTCAAGTTCCCCGTGTATCTCTGAAAAGGACTGGCCAACAGTTTATAGTGGAAACTGAAATACAGATGTGATTCGTGGTCTTCGTATTTGTTCTTACCTTTGTAGGAAAGTAGCGACTGAACTTGAATTTCTTCAGTGTTACAGTCATGGAATACGTCCCAAAGAAGAGGATGAAGGACATGAGGGCTAAGTCAGGAACAAATTTACAGGATTTCCCTACTAAGCTTCCGCCATACTTTAGACATTCCTTCTTACTCAGCTGGGTCCAGTCCAGAGCTGTTACATTAATAGCATTGTACTTGGAATCGAAGTGTTGAAGAGAACAAACCAAAATATTATTAATATATTGAGCAATTCTAGCACACAGGCAAATGCAATTAGTTGTACGGGCTCTGCTTAGGAGCAACACTTTAATCATGAGGAAGGTTAAAGTCTTCCATAAAACACAGCGCTTGGAATCACAGTCACCCTCAAGAACTTGTCTCAGAATAAACTATTTCAGTATTTGTAGTATTCATCGTATTTCCTACAGTACGTATAAGAACCACACGTAGAAATAACAATATCCCTTTGTCCAAAAGCCAAATTGCCAAGTTGTTAAGGGAGACCACTGTAGTGACATTAAACTTCAGCCACACTAAAACAGGTAAGATCCACATCTCTGAACAATAATGAAGCATTCAGTGCTTGTCTGGTGCCCAGGTATGAAAAGATTTTCGAAAAGTGCCCAGTGATTTTTTGGATCCCCAATTTCAAGCAGCTAAAAAGAGCCTGATTTTTGGAAAGTCTGCAACACCTGCCTGTGAAAGTCAGACCCTTTAAAGTGTCCTGAGATAGGCACCCACAAACTTCTCATTGCTTCTGAAAATCTTGGTCATTGTAGCTTAGCTGGTGTAAAATACAGGCTAATATCACAGGAACAACCCTTCCCCCCATGGTCTTGGATCCTCTACCTATTCTAACTTGTGTGTGTAGACAAGCCCTAATCTGGTTTATAAATTGGTGCAGCTTTCCTAAGGAGTTGTCTGCACTTGAAAGCTAACCTGGACTAATGTAGAGTGCGAACCTTAGTAGCTATTCCTGAATAACAGTGTAGACAAGACTCGTCCTGGTGCATTTCCCTCATGGCTGGGAACAGTTTAAACTCCAGCACACGGAGTTGCACTGGTTTAAGGTACAATTTTAAACTGAGTTAAACCACTGTAGAGGGGCTTTTTTCAGTTTAAACCAGGATCATTTCAATGTCAATTAAGTAACCAACAACAGCTTTACGTTCAACGGAAATAACCTGCTCTTATCTGGACATAAGCGTGTCCACCGGCTTAAATAAGCCAGTGCAAGTTTGTGCCTAAAGGGGCCCCAGAGTCCTGCTTTTTTAAGTGTTTGATTAATCTTGGCCTGACATTAAACTATCCCAGCATGCATTGCTGTGGGGTCTCTGGCTGCAGTCTGCTCTTTGGTGGTTTGCAATCTCCTAGTTGGGCCCGGGAAGGAGACCTTACCAGGCTATTACAACTGGAGCGAAGAGAGTCAGTTCCCATTGTGCTCCCCTGCCTCCAAGCCCTCCTGTGAATTCCACACCCAGATTAACTCATTTGGGCGGCAAGTCATAGAATGGAGCAGTCGATTTCTAAAGAGATCTCTGCAGGCTTTGGTAGCATCCCTGAAGCAGACCGAGGAACTGATTTAACTGGTGGCTCTCCATGTGTCCCACTTACTTTCTTCCTGGGCTAAGAAAGGTCCAGAGGGCTCAGCTACTCCCTACTTGAGCATACATACAACAAAAGTACTCACCACAGAAACGTTAGTGTTGTTTGGTGCCAGTGGAGCTGAAGCATTGAACAATGTTGTATTCACTGCAGAAAAGGGGTGGGTGATTAAGGTTGTACACACATTACAACAAATAGTCATGCTTCATCCAACATGGAAATCCTGATTACGCCTAGCAGACCCTGCTGGCTTGAACCAGTAACAGCCCTTCCATTCCCAGGAGAGAGCAAAACACGCCAGGTTCTGTTCCCCGCAAGGGATGTCTAGCGGCACACACGGCGGTGGGCCATTTAGAGGGCTCTGTCTACACAGGAGGGGAAAGAATGTAATGAAGTGCGGGATAAGCACATTGTTACACAGCTGTTAGGAGGGAAGGGACCCGGGAGGCAAACACCTTCCTGAACATGAAGGGCAAAACACAGAGCTTGGGAGCGGGACTGTAAACCCTGCTTCTAACTCCAACAGCGACTTCTCCCTGATTAATATGGCATGTGGCTTTCCATTTAAGCCAGAGAATGGCCCCTGAGGGTTGCATCAGCAGCTTGCCAGGAGCCCCAGAGATATAGCTCACAGTAAGAAAATGGAGCCGATTATATCTTCATTCATTACTCAGGGATGGGCAGACCATGGGGACTACAGATCCCATGGTGCAACACTTCATATTAGGTCATGTGACCTCCGACTCCACTCCTATGCATCTTGGGAGTCAGTGGGCTTCCCCTCTACTTTTAGTGACCACATTTGGTCCACGGCCCGTTTTCCACGGCCACCTAGGCCCCTGTCAGGAGCATCACCTCTCGGCCTAAAGAAGAGAATGGCCGTATAAATACCTAGAACCCATTTTGGCTTCCAGGGAGATACGCCAATGGGGAGTCCTCCTGAATCATATCAAGCCATGGCCTCCCTCCACTCATTAGGAGACCTCTCCCAACTCCTGAACACCCCATCCATTGTTCATTGGGATTTCTGCCATTATAGCATACAGCGGTGCTTACCACCAATTCAGAGAAGACATGAGTCGTCTTCAAAACCTTCCCCCTTTTGGGTGGCCCTAGACTAGCTGCCAGCAACTGGCGCCCTAGGCGAACCAGGCAATCGGTGCCTCCACCTCCAAACCCCTCAGTGATACTGCGCCACCATTTGGTGCCCCATTTAACTTGGCGCCCTAGGTAACCGCCTAGTTCGCCTGTATGGACGGGCCGCCCCTGGGTACCGGGAGGGGGTCAGAGTTTGAAACCTAAAATGTCCATCTGAAAGAACTTCTATTCCGGGGGGAAGGGTTGGAGAGAACTCAATGTCTAACTTTTAGAGGGGGCCTTATTCTCATTCTTGAAGGGTCTCTCTTTCTGTAAAACTTGGTGACATTTGCAGTTATCCACCGAGGTAATCTCTACCCTCTCAGGAACGAGCTGGAAGTAAAGAAATCCTTCTCCCACCAGAAGCAGCACCTGCTCTCAACAGGTTACCTCTTGTCTAGGGTTAGTGAGGTCTCTTCTGTTGCCCTGCTGGATTCTCGCTGCAAGAAAGAGGCTCCCCTTTCTAACCTGGCTTAGCCTTTTTCAAGCAAAAAATGGATCAAGAGAGAGTCTAAAGCACTAAAGTGTCCACTCCCTTAGTGCTTTGGTATTATCCCCACCATTGGACGGATGGGGAACACGAAGCGCAGAGAGATTAAACGACTTTCCTAAGGAGGCAGAAAGAGTCAAAGGTAGGAACGGAACACGAGCTGTGAATTTCTGTTGTAACACCCACTGCCTGCGTGAAGAACTTACTGCAGCAGGATGAATTTACTGAAAAGAACAAAAAACCCTTTATGCACATTTCCATCCATTTTAAACCTAATTTTCCCCCTGCTGCCGATGAATTTCTTAAAGTTCTAAGATTTCTTTGGCCAGTGATGGATCCATCATGGGAGCAGCCATCTCCAAGGGCCGTCCAGTTAACAATTCTTCATATATATTAAAGCTTGTTATAAACAGAGTGGATCAATTTGTTTTCCATAACCATGAGTCAGAGGCTTAATCTGCAGCAAGGGAGATTTAGGTTAGATATTAAGAAAAACTGCCTATAAGGAGAGATAGGCCTGGAATAGGCTTCCAAGCATGGGCAGTGGGTGAAGGCAGGGCTGGGGGAGGCAAGCCCCCACCCCAGCTCCACCCCTTTTGCCCGTGCCCCAGCCCCCAGCATCATGGGGAGGGTGGGCAGTATGCAAACCCAGTCTCGGCGCACGGGGAGGAAGGAGAATGTGCGGCCGCAGCCTCCCCGGCCCCGGACGCGTTCTGGGGGCAGACTGTGGGCGGGGCCAGGCAATGCCTTCCCCTGCCTCGCATACTCACCGCCCATGCTTCCCAGGGAGGCTGTGAAATCCCCGTCAATGGAGGTTTTTAAGAACAGGTTAGACCTGCCAGAGATGATCTAGGACAAGGGTGGGCAAAAGGGCCTCCGGATCTAGCCTGCCAAGTGGGTTGGTCCGGTCCGCGGAGCTCCTGCTGCTGCTCTGCCCGGGATCGGGGCGCGTGCGGCGCTTAGAGTCAACCTTGGTGGTCTGCACTAAGTGCCATGCGCTGGAGTACAGGGAGCAAGAGACTTCACACTCCCCCGTCCCCAGGCCAGTCAGGACCGGCGGGGGGAAGGAAGGGGGAGAAGCGCATGAAGTCTCCTCCCCGCTGCAAGGGGCTAGGCAGTTAGAGTCAACCTCCAGCTGCTGCTCAGCTGACGGGTGACTAAGTGTGCGTTCCCTTGCAGGGCGGGGGCAGGCTTCATGTGCTTTCCCCGCCCCCAGGGCCTGATTGACCTAGGAGTGGGAGGAGCACACCAAATCTCTCAGGGGGCAAGGGTAAAGACTTCACGTGCTCCCCCACTCACAGATCAATCAGGGTCTGCCTGAGGCCCCGCCCCTTCTGCCTGAAGCCCCGCCCCTTCCAGGGTGGCTCGGGGCCACTTCAGAAATTTCTGAAGTGGCCCCGGATCAAAAATTATTGCCCACCCCAATCTAGGATTTACTTTGCCTAGTCTCAGCTCACGGGACTGGACCAAATGACCTCTTGAGGTTCCTTCCTGCCCGATGCTTTTATGGTTCTAAGGTGGCAAACATATAACATCTCATATCTTGCCTCAAGATCCTGCCGGTCCGCACCCCGCTGAACTACACAGGAGAATTAATGAAGGAGAAGTGATTGCTGAGTTAGAATCAGAGCTACAAAGACAATACTCCACCACCGGAGAAAAGGAAGGCAAAACTGAACCAAAGCCACTTTGGGTTTGATTAACTCCAGACTCCTTTACAATTTTAAAGGTTTCTTTCGATAACCTTTAGCTTTTCCAGAACCAGACATATTTGCGATTTCTACTGCTCTCAATTGTTCATCGCCCATCTTAAAGAATTCTGTTGCACTGGCTGTATTTTTATGAGAAGGCCCATAAAAGTGCGTTATATAAATGGATATGTGAGACTTGAAATAAAAGGAGACATTAAAAAACAAAAACAAAAAAACAGAAGGTAAGAGTATCAAATATTAAATAATTTTAATATTTATAAAGTGATACTCACTTGAGATTGAAAGCAGCCAAATAGATGTGTGCAGCAGAGACAAATATGGTACAAATCAGTTACAATAGTCAAAAATCAGAACTAAACTAACAAAAATAAATAAGAGGACCTAAAGGAGATTAACACATGTTCTCACTATCTGGAAGAGTGAAACGTCCAAATCTGAGACCACTTTATTAGATGCCCAGAGCAACAAGGGTGAAAGATCAAATCTAAGTGTGGCTGCTTTTGAGAGGGGAGTTAGGGGTGAGTGTAGAAAAACTACTAGAGGAGAACGGGGTTTCCATATGGATGTTGGGGTTTGTGTGTAACAAAGGAGATGTGTGTGATTTTCATTTGCTCAGCTGTTTAGGTCACTTAAAATACATTTTATTTTTAAATTAACTCAATGATGGTGAAAGATGACACCTTGACAGCTCTGAAAAACTTTAAAAGTCACAGAGGAGGAACCGTGTTGGTCTGTAACTTAAAAATAAGTAGTCCCGTAGCACCTTAGAGACTAACAGAAAGCTATATGTAGTATCATGAGCTTTCATGAGCACCGCCCACTGACTCATCTAAAGAAGTGGGTTGTGCCCACAAAAGCTCATGCTACGATCGATGTATTTTTGTTAGTCTCTAATGTGCTACAGGAATACTCGTTGATTTTCTGAAAATCTTTGTCTATCAACAGAAACCACATGGACAAGAAAACTAGCTGCCTGCACACAGGTGTACATCCACACCGCCCACTTTTGTCACCAAAAACTGCCTTTTGGCGATAAAACAGCGCAGTGCGATTTTTGTCAGGAAAAATGCCCCGTCTTGGTGACAAAAAAACTTCCACCCCTACGAGAGACTTTTTCTTTCCCCCTCCGTTTACTGACAACAAAGAGCAAGTGTAGACGCTACCGTTTTCTTTGTCGACAGAACTGGCTTCCGCCAGTGCCCCTCACGGGGGGGGGGGGGGGGAGAAGGCGACAGGATTGCTGGGCCCCTGGGCAACATGAGGGGGAGAGAGACTTCATGTTCCTGGAAGGGGCAGGGCTAAGTTGCGCCACGTCCTGTCTCCCCCGCTGGTCCTCTGAGCTGCCTGGAGCATGTGGCGTGGGGCTGCAGTGCCGACTTAAGGGTCCGGGGCTCTGGCCACCACCACAGCTGTAGTAGCAGCGGCAGCAGCTTGGGGCTCCCCAGCCCCTTAGAATCGCCAGGCTCCAGGGCAACTGCCTCCTTTGTCCCCCTCCTCCCCATCAGCAGCTCCTTTTGGGGAACAAACAAAGAGCCAATCATTAGAGTGCTCCTGTTCTGCCCTGTGCTAGGAACACAGCACCAGGCAGGCGGCTGCTGCAAGGGGCCAGCTGGAGAGGCGGTCGTGCTGCTTTGACGTTCCTCAGCACGGAGAGCTGACAGAGCTCTCCTGAGGCAGCTGTAGGAGGACTTGAAGGGAATCCCAAGATGCACAATGATCCGCCCTGCCTTTATACCCACAATGCATTGCTCACACTATTGATTCGGCTGCCCTCAGAGTGGACAGAGGGAGCAAGTGCGAACACCCTCCAGCGATTTTTGCGTGTCGACGTTAGTTTCATCGACAACATTCGGTAGTGTAGACGTACCCTGAGCCAACATGCCTCAGTAATTCAGTCTCTGTGGGCTAGATCACATTGTTTAGACCCAGCCCTAAGGCAGAAAGTGCGCTGCGACCCCTAGGAACTCCCATATGGTACACACGTCATGGCCTTCCTACATAGGTTTGAGTTCAAATGCTATTAAGAATATTATGAAGTAAAAAGAAACATTCTTTTATGTTAATGTCCTCAGTAATCAGACAGTTGATTTAGTTCTCTCTGTGTCCCAGATGGTGTTCACAGGAGCCACACGTGCGAAATGTGTGGGTGGGTCTCCAAGCCGTTTGTGAGAACCCACTAGCCCAGTGGCTCCTGACCTTTTCGAGGATACGGACCCCCTTTTCAATCTATTAACGTTTTACGGACCCCCAAACAATATAGCTGTGCCTGTCGCCTGACTGTCCTTCAGCCCGTGCTGCTTCCTGAGCTGCAGGGAGCACGCGGGTTGAAGAATGTGCTGGCTCCGCCTGGATCCCCTACAGTATTGTCATAGACTCCCAGGGGTCTGCGGACCACAGGTTGGGAACCACTGCACTAGCCCACCATTACAACTAGTTGTAAGAGACGAGCAGTCTCAGGGCAGGTACATAACTCCAGCTATGTAAAATACCTAAGTGGAATTGGCTTCCCTTAAGCCGAGCTTGGCGCCATCTTCACAGAGGGAGGCTGACGGGAGCAAATGCTCCTCTCAGCTTCCCTTACTCCTCATGACTGCAAGGAGAACCGACCAGAACCACCCTCAGCATTCAATTTAGCAGGTCTTAAGCAGACCTGCTAAATCGAATGCCAGAAGATCGATCTCCAATGTGGCAAGTGAAGACATGGCCTTAGAAGATAGGGGTCACATGGGTGATAGTGGAGGAAGAGGGGAAAGACCCAATTCATTCTCTCTCTGATTTTAAACCAATGCAACTCCATGCATGAAGTTAGAACTGAGTGACGTCTCCAGGATGGCACGGGGAAAGCTTGCACTGCCATTGCTGCCCTTTGGATGACTAGTGGACTTCAGCTTCTGGGGTTGTTGCATTAGTCTACAGATGTCTTCTACTGGTGTGTGTGTAAGATGGCTCCAGTGCACTATTTTTTCATGCAGGTTGGAAGGGTTTAGCTGGCATTTGGGTATTGCTCAGCAGTACTTGGGAAAAAGTGTTAGCAAATTTCTGCAGGACGTTTTGTGTACGTGCACCATTTAATCAAGCTGGAAAAGTTCACCAGCATTTGAGGAATATTTTTGTGGTGACTTTGCACATACAAAAGTCAGTTCTTTTTTCAAAAGGGCCCTTTTGCATTGCACCAGACAGAGACAGGGCACGACTATGTAAATTCAGACATGGTTTTGGATTCTCCCTCCCACCTTCTTTTCTCTTCAGATTTCTCTTTTCTATGTTTAATGCTTCACAAGGTCGCACCGTGCCCGGGCAGGGTAAGCTCTTTTTCAGACCCTACTATCATTAGCATGCCAGCTGTCACTGCATGGGAAATGCTGCTTCACAAAAGAAGAATTAAAGGATCAAATTCTGGGCTCAGGGCACCACTACTGGTTTCTAAGGCAATAGGTCTTTACACCAGTTTAAATCAGAGTGACTCCAGATCTGTAGTTTCATCAGGAAGATCAGAATCTGATCCTCTGGGGGCAAGAAATTGCAGCCACTCTAATCAGAGTTTTAAAATGTGGGAAGATTTAAGACAAGCAATTAAAATAGACCTGGAAAAGAAAAGAGTTAGAATTTCTAAGGCAGTTTAAAATGCTTGATTTTCCTGCCAAACATACAGGCAACATTTTTGCAAAGACAGATGATTTTTCAATCCCAGGAAAAATTCAATTTTCACTGAAAAATAAAATTAAAAAAAAAGGCTAAACAATGTAACTACTTATGCAAAGTGAAATTTAAGAGGCTCCTTCAAGATTAAATATATTTAAAAAAAAATCTCTTGTGATATGCAATTAAAATAGAAATATACAAAATTAATTTACTTTTCATTATTTATTAATTTGATTTGCATCGATTCAACTCAATTTAGATAGTGAAACTAGACTGCTTCATTTCAGTGTATTTATATTCCGTTTCTTTCTCCTCGTTTACATTAGGATGATGATGATAGGTTTGAGTTTCTAAAAATGTAGGATGAGGATATTTTAAAAGTGTGGAGGAGGTGTGGGGAGGAGGGAAATGAACACAAATTGCTTCATTTTTCCTTGAAATTTAAGTGGTCTGAAAATCTATTCATATTAGTTGTGGTTCTTTCAAACACAATTCAGTTTCTCCAAAGAGGAAGGGATTATATGGATGAGAGAGCCAGCTTGAAAATGAAGGGAGTTTCCTGCAGAAAATTCTGACTTTTCATTTTAAAAAATGATTTTTTTCTAGTTTTTGATTACTGAAAACTAGAAATATTTTGGTCAAAAAAATTGAAAAAATTGTTTGTCAAATCTTCCTTTTTCCAATGAGAAATGGATTTTTTTAAACAAAGAGATACTTTCTGGTAAAATGTCCCTTTTTGTCAAAAATCTATTTTTTTCCCATTAGACAAAGGTTTAGATGGAAACTTTTCTGATCACCTAACGGATGATTCTGAAGGGAAGAAATTGGAGATGGTATGTGAGCTAGTGATTTCACTAACTGCGGTAGTTAGCCGGACTTGGAATGACCTGTAAAAATACATATAACCACGTATATGGTTTTTCAGAGTTGGTAGTAAGACCACTCAGCAAAAGGAGTGAGCAGCCTAAACCAGCTAGCACACCATTGCTAATTCAAAGAAAGAACATAAGATTTACAAGGGTGCTGTTTCCTTCTCTAGGTTCCTCTGCCTGTCCACCTGCCTCCCGTATGTACTCAGCATTCTGCTGGAGAATTATTGGCAGACTCCAGGAGGCAGTGTTTTGACGTGTATCTTTTGGGATGGCACTGTATAAAGCACTGAGGCGACCTTGTCAATTGCATGTTAGCAGGAAAGTTGTTATTACCCCATCATATTACATTGTAAATCCCAAGTCAGAGAAGATATTTTTTGTTTGTTTTCCTAAAAGAAAAGAGCAGCTGCTTTGTATCCCCATTTAGAAAAGTGTCAGCAAGGCAGCAAAAGGAAATTGCCTGTCCGACTCAAAGGAGAAGGTGAGGTTTCCACTCTGCTGCAAACAGGATATGCACACTCCAGAACTGGCCTAAATTTACACCCTCCCTTTCCTGGGTTTGTCTTTACTATATTAACTCACAGAGCAACCAAACACAAATCTCTTAAGCTTTCCAGAGGGCTGTTCCTGTAGTTTTTACCCTAGAGGGCCACACATTGTCTCAGACCCTATTTCTTGCAGTTCCCCAATACTGCAAGTGGGAGCTAACAGCATCCCATCTGCCAGAATGAGTCATCGGAAACAGCTCTGCGTCTTAATGCAGCTGACACTGCAGGGTGCAAAAGGAGATCCCTGCATTCCGGGTATTTTCCTGGAACCTGCCACTGAATTATGGCTCTATTTAGCCCATGCACCAAGTATTTTACCCTTGATGTGACTATGTATCAAATGAGTAACATACCGATGGACACACAGCGCATCTGCAGCAGCGCTAAGCATAGCATGTGAGAGTCCTAGCTCTGAGTTCCTACTCTAACCACTGCACCAAGCTCCCATAGCCGTGCTCCAATGCTCTGTTGGTACTTCAAAGCACACTGTTGCGCTGTACCACAGCAAAAAGGATTCATCAGATGAAAAGAGAACACCACTGACTGCCGCATGGCAAGGAGACAAGCCAGCTGGCGTCTGCAGAACTGTACTGTATTGTGCATGGATCAGGAATTTTTCAGTTTCCTTTGAAGCATCTAGAGTTAGGATGAGAGAGACGTGGGTGGATGGACAATTGTCTGGCCGGGTAGACAGCCATTCCTATGCGCTTACACGAAAGGGGAAGAAAGTTTATGCTGACAGCAGGTTATGTGCTATTGACACAGGAGAAAGCTACACCAAACCAATCTTTAACATGAGCAAAGCAGCTAAATGCTTTAAGGGCAGCCTTTGCTGCTTACATCAGACCAGTTTACCAGCTTTGGCCAAGATACTGTAGACCACGCTGTGAGAAACAAGCCTGCCTTGGCTCAGGATATGGAAAGGTGGCTTCTCCAAACCACTAGTTTCTATGATTTTACAAGAGTAAAGATGGCAAAAGGGCCAAGCCAAACTGTGCACAAAGCCTCAGTGACTCACTTCAGTGCAGATGGGGTTTTGAGATGGAGTATTGCTTTTTTCTACATTCTGCCCAAAGGTGCAATCAAGAAACAAGACAGCTTTGGCGTGATGAGCATGGGGCCTAGCCAAGAAGCAAAGCAGCCTCTGCAATGCAGAGCAGGATGCTGCCAACACAACAAAACAAAACAAAACACAAAAACAATATCATGAAGGATTCCAAAAGTCCAGTAACTTCTCCTTGTCTTCACTGAGGGCTCGTCTCCACTACTGCTTAAATCAATGTAAGTTACGTCACTCAGGGACATGAAAAAGCCAGTCCTTGAATAACACAAGCAACATTCCCTCTAATTTTTTCCATCTGTGTGCAGAATAAATTTTGTTCTGTGCATTGAGGCATGTGTAGATGTGCACCACCAGTAGAAACATCAGCTGCCGGCTATGGGAGTTGTGGGCACTCTGTTAATCAGCTGGGCCCTGAATCTCTCCAGTGTGGTCACCCAAGTGCTCCCCTTACAGGGCAGTTACTTTGACTCAAAGCAGAGTCCACTCTGCACTATGTCAGCAGGAAAGAGTTCTCCTGCTGCCGGAAGCGCAGCAATAGCACAGCCGTGCTGATGGAGGGCTGTAGGGGAGAAGTAGCCCTGAGTCTATGGTTGGAAAAACAACAATGTAAATATACATCCAGACCAAAACAACCCTGGAAGAACTTGCATGTTTCTGCCTGTTCAGCTTGAGAGGAATGTGAGTGGAGAGTCCTATGTTAATTAAAGCCTCTATGCAGCATTCCAGCGGTTCAGCAGAAGACAAAACACAGGCGTAACTTTGAACAGCTGCATAGTTGCACTGATTTCCGTCAGGCTGTCCGTGTGCTTAACTTTAAGAGCATCCTGAGACTTTCTTTGGATCAGGCCCTGGCAGGGTTAAGCCCTTAGTTTGGAGTAAGGATGTGAACAGGTAACTGACTGGGTGATGCTTACGAGGTAATAGTTAACCAGTTGCCCTGGAGAAGTCTCCTGCCTGTGGCCTGCTGTGGGCGGAGGGCTGCTACAGCACCACGGGGCCCATCAGCAGCCCCATGGGTTGGGAGCTACTCCAGCCAGGCTGGGGCGCAACCCCGCCTGGCAACCCACTTACATAAGACGGAACATAAGAACAGCCAGACCAAAGGTCCATCTCGCCCGGTGTCCTGCCTGCTGACAGTGGCCAATACCAGATGCCCCAGACGGAGGAAACACAATAGGTAATCCTCACATGATCCCTCGCCTATTACCCATTTCCAGACAAACAGAGGCTAGGGACACCATTCCTACCTATCCTGGCTAATAGCCATTGATGGACTTAATCTCCATGAATGTATCTAGCTCTTTTTTGAACCCTGTTAAACTCCTAGTCTTTACCACATCCTCTGGCAAGGAGTTCCACAGGTTGACTGTGCATTGAGTGAAGAAAAACTTTGTTTTGTTTTAAACCTGCTGCCTATTAATTTCATTTGGGCTATGTCTAGACTGCAGGCTTCTTTCGAAAGAAAAATCCGCTTTTTCGAAAGAGAGCACCCAGCGAGTCTGGATGCTCTCTTTCGAAGACGGCCTCTTTACATTGAAGAACGCCTTCCTTCGAAAGAGGAACTTTTGAAGGAAGGCGTTCTTCCTCGTGAAACGAGGTTTACCGCCATCGAAAGAAAAGCCGCGTTCTTTCGAAATAATTTCGAAAGAACGCGGCTTGAGTCTGGACGCAGGGGAAGTTTTTTCGGGAAAAGGCTACTTTTCCCGAAAAAACCCCTGAGTCTGGACACGGCATCAGTGACTCCTAGTTCTTATATTATGGGAGTAAGTAAATAACTTTTCCTTATTCACTTTTTCCCATACCAGTCATGATTTTATAGACCTCTATCATATCCCCCCTTAGTCTTCTCTTTTCTAAGCTGAGAAGTCTTATTAATCTCTCTTCATTTGGGACCCGTTCCAAACCTCTAATCATTTTTATTGCCCTTCTATTGCCATTTTTGTTGCACTTAATCGGTTAAATGCTCAAACCTAACATTTAACTGGTTAACTGATTAAACAGGATTTTACATCCCTAGTTTTGAGAGGAATGACCACAGGGTTGTCATTCATGATTGTCAATTAACATGTTCACTCACTGACACACTTGTAGGAAGAAAAAGAAAGAGACATATGAGGTCGGTGGCAGAGTTCACAGCTTCAAACGTCAGATTGTGCCATCATGATCTAGCATTATAACCCAGTGTCCTCACATCACGATGCTATGTCAGCATGTGACAGAACAAGCTTGTTAAAAATTAGCAGCGTGAGCTGCACAAGGAGTGTGCGCCCAGAGGCTTGTGCCGAGCTAGCTAGAGTACACCTGCATCAGCTGAAACAATGAAGAGTCTTGTGGTACCTTAACCCTAGCACATATATTTGGGTATCAGCTTTTGTGGGCAGAAGCCCAGTTTGTCAGTCCAGTGCATGAGCTGCAATGTAGACATCCCCATTGTGCAAATATGACCTGTCTAGGGTTTCCTAACCATGCGCATCACCGTGGGACCTAAGCACCTTTTTAATGACACATAGATACAGAGGTGACATTGCACATGGTGTTGTGGTTGTTCAGCAGCAAAAATGCCTCCTGTCGGTCACCATGAGTCAGGAAAAGATGCCCAAAAAAAGCATGTCTAGACTGCAGAGTTTTTCTGGGATACTTTGGAGGTATCCCGGAAAAACTCTGCTGCGTCGAAGGAACGCGTCTGCTCTTCCGAAATTTTTTTCGGAAGAGCAGACACATTTTTTAGGCATCCCTGTAAACCTTGTTTTACGAGGAAGAAGGGACGTCTGAAAAAGTTTTTTTTCCTGACATTTGGCTCAGTGTAGATGGGCCAAATGTTGGAAAAGCCTCTTCCAAAAAAAGAAGCGGAAAAAGATATGCAAATTGCGATTCGCAATTTGCGTATCTTTTTCCAGAAGAACTATGTAGTCTAGACACAGCCAAAGTTATGTATGTTACTTATTGCCCATCAGATAAGCAGCCAACGTGGCCTGAAGTGCAATCAGAGACTTGTCGATGAAGGTTAATTTGCATGCCAGGGCTTATTTCTGCCTTTCTACTTCCAGAGTGTGTGTTGTGTTGTTGTAGCTTTCCACCGTCTCCTTCCAGAGTTATCTTAAAATCTCCAAGAGCCTTTTTTTCCCTTCAGTAAAAATCAGCATTTGGGAGGGAAAATACTTCCTGATAACTTTGCTATCAATGAAGGCCTGTTAAGTGCTAGGCGTACTTTTGCTCTTCTCGGTGGCGTAACCTGAATTTTGGATAACTTCTAAGAGCAAATATAAATGTTGAGGATGAAATGCATATAAAAAGCTGTTTGCTTGGTATTGCTTTGATATAAGTGAGCCGGAGTTACAGCCTTCTTCAATACAGCCATTGGCAGAGAATGGGTACATCTTGGCTCTGGAAAAAATTTGGTTTCCTCTCACCCAGTGTCATTTTGCTTTAGCTGTCCTATCCTTTTGTATCTTTGTAAGGGTATAATCAGCACATAGCTGTGTGAAGCTGTTAAAAATCAGAACACCCCCCACCTCATGCAGCACAGATTAATTTCTAGAAAAGGACCACGGGGGAGCCAATCCAAAAGGTTGTGGAAACCTACTGGAAGTTCTATCACTGAAAGCACTTAGATCGGGGGATGACAAAGCCATTCGAGGATATACACATGGGAACAATCCAGCGTTGTTGGATCTAACAAGCCTTCCCCAACAATTCCTGTTGTTCTGTGCTTGGCCATCTAGGCTGTGTCTAGACTACATGCCTCTGTCGGCAGAGGCATGTAGATTAGACACATAGGCAAAGGCAAATGAAGCCGCGATTTAAATGATCGCGGCTTCATTTACATTTACATGGCTGCCGCGCTGAGCCGACAAACAGCTGATCAGCTGTTTGTCCGCTCAGCGCGCTAGTCTGAACGCTCCCCTGCCGACATCAAAGCCCTTTGTCGGCAGCCCCGTTATTCCTTGTGGGATGAGGTTTACCGGGGCTGCCGACAAAGGGCTTGGATGTCGGCAGCGGAGCGTCCAGACTAGCGCGCTGAGCGGACAAACAGCTGATCAGCTGTTTGTCGGCTCAGCGCGGCAGCCATGTAAATGTAAATGAAGCCGCGATCATTTAAATCGCCGCTTCATTTGCCTTTGCCAAAACAACAAATCTACATGGCTCTGGTGACGGAGCCATGTAGTTTAGACGTACCCCTAGAGAGGAGGCATTTTGCTACACTCCCACCGTGATCAGGAATGGGCTGGCCGGCCACATTTTTGGCTGCACCCTTTTGGGAGCACTTCTCTAGGCAACCAAGTTGGACAACCTATTGCTGGTGGGGATGGCATTACTATCATCACCGCCCTCCCCATGGGGGCATAAAAATCCCATCCAGGACTGTCCTTTGAAAGTGCAGCTGGCCAAGATTTGATCATCTGATGTCAGGAGATCTCAAAGCACTTTACAACATGTCGGCACCATCTCCCCCCTGTATTACAGATGGAAGGAGCAGATACTTGCCCCAGGTCACCCTGCAGGCCAGTGACAGAGCTGGGAAGGGAATCTAGGTCTCCCAAGGCCCAGGCCAGTGTTCTAAGCACTAGGCAGCACTGCTTCCATTTAAACCAAGCTGCTGGAGTAAATCACCAAATGACGTTCATGCAGCGAAGGCTCCCTGCCTCTCCACCCAGTCGCTATTTTGCAAGCAGCACTCTTTCCCAAGAACTAGACCTCAGCATGACGGCTGTGCGAGTCAAGCCACCAGCAATTTGGCAGAGAAATTCTTACTGGGGAACAGGACTTGTACTCACCTGGGTCGGGAGCAATGCACTCGCACTTGTACATGGTCACGTAGTCTGCCTTGAAGTCTGCATTGATGGGGTAATACTTGAAGGCGCCAATCATCTTCTTGATAGCGTCGTAGATGAAGATAAAGCTGATGAGGGTGGAGAACCCTTCCTCCGTGAAGCGGGTGATGTACTTTATAATGAAGCTGGCGTCTGTGGCCACCAGGATAAGGCACTGCAGAGCGGAGTGCAAGCCAATCCACAAGCGGAACTCCATGTAGTCGATCCCGTTGCCCCTGGAATTGAGCACAACAGGTCAGAGCAAAACAACAGTCGGAGAACAGAGATCCAGGGATGGGGAGCAGGTGGAAAGTGTCACCGTATCTGATGTCCAGGGAAGGGAAGAAAAGTCCTGGTCAGAGGGGTCCTTACACACAAATAATAATGGCCACCGTCTTGGACAAAGACAGGGACCAAAGAGGAAGCAGTATCTGTGTATTTATATGGCTCCCATTAGCATCCTAATCTAGTGGTGAAACAGGGCAGTGCTGGTATTCCCAATACAGAGGGGGAACTGAGGCCCAGAGATTAGGTGACTTGCCCAAGATCACACAAGAAATCGGTGGCAGTTGGAAATTGATCCTAGACTTCCCCCATCTTCCTCTCTAACTCTGCAAGGGACCAATGAGGGACACAGGGATGGGGATGGACTCGAGAGGAACAATATAAGAGCTTCAGTAGGGGACACCAAGCAGAGCACCCCGACGGATTCTCTGCTCCAAGAAGAGATGCAGGGAGTCAGCTGTGAGTTGGGTACAGCACGTGTTGCCTCATTCGGGGGAGGGAGGGATAGTGGTTTGAGCATTGGCCTGCTAAACCCAGGGTTGTGAGTTTAGTCCTTGAGGGGCCTTTTAGGAATCTGGGGCAAATCTGTCAGGGATGGTACTTGGTCCTGCCATGAGGGCAGGGGACTCAACGGCCTCTCAGGGTCCCTTCCAGCTCTATGAGATGTGTATATCTCCATGTTATTCTGCCCTGCCAACGTGCCCCAAACCTGCGCAGCTGCTGACAAGGGGCAGAGATGGCTCCGTCTCCTTGGCCTGCCCAGTCTTTAGCCACTGGGCTGACAAAGCCAACGAGCAGGCTGGGGAGCGCTAGGGAGGTCGGTGCTTTGATGACATGGACACCCGGTTAAGTCTCCTGGGTCGATTACTGATGCCCCATCCCAGCGGTGCACCTTCCAAGGCGTCGAGAGACCTGGGGGGAGCAGTGCTTGCCCAGCCATGGAGAAGATGGGGGGGGGGAGGCCTCTGTTCCCTGATAACTCCATTAGCGGGTTTCCTGACTGCTTGCTTCAAGCCTCTGTTCTCACTGGGAGACCCGCAGAGCTGCGGAGATGCCTCATCAGGCCTCTTCTTTACAGTGGGCACGCGTGGAGAGCTGCCCACAGCCACAATGCTGTGGCTAGGAGGGGACTGGGTAGGTCTCGGCAGTGGCTCTGCACCTGCCCTTGGGGTCCCGCCCGGGGATGTTACCAGCGCCTGGGAGGGCGGCGATTCTGCGGGGGCGCCACCTACTTGCTGAAGTCGAAGAGCAGCTTTTCGAAGATGAGGATGGGCCCAGTGCTGCTCAGGATGATGAGCGGCTGCCCGGCAAAGAAGCAGAACACGGCGCCCGCCATAGCTGTACCGAGGAAGCTCTCCATGACCCCCTTTGGGAAGAGAAACAGGGCAGGGAGAGGGCAACCACGGGCAGAAACAGGGCAAGACAGAGAGGGGTGGTGTGTGTGTGTAAGGGGTGGGGGTGGGGCCAGGCAGCCCTCAGTGTGTCTGTGTGTGTGTGTGTGTGTAAGGGGTGGGGGTGGGGCCAGGCAGCCCTCTGTGTGTGTGTGTGTGTGTGTAAGGGGTGGGGGTGGGGCCAGGCAGCCCTCAGTGTGTGTGTGTGTGTGTGTGTGTAAGGGGTGGGGGTGGGGTCAGGCAGCCCTCAGTGTGTGTGTGTGTGTGTGTGTGTGTGTGTGTGTGTGTGTAAGGGGGGGTGGGGCCAGGCAGCCCTCAGTGTGTGTGTGTGTGTAAGGGGTGGGGCCAGGCAGCCCTCAGTCTGTGTGTGTGTGTGTGTGTGTGTGTGTGTGTAAGGGGTGGGGGTGGGGCCAGGCAGCCCTCAGTGCATCCCCCCCACACCCCCTCAGAGCCGCGCAGATCATACCACGTGCTCCGGCAGCAATTCAAAGGGCCGGGCCGCCGGCTGCCATCGCTGCTGCAGTAGCGGTGGCAGCGGCTGGTAGCTTCAGGCCCCTTTGAATCACCAGGCCTTCCCCCTGCGGCCGGCCTGTGTCTGACTGGACTCAGGCAGTGCAAGGACCCCCCCTGCTTCCCCAGACATGGCTCAGCGTGGTGGGCCGATAACACGCCGTATGGGCATGGGTGAATTATCGCCCGGAGCACCGGGGCCGTGTGACCGAGAGGCTGGAAATCCACTGGCAGAAGCAGCCACGTCATTCCAGACTCGTGGCTCTGTGAGGTGCCGGTGGGGCTCAGGTGTGGCGGTTTGCAGCCCGCAGGCCCTCACGTCTCGCCGTCAGGCTGAGGAACCCTCCCCCAGCAACAGGGCAGGGGTATTTGCCTAGCTTGTTAGGGAGGAGGCCTGGCTGCATGGACAGGCAGCTCACCTCAGGCTTCACCGGGCTGTATGTGTGTCTGTGTCCGCCTGTTGCCAATCCTGCTACCTGCAGCTTGTGTTGGCAAGAGCCAAGAGCAGCCCTGTCTCCTAATGCAGCACAGCTACGCTCCACAGGGGCACCTGCAGCCAAACTTTCTGCCTGGGGCCCGGCTCTAACCATCTTCGGGAGAGCACATGCCAGGGCAGCTCTGTGGTTTACCTGGTAGTTGTCGGTAGCATCACCAAGTAGCCCCCCAAACGTTATAGCATTTGTGATGCAGCCCAGGTAAATGAAGAGGATGGCGGAGATCGACTGGATATGAAAGCCTTCGTAGAAATCACTGGGGAACCAGGGCAGCTTCCTCTTGATATCCAAATACAGGCCGCCGCAAAACCTGGGGGAGACAGACACGCAGAAGGGACCCAGGTGTGGTCATCCCGGGCGCGGAACTAGGCAGCTTATTATTATTTGCCTTGATGTAGCACCAGGGAGCCCCCCAGGCAAGGATCGGGGCCCTGCTGGACTAGAGGTTGTATAAATGCATCGCTGACTGTGTTCAGCGGCATGGCTGTTTATGTGGCTTGTGCTGACCCGCGGGCAGAACCTAGCCTGATACTGGCTCCTCCTTGTCCCGGCAGCATTTAGCCAGGAGACCAGGTCAGGCGAGTTTTGCTCTTGGCGTTCAGCTGCAAGCACTGGCGATTGTGCACGCACACGAGCCTTTGGGTGGGCAACTCCCCATTTTGCACACGCAAAGACATGCTTGCACAGATACCCCTCAGTGCTGGCCTTCGCCTTTGTAAGGGTCTGTGTAAAACAAAGCACAAGTGAGGCCTCCCGCACAGTGTGTGTGTGCGTGGGAGGGGGTGGGGGGACTAGGACCATTATCACTGGAACGGGGTGAGTCAAGGCCTTTCATTTAGCCTTGAAGGGGAAGGGAAGATGGCAGGCCAGAAGGAGCAGGAGGTTGTAGAAGATTTCTGAGGGCCGACTGTCCCAAAGCACAGGCGCCAGGCCGGCACCATGGAGCGCTCTCCCCAGTGCACCACACAATGTTTCGGGGCCCCAGGCTTTGCTTACCTGCCTGTCCAGACAAGCTCTTCCCCAATTTCATGCACAGCTGGCATTTCCCCGTCATCACTGCCGCCCCCGCCGCCTCCACCGCCCCCTCCTGCCGCTCCTCCCGCGGCGCCGTTCATCTGCCCTGCTTCGTTCAGCGAGAACACTGATTTCCTGAGAGAGACGTTGGGGCATGAGCGGAAAAGCAGTCCTCAGGATGTCTGGGGCCCTACAAGGTCTATCAAACCGGGCGGGGGGAGGAGGTCTTGTAGAGCTGGGATCTTATTATCTTCAGCAACACACGAGCGACACAGTTTAAAAGCGAATTTTAAACTCAGGTCCTGTGGACGAGCCCAGTAAATTCAGACACTGGGGTTGGCCAATGCCTGTGAAATGGCTTCATTGCCACTTGACGGGCTCTTTCCCAGGCCCAGTGCTCTGCTAATAGCTCTGGCTGGCTTCGTCTCATGTAAGTGAACTAGATCCTCTCCGGGGGAGGCAGAGCCAGAGAGCAGGGAAGGGAAGAGGCGGGAGGGTGGACGTGAAGACCCAGCGGTGCCCCACATTTTCAGGTGCCCTGCACAGCTGCACATTCTGCATATGGGTAAGGCCAGCCCTGACGGCGCTTCAGAAGCCTCTTCCTCTCAAAGCACTTTGCCACCAGCAATTCAGCCTCCCTGTACCCTGAGGGGTTGCTCATAACTAACTTCTCTTTGCAGACGGGGACAACTGCAGCAACTTCCCCAAGGTCGTGCAAGAATCAGGACTTCCGGACGTCTTGACTCCTCCCTTTAACACCGCCGCGTCTGTGGCAGCATTTTGGTCAGCTTTGTCTTTAGGATAACTTAGGGCTTCCAAAAATAAGTAAAAACACCTCACTCATCTCATCTCAAAGTGCTTCCCAATGCCAGCTCCACTCTACCAATGGGGAAAGCAAGGCCCATTGACTTGCCCAAGGTCACACAACACACCAGTAGCAGAGCCAGGACTACATCCCAGACCCCCTAAGTCTCAGTGCCGTGTTCTGTCCACTAGACCACACTTGAGGGCTCTGTCTCCTCGTTCCAGAGTGAAGTACAGAACGGGGCCTCTAGTCTGAACCAGAGAGGACAGATTCCTGCACAGCCTGGTCAACACAAGGCTGCGCAGGAGCCTTGGGTTTTATGCCAACTGTTCCGTGGTGCTCGCTATTTCCTTTAATAGTAAAGATCATTTATCGATTTACACGGAATCGTCACATCCCCTTGGAGCATTATAGATGATGTGTGTAGAAATTGCTTCCAGTGATCCATAAACAGTCACTGTAAAGGTATGTCTACACAGCAATGTTATTTTGAAATAACTTAGTCTGCATCTACACAGTAAGCAGTGATTTCGAAATAATGTCGAAATACTGTCCAGCTGGAGGACTTCTTACTCCGACTCCTGTAACCCTCATGGTATGAGGAGTAAGGGAATTTGGAGGAAGAGTGTTCAATTTTGAAATAAGTGCTGTGTAGATGCTCCCTATTTCAAAATTAGCTACGCGACTGACGTCACTCAATTTGCATCGCTTATTACGAGTTAAGCCCTGCTGTGTAAGCCACGCTGCCCCATCTGCCAGGACGAGCGGCGAGGCAGACATACTGCATACTGGAGAATCACAAAGTCCACTTTTGGATTTTCTTGAGAAAACCATTTTAAAAATATGAAACATCAAACCCCTTCCCCCGCAAAACCCCCATGGTGGACAGAGATCTCTCCCAGCCCCTAGCATTCGACATGCTGATCTTCTGCCTAGTCCAATATGCTATCAACTGCACCACGATTATCACCACCTACCTCTTATCAGCAGAAGGAATTTTTTTGGGTGGCTCTATTCTAATATTTGGATCCCACTCCCCCGGCGGGAGGACAATGACTTCATCCAAAAACTCATCTATTCCTGCAATCAGGTCATCACGGTCCCTGGCTTTGTAGGCCACATCACTGAAAAGCTGGGCGTACACAGAGAAGACAAACAATTTAAGCAAACGGTTAGCTAGAAGTAGGAGAAATGGACGAACCAGTTCTGCTGGGGGAAGAGGAGGGTCAGGCTTCATCTACCTCTCTCCACAATGCGCTTTCTAGATCACAGATTTTGAAAATTTGTGCTTGTATTTGAATGAATTCATGGCTAGCCAGGACTTTGTGATTGTCTCTTTGCTGCTCGCAGTGGCTATCTGGAATGTCACCCATTATCTAGGATAGCACACAGAACCTCGTATTCCAAAAGCCCAATTCCCTGTCCTTGGGCCAAAAGAAACGTCTTTGCTAAGGGCAAGTCTACACTAGGAAATTATTTTGAAATCACTAAATTCAAAATAATAACTCCCGAAATAACAAAATCGAAATAACATGTCCACACGATGGCGGAGCCTCAAACTTAGTCCGAAGCAGACTCCATACTGTGGATGTGGTACCCAGGAAGCACTGGGGAGTAATTACTTCGAATGAGTCTGGGGAGTAGTTATTTAAAAATAGCAGCAGCAGAGCATCCACACTACCGCTATTTCGGCATAAGCATTATTCCCCGAGGAAAGCAGGAGTGCAGATTTCAAAATAACCAACCTTTTATTTCGAAACGACAGGCTTGGTAGTGTGGACGCTCTGCTTGTTATTTTGAAATAAGGAGGGCTATTTCAAAATAACTCCCTAGTGTAGACTAGGGGCTGAGTGCTGGTAATATGGAGCCTATGACACACAGCTCTCCGGGGCAGGGCAGTGGTGGACAGGCATGTGCTCACACACACCTTGTTACAATATTTTAACTTTATTCCTATGAGCTGATCCCTCAGCTGATGCAGAGCGACGGACTTCCATGGAATTGCTCCGATGTTTAGAGTACCAGTCAGACTGATCTTATGGGTTTTGTTCTGGGCATGGCGCTCAGATGGGATGGGATGTCTCATTTCACCTTTGGGAGCTCTGTGAACGGATGGACGGCATGCATGGGAAGGGGATGCTACAGGAGAAGGGCCCTGTCATATCATCAGATTTACTTACATCATCTACCATAAGTGTGGCGATGGCTCGGCCGATTTCATTGTAGGATTTTGCTTTTCCCGAAGGACCCAGGAGAATAAAAAGGAACCTAGTAAAAGGACAAAACTCATGCGCTCACGGCGATATTTGCAGTCTGTGGTTTGAATTACAACACTTGCCAGTATGAAGGATCTGGTCTAAGGCTATTTGGTAATAGCTCCTCCTAATAGGAGCGCTGGGGCAATGAAACAATCTAGCTAGTTATGGAGCTTGATAAAGTTACAAGCAGTATTACATGACAAGGCCACCCGCAGTAGCAGGGGACTGATCTCCATGGCCCAAGAGGTCCTGGGCGCCTACGCAAGCAGTTACCTAAACACTAAGTTTAACCACTAAAGAAATGCAAGATTAGACCCTTTGATTTTCACCAGCTGTTTCTCTCAGATAAGGACCTAATCCAACTCCTCCCACAGCAACCCAAGGGGTGTGTGGGGTCTCCTCCAGTGTTCCCTCTAATTTTTTCCATCCATGGGCAGAATAAATTTTGTTATGTGCACCAAGGCATGTGCGCAGGTGCACCATCAATGGAAAAACCTGCTGCCAGCTATAAGCGCTCTGCCATTCAGCTGGGTGGCAGCTGAATCTCTTCTGGGCGGCCACCCAAGCACTCAGCTTACAGGGAACACCAGTCTCCTCCATTGAGTTCACAGGAGATTTAGTTTGCATGTCAACCCACACAAACGCAGCCTCGCTCTTTGTCCTGTTCTAATGGTTAGGAAGCACAGAACATTTAAGGAGCCTGCTACTGCTTTTGAGTTAATGCATCCGGTCCTTTATTACAAGAGGGTTGTAGACCCAGCGGGCCTAGGTTAAATCCCACAAATAACACAACCAGAGTTGTGGTTACAGCTACACAAGGGCTTTCCTCCCCACAAGTAGTGGATGGTCACTGAAACACAGAAAACCTCCAATACTCATAAGCACTGAAATTCCTGTGCTCACAAGAACCCCAGTGACATTTGACAGACTGAAGATGGAACAATTTGTATGGTGAGTAGGGTTGCCAGGTGTCTGGTATTGGCTCGGACAGTCCGGTATTTTCTGTTTTTCTTGGGCGGAAGGTCACTTGGGACATTCTTCCCCTGCTGCGTTTGACTGGGGTGGGAGTGAGCAGGGGGATTTAAAGGCGCAGTGACTCTTTTTTTTTTGCTCATCTTCAGTCCCCCGGTGTTTTTTTTTTTTGCTAAACAAGTTTGGTTCCTTTCCTCCCCCCCCCAACCAATTTTTTCCCCACCATATTCAGTATTTTTTGTGAAAGTATCTGGAAACCCTAATGGTGAGGGTGCTGAGACTCACTGATCTGAACTGCAAACCCTTCATGTGATGGAAACCACTTCAAGCCAGAGGGAGAAGCAGAACCTCCAGCCCCTCCGTTCCAGGCACCCCAGGCAGTTTGGAGACAAAGAGGCAGGCTCTCCAAATGGGAACAACTGAGTCTTCCCCATCACTATCCAAAAGCTGAGCTTTTCGAAAGCTCTCAGAACTGGCTCAACTTTGCTCCCACTACCGACATTGTGAAAATTCCCACTGACATGAACGGGAGCAGAATTAGGCCATCATGGAGAGTTTCTGAAAATCTCTCCCCGGAGCATTCTCCCATTGCTGCTGTATGTAGTCTGGGCAACGCGAGCCAGATCTGGTACCTAGGAGTTTGTGGCCGGGAATGGGACTAAATATTTGCCTGTGTTTCATTGGTGGCTTTTGGAAATATTTTTTAAAAGTCTCAAGGAGGCAATTCTGGGCACCCAAAATGTGATCTGCTCTTCTTGAGCAGATCCTGAAAACACCACCAGGGGACGGGAGCATGTGCAACACTTACTATCTTGAGTCCATCTAGCCTCATTACTCTCCAGGTGCCTCACAACCTTTATTGGATTTATCCTCACAACACCACTGAGAAAGAGTGAAGTCTTATTGTCCCCACTTTACTGATGGGGAATTACACCCAGGCAATCCAATTGATGTGCTCAAGCTCACATAGGAAACAGAGGCTAGAGCAGGGAACAGAATCCAAGTTACTTAAGTCCTAAACTAATGTCTAGCCAGTGGGCAATGTCTCCTCTTTGGCTCCACCAAACAGGTCTCTGGGTTAAAATTTAAAAAAAAATTAAAGAAATCAATTAAAGTACTTAGATATTTAAAATAATAGTTAAGAAAATACTACATATTACATCAATATAATATAAACATGTGGGTGCCTCCAGAACCATACTGCTAAGCTTTACTACTCCAGAGCGGCATTTAAATGCCCTATACTGTATCTGATGCAATATTGGCAGATGTGTTTCCTGGGATCCTCTCCACTGAGGGCACCTAATTGCAAATTCAAGTTTACTGTCAGAAGAGACAATTAGGAAGAAATTAACATTGCCAGTAAACAAGCTACATAATAAGCTGCCTCGACCATCTGAATTGAAGAACACTTTGGAATCGTAATCACAAGTGAAACTCACCCCCGTTCCAGGGGGCCAGCACAAGGCTGCGTGAGAGCCAACCTCAGAGTTCAGAGACACCTCCATTGTGCATCTCCATCTTTCTGGGCACTGATGTACAGAGGTGAGCAGGGCTGGACAAGAGGACCTGCAGAATATTCTAAGCCCCTGAGCAAAGCAGACCCAGAAATCTGCAGACTACTAGTTGAAGAGTGTAAGCAGCAGCTAAGTGGCGAAGATGCTTTGTGCTGCTCCCTTTCATCCACCACGCTCTTTTCATTTGTCATTATCAAAGCACTCAAGGCCAGTATTATTAGCCCCATTTTACACATGGGGAAACTGAGGCATGGAGCAGGAAAGGGGATTCACACACCGAGCCAGTGGCAGAGCTGGAACCCAAGAATTCTGCTTCCCAAATTACCCATCAAATGCTGAAAAGAAAAAAGTTAATAACAGCTCTAATCTTTCTGCAGTGCATGTCAGATTTGGCTGCCCCCTATCATTAGGAAGCTGTTTGAATGATGCATTAGACCTTAGGAATCCTTAGCCTCCTGAGACAAGGGAAGAAAATGATGTCCCAGCTAATTCGGAAGGTAACTTGTTATCCTGCTAGATCTGGGCAAGTTTTTTTTTTACTAAAACTTCTTTGTGGAAAAATGCAGATTTGGTGACACAAACATGTTGCCAGTTCATGTCAGTTTTCTTGAATAGTTCATTTGGGGGACCTCCCTCCACCCAAAATTCTAAAATAAGCCACTGAAATATTAAAAAAAAAACTCTTCTCCATTTGAAATGATAGTTTGCTTTGACATACTCTCCAATTTTATTTCAAACATTGAAATGGTTTGAAAAACCACAGCCAATCAAAATGAAATGTTTTGTGTCAGGTCAAATAAAATGTGATATGTTTGGCCCAAAACTATTTTACAGTAGACTTCCGATAATCCGGAACCTTTGGGACCTAGGTGGTGCCGGATTATCAGATATGCCGGAGTATCAGGAGGTACTATAAAATGGTTATATATATACTGTATATAAAGTGCTCTTAACCCCTTTTATTGTACATACTGTATACAATATACTGTAATGTTTTAGTTTTTTTAACCCTTTTTTACCCTGTTTGCTCAGTTCAGCTGCTGCCACTGTTACCTTGTGACTCATTTTTTGCCGAAGCTCACTCACTAGGCTCTTGCCATTTTGGTGCCGGACTACTGGATGCCGGACTATTGGAGTTTTACTGTATTTACTTTTTAACGTGCTGGTTCACTGAAAATTTTTAGAAAAGTTCATTTTGGGTAGACCCACAACATTTTTTATCCTCAATTTTTCAAGAGGGCCAGTGAATCCCAAAGTCCATTAGCCACACAGCATTAATTAGACCCCTTAGGAATCTGTAGCCATCCCGAGGCAGAGGAAGAAAATATTGTCCCACCAAACCTGGAAGGAAAGGTGTGCTCTACCACATCAGGTTTACATGAGAGTTTACAGCTAAAACCCAGTTCCGAACCACCAATACCTTTCTTCAGTTCTTGCAAAAGCACATTTTGTTTGTTTAAACAGCTGCGCACCTAGTGGGGACAGGAACTTCCGTCACCCCGCCCAGCATAGTGGACTGTATGAGCCGAACGAATGCCACAAATGGCTTATCCAGGAAATCCACCTCTCCCACCAGAACATTGGAGGCTTCTGCGTCTTTGGGGATCTTCTTTATGAATTTATTTTTTAGCTGTTGGAAAAAAAAAAGAGTTGAGTGATGGGTCAGTCTTCCGTTACTTTTTTTCTTTCTTTTTTTTTCTCTCCTTTTCTCTAAGCACGTTGTAACACTTTGTAGGGTACGAGTTACTGAGGCATTGTCTACACTGACACTGTTTTGTCATCAAAACCTGCCTTTTGGCAACAAAGCAGTGAGAGCGTTTACACTACAGTGGGACTTTTGTTGGGAAAAAAACACCCAACAAAAAACATCCAGCCCTATGAGATACTTGAGTTAACGTGTTTTAAACCCACCTTGGTGTGGACACTTCTCATTCAGGAGTACAGTGGACTTAGTTTGGTGTAACTTAATCCTCTTTGGCAAGTTCCACATCCCAGGCAGCACCATGACAAGGCATGTCTCCACTGCACTCAGGAGGAGCAATTGCAGCTCAGGTAGCTTTGACTGTATGCCAAAACCACCTCCGGACCTCAGTGGAGACGTACTAATAGCGGTGCCAACTCTCGCTGGAATCAGGGTCTCTCACGCATCCCCACGACTCCAGGGGCTTCAAGAAACACACCCACGATTAGGAAACACACGATGAAATTGTGAGAGTGGGCAACAGGGAAGTCCATTTTTCTCAGGGAACAGCCCGTAAGCATGTGCTAAACTTCAGGTACTTAAATCTTGGACACTTCAAATCAGACTTCAGCAATTCAGACAAGTTCACCATACGCTTAAGTGCTGTCCTGAATAAAGGCCTAAAGAAATACATAACACATGCCCCCTCCAAATTGGACCTACCAAAACCTCACACTCCATTATGGCAAAAGAGCACGTCTATGAACCTACTTCCTCATTACAGGCAGGGACTGGCATGTGCTGCTGGCAGGGAAGTGGGATTCAGCATGCTGAGTGAGTTGAGGTTCCATTTTATAATTAATTCCCCCAGATCTCTGCTTCGGCGAGGGAGCGAATAACGGAAGGCAGCGGCTTCATTGCATAGATTTATCCTTGTGTCTCTTGTCCTCTGCAGCCCTTTCGTTATTAGTCTAACGGGTTCAATACGGACCCAGGCAGGATGTTATTATAATTGATATGCCAGCATGAGGAGAGGCATGTGAGCCGAGCAGCAAGCTCCCCGCCCCCCATTCTAATCTTTTAAATCCAAATGGAAAAAAAAAACAATAATAAAACAACTCCTCCGATGCAGCTTGAAATAAGCAAGCGTAGGAGTTAACGGCGACCACTAAGCTTCATGAAAAACTTAAAAAGTCCCTTTGTAGTGGGTCTCATAGGCTGATTAAAAACCAGCATTCTTGGGAACAAAATGGTTTGCATGTCTCAGCGTTAACCCTCGAGGCACCAGCACTGGCCGGTTACATTTGGAGTTTCTTATCAGGGAATTTGCTCTACTGACAGCGGCTCTAGACAAAGAGCTCCCACTGGTAGGTTCTGACTTTGTACTGTTCTTACGCAATTTTTTCTGAGGTAAATTCTTGTACAGTTCACACATTCCGCTTCCCAGGGGGGCTGACAGAATTGCTGGGCATCTGGGCAAGGTGATGGGAGGGACATGGCTCTGTGCTCCCGAAAGGGGTGGGGCTTTGGGGGAAGGGGCAGGGCTGGGGGGCCCTCAGTGTTGCCTGGACTGCAGCCAGCCCTTAGTGCCACCCGCAGCGAGCTGCCTGGGGCTCCAGCGGTGATTTAAAGGGCCCGGGGCACCTGCTGCTGCCACTGCTGCAGTAGCAGTGCCTGGGAGCCCTGGTCCATTTCATTTTCAGGCCCCAGGGCAGGCCTGATGCTTCCATTAATTATCTAAACTCCACTCAGTGCCCCATTTTGGCTTGCGAAAGGATGCGATTCTGGTATCCAGGCTACAATCCTGAAGTCCTTTGGAGGCATTACTGAGCAAGTGTCAAAGGTTCTGTCTATCACAGAGCGTCTCTGTCAATCAGACTAAGGCCAGGTCTACACTAAGGGTACGTCTAGACTACCGCGTTTTGTCGACGGAAGTTTTGTCGACAGATACTGTCGACAAAACTTCTGTCGACAAAGAGCGTCCAGACACATTGAGTTCTGTCGACAAAGCAAGCTGCTTTGTCGACAGAACCCCGTAGTCTGGACGCAACCCTACAGGCAATAACACCTTCTGTCGACAGAACTCTGTCGACAGAAGGTGTTTTGCCTCGTAAAATGAGGTATACCAGTGTCGACAAAACTGCTGAGTTCTGTCGACATTATGTCGACAGAACTCAGCGGTAGTGTAGACGCTGGTATAGTTTTGTCGACAAAAGTCCACTTTTGTCGACAAAACTCGGTAGTCTAGACACACCCTTAGGGATAAGTTTGAATCAAGAGACACAACTCCAACCACATTAACTGCATAGCTGGAGTCAACAATGTACCTTGATTCAAACTGTGGCAGCATCCCCACTGTGGGAGGTTGACAGGAGAAATGCTCCTGCCGATTTCCCATACTCCTCACGAGGAGTAGGAGTACCGGCACCAATGAGGGCACCCTCGGTGTTTGATTTAACAGGGCCTTACAAGACCCACTAAATCGAATGCCGGAAGATTGATCTTCGGAGCAGTGACCCAGCTATGTGGGGCTCTCTCTTCCAGCTCCATCTCACACTGACTGAAACTGCTATGACCATCTAGTTGGACCTCCTGTACAACACAAGCCAGGGGACTTCCCTGAATCGATTCCTGTGTTAGGGCTACAACCCTATTGGAACAAAGCCATGGCAACCCAGGATAGGACACAGACCCACACCTACGTTCCTAGGATCCATATACCCTTCCCCAGCTCAGCTCACAGGGAATCTCGTTAAGCACTCAGCAATAGTGACAGAGTTTTCCAGTGAGTTATGGCAAGTTTCCAGATGGGTCACCATATCCAGGATTGGATTAATCCCTTTGCTCCCTGGCCCCTGACTGTCCCTCCCGCCCGGTTTCCCACTTGCTATCCAACCCCCCTGCTTTCCATCCCCTGACCATCTCCCTGGGACCCCCCCACCTCCTATCCACACACCCCAGCTCCCTGCCCCACACCTCCCTCCAGACACCACTGCTCCCCCACCCCTGACTATGCCTCTTGGAGCACTGGGGCAGGTGGTGTTGAAGCAATGCCACTCAGAGCATCAGGGCTGGTGGTACAGGGAGCATGCTGCCCAGGTGCTGGGGAAGCTGAGGATGCAGGGGTGGGGTGCAGACGGAGAGGGGCCAGAGACGATCCAGACGGAAAGGTCCAGTGGGCCAGATCTGACCCATGGGCGTAGTTTGCCCGCCTCTGCTCTAGACTTTAGTAGGTCTTTGGGTATGGTCCCACATGACCTTCTCATGAATAAAGTAGGGAAATACAACCTAGCTGGGGCTACTCTAAGGTGGGTGTGTAACTGGTTGGATAAACGTTCTCAGAAGGCAGTTACCCGTGGTCCGCAGTTATGCTGGCAGGGCATAATGAGGGGCTTCAAAGGGATCAGTTCCAGGTCCTGTTCTGCTCAATATCTTCATCAACGATTTAGATGATGGCATAGAGAGTACGCTTATAAAGTTTGCAGATGATCCCAAGCTGGGAGGGCTTGCAAGTCCTTTGGAGGATAGGGTCAGAATTCAAACTGATCTGAACAAACTGGAGAAATGGTCTGAAGTAAACAGGATAAAATTCAATAAGAACACATGCAAAGTACTCCACTCAGAAAGGGGTAATCAGTTGCACCCATACAAACTGGGTAATGACAGTCTATGAAGGAGAACTGCAGAAAGGGATTTAGGAGTCAGAGTGGACCGCAAGCTAAATAGGAGTCAACAGTGGGACACGGTTGCAGAAAAAGCAAACATCGTTTTGGGATGTATTAAGAGGAGTGTTGTAAGCCAGACAGAAGCAATTCTTCTGCAATACTCCCACTGATTAGGCCTCAATTGGAGTATTGTGACCAGTTCTAGGTGCGGCATTTCAAGAAAGATGTGGAGAAATTGGAGAAGGTCCAGAGAAGAGCAACAAGAACAATTAAAGGTCTAGAAAACATGAGCTATGAGGAAAGACTGAAAGAACTGGGTTGTATTAGTCTGCAAAAGAGAAGACTCAGAGAGGACATGATTGAAGCTTTCAAGTACAAGGAGGAGAGAGAAAAATTGTTCTCCTTGGCCTCTGATGACAGGATAAGAAGCAATGGGCTTAAACTGCAGCAAGTGAGGTTCAGGCTGGACATTAAGAAAAACTTCTTGTCAGGGTGGTTAAGCACTGGAATAAATTGCCTAGTGAGGTAGTCCCTGCTCACAAGTATTTAAATACTAGCTTCTCTCTGCTCTCAGTATCAAATGCCAAAGTTTAAAGCGATAGGATGGCATAAGAGCATATTAAAAAGTACACATTGAGAGCCAAATCCTTCTGTCCATTCTTAATCCTTCAGTTGGTAGCAGCAGTAAGCTCTTATCTTCTGGGTGGATCTAGCTGGAAGCAGACATGGTCACACATAGACTTTGTGTGTCACACACTCCCCATATGAGGTGAAACAACGTCCCACTAGTCCTAGCTGCACAAGAATTCAAGTCACTACTTTGTAACAAATCACATACTTCCAATAAGTCTCGGCTTGACAAAGCCCTGGCTGGGTTGATTTAGTTGGGATTGGTCCTGCCTTGGGCCGGGGGCTGGACTTGATGACCTCCTGAGGTCTCTTCCAGCTCTATGATTCTATGAATAATAATTACCCAAAAACATATACTTGTATCTACATGTTCATACACATGTGCACAAAGTTACACACACCCAGAGGTGGGACTAGAACTCTGGTCATTCAGCCAGTGGGAATTTGGACTGATTAAATAATTTAGGAATTGATCTCTCAAAAAGCAGGAAAGTAGGAAAATCCAGTAATAATCTACAACTATTCCATCTTGGCATATATAGGTGCTTAATTGGATTTTTTCAAGGAAATGAAATAAATAAATCCCAGAGTTCCTTTACATAACAGACCAAAAACAGCAACTACACAGGCTTCAATATTAGAACAATGTTATAATGTCTAGGGATGTCAATGTGTAGACGACTACTTGAAGAAGTGGGCTATGCCCATGAAAGCTCATAACCCCATCTACATTTTTTGTTAGTCTCTAAGATGCTGCAAGACTATTTGTTGTTTTTTAAGTTTTTCCAGTTACAGAATAGCTCAGCTACCCCTCTGAAGCTTTTACACAATTAACTAATAAGCCTCATTTTATTGGTTAATCCTGTTGACTCCCTGCATTCCCCTGCCCCTTGCTGCCTCTTTATCAGAGGCAGGAAGTGGTGAGGGGAGCCGGTGCCCATGAGCAGCTGGCTTTTAAGACTGCTCCTCATGAACACCGGATCTCATGCCGCTGCCTCTGACAGAGAGGTAGCACACAGATAGCAGGGGGCTCCCCAGGCACCCCCGGGGACTATGGAATAGTCGTGTAACTGCTAAGATTTGATGTGGTTACACGACTATTCAATTACCCACTATCTAAGATCCCTAATAATTTCCACTGAATAATAAATGCTGCTATGAAACCATGGCATATCATGACTGTATGAACAAACCAATTCTATAAGCTCTGTACTCCCATGCTGCCAAACTTACTTTTTAAAATATAACTTGTCACTCAGAAGTTGCACAAACAAATGATTATAACATTTTGAAAAAAAATACTACTTCCCACATAAAGAGCACAGTGACTAATTTAATTTTTTAGGACCAGCTGGCAAACATCCTGCTGAAGTGCTTGAAATATGACAGTGCTTAAGTGTTTAAAGCCCTCAGTTACAAACTGCTGGATTAGTGGAAAAGTAGGATTCTTACCTGTGGAATGTGGCTACTCACTTGCCATTTAACTTTTTGTTTCACATCATCCTGAGTGGTGGTTTCTGGAGATCTCTCAAGGTCTCAGATAAGGGATTCTAATCGCCAACAAGTTAGCATTCACTGCCTGACAGGGTTAAAACTCCTGTGCCTGTATTCATCTGTAGATCTTTATTCCAGTAGTACCATTTGCTCCATTAAAAAAAAAGGGGGTCATCTCAGTATTTCTGTGGTTCAGAAGATCTATATCTAAAATTTGCTTCTACAAATGGCACTTCAGGATGATGCGAAACAAAGAATCAAAAGGTGAGTAGCCTTATTCCACATGTAAGAATAGTACTTAGCTGTAATATAGTAACTTTTATCTGAGGATTTTAAACACTTCTTCAAATATTAAATCTTACAACAAACTTGTGGAATATTTTACCCACATGACAGATAGCTGAATTGTGCACCCAGGGGTTAAGTGACTTGACAAAAGCCAAGCAGTGAATAAGTAGCAAAGTCAGGAAAAGAACCCATGAGTCCCAATTGTAGGTGCCTACTTTCACTACAGGTTCAACCTCAACATCTGTGGTGCAACATGATGTAAGTTAGCTGGATGTCCGCGTATAGTGGGTGTGGCCAATTTTTCCACTGTCCCATAAAGTTTGTTTACAGCCACTGGTCCTGGCTCTCAGTGTTCTGTCCTGTTACTTAGCTCGGATTTTCCCCTAAATGTCTTCTAAGGGCCCAGTAAGCAGTGGAAGTGTTGCTAATGCTGCCAGATAATATTGATCTCCTGTGGTCTGGCAAATTCTCTGATTTCACACCGGTCAGGTTCCAAGGGTGCCGGACTACAGAGATTCAACCTGTACTAGGTAACACGGCTGTACATAGCTAAGGACAGAAGCCAGAATCATAGAATACTTGAACTGGAAGGGACCTCGAGAGATCATCAAATCCAGTCCCCTGCCTTTTCGGCAGGATCAAGCACCATCTAGACCATCCCTGATAGGTGTCTGTCTAACCTGCTTGTAAATATCTCCAGTGATGGAGATTCTACAACCTCCCTAGGCAATTTATTCCAGTGTTTAATCACTCTGACTGATAGGATTCTTAGCATTCTGCTCTAACCACTAGACAATAATCTCTCCTATAACTGGGAAAAGACGACAGCGGTTCTGGTGCCTACTGACCTACTTAGACTAACTACAATTGAGAATAGAAGCCAAGAGTCCTCACTGCCAATATCTGGCTCCAATCACTAGATACTCTCTCTCCGAAACAGAGCCTCAGCCTTCCCTTGTGTCCCTGTGGCTTATTTGAGCTAAATGCCAGCTCTGTGCAGGGTCACTGAAATTGTGAAGGGTTATAGACAAGTCTGAGACAGGAATAGTGTGTCTCTTCCTGATGAGGTCGAAGGGAGCTAGATGATGCGGTAAGGTCATGTTCAGGACCAAACAGCTTTCGTAAGTGAAAGGGTTTCAGTGTGATGGATGGAAGGGCAGAAAGAAAAAGCCCATGTTGGTCTCACATGAGGCGCGTGGGTGGTTAGCGGCTGCGTGAGGCAGCCCAGATTTCTAATGCCTGGTCTACGCAAAACTCTTTGGTGACAAAGCCCCGAGAATGTTCACATTGTGACGTGACAAAAGATGAGACACACACCCAGCTTTGGGGACAAAACACTTCCACTGCTGCACAAGACTTTTGTCTCCTCCCCGTCCATTTATCGTCGACAATCATGTTGTGTGTATTCTTTTTTCTGTCAAGTTTATCGACCTCCAGCGTGTTTCCCCACAATGCCCAATTAGACACTCTGGCCAGCTCTTTGAACTCCGCTGCTCTGTAAAGGGATCTTGCTGGGAGAGGGTGTCGAAGCTTTGCCTGAGGTACGTATTAACTTTCCCATGGAGATTCTATGGCAGGGCTGCCATTTCCCCACGGCCGTGGTACGACCCAATCCTAAATCTTTCCTCAAATGGCAACCAAGGTGGCACAGAGCTTGGCTACATAAGAAGAGGGGCACCTCCCCCATCTAGCAGGCAGAACGCGAGCCTGGGTTTGCTTGTTAACCTTCAGCATGTGCAGCTGCTGCACAAGCCCATGCCCGTCTCTCATTCCCTTCTTTCCCCCCACCTTTAAAAACTCACCATGATCAAAGGGCCTGGAGAAAGACCTGTGTTTGTTGCTAGGGTAACAAGAAAAGTGGCAAGTTTTGTTCAGAGATGTGCGTGTTAGTGAATGTTACAACCTTTACCATGAACCGTACAGTCACTCCATTGTTAATGGTTACGCTTTCAGACCAGACCTTGAGAAGTCATGTACGTTCCTCATCAGATAGTGTAAGGAAAAAACCATGGTAGACGAGGGAGGATCTGGTCAAGGATGTGTTGCATCACTCAACACTTCAAGCAGAGAAGAGAGAGCAAAAAAGAGTGACAGAGATCCAAGTGAGCACACAAATCACTGAACGCATGCTGAAGCTCATGGAAGACCAAAATGAGATGTTGAAGGGTGTTATCAAGATGTCAAGCGAACAAAACCAGAGGCCCCCCTGTCAACACACAGAACTTTTTTTCACAGCAACCATCCCTCCATGCCCACACATCAACTTCTATGGCAGCACATGCAAAATTCTTTTTTCCCTGGCCCCACACTCATTTTCATAATCACGTCATGTTTTTTCCCTCCCCATCACAGTCCAGTCTCTGTGAAAGCAGCTGTTTGACTTCAACAGCTGGATCTGAATACCATTGCAAGGTTTTCCAGTAACTCTTACCATTGAACATATCGATTGAAAGACATCAGCAAAGACAATGTTTAAAGACATGAGTTTATTTTATCTGACACAACCCACACCAATGGCTCTAGCCCTGTAGAAGCCTGAAATATCCGTTGGGTTTCATGGGAATACCTTGCTCCGGTAGCAACCCCAACACACAAATGTCAGCGTGGACAGTGTCAGAATGGTTCCTCAGGGCCTCCCTGATATTGATGGTCACCCTATGGGCATCTCTGACCACACGAGTGTCTGGCTGTTAAATTGTGCATCCTGCTGCTGTGTCTTGTTGTTCACCCTTACTCTCACACAAATTATGTAAGCAACAGCATGTGGCCACCACCTTGTGGCTATGATCCTCTAAAAGGTCCAGGCTGTCATAAAGACACCTCCATCTCGCTTTCAATCTGCCAAAGGCACATTCAACAATCATACAGCACTGGCTTTGCCTGTTGTTGAATCGTTCCTTACTGCTGTCCAGATGCCCCGTATAAGGGGTAAGTTGCATCACTTAGGATCACTATGGGCATTTCCAGATAAATTTCTGGGATGAAAAGAAAGTCCCAGCCTGCAGCTTTCTGAATAGGCCACTGTTCCTCAAGATGTGTGCCTCATGCACCCCTCAGTGCTGGTTTCCCTAGCCCAGAAGCGATGGTCTATGGTAGACAGCTGATCTGTGACAGGCCAACGCAACGACAATTCGTTGGCGTCCATCTCACCATTGTTGTCCATATACGAGTCTTCGTCCTCTGCTATTAATTGCATAAGTAGCTGTGCTGCAATGGGCGATGTCCAAACACACTGAACACAACTTGGGAGACAATTGTGGAATCCACAGCAGATGCTGGAGTTTGCAACAAGGTCAGAAGCCCAGGGAGGGCTGGGAAGCAAAGAGGTGACTGACGTGACATTTTTCACATTTCCAAAATACATAGTGCTACATTGAGCAAACACACAGTGCTTAGTGACCAAAGGTGACTGGAGTAATTGTGGGACGCTTACCCACAGTGCTTTTCTCTGTCGACAGCATGCCAGCCATGTGGCCATGAAATGTCGACAACAGGAGGCAGAAAAACATGTTGTGTTATCGGAGTCATTATAATGCTTTGCACACCACTTTCATAGGAATTCCACTAGCATTTAAACGCAGCCGTTGTGAGGAGAGAGATCATGACAACATTCCATGTCATATGGCAGAAACATTGTCCATATAGATGCAGAATATTACAGCAGACGCATGCACACTATGCTCTCACAGCGCTTTTGTTTTTTCTTGGTTGCTGTTTTCACTTACACACAAAAGTCAAGCTGATGGGTTGCTCTGTGTGTATGAAAAAACACAACCATCTACTAAGTTCTTATTTCCCCATGATTGCCGGCTTTTCCATCCCTAGATTAGTAATATTTCTAAACAGTCCACTTTGTCTTCATCTCTGTTACATTCTGCAACTAACTCCACCTCCTTACAAACCCATCGATCCTTCCATGTACACCCCGATTCCTCTTCTGTTCAGATGTTCCTTGTTCTATCTCTTCCCAAAGCTCACAAGAGTTTTTCCTCCTTGCCCAAAAACTCTAAACTCCTCCCCACAAAAGTACTGCTGCTCTGTTTTCATTGCTCCTAATCTGCTTTTCCTGCTGCCCTGAATTTGGCACGGGTATTGGACAGGGCTGATGTCAACTGAGTTACCGGAGATCAATATATGTATGAATTGCATTAATTAGAAATCTGTGCATTTCCACTCTGTCAATAAGACCACAAGACTCACATGGGTCTTTTCTCATGTTGAATGCAGAAAAACCCTTTGGCGTATTAACTCTCAATACAATCCAGGTCCTGGCTCCAGCTCCTTTGTGTTCCCAGAGCATTAGTCAGAAGAACACACTATCCTCACCCCAGCACACACGGAAGTCGAAGTTTCATCTGAGGATCTCAAAGGGCTTCACAAATATTAACTAAGCGCCAAGGAGACAGGTGGTATCAACACTGACGCACAGAGCAGAAATGGGACTTTCCCAAAGTTATTGGATGCATGATGCTTTTTCCCTTCCCTTCCCTTCCCATGAGAATTTTTGACATTTAGAATTTTGTCCGGTCCCGAATTGAGATAAAAATCGAAATCTTAAAAATTGTCATGACCAGAAAATCCTCCTCCCCCCGCATTTTTTTTAGTTTGGGCAAAAAACAATCATTGACTGACAGAGGATACGAAGAATCTTCTAGGAACAGGTTACTCTGTAAGCATTCACTTTGAAGCATCTTATAATAAACGGGAATAAAATACTGGACTAGTTCAACTCTGTGAGTTTTATATTTCAAACAATCTACTAGATTGTGGATTAAAATTAGACACAGAATTCTGTTGAACATAGGAGATGCATGCATTTGCATATGCCCTGCGTGAACACAATCAACTTTGGGGCCCCTCATATTTACAGTTTATGGACGAGAGTACAACAGCAGATACATGTTTTTCTCCCCCCATATAAAGGGAGGCCGTCGGTCATTACGATACACAGAAAACCTTGGTCCACAAAAGACTTTTAGAACTTACTACCTGATCTGTGCTTGGAGTATCTGTAATGTCATTCATGCTTCTGCTTTGTGCATGGCCTAAAGAAAGCACAAGGATAAGACACAATAAGAGACACGTAGAGGCCACAGATTTTCTATGTACAGCTTCCCAGGCCTGTATTATGCCCTTCATCTGTGTGGCTGACAAACTGTTATGTATTTTTGTTAGTCTCTAAAGATGCAATTACATTGCACTGTTATTTCGAGATAACAATGCGAGCGACTACACAGCCATTCTGTTATTTCGAAATAATTTCGGAATAAAGGACGGCTTATTCCGAAATCTGTAAACTTCATTCTACGAGGAATAACGCCTATTCCAAAATAGCTATTTCAAAATAACACACGTGTAAATGCTCCACTGCTGCTATTTCGAAATAGTCCCTCCCCAGGGCCATTCTAAATTATTCCTCCCCATTGCCTCCTGGGGTGCTAAATCGAGATAGCACGCCTACATTAGGGAAGCCTGCTTTGGATTAATTTTGAGGCCTCCCTGCAGTGTAGCTGTGTTATTTCAAAATAAGATATTTTGGAATAACTATTCCGGAATAGCTTATTTTGAAATAGCCCTGCAGTGTAAATGTACCCTAAGGTGCTACAGGACTATTCGTTTTGTTAAAAAGGAGAATTCAATAATAAGTTTGCTCTCACGCAGGCCAGATTCTGGTTTAATTCACACCAAGATAAATCTGGTGTGTCTAACCTGGACTATCTCCTGATTTAACATGGCATACATGTGATCAGAACGGAGTAACCCTGGTGGAGTTGACTCGATTTGTACCAGTGTAACTAGCATGAGATTCCGGCCATGTGTTGACACTTACCTCCTACATTGCATAGGCCAAATCGGGCCCTCACATTAGCATTTACAACTCTCATTGAGTTAATGAGTATAGCATAGATGGATCTGAGCAGATCTGTTCCTTTTGTTTGTTTAGTATCAGAGGGGTAGCCATGTTAGTCTGAATCTGCAAAAGCGACGAGAAGTCCTGTGGCACCTTATAGACTAACTGAAGTGTAGGAGCATAAGCTTTCGTGGGCAAAGACCCACTTCGTCAGATGCATGTCACGCAAGTGGGTCTTTGCCCACGAAAGCTTATGCTCCTACACTTCAGTTAGTCTATAAGGTGCCACAGGACTCCTCGTCGCTTTTGTTTGTTTGTTTGTTTCTTTAACCCTCTTCTTGTGATATGTTGCCACAGATTCCACTTTTTACCATCAGGGCTTTCTCAAGGTTTGTGCTAAGTCTCAATAGCATGAAAGTTCCCACATATAACATTAGTGGGTAGTTAATGAAAGCTTTTGGGGGTACTCTAATGTGGGGTTGATAAGTCACTCATCTCTCAAAGCTTATCAATTTCTAGTAAACCTGCAGCTTCCCCCCCCCCCCCCTCGCCCCCTGCAATCAGGATATCATCTGCCAGGAATACCTAGCAATAAACAAAGATGAAGGAATTAATTCTGTTACTCACTAAAAGCTGCTTTTTTTGTTGCTTTAAGGGCTATAATAAATGTAAGCTCATTTTTTTTATACAGCCCTTCCCACCCAGGTTTGTAGTTTTAAAATTTCCTATTTTTCAAAATGTATTTCTCTTCACAATTCTACAGGGAAATCCAACTGTCTGCAAATAAAGGGGGAGCAATGAAATGGACTCAAACAGACACAATGTGGCTAAATATTCAAAGTAAACAAGCTGAACTCTCCCCCCAGAAATGAGCTCCCAATTTCTTTTCATTACAGTAATTTTAAATGTGGCTTGCAAAAATAGCCCAGAAAACATTTTCAGACAGTTGGCTTGGTGGTTAGGGACCCGGGAGATCTGGCTTCTGTCTCCAGTTTTCCTGCCAAGTTCTTGAGGGCATGTCTACACTACGGAGAAGATCGACCCTCCGGAGGTCCATCTTCTAGTGTTTGATTTAGCAGGTGCAAAGCAGATTGTGTATCTTAAGCTGACCTTCCTGGTCTAGTGTAGACCTAGGCTGCGTGACCAGGGCTCATCAATTTAGGTACCAGATAAAGGGAGCTAGGCAGCTAATTATCTTTTTAAATCTGGCCCTTTTGAGTCCTTGTTCCTTGATTCCCCATCTAGACACTAATAATTCTTCTTGTCCACTGTGTCATCCGTTCAGCAATTTGGGGGCTGGTACTGTCTTTTACTATGCACAGCAGACCCTCAGCATTACCGTCTTGGGAATAGAGGTTGTTCCTAACTCTGAAATGTTCATAAGTCTGAACAAACCGTTACTGTGGTTCTTTAAAAATTAACAACAGAACATTGACTTAATGCAGCTTTGACACTTTACTCTGCAGACAACATTGCTGCTTTCCCTTTTCGTTTAGTAGTTTACTTTAAGAGTGCTGTTCTGAGTTTTGTTTTTGGCCGGTGCTGTTGCGTGGCTGATTGCGTACTCTTGGTTCCAGTGGAGGTGTGTGGGGGACTACTCGGTTTGCAACTCTGAGGTTCTGCCGTACCAAGGTGCTCTTGTACTTCACAATGCTGCCCTGGTCTCTGATGAAGCAAAAAGAAGCCACAGGAGCAGCAAGAAGTGCGGGTCTAAACTTGACGGGCTCCCTTTAATTACTTCTGTTCAAGCAACAGGTTCTCCTTCAAAGAACCATTTAGCTGGCTTAGAAGAACCAGCTCAGAGCTAAATAAGTTCTAGAGCTTGACACCCACTTCCAGATAAAATTCTCCAATTTATTCGGAAGCTGCAATTTTTATGCTGGTGGGGTTGCTAATGGGAGCAAGACAGCATGTCTGCAGCAGCACCGCTATAGTGTAGACACTTCCTACATCAATAGGTAGTGCCACATTTATGCCCCAGCTAAGTAAACTACGTCTTAGGGTCATAGATTATGAGGGGCTTCTACATACAAAAAAATTACTGGTTTTCAGTTGGCTCTTCGTCTATGTACTGGTATATAAGCAAAGGTAAAACTTGATTATTTCTATTTCCATTGTCCTTTCTGTTAGAATAATACACATTTTTTAAAAACAACAACGAATAGTTTAGCAGCACCTTAAAGACTAACAAAACATGTAGATGGTATCATGAGCTTTCGTGGGTACAACCCTTGTGGGTACAACAAAAGCTCATGATACCATCTACATGTTTTGTTAGTCTTTAAGGTGCTGCTAGACTATTCGTTGTTTAAGTTTTTCCAGTTACAGACTCAGGGTGTGTCTAGACTACCTAGTTTTGTTGACAAAAGTGGACTTTTGTCGACAAAACTATACCAGCGTCTACACTACCGCTGAGTTCTGACGACATAACGTCGATAGAACTCAGCAGTTTTGTCGACGCTGGTATACCTCATTTTACGAGGCATAACACCTTCTGTCGACAGAAGGTGTTATTGCCTGTAACGTTGCGTCCAGACTATGGAGTTCTGTCGACAAAGCAGCTTGCTTTGTCGACAGAACTCAATGTGTCTGGACGCTCTTTGTCGACGGAAGTTTTGTCGACAGTATCTGTCGACAAAACTTCCGTCGACAAAACGCGGTAGTCTAGACGTACCCTAACTTGGTTACCCCTCTGAAGTGTTTACACATTTCTATGGTAATGGTTGGGGGGGGAGGGGGAGTTCTCTTAAAGCTGACATGCCACAGGGCTTCACTGTGCCTGAATCTTAACCTGTCAACAGGGGCGTTTTTACCGTCTATAAATCTCAGAGGGGGAGCTGTGTTAGGATTATGCATTGTTTTTAAAGTTACAGACTGTGGCACCCTACGGCATGTCTACACTAAGAAATTATTTTGACATAATACCCAAAATAACTATTTTGAAATAAGCTTCTTCCCCAAGGAAAGCAGGAGTTATTATTTCAAAATAACCAGCCCCTTATTTCGAAATAACAGACTTGGCAGTGTGGATGCTCGTCTTGTAACTTCGAAACAAGGGGAGTTACTTCAAAATAACTCCCTAGTGTAGACCAAGGCTTAGAGACTAACAAATATATATATAGAATCATGCACTTTCATGGGCAAAACACACTTCTCAAGATGAAATGAGTTTTGCCCATGCAAGCTCGTGATACTGTATGTATGTATATATTTGTTAGTCTCTACAGTGCTACAGAACTACTTGTTATTTTTACCGTCTATGTAGTTAATTCACCTCCTCCAGTGGTGGTAGCTCGGTTGATGGAAGAACTAGGGGGTTTAGATCAACCTGATTATGCTATAGCTATGTTGTACCGCCCTGGTCCAGCATCCTTGGGATCTAACCGGTCCCAAATGAGGGAATTTGCTGGACCAGGGGAGGTTCCCTGTTACCGGCCCCCCAGCTTCCCACTGGCTCTGTTTTCAGCTGGTCACCCTGCCGCTGGCCCAGGTTCGGCTGGCTGCCATGGCCCTGGCCCCCTTGCTCTGCTCCCCTGATGGGCCCCACCATGTTCCCAGGACTCCCAGCCCTCCTGTATCCTGACTCCAGGCCTCAGGGGCTCTCGGCCTGGGAACATCCGCAGTCCTGTTGGACCATGGATGCTGCTGGATCAGAGAGTTCCGGTTTAGGGAGGTGCAACCTGCACATACATACGTACTAGTATAACACAGGGGAGTCACCTACCAAGTGCAGGACCAGCGTTAATGAGGCCCATTCAGTCAGGGTGAATGTGGCCGGACACTTGGTTGTTTTTACAGTTACAGTGCGAAGAAGTGGAATCTAGCTCGCTCTGATTTCTGCCAGTTATAGTCATTACTTAGAGCGTCATTTTCAGAGGGAAAAGTGATTTTTCTAAGGGCTGTGGCAGAGCTCGGGCAGTGCCCGGGGGACCTACGCTTCTCACAGACGGTGTTCAGCCTCAGAGGCTGGCTGTGACTCACCCCATGGCCTCTTCCTTTTTACTAGGGGCAGGAGTCAGAGCCCACAGAGCCATACTCACCACAGGCAGCCCATAGGATGGTCTCCTTTTCCAGAGACAGACCCTGTACTGGCATGGGAAGGATAGGGGGAACCCGGGCCTACCCACTACTACGGGTTCCAGCCCAGGGACTCTAAGGCAGTGGCATCAGATTGGTTTTGTTCCACTCTCAGGCTAGGTCTACACGACAAGGTTTTTGCACAAAAACGGCCGTTAAACGGCAGAACAGAGGGCTTTTTGCGGTGTAGGTAAACCTCCTTCTACGAGGCATAACTCCTTTTCACGCTACAGCTGTTGCACAAAAAGGCGTGTGTGGGCGCTCTGCAGGGGTTTCTTGTGCAAGAGCGTCCATGAAGTGTGGACGTGCTTTTGCGCAAGAACTCTGCAGTGTAGACGTAACCTCAGTCTGGCAACTACTTCCCTGGGCCACTTCCCCAAACAATCCCTCTGGTACCTGAGCTGCCTGTCCTGCTCCTCCACAGCTCTCTGCCTGACTCGCAGTTCTCAGCTCTCACTCAAACACCTCTCACTCCCAGAACTTTGGCTCCTTCCCTGAACAAACAGAAAAGGAGCCCTTTTAAACCAGTCTCAACTGGCAATTGATTGGCCCCCGGGGGTTCTGATTAGCCTGACTCCGGAAGGCTCCTAATTAGCTCCAGGCGTTCCAATTGGCCTGATTGTCCAGACTACTTCTGGAAAGTTCCTGCTGGTTCTAGGCCAGCCCCTGCCAGTTTACTCAGGGACCAGAGACCTGCTTAATCAAGGGCTCAGATACCTCCCTTCGAGTGCTCTTCTATAGCCACCTGGCCTGACCCTGTCAGAGCCCATTCTCACTTCTCACTCTAGGCAACAGTTGGGTACAACCGAGGCCCAAGAGATTATATGTGTTTCCAAACATGAGTCAGTTGCATAACTCAGGAGTATGGATTCCCAGCCAGGTGTGTGTTCTGCCAGGCACTGCTGCCTCTGTAAGCAAGTAAGCAATTGTTGTCCAACTTACGTAAACGTCCATAATTTGCATTCTGTCTCATTCTGAGATCTTCGGTGGAGCGGTGGAAACTCGCTCCTGCTGCTGGGCTCCGGACAGGACTGCGATCTGCAGGGGATGGAGCATTTAGATCATAGGCGTGTGTGTAATCATCTGTCAGCAAACGCCGTCTGCTCGGATCATGCACGGCCATTAATGAATGCAGCTTGGTATTCAAACCAGGGCAGCAAGGGGTGAAAACTAATTGCCAGTGCATCACTTGGATGGGGTTCTTAGATCTCCCACACCTACTGACACTTTGCAAGTTTGGCTATGAATTCAGCATCATTTCCTGCTATTGGCCCAGGGAGAGTAGTTTTTCTATGAGGAAGGAACGGGCATACTTCTGACAGGATATTTTAAATATTTTCTTTGCAGGGTGAATTTCAGCCTGTGCACAGGGCCAATATAAGGGCTATGCCACTTACTTTTGTCCCATTTAAGCCCTATTTGGAGGCCTTAAGGGGCATTTAATTGGCTCTCTCTCCAAACAAGACTGAACATCACACAGTGTGAATACATACTCCACTGGTCTTTGTGCTCACTGTTCAGATGCTATGGTTGTAACTGGCAAAAGAAATGGACCAAGCAAATAGAACTTTGTCATCAATTCCACTGGCAGGGTGTGTCACACACTGACAATAGCCTGTATTATCCTGAACAACTGTTCTGGAATTAAGATAATTCAGTGAAGTTTAAGTTAAACCGTATCGAATTTGGGCTAATACTTCTTGGGCGCCCTGCTTTAAAAATGTGTGTTATCGTGGCACTGTGTGTGCTTTCTCTAGCAGGGAAGGGGGATGCTAATGGGGATGTAAAATCCTGTTTCAAATGTTAACTGGTTAAACTATATATGTTAACCGGCCCGGCGCATTGCGCTGCTGCCGGGGCGCTGCTGAAGCAGTGCATGATCCATGGTGCATTGTGGTGGGCCCAGCCCGCGGCATGGTAAGATGGGGGCTGCTCTAGCCAGGCAGGGCCGGGCCCACCACATCACGGGCAGGGCCTGTTCCAGCTGGGTCAGGCGCTGGTTAACTGGTTACGGTGATAAGCATGCTGGCACAGCAACACTTACCAGATAACCAGTTCCCCTTTTACATCCTCAGATGCAAGAAACTTCCTCGAGTATCATCCCTTTGGAGTCACCCTCTGGCTTATACTAATTTAAAATGGCTCCTGCAGCAGGGACCAAAAGACAAAAAGGGGGTTGGATAAATAGCCTTCTGCGTGATCCAGCTAACAGCCAGGACCTCTGACCCACGGAGGTCCAGGGCAGGGTTGGAAGGACGGGGTCTGCTGAGGCTCCATTAGCCTGGAAGCTTCTTCTGGGTTGAAGCTGTGCTGAACTTGGGACCACAAAGGAATCTCCTCGGGGTGGGGTTTGAAGGGCTGCTCCTGCCAGCACCCAAGAGAAGGGACAAGGGATGCAAACTGCCAGTGCGGGGAAATACACCATGAAGGCAGGGGACTGTGGAGTCTGGAGACAGCCTGGTCCGGAGGGAGGGGAGGAGGGAGAGGCAGGTCTCCACACAAGAAGGGAAAGACCTGAGAGTGGGTGCCCTTGCCTGGACCCATAAGGGAGAATACAAGGCAACTGCCCTGCATTGTGATACACACAAGGCGACTTGGTTTACAGCAGCTCACCGCTCACCACTCACTCTCTCTCAGCTCTCCTGGGCTCACGAGCAAACATTCGCACAAACACAGCTTGGCCCCTAAAAAGAGCAGGCAGAACTCCGAAAACACACAAAAGGGCCCAATTCTGATCCAGTGTATGCTGTGGTGTAATCCTGTCCCTTTGGTGGAGCCACACCTGATTTACCCAGGTGTAAACAAGGTCAGAACGAGACCCACAGCCTAGATCTTTGGAGTAAGGCGGCGCTGTTTTCAACACAGACGCAGTTGAGAGCGGAGCGACACTGCAAGCGTTTATGGAGATTCAGCATCTTCTCACTGTGAGATTCAATGCTGATGCCAGCCAAGGTAGGATCCTGTCCTGTGATAGAAAACGCCTCAGAAGGGCTGGTCCGAAAATGGAATTTGTGTTCCTCAGGGAATTCCAACATTTTCAACAACCCCCAAACTTTCCTCAAAGTGAGAATTCCAAAAATAGTTGCTAGTATAAAAACATTTGCTCTTTTATACCATATTAAATACAGCCGATCCCCAAGTTACAAACGGGTTACGGACCAAACACTTGGCCATAACTCGAAATGTTCATAAGTCGGACCCCATTGAGTTACATTGCGACCGTGCTGTTCGTAAATGCGGGTTGCGTTCGTAACTTGGGGACTGTCTTTATGACCACTTAATGGGAGTTTTGGTTGTAAATGCGAACGGTTTTAAATCGACCGTTCGTAACTCAGGGACCAGCTGTATTACATAGGTGCGGTAACTAGCGGTGCACCCGGACCCCCTGGCCTGAAGTGGTTTCCATCATTACAGGGTTTACGTTTTGGTTCAATGGCTCTCAGTCCCCACTATACAAATTATTCCAGAACCCCTCAAATGTTAAACAGAACATATCCCCAATATTCTACACTCTATACATGCAACATGGGAATCTATTCAAATCTATATTTTAATATAACATGAAAGTCAAAAGAAAATGAAACTCAACTTTCATTCAAATTGTTTTTGATATTGTCAAAACGAAGCATTTTTCAGCTTTTCCCTTAGAAAATGACGTTGAAATCTAAATGTTTCATGGGAACATGTCAATTAAATGGCATTTGTCAATGGAAAACTGGTCGGTCGAAACAGTTTTGACCAGCTCTGCTTATCGCAAACAGGCTTGAAGCACCAACAGGAACAGCAGCTGCAAGAACAATCTCTCCTGCCCAATTTAATAATGGGCCCAATGCAGCACCCTCTGAAGTGGTAAAACTCCCTTGGAGGGGTCACAATCTGCCCCTGCATTTCCCCATATGATGCCAATATTCCTTCCAACACCTTATTACACATACATGGAAAAAGACCCACTGTGTAAATATTGCCGAGGAGCAATAACCCCAGCCAAAAACAAAAACAAAACCCCAGGCTAGAAATCACGAATTGACCAGACCACTGACGGGAAGGTGTGATGGGACGGACTCACCCCCGCGGCGCCTCCTGCCGATAGCAGTGGGAATTAGCTCGTGCCTGCCCGTTGGACGCCTCCCGCTTCCTGGTGTCTCCCCATGTCGGTTCTGGACCCGGGTCACTCCCAGACTGTGGTGTTCTCTTCAGGACATTGCCCTCCGGCAGTGCCCACTCCAGTGTCTCTCGGCCTGTTTATCAGTCTCTGCATTCTGGGGTCCTTCCCTCCTAGGGAACCCCCAGTTTCCCTGTACCACCTTGCCTCAGCGACCCACTGCCAGTCTTCATCTAGACTCTGCCACAGGGCACACTGCAGCCTGACATGGCCACTCATCATCAGCAAGGGGGTGTGGACCTGCTGCCTTTTCCTGCCCTGGCTGCCCCTCTGCATCCCTAGCACCCTGAGGCCTTGCTTCAGGCCCTGCAGCCTGGGACAGAGGTCAGGCTTGAGCTCCCCAGCCCTGCCTGCCTTTCCCCAGCCCGGTTCTGTCTAGGGAAGCCACCAAGCTTAGCAGCCAGAACCCTCCAGCTCCACCAGCTAGAGCAAATCTGTCTCCCTTACTCCCTCCAGGAGTCCATATTCATAGAGCCCCCAGCTGGGCCCTAACCCGCAGTATCTGCCTCAGCGGTGGCCTTTGCTCTCAGTCCTTTCTCAGGGCTGGGTTTTACCCTTAAAGGGCCAGTGCATGGCACATGCCGAGTCACAGAGGAGCAAAGGGGTTAGCTCCTTGGTAAATGGTAAGTTTTCAGAGTGGAGAGAGGTAATTAGAGGTGGGGTTACCAGATGGGTAACCAGTAGGGTTGCCAGATAGTCCCCCCGCCTCCCCAAAATACCGGGCACACGGTATTTTGGTCAAGCAAAAAAAAAAAAAAAAAAAAAAGGAGCGCAGGATAACAAGTACTGTCTTTCCCCGCCATTCCCCGCCCCTCCTGATGGGCCCAGACTGGCGAGATCATGGCCCCACCTCTCAGCCTGGGAGTCCCACCTGGGAGGCGGGGCTACGATCCCCACTCTGAGCACGTCAGAAGCGAGGAGGGGCGGGGGGGCCCCTGCTAGGCTTCTGATGGGCCAAGAGTGGCGATCGCAGCCCCGCCTCCCAGCCTGGGAGTCCCAGCCACTCCCCCAGCCCCCGCCAGGCTTCTGCACATTCACAGGCTCCTAGTGCCAATCGTGGCCCCGCCTTCCAGCCGCTCCCCCCGCCCACACCAGGCTTCCATCCGGTGCGCAGCCGGAAAAATCACAACACCGGACATTGCACGTCTCCGGTATTCTCTGATTCTTTTTTTACCGGAGAAAGATCACAAATACCGGACTGTCCAGTAGAATACCAGACACCTGGCAACCCTAGTTACCAGGTAGTCTCAAAAAAAATACCGGACACACTTGATTGGGGGCGGGGAGGGACCGGCCGGGAGGAAGGGGAGGCCAGGAAGTAGAGCTGGCAGGGGGGTTGGGGGCAGCGGGGCTAGCCGGGGGAAGGGCGGCCGGTGGGAGCGGGGCTGGCTGGGGGTGGGGGTCGGGGGGCTTGCCGGGGAAGATCAGGGGAGGGGCAGCTGGCAGAAAGCAGAGGTGGCGGAGGGGGGGGGGTGTCGGGCAGAGTGGGGCAGGCCGGCGGGCGTGAGGGGGCTAATCGGCCGTCAGGGAGCGGGACTGACCCGAGCACATGCAGATTCCAGGGCACTGCCTGTGCCACGCACGGTCCTGGCGAAGTAAGTCCGGCTGCGGCTGCACCACGCGCTTGACCAGCGCTCAGGAGAAGGGACAGGGCTTCCCCTCGTCCTCAGATGCAACCAGAGGCTTCCAGAGCCAATCGCGTCCCACCTCCCCACCCCTTCCCTCACCTTCACCAGGCTTCTGTCCGGCGCCCCACCGGAAAACCAGAAAATACCGGACAGTTCACATGTCCGGTATTTTCTAATTTTTTTTTTACCAGACAGAGGGCCCAAAAACCGGACTGTCCAGTAGAATACCGGACACGTGGCAACGCTAATTAGAGGGGTCCCTCAAGAGTCCCTACTGGGATCAATCCTATTCAACTTATTTCTAAATGATCTGGAGAAAGGGGTAAACAGTGAGATGGCAAACTTTGCAGATGATACCAAACTGCTCAAGGTAGTTAAGACCAAAGCAGACTGTGAAGAGCTTCAAAAAGATCTCACCAAACTAAGTGACTGGGCAACAAAATGGAAAATTAAATTTAATGTTGATAAATGTAAAGTAATGCACATTGGAAAAAATAATCCCAACTATATATACAATATGACGGGGACTAATTTAGCTACAACTACTCAGGAAAGAGATCTTGAAGTCATTGTGGATAGTTCGCTGAAAACATCCACTCCGTGTGCAGCAGCAGCCAAGAAAGCAAATGGAATGTTAGGAATCATTAAAAAAGGGATAGAGAATAAGACAGAGAATATCTTATTGCCTCTATATAAACCATGGTATGCCCACATCTTGGATACGGCATACAGATGCGGCTGCTTCATCTCAAAAAAGACATATTGGTATGAAAAGGTTCAGAAAAGGGCAACAAAAATGACTAGGGGTTTGGAGCAGGTCCCACATGAACAGGGATTAAAAAGACTGGGACTTTTCAGCTAGGAAAAGAAGACATTAGGGGGGATATGATAGAGGTCTATAAAATCATGACTGGTGTGGAAAAAATGAATAAGGAAAAGCTATTTACTTGTTCCCAAAACATAAGAACTAGGGGGGGGGGGAGAAGGGGGCCACCAAATGAAATTAATGAGTAGCAGCTTTAAAACAAACAAAAGGAAAGTTTTTTTTTCCGGCAGCGCACAGTTAACCTGTGGAACTCCTTGCCAGAGAATGTTGTGAAGACCAGAACTTTAACAGAGTTCAAAAAAGAGCTAGATAAATTCATGGAGGACAGGTCCATTAATACTTATTTGTCAGGATAGGTAGGAATGGTGCTCCTAGCCTCTATTTGTCAGAGGCTGGAAATGGGAGACAGGGGAGGGATCACATGATGATTCTCTGTTCTGTTCTGTTCCCTCCCTCTGGGGCACTTGGCACTGGCCACTGTGGGCAGACAGGACACTGGGCTGGATGGACCTTTGGTCTGAACCAGTCTGGCCGTGCTTATGGCCTGGCGATTCAAAGGAGCAGCAGTGGCTGGTGCCCTAGGCCCTTTAAATCGCCGTTGGAGCGCTGCATGCTTAGTGTGGCTCTGAAACCTCGGGTCGGGAGTTGGGGGGTGGGGTGGGGAGGAGAGGCTGCGCACTCAGCAGCACGGAGGGCTGGCTGCCCCCAGTCCCACCCCTTCTGCCTAAGGCCCCGCCTCTTTCGGGAGTGTGGAACCTGCCTCCCACCCACTTGTCGGCTCCCCTGCTCAGCGAGCAAAGCTGTACTCCGAGTTCAGGGTGAATCTGAGTTGTGCTACCCCCCTCTCTAGAGGCATGGATGCCTTGCTGAAGTGCATGGGAATATGCCGGGAGAGCAGGCTCCCGGAGATGACATCTGTCGGGCAGGAGTAAAACCTGAAGTTTGCACATTAGGTTCGTTCAGAAAGTAACCTAGAGGTCAGCAAATCCAAGATTCCACCAAGGCGCCTCCCATCTGAACTCACGTTAACATCGCAGACGAGAAACAGAGAAAGGTCCCTATACAGCAGCTAAAAATGGCCGAGTTCGTTCTGTAGAGAGAGCAACCCCCTGGCAAACCACGTAAGAGCAGGCTCCCTGCACATCTCCCCAGCCCGGATGCCGTTGTCCTGGTCTGGAAGGAACCTGACATGGAGAATCAGTTTTCAACGCTCCATCCAGCCTTTGCCCTCTCTGCTGGAACGGCCACCAAAAGGTGCCATTTAGCACCCCATGGGATGACGCTACTGTGATGGGGACCTCTACGGAGACCACCTGCTTGCTTCACACGAACCAGTCTCAGAGGAATAATATTTTTCATTCACTAGCAGTCCAAGGATTTGAACTAACAACCTGCACTGACAGGCTGTAAAAGGCTGGGCCTGTAATGCTCCCTTTTGCCTCACCTCAGTTTACCCCCCTCAGGGCTGCTTAAATAAACTCCACCTGTCTTGGGTCCTCTAAACATTCCCCTGCCGTCTGTGATTTATGTACACACAATTCACACCACCACTCAGTCTTGGGCCTTTTCCCAGGAGAGTCCTCCTCTTCCCCAAGTCACTCGCAAGCTTTCCTGCCTGAACCTTTGGTCCCCTGGTATCTCGACTCAGTTTCCCCTTTTCCCAGAAGTGGATCCCAGCCTTCTGCTCTTGGCAGGAGCCTTCCAAGACTCTGTCCCCAGATTCCTCTCCCCTTTCCTCTTTATAGAGCCCAGGTATCTTCCCGTAAGCTCCAAAGAGCAGCAAATAAATCACTCACAGGTGCACTGGATGATGCTCCCGCTTCAAGGGGCCAGTCACCCAGTGACACAGGCACTACATCCCATTACCAATTTCCTGTGCCATCTGCTAGGCTACTACAAGTCCCATCCATCACTCTCTCAAGTTGCAGTGGGAGAGGTCCAGGTGGGATATTAGGAAAAACTATTTCACTAGGAGGGTGGTGAAGCACTGGGATGGGTTTCCTAGGGAAGTAGTGGAGTCTCCATCCCTAGAGGTGTTTACGTCCTGGCTTGACAAAGCCCTGGCTGGATTGGTTTAGTTGGGATTGGTCCTGCCTAGAGCAGGGGGCTGGACTTGATGGCCTTCTGAGGTCTCTTCCAGCTCTAGGATTCTCTGCTGTGCTCTCACCGTCCCATCTGGCCGTAAGCTCTATAAATCTATGACCCCCAGCTCTGTTTTTATCTACCCATTATTCACATATGGTACAAGAGCTGTATAGGATCATAGGATTGGAAGAGACCTTGGGAGGTCATCAAGTCCCCTCCCCCCCCCCCGCTAAAATCCCAACTCAATCATCCCCGCCAGGGCTTTGTAAAGCTGGGACTTAAAAACCTCCAGGGATGGAGATTCCACCCCCTCCCTAGGGAACCCATTCCAGTGCTTCACCACCCTCCCAGGGAAATAGTTTTTCCTAATGTCCAACCTAGACCTCCCCCACTGCAACTTGAGCCCATTGCTCCTCGTTCTGCCATCTGCCACCACTGAGAACAGCCTCTCCCCATCCTCCATCCACAGTAGACGAAATCCCGCAGTCTGTGTTCAGGGGGAAGCTTGTCCTGCTGACTGGAGGAGCAGCATGGCCCTACTCGCTGGCTATGTCCCCATAGGTATGCATGCAGGCTGAGCAGATTGGTGTCTTGGAGCCATGGGCTGAAACGGGGCAGGTCCACTGCAGAGGGGGACATTTTACTTTCAGTCCTTACTCGGGCCCCTAAACCTCAACAGAAGTTTGGCAAAACAATGAGTAAGGATGCGGCTACGTGGGAGCCGGCTCTCGAGAACTCACTCGTGTTGGACGAGACCGATTTGCCGATGTCTGCCAAGGATCGGTGGATCGGTTTCTTGGTCTGGTGGCGGTGTTTCCTCAGGAGCACGTAGCTTATTTTCTCTCTGAGCTCTGGCTTGAGCAGACCCTCTTCTATTTGCTTTTCGATAACATCATCTGAAAGAAGAACATTGGAAGTGCATGCGTGACTCACCGGGCTGCGGCATGGCAGGTTCTGTGGCAGGAAAAAAAAAATCCCCCTCCTTGCAAACTTGAGAACTGCATCATGTTCCAAAGACTCAAGGTCAGACGGGACCATCATGAGGATCTGACCTGATGGCTGCATATCGCAGGGGGCAGGATCTCACCCACCCACTCCTGTAATAGCCCATAACCTCAGGCTGAGTTACTGAAGTCCCCAAATCATGATTTAAAGACCCCAAGTTACAGAGAATCCATCTTTTACACTAGTTTAAACCTGCAAGTGACACATGCTCCACCCTGCGGAGGAAGGCAAAAATACCTCAGTGCCTCTTCCCCTCTGCCTGGGGAAAAATTCCTTCCTGACCCCAAATGTGACAATCACTTTGACCCTGAGCACATGGGCCAGACCCACCAGCAAACTCCTGGTAAATAATTCTCTGTAGTAACTCAGAGCCTTCTCCATCCAGTGTCTCATCACGAGCCCTGGGAGATATTTGCTGCTAGCAGTTGCAGATCAGCTACATGCCGTTGTAGGCTGTCTTGTCGTACAAATGCTGTAGAGACTACATGGTGGAATTAGATCATCATAGACAAACTCACACTCATTTACTTAGAAAAAGTCCCAGGCTTTCTCAGGGGGTTTGCCTGTTTAATGGAGCATTGAAACAGGGCTTCATTGCTTTTGTTTTCTTACCGGTATCATGCCCAGTCCCTGTTTGCCCTGTGCCTTGTGTCCTCATTAACACCCGCACGATCGCTGTGTAACGCGCTAGCAGGGCGTTGCATGAACTTTTCCTCGGTGCGAAATGATGACACAGGAGGCAAAGCAGGAGAGACCAACGCCGGTTCTGATTAACGGGCCAATTCCCGCAGTCGTTGCACAGGCAAAACTCCCACCAAGGGGGAGAATCAAAGCGAGAAGATCCCGAACAAACGACATGGCAACGGAGCAGGAAGAGAGACGTGCAGCGTGCTCTCTCCAGGATGCTCTTCCTCGCAGTGTCTGGGCTGCGGTGAGGTCAGCAGCAATTCATAGGCGGCATTAACATGCCTTTCCCGTGATACAGAAATCACCGTGTTTGTCACCTCGCACGGAAATTGTGAAATCTGGTTTGACTTTCTCCTTTTGTTATTTCAGTGCAGGGTATGGAGAGACCGACCTCTTCTGATACGCTAAACTAATCCGGCTGTCCTCTCTTTTACACCCATGTAAATCCCACGGATTTCAGTGGAGTTGCTAATGATCTGACATTAGCACAGACTGGACCTTCCCTGGTCAGACACCGTTCTGACTGGTCCTGGATGAAGGATTTTGCTGGACCAGAGGAAGTCATTTCTGGCTCCCTTGCCACCGGTCCCTGCAGCCTTGGCCCAGCCACTGTATCAGAGGTAGCAGTGCGGGGTGGCAGCGGGGTGGGAGGCAGCATGTGCTGGGATCCAACTTAAAAGCTGGCTCCTGTCACACCCCGACTCCTGGGAACTGGCTGCCACCCAGGGCTGCTGCCCCTGTATCACAGGCAGCAGTGTGGGGAGGTAGCCAGCTCTCCAGGAGCAGGACTGGCAGGCAGGAGCTGGTATATGCCCGCAGCTGGCTTAGAAGCCGGCTCCCAGCGTGCAGCAGCTCCCTGGGAGCTGGCTGCCGCCCTGTGCTGCAGGTGCATGTAACCATGGAACTTCTGAAATGTTCAGCCGTTACCCCGTTACCCAATGGCCCGCATGTTAACATCCCTAGTTGCTCCATTGAAAGGCTGACTCCAGTGCTGTCTTTCCAGGGGTAGTAATACTCAGCAAAGGGACAACCAAAAGGAAGCCGTAGAGTTCTAAGGGCACTGGGCTTTCTCGCTTGAACTTGCGGAGCAAATCGGCTGAGTTTGTGACTCACTTTCCGGGAACAGAATCACAGAAATGGCTGCGAAGCTGAGGTGATGCATGGGGGGCACGTGCCCCAAACACCATGGGCAGGCGGGTCAAAGGATGGCCAGTGGCTGGTGGGAAGACTAGAGATGGGGGGAGTCTGGCACCCCTCCCCTACCCACTGGCAGCTGCAAGGCAAGTGGAACAACGGCTCCAGCTCGCTGCGCTGCTTCAGAGAGAGAGGCCCTGCATTCACCCCCAGGAAGTGGAGCCACACGGCAGGGGAGCAAAGCAAACAGAGGCCATGTTGCTCTGCTTGCCCTGCAATGCTGGGGAGGGGCAGCAGACACCTGCTCCTGGCGCTGGCCTCTGGACCTGTTAGTCCCCCCAGGCCACATCGCTCAGGGGCAGGGAGCGGCGGAGGGGGTTGCCCTTGAGGTGGGGGAGGGGACTGTGTGGCTCCCCCACCCCCTTCATCAGTCACCTCTGTTGAGAAGTCACCAGGTCCAGGGACTCGTGCCGAGGCAGGACCAAGTAAACCTGGAGCACCCCCGACAGGTGCTCGTTCCACCTGTTTTCCAAAACTCCCATTAAGGGGATTCCAGAGCTTCCCCTAGAAGCCTATTCCAGAGCTTAACTTCCCTGAGAGTTAGGAAGTTTCCCCTAATGTCTAACCTGGCTGCAGAATAAGCCCATTACTTAATATCCCCCCTTCAGTGGATTTGGGGAGCAAAGAATCACAGTTCTTTTTATAGCTGCCATTCATATATTTGAAGACTTGTCAAATTCCTCTTCAGACTACACAGGCCCAATTTTTTAACCTTTCCTCACAGGTCAGGCTTTTAGAGATGTGTGGAGTATTTGCATCTAATTACATTTCCATGTAACAATATATAATCAAAGGAGAAAAATAAATAATCTAAGTACATGAATGCATGTAGGTTAGAAATCAATATTAGCTTCATTTCTCAGCTGTTCCACACATCCTGCTGCACAGCCCTTGCATTCTCTCATTATATTATGTAATGCACCATGAAATTAACATTCATTAATAAAAATGGAAAGCAAAACCCAGCATTAGACACTGTTAGTTTCAATGTAATTGTGCATTTGCTTTTTTCAGCTTTTTTTGCCTGACGGGTCTCAGAAGGCTTTACACACGTTAATGAGAATCCTTACTAGCGTCTGCAGGTCACAGATTAGAATCCAGGAGTCCTATCTCCAACTATTAGTCACAGGATCCTCAACACAAGTGTTTTTAAAAAAAAAAAGAGTAGTCCTATGGCACCTTAGTATCATGAGATTAGTGGGTAAAACTCACTTCATCGGATAAGTTGGAATGGAAATAACAGAAACCAATACACACACACACACACACACACACACAGCGCAACAACAGTTCCTGCTGATTGTAGGATCAGTGTTAATGAGGCTAATTAAGTGGTCTGGATGCGTCCCAATCGTAGGTTTTGATGGGAAAATGCAGATGTTAAAGGCAGGGGAAATTGGCTTTGTAATATGCCAAACAATTAATGACTGTATTCAAGCCCAGGGTAACAGTGTCAAATCTGTAGATGAATTCCAGTTCAGCAGTCTCTCTCTATAATTGGGTGATGAAATTCCTTTGTAGAAGAATGGCTACTCTTAAGCCGGTGACCGAGTGATCATGCAGGTTAAAATGTTCCCCTGCAGGTTTCTGCATGTTACCATTTCTGATGTCTGATTTGTATCCATTTATCCTTTGTTCGGTTTGGCCAATACACATACAAGTGTTTTTTGTTAGGCTGCAAGCCTAATATCTAATGGCATATCTGCACAACAGGGCTAAACTCAAAATAAATGATGCAACTTGAACTACGCTAATTACGTAGCTTAAGTCGAAATAGCTTATTTTGACTTTTGGCACTGTCCACACAGCAGTTATTTCAAGATAGAGCACTCTTCTCCAGATTTCCCTTACTCCTCGTACAATGAGGGTTATAGGAGTCGGAGTAAGCAGTCCTCCTGCTCAACATTATTTCGACATTATGTTAAAATAACCGCTTGTGTGTAAACGTGGACTACACATGCGTTATTCCGAAATAACGCTGTTGCGTAGACATAGCCTAACAGAGAGACAAGGAGCCCATCTAATATTTTGGGACTGACACTGCTACAATTACACTGCATAAGACCCACCAAATATGAGAAACTAACTTGCCAACCACCATCGCTACCCTTCATTGTCTAACGCAATACGCTTGAACAACACACAGCAACACTCTTGACCATCTCTAATCCAGCAACTCTGAGAACAGGGTGTGCCAGGTTAAATATTTTCGCGGGGCCAGGGTGGGCGTTGCAGGATCTGGCCGTGAAGGGGATGGGGCGCTTGCCTGATGTCCCGCACCAAGGGCACTTGTTGTTTTGTGCCCCGCAGTGCTCCCAGGCACTGCCTTGCTGCTAAGGAAGTGGTGGGGAAAGGCCACTGGGGAAGCGCGCTGCTGCCCTGTTACTACCCCAGCTGGAAGAAGGGGAACGGTAGAACACAGAGCCGCTTCCTCCTCCATCCCATGGGTGTTCTTGGAGTACGGAGGTTCAAGTGCATTGGAGTGGAGTGACAGATAAAGAACCTCACTGCACCTGGCTGCAAAGGTGCAACAGTGTACACAAGAGGCAAGGAAAAGTGGGTGTCAAATGCAAGCGTATCAGAAACCCTTGCAGGAGATATATTGTACTTTAGGTATGTAGCCCCCCAGCTGCTCAAAGGACCCAATTCCGTTTGATTTAACTGGGAATCAGGAAAGCTCTGTGCCTTTGAGGGTCTGGCCTTCTGCACTTCACAGCCTGTGATGTATTTCTCCTCGCCACACTGCTGTCAGCGCTGTGATCCCTACTTTTACAGATGAGAAACTAACGCTCAGATTTTTAACAGTACTCAGGCACGGCTGTGCTGAGTGTGGCACAGCTTCACTGATTTAGGAGCCTAACTCATTTTCCAAAAGGGATTTAGGAGCCTAAACCATCAAGATTTTGGCTCCTAAACGCCTACTCCCCTTGGAAAATAAGGCAATTCAGATTCAGGCTCTTAAATCTGCTGGGCACTGCAATGTTGAGAGCTGTGAGGCCTCCGTATCTTTACAAATCTGGGCCTAGTAAAGTGCCCAGGAAGTTTGCGACAGACCAGGGAACTGAACTCTGATCTCCCCAGGCCTACACTGGCAGCATCACAGCCTCTGGCACCGAAAAAATGTGATGCCCACCTCATCTTATTATTTGCATTTACCCTATTTTATCGTTTACACATGTCGGCGAGCAGAGAAGTGGAGAATCAGGTTCTATCTAGCCAGTTCCATGGTGCATGCAACACTCTCTCTAGTTCTAGGTGACGCTTCAGAGCCACAGTGAAATCATTTCAAGATTAGGCCCCCCGGCCGCTGCTGTTTGTATCGAGAGGTCAGTACCTATGATCTGCGGTAAGGAGTAGCCGTCTAGGTCTAGGAGCACCGTCCCTGTCTGTAGACACGTGCGCAATTCAAACAGGCTGTGCAAAGATAACGTCGACACGTGAGGTTTGCTCCATCTCTCCCCTCCTTCTTCCACCTTTTCTTCAAACTTTATCCACCTGAAACGAGAAAAGCCACGGTTGGGATCAGGACAGGTCCGACTGCCTGCTTGGCCAATGGCACCTCTGTCATAGAACCACAGAAGCCTAGGGCTGGAAGAGACCTCAGGAGGTCATCAAGTCCAGCCCCCTGCCCAAGGCAGGAACAATCCCAACTAAATCATCCCAGCCAGGGCTCTGTCAAGCCTAGACTTAAACACCTCTAGGGATGGAGATTCCACCCCTCCCTAGGGAACCCATCCCAGCGCTTCACCACTCTCCTAGGGAAATAGTTTTTCCTAATATCCAACCTAGACCTCTCCTACTGTAACTTGGGACCATCGCTCCTTGTTCTGCCACCTGCCCCCACTGAGAACAGCCTCTCGCCATCCTCTTTGGAACCCCCATGCAGGAAGCTGCTATCCAATCCACCCTCACTCTTCTCTTCTGCATACTAAATAAGCCCAAACCCCTCAGCCTCTCCTTGGAGGTCATGTGCTCCAACCCCCTAATCATTTTGGTTGCCCTCCAGTGGATCTTCTCCAATGTGTCCACATCCTTTCTATGGGGCGTGTGTGTGTGTGTCCCCAGAACTGGACACAATACTCCAGATGTGGCCTTACCAGAGCTGAATAAAGGGGAATAATGACATCTCTGGATCTGCTGGCAATGCTCCTTCTAATGCACCCTAATATGCCATTTGCCTTCTTGGCTACAAGGGCACACTGGTGACTCATACCCAGCTTCTCATCCACTGTAATCTCCAGGTCCTTTTCTGCAGAACTCCTACTTAGCCAGTTGGTCCCCAGCCTGTAACCATACTTGGGATTCTTCCATCTCAAGTGCAGGACTCTGCACTTGTCCTTGTTGAACCTCATCAGATTTCTTTTGGCCCAATCCTCTAATCTGTCTAGGTCACTCTGGACCCGATCCCTGCCCTCCAGCGTATCTACCTCTCTCCCTAGATGAGTGTCATCTGCAAACTTGCCGAGAGTGCAATGCATCCCCTCATCCAGGTCATTAATAAAGATGTTGAACAAAACCGGTTCTAGAACCGATCCTTGGGGCACAAACGGAGCATCGTTCAGAGTACAAACATGAACAGAACAGATCGATCATGGGGCAGCAACAGGCTGTGTGCACCCGACAGGCATTCATGATCTATAATCTGGAGTAGCAGTCAAAGCCTTGCTTATAGCTGAGGTGATTTGGGAGAGATGCAGCGGAGGACAAAGAGGCATGATTCAGGACTGGGGTAGCTAGAAGAGTCCTAGGTCAGGGTGGTGGTGCATTGCCAAAGCTGCACAGCTCGAGGAAACTTACAAGACCGTTACCAGCTGCATTAGCACTGTGTTATATGGGGCCCTTCTTTCCATCCTCAAACCACCCCTGTGCATTACAGATGAGGAAGTGGTGGCAGAGAAGTGACATCATTTGTCTAAGGTCACTGTCCGAAAGAGGAACAGAACCTGCTGGGTTTGCTAAATTCTACTGCTGGGATCCGGACCTCCTCCCGTCCCCTTTCTCAATAGACTACTTATGGTGCTATGAAAAAAATAGATAGTCAACTCTTCAAGGCAGGGAAACCATTTTATCAGTGAAGTTCCATGCACATCTATGGAAGAATGATGTGTGTAGGTATACAACCAATCCATGTTAAAAGGCCCGGTATCACCACATGCCTGAAGCAAGGCATCTGATGCAACAAACTCTTTGCCCATCCTTGAACAATTAAAATTTAGTCCTCAGTTGGTCACCTGAGCCCTTAAACATCAAGGCAAAACAACCATTTTATTGTACCCCTTCAACTGACAGAGTCTTGGGATTCTGGGTTATGCATGGTTCACTTAGCACACAGTCAACCTGTGGAACTCCTTGCCAGAGGATGTTGCGAAGACTAGGACTTTAACAGGGTTCAAAAAAGAGCTAGATAGATTCATGGAGGCTAGGTCTATCAGGGTATGTCTACACTAACCCGCTAGTTCGAACTAGCGGGGTAATGTAGGCATACCGCACTTGCAAATGAAGCCCGGGATTTGAATTTCCCGGGCTTCATTTGCATAAGCGGGGAGCTGCTATTTTTAAATCCCCGCTGCTTCGAACCTCGTGTAGCGCGGCTACACGGGGCTCGAACTAGGTAGTTCGGACTAGGATTCCTATTCCGAACTACTGGTACACCGCTGTTCCACGAGGTGTACCGGTAGTTCGGAATAGGAACCTAGTCCGAACTACCTAGTTCGAGCCCCGTGTAGCCGCGCTACACGGGATTCGAAGCAGCGGGGATTTAAAAATGGCAGCTCCCCGCTTATGCAAATGAAGCCCGGGAAATTCAAATCCCGGGCTTCATTTGCAAGTGCGGTATGCCTACATTACCCTCCTAGTTCGAACTAGCGGGGTAGTGTAGACATACCCTCAGAGTGGAAAGGAGTAACTCTTACCCTTTCTCGCCCAGTTTCATCCAGCACTGCTCTTCCAAAGAAGCAAGCAAGCCTTCTTATCTTGCCTCCTGGGTCCTGACTGGCTAATCTCTCCTCCTGCTGCCATTCTAGCCCCTGGAGGACCAAGTCTTGTTGGTTCTGCTGGTACCAGAATTTGAGAGGTGGTGTTCCGCAGGCTAACTCATTCCCCCCCTTTCCCAGACAATACTTTTCCCTAGGGCGGAGTGTGTCAGGGCAGTTGATGCTTCAACCGGGGGCACAGACAACCTAGTTCGCGTCTCTTGGAAGGCCACTGGGAAATTCATTTAATCAGCTTCACAGTGATCAGCATTCCCCAGACCGTAACCTGTGCTGTTCATTACAGTGCTGGCTTGTTCGCATGGTGGCTACATTGTTTGCGTGAAGGATTTCAGCATTAGGAAACTGCGAGAGACCCAGCACGCTGACTGAGCAAAGTTTCATGCTCAGAGAGGTAGTGTTTAGAACACACCTTGGCCATTCAAAAAGATTACAGAGCTGCAGAGACGTTTGTTAATGAACTCTATTGCCGCTGTTATGCCACTGTGCGGTGACTAAACTGGGATGGGGAATGAATGTGACGTATCATCGCGAGTCAGTGGCAGAAACGAGCTTAGGAGATCTCACGCCTAGTCATCTGCTCCAACCACGAGACCCACAATCCCTTCTGTGATCCGGGAACAGATCACAGGAGTCTGGACTTCTAGCCTCCCCCTCCAACGATGAGATCATGCTCTTCCACCAGCCCTAAGAGCTGCAGTCTGACTTCCTGCTCCAATCACTAGACAACGCTCCCCCTTAAAAAAACAACCCCAACCTGTTCTGCTTGTAATGTTTTGCCTCAGTTTCTTTACATTCATCACAAAGAGTCACACACACAAATGAATGAGAGCAGATTTCTGCCGGCTCCCTGAGAAGAGGACTCGTGCTCCAATTAAGCACAAGTAATTCTCGGCAACATGCCTGTATTTATTTTGGAAATAAAGCCGCTGTTCCTTTAAAGGAGGGTTGCCGATGCCCAGCTCCATGAATTCTCATGGATTAGTCAGTCTAGGGCTTAACTTGGCAGCTTTTAACTGGTACAACTTGGATTTTGGCTCATGTCACAGCAGCGGGGACAGAGGGAAAGAACAGAGGACAACGGGGCTTTAAAAAAAAAAAAGAGCTGCAGAGTACATGCTAATTCTGCCTGGAAATGCTGGAAACAACTCTGGATTATCCGGGCTGTGATTCCAGGGGCATACCTGGTAGTTCCTTCTCCCCACTAGCTCTGCTAGGCTGGCACGAGAGATCTAAACTACAGTGGGCAGGCACATGGACACACTGCAAGGTGTTTTCCCCATTGGGGGGACTCGTTTAGATCATCTCTCACTTCAGAGCTCTGCTGCTCAGTTAGAATTCGGGATCCCATTGTCTTGAACCAAGGGGAAGCTCCTTCCCATGCAGGAGTCCTCCTGCCTGAGCAGAAGAAAGCAGAATTCACCCACTCAGCAGTGAAGAAAGGAAATACGAGTCATAGAATTATAGAGCTGGAAGAGACCTCAGCAGGTTATCAGGTCCAGCCCTCTGCCCAAGGCAGGACCAATCCCAACTCAATCAACCCAGCCAGGGCTTTGTCAAGCTGGGACTTAAACATCTCTAGGGATGGAGATTCCACCCTCTGCCTAGAGAACCCATTCCAGTGCTTCACCACCCTCCTAGTGAAATAGTTTTTCCTAATGTCCAACCTAGACCTCTCCCACTGTAACTTGAGACCATTGCTCCTTGTTCTCCCATCCATCACTACTGAGAACAGCCTCTCTCCATCCTCTTTGGAACCCCCCTTCAGGAAGTTGAAAGCTGCTCTCAAATCCCCCCTCACTCTCCTCTTCTGCAGACTAAACAAACCCAGATCCTTCAGTCTCTCCTCATAGGTCGTGCGCTCCAGCCCCCTAATTATTTTGATCGCACTCTGCTGGACCCCCTCCAATGCGTCCACATCCTTTCTATAGTGGGGGGCCCAGAATTGGACACAATACTCCAGATGTGGCCTCACCAAAGCTGAATCACTTCTCTAGATCTGCTGGCAATGCTGGTGCTATAAATCCAGTTCAGGAGAAGGCAACAGGGAACCCTTACTTCACCCAGCTAGTGGATTTTGCAGGAAGCGCATGGTGGCAAGTGCGCTGTCTGATTGACGTGTGATGGATTGTGAAGGCTGACTGACAAACCAAAGGCTATTAATGGAGCCGAGGAAGATGACAGTGTGATGTAGTCGTTAGAGCACCCATAGTTCCTAGTCCCGGCGCTCATGTGGATTTGATGTGTGATCTGGGCAAGCCACGAATGGCCTCTGGATGCCTCAGTTTTGTGTGCCGAATCTGAGACCAACCAGGGCCTGTTTTCGGAAGTGGTGGGCACCTAAGACAGTGAGTGGCAGGAGCACAGCACCTCTGGTAATCAGGTTTAATTGTGCCGAGCAAGCTGCCACCAGCCTTAAAAAATAAAATAAAATGGCCCTTCAGCTTGCTGGTGCCTCAGTGTCTCCTCCACGACAACCATAAAAGCGAGAGCCCCGTGAGGATACAGAATCGGTATCCGTCTCTGCCACAGTGAGCCGTGGAGGCAGATACCTGCGGACACGCAGAAACGGACACAGTTCCGCAGCTGGGGACCACGTCAGATGGGCTAAGGGATTGTGCCAGCGCAGGGGAATCCATTCCCTGTTTCTGGCTTTCTCCATGCTGACGCTTCCTCAGTATAGCCCTGCCGACACCCCGCAAGCCTCGTCTGCAGCAGGGGTCCCTCTCATTTTTCCCACCCCCGAGCCGAATGAATTTTATGTGCACCAGTAGGAGGGAACGTGCAACACATCTTCCTATTGGTGTAGAAAACAAATCCATGGGGCAGGAGTGAGGCCAAGGGGTTCTGAGTGCAGGAGGGGGCTCAGGCTTGGGGAGACGGAGGGGTGCAGGAGTGTGAGAGCTCTGGCTGGGGATGCAGGCTATGGGGTGGGGCAGAGGGTAGGGTGCAGGAGCATGACGGAGTCTTGCAGCCGGGCTACAGAGCTGGGGCGATCCGGGGCTGGGTCCGGGGAGGGGGGAGGGGTCTGGACTTCTTGGCTGGGTGAGACTGAGTGTCTCAGTCGACCACGGCAGGAAGCGTGTGTGTCTGGGAAGAGGCCAGAGGACTGGGTCACTTCGCTGCAGCAGAGGATCTCTGGGGCTGGACTGCAGCGGGTGGGGGTTGGGGACCAAGCCACTCTAGCTGCAGCAGGGGGAGGGGGATGGCTGGAGCTGGGCCATGGTTGCCTTTGGGCCAGGAAAGAGACACCTAGTTCAGGCCGTCCCTCCCCCAGCCACCAGGCTGGAGGCTACGCCGGGTGGGGCAGCCCCGCTTGCATGGGTATCTCGAGCACCTGTTCGGTGCTAGCTAAGTAGCTGTCTGGCCGCATTGCTTACAGGGAACGTAGGTCTGTAGCGCCCCCTGCTGCATGGGCCCTGGACTCCCCGGCCCACGCAGCTCCGTCCCGCAACCCCCTTGCGATTCCGCCGCTGCTGCTGCCCACGAGGCGACGCCACGAGACGTTCAAACGTATTGTCACTTGCGGCCAGAGGCAGGGTTTTAACGCCGGCTCGCAGAGGGGAGAGGTTTGCACACTTACAGCCCTGCAGCCTGGTGTCCAGCCTGGGGTGCGGTTAGAATCCACCCCCAATGACAATCTGCCCTCTGTGGCTTCGAAGGAAGAAGACAGCCCCCGATGTCCCTTTACAAGCTACCCTACTCCCCGGGGTGAGAAAAAATCCGTCTTGACCCAAGCACTGAAACATGAGTTCCTGTGACCTTCGGCCTATGATGTTTTGTCATTCGTGTGACCGTTGCTCCTAGCAGCCCCCAGAGAGATCAGGGACGCATTGTGCTAGGTGCTGTACAAACACATCCTGAGCTCAGTCCCCGCCCCAAAGCGCTTATGGTCTGAATAGACAACACACGGGCTGAGGGGAAGGATCAAGCCGAGATCCAGCAAACGCCTTCCGCAACCTGCACCTTTGAGAAGCGACTCCCTGGTAAGTAGGGATGGAGGCACTGTGCAGGCAAGCCCACGGTCGTGCGATCCAGTCCTCCAACTTCTCTCGGAGCTACATCAATGGAGCTTTTCGACTTTTCGACTCCAGCGCTGGGAGGCCAGTCTCCTAATCCTCCATTGATTCTTGTGGCTCTTTGGTGAACCCGCTCCCTCTTGAACTGCGGACACCAGAACTGGGCACAGTGCCCGCGGTGCCAAATCGAGGTCAAATAACGTCTCTAAGCCAATGCGAGGCTACAGATGCTGAGGCACAGGAAGGGGGGAGACCCTGCCATAGCCAGTCAGTAACAAGACCCTCCATTCTGATTTCCAGTCTGCCCCAGATCCACCAGCTTAGGGCTGGGCAACCTTTTCAGCCCAAGGGTCACACCTGGGTAGGAAAATTGTATAGTGGGCCGTGGGTCATGGCGGGCCGTGGGCCATGGCTATAGGGCTGGGATAGTGGGTTTGCTGGGGTAGTGGGTTTGGGGTGCAAGGTGTGAGCTCCAGCCAGGCACTGCTTACATCAGATGGTTCCGGGGTGGGGAAATGGGGCTAAGGCAGGCTCCCTGCCAGCCCTGACTCCACATGGCTCCCAGAAACAGCTGGTCTCTTTAAGGGTATGTCTACACTACCCCGCTAGTTCGAACTAGCAGGGTAGTGTAGACATACCCTTAGGGAGTGGCTCCTGGGGGGTGGGTCCATCTGTAGGCACCACCCCCAGAGCTCCCATTGGTCACAGTTCCCTGTTCCCAGCCAATGGGATCTCTGGGGGGCAGTGCCTGCAGACGGGGCAGCCTGAGGAGAAGACCCCTCTACACCACTGCCCCCAGAGGCTGCAGGGACATGCCTGTCATTTCCAGGAGTGGCACGGGGGCCATGGCAGCAGGGGCCCTGCCTTAGCCCCACTGTGTCACCAGACTGGTAACCATGCCGGCTGAATGTGGTCTCTGAGTTGTTTGCCCACCCTTGCACTAACCACCCCCCCCCAGGGTGGGAACAGAAGTTCTGATATTAAATTAATGGAGATGCCTATCTCCTAGAACTGGAAGGGACCTTGAAAGGGTCATTGAGTCCAGTCCCCTGCCTTCTCAGCAGGATCAAGTACCATCCCTGACAAATTTTTGCCCAAAATCCCTGAATGGTCTCTGCAAGGATTGAACTCACAACCCTGGGTTTAGCAGGCCAAGGTTCAAACCACTGAGCTATCCCTCCCCCTCTAACCCCTAGTCCACATGCCTTGCACAGAGCACGGAACACAACCACTTGCCCGGTAATTTGGGAACTTTTAACAGTCAGGATCCAAAAATCGAACTGTGATTTCGTTATGTGCTCTGAATCCAGGAAGGCTTTTCAGGCAAAGCAACCAACCAACCAGCCCACCCACCCAATAGCTATGGCTTTTAGGGTTGGAGGGAACTTTTCCACATGGTGAACTTTTTCTCCATGGTGGGGACAGCTGACTACTAACCTTTATGTATCTTAGGTAGCTAGAGATCATACTTTGTCCAGGACCACAGCACCTGTGAAGATCAGAGTCTTTAATAGACGTAGCTTCACCCTATCGCCAGGAAGCAGGAAAGTGCTCTGAGCTTTATTTTACAGGTGGCAAATCATAACACAGGGACCTAGATCCTCGGAGGTGTTTGGCAGTGTTGTCTTCAAGTTGCCATTGTCAAGTCTAAGTCGAGTCTCAAGTCACTACAGTTCAAGGCTCAAGTTGAGTCTTGAGTCCCTAAAGTCACTTTCGAGTCAAGTCCCAAGTCGAGTCTCAAGTCTTAATTTAAAAAATGTCAAGTTGCTTTTGTACAAGCTGTCAATATCGATAAATAACAATAATCACGATCTGTTTTCATTTATTAACATAAATCATACTTGCCGTACTTGCTAATTACTAGTGGTCCAGCTGGGAGGCGGGGCCGCGATCGCTGCTGTGGGTGGTTTCTTACTAACAACAGAGGCATTTTCGGACAATTTTTTCACCAAGACAATTTAACAAAATTAGTAGGTCTCAAGTCAAGTCTCTTGTCACAAACAATAAACCTGAGTCGAGTCTCAAGTCGAGTCATCTAGGCGACTTAAGTCCGACTCGAGTTCAAGTCGTGGGACTTGAGTCAACAACTCTGGTGTTTGGGCACCGAACTCCTCTTTAAATCAACAGGGGTCAAGCTGTTAAGTTCCAAGGTCACATGGGCTGCCAGGGCAGAGCAGGGATTTCAAGCCAGGTGTTCTAAACATGCGAGCCACTGGCCCCACGCTGGCTGGTACAGAAACAAAGGGGTTAGTAGGACACTGTGCCCATCTTACTGCTATGTGTATAAATCCGTGGGTATCAGAGTGAGCACATCCCCTGGCATTGGCTCTCCGTTCACATTACTCAAGGTCATTGTGCTGTACAAGTGGGATGCCACCCGGGCACGTGGCATTAATACAAGTCTAGCTGATTAACTGCCTGACCTCGCCCCATCGATCCCATTCGAAATGGCAAGAGCACACACAAATCCCTTTGTGTTACAATAGAGAAGGGCTGAGCTGAGCTCAAAAAGCCATCTAAATCCCTGGCGCAAGAGTGACTCCTTTTTCAAAGAGTGAAGCTCACAGGAAAAAAAAAAGAACTAATAATGCTTACAAAACTTACACTCGGAAGAGAAAATTCCACATGGATTTGAGATTTTTTTTTACTTGGTTAAGCTCATAATTCAATAAAGCAAACACTATTTGTGGGTCCTCTAATACTTTTATTAAAAGTTGGTGGGTTTTTTCTTTTCTTTTCTTTTTTTTAAATCTGGAAGGGTAGGGCTTGTTAACTCTTTGGCTGCCCCCAGAAAGTGAGAATGCAGAAATATTAGACATTGGGCTTGATTTCCCCACTGTCTTGACGTGATTTCCACAGAGTATAAACACAAGGGCTGTGTCTAGACTGGCATGATTTTCCAGAAATGCTTTTAATGGAAACGTTTTCCGTTAAAAGCATTTTCGGAACAGAGCGTCTAGATTGGCACGGACACTTTTCCGCAAAAGCACTTTTTGCAGAAAAGCGTCCGTGCCAATCTAGACGCGCTTTTCTGCCAAAAAGCCCCGATCGCCATTTTCGCGATTGGGACTTTTTTGCGGAAAACAAATCTGAGCTGTCTACACTGGCCCTTTTGCGCAAAAGCTTTGCCCAAAAGGACTTTTGCCTAAACGGGAGCAGAATAGTATTTCTGCAAGAAGCACTGATTTCTTACAGTAGGAAGTCAGTGCTTTTGCTGAAATTCAAGCGGCCAGTGTAGACAGCTGGCAAGCTTTTCCGGAAAATCGGCTGATTTTCCAGAAAAACTGGCCAGTCTAGACACAGCCAAGATGTCAAAAGACACCAATCTGAGATGGTAGCAATTTGCACCGATTTTCTGTGCCATGCTATGCCAGGTCCATGCTATGCAATGCCAATGCCATTTCATTCAATTGCACTCTTGTTTCCCAAGTTACCAGGAATAGTAACAGCTTCAGTTCTTAAATCTACTCACGATCAAAGCATGCCTCTCACATGTTTGAGGTCCAGTCCGAGTGTCATGTGTTTGGACTGTTGCTTATCACACTGGAACGAGAACAGGGTACATCATTGATTTTCCAGTTTGGCTGTCAAAATGAAAAATCCCCCTAAAAAAAAGTTCCTTTTTGGGCAGCCTGAAAAACCCTTTTGTTTTTTCTTGCTGGGATGATAAACATGTGGAGGTGGAAGCAGAATACCATTGTGGTTGAATAAAATGTTTCAATATGAAACAAAACATTTGGTTAATTTTTTACTTTGTGTTTGAAAGCAAAATCTAGCTACATTGAACAAAAGGTCAAAATATTCTGCTTAGACTTTTTTGGAATCCCTCACCCCTTATTTTGTGGCCAAAATTATGCACTGAGTTTGACCTAAATTTGCAAGCAGTTTTAGTTGAGAATCTCAGCCATTTGCTTGAAATGGCATTTTTTTGGTGAATAAACTATTCAGCCAAAAAAAAAAAATAAAAAAAAAATCACCCAGCTCTATTTGTAACTGCAGCTTTTCCCAGACCAAAGGTAATAAACTCCGGGGCTACGTCTACACTGGCAGCTTCTTGCACAAGAACTCTTTTGTGGAAGAGTTCTTGTGCAAAAACTCTTCCAGAAGAGAGCGTCTACACTGCCATGTGCTTTTGCGCAATAGCATCCGTGCCAGTGTAGACGCTCTCTTGCGCAAGAAAGCTCGGATGGCCATTTTAACCATAGGGCTTTCTTGCGCAAGAAATTCATGTTGCCTGTCTACACTGGCCTCTTGCGCAAGAACAGTTGCACAAGAGGGCTTATTCCTGAGTGGGCGCATCATAGTTCTTGCGCAAGAAGCCCTGATTTTATACAGTAGAACGTCAGTTTACTTGCGCAAGAATACGCAGCCAGTGTAGACAGGCAGCAAGTTTTTGCACAAGAGCGGCCGTTTTGGCGCAAGATCGCGCCAGTGTAGACACAGCCCAAGGTCCTTTTATTTGCAGCCTGGTGGTGGAGCCTTTAGTGCCGTGGTGTCCAACACGTTAGTCACTAGCCAAATGTGGCTGTTTGGCCAGTTGAATGTGGCTAGTTGTCTCACAGAATTATTTATATTTTCAGAATAATATGACTAGTTTGCCATAGCAGTAGCCACTATAGTGGCTACAGCTTCAGAACTGGTTGGACACCACGGCTTTCGTGTGTGCTATTTTTCTCTGTAATCATGGGGGCTAGAAACTTTTCTTTCTTGCCAATTCTCTGTTGGAAGTCAGCAACTTTTCTAACCTTGTTTTAAAAGTCGCGATCGCACATGAGGCTGATTGAGCTCTTTGCGGTCTGCTGATATTCAGTTCTTGTACCTAGTCTTTGGTCTCCCTCTTGTTCATCTTTCACCCACAATTGTTGCAAGAGGTCTCTGGCCTCTACCAGATATGCCCATACCAACACAGCCAGGCCTCCTTCTGAGAGAGAGACTTGCATTAGACCCTTACCACCGAAAAGATTAGAAAGTTAATACAAAATTACAAATGATCGTTGAGGTGCGTATCTAATCATAGGCCTTCAGGCGCTGGGGCTTTAAGAAACGCACCAAATATTGTAAGACTCGTGATAAAATGGCCAGGGTTGGCAACACTGCAAATGTCTCATCATTACCTTGCACTTCCTACATCTATAAATTGTGTCTAGGTCTCTTGTCCTTAGAATGCAAGTTCTTTGGGGGCAGGGTCCATCTTTTTAGTTCTGTGGGCAGGGGACTGGACTCGATGACCTCTCGAGGTCCCTTCTAGTCCTAGTATTTTATGATTCTATGCAGCCTCTAGCAAATGGATCCCTCATTCTGGGGCCCCTATGTGCTAGTGAAATGCTAATAATATTTACACATTGCTCTTTACCCTAGAATATACACAGTCCTATTCCCCCATTCCACAGGCAGCTGGTTTTTTCAGCTCTATATTGGTTCGAAGCCGCTGCTGTGTTTCCAGCCAGCATGTTTCACATTCAAAACAACCTCCCTAGGCAATTTATTCCAGGGTTTAACCACCCTGACAGGTAGGAAGACTTTCCTAATGTCCAACCTAAACCTCCCTTGCTGCAATTTAAGCCCATTGCTCCTTGTCCTATCATCAGATGCCAAGAAGAACAATTTTTCTCCCTCCTCCTTGTAACACCCTTTTAGATACTTGAAAACTGCGATCATGTCTCCCCCACCCCGTCTTCTCTTTTCTAAACTAAACAAGCCCAAGTCTTTCAGTATTTCTTCATAGCTCCTGTTCTCTAGACCTTTCATCATTTTGGTTGCTCTTCTCTGAACCTTCTCCAATTTCTCCACATCTTTCTTGAAATGCAGTGCCCAGAACTGGACACAACACTCCAGTTGAGGTCTAACCAGTGCAGAGTAGAGCGGAAGAATGACTTCTCATGTCTTGCTCACAACACTCCTGTTAATCCATCCCAGAATCACGTTTACTTTTTTTGCAACGGTGTCACACTGTTGACTCATATTTAGCTTATGGTCCACTCTGCCCCCTTGATCCCTTTCTGCAGGACTCCTTCCTAGACAGTCACTTCCCATTCTGTGTGTGTGACTCTGATTGTTCTTTCCTAAGTGGAGCACTTTGCATTTGTCCTTATTAAACTTCATCCTATTTACCTCAGACCATTTCTCTGGTTTGTCCAGATCAGTTTGAATTATGGCCCTCTCCTCCAAAGCACTTGCAACCCCTCCCAGCTTGGGATCATCTGCAAACTTAATAAGCGTACTCTCTATGCCAATATCTAAATCCACATAAGAACATAAGAAGAACATAAGAATGGCCATACTGAGTCAGACTAAAGGTCCATCCAGCCCAGTACCCTGTCTGCTGACAGTGGCCAATGCCAGGTGCCCCAGAGGGAGCGAATTGAACCGGTAATGATCAAGCGATCTCTCTCCTGCCATCCATCTCCACCCTCTGACAAACAGAGGCTAGGGACACCATGCCTTACCCATACTGGCTAATAGCCATTAAAGGACTTAACCTCCATGAATCTATCTAGTTCTCTTTTAAACCCTGTTATAGTCCTAGCCTTCACAACCTCCTCAGGCAAGGAGTTCCACAGATTGACTGTGCGCTGTGTGAAGAAGAACTTCCTTTTATTTGTTTTAAACATGCTGCCCATTAGTTTCATTTGGTGACCCCTAGTTCTTATATTATGGGAACAAGTAAATAACTTTTCCTTATTCACTTTCTCCACACCACTCATGATTTTATAGACCTCTATCATACCTCCTCTTTTCCAAGCTGAAAAGTCCCAGTCTCTTAAATCTCTCTTCATATGGGACACGTTCCAAACCCCTAATCATTTTAGTTGCCCTTCTCTGAATCTTTTCTAATGGCAGTATATCTTTTTTGAGATGAGGAGACCACATGGCTGTGTCTAGACTGGCCAGTTTTTCCAGAAAATCAGCCGTTTTTCCGGAAAAACTTGCCTGTTGTCTACACTGGCCGCTTGAATTTCCGCAAAAGCACTGACTTTCTACTGTAAGAAATCAGTGCTTCTTGCAGAAATACTATTCTGTTCCCGTTCAGGCAAAAGTCCCTTTTGCGCAAAGCTTTTGCACAAAAGGGCCAGTGTAGACAGCTCAGATTTGTTTTCTGCAAAAAATCCCCGATCGCGAAAATGGCAATCGGGGCTTTTTTGCGCAAAAGAGCGTCTAGATTGGCACAGACGCTTTTCCGCAAAAAGTGCTTTTGCGGAAAAGCGTCCGTGCCAATCTAGATGCTCTGTTCCAAAAATGCTTTTAACGGAAAACTTTTCCGTTAAAAGCATTTCCGGAAAATCATGCCAATCTAGATGCAGCCCATCTGTACGCAGTATTCAATATGTGGGCTTACCATGGATTTATATAAGGGCAATAAGATATTCTCCGTCTTATTCTCTATCCCTTTTTTAATGATTCCTAACATCCTGTTTGCTTTTTTGACTGCTGCTGCACACTATGTGGATGTCTTCAGAGATCTATCCACGATGACTCCAGGATCTCTTTCCTGATTAGTTGTAGCTAAATTAGCCCCCATCATATTATATGTATAGTTGGGGTTATTTTTTCCAATGTGCGTTACTTTACATTTATCCACATTAAATTTCATTTCCATTTTGTTGCCCAGTCACTTAGTTTGGTGAGATCTTTTTGAAGTTCTTCACAGTCTGCTTTGGTCTTAAATATCTTGAGCAGTTTAGTATCGTCTGCAGACTTTGCCACCTCACTGTTTACCTTTCTCCAGATCATATATGAATATGTTGAATAGGATTGGTCCTAGGACTGATACTTGGGAAACACCGCTAGTTACCCCCTCCATTCTGAAAATTTACCATTTATTCCTACCCTTTGTTTCCCGTCTTTTAACCAGTTCTCAGTCCATGAAAGGATCTTCCCTCTTATCCCATGACAACTTAATTTATGTAAGAGCCTTTGGTGAGGGACCTTGTCAAAGGCTTTCTGGAAATCTAAGTACACTATATCTACTGGATCCCTCTTGTCCACATGTTTGTTGATCCCTTCAAAGAACTCTAATAGATGAGTAAGACATGATTTCCCTTACAGAAACCATGTTGACTTTTGCCCAACAAATTATGTTCTTTTATGTGTCTGACAATTTTATTCTTTACTATTGTTTCAACAATTATCCTCAATGAAGATATTGAACAGAACCAACCCCAAAACAGACCCCTGTGGAACCGCACTTGTTACGCCCTTCCAACATGATTGGGAACCATTAATAACTACTCTCTGAGGATGGTTATCCAGCCAGTTATGCACCCACCTTACAGTAGCCCCATCTAGGTTGTATTTCCCTAGTTTACTGATAAGAAGGTCATGCGAGATCGTATCAAATGCTTTACTGAAGTCTAGGTTATACCATGCCTACCACTTCTCCCTGATCCACAAGACTCATTATCCTATCAAAGAAAGCTATCAGATTGGTTGACATGATTTGTTCTTTACAAATCCATGCTGGCTGTTACCTATCACCTTCTTATCTTTCAGATGTTTGCAGATTAATTCCTTAATTACCTGCTCATTATCTTCCCTGGCACAGAAGTTAAACTGACTGGTCCTGTTGTTCTTATTTCACTTTTTATAGATGGGCACTAGACTTGCCCTTTTCCAGTCTTCTGGAATCTCTCCCAACTTCCATGATTTTTCAAAGATGATAGCTAAAGGCTCAGACACCTCCTCTATCAGCTCCTTGACTGTTCTAGGATGAACTTCATCAGGGCCTGGTGACTTGCAGACATTTAACTTTTCTAAGTAATTTTAGACTTGTTCTTTTTTTATTTTAACTTCTACAGTGCCCCCATTTCCACTACCACTTACTATGTTAGGCATCCCGTCACCATCAATCTTCTTGACAAAAATGGGAACAATGGTGAGAAATTTTGGGACTCAGTGCAAATCAAGAATTCCATGTCCTATGTCCCGGGGAGGCAGAATATAATGAACTGTGTTGGAATTTGGCTAGGACACCAACATAAGAACAGCCACACTGGATCGGATCAAAGGTCCATCTAGCCCACTATCCTGTCTTCTGACAGTGGCCAATGCCATGTTCCCCCAGAGGGATTGAACAGAACAGGGAATCATCCAGGCCTGGTCTACACTACGGGATAAATTCGAATTAAGATACACAACTTCAGCTACGTTAATTGCGTAACTTACGTCAAAGCATCCTAACTCAAATTTTGCACTATCCACACTGAGGAAAGCCAAAGGGAGCATGCTCTCCTTTCGACTTCCCTTTCTCCTCCTAGAAGCAGGAATACTGGCATTGAAGGGAGCACCCTCTCACTTCGAATTAGCATGTCTTCAGTAGACCAGCTAATTCAAACCCCGGAAGATCGATGGCAGCTGCTTCGAATTTCTCTGTAGCGTAGACATGGCCCAAGTGATCCTACCCTGTCACCCATTCCCAGCTTCGGAAAAACAGAGGCTAGGGACGCCATTCCTACCCATTGTGGCAAATAGACACTGGTGGACCTTAGCGACATAAATCTATCTAGCTCTTTTTTGAACCCTATTAAAGTCCTAGTCTTCACCGCATCCTCTGGCAAGGAGTTCCACAAGTTGACTGTGCACTGAGTGAAGAAAAACTTCCTTTTGTTTGTTTTAAACCTGCTGTTTTGTTTGTTTAATTTCATTTGGTGACCCCTAGTTCTTATATAGTGGGAATAAGTAAATAACTTTTCCTTATTCGCTTTTTCCACACCAGTCATGATTTTATAGACCTCTCTCATAACCCCTCTTAGTCTCCTCTTTTTTGTTGCCCTTTTTGAACTTTTTCCAATGCCAAGATCTCTTTTTTGAGACAAGGCAACCACATTTGTACACAGTATTCAAGATGCGGGCGTAGCATGGATTTATAGAGAGGCAGTAAGATATTCTCTGTTATTGTCTGTCCCTTTTTTAATGTACATGAGACGTAACACAGCCAATCCATTGCAAAAAAGGACCAGGATGAGGTCTGTAATGCGGGAACCAAGACATTGGTAAAGCGTCTCCTCAGAAAGACTGCAACCCTAGCAACAGCAATGCTCTATCTCCCGGCGAAGGACAGTCATCTCATTATTAACTCGGGGAGGGGGAAGCCATCTACTGAACCATCCACACAACCTCCAGCAGCGCAGTGTCTCCTAACTCTCCTCTGTGTCAGTGATGACGTAGACAGGAAGCCATAGCACGTCATCTTGTACCTAGCATAATGGGGTGTGGTACCTACCTGGGGCCTCGAAGCGCTACCTCAATATCATGCCCTACTGAATCACCAGGGCTTGTGATCTGTCCCCTCCTTACCTGGCAGATTCTTTCCACTCCATTTCTTCCCCGTCGTGCTGCAGCGTGTCCATCTCAGTGAACAGGGTGGGGTTTGCAGGCTCGTCGTCTTCGCCCAGGATGTAGCGAAGGCGTTCAGCAGCTGGAGACACTAAAGCGAGGAGATAAAAGAGTTTCTTTTAACTCTGGGCAACTGGGAATGGGTCCGGCTTGGGAATCGCGCCAGGAACCTTGTGAGAAATGGGATTTCTGGTCCACATCCTGGTTCTAGCCATAGATTCAGAGCTCAAGGTCAGAAGAGACCACTGGATCGTACTTCTCACCTCCTACAGAGCGCAGACCAACACCCGCACTCCAAGTCCAGCCGCCAGATTAAGACCAAAGCGCTACAGACTCCAGGAGAATAAACCATTATGCGCCACAGGTAGAGAACACAAGCGGCAGAGAACTGATTGAGTGAGAACTATCTATCCAGACAAGAAATACAAAGAGGCTACGTCTACACTGGCATGAATTTCCGAAAATGCTTTTAACGGAAAAGTTTTCCATTAAAGCATTTTCGGAAAAGCACGTCTAGATTGGCAGGATGCTTTTCCGCAAAAGCCCTTTTTGCAGAAAAGCGTCCGTGGCCAATCTAGACGCGGTTTTCCACAAAAAAGCCCCAATCGCCATTTTTGCGATCGGGGCTTTTTTGCGGAAAACAATACTATGCTGTCTACACTGGCCCTTTCGCGCAAAAGTCTTTCGGAAAAAGACTTTTGCCCGAACAGGAGCAGCATAGTATTTCCGGAAAAGCACTGATGATTTTACAGGAGATCATCAGTGCTTTTCCGGAAATTCAAGCGGCCAGTGTAGACAGCTGGTAAGTTTTTCCGCAAAATCATTTGATTTTGCGGAAAAACTTGCCAGTCTAGACACAGCCAGAGTGTTTGGTTGTGATCATTTGGGGATTTCAAACTCAGTCCAAGAAACAAAGCAAGACAATGGAATTGGTTTCTCCAAAACGTTTTGTGGTTTGAGTTTTGGGTGGCGATTCAGATCAGTGATTTAATCAAACCTGGCCATCGGTTGGGGAAATGTTCTTGGATTTCATTTCCGTTTTGTGCCTGCTGAAAATTTGACCTGGGAGACCTCGCTGGGAATATTGGGCAGTAGCGACTGCAGCAGCCTTCTTATTGGCCAAAAGCCCAACTGGAGTGGTTCACTTGTGAAGCCCAAGCAGCACCAGCCTGGCCGTAGGTTTTCTAGGAAAGACACTGGGAAGGCTAAGGGGGTATTTCTGATGGCAAACAAAGGTGATTCAGCATTTCCAGAGAAGCAAGATGAGTCAGCCCGGCCCACAAAGGTTGGAGCAACAGAAAGGAGGGTAGCGGTGGAGGAGGGGACAGGCATAGCTTAGCTCCTGACATGAAAAGGACATTTAGAGGACAATAAGCCGTTTGAGGGGACAACTCATTCAGAAACAAGAGGCCCATTGAGGAGCACGGGAGGCCAAGCTTCCTCACACAAAGAAGGTTTGAAATATAGAACAACTGGCAAAAATAATGAACAGAGGGAGCATGCTTGATGGTGCTAACCAGTGGTGCAGCCACCAGCTACAGTCAGAGGGTGAAACCCCGGCCCGTGTGAGTCAGCTCGTTGGACCTGCTGGGGGAGAAACGGGATACAACGCTGTACATACCCGCTGATGCTGTTTGTGTTTCCTGTCGGCTAGAGGGGGCAGGCAGGTTTCTGAGGCAGGAAGGATGAGAAAGGGTTCCCAAATGTCAGGGAGAAATTCTGGCTTTGCAGCAATGGCTGGCTCAGGGGACTTTGGCCCTCCAAGTCACCAGCTAGAATCCAGCCCCGACTGCCAGATACTCCCCATTTCCATCACTGCTGCCTGCTGGTCTACGTGACATAAATTCCCCTCTGTTCAGCACTGGTGAGGCCACATCTGGAGTGTTGCATCCAGTTTTGCCCTCCTCCCCCGCCACTACGGAAAGGATATGAACAAATTGGAGAGAGTTCAGTGGAGGGCAGTGAAAATGTTTAGGAAGGGGGGCACATGACTTATGAGGAGAGGCTGAGGGGTTTGGGCTTATTTAGTCAGCAGAAGAGAATAGTGAGGGGGGATTTGATAACAGCCTGCAGCTCCCTGCCGGTGGGTTCGAAAGAGGCTGGAGAGAGGCTGTTCCCAGTGGTGGCGGATGGCAGAACAAGGAGCAATGGTCTCAAGTTTCAGTGGGGGAGGTCTAGGTTGGATATTAGGAAAACATATTTAGCTAGGAGGGTGGGGAAGCACTGGGATGGGTTTGCTAGGGTAAAGGTGGAATCTCCATTCCTGGAAGTTTTTAAGTCCCAACTTGACAAAGCCCTGGCTGGGATGATTGAGTTGGGGTTGGTCCTGCTTTAGGCAGGGGGTTGGACTTGACTCCTGAGGTCTCTTTCAGCCCTGGGATTCTTTGATTCTATGAGTTGGGTGCAGTCCAGTCCCAGTCCATATCATAAAAAATGCCATCCTGTCACCTTAGTGGCTTGGGTGGAGAAGTCAAAACTCGACCGGGTGATGGAGACTGAACTCTCCCACCCCCAAGATGAGGCACAAGAAAGCCACAGCCTACTCTGTGCTGGGCCAGCTTTGCAGTTAAACAGGACATACGCGTCCACAGCTCTCAACCCAGCACCTTTTCTCAGCCCTGTAAGAAACGAGAAAGGCAGGTCTCTACCACAGGGAGAATTTTGTCGCCCTGTTTTCTATGCTTTGTTTCCCCCCACCCCCAGACACTGAGCCGAAACATGAGGCCGTTGCACAGACAAGACTTCCATTGATGCCATTCGGAGTTTTGCCGGAGGGAGCCCTGTACAAATTCTTGTTTCTGCCATGTGGGATTATCCATTCCCCTATCTTTCAGCCCTCAGATTTAAACCAGTTTCAGGACTCTCCTCTCTTCCTCTATTCTTGGGTTTTCATTTTCCTTCTCAGCATTTTCGTTCTCTCGGTCTCAGAAAGAAAGCGAAACTCTGCTGTCGAGAGAGAAATTTTCTTAGGAAGGTTGCACTCTTGCTCTCCTTCCGTCTCAGCGCCTCCCTTTCTTGCTTCCCTTACGGCTCAAGCCTCGGGAGCCAAGCCCAAGGCTTCAGTCACAACAAATTAACTTTGTTTCCCCGTGAAGCGTGGCGGGGAGGAAAGAAACGCCGAGACAAGCACCGCGACTGAGCGGCTGCGTCAGAGTAAGCTTAGGCCTCTGGCTGGGGCGTGCGGACACAGTTCTCAGCAGCACAGAACATTTTTAATTACCGCTAGAGCCAGTTCATTCCCTTTGAATTGTTCCGCCTGAGTGGCTCTAATGCATTCCCTGTGGCTGTGTGAGGGGGGCAGGAAGGGGAAGAGAGCGACTTGTCCTGCTTGCTTCATCACTGAGCAAGCTGGATGGATTTTCTCTGAAATCTCCGTGTTCACATGCTTTTAGGTCTCTTGGCAGCATGCAACAGCCAGCTCTCTGCTAATCTCCCACACACCAGCAGTGGGTTCAGAACGGCTACTGTCGCCAGGGTAGGAGAAACATGGCCTAATGATCTGGCTACTGGGCTAGCAGCTACCATCTCCTCTGTTCTCGTAGCATCTCACCTCTGCAGCTAGCAATTCTTAGCATTTAAGACAAATGACAATCCATTATTATAACACAGCTTGATTTCCCACACAACACAGCCCAGGAAAGTCCTGAAGGGGCAGGGGTTTACCCATCCCCACTGGGTAAATGAACACCGCTGGGTCCATGATCAATAACAACATAGCAGTGCTTTGTGCCTCAGTTTCCCCACTTGAGTCAGAGAGATAATGAGGCTGCTGTTCTCTGCGAAGAGCTTTGAGATCCACTGATGAACACTGCTAGATAAAAGCTCTGCATTGTGATTAGGATGTCTCCTACTACGCTAACGTTAGCTAAATTCCACTGGTGGTTGCAACAATCGGAGCACGGATGTTGACAAGATGTTTTTTTCTCACTGCTCAGAGCAGATCTAGACACTGGTTTACACTAGGCTTCCCCACCATTGATACTGGTGTAGGGAACTGGTGCAATAATCATCGTAGGTGGTGGTAATAAAATTGCCATGCAGAAAAGGCCCTAGGAGCCGACATTCACAGTTCCAGGAGCAGCTGTCTGAGGAGTGCTTGCATAGGCAACCCTCATGGGACCTGTTCTCAGTCTCTAAGTCTGGAGCGGAGAACCTTTTTTGGGTTGGGAGCCACTGACTCCCATGAAAAAATCAGTCAGGGGCTGCAGAAAAGTGAGAAATAAAAAAAAAAACCCTCACTGATGTGACCCCCGACGGGGAAGCCGAAAGACACGCCCCACTTTCCCCTCGCACACCAGAGCCTGGGGGGGCCCAGGCTAGTAGATTCTGGGGACCCTCTGGGCTCTGGGGTGGGCCAAAAATGAGGGGTTCAGTGTTTAGAAGGGGAAGTGGGTTTGGGGTGTGGGATCTGGGAGGGAGGGAGGGTGCAGGAGTGGAGTGAGGGTGCGGGATCTGGGCAGTGGGGGGCGCTTACCTGACATAGCACCCCAGGGACACACGTGGCTCTGTGCTCCCAGGCACTGCCCCCTGCTGCTCCTATTGGCCATGATTATAGCCAATCAGAGAGGCGGGGGAAAAGCCTCTAGGCAGTGCTTTGCTGTGCTGACATTTCCTCAGCTGCGGGAAGTGGGGGGGAAGCAGAAGTCCACAGAGCCACTTCCCCCCGCCTCACTCCCCGCCAGGCAGAGCCTGTGGTTGGACCCGGCCCCAGCTTGCCTGACTCTGCCCAACGAGGCTTGGGGCTCCCCCACAATGGGGAGCCAGCACTGGAGCTCCAACCCCACAGGGGGCTGCAGCGCTGGAGCACCAGGGCAGACTCTTCAGTGCTATGGGGGGAGCCCTGAGCCTGAGGGGCCAGATCCAGGCAAGTTGAGGGTTCCCTACCCCTGCTCTGAGCTATGAAAAAGTCAGGAAGAAGAATAGAGTGGTCGTGCTTCCGGAGTTCTGGGGCCATGCTGTGTAATGTGGTGGAACATGAGAAGCTTTCTGTAGATTACCTGAAGCATTGTACTGAACTGGAGAGGTAATTACAGCTGTCGAATTCTATCAGATGGTTTAGAAAACCCACACAAAGGGTCACGTTCATCATGAAATTCTACAGGCCTTTCAGAGCAATTTCTAGGGCGCCCAATTACGTTTCTATGACCCCTGTTGTTTCCATCCCTATTACAGCATAGTGGACTGTTACATGAATGGAGGGGTCTTGGGGAAAGAGGAGGCCTTCAGGGGACCCATTAACAACTTCAGTGTTAGGAAGGCTGATTGGTAAATATGACTGGGGTAATTCTCCCAGGTGAATGATTCTAAACTAGTACCAGCTGCTAAAGCTTACGGAAGGAGAACTAAAATGGGGATAACCAGAGAAACCCTGTGTGCTCATGGAATGTCACAGGGAATATGTGACTAGAAAGGGCCCTGAAACACAGCACATAAGCAAGTTCAAGGCCTCATGTGCAATGTAACCAAGACCCACACTGGCTTCTAAATGTGCAGTTGTAACCCATTGGTCAGCATGTGTCATAGACTCCTCTCTGCCCCAATCTGAAGAGGAACTCCTGCAATCCTTGGATGCCTAAACAAGAGAATCTCGAGTAGGAGCAGAGAGGTGGGTTTCCCTTCTGGATCTGGCACTGGTGTGTCTGCTGGTGGAATACTGTACCCAGATCTGTGCCCACAATTCAAGAAGAATGTTGATAAACTGGAGAGGAAAGAGCCACACGAATTATTAGAGGATTAGAAGACAAGCCTTACAGCAGGGCTACTCAACACGTGGCCTGTGGGCTGCATGTGGCCTGTGGCCCATTTGTTTGCAGCTCACAATGTGATTTGGGTTTTCGTGGGGCTCAACACGCAGCCCACGGCCTCCACTGGAAACACGCTCCACAACGGCAAATCAATATAATGGTCTTCTCCTGATATGTGTTTTAGTAATTAAATTCCTGGCCTGTCATTGCTCATTAAAAGTGCTGTCATATGGGTGGAAATTGGGTAAATATTTTATTAATATCAGCAGAACTGACTTAAATGGGGCCTGCATGTTGTGTAGTCTTGCCTTAATCTTTGTATTCATGCGCATCTGTGTGAAAGGCTACATTTATACTGCAGGCTTCTTGTGCAAGAACCTTTTTGTGGAAGAGATCTTCCATAAAAAGTTCTTGCGCGAGAGAGTGTCCACACTGCATGGACGCTCTTGCGCAAGAAAGCTCTGATGGCCATAAACAGAATGGCCATCAGAGCACCTGTGCTTTTCCCGGTATGCTCTTTTTGCACAAGAAACCCCTGTTTGCCATACATACACACTTTTTTGAGCAAGAGCTCTTGCACAAAAAGGCTAATTCTTCGTAGAAAGAGGAATAACTCTTGCGCAAAAAGCCCTCTCTTATGATGGACTGTAAATGTTCTTGCGCAAAAATGCGTTTGTAATGTGGATGCTCCATGAGTTTTTGCGCAAAACCTGCTGTTTTTGCACAAAACCTCTGCAGTGTAGATGTAGCCAAAGAAGCTATTTGCATATATATTTGCATATATATTTGCATGTATATGAAACCACATTTAAGTTGCGGCCCTCGGCATGTGCTGTGAGTATCATTGTGGCACCCGGAGCTTCCAAAGTTAAGTAGCCCTGACTTACAGTGATAGATGCAAGGAGATGAATCTTTATAGCATAACCAAAAGAAGGCTACTGGGCGACTTGATTATAGTCAGTAAGTACCTACATCGGGAACAAATCTTTAGTAATGAGCTCTTCAATCTAGCCAAGAAAGGTATCACAATCCAATGGCCAGAAGTTGAAGCTAGACAAATACTGACTGGACAGAAGGCATGCCTTTTTAGGGTGTGTCTAGACTACTGAGTTTTGTCGACAAAAGTGGACTTTTGTCGACAAAACTATACCAGCGTCTACACTACCACTGAGTTCTGTCGACATAACGTCGACAGAACTCAGCAGTTTTGTCGACGCTGGTAAACCTCATTTTACGAGGCATAACACCTTCTGTCGACAGAGTTCTGTTGACAGAAGGTGTTATTGCCTGTAGGGTTGTGTCTAGACTACAGGGTTTTGTCGACAAAGCAGCTTGCTTTGTCGACAGAACTCAATGTGTCTAGACGCTCTATGTCGACAGAAGTTTTGTCGACAGATACTGTCGACAAAACTTCTGTCAACAAAACCCTGTAGTCTAGACGTACCCTCTAGCACTGGTACAATTTAACAAGGGTCATGGTGAAATCTCCATCACTGGCCATTTTTAAATTGAGATTGGACATGGAGTAAAAGATCTGCTCTAGAAATCATTCTGGGGGAAGGTCAGAAAAGATGACCATAATGGTCCTTTCTGGCTTTGGAATTGGTGAAATCTGTGAAGCTCTGGAGGTCCCCAGTTCTATCTCCTTGATGTGGACCACTGATAGGGCCTACCTGTCACTGGAAGACTCTCTTGAACTGTCAATGCTGCCAGCATTTCGGTTGTTGGGTTTAGTGCGTGCGAGCCAGTTGCTTGCTGGTGTCTGATAGACAGGTCAACCTAGACCTGGTGGTTCCTTCTGACTTTCAACTCTGTGATGAACTGAGTAGCTCTAGACAAGGCAGCCAAGAAATGAGTCATTCATCTAGCTACCTATGTAAGCGGGACACAGCCGTGTCTCCTGGGTATCCTTGTCTGGAAGGCAAAGATGCTAAGGGAGGTAAGAGGCCCTTCTAGCAGCAGCCCTCCCCCAACACTGAGTCTCAGTCCACCTGAGGGTAATCTTTATTGATATTGGGGGGATTTGCAGGAGACAGAAGAAAAAGCAGGGAGACGGGGTCTTCCAAATAACAGCAATCTTATCGGGTCTGGAGGCTTTCCCTGTTCTTAAGATTCCTAACAATCTGTTCACTTAACGGCCTGCTTTATACAGAGCAGAACGCACCAGTCCCTGCAGGTCCCAAGACTCTCGCTAGGAATCTGGCAGAAGAGCGGGCCACGTGCCTGGTGTGTTGGAATGCCATTCACTCGTGCTATTTGGGTCCGCTTCCAAACAGCTGAAAAATGCCTGCGGCGGAGGAATACCTTCGTTCAAAGGTAATACCACTTACGGAATTCCCAAGGGAGAGATCCTTGGGCCAACTTCAAGGCGGTAATTGTACGTGTACTTTATCGCACGGCCCGTCCAGAGGTGCAACAACTTGGGGGTGGGGGAGACAGCAGGAGCAAAGATACAGGAGTTTGGAAGCTATGTTGAGAGGGGGCATCAACAGAAGAGCCCAAATTGATGGAGACGTGTCCTTTCTCTCCCCTGAGTGGTTACACCAAAGGGCACATAAGAAACAAGGTACAAAAAATATATGGAGTATCACGAGCTTTTGTGGGCAAAACTCACTTCTTCAGATGAGCTGGAGTGGAAAAAAAGGGAAACCCAGAATTTATAACAGAAAAAGAAGGGAGAGAAAAAAAAAAGTACCTGTCAGTTGTAGTGCTGGTACTCAAATCATACTCATTAGCACCAGCACTACAATTGACAGGTACTTTTTTTTCCCCTCTCCCTTCTTTTTTTGTTATAAATTCTGAATTTCTGTTTTTTCCACTCCAGCTCATCTGAAGAAGTGGGCTTTGCCCATGAAAGCTCACAATACTCTCTCTATTGTTAGTTTTTAAGGTACCACAGAATTACTCATGGTTTTTAAAGTTACAGATGAACACGGCTTCCCCTCAGACTTTGTAACTTAGGCAGAACCACTACATTAGTGGTGGGGAAAATTCCCAGGCTGCTTAATTCCTGCGCATCGTACTAGATTCGGATTGGTGGCTCACAGTGGTCAGGGCAGGTCTAATATAGGAATTTTAAAAATCAAAAACATTTTCCCCCTTTCTAGCAATCAACACATGGGAAAGAGGTGTGGCAACATTCGGCCCTTCGCGTTATAGAAAGGCGGGATCAAAATGCTCAATGATGGGGCTTAGTATTGAAGTTCCAGACCCACTGGGATGGGGAAGAATGAATGAGTGAAGAAAACACACTTGAGGTACATTCCTAAGTGGCAGCAACACCTCTTTGAATAGCCAGCCTCTTTCCTGCCCTTGCGGCATTGCTGCCAGGAGCATGTTCACTAGCGTGGTGTCCATTCTCATGTATAAATTCCCACCCCTTCCCATGGGAGACTATTCCACACACCAGTAACCTCACTCTGGTCTTCAGCCGAACCGCTCTCTTCATTGATTTACCGCTTTAGTTGATCCCTCCCCATTCCTGGGTGCTTACAGCCTGCAGGTCGTTCCAGGTGGTTTAGAGCAGGGGTTCCCAACCTTTTTAATCCAAGGGACCAGCAAAGCCATTCACAAACTTTTGGCGGACTGGTAACATTTTATTTGCATATTTTCACATTCATTATGCAAATGAATATTCAAATAAAATGTTACCAGTCTGCCAAACGTTGTGAATGGGTTTGCCGGTCCGTGGTTTAAAAAGCCTCGGCTCCCAGAATCCCCAGTGCCAGCCCCAACCCCTAAACCCCTCACCCCTCCACTAGCGCCCAGCACAAGCCACTGACCCTAGAGTCCCCTGCACCCAACCCTCAGTGCCAGCCTCTCACCCTCAGACTTTCCTAGTGCCAGCCCCTCTGCCCCAAACACCTCAGTGACAGCCTCCTGTTTCCAGAACCCTACTGCACCCCATCCCCCCGTTCCCCATGCCAGCCCCCAGTCCTCAGTACCAGCCCTGCCCCGCTAGCCCCCTCACTACTAGCCCCACCCCCAGAGTGCCAGCTCCCCATGCTGGATGTCACAGTGCCCCTCAGTGTCAGCCCCCCAGAACTAGCCCCACTCCCAGAGCCCCTGTGCCTGCCCCACCCCTCTCACCTAGTCCTGCCGCTGCCTCCCAGCCCCCACCCGAGTGCCGTGGCAGCTGGGCCCCAGCTGAGCACCGCGGCAGCTTCCACACAGCACTTGGCCCTGGCTGAGCACTGCAGCTGCCTCGCCAGCTGCTGGAACCAGAAGGAGAAGTCTCATTGTGGCCCCTGTTCCAGCAAACCTGCCAGGCCACTCACCCTGAGGCTGCGTGGGGAACACTGGCGGGCGGGGCTCATTACTGACTGGGGATGTGGCCTAGCAGTGTGCAGTCCGGCAGGCAGGAGTTCACGGCCCGCCGCTGGTCCTCAGACCGGCGCTGGTTTAGAGTGACCCATGGCCACACTAAGCAATTCCACTTCTTTTAGTCTTTCCTCCTAAACCAGGCTCTCTCCTGATTCTTCATCTCCCTTCTTTCAGAACTCCCTCCCGTTCACATCCGAGCCAGGACATGCACAGGAATGACCATACTACTCAAGGTGTGGTCATGCCAAAATCAGCCAGGTTGGTGCTTTTTTGAAAACCACCAGTTATTGGTGGTGGCGGTGATGTCACAATTGCAGGTTGGGACTGCGGACTGAGCTGACATACACAAGCCCGTTCCAATCTACCTAGCTTGGGTCCTGGATCAGTGCATGGCCTGCCATCACACCCTGTGAATGCAATATAGACACACCCTTAGGCCCTAAGTCCTCTTTCAAACGGACTAAGCCACTATGGTCCAGATTCTCTAAGGGTATGTCTATACTGCAGCATTATTTCAAAATAACTTTACTGTGTAGACATACCCTTAGGCTACGTCTACACTGGCCCCAAATTCCGGAAAAGGGATGCAAAGCAGGTAAGTCAGAATAGGGAAATCCGCGGGGGAATTAAATATCCCCCGCGGATTTAAATAAACATGTCCGCCGCTTTTCTTCCGGCTTGGGGAAAAGCCGGAAAAAAGGGTCTAGACTGGCCCACTTCCTCAGATCAAATAGTGGAAGAAAATTGTCACAACAGTATATACCAAAGGATACAATTTAAAAAAGCTCATCACCTATTAAACCATCTTGTTAGTCTTTAAAGTGCTACATAGTCCTGTTTTTTATTTCAGCTACAGCAGACTAACACGGCTACATTTCTATCCTTAGTGATTTAGGCTTCTAACTCCCATTGATTAAAAGTTTCAGAGGAGTAGCCGGGTTAGTCTGTAACAGAAAAAACTTAAACAACGACAAATGGTCCTGCAGCACCTTAGAGACTAGCACCAAATGTAGATGGTGTTGTGAGCTTTCGTGGGCACAACCCACTTCTTCAGATGAATATGGAGTTTTGAGAATTTTACCCCTGGTGTAATGTCTCCCCATTCTGGGATATGATGCCTTGGCAGAAATCAGACAGAAAACCAGATTCTTGGCTAGTGTGAATCAGTGTCACTCCATGGATGCTACTGACCCAGGTTCAGTGAGGCCAAAGGAGCTATGCCAATTTACACGTAGGCCTGGTCTACACTAGACCAGGAAGGTTGGCGTAAGGTATATAACTCCACGTAAAGTGTGTAGCTGGAGTCGGCTTAGCTTAAGTCAAGCCTTGGTGGAGTCGATACTGTAGAAGGCCAATGGGAGCAAACATTCCAGTCAGCTTCCTTTAGTCCTCACGAAAGGAGGAGTACTAGATGCCGGCGGGAGCTGCCCTTAGTGTTAGACTTACAGATCTATATTAGACCTCAGGAGCGTGGATCTTCTGGTCAGTACAGACGTGCCCTGAGTGTGGTTCTGGCCCATGGCAATTATTTATGAAAACAGAATGAATGAAAGGTAGAGAATGGCAATTTCAGAAAAACTCCCTCAGGACTCATCCACATGAGTGTGGCACTAGCATAACGTGAGGTGTGAAGCGACCCTGTAGGATGGCACAAGTGTAAAAGGCTCTGCAGACACTCTTATTAAGAGAGGCCTTTTTCAGTTTAGTTTAACCTGCTCCAGGCTGACCTGAGTGAAACCAAAATAAGCCTTTCCTATGCCAAAGTCAATGTCCACACAGTCTTCCACACTAGTTTGTATTGGCTTGAAAAGATATTTAAGCTATACCAGTGTCTTTCTAATGAGGACAAGCCTTCAGACAATGTATACACAAGTTGAACCTCTCTAGTCTGGCACCCTCAGGACTTGACTGGTGCTGAAGCAGAGAATTTGCCAACCCACAGGAGGTCAATATTGTCTAGCAGCATTGCCATCACTTCCCCTGCTTACTGGGCTCTTAGAAGACATTTGGGGTAAATTAGAGCTAAATCACAGCACAGAACAGTGACAGCCAGGACTGGTGGCTGTAAACAAACTTCGTGGGACCGTGGGAAACTTGGCCACACCCATGATAAATGGACACTTGGCTAACAAACAACATGCTGGATCATGGATGTTGCTGGACCAGAGAGTGCTGGATTAGGGAGGTTCAACCTGTATTGTAGATCTTACAACTCTCACACCACTGATACTCAGTTGACATGAGTATCCTCTTTCCGATATTTCTTTTCCCCTTGTTAGCGGTTCCCTTCTTGCATATAATATGAATATTCTAAGTCTACATGGCACACTTATCCAAATAAATACCCCACCTCCATACTGTGTAAAGGAAAACAATCCCCCAAGCAAGAGTGACACTCATGCAACTTGCATGCTGGTATCAATCCAATATTAATGATCATACTCCATACTTCCAGAGTGCCTTCCACTCGAAGGTCTCAAAGCCCTTTGTTATCATTTGTTCACTAAGGACACATCTCCACTTACTGGAGGATTGATGCTTTGGCAATCGATCTTTCGGGGTTTGATTTAGAGGGTCTAGTAAAGACCCACTATATCAAATACTGAGGGTGCCCTGTCGGCGCTGGTACTCCTCACTGTCACGAACCAAAATGTAGACTTGGCCTAAACCTCAACCTGCCCGCCCCTGTTTCCAGGGGAGGAAGTAGAGGAACTCTAATTTACTGGACTTACCTAAGGTCACACAGTGAGCTTATCTCTACCCATCTGGCCACTTTCTCCTCACGGCCCTCATTGCCACCGGACCAGAATCTACAGCAGAGCCAGGAATAAAATGTAGGTCTTCTGATTTTATGCTTTAACCTTCTGATCGTCTTTTCCCTGTTATGAAGGGGAACCGTCTCCAGCTCCTTTAATATCCCCTGGTCACAGGGCAAGGAAGCATCACATTTGCATCAGATACAGAGCTGCAAACAGAGACTTTTTTGTGTCCCTCACTAGAGGGCTAAATCTCTTCTCCAATTTGCACAGGACAATTTCTCTAAACCTATTCCCGAGTTACACGCACAGACAAGGGGAACCTTTAGAGACACGTGCTCTGCAACACTAAGAGGAAAGTTTAGATCTGTACTCATGGGATCAAATCCCAATTTAAAACTCCTGCACTGAAGTCAACAGAAATTGTGCTTGAGTAAGGACTTCCGGACTGGCCCACGTTACAATTGTTATTTCTAACATGTTGACTATACTCTTGTCCTTTTGCAAACTGAAGACACAGTCCCTGTATCCTGAATGGCTTATACAACGAGAACGAGAGCCGATTTTGTCTCCTGGTCATCGCAGCATTTCACTAAGTAACCTGAACAGAAGGATAGCAATCTCCACAAAGAGGCAGAGATGCTGGTTTGGGTTGGGTGGTCTTCTCCTTCTTGGCGGGTGGGGAGTTGTTCAAACAAGGTGTTAACCCATCCACATGTTGGTCTCCTCAGACACAGCATTTTAATAACCTGATGGGTTTTAGCATTCTCTTCATCTGTCAGAACTCAGCCCACTTCTGAAAAGGTCTCTGTTAACAGAATCCCACTGCTCTATGATTCAGAAGTAAGAAAGTACTCAAGAAAGGGATGGGTGTAGAAGGAAATCCGCCATTACAGCCAGAACTACTGCCCTTCCCTTCCATAGAAGTGAGATGAAGCAGAATTCACAAGTGCCGTGAAAGATGCGGCTGTCCATTGCCTTATCATTTAGCCTGCTTTGCTCTGTAAGACCCTTAAGCCGTCCTGCGGGGGCTCAGACGCTGTTCTCAAGCACTTCGGCCACTTCAAAGGCTTGGTTATTAGCAATCCTTTAATATGCATATCACTGTCGTGCTCTGAGGCCTGTCGAGCTAGACGCTGCCCAACCGCAAAGGCAGACGCAGCCCCAGAGAGATCGTGGTTGACGTGCGTTTGGTACATTCCAGAAGCTCACCAGCACGTTGGTTTTCCAATGATGGGTCGTGACCCACTGCTAGGTGGTGGAATGTCGGGTGCTGGGGCTCGTTGCTGGGGGGAGGGTGGGAGCAGGTGAGCACTGGGGATGCTAAGGCAGCTCCCTGCCTGTCCTGGCACCGCAGACTGCACTGCGCCCCAAAAGCACCCAGCAACAGGCCCAGCTCCAAGGTGGTGGGGGGAGCGCACAGGGCTCCGTGCACTAGCTCCGCACTCCCATTGGCTGGAAACTTGCTGCCGGCTGCTTCTGGGGCACAGCAGGGTCTGTAAGGCCAGGGCAAGCAGGAAGCTGCCTTAGCCCCCGCTGCACTGCTGACCGAGAGCTGCTCAAGGTTAGCCCCTCCTGCCCCAGTCCTGAAACCGCCCCAAATGCCAGAGCCCCCCCTACACTCCAAAGCTCCGACACTCCAGTCACATTATATCGGGTCACAACATCAACAATTTTCTTTAACGGGGCCATGAGACAAAAAGTATGAAAACTGCTCCTCCAGCGAAACACAATGCTGGGATAAAAGCGGAGGATGTGATCTTAGAGGCCAGGAACTCTCTCGGATCGGCGCCCACAGCATGGTAACAGGATGGGGAGTTCATGGATGCGAGAGCAAGGGCGGGATCGGCCCCGTTCCATTGTGATTCTACAGGCATTTGATAAGGTTCTAGCTCTGCACCCTTCTTGTTATGGGCTCTTCGCATTGTGGCAGCAAGAAGGGGCTGTAAGCAGGGGTCAGGGCCCCACGGGGTAGGTGCTGTACATGCATAAAGCAAAACAATCCCCCTCCTCTGGCTATTACCAGCCCAATGGCAGAAAAGCCATTGCAGGTTCTGTCATGCATAAGATTAGACCCCTGCTCCCCAGATCAATAGGAAAGCTGTTTGTGATGCATCATGCCTCGGAGAGGATGAGCCACACGGGATACAAAGAATAACGCTGTTATTCTATGGCAGTCTGCTGGGTGTTACACAGAACACACACATCGGGAAGACAGGTCTCTGCCCTGAGAAGTGTGAAATCAACATGGTAATAAACCAATGTCCCAGTGGGGGGTTGCGCTCTCAAGGAGGTGGGGCTCTCCATCTTTGTGTCTGGGAATGGTGAGGAGCTGGGTGGGAACTTGACCTCTATGTGACTTTATCAGCTGGAGGGTGCAGAGCTCTTGCTGGTTGGGGACCCTCTAAGAACTGTGAGACATGGACAGGAGCTTTTCTGTATTGTAATCCCTACTGCCAACCTCTCCTTGTACCATGGGTGAGTACAGAGTTACCTACTCCTATACCATCCTGGGCAAAAGGGCATATCCTCGCCCAAGCCTGACATTTCTCTATTGAGAGCATTCCGTAACCACCTTGGAAACTTCTCCCATCACCTACAGTCACTACTTCAGTTTTACTGACATCCAACCTGTATTTTCCCTATTCTAGCTTCAGCCCTTCACCTTTCTTCTGTGTTTAATGACTGAAGGGACTTTCCCCAACCTTGGTAACATCTCTTTGTAGAATTCTACATACCTTCTTTTCTCCAGGTCGCACCCACCCAGCTCAGGGACCTCGCCTCGGACTTGGGAGACCCTGCTCTGCCACAAACTTCCTGTGTGCAAGTCACTTAGCTTCTCTGGGCCTCAGTTTCCCCATCTGTACAGGGCGGGCAACAGCTGCAAGGATAACTGTGTGAAAGACTGTGAAGAGGTGCCACCATTGGTACCTAAAGGTGTCTGAACATTGTCGCTTTCTATTCCGAGCACATTTGTGAAGAAAAAAAAAATTGTCAGCCACTGACAAAAACAAAAGACAAAGGGGAACATTTATTTAGAAGAGAGGGTTCCCCCCCCCCTTTCTTTCTCACAGCTTAAGGTCTAAGCCGATCTGCGTGCGCATAACACACACTTTCTGCACTGTGTGGTTTTGCTGGGATCCTATGGCTACAGCCCTCCCCCATTCCCAGAACTCCTGTCATTCAATATCATGCAAGTGGAAGGTCTTAAGATCATTTTCCAGGTCTCTTCCTCCTCTAGACTCTTAGCCACATTGTTCCCCTGACCAGGGTCACTGACCTGAACAAAGAGTTATTTGCTAAACCAACACTGAGAGGACTTCACTGAGCAGCAGAGGCAGGAAGCAGCTGGAGAGAATGCTTGGTATGTGTTCACCTGAGGGATTCCCCCCCCCCTCGCCCCGAAATCAACAAAGCCTATCATAGCCTGGCCATCATTCCAGGCACTTGCGTGGCTTTTACTCATTTTTCTCAGCTGGTAAATCGGATACACCATTCAACTTTGTCAATGAAATCACCAGCTGTTCAGTTAGCAAGATGGTTAATGGCGATTTATTTTGGAGCATGCAAACTGGGCATCTTTGAAGAAGCGCTGACATGCTATTCTTGCAAGGTTTTGGTATCTCAGCCACATTAAAAACTATCCTCACGAGAACTCTCCCTCCGGTTGCTGTTTGGAGTCACTGGCTGCCTGGCAGGACACAGGATTAAGAGAGCGTAAGAATGCCAACGGGGAGTTTATTAAAAGCTTTTTGCATTTTTTGAGAAAAAGTGACCCAAACGCTTGCAGAGTTATTTGCACTTTTGAAAGGCAATTGACTAAAGCTAAAGCAGAATGCATACACTTATGCAAGGAACTCTATCAAAGGTCATAAAGAGATACGCTGTTAGGCAGGGCTAAGATGACAGTGTAATTTGAAAGAAAAACATTAATTGAGAAAGATATTGCCACGGTGACAGATTTTGGTTTCTCTCAACCAGACTTATATCACTGATTTTAGGGAGTTACCCCTAATTTGAACGCCGGTGACATTAGAATCAGGCCCTGACTCTTCCAGATCTGAAGGCTTAGCTCAACATTAATTCTAGAGATAAAACAGTTTGATTATGTTATAATTGAAAGCTCCGCAGAATAACAGAATGTAATAGTGTTCTATGCCTTGGCCTATATATCAGAGATGCACCACCCCAAATCTTTCCCCAACACGATAAAACCCCCAGCTGATGTGATTTTGCAAAACAAAGGCCAACACAGGTTTTGCTTTTCTTGTGTATCATATATAAATACAGTAAGCGGTTGCTGGGTGCCATTCAAAGAATAAAGGCAGCATGTGCCAACAGGGAGTGCACAATATTATCTGCAGTTTTCAACTAACTAGCACCTCGCATCTATTTGGAAATGTTATTTGTCTCAGGGTGCTTGACAATTATCCATTCCTTCAAAAGAGAGACACCTTCATTTCCTGCAGGATAATCGGAACAGACAATGGGCTTTTTTCTCCTTTGCTATCCATCCCTTGCCCCTTAAAAAGGATAGCCGCAAGCCTGGTTCTTCAATGGAAATCATTCTTTCAACCAGCTGCCTTCTCCAATAAAGCATCCCAACAGTAGCACTTATTCAACTTCAGGACTGACAACCACTTAGGGGATTTAGATGCCCAGTTCCCACTAATTTTAAAGGGAGCGGAATGTCCAAATTCCTTAGGATGCATCAAAAAGCTCAGTCCACTGCTCTAAATTATCTCTCTGTTGGAAAGACCAGCCTCTCATTCTAAATGCAATTCGCCTCTTCTCCCCACTTCCAGAACACAACTGGCTACAAAATGGAAGGCTCTCTCTTTCCGTCTCTCTCTAGCATGCACGTGGCCTTACTGATAAACTGCCCTTTTTGGGGGGATCAGCTGTGCCACATTTTTAAGGCTCAGCATCCTCTACTTTGGAAGGAACAGCCACATTGGTGAAAAACACCTTTCTTCGCCTCTCAGATCTGAGCCCTGTGCTTGCTCCCAAAATATGTATTTGTAGCAAGCACATCCGATTCTCAGGTGCCACACTGTATTGCTAATCAATTGTGCTTCCATTTGCAAATAGAAGTCATGCGGTTGCCTTTTGCCAGCCCCTAGAACAGTGAAGAAACTGCTTCGGTAAGCAAGAAACAAAGTCCATGAATGCCAAGGTTTTTAAGACTGGAAATAGCATGTGGAATGGTTCTTACCTGGACCGGTTCGCATTCTTTCCCCCATTTCCTTCCTGTTGAACGTACGCTACAAAAAACACCCCAAACTTCCTCCTTTATTCACTCAGGCTTGTTAAATTCCACAGCTTAATGAGCAGATTATAGAGAATATAAAGCACTTTCCTCTCTCTTCGGCTCTCATGACGTGAAGTTACCAAATCCACCAAGGTGCCTGTGTAAGAGGTGAGTGAACTGGTGTGTGAGAGAGAGTGAATGGGGGGGGGGGGGGGATGAGAGAGAGAGAGGTGGGAGGATGGGAACAGCAGCACAGGTTTTCATATAATCCCCACAACTTCCGAAATGCTGCACACATTTACTCCAAGCCCTGTGCTGCTTTACTCAGGCAACATTTCCCACAGAAGTCAATGGGATTTCTGCCAAAGTACGAGTTGGAACTACTGCACAGGCCTTATCTTAAATCCTAATATGTTTTGGATTCTCCTGATGCTTTATATTTCTTCACGTTTTCTATGTATGCTGGGCTTCATTTTTAGATATTGACACCATCCATCGGGAATCCCGCATTGGGTTTATTTCCTTCAAGGGAAGGATTCTGTGCCGGTTTGGAGACAGTTTCAAATAGACGTGCTTTGCAAAATAAACTTAAAAAATAAATAGTCTGGTAGCACTTTATAGACTAACAAAACACGTAGATGAGATCAGGAGCTTTTGTGGGCACAGCCCACTTCTTCAGATGACCGGAGTTTGCAAATTCTGCCTTATTCCGAAACACCCACGAGGGACAACAGTACAGGGTTGCAGACATCGACATGTCCGTCACATTGACTAACTAGCTGGGACACTATGCTTTGCCAAGTGGAAAAATACCCCACAAATAGTTTAAGTATAAGGAATTACAGGCCTGATTTCCAGGCTGGTACTCTGGTGTTACAAGTGCAGGATTGCCAGCAAATTGCTGGAATACTTTGCCGGTGAAAAGCATGAATGAATTGCAAGCAGAATCTCTGGTGAGTCCAAAAGGATGTCCCGAACGAGGGGCCTGGATTGAAAAGCAACCCCCTGTAACCTGTCACTTCTTGTGATCCGACTCCCACAGCAGTTTGGTTTAGTGCAGTCATAAACGAGCAAAAAGGGGAGAAAATCTATATGGGGAGCTAACTCGGAGATTGACAGCTATTTTGTTATGTACAATGTTAATCTTTACTAAGGAGCTTTAAAAACTAGACTGGACAAGGCTCTGGGAAATAGACTTGAGGGAACAATTCTGTTCTGGTGAAGAAATAGACGGGATCACTAACAATTATGGTTACATGACTCCTGGAAATACATTAGAGCGGTGAATGTATTTTCTGCTGAATTCCGGGTATCCTGCTAACTCCCCATCCCACTCATCCATGCCCTGCTAGTCTTCTCTGCTCATCTGTCATGTTCTGGCATTTCGTCTGCAAGCTCCCTGGGACAGGGGCAGTTGGTCGTGTGTCTGTACTGGGCATAGCACAATGGGGCCCAAACCTCAGCTAGGGGACCAACCGGCTAAGTAGTAGTTCTGCAGAAAAGAACCTGGAGGTCACAGGGGATGAGAAGCTGGATATGAGTCAACAGTGTGCCCTTGTAGCCAAGAAGGCGAATGGAATATTAGGTTGCATTAGGAGGAGCATTGACAGCAGATCCAGGGAAGTGATTATTCCCCTTTATTCGGCTCTGGTGAGGCCACATCTGGAGTATTGTGTCCAATTCTGGGCCCCTCATTACAAAAAGGACGTGGATGCATTGGAGAGGGTCCAGCGGAGGGCAACCAAAATGATTAGGGGGCTGGAGCACATGACCTATCAGGAGAGGCTGAGGATTTTGAGTCTGTTTAGTCTGCAGAAGAGAAGTAAGTGAGGGGGGATTTGATAGCAGCCTTCAACTTCCTGAAGGGAGGTTCCAAAGAGGATGGAGAGAGGTTGTTCTCAGTGGTGACAGATGCAGAACAAGGAGCAATGGTCACAAGTTGTGGTGGGAGAGGTCCAAGTTGGATATTAGGAAAAACTATTTCAGTAGGAGGGTAGTGAAGCACTGGAATGGGTTCCCTAGGGAAGTAGTGGAGTCTGCATCCCTAGAGGTGTTGAAGTCTCGGCTTGACAAAGCCCTGGCCAGGTTGATTTAGTTGGAATTGGTCCTGCCTAGAGCAGGGGGCTGGACTTGATGGCCTCCTGAGGTCTCTTCCAGCTCTATGATTCTATGATACACTGCAGAGTTTTTGCTCAAAAATGGCTGTTTTTGCACAAAAACTAAGAGTGTGCACACTACAAGCACATTTTTGCGCAAGAAAAAGTACTGTTGATCATCAGAAGACAGGGCTTTTTGTGCAGGAGTTATTCTTTTTTCTATGAGGAATAAGCCTTTTTGCGCAAAAGCTCTTTTTGCACAAGAAACCCCTATTGGAAAAAGCACAGGTGCTTTCCTTGCACAAGAGTGTCCATGCAGAATGGACACTCTCTTGTGCAAAAGCACATGGACGTGTGGACGCGCTCTTGCGCAATAACATTTTGTGGAAGATCTCTTCTGCAAAAAGTTCTTGTGCAAGAAGCCTGCAGTGTAGATGTAGCCTTAGGGTTTCTAGCTTCTATTGCAATTAGAATAAAACCAGGAAAAATAACACCTAGCTGTTCCATAGCACTTTCCATCCGTATTGCCATTAAGTCAGGATGGAAAAAATGCAAAAGAAGAAAAGCCAGGAAATGGCCCCTCGTTCAGTCCTGACCCAATGACCAGAAACATGGGCTATTTATTATTGCTTAGTAAAAAGTAGGAAAGGACATGAACTATTTACAGCACGAGGAGGAGTCCTGTGGCACCTTCAGGGCATGTCTACATGACAGAGAAGATCGACTCTGCTGCAGTCGACCTTCTGGGGCTCGAATAAGCGGGTCTAGTGAGGACCCGCTAATTTGAACTGAGAGGGTGCGCCCATCGGCGCCGGTAGCCCTGCTCCTCGCGAGGAGTAAGGCAAGTCGTGTGCTCCCATCAACCCCCGCCACTGCGTGGATGGTGCCAAATGTGATTTAAGATACTTCGACTCCAGCTATGTAATTAAGGGAGCTGGAGTTTGACTCATAGAATCATAAAGCTGGAGGAGACCTCAGAAGGTCATCAAGTCCAGCCCCCTGCCAAGGTTGGACCAACCCCAACTCAATCATCCCAGCCAGGGCTTTGTCAAGCCGAGACTTAAACACCTCGAGGGATGGAGACTCCACGACCTCCCTAGGGAACCCATCCCAGTATCTTGCGTATCTTGAGTCATTGTCCCCTTTTCGTGTAGGCCTAGGCTACAGTGGCACAGGAATTTCCATTGTTTTTGCAGATACAGACTGACAGGGCTCTCCCTCGGAGACTTACAGCGCATGAACACTTTGACATGTTGGGATTGGTCCTGGCTTGGGCAGGGGGTCTGGACTTGACCTCCTGAGGTCTCTTCCAGTTCTATGAATCTATGATTCTAAGACAGCACTGGAATAGCCTGGCTGTGTTACAGACTGACTAGTTTAACGACTCCCAGTGGCCACCTCAGGAAATCGTCCATGGATGGAACTCATCTCTCACTATTTTTGACTTGGAACTGGGACTTACTTGTCCTGCTGGCGGTGTCGTTCCCATTGTCACAGCTTGCTTGCCCTCCTTCATCGGTATCGGATCGGTCCTGGCTCTCATAGTGCTGTCTGTTCTCGCTGTTCCTATCCCGGCTGGAGGTGGATCTCCGCCTGCGCCGTTTCCTCCTGTAACCCCGTGGCACAGGCACCCCGATGTAAATGGAGTGGTAGTCTGCGGTGGAGAGAAAGAAGTTGTCCATTAAGAAACTGTTCATGCACCTTTCACCTGTGGAGAAAGCCGGCTTTTCCAGAAATCGCTCCCCCCACTTAACTTAGGCTGAAACACCAAGCATTGGTATCATGCTAACAAGGATGTCGGGCTACTCTCTGCCCCACTGATGCCTGTCACAGGGCAGACTCACCACCAAGGGCGCCTCCTGCTGGCCACTCAGGGAATTAACATTTTTGGTGCGGGAGCGCCCCCTTCTGGCTGGTTTCTCACCCGCTATTATTTGTTATTCTCCACCACTCTATGCCAGGGCCCACATCTCTCCCAGACTGTGGCGCCCTTCTACACGTGGCACCGAGTAGGTAGTTCGAATTAGGATCTCTAATTCGAACTACTGGTACACCTCGTTCCACAAGGAGTAACGGCAGTTGGAATTAGATATCCTAATTCGAACTACCTACTCCGTGCCGTGTGTAGCCGCGGACATGGAGTTCGGACTAAGGGGGAGTTAAAAATGGTGGCGCCCAGGAAGATGCAAATGAAGCCCGGGATATTTAAATCCCGGGCTTCATGTGCAACTCCGGTTGCCCTCATTTGCCTACCTAGCTCGAACTACCGAGCTAGTGTAGACATACCCTGACTGCGAAGAGTAAGGGTGCGTGAAGAGTGATATTTTTTTGTAGTCAGACTAAATGTAATTTTCAGTGCGTCCCTGCCTTTTGGCTGTCATGAGCAACAGGCTGAGAAACATTGGTATGATGGAAAGGGCATTAGACGGGGACTCAGGAGATGCAGGTTCCAGTCACAGCTCAACCCCTGGGCCACGAATGTGTCACTTATGACTGTCCTAGGCCTTAGTTCTCTGCCTATAAATGGAGATAGCACTTCCCTAGCTACCAGGAAGGTTTGGAGAACTAATCTATTAACGACTGACGTACTGCAGTGAGGAGAGCCATAGAAACATGTAGGTAGTTCAGGGGTGGGCAAAGGGGCCTCCGTGGGTCAGATCTGGTCCGCCAAGTGGGTTTATCCAGCCCGCAGATGCCCTGCTGCTCCCCACCCCGCAGGTCCCAGGCCTGGGGTTAGAGGGCGTGTGCAAAGTGTCTGCCCCCGCCCTGCAAGGGGTACATGGCAGCAAAGTCTTCTCCCATCACCAGGGGTGGGGATGCCTAGAGGGAACTGCCAGCTGTTCAGAACAGCTGGCAGTTCCCTCTAGGTGGGGCAGGCCAGGGCAAAGACTTCATGTGCTCCTCCACCCCCAGGCCAATCAGGGCCTGTGGGCAGGGGAGCACAGAAGTGTCTTGGCCCCGCCCCTTCCACCCAATGCCCCACCCCTTCTGAGGCGGCTCAGGGCCACGTTGAAAATTAATGAAGTGGCTCCCCCCTCTAAAATTAGTGCCCACCCCCGAGGTAGATAGATCGCTCAATGGGAGTTTTGTTGTTGACTTCAGTGGGAGCAGACTTAAAAGGAAATTGTGCAGCCCCTGGAATTTCTCTTACCTTCTTCATCATCATATCTCTTCCTGGAGTTGCTGAGACCCCGCTCACTCAATCCATCGTCCTCATCCATCATGGTCAAGCCACTCGAGGAGAGAGCTGAGTGATTCAAGGGAAGGAATAAAGAAAATAATTAGAGCATGCTTCTTTCTTCAAACCATCCACATTTGAAATCCATAAGATTCTCTGGAGAGAGGCATTTGGCTCCACATTAGCGGTAAAAGACTGTTATTAAAACTGTCATCTCTTTGGAGCAGAGGCCATCTTTTTGTTTTGTGTTTGTACAGCGCCTGGTGCAGAGGGGCCCTGTCCTTTTTCTAGATGCGCCTGCTGTACGAATCCACCAATACTGAAGAAGGCTAGCGTTTCCTGCGAATTCCCTGAGGTAGACCTGGGGGATCCATGCCCTAAGTTTTCCCCATCTGATCTCCCTTTAGGAAGTACTTTCAGGATGAAAAAATAGTTAAAAAAAAAAGAAGTAATCTACAAAGTATTATAGTCCTGTTGCTTCTCTCAAGTGGAATTTGCATTTTAATCATGCACAGACCCGTTTTGGCAAATATTTGGCCTGATTTTTGCTTGTCGTTCTCATAGAATCATAGAATCATAGAATAATAGGACTGGAAGGGACCTCGAGAGGTCATCGAGTCCAGCCCCCCGCCCTCAAGGCAGGATCAAGCTCCGTCTACACCATCCCTGACAGATGTCTATCTAACCTGTTCTTAAATATCTCCAGAGAGGGAGATTCCACCACCTCCCTTGGCAATTTATTCCAATATTTGACCACCCTGACAGTTAGGAATTTTTTCCTAATGTCCAATCTAAACCTCCCCTGCTGCACTTTAAGCCCATTACTCCTTGTCCTGTCCTCAGAAACCAAGAGGAACAAATTTTCGCCTTCCTCCTTGTGACACCCTTTTAGATATTTGAAAACCGCTATCATGTCCCCCCTTAATCTTCTTTTTTCCAAACTAAACAAGCCCAGTTCATGAAGCCTGGCTTCATAGGTCATGTTCTCTAAACCTTTAATCATTCTTGTCGCTCTTCTCTGTACCCTTTCCAATTTCTCCACATCTTTCTTCTCAAATACTATCTTTCTTTGAATGGAGTTTGTGCATTTTCATCCAGAATAGTAATTAGTTTCCTAATTATCTCACCTACAGCGATTGCCCTTCACACTTGGTGAAGACAAGAGGATGGTTACTAGTAGTGGCAGTCCAATCAATACCTTTCAAAGGCACTTTGAGTGTGGTCCGATAGCCAGCTCTGGGCTCCATGCACTATTGCAAACCAGCTGCTAGCTCTTGTTTCCTCAACAAACGGCATCAAACATTAAGATTTGCAAAAATAAGAGTGCGAAGAAGTACTGAGGTGAGGTTGGTGAGGGGCATGTTATACTCTGTTTGCCAGCATTCGTTTAGCTACCTGGGACGTCCGGAAGTGCCAGATCATCAGATGATCATTTCTCCATACGGACATTATCCCCCTGCTTAAAAGCTGCAGTCAGCCAATCAGGAAAGAGAATGACCCTGTCACTTCATTATCCTATTCATACCACAGTAGCATGGAGAAGCCGCCGCCATGCGAGGGGCCCTAACGCAATGGTACTGTGCAAGGCGATGTGAGAGGTAGGCCGTATCCCACCGTGATGAATCAGGGTTTGTTTACCAGGGTTTGTATTGATTTACTAAAAGCGATACGTTTCTTTCAGTTCAGTTAAACCGATGTAACCCCCCGGGGTGGTTGTACTGGTGTAAAGAGGTTTCCGTCGGCACGGGCCTGCATGGAGGACATTCCGTGAGACGTGCATTTCTCACATGAGACCAGGTTACAAAACAAGGGGCCTGCTTCAAAGCCTACTGAAATCGGTGGAAGTCTTCAAACCAACTTGGGGGCTTTGGCTCGGGCTCATGGACCAGTTAGTTCAGTAGCAGCAAGATCAGGCACTGTCTTCAGTGGAAGACCCTAAGGGCATGTCTACACTACAGAGAAAATCGACCCTCCGGAGGGTGATCTAGCGTTTGATTTAGCGGGTCTAGTGTAGACCCCCAAATCGAACACCGAGGGCAGCCCCCGCCAGCATTGTGTGCTCCTCCTTCTGTGAGGAGTACAGGAAGCCAGTGGGAGCACGTGCAGTGTAGACACCGTGGTGGCTCGGCTTAAGGTAAGCCAAATCCAGCTATGCATTTTACGTAGCTGGCTGGTAAACCTTAATCTGAGCTGTCTGGTCACCCAAATGAGAGTTGTTGGATTAGTTTGGGCCGATCTTATAACCACTCTACTCCACTGTTACTCAGGCAAAACTTCTATTGATAGCATGGGGAGCTTCGCTTCCCTAAGCTCAGAAGGATTTGATATTTGTGAGGGCCAGGTCCATTAATGTCTGTGCACTGTACATAAGGGGCAAGTCAAGAGTGTTTTACTAATCAAAATAAAATGAATTATTATGCCTAGGTACGAAGGGAGTGTTCTCTGTCTTATCCTTTCGTTTTTAAAATTCATGAGAGAGAGCCTGGCTCTAAAAAGTGAATCAATGCCAACCTCCTAGAACACACATGCAACCCTACAAAAAACAAGCCACTGGGCACGGCTTCATCACTCAAGTGGCTTTTGAGTAGCGATGGGCAACCTTGGCTAGTAAATGGGCCGCACGAGTGGCCCTCCTTCTCATTGGTCCACAAGATCGTCGTGGGTACAGGGTAGTTTTGCTAACTCTGTTTGCGTACCTAGAATTCGCAGAGTACGCTGACTGAACCGTAGAGGCGCTTGAATTGGATGCAGAGGGAGCGCACAGCTCTCTCAGTCAATGTTGCGTGCCATCAGCACACACCTCACTTCACATGCCCTTGCTTCACATGCGTGTCATTTTAGCAATGCCGGTGGGAAAAAAAACTATACAGATGGAAACCAGCAAAATCTGGCAACCCTGCATGTGGGTAACGGTAAATAAAATATCTCATGGCTCACACACAGAGCCCCAATGGGCTGCATATGGCCCACAGGCCGCCCAATACTATTTTACAGAAATAACCAAAGAATAAACATGTAAACTGTGCCCACACCACGCCCCCCCTTACAGAATACTTTTCCAGCATACATCTCAGGCATGTCTAGACTACGTTTTACTTTTGAAAGAAGATATGCAACTTTGGCGGGAATTGGCATATCTTCTCCGATCACTTTTTCTAAAGAGTTTTTTTCGAACAAGCAAGCAGTCTAGACGTGGTTCTTTCACTCCTTTTTCCAAAAGAACCTTCTTCCTCAAAAACTGAGGTTTACAGGTTCTTTCGAAAAAACAGGTTGCTTAGACTGCTTGCTTTTTTGAAAAAAACTCTTTAGAAAAAGTGATTGGAAGAAGATACGCAAATTCCCACCGGATTTACATATCTTCTTTCTAAAGTAAAACGTAGTCTAGACATGCCCAAAGTGCCATACAAAGGTGGACCATTGTCATTTGCCATAGATGACATATCAGGTGCTAATGTCAGAGCAGAGACCCGAATTCAGATTTCTTGATGGCAAGGCTGGTTCTGAGGCACTGACACATGGCTCTTAGCAGAAACTTTTTAAATTTGATTTAGGCTGTGGAGACTCTGAATGGAAGTTTGCGATAGTCTTAATAAAGAAAATACAATTGATACGGCCTGATTACTCCACATGTGGAGATCCAGACTGTCTAATTTGGTTGTGCAGTTATCACAACTGTGTGCACCAGCTTGAGTATTTGTGCATGCCAGGGTATATCTAGAACCATTTGTGTAAATAATCTCACCCTTTTGGATGTGAAGCTGTGTACACAGTGAGTACCCAAAGTGCACTATTGCAAATGTAACCTACCATCAGGCCTCAGCTTCATGAAACTAATGTTATCTTCTCTCTATATATTTGAGAAATGCACATCTGTCCATCTGTGAGTCCGTTGGTTCAAAAACTCCTCCGAAACGGTAAGAGCCAGGACCACCAAAATTATTAGGCAGCTTCCTCTTGTTCTAACTTAAAGCAAGGTCAGGGTTGGGTTGTGCCAAGGAAATGGGAAGTGCCAGGAATGGGACTGTTTTCCATAACAAGGAAAGGGAGGGGCACAGAGAAGAGGGATGCGATACTGAGTGTGGTCACTGGGGGCAGGAGAGAGCTATACTGCGGAGAAACCACCAGGGGCAGCCACACCATGAAGGGCGTGGCCAGCATGGTTGGGGCTCTGATAGTAGCCCACCAGCCCCAAACCTTTTCCCCTCCCTCCCTGGTTGCTGGCCACAGCACTGGCCGCAGGGAGAGGAAGCCCTTGGTGGCTGGGGGGTGCTGGGCGGGCAGAGAAAAACCCACCACATGGGAGCTCACCCTGAGCTCCTCCTCACCCCCCAACACTCACTCTTGCACCCCCCACGCCCCCAGGTTCCTGCCCTGCCCCCCCCCGCTCCTCATCCCAAGGCCTTGCCCTGACTCCTGAACCTCCCACACCACCTATTCCTGATGGTAAGCGCAATCATTCCCATCCCCTTCCTTTTTATTCACTAAGGGTGTATCTCCACAGCACCTTTAGCTCGAAATAAGCTATACAATTTGCACTATGCGAATTGTGTAGCTTATTTCGAGTGTATTTCAAAATAGCTTATTTTGTAACTTGGTGCTATCTACACAGTGCCAAATTTTGAAATAACTCGCTGTTCCGAAATGCCCTTTAAACCCTTGTGGAACGAGGGTTACCAGGATTTTGGAATAAGCCGCCCGTTATTTTGAAATCTATTTCAAAGTAACGGGCTGCTTCAATAGATGCAGAATAGCTTTTTCAGGATACTTCAGGTATCCTGAAATAGCTCCACAGTATCCTAGAAATAGCTCCACAGTACCACAGTGCTCCACAGTACCACAGTGCTCCACAGTACCCTGTTAGACATACACTAACAGATGCATATGATCAAAGTTGTTTCTATGGCCTTTTCCAGACTACGCTTACACTGACACACCCATATCAGTTGGGGTTGTGAAAAAAACCCTACATCCCCTAGTGACACAGCTATGGCAACAAACTGCCTAGTGTAGAGGCAGCTATGCCATCAGAAAAGTGTTTCTGTTGGCATAGCTAATGTTGTCCACGAGGTGGTGTTCCTGTATTGACTGAAACACATCCACTCAATGTGCAGCAGCAGTCAGAAAGCAAACAGAATATTAGGAATCATTAAGAAGAAAGGCAGAGAGAATAAGATATTTTAATGCCTCTATATAAATCCATGGTATCCCCACATCTGTGTACTGATATGGCCACTTCATCTCAAAAAAGACATCTTGGCATGGGAATTAATTCAGAAAAGGACAACAAAAATTATTAAGGGTATGGAACGGTTGCCATACGAGGACAGATTAATAACCTGTGGAACTCCTTGCCAGAGGATGTTGTGAAGTCCAAGACTATAAGAGGGTCCAAAAAAGAACTGGAGAAATTCATGGAGGACAAATCCATCAATGGCTATTAGTCTGGATGGATAGGAATGGTGAATGGGTGACAGAGGAGGGATTACTTGATGACTCTCCGTTCTGTTCATGCCCTGGGGGCACCTGGCATTGGCCATGGTCAGAAAGTAGGACAACAGGCGAGATGGACCTTTGGTCTGACCTAGTCTGGCCATTCCTTTGCTCTTATGTAAACCTTCTGTTGATAGATCCCGCATCTATACTAAGGGCCTATGCCAACATAGCTCTGTTGCCGCAGGCACTGTAGGGGAGACACAGCCCATGCCTACAAGTATACTTTAGAGAGATCCATAATTAAACACCTGCACAACAACACTGACTGGCCACAAAGACATTCTGGTAAATGTTGTGACCAAATGAAAAGGGAGCATGTCACAAGGGAAACAACTTCTCAGATATAAAGACTAACATTCTCTATCCCTCATCACGATCACATTTGGAATGTTTCTACGTAGCGAGATCCACAGGCATTTGGATATTTTTGTTCGCTTCAGATGTCTGCAGAACGTCATATGTTTTTAGTCTTGGTCTGTTTTACTCGTTCTATCTGCTTATACGGTCTCATCACAGTAGTATCGGAACCCTGGTCTCTACACAACAAACCTACATCAGTATGACTGTGTCACCCAGGCAGTGGTGGCCTGTCAGTACAGGCGACCTCGGCGGTCGCCTTGGGTGCCAAGAAAAACGGCCGTTGAGGGCTTTGGAGGCGGGGACACCGATCGCATGCTGATCGCGCGTCTCGCCTAGGGCGCCCGTAGCCGGCTGCGTGTCTTGGGCCGCTCCTGCACCCAGGGGTGTGGAAAATCCAAATGGCTTATACCAACCTATCCCCCAGTGTAGACAGTGCTACATAGATGGAAGGGATTCTCCAGTGACATAGCTATGACCTCTTGGTAAGGAGAAGCACCTATGCCAACTGGAAAAGCTCTCTCACTGGTGTAAGTAGCATCTTTGCTGAGTGCGTGTTGGTGCAGTGCTGTAAGGGTAGAAAACTGGAGTGCCTGCTACACATGGCAAAAGAGACAGAACGCTCTCTGTCCTTCCAGCCTACAGGAGATAAAATGGTCCAATAGTAAGTGTTGATTATCACATTTTTACATTTGGAGAGATTTCCACAATATGAGACTGGTGCTCCTAGAATTTCTATTTTTATAGTAGAAATATACATAAGATTTCCCCTCTCCCCAGTGTTTATGTACAAGTAGAATATACAGACAGTGTAACAGGCACACTAGCAGTACAAAGAGAGTCTCTTCACATTAAAATACGCAGCATCTCAAATCTCTCAGACCCCACAAGAAGAACATTCCTTCAAAAAGTGCAACAAGCATGTGATAGAATCTATTGAGGATACGAGGGAACCTCCCATCATTTCTTTCTTAGAGGAGTTGTCATTCTGCATTACATACCAAAGCGATACAACTAAGGGTACAACAATAGCAGTGAAGCTGTCACAGCAGAGCCTGTCTACACTACAGAGTGATTTCAAAATAACAAGCATCCACACAGCAAGCTCGTTCTTTCAGAATTATTTCGAAAAATAACCCCTCATTCTACGAGGAAGAATGCCTATTTCGCAACTGCTGCTTAGAAATAGGGTTAGTGTGGATGCTCAGCAACTGTTATTTCAAAATATCTACTCCCTGAAGTCATTGAAAGTAATTTCACACTAATGCTTCCTGGGGCTCTAAGTCAAGGTCGCGAGTCCACATTAAGGGAGCCGGCCTCGGGCTCATTTTGAAGCTTCCCTGTAGCGTGGAAGAGCTATTTCAAAAGTTATTTTGGGAGTTGTTATTTTGAAATAACTTTGTTTGAAAAAACCTGGTAGTGTAGTCATAGCCTGGGTATTTACTCAAGCAGCTAGCCTGTGCCATTATAGCTTCACTCTCATCATTATTTGGGCTAGCTGGATCAGGCGTCTAACCATGCTTCAGTCACACCTCTGATTGCAGCAGAGTTTTACCCTAAACCATACCTTATTGCACAGATGATCCTAACCTGCACTGTTCAGACCCACCATGTCCCACCAGAGAGCTCTGGTTTTCATCAGGAACCTTACCTTCTAATCCCCAGAAATGTCCAGAGCAGAATGCACAGTAGCCGATCGGCAGAAGTTCTACGGTGAAGGAAAGTCCTGAGTGCAGTAGGGCGAGCCAGCCTCGCTTCTCCTGACAGACGCCTACTGATGCAAAAGCAGGGTATTGACTCCTAATTTCAGAGGCGCTGCTGCTTCCTAGTTCAAATGAGTTTGGGGCAATGTTGATTGACTTTTAGAGCAGAGCATCATGGCCTCACAGGACACAAATAGATCTCGGAGAAGAATGGTGACATGTGAACAAGCAAAGACCTAGCTTTATACAGTCATAGTAACGAATGGAGGAAAACACCCCCAGCAAGAACATAAAAAATATCAGTCTGTAACCTGGTCCCCCCTTTTGTGCTGCCCAGGGCTTTCTGTGTTGCATGCATCAGTCTTGCTAAGATTTCAGCACCCCTTTTTGGACAGGAACTGCCCTCGTTTTGTGTTTGGTGCAGGGTCAAATATGCTGTCAGTTCTTAAGAAATGGAGCAAAGTTGTATTGTCCAATAAAATCTACACATGAGAATCCCCATTACAGCAGTCTTACCCACCACAGGCTTATGGGCTTTTAAATAATGAGAGTTCCTTTTGTAAAAATAAAGAAAAAAGGAAAATTGCCTTCCATGCCATTTTGTAATCTCCCAATTTTTTCTTTTTTTAGTGACATTTTCACAGAACAAGAGCATGCATCCTAAGTCCTCCCCTTCCCCCCACCCCAGCAAGAACAGTGAACTCTGAAAGCTTCTGCATTTGGATGCAAACAATCGATCTTTGACTTTCCAAAATGTCATTTCACTAAAGATGATGACGGCATCACCTGAGAATCAAGCCATTTTTTGCTCCAAATGGGCTCTATTCTCACTGCAAAATGGCCTTCCAAAAGAAACTCTGGAACTAACATGACATTTGCTGGCATCACATAGTTCACGCTGCTTGTGTCTTGCAAACCGCCCCACCGCCCCACACTCCCCGGTACCATTTGTGTCTATTTAGATGGCAAATTTGCCACGTAAGTTCAATTCATTGTACAACACCGAGGCTCTAAGGAATCCAAATAATAAATAAAAAGACATTTTGAAAGTGGATGGGGTCTTTTTGTGCAAAACTGAATATATTTTGTGAAACACAGCCCTCAAATTTCACGGTACTTGAGGTTTCATTGAAATACATCACGTCTTTATCATTTGGAATAGTGTATCTACATTAAGAGCTTGATTGTCAACTCCACCGGAGTCTAGGGCACTGCAAGGACTCAGAACCTCTGAAAAATCAGGGCTGCAGGTACACTGTTCTTGAACCGGCCAAGGATTACGTATGTGCGCGGTCTCACTGAATGCTTCCGGTTAAACTCATGCCTCATGGCATGGCGACACAGCCGTAAAAAACACGCAGCAAGGCTTTAGCCGGCCTTTGTCACCTGATTCAGGATAGATCTCTTGGGGGGGTCTCAGCGCCCCGTCTCCATTCTGAGCCTGAATATCTCCACTGCTATTTTTAGCCCTCAAAGCTGTATCAGCTGACCCAGCTCTGAGAATCAGCCCTGCAGGTTTCTTGTTGCATTGTACGCATCCCCGAAATGTCTGCAGGATCCGGCCTTTTCTGGAAGACCATGTCTACGTTAGGAGATTATTTGGCATTTACTAAGTTTGACTTCTGGGCACCCAATGTTACAGATTCGAAGTTCCATGTCATCACTATGAGGAAGTATCAAACGTAGTCTGAGGCAGGCTCCGTTAGTGTGGACGCGCTACCTCAGACTCAGAGCTCCAGGAAGCCCTCCGGGGAGCTGCGGAGGCCTCCCGGAGGCCAACTAGTTCAAATTAGCTAATGTTATTTCGGACATACAAGTTCGGGAATAGCGTTATTCCTCATGAAAAGCAGGACTACAGAGTTTGAATTCTGTGGCCCTTATTCTGGAATAATGGGCGAGGTTGTGTGGACGTACCGCTTACAAATTTGACCTCGGGAGGCGGGGGGGATGTTATTTCAGACTAAGGTCCTACTGTAGACCAGACCCAAGGCTTCTGTTTTTACATCACTTAGATCAGGGGCAGCCAACCCATGGCTCGCGAGCCGCGTGCGGCTCTTTACCCCTAAAAGTATGGCTCACGAAGCCTCCCCCACAGCTCGTGAAGCCGCCCCATGCATCCCTTCAAATGGCCCCCAGCTCCCTGATGGTGGCGGCCGGCAGGAGCCTGATGTGGCCAACCCACAGTTTTTAAAGGGGCAGCGTCCTTTTTTTTTTTTGTTCAACAATTCTGGTGTGGCTCTTCGCATTTTTTCCACTGCTGTTTCAGTTCTCTTCGTTTAATGGGTTGGCCACCCCGATTTAGATGTTGTTGGAAATCCCTTCTAGCCCTGAAGTCTGATGCTGTAAGGAGCTGAGCACCCTCAGTGCTTGCAGAGTTCGATGATGATGCAGGTCACAGAGTACTCAAAGGATCGGGAATTAAACAAGCAGTCATGAAGTCCAGATGCCTGAATTCTAAGTTAAGATGTTGGTCCAGTCGTATCGATGTCCTGGCAGAAGTAGGGCTTTTGACAAACCACACCGAGAGTAACCTCTCAGCTGCGCTGTCAACGAACTGCTGTGTGACGCAGGGCTTTGGAGGCATCCACCAGCTGCTTGCAATAGCTGTACGTCAGGTCCCACCGTGATGTGTGGAAACTATTTTCCATTGACCCTTCTCTATTTGAATGAGGACATTTATCACTGCACGGATTGCAGAGCACTCCAGACCCAAACCCTGGATGATAACTTCCATCTGAGCTCTTGTATTTGTTTGACCCCATTAGAAATAGGAACCATCTGGAAAATTCAGATCAGGGCGAAGAGTTTTAACACCGTAGACATCTGGTGTGTTCTGATCTAGTATTTTTCATATGGGTTTCTCTCATATGGAACCAGAATGCACTTCCCATGGGGTTTGGTCCTAAAAGTGGCTCAAGATCTGGTTTCTGTCCCGAGTTTTTCCTGATCCCCAGAAATGGGCGAGTTTCATGTGGCTCGCATACACATGCGGCTTATCTGAGCTGTCCAATTATATTTTATGCCTGGGCTGTTGAGATCTATTTATCCTTTTAACATGAAATATCAATACGCCTGCAGCCCAACTGTCAATAAATTGTCTGGCTAGCTGGTCACATTGCAAAGGAGACACAGAAATGGGAAGCAACATTTTGCAACTTTAGATAATGTGATAGGGGTTTCCCCACTTCCCCTCCCCCAAACTCTTTTTGGGAGATTATTTCTCTCTCTCTCTCCCTGATGTACAGCTTTTGTGCGTGTCATGCCATTGGTGATAGCTCAGCACCATTTCACTCGCTCCGTAGTGTTTTAGCCCTTCTAGCACTTGTATACACTTTTCTTGGAATTGTCTCCCAAGCGGAGAATGAAGACGGTCTGTTTCTGGAGGCAAGCGACACAGCAGTAGAGAATTATGCTGCGTTCACTGGGGGATGGACTTGCCCCGTACTTCTAGATGCCTGTCCTATCTCTATTTTCCATGGTTCTGGTATTGGTAAGGTTAGACCAGGGTGACTAAAAGCTTGGACTCCTGGTTTCTCTTTCTGATTCTGCTACTGATCTTGGGCAAATTCATGAACCTTTCTGTACCAGTCTGTAACACTGTCTGATTTCATAGGCATGTTCTGAGTCTTAATTAGTTGACCTGGGCTCTGAGTATGGTCTGGGCTGCGCCTCCTCCCAGGAGCCTTTGAGGACGAGTGCCCTTCCTTAAGGTGCGCTTTGTGGCCACACCTCTCCATCGATCGCTCTCTGGAGACTTTGGAGCTCCTCGGTGCCAGTGAGTGCGACCTGTGCCGAGGTGCCTTCGACGGGGCCACGTGATGTCTGACCGGTGCTGCGGATGTAGCGGACGGTGCACTGCATCAACAAAAGTTTTAGCCGAGAGTCCCTTTCTCTCTTAGTTCTTGGTTTGAAGCCTTTGCAGATCGAGCAATCCTCCGCTCGACTTCAAACAAGAAGAGTGCGGGTCGCCACAGGGCATAGATTTAGAGCAAGACTCATACGGCTTAAAGCCCTGGCCCCCTGGCATCCCCTCCCCTGATCGAGAGAGTCCCGCTGAGCTCTTCTCCTGGACTAATTACACTATTTACACTACTGAAGCAAAATGCAGGACAATGTAGCACTTTAAAGACTAACAAGATGGTTTATTAGATGATGAGCTTTCGTGGGCCAGACCCACTTCCTCAGATCAAGTAGTGGAAGAAAATAGTTACAACCATATATACCAAAGGATACAATTAAAAAAATGAACACATCTTAATGGATTGTTCACTTTCAGTCCTTTGGGTACGATGTCCATCTTCTTGCACTTGGATAGAAAGATGATGTCTGTCTGTCTCTGTGCAAGTTTCTTCATATGGTTGATGGATTTCCATTCCAAACGGCTAAATGTAGTGCCTTGCATGTAGAATAGTAGTAGAAATGCAGCCGTGTTAGTCTGGTGTAGCTGAAGCAAAATGCAGGACTATGTACCCAAAGGACTGAAAGTGAACAATCCATTAAGATGTGTTCATTGTTTTAATTGTATCCTTTGGTATATATGGTTGTAACTATTTTCTTCCACTACTTGATCTGAGGAAGTGGGTCTGGCCCACGAAAGCTCATCATCTAATAAACCATCTTGTTAGTCTTTAAAGTGCCACATAGTCCTGCATTTTGTTTCAGCTACCCCAGACTAACACGGCTACATTTCTACTACTATTTACACTACCTAACCACTAATTAACAACTATTTAACAACAGATTTTAACTATAATACAAGATTAGATAAGCGAAAAGCCGAGAGCCTTAACACATGCTCCAGCTACCGTGGGGGTAGTAAGAAAGAACTGAGGAGGTGGAGGGCCAGCAGGGGTATATATGCACTGGTATACCTCCAGGGGGCTCCCTGCCTGGCCCTACGGATACTGCTAGGGGAAAAAGCTCCAGAATCCGTGCATGCGGCGCACGTACACCTAATCAGAATGGACAGGGCTTGACAAACGGCGGTGAAAGCTTCTCGCCAGCCCTGCACTGAGCATGCACAAGAGCCAAATTGTGCATGTGCGCGCCGCCGGTCAACGGGGCACGCGGCTGAAATCTACTCACCATGGGCACGTAGATTCTATAGTTTGTCGAGCCCTGAGAATGGGCATGAGCAAGCACTCGAAGAAGAATTGCATCTTTAAACAGTTTGCTAACCCATCTCCCTGGTGACTACTCCCAATGTCCCAAATTTCTGACCTGCCTTAAATGAGTGCTATCACGGAAAAATCAAACCTGACCCAAAACTGTTTCTTTCTTTATCCACATATGGATTCTCCCAACCCTAGATCCTGAAATTATGCTGATCTGAGATGCAAGATTGTCCTATACCAGACACAGGTTTAAGGTCCAATATTAATGGGAAGGGCTGGAAATGCCATAGAAGAATCCCTCGTTTGCACAGAATTTATTTCTAACCTTGGTAATTGCAAGGCATCAGATGAACACAGTCATTTTTGGTATAGAAAATCTGGCTTAGGTCATTTAAGAGTTTCTAAAATGCATCATTCTAATTTCTCATCCTCTCTCAGGTCCTTACACTTCATCTTATGATATCGAGACACCATCACCCCAACCCCAAGTGGGGAGCCTTTAGGTATTACCATAATATAAATATTTACATAAGAACATAAGAATGGCCAGGCTGGGTCAGACCAAAAGACCATCTAGCCCTGTATCCTGCCTTTTGCCAGAGGCCAATGCCAGGTGCTCCAGGGGAATGAACAGAACAGGGAATCATCAAGTGATCCCTCCTCTGTTACCCATTCCCAGCTTCAGACAAAGAGAGCCTACAGGCATCATTCCTACCCATCCTGGCTAATAGCCATTGATTGACCTGTCCTCCATGAACTGATCTAGTTCTTTTTTGAACCCTGTTAAAATCCTGATTTTCACAACATCCTCTGGCAAGGAGTTCCACAGGTTGACTGTGTGCTGCATAAAGAAATACTTCCTTTTCTTTTAAACCTGCTACCTATTAATTTCATGTGGTGACCCATAGCTCTTATGCTTTGGGAATAAGTAAATAACTTTTCCTTACTCACTTTCTCCACACCAGTCATGATTTTATAGATTTCTATCATATCCTCCATTAGTCTCCTCTTTTCTAAAATGAAAAGTCCCCGTCTTTTTAATCTCTCTTCATATGGCAGCCAATCCAAACTCCAACCATTTTTGTCATCCGTTTCTGAACTCACCACTAATAAAAACTATTACAAATACAAAGGTCTGAAGAGACCTTTCCTATTGGCATAATAAAATCACCTCCATGAGAAGCAGTAGCTATGTCGGTGGGAGATGCTCTCCCCCTACGTAACACTGTCCACGCTGGTGCATGTCAGGATAACTTATGTTGCACAGGAGTTGGTTTGTTCACACCCCTGAGCGACACATGTTATGCTGACAAAAGCTGTAGTGTAGCCTCAGGTTACCTTCTCTAGATCCGAGGAAGAGTTGTGATGCTCAAACGTTTGGCACTTCCTCCAACACAAATTGGTCCAATACTACTTCACCCATCTTGTCTTTTTCAATATGGTTTGTCCAAGAGTAGCAGAAAATTGCTGTCTGTGTCATGCAACCCACACTGCCATGTAGCTTCTCTAGGGGATTTGCACTCAATGTCCTGTCCAGACCCATGTCCTTCTATGGAGAGCCAAGCAACACCCAGGGGTTTGGCGTAATCCTTAATTATAAAATTAGTAACCCTACTCAGCTACTCTGCTTCTTGTGTGACCACAGTCAAGTCCCTTAGGACCAGAATTTTCAGGATACTCAGGGGCCTACAGATGTAGCTGGGTCCTTTTGAAAATCCCACTGGGCACCTCGGCCCAACTTTTTAAATGATATTTAGGTGATGCCGTGCCCGGCACTACAATACCAAATCTCATTTTCAAAGGGGATTTAGGCACCTGGGAGTCTAAATGCCATCAACTCAATGGACTTTAGATGCCTAAGTGCCCAAATCCCTTTGGAAAATGTGATTCAGGCTCATAAATCAGTTTGGTGTTGTCATGCTGTACAAGGCATCACCTAAATATCTCTAATAATCTGTATTGCTCTGTGCCTCAGTTTCCCAAGTGTACCATGGGGATAACAGCACTGCCTCACCTCTTAGGGATCTGAGAGGATAGGGTTGCCAGGTGTCCGGTGTTGACCTGGACAGTCCGGTATTTTCACCTCCTGTCTGATAAAAAAAATTCAGAAAATACCGGACACCTGAAATGTCTGGTATTTTCTGATTTTTTCCCAGCCAGGAGGCGAAAATCCCAGGTGCTTACGTGGTTCCGCAGGGGAGCTGTCTGGCCCGGAGCAGGAAGATAAGATGGCGGACGGCCACCGGCAGCCTATTAGGGCCAAAAAGTCTCAAAAACATTTCTTAAAGGGGCCATGCTGTTTTTTTTAATTTCTTTTTTCCTCAACAACTTTGGTCTCACCCTTTTTTTCCTCAACATAATTTTTTCCCCGTTTTTTTTTTTTTTTTGGTGGGGGTAGGCGTCTTCGGTATTTTTGGTTAAACCATCTGGCAACCCTGTGAGAGGATACTTGCACTAAAGACTGTGAGATGGTCACAGAGCGTGGCAATACGTATGGAAGGTAAAATGAGCTCTAGTCCTGGAGCCATTTTTACAAGGACCTATCCTTCTGTTAGAGATCTGTCAATGAATATAGGTCGCAATTTGGAAAGGCATCTGTAATGAGTCTAGGACAGCAACATGGCCTCCCTCTGACCTGGAAGAGGAAGGGTCCTCTAAGACCCTTGGTGGGTGGGTCCAGCCTCACCTAGCCCCACCCACAGGAAACAGGAAGGCAGGACCAGGAGTATAAGAGCTCAGACCTCAGTTGGAACCCGGATGGTTGAACAGACAAGATGCTGTGCCCTAGCTCCCGCAGCGAAGGGTCCAGCTGCACTGCACCCAACGGGAGGACTGGGTTGGGCCGGCACCTCCATGGCCTGAAGACAGGCCGAGACCTCCGGGCCCCTCGCCAGGCCCCAATGACTGGATAGGTCCACCCTGCCAGAGCCAGGACCTATAGGCACACTGCCAGCACCTCCGTTCCCAGCTGACCCCGCGGAGCCAGGGAGGCCCCCAGTGAGAACTGGGAAGTGGTCCAGGGACAGCCGACCCCGGGGCTGCTGAGGAGATGGAGGTCGGGTGGGCAGCATGTTGCGGTCCGGATCCCTGCCAACCCAGTGGTCGCCGCCCTGTCTGGGCCCTGGGCTGGGATGCAGTGGAGCGGGTGGCCCTGTGTCCCTCCTGCCACCTCTCCCCTCGGGTGGCAGGTTTCTGCCTGTGGGGGCAAAACCCCTGCTCTTGTTGGCTCTCCGCCAGCGAGGAGACCCAACCCCCGCCCGGTTGGGATCCGGCCAGAGCTTTAAACTGTTGTGGAACCGCTTGTGTTAAACATTTGTCTGTCTTCCCCGCCCTGACCCAGGGCTGGGCCTTATAAACTGCTTGCCACGGCTGCGCCCCAGGGCTGGGCCCTTGACAGTTGATCTACGGCTCTGCCTGAACTGAAGGCTGGGCCTTCGCAAGTGCCTCACAGCCTACCGGGAGGCCTGAGTCGCTGACTGTTTAAACTGCTTATTTGGTGCCCACCTGGACCAAGGGCATGGCCTTTATAAACGGTTTCTCGGCCTGCGGCTAGGCCGAGACGTGCCGAGCAAACTGTGTGGTGACTGCGGCAGTCTAGGGAGTCACCAGGGCCTCTACTGGCCTGGACCCTTTACAGCATCCCTATTCAAGAAAGCGAGTCATGTCCTGATGCAGGGCCGGAGGGCTGCGCTGTCTCACAGTGCTGCAAATAGCAACAGCGTTCAACAGCAGGCTCACGAGCCTTCCTGTTATCTGTAGCTTAACACAAATCCCTGCAGGGAAAACCTTCTCGGCACTTCCTGTTATTCTACTGGCAAGAGGCGGTAGAACCAGGAAGAAAAGCTCCAAGTGCAGTGGATGATTTATTTAGTGTTTCATATTGTCCCTGAACATTCAAAACGCTAGATTTCTCTAGGTACTTCTGGGGGTCTCTGGGTACCGTGAGATGCAAACGCAGATACGCTGGTGTTGAATTCTACCAGCTGCCTCATCTAGACATGAGAGGAGTTAAGCCTTCAAGAGCCATTTAACCTTTGTCTTTACAACTGATGCTAGTTACTGAACTGTGACCTGAAATCACTGAAGTCTATTAGACGGGAACTTTTATTCCTTGCCGCACGATGTAGGGTTTAAACCAGCAACCTATTCATTATTTTTATATTACTGTGGCCCCTCAATACCACAAGCGAGATAAGAGCTCCCTTTGTTCTAGAGGGTCAGGATTGTTTCAGTGAAATGCTAATTTGTTTCAACCAAAACTTTTCATGAGAATGCCTCAGTTTCAGCAAAGTTAGGGCCACAATAAGAGTTTGAAAAAAGGCTTGAAAATTGTCATATAAGCTACTTGTAGAATAATTTTTTTAAAATGCTCAAAATGAGAAGATATTTTAAAATGATCAAGTGTAAACATTTAGATTGAATAGATTGTCCCCCCTCTCCTTTCAGATGTTTAGTTTATAGACATTTTCTAAACTTTGATTTTTTTGTCCCAAGTTCAGAAAAGGGAAACAAAAATGATGAGGGGTTTGGACTGGCTGCCATATGAGGAGAGAGTAATAAAACGGGGACTTTTCAGCTTAGAAAAGAGGAGACTAAGGGGGGATAGGATAGAGGCCTATAAAATCATGACTGGTGTGGAGAAAATAGATAAGGAAAAATTATTTACTTGCTCCCATAACACAAAAACTAGGGGTCACCAAAAGAAATGAATAGGTAGCAGGTTTAAAACAAACAAAAGGAGGTATTTCTTCATACAATGCTCAGTCAACCTGTGGAACTCCTTGCCAGAGGATGTTGTGAAAACCAGGACTTTAACAGGATTCAAAAAAGAACTAAATCAGTTCATGGAGGACAGGTCCATCAACGGCCATTAGCCAGGATGGCTAGGAATGGTGGCCATAGCCTCCCTTTGTCAGAGGCTGGGAATGGGTGACAGGGGAGGGATCACTAGATGATTCCCTGCTCTGTTCATTCTCTCTGGGGGCACTTGGCACTGGCTACTGTTGGAAGACAGGACACTGGGCTAGATGGACCTTTGCTCTGAACCTGCCTGACCGTTCCTATGTTTTATGTAATTTGGGCTTGAAAAAATTTCAGAAATCTCAAAAGTTTTTATGGGTCAAGGAAATCATTTCCTCTCTAGCTCGCCTGTGCATACATATGTAGGAAGACACAGTCTATGCCCCAAAGATTTTACAAGACAACATAGACTAGAGGTAGGAGAACGGAAATCTCTCTCTTGTTTTATGGTTAGGAAACTGAGGCAGAAGAGGGCAGTGACTTGAAAAAGGTCACACAGAAAATTTCAGGCAGAACTGACATAATAGAATCATAGAGCTGGAAGAGACCTCAGAAGGTCATCAAGTCCAGCCCCCTGCTCTAGGCAGGACCAATCCAAACGAAATCAACCCGGCCAGGGCTTTGTCAAGACGAGACTTAAACACCTCTAGGGATGGAGACTCCACTACTTCCCTAGGGAACCCATCCCAGTGCTTTACTACCCTCCTAGGCTACGTCTACACTACGTTTCCTACTTTGAAGTAGGAATAAGAGATCCTCCGGAAAAGGGCTTTTTTCCAGAGGATCGGGGCCAGTGTAGACACTCTTTTCCGGCTTTTCTAAAAGCTGGAAAAAAGCGGCGGACATCTTTATTTAAATGCTGCGGGGGATATTTAAATCCCTCGCGGATTTCCCTATTACGACCTGTAAAATTAGCATGCCCCTTTCGGAAAAGGGGCCAGTGTAGACGTAGCCCCCTAGTGAAATAGTTTTTCCTAATATCCAACCTGGACCTCTCCCACCACAACTTGAGACCATTGCTCCTTGTTCTACCATCTGTCACTACTGAGAACAGCCTCTCTCCATCCTCTTTGGAACCTCCCTTCAGGAAGTTGAAGGCTGCTAACAAATCCCCCCTCACTCTTTGCTTTTGCAGACTAAACAGACCCAAGTCCCTCAGCCTCTCCTCATAAGTCATCTGCTCCAGCCCCCTAATCATTTTGGTTGCCCTCCGTTGGACCCTCTCCAATGCGTCCACATCCTTTTTGTATTGGGGGGCTCAGAACTGGACACAATACTCCAGATGTGGCCTCACCAAAGCCGAATAAAGGGGAATAATGACATCTCTGGATCTGCTGGCAATGCTCCTCTTAATGCAACCTAATATGCCATTAGCCGCCTTGGCTACAAGGGCACACTGTTGACTGATATCCAGCTTCTCATCCACTGTAACCCCCAGGTTCTTTTCTGCAGAACTACTACTTAACCGGTTGGTCCCCGCTTGTAACTATGCTTGGGATTCTTCTGTCCCAAGTGCAGGACTCTGCACCTGTCCTTGTTGAACCTCATCAGATTTCGTGTAGCCCAATCCTCCAATTTGTCTAAGTCACTCTGGACCCTATCTCTGCCCCCAAGCGTATCTACCTCTCTCCCTAGCTTAGTGTCATCCGCATACTTGCTGAGGGTGCAATCCATCCCCGCATCCAGATCATTAATAAGGATATTGAACAAAACTGGTGCTAGAACCAAACCTTGGGGCACTCCACTAGAAACCGACCGCCATCCTGACATCGAACCGTTGATCACTACCCGCTGGGCCCAGCCTTCTAGCCATCTTTCTATCCATCTTACCGTCCATTTATCCAATCCACATTCCCTTAACTTGCTGGCAAGAATATTGTGGGAGACCGTATCAAAAGCCTTGCTAAAGTCAAGGTATATCACATCCACTGACTTCCCCACATCCACAGAGACAGTTACCTCATCATAGAAGCTAATCAGATTGGTCAGGCACGACTTGCCCTTTGTGAATCCATGCTGACTATTCCTAATCACTTTCCTCTCTTCCAAGTGCCTCAAAATGGATTCCTTAAGGATCCCTTCCATGATTTTTCCAGGAACTGAGGTAAGACTGACCGGCCTATAGTTCCCTGGATCGTCCTTCTTCCCTTTTTTTCCCATTTGCCTTTTTCCAATCATCCGGGATTTCTCCCGATCTCTACGAGTTTTCAAAGATAATGGCCAAAGGCTCCACAATGACATTTGCCAACTCCCTCAGTACCCTCGGATGCATTAAGTCCGGACCTATGGATTAGTGTTCCTTTAGCTTTTCTAAATAGTTCCTAACCTGTTCTTTACCCACCACGGGCTGTCCATCTTCATCCCATCTTGCATCACTTAGCACATTAGTCTGGGAGCCCACCTTGTCCGTGAATACAGAGGCAAAGAAAGCATTGAGTACTTCAGCTTTCCCCACATCATCTGTCACTAGGGGTACGTCTACACTACATGCCTCTGTCGGCAGAGGCATGTAGATTTGTTTATTCAGCAAAGGTAAATGAAGCCACGATTTAAATGATCGCGGCTTTATTTACATTTACATGGCTGCCGCGCTGAGCCGACAAACAGCTGATCAGCTGTTTGTCGGCTCGCCGCTAGTCTGGATGTTCCCCCTGTCGACATCAAAGCCCTTTGTCGGCAGCCCCAGTAAACCTCATTCCACGAGGAATAACGGGGCTGCCGACAAAGGGCTTTGATGTCGACAGGGGGGACGTCCAGACTAGCGGCGAGCCAACAAACAGCTGATCAGCTGTTTGTCGGCTCAGCGCGGCAGCCATGTAAATGTAAATGAAGCCGCGATCATTTAAATCGCTGCTTCATTTACCTTTGCCTACAACCCTAATCTACATGCCTCTGCTGACAGAGGCATGTAGTCTAGACACAGCCTAGGTTACCTCCTTCATCCATTAGGGGCCGCACACCCTCTCTGATCGCCTTCTTCTTGTTAACAGGCCTGTAGAAATCTTTCTTGTTATCCTTCACATCCTTAGCCAGTCGCAATTCCATTTGCGCTTTCGCCTTCCTGATAACCCCCCGGCATTCTCGAGCTAGACATTTAAACCCCTCCCTGGTCATTTGTCCAAGTTTCCACTTTTTGTAAGCTTCCTTTTTGTGCTTAAGTTCACTAAGGATTTTCCCTGTAAGCCAATCCGGTCTCCTACCCTGTTTTTCTCTCAGATCAGGAGTTGACGCCAGATCTGCAAAGTCGAATTTGTTGCCTTAACCACAAGACCAGCGCTCCACACCCCATTGCTAACTGCTGGTACCATGGAATCTTAATTTCTTGACCTCAAATTAGCTTGGCCACCTATAATTCTTGGTCTTTGTCTGTAACAAAGTCACAATCAGGCAACTGTTCTGTCCATAGAGAAATTCGACATATTAAATTACAATGCAGTATTAGTAAATTCATTTTTAAAACTTGGAAACTAGAATTTTGAGAGACACCAGTGAAAACTCCCCTCTCGCACCACTGACTTATGGAGCTGCACTGTTGATGCCAAACATGGAGTTGTCCCTGGATGTCTGAAGGGCCAGATTGGTCTCTGAATTGTATCTCCGGGATGGTTTGGGATTAAGGAGTGAAAAGCAGAGAGAGGCAGAATTTTTCCTGTCCACAAGATGGTACTACAGCCCCACAATTGCCTTCCCTGCATGCCATCCAGCAGGGTGCTGCTGGGGTCCATATCATCGCTGACATTACCTTGTGTGCTCTTCTGGCTCCATTTTGCGTCAGCTTCATGCTCTCAGCCCTCTCCAGGACAGCTGTGCTCTTGGGGTCGCCTTTCTCAGCATGCGCCTGGTTGAGTGCTGCTGAAAAGGTTACTCCTGAAATGTTAATGAGAAGGGAAAAAAATTGTTACACTGTTCATACGAATGCCTGCGAACTGTTTTTGAAACATACTTGCCTGCTTTTCCAGACCGTATTCCCAGTTTTAAAAGCTGTAAGTATAATTAATCAAGTTCTAAGGGGCTCGTTAATCTAGCAGAAGAACCACCAGTGCCTGGAAACCGAAGTCAGATGAACACAACCTGGAAGCAAGGTCACATTTACAGCACGGGGGGCAATAAACCTTTGGAGCAAGCTACCAAGGGAAGTGGTGAATGCAGCAGCTTCTGATGGTTTCAGGTCCAGCCTAGATGCCTCTCTGGGGGATATGCTAGAGCCAAACAAGTTGGTGGCCTCAGCACAGCGGTAACTGAGTGGAGTTTAATGGCCAGGTCAAATGGGATGATCCGATGGTGCCTTCGGGCCTTGAATGATAAATCCATCGAATTGAAGCACAAACAACGTGCTCATAAAAGTGGCATCTTCATACCCAGCATATCGGCTCCCAAGAAGCTTCAGAGAGTCTACAGCCGTGTGCAGGCCTTTGGCAATAGCTCTGTGCCAGCGATTGCGGAGAGAGGGGTGCAGGGAGGAGGCACCTCATTTAGCAATGACGATGGTGGCAGAGGCCCGGGGGAGAGGCGGAGGGAGACTTGCTCTGCTCCGCTGAGCCGCTTCTGCTGATCTGCCTGCGTCCCAGACGCTTGCCCCATTACCCCTCAGAAGCAGCAGCAGCCAAGGGAGGGTCCGCTGGATTCTAGGCTGTTTCTCGCATCCACCCCAGAGCCAACAGCTAGGGTCTGACTGCAGAACCTCTCTTCCAGCCCCCGGTGTCAGCATCAGGAAGAGCAGTGCTGGATTGTCTGGGCCTGGGCTCCGTTCGCCGTGTGAGCCCTTAGAAAAGTCATCCTTTGACTTACAAGCTGTAGATACCAAATTTGATGGTCCTAGCTCTTAGCGTTTAGGGGAAATTCTTGACAAAAGAGACAAAGAGTCAAACTCTCACAGGCCTAGTAGCTCACTACACAGAGCTAAATAGCCCCTTCTTTTTACACCATCGGAAGGATTTCAACTTTTCCGGGAAGTCAGCTTTGTCCTCCTCCCATTGACGCAGCTGGACGTTTCGCGGCTGACTTGCAGGCTGTAATGTACATGAGCAGTAGCTAGAGTCCACCTAGGGAACGCAATCCAGGTCTGCACAAAGGAATGCATCACTGCCCTTCCCAACAGGTTATTACGTCAACTGCCTCCTGCCGGCTGCCATGTCCAACTTAAAGCAAGGTGGCTGCAAGAGAGGAGACGCAACCAGCTGGGTTTCCCCCCGAGGCCACCCAGACACAGCGGGATGACTATTCCTGTCCTTGCAGAGGGGACAGGTCTGAAACTGGTCTCTTTGGCTGTGTCTACATTGGCAAGATAATGCGCAAAATCTTGCCGCTTGTCTACACTGGCTGCGAGTATTTGCGCAAGAACACTAACGTTGTAATGTACAAAATCAGTGCTTCTTGCACAAATACTCTGACACTCCCGCTCAGGGATAAGTCCTCTTGTGCAACTGTTCTTGCGGAAGAGGCCAGTATAGACAGGTAACATCAATTTCTTGTGCAAGAAAGCCCGATGGCTAAAATGGCCATCGGAGCTTTCTTGTGCAAGAGAGCATCTACACTGGCACGGATGCTTTTGCGCAAAGGCACATGCCAGTATAGACGCTCTTTTGTGCAAATACCTTTAACAGAAAAACTCTTCCATTAAAAGTATTTGCACAAAAATCATGCCAGTCTACACTAGCCCTCTAGTTAGAACTAGGGAGGCTAATGAGGGCGACTGAAATTGCTAACGAAACGGGGAATTAAATATCCCGTGCTCGATTGGCATAATCCTGGCCGGTCGCCATTTTGGAAACTGACTAGCCCGAAGTAACTGCCCGTGTCTACACGTGGCAGAGAAGTGGGATTCCGAGATAAACCCTTTACTTCGAATTAACTGTTAAACCTCATTCCATGAGGTTTAAATCCTGTGCTTCATTAGCAATTTCGGTCGCCCTCATTAGCCTCCCTATTTCGAACTAGGGGGCTAGTGTAGACGTGCCCTTTCAGAGTCCCTGAGCATCACAGGAAGGAAACCACTTGTTCTCTCCCAGGCAGGGATGTTGCTATTCAAAGACTCGCCTCCTGAAAACCAGCAGCCCTGGGAAGGCAAGACAGCTCCTAGCTTAAAAAGGAACTGTGTGCCCATCACAGCAAATGAATGTATTCGGCACACAGAGTGCACTTGAATCCTACTGATTAAATGCTCATTGCCTAAGGTGCTGATTACTTACTAGACTGCACAGCAGAGAACATTTTCAAGACAGATGATGGCTACTGCCTGTATTTTATTTAAGGAAAATTATAGCAAGCTGAACTTTCCTTCCCTGGACGACCATTTGCACATAGTAATTGATAGGAGAGGTGCACGCTGTAGTTGGCTGTGTTTATTAGATGCCTTTCCTTGCCCATCCTACATAAAAGCAATATTTTAAGAAATAATTACAGCTGAGATCTGCTGGGTGGAATATTCACTGTTGTGGCAAACATAGCTCCTTTTTTTCTGCTTGGGAACTCAACCTGATTTTTGCCACCGCCTCCAAGATTTGCCAAATAGTTGGCGTGAACAATTCTCAACCTAACGGTTACTCAAGGATGGTTCACTTTGATTATTTTGCATTTGCAGGGTGTGCCTGGGTGCCGTACATTAATTAGTACCAGTGATCTTTTGCTAGATACCTAAATCTTTAGAAAAAGGAAAACAACAAAAGGTGCATGACAAACATGAATTTTTGGATTAATATTAATATATTAGGCAATTAGCCCGTCATAAGATGGGATTTTCAGGTCTCTCCTCCGTGTCAGTCTTCTCTCCTGAGCCTCCGGTCTCTCGCTCCGTCTCTCTCTCTCTCCTCCTCCTACTGCCTCCCCCGCCCAACTCTTCTCCGTCTCCTGCCTCTCTTTCTGTCTCTCTCTTTCTCTTTTCCTCCCCCTCCTGCCTCTCACTTGGTGGACGGTGGAGCCCAAACAGTTGTTTGGGCTCCACACTCCTCGTGCTGCATGGGGAGCATGGAGCCCAAATGGTCACTTGTGCTACTTGCTCCCACATGACGGCCTGGATGAGCGGCGCAGAAGTCAGCCAAGTGCCATGGCGGAAGGCAAAGGGGGGGGCGGGGCGGTGACGTACACGGCCAGGGGACGGGGCCTGGAGCCGCTGTCACGCCACATGTCACCGCCCTGCCCCCCTTCGTCTCCCGCCGTGGCGCTCAGCTGACTTCTGTGCCACTCAGCCGGGCCACCGCAGGGGAGCAAGTGGCGCAAGCGCTGTTTGGGCCCTGCACTCCCCATGCAGCACGGGCCGCCAAGAGGAACAGCCAACATTTCAGCAACAGCGCCCTCCAGAGGGAACAGCCAGCATTTCAGGCAACAGCGCCGCCCCGAGGGAACAGCCAGCATTTCAGGCAACAGTGCCCCCCAGAGGGAACAGCCAGAATTTCAGACAACAGCGCCCCCCAGAGGGAACAGCCAGCATTTCAGGCAACAGCACCCCCCAGAGGGAACAGCCAGCATTTCAGGCAACAGCACCCTCCAGAGGGAACAGCCAGAATTTCAGGCAACAGCGCCGCCCCGAGGGAACAGCCAGAATTTCAGGCAACAGTGCCGCCCAGAGGGAACAGCCAGCATTTCAGGCAACAGTGCCCCCCAGAGGGAACAGCCAGCATTTCGGCGTTACAGACTCTCAGACTGGGCTACTATATATATGATGCTGTAATTCCCAAAACTCCAACTAGCGGCCTCTTATCAGCGTACTTGGCAATCCTGCAAAGAACAGAGAACTGAACTTTGAGGGCTCTATCACACAGCTGGTGTTGATGGGGATGTGTTCTGTGGTTAAAAACAATTTAACTACAAGTTCCAGCTTTTTTCAAAATTTCATCAAAACTGTTCAAAAGTGGAAAAATTCTGACTAGCTCTGTGACGTCATTCTAGCTTGTCTTCCCCTTGCAGGTGGAAACGACATTGCACGTGCGCCTGTTTAGAAATGCTACATCTAAAAGCTATACCCTTGTGGAGGGCCCCCTTGATTCAACAGAAAAGCCAATGCAGAACATAATCCAAACTTTCACCCCAGAGAGAGCGTAAGAAGCACCATTGAATCAGCCATATTTTAATCACTGGGCCATGCCAGAAATCCTCACCATAGCAAAGCTGAGGTGAAGTGAAAGAGGGCGACGTCTCTGCATGAGGTTTCCTCTGGCTATGGTGCCTACCACCCGCCAGCTCCATCCCTAGGGCTGTAGCTGGTTGGGTCTCCATTCAGAACGTTTCTGCTCTTGTTGACTGCTTATCGAACTGCGTAAACGAACGCCCCAGAAAGCTACAGCCTTCATTTGTCGTCCCCTCGTGGCGATTCCCAGACCACATCATGCTCATTTGAAAGGTCTTGTGCTGAATTTTCTTGCCTTTTCCAAGCCTTGCTGACTGACTGCTGTAATGGTCGGCTGGGCTGCCCTTTGACTTGACAATATTTCCTTGGAATACCCTTTCTTCCCCTTCAGACACTGTCTATCCATCCTTCTCATCCTGGGCTCCGCTTGGCACTGCTTCCCAGCGCAGATCCCACTTGAGTCCCCTCTGCTTTATGTTGTTAAGTTGACCCTTCGCTATAGCACGCCCTCGACAGCCACAGACTGCTGTCCTCAGCTGAAGGCCTGCAGAACCTCTCCTGGGAGTGCATGTCCCCAGTCTAATGGCTGGTTCCCCCCAAAGCTTTAGGAGTCTCATATGGTTTCTGTAAAGGAGAGCGGCTCCAAAATGTAGTGCGGAAGAGTCTGGGGTCAAACCCCAATGCTGAGACATGTTGGAGAGACCATGAGCTTGAACCCAAGGCCGTGAGGGCCGCTACGAACCATTCACTTGTAGAAGAAGGAGACCCGTGTTCACTTAGTGTGGGCTACATGTGGTTTCAGGAAGCAGGCTGTGTCTCTAGGGCAGTGGGGTGCAACCTTTTTTGATCTGCGACCCCCGCACCATGGGGGCCACCAACTGCTGGGACCAGCCACTGGTTGGCCAAATCTAAGTGCTACACTGCATGGCCATGCCCAGCCCCCAGCTACTGGATCTAAGCACCGCAACTCCACAGGAAGACATCAGCGACCCCCTTGGGGGTTGTGACCCATGGGTTGCGCACCACTGTTCTAGGGTACTCACATGGTCCACACTGCCTTAGTATCTGAGCAGCTCTCAGGCAGAGCTGGCCTTACCCATGTGCAGAATATGGAGCTGTGTAGGACAGATGAAGATTTGGGGCCCCTGTGGGTCTTAATGTCCACCCATCCATCTCTTCCTATCCCTGTTCTGGGGCTTCACTTCCTCCAGAGAGGATCGAGTTAACTTAAAAGTGAAAAACCCTGCCAGCCCTATTAGCACAACACTGAACCTGTGAACGATTATGCCATTTGCCAACCCCAGCTATATACTGTCAGTTTCTGAATGTACTGGGCTTGTCTACAGCAGTGGTCCCCAACGCGGTGCCTGTGGCTGCCATGGCGCCCGCCGAGTGACCAGGGCCGGCCCAAGCCATTCTTGTGCCCCGGGCTCTGGGCACGCGGTGCATGCGTGGCCCCGCCCCCGGACGCATGGCACATGAGCGGCTCCGCCCCCAGGTGCCCAGCAGCCCCAAAAGGTTGGGGACCACTGGTCTACAGGACCTTAGTTTAAAATTTGCTTTAAATGATTTCACTAGTGTGCTGCAGAAGATCAAAAAATCACATCTCTAACAAATCACTCTCCTCCGGCTTCCATTGGGCACAGCGGCACCAGCTTAATAGTCCTCTGGAGGGCCCTGCTCACAGGCTATACCCTTAGTACATTGCTGTGAGGCACGACAGCGCCGCTCTCCCAGTGCACAGAAGCACACAGCTCCTACATTAATGCTCTAACCCCTGGACCATCCTTCCTCTAAGTGTGGGGACAGATCAGGGGCCGTTACATGGGCTATTGCCCCAGCTCTGGGACTGACGTGGTACAGAATTTTTGGCAATGGTTTTAACCAGACTAGACCCTGACAATGGCTCTGATGACAATCCTTGTAAATCTCACTGCCACAGGGGTCTTCTCTTATCCCGCTAACGGGTCAGATCCGGGACCCTCCTGCACAGCAGCGCAATCCAGCCAAAATAAGGATTTAAAAACATTAAAACCAGCATCTTTCCCAGGCTGCTGCACATGGGAAGAAAACCATGCCAGGCCCCTTTGTTGCATCACGTGCCGTGTTTATTCCAAGTCATCCCTCTTGACTCAGAGGTAAGTGAAGGAAATACTTTTTCAGGATAGTTGCTCCTATGGGTGCTACACAGATTTTATACAGGAATTATCCACCAAGACTCACTGGCTGGCAGCTGCTCGCAATGAGAGAGAACATTCCCATTGCATACTCCTGAACACAGGAACTCTTTTTTGCATCTCGACACACATCATTAGAGAAGACAAAACAATAAGATTCCTTCATGCAAACCAGCACTCATCAATGGAATTTTAAATGCTCTTTTAACTTCAATTTCTGTTTATGTTTCCAGTGTTTCTCTGTTTCCTATTTGTCTAATCCCGGGAAGTAAAGCAATGTAATACCCCCGAACAAGCGAGATCTCTATCCCAGCTTTGTCCAATCAGCCTCCGATAAGTATCTCAATGTTGTAAGTCACACAAGAAGCAGAATAATTGGATTGAGAAGGTGGTTTCTCTTGGATTGTTCTTGTTAAAGTAGTCTGGATAAACTGACTGTTTTCTATTGGTCTGGATTCCAAATAAACCTGAGATTAGTAGCTAATCCATGGTCTTTTGAGCAAGGGAAGATTAGATTCAGTGGCGAATTCTGAGACGCAACAGAGCGAATTACAAATCCCTTTGCCACATTTCATTCCCTAGAGCTCAGACGGACTTCATGGGCCTTGGCGGTAAATCTCAGAGTGCTCAACCAAGGGAATGTAAGACGGCGAGAATACCTTAAAAATGCAGCAAACCACACCAATTCTCCAGGCTCTGGGACTGCCGCAACTGCAGACACCATATACTGTTTGCAGCAAACCTGTACTTATTGCAGTGCTAAAGCTAAACCTGGTCAGGGCGTGAGTTAAAGGGACAGAATCCTTTCCAGTAGATTCTCCTCATTGAACCCAGGTAGATGACGTGTGCACAAGAGTTATCGAAAGAAGAAGTTGGAGGTGAAAAAGATTGCACACCCCTATGTACTAGGTTTTACTGGAAGTAATGCCATTAAATCATAAGGTGTGGATATGTAGGAGCTGATGTAGGAAGACGGAGTCTTCTGTCTCTGAGCTTTTGATCTAAGTCTAATGGATAGTGGCTAAAAATCTAGCATGTTATCAGATGGACTGGAGTGGGTTTTTCCCACAAAAGCTCATGATTCTATGTATTTTGGTTAGTCTCTAATGCGCCACAGGATCGCTCGTTTTTAAAGTTACGGGCTAACACGGCGAGCCCTCTGAGACAAAAAGTACCTTCACTGCTAATTTTACTTACACTGGAAGAGAACACACCAAAGCAGTCGCAATCAGCAAATGGTTTAGAAACCAGATCACTGCTAACAGCTCTCACCCTGCCGTGCACACCCAGATTTGGCTTAACTCAGAACCCCAGTTGCATTAATGCATCACCTAGAACAGGGGTCTCCAAACTACGGCCCGCGAGGCCCTCTCATCCGGCCCATGGAGACCTTTTTGTCTACGGAAAAAAAATTACGGAAATTTACGTGTATCCTGCCAAGATCAGCCGCCGCTTACGTGGACGTTATGTTTTTACCGAATTAAAATAGAGGCACGCAGTAGTGCGTTATGTTTTCCAACCGATCATTACATTGCAAAACCTTATTCGCTGCTTACTTTTTCTACTTCCGTTCACAGTCAATGAGATGATATAACGCCATCTAGTGGCGGAGTTTTTAAATGGTTTGCTGCTGGTTCAAGACTTGATTATTTTGATCACAGTTTGCCAGTTGCGGTTGACTGTTGCGATGAGGAGGTGTTGGTGTCAATTAGCGTTTTTTATTTGGACCTCAAGTGTGTAGTCGGCCCCCGAACTGCTGTTTGATAGTTAATGCGGCCCTCGGGCTGAAAAGTTTGGAGACCCCTGACCTAGAACATGTCTCGGTTAGGAACTCTTCTCCTTCAACTTTTCCACCAGTGGTAACAAAAGTGACAGCACTAGTATAGCTAAGGCTGCAGGTCAAAAGCTGCACTGCTTTCGTTACGGTGTTATTTGGTATCGCTTGTATAGCAACATGAGAAGGGGTGGTGGTTAAATATGTGTAGATACCTGAGTGCTATTAATGTGGTGGTCCCAACACTGGGAAACCTGCACCAATAGACATTTTAAGGACAGGGGAAAAAAGCCAATTCCAGAAGGCCTGAAGGACAGGAAAAGTGCAGCTCGCATGGACTTGACATGAACAAACTGAAAGCTAATTAACCATTACATTGTTGGAGTAATTCACTGTTCCAAGCACATATCCAAATATTTTCTTAATGGTGTTTCCAGCATCAGAAGAGTAAACACAGCTGCTCCGATTCTTTTGGAGAAGATGAGGAAAAGAGAGACCAATTTAAATGCCAGCCCTTATGTAAAACCATCTCTAGCAGCAGCCGCTTCCAAGACTTTCTAATTACATGATGAATCCTACCGAGAACAGAGCACATGTTTATGGATATGTAGCTAATGGGAAAGAGAGTAGCTCTGAATGCCTGAAAGGATATGCATGCTCGTTGGAGCACAGAAGAAAGGCTAAAAGTGTGGTGAAGGTGCTTAGCAGAGATCAGACAGGAGACGGCAGATGCCTAAGCACATTGGAATAGCAAAAAAACGGATTTCTTAGACTAAAACCAGAAAAACCCACTGTGATCATTTAGTCTGGACTTCTGCATCACAGAAGTGTTGTGCCTTCTACTGTTTACCCAGCAATCAACAATATGACAAACCCTCAGGGGCACAGCTGGGTCCCAAACAAGCGTGTTTAGTAACAATACACTAATGAGAGCAAGATGTAGCTACGTACATGTGGCTGCTCTGACAGGTTTCTTGGGGACCCAGGGAGTACCACTAAGGCATGTCTACACGAGGAAATATTTCAAAATAACTAAATTTGAAATATCTCCCCAAATGACTAATTCAAAATAAGCTTATTCCCCAAGGAGAGCAGGCATACAGATTTTAAAATAAGAAGCCCGTTATTTTAAAATAACGGGCTTAGTAGTGTGGATGCTCTGCTTGTTATTTCAAAATAACTCCCTAGTGTAGACCAGGGTTTAGAGAGCTCACAAACCATTTTAAAGGGAAACAACCTGTTAGGAGAAAGGAAAAGGAGTCCAGGAGAGCTGGCAGTACTTGAAAGAAGCCTTATTGAAGGTACAGGAACAAACCATCCCGATGCGCAGCAAAAAAAGCAAATACGTTAGGTGACCAGATTGGCTTACCGGAGACATCCTTGGTGAGCTTAAACACAAAAAGAAAGCTTACAAGAAGTGGAAACTTGGACAGATGTCTAGGGAGAGTATAAATATATTGCTCAAGAATGCAGGGGAGTAATCAGGAAGGTGAAAGCGCAATTGGAATTGCAGCTAGCAAGGGATGTGAAGGATAACAAGAAAGGTTTCTGCAAGCCTGTTAGCAATAAGAGGGTGATCAGAGAGGTGTGGGGCCCTTACTGGATGAGGGAGGTAACCTAGTGACAGATGATGTGGGAAACGCTGAAGTACTCAATGCTTTCTTTGCCTCTGTCTTCATGGACAAGGTCAGCTCCCAGACAAATGCACTAGGCAACCCAGTATGGGAAGGAGGTGGACAGCCCTCGTGGAAAAAGAACTGGTTAAGAACTATTTAGAAAAGCTGGACATGCACAAATCCATGGGTCCGGATTTAATGCATCTGAAGGTACTGATGGAGTTAGCAAGTGTCATTGCAGAGCCTTTGGCCATTATCTTTGAAAACTCATGGAGATCGGGAGAGATCCCAGGTGACTGGTAAAAGGCAAATGTAGGGCCCATCTTTAAAAAAGGGAAGAAGGACAATCCAGGGAACTACAGCTCTGGAAAAATTATGGAGGGGATCCTCAAGGAATCCATTTTGAAGCACTTGGAAGAGGGGAAAGTGATCAGGAACAGTCAACATGAATTCACGAAGGGAAAGTTGTGCCTGACCAATCTGATTAGCTTCTATGCTGAGGTAACTGGCTTTGTGGACATGGGAAAGTCTGTGGATGTGATATACCTTGACTTTAGCAAAGCTTTTGATACAATTTCCCACAATATTCTTGTCAGCAAGTTAAGGAAGTATGGATTGGATAAATGGACTATAAAGTGGATAGAAAGCTGGCTATATTGTTGGGCCCAATGGGTAGTGATCAACGGCTCGATGTTAGGATGGTGGTTGGTTTCTAGCGGAGTGCCCCAAGTATCGGTTCTAGGGCAGGTTTTGTTCAACATCTTTATTAATGACCTGGATAAGGGGGATGGATTGCACCCTCAGCAAGTTTGCAGATGACACTAAGCTAGGGGGAGAGGTAGATACCCTGGAGGGAAGGGATAGGGTCCTGAGTGACCTAGAAAGATTAGCGGATTGGGCCAAAATAAATCTGAGGTTTAACAAGGACAAGTGCAGAGTCCTGCACTTGGGACTGATGAATCCCAAGCATAGTTACAGGCTGGGGACCAACTGGCTAAGCAGCAGTTCTGCAGAAAAGGACCTGAGGATTACAGTGGATGAGAAGCTGGATGAGAGTCAACAGTGGGCCCTTGTCGCCAAGAAGGCGAATGGAATATTAGGTTACATTAGGAGGAGCATTGCCAGCAGAATTAGAGAAGTGATTATTCCCCTTTATTCGGCACTGGTGAGGCCACATCTGGAGTATTGCATCCAATTCTGGGCCCCCCATTACAGAAAGGATGTGGACGCATTGGAAAGGGTCCAGGGGAGGGAAACCAAAATGATTAGGGGGCTGGAGCACATGACCTATGAGGGGAGGCTGAGGGAGTTGGGCTTATTTAGTCTGCAGAAGAGAAGAGTGAGGGGGGATTTGAGAGGAGCCTTCAACTATGTTAAGGGAGGTTCCAAAGAGGCTGGAGAAAGGCTGTTCTCAGTAGTGATGGATGGCAGAACGAGGAGCAATGGTCTCAGGTTACAGTGGGGGAGGTCTAGATTAGACCTAGGAGGGTGGGGAAACACTGGGATGGGTTGCCTAGGGAGGTGGTGGAATCTCCATTCCTAGAGGTTCTTGACAGAGCCCTGGCTGGGATGATTTAGTTGGGTTAGTCCTGCTTTGGGCAGGGGGTTGGACTCGATGACCTGCTGAGGTCTCTTCCAGCCCTGGGATTCTAGGGAAGAAAGGCAGTTGTGACTATTGGGTCTACAAAGGGTACCCCTCGTGTGGGCTCAAATGTAGAAAGTACGTGAATGTTAACAAAAGGTTACAGTAACCATGGAAAATAGGTCACGTTTTTTACGACGTTGAATGTTGTAATAAACGCAAGAAAACCAGACAAAGAAGATGGATTAGCAAAAACCAAAAAGGACACACTGATATAAATCAAGGACTGCTGAAATTGTGCTGGGGGAACACAGCAGATGGGGAACCAGAAATCAACAGACCAAAACAGGTGTGATGGATATTACTAATTAGAGGACGAAATAATGAGGGTGAACTTAACTGCTGACGTTTTCCTTTTTGGGAGTCTCTTAAAGAAGGGCCAAGATCAGGTCACTTCAGCTCTGCCTCACATCCCTCATCTAACCAGCTCCTCCCCCGACCTGCTGGCCCTGCAACTCACCTCGGCTCACCTAAAGGACAGGCTTGTTATAGAAAATTGTTTTCACCTGTCAATACAAAAGTCATCCCATAATCATGACATCCAGCCTGCCCCTGCAGATACCTAATTATCAATACTGCAAAGGCATGCACGATCCTGCGTTGCTGAAGTTATTTTCTGCCCTAGCTTTTCTTCTCACCTATCCTTCTCTTGTGGCTTTTCATTGACTCCTCAAGTCAACCATATTGTGTCCATCCAACCCTGCCGTGTCTGCATAGAAAGGATCTAACTAGGTGCTGGCCCTCAGCAGATTCTAACTAACCAGCATCCAAACAGCAGACGTTGTCATTAATGGTCCAGTCGTTAATGGTCCATGCGGCACAGAGTCCGCACTAGCGGACATTTAAAAATGGCGGTGCCTGGCTATATGCAAATGAAGCCCAGGAAATTCAAATCCCGGGCTTCATTTGCAACCCCGGTTGCCTACATTACCACCCTAGTTCGAACTAGGGTGGTAGTGTAGACATACCCTAAGAGACACTTAGGGGTAAAACAGAGCTAAATAACAGCACAGAATGGTGAAAGCCTGGACTGGGGGCTGTAAACAAACTTTATGGGACCGCAGGAAACGTAGCCACGCCCATGACGAGTAGACATCTAGCTAACTAAAATCATTGGACCACGGATGTTGCTGGGCCAGAGAATGCTGGACTGGAGAGGTTCCACATGTAACAGACTGATCTTTGTTCCACAGTTTTTTTAAGCTGACTGATTAGCCACAGGAGCATACACCCCTAAATTCTCGATTTCCCAATTGGTTCTCTTGTCCTTCTTTGAGTTGGCTTTTTCATGTTGCTTCTCAGTGCAGAAGAGATATTTTCTCTGCACACGTATGTAGCAGAAAGAAAATCCATCCAGTCATTTTTAAGTAGAACTCTGGCTTGACCCAGGTGTTGTTTGGTTCCATTAACCAGTTGACGTAATTCACCCCAGCAATGGCTGCATTTCAGTGGTGGGCGAACAGGCTCCTGTTTCTCCAGTGTGCAACAGCGATGGGAAAAGTTCTTTAGAGCAGCGTGAGATATATGAATGATACTCAATCAATTAATATAAATGAAGGCAAAATGGCTAGGTTAAGTTGCTTTCAGAGGAACTTTTAGCTGCACTCACAGGGAGACATGCCCCGATGAAAAACACCTCCCACATTTACTACCCACGCTGCAATTACTATGCTACACATTTTAGGGGCAGATTAGTAAATCCAGCTTCAGGCTTCAAAATCATTCTTGATTAATAATAAGAGATGCATGAAAATATGACCATTAAAAAGGACATTTGCAGCAGTCTTTTGTGGGGTTAAGAGTGTCATGGTAAATGCATTCTTATTTCTAAAATTACAGCTTTTGCATTTCAGGTTAGGGATTATTATACTTTGTGTTTACCCTGAAGGCTAAGCATTCCACCTTACCTATCCGCCTCCTAAGTCCAATGGGTTGTAATGTGAGCAAGGGACACTCATGGATGAAGTTTACATCTCACATCTACAATCATATCTCTGCATTTATGAAGCTGCTTCTTTTGTTTAGGAATATTAAAGAACTGTTTGCTATTCACCAGAGAAACACACAAAAGCAATGATGATAAAGCAGCGGACAGCCCGGAGTTTGAATAGCTGAATGAATTATGCATAGCATTCTCTTTAAAAAAAAAAAGAGTTTGAATTTTTCCAATGTGCTTGAATTTATCAGCTTGAGAATTCTCACTAGAACCTGATTCTTAGGATATGCCTACACAGCTAGGGAAGGGGTGATTGTAGATTAAAACTAGCCAGCATTTATCCACCATGTCTATATTACTATTGTTACCCAGGCTAGCCATACTGAAGCCAATACAGGTATGTCTACTGGGCTACAATCAAACCTGTACTCGAAGTGAAGACCTACCGTCAAAGAGTTGCGTTCAACCATTCAGGGATTGGAGACAACACCACATGACCTATATGGCCAATGAAATTTTGAAAATCCTGTTTGAGATGCAAGTAAGCTACAATGAATTATTCATTGCATGTATTTGAATGAGAAAATGACTCCTTGCGCCTGGACAAGACATGAACAGAGAAAGAGATGAAGCCTGCAGACTAAGTTAACTGTGAATTATTCGCCCAGTTTGGTAGGTAAATAAATACTGTGTCTTTTACAGCCCCCTGTGATCTCCAGATTCCACTCCAGAACAGCAAAAGGTTTCATTTCTATCTCTGTGCATCAAAAGCTGAAACCTTGCTACCAAATTACTGCATTAGTTAATCCACAATCCTGATACTAATTAATAACTCCTAACAGTAATAATGCTTGGGCTGTGATTTTACCTTCACAGTCCTGTGGAAATCTTCAGTGTAGGGGTGTCCAAAAAGAATGCAAGCACCAACTATGATCTCAGGAGTCTAAAGATTCCAAAGGCCAGATTTCTATGTGCTTAACTTCAACAATAAAATCCAGATTTTTTTTGCTGGGTGTGCGCACAACCATACTGAGCTCCTCTGAAAATCTGGGGTCTCCTTCTCTAACTGGCCTGTATTGGCTTTCATCACTAGTTATGTGCCAAACAGATGCTTTTATGTATCTGTCTTTCAGCAATGGTTAAAAGAAAGACAGTATGCTTACAAATGAATTCATTTAAAAACAAATTTAGATTTTCATGCACATAAAGTATGCTCCTTGAGATTCCTACCAAGCGACTCGTGACATCACAATAGTTAAATGCCTCCCCTGCATTCTCTCTGGATACAATCAATATTTTTACTAGAAATATCCAAACCCAAGGCCAGATTTCCCACAGCTGTGAGAGAGAAAACTAACCAGACGTGCTTAGGCATAGCCCTGGAGATGCAAAATTCTCTCTGTCCTTTATATTAAAAGAAAGAGAAAGAAAGAGAAAGAGAAAGAGAAAGAAAGAAAGAAAGAAAGAAAGAAAGAGAAAGTGAGAGAGAGAAAGAAAGAAAAAGAGAGAGAAAGAAAGAGAAAGAAAAAGAGAGAAAGAGAAAGAAAAAATGAGAAAAAGAGAGAGAGAGAGAAAGAGGAAAAAAGAGAAAAAGAAAGAGAGAGAGAAGACCCTCTCTTTTCTTAGGCTACCTCTAGACTGCAGGCTTCTTTCGGAAGAAGCTTTTCTGGAAGAGATCTTCTAAAAAAACTTCTTCCGAAAGAGCGTGTCCACACTGCCAAAGTGCATCGAAAAAGTGATCTGCTTTTTCAAAAAATAGTGTCCATTCAGTGTGGACACTATCTCGCGTTTACATTGTGATTGCTATGGGCAGAATGGCCACTGGGGCACCTGTGCTTTTTCTTCTTTCCTCTTCTTCTGAAAGAACTCCCTCTTGCCCGTCCACACACACCTTGTTCCAAAAGAGCTCTTTCAGAAAAAGGCTTCTTCCTCGTAGAAAGAGGATTACCAATGCCAGAACCCCCCCTCTTTTCTTTCAAATTTCCATCGAAAGAACGTAACTGTGTGTGCTGAGGTTGTGTTTGTGAGTGAGGGTTGGTGTGTGTTCTTTTTTGTTTTTTGTTTATTTATTTATTTATTTTTCCCTGTGTTTGAGAGTGAGGCTTTTTTCTCCCCCCCCACCTCCCCTCTGCCCTCCCCCTCCCCTTGATGGAGTTTGTGCTGTGATTGGCAGGTGGAAACTGTTGGCTTCTAATTAAAGTTTGAATTCTAGAAGCCTCTGCTGATTGGCTGAGCCTTGGTAGGGGGAGGGGCTTTCTAAGGCAGTGGGCAAGCGACCAAGGAGCTTGCGAACAGGTGAGTGCTAACAGGGAGTTTTGAGAGGGGGTTGGGAAGGGCGGGAGGTTCTCTTGCCTTTCTTTTTAAATCCCTTTTTCAGGACAGCAGCGATGGATGGTGATGGGTCTGCTGTTGTTACCTGCACAGCGTGTCCCATGTTTGTCTTCCTCCCGGAAGAAAGAACGGATTTCATCTGCACCAAGTGCAAGCTGGTCGACATTTTGGAAGAAAAAATTAGAGGACTGGAGGCCCAAGTGTCAACCCTACGCTTGATCAGAGAGGATGAAGACTTCCTCGATAGAAGGCAGCATTTAATCCTTCAAGCATGGCAGGCAGAAAAGCCAGAGAGGGCAGTACATGACCAAGACAAGAACTGGCAGCATGTAACTTCTAGAAGGGGAAAAACGCCAGCACGGGAATCCCCCGATGCTATAGAGGTAAGCAATCACTTTCAAGCTCTCTCCACAGGCTCTGCAGTGCTGAAAGCTCTGGAAGGGACCTCTCAAGGAAGAAACCAGAAGGGAACACCATCTACTGGAAGGCATGGGATGCGTAGTCCTACGGATGGGGGTTCCACGGCCACCACCCCCAAAAGGAAACGACGGGTGGTGGTGGTCGGGGACTCCCTCCTAAGAGGGACTGAGCCATCCCTCTGCCATCCAGACCTGGAATCTCGAGAGGTGTGCTGCTTACCAGGAGCTCACATTCAGGATGTCACTGAGAGGCTTACCAAGCTGATCAAACCTTCGGATCGCTACCCCTTCCTGCTTCTCCACGTGGGAACTAATGATACGGCCAAGAATGATCTTGAGCATGTTACTGCGGATTATGTAGCGCTAGGAAGAAGGATTCAAGAATTTGGAGCGCAAGTGGTATTCTCCTCCATCCTCTCTGTTGAAGGGAAAGGACTGGGCAGGGATCGTCGAATTGAGGACGTCAATGCGTGGTTGCGCAGATGGTGTCGCAGAGAGGGCTTTGGTTTCTCTGACCATGGGACTCTGTTCCGGGTGCAAGCATTGTTAGGAAGAGATGGGATCCACCTAATGAAGAGAGGAAGGAGCATCTTCGCGGGCAGGCTTGCAAACCTAGTGAGGAGGGCTTTAAACTAGGTTCGTCGGGGGACGGTGACCAAAACCCTGAGGGGAGTGGGAAAGTCGGATACCAGGAAGAAATGCAGAGAGGAAAGGGCAAGAAAGGAGGACCCATGTTTCGAATGGAGAAGATAGGACGATCAACTGGTTACCTGAAGTGTTTGTACACTAATGCAAGAAGCCTGGGCAACAAACAGGAAGAACTGGAGGCCCTGGCCCAGACCAAGAAATATGATTTAATTGGGATAACAGAGACTTGGTGGGATGACTCACATGACTGGAGCGCTGTCATGGAAGGATTTAGACTGTTCAGGAACAACAGGCAGGGGCGAAAAGGAGGAGGAGTTGCACTATATGTAAGAGAGCACTATGATTGCTCTGAACTCCAGTATAAAGAGGGAGAAAAACCTGTTGAGAGTCTATGGGTTAAGTTTAAAGGAGCAAACAACAGCATTGATGTTGTGGTTGGTGTTTGCTACAGGCCACCGAATCAGGTAGATGAGGCTTTCTTCGGACAACTGAGCGAAGCTTCCAGATCGCAGGCCCTGGTTCTCGTGGGGGACTTTAATCACCCTGACATCTGCTGGGAAACCTATACAGCAGTACACAGGCAATCCAGGAAGTTTTTGGAGAATGTTGGGGATAACTTCTTGACACAGGTGCTGAAGGATCCGACCAGAGGCCGTGCGCAGCTTGACCTTCTGCTCACAAACAGGGAGGAACTAATAGGGGAAGTGGAGGTGGGTGACAACCTGGGAAGCAGTGATCATGAGATGGTAGATTTCAGGATCCTGACGAAAGGAAGAAAAGAGAGTAGTAAACTACACACCTTGGACTTCAAAAAAGCAGATTTTGACTCCCTCCGAGATCTGATGGACAGAATCCCCTGGGATGTTAAAATGAAGGGGAAAGGAGTCCAGGACAGCTAGCAGTATTTTAAAGAAGCCTTATAGAAGGCACAGAAAGAAACCATCCCGATGCATAGCAAGAGAGGCAAACACGGTAGGAGACCGGACTGGCTTACAGGGGAAATCCTTGGTGAACTTAAGCACAAAAAGGAAGCTTACAAAGAGTGGAAACTTGGACAAATGACCAGGGAGGAGTTTAAAGTTATAGCTCGAGAATGCCGGGGGGTTATCAGGAAGGCGAAAGCGCAAATGGAATTGCGACTGGCTAAGGATGTGAAGGATAACAAGAAAGGTTTCTACAGGCCTGTTAGCAATAAGAGGGTGATCAGCGAGGGCGTGGGGCCCTTACTGGATGAGGGAGGTAACCTAGTGACAGATGATGTGGGGAAAGCTGAAGTACTCAATGCTTTCTTTGCCACTGTATTCACGGACAAGGTCGGCTCCCGGACTTCTGCACCAAGTGACGCAAGATGGGATGAAGATGGACAGCCCGTGGTGGGTAAAGAACAGGTTAGGAACTATTTAGAAAAGCTAAACATACATAAATCCATGGGTCTGGACTTAGTGCATCCGAGGGTACTGAGGGAGTTGGCAAATGTCATTGTGGAGCCTTTGGCTATTATCTTTGAAAACTCGTGGAGATCGGGAGAAATCCCGGATGACTGGAAAAAGGCAAATGTAGTGCCCATCTTCAAAAAAGGAAAGAAGGACGATCCAGGGAACTATAGGCCAGTCAGTCTTACCTCGGTTCCTGGAAAAATCATGGAAGGGATCCTTAAGGAATCCATATTGAGGCACTTGAATGAGAGGAAAGTGATTAGGAATAGTCAGCATGGATTCACAAAGGGCAAGTCGTGCCTGACCAATCTGATTAGCTTCTATGATGAGGTAACTGGCTCAGTGGACATGGGAAAGTCAGTGGATGTTATATACCTTGACTTTAGCAAGGCTTTTGATACGGTCTCCCACAATATTCTTGCCAGCAAGTTAAGGGATTGTGGATTGGATAAATGGACGGTAAGATGGATAGAAAGATGGCTAGAAGGCTGGGCCCAGCAGGTAGTGATCAATGGCTCGATGTCAGGATGGCGGTCGGTTTCTAGTGGAGTGCCCCAAGGTTCGGTTCTAGGACCGGTTTTGTTCAATATCTTTATTAATGATCTGGATGAGGGGATAGATTGCACCTTCAGCAAGTTTGCGGATGACACTAAGCTGGGGGGAGAGGTAGATACGCTTAAGGGTAGAGATAGGGTGCAGAGTGACTTAGACAAATTGGAGGATTGGGCCACAAGAAATATGATGAGGTTCAACAAGGACAAGTGTCGAGTCCTGCACTTGGGACGGAAGAATCCCAAGCATTGTTACAGGCTGGGGACCAACCAGTTAAGTAGTAGTTCTGCAGAAAAGGACCTGGGGGTTACAGTGGATGAGAAGCTAGATATGAGTCAACAGTGTGCCCTTGTAGCCAAGAAGGCTAATGGCATATTAGGTTGCATTAAGAGGAGCATTGCCAGCAGATCCAGAGATGTCATAATTCCCCTTTATTTGGCTTTGGTGAGGCCGCATCTGGAGTATTGTGTCCAGTTCTGGGCCCCCCACTACAAAAAGGATGTGGACGCATTGGAGAGGCTCCAGCGGAGGGTAACCAAAATGATTAGGGGGCTGGAGCATATGACTTATGAGGAGAGGCTGAGGGACTTGGGTCTGTTTAGTCTGCAGAAGCAAAGGGGGATTTGATAGCAGCCTTCAACTTCCAGAAGGGAAGTTCCAAAGAGGATTGAGAGAGGCTGTTCTCAGTAGTGACAGATGGCAGAACAAGGAGCAATGGTCTCAAGTTGTGGTGGGAGAGGTCCAGGTTGGATATTAGGAAAAACTATTTCACTAGGAGGGTGGTGAAGCATTGAAATGGGTTACCTAGGGAAGTAGTGGAGTCTCCCTTCCTAGAAGTGTTTAAGTCTCGGCTTGACAAAGCCCTGGCCGGGTTGATTTAGATGGGATTGGTCCTTCCTAGAGCAGGGGGCTGGACTTGATGACCTTCTGAGGTCTCTTCCAGTTCTATGATTCTATGATTCTACCCCCTGTGTGTACATAACAAGTTTTTTCGGAAAAACAGCCATTTTTTCGAAAAAACTCTAATGTTGACATACCCCTAGAAGACAGGTAGAAGTTTAAGCATCTTGGGACCAGATTCGGTGTTTTAACTGGCTGTAGTGACATTGGATCAGCCGGTGCAACATAATTGTTAGGATGACAAAAGAGGATGAGAATCCCTGATCAAAGTTGAATCCTGTCAGATCAGGACTCTTTGAGGAAGAGGCAGTAGCAATAGAAGTGTGAACGGTTCAGGCAATCTGGATCAATACCACTTTCTCCAGGACAAAGGTTTAAATTGTATCCATCTCCTCCCCTCCTATTGCCCTCTGGGGTTTGTTTTACAGACTGCTCTGAAACCTCAAAGCTTATATACTGAAGCAGTTTCTTAAAATACATAAATCAAGTAAGAGGTGAATAAGGTGCTAAATGATTTATGCTTCCCCGTCCTATGCATTATACATCAGAAGGCTCAGAAGTCAGAGTTAAAAACAAACGTAAAGAAATAATCTTGTGAATGACTGCTTCCTGACGCGACAGCCTGGTGGGGAAGGCACAGAGCAGGCAGGGGCCCTGTCAAAAAGCGGAACAAGGTAGATACTTCCATAGGCGGGCAAAGAAAAATCTCAACTCTCAAGACAGGGAAACTAGATATGAGGAGGATGTTTAGGCTAAACTTCAGAAGGAATTTTTAAAAGAAGATCTTTTCTGAAGTAGGACAAGGGTTAGAATCTGGAAGGAGGTGTTGGAAGGTTTTAGGAAAGCTACAACAGACTCGGTCCTGCTGTAATGGCAGACAATCAGTGACTTGGTTTTCCAAAGTGCTCTGACAAGTTTCAGTAACATCAATGGAAGTTATGAATGCTCGGTGCCTCTGAAAAGTCAGGCCCTAGCAGCGTTATCACTTACTTAAAAGGGAACAGCCCTAATAAGCTGCCTGTCTTGAGTTCTAGTTTGCAGCTGATTTGAAACATGGGATTCACCATATTTGAGCCGACACAGGGTATATTGAATCTGGCATCTCACCTGCTACAGTGGCCAGCTAAAGATACTTCAGCCCGGAGGAAAAATCCTCCATAATGCACCTACCCATTGTGCTACTTTCTACGTGGTTTATTCTGAAGAGTTTTTATGCACCTACAGAAACATATAGAGAACTTTCTGGGTGTCTGGCTGGTGAGTCTTGCCCACATGCTCAGGGTTTAGCTGATCGCCATATTTGGGGTCGGGAAGGAATTTTCCTCCAGGGTAGATTGGCAGAGGCCCTGGAGGTTTTTCGCCTTCCTCTGTAGCATGGGGTACAGATCACAGCTGGAGGATTCTCTGAATCTTGGGGTCTTCAAACTATTTGAGGGCTTCAATATCTGTGATATTGGTGAGAGGATTATTCTAAGAGGGGGTGGGTGAGATTCTGTGGCCTGCACTGTGCAGGGGGTCAGACTAGATGATCATAATGGTCCCTTCTGACCTTAAAGTCTATGAGTCTATGACATCCCCCTGCTCTGAACGCAGGCTGTCAGAGAGGTGTCAGATTCCAGCATGCTGGTGAGCAAACACCAGGGAATGGAGGTGTCACATTACTGGATTTTAAGGGGAGCAGCCAGATCACAGCTGCACCCACGGGTGGGGGGGGAGCCATGTGAGGTGTCAAATGAAAGCTTATATTCTACTGATTCTATACATGCTACTCATGTAGTTGTGTGATATCTGTACGTGGAGTTATGAATATGGGCTCTGCGCTGGTACTGGGCACGTTCCTTATAATATGAGGTTTAAGAGTTATTTCGAAAGAAGGGTTTTTTCTCAAAATAACCATGTCTACACTGCATTTTTTTATCCCAAAATAGGGTATTTTGAAATAGCAGCTGGATGCAATTATGGAAATGAAGCGAGGGAAATTAAAATCCACGCTTCATTTGCAATGTGTCTCGGCTGCATTTGCATTCCTCTCTTGAAAGAGGACTGCAGTGTAGACATACCCTGTCTGGAAACCTGCAAACCAGTCAGTATCTAATGGCTGCTGGCATGGGACACAGGGATAGGTCACTTGACCATGTGACCCGCTCCAGCTTGGAAGATACCAGGTATGGATATAAAAATGCCATGCGGCAGACTTCATCTTATCTTCAGTTCTGCTACTGATACCAGATGCAGCCTTGCGAGGGTCAGAGAGCCGGGAAGGATTGCTGACCCATCCTGACATAGGATGTACACCAGAGACTTTTAAGATAGCAGTTTGTGAAAGTTCTGCTGAGAGCCTGCATCAGGAACCTGGTGATTGGTGCATGTAACGTATTCTCCTTAACAACCTCACTCTCCACCTTTTCTTTCCTTTCCTTTATTAATAAACCTTTAGATTTTAGACTCTAAAGGATCGGCCCAGCGTGATCTTGTGGATAAGATCTAAAGTGTAAATCTGTGGCTGGTTCTTTGGGACCGGGAGGACCCATTTGGGGTAGGTGAGACAGTGTTCTATAACCCCTCACCTGTGTGTAAGGCCTAGGGCTGATTGTGGCACAGGGAGAGCTGGGGTGTCTGAGGGGTTTTGCTTGTGAGGCTTCCTGCTGGCTGGATTGGCAGCGGAGGCACTCGGTGTGACTGGTTTGTGACCTGTTTGGGGAAGGTCTCCAGTCTGGGGCTGTAAGCAGCCCTGGTTTTGAGCAATTCACCCTGAGCGGACACCCTCAGTGGTGCCCAGACCCGGCCTGGTCCGTCACAGGAAGTGAACAAGCATCCTGAAGACGAAAGACTCCATATTCCATTTCTAGCCGCCTAACTCCTGAGCCATCTGGTACTACGAAGTTACACATTTAATAATGGCAGTCCAAAGAAGGACAACTCATAACGTTTGAAGCTGAACAAATCGGGACAAGAAATAAAGTGCCGTTTTTTAAATAGCAAGAATAATTAATCCTCAGATCAACTTAACAAGGGCAGTGGTGGTTTATCCAATGGTCCTTTCTGGCCTGAGAATCTATGAATGTGAAAGCCAGCGGATGTCACATTGCAATGCCGTTGAGCACGGATATTCAAATGGGTGCTTTTGTTTTCCTGAGGATAAGAAGGAAAGCAATCGTTCACCAGTAACGTTCTAGAGGGCTTAAGAAGCCAACATAGTCCCATTACTCCGGGAATCTCTTCTCGCAAAGCAGCAGCGCACACACCCACAGCAATAACCCAAGGCTGGGCTCCCCATTCTGACTCATATTCCTGGAAAAGTCAGCTCCTTTTCAGGACAGCTATGGGCATTCTCCATTGACTCAAGCTATTGAGAAGCTCCGGACAAGTGGGTGTGCATTCCAGTTACCTAAGAGACTGTAAAAGCTACCACTTTATTGCTAGATAATGACTTCCAGCATAATTGGTATAGAAGAACTTTTACATACAAGTAAACAGGAAACCCCTCACCTTTCACTGAAATGCAGCAGCTATGTAATGGAGCACAGCAACACAACCTAAGGGCAGGAAGTGAAAAGACAGACACATCCCTCTGGAAACACAGAGAATGCAAGGACACATGTAGGTTTCCTCACTTTTACGACTCATTTGAAAACTGCCCACTGTGGCAGCACCATGCTGGGGCCATCTGTTTGCTATGGCTCAGAAGAAAGACTTCCACCCAGTAGAGCAGCCAACACTGCCCCTCATGAGTAGGGATCTGTGATGCTCAAGTGCCACAGAGCTTGGTGTGTAGTTCCAAAAAAGTCAAATAACCTTCCGCTCTGATGTCTTTCAGGACCAGAACCACATCAGTTCCGCTGTGCCACAGTTTCCTCCTGCTGCGGAAAAGGGAATAAGATTTGACCTTTATGCAGCTTTAGTAGTAAGTCAAGAGAGTAAGACAGCTGAAATTAAGTCTCAGGCTATGTCTAGATTGCAGGCTACTTTCGGAAGAAGCTTTTCTGGAAGAGATCTTTTGAAAAACTTCTTTTCCACACTGCCAAAGCGCATCGAAAAAGCGATCTGCCTTTTCGAAAGATAGCGTCCGCGCTGAATAGACGCTCTCTCACATTTAAGCTGTGATTGCTATGGACAGGCTGGCCACTGGGGCACCTGTGCTTTTCCCTCTTTTCTCTTCTTTCGAAAGAACTCCCTCTTCCCCGTCCACACACGCCTTTTCCCGAAAGGGCTCTTTCAGGAAAAGGCTTCTTCCACATACAAAGAGGTTTACCAATGTCAGAAAAATCCCTCTGTTCTTTCGATTAAAAAAAGAACAACGTGATTTCAATGTGGACGTAAATGAAGGTTTTTTTTCGGAAAAATGTCTGTTTTTCTGAAAAAACTCTGTAATGTAGACATACCTTCAGAGGGGGAGTTGTGTTAGTCTGTAACTTTAAAACAAGGAGTAGTCCCCCGTCACCTTAGGGCATGGCTACATTGAGGAATTATTTCAAAATAACTCTCCTTATTTCGAAATAACAAGGCGAGCGGCCACACTACCAAGCCTGTTATTTCAAAATGACAGCTCCTGCTTGTGAAGAAGAATAAGCTTATTTTGAAATAGTTATTTCAGGAGTTATTATTTCAAAAGAACTTATTTCAAAATAAGCTGGTAGTGTTGACATAGCTGAAGGTGCCACAGGAGTCCTCGTTGTTTTTAAAGCTGAAATTAAGAATTGCACAGCCAGAACAATATCAAACATTGGGCAGATAAGACCAGGCCATTCAGAATATGTCTTTGCAAGAGATGGTCATTACAATAATGCTCGTTGTAGACTGGACTTCTCTGTAACTAATTTAGGATATCAAAACTCATACTCCCTTCATTAACTGCAATGTTTTCTCCCAATTCCACACCATTTCTGGAATCTAGAAACATGCATCAGAAACAAGCACGACAAAAACAAGAGTTACATTTATTTTGTAAAAAAGAGACATATACAAATACTTGGCGTTGCCAAGACAGTGCATGTAAACTATGGAGCTCGTGTGTCTTGAGGGTGTGTTGATTCTTACAGAGGTATCAGTTTTGTTACAACTCTGGCTCCCATGGACCATGTCTTTGAGGAGGAAGCATGATTCTATGTGATGTCTAGTTATTTCCCTACTGGAGGTCTGTCGCACAGTCTCTAGTCCACACTCTCAGGCACACTGTGCTCTGAACTGCTGCTTTGAACATGATCCCAGTACCCCTTCATACTTTTACTTTGGCTCATAGCCACTTCATCATCTTCATCATCTGTGACATTGACAGGAATGTAGCCTCCTTCTCTGGGAAAACACAGGCACCAGCCAGCACCTGTGAAGTCCACGGCTTTGAAGTCAATCACTTCGAGTCCCCTGAAGTCAACGGTGTCCTGTCGGGAGTATATGTCGTCAAGCTGTTGCCAATATAACCAAGCCATGACCAGGCCAAGTACCTGTAAAAGACAGTCATTGAAAGGGATTACATTTCGTGATCCAAACTCTTTATGCAGTGCCTTAAATACAAGAACTTTGTATTTTAACAATCTCTTTGACCAGGCTATGTTTTCCTGTGTGCGCCGCAACATTATACAATAAATCCTCAGGTCTCACGGAAGGCAGGACTGAGCTTAATCAGAACTTGAATGGGAGACAGCTGGGGAAAATGAAGATGCTGTAGGAGGAGAGGTAGGTGGTACTCTTCATCTCTGAGTCTGTACTATATGGCCCAGCATGGCGGTCAGCACTGCTGTGTTGTGATGGGGCAGCCGTTTAGACATGCTCTGAAAATTAGCTCCCTGGCACTTCCTTTTTGTGCACAGGGAGGGGTGTAAACCCCAGGGTTTCGAACAAATTCCAGCAGGGCTCATTCCATTTTGCCTCCTTGAATTCCTCATGGAGTTTCAGGTGGAGAAACGGCTCTTAGAATGTAGCCTGGAAAGCTGGTCATGCTTAGCAGCAAACATGTATGATGCCGAAGTTGGCGACATTTCAGGTAAGTGAGCCCTACGTATATACGGTATGGAACTCGTGTTGGGCTCCTTCAAGTTCAACAGTGCTATATAACATTACTAGCAGACTTACCCGGGTCCTCTCCCCCCCCCCCAGATCGCCCCCCAGCCTGCCCTCTTAGCCCAGCCAATGCCTGTTTTCCCCCCACAGGCCACACTCTCCCAGCTCACCAGGGGCTGGTTCTCCTCCCACCACAGGCCGGCCAGCCATCCATTCCTCCAGCCCACCCGGGGCCTGTTCTCCTCCCCCTGCAACAGGCCACCCCCTCAGCCCACCCAGGGCTTGTTTTTCCTCTCCCCCACAGGCCACCCCCTTTCCCCCAGACTGCACAGGGCCAGTTCTCTTGTTCCCCCCCCAATCCCCCTCAGCCCACTCAGGGCCTGTTTCCCACCACCCTCTCAGCCCACCTAGGACCCAATCTGCCGGGACAGCCCTAAATGCCTAGCTAGGCATGGACTTCTGGCCTGGGCACAGCAATGGTAGTGTGAGACAGTCAGGCACTGTAGGTCAAGAGAGGAGATGCAACATATCCAAGGAATTGGACACATTTCAACTATAATCCAGACATTCGTCTATGGCAGTGGTCCCCAACACGGCGCCCGCCGGAGCCATGGCGCCCGCCAAGGCATTTATGTGTGCCCGCCGAGTGACCAGGGCCCGCACAAGTCATTCTTGTGCCCCGGGCCTCAGGTGCCCGGCGCATGCGCAGCCCCCACCCCAGGTGCACGGTGCATGCACAGTGCCGCCCCCGGGCGCCCGGCAGCTCCAAAAGGTTGGGGACCACTGGTCTATGGCGTCTCCCAATGTAAATGACAACAAGGTGCAGTACCGTATTTTAGCTAATATAACCCGCGGGTTATATTCATTTTTACATTTGGTGTCCTCTAGTCCTTCTATTATGGGAACTAATGAAGAACTTTTCTTTATGCACCCTCTCCACCCCACTCATGCTTTTATAGACCTCTATCATATCCCCCCTCAGTCTCCTCTTTTCTAAGCTGAGAAGTCCCAGTCTCTTTAGCCTCTCTTCATATGGGACCTGTTCCAAACCCCTGATCATTTTAGTTGCCCTCCCCTCTCCCACCTCCTCTTCCCAGTTTCCTCGAGTTTTGTTCAATAAAGAGAGTTTCTATTTTGGAACACACGTGTCCTTTATTTTGTACATCAGGAAGGGGGGCTAGGGAAGGGTAAGTGGAAGGAGGTGAGGGAGGAATGGGGTATGAGCCCCCGATGGGGAGGACTGGGGTGGCTCTGTGGGCTTCTCGGGGTGGAAGCTCTCCTGAAGCCCCTTGATTGACCCCCCCTCCAGATGGCAGCCTGCGGCAAGTGCAGCCGGGCTGATGGCCGAGTGCTGTGATGTGCCGAGTGTGGGCACTCAGGGCACTCCAAGCCAGGACTGCTTTGCAAGCAGGGCACCCCTGAGAACTGTCTGTCCGGGGTGGGGGTCGGGTCCCTTTAAGCACAGCCCTCGGCTAGCCTGAGTCAGCAGCTCCACGCTCTAAGTCCTCATCTGATGCCCTGCCGGCACTACTTCCGGCCAGCCTTAACCTCAGTTCAGGGTCCACTCAGTGTGGACATGCTAGTTCAAATTAGCAAAACGCTAATTCGAACTAGTTTTCAAGTCTAGCTGCGTTAGTTCGAATTAGCTTAGTTCGAATTAACTGATTCGAACTAAGTTAGTTTGAACTAGTGCTGTAGTGTAGACATACCCTAAACCCTGGTGTTGATCTTATCCTGCCGCATAACCTTGAACACATCATTTCCCCACTCTCTGCCTCAGTTTACCCCTCTGTACCGCGAGGACAGGCGGGCATGTTAGCAGAGATACCAGTTAATGCTTCTGAAGGCCTTCTTTGAGATTCTGGGATGAATGTAAATGGCTGGACCGGATCCCTGAGGAGAGAAGTTCCCAAGCAGTGGCCGCACACATCCCCACACAACAGCCGGCTATGTTTTGTCATTCTGTCTCTAGAAAAACAGTTCCATTTCAATGGCCCATTCAGTTTTTGGCCTCCCTATGGAGACTGCCAGCTGGGGGAGAAGCCCATGGACTAGGCGTGGAACAGAGGCACTAGCCATTTTGTGTGGATCGCAGAAGAGCCCTAAAAGAGAGGCTTGTCTTGGCTGCTGATCGGGCCGCTCGCAATCTCCTGAGTTAGCTGCAGCCTGACTTTCAGCTCCCATCAAATGTAGGGTGAGCTGAGTCGCTGATTTCTCCATTCTTTCCATTTTAAGGCCTAGTCTTGATACTCAGAGTCTTTTGAGAGTTGATCTGTTTTAGGGTACTTACATGGCTCCCCTTTACGGCACAATCTACTGTATTCTCATCCCCCACCTGCAATAAGGCAGTTCTATTCTCCACACTGTATGGGGGCAGGGAGAATAAATGATGTACCCAGCATAACACACAAAATCTGCAACAGGGCAAGGACTTGAACCTTCGTGTCTCCAATTGCTGCCTAGAGCCCTAACCACATCTGCTCCTGAGAAGGCTTTTAATCTTTCATCTGTCTGCTTAGTTTCTCTGGTAACCCTCATGCAACAAATGAAGAAACATGGCAAACCGCCTAATACAAAAATTACAAAAACAAGTTCCCATTAAATTCACAGCTAGAATAATGGTCTCATTTATATAACATTCTTAAATGGCTTTATCTCATTAATTACAACACCAGTACCTGGCTAACCAGATTACAGCTAGGTCTGAAACCGCAGAACTACACAGCCACACTGCACATTATTCACATAGCGGCACATTTTTTTTGCTAAAAATGTTATCCTGCCAGCAGGAAAGAGGGCGTTATTTATATGCTGCCCTGCAGAGAAACGAAATAATAAAACCTTGGCGTTTTTGAAAAAAACCTATTTCATTAGCACAAGATTTAAAGCATCGCTGTGCATTCACCTGATGCTTCCTTATAAGCAGCACAACAGCAGTGATTATGAGCAAAACGCTAGGGAGATAATTTATTAGGGTAAAAAACAGGTACAAGACACTATTTGCAGATCAGAGGATGATAAAAATAGTAATAATCAGAGCTTTCCTGTACTCATTTGTAACATCAGGCATTCCAGCAAAATCAGGCAAGCTGCTTATTTGCTATTAACCCCTCATTTACTCAGGCTTCGGAGGATGGCAGTTCATAGAATCCCAGGGCTGGAAGAAACCTCAGGAGTCATCGAGTCCAACCCCAATTCAATCATCCTGGACAGGGCGGTATCAAGTCGGGACTTCAAAACCGCTAGGGATAGAGATTCCACCCCCTCCCTAGGAACCCACTCCAGTGCTTCACCACCCTCCCTGGGAAATCGTTTTTTCTAATCTTCAACCTAGATCTCCCCCCACTATAACTTGACAGTTTCCTTGGAAGAAAAAGTTTCTGGCCACTTTCAGACTCTGGTGCCTGTAGATACAACTGCATTGACTTCAGTAGAGAAGACCCACTGATGTGGGCTGATTATGGTATTATGAATCCAAGTGCAGTGGAACGACAGACCATGATGAACAAATGATAAAGAGGATTGATGGTTCCTAGTTTTGGTTTGGATAAGCGTTCTAAAGCGGAGACTCTGGGGCTTGGAAAATTGGAAACCCAACCACCGGGGATGTACCTGGTTCATTATCTTTCTGGAAACGTGTATCTTTTAGTTCTTCCAGATCGAGCTCCTGGCTAAAAACGTTTCAATGTGAAACATCTTTCTGTGAACCAGGAGAAACTAGAAAGAAGGAAAGCCGTCTCTCAGAAGGCTAATCAGCCTTTGCCTATGACGCATTGTTCTGAGCCAGAAGGGCTCAATTTGGAAATACAAGTGCCGTAAGGAAACTAGGGTTCATATTTAGATGCAGGCACATTCAAGTGCAAACTGAGAATTCTAATATATGAAACCAATGCACTGTTTGGGTATTGATGTTGGAACATTGCACTTGCAGTACAACCAGCCAGCCCTGGGATGCACAGCTTGTTTGAAACAACGAGGTCAGGGCAAGTGCTCAAGACCTTTGGCTGTTTATGTCATGCTAGCATCCAAGAGTAGATCACTCCCATAATATGCAACAGAGTGGCTATTCGAGTAATGTGATAGGTGCTCACAGTGCAGTAAATCTAGTGAGTGGACAGGAACACAAAGGTTTGAATTAAATCGAACTTTTCCTAAGTTTATGGTGGGGGAAGGGTTCACTTGCCCTCTATATAGGCCTCTGTAGATGATTAATTACTTAGAGACCAAACCTGCCTTGAGATACAGTGCAGTAAGAGCTCACATCTGCTGGGGGATGCATTAAGAAGAGTATGTTACTAAGTTATATGGAGTTTATTCTCCCAAGCAATTAACTTCATGCCATGGTGTAGGAGCTTTGTGTAAGATCAAAGCTAAATAAGCCGACTGGTTAAGATAAGCTAATTTGAAGTCCGTAAGGCTTTCCCTATCATTTTGCGAATGCTATTAACAAGCATGTTGTCTTCTAATATTGCTTGAAGGACACTGAAGTGTAAATAGTAAGTAACCAAACTGCATCTGCCACATTTATTAATTCAAGTCTAATATGTTATGGTGACAATGTTTTTAGAGCTCAAAAATTATACTAATGGCTTATTTAGGCCCTAATCAATCTATGAAATTGTCTGGAAACAGAGAATGTTAAGAGGAAGAGACAAAGGAGGGTAAATAGGCGTGGGCGTAATGCTCTTTAAATTACACGACAGTTCTGCCATTAAGTAGAATGGAAAATGAGCTTGCCAACAAGAGGCTACACAATTTGCAGACAGACTTCACAGCAAATTGACGATGGGAAAGGACTAATCCAATCGGAGAAGCATTAACCTCCTCAGAGGTAGTGATTTGTCTTTGGAAAAAGAAGGGAAGCGCTGCCCTTCGTGCTAATGGTCTATGCAGGTGATCCAAAAATTATTCCTGAAGATGAGACCGACCAACAATTTTGCACTTTCTGTGGGACACAGGATGGAGCCTACAGATGTGCACGTTTTACTTCACAGCTGTTCAATCCGTCATAGATATAAGCCAAGGCAATGACCAATTAGGGCATTCAGCACATTCCCCTAACGGCCCAGGGTTGTTTTCTACAGCATGCTCTTTCTCGGGTCTAGTCTGAATCACCCCTTGCTGTTGCATTAATCTTATGAGGAGGACTCTATGCATTCCCTTTTATGAACACTGATCATTGGAATGACTTGCCCAGTGTCAGGATCTGGTTGTGGGACATCCAGCACATATGACCGTGTTTCTCATGCAATCCACATGGCTGGCATTGAAGTTGCTAGTACTGGACCCTCTCCAATCTATGGCTGTGACAACAATGGCCTTCTATGCAATGGCTTAGGCTAAGCAGCAACCAGCTAGTTACTTCTCCTAAACAAGGCAGCGTTCCACATCTATATGTAACCCAGAGGCACTGAGACTACTGGCAAGGGAGAGTGGAATCAGCTTTGCAGCCTTAGCTGAGGGCCAGTTGGCTCTGGGTTACATATACATGCAGGGGTCTTCCCTTATTCACAGATTATGATAGTAAGGGAGCTGGGAGACTGCATACCAGAGACCTGGATCAACCTCACAGCGGCAAGAGCACTCAAGTACAACCATTGTTTTAAGAGTCCCAGGCATTCCATATTCAGGGCTTTGCTACGTAGCCTATTTTATGTCTGTCTTTGGGGCAGAGGCCATCCCTATGTTTCCTGTCTTTGTAGCATTGAGCACACTATTGGCATTTGAACTGTATGTTATCATCGTGCTTTGAGAATGCTATGAACTGCAAAGTTAAGTTTAGCCGGCCGGACAACTGACCAGCCAAATAATGTCAACTGACCATCCATTAGTTGACGAGAGCCAAATATTCTGGAAAGAGCAACCCAATGTAGATTTTGTTTCTGTTTATTTCTGTTGTCACTGTTCAAATAAATTAGTGCTTTAAACTATTTAACCTTTTTGACACTATTTGGCCAGTCAATTTACCAATCATTGCTGGATTGGTCAAATGCATAACCCTAGAAGTATTATTATTACTATGGATTCTTCTTTTTGAAAGGCACTTTAAATATGGAATATAAAGGTTTTATTAGTATTATTTCTTAGAAGAAACCCACAGAAACTCCAAGAAAAGTGAAAACTAGACTCTTCAAAAATCTTCCTGTAATTTAGCTTTCCAGATGGCTTGAAATCAACATATCTTGCAGATCAAATGATCTTCTAATACATGTTTTGCGCCCTACGGTCTTGAAAACACTTTGCTACTAAAATAGATGGGAATGTGTCCTCAAGGTAGTCTTTCCAGAATTGCATCTGACTAAAGGTATGTGGAATACATTATCCTCTCAACCCTATACACAACCCAGAAATTGTAATGGAATTTAGAGAACTTTTAAGGTCTGATGGATTCCTATACTGTAGATCTGAAACAGAAAGAAATAAGCAAAATAGCTAGACTTCTGGTTGAAGGAATCCGATAGACAGCTTAGAAATTCAAACCATTTTATTTTACCATGCGTTCATTACAGTTGCTATGTGCATCACGGGGAAATTACAAACTGAAGTCACAAACAAAAAGGAATGTCGGGTTCTACAACAGTAGGCAGTTCTCCACACAGTCCACTAAAACAAGGTCTTGCATTTCAAACATCCAGGGGATAAAATGGTGTCCTTGGCCTCTGTCTGTCAGAGGCTGGAGAGGGATGGCAGGAGACAAATCGCTTGATCATTGTCTTCGGTCCACCCCCTCTGGGGCACCTGGTGCTGGCCACTGTCGGCAGACAGGCTACTGGGCTAGATGGACCTTTGGTCTGACCCAGTACGGCCATTCTTATGTTCTTATGAACGCTACGTGTTAGCTCCACCCAGATTCTTAAATGAGAATGCCCATTACTGTAAATGAAGGACCAGGGTGTCCTTAGCAAGAGCTTAAGGGCATATCTACACTAGGAAATTATTTTGAAATAACTAAATTCGAAGTAATAACTCCTGATTTAATAAAATCGAAATAGCGTGTCCCCACTAAGGGGGGCCCTCGAAATCAGTCCGAGGCAGGCTCCGTTATTGTGGACATGCTACCTTGACTTAGAGTTCCAGGTAGCACTGGGGCGCAATTACTTCAAATTACTCTGGGGAGTAATTATTTTGAAATAGCAGCAGGGGAGCACCCACACTACCGCTATTTTGAAATAACAGTTTTGTAACAAGCGTTATTCCTTGAGGAAGGCAGGAGTACAGATTTCAAAACAACCAGCCCATTATTTCAAAGTACAGGCTTGATGGTGTGGATGCTCTGCTTGTTATTTCAAAATAACTCCCTAGTGTAGTCCAGGGCTAAGCGATTTGCTTAAGGGCGCATGATACTTCGGGGTGAAATCTCACATATTCTTGTCTTCTACTCCTGTACATGCTCTCCAGAACTCAGTAGGGGAATTCAGAATCTAGCGCTTTTAAACTACTAGGAGAGATTGAAAGAGACCTACATTTGAATACTCTCGAATCATAGGGATGTCGGGCTGAAAGGGACTTCAAGATGTCAGCGAGTCCAACCACTGCACTGAAGCAGGACTAAGTAACCATAAAGCATGTCGTCAGGTGTTTGTCCAATCTGTTCTTAAACGCCACCAGTGATGGGATTCCACAACTTCCCTTGGAAGCCTATTCCACAGTTTAACTCCCTTAGGCCATGGATTGATGCTCTGGCAATCAATCCTCCGGGGTTTGATTTAGCAGGTCTAGCAAAGACCCACTAAATCAAACACTGAGGGTGCCCCATCAACGCCAGTACTCTCTGCAGTCACGAGGAGTAAGGGAAGTCAATGGAAGTGTTTTTCCCATCAAGCTACTGCTTTGGGACCACCCCAGAAAATTGGGGCAAGGTATCTTGAGTGCAGCTATGCAATTCACATAGTTGGAGTTGCGTATCTTTCATCAATTTTCTTTGCCAGTGTAGACATGACCTTAGAGTTAGATATCCTAACATCTAACCTAAATATCCCTGGCTGCATTACTTCTTGTATTACAGTCAGTGAAGGAGAACAATTGATCATCATGTCTATAATAGCATATTTGACAACTGTTTTCAAGTCCCCCCTCCCTGGTCTTTTTTTCTCAAGCGTAAACAAACGCAGTGTTTTTAACTGTTTCTCACAGGTCAGGTTTTCTAAAGCTGTTGCTATTTTTGCTCTCCTCTGGACTCTATCCAATTTATCACATCTTTCCTCCTGTGTCTTACATGTAACACTCCTGTTAATAAACTCTAGAATAATATTCGTTTTTTCCACAACGATATCACATTGTCGACTCGTTACATTTGTCACCCACGCCGTACTACCGCCTAACCAGTTATTCCCCATTTAGTAGTGGTCCATTTGATTTTTCCTGCTCAGGTTTAGTACTTGGCACTTGTTTCGACTGAATTTCATTTTGTTGATTTCAGATCAATTCTCCAAACTGTCGTTTGTTTTGAATTCTAATCCTGTCCTGAAAAGTGCTCACAGCCCCTCCCTGTTTGTGGTCATCTGGAATTTTTGTGAGTGTCTTCCATTATTCAAGTTATTCGTGAAAATACTGAATAGCACTGGACCCAGGATTCACTGCCCTGTGGGATACGCCCTTCCAGTTTGAGTAGCAAACCATCGCCAAGTGAAGTATAGTCTTTCCACCAGCTGTGTACCCAGCTTACAGGAATTTGTCTAGACCACTTTTCCCTTAGTTTGCATAGGAGAATGCCACATGGGACAGTGGCTGATTCCAGGAGAGGGCTTCCTAGCTGTGGCTCACTAGCAGGGATAGGTTGCCCTGCAGCCTGAAGTAAGGTCCCTATCTGCATGAAAGGGGCAGGGCTTAAGACACACTCCTCTTTTCAGCATTGGCTAGTTTAGATGGCTCCTTGCCTAAGGGGCTGACATTTGTCAAATCCCGTTCTTAGGCACTTAGGCTATGTCTACACTGGCAGCTTCTTGCGCAAGAACAGTTGTTCTGGCGCAAAAACTTGCTGTGTGTCTATACTGCACGCACATTCTTGCGCAAGTAAATTTACAGTACACCGTCAGAAAACAGGGCTTCTTCCAGAAGAGTTATTCCTCTCCCCATAAGGAATAAGCCCTCTTGCGCAAGAGGGCAGTGTAGACGGGCAACATGAATTTCTTGCGCAAGAAACCCCTATGGCTAAAATGTCCATCAGAGCTTTCTTGCACAAGAGAGCATCCGCACTGCCATAGACGTTCTTGCGCAAAAGCACATCTCTTGCACAAACACACGTGGGAGAGTAGATGCACTCTTGTGGAAGACCTTTTGCACAAGAACTCTTCCGCAAAAGAGTTCTTGTGCAAGAAGCTGCCAGTGTAGACGTAGCCTTAGTGTTCCCCATGCACTGCATAAGAGCACAGGCACTGAACTCAGGCTGCTGTTTTGTAGGGGTGTGTCTAGACAGCACCCTTCTGCTGGAATAAGCTATGCCATTTGCGCTACACAAATTGTGTAGCTTATTCCAAGTCTAAATCGAAAGAGCTTATTGGCGCTGTCTATACAACGCCAAATTTCAAAATAAGGCACCATTCCGACAAATCCCTTAACCCTCGTGGAACCCAGGGAATAGCGGGCACTTTTAAAGATGTGGCATTGCTATTTCCGGATACTTCCAGTATCCCAAAAGAGCATCTCAGTCTAGACATTCCCTAGGTGTGTAGAGGTGAGGCTTTGCAGCTCTCAGAATTGCAACCCCATGTGAATCCAGGCCTAACCTCTGCTTTCCTCACAACACTGAAAGAGGGAAAGAAAAAGTTGGGCCAGTAAGAGGGGAAGTGGAAGGCCGTATGTGTTAATTAACGCTCCCAAAAGAACACTAGTTCTGGAACTATTAATGAATCCGTCCGCTAGCAGCCTATGCAATGCTCTCTTTCCATGGCTCCATCATTCTGAAAAACATTGTATGATAACCAGAGAAGTAGAGAGAGGAAGGTAAAACCCACTGCAGGGAAAGCAGACCTCCCGCAGACAGCCATATGATTTGGTGGGGCACACTCATTACCTTCCACCCCACCCGCCTTGAATTGACCCTTCCTCAGATTGCACAGATGCAGCCACCTCCAAAGCCCAAACAACGGGGGGCAGGAGGGGTGAGTGCGTGTCACAAGACGACGACGTGATACACTAGCTGCCAGACTGGGGAGCAAGGGACCATGCACCTGGTGCACTGGGCATGACACAGGCTGCTGGCCACTGTGCCCTGATCCCCGACAGTGCCTCAGGCTGAAGATGGCTGCAGGCTCATCCGTGAGCAATTAAACATAAATTCAACTAAACTTTCTGTTGGGGGATGATGAGCGGGTGGGTGGTAATTCCTGCATTTGGGAGGGTGGAAGTAGAAACAACAGGTAGCAAGGGAAAGCTCCGAAGGTGAGCTGAGCTGAAGAACTGCACGAAAGATGCCTGCGTTATGCTGCGTGTGGAGGAATACAAGGCACATTGGCAGAAAGGAACACAGCCGGGAGACGCTGATGATTATGAGACAAGGAACAGGCAAGACAGCGTGGCACAATGGGTAGCTGACAGAGCGCCCGATGGCAATGCACAAAACCGCAGCAGGATCATGGCACAGACTCTGCTAGGGGATGCTGCAGACGGATCAGCTGAAAAGCTCCTGGACTAGGCTGCCTCTTCAGTAGGTATTTTTTTCTCCTCAGGTTCATGGGCGTACTGTGGGCATCGGCCTGGTTTTCTTCAAGAGGATGAGAACTGTAATAAGTCCATAAACACTGAGCACACGTGCCTAGCTAAGTGTAGCACAGACAATGAAATCTCTCAGCTCTGCCCAGATGCATGCCAAATTCATCTTGCCACAACCACTCTCATTAAGGAGAGCACCATACAGCACAACAAATGCAAGACACCGAACGAGGCTCACATTAGCTGAACAATAATTATGCGGCAGCATAATATCATTACTCATTTGTGCTGGAAACTGACAAGAGTGCTGGATAGTTTAATGTGGTGGTTTGTGCTTTTGTAGGTTGCAGTGGGCAGTTCATAGAATCATAGAGCACTAGAACTGGAAGGGACCTCGAGAGGTCAGCAAGTCCAGTTCCCTGCTCCCATGACAGGACCTAGGCACATCTAGATCATCCCTGACAGGTGTTTGCCTAGAGATTGTGGACTCTCCATCATTAGAGATATTTAAGGGAAGGTTAGACAATTTATTCCAGTGCTTAACCACCCCGACAGGAAGTTTTTCCTAATGTCCAAACCTCCCTTGCTGCAATTTAAGCCCCTTGTTTCTTGTCTTATCATCAGAGGCCAAGAAGAACAATTTTTCTCCTTCCTCCTTGTAACACCCTTTTAGATACTTGAAAACTGCTATCATGTCCCCTCTCAGTCTTCTTTTCTAAACTAAACAAGTCTAGTTCTTTCAGTCTTCCCTCATGTTTTCTAGACCTTTTCTGGACCTTCCTGCTGCCGCCCCCCGTTTCCCAACTTGCCCCCTCACTGGCAGGCCCGGCCAAAGAGTTTGTGGGGCACAAGTCAGGCAGCGGGGCCCAGGCAGTGGATGCTCTAGTTAAGTCAAACCCAGATGAGGGGTTAGAGTCCAGCCCGGGCAGCTCCGCCAACTATCGCTTGCAAGGGAGAACAATTTTGAGTGCATTTTTGTAACAAGTGGCAATAAAATTATTTGCAGTCATAGTATTACTCAATCTTAATATAAAAATATAACTTTATAATAGTAATAATGATTTACCTTAGCGATGACTGTGAATCGTTACGACAACTTTTGTTAGATGCACACGCATGCAGTTGTATTACAATATTAGCTTCTGAAGTAAACCAACATCTGTAGGAATGCGGAGAAGTGTGCTAGTGCCAAATGAGACAAAAAGCACCCAAGCCCTCCGGCTTGTATTAGAGACCCAAGCTACGTCAAGACTCATATAGACTCATATAGACTTTAAGGTCAGAAGGGACCATTATGATCATCTAGTCTGACCCCCTGAACAGTGCAGGCCACAGAATCTCGCCCACCCCTCTTAGAATAATCCTCTCACCTATGTCTCAGATATTGAAGCCTTTAAATACTTTGAAGGCCCCAACATGCAGAGAGTCCTTCAGCTGTGATCTGTGCCCAATGCTACAGAGGAAGGCGAAAAACCTCCAGGGCCTCTGCCAATCTACCCTGGAGGAAAATTCCTTCCTGACCCCAAATATGGCGATCAGCTAAACCCTGAGCATGTGGGTAAGACTCACCAGCCAGACACCCAGAAAGTTCCCTATAATGAATGGTCAATTAGTTACCAAGATCATGTTATTTCATCCAACCATCCCCTTATCATAGAATCATAGAACTGGAAGAGACCTCAGAAGGTCGTCAAGTCCAGCCCCCTGCTCTAGGCAGGACCAATCCCATCTAAATCAACCCGGCCAGGGCTTTGTCAAGCCGAGACTTAAACACCTCTAGGGATGGAGACTCCACTACTTCCCTAGGTAACCCATTTCAATGCTTCACTACCCTCCTAGTAAAATAGTTTTTCCTAATATCCAATCTGGACCTCTCCCACCATCAAGACTGGCATGATTTTCCACAAATGCTTTTAACGGAAAAGTTTTTCTGTTAAAAGCATTTGCGGAAAAGAGCGTCTAGATTGGCACGGACGCTTTTCCGCAAAAGCACTTTTTGCAGAAAAGCGTCTGTGCCAATCCAGATACGGTTTTGCGCAAGAAAGCCCCGATCGCCATTTTCGCCATTGGGGCTTTTTTGCGCAAAACAATACCGCGTTGTCTACCCTGGCCCTCTTGCGCAAAAGCATTTGTGGAAGAGGGCTTTTGCCTGAACGGGAGAAGCATAGCATTTCCGCAAGAACACTGACAATCTTGCATGAGATCGTCAGTGTTCTTGCGGAAATTCAAGCAGCCAGTGTAGACAGCTGGCAGGCTTTTCTGCAAAAGCATCTGCTTTTGCGGAAAAACTTGCCAGTCTAAACGCAGCCCTGGTGTTTATTTGAGATCTGACTTCTATTGGAAGTTTTACAGTGTGAAATAAGAAGAAATAATCTTGTCAAGCCTTTTTTATGCATTGAAGATGCTTGAAGCTATACCGTTTAAACGACACTAAAACAACTGCTCGCACAACATGAGACCTGTGCAGCACAAGAAATCTGATTGCAGTTCATACCCCAATTTTTTGGTCAACTGCAGCGCAAGGCCCTGAAGGCGCAGGGCCCAAGGCAACCATCTTGCTCACCTTGCCCTAAGGCTGGGCCTGCCCACTAGGCTTCCTGGCTCCACCCTGCAGCCCAGCTGAGCTGTGCACCAGCTCCTGCCCCCACCCCCCACAGCCCAGCTGAGCTGTGCCCCAACTCACCCCCCCGTACCTCCCGTGGCCCAGCTGAGCAGTATGCTAGCTCCCACCCCCTCCCACTCCCACCCAGCTAAGTGTCCCCCTGCATAGCACCAGGCTCCCGGCCCTCCCTCCCCATGCCCTGCAGCATGCTGGGGGACTCTGATCTTGGAACATCCGTCGTCCTTCCAGACCACAGATCTTGCTGGACCAGAAAGTTCCAGTTTACAGAAGTGCAATCTGTATCTGAATAGGACTCTAGCCCTTTGACCTGAACGTTGAACTGGAGGGCACATGGCAACTTGCAGAATCGGGCCGCTGGGGCCATTAACCGACTCACCTCACGATACAGGCTGGAGATGGGGTGGATAAATGTTGACCAGTCACATTGGGCTTTGGCTTCAGCTTTTAATCCCAGGCCCTTTAGGAAGATAAATGCCTCTGAGCTTCACATTCGCCTCCAAGTGGGAACCAATTCCCGTAACAACGCAGACACCGTGCAGTCTTTTAACCGAATGAAAATATAAAAGGCTGCCAGGAATATAGATGCAGGCAATAGCCCACTCCCGGAAAGCATCATGCTTCCTGAAGCAAAGAGGCTTCTTACGGGAGTGCTGCTTTTAGGATTGGTCAACATTGGGGAACATTTTACTGCACAAATGAGCATTACTTGCATGTTAAAAATTGTAGCAAACCTCTCTCTGAGTAGAAGTGCCTTTCCCCTGTATTTCCCCCATTGCACGTAGGAACACTACTGACTGATTGGAGAAGTGAAGTTGGCTAACCCTTGCCAATTATTTAAATTATTCTAACAATCCTGTGTGTTTGTTTTGGATGAAATTCATCTCTAGGCAGCCAACCAGAGCAAGGCCTACACACTGCCATAACTGGAACACTTGGATTAGTTTATAAGACATATAGGGCTTAGCCTGCATGAGGGGTCTCTGTGAAAGAGCGAATTTTTACAAAAGGGTGTACGCTTTCCAAATGACAGGTCCACAGATATTTTGATAGCTAGGGCATGGTTCAGTACCAGGGGGTTACATGCAACATGATCTTTTTGCTACTGTAGGAAACAATATACTGTGGGGTTTTGCTCACATTGCAAAGACTGGGCCGTGCCCAGACACCGCTTAATGACAACAGAATAATAATGGTAATAACAGCATGAGGCTCGGTGGGGCCGGGAGGCACATGGGACTGATACATCCCAAGCATTTCATCTCTAACTTACCCATTCAAATCTTGCTCAGGGGACTCTGTCATAACAGATGGATCAGCTTTTGCTCTAGGCTTCGAGATCTCCTTATTAATATGTGATGCAGGAAGGTCCAGGTGGAGTGTGTATAACCATTTTCCAACTGCACTGAAAGAGGCAACTGATCTTATTAATTAATTCTGGTCTGAAGAATTGATCAGCCATCACGAAAAGGTTGTTTGGACACCCTTGCAATTACTCCCTGCTAATTAGAACAAGTACAAGGAAATGCTACTTTGCACAGCAGATAACGTAACTAGGGAGAAGGTCAGTGTTAAATATGGAAACTGGGTGTAATAAAGATCTGGATAACAATTCTGCATGGTCAAAGAATATTTGCAGTTATGTAACATAGAGAGTAGGAAGGGTGTGTGGGAAGGAGAAATGTGTGGGTGTTTTTCATCACCAGACACCCAACAAGCTAAATGCTATGCTGATGTGAATGGGTGCAACATCACTAGCTTGAAAGGAGTTTCTCCCCATTTATACCAGCACAGAATGTGGCCCAATATTACTTGTATTTATATTACTTCGCATTGTGTCAGTGTCTGGGAGTACAAGTCATGGTCCAGGATCCCACTGGGCCATGTGCTGTCCAAACACCTCCCAAAAATAATACAAAAACAACCCAGATCTTACATCAGTATCATCACCCCCATTTTACAGGTGGGGAAACTGAGGCACAGAGCAGGCCAGTAGCAGGGCCAGGAATAGAATCCAGGCCTTCTGGATCCCAGGCCACTTACACATATTGGCTTTGTCTAGACTACATCCCTTTTCCGTAAAAGGGATGCAAATTAGACACATCGCAATTGCAAATGAAGCGGGGATTTAAATCCCCCCTGCTTCATTTGCATAAACATGGCTGCCTCTTTTTTCCGGCTTGGAGCTTTGCCAGAAAAAAGCACCAGTCTAGACGGGGATCTTTCGGAAAATAAAGCCTTTTCCGAAAGATCCCTTATTCCTCTTAAAATAAGGAATAAGGGATCTTTCGGAAAAGGCTTTATTTTCCGAAAGATCCGCGTCTAGACTGGCGCTTTTTTCCGGCAAAGCTCCGAGCCGGAAAAAAGCGGCAGCCATTTTTATGCAAATGAAACGGGGGGGGATTTAAATCCCCGCTTCATTTGCAATTGCGATGTGTCTAATTTGCATCCCTTTTACGGAAAAGGGATACAGTCTAGACACAGCCATTCTGTATAAATCTCAAAGCACTTTAGAAAGAAACTGAGCTAAAAGCTCCTTCCTTAGAATCCGCTTAAGTGTGTCCTGTAACATTACTCAAGAGTTTAGGACAGGAAGTGAAGCAATGAATCGCATGCAACCAAAACCCACAGGGGGATTTCAATGTGGAGTATGCAATTAGTTGCATCCATGTGTATCCTTTGCCCATTGGGTCCTTCCTTTTACTGCCCTGACGTGCTACCCTGCCATGTAATCCGTCTTCTGGTCTGGACAATTCCCTTCTGAGGGGTCACTCACTACTGCTTCCTCTCCTGCTTACTCAACAGTGGCCATTAACGGAGGCGCAGGCTCCAAGAGGCCTGTAAGAGCAGCACAGGAAGCCCCAAATCCAGGTCTCCGCAGACAACGAGCAAGTGGCCAAGAGCCCAAAGCTGAGGGAGCACAGGGCTCGATGCACGTGGCACTGGAAGGAGGTTTACACCGCGGGGCGAGGCATTTGGTGTCACGTGCTCTGATCTGGCAGGCATGCTGCTTCCTCCCTTCCCACTGGGTCCCGAACAGGTTTGCGATGTGACACTCCCAGACCATGAGGCAGATGAGTCTGTACACGGAATCTTCCCAGACATGGGTGTCGCGAGGGCCATTGAGCATGCTCTGGCCAGGACCCTGTGCCCGTGGGCAAGCCAACGTCTCTGCGATTCTATTCCCCTGCTGAACGGCGAGGGTAGCTATCTCCTGGGACCCGGGAGGCTTCACTGGAAGGTTGGTTACTGCTTATTCATTAAACCTTCCACACAGCAGCAGCAGCAGAGTGAAGTCAACTGTATCAGAGCTTCCGAGTGGCCTCTTTTTTTAAAGAAGCGAACTAGTATCAGCAAGCCCAAGCCTCAGCAATTTCAACCCTACCCTGAGCTCTGTGACTGCAAAGCAATTCTAGGCCACCTGAGAGTGTGAATGCTGACAGGCGATGAAGCAGATGTATCATTTGTACTCATGATCCTTTTACTATTTGCCTATTAGAAACCCCGTCACTGTCGCAATCTCTCTTTAGAGCCACAATTCCCCTTTCTGCTAGAAATGTCTTATTCCTCAAAGGAAAGAGGTGCTTGTTATTCAAAGCCTAAGCAACACTTCACTCAAACCTCCCTGCTTTACTTAAGTGATTCATTCATATTTTTCTGTTCCATGCAAGAATCTAGGAAGGAGGGGGGTTGCCTTTCTGTGTTGGGTGTCTGACGTCAAGAAATCTACAATGGGAATTCAAGTGTTTGCATAATGGAGGAGACCGTGTGCATGTAACTGAGTGAGAGAACGAAAGGCAGGCAGGAACAAGTTGTTCAAGGCTCTTACATTAGGCTGAGTGCATGGTGTGGGTAGTGATGATACTATGTGATCACAGGCTGATGGCTTCACTGAGATGTCCTAGGCAGTGTGTCTAATGGTTAGAGCCTTTGATCTGGACATGTGGCCAAATTTTCAGAAGAGCTGACAAATCGACCAGGAGTGAGTCATGTCTTCCTCTTACTGCCCCTAGCTTGAGTTCTGGAGAGGCGTTCACATCCACATCAAACTGGGTCATCTGTGTAGAGCAGCAAAGTTCCTTTCTCATCCCCATATCAGTGGTGTTGCGAGGGAGAGGCTGGGGAGACAGTTGCTCCTGGGCGCCTTGATGGGGGGAGGGGAGGGGCAACAATTTAGCTGCCAAAAGTGACATTGTTGTTAAGTTTTCTCCGCCCGCTCCCCTCTTTAGCAGAGCTGTGCAGCAGTGAGCTGATGGAAGGTGAGCTGCTGCTGCTGCTGCTGCTGCTGCGGGGAACGGGATGCGGAAGGTTTAGCCAGCCAGCCACGTAATAACTGTCCAGCTGCTTCGGAGTTTGGGGGGCAAATGATTGAGGGGGGGCGCAAATTTTGCCTTTGCCCCGGGTGCAAAACACCCTCGTTACGTCACTGCCCTGTATTGAACAAACAGCCTTTAATCCTGGATACTTCAAATTGTCGGGTTCCCCGGTTGAGACACGGATGGCGTGGCCTCCAATGTGCGTGCGTGGGAATGGCGGGTACGTGGCGCCTCTGGAAATCAGACAGTAGTGGTATCATGCTGGACACCCAGAAATGGGGCACCAAACCCAAGATGCAACGTTTGAAGGGTTGGTTGGGCCTTTAGCTTTCTGCTCCTCCGACTGCTTATGCATGAAACGAAGACGACATCCACAGGACCGCGGTGAAAGTTCACGTCATTGTGCAGGGAGCTTTGTGTTTCTCTTTTGAAAGATACTAAATAATTAATTGATTAATTAAAAACAGGCATGGCACTCCTTTGGCCTAGCTTATGATGCTGGAAACGAGGAGCAGAATGAATCAGCATTTAAAGTCCGATCCAATGCCCAATGGATGTCAACTCCTGACGGATCAAGCCCCTACAGAAGAAGAAATTCATTGTCCTTACTGATCCAAGGAATTTTATTTCACTTTTAAGCAGTGGCAATATTTGAACGAATACAAATTAGCATATTAGCAAGTGTCCTGGTTTGTATTGCTGGGCCGGGCTATTCTTCCCCCTACTCCCCCCGCCTAAGTTGATATTCACAGGCATGCTAGCTGGTGGGAGCAGTAAATTAATTACTGTATCTGACAGAATGAATTCAGTTTAATCAGAGGTAAGCTTGACATCATTCCACAGGCTGAGAGAGCAGGTAGCTAATTCGGCTCCGTCGTTCTGAGCTGGAGAGAGGGAGCAGCTTTTCATAATAAAGGAGGTGTGAGGGGAATACCGAACACAGGTGGCTAGTGGGTTCAAGAGGGATAAGCCACGATACCCTGGATTGTGAGTGAAGCTTAGCCCTTAGCAGCTGGATTCATTCACACTTAAAACTCAGCCTGTCTCATTCTACTTTTTTCCCAATAGCAATATTTACAAGTTATTAGATGGGCGTGAAATCCACAGGAGGAGAGTCGCTGCATCGACACTATGGTAAAACCCTTGATTCTCTATGGGTATGTCTACACGACAGCGCTAATTCGAACTAACGGATCCAGACTAAAAAACTAGTTCAAATTAGCGTTTTGCTAATTCGAACTAGCATGTCCACATTAAGTGGACCCTGAACTGGGCTTAAGGATGGCCGGAAGCAGTGCTGGCAGGGCATCAGATGAGGACTTAGAGCGTGGAGATGCTGTCTCAGGCTAGCCGAGGGCTGTGCTTAAAGGGACCTGACCCCCACCCTGGACAGACAGTTCTCAGGGGTTCCCCGCTTGCAAAGCAGTCCTGGCTTGGAGTGCCCTGAGTGCCCACACTCGGCACATCACAGCACTTGGCCATCAGCCCAGCTGCACTTGCTGCAGGCTGCCATCTGGGGAGAGGGGGCAATTGGGGGGCTGCAGGAGAGCTTCTACCCCCAGAAGCCCGCAGAGCCAGCCCAGTCCTCCCCATCGGGGGCTCGTGCCCCATTCCTCCCTCACCTCCTTCCACTTACTCTTCCCTCGCCCCCCTTCCTGATGTACAAAATAAAGAAAATGTGTGGTCAAAAATAGAATCTCTCTTTATTGAACAAAACTCGGGGAGACTGGGAAAAGGAGGTGGGAGAGGGGAAGAGAGAGGGTGGGAGAGGGGAGGGTAACTAAAATGATCAGAGGTTTGGAACAGATCCCATATGAAGAGAGGCTAAAGAGACTGGGACTTTTCAGTTTAGAAAAGAGGAGACTGAGGGGGGATAGGATAGAGGTCTATAAAAGCATGAGTGGGGTGGAGAGGGTGCATCAAGAAAAGTTCTTCATTAGTTCCCATAATAGAAGGACTAGAGGACACCAAAGGAAAGGAATGGGTAGCAGGCTTCAAACTAGTAACAGAAAGTTGTTCTTCACAAAGCAAAGCATCAACCTGTGGAACTCCTTGCTGCAGGAGGCTGTGAAGGCTAGAACTAGAACAGAGTTTAAAGAGAAGTGAGATAAAGTCATGGAGGTTGGGTCCATGGAGTGGTATTAGCCAGGGGGTAGGAGTGGTGTCCCTGCCCGAAGTTTGTGGAAGGCTGGAGAGGGATGGCACGAGACAAATGGCTTGGTCACTGTCTTCGGTCCATCCCCTCCAGGGTCCCTAGGGTTGGCCGTTGTCGGCAGACAGGCTACTGGGCTAGATGGACCTTTGGTCTGACCCAGGACGGCCATTGTAAGCTCAGGGCTCAGGGTCGGGGGTCTCAGTGGACCCCCTTGATTTTCATGCACACCTGCTCCTGGGTGGCCAGGCTGGCAGCTCTCCTGCCCTAGACGGACACTTTCCTGTGCCTAGTGCGGAGGTCGTGGACGAGGTCCACGATGTCAGCACTAGACCAGGCGGGTGCCCGCCTCTGGCGGTCCCGGGCAAGCTCCCGGGAGCCGGGAGCCGCCAGCCTGGTCCCGGGAAGAGGGGGAAGGCTGGGGGCATCGGGTGGCTGGCTCGAGGCGTGCCAGGTGCAGGGTCTGCTAGCTGGGTGCTGGCAGGCTTGCACCTGGCACGGGCACCGTAGCCAGCCCGTGCCCCTTTAAGGGGTCCGGGAGGGGGGCAATAGAGTTTCCCTGGTGTTGGCCAGAGTGGCAACCAGGGAAAGCTGGGGAGGGCTAGCCTCCCACTAGTTTGAATTAAGTAGCTACACACCCCTTAATTCGAACTAGTAAGTTCGAACTAGGCTTAGTCCTTGTACAATGAGGTTTACCTAGTTCGAACTAAGCGCTCCGCTAGTTCGAATTAAGTTCGAACTAGCGGAGCGCTAGTGTAGCACCTATCAAAGTTAATTCGAACTAACGTCCGTTAGTTCGAATTAACTTTGTAGTGTAGACATACCCTGTGTGTGCATCAGGTGCATACATCTTCTATGTAACATTCTCCTACGATCAGTGGTTGTCTGCTGTCTGCAGGGAGCAAGACCCCAAGTGGTTTGATAGTGGGATGGTCTATGAGGTACTTACTGACGTCACAGCCTGCCCATTGCATTCGCCAGGTGTCTTCTGGAGGATGGAAGAGCTCCTCCAGAGCTGCCCAGAATGGTCAGTGGCAGGTGAACAAGGCCGTCTTGGAGGGGGAGGTTTTGGTCAGCGAGAGCTTTCCTGTACTTGCACAATATAGCCTTTCTGGCTGGCTGGTGGTCGAGAGGATGTTTGTGAAGACCAGAAGCCAGGACAATAGAGAGGTGACAAGTCTCACAGCAGCATGTAGCTGGATATCAAAGAGACCCATGGGTATCAAAGAGACTAGTGTGCCATTCTGGGCTGTAAACGACAGCCAGCGTTGCCATTGGTAGGGTTGGAGCATCAGCACCTCAGCTAGAGCCTGCTGGCTACGGGAAGAGATTGATGCAACTCTTGGTTTTATTGCTCACCTGCTTCAGATGTTGTTACTATGGGTGTGTCTACACTGCACGGCTATTCCAGGAGACCCAAGATATCCTGAAATAACTGCCCCACGTCTGCACAAGCCGCCCGTTATTTCAAAATATTTTTTGACATAACGGGTGTGCTATCCCGATAAACCTCATTGCACGAGGGCTAAGGGATGGCTCGAAATAGCACGTTATTTCGAAATTTGGCGCTGGGTAGACGCACCACATTTCAACATCAGCTATTTCAAAACGGATTCAAGGTAAGATACGCAATTTGCATAGAGCAAGCTGCGCATCTCATTTCGAGTTTAGGGTGTTGTGTCGACGCACCCTAGGTAAGGCTGGGATCCAGAGGGAGCCAATGGGCCATCTGGCCCAGTATCCTGTTTCACCAAAGAGGCCGGTCCCAGGTGTTTCAGAAGGAATGAAGAGAACAGGTAACCACAGGCCTGCTCATGGGGGAGGGAGGGTTCCCTTTGAATTGCTGCTGGAGCACTGGAACACTGCTCCGGGCACGCCACGCGGCTCTGAGGACTGTGGGTGGGGAGGGGGGCATGCTGCAGTCCAGGTGGTGCTGCAGGTTGTCTGCCTCCACCCCCACGCCTTCTGTCGTAGGCTCTGCCCCTTCTGGGAGTGTGGAGCTGGCCCCTCACACCTTGTGCTGGAGCCCGCAGTGATGGTAGGCCCAACTGGGTGAGCATTAGGTGATCCATCCTGTCGTCTATTCCCAGTTTCTGGCAAACAGAGGTCAGGGACACCGTGGCTCCTAGACACCGATGGACTCATCCTCCATAAACTTCTCTGGTTCTTTTCTGAACCCAGTTAGCGCCTTGGCCTTCACGACATCCTCCAGCCTCCTCCTGGCCACAGAGACTGGCATTCAGCATCCTCTTAGCTTCAGCATTGCTGAGAAGGGACACAGAGAACCGGGTTTTTGATGGATTGGGCCTGACCTGCCAGTAGTTTTCCTCCTCTTCAGATCAGCGTTAAAGGTGTCTGCTGCAAGTGCTGCAGTGGCAACCACCGTGTGGTCCTTCCTGTTATGTACATTTTAATGCCTGGGCATGAACTAATGGCACCACTGGGGAGCTCGGAGGCTGAGCATTGCCCCCCCCCCCCCCGAGTCAGAGCCGAAATCCATCTCCTAGCAACCTAACCCTGAAACATCAGAGAAGTTCCCAGGATCTGGACTTGATATTTCCTGCCAAATAGTCAAAGCTTGCATGTGCGTAGCACCCCGTCCCTCTAGGAGGAGCCCTCAGCACTTCCAAAACTTGAGAGCTGACCAGAGGAGCGGAGCAGAGGGAATTGCTACTGTCTGGGGTTGGATGGCAGGGTGGGACCATTTTAGGGTGTTTTCCACAGTTTAATTTCACCCGTGTTTAATGTGCCAGTGTAGCAAATGCAGCAAATGCAGGATGAAATTCAGCCCTGGACCGAGGGCTCCAGTGCAGACCTGTGCACCATTTACACCTGTGCACCATTTAAATCCTGTGCACCATTTAGACCTGTGCACCATTTAAATCCCCCCCAAAGCATGAAGGGCCAGATTTTTACAGATCTTTAGTCACCTAAAGATGTAGAGAGGCCCCTTTGAAAATCCCACTAGGCCCCTAGCTGCATCTTTGGGAGCCTAAACACCTTTAGGCTGTGTCTAGACTGGCAAGTTTTTCCGCAAAAGCCCCTGCTTTTGCAGAAAAACTTGTCAGCTGACTACACTGGCCACTTGAATTTTCGCAAGAACACTGACTTCCTACTGTAAGAAATCAGTGCTTCTTGTGGAAATGCTATGCTGCTCCCGTTCGGGCAAAAGTCCCTTTTGCGCAAAGCTTTTGTGCAAAAGGGCCAGTGTAGACAGCTCACATTTGTTTTGCACAAAAAAGCCCCAATCGCAAAAATGGCGATCGGGGCTTTTTTTTGCGGAAAAGCGCATCTAGATTGGCACGGACGCTTTTCCGCAAAAAGAGCTTTTGCGGAAAAGCTTCCGTGCCAATCTAGACGCTCTTTTCCGCAAATGCTTTTAACGGAACACTTTTCCGTTAAAAGCATTTGCGGAAAATCATGCCAGTCTAGACACAGCCTTAAAGATCTAGTCCTAAAGGTGTTCAGGCCCTTGCTGGCTTGTTCTGCACAAGGCTGTATTTTCCATCCAGGCTTGATCGCCCACTGTCTGGTATCACTGATTTCAGTGAGATCTGGACCGGGCCTTGGATTAGGCACCTTGTTGAGAAAACAAATATTTTATTTCCATCTTGTTCACAACAGAGCTGGAATAATAGCCAACGCTGGGCTCTGGTGGTTTTTAAAAAAATGCTGCCGAGCACAGAATGCTCAAAATGCACAAAATGCTGTTGCTGCAGTGGCAACATTTACCAGTGCCATCTCCAGCCCCACCTCATGTTTGCTTCTGCAGCTGAATCTTGTAGCTCCTGCCAAAGTTTCCCACATCTGTCAGACCGAATCCCTTAGCCCCATCCCCCAAAATATCAAGGCAAAACACCTGCCACTATTGTTTCTGTGCTAATAGGTCTATGGCATTAGCCACTTCTAGGGTTGCCAAGCCTTCAAGGCTGTCCTGGAGACCCCAGGAATTAAAGATTGTGATGTGAAGAAATCTCCAGGCATACAGCAAGCCTAGCCAATTTTTGCTATAAATATTTCTGTTGCTGGTCTTGTAGATAGTGGGGAGTTCTGGCTAGCTCTAAATAAGAGATTTGGTAAATGCAAGTTAAGGGGTTGCTCAGGATTTAATCAAGGCGTTGTAATAATTAGCAGCGGTTATAGACTCCTCTCTGCCTATTTTCTCTGTGTCATTTCTTTAGAAAACATGAAGTAGGAAACAGGGCTGAGGTGTGTTCCTTGAACGACTCAAAAGCTGGGGATTGGTTTGTATAAACTTCAAAAGATTTCGATACTTATCTTCATGCAAACGAAATTATTATGTTGTCTTCCTGCAACCAGGGTAACCAGACACAGTACATATAAAAAAAAAAAACAATTCTAGGATGAGAGTTCAGATTTGGGTGTTGGGGTGAAATCCGCATTGTCTTTGTGCTTGATGTGAATAATGTGTTTATGTTTATTATGTGGGCAGCACAACATTTATGATGCCTGTAACTCCTCGTTTCCTTCCTTTCAAGAGCTTGGGGTTTCATAAATGAGATGTTTGTGAAATGCCCTTTTGTCACTTAGCAGCCTGAATTGGTTTTTTAAATGAAATGTTTTAGACATGGACATCAAAAGGCAGGTGTCTCACGGAGTGGTCAGGCTCAGGTTGGGGAGTAACTTCTCCAAACATGGCACCACTCTGAAAAGTCTCTCTGCAAAAAACAAAACAAAAACCAAAAACAAACAAACAAACAAACAAAAAAAATCACTTTGTGGGTGTGACGGGGGCAGTCACAGAAGACTCCTTGGGGGCGACCCCCGGAGGGCTGACAAGGCCACTGCCACTCACCTTCCTGCTCTCTGGGGTGTCTCACCACCTGGTCTTGCTGGGCCAGCTCCCTGGTCTCCTCTGGCCAAGGCACTGAGTTGGGACCACTACCCCCTGGAAGCAGTACCGACAAAGAATCTCTTCAGGTCCAAGGAAAATGCAGTTTAGGGCCCAGCTTCCTGGGAAGCCACTTCCCAAATAGGATCAGGACCCCAATGAATTCTATAGGTAAGCCTACTTTAGCGGAGTGTGCACACCGATTGCTCCCCCAGGTAATAATTATTTACACAGGGGTTGATAGTAAATAAAAGTGATTTTATTAAGTACAAGCAGTAGGATTTAAATGGTAATAAGTGAGAACAGGCAGAGCAAAGTAGATTACAAACTCAAAACAACAGAAAACGCTTAGTTAATTCTAACACTGAAAACTCAGTACAAACTCACCCTAAAGCTGTCTCTTTTCCAGCTCCAGTGGTTCTCATCTCATTTCAGTCTACGGACCACCAGGCCAATCAAAAAATTTTCGTCCACCTCCAGCACATGTAGCACTGGATGAATGACACAGCAACTGCTCAGCACGACGGTGGCATCTACACTGACACTCAGAGCCGTAGACGGAAGTTACTGGCAACACAACGTGGTTGCGTCCTAGGTGATGCTATGGATGATGTGTCGCGTGCTTGTGAACACGGCGTAAAACAGCCTAATGGCGGCGCCTGCCCACACGATGTGACTTTGGACAATGTTCCTGTGGACAACCGAAAAAGTCACCATGGACCACTAGTTGAGAACTACCGAGCTAAGCCTTCCAAACCAGGACTGTTCCTCCCCTCGGGTGTGTCCAGCCAGCCCAAAGTCAAAGCTCCTAAGATTCCCACTTTTGCCTGGGAAGCTACCTGACCAGTTCCTACCCCTTAGGCAGGTCATGTGACTTCCGAAGACCACGGCTGCTAAGGCTTAAGGACAAAAGGCTATTTGCATACGATTGCCCAGACATTGAGGCATCCCTGACTTGGAAACACACTTGCTGGCTTTCATTTACACATTGAAAACTCGTAAACCATTCCCTCCTCCATATGTCTAATTTCACACACAAGAATGATCGATACACCACAATAAGATAAACAGATCCAGTGGATTAAGACATGAAGATTGATAGGTTACATGAGGCAATTTCTCCAGAGCATCTTTGAGTTATGCCTTTTTGTGTTCACTGGTCCATTTCATACAGCACAAGGGGAGAGTGGTGGCACATTGTGTTCAATGTCTCTTTGTGACTGAGTTTGAGATGAGCTCAGTTTACAAGTAGTTTTTTCAGCACTGCCAATGGTGTTTAGGCTCAGAGTCAAGCTGAGTCCAATCCTTCTCATGCTCCATGACCTGTAATAAAGGTTTTCAACATGCAGTACTTCCAAATTGTGCGCCCAGTGATTGTGCCTGAGGTTGATCTGTTGGCCCTCAGCAAACCATTCTGTTGAAGACACATAGGGAGGAAAAGAGTCTTGCTCACTTGCCCAAAGTCCCTAACTAGCAGGAAGGGGAGGGATAGCTCCGTGGTTTGAGCATCAGCCTGCTAAACCCAGGGTTGTAAATTCAATCCTTGATGGGCCTAAGGATCTGGGGCAAATCTGTCAGGGATGGTACTTGGTCTTGTTATGAAGGCAGGGGACTAGACTCAATGACCTTGCAAGGTCCCTTCCTGCTCTATGAGATAGGTATATCGTCATATATTATAAGTAAAACAGTGAGACCCTATAACTCCATATACAGGTCTCTTGAGTAAAAAGGCACATCAGTATATTTCAGACCAATACGGTATTTGAAAAACAGTTCACGTTCCATGAGATTTGGGCGGATGCTTGCTTTATGGGAAGCAGTGTCCCTCTTCCCAGTGCTAACCCATGGCACTTGGATGACTGTTGAGAATGAAATCATTGTAAAAGTAGGAGCTATGAATTAACCTTCTCTTTGATGGTGCATGGAGTCTGAAGAGGGATGTTCCCCTCAGGAATGCTGGAGAGGCAGCAGTCCAGTGTTATGTTTACATTAGCATGGGAGAAAGGTCCCCCTTCTAGCAGCAAAGTTGCTCTGCCAAAAATAAAACTGCCTGAGCAAATGGATGGCCCAGATCCTGTGCAAGCTCTTTCACTTGTTGCAGGAGATGGTGGGTACAATTATTGCAAAGTCAGAAACGTTTCTGTGAAGCAAACCAGGAAAGGGACTAAACAATAGGTTGCAAATTAAGGATGATTAAGGAGCTTGAAAACAACAGCCGTTTCCCTCAGGAGGAGAGGTGGATGAGTGCTCCAGGGCAGACCAGCTCTGGTCAGCTGCTCAGTCAGGGGGATGAATCAGGACAAGTCTGCACTCTGGGATGCTCTATTGTACTCAAAGGACGCTCGGCTTCTCTCCTCAAACGTTGCACACTGCTCCAAGATGGAAGCATGCAAGTCAAGCTGCCGTTCAAAGGAAGTCTTAAATCTGATACTACTTAGGGGCTCTGGAGCAGGGGAGGGCTGGAGGCTAGCCTCTCCTTTAAAATTTTGTGCTGACCGTGAGGTGGGCAGGGAGAAGAGGCGGTGCGCGGGCAAGAGTTTGGGGACAGACACGACGTGAGGGTGAGGGCTCAGGAAGAAAGGGAGGTGTGAGACCTCTGGGAGTCGTCACAGGATGGAGACATAATTCTGGCACTGTTGGGGCCCGCCCCACATTTAAGGCACGTCTGCTGCTCCTGACATCACTGGTGAAAGCAGAAAGCTAGAGAGCATTTTCTTGGGGGCAGCCACCTTGCTGCTGAATGGCTCCTTCCCTCTCAATAATCCAAACTCCCAATTAGCTGTATAATATCCATGTCCCCCCCAGCTGTGCATGTAACGGGCAGGGCACTGTATTCAGAATCTATCTTTATGCAAACCCTGAACCTGGCTTCTCCCCCAGATAATTAGACACTTCTCTGGACAGATGACTCTAAAGCTGGAATCGTGCTAAATAAAATACAAATCGAATGATCTGCAGCTAATCAAATAAAGAACATGCCTTTATCTCAATTGCTCTGACTTCCGCTAGTAGCTATTTAAAGCAAGGAAGGCCATGCAAGGGGTCTGAAATTTGTTTGTTTATTCTCACTGCCAAACTCTTCCACGTTAAAGTGGCAGGAATCTTTAGCTTGAGTGGATACCACGTTTCAGGCACGGATTTTCAAAACGTAGTTAATTCACAGTCAAAAGTAACCCTGCAGGCAGCCCAAACTGGTGTCTGCCTGGGAATTCACAAGCACAGTAGCCTGACAACAGGCAAAGAAGGGGACATGGCAGTGTGACAGCTGCTGAGTAGTAAAGACGGGCATCACACAATACTTGTTTTCCCATCTGTCCCAGCATGTATCTTATTCTAGGTAGCGATTTGTCAATGCATTAACCTCTGCTTTTATCGTGCATGTTTAGCTTTAATGCTTCGTTTTCTAGGAGCTTAACAGTTGCTTTCCTGGACTCTAATGTTCTAGACAGGCAATGCACATGCCAGTATTGTGTTGCATGACAGCTAGGCTGTGTCCAGACTCAAGGGTTTTTTCGAAAAAACTTCACCTGCGTCTAGACTACAGCTGCGTTCTTTCGAAATTAAATCAAAAGAAGGCAGCTTTTCTTTCGACAGCGGAAAACCTCATTTCACGAGGAAAAACGCCTTTTTTCGAAAGTGCTCTTTTGAAAAAAGGCGTTCTTGAATGCAAACAGGGCTTTTTCGAAAGAGAGCATCCAGACTGCCTGGGTGCTTTCTTTCGAAAAAGCGGCTTGCTTTTTCGAAAGTACTGCTTGCAGTCTAGACGCTCTTTTTCGAAAGAGGCTTTTTCAAAAATATCTTTCGAAAAAGCCTCTTTCGAAAGAGGCTTGCAGTCTAGACGTAGCCCTAGGGGCTTTACAACTCTAGCACTTGCTCACAACTAAGAGCTTTTGAGTTTCATAAAATACCAAAGTAAAACTGAGGTGGAGTTTAATCAGCAGCAGTAGGTTACGGTACAAACCAAGTAGCTGTTATGGTTTAGAGGTGATCGACAAGGGATTTAGGAAAATATTGGGCGTGTGACCTCTTTTACTTTCATATGGTGGACAAAGATAGTTTGAAAAGCTTTTTTCTCTGTTTGTTTTTACCTTATTAAAGGTCAGGAGCACCACTTTTGGTCCTTTTTTATTTTGAAAGACCACCTTGTAAGCCCTTGGCTTCCCGTCTCTGTCTTGTTCTAGTTCCCCTCCACCTGCTTGAATTGCTTTGTCAACATGTCCTTCAAAGGATCCACCTCATTCTTGCATCTTTGGGTGAGAGGTCCATCTATATCCTCTCTCTGGCTCCGTCTACACGGCATCATTTTTGTGTGAGAGGAAATGCAAATGAAGTGCTCATTAGCATTTCTCGAGCTCTCATTTGCATAGTCCCTTCCGATCCTTTTGCAGAAGAGGTTTTTGCGATAAAAAGCCCTGTGTAGATAGGGCCATTTGTCAGGAAAAAACCCTTTTGCGCAAGAATCCTTTTCCCTCATTTTTCGAGGAACAAGGGTTCCTGTGCAAAAGGTTTTGTTTGTGCCAAATGGCCTCGTCTACAATGCATTTGTTTCTGCAAAAACCTTCTGCAAAAAGGATTGGAAGAGAATATGCAAATGAGAGAACGAGAAATGCTAATAAGCGCTTCGTTTGCATTTCCACGTCCGCAAAAATGATGCAGTGTAGACAGAGCCTCAGAGTATTCCATCTGCAAACACAAATTCAACCACCATCTCCAAGCTGATACCTCTCAGTTCCGTCTTTGAGCGTACGTCTAGACTATAGAGCTTTTCCGGGAAAATTTCAGAAAAGCAGACGTGTGTTTTTGGCATCCCTGTAAACCTTGTTCTATGAGGAAGAAGGGATGTTCCGAAAGAGGGTTTTTTCCTGACATTTGTCTCCGTGTAGATGGGCCAAATGTCGGAAAAGCCTCTTTTGGAAGAAAAGCACAAAAAACCTCCACAAATTGCAGTTCGCAATTTGCGTATCTTTTTCCGACTTTTCCATGCAGTGTTGACACAGCCTGAGCCATCAGTTTGGCATGGAAGAAAGAAGGGAAACTCACAGGAACAAAGGACACGTCCCACAGGATGGTCTACTTGCACACTGCAAAGTTTTGATGCTAGGTTTTGACCAGTGAGGGGTGTGAACAAACACACACCCTACTGCTGACACAGCTATGCTGGCATAACTGCTGGCATGGCCGTAACTCTACTGACAAAAGAGTGCTTCTGTCCCTTCACTAATGTCAGTCAGCGAGGTGGTGCAGTTGAGCCGGCAGAAGAACTGGGCCAGGTCTACACAACGTCAGAAAGCCGAACTAAGATACGCAACTCCAGCTACGTGAATAGTGTCACTGGAGTCAACATATCTTAGCTCAACTTACTTGGTGTCCCACTGTGGGAGGTCGATGGCAGAAACAGAAGAGAAGAGTGAGGGTGGATTTGTTAGCAGCCTTCAACTACCTGAAGGGAGGTTCCAAAGAGGCTGGAGAGAGGCTGTTCTCAGTGGTGGCAGATGGCAGAACAAGGACCAATGGTCTCAAGTTGCAGTGGGGGAGGTCTAGGTTGGATATTAGCAAAAAATTATTTCAACAGGAGGATGGGGAAGCACTGGGATGGGTTCCCTAGGGAGGGGGTGGAATTTCTATCCCTAGAGGTTTTAAAGTCCTGGCTTGACAAAGCCCTGGCTGGGATGATAGAGGTGGGGTTGGTCCTGCTTTGGGCAAGGGGTTGGACTCGATGACTCCTGAGGTCTCTTCCAATTCTAGGATTCCTTTCCCTTTGCATACTAGAGTTGACAAAGGTGCAATCAGCGGTTGTTTTAGTGGGTCCTTGCTAGACCCACTAAATCAAACCCGGGAAAGTGATCTGGTAAGGGGAGACGAGCCCTTAGTCTGCACTTTCTCCCAGTAGGGGGTATTGCTGGTAGAGCAATACTGGCCAAAGCTCTAGTGTAGACAAGGGCCTAGACCAATATCCTGTTTTTAGCACCCCAATCCGCTTCTTGTGTTGTCAAAGCCAAATATTCCTGCTTCAAAATGATGCCACAAAAGAAGGGGCAGAAAGCTTCACACACCCCAGAGAAAGTTGGAACTGGCATCTGACACCCATCAGGGCAGAAAAAACTAAACCCAGGTGTCTCCCTTAGGGTACGTCTAGACTACCGGGTTTTGTCGACAGAAGTTTTGTCGACAGTATCTGTCGACAAAACTTCTGTCGACAAAGAGCGTCCGGACACATTGAGTTCTGTCGACAAAGCAAGCTGCTTTGGCGACAGAATCCTGTAGTCTAGACGCAACCCTACAGGCAATAACACCTTCTGTCGACAGAAACTCTGTCGACAGAAGGTGTTATGCCTCGTAAAATGAGGTTTGCCAGCGTCGACAAAACTGCTGAGTTCTGTCGACGTTATGTCGACAGAACTCAGCGGTAGTGTAGACGCTGGTATAGTTTTGTCGACAAAAGTCCACTTTTGTCGACAAAACTCAGTAGTCTGGACACACCCTTACATAGAAGAAACACAAGAGCTCAGAGCTCTCTCTTCTGCAGCCTGTACCCCAAAGGAGACCATATGTTTGCTGATAGACTTACCTGCAGCACTGTGTGGTTACATTTTAAAATTAAGAAACAAACAGGCCAAACAAGAATCTCAGATTGTTTTGACAGGTGTTGATTTCCCTTTGGAAGACACAGCAAAGGAGTGGGGAAGGCTGCCAGGACTGCACAAATATTGTCTGGAATTAGAAGGCGTTTGTTGTGTCCACAGCAGCCGCATATTTTAGTCCTCCTTGCGGGGGTCAGCATAAAGATATCTATGAAAGCAGCAGCCAAGGGGTTGCAGAGGAAACACTTGAGTGTCCAAAGGGTGATGAGTGAAGTGAGATTTTAAGTGAGCTGTTAACTCCATGGTATAATCTTCCCCATGGACAGATGCTCCTACCTCACCCAGTCCAGGAAGGCAGTTTAGCGAGAATGAATTTCATATGCATGAATAAAATTGATATGATCCCTTGCACCTGTTGCAAGAAACAGGTTTGTGCCATAATTAAAAGCCAGTTCAAGGCTGCAGAGTGAATTCACTGCTGACTGCCAGCAACTAAATTACACTATCATTCTGAGAGCGATGCAAGAGGCATCGCTGTGTGGCTGCAGACTGCAGCTTGGTAGAGATTAATGGCTGAGAGACATGATCATTACTAGAGAAGGGAGCACAGGGAGAAAGAGAAATACTTAAAGGAATCCAGCAAAGGCAGAAAAAATAATTGTGTTTGGCAGACTTCTGAACCATGAATGAAGAATGCCGAAAATAAAAGTTCTCTCTTCGACACTCCCAGTACAAGGTTTTTTAATATTAGTTTTTATTTCCCCCATGTTTACCTACCTTGTTTTTAACTCGTGGACACTATGGGCAGCTGAGGAACAAGTACATTTATCACATGCCAAGCGCACAAAACCTGAGTCATTGCTACCAAGTGCGATGGTTTTAGCTCAAGGATCAAGCTAGCTGGCATTTCTCTTAAAGCCCTAATGTATGGAGCCCTGTTATTACATAAAAAAACAGAAATTACGTTGAGTGTTTTCATTTCTCATACGTGTGGAGAAAAGCTTGAGCATACAAACACTAAGAGTATGTCTAGATTACATGCCTCTGTTGGCAGATGCATGTAAAACAGGCTACCTGACATAGTCAATGAAGTGGGGATTTAAATATCCTCGGCTTCATTAAAATAAAAACGGCCACTGCGCTGTGCTAGCTCAGCTGATCGTCAGCACAGCGCGCGAGTCAAGAGACAGATTGGTTGACAGGGGAAGCCTTTGTCGACCGCTCCTGTAAATCTTGTTTCACCGATCTGTGTCTTTACTCGTGTGCTGTGCCGATGATCAGCTGAGCCGGCACAGCGCGGCGGCCATTTTTATTTTAATGAAGCCAGGGATATTTAAATCCCCACTTCATTGACTATGTCGGGTAGCCTATTTTACATGCCTCTGTCAGCAGAGGCATGTAATCTAGACATACTCTAAAGGATCAAAAACTAGGACAAGAGAGGAGGTGAGAGGAGGAACTCCCCCCCGTCCGAACCAGTTTTTCCCTTGCTGCAGCTCGTAATAAAACTGCCTCTAGCTACTTGTTGCTTACAAACTCAGAGTAAAGACAATGTTTTCTTCCACAATTTGGTGCCGTGACACAGTCCCCAGACTGGTGACCCCTCCAAACAGGCCACAAACCAGTCCCACAGAGTGCTTCAGCTGCCTGCCTGAAGCCTCACGAGCAAAACCCCTCCGACACCCCAGCAATATCCGTGCCCTACATGGCCCCGGGCCTCATACACAGGTGGGGGGTCCTAGCACCCAAATCCCACCTACCCTGAACAAGTTCTGTCCAGTTCCAAGAAACCAGCCACAGATCCCTGGTCAATTTACCCTCTGGACCTTACCCACAAATCACTCTGGGCCAATCCTTTAGCATCTAACATCTAAAGGTTTATTATTACAATAAAGGAAAGCAGGAGAGTAAGGTTGTTAAAGGAATAGTACGTTACGTGCATCGAATCTCCCAGTTCTCGATGCAGGCTCTAGCAGAGATGTCACAGCTGCTGGTTTAAAAGTTCTTGTTGCGCATCCTAGGATCAGGATGGGTCCACAGGTCTTCCGGGCTCTTCGATCCCTGCAAGGCTGCCTCTGGGATGAAGTGCTGAGCTGAGAACCAAGATGGCGTTGACCACATGGCCTCTTTATACCTCCTTTCTGGTCTCTTCTTGGCCGCAGAAGGTCACCTGGCCAGCGGCCAATCTCTGTGCTCCCTGCTGGCAGCTCTCAGGTGACAGCCCCCATTCTTTAGGTGTGTCCTTGGCCCATTGAGAGCCATTGTCCCACAGGGCCTTGCTAATTAGCATGTCCACAGGCCTGACCCTGCCCAATGCTCAACCGCATGAAGGGAAATGTTCAGTATCCATACAAACACATGCTAATAATTGCATACACAGACATTCTACAAACACATGAACAGCGTACATAGGACTATCAGACAGTAAGCTTCTAGTCAACACCTCACATGGCCCCCCTTTTATACCATTTTCTGGGGCCAACACCCCCACCTATGGGTGCAGCAGCGATCTGGCTGCTCCCCTCAAATTTGGTAACGTGACAGCACCTGCCACTACTATTTACAGATCAGCTGCCCCTGCTATAACTGTTTAACAAGAGTTGGCGGAACAAATGACCTTTTTGATTGGGGCTGTGATGCTGTTGATTTGTCTCTCTCTAGCGCAGCTAAAAGGCTGGAAATTATCAAAAGGGTTTGCCATCTTTGCCTTTCCCTCATTGTCAAAATAAACAGGCAAAGGAGGGAGTGAGACAGAGCATTGTTCAGATTCTTTTGACTACTAGAGATTTTAAGAAGCCAGAACATCAGTGGAGCAAACCCTAGAAGTTTTAATGAGTCTTTTGATGTTCTGTTGTTCCTATGACCCAACAGAAGTATAGGCTGCTGCTTCTTGGCCTAGATCCAATGTCAAATTAGTTTAACTTGATACATCCGTTAGCTGAAGGACAAGACTCAAACCAATAGCTCTTTTCCATCTGCCATGTTTCTAACTGCAGAAGAGAGTTATTTTTCTACAGGTTGAATCTCTCTAGTCCGGCATTCCATGGTCTGGCAAAAGTCGTGGTCTGGCATAATTTTAGTTCACAAGGGGTACGTCTAAACTACGTGCCTCCATTGACGGAGGCATGTAGATTAGACAGATCAGCAGAGGGAAATGAAGCCACTATTTAAATAATCGCAGCGTCATTTCAATTTAAATGGCTACCGCGCTCTGCCGATCAGCTGTTTGTCGGCAGATCGGGGCAGTCTGGATACGCCGCTGTCGACAAGGAAGCCTTTGCCGATCTGCGCAGGTAAACCTGGTTTCACGAGGCATACCTGCGCCAATCGACAAAGGCTTCTTTGTCGACAGCAGCGTGTCCAGACTGCCCCGATCTGCCGACAAACAGCTGATCGGCAGAGCAGGGCAGCCATTTAAATTTAAATGAAGCTGCGATTATTTAAATAGCGGCTTCATTTCCCTCTGCCGATGTGTCTAATCTACATGCCTCCATCGACGGAGGCATGTAGTCTAGACACACCCAAGATGTCCACTTCTCATGGATGTGGCCAAGTTTCCCGTGGTCTCCTAGGGTGTATCTAGACTACAGAGTTTTGGCGACAAAAGTGGACTTTTGTCGACAAAACTATACCTGCGTCTACACTACCGCTGAGTTCTGTCGACATAACGTCGACAGAACTCAGCAGTTTTGTCGACGCTGGTAAACCTAATTTTACGAGGCATAACGCCTTCTGTCGACAGAGTTTCTGTCGACAGAAGGTGTTATTGCATGTAAACTGTCCTTTGCGTCTACACTACCATGTTGACAAAGCAGCTTGCTTTGTTGACAGAACTGAATGTATCTGTCGACAAAACTTCTGTTGACAAAAGCCTGTAGTCTAGACGTACCCCTAAAGTTTGTTTACAGCCACCAGTCCTGGCTCTCACTGTTCTGTGCTGTTATTTACCTCTAAATTACCCCAAAATGTCTTCTAAAAGCAGTGGCAGTGTTGGTAATGCTGCTAGACAATATTGACCACCCAAGGTCCAGCAAATTCTCTGGCTCAGCACTGGTCAGGTGCCGGGCTACAGATGTTCAACCTATAGCAGTTTTAGGGCTACTAGCAATGACTGGCAGGCAAACCTCAATCCTGACAAGGACCCAGGATTTTATGAAAGATGGTGCTGTGGCCAAATCACAAGGAGGACACAGGACACTTTGATTCTGTTCCCTTCGCCAGCCCGACCTGTCTCTCCGGGTTTCCGTTTTCCCTGAGTATGTGAGGTCCATGGTGCTTTGATATCGTTGGGTGGAAACAACTGTTATGACCTGCCCACCATCAACCTGAACTGGTGGAGCTGAGAATACAGCACAGTTTCATAGTCTAATCCCCTAGGGCAAACACCCAAAATGGTGTCACCACAGAACTGGAGAATTTCTTTCAGTGGAAGGAGGAATTTCCGTACGGTTGTGATAAGGCAAAAGAAGTGAACACAATTCAAAAAGTCTTCACTTCCCACTGGGACAGATTATAAACAACACGTTGGTTATGTACAATGTTCAAAGATTCATAGGGAGTTTTGCAGTCCAACTTGGACACGTGAAGGGGTCCTGACTTTGAGGGAGCAGCGACTATTCGTTTTTCTTTACTAGTAACTTTCTCAGTGGTTCCCCACCTGTGGTCCGAACAAGGGGTCTGCGGAAATGGAAAAATAAGGATTGGGCCCACTGTGGTTCCCCGGATGCTAAGGGAGCGTGGGGAAAGTACTTGCATGCTATGCAAGCCTCCCATGCCTGGCTGATGTGCAAGAGGCATGCACGACATGCAATCACTTTCTCCTTGCTCCCCTAGTATCCAGGGAACAGGATCAAAAGTAAGCCAAGACCCAGAGTGCATAGCTGCTGCCCCACTGCGCTCCCGAAGTTCCATCCTTGCCCGCTACATCCTCCCGAAGTTCCACCCTTGAACTTCATGAACTATTATACATTTCAAATGATTATCAAGTAATGGAATGTTTAAAAACATCTATATTGTTTGGAGGGTCTGTGACATTTTAATACACTGAAAAGGGATCTATATGCGTAAAAAGGTTGGGAAACACCGCTCTACAATATTTTTTCCATCAAAAAAGAAACACCTAAAATTGAGTTATGCAGTTAATGCAAACAGCATATGAGTTAATATATTTAATATTACTTCATAGCTATTAAAAGTCTCCAGTGAAATAGAAATTGAAGACTGAATAATGAAGACACTTCATCATTTATCTATATTCATCAGGAAATCCCATTATGTCAGGTGGCAGTGGGGATTAAACCGTGTTTAAAGAGGACAGAAGAGAAAGTCAAGGACAAGTAATTAATTTAGAAATATTAATCTCTTCCATTGTCTAGTGGTAAATGCTGTACAGATGCTGGCTTCTAAGAAAGACATTTTACACGCGATTACACTGTTGACCATAAAAGTGATGACAGAATATTTAGCAAACTAGGCAAGGTGGCAGGATTCTGGCAAACTGTGTATTGATCAGATAGCTATTGAGTCTAAAGGCGACATATTCAACAGAGTGAAACGTGACATGGCAAAATATACATGTTGTACTATGTACTGATGGTGAAACCGAGGCACCAAGAGGGACAGTGGTGTGCTGTAGGACACAGAGCCAATCAGTGGCAGGGGAGAAAACAAACACCTCCTGATTCCAGTCCTGTACAGAATTCACCTGACTGCTGCTCTGCATCAGTGAGGACAGAGCTCTGAAAGCTGGGTATTATTATTATTATCGCTGTCACATGTGACACTCATTTCTCTTCAGATCAGCCCCTCTGGGACCACCGCATCTTCCTGGCCTCTGGGGATAGAACAAGAAGCAATGGGCTTAAACTGCAGCAAGGGAGGTTTAGGTTGGACATCAGGAAAAAGTTCCTAACTATCAGGGTGGTCAAACATTGGAATAAATTGCCTAGGGAGGTTGTGGAATCTCCATTCTGGAGATATTTACGAGTAGGTTAGATAAATGTCTATCAGGGATGGTCTAGACAGTACTGGGTCCTGCCATGAGGGCAGGGGACTGGACTCAATGACCTCTCGAGGTCCCTTCCAGTCCTGGTATTCTATGATTCTAGGCTCTTTTAGCCTCTAATGCAGGCTACTCAACTTTGGAAGCCCCGGGGGCCACGAGGATATTCACAGCACATGCCGAGGGCCAGAACTTAAGTGTAGTTGCATATACATGCAAATAGCTTATTTCACACTGATGGGCATGAATAGAAAAATTAAGGCAAGTCTACACAACACACAGGCCCCATTTAAGTCAGTTCTGCTGATATTAATACAATGCAATATTTACCCCATTTCCACCCATATGACAGCACTTTTAATGAGCAATGAAGTCCAGGAATTTAACTACTAAAATGCTTATCAACAGAAGACCATTACATTCACTACTTTTTTGTTTTAGCTCCCACCCATGGGCCGCAAACAAACAGGCCACAGGCTGCATATGTGGCCCGCAGGCCACGTGTCGAGTAACCCTGCTCTGATGTATTGTGATGTGCCCCTAGCTTGAGTTCTGGTAGCAGTTCTAAGTTCAACATACGGATCAGCTAAACATGCAGTCAACTGAGAAAGCAACCCGAAACCAAACCGCTCAGAAAGGAAGCCCCAAAACTGGCCATGAATGCTTCAGACTCATACTCGTCAGCATTCTCATTCCTTTCACCACAAGACTGAATGGATCGCATGTCTGCGCAGTTAGAGAATGTTTTGTAGCCGGCACAGAGAAACTGCATGCGTCCATGCATGCTGTAACTTTCCTTTAGAAACAAATACATAAAAATAGAAGACTATGACCACATGCTGAATTTTTTAGCCCATCACAGTTCAGTCGGCAAGGGATGCTCAAGAAAATTTTCTAGCAGCATACCAACACGATTAGAATCCAATTTACAGTGACTTATTCCTCTGATCTACAGGGTGCAATAATAGTAGTAGGTGCTGACAAAGTGCATTGCCACTGGCAACAGTGCGTGTTCACGGCTAAGTGAAAGAAGAGGACATCGGGCGGTATATTGTATTTCTGCTTAAGAATGACTTGAAAGCTTTTCAATACTGTGCACACTTGTCAGAACAGGAAAAGTTCCCCTTCGGTATCAATGTCTATTTTGATGTTTACATTCCAAAAATGTTGTGTAAGCAAAAATCAGAGTGCAGCAGAACCAGTTTTGTGAGGTTCACATGAGGTGGGAGCCAAACCACTAGTGGGGTTCACATGAGATGCTGAATCCAAATGACATCTGGTTTTGCAAAATCCAAGCCAAGAGTAAAGACTTGTTGGGACAATATAGCAGAAACGCTCAGGGTTACAACTATGCTCTAGAAGACTTCTCTCTTTTGAGTCATATGGTCCTAGCCCTGGAAGCTCTCAGGAGCAATGGCCTGCCTTAAGAATGATGTAAAGGTTGAACATCTCTAGTCCAGCACCTTTGGGACTTGACCGGTGCCAAACCAGAGAATTTTCCAGACCACGGGAGGTCAACACTGTCTAGCAGAATGACCAACACTTGCCCTGCTTACAAGACTCTTAGAAGACATAGAGGGGTAAACGACAACACAGAACACTAAGAACTAGGACTGGTGGCTTTAAACAAACTTTAGGGGACTGTGAAAAACTTGGCCACGCCCATGATAAGTGAACATCCGGCTGACAAACATCATGCCAGAGCACGGCTATTGCTGGACTAAAGAGTGATGGACTAGAGAGGTTCAAACTGTACCTAATTTCATTATAAAGGTCACAACAATGTCCATTCTATTACAGGAGTTAACATAACAATTCAAAGCATTAATTCACTTGCAGATTTTATCTGCCAAAAATCCAGTTAATCTCCAAAAATGCTTACTGCTTACCTGGCTAACAACAGGATATGCACGGCTGTTAAATTTTTGCAAAGGAGAACACAGGGAGCTCTCTCACGCTCTTTCACCCCAAGAGGAACCCTTACATTGCATGACACTTAGCTGAAAGGATTGTGAAAGCCCATCTAATTTCAGCAGATCAGTACAGCAGGTAACAACCATTCCTCCCCAAGCCCTTGTCAGGTGGGAGACAAAGCTGGAGGTGAAAACAAAGAAGATTTCCTGCTTGTCACCTAACCCCGCACGTCATGATTGGAAAAGGGCAAATGATAACAAACAACAAAGTTCTCACCTACCTGGGGAAGCAGCAAGGAACAAACTATCCCAAAGGTGACTTCAAAGTTGTCTTTAAACCACAGGCCAAGTGCATGGATACAGCCTCGCACGTGGATAATGTCAACCAACTGCAGTCGCTGCAAGAGGAACAGAACCCGAGCGTCAGATATTTGGAACCCCCCTGGGAACTGGGAGCCCAACATCTCTTGTTGTCTTTGAAGTGGTCCTGACTTGCCAGTGGTTTTTTCCACGAGACAGTTGACTGCCCCGGGGGGAATTTATTTCTTTGCATAAACAAAGAACAGCACTATGTAGCACTTTAAAGACTAACAAGATGGTTTATTAGGTGAAACAAAAAACAGGACTATGTAGCACTTTACAGACTAACATCTTGTTAGTCCTTCAACTGCTACATAGTCCTGTTTTTTGTTTCAGCTACACCAGACTAACACGGCTACATTTCTATTTCTTTGCACAGTCATTTCTAAAGCTTTTTATATTAGGGTGCAACTGCTCGGTATGTAAAAAATGCATCTTTTTAAAGTAGCAATGGGCAACCAAGGCTAGTGAGTGGGCTGCATGAATGACCCTCCTTTGTCTCAGTGGCCTGCAAAATCAAAATCCCATGGTGGGCATCCTGTGGCCCGCCTGTGGCCCATTGGGGTTCCACTTGTGGGTGGCCTGTACACCCCCTCTTTGCCCCTTCCCCCAAGCCTTTCACGCATTAGGGCATGGGAACCCCGCACTTACCTCCTCTTTCCCCTCCCTTCCAGCACTTTCGGAGTGCCATGAATTGCCTGATTCACATTCTTTCCCATCCCTCCCAGAGCTTGGACACCACAAATCAGCTGATTCGGCTGAGAATCAGTCAAAAATGCTGGGTGGGAGGGGGAAGAACAGGGATAGAGAGCAAATCAGGTGATTTATAGCACTTCAAAAGTGCTGGGAGGGAGGGCAGTAAATGCAGGGCTCCAGTGAAATGTTCTCTCTAATTTTTCCACCCATGTGCAGAATAAATTTTGTTGGGTGCACCAAAACATGTGTAGATGTGCGCCACCAATATAAACACATGCTGCTGGTTGTAGGCTGTGGGGGTACTCAGCTGGGCAGCACCTGAATCTCTGCTGCGTGGCCACCCAAGCACTGAACTTAAAAGGAACACTGCTCCAGTGCCCCAATGCATTAGAGGCATGGGGGAAGGGGACAGAGAAGGGATGCATGGACCACGGATTGCCCGCCACTGTTTTAAAAAGTGGCTGTAATTCTTACACAACATGCTGAAATCAGGAGGAGCCTCATGGTAAAACCTTCACATTCCTTCTGGCTGTAACACTCAAGCCCAAAGCCTTTCAGCCTAAAATGCCAACGTCAGCCAGATCGGTTTTATCTGCATCTTTCAGCGGTGGTAACGAGCGTATTTTCTGAAAGTGCGTCACCAGGCACTGAACTCTGGTTCCTAAAGGAGCCCGTCTCTTTGCTAAAACCTGGGAACAAAACAAGCGACAGCCATACATGCTCAGAAAGGATGGTGCTGAACGTGGCTGTAATTTAACTGGTCTTGATAGAATTTGTGCAAGGCAGCAAGCAGCAAAATGCATTGAAGTAAATTATGGCTATTGACCTCTCCCGCCTACAGTGGAGGCCTATTAAAATGACCTATGATAGCTGTGGTATTTGGACACATTTGAGTCGGCAGCTACATTTAACTAGCATACCTGCTCTGGTCTTATGGCACTGCTGTTGCTTTTCTTAATCCCACTGAGAGAACAGTAGCATTTTGATGTATTTTAAGGAGGAAACTGACTGGAAAATATTCAGGATAGGAAAAAAACCAACAGCTAATCCACAGCCTTAGAGATCATTCACAAATTAGAAGAAAAAAGGGGCGAATTCTAGTCTCATTTATGCTTATGCACCATAAATCCAGTTAATCTGATGTACCAGATTTTGGAAATGACCCAAGAAAGAATTATCCAGCTCAGAAGGATGGGTCATGGTCTGCGATATGGAGTTTTTTTCTCTGCTGAATCACCGGTTTAAATCCAATGTAGGCTAATAGTGACCAAAAGTGATTTGCATAAGCAGCCTTAATGAATTAAGTTGGCAGTCTCTAGAGTGCACCTCTGTGTCCACAAGACAAAACGGTTGCATGGTTCTCAAAAAGATGGGAGACTGAATCCATCTGACGTGGAGAAGAGAAAGCTGCCTACCGAATTTGGTAGTCCTAGCTCTTACCGTTTAGGAGGAGCTCTTGAGCAAACAGACAGACAAACTCTCTCAAGTACAAGGGTACACCAGAGGACAGGACAGGAGGGCCATTTGGCCTAGTCGCCAAGCTCAAAGCCCAAATTGACACCCCTATTTATTTTTTGCCATTTGATAACTTTTGCAACTTGTTTTTATGCACATCCTTACGGCAGCGGTTCCCAACCGCCAGTCTGCGGTCTGCTGCTGGGCCGCCAACTACTGGCTGCGGGCCCGCGGTGGCTGTTGGAGCTCAAGCCGGCTTTTCCAGGTGCTCTCTTCTGGGAGCCGTGGCAACTCAGATGGCAGCAGCAGGAGGTGGAGCGGAAGGCGCCTTCCTCCCTCCTCCATGCTTAGAGAGGGAAAGGGTGTGAAGGAGGAGGGAGGCGTATACACCGTCAACAGTTGCTCCCCCAGGAGGAGGCGGAGCAGGAGACGACTCTGCAGGGCTCCACCTCCCCCTCCCCCCCGCCTGCACAACCGCTTTTGTCGGTGGCAGCACAGGGGCTGAGGCGGAGCAGGAGACGTGTCTCCCTACCTGCCCTCCCCCGCTTGTATGGCTGCTGTTGCCAGAGGTAACACTGGGGCTGAGGTAACACTGGCACCTCCCTCCTTCCCCCCCAGGGGCTGGGTTGAGGCTAGACCAACTGGGAATGTTTTATTTGCATATTTGCATATTCATTGTTTGCATAATGAATATACAAATACATTTGTGAATGGGTTTGCCGGTTCACGGCATAAAAAAGGTTAGGAACTACTGCTCTGTGGGACCAAAACGTGACACACACACACACAGGCTAGAAAAGCACTTGTTAAATAAAAAATATTCAAATTATGTCTCAGTTTTTTTGGTGCCTTTTGTTTTCATGTGTCGTCATTTTTTATTTTTATTATGAAGGGCCTCAAAGCTGGAAGTGGCCTGGGCCTCTGTGGACCCCTGAGAGGGCCTGAGTACATGAGGGCTAAGAGCTGCATCAGGGGAACTTAATCTTGGCACTGTTATCGACAGCTACAAAGGGCAAAGCAGCTGCAGAGACAGTACGCTCTGGGAAACCATGGAGAGGAAAAGCACCCCCACAAGCCAGGCACAACACCTCGCTCTGAGGTGAATATGGGATGACAGTGAAATGCGACCTCAGTGAAATTGGTGAGTATGATAGGTGGAACTGCTCCCTGTGTGATTCCAACCCTTTGGAAGACAGGAGACACCCATGCTGTCAGATTTGGAGTAGAAGGCGTTTCTACTTTGAAAGGCCTTCAGTCATGAAAACAGCAGGTCCAGACACTTTGCTTTCCCCCCATTTTTGTTGGCAGTGTTTTGACAGGCTGCAACGTGCCTCCTTCACCTACTGAAGTATCACGTTTGTCGCAACGATTCAGCTAGGGATGAGGAAATGACAGTTTTCTAATCTGTAATCACAACTGGACGTGCTTTTTTTGGAGGCATCACGCTTTTGGGATCTGCATGACAAGGCACTTGTAATTAATATTTCAGACAGTCGAAAGCTTATGCCCTAATAAGTCTGTTAGTTTCTAATGTGCCATAGGACTTCTCATTGTTTTCACAGATACAGACTAACGTGGCAACCCCTCTGAGTCCTGTATAAAAACGTCCTTAACATTCTGGCTTCCGATTTTTTTTCTATCTGCCTAGCAGCTTTTTAACTTAATTATCCCCGAATGAATAATGCGTTGCTGGTGGAAAACATTCTGGGTAAATGCCCTTTATTACAAAGCTGCTAAAGAGCATTTTACAGCATGTGTTTGTATTTATAGTAGCAGCTCATGCTTAAGCCTCCATTGATTATTCCCCTTTTTTACAGTAATTAAATCTTTCCTTTTTTTTCTTTACTGCCGACAAATTTTAATCATAGTTATGTATGGAATTAGCTAGGTAGCAGGGCAAGGTGCTGCATGACAAATTTCATCCAATTATGGAAAGGATGGCTTAATGGGCTAATAATTAGACATGGAAAGTTGTCTAAGGTAATGGTTCAAATTTTTCAGAATTTGATAAATTGAACTCTGCAGTTTATTCATTATACACAAGACTTTAAAAAGTCCCGAGGTCTTCTCTGCTGTATGCAGACCTCACAAATCTGATGATGCTTATAGTAAGAGTAGGGGGCTGTGCTCTGGCAGCCTTGTTGAAAATGGGATTTTCCTTCCACGGCTGATGCAGGAACTAGCTCTTTCTCTTTGTTTAGACAGCAACTGGTTTTACTGGAGCAGCTGGAGATGACCTAAATCGTAGAATTCTAGAACTGGAAGGGACCTCGAGAGGTCATCAAATCCAGTCCCCTGCCCTCACAACAGGACCAAGCACCATCTAGACCATCCCTGACAGATGTCTATCTAATATGCTCTTAAATATCTCCAGTGATGGAGATTCTAAAACCTCTTTAGGCAATTTTATTCCAGTGTTTAATCACCCTGACAGGTAGGAAGTTTTTCCTAATGTCCAACCTAATATTAAACATATTACAAAAATAATACATTACAGTGATTGTACAGGGAACCAGGTATGGATGTCCGGCAGCTTAGTGATGACCTTTGGGATCAAAAGTGTTAAAAACCAATAAGCTATTTATTATCTGTCATGTGGCACTGACTATTAGCCCCCTGTGCTAAGAGGTTGTACAGACATCAGAGACAGAAAGCTCCTGCCCCAAAAAACCTGACACCACCAGAAATTTCTGTCCATTGCTCAGATTGACAGAAAGTGGACCACTGTTATCTGATAAAAATTTTCTTAAAAAAACAAACAAAACAAACAAACATTGCAAAATAGCTGGGTTATAAAACTACAGAGAAAATTCCCTCCAGTTAAGCCTTCCCTTGCTCATCAATTATTAAGAAAAGAAGGTACATTTATTAATTTGCATGGTTCGGATGCACCAAAGGACTGGATTTATAACCAGTGACAAAACCCAGAGAGACCCCTGACAGTTGGAGGCCCCCCAGTGGCTGATTAGACATACAGTAAATCAATGGGACCATGAAGAGTAACTCATGAATCGGACATTGACCAAACAACCCTGCAGCAAGTCAGAGATTCCGCACTCTCCCCAACACCACCCCTCAAAGCCGTATCCACTCCTCAGAGACCTCTTAAGAGGAGGGGCTTTGTACAGTGCCTGGCTCATCCAGTCCTGCAAACAGCTCCTGAGGATGCACATGCCTGGAGAATGGGTGGCCCAGGAAAGAGACGGTGAGCAGAGAGAGACATTGCAAATGAAAGGCGCGACTTACCTCTTTTTCCAGGGTCTTGTATCCGCACATAGTGTTGACAACTTCTCCAGGGACCTATTAACAGAAAATGTGTTTCAGGCTTAGAGCAGAGTTTTAAGAAAATGGAAATAATAATAATACAAAATCTCCAGACATATAAACCTTCTACCTCTGCCTCTTGAGTGTATGTCTCAGACCTTTCATCATAAACACAAGGGCTGTGTCTACACTGGGCCACTTATTCCGGAAAATCAGCCGCTTTTCCGGAATAAGCTGCGAGCTGTCTACACTGGCCCTTGAATTTCCGGAAAAGCAACGATGCTCTACTGTACAAAATCAGCCGCTATTCCGGAAAAACTATTCTGCTCCCGCTCGGGCATAAGTCCTTATTCCGGAACACTGTTCTGGAAAAGGGCAGTGTAGACAGCCCAGTAGTCTTTTCCGGAAAAAAGACCCGATCGCAAAAATGGCGATCGGGGCTCTTTTCCGGAAAAGCGCGTCTACATTGGCCACAGACGCTTTTCTGGAAAAGCAGACTGCCAATGTAGACGCTCCTTTTCCGGAAAAACTGAAAACGGAATAGTATTCCGTTTTAAGCATTTCCAGAAATACATGCCAGTGTAGACACAGCCAAGGGGTAAGGGGAGCTACCAAGTTTCTGACTCTAACATCGGAGGGACTTTTTCCCAACGCAACACCCAAGCTAAACTCTGGGGCTGAAGTTCACCAGGGTTAACCACTAGTGGACTGCTGCCACTATATTTACCTGCACCTCCACAGGTGTGTGGCTGGGAAAAGTGATCCACGGATAACAGGAGCTGTGATTCCCCATTCCTGCGGAAATGTAGGGAAATACGGAGGTGTAGGGCCCACTAGGGGCTAACTCTGGCAGGTCAGTTCTGACCCGTGAGCTGGGTTTTGGCCACCCCTGGACTACGCAGTAGAGCACTCTGACAGTAATGTGCATGGTGTTTTTTCCATCACAGCAGTGAGGTCTTTTCTATCCAGCCACCTTAGCCAATTGCACGCTGGTGAACTCAGAACTCCTGCCTCCATGTAACGTCCAGTGCTCTGCTCTGTCCAGTTTTCCATGATTCAGGGAGAGGCTTTCACCAGTTCATTTGGGAGTTTAAACAGCTTCCAACTGGAAAACTGTATTTATCGTCTCTTTGTTTAATTCTGTTCAATAGTCCGTGTTATACGGCCTATCACACCACCTTCAATAATGCCTCTTCTCATTGCAGTGATTTAAGTGCTTCTGGAATCAGGCCCTATAACCTCACTAGAGAATTTTATAAGCTGAGACAACAATCCTCGTTCTCTATGTTCCATGGGAGTTTTCCACTAGATGGTTTGGAAACCACAAAGGAGCGAGTTTTCCCTAAACGGCCTATTGTTTCCATCCCAGTTCTGTCAGAGCAGTACTTCTATTACTTGATCATTTTGATTTGAAACTTGGAAAGACACAGAAGCCTGAGTATTGTCAGAGAAGTTAGCAAAAGACCTGCTGAATGTGCTGACAAGAAGGAACTCAGCACCTCTCCGAATCAGGCCTGTAGTGCGGGTTTGCTTATTTTGGGGATCAAACAGAAGCTTCCTTATTTCAAGGCAGTGAACTGAAGTGAGGGGCCTTTTTCAAAAGGTGTGTTGTAGCCATACAATGGCCACGCTGAAAGCACAATAATTTTAGCACTGAGATGATTTTGGCAACCACTAAAAGCTGCTGGACAACAAAACAAACTTTCCATGTTTTAGAGGCACAGAGATGAAAAGGAGAAATGGGCTCATTTTGAAGCAAATTGCGCTTTTTCTGTAAAATGCAGCAGAAAGGAATCTGCACTCTAGAAAAGGCTGCGGGCATGATGTTCCTTCCATAATTGGTGAGGAAATTAGTCTAACATTTCTTTACCACGAAGAGTCATTTGGACAGCATGTTACTGCTCAGGGCTATTGCAAAACATGCCTTTTATAATTTCCATTTATGCTCTGTTAATCGGCCTGTTGGTGGCACAGAGAAGAGAGTTTAAAAGGCTGATATAGCTCCATTGATCAAGAATGCATGTGTGCATTAGGCAGGGCAAGCTACAGGCTTCGGGTGAAACTCTGACACTACTGAAGACAATGGAAAAGCTCCCAATGATTTCACTGGGATGAGGATTTAATCCTTTTGGGTCCACTTCTCATTTGCACTGTTCGGACCGAGCAATGGAGCCTTTGAATTAAGGTAAATGTAACTCACGCCTGTACTGAGGTCTCATTCTGGCAACGCCATATAAAGAGGGTGTTTGTGTTACTGGGAAACCAGACTTTCAGGGCAGGTCTGCAGCTCTACTGTTTCCCATGCAGCTCTCGCTTCATCCTAATACTCCTGGCTAAAGCAGTGAGCTCTCTGTCTGTGAAGCCAGGATATCAACTGCGGCAAAGACCCATCAGTGTAGTTCAGCTGCCTCCCCGAGAGGCCAACGCTGGGCTGACAGGAGACATGCTCCTGTCGACATAGTGCCGTCTACACGGGGTTTAGGTTGATATAATTACACCGCCTCCAGGAGGTGGGGGATTTTTCACCCCTCCTCCCGAGCAACATAGTTTTTTACACCAGACCCAAACCTCCCTTGAATTACAATTCTGGAGCCTTAATATCTCACCAGTCCTGCATGAAAGGTTTTGTTAACCTTGTTATTCAATGGAAGGTGTCCTGCATAACAATAACACCACAGTACCATGTACAGAAGACCTAGGGACGTGTTATGCTGAGCAAATGACCTGGTAGGTCCCTCCTGAAGTGCTGTTGTTCCCAGCAGAATGGTGTCTCAAAACACAGCTGTGGTCTGATGCCCCCTCCAGGACTTCTTGCTGTGGAATGCAAGAGTGAACCCTTTGAACTAGTTGTTCTCCTCCCAAGACAACTTTCCCGGAAGGGAAACGTGATTTCTAATGAGTTTAAAGGTTGCAAATCTTTCTGTTTCATTCATAATAACTAGCACACGTTCCCCCTCCAACCTCATGGTTTGTGCCACCTTAGCCTGGCTAGGTCCTGGTGGACAATGACAACCTGCTGACGTTTGTGACGCACTGAGATCTGGGGATGAAAAGTGCTGAGGATTGGGGGAGAACATCCTATTGCACGTGGAAGGCAGGACTGCAGATTCACAGGGCTGAGAACAGAACGGCCACTCTCGGTATCACGGCTTGACAGATGTAGAGAGCCCCCTGCTCCTGCAGACAGGAATAGGATGAAACTAGAGCTATACGGGAAGAAGCAATTTTCCTGCTCTGTGAAAATTTTCCAGACATTTCCCATTCTATACCTGGACAAAATTGAGGTTGTCTGAGGTTTTTCACAGAAGGGGGGAGGCAAGAGGAGAGGTGAGACACACACATGAATAGCTCAGTGTTTAGAGTGATCTGTGGGATCTAGGATACATGGGTTCGAATCCCAGAACTGGGTGATTCAGAGTAGGGACTTGAAAACATGGGTCTCTTGGTGAGTATACTAGATTCTACAGAGAGGTAAGTGTTTGGCCAGCAATTTCACTGCAGAACTGAGGAATCATCACAACTGTGGTAGGTTCTTGAGCAAAGGTTTGGTTTTGAAAAATGGACAATTATTGACAGAAAAACTATTTCTCTGGCCCCTGACTTGCTGGATCCAGCCCCTGAGGCTTGGGGTTCACCCTCCTCCCCACGCAGCATTGGGGAGCTTCTCTGCTGCCTTTCAGCAGGGCTGGAGCACACAAAGGCTATGGCTACACTGTAGCCTTCTTGCGGAAAAACATATGCAAATGAAGCACGGTGTGGAATATCGGTGCGCTTCATTTGCATAATTAATTAGCAGCCGCTTTTGCACAAGAGGTTGAAAAAAATGAGGAAGAACAGCACAAGAGGGTTTTTTTTTTTTACACAAAAAGGAGCCGTCTACAGGGGAATGTGTGCTGATTTCCTATGGGTTCTACATCCCACAGAAGTTAAATAAAAAGGATAGCTCTGTAGCTTTTGGGAGGGCTTGGGCTTGTATTCCTATGTGTTTGTACAGTATTCAACTATTCTGAGTGTCGATAAACCATATTCCTTATGCTGCTGTGATGGAATTCCACATTTTGAGCCAAAAACCTATTGTATGGGGAACCTTCTCACTCAAATTCCAGGGGTTTTAGAATATTTTTTATGGAAGCTTGTTGAATGGCAATAAAAATCCTGTTGGTATTATCCCTATTAAATTCTACAGGATTTGTCTGTAAGGATTCATAATTTCAAGATACAAACAAATCAGTTTCTCCTAGTCCAGCTATTTCCAAGTTTGCATTCAGTGACTAAGGGCTCTTTTATCATTTCAATTTCCTGCCCTGGTGCCCACACAGCCACCAGCTTCAGTAATGACATCACGACACCTGCTCCTAGCTGCATCAGATATTTCTGGTGCACTGATCCCATTTTGGTCTATTTAGTTTTTAAATACGTCTGTCCTAGCTTCTGGATTTCATCTCTGCCAATCTCGTCTCTCTTTCTATTAGCAGATATTTTAATTTCCTTGAATAGAAAGACCTTGCTTGATAAGATGTGGGAGAAACATGGGTTTTCAAACAACATTTAGATTCACTGCATTATTGGCCCATTACCATGGATATTAATTTTAACATGTAAACTGGCCAATAGCAGCATGCAAATAGTCTTTCTAAATACTGGCAAATTTGTTAGTCTCTAAGGGGATTTAAAAATGGCACCCAGACGGGAAGATGCAAATAAAGCCCATGATATTTAAATCCCAGGCTTCATTTGCAACTTCGAATGCCTACATTAGCCTCCCTAGTTCGAACTAGGGGGCTAGTGTAGACATACCCTAAGGTGTTACAGGACTATTCCTTTCTTTCAATAATAATGGGGGGATTTCAGCTTCCCCCATATTGACTGGGTAACATGTCACTTCTGAATGGGATGAACTGAGAAAATGTCTAACTCTGAAATGCACAGAGGGAGAGGTAACAAGAATTAGCTAAGTTCTTGGAGGATAGGTCCATCAGCGGCAGGTTCATCAATGACTCAACCTCCTACATGGAGTGTCCCTAAGCCTTGGACTGCCAGCAGCTGGGACTGGATGAGAACAAGTGGATCACTTGATAAACTGCCCTGTTCCGTTCATTCCCTCTGCAGTGTCTGGAACCGGCCTCTGTTGGAAGACAGGATACTGGGCTAGGTGGATGGTTGGCTGTTCTTATGTTCTTGTCTGGATGTAGAACAGAGTTCACACTTACAGACATAACAGATAGGAGAAAAGTTGAACTTGTTTCCACTGCAGGGATCTGAATTTCCCTTTAAAAGACTCCACCCACTGCCGATGTTTGGGCAACAACGTTTCCCGGCTTTTCTTGAAGAGAAGTCTGATATTGACAGCCATGCATATTGACGGGGAACACAAGATGGGGAGAGTCAGAAGAGCTAAATCCTACTCCCAATTCTGTCAGTCTCCCACACCAGCTGCAAGACGGGGGTGGATAACATCCTAAACTCCATGTAAGAAGCTCAATTCTTTAGTGTCTGAAATATACCTGCGGGCAGGTGGCCAGTATGAGAACTCTATGCATAACTGATGTCCCTAATTGTCCTCAGATACTTAAGAGGTTCATAGCCTTGTGCTAGCTCTCTGGAGCATTTGCAGAGCACGTGAGCGTGGAACTGAGAAATATTCTAACCAGCAGGAAAAGGAAAAGTTAGCACATATTTTTGCTCCAGATATTGTGACAGAAATCTTTTTCCAATTTCTCAGAACATTCCTCCAGAAAGTGTCTGGCGGACTTTCCCAGGGACCGTCTCTTCCCCACTTTCTTTTCTACATAGAGAAACCAAGAGTTTTCCTGTGAGCCCAGAAAATACCACTTTGTGGAAGAGAAGGCATCATTTAGTGGCATCATTTCCTTCCCAAGAAGGAAGAAGGCGGAAGCCCCACATCTACATCTCTGTGTTGCTATTTGTGTCTGATATTGGAGCTAACTTATTTATAGAGGATTCATTTGAAAGAAGACATCCAATCTTTTGGCAGCGAAAGCAGAGGCTGCTGAGAATCCTAGAGGTAAACTGGGATGACTGCAAGGATTCAGAGCAGGATGCAAAGTGCCTCCAAAAATTCTAAAGCAATTGGGAATAAGAGCAGTTGCGTTGCGATCTGAGCCCTCCTTAGGTAAATAGGGACAGGACAATAGGACAACACTATACAAACAGAGGATGAGGTCAGGCAATGCTACTGCACATGCTGGGGTGCATTTCAGAAAGATACAAAACCGAGCATTTGCACTAATATGAATCTATGTAAACATGTAACAATACACATTCAACTGCTCTTATTCTGACTCTTAATCGAAGCCTTATGAACACTGTGTCATGATGGACTCCCTCTCTCTGTTGTCCTCACTCTCACAGCTGCCTTCAGGTTTTTTTTTTAATGCCTTTTGCAGATGAAAGAGTTATGCCTGAGGGTATGTCTAGACTGCAGAAGAAAAACTCTGCTGCATCCAAGGAACATGTCTGCTCTTCCAAAATTTTTTTTGGAAGAGCAGATGCTTTTTTTCGGCATCCCTGTAAACCTCGTTTTACGAGGAAGAAGGGATGCTCCGAAAAAGTTTTTTCCCCCCGACATTTGGCCCAGTGTAGAATATTTCTCTATAGAAGAAAAGCGAGAAATATTCTCCTCTGGGAATTTTAATCACAAAGTCCTGAATAGTCCTCTGACAGGTTGGAACCTCAAACAGCATTTCCAGATACAACCTAAACAGCAAAAGGCTTCTGAAAGGTCTTAATGGACCTAAAGCTAAATGGAATTACTGAGTCCATGCAATCTCTCTAAGCTACAGGCTACTTGATGTGCACGAATGATGTTAGTGAATGGGCTTGTTCCCTCTATAGGCCTGGGGAGAAGACATCCACACTTGTTATTCTTCCCCCTTTTGTTTCTAAGGGTATGTCTACACTATAGAGTTTTGTCAGAAAAACGGCCGTTTTTTCGACAAAACTCGAGGAATGTCCATGCTGCAATTGTGTTCTTCCACAAGAAAATCAAAAGAATAGAGGGTTTTTTCCCCAGCATTGGTATTCCTCATTCTCCAAGGAAGAAGCCTTTTTGCGAAAGAGCTCTTTCAGAAAAAGGTGTGCGTGGACAGGGAAGAGGGAATTCTTTTGGAAGAAGAGGACAGAGGAAAAAGCACAGGTGCCCTGGTGGCCATTCCATCCATAGCAATCCCAGTTTACATGTGAGAGAGCATCCATTCAGTCTGGACACTCTCTTTCGAAAAAGCAGATCGCTTTTTCAATGTTCTTTTGCAGTGTGGACACTCTCTTTCGGAAGAAGTTTTTTCCTAAGATCTCTTCCGAAAAAAGCTTCCTCCGAAAGAAGCCAGTAGTCTAGACGTAGCCTCAGTGAGCTGTAAGGGCACAAGAGGCTAGCAGAGAATTCTCCCCAGCGTAGGAGCAAGGTTGGGCTCTAATAACTGGTTGTGCTGCTCCTTTGCAACCCTTAGGGGTACATAAGAACAGCCAGGCTGGGTCAGACCAAAGGTCCATGTAGCCCAGTGTCCTGTCTGCTGGAAGTGGCCAATACCAGATACCTCAGAGGGAGTGAATAGAACAGGTAATCCTCATGTGATCCCTACCCTGTCACCCATTTCCAGACAAACAGAGGCGAGGGGCACCATTCCTACCCATCCTGGCAAATAGCCAGTGATGGACCTGTCCTCCATGAATCTATCTAGCTCTTTTTGAACCCTGTTAAAGTCCTAGCCTTCACCACATCCTCTTGCAAGGAGTTCCACAGGTTGACTGTGTGTGGAGTGAAGAAAAACTTCTTTCGTTTGTTTTAAACCTGCTGCCTATTAATTTCATTTGGTGACCCCTAGTTCTTCTATTGTGGGAAGAAGTAAATAACTTTTCCTTATTCCCCTATTTTATTCCTCTCTTATGACTTGTTTTATAGCAGCTTATAGAGGCCCCAACCAAGATTAAGGCCCATTGTACAGGGCACTGTACATATACATGAGACAGAAGTTAAGTGACTTGCCCAAGTTCACACAGCACATCAGTTTCAGGGTTGGGAATAGAGCTCAGATCTCCTGAATCCCAGGCTGTATCCTGAGCCAGACTTTTTCCTTTTTGCTGTTCCTTTGGGCCTGTTTTCTAGTAGCTGCAGCTTCTCCTCAAAGGGTGAATAAATCTCTTTCCACTCAGGTGGGGGCAGGGAAGGTGGAAACTCAGGTTAGGTACTTGGGTGACAGTATGATGTAGGTCCCTCAAAGATTTTGCAAAGGTACAGAGAAAGCTGGCTCTATATATCTAACATAAGTAGCAAGTAAAATTCTTTATACTTTAGAAAACAAAGTTTAATGGCTTTATACATCATAAAGGATCAATAAAAGGGAAAATCAGAGGGTTTTTTGCTTTGCTGTTCACCTTCAGCATTAATCAAACTGCAAAGCACAGCTGGAATCCCTTGCATATGGCTAATCCATTTCCATATAAAAGCACATAGCTACAGTTTTATTTTTCTTTCATCTAACAAACTGCTTCTTCCAACAAAAGGAAAAGCTTATGCCGAATGTCAGCAATGAAATCTTGCAAAGCATCAGCAGACGCATCACACCACACAGACATACCATACAGCACGACCCGGGCGGGGGCGGGGAGGGGATTTTAACAGAACAGGCTCAAATACTCCTTTAGGAAGTAGGTACTTATGGATAATGACCCAACCTTAGATCCCATCTATTATTCAGCTGCATGTATTTTCTGACTGTCACTGGTTGGTATCGTTGCCAGAGAGAATTTCAAATCTACACACATTTATTTCTGCACACACTATGGGCGCTGATAGAGAGCCCTTGGAGACTGAAATCCTCTGCTCAAAAGAATAAATCCAGTGCATTGATGTGCAATACAAACTTCTTTCTTACTGACTTGCTAAGTCTACACTGCAATAAAAGATGTTTTTGTAACTCAGGTTAGCTGGTGCATGTTCTCTGCTATCCCCCCCCCCCCCCCCCCAGTCTCCTCTGTCCCCTGCACAGATGGTGCTGGAGGGAACAGGCTTTTAACTGGTCGACTACATCCCTAATTTTAAGCAGAGTTAGCTCACACCAGTTAGTTAACCCAAGTGAAGAACACATCTTGCTTTTCCTCCTCCAGGGCAGACATGCCCTAAGGGTGAGGGGCTGTCTCCATACCAATTCAAAAACACTGACCATGCCAGTAAAGGGAGCAGTGACTGTCAGTTGTAATGGTGGGTTTTGTGATACAGGGATCAGTTCACTAGCAACAGAACTGGGTTTCACAAAGCTCTGCTCTCCGGTGTGAAAATTCTTTGGTCATTACTGCCCTGCAATACAGCTGAACCAGTGCCCTCCAATAGAAACCGTATGACCAGCCGTTGGTCATCAGTCCCCTAAGAACATCCTTTTCAGATATCACATCCTGCTGAGATCTCTATACTTCAAGAAAGTGACGTAACCAACTACTGGAGGTGGTACTGGTGTGCTTTGTCCTCTGTAGCAACTCATTTAGACAATAACAAAGTAGTAATGTGGATTATAACACATTTAAAGTTAAATCAATGCCCCTATTTAGGGTTCAGATTTTTGTGGACAAGCTGAAGGATGCAAAAAAAAAAAAAGACATGAATATTCATTTACTTTTAAAATAAATGCCCTTCCATCATGCACACTCTCCTCATGTTCACTTTCCACAACTATTCATGCAGCCAAGTTTTATTGGTACGGGTGTTGGTGAAAAGTGAAGCTCCAACTTACATGTGTGACTATGTACAGAGAAGTAGTTTATACATGGAAGGATTTCAGCCATTGGGTTCATCCAATCAGGAAGCAGAAACACCACCATGAAACTAATCTGATTGAGCAAACATACCTCAAATGTATAATAGCAATTCCACACAGCAAACACATTCTGATATTACTATCTAATGTCGAAGGCCACAGAACAGTTTAATAAAATTTGAGGACATCACATACCCCTTCATATTCATTGAATACTTTGCCAAGCACAAATTACTTACTCCATTCTAGAAATGGAAATAGTTATAATAGTGACTATCCCCTCAACACTAGAGGGTGGTATCTTATTAAGCACTGATCATCTGACCCAAACAGGTCTACATAGCTCTAAATTCTTACAGCTTGGTCGACACTACACGGTTAAGTTAACACAAGGCAGCTTATGTCAACCTGGTTGTGGATGTCTCTACACTTAATTTTTGCTCCTGTGTCATAACTGCCAACTTAACACCACCAACTCTCCAAGCAACTGGGAGTCCATGTAGTTAGGTCGACGCAGTATCAGTGTAGACACTGCGTTACTTATGTCAGCTTCTGCTCGTCTCCAGGAGCTGTCCCACAATGCCTCGCACTGACCTCTGACTCGTTACAAACGCTCCCTGTGAGGACTAGGCGTGCAGAGCGCACATGCGCACAAGGGAGCCGTGTGTCAGTGCAACTTACGTATACATGATTTTGTAGCAAGACGTGGCCTAAATGTCTAACCAGCACAAGATGCTCCAAGAAACATTCTGTGTTGAATTAACACGTTTAGAAAAGTGTGATCCTGCATTTTCCCTGCAGTGCTATGTACTCATTTGGGTAGTCGACAGGCAGCGCTGTTCAAGAGATGTGACATAAGGGTCTGTTTTCGAACACTGGCCGTCTTTTCCCGCCCTTTTAATTCTTCCCGATCAAAACTTGTGGTATGTATAGTGATGCTTCAAAAAGGGTTGTCCAGGTCTCACATCTCAACATTATTGACAGATGTCTCTGGATCACTTGTGCCCAGTTGCCTGTGAGGATAATGAAGGAGAATCTGGTAGTTTGCACGATCTTGTTCCAACTAAACAAAAGGCAGGTTATGGGAACTCTCCCATGGAGATTTTTTAGAGGTCATTTTAATGTGGATTCAACCTGGGGGCTAGCTGCCAAGTGTTAACCCCGGAGCTGCAGAACTGGTAGTAATTTCCTTATTCTAACCTGTGAGCATGCATCAGCCTGGATAATCTGAAGACAATGTATCTAGGGACAAGAGTAGTTCAATACAGAGCTGTGTCAACTGTAGGTTTTTTGGTTTGCCTGAAATTTTTAAAATAATTGGGGTCAAACCAAAAATGAATTTGGGGGGGGGGGGGGGGGCGGAGCGGGGAATAAAAAAGTAAAAAAACCCACATTTTGTGTCAAACAAAAAGTTTCACTTGATGCAAAACAAAACCATTCCATTTCAATTATGAGCATTTGAATATTTTAAAATAAAGAAATTCCAAAATAAGTCATTTTGAACCAAAAAACCAACATATGTCACTTTGAAAATGTCAAAAATTAACATTTTAACTTTAACAAAAAATACATGAACTATTTGGTGTAGCCAACATTTGCTAAATGTTTCGATGTCACTGAATTTGAAAAATTGTCATCTGAAAAATGTTGCCCACTCTAGTTCAGTATCTCTTTCCTTTTGAATGCTGAAATGCATTATTGTGTGAAGTCTATTATTTAGTTACAACTTTTAGTAATAATTCTTAGATCTTCTAGGACAGAGAGTGCTTCATAAAACATACATACGAGTCATTCGTCCCTTTTTTACAAACAGTGAAATAAAGACATAGCTAAGGTGAAGTGACATGCCCAAGGTCATATCAAATGTCAGTAGCAGAGCTAAGACTAGCACCTATATCTCTGGACTCTGGGTTTAGTGCCTTATCCTCAGGACAATACATAATTCCTCTCAGGGAGGCTGCACTTGTACTAGGATGAACAGCCTGGAGAATATATTTTTGTAACTGTGAATGTATATGTCCTTAGGCAAGTGCCATTCCACTCAATCATTTTCAGTCTAGTGATCACAGCCTCTTATCGAGTCTTTTCCTGATGGTTTATATAGGCAAGATTCATATGTTTTATGCACAGGGATTTAGACAAGCTGAGTTCTAACACCATCTCTGCCACCTCTACAGCAGCTGCTTGAGAGTGGAAAAATGTGATTTAAAAATCAAGAGAAATGAAACAGGTTGCTGATGAGGGGGAGGGGTGGGACTCAAAGGTTTTCATACTCTTGATTCATTCTCGGTGTCCTGTGCACGCTTTCCCTCCGATTCACAACACTCCCTTGTTCCCATCTTCCCTCCCTGGCTGCGACTGTGTAACATCCCTGTGCCAGCTTCTGCAATTGCTTAAATGGAAAAAACGGCCTCAGGAAAGTATCTGACTGTCTTTGATGTGCCAGAAGGTTAAGCACACGGCTCACTTCTGCTCTTGCATTCATCACCCCCCTCCCATCCATTCCGTTTCATCTTCGATAGGGGGATTAAATGCTAAAATTGCAGAATGAGTCCAACCCACTAGATCTGTCCCGTCTCTAATTCTAACATCAGCTCTCATGGCAGGGTGGTATCTTCTAAAATGGAAGTAACACCCAAAGTATCTTGGTAGTAGGGGGCAGCTCTCCCCCACCCACTGAATATCCTCCTCCTCAGTGGGCCCGAGTACTTCCCTGCTGAAATTCCAGGGCACTAGCAGAATGTTAGCACTTCACACATCGCTGCTGGTCCCATCCACTGCAGCCTTTGGGATCATGGCACACAGATAGCATAGGAGGTAGTGCACAAGATGCTCTGTAGAAGACACCTGAACAGCTTTACTCCCATCCTTTTCATGACAAGCTGCTTATTAACTATGCTCTCGTTCTGCACCTCATTTTTGGGAGGAGCGCCCTGTAAGCCTCCACAAAACTGCCTCAGTGGCCTCCTTCAAATTCCTCTTTAAAACTCTGCTTTGCCAACAAAAAAATGAATAGTTAGGCCTTGGAGACCAGTGGCCATCATACCGACCCATACAGTCTCTCTCTTTTGCTGTATTCCTCCACCTGTCTGTAGCCATCTGTTTTCTCTGGTTTTATACTTAGATTGTAAGCTCCTGGGGGCAGGCTCCATCCTTTCCTTCTGTTTGTACAGCGCCTGGCGCAAAGGCCTCTGGTCCATTACTAGGGCTCCTAAGTGTAATAATAATAATAACAACAACAGACTGCAAGTGCCATGTAGTGATTTGTCCATGAGAAGAAGCAAGTGTTCGGGTCTCTTTGTGCTCAGCAAGCGCAGAGATGAATTGGGGAGGGTTCAGAGAAGAACATGGCTGACGGGTTAGAAAACCTGCCTGAGACCGATTGACTTTGTTTTGCTTAACAAAGAGAAGAACGAGGAGTGACTTGAGCACAGCCCATCAGTCTCTTCACAGGGAACAAATATTTAACACGGGGCTTGTGAGTCTAGTCAAGGTATGAAAGTTCCAATGGGTGGAGGATGAAGCTGGACAAATTCAAATGCGCAATAAAAATGATGAGGGGGCTGGGGCACACGACTTATGATAGGGGTGCTGGTCCGCTGACCCACAGAAAAATCACAGTGGAGTGGCAGGAGAAGGAGATCCTGAGCTTTGGAGGCCGGATCCCAGTAAGTCAGGGTCTGCATCCGGCCTCTGGGCCTGATGCCCCTCCCCCCGACTTCTGAGGAGAAACCGAGGGAACTAAAAGTCTGCAGAAGAGAAGAGTGAGGGGGGTTTGGAGAGCAGCCTTCAACTCCCTAAAGGAGGGTAACAAAGAGGATGGAGAGAGGCTGTTCTCAGTGGGGACAGATGACAGAATGAGGAACAATGGCCTCTAGTAGCAGTATCAAAGGTTGAGGTTGGATATTAGGAAAAACGATTTCCCTAGGAGGGTGGGGAAGCGCTGGGATGGGTTCCCTAGGGAGGTGGAGGAATCTTCATTCTTAGAGGTTTTAAGTCCCGGCTTGACAAAGCCCTGGCTGGGATGATTTAATTGGGGTTGGTCCTACTTTGAGCAGCAGGTTGATCTAGATACCTCCTGAGGTCTCTCCCAACCCTAGAATTCTACGAGTCTGATTCTATGAAGCAAGGCGTACATTTTGAACCATGAGGGTAATTTATAGGCAGGTGTGTTAGACCAAGCTGGATGAGCAAGCATCTCAGAGAGGTGATTAAGAAAAAGCAGAAAGCACATAAGGAGTAGAAAATGAGAGGGATCAGTAAAGAAAGCTACCTTATTGAGGTTAGAGCATGTAGGGATAAAGTGAGAAAGGCTAAAAGTCAGGTAGAGTTAGACCTTGCAAAGGGAATTAAAACCAGTAGTAAAAGGTTTTATAGCCATATAAATAGGAAAAAAACAAAAAAAGAAGAAGTAGGACCGCTAATTACTAAGGATGGAGTGGAGGTTAAGGATAATCTAGGAATGGCCCAATATTTGAACAAATACTTTGCTTCAGTCTTTAATGAGGCTAATGAAGAGCTTAGGGATAATGGTAAGTTAACAAATGGGACTAAAGATAAGGAGGTAGATATTACCATATCCGAGGTAAAAGCCAAACTTGAACAGCTTAATGGGAGTAAATCGGGGGGCCCAGATAATCTTCATCCAAGAATATTAAAGGAACCGGCACATGAACTTGCAAGTCCATTAGCAAAATTTTTTAATAAATCTCTAAATTCAGGGGTTGTACCATTTGACTGGAGAATTGCTAATATAGTTTCTATTTTTAAGAAAGGGAAAAAAAAGGGACCCGGGTAACTATAGGCCTGTTAGTTTGACATCTGTAGTATGCAAGATCTTGGAAAAAAATTTGAAGGAGAAAGTAGTTAGAGACATTGAGTCTAATGGCAATTGGGACAAATTACAACATGGTTTTACAAAAGGTAGATCGTGCCAAACCAACCTGATCTCCTTTTTTGAGAAAGTAACAGATTTTTTAGATAAAGGAAATGCAGTAGATCTAAATCTACCTCGACTTTAGTAAGGCATTTGATATAGTACCACATGAGGAATTATTGGTTAAATTGGAAAAGATAGGGATTAATATGAAAGTTGAGAGGTGGATAAGCAACTGGTTAAAGGGGAGACTACAGCGGGTCATATTGAAAGGTGAACTGTCAGGTTGGAAGAAGGTTATTAGCGGAGTTCCTCAGGGATCAGTTTTGGGGCCAATTTTATTTTATCTTTTTATCGCTGATCTTGGCATCAAAAGTAGAAGTGTCCTAATAAAATTTGCAGATGACACAAAGTTGGGAGCTATTGCCAATTCAGAAAAGGATCGGGATATCATACAGGAAGATCTGGATGATCTTGTAAATTGGTGTGATAGCAATAGGATGAAATTTAATAGTGAGAAGTGTAAGGTTATGCATTTAGGGATTAATAACAAGAATTTTAGTTATAAGATGGGGACACATCAGTTGGAAGTAACGGAGGAGGAGAAGGACCTCGGAGTCCTGGTTGATTATAGAATGACTATGAGCCGCCATTGTGACATGGCCGTGAAAAAGGCTAATATGGTCTTGGGATGTATTAGGCAAGGTATTTCCAGTAGAGATAAGGAGGTGTTAGTGCTATTATACAAGGCATTGGTGAGACCCCATTTGGAATACTGTGTGCAGTTCTGGTCTCCCATGTTTAAGAAGGATGAATTCAAACTGGAACAGGTACAAAGAAGGGCCACTAGGATGATCCGAGGAATGGAAAACCTGTCTTATGAAAGGAGACTCAAGGAGCTTGGCTTGTTTACCTTAACCAAAAGAAGGCTGAGGGGGGACATGATTGCACTTTTTAAATATATTAGAGGGATAAATACCAGGGAGGGAGAGGAATTATTTAAGTTTAATACCAATGTGGACACAAGAACAAATGGATATAAGCTGGCTAGTAGGAAGTTTAGACTTGAGATTAGACGAAGGTTTCTAACCATTAGAGGAGTGAGGTTCTGGAACGGCCTTCCAAGGGAAGTAGTGGGGGCAAAAGATCTATCTGGTTTCAAGATTAAACTAGATGGGTTTATGAAGGGGATGGTTTGATGAGATAACATGATCTTGGTAACTAATTGACCATTCATTATCAGTGGGAAATAGGTCAATGGAGGGATGATAGGAGTTACTATAGAGAACTTTCTTGGTGTCTGGCTGATGAGTCTTGCCCACATGCTCAGGGTTTAGCTGATCGCCATATTTGGGGTCGGGAAGGAATTTTCCTCCAGGGTAGATTGGCAGAGGCCCTGGAGGTTTTTCGCCTTCCTCTGTAGCATGGGGCACAGATCACAGCTGGAGGATTCTCTGCATCTTGGGGTCTTCAAAGTATTTGAAGGCTTCAATATCTGAGATATAGGTGAGAGGATTATTCTAGGAGGGGTGGGTGAGATTTTGTGGCCTGCAATGTGCAGGGGGTCAGCCTAGATGATCATAATGGTCCCTTCTGACCTTAAAGTCTATGAGTCTATGAGAAGTGGAAGGAACCCAGAGAGGCCATCAAGTCCAGTCCCCCACCCACGCCACAGCTCATTCCAGACAGTTTCTCCTTTGCCACCACTGACTGAGCACTAATGCTTTGGGAACCCTATGAATATGCTGCCCACCTCCATGTCCTTGTCTCTGGTTTCATTTCCTCTCCAGGGCAGGAAAGGGGAAGCTGGGTCATTTCTTGCTGTAGGAAGGCCTGTGCTGCCACTAAACTGAATCAGTTGACTTATTCTACTCTCTCCGCATTGATAGACACATACACACACCGCTATCGCCAATGCCAAACCTGTGACGTGGTCTCAGAGTTCCTGGCCCTCCATAGTTACCAGAAAGGACCAATGGGGCAGCAGGGGAGCTTAACAAATGTCAGAACTTCCTGGTCAAGGGGTTTTCTAGTTGCTGCTTAAAATGTGGCTCTTAGTGTCTATGTCCTCACACTACAAAACCCACAGTCCCTGCTAAATAAATATTGGCAGAAAGAGTATGCATGTTTGCCTGTATGTAGAAATATACTGTCTGTATGCATGCACACCCTCTCTCTCACCATCTACCCATTTGTTTAACACCTATCAAGTGCTCCTGCAGGCCAGGGACAATACACAGTTTGTCTTGTACCGTCTAAGACAGAGACAGTTAAGGCCTGATAAACTCAGAGGAAGGAGTAACTTAGAGGTGATGATATTATTGACTCATAGGGTGTGTCTAGACTACAGGGTTTTGTCGACAAAAGTTGGCTTTTGTCGACAAAACTATACCTGCGTCTACACTACCGCGGCATTCTGTCGACAGTACATCGATGGAACTCATTTCACGAGGAATAATACCTTTTCTCGAAAGTACTCTTTCGAAAAAAAACCCACTATTGCTTGCAAACTGTGCTTTTTCGAAAGAGAGCATCTAGACTCTCTTTTGAAAAAGCGGCTTGCTTTTTCGACAATACTGATTATAGTCTAGACACTCTTTCTACAGAGGCTTTGTCGACAGTATCTGTCAACAAAGCCTCTGTCGAAAAAGGCATGCAGTCTAGACGTAGCCATAGTAGAGATGTGAGGTCATTTCCCAAGACAGAAGATCTTTGTTTCACCTGCCACCTCTCTCTCCTCAAAGATAAGAACGGAGTCTATTGTGAGTGGCCAGAATGCTCTTCATACTAGCATACTCAATAGAGGTTGAACCTTTCTAGTCCATAACTCTCTGGTCTGGAAACATCCATTGTCCAGAATGATTTGACTTAGCCGGATGTCCACTTTTCATGGGTGCGGCCAAGTTTCCCATGGTCCCATAAAGTTGTTTACAGCCACCAGTCCTGGCTCTGAGGGTTCTGTGCTGTTATTTAGTTCTAATATACCCCTCAATGTCCTCTAACAGCCCAGTAAGCAGTGGAAGTGTTGGTAATGCCACTAGACAATACTGACTTCCCACAGTCTGGAAAATTCTCACTTTCAGAACCCGTCAGGTCCCAAGGATGCCAGACTAGAGAGGTTCAACCTGCATTAATATTTCAGATTGGGTGGTTATCAATGTCATAGAGGAGAACCCTCCCACCTTAGCCATCATGCACTGTAAGAGTAAACAGGGGAAGGCCTGCCCAATGTACTGTTCACAAAAATACCCTCATTAATCACACTGACATTGATGATTTCCCCTTCCTCCTCCAATGTGGGGGATACAGTATTGCAATTGCTCTGTCACAAGTTTACATTTCAGCCAACACCTCTGGAAGTGCTGTGCTGATTTGAACACAGGAAAGTGGCAATGCAATCTAGTGACTTTATTAATGGAGCGGCTAAGAGAGGAGGCTGACAATGGAGTTAATTATCTTCTTTCGCTCTGCTGTTTGACAGGGGCCTGAGCAATTCCTATTAAGCTTGTTACACGTCACAGAGAAAGGGAGAGAACACCCCCAGTGACATTCTTATAAGCTAGCTAGGAACGGAAATGTGACTTGTTTGTTCTTTGCAGAAAAGCCGGTGCATGACCAACTGCATCTTCTATGGAGCTGAGAATTCAGTCTAGTTCAGCAAGAGAGTCGGGGGTCCTCCAGTGAAATCAGCGGACAGGCGCTACAAGGGAGATATGGACTCTAAGGGTACGTCTAGACTACATGGCTCCGTCAACGGAGCCACGTAAAGTAGTTTAGTCGGCATTGTCAATGAAGCGGGGATTTAAATAATCCCTGCTTTATTAAAATAAAAATGGCCTCCGCGCTGTGCCGCCGCTCAGCTGATCCGGCACAGCACGGCAGTCTAGACGTGGTGCGGTCGACAAGGGAAGCCTTTGTTAACCGCTCCGGTAAACCTTGTTTCACAAGGCATACCGTGGTGGTCGACAAAGGCTTCCTTTGTTGACCGTGCCATGTCTAGACTGCCGTGCTGTGCCGGATCAGCTGATCGTCAGCACAGCGCGGCAGCCATTTTTATTTTAATGAAGCGGGGATTATTTAAATCCCCGCTTCATTGACTATGCCGAGAAACTACTTTACATGGCTCTGTCGATGGAGCCATGTAGTCTAGACGTACTCTAATTGTTACAGCAAGAGGCCTGGCTCTCAAGGCTCTTTACTTGGCTTTGCCATCTATTTATTGCATGATGTTGGAGGACTTCTGTTTCCTCAGTTTTCAAAACTGTCCAACAGGGATAATGTTTTCCTAATTCTCTGGTATATTACAAGATTTAGAGACTCCTTTTAAAATTATGGCCTCCCTTTGCATGGCCACATTTTGCATTCATCAGTAAGGCTATGAAAACAACAGCCTAATGGCACCGGCAAATTTTTTGTCCGGATGGGTCATTCCTTGCTCCAGCTGGCAAACTTTCTGTGCTCAGAACCCTGATCAGCTTGAACAGTAAAACAGGGTTCACAAGTACTGAGAGAGTTGGGCTAAGATGGTGCAGCTGTTGCAATGCACTTGATTTCATTTCATGGAGTCTAAAGGCAGATGGAACTATTAGATCACCTAACCTGACCTCCTATAGAACACAGACCGTTATGTTTTACACTGCACTGAGCCCAATAATGGGCTAGATTAACGAGCCCTCTAATGCTTCGTATTTCTTCCTGTCAAGGTTCTTACAATGTAATCATGCCACATCTCAGTCTTCTTTTTGAAGATGTGCCATGAATGCCACTCTGCCGTGCATATTGGCCAAGACAATCAGTCTCTGCGCCAAAGGACAGATGGACACAAATCAGACATCAAGAAAGGTAAATATAAAAACCAGCAGGAGAACATATTGAACTCCCTAGACACTCAGATTTAAAAGGAGCCATCCATTTACAAAAAACCCTTCAAAACCAGACTACAAAGAGAAATAGCAGAGCTGCAATTCATTTGCAAATGGAACACGATCAAATTAGGACTGAATAAGGACTTAGAATGGTTCTCTCACTACAAAGGCAGTTTTCCCTCTCTTGGTATTCACACCTCCCCATCAGTTGCTGGGAGTGAGCCACATCCACCCTGGGTGAACTGGCCTCTATGCCAGATTTACGCAGAAACTAAGTTAGCTACAGCTTAGGGTCGCAGATGATTAGGGGCCTATAAATAAAAAATACAGTAACTTTTAGTGGTGCCCTCGCTTACATGCCAGTATTTATGCAAACATAAAACTTTATTATTTCTATTTTCATTGTCCTTTCTGTTTAAATAAGACACTTTTGCTAATGCTATGGGGCCTCTGAAACGTGATATAGCTTAGGGTGGCGGGGGGACCTTTTTTGAGTCAGGGGCCACTGACCCACAGAAAAATTAGTTGGGGGCCACACACAAGTGAGAAGCAATAACCCCCCCAAATCCAACTTCCTCCCCCAAAAGTGGCCCCGATCAAGAAGGAGAAAGACACTCCCCACATTCCCCTACACACCAGAGCTTAGAGAGGGCCCAGGTGAGTAGATTTTGTGTGCTCCAGCCCCGTGGAGGGATGACAAGGTATTGGAGCACTAGTGTGGGCTCCCCAATGCTGGGGAGGAGTTCCAGCCCCTGGGTCTTAGGTTTCCTATCCCAGGTTTAGGACCTCAGAATATCTTAATCCAGTCCAGATTGGCCTCGTTAACACTGGTCCTACATTTAATAAGTAATTCCCTTCCCTTCCATACCTCTGTGATTTCCACTCCATGCATCTAACAAAATGGTTTTTACCCACAAAAACTAATGCTCAAATCAATCTGTTCATCTCTAAGGTGCCACAGGACTCCTCATTTTCGGCAGGTACAGGCTGAGATTGGGTGCCAGTCTCATGCTAAGGCATTTTCTGTTGTTCTCTTTGGTAGCTCTTTTCTCAACCTCTCCAATTTTTCAATCTACTTTTAAAACGGTGGCTGCTAGGACTATAGGCACGCTTGCAGAATCAGTGTCCCCACTGTCATATTCAGAGGTGAAAGTCACCTTCCTCCTCCAACTCATGACCCCTGCGTCTATATAACCAAAGTTCGCATTAGCCTGTTTTGCTCCAGCATTGCACTGGGAGCTCGTGTTCAGCTGCTTGTCCACTATGACCCCCTAAATACTTTTCAGTCAAAGCTTCCTAGGAGACAGTCCCTCATTCCCTACATACCCTTTATTTACTTGGGTAACTTTGCAGCTGGCTTTATTAAAACACATTGTGTTTGAATGGGTCCCATTTACCAAGCAATCCAGATTGCTCGGTATAACTGTCCTGTCTGCATCAAACACCATGCTACCAATGTTTGTCATCTGCAAATTTAGAAACATCTCCTTTCGAAGAGGATTCTCCATGGATGGCTACTTTTTAAGATTTGCCAGTTGTCCCATTTAACATGCGCTTTATCAACAGTACACACTGCTCACTTTTTAATCAAGGAGCCACAGTACCAATGCCTTACAAAAGTCTTACTCTATTACATCTACTCAGTTGTTTATCAACCTAATTTATAAATCTCCTCAAAGAATGAAATAAGATTTGCCTGACAAGACTGATTCTCCACAAAGCCATGTTGATTGGCATTAATTTGATTCCTGCCCTTTAATCCTTTATTAATTGAATCCCATATCAGCGCTTTCATTTTTTGTGTGCTGAATACATGGCAGGCTGCTCATGGGAAACTTGCCCAACAGCTACCTGGGACACTTGCCCTTTTTGAATATTGTAGTTCATTTGCCTGAAAGACTTGGGGCCATTTTCTGTCCCTCTCTTGTGCCAGCTGTTAGTCTACGGCACATGCAAGCTGGAGGTAACGCGGCTAAGCACTGAAAAGGGTTCAGAAGTAACTCATTCAAATGGAAAGCAAATTTGGTTTGAGCTACTTGTCTTTGTGAATAATCCTGAAGTACCTGCAACTTCTAATTTAAAATAAAAACCTGTGAGACAGAAACTGCAGCTGCTAAAGTGGACACCTAAATTTCAAGAACACGTTTTTAGGATTGACTAGGGTGACTCTGCAAACCCCGAATCCCCCCTCCCCCGCCGACTCATGCTGGACTGCAGTGGGAGCTGGAAGGGCAGAACATCTTCAGCCAGGACAAATCTACAAGGCTACGTCTAGATTGTATCCCTCTGTCGGCAGAGGGATGCAGATTAGGCAGCTCAACATTGCAAATAAAGCGGGGATTTAAGTATCCCGCACTTAATTTGCATAAAAATGGCCACCGTTTTTGCGGACTCAGCACTTTGTCGGCAAAAAGCGGCAGTCTAGAGGGGGATCTTTTGAGAAAGAAAGCCTTTTCCGACAGATCTCTTATGCCTCTTACAAGGAGGTTTACAGGATCTGTCGGAAAAGCCTTACTTTCTCGACAGATCCCCCTCTAGACTGCCGCTTTTTGCCAACAAAGTGCTGAGTCGGCAAAAACGGTGGCCATTTTTATGCAAATTAAATGCAGGATATTTAAATCGCCGCTTCCTTTGCAATGTCGACTGGCCTAATCTGCATCCCTCTGCCGACAGAAGGATGCAGTCTAGACATACCCCCAACAGTTAGTATCTTGCTGGATGTGGAAGAGAGAAGTTGGAGGAGAACTAACACCCGATCCTGAGAGGCACTGAAGGCTGCGGACAAGGGTGCACAGAACCTTTGTCTGTCTTTTTTTGTTGTTGTCAATGTCTCCAGGGATGGAGCAGGAGAGCCAAGGCAGCTCCATCCCTGCTCTGGCCCCACCCCGCCCCCCAGCAGCCACTTTCTTATTACGTTATGGTAAATAAATCTCTTAAAGATCATAAAAATGCCTCCTACATGCCAGAGGATGTTGTGAAGTCCAGGACTTTAACAGAGATCCAGAAAGAACTAGATAAATTCATGAAGCTATAGCCAGGATGGGCAGGGATGGTGTCCTTCGCCTCTGTTTGTCAGAGGCTGGGAATGGGTAACACAGGAGGGATCATTTGATGATTCCTTGTTCTGTTCATTCCCTCTGGGGCACTTGGCATTGGTCGCTATCAGATGAAAGGATACGGGGCCTTTGATCTGACTCAGGATGGTCACTTTATTCAAGCACTTTTCAGCTGTAGATGTGAAAGTGCTTTAGAAATGGAGGTGTCATTTGTTTCCCTCATTTTGCAGATAGGGACATTGGCAAGTCTCTGCTTTGCTCGGTGCCTCAAATGCATTTGATTTCTGTGTATTCCCCAGGTTAAAAACTGACATACCTTCTTTGTGTTCTGGTAGTATGAAGGAGCCCCACTTGTGGACTGGTGTCCCCTATGGGTGTGTCTAGACTACCTAGTTTTGTCGACAAAAGTGGACTTTTGTCGACAAAACAATACCAGCGTCTACACTACCGCGGAGTTCTGTCGACATAACATTGACAGAACTCCGCGGTTTTGTCGACGCTGGTATACCTCATTTTACGAGGCAAAACACCTTCTGTCGACAGAACTCTGTCGACAGAAGGTGTTATTGCCTGTAACGCTGCGTCCAGACTACGGAGTTCTGTTGACAAAGCGGCTTGCTTTGTCGACAGAACTCCATGTGTCTAGACGCAAATTGTCGACGGAAGTTTTGTCGACAGTATCTGTCAACAAAACTTCCGTCGACAAAACGCGGTAGTCTAGACGTATCCTACGTTTGGTACTGTGCAAACACAGCCCTAAAAGATGGTCCTGGCTCCAAAGTGCTTACAATGGAACTACCAGTCATTTTTTCTTCTCCAAAATGGGCACCTCATGCTCCTGGATCCATGACAAGTTGCCTATTCCACCTTGTCTTTTTTTTTTTATTATTCTCTACAGCTTCACAGCATAATGCCAACACATGGAGCTCTGCAGCCAGCTGCCTGCCTCTCTAATTCCCAGCCAGCCATCCAAGCTGAGAAAACAAACTATAAATTCTGTCTAATAACCATCACAGATCATGAGCCATCTCCTGGCAGGATAGTTAATCGACTTATTTATTACACAAAAAACTGGAAGTGAAGACAATTGGCAAAGATCCTAATATGAGAACCCCAACCTGTCACCATCTCTCTCCAGGAACACTCCCTATGCAATAAAGGAAGGGCTGAGCAATCATGGGGGAGGAGGAGAAAACATTGATCTTTGCAAAATGAATTATGAAATTGAGAGGAAAAGCATTTCATCTGTTGTATGGCCACTACAAAAGGGGAGGGGAAAAAATAAAAACTTTAAAAAATTTACTAGAATCTTTGCAATTCTTACTCTAGTGATACAAAGAAAGGACACCACGTGAATTTGTAATGCCGTCGTCAATAGCAGAACATGAGACCTTAATCAGAGCACTGGTTGGAGGCAAGAATTATTTCCATATCAGGTGTTTCCGAATGCAACACCAAATATACCGTTTTAAAAAAGTGTCATCTATTTCAGGTATAATTTCCCTAAATGTATCTCTTCGGAAAGTCACATATTCCAAAAATGCGCATTCTAGAGAACAAACATCCTGAGATAAAACACTGGAATAATTGTATGGCCTTTTATGGTACAAAATTGCAGAATTTGATCCATTATTGAAGGAGGGATGTGTTGCACCTTTATCTGAGGCATTCAGTATTGGCCGCCACCAGCAACAGGGTACTGACCAAGAGTATGTCTGTATTGCACTTAAACACTGCAAGTGGCCCACGTCAGCTGACTCTGGCTTAGGCAACAGGGCTGTAAAACTGCAGAAAAGGCTTTTGGACAGGGGCTGGAAACTGGGCTCTGGCCCTGTTGGCAGGAACCCTAGTCAGCTGACGTGCGCCAACAGCAGGTGTTTAATTACAGTTTGGATATACCCTGAATGACTGAGTGGCCTGTTCTGGTGCGGTCATGCCCAAGTCTGAGCATGTGTATTAACTTGGGACTAACGTCAGATCTTCCCTAGAAACTTCTGCCCGCTACAGCAGCATTTCTCCAAGTGGCCGCGGACCCACTCTGCGAAAGCTGCTAACGGGCCACTCCGGTTTGTATGCATACTGGCTCCGCGGCCATTGGCTCACCGTTTGCAGCCAAGGGGATCTGCGGGAAGCTGTCTCCAAAGTTATAAAGAGGTCCTGCCTGGAGGTGAGATCAGTTGCCCCGCTTGCCTGCTGGCCATTCTCCTTCTCCTCCACCCTGCTGTCCTCCACGCTGCTGCCCAGCACTATCACAGGAGTGTCTTGGGGGGAATCCACAAATGGGCTAGGGAAGCTGGTCAGGTTCCCCCCTAGGAACGCATGCAGCTGCTCACATCACATGTTTGCGGTGATGTTCCAGACCATCCATTTGCCTCCTTTGTCTTCTGGTATGAATGCCTCATCTCCTTTATTTTCACACAGCACCCCTGGGCGTCCCGGGCCTTCCTCCTCCACGCCTTATGTGGTCAAGGCATAGATATCCATGTTTCTTTTGCTGGTTCTTAGTTCTGAGAACAGATTCTTCTCCCCACACAGCAGCGAGGTCCAGGATTTCGTTTGCGACCCTTGGCATTCATGTTCAGGAGAGCTGCTGAGGTGCGCTGGCTACACTGGCCACGCAGAAAATGAGATGCCAATTTTCCTGTGCACCTGGGGTGTGTCTAGACTACAGAGTTTTGTTGACAAAAGTGGACTTTTGTCGATAAAACTATACCTGCGTCCACACTACCACTGAGTTCTGTCGACATAACGTCGACAGAACTCAGCAGTTTTGTCGAAGCTGGTAAACCTCATTTTACGAGGCATAACACTTTCTGTCGACAGAGTTTCTGTCGACAGAAGGTGTTATTGCATGTAAACTGTCCTTTGCGTCTACACTACCATGTCAACAAAGCGGCTTGCTTTGTCGACAGAACTCAATATAGTCTAGACGCTCTTTGTCGACAGAAGTTTTGTCGACAGTATCTGTCGACAAAACTTCTGTTGACAGAAGCCTGTAGTCTAGACGTACCCCTGGAGAGCAGCAGAGTTGCAAGTCCTGGCCTGGGTGATCACAACATGGCACTGTGGGACACAGCCTGGAGGCCAAGAACGTCGTCTTTCACAGCACTGTGTCTGCCCTGCTGTAAAGTTGACCAAGCCAGGCTGAATTTACCATTACTCCTCACAAAAAGCAGAAGTATTGAAATCAACTTTCACAGCCCTAAAGTTGATGGAACGGGCTTGGTAGTGTGGACTCACTGTTTAGAAAATCGACCTAATGTGGCTAAGTCTGACCTAACCCCCCAGTGTATGTTGCTATTGGTGTCGGCAGTAGCTCAATGAGAGGAGTAAGCAGGGCCGTCCTTAGGATTTATATGGCCCTGTGCAGTACTAAACTGGGGCCCCTGTGCCTGATGGCAGCTGGCGGGCCGACAGTTTTTTAGAGCTGTGATTTTATAATCTTCAGCAACACGCTAACGAAATAGTTTTCAAGCAAATTTTAAACTAAGGTCCTGTGAACTAACCCAGTAAATTCAGGTTCTGCTAATAGTCCTGGCAGGCTTTGTCACTGTTAAGTTAACAAGATCCTCTCCAGAGGCAGCAGAGCCACAGACCAGGGACAGGAAGAGGTGGGTGGACTTTAAGACCCCATGGTGCTCCACATTTTCAGGTTCCCAACGCAGCTGCATATGGGTAAGGCCGGCTCTGGGCGTAAGTGTATACGAGCCAGGGAATCACACCCTTACCTCATCATGCAGATGTAGCCATAAAAAACCCATCAGCAAATGCTGTCTTGTATTTGAAGGACATTTATCCAAATTGAATTCCGCGCTGTGAGTGAAAAGCGTCCATTTCAGTTAAGCTCTGATAGACTAGGAAGGGCCAATTCCAACTTCCCAGGCTGATTGTGCGAGAAGCTGCCAGGGTAACTGTATTATCTGGCTCATGGGATTTTGTATGCTTTCTTTTTTTTTTAAAGTTTTGTTTTGTGAATTTCATGCGTGAGGTGTGCTACGCACTGCAGTGATCCATGGGGCATTAGAACTCCGGCAGCCTGCATGCCAACCCGCCACTCAATCTCCTCCAAATCCATCGTATGGCTCAAGTCATAATTGGCCTGTTACGTGAGAATGCCAACCAGGAAACACGCTCATTAAACTGTGGGCAATGGCCTATTAAAACCAGGATCAAGGCCTCCTTGTATAGCTCATCTCTTGCTGACCACACAGAGATGCACAACCCAGCTTGGACTCTGACCAATGAGTGAGAAATGGGACGTTTTATATAAAGCCAGTTGAAAAAATGCTAATTTTTGTAGGGAAATTCAGATTTTTTTTGTGACAGATTTTCTGTTAAAACATTTGGTTTTCAAAACACATTTTCAGCCACAGCCCTTGACTTTGGGGGACATTTTTTTCAGTTTCACAAACCAAACCCAAACCAGAATACTTAATCAAAAATAAGCTTGGTTCATCAATATTTTTGTTTTAATGAAAAGCCACTTTTGTAAAAGGTCCCCCCCTAGGGAGGGACAAATGAAGGCAAATGAAGCATACCGAAATTGCAAATCAAGCCCGGGATTTAAATATCCTGCACTTGATTTGCATGTTCCCGGCTGGTCGCCATGTTAGAAATTCACTGGCCTGGAGTAACTGCCCGTGTCTACATGCGGCAGTGAAACAGGAGTCCGATTTAAAGCCCCTAATTCAAATTAGCTGGTAAATCTCATTGCAGAAGGAATGACTAGAACTTTTATATATATATACACACACACACACACATATATCTGGGCCTCTGTAACTTCCACTCTTAGTCATCTGATGGAGCATGATCAACACACCAGGGAAAGTCCTCTCAGCAATGTCATGACAAGGAGGGTCCTCCAAATGAGCAACCCCTTGGAATGCACAGCATCCACCCGCACCTAAAAGCACGCTGGAGGATATTAGCTTCAAACCCCTGAGATGTGATATTGCATGGGTCTAGCGGTTAAAGGGGTGCCTGGCAAACAGAATTCCCAGCAAAGTCTTGTCTATATGGGTTGCAGACAGAACTGGCCTGAATTCAAAACCTGCTGCTGTGCTGAAACTTCAGTTTAGGGTGGCTTTAAGAAAGACTCGATAGCCTAGTGATATAGCTACCGTCCCAACTGGTGGGCAATCTAGGTTCAAATCCTTGCTGTGCCTGAGTTAGAGCACTCTGGGATGTAAACCTGCTTCAAATCCCAGACCAAACCCCTAACTCCCCAGACTACCAAGTATGACTTAGGTTCCATGAAAACTTTCTGGAAGGTTTTGTTTTTGTTCCAAAGGAAAAACAAAAACAAAAAAACCAACAAGCAACTTTGTAACCTCAAATGTTGCTGTGAAGAGGGTGGGGAGAGTCCAGTCAGCTCAAGTGGTAAATGCATGATAGTCTACAAAAAGGGCAATGGGAGAGAGAGAGAGAAAAATAGACACCTGGGGGGATGTAGAGAAGAAAAAATCTGTTACGTGAAAGGCTGTTTGAGAAGGAATGATATGCAGGGGAGAAGGCTTTCAACCCAAGAGCCACATTGTGAGAAGTGACAGTGGAGACATGGACCATAAGACCCTAGGGAATTGTTATAAGGCTGCGTAATGGAGTGAACTAGGCACTGACATCACTGCTGGAGGCCTTACCGCACCCTGCCCAGTGACAGGAGCAGAAGAGAGGTCCTCCAAGCAGAATAGAGTGTCAGCCTCTGCTGCAGCCAATCAGGGCATGGCAGGCTGATATAAAAGAAGCTGCTGGGCCAGGGCCTGCCAGTTCCTTTCTGGAGCTTGACCCAGGCAGACCTAAGGGCTGACTGGGAGAACAGCAGAACTCTGGACAGCTCCGCATGGAAGCTGGACTTCAGACCTGGTCATAACCAGGTCCAGTGGCTAAAGACTAGCTGGTAAGCCAATGGCAACACTTTGCAGAACCCTGAACAGAGAAGACTTGACCACAAGGCCCAAGGACAGAGCAGCTTCCTGGGAAAGTGGCCCAAGGAACGTGACAGCAACCGACCTCTTTGAGACTCAGCAGGTAACTGCTACTTACAGCTACTTACTGGTTGGGACCCAGAGGAATGGGCAGGCCTGGGTCCCTCCCAACCTCCAGCAGCCACAACAGAGGGTAAGAAAAAGCCTGGTCCCAAGCCACATACCAGACACTTCCTCTCCCACAGCCAGCCAGGCAGACAGACCACAAGACTCTCCTCGGCCACCAAGGGGCGCTCATGAGAAGGGCGGGGCCCATTACAGGCTGTTTTGATTAATGCTCCTCAATTCCTTCTCTTAACCGCTCAGTCTTCCTTACCTTCTTGATACAGCAAGTGTATGGAACGCCGCAGGCCAGAGCACCGCTGCTGTTGCATGAGTGGTACTGATTGACAGTCCAGTCTGTATATTCGTCACCTCCACAGCAAGAGAACTGTGCAAAGAAAGAAAAATGCATCACAATGCAATCAAGAGATAAATAAAAGCGTGTCTGTGGTGTGAGAAACACTTGTACCATTTAACAAACTAACAAGAAGGGGATGCCTGAGTCATGCTACTGGACATGGACTGACTCTGAGGTTCTCTCCGACTCTGTATTGCTCAGTCAGACTAACGCTGCCTCGTCTAATGTCACCCTAAAGGGGTGTTCTCTAAGTTGGGGCCTGAACTCAGTGGCTGCGTCTAGACTGGCAAGTTTTTCCGCAAAAGCGATTGCTTTTGTGGAAAAACTTGCCAGCTGTTTACACTGGCCGCTTTGAATTTGCACAAGAACACTAACAATCTAATGTAAGATTGTCAGTGTTCTTCCGCAAATACAATGACTCTCTCGTTTGGGAAAAAGCCCTCTTGTGCAAATGCTTTTGTGCAAGAGGGCCAGTGTAGACAACTGAGAACCGTTTTGCACAAAAAAGCCCCGATGGCGAAAATGGCAATCAGGGCTTTCTTATGCAAAACCGCGTCTACATTGGCATGGACGCTTTTCCGCAAAAAGTGCTTTTGCGCAAAAGCGTCCATGCCAATCTAGACGCTCTTTTCCACAAATGCTTTTAATGGAAAAACTTTTCCGTTAAAAGCATTTCCGGAAAATCATGCCAGTCTAGACGTAGCCAGTAATTCTGGACCAATGCTACAGGAGTCAGGTTGAATTTATTCGGCATGGCCAGTCAGAAGTGTATAGGAAGGCCAGGAAATTGTTTACTGTTCACTTAGTTTCAGACTAAGAGCAGCAATTACTTTTCCAAACTAAACAGCTTTCCTGACGTCTGTCTGTTAGGACTGCGAGGCTAGAAACAGGCTCAAGCTAGCAAGGCAGCTTTGACATGCCTGAAGCACTGAAGCAGAACAACAGGAAAGCTCAAGTAATTTTTAAATACTGAATATTTTCAATGCACATGTACATGTACCATCTAAGCCCATCGCTCCCTGGGGCACAGCTCGGATTTCAAGAGTTAGTGTGTGGAACAGACAAGAGCTCAAATTATTTCTTGCTCAGTAGAGCAACAAAGACAACTCTCCAGAAGCCAGTCAGTTTGCTATGAACAATAAGAGGTGCACACAATCCTTAAGGGCAACTCGTCCTTAATGGCACAAAGATTTGAATGTAGGATTAAAATAAATTGATGAAAGAGTCAGATATTTATTGCACCTCGGTTTATTTACAAAGAACATACACAAATTCCTGTTTCTCTGAAATCCATAGGAGTCAGTTTTCTGTTCGCATTCCCAAAAGCCTCTTTCCAACCAATACTCTGTCCAAAAAGCTCTTTCCGGGCTATATGAACCAGTTATCTCTTGGCTCTTTATTTTCCTGCTTCTGGCAGCTTCTGAGTTAGAATCATAGAATCCCAGGGCTGGAAGAGACCTCAGGAGGACATTGAGTCCAGCCCCCTGCCCAAAGCAGGACCAACCCCAGCTAAATCACCCCAGCCAGGGCTTTATCAATCCGGGACTTAAAAGCCTCTAGGGATAGGGATTCTACCCCCTCCCTAGGGAACCCAGACCAGCGCTTCCCCACCCTCCTTGGGAAATAGGTTTTTCTAATATCCAACCAAGACCTCCCCCACTGCAACTTGAGACCATTACTTCTCGTTCTGTCAGCTGTGCCCCATGAGAACAGCCTCTCCCCAGCCTCCTTGAATCCCCCCCTTCAGGTAGCTGAAGGCTGCTATCAAATCCCCCCTCATTTGTCTCCTCTGTAGACTAAAAAAGCCCAAATCTCTCAGCCTTTCCTCATAAGGTATGTGCCCTGGTCCCCAATCATTTTTGTTGCCCTCTGCTGGATTCTTTCCAATGCGTCCACATCCTTTTCTGTAGTGGGGAGCCCAAAACCGGACACAATGCTCTATACGTGGCCTCACCAGTGCTGAAGAGAGGGGAATAATCACTTCCCTCCATCTGCTGGCAATGCTCTGTCTAATGCAGCCCAATATGCCGTTAGCCTTCTTGGCTGCAAGGGCGTACTGATGACTCATAGCTAGCTTCTCATCTACTGTAACCCCCAGGTCAACTGCTGCTTAGCCAGTCAGTCCCCAGCCTGTAACAGTGCTTGGCATTCTTCCGTGCTAAGCATAGGACTCTGCACTTGTCCTTGTTGAACATCATCAGTTTTCTTTTGGCCCAATCCTCCAATTTGTCTAGGTCACTCTGGACCTCATCGTTATTGCCCAGTGTATCTACTTCTCCCTCCGGCTTCATGTCATCCAGGAACTTGCTGCTGGTGCAACCCAACCCATCTCCAGATCATTAATGAAGATGTGGAACAAAACCAGCCCCAGGACCAACCCCTAGGGCACTCTGCCTGTAACTGGCTGCCAGCTAGACATTGAGCCACTGATCACTACCCATTGAGCCTGACAATCTAGCCAGCTCTCCACATACCTTATAGTTCAGTCATCCAAGCCGTACTTCTTTAACTTACTAGCAAGAAGACTATGAGAGACCATATCAAAAGCTTTGCTAAGTCAAGGTATATTATGTCCACTGCTTTCTCCATAACCATAGAGCCAGTTATCTCATCATAGACTTAGATGTCTACAGCTTCATCAAATAATGACCAGCCCCTATACTTGCAATCAATTTCCAGGGAAAACCCCTCTGATCACATGACTCAGCTCCTACTCTAACCTTGTGCCATTGCTAGTTTGGACTTGGGTGGTGATTTCCATTGTTTCAGCTATCACTAAACCAAGGAGAATTTAGCTGCTCCCTCATTTTTTCCTGAACAAAATGCTGCTCTTATGACCAACAGCTTCAAGTTGGCTTGTGATTGCCCATAAACCAAATATATACTCAACCCCAGCATTAACACCACTAAATGTTTTCCTGCACACGGCACCTGAGTGCTAAAGACATTGATTTTCACAAGTGATGACTTTTGATTTTCTATTCTCTTCGTCTTCCAAGAACAATATTATTTTCTCATTGCAGCTTTGCAGAGCTTTGAAATTGAAAAAGAACGTGCTGGAGTGAGTTAGAACTGTATAATGGACCCTCATCTTGCTGTTGGCAGCTGCAATACAGGCAGCATTATTCACAGAATGAAAGCGCCACATTTGTAACAAGAACGGCTTCTCCATAGAATGCACGCTCAGTACAACGTCTCCTTCGTGCTGGCCGTGGCAGAGGATAAGAGCTCAGACATAGCTCGTTGGTCCACTCACAAAAAAACCTGGCTCCAGGGATTTCTCTGTTTGGCGCACTAAGCACCTCCCTCCAGGGTTGGCAGGGCCGTCCTGAGGATTTGTGGGGCCCTACGCGGTACTATTGAACCGGTGCCCCCGTGCATGATGGCAGCCCGGGAAGGGAGAATGATTTGTAGAGCTGGGATTTTATAATCCTCAGCAACGCACAAATGAAATAGCTTTAAAGCCGGTTTTAAACTAAGGTCCCGTCGACTGACCCAGTAAATTCAGAAACTGACACGGGCTGGCAAATGTTGGTTAAATGGCTTCATTGCCACTTGACTGGCTCTTTCCCAGGTTCTGCCAATAGGTCAGGCTGGCTTTTCACTTTTAAGTTAGCTAGCTCCTCTCCGGAGGAGGCAGAGTCACCGAGCAGGGATAGGAAGAGCAGGTGGGTGGGCATTAAGACCTAACGTATGGGCGCCCTACGCAGAGGCATATTCTGCGTATGGATAAGGACGGACCTGAGGGCTGGAACACCGTGAGTCAACGTCCCCAAAGGTGCACACTCGTCCTCTGGTTTGGATTATAGACTTGCCTCAAACTAAGCTGTTCTGCAGCTTGCCGTTTACCCAGCACTTCTGAGGGGCCCAGTTAAGGCCAGTTATCTGGTCAAATAGCAGGGTGGCACTCGCGTGTGCACTATTTTCAATCATTGTCTTTGATTCTTTGACCTCATTTGAGCTTATTGCCTGTGGGACCTGGTGGGGGATGGGTGACCACGTCACTAAACCCACTTCCAAAACTGGACCCCCCTATTGTTAGCCTTGGCGGGGTTTGACTGGGTCATGGAGACCGACCGGTCCTCCTGATCCTAGAGCATCCTTGGCTAGCAAGTGGGCCACATGAGGGGCCTCCTTCAGTTCAGGAGGCTGCAAGATTCTCACAACCAAGACGGTCTCCCAGGATGGGGCAGTGTTGATCACTACGCTTGCACGCCTAGAATTTGTGGGATGTGCCAACTGAACGGTAGCAGCGCTGTGATTGGATGCAGAGGCAGCGCACGGCTCTCGCCGTCAGTGCTGGGTGCAACCAGCCCACACCTCTCTTCCTGGGCCCTAGCTTTGTGGGTGTGTCACTTTAGTAACACCGGTACCAAAAAAATGACACCGAGAGAAACCAGCAGAATCTGTCACGCCTGCATATGAGCAATGGCAAACAAAATCTCTTGTGGGCTGTACGTAGAATACTTATGGGCCGCATAGGGCTCTTGGGCGGCAGGTTGCCTACCACTGTCCTAGAGGGGGGTGCCTGTAATTCTGACACTAGACGTACTGAAGGAGGAAACAGAGATGAAGTCTGATGTGCTGCTCTCTCTCTCATGTGAATGCACACAGGATTTTAGTCTCTCTGGCTGTCAAATTGGCCCCTTTAACTAGCACTAAATTCATTTCCAAGTCTTGTGAAAATAATTTAATTGTAGACTAAATTAACTAAAAACAATTAACTTAAGTTCAGTAAATCTCACAAAATTTATGTTTCACTTAACGGCCCATATAATCTCATTTTCAAGTCCTAAAATGGGAGGAGAGAGGAGAAAAGGTTGTTGTAAAATGTACTGTCATTTATTGAAATCTGTTTCCCTTCTGCAGCTTTTGTGCATTTTCATCTGCACATGAGTCAAGTAGATTTTGAGAGGAGACTTTCCCTTGGTTTAAACCAGGTTTATTCACCAACTGGTTAATTCACCAGTAATTTGTAGTGAGTTGTCCACTCCTTTGTGAGTGTGAATGAGTCTACTATATGGCAGTTCACCTCTTGTTGTTTGTTCATCGTGGTCGATGAAGACCTCAACACCACTAAGTGCTTTGAGACTGGATACAGTGTGTCCGAAAATGACTTATCAGGCCAATTCGGGCACCAAATGTCCTGGAACATGTCGGGCAGACATGCGTAGGCATTGCATTTTGTTCGACCGCCATAATGGGACTCCTGCCAGGATGTGGTGAAGCAGGGACATTGGCGCTCCCCTTGGCTTGGGCTGGCCACAGCGATGCCCTGCAGGAACCGGCTCCCCCTGTCCGGTTGCTGTACAGCTCTGGGGGGACTGGCACAGGCCTGTCCTTTGTGGCCGCACCAGCCCTTCCACTAGCCTTGATCTCTGGCCAGAGTCTCCCAGGTCCACAAGGACCTCCTTGGGGAACCCCACCCTGCTGAAAATGGCTAGCAGGGCATCTGCCACCGTGGTTGCCTCGATACAGGGAAGAGCCACGGCCTCGGGGCAGTTGGTTGCTAATTCTATCGCCACCAAGATGTATTTGTTTCCCGTCCGGGTCGGCTGGCTGACAGGCTCCACTATCTCTATTACTGCCTTCCGGCACCGCTCCTCTACACAAGGTAGGGGCCTCAAAGCCACTTTCCTCCCCTCTTAGGCTTCCCCCACACTCTGGCAGGGATTGCAGGACCGGCAGTATCACTGCACGGCCGCAAATATCCCCGGCTAGTAGAAGTGTTGGAGCAGCCTCAGCCGCGTGCATTGGATTCCCTGGTGTCCCGAGAGGGGAGTGTCATGGGCCAGGTGCAGAAGCTTGCGGCGATTCCTTTGGGGGACCACCAGCTGCTGCTGGAGTCTCCATCCCCCCACCTTCCTGGAGGGAAGCCATTCCCGGTACAGGAATCCCTTCTCCCATAGGAATCTCTCCTGGCAGCCTTTCCCCAGGGCCTAGGCCGTGCCAAGGCCAGCCTGGTCCCTCAGCACTTGTAAGGAGGGATCTGCCTTCGCCGTGGCCTGGAATTCAGCTGCTGGGGCAGGGATCGGGACCTGTTCCTGGCCCTGGCCTAGCTCCAGAGTCCCAGACTGGCCGGACCATGTGTCTGCTGGGATGGGGCCCTGAGGACCCTGCCGGGAGTCCTTCCCTGGATCCAGATTGCCAGTCCCTTGTTGGTTCTGGCTACGGGTGGTGACTAGAGCCCGCTGGGACTCATGGGGCCACTCCTCTAGGTCACTCCCCATCAGCACCTCCGTGGGCAAATGCGGGTGCACCCCCGCTTCCTTGAGACCTTCGTTGGCCCCCCATTTCAGATGCACCCGGGCTACAGGCACCTTAACCGGGGACCCGTCTCATAGACTCATAGACTTTAAGGTCAGAAGGGACCATTATGATCATCTAGTCTGACCCCCTGCACAGTGCAGGCCACAGAATCTCACCCACCCCTCCTAGAATAATCCTCCCACCTATATCTCAGATATTGAAGCCTTCAAATACTTTGAAGACCCCAAGATGCAGAGAATCCTCCAGCTGTGATCTGTACCCCACGCTACAGAGGAAGGCGAAAAACCTCCAGGGCCTCTGCCAATCTACCCTGGAGGAAAATTCCTTCCCGACCCCAAATATGGCGATCAGCTAAACCCTGAGCATGTGGGCAAGACTCACCAGCCAGACACCCAGAAAGTTCTCTATAGTAACTCCTATCATCCCTCCATTGACCTATTTCCCACTGATAATGAATGGTCAATTAGTTACCAAGATCATGTTATATCATCAAACCATCCCCTTCATAAACCCATCTAGTTTAATCTTGAAACCAGATAGATCTTTTGCCCCCACTACTTCCCTTGGAAGGCCGTTCCAGAACCTCACTCCTCTAATGGTTAGAAACCTTCGTCTAATCTCAAGTCTAAACTTCCTACTAGCCAGCTTATATCCATTTGTTCTTGTGTCCACATTGGTATTAAGCTTAAATAATTCCTCTCCCTCCCTGGTATTTATCGCTCTAATATATTTAAAGAGTGCAATCATGTCCCCCCTCAGCCTTCTTTTGGTTAAAGTAAACAAGCCAAGCTCCTTGAGTCTCCTTTCATAAGACAGGTTTTCCATTCCTCGGATCATCCTAGTGGCCCTTCTTTGTATCTGTTCCAGTTTGAATTCCTCCTTCTTAAACATGGGAGACCAGAACTGCACACAGTATTCCAAATGGGGTCTCACCAATGCCTTGTAAAATGGCACTAACACCTCCTTATCCCTACTGGAAATACTTCGCCTAAAACATCCCAAGACCGTATTAGCCTTTTTCACGGCCATGTCACAATGGCGGCTCATAGTCATCCTATAATCAACCAGGACTCCAAGGTCCTTCTCCTCCTCCGTTACTTCCAACTGATGTGTCCCCAGCTTATAACTAAAATTCTTGTTATTAATCCCTAAATGCATAACCTTACACTTCTCACTATTAAATTTCATCCTATTGCTATCACTCCAATTTACAAGATCATCCAGATCTTCCTGTATGATATCCCGATCCTTTTCTGAATTGGCAATAGCTCCCAACTTTGTGTCATCCGCAAATTTTATCAGGACACTTCCACTTTTGGTGCCAAGGTCAGCGATAAAAAGATTAAATAAAATTGGCCCCAAAACTGATCCCTGAGGAACTCCGCTAGTAACCTTCCTCCAACCCGACAGTTCACCTTTCAATATGACCCGCTCTAGTCTCCCCTTTAACCAGTTGCTTATCCACCTCTCAACTTTCATATTAATCCCTATCTTTTCCAATTTAACCAATAATTCCTCATGTGGTACTGTATCAAATGCCTTACTAAAGTCGAGGTAGATTAGATCCACTGCATTTCCTTTATCTAAAAAATCTGTTACTTTCTCAAAAAAGGAGATCAGGTTGGTTTGGCATGATCTACCTTTTGTAAAACCATGTTGTAATTTGTCCCAATTGCCATTAGCCTCAATGTCTCTAACTACTTTCTCCTTCAAAATTTTTTCCAAGATCTTGCATACTACAGATGTCAAACTAACAGGCCTATAGTTACCCTGGTCCCTTTTTTTCCCTTTCTTAAAAATAGAAACTATATTAGCAATTCTCCAGTCAAATGGTACAACCCCTGAGTTTAGAGATTTATTAAAAAATTTTGCTAATGGACTTGCAAGTTCATGTGCCGGTTCCTTTAATATTCTTGGATGAAGATTATCTGGTCTCCCCGATTTACTCCCATTAAGCTGTTCAAGTTTGGCTTTTACCTCGGATATGGTAGTATCTACCTCCACATCCTTAGTCCCATTTGTTATGTTACCATTATCCCTAAGCTCTTCATTAGCCTCACTAAAGACTGAAGCAAAGTATTTGTTTAGCTATTGGGCCATTCCTAGATTATCCTTAACCTCCACTCCATCCTTAGTAATTAGCGGTCCTACTTCTTCTTTTTTTGTATTTTTCCTATTTATATGGCTATAAAACCTTTTACTATTGGTTTTAATTCCCTTTGCAAGGTCCAACTCTACCTGACATTTAGCCTTTCTCACTTTGTCCCTACATGCTTTAACCTCAATAAGGTAGCTTTCTTTACTGATCCCTCCCATTTTCCACTCCTTATATGCTTTCTGCTTTTTCTTAATCACCTCTCTGAGATGTTTGCTCATCCAGCTTGGTCTAACACACCTACCTATAAATTTTTTCCCTTTTCTTGGGATACAGGCTTCTGACAGCTTCTGCAACTTTAACTTAAAATAATTCCAGGCCTCCTCCACCTCAAGATCCATAATTTCTTTAGTTCAATCAACTTCCCTAACTAATTTCCTTAATTTACTAAAGTTAGCCCTTTTGAAATCAAAAACCCTCGTCTCAGATTTATTTTTGTTTATCCTTCCATTTAATTTGAACTGAATTAGCTCATGATCACTCGAGCCAAGGTTGTCCCCTACAACCATTTCATCTATGAGGTCCTCGCTACTCACCAAAACCAAAGCTAAAATAGCATCCCCCCTTGTTGGTTCAGCAACTACTTGATGAAGGAATTCATCAGCTATCACATCTAGGAAAATCTGAGCCCTATTATTATTACTAGCACTTGTTCTCCAGTCTATATCTGGAAAGTTGAAATCTCCCATGATCACGCAGTTTCCCAATGTGATTTTTGCCCAAACAGACTCTGTCTTCTCCATTCCATCACTTTTTATTTCTTTACAATCTACCTCATCTTTGATATACAATGCGACTCCACCGCCTTTACCCTTATTTCTGTCTTTCCTAAACAGCACATACCCTTCAATACCTGTACTCCAGTCATGCCTAGTATTCCACCATGTTTCTGTTATTCCTATAATATCTGGTTTCACTTCCTGGACCAATAGCTCTAGTTCCTCCTTTTTGTTACCTAGGCTCCTTGCATTGGTGTTCAAACATCTTAATTTTTGCTGTTTGGCCTCATTCACATTCTTTACCCAATTTGGCCCGGACATTGTACCTCCAATATGACCTATTAGACTAGTATCCACCCTACCCTTCCTCATGTACATTCTCCTACCCCCAGCTATATCCTTTCTTACTTCATCTATGCCCTTCAGGGTCAGCTGCGTGTGGGGTAGTACCTGGTCTGAGGCCACTATGTCGGATTGGGCCAGCATCACCTCTGCTCCCGTGTCCCAGTAGCCTGTCACCTCCTTGCCATCCACCTGCAGGGGTACGAGGTATTCGCTCCGCAGGGGCCGTCCTGCCCCCACCCGGTACATGGAGAAATCTGCCTCCTGAGCGTCAGACTTCCCAGGGGAGGTGCACTGAGCATCCTTCCCCCCACTCTGAGCTGAGGTTTGCCTGCCAGCCCCTGCCTCTGGGGCGGCCTGCCCTTCCCCTTGCCCCAGCCAGTTAATCCTAGCAAGCCTCGGGTCATAGGATCTGTCCCGGCGTCTGGTGCACTGAGCCTCCTTGTGGCCCCTTTGCCCACAGTGATGGCAAGTTAGGTCCTGTGGCCCCCTTTGGGTTGGCTCTGCCCGGGTCCTGGCCGGTTCTCTGGGGTGCAGATTGTTGGTCCTGGTCTCTTGGGCTCGTCTCGGCGGTGCCACTCTCCGTCGCTCAGCCAGGAATCGATCTCGTCGTGCTTCTCTCTCTTGGGGACTCCTGTTCACACCCAGACCGTCTCTCTGTGAACTGATCCGCCAGTCTCCCAGCCTCCTGGGGGTCCCCTGGACTTTGGTCCTTGAGCCATAGCCTCAGGCGGGGCTTCATAGAACTGCTCCATCATGATCAGCTTAAGCAGGTCCTCTGCGGTCTGGGCTCCAACCCCAGACACCACTTGCGGCAGTATTGCACCAGGCGGGAGGCCAGATCCACATAGGTCTCCCATGGCCCCTTCTGCATCCCCCGGAACTTCTTCCTGTACGTCTTGGGGGTCAGCCCGTACTTGTGCAGCAGGGCCTCCTTGACCTGTTGGTAATCCCCTGGCTGTAGGTCCTCCAGCTGCCTGAGCACTCCAGCAGCCTTCTGGTTCAGCACAGGGAGGAGCTCTCACAGCCAGTCAGCTGGTGGGGACCCGTTGCAATTCACAGGCCCTCTCAAAGGAGCTGAGAAACCCGTCTATGTTGCCCGCATCCTTCAACTGGGCCACCACGAGCTTCTCCAAGCGTCTGGCTGCCCCGGGACCTTTCCCCACTCAGCGCAGCCGGGGCCCCGCGTCGTCTCTGCTCCGCCATGGCCAGCTCATGCTGTCGCTGCCTCTCTCGGTCCTCTGCTTCCAATTCCTTCATCCGCAGCTTGATCTGCAGCCGCTGGAGCTCTGCTGACCTAGACCCTCCCCTAGACGGAGTATGGCTTGCAGGGCTTCCCTGGGAGGCCCTCTCGTCTCTCTGGCGGGCTCCAGTGCTCCGCCCCCTCTCTGAGCCTGAGATGCTCTCAGGGGGTGTCTGGCTGCTCCCCACTGGGACAGGATCCTGGCCCCATGACTGGTCATTCTCTTCCAGCCAGGCAATCAGCTGGGCCTTGGTTGTGTTCCCCACAGGCAGGCCCCTCTCTCTGCACAGCCTCACCAGGTCTGCCTTCAGGAATTGGGTGTAGGCCATCTCCCTGCCAGTCCCCTTGGTGCAGACTCCCCAGTCTAGTGCTGTAGCGCCCCACGATTCCCAGGAACTGCTTCGCTCTGTCTCCAGCACGCCTGGCTCTAAAGCCCTTGCTTCTACTGCGCCTTAATGCTCGCTGCTGGAAGCTCCATCCACGGCATGCAGTGCATCCCACTCCTGACACTACTGTGACGGTGCGTTGGAGTTCCCCCGCCTCCTGCACCCCCATAATGGCACAAACAGACTCCACCAGCCAGTAGAATAGAGGGAGTTTATTGCTTCGCCAGGAGACAGCACAGCACAGATGTAATCTAGTTACAGGGCAGGCCTAGGATGCCTCAGCCCCCCTTGAGATGGGGGAGACTGGGCCCCTATATCCCAGCCCCTTGCTTAGGCTGCTTCCTCAATGATACCAGACAGAAACTGCCCAACTTCCAGCCCTGCCCCCCAGCCAGGGGCTGCCCTCCACCTTCCTCCTATTGTTCCTCTCCCTGGGAGGTTACCAGTAGAACAGGTTACCTCCCTGACCCATCAGCTACTCTGCTGGGCCGCGGTACAGACAGCAGCCAGTGGGTGTCACCCGCAGCCCAAGCCTAGCAACCAGCAAGGTACCAACACTACATCACAGACGTCTATCTAGCCTGCTCTTAAAAAGAAACATTCAGACCCCCAAACAGCTCACTCTTTGCCTAGCGCAACTCCTGAGTCCTAGCTGACAAGTTCTGACCACTAGACAACACAGCTCCTGAGTTCATACTCCTGCTCCTGAAATTGGCTGTGGAGAATTGGAGCCATCTAACCTTGAAGCAAAATAACACCCTGTATGGAGAACCTCCAGGCTGGGATGTTCACAGGAAGCCAAGGAAATTAGGTACCCAGCTCCCATTTGAAAATTCAGCACCTAACGTCTGCAGGGTCCTTTCAGGGTCTGAGCCTGATATGACAGAATTTTGATTAGAACGTCATTCCCACGACTTCAGGTACAAGGTGGCGGGTTAGTTCTAGTCAAACCCAATTTTATCAGTGAGCAGCTGATCAAGAGAGGCACAAGGGTTTCAGGTTTCTTAGCAAGAACATGAGATAAGCAAGCAGATTGTCACTCCTCAGAAATATCAGTCCAGCCAATGTGCTGATCCCAGTTCATTCCTCAGAAAACAGGTTCAGAAACCCGTTTGCACGTCCTTAAGATGCTTAGCCAGAGATGAGATTTGACAAGTAACAGCTTTCCCTAAGGAATTTCAATCCTGCAAACAGACAGCCTTCTTGCTGGCAGGTCAGTGGCAAAGATCTATTATGTTCTCTGTAAGCATCTCTGCTTCTCTTCTAGAGTAGTAGGGAAAAAACAGGCTTTTTAAAAAAGCAACTCCATAGCCTACTTTCTTCAGTCTCTGGTTTATCCTTAGCCAAGGATGTGGTCTTTGAAAGAGATGCCAGTACTGTATTTATGTCCCTAACTTGTATGTGGTTTCTTTTAATACAGAATTTACTTTGATCCAAATCAACTCCTCCTCCCATGAGAAATATATCTTCCTTCCCTGCCTAAATCGTACTCAGATTATGATCCAAACTTCATTGCAGATACCTCTCATCTGAACACAAATGCATTACAAAGTTTTAGGAAAGATGAAATCTTGTCTCCTAAAGTGTCAAAGGAAAATAAATGGGATGTTATCAATCAAGTATGTTCACCCGGACTCTAAAATCTAGTTTACAATGTCCATTTTGTTTTAATACTCTATATTTTTTATATTCTGTTTTGAAAGTTGTATAACAATCTTACTGTGGTTCTTGCTTTGTACATAACATTTTATAGACATCTTTATTGGCTTGTTGTAAATGTACTGCAAATAAAAGGACTACAATGATCAAAAGAGACAGCTGATCAGCAAGATCTTCTAGTCAAAAATCCATGTACATCTTTCTGGTATGAGACCCCAGTCTGATAGAAAGACGAGCTCTCTCTCAAGTAAATGACTTTATAACAATTCATGGATGTTGTACTCGGGATACTTTAGAAAGAAATAAGGTGAAGAGATCCTTTATCAAGAGCAGTAAACATGGGATTTTTCACCCTCCTGCTTGCTTCACAGAAGAAAAGCCTCCGTTTCAAATCCGCACAAAAAGCGACAGAAATACCGAAGGTAATATTTTTTAGAAGCACTCTCAAGTCTTCATCATTCATTTAACTTCAAAGGAAATGTGCAGTTGGGAAATATTTTCATTTAAGGGCTTGTCTACAAGACGCTGCTGTGTGCTCTAAAGGGTGTGAACTGTAGAGCACAAATGTGGTGCTCTAACTGCTCACTTTGTGTTGATGTGCTATATTAACATATAATAAGTCACTTTTAGTTTGTGCCAGAGTAGGCCACCTGGTACATTTAGGCCTTGTCTACACTATGTCTCCCGGCTGATCTAAGATACGCAACTTCAGCTACGTGAATAGGGTAGCTGAAGTTGACCTACTAAGACCTACTTACCGTGGTGTCTTCCATGAAGTAAGGTCGGCAACTGATGGTCTCCTGTCAACTCTGCCTATTCTTCTTGTCATGGTGAACTACTAGAGTCAACAAGAGAGTGCTCGGACGTCAATTTATCGTGTCTAAGCAGACACGATAAATCAACTACTGGTGAATCGATTGCTTCAGCATCAATATCTTTGGTAGTGGAGACATGCCCTTAGAATGCATCATATTAAAAGGTTCTATATCTCGGAAGGAGAGGACAGTATACGCGGCTCAATTGGAGAGCTGAGTTGCAGAAGACCCACTGTGAGAACCATCGGCTGAGGGTCGCTCAGGAGAGACCGGTGCCACATTGAAAGCAAAACTAAAACTGACTAAATAGGGCTGCCTCATGAAAAGACTGTGTTCATAGGCGCTATCAACCAAAGAAAGGGGGTGCTAGAGGAAAGGCAGGTTCCGATCACAGGATGACAGCTAAACGCAGTACCCAGAGGGGCGCCTTCTTCCTGGGGGCTACAAAAGGTCAGACTTGAGACAGAAAACCCACATCTCATAGCTTCAGCAGCATCACAGAAGATTTTACAGGGCCCTCAGTTCAGCTCAAACTATTTAAGTTGAGACCTCGGCACTGTCTTCGATTTCGTAGGATTTAGTTAAGAATATGTACATTGCCTACTTATGAACTCTTTATGGTATCTGTGATAAAGTGCATAGCACTCACTAACCTTTAAAGGAAAGTCTTTTGCTCATCTATAAACCGTTTCATTTATCTATGATGAACTGCAACATGGAGCCTGGTCTATAGCTTATGAGGAAGAATTGCCAGCTATCATTTATAGAATTACTATGTAGTTGGGGACTGCAATGTTCACAATTGCAACAGTCACACTATCGGAACTCATCTATACTCACAAATAAATAATCTATTAATACATTTAGCAAAGCCACACACACTAACACAGTAAGACAAATAGAGAGACTACAGGATGTACATCTGCCAGAAGCTGGCATTAGCTCATGTTTCCGTGGTCGGCAGAGGTCATTATGGACAAAATTCCCCCTACACTTTACTTCCAGTTCCCCTAACCTTATGGGTTACCTAAATTTATCCATGCCAAAGTTCATAGACCTCAAGCCTCACACTCCATCATGTCGTGGACACAAGCCAAATGCTGAAGCCAGTGTCTCACAGGTACAAGCCTGTAGGCTTACTACAAGCCTATAGCATTACTATGAATAAAATAAAGGACTGTGTCTAGACTGCATCCCTTTTCCGTAAAAGAGATGCAAATTAGACCTATTGCAATTGCAAACGAAGCGGGGATTTAAATCCCCCCCCGCTTCATTAGCATAAAAATGGCTGCCACTTTTTTCCAGCTTGGAGCTTTGCTGTAAAAAAGCACCAGTCTAGACGCGGATCTTTCGGAAAAGGCTTTATTTTCCAAATATCCGCGTCTAGACTGGCGCTTTTTTATAGCAAAGCGCCAAGCCGGAAAAAAGCGGCAGCCATTTTTATGCTAATGAAGTGGGGGGGGGGGTTAAATCCCCGCTTCCTGTGCAATTGCGATAGGTCTAATTTGCATCCCTTTTACGGAAAAGGGATGCAGTCTCGACACAGCCCAGCAGAATGTAATGCAAAGTCGGGGCCGGGGGTTCTGTACATTTCAAAGGAGGAATGGGGAACTCTACATGATAGAGGCAGCAAGAGGGGGGGGGGGAGAGGAGAATCGACTAGTCGACTGACTATCTGATAAGCATTTGACTAGTCTCTAACATCCCTAGGGTAGACCCCACTTTTAATGTATAATCTCTGTTAAAAGCTTTTACAGAAAGGCATCCACAAACTGCTGGAACTGTTTGTGCCTTATTTCGTTTTGCTTTTATTTCTTCCCCTTCTTTTTCATTTAGTCATAGTTGTTGTGACTGCTATGCTTAACTGTGGGGTCTTCTCAAGCACTGAAAGAACTGCATGTGACAAACAGTGGGAGTCACATCCCAGAATCGGCACCGAGAGACACAACTGCTAAGAATGGGATCCTACCATTTCTTGTTTCTCTAGACTACACTTTTTTGTGGGGGAGGGTAAATATTCTGGAGATAATTTACTTGGTTTCAGGAACTTGAAATGCCCCTTTCTGGTGCTAAATCCCGAATGAAACTTTATTGTGCATGCACACTGCGCTGGAAGACATTATATCACTTACACAAGGAAGAGTCCTGAAAACCTCATGTGGCATTTTGTAGCTTCTTCAAAGTGTTGGTCAGGCTCTTGAGGGAAGGGAAGTTATAGATATAGTCCCAGATATTTGTTGTGCCATATTTATTTCTCTCAAGATCTGGATGAGGGGATGGATTGCACCCTCAGCAAGTTTGCGGATGACACTAAGCTAGGGGGAGAGGTAGATACGCTTAAGGGCAGAGATAGGGTCCAGAATGACTTAGACAAATTGGAGGATTGGGCCACAAGAAATCCGATGAGGTTCAACAAGGACAAGTGTAGAGTCCTGCACTTGGAACAGAAGAATCCCAAGCATAGTTACAAGCGGGGACCAACCGGTTAAGTAGTAGTTCTGCAGAAAAGGACCTGGGGGTTACAGTGGATGAGAAGCTGGATATGAGTCAACAGTGTGCCCTTGTAGCCAAGAAGGCTAATGGCATATTAGGATGCATTAACAGGAGCATTGCCAGCAGATCCAGAGATGTCATTATTCCCCTGTATTCAGCTTTAGTGAGGCCACATCTGGAGTATTGTGTCCAGTTCTGGGCCCCCCACTACAAAAAGGACATGGATGCATTGGAGAGGGTCCAGCGGAGGGCAACCAAAATGATTAGGGGGCTGGAGCATATGACTTCTGAGGAGAGGCTGAGGGACTTGGGTCTGTTTAGTCTGCAAAAGCAAAGAGTGAGGGGGGATTTGATAGCAGCCTTCAACTTTCTGAAGGGAGGTTCCAAAGAGGCTGGAGAGAGGATGTTCTCAGTAGTGACACATGGTAGAACAAGGAGCAATGGTCTCAAGTTGTGGTGGGAGAGGTCCAGGTTGGATATTAGGAAAAACTATTTCACTAGGAGGGTGGTGAAGCACTGGAATAGGTTACCTAAGGAAGTAGTGGAGTCTCCATCCCTCGAGGTGTTTAAGTCTCGGCTTGACAAAGCCCTGGCCGGGTTGATTTAGTTCGAATTGGTCCTGCCTAGAGCAGGGGGCTGGACTTGATGACCTTCTGAGGTCTCTTCCAGTTCTATGATTCTATGAAGATACCACCTACTTAAATGTGTTTTTAGATCTGAAAGAAGCAGTAGAACTAGTTTTCATTTTTTTTTACTTGCTACACTTTGATGGAACCCAATGGATGTAGCCTTATCGGTCACAGTATCAAAAATGATCCGTGTTGATGACCAACAAGAAATCTGATAGTGGTATTACAATCCTGCCTTCTAGATGGCTGTTGGCGTGTGTTTGTAAAAAAAAAAAAAAAACACAATTCGGGGACAGACTCAAAGAGACATGGGATAATGAGCAAGACTGATGAAAGAAACCTTTCATCTTTTCTAAGAGAGACTAAAAAGAAAGCACCTGTTTGCAAGAGAAACGCCCATTTGTAGGCAGACAGTGGTTCTGAATTTGCAAGCTAAAGAACTGGACACACACAGAAAATGTCTGTAGGTGCTAACAGTAAATCTGAACTCAGTAGGTAACTTGTTTTAAACATTTCCCATTTCTTTCTTATGAACTATTCTTAAGAAAAGAATCATTAAGCAGAGGAGGTTCTAGAATGCCTAAGAGGCAGACTTCCAATGGTCCAAGTAACATAGGCTATGTCTACACTACAGAATTGGGGTGAAATTCCCTTGCTCACGTACACATCCATGTGCTGACTCTCATCTAGTCAGCATGGCTGTCTCTACACCGGTGCGTTCTTGCACGAAAATGGCCACTCTTGTGCAAAAACATGCTGCCTGTCTACACTGGCCACGCATTCTTGTGCAACTAAACTGATGCTGTACTGTAGAAAATCAGGGCTTCTTGCGCGAGAACTCTGACGCTTCCTCTCAGGAAGAAGCCCTCTTGCACAAGAGCTCTTCCAGAAGAGGCCAGTGTAGATAGGCAACGTGAATTTCTTGCGCAAGAAGCCCCTGTGGTTAAAATGGCCATCAGAGCTTTCTTGCGGAAGAGAGCGTCTACACTGGCATGGATGCTCTTGTGCAAAAGCACATGCCAGTGTAGATGCTCTCTTATGGAAGAGTTTTTGCGCAAGAAGTTGCCAGTGTAGGAGTAGCCCATATAAATAGGTGCAGTAAACAGTAACACAGGTAGTGGCAGTCAAGATATGGGTTAGCCAGGCTGAGTACAAACCATCTGAGTACAGGGAGCTGTTATTTATACTTATCTCGAAGAGAGCTAATGCAAGTAAGTATTTGAGCAAAGCTCACCTCTTGTTCATATGCAGACGTACTATAAGCACTTTTGAAAATCTCCCACCGTAGGTGGTCAGAGGAAGGGGCCGGAAATCAGGACCCTGAGGTTCTATTCCTGCCTGTGCCACTGGGAGGCATATTATATGATCTTGTGAAACACCTGTTAGCTCTCTAGGCCTCAGTCTACCCATATGTAAAATAGGTATAATAATACTTGCCTCCCAGGGGAGTGAAGCGAGGTGCGTTGGCTCCCCTCTGACCTGGGAGAGGCAGGCCATCCCAATATACCCTGGTGGACAGGGCCAGATCAATCTGGCCCCACCTCCCAGAAGCAGAGGGGTGGGGCCGGAAGTATAAAGGCTGGCACTGAGAGCTCAGTCGAGGTCCAGCTACCGGAGGACCTACATGCCTGCCCCAAGCTCCTGAGGTGGGAGGTTCCTATGCATCTCAAGGCTGCGGAGTTTGATCCAGGACCACCAGGACCGTTGATGAACCCAGACCCAGAGAAACTGCAAGCCCTGACAGAGGCTCCATTTCTTGAAGACCCGGGGGACCTGCTCTCAAGGCAATTATGCACAAAGGGGTGTTGGGAAGTAGCCAACCCGGGTCTGGCTGAAACTGTGCCAGTGAACGAGCCAGCTTCCCTCTGACCGAGTGGCAGCCCAGTCGGTCGCTGTTAGGGCTTTAGGCTGGGACATGGTGGAGTGGGTGAGCCTGCATCCCTCCCTCCCCTGCTACCCCAGTCCATGGGTGGCAGTATCACCCTGGTCCTAGGAGACCCAACTCTGGCCCCACCCTGAGCAGGGCTAGGGCCAGACAATCGAACGGTTCTGCCTGCAGCCGGGCCGAGCCCAGTGCTCTCAGATTGCCTGCCCTGAACCAGAACCGGGGCTGGGGACTGCCTGTGGTGAGCGGGCAGCCTCCCTCTGACCTGGGACGGAATCAGGGCTCTGACCCGATTCCATACAGGGCGTCAGAAGGCTTAGAGCAGGTGCACAAGCAGAGTGGCACAGGTTTAATGTAAAGGCGTTGTTTTAATCCAGTTTAGTTAAACCAGTGCAAGTGTGTGTAGACCTGAGACTCAAACTCAGTTTACCTTAGGACCAGTGCCCGTCCTCAAGTCCTGCTAGTGGACCCGCAGGCACTCCTCCCTGGTGCTAGGTACTAGGGCTGCAGGGAGGTAGCCAGGGAAGAAGGCAGCAGGTCCACACCCCCTTGTCAGTGATGAGTGGCCATTTCAGACTGCAGTGTGCCTCTGAGGCAGAGGCTAGTTGATGACTGGCAGTGGGTCAGTGAGGCAAGGTGGGTATATGGGGTTGGGTTCCCTGAGAGAGGAGGACCCCAGACTGAGGGGCACTGCCGTGGGGCAGTGCCATGAGAGAAGGGGCACTGTGGGTCAGGAGGAAGACGTGGCCTTGATGTGGTGGAGAAAGACAGATAACTGAGGGGGAGACACCGGTTAACAGGGGCACCCTACACCTGGAAGAGCTAATTCCCAGATAGACCAGCAGGAGGTGCCGTGCCCGTGACTGCCCAATTGCTACAGTGGCATTGTTTTAAGAGTCAACACAAATGAGTTTAACCCTCGGTAGGTTTGTTTTGTACCAGTTAGCAGCTCAGGCAGCAGGCCTCGGTCAGCACAACAGAATGATTTTCCTTTCACAATGAAGAAAGTCCTGTGGGGAAAAAACCTATAAAAATGAATAGGCTGATGGAAGGCCAAGATTTGCAACTCTTCTTGACTTTCAAGAGGAATGGGAGGCCTATCTCTCTCCCTTTGACAATCCTGGCCAGAGCCGATAGAAATCTGTAGAAATGCATTATGGTTTTAAAAGAAAGTTACTCTGAAACCTACAAGAATGAAATCTAATCTCTAGGGATTTTGAATCTCTGGCAATCCATATCAGTCTCTGCGAAATTCTATGAGATGGATTGATGAGACAGCAAAAGGGTTATCATCTATTAAATTCCATAAGGGAAAGAGCCATAGAAATGCTGGAAGATTAACTCCGCTGATTTCTAGTTGAAAAGAGGCTTGAGATGTGAACAAGAAACACACATACCCGTCTCAGCTTTCAAGAGACTTTCTCCTGATTCAAGATTTCATTCAAGGATGTGTCTGTCTACAAATTGGGACCTGCCACAGCTCTCGGAAGCTTGTGTGTTGCAATATTTATTATGTGACTATTTCAACTTCTATGTTTCCACACTTCCATCGGATGATACCACAAATAAATGCAATAATGCTTGATGCAATGCCCTTTAAAGTGAAACTATTATATGATCAAATTACTTGGTCTCAAATGTAAAGAAATGTGCAAAGACTACGCACCTCCCACGTATCATGTTGAAATCCTGAAATGGAATCCAGAGGGAAGGCGTGAATGAATGAATTAAAAAACCAACAGCCGTCATTAAAGTCTGTGGGAGGCAGGAAAAGGGCTGGACAGCCAACAGCACCGGGAGATTTTATGGGCAAACTCCAAGAGGTCCAGCTGACCACAGATTTTAAGATGCTCTCCAATGTATCCAGTGATACGCCTCTGGAGGTTGAGAACATAGTCGTGTTCTGATGTCTCCTGCTTCTGATCGGGGTGGAAATACAGTCGATCTTCTTGGGTTCGAATTAGCGGGCCCAGCGAAGATAGTCCTGTGTCTCACGAGGAGTAAGGAGAGTTGATAGGAACATTTGTTCCCGTTGACCTCCCGCTGGGTGGATGGCACAAAAACATGGTTTAAGACACGACAGTTCCTGCAACGTAATTAACGTAGCTGGAGTTGCATATCTTAAGTTGACTTTTCCCTTTGGCATAGACCAGGCCTAAATGATTTGTAGAAAGTATTCCTGTTTTCGTAAGAAAGCGTTCTGGAGATTTAGCTTGCCAAATCTAGGTGCTTGGCATTGCTGAGAAATAAAATAACGAGGGACTTCAAGCTTAAAATACCGGAGCTATTTGGGGAAGCCAGGGCCGGAGAGGGAAGACCATGCGGAACAGAGGAAAGGAAATGCTACTTCTGAGAAGGCATTTTGTGGATGAATGGCCCCGACTCACTTAAAGAGACAAATGGAATCAGAGAGATAAAAGGACATTGCCAGCAGCAGGGACAGAGAAGCCAGGGGAAAGAATACAAAGCAGCAATTAGCACCTTGGGGGACTCCTCTCTCCAGCTTCAGGGGTCCAAACCCCAGCAAAGCACAAAGAGACATGAAGCTAATCAAGCCAGAAAGGACTCGCTTCTTGCATTCTACACTTGGTGCAATGCCCTGCTGACCAGGCTGAGTCCGGTATTGTCATCTGTGCTCTGCAACAGGGCTCCGTGAGCCTTCTGGGTATGTCTACACTACAACGTTAATTCGAACTAACTTAGTTCGAATTAGTTAATTCGAACTAAGCTAATTCGAACTAACGGATCCAGACTAAAAAACTAGTTCAAATTAGCGTTTTGCTAATTCAAACTGGCATGTCCACATTAAGTGGACCCTGAACCGGGCTTAAGGATGGCCGGAAGCAGTGCCGGCAGGGCATCAGAGGAGGACTTAGAGCGTGGAGATGCTGTCTCAGGCTAGCCGAGGGCTGTGCTTAAAAGGTCCCGACCCCCACCCCGGACAGACAGTTCTCAGGGGTGCCCCACTTGCAAAGCAGTCCTGGCTTGGATTGCCCGGACTACCCACACTGGGCACATCACACCACTCGGCCATCAGCCCGGCTGCACTTGCCGCAGGCTGCCATCTGGGGAGAGGGGGCAATTGGGGGGCTGCAGGAGAGCTTCCATCCCCAGAAACCCGCAGAGCCAGCCCAGTCCTCCCCATCGGGGGCTCGTGCCCCATTCCTCCCTCACCTCCTTCCACTTACCCTTCCCTAGCCCCTCTTCTTGATGTACAAAATAAAGATAACGTGTCTTCCAAAATGGAATCTGTCTTTATTGAACAAAACTGGGGGAGACTGGGAAAAGGAGGTGGGAGAGGGGAAGAGAGAGGCTGGGAGAGGGGAGGGCAACTACAATGATCAGGGGTTGGGAACAGGTCCCATATGAAGAGAGGCTAAAGAGACTGGGACTTTTCAGCTTAGAAAAGAGGAGATGGAGGGGGGACAGGATAGAGGTCTCTAAAAGCAGGAGTTGGGTGGAGAGGGTGCATACAGAAAAGTTCTTCATTAGTTCCCATAAAGAAGGACTAGAGGACACCAAAGGAAAGGAATGGGTAGCAGGCTTCAAACTAGTAACAGAAAGTTGTTCTTCACAAAGCAAAGAGTCAACCTGTGGAACTCCTTGCTCCAGGAGGCTGTGAAGGCTAGAACTAGAACAGAGTTTAAAGGGAAATGAGATCAAGTCATGGAGGTTGGGTCCATGGAGTGGTATTAGCCAGGGGGTAGGAGTGGTGTCCCTGCCCAAGGTTTGTGGAAGGCTGGAGAGGGATGGCATGAGACAAATGGCTTGGTCACTGTCTTCGGTCCATCCCCTCCAGGGTCCCTATGGTTGGCCGCTGTCGGCAGACAGGCTACTGGGCTAGATGGACCTTTGGTCTGACCCAGGACGGCCATTGTAAGCTCAGGGCTCAGGGTCGGGGGTCTCAGTGGAACCCCTTGATTCTCTTGCACACCTGCTCCTGGGTGGCCAGGCTGGCAGCTCTCCTGCCCTAGCCGGCCACTTTCCTGTGCCTAGTGTGGAGATCATGGACAAGGTCCACAAAGTCCGCACTAGCCCAGGCGGGTGCCCGCCTCTTGCGGTCCCGGGCAAGCTCCCGGGAGCCGCCAGCCTGGTCCTGGGAAGAGGGGGAGGGCTGGGGGGCATCGGGTGGCTGGCTCGATCCGTGCCAGGTGCAGGGTCTGCTGGCTGGGTGCTGGCAGGCTTGCACCTGGCATGGGCACCGTAGCCAGCCTGTGCCCCTTTAAGGGGCCCGGGGCCGGGAGTGGGGCATAGAGTTTCCCTGGTGTTGGCCAGAGTGGCCACCAGGGAAAGCTGGGGAGGGCTAGCCTCCCACTAGTTCGAATTAAGGGGCTACACACCCCTTAATTTGAACTAGCTAGTTCGAACTAGGCTTAATCCTCGTGGAATGAGGATTACCTAGTTCGAACTAAGCGCTCAGCTAGTTCGATTTAAATTCGAACTAGCGGAGCGCTAGTGTAGCGCCTATTAAAGTTAATTCGAACTAACGTCTGTTAGTTCGAATTAACTTTGTAGTGTAGACATACCCTCTGAGATGCAGCTATGCTCAGAACAGCATCTTTTTTGGAAGGACTAGCCTGCTCCACGTGAGTTTGAATCCAGGCTTAACCTTTTTGAAAAAAAAAAAACATTTAGCAACGGCACAATACCACCCCTAACCTCAGCAAAGAGGCTGAAAACTAACAGCACTTGAGAGAATTCCTTCTTTCCAAGGGCAGCCAATTAAAATCGTTATTAGTGAAACTACAAGACCCTGGTCCAGCAAGGGAGGAGTTTCATTCTGCAGACCGGAAATCTACATGTCAGAGACGTGAACAGCCTGATTTTTTAGAGTTGGCCAGCTCCCATTCAGCATCAGTACTCAGCACCCACGTACATCAGGCCACAAGAGAGAACCATGTAAAGTCGAACACAAAATCTGTGGCAGAACCAGCCATGGAACTCAGATGCTTTCAGTCCCAAGATCCTTCTCATTTTGAAATGTCTGAGACCCAGGTGAATAGCATCATTTGATACCCTGGGGGAGTCAAATCCTCTGTTTTTGCACTAGAAGACTTACCTGGCATTGCCTGGGTCCTTCAGGGCAGGGGGCTGACAATGGGGTGTGTGTGCAGCAGTCAGGGGCAGGGCCTTAGGGATGGGGGGCAGGGTGGGAGATTGGGTGCATGGAGGAGTGAGTGAGTGAGTGAGGGTTGTGGGGAGGGGCTCATGGCTGGAGGGGTCACATCTGGCAGGACCAGCTTTCCCAACCTGGCCACCAGGGGCCTTCTCTCCTCCCCCCCCAAGCACCAAGTGTACCTCAAGCTGGTGTTTAGCAATTTTTAAAAGACCCACTAGGAGATATTAGCTCTTGCTATTTTTAAAGAAACACAGGTTCCAGCAACCTTCTCAAATAGCTATGAAAATGACAAAGTCTGTATCATCCCCAACTTCCCCTTTTTGTAAGGATGGAAATAGAACAATTACTTGTCTATTCACTTATCAAAAACTCTCTTGCTATGTATGGGTCACTGGTGAGAGACATCTCATATGACTGATATACATACATTAGGCTCTAGGTTACTGTAACAGGGGTGGACTTGGCCATGAAGCCCCCTGCTGGAGGGTTCTGGTCTTGCCACACCCTGTCCCAGAAAAGGCTATAGAGAAGTCCTCCAGGAAGGATAGAGTGGCTGCAGGGGAACAGCCAATTAGGGGCCAAGAAGGCCTATAAAAGGAGCTGGGGAATAGAGCAGCAGTCAGTTCAGTTCCTCTGGAGACCTCAAGCTGGGCAGGGTAGGGAAGAGGACTGCCTGGCAGAGAGAGAATGGCAGCATCATGGAGAGTTCCATTTGAAGAGCTCATTAGAGACTGATGAGCTGTGACAGGACTTTGAGATAAAGCCCTGAGAGAAGGGTGAAGATGGTCTCCAGGAGGAGAAGCCCTGGGGACCATCACTCTCTTTGAGAGGCGGGAATGGACTCAACAGGGCTATCCAAAAGGCACCAAGATAGGCCCTTGTTAAATGTGTACCCTGGAAGGGGTTTGTGCTTGATCACACGTAGGTGGTGTGTGACTCAGCTGGGAGGGCTGAGTTGCTGAAGAGGCTTTTAAACGAGAGAGTGCAGGCACACACACTCTGCCAGAAGGAGGCGCTTGCAGGTGATGAGTGCCACTCCATTACACACAGGAATTACTTGGTATTTCTATAGAAGACCATGTATACTACACCCAGCTCCCTGTAATAGAGTACACACATCTCAGGTCAGCAGATGCTGTGGAAGCCTCTCCCTAGTGAATTCACTAGTAGTTGCACTACTGGTGTCTTAGCTGGAGCTAAGCAAGTAGATCACAGAGCTAAGGAGGTAGACCACGCTCCGTGCCTTGGTTTTTTTCTTGAGCTTTGTGCTGAGAATCCCAGCATAGGCAATAGCGAAGGTGGGTTTTCAGGTATAAATACCTGTCCAATAGGAACATCAATGTATTTCATACAAACAATCCTACAGATGTCATAAGAATGGCCATACTGGGTCAGACCAAAGACCATTGAGTGCAGTCTTCTGACAGTGGCTAGGGCCAGGTGCTTCAGAGGGAAAGAACAGAACAGGTAACCATCAAGTGATCCATCCCCTGTCATCCCTTCCCAGTTTCTGACAAATAGTAGCAAATGGTAATGATGTTCAGTCCACAGGGTGGGATTCAAACCATGACCATGCAGATGATAAACTATCCTTACTCCTAAAACATGAGCCCATTCACTCCCAGTGTGAGAGCAGAGAACCTTTGAAAAACTCTCACTACAACATACCGGCTTCAGGCAAAGCACATGACTTTTTTGAAATCATACCGCTTTGTTGAAATCAGATCACCTCTGCTGACAGGATATACTGAGATGAAGGAGGGTAAAATGGGCAGTGACTAGTCATACATGCTCCTGTGACTCTCTCATAACTCTTGTTAAGAAAATAAGTCTTGTTCCAGGAATCCATCTTCCAGGGTTTGATTTAGTGAGTCTAGCAAGTACCTGCTAAATCAACCACTGATGCGCGCCCATCGATCTTTCGCAGTGGGGACACTGCAGAAATTCGACTTATGCTACATGAACATCAGCTACTTATTCATGTAGCTGGAATTGCACATCTTAGGTCAACTTTCTCCGGTAGCATAGACCTGGTCTAAAACATTGCACGATATGGAAACTGTGGGAAGATGCTGACTCTTTAACAACAGTACTTTGACTGGATAAAATATCCTACAAACAATATAGTAGCTGGTATTCTTTCACTTTCATTCAGAGCAATCCCTAAGATTCACCTCACCTACTAATGAATAAAATGGATCCTACAGTAAAGCCATACAGAAATCCAGGACAGAAAGTGGATCCATTGGCCAAATAAGACTGCAAGGGAGTCTGGATAACTCCACAGTCTAGATCTCATACTATTTTTTCCCTCTTCAGAATTAAAACAAATTCAACCAACTAAACTTGCTTTGATCAGTCATGGTTTTAACAGCCTGGAAAATGAATTGAATAGAGAGATGCTTCTGGCATTCAAATTAAATCACAAAAGAGATACAATTTTGCAAGATGCAAAATATTTGGCTGTGATATTTTGTTACCATCCATTTCAAACACACTTTATAGCTGGAACCTTGCCTGAAATGTCAGGTTAGGAAGATGCAGATTACATTACAATTTATTGCCAACAGCAATATTCAGTCTTTCCTTTACAAGCACTTTTAACTTGCACATAAATTAGGGGTTGTGTTTATGAAGTATAACATATAATGGTTTATTCATTTCATGGATGGAGACATCATGGCTTTGATTACTAAAATTGGGATTTTTATGATTCATACAATAGTAAATAAATAACACTTGGGAAAAAAATTTAAGAGGATAGTGCTTGATGACAGAATACTGTATATGAAGGCACATTTTAATTCAATAGCCTACAGCAGTTATATTATATATATATATAAACAAATCAAACTCAACTGTGCATAAAACATAATTTTTTCATTTGGGCAGCTTCTCATCATTTTGTAACACCAACAACATATTGAAAGTTTGAGTCAATGATACTACCCCCGTGAATAGAATTAGTCACAGACCTACTTGTGTGTCTGCAGGAATAGTCCCTCCCTACCATTGTGTGCCATAATTACAACTATACAACACACACACACACACACACACACACACACACACACACACACACACACACACACACACACACACACACACACACATATATATAGCTTGAACCTCTCGAGTCCGGCAACATCTGTGCTCCAGCATGATTTTAATTAGCCAAATATCCACTTATCATAGGAGTGGCCAAGTTTCCCACAGTCCCATAAAGTTTGTTTACAGCCATCAGTCCTGGCTCTCTGTGTTCTGTGCTGTTATTTAGCTCTAATTTATGCTTATATGTCTTCTAAGAGCTCAGTAAGCAGAGGAAGTGTTGTTAATGCTGATAGACAGTATTGACCTCCTGTGGCTTGGCAAATTCCCTGGTATGGTACTGGTCAGGTCCTCAGGGTGCTGGACTAGAGAGGTTCAAGCTCTCTCTCTCTCTCTCTCTCAAGTCTACAAAGATTTTATTTGGTGCTGGAAAGCATAGATTTCTTCCTCAAATGAAGAACAAAGAGCAAACAATTCTACTGTTACTTTAAATTTACAGAGAGGAAAGAAATATGAAGCACTTTCAAGAATAATAAATAACTATCACATTTTCCCTCAGTAGATCTCAAAGGGAGAAAAGTGTCATTATCCCCATTTTACAGGTGGGGAAACTGAGGCATGGTGAAGGGATGTGACTTGCAGGCCAGTAGCAGAGTCAGAAACAGAACCCAGTCTTCCTGAATTCCATTCCATATTCTAGCCCCCAAGTCACGTTGCCTCTCCCGAGAGACGTGGTGTGCTTTCTGGCTGTCATTACTATGTGATAATTAATACAAATGTAGGGTAGGATTTACAAATGAACTTAAAGGACTTGGATTCCTAAGTCACGTAGGTGATTTTGAGAATTTTACCTCCATAGCATCTACTGGAGGCAGCGATGGGCAACCTAGGCTAGTGAGTGGGCAGCAAGATTGTCGTAACCAAAACGGTCTCCCGGGATGGGGTAGTTTTGCTCAGTGCGCTTGTGTGCTTAGAATTTGTGGACTGTGCCAACTGAACTGTAGCAGTGCTGTGAGTGGATGCAGGGGGAGCACACGGCTCTCACAGTCAGTGTTGTGTGCAATCAGCACACACCTCACTTCCCGTGCCCTTGCTTTAAGTGCATATCACTTCAGTAATACAGGTAGGAAAAAAATCAACAGATGGAAAGCAGCAAAATCTGGCAACCCTGTGAGTGGGCAACAGTGACCAAAATGCCTCGTGAGCCACACATAGAACCCCCATAGGCCACACGTGGCCTGCAAGTTGTCTACCACTGCACCAAGGCTTGTATATATGAAGTGTTAGCCTCCTTTGTAACCCTCCCCCTTGAAGCAGATTATCAAGCTTTGTTGTATTTCTGAGCCTTGGCCACAAGAGTCATGACGTTTAGCATGAAAGCTTAGCACCAGAGCTTATTTTTTTAAAAACTGGCACAATGCTGGGAGTTAATGGAAATTATGCATGAAAACTTGATGACAAAAAATAACTTTTCAAAACACAAAGGGACTCTTCTGGAGCGGGCTGCACACACTAGTATATAGTGCATAAATAATGAAGTGAGATTCTTCATAGTAAGCACAGGAGACTAACTCTTTAGCCTTAGTGATTTGCAATTGTAAAGCACTTGTAGGATTGGTCTGGATCATTGCAGAACCAAAAATAATTGGTTGATCGACAGATATATTTTTAAGGAAGATTGAATAACGGAGGAGGAGAAGGACCTTGGAGTCCTGGTTGATTATAGAATGACTATGAGCCGCCATTGTGACATGGGCGTGAAAAAGGCTAATACGGTCTTGGGATGCATTAGGCGAGGTATTTCCAGTAGGGATAAGGAGGTGTTAGTGCCATTATACAAGGCATTGGTGAGACCCCATTTGGAATACTGTGTGCAGTTCTGGTCTCCCATGTTTAAGAAGGATGAATTCAAACTGGAACAGGTACAAAGAAGGGCCACTAGGATGATCCGAGGAATGGAAAACCTGTCTTATGAAAGGAGACTCATGGAGCTTGGCTTGTTTACTTTAACCAAAAGAAGGCTGAGGGGGGACATGATTGCACTCTTTAAATATATTAGAGGGATAAATACCAGGGAGGGAGAGGAATTATTTAAGCTTAATACCAATGTGGACACAAGAACAAATGGATATAAGCTGGCTAGTAGGAAGTTTAGACTTGAGATTAGACGAAGGTTTCTAACCATTAGAGGAGTGAAGTTCTGGAACGGCCTTCCAAGGGAAGTAGTGGGGGGCAAAAGATCTATCTAGTTTCAAGATTAAACTAGATGGGTTTATGAAGGGGATGGTTTGATGAGATAACATGATCTTGGTAACTAATTGACCATTGATTATCAGTGGGAAATAGGTCAATGGAGGGATGATAGGAGTTACTATAGAGAACTTTCTGGGTGTCTGGCTGATGAGTCTTGCCCACATGCTCAGGGTTTAGCTGATCGCCATATTTGGGGTCGGGAAGGAATTTTCCTCCAGGGTAGATTGGCAGAGGCCCTGGAGGTTTTTCGCCTTCCTCTGTAGCATGGGATACAGATCACAGCTGGAGTATTCTTTGCATCTTGGGGTCTTCGAAATATTTGAAGGCTTCAATATCTGAGATATAGGTGAGAGGATTATTCTAGGAGGGGTGGGTGAGATTTTGTGGCCTGCACTGTGCAGGGGGTCAGACTAGATGATCATAATGGTCCCTTCTGACCTTAAAGTCTATGAGTCTATGAGTCTATGAATAAAACATTCATAGATCCAAGAACGAATTCCAAGGAGGAAGGAAATTATCACCTATCAAATATGCTGTTTAATTTCTCTCTCGCTTACAGAAATTGCAATTTATATACACTCACGAGACATTGTTTTCAGCAAGGAAAACAAAAATCAATAACTGGTTTCAATTAACAGTCTTCTCATTGAGTATTTGGCTGCTATTTAACGAAACACAGGTGGCGCTTCTAGAAGCAGCACCCGAATCATTATGCCAAGTCAGTCGTTACAATAGCATGTTAACACTTATAATAAAAAAGAAAAACCACAGCGAAACTAACCTTTTCTTGTACAAAATCCAAAATGTTCTTGAAATCCAGGTCATCATAATAGTGCCTAATCCCCTCTTGGATGTTGGAATGAAAAACTGCATTCATCTGGGGAAACAAAAGAAAAAACCAGCATGATGCCAAAGTGAAACAGCTGCTGCAAAAAAATACCAAGAACAGTAGACCAGCACAACACTACCGAGAAGATGCCTTTCCACAGACCTCCATCATCTTTCTAGATCCCCAACCGAGGGTTAGGCCTTGCAGTGATTTTGAGTCTCATGGGCCGTGGTGTTTATTTATAAACGTGCCAGCAGCGAAAAGTGGGTGCTCACATGAGAATAGCAATGTTCATTTAAAAAACAAAGAACACTCTTAGAACCACAGGACATACCACACTAATACCAACCCTGGTACCTTCCCTTGCAACAAACCCCGTTGCCAGCTTTGTCCTCATATTCACTCTGCTGATACCATTATTGGACCTAACCAAGTGAGTTATAAGATCAAGAACACATATTCCTGCGCATCCAGAAATATAATTTATGCAATCATGTGCCGAAAGTGTCAGTCTGCTATGTACATTGGACAAACGTCTCAGATGCTTCGCCAAAGGATCAATGCCCACAAAACAGATATCAGACAGGATCACAAAGAAAAAACAGTTTCTTGCCATTTCAACCAGAAAGGACATTGTCTCAACGACTCGATTACCTGCATCCTGCTTCATAGGCCTTTTAAGACTGCACTTGAAAGAGAATCCTCTGAACTGTCATTCATGCTTAAATTTGACACTTTACACCTGGGTCTGAATAAAGAATTTAATTACCTTACCCATTACAAAGATAGCTTCCCCAATGATCACCTCTAATATCATTAGCTCACAGACATTTACCTTCCCCCCACATCCCCCTTCTGTTCTGAAACTTGATTTGTCCTTTTCATATGTGTTCATTTTTTTAAATTGTATCCTTTGGTATATATGGTTGTGACAATTTTCTTCCACTATTTGATTGGAGATTGCCTATCTCCTAGAACTGGAAGGGACCTTGAAAGGTCATTGAGTCCAGTCCCCTGCCTTCACAGCAGGACCAAGTACCATCCCTGATAATTTTTTGCCCAAATCCCTAAATGGCCTCCACAAGGATTGAACTCACAACCCTGGGTTTAGCAGGCCAATGCTCAAACCACTGAACTATCCCTCCCCCCCACTGAGGAGGAATCTGAGGAAGTGGGTCTGGCCCACGAAAACTCATCACCTAATAAACCATCTTGTTAGTCTTTAAAGTGCTAAAACAAAATACAGGACTATGTAGCACTTTAAAGACTAACAAGATGGTTTATTAGATGATGAGCTTTAGTGGGCCAGACCCACTTCCTCAGGTCAAATAGTGGAAGAAAATAGTCACAGCCATATATACCAAAGGATACAATTAAAAAAAATGAACACATATGAAAAGGACAAATCACATTTCAGAACAGAAGGGGGATGCGGGGGGGAGGGGGAAGGAAGGTGAATGCCTGTGAGTTAATGATATTAGAGGTGGGGAAGGGTAGATGTCTGTGAGTTAATGGTATTGGGGAAGCTATCTTTGTAATGGGTAAGGTAGTTGGGGTCTTTGTTCAGCCCCCTGCAGAGAGTGTCGAATTTTAGCATGAATGCCAGTTCAGAGGATTCCCTTTCAAGTACAGATTTGAAAGTCCTTTTCATATGTGTTCATTTTTTTAAATTGTATCCTTTGGTATATATGGTTGTGACTATTTTCTTCCACTATTTGATCTGAGGAAGTGAGTCTGGCCCACGAAAGCTCATCATCTAATAAACCATCTTGTTAGTCTTTAAAGTGCTACATAGTCCTGTATTTTGTTTCAGCTACACCAGACTAACACGGCTACATTTCTATCACTTTAAAGTGCTACACAATCCTGTTTTTTGCTTCACTCTTAGTTTTTGTGATTGTGAGTAAAAACTTGACAATCTGAGTCCTAAGGACTGAAACAGCAGAAGGCAAATAAGAATCCCATTTATTGTTTAAAGCTTCATGATTTTGGGGGAGCTGACTCTTGACTTTTCAGTCTCCTAGAATTCTAGGGCTGGAAGAGACCTGAGGAGGTCATCGAGTCCAACCCCCTGCCCAAGGCAGGACCAACCCCAACTCAATCATCCCAGCCAGGGCTTTGTCAAGCCGGGACTTCAAAACCTCTAGGAATGGAGATTCCACCCACTCCCTAGGGAACCCATCCCAGTGCTTCACCACCCTCCCAGGAAATAGTTTCTCTTAATATCCAACCTAGATCTCCCACACCTCAACTTGAGACCATTGCTCCTCATTCTGTCATCTGCCACTACTCTCTCCATCCTCTTTGGAACCCCCTTTCAGGAAGCTGAAAGCTGCTATCAAATCCCCCCTCACTCTTCTCTTCTGCAGACTAAATAAGCCCAAATCCCTCCGCCTCTCCTCATAAGTCTTGTGCTTCAGCCCCCGAATCATTTTTGCTGCTCTCCACCGGACTATCTGCAGTGCGGCCACATCCTTTCTGTAATGGGGGGGACCCAAAACTGGACTCCAGATGTGGCCTCACCAGTGTGGAATAAAGGGGAAAGCCAGGCCTGGGGAATGATTGGTGGGATTTTGAAATTATTTTGGCGTTCATGTTATCAGAATAAGCCCAGTCCCCAAGAAGGGTGTGTTGATTAGCTGAGCAAAGGGGCACAGGCACATGTAAAAAGGGACTAAAAGGGGAAATAAAAAACCTGGCAGTCTCCAGCTGCAAGGGGACACATGAGTGATGGCCAATTGTTTACAGACATCTGTTCCACTTGTTTTCATTGGAAGCTGCACTTGGGTAATGGACAAGGTTGCCAAATCTGGTTGGATGTATTCCTGGAGGTTTCATTACATGACCTAATCTTCCAATGTATTTTAGAAGCGTACGTCTGTCGGCCTGTCTGTCTGTCCATCTGTGAGTCTGTGCTTCCCACCTGGCCCTAAGCTACTGTGATAAGAGGGGGCTGGGGTTGTCCTCTCTCCCCAGGACAGCCTGCACCCAACCACCCATCCCCAGCCCAGAGCAATTATTTCAATATGTGTTTCTCAGCCGTTTTTTTTAAAAGCACCCCTTTACAAAAATTATAAGTACCCCCAGTATCTGGTTTTCAGACACAAGTTTTTTCTACCATTACAACACATTTGTTTAAAGAACTTAAACGTAGCCAGGCAGGCAATCGAAATTGTGGGTGTAAAAAGTACAAAAATAATAAAGCGCCGTAAAGCTTAAAACGAAAATTCAGTTTTCTCCAAATTTCAGTTGTTGACGTACCTCCCAGACTTCTCTCGAGTACCCCTAAGGGTACTCGTACCACTGGTTGAGAAACACTGAATTAAATGAAACATGGACATTTTCATTTTTTCCCCCAGAATCAAAAATGCCTTGCGTTAAAGACCCAACAAATGCTAAGTACATCTAGTCGACTGTATATTTGAGAAAGTTTGTCTGTCTGTTTTTCCAAGAACTGCTCCTAAATGGTAAGAGCTAAAACCACTACATCTGGTAGGCAGCTTCCTCTGATCATAAATTAAAGCAAGATCAGGGTTTGGTGGTGCCAGGAAAATGGGATGTGCCTGGAATGGGATTACAGCTCAGAAAATCGTACAGAAAAGAGAGAATCACCAGCCAGGTGAAAGGGGCTGGCTGAGGGACCCTTGTCTGGGACTGAGTCAGACCCAAGCCTCCTACCCCTTGAAATGTCCTTTAGGGAAGATAAGGAGGGGGCTGAAACTCCACTCCTTCCTCCCCCCAGTTCATACAGGAGCATTGCTGGCTGTAGGCTGAAACTCCACTCCTTCCTCCCCCCAGTTCATACAGAAGCATTGCTGGCTGTTCCCCTTCATCAGGGAGTGAGGGGAAAGTGCACAGTTTGCTGCATTCTTCACTCTGAGGGAGCACAGAGGGCAGATGAACCTGGACCTGTCCGAGCTGGGGACATGTGCCCCTGCCCTGCCTGCTGCAGTTGCAGCGGCCATGGAGAGGCAATTCTCACGTGGCCAGAAGCTCCTGCAGTGAGAGGTAGTCCTCTCTCCCCAGAACAGCTCTGAGGTAAAACCCAGGCAGGGGGATGGACTGGTGCCATTTTGAAATTACTTTGGTGTTATCTGAATCAGCACACACACCACAATTTTGTTTTAAAACACAAAAATGAATGGAGTTAAGGATCCAAGCAATGCCAGGTAAATCTTCTAATGGGCTTAGTGCAGGAGCCACTACCCTGGGCCCCGCGAAATGGTCATCTGCCCCTGGCTCCCTTGTTCTTATCTCTCCTTGTAACTGGTCTACGTGCCACTCCATGGGACAGTGACCCACACTAGGTGTGTAGTTTACACAAGCACATGATCTCCAGTAAATAAACGCATCTTAATCCACCTGCCCGCCATTCTCAGCGTGTCGCGTGCAGATAGCTGTCCAGGTACCCAGCAGCACCTTAGATTGTGTCAGTTGAGCAGTGGTTCCCAAACTTTTCGGCATCATGCCCCCTTTTTTATTTTTGAGAAACCCTCCCCCCCAAAAAAATCAGCAAAATTTGCTGGGGGAAAAAAAGGAACTGACTGGGACAGCAAAACTTGATGGGGGCGGGGGCTGGGTTGCCTCATGCCCCCCCCCTAGAATTTCTTCACCGCCCAAGGGGGCAAGCCCCCAGTTTGGGAACCCATGCTGTAGAGAAATCCTGCCTGAAAACGGGATTCATTAAGGTTAGCTGAAATACATTGGGATTCAGTCCTTCAAAAACAGGGCAAGGCAGCACTGAGGTTTGTCGCACTGCTGTTGGCTACAATTATGATTGTTGCGTTGGAATTGATTCTTTCCCTCTGGTTTTGTTTATTTACTATTCACAGGTTTGCTTTTGGTGAACAAATGCTGTGTTGCTGACAATTCCAGAGATCTAAGTATTCTCTCCATAGAGTCCTTTGTACATTTAATTCGCTCTCTGCTGAACATTTCTCATCCAATTAGGAACATTGTTCTCTGACTGCATCACATAAAAGCTTGTGTTGCAACACAATGGCTAATTGCATAAAGAGAGGTTCTGGGACCTATTCTCAGCAGTGGCTCAGAGTTTCTTTAGCTCATAGAGTGAGGATCTGTATTTAAGAATTGCAGGACTAGGTCTCGACCCCCATGTCTGACAGCAAAAGATACGTCTCTAATACTGAGGTCTATTTGCAGTGCATGGATTTGTTAGCACGTCCACAACACTTCTTGCAAAGGCATGGGCCACAGAAAAGATTAAATTTATTATGGATGTTGCTTTTCTGACATCATTCACCCGGTGAACAAGAGATTATTTGCAACACAGACTACAGCTCACAGAGCGATGGAGGGAGGAAGCAAAAGATCCAGTTATCTCTATGCCCTGTGTGAAAAAATTAGCCCTTTCACTGGGATGGGAAGAGAACTGTGCTAAACACAAAGAGAGCTGACCTGCTGGCAAAGGGTTGGGTTACCACTGAGTGGAACTGTCTTTCTGCCCAGTGCGCATGCAGGGTCCAATCCTACGCATCACTACATCAACAGGCAGACGCCTGTCAGGAAAGCGATTGGGCTATGACACCCTGCGGCGAGTAACTGACTCGCAACTCTGTAAGCTTGCCCAGACCCAAATGCATCAAGCTCATGAAAGAATGAGGCTGAGGGAGCCTGGAGAGCTACCACCAACAGAACGGGGAACCAGAAGGCTTTGCACTGCAGGGCTACAACCAATGTCTTTCAGGAGCACTACATTCATTTGGGAGGAAATAAACGTAAGAATTAGGGGTCACCAAATGAAATTAATAAGTAGCGGGTTTAAAACAAACCAAAGGAAGTTTTTCTTTATGCAGTGCACAATCAATCTGTGGAACTCCTTGCTAGAGGATGTTGCGAAGATCAGGGTTCAAAAAACAACTAGATCAACTCACGGAGGACAGGTCCATTGATACTTATTAGCCAGGATGGGCAGGAATGGTGTCCCTAGCCTCTGTTTGCCAGAAGCTGGAAATGGGTGACAGGGGAGGGATCACTTGATGATTCCCTGTTCTGTTCACTCCCTCTGGGGCATCTGGAATTGGGCACTGTCAGAAGAGAGGACATTGGGTTCAATGGACCTTTGGTCTGACCCAGAATGGCCACTCTTACGTTCTTAAACCAAAATGGCTGAACACCACAGAGGAGAGAGTAAGAATTACCCGAGAGTGAACCAGGGGAATGCGAAAGTCTGGCAAAGCGGCGTTGAGAGTTCTGCAAGTTTCTGCCACTAAAATAAGCAAGGGCAGCAAGTTTGCAGACATTTTGGTGGTGGCCAGAATGCCCACTGTTCTCCCCTACCAAGCTCCCTCCCTCCCCTCACCTGCCTAAGGCTCTGGGAGGGAGTTTGGAGACTGGGGCAGGGTATTGGGGTGCAGGGGGAGACTCTGGGAAGGAGCATGCGTGCAGGAGGAGGGCTGAGGGGTCAGGCTCTGGGAGGGAATGTGGGTGTGGGAGGAGGTCTGGGGTGAAGGCTCGGGGACAGAGTCTGGATGCTGGGTGCAGGAGGGGGTGAGGGGCGCAGGCTCGGGGGGTGGGGTGAGATGCCGGTAAGGGTGCAAGGGGAGAGGGTGCGTAATGTGGTACTTACCTGGGGCACCCCCCTCTGGAGGCAGCTCCTAGGTAAATGTGTGTGTCTCTGCTTCTCCCATTGGCAAAAGGGGTGCTCAAGGCAGGGGCAACAGACACTTTGCTGAAGCTGGGCCCCGGGCCAGGAATATTCCTAGTGCTCGGACATCACGGACCCATAGAACTTGCTGCCCATTAAAATAAGGGGATTAGAAACAGGACTTCAGCCTGCATGCTGATTCTCAGATCTCCCGAAGGCCGTCACAGACAACACTGCAGGTCTCTAAAGGTGCATTCGGACCGTTAGGTAGCACGTAGAACACTAAGTGACAAGTCAACTCATCATCAGCAAATGAGGCTGAAAAGAATTGCAATTAAAATTGTGCCTTCTGATGGGCTAAAGGGCAGAATCAGACGTTAAGATCTTTTGGACAGTTCGCATCCATTGATAATACAGCTGTTCCCAAATTGTATCCTGTGCCGGAGTAAAATTATAGAATCACAGAATCCTAGGGCTGAAAGAGACCGTAGGAGGTGATCAAGTCCAGCCCCCTGCCCAAGGCAGGACCAATCCCAACTCAATCATCCCAGCCAGGGCTTTGTCCAGCTGGGACTTAAAAACCTCTCGGGACGGAGGGCATTCAAAATTGCTGGGGCACTCACACTGGAGATTCAAAATAATAAAGACCAGTTACAGAAAAGTAACCTCTGGGGACTTTTTCAATTCCTTTAGTTCTCCATACAAAGTTGCCTGCCTGACAGCCATGGGACAGACACCCTAGCTAGCCTGGTGAAGTCACGAAGGAGAAGGTGCCACGAAAATTCCTTCTGAGCAATGTTTCTGAGGTACTGCACTGAGAGTCCTTAAGCCTGGTTGCTAACGAACTTGACCAGAAAAAGGTCCCTTTGAGAAGGGGGCCTGATGGTGTCTGGTCAAACTTACTGACTGGACACCCCAAGGCTGGTCACTGCGGGTGGGGGAGGTGCAGGGTCACACCTGTGCCAGGCCCGACTCCATCGGCACTGCCTCCTATCTGCGTCGGGTAACTGCAGCTCTCAGCCCTGGCGCTCAGGCAAATCTTGGCATGAGGTGGGGGTGGAAGGGGGAAAGCAGCAAGCAGGGGTGCGGGGGGGGGGGGAGAAAAAAAGTGGATGAGGGTGAGGCCTTAGAGAAGGGGGTTTGGGAAAGAGGGGAGGCAGGGGCAGGGCTTTGGGGGAATAGGTGGGGCAGGGGTGGAGCTTCAGGGGGAAGGGGCAGAGCAAGGGAGGTTCTGGCATTCCTGGTGGACTGTCGGGTTTTCGGACACTACCAAGTTGGCAACCCCCTGTGTCCACACATGGACACATGCAAAAAGGCTTTCCTCGCCGGTTCCTCCCCCAATGGTGCCTGTTAGAGAAGAAACCGGCGACCCAGGAGCGGATGGGGTACACGGAACTGCTTTGGGCCCTGGGCCCTTCCTTGAAAAGAGAGTGGGGGAGTGTTGGGATATGTAAAATGAACAGGGGTCTGGGATGGTGGTAAGGGGTTCAGCCACAGTCGGCAATACCCTTGAACATGATCTTTCCCTTCATTTTTGCAGCCTAGAAAAATAGATAAGCCTGCAGCTGCTCTTCTTCGTTGTGTCTTCTACCTACAATCACTGGCGCCGTATAAATATTTCAGGGTTACTTTTCTTGTAATCTCTGTAACCTGCTGATTCGGAGAGCCTGTAGCATAGGAAAGTGTTAATTTAATTGAAAAAATTGTAAATAGTAATTAGGAGCGGGTATACTAATATTCATCACCTGCTTATTAATATTCATTTTATGGAAGTTAACGTTACGAAATAAGGGTTTAAAAAAGGAGTAATAAATGTGTAAATTAACATACTAAAATAAATAAAATGGTGAAATTGGTGCCAAGTTGTTACCACACAAACGTTGTGTTAAATGTCCAAGGTAAACGTGCACGGGCAACAAAGCAGTCCTGCTTACCCCATCTGCTCCTGGGTCGCCTGTTTCTTTTCTAACAGTGTCTAGCTAGTCCTGTCTCTTCAGAGCTCAGCCTTTGACATGCTTGCGAGGCATTACATCTCAGCACGGCCAGCTCAGCTACTTTCACAATCACTGTAGCGGTGGTGTCATCTCAGAGGCCGTCTTCACCCTTTCTCCACCAACTCCTATAGAGTCCTGGCTTTTATCACACTGAAAAGCAACCCGTCGTGCTGCCAAAAACAAGTTGAAAAGAGGTCTTTTGCTGTACATTTGCAGGCAACGGCAGGACTGATTTTATTCTGTTGCAAGAAGGAACGTGTTGGGATACTCCATTTGCCACCCAGGCGGTCCAATGCTCAATGGGGTGGGAGGGAAAACTGTTCTCAGTGGAGGATGACAACCATGGAATCAAGTCTACTCACTAGGAACGACAGGGTTGAATTGTGTGTGGAAATCTCACATTCCATGCAGAGGACTTTACAAGACAGGGAGGAGAGCACAAATGGCCTTCAGAATGTGAACGGATTGCGAGGAGGGTTGTGAAGCTTCTCCTCACACAATTAAAAAGCCAGTCATGTTTGGGTGTATCCTGAGGTATCATGCCACATGATCTCTCCTCCACATCCTCAGGAGCGCTGTCTCCTTGGAGCAGTGATTCTCATCCCATCTCATCCCATCCCAATCAGCACACAGCTGCGGCCTACATCACATCTTCAGGACCAGACCGGTAGTGCTGGATGAGGCCCACAAAGGTCAATCAGTTGAGAACCGCCGCCTTGGAAGCTTGAGCCTGGGGGAAAGAGTGCTATCTTTGGGGGTGGGGTGGGACCACCTGAAAAATGCTACGGCTCCCTCTGTCCGCAGCTGGCACCTCCTCTCCCCTGGGCCCTCTCTCCAGCCTTTCACAGTCAAACTGCAGTTACCAGACTGCAGTGTGGGTCATGAATCTAGCACAAGTTCAATGTGGAGTTGAACATTTCAATGGAGCAAGGGAGTTACAAACAGGAAAGAAACCCGCCTGCAAGCACTAACACAGCTTACCTACCTTTATCCTACCATGGATTTAAAAGTAGCTGTTCTTCTACAAGGGGATTTCACTACCCAGTTACAGAGAGCGAGACTGCTGAACTGGAATTCATCTACAAATTTGACACTATTACCCTGGGCTTGACTAAAGACACTAATTGGTTAACTCACTGCAAAGCCAACTTCCCTGCCTTTGACAATCAGATTTTCACATCTAAAGCTATGAATGGGACACCTCCAGCCCACTTAATTAGCTTCATTACCACAAGTCCTACAATGGACAGGTAACTGCTTTCACTGTTCTATATCTCTTGGATTCTGATATTTCCACTCCAACTCATCCGAGGAAGTGGGTTTCATTCATAAAAGCCATGATCCTATATATTTTTGTTAGTCTCTTAAGGTGCCACAGGACTACTTGTTGTTTTCAACCTTAATCCAGTTCCTTTTTGGTAATTTAATTATGCAAGCTACATTAAGGGGTAATTTAATTATGCAAGCTACATTACGTAAGAGATAGCCAGTAAAGGACCTATAAAGAAAACTTTAAAGATGTCGGATACTTCCAATTAAGCAGCCGTTTAATATGAAAATCAGTTCACAGATTCTTGGAAATGATTAGTTTGCTCAAAACAAAGCCTCTAATTCTAAACAGCAGGCCCTATTCCCAGAATATGTTTGAGGTTTGACTTCTGACAAGATACTGTCAGCCACAAAGATTCAGAAATATTAATGAAGGGAAGGGACCGGGGGGGGGGGGTGGGGTGGTTGTTTTGCATAATTAATTCTGACATGAGAATCAGAAATGTTGGGCAAGCTGGTGAATTGAGAAGAAGAATGCCAGAGGAATTCAAAAAACAAGAAAACAAGAGGTGAGAGGAGAGACAGCAGGCACCTTGCAGGAGAAGACAGCCTGCTGAGATGGAAAAATTAGCAGGATATTCTGAAAAGGCCTTTAAGAAACTGCTCATGCAGAAGTTTATTAAAATGTTAATTTTGATTTTTCTACACATAAAGATAGGCTGCCAGCAATTTTGTTATGGCCATCATTACCTTGAAGACAAACAAGATAATTAAAGCCCCAAGTTTGCCACAGCTGACAGCGCTGCCCTGAGTCAATATTTTTGGAGGTTTTTCAATTAAAAAAATTGGTTTTTTGGCTTCAGATTTAATTTAATTTCTCCTGGTGAAAAAGCTATTTTTTGCCATATCTTTTATCAATATTTTTAATTTTAGTTTTTTAATTGCAAAATTGCCAACCCCCGAGGTAGGGAGGGATTTATCCCTTATATTTGAAGTAAAGATAACGAGGCACAGAGTGACTTACTCAGTGTCACTCAGGGAAGAAATCGCTGCTTTTTGTGAAGGCCTGCGCTCTTAGGGCATGTCTATACTTAGCGCAAGATCGACGCTTCAGAGGTCAAACTTCGGAGTTTGATATAGCAGGTCTAGTACAGACCCGTAAATTGAACACTGAGGGCAGCCCCCACCGATGTCCGGTTTTTCTCCTTCTGAGAGGAGTAAGGGAAGCATTTGCTCCTGTCAGCCTCCGCTGTGTGGATGCCACCATGGCTTGGTTTAAAGTAAACTGAGTTGCGTACCTTAAGCCGACCTGCCTGGTCTAGTATAGACCAGGCCTTACAGAATAGAGAGCCGCTCCATGTTAGACTGAGGGCCAGATCTCTCTAAAAACTTATTGCACTTATAAATCAGGTAACTGTTTGTTTAGTGTGAGGAAACAATTTAAAGCAAGTTATATTCCTATGATGAGGCTGTTTGTGACCTTTCTATGTTTAGCTGTTTCCAGAAGCTACAAGCTCCAGAATATTTTATACTGTAGGCACCACGAAGACATACTATTCTCCATTTAAAAGAATTTTATCCCCTAGACAGTGCTACAATCCATTTACAACACCCCGAATTAAATCTAGACTTTAAGACAGTGGCTAAAGGCCAAGGGCTAAATAATTCAATTCTAGCTTTATAAACTCTCCACTTCAGTTGACACAAGACAGCAAAAGCAGGTTCTTAATTTAAATCATCTGCAACTTCATGAGCACATTTACATATCAATTGGCATAATTAAATGCCTAGTAGTTTATTCCAAATGTAGATTCACATTTGCTTTGTGCAGTGTGACAATTACAGGTCAAGAAGATTCACCGCTCGTTAAATCTCTGTTCTCTTTCACCAATTGTTTGATTTTTAATTAATTTTTTATATTGCCCATTAAATGAAATTAAGGGACGATTTAGATGCTAATGGTTTTACTCAAGCCACAAGTTTAATGGAAGGCTTGCAATTCCTTCTCAAAATGTTTGCAGCTTTTCTCTCTCCAGCTGATCATCCTCTTTCCCTGGCGCTTGGGCATGTGCTATTAATAAGAGAAGAGGAAAAGGTGGGAAAATCACAATGGGACAGCTGCCAGAGCTCAGTCTCAGACAGGTTGAGAGGAGACGGAGGTTCTGTCTGCATTTGTAATTAAACAAAAACACTTTTGTTATTCATGGGTGCTTAATTGCTCCCCCAGGAATGACAAATGAACTGGTGAATGCTGGAGTACTCTGCTGCCAACAAAGAAAACCCTTTCAAAGGGGATGGAAGTGCTGACAGAGTTCACACACGCTGACTTTGAGTGACAGGGCTGTGTTGACGGAGCCTTGTCAGTAAAAGCGGCATAGTATAGACACACCTTGAAGGTGAATCTATACAACAGCAAGGGTGGAGCCCTGCGTAGATCCAAAATCCCACAGTTGCAAAAAGAACTCACTGAGGTTGCAAGCCTCTTTCAAAAAAGAGCGTCTAGACTACAACCAGCACGTTCAAAAAAGCAAGCCGTTTTTTCAAAAGACAGTACCCAGGGCAGTCTGGATGCTCTCTTTCGAAAAAGCACAGTTTGCATAACAAAGCACCTTTTTTCAAAAAAGCACTTTCGAGAAAAGGCGTTCTTCCTCAAAAGGACACATTGGAGAGGGTCCAGCGGAGGGCGACCAAAATGATTAGGGGGCTGGAGCGCGTGGCCTATGAGGAGAAGCTGAGGGATTTGGGTCTGTTTAGTCTGCAGAAGAGAAGAGTGAGGGGGGATTTGAGAGCAGCCTTCAACTTCCTGAAGGGAGGTTCCAAAGAGGATGGGGAGAGGCTGTTCTCAGTAGTGACAGATGCAGAACAAGGTGCAATGGTCTCAAGTTGCGGTGGGAGAGGTCCAGGTTGGATATTAGGAAAAACTATTTCCCTAGGAGGGTGGTGAAGCACTGGAATGGGTTCCCTAGGTAAGTAGTAGAATCTCCATCCCTAATCTCAGCTTGACAAAGCCCTGGCCGAGTTGATTTAGTTGGGATTGGTCCTGCCTAGAGCAGGGTGCTGGACTTGATGACCTTCTGAGGTCTCTTCCAGCTCTATGGGTCTATAATTCTATCAAATGAAGTTTTCCGTGGTCGAAAAAACTGCTGAGTTCTTTCGATTTACTTTCGAAAGAATGTAGCAGCAGTCTAGACACAGGGGAAGTTTTTTTTTTGAAAAAAGGCTACTTTTTAAAAAAAAAACTGTAGTCTAGACACTTTGTAATATCTGCATCCATATCCACAGATGCAGACACTTGTGGCTATAAAGCGGATATCCGAGCACATCCAGGGTTCTAGATACAAAAAGTATATCTGTGTCCTCAAAAATGAGCCGTGGATATCTACATCCACATATGCGGACTCCCATGGATATAACGCTGATGTGACAAAATGGAGACTGGATTGACTTTTTTATGTTGCACGTGGGTTCTACTGTCCTGCAGTAACCCTGTGTGTGCTTCAGTTTCCCTGGGCACTGCTCTAATACCTAGATGTGGATTTCAGGTGTGAGTCTCAGGGTATGTCTACACTACAGCTCTATTTCAAATTAACTTAATTCGAAATAGTTAATTTGAATTAAGCTAATTTGAATTAACGCATCTACACACAAAAACTATTTTGAAATAGCACGTCCACACTGAGTGGACCCTGAACCCAAGTTAAGGCTGGCTGGAACCAGTGCCGGCAGGACATCAGGTTAGGACTTAGTGTGTGGGACTGCTGCCTGAGGCTAACTGAGCTCCATGCTTAAAGGGACCCTACCCCCATCCCAGACAGACAATTCTCGGGGTTCCCCCCTTGCTTGCCTACCTCAATGAGGGAAAGCAAAGCAGTCATGTCTTGGACTGCCCTGAGTGCCTGCACTCGGGACACCACAGCACTTAGCCACATGGAGCCAGACCTGCCCCTGGGCACGCTGGTGCGTCTTGTGGGGTTGCTGCCATCAGCCCGGCTGCAGTTGCTGCAGGCTGCCATGCGGGAAGTCCATCGGGGGGCTGTCAGGATCCAGGGGGCCCTGCGGGAGAGCGTCCACCCCGAGGAGCCCTCAGAGCCACCCCCAGTCCTCCCCACCGGGGGCTCGTGCCCCATTCCTCCCTCACGTCCTTCCACTTACCCCTCCCTAGCCCCCCTTCCTGATGTCAAATAAAAGACACGTATGTTCAAAAATAGAAACTGGGTTTATTGAACAAAACTGGGGGGGGGGGATGAACCTCTGGGGAGACTGGGAAAAGGAGGTGGGAGAGGGGAAGAGAGAGGGTGGGAGAGGGGAGGGGGAAACCTGGGAGGAGGGAGCTGAAAGGGGGAAGCAAGGTTTTAATTCCCAGGGTTGGGGGTCTCGCTGAACCAACTTGATTTTCATGCACATCTGCTCTTGGGTTCGCATGTGGCCTTTGGTGGCCAGGCTGGCAGCTATCCTACCATAGCATTCCTCCATCTAGTGCGGAGATCATGGACGTTGGGGGCATCCCCCCAAACCTGAATAAGGTCCATGATCTCCACCTTGGACCAGGAAGGCGCCCGCCTTCTCCAGCCCCTGTCAGGCTCCTGGGAGCTGGCAGACTGCTCCTGGGGAGTGGTGGAGGGCTGGCTGCCAGTGGCTTTCTGGATCTTGTTTTGGGGACACTGGGTCAGGGGCCCCGGTGGCCACTGCTGGCTCTGGGCTGGCAGGCTTGGAGCTGGCACAGGCACTGTGGCCAGAGTCAGCCCCTTTAATGGCTCTGGGGCTGGGGGCGAAGAGAGTAAGTTTTCCTGGTTGTGCCCACCAGGGCCCCCTGGGAAGAGCTGGAGGCCCCCTATTTCGAATTAAGTGTCTACATAGCACTTAATTCAAAATAGCTATTTCGAATTTGGCGTTGCGCCTCGTAGAATGAGGTTTACCAAATTCGAATTAAGCGCTCCGCTATTTCGAATTAATTTCGAAATAGCAGTTTGCCTGTACAGACGCTATTAAAGTTAATTCAGAATAACGGCTGTTATTTCAAATTAACTTTGCAATGTAGACATACCCTCACTGAGGGAGGGGACCCTAACCACAGAACATACACAGTGGCCAATGCCCTTTATAATCTGAGCCCAGGAGCGGTTTGGCAAGGTTACTCCTTTTGCCTGGGGAAGGAGAACAGGGGCAGAGAAGGGGCTGGCCCGGGGCTGATAGGTGTGGGAGTCAGTCTTGGGTGGTGCACAGGGTGTAGGAGGGGTCAGATGTCTTGGCTCTGAGCTCCTTCTCCCCAAGATGGATTGTACTAACTGCTTCTGGTTCCTGTGCTGACAAGTCTGTTCTACAAGTCTGCATTAACAGGTGTGTTGTGAGCAAGATATGAGGAGTCATTCTTCCGCTCTACTCAGTGCTGATTAGGCCTCAGTTGGAGTACTGTATCCAGTTCTGGGCACCACATTTCAGGAAAGAGGTGGAGAAATTGGAGAAAGTCCAAAGAAGAGCAACAAAAATGATTAAAGGTCTAGAAAACATGAGCTATGAGGGAAGGCTGAAGGAATTGGGCTTGTTTAGTTTGGAAAAGAGAAGACTGAGAAGGGACATGAGAGCAGTTTCCAGATCTCTAAAAGGGTGTTACAGGAAGGAGGGAGAAAAATTGTTCTCCTTGGCCTCTGAGGATAGGACAAAAAGCAATGGGCTTAAATTGCAGCAAGGGAGGTTTAGGTTGGACATTAGGGAAAACTTCCTGTCAGGGTGGTTAAACACTGGAATAAATTGCCTAGGGGGGTTGTGGAATCTCTGTCTCTGGAGATACTTAAGAGGAGGTTGGACAGACACCTGTCAGAGATGATATAGAGGGTGCTTGGTCCTACCATAGTGTTCTATGATACGCTGTACCCTTGTCAATTAATAAACTTTCAATTCTACCTGCTGGCTGAGTCTCACCTCTGACTATAGATGGGGGTGCAGGCCCCAAGGGCTCCCCATACCTCTGTGACACAGGGCTCTTAGAACAGGGCACAAGGCTCTTAGAACATGGACCAAATGGACCCCGCTATGAGCAATCTCCGATGGAAGGTGCCAGGCGCACAAGCACACGGTACCTACAGTGGAGCACCTGTAGGGACAGAAGCAATCAGAGCTAAAAGGGGCCCAATTCCTCCCTGCCTCACCCCTCATGCTTCTGGCACCAAAACGAGAGCCTTGCACTCTGCCGTGCACCCGGAAGCATTTGACATCCATTGTCGCCTGGTATAAATGACACAGAAGCTGTAAGGCAATGAAAGATCAGGCCCAGCATCTCTAAATTCAGGTGACTCAGCCTGCTTGTTTGAACATGGTGCCTCATGCAGAGAGAATCCATCCTGGGTACCAACCCCGGAGAAGGAACTGGAATCCATCCACGCAACTAGTGGCATCTGCTACCCCTGCAGTGGAACAACCAAGCTGTGTGAACTTCTTCTGTTTCACAAGCGGCTCATGCGAACCTCTCTTTCGCTATGGCTCATATGGAATCGAGTTTCCTGAGGACGGATTTGTGTTCAGGGCTTGAGTTCACTGTGGAGATAATACACTCTTTAATATTGCCCCTCCTGGAATACTGTACTGCCAAAGGAGCCATTACATCATTTATGCGAACAGAATAGATTTGTATAAAGCCCTTAAGTATGCATTTTAGAAATGGTTCGGCCACACCGGGTACAATGTAAGCCAGCTGAGATTATGGTTCCATATTTAAGGCATTTAACTGATTGTGATGTCAAGTTAATATTGGAAGTAGAAGGGTTTCTTCTGCTTACTTCAGGGAGTGCCAGAAAAAGTATACCTGTTGTAAGCATTTTTAATCTGTCCATTACTGTGATATACAGGTATGGTATGGAAAAGTTTCAAGCATCCTTTAATGTAACTGAGGCAAAAAGCAGAGCAGGTTCCAAAGAGGATTTATGGTGGGGTAAAAAAATCAATTATTTGCTGGAAGACTGCGGAAAAACTTGAGCGATGCACAGGGCTTTGAGTGGAGCCTTGGACACTGGGGGTGGGGCGGAATTTCACCCTCCAGTATATAACTAAGCTAGAGTAAAAATGACAAGGACCATCAATCCTTATGCTACCGGGCAAATCTTGACCCTTAACCAAGGTAAGGAAGATCTCTCTTCCCCATTGTAATGCAAAGCTGCATATTTAACGTGGTGCATCAGTACTTGGCATTGACCACTGGGAGAGAGGAGACGCTGGATTTCATAGAATCTTAGAATCCCAGGGCGGGCAGAGACCACAGGAGTCATCGAGTCCAGCCCCCTGCCCAAGGCAGGACCAACCCAACTCAATCATCCCAGCCAGGGCTTTGTCCAGCCAGAACTTAAACACCTCTAGGGATGGAGATTCCACCCCTCCCTAAGGAACCCATCCCAGTGCTTCACCCCCCTCCTAGGGAAATAGCTTTTCCCAATATCCAACCTGGACCTCCCCCGCTGCAACTTATTGCTCCTTGTTCTGCCATCCATCACCACTGAGAACATCCTCTCTCCCTCCTTCAGGTAGTTGAAGGCTGCTCTCAAATCCCCCCTCACTCTTCTCTTCTGCAAACTAAATAAGCCCAAATCCCTCAGCCTCTCCTCGTAGGTCATGTGGTCCAGCCCCCAAATCATTTGTGTTGCCTTCTCCAATGTGTCCATATCCTTTCTGCAGTGGGGAGCCCAGAATGGACACAATACTCCAGATGTGGCCTCACCAGAGCCCAATAAAAGGGAACAATCACTTCTCTAGATCTGCTGGCAATGCTCCTCCTAATGCACTCCTAATATGCCATTTGATGCAATAATTATCTGTCCCTATCTGACAATTCTTCTGGCCTGTAAAATCTCATTATTGTCCTTGACATTGCAACAGAGTGAATGTAACTGAAGATCAGGGACATTTCCATTGGACTTTCAGCAATTTCAAGCTTCTGCTTTTAAAACAGCAGGAGGGCTGGTTTAGTCTCCCAGAGAGACGTTCTCAATATCCAGGCCCACTCTCTGCTCTTGCTAGGCCCTGGATTGTTTTGACAAATGTAACTGAGGCTGTGTCTAGACTACATGGCTCCGACGACGGAGCCATGTAGATTAGACAGATAGGCAAAGGCAAATGAAGCCGCGATTTAAATGATCGCGGCTTCATTTAAATTTACATGGCTGCCGCGCTGAGCTGACAAACAGCTAATCAGCTGTTTGTCCGCTCAGCGCTCTAGTCTGGACGTTCCCCCTGTCGACATCAAAGCCCTTTATCGGCAGCCCTGTTATTCCTCGTGGGATGAAGTTTACCGGGGCTGCCGACAAAGGGCTTTGATGTCGGCAAGGGAGCGTCCAGACTAGCGCGCTGAGCGGACAAACAGCTGTTTGTCGGCTCAGCGCGGCAGCCATGTAAATTTAAATGAAGCCGCGATCATTTAAATCGCGGCTTCATTTGCCTTTGCCAAAAAAACAAATCTACATGGCTCCGTTGACGGAGCCATGTAGTTTAGACGTACCCTAAATGTCCATACAAGCAGTGGCAAAATAGTGGTCAGTACAAGAGGGAGACTGCAAACTACATTTTCCCAGTTGTTATTTAGCACTTCAATTAATCATGTGCAACTAGGATCCAATTTGACTTTTAACCTAAGTCATAGAATCATAGACAATTAAGGTTAGAGGAGATCTAGTGGGGTTAGAGGAGATCAAGTCTCACCCCCTGCTCAAAGTCAGACTAACTCCAACCAACTCATCCCATCCAAGGCTTTGGCAAGTCTCGCCTTAAAAACCTCGAAGGACAGAGATTCCCCCACCTCCCTAGGGAACCCATCCCAGTGCTTCCCCACCCTCCGAGGGAAATCGTTTTTCCTGATATCAAACCCAGACCTTCCCCACTGTAATTTGCTCTCAAATCCCCCCTCGCTCTTTTCTTCTGCAGACTAAATAAGCCCAAATCCCTCAGCCTCGTTTTGTAGGTCATGTGCGCTCCAGCCCCCTCATCCTTTTCGTTGCCCTCCACTGGATTCTTACCAATTTGTGCACATCCTTTCTGTAAGGAGGGTCTCAAGATGTGTCCTCACCAGAGCCAAATAGAGGGGAATAATCACTTTTCTCGACCTGCCGGCAATGCTCCTCCTAATGCACCCCCAATATGCCATTAGCCTTCTTGGCAACAAGGGCATCCTGGGGACTCACATCGAGTGCTCATCTACTGTCATCCCCAGGGCCTTTTCTGCTGAACTGCTACTTAGCCAGTTGGTCCCCAACCTGCAACAATACTTGGGATTCTTCCATTCCCAGTGCAGGACTCTGCACTTGGCCTTGTCAAACCTCATCAGATTTCTTTTGGCCCAACTCTCCAATTTGTTTAGGTCATGTCCCTCCCCTACCTTTCCCTGTGGGTGGGGGGACTTGCTGAGAGTGCTTGAAGTTGCTGAGGGTGAAAACCATCCCATCATCTAGATCATTAATGAAGATGTTCCAAGAGGACATCGTTCCAAAGAGGATGGAGAAAGGCTGTTCCCAGTAGTGACGGATGGCAGAACAAGGAGCAATGGTCTCAAGTTACAGTGAGAGAGGTCTAGGTTGGAGATTAGAAAAACCTATTTCACTGGGAGGGTGGTGAAGTACTGGAATAGGTTCCCGAGGGAGGTGGTGGACTCTCCATCCCTAGGGATTTTAAAGTCTCGGCTTGACAAAGCCCTGGCTGGGTTGACTGAGTTGGGACTGGTCCTTCCTTGGGCAGGGGGCTGGACTTGATGACCTAATTTGTCCTAATTTGTCTCTTCCAGCCCTGGGATTCTATGTTGAACAAAACTGGCCCCAGAACTGACCCTTGGGGCACTCCGCTTGATACTGGCTGTTAACTAGACATTGAGCCATTGACCACTACCTGCTGCGCCCAACTTTCTATCCACCTTACAGTCCATTTATCCAATCTATATTTCATTAACTTGCTCACAAGAATTATGTGGGAGACGGTATCAAAAGCTTTGCTAAAGTCAAGGTATATCACATCCACCACTTTCCCCATGTTCACAGAGCCAATTACCTCACCATAGAAGGCAATCAGGTTGGTCAGGCTTGACTTGCCCTTGGCAAATCCATGCTGACTATTCCTGATCACTTTCTGCATCTCCAAGTGTTTAAAAATAGATTCCCAGGCTAGGGAGGGAAGTCATGTAGCTGGTGTTCCTCCATGTCCTCCCTCACCAGACACCCCTACCAACTCGGATTTTCCAAAAGAAATGAAATGCAGTAGGCACCCACCTCCCACTGACCTCTACTTTCAATTGATTTAATATCCATAGGCACAGGCATTGGAAACCTTGCTGCGTGGGTGAGGGACTGCCAGTGGAAGGTTTGCCCTTTAACAATTTCCCCACATGGAACTTCAACCCCAAGTTTAGACAGAGAATCTTGCCATCCAGGAGAACTAAAAGTCTCTCCCATCCTTGGTTTACCATATTCTCCAAGCCTCTCTAATGATGTGGTCATAAAATGGTAGAAGGAAATTTCTTGTAAGGGATCAGTTGAGTCCTCCAATTGCAACATGGTGTTCAGCTCTGGTGTCCAAATCTAATTGTGTTTTGCTCACCTAATTTGTGGGCAAGAGCGAAGTGAAAGAACTTTGTACCTTTATTAATAATTGACACAATTTGTCCTAATTCAGAGTGTATGGGATGTCTCCACAGTACCCTTATCTCGAAATAAGATACGCAATTTGTGCAATGCTAATTGCGTATCTTATTTTAACTTTATTTTGAAATAAGCTATTTTGAAATTTGGTGCTGCACCAACATGCACCAAATTTCAAAATAAAGGGCTATTTCAAAACATCCCCTAACCCTTATGGAATGAGGGTTACTGGGATGTCGAAATAGCATGCCCGTTATTTCAAAAAATATTTTGAAATAACGGGTGGCTTGTGAAGATGTGGGGCAACTATTTCAGGTATCCCAAAATAGCTCTGCTGTGTAGACATACCCTATAACTGCAGATCTAATATACAATATAGGGATAAGTGGTCTATGAGAAACATTCAGCTTTTAGCCAGGCACAGAAGAAGAGGGGAAAATCTCTTAAATCACTTAACACCGAGAACAATGACTTGAGAGAAAACAAAACCTCGTTTGCTCATGTCACGGGTTAACTGAACAGGTTCTTCCCCATTCTCCTTCCAACAGACAAATGTGATTTGCACTCATCAAGAAAGAAGTTAAAAAATCTCACCTGTTGTTCAAAGATTATTTCAATGAATATCAACAGCATCTCCATGATGAAAATCACCAGAAGGACCCAGAAGAACTGCACAGAAAAGAAACAGCGGGCCATTACTATCATTCTAGTCAAAGATGCATTCACTCTGACTCATTACACTGGTCATAAGGCATGAACAAAAGGTGTTGTTGTAACCCACACACGTGCTGGGCGTGGTGCACTGTCCCACCTATGGCACTTAGACCACTTACAGAGAAAAAGCATGAGTTTCGTCTACAGTCTTAGCTGAGAGCCAATCCATGCACTAAGCTCCAGAGGTCCCAGGTTCGGTTACGCTTGTCGGTGATACATAATTACTTCTATCAAATTATTATTTGAAGAAATATTAGGGGGTTATACCACAAATATATATATATATATATATACACACACATACACATACACAAACATTTTTCATGAAGAGCCGTAAAGCCCATTACATACTAGTTATATACTATGGATTGCTTCGCCCACCAAAGAGACTTGGGGCAGCCTACGCTACAAAATTAAGCTGACCTAAGTAACATCGATGTACAGCCATACCAGTTACTGAATGGCTTTTGCACGTCCGCACTACGCTCCTTCAGTCAGCGTAGCTTCTCGTCCCAGCTTGTGTGGGGCATTGTGGGATAGCTTCTAAAAGGCGGCACCGGTTGATGTGAGCAACACAGCATCTGACGATGCGTCAGCCTCACAACATTGACTTATGCACTAAAAATGTTGTTACGGCAAGCTACATGGGTGGGCGCTGCATTTTAGTGTCAATGCTTCCAGACGTAGGTCAATGTAAGCGGCTTTATGATCTGACGCTTCTAGTCTAGACAAGGTCCTTGTCATAGTAATGGAAAGGAGAAAAGGAAAGGAAAAATGTGCCATCCCACTTGGAGTAGACAGATTTCAGGGAGTCAAAATATAAGGACTCCACTGGATTCCAGCTAGGGCTCTAGCATTAACACTCCTACTTTTACAAAATCTGCCACGAGGAGACATTTATATTTTAATGAGAAACTCTCTCAAAGTGTTAATCAGTGTAGCATCTAGGTGCTCATCAGGGGAGGGGCTAGGACACCCCTACACTCACCGGTGGAGTGTACAGATCAGCATCTAAGCACACAGGCAGGCGAGAAGCCAGCAGACCAAGAAGGAGATGAGAATTGGTCAGAGCACTGATCGCAATTTGTGTGCCCACATATTCATGACATCTTATTAACTGTAACTGCATGGTGGCAGCAGTGCTTAGCATGAATCTATTTCTAATATCCTCATTATGCCTCTGCTTTTATTGCTTGTCCTTCTGATACGTCTGAGTCAATGTTATTGCTCCTCGCGATAACAGTTAATGTAATGAAACACTCCCAAGAGTGATTTACTCCTGGTTTCTTCTCACAGGATACAAGATACCAGCTAGTTCATCACCGACTTGCTTTATTGTCACTGACCAGGGCCTCCTAGGATGTGGCTTCTCATTCCACAAGCAGGATCTTTAAACGTGTCTCGCCGCAACATTCCGTCCTCCCCCAAAATCATTTTGTTTCCTTTATGAAGGCCTGATCCTATGCCACTGAGCTCAGGGGCAATTTTGCCATGGATTCCAATGCGAGTGGGAGCAGACCCCAACTCTCCTGCTGCATGCACTGACCTATTAGCCCAGTGTAGTGGTGCAGCTGGATGGGGTTAAAACAGATTGAAGGGAGCCTGTGCAGAGCCCCGGCCAATCAAGGAGAGGCTTGTAAGAAGCCAATCAGGGAGAGGCTTGTAAGAAGCCAATCAGAGGGTGGCTTCCTCGGGAAGCCCTGCTTATAAGGAGCTGCTCAGCAGAGCAGTGAGCAGTTGGGCCCTGACCAGGGAAGGTGCTGAGCTTGGGGAAGCAGATCAAGAGAGGTCCAGCTTGTCACCTGCTAGGCTGTAAGCCTTGTAAGGGCCAAGGCAGTGCAAGAGGCCAAAGGAAAGTGGCCCAGGCAGTGAGAGGCAGTAGAGAAGAGTGAAGAAGAGCAGGACAAGGCTGTTGCCAGAGGGTCTATGGGCTTGAACCCAGAGACGTGGGTGGGATTGGATCCCCCCCTTTCCCCTTACACCACACTGTGCAACACTAAAGCATGGCCCTTTATAGGCTGTGGCTTGCCCCTGAGGTGAAGGGCTGGACTTCGGGGCTGCAGTTGGCCTTGGTCGCAGAAGGTGAGACTCAGGACTGCTGGTATCTCCAGAAGTGGGTGAGAGACCGGAGTAGTGAGCACTGCTGCAGGGCAGTGTCCTGAAGAGGACACTGTGGTCCTGGGAGCAATGCGGGTCCAGAGCTAGAGCGTGGAGAGAGCACAGAGCGATGGCGGGAGAGACACTAGGAGAGGGCGCCTTGTTGAGTATCAGAACTAATTCCCAGAGTGATCAGCAGGAGGCGCCACGATGGTGCGCCCACCTCGTTACACCCAGATATTGCCAGAATTTATGCTCCTATGTCCTAAATCTGTGTTTCTCCACCTTTTCAGGTAGACAAGCACGTATTGGAACCAAAAAGTGTTCCCGATCCCCTACTTATATTTACTTGTAAGAACGAAACACTGCAACCGAGAGAAGCCTACGCAGTGTCATGGCGTGTGCTCTGAGACGCTGACCGAGAACATCTGACTTCGAAGGGCGAGGGGATTGGGGACCGGAGAATTACAGTCTAAAGCAAAGCACATCTAAAAGTGCACCCCAGCTGTGTGCCTTCCAGGTCCCCACTGGGGGTCCCAACCCCAGTGTTGAGAAATACTGTTTGGCCTAATTGACAGCTGCTTCTCAGACACTCGGACTGCGACACCTTCTCTGCTACATGGTGCCCTGGGCTTAGGGAATTTAAATGCCAGAGAAATGATCGCTAAAAAAAACGTATTTTATTCCTACAAAACCCACGAGGTGTCAATGCAACTGTAATAAGCAGAAGATAGCCCAACAGGGACATCACCAGAACCCCATTACACAAAGGGCTAACTCTGCAGCGTCCCTTTATACAGGCAGCCAGAGGAAAGGCTGGATAAGAGGGGCTGGAGAGAGAGGAGAAAGAATGCCTGGAAGAAATGCCAGCTCATCCCAGCCGGAATCTCTCCTGGCCAGCACTCACTAGGGGTGTAAAAGAGCAGTTGAACAGTCGACTACCCGATTAGCCTAGGCTTATGGGATAATCGAGTTGACTACTCACATTCTCTCCCACCTGCCTGCTGCCTCTATATCAGAGGCAGCAAGAGCAGGGGGAGAAGTAGGAGCCAGTGCTGGAGGGAGCTGTCTTAAAAGCCAGGTGGCTCTTACTAAATTTAAAAGTCAGAGCTGCATCGGAGTTAGCTGCCATCCGGCTCCTACTACATTGCAACTGCAGAGCTGCAGACGGGGTAGTGAGCCCCCTCCTTATCAATTAACCGAGTAGTCGATGGAAATTCCGATGATCTGATTATCTGAAATGTCACATCCGTAGCTGTTATCTGTATTGAGCTTCTGCCAAGCCGTCCCACCAGTTCAGGCCATGTCTATGCTAGGCACAAGATGTGCTTTTCAACACGTTAGCTAAAATCCTAATGCAGACCAGGCCAGCTGTAGTTTTAACACGAGTTACCTTGTTGAGGTTAACCCTACCCTGCTGTTAAGCCTGGCCTTGGCCACTATCACATTAAATACAGCTTGCCCTGTCTACATTAGAATAGAAACACATGTTAGATAATAAACTGATAAGAACAGATACTAAGAACATAGGAATGGCCAGACTGCATCAGAGCAAAGGTCCACCGAGCCCAGCATCCTGCCTTCCAACAGTGGCCAATGCCAGATGCCCCCAGGGAGTGAACAGAACATGGAATCATCAAGCGATCTCACCCGTGTCACCCATTTCCAACCTCTGACAAACAGAGGCTAGGGATACCATCCCTACCCATCCTGGCTAATAGCCATCAATGGACCCAACCTCCATGAATTTGTCTAGTTCTGTTTTAAACCCTGTTAAAGTCCAGGTCTTCACAACATCCTCTAGCAAGGAGTTCCACAGGTTAATTCTGGGCTGCATGAAGAAAAACTTCCTTTTGTTTTAAACCTGCTATCTATTAATTTCGTTTGGTGGCCCTTAGTTCTTATGTTATGGGAATAAGTAAATAACTTTTCCTTATTCACTTTCTGCATTCCTGTATGCAGTATTCAAGATGTGGGTGTATCATGGATTTATAGAGAGGCACTAAGATAGTCTCTGTCTTATTCTCTATCCCTTTTTAAAAGTTTCCTAAAATTGGGTATGTCTACACTACAAAGTTAGTTCGAACTAACGGACGTTAGTTCGAACTAACTTTCATAGGCGCTACACTAGCGCTCCGTTAGTTCGAATTTAATTCGAACTAGCGGAGCGCTTAGTTCGAACTAGGTAATCCTCATTCCACGAGGATTAAGCCTAGTTTGAACTAGCTAGTTCGAATTAAGGGGTGTGTAGCCCCTTAATTCGAACTAGTGGGAGGCTAGCCCTCCCCAGGTTTCCCTGGTGGCCACTCTGGCCAACACCAGGGAAACTCTACTGCTCCCCTCCCGGCCCCGGATCCCTTAAAGGGGCACGGGCTGGCTACGGTGCCCGTGCCAGGTGCAAGCCTGCCAGCACCCAGCCAGCAGACCCTGCACCTGGCACGGATCGAGCCAGCCACCCGATGCCCCCCAGCCCTCCCCCTCTTCCCGGGACCAGGCTGGCGGCTCCCGGGAGCTTGCCCGGGACCGCAAGAGGTGGGCACCTGCCTGGGCTAGTGCGGACATCGTGGACCTCATCCACGACCTCCGCACTAGGCACAGGAAAGTGGCCGGCTTGGGCAGGAGAGCTGCCAGCCTGGCCACCCAGGAGCAGGTGTGCAAGAGAATCAAGGGGTTCCACTGAGACCCCCTACCCTGAGCCCTGAGCTTACAATGGCCGTCCTGGGTCAGACCAAAGGTCCATCTAGCCCAGTAGCCTGTCTGCCGACAGCGGCCAACCCTAGGGACCCTGGAGGGGATGGACCAAAGACAGTGACCAAGCCATTTGTCTCATGCCATCCAACTCCAGCCTTCCACAAACTTTGGTCAGGGACACCACTCCTACCCCCTGGCTAATACCACTCCATGGACCCAACCTCCATGACTTGATCTCACTTGCCTTTAAACTCTGTTCTAGTTGTAGCCTTCACAGCCTCCTGCAGCAAGGAGTTCCACAGGTTGACTCTTTGCTTTGTGAAGAACAACTTTCTGTTACTAGTTTGTAGCCTGCTACCCATTCCTTTCCTTTGGTGTCCTCTAGTCCTTCTTTATGGGAACTAATGAAGAACTTTTCTGTATGCACCGTCTCCACCCAACTCCTGCTTTTAGAGACCTCTATCCTGCCCCCCCTCCGTCTCCTCTTTTCTAAGCTGAAAAGTCCCAGTCTCTTTAGCCTCTCTTCATATGGGACCTGTTCCCAACCCCTGATCATTTTAGTTGCCCTCCCCTCTCCCAGCCTCTCTCTTCCCCTCTCACACCTCCTTTTCCCAGTCTCCCCCAGTTTTGTTCAATAAAGACAGATTCCATTTTGGAAGACACGTTATCTTTATTTTGTACATCAAGAAGAGGGGCTAGGGAAGGGTAAGTGGAAGGAAGTGAGGGAGGAATGGGGCACGAGCCCCCGATGGGAAGGACTGGGCTGGCTCTGCAGGCTTCTGGGGGTGGAAGCTCTCCTGCAGCCCCCCAATTGCCTCCTCTCCCCAGATGGCAGCCTGCGGCAAGTGCAGCCGGGCTGATGGCCGAGTGCTGTGATGTGCCCAGTGTGGGCACTCCGGGCACTTCAAGCCAGGACTGCTTTGCAAGTGGGGCACCCCTGAGAACTGTCTGTCCGGGGTGGGGGTTGGGACCCTTTAAGCACAGCCCTCTGCTAGCCTGAGACAGCATCTCCACACTCTAAGTCCTCCTCTGATGCCCTGCCGGCACTGCTTCCGGCCATCCTTAACCCCGCTTCAGGGTCCACTTAATGTGGACGCGCTAGTTCGAATTAGCAAAATGCTAATTTGAACTAGTTTTTAGTTCTAGATGCGTTAGTTCGAATTAGCTTATTTCGAATTAACTAATTTGAACTAAGTTAGTTCGAATTAGCGCTGTAGTGTAGACATACCCATTCTGTTTTCTTTTTTCACTGCCACTGCACACGGAGTGGATTTTTTCAGAGAACTATCCACAATGACTCCAAGATCTCTCTCCTGAGTAGTTTTAGCTAAATTAATCCCCATCATTTTGTATGTATAATTGGGATTATTTTTTCTAATGTGCCAACATTTACCAACATTAAAATTCATCTGCCATTTTGTTGCCCAATCACAGTATGTGAAAAAGCACCTTCTCTCCTGAAGACCAGGGCTCACAGTGACACAGTGGTGCAGACAGTCTCTCTTGCATTTCAGACCTCCCATGCAAGCCCTTTCTAAAGAGCTGAGAACCAGTTTCTGTAACAGCTGCTGGCTCGTATGGGCGCATGGAGGTTAGCAACAGCAGAACTGCTGTTTAGAATCCTGTCTCTGGTTATGGAGGGGGTTCCTTAGGGAGGTGGTGGAATCTCCATCCCTAGAGGTTTATAAGTCCCAGCTTGACACAGCCCTGGCTGGGACGATTGAGTTGGAATTGGCCTTGCTTTTAGCAGGGTGTTGGCGTTGATGATTGCCTGAGGTCTCTTCCAACCCTATGATTCTATGATTAATCCTAGCTTTGTAGCTCAGGCTTACCAAAACCCCACTTCCGACTCCCTGATGAGAAAGGAAGGATATCCCCTGTACATGTTTTCATGTTGATTTAAACAAGCTCTCTAACCAGGCTCCGATATAATCCACTGGAAATGAAAGAGTCACCATAGTAACTAACTCCCCCATCAGATGTTGCCTTTAAAACACAGAACAACTTTCTACAGGCAATTTACTTACCCAGGCATTCAATTTGCTCCTTGTGTCAGTACAATGAGCATTTACAAAGCACCTTTCCAGGCAAGTATCACAGGGAATAGTAGGTGAAGAAATCATTTACCAAACTTAATGAGACCAGTCCAAAGGCTTTAAGAAATGGTGACAACTTAATAGCACGGTTACAATGAAATAACTTGCAGTTGCACCGCAACTCCACTGGAAGCAGGAGTGATTATGTGTTAAACTGATAGCTATCAGGAGCAAAGCTGCAATTAATAATGAACTGTTAGGGTTTGTTGATATGGGGACAACCAGGAAAGTTAATCCCAAATAATTCAAGGTGTGACTTTGAAGTGGGTTAGTTAAATTGCATTCACCTGTGCAACAAACAACTTTATTCAGAATTGAAGTGGTTTAGTTTAATTCACTTTGGAAATGAATTAAGAAAAAACAAACTAAAGTCACTTTTGTTCTAATTAGGGTATTTATATAGGGGCTGAATGCAGTTTAACCAATACAATTCAAATTCACACCTTTACTTAATTTGGATTAACTTTCCTGGATGTCCCCATGCCAACAATCCCGTCTAGGCCACGTCAACATTGCAGTAAAACACCTGCCGCTGGCCGATATCAGCTGATTTGGGCTCCCATGGTTTGGAATGCAGGGCTATAAACTGTAATATGGACTTGGGCCACGGCCTGGGCTGAGAGACCCTATGATGCAGGAGGGTCCCAGAGCCCAGACTGCACCCTAACCCCAAAAGTCTACGCAGCATTTTATAGCCCCACAGCCTGCGCTAGCTAACACAGGCCAGCTGTGGGTGTTTTATTGCAGTGTGTACGCACCCACGGACAGCACTGCAGAGACATCACCACATGTACTATCATCTGGATTAGGATACAGTGGGTCTAATGCCATCAGACAAGGAATTCCACAACAAAACCACAACAATTAACCCAAAGTCGGTTCTGCTCTCTCTATTTAGGGATGGAAAACTGGGGCAAATACTTAGAAGAAGGAACGATGTACAGAAAGGAGCCCAGCAAAGAAACCTGAGGCTGTGATGGGCACGAGGAGAAGACGACCCAGCTCATAAAAAGAATTTTAATCCATCAGAAAGAAAAGTTTTCTTGTGAGTAGGCTACCAGAATTGTAGTTCCATTCTCGTTTCTGCCCACGGTTCACTGTGTGACCATGGGACCATCTGTTTCCCTAAATGCAAAATAAAAGTAGTGTGCATCCACCTTTATAAAGGGCTTTCAGAGCAAGAGAAGAAAAGGACTATTAGAAAAGGCAGAGAATAAGACAGAGAATATCTTATTGCTTCTATATAAAACCATAAGACGTCCACATCTTGAATACTGCATACGGATGTAGTCACCTCATCTCAAAAAAGATATATTGGCATTGGAAAAGATTCAGAAAAGGGCAACAAAAATGATGAGGGGTTTGGAATGGGTCCCATATGAAGAGAGATTAAAGAGACTTGGACTTTTCATCTTAGAAAAGAATAGACTAAGGGGGAAGGATATGATAGAGGTCTATAAAATCATCACAGATGTGGAGAAAGGAAATAAAGAAAAGTTATTAACTTGTTCCCATAACATAAGAACTAGGGGTCACCAAATGAAATTAATAGGTAGGTGTTTTTCTTCACGCAGTGCACAGTCAACCTGTGGAACTCCTTGCCAGAGGATGTTGTGAAGACTAGGACTTTAACAGGGTTCCAAAAAAAGAACTTCGTAAATTAATAGAGGTTAGGTCCATCAATAGCTATTAGCCAGGATGGATAGCAATGGTGTCCCTAAGCTCTGTCTGGAAATGGACGACAGGGGAGACATCACTTGATGATTCCCTGTTCTGTTCACTCCCTCTGGGGCATCTGGCATTGGCCACTGTCGGATGACAGGACACTGGGCTAGATGGACCTTTGATCTGACCCAGTAGGGACATGCTTATGTTCTTATGCTATTATTATGGGGCAAATGGATCACTTCATGAAAATATATCGTTGACTTTACATTTGTCTCAAATTATCAGAACAAAATATCTCTGCAGTACTTTGCAACCAAGGAAAAAGAGTGAATATATTCATCAGCCAAAATAAATATTTACCAGAGGGTTCTTAGAAATATTTATTTAGCTCCAGTCCAGCTAAATAATGCAAGAAAACTGAATGGAAGATGAAACAGGTGCAGATTTGTATTGACCCTATCATGGAATTAATCAGTTTGGCACACGTCGCAAGTGAAAGCAATTTTAGAAGGGGCAAAACTGTGCTGCCCACAGACTCCTTGTGGTCACAGTCAAACATGATGAGCTCTTGAAAGAATTATAAAAGGACACCAGTCCAACATTTGTTTAGCCCTAAAATGAACTCTTCTTTTTGCTAGGAGGAGCGCAGGAATTGCAGATAAGGTGAGTATGCAGAACACTGAAATGAGACCTCTTAGATCGCAGTGAATCTACAAAGAAAGGCCAGTTAATTAACTCCATAAGCTGAAAAGCTTTAATTTGCAAGAAAGAAACCCAAGCAGATAATTAGATGTGTAATTTCTCTTTGCATTCCAACCAGTTTGCCCTTCACAGAGCAGAAGCAAATTTCTTGCCAGTTCTTGGCTTTACTTTAATCCTCTCTATTGAGTTCCTTTATTAGTACACCCGTATTTCTGCATTTCTATTGGATACTTTCTCTCAAATTATGATAATCATTAAGTTTCTATTAGATAATTTAGCCTCTTCTGTGTTTATTAAGAACACATTTGATCTGATAAAATGTATAGGCTTATAAACATGTTTGTGTGCTATTGAAATAAATTCAGAGGTTGTGAGCAGTTCTTCTCTATTTTGTTACATTATAGTGTACCTTCCTGCATGGCTTCTAAATGCTTCCTTTGATCCGATGGGTCAAATTTGCACCTATGTTCTTCAACCGACAGCACAGACACATGTCGCAGTCACTTTAACCACCGTTAATTGCAGCCAAATGGAAGGAGAGACCCAGGCAAGTTAGCCCAAGAAATGGAAAATACCCCGAGAAATGTAGGAGAACAGAGTGAGGGTCTATGTAATTAGTAACTGTTTTCTATTCTACCTTAGGCTATGTCTAGACTGCAAGCCTCTTTCGAAAGAGGCTTTTTCGAAAGATACTTTTGAAAAAGCCTCTTTCGAAAAAGAGCGTCTAGACTGCAAGCGGAACTTTCGAAAAAGCAAACCGCTTTTTCGAAAGGCAGTCTGGATGCTCTCTTTTGAAAAACCCCTGTTTGCATTCAAGAATGCCTTTTTTCGAAAGAGCACTTTCGAAAAAAGGCGTTCTTCCTCGTAAAATGAGGTTTACCACCGTCGAAAGAAAAGCCATGTTCTTTCGATTTAATTTCGAAAGAACGCGGCTGCAGTCTAGACGCAGGTAAAGTTTTTTTGGAAAAAGGCTACTTTTTTGGAAAAAAATCCTGAGTCTGGACACAGCCTTAAAGGGTAAGGTCTGTTAGCACAGTGATGCCAGAGATAGTTCAAGGTACTGATCAATGAGGCATGCACATTGTGTTTTCCTTTGTATAACCTTTATATGTGGCCTGTGTTTGTTGTTTCCTTTGCTTTAGAATCAAACCATCCTCACCGAAATGATATTTCTTTTTTTAGCGTATGTCTAGACTGTAGTCACTGGATATAAACTTCAGTTACAATGTGCCTAAACTATCTTTGAGCTAGCTAGCTCATCTCCGAAAACAGCAAGGTTATAGTACTGCAAACTTCATGCTAAGCTAGCCCTGAGAGTCCTGGGTAGGTTTGTAGAGGTCATGTTGCCGTAACTTTTCTGTTCAGTGACCCAAGCTAGTTAAATTAAAGTGAGTTTGAGAATGTCGATTTAAGCTACAAAAACATCCAGGGACTGCAGTCTAGACATACCGTTACTGTATATGGAAACATAACAATATAATTAATCAAAATGCCGCAATGTCATGATGATGGTATATTTAGATAGGGCAGGTATACTTAGATAGGATAGAGGAGTTGAAATAAGGCTTGGACATTTAGATTAGCCCCTCCTCTTGAATAAAGAGTCAATGGTTAATGTCTTTAAACACTGCATGTGCTATTAAGAAACATACCTTCTTGATATTGACGAAATGGTTTTGTTTTTGTCAGAGTGATCTGAATATAATTTTCAATCCTCAAGTAACGTAACTACGAGTCTTTCACCCTGCTTGTGTCTGATTTCATCAGAACAACTACATGGGACGTCACAGAATTTTAATTATGTCAGCGCCACAAAACGATAATAGGTAATGAACATTGTGACCTGGAAGGGGTTAAGTATTGCTAAAGAGAGAATGGTATGATGGAAAGAGCACAGTGGGAGGAGTCAGGAGTCATGTGATCAAAGTTCTATTCCTGCTCTATCATAAAATTAAGGTACCACTGCTAGGTGGTGTATTTCTTTACTGAGGTCACGTCGATTCCAGTTTGACTCTTTTCATCCATTTCCCCTGTGAAGCGGCAGAAAAGAATTTGCTCCTTCACCTTTTCTCTGCTTCCCATGTATCTTAAACACATCTCTCTTCTTCAGCTGGGCAACTGTTTGCCATTGACGCTAGGCCCAACTGCAACACGTGTTAGACGACAGATTCTTTGGCGATAGGACTCCTTTGCAAGGCTTTATACATACATGGTTAGCCAAAAGGAGCCAAAGTCGTTGTCTCAGGGCTACATTTCACTCACTGTATCCAATCCCTGGACAACTGAGCAGCCTCCTTAAAAAACAGCAACAAAATTGCACTCAACTTTAAGGAGCAAAAACAGCCAATAAAGGCTTTTAGCTGTCAATTTATCCTGCTCAAAACAGGCCAGATGAAGTGGAGACAAGTTCCTGGTTTCTTATTAAATTAACACTCGCCTGAGCCAGTTCCTTTTAAAAACTTCATCAATCCCAATGTGGGCAATAAATTATACTTCCCATTTGCTCAGATGCTTTGGGGAAAGATTAATTATTTCAATTGCTGGGAAGCCAGGCCAGGGGCTGCTTTTTTACTCATTTAACAAATACCCAACACCATTTTTTTTAAACAAATATTATTAGTCTTGCCTACAGCAAAATTGAGAATAGAAGCAAGGCTCCACAGGAGAGGGGATTTAATACATGATCAATGCCCTTTGTCCCAAACAAGAATGACTTGGGGCTTGGATGAATTAGCAATGCTTGGATGCAATTGTCCTAATGCAGCCAGTGCATGAGGCTAAATCCCAAAACCCGGCTGCACTGATATTCTCTTCTATACAGACTTGTCTCTCTGTGGCAGCTAGGGGGTGAATGCAGGTTCCCCTCTCCTGTGTGGAAGTTCATATTGCAGGAATAAAATGGCCTTTTTCCGGTTTCGTTCATATCCCTTTGAAAGAGGCTCACACTGAGCCTTGAGGAAGTTTACAGCTGCACAACTCTAGCACTTCCAATTCACAGCTTACCTTACACACCATTTAACTGGAAAATATCCCTCAGAGAACCAAAAGATGCAAATGCAACGTGGCATGAAACCTAATACCCCTGAGCACTGTTACCTCAAAGAACCACAAGTCCATAGATGCCAGGTAGAATGCAGTTGTAATCATAGAATACTAGGGCTGGAAGGGACCTCGAGAGGTCATCGAGTCCAGTCCCCTACTCTCACGGCAGGACCAAATACTGTCTAGACCATCCCTGATCGACATTTATCTAACCTACTCTTCAATATCTCCAGAGATGGGGATTCCACAACCTCCCTGGGCAATTTATTCCAGTGTTTGACCACCCTGACAGACAGGAACTTTTTCCTAATGTCCAACCTGAACCTCCCTTGCTGCAGTTTAAGCCCATTGCTTCTTGTTCTATCCTCAGAAGCCAAGATGAACAAGTTTTCTCCCTCCTCCTTGTAACACCCTTTTAGATACCTGAAAACGGCTCTCATGCCCCCCCTCAATCTTCTCTTTTCTAAACTAAACAAACCCAATTCTTTCAGTTTGGAGAATGATAGGTTGGAAGAGACCTCAGGAGTCAGGAACCCAACCCCAACTCAATCATCCCAGCCAGGGCTTTGTCAAGCCGGGACTTCAAAACCTCTAGGGATGGAGATTCCACCCCCTCCCTAGGGAACCTGTCCCAGTGCTTCCCCACTCTCCTTAGGAAATAGTTTTCCCTAATATCCAACCTACCACTGCAACTTGAGACCGTTCCTCCTTGGTCTGCCATCTGCCACCACTGAGAACAGCTTCTCTCCATACTCTTTGGAAGCCTCCTCCCCTTCAGGTAGCTCAAGGCTGCTACCAAATCCCTCCCTCACTCGTCTGTCCACTAAATAAGCCCAAATGAGCAGAGGGGGCTAAACCCATAAACTCCAATGGCTACATTTCAATAGGAAGATGCAAAGCACAGCGCGGCTATTGGACGGATTACACTATGGTATTTTCTGTTTGCCCAAAGGACGGACTATCTGTTTCTAGGGATAGAGACAGGCACGAGGAGATGTGAGCCGAGTGCAGTCGGGGGGACCAGAGGGGAGAGTAAGCTGGTACACCCGGTACACCACACTGGGAAGAAAGTGGCTGGCAAGGGCCGGCATGCTGTACCAGCTACGTACAGCTGACACGGCACATTGGAAGGACATCGTAGCACCCCCAGTCCCTCAAGAGAGCTGCTTGTCAGGAGAACAGGGCTGGGGTCGGGAGCTGGGAGTGGTACAGCAGCTGGGGGAGCTCCTGGCGGTCTGCTCCTTTCTCTGCACACTGCTGCCCCTACCCACGCCCTGCCTCCCCAGCAGCGCACTCCGGCCGGGCAGCGTCTGTCCAAAGAGAAGACTCAGATAGACACCGATTTCTCACTTTGCCAGGGTGCTCGACCCCTTCCTCTGGTCCAGGCCCCGCCCCCACTACAGCCTTCCTTCAAAGCTCCACCCCCAGCGCTCCCTGCCATCTGCTCCACGCCCCCTCCCCAGCCCTTCCCACCCCCATTTTACCACCCGTAAGTACCCACCCTGGCAGGGGTGGGGTGGGGTCATATGGAGGGTTAAGTGGGGTTGTCATGTGCCTCCTCTTAGCTGATGTGCCCTGCCCATACTGGGAAGAAATTAATTCCTCTTCCACTCCCGATGTAGACAGAAATAAAGCTCCACCGTTATATGAAAAAATGCACCAAGCACAGATCAACTCTGATGTTTATTTAATAAAAGCAGCCTCAAGTCATGAAACATTTCGGTCATCTCACACGGCACGGAAATTCCAACAGGCTCCCCATCACGGCAGACGCCTCAAGCACGTATGAACCCCCCCCGCAAGTGTCTCTTTTCTTCCATGCTAACCCCTCCACGTTCCTCCTGTAGAAAGGATTCTCTGTGCTCTGCTTCTTCAAAAGCAAATCTTCAGTCTGTCTTCAGTTGCTCCAGGCAAGAGTAAGGAGGCATGAACATGGCTTGGTAGGGAAGAGACCCAAACAAAGGGAACTCAACCTTTTCTGACTTTAGGACTGTCCTAAAAATGTCTTTCAAGTGTGGCCTGGCCCCGCCCCCACAGACACCAAGTACCCTAGGTTATGGATAAAATGAAAGTCTCCCTTTCCAGGATTCTAGTGTTCAGAGGAGAAACAATTAACCCTTTTATTACACAGATGCTGCCTTCATCAAAAATGGTGGAAACCAGGTAAAGGTGGTAAACCGGTAAAGCATAACACCAGCTTTGGTTTGCTGGACAATGTCTTTTCCTCTATGAACCTTGCCTACAAGATCAGAGGGTTCTCTCTGTCTGGAGTAAGACAAGGTACCATGGGCAATGAGGAGCTGTAAGCCAAACCAATTCCCCACTTTGAGTCTTAGGATCCCCTTGAACAACAAGGCGCTGGAAAAAATGCATCCTACCTGGGAACTCCCAGGATTCCACTGACCCAGAATTCCCAGGACAGGAAGCCTCCAAAATCTTGCCAGAAAGTGTCGCAAGATTTCCAGCCTGATTCCTGGCTGAGGGGGAGCCTGGATATTCTGACTGATGGGCAACTATCAGAAACCAAATCTCCAACACTTGGAAAAAGTTCACTCATCACGAAGCAGCTTCGTCTGAGGAATCAAACCATTACTACCAGCCTGGCTTTCCCAGGTAGAGAACGCCAGCAGTTCCTCATTGCGCTAGGACTCAGCACCTTTGAAAGGTCAGAAAGCAGCTCCTTCTTCAGATGGCCACTGATTGGTACAGTCTGATACAGAGAAGAGAGGCTAACGGGTTCTTCTAAAAAAAACAAAAACAAAAAAAATCAAACCACTCCTCACCAAAGAGGACAAAAGGCGAGGAGAGGTGGATGGAGACCCGTGCATTACAGCACAGGGGAGAATTTCACTGCATAAAAATATTGGGTTGGCGCTCCAAAAGCAGCTCTGCCGTTCATTGATTAAGAGAAGGGCCAGACTGGTTCAGATCAATGGTCCATCCCGTCCACTATTCTGTTTTCCGACAGTGGCCAATGCCAGGTGTCCCAGAGGGAATGAACAGAGCAGGGAAACCTCTAGTGATCCATCCCCTGTCGTCCACTCGCAGCTTCTGACAGTCAAAGATTGAGGACACAGTGGAGCTCAGGACTGCATCCCTGACTTAACCATTAGTGGAATGATCCTCCATTAACTTATAGAATATTTTTGGCTTCACAACCCGCCTTGGCAATGAATTCCACAGGCTGATGGTGCATTGTGCGCAATGCTTCCTCTCATCTTTTCCAGCCATGCGGCGACTTTTTCCATCCATGTGCAGAATACATTTTATTATGAGCACAGAGGCATGTGTGAATGTGCACCACCAGGAGAAACACAGACCGAGCTGTCAGTGTTCTGCTAATCAGCTGGGTGACATTGGAATCTCAGAGGCTACGGCTACACGGCTGTTTTTTGCGGACGAGGATATACCAATCACGCTCGCATTTGCATATTGTTTTCCAATTCTTTTTGCAGAAGAGGTTTTGCCACTATTTGGCCCCGTGTAGATGGGGCAAAATGCCGGAAAAAACCTTTCTTTCGCAAGATCCTGTAAACCTGCACAAGCACCCAGCTTATCGAGAACGCTGAATGTGTGAAGTACTTCCTTCTGTTTGTTTTAAACCTGCTGCCTATTAATTTCATTTGGTGACCCCCAGTTCTTATGTTATGTGAAGAATAAATAACTCTTCCTTATTTACTTTCTCCACACCACTCGCTGTTTTACAGACCTCGGTCTATCTCCACTGAGCCATCTCTTTTCCAAGTTGAAAAGCCCTAGTCGTTTCAATCTCTCCTCATACAGAAGCTGTTCTGTATCCTTAATGACGTCTGTTGCCCTTCTCCGTATCTTTTCCAGTTCTAATAGACCTTTTTGAGATGGGATGATCAGAACTACATGCATCTACTCTACCCAATATCATGCGAGCCAGTGATGTCAAAGCTTTCTGGATGTTACCTGCATATACACCTCTAAGTGCTTTTCTCTGAAGATGCAGTTGATGGAGCAGGTAGCATGCTGCTTAGAGACTTGAAAAGCTCTACTCAACACAGGAAATATTAAAGAGTACACTTTCCTTCTTGATTATATATTTCCATTTCCTAATTCAGCTCAACAGTTGCAGGAAAAAGGCATAGGGCAGAGAAAATTGCTGTAATTTTTAAAGTGCAGATTTTTCCAAGGCTCAGTCTATAAATACAACCCCACGTATGTTACATGGGGATAGCAGGATACCTACAAGTAAAAGCGGAACGTACATAGATTTCACTAATGTTTAAAGATTTCTTTGTGACAACTATCCTTTGTGATGTCAGTCTGGTGTTACTGGAGATGGGCCATTTGGGGATTAAGCTAAACCACACGCAGGAAGCAGAGCAGCGTGGTTCTGTAAAGACACTGACGTTTAGACTGAATATAGGTGTTTGGCCCTGCAAGGAATATGAGGTGGGATAAGAAGGTACCATTTCTTGTTTATAAAGGCTATAAGAGAAGGTGATAAGATAAGACTGTCCAGGTGTGTTATGAGCTGATCAAGGATAGAATCATAGAACACTACAATTGGAAGGGACCTCGAGAAGTCATTGAGTCCAGTCCACTGTCCTCATGGCAGGACCAAGCACCGTCTAGGCCATCCGTGATAGATGTCTGTCTAACCTGTTCTTAAGTATCTCAACCTCCTGTATGGCCTATTACTGTTTTAGTGATTTCCCCACAACAGCTACCAAGTACTGATCTTGTACTTATCTGGGTGCTGTAAACTTTTGGGGGGCAGTTCCTGTATTTATACATGCCAGGAAAGACATATAAACCATTTTATGGGTCTGGCCCACAAAAGCTCATCGTCTAATAAACCATCTTGTTAGTCCTGTATTTTGTTTCAGCTACCCTAGACTAACACGGCTACATTTCTATCACTATATAAACCAACAGTGCTATATAAACAAATTTCCTCAATATCCATTTCCATACAGAAACAAACAAAAATAAATGCTTCCTCAGGCTTGTTTCTTAAAAGGAATATTTTAGAGACTTAAGTCTAGATCCACAAAGGCCTGGTCTACACTAGAGCAGCAGGTCGACTTAAGTTACAGCAACTCCAGATACATTAATTACGTAGCTGGAGTAAAAGGATCTTAAATTGCTGTCTGCCGAGTGGGAGGTTGACAGGAGCAAATGCTCTCCTCTGGTTGCTTTATTGCTCATGAGGAGCAGAAGTACCAGTGCTGATGGGGCGCCCTCTGAGTTTGATTAAGCAGGCCTTCGCTAGACCCACTAAATCGAACCCCAGAAGATTAACCATGGCAGTGTCAATCTTCCACATGGTGTAGACATGGCCAAAGGGATTTAGGTGCTACAAAGCTCAGAATCACACTACCTAAATTTTAGATGCCTAGAAAGTTACAGAACTAACACTCTGATCCACAAATCCTGAGTTAGACACCTAGTGTTGCTAGTCCTAATTCAGCAAAGCACTTAAGCACATGCTTAACAGGATTCAGCATGGACTGCAGGATTGAGACCTAAACGACACTCACTATGATGGAGGCACTAATTTTCCATTATTGGGAAGTTGTATGTCTGTGTATATCAAAGAGAATACACCTCATCATTTTGATCTGGAAGTTCTAGTATTTTGCAGTTAACAAACCTGTCTAAGACAGTCAGAACTAAACAGCTTCTCTCAAACCTGGTGCTCAGAGTTTAAAAACAATGTATTTTCCCTTCAAGTTCTTCTAAGAACATTGTGACAAAGGATGACATACAAAACTGCTCTCCCTCGCTGTTTAGAAACAGACCTATCATTTTTGCCTACATCATATGCCATTGCAATGATCTTAAAAATCGAATCCTTGTCAAAACATTCAAAGCAAAGAATAAATAGACATGGTGTAATAACAGTTCACAACTTCAGAGAGGCAGGCTTGCTCATTAGATGGGATCGCTCTGAAAAGCAGGTGCAATATAAATATATAGTGTCCTTATTACAAAGAGCTGCATGGGGAAATAATTGCACCATTTATAAATCAGCCAAGAAAAATAATAATCCACTTCTCACTTTCTTCCATTGACTCTGTATTGTTTATAAAAACAGGCAAATTTAATATACTACAACCCCTTAATTTTACCATGAAAACTGATTTTCCTCAGCAAAAGCCTACAGTTCTCAGAGCCTGATGTTACAAATTCATGCAATATTTAAACAAAAATGGAAACCTAGTATTGTTGAACCCTCCAATGAAATTTAAGGATAGTGCCTGTCACAGAATTCTTTAGGAATGCTCAACATGCCTATTAAACTAACCAGATTCGGTATTAAAAGAGTTGAAGAGCAATTTCTGTAGAACCTTACTGGTTTATTTTCCATCGAGTTCTACGATTTCTCATACGAGTTTACCTACACAAGTAATCCCACTGAAGTCAAAAAGCCTGTGCCCAGGAATAGGGTTTACAGGATAAAATTGTCATTTTCCACATATGGAAATTCACTATTCTATGCTCGACAAAACATGATTCTGCTCACATGAAAAAAATAGGGACACAACCCAGAATAAATTACTTCTCATGCGTAAAGGTATCTGAAGCTCCCTCTCAGATTTTTATTCTACTTTTAAAGTTAGAAAGTCTACTTTGAGGGGAATGTTTTTCCTCAAAATTATATTAGAAGTTCCATTCTCCTCTGCTTCAGAGAGAGGAATGAAAAAAAAAAGAGACCAACTTTTTTGAAGATCTTTGCAGCAAACTCCTGAAAATCCAAATAATTGTTCATTCCTATATAGGAAGGGAACTTTCAAAGCTGCTTTGAAGAACACAGCCCATCAGGAATATCTCCTTTATGCAGACTAAAGGAGGACAATAAAAACTGGATGAACATGCTGCAGGGCCTTTGCAGAGCACCTTGTGTTTGATCAACAATATTAATGAGCTATTCGGTCTTGTGTGCAGCACACAACAGTAATTTATTTATACAAGCCAGGCGGTTTTATGTGGCAGGTGACTGTTCATCTTTTGTTCCATCCATTCAGTCTGGTGTATTAGGTTTATTTTATTATTTATTTTTATTATTATGGGAAAAACGCAGCAACTACAGTGGAATGACAAAGGGATTGCGACAGGAAGATGGCGTCTGAACATTTTAACTCCCTGAGTTCTCCTCTCTCTGCTGGACAGATGGCACAGTGCTTCCTTCGATATTGGCTTCTAAACCAAGTGGGGGTGAATTGGCACTCGCCACACAAATCAATAGATTTAAGTGAAGATTCGGGCAGTCAGTCACAGAGAAACTAATGCCAAGTTTCCCGGAACTGGAAAGAACAAAACCCCTTATTGGGAGGGCCATCATCCAATCATTAATGGCAGAGGACTGGTCATTAAGACTGAGCTCTATCCCAGTTTAGTTTCAGGGAGTGGCCTTAAAGGAGTCATAGCTTGTATGTGCCTCGGTTTCCCAAACTGTAAAATGGCATGAAAAAACACATTGCTGAGCATCATTAGAAAGGTTTTGGAGATCTTCCAAAGACAAGCCATGCAACCACCCCACTCTGAAATCCCCCCTTCAAACCCATCGTTTCTTAATTATCCCTTAATTATCTTGAAATGATACTGGAACGCGATTAGACAAATAGAACAGGAACTTGCTGTGTGCTGTGCCACATACAGACTCCCCCCCATCACCTAATTCTGTCTTTCTCTCCTGTCCTGCCTCCCCAGCATCCTGCTGGGTCACGGTCTATTGAGATTGCAAGCAGGACCCACGTATTTTGGAAGTAGCATTTGGGAGGTGCACCACCTCATTGTGCTCCTGGCAAAGTATAAATTGCCAAGTGGAGTGCCTCCGCATGGCTTGCTTAGACTGCTCTATACAACCCACACACTGAAATGTAAAAACTTATAAAACAACGAATAGTCAGGTAGCACTTTAAAGACCAACAAAACATGTAGATGGTATCACGAGCTCCTGTGGGCACAACACACTTCTTCAGATGTTCTTTTTCAGAGAATCATAGAGCTGGAAGAGAACTTAGAAGGTCATCAAGTCCAACCCCCTGCCCTAGGCAGGACCAATCCCAACTAAATCAACCTAACCAGGGCTTTGTCAAGCCGAGACTTAAACATCTCTAGGGATGGAGACTCCACTACTTCCCTAGGTAACCCATTCCAGTGCTTCACTACCCTCCTAGTGAAATAGTTTTTCCTAATATCTAAACTGGACCTCTCCCACCACAACTTGAGACCATTGTTCCTTGTTCTGCCATCCATCACTAAGGAGAACAGCCTTTCTCCATCCTCTTTGGAACCTCCCTTCAGGAAGTTGAAGGCTGCTATCAAATCCCCCCTCACTCTTCTCTTCTGCAGTCTAAACAGACTCAACTCCCTTAGTCTCTCCTTCTAGGTCATATGCTCCAGCCCCATAATCATTTTGGTTGCCTTCCGCAGGACCCTCTCCAATGCATCCACATCGTTTTTGTAGTGTGGGGCCCAGAACTGAACACAATACTCCAGATGTGGCCTCACCAGAGCCGAATAAATTTCTTACACTGGTGTAAGAAATCTGACATGAGAGCCTGCAGAGCTGAAGTATAGAATTTTAACATACCTGGAGTTGGCTGGTATGGAGAATATGTGGCAGAGAGAGAATAATGGATTTTTTTTCCATGTCACTCACAGAATTTTCCTGAAATTGTTCATATAACACTGATGAATGGTGTTGGTGGAAGGGGTGACGCCACCGTGAATTAAATTTGAAAGTTTAAATTATTATAATGTCAATAGAGACATTATCTCCCCTGGAGAAATCCAGTAAAAGAAATTACATGCTATACTGAACAATGTGTCACCTGCACAAGTGAATTCCAGTGATTTAAAAGTCTTAGCGTTCAGGGACAATTAATTTAAACCAATTTTTTAGCTCATAATGAATCACAGAGTGTTTAAAACTTTCACAATGCTCGGTTTATCCCCACAGACTTACCTATTAGATAAGTTAAAAACACAGATTAACTTGAGTTAGAAAACAAAACCAGGGACCTCCCACAACTTCACAGCAGTAACACAAACCCATTGTTCAGTGATTACCAAAGCTGCAATTGCTAGATAATAGATAAACTCTGAAAAGATGTTCAAATACAAACACCCAAAATGTATGTTTCCCACCCCTGGATGCTTAGAATGTAAAGAACGGATCCATTTCCCATGGGGACTGACTATAAAAGCAGACTATCAGATTTTTATAAGTCTGTTTTATAAGTCTTGCTATCCAAGCAAAGAACTGTGAGTGAGGCCAGGTCTACACCTCATAGAGAACGTTGAAGCACTACTCTAGCTACGTTAATTACGTAGTTGGAGTCGACGTACCTTGTTTTGCATTTCCCCGCTGTCCCCACAGCAGGAAGCCAATGGCTTCCCTTACTCCCTGCACAAGCAGGAGTACCAGCAGCTGGCGGGGGCACCCTCTGAGTTTGATTTAGCGAGTCTTAACTAGACCCACTAAATCAAACTCTGGAGGATCAATGGTAGCAGCAGTGTTTAGTGTAGACATGGCCTTAGAGGGTTGGTCTACACTCTAACATTAGATTGACATAGCCACATTGTTCTGGGGTGTGAAAAATCCAAATCCTTGTACAATGTGGTTAAGCCAACCAAAGTCCCTGCGTAAACTCAATACTCCTCCTTACATCCTTCCTCCAGGTCAAAATCCGGTCTTGCACCCATACTCCCTTTTGGACCCTGCACCTCATCCTGCACCCTAGTCTCTTGCCCCACATCACATCCGACTCCTTCACCTAAACTCCCAGATCCCACACCTCCACCTGCACCCCAATCCCCTATCCCGAGCTTCCTTCTGCACCCAACCTCTATCCCAGACTCCGCACCTCATCCATTAATATCATGGAAGTGTGCAGCCCTTGACCACTTACAAAATTCTTGGAGTGCCCCCCCCCCCATCAAAAATTATTGCCTGCCCCAGGTTAGATTATGTTGGGTTCTGCCATGAGGGCAAGGGACTGGACTTGACCTCTCAAGGTTCCTTCCAGTTCTGTGACTCTATGATTCTATGTCAATAGGAAGACTCACCTACAACTAAGCTGATTTGCAGATGCACACACGCACACCACTGAAGCAACAGAAGGAAGAAATACAACACACTGGGAATATTAAAGAGTTCAGATTGTCAGTATCTGTCTCAGTCTTTAGCTTTCCTAATTCTTTAAAATCACCTCGGCTTTTTTTTTTTAAACTCATGCAGAAAAAGAATCCCTTGATACCTGAGTATTAGAAAAGAATCTTTTAAACGATGGGGGATAGAATTTGGGGTACAAATTTGTAAGACAGTGCTCTTTTGCTTGGGCAGAATGTGTTGCAATTCTTGAAACAGCTGAATTCTTGCAGTGCAAGAGACAGCATAAGATCAGCCATACTAAGTCACACCAAAGGTCCACTCCATATTCAATAGTGGCCAATGCCACAGAGGTTCAACTACATTCAGTATTTAGTTGTTCCTAAAAAACAAAAAAACAACAAAAAAAAAAACTAAAAACCCCTCCCTGCTGCTAATGTGACAGTTGGTCAAATTCTCCTTCTAAGCATGTGTTGTTGGAAGATGGATAGTTTATTCTGCATCATTGCTAGAAAGCCAGACCAGTGCCCAATGGTAGAACCATGTGCATTTCACTTGTTGATAGTTTTTTAGCATTTTCAAAGTACATAAGGAGAGTTCTCCAAAACAAAAAGAACACACCCTGTGTCTACACTGCTCATTGTGTGACAAAACTTTTGTTGTTCACAGGTGCTCGACCTCCCCTTCCCAAAAAGTTTTACCTTGGCAAGTGGCAGTGTAAAGGGCTCCTTGGCAGGAGCGCTCTCCTACACAACACAAACCCCGCTCACAGGGGCTGCAAGCTTTTTGTCACCACTTCTGCTGACAAACAGCCTTTGCACTGCCTGAGGTGTAACAACACCCCTGTGCCGCTGAGAGCGGAGCAGTGGAGACAGAGCTGGTTCCTGGTTAAATCCTAGCAGCTTAAGGCCGGGTGCTCTGGGATAAGTCTCTCTCCCCCATGGTATGTGGGGAAGAATTGCCCTCGGTGCCCCCAAAAGCAGCAGAAAAGACATTATTTGGCTGCTGCTGTACTCTCAGGAATTTAAGAGCCCCCACGATTTACGTTTTCTCCTTCAAGGAGCAGGAGGAGAGAAGTTCCTGAGAGACGTGTATTAGACATGGACCTACTAGCCCAGTTCCATCACTAAAGAGAACAATGCATCTCTGAGTTTTGGACCCCCAAACTCTTAGGTAATGTCTACAGTATGCGGAAGATCGATGCTGCCACGGCCAATCTTTCAGGGTCTGATTTAACAGGTCTAGTGAAGACTCGCTAAATCAAACTCAGAGGGCACCCCCATCAGTGCCAGTACTCTGCTCCTCATGAGTAGTAAGGGAAGCCAATGGGAGTGTTTGCTCCCATCAGCCTCCTGCTGTGTGGATGGTGATTTAAGATACGTCAACTCCAACTACATAATCAACGTAGCTGTAGTTGCGTATCTTAAGTCGACCTTCCCCTACATAATTTCTCACTACTGAACATGAGGATAGAGCTTCCTGAAGATTTCAGTGTTTGATAGTCCAGGGTTTCAAGTCTGACCCCCATCTTTTATTTAGACAGACAGAAATAGACTGCTCTACTCCCTCCCTTTGGCCTCAGAAAGTTATGTCTGACACGTGACGCTTCCATCTTGTTTTTATTGTACAATTGTTTCATCTGCTCACTGCGAGAAGCTCTGCAAGGTCTTTGGCAAACAGTGAAAAGGAAGTCAAATCACAAAAGCCACTTGTTTGCAAGGAAGGGTGGCATCACCCTCTTTAGAGGGAGAAAGCATCTGTTGCAATCATTTCCATTCCAAAAAACACTTCATGCTGAATGCAGAATGAACAGTTAATGGATACTGAAAGAAAATACCTGGGTGAATTCAGGGATTGGCTGCACAGTTGGGGAGATGTGATTTCTAACATGCACTAATGTGCTCTGTATTAATTGGTCTGTGTAGGCCTTGCTAGTGGGCACTAAATGATTCTTACTGTGCTGTCACGTAGCACAGTTTCAAACGGCACTCTGGTAAAAGGCAGCTGCAGGGTCTGTATGGACCAGTGAATGTACAATGTTAATGTGCTTTAGAAACCAGAGCCCCATATAAAGCACTGCTCTATCGGGTAGGCTGGCCCTAAAATTGAGACAGGTGGCATAGAAAGCATTAAATTCTCTCCTTCTGATCAGCAAAACAAAGGACAGTGTCGAAGGATGTTCATCCAAGTTTGAACTGACTGAAGGCAAAAAAAAGTTTGCCTTTTTTTTAAGGGATATACAGGTTGAAGCTCTCTAGTCCAGCATGCTCTGCTTTGGCAACATCTGGGGAACAGCATTATTTTAGTTAGCCAGATGTCCAGTTATCATGGGTGTGGCCAACTATCCCACAGTCCTATAAAGTTTGTTTAATGCCACCAGTCCTGGATCTCTGTGTTCTGTGCTGTTATTTTGCTCTCATTTACCCCTAAATATCTTTAACAGCCCAGCAAGTGGTGGAAGTGTTAACAATGCTGCTAGACAATACTGACCTCCCGTAGTTTGGGAAATTCTCGGGCTTGGCACCGGTCGGGTCCTGAGGGTGCCGAATTAGAGAGGTTAAACCTGTACTTACTTCACTCTTAAAATCATAAAATCACAGAGCTGGAAGAGATCTCAGGAGGTCATCACGTCCAGCCTCCTGCCCAAGGCAGGACCAATCCCAACTAAATCAACCCAGCCAGGGCTTTGTCAATCCAAGACTTAAGAACCTCTAGGGACGGAGAGTCCACTACCTCCTTAGGGAACCCATCCCAGTGCTTCCCCACCCTCCTAGGGAAATAGTTTTTCCTAATATCCAACCTGGATCTCCCCCACTGTAACTTGAGACCATTGCTCCTTGTTCTGATATCCATCACTACTGAGAACAACCTTTCTCCATCCTCTTTGGAACCTCCCTTCAGGAAGTTGAAGGCTGCTATCAAATCCCCCCTCACTCTTCTCTTCTGCAGACTAAACAAACCCAAATCCCTCAGCCTCTCCTCATTGGTCATGCGCTTCAGCCCCCTAATCATTTTGGTTGCCCTCTGCTGGACCCTCTCCAATGCGTCCACATCCTTTCTATAGTGGGATTTCTCTTCTGATTTTTCTCCTTCCACACCCCCACATTGTGTCCCTTTCTGCTCATCCTCTTCTTCCCCAGGTTTGGGCCATATTCTTACCAGATGGAAATCAACGTGGTTCCACCAGTTATTAGAGCTATGCCACTTACTCCAGCAGAAAATCTTGCCCTTTGGATCTAATCTTCTCCCATTGTAACATATTCCTTTTCTTTGACACTGCTGCTCTGGCATTCCCAACACATTCTGATTCCTGGCTTCAGGATCGGCTCCCCTTAGCAGTCTGAAACATTTGCTGCTGTGGAACTATTAGGCTCTGCCTTTTATCAACTCCTTTCAAGCCCCGTCTGCTTTGTCAGCCTCTTTCAGGGATTCTGAAAGACCTTCTGAGTGGTTACAGCAGAAAATTAAGAAAGTGGCGTGTTAATATAGAAATCCTTTAATAATAGAGCATTCCAGAATTACTACACTTGACAATAAGTAAATATCCTTGAGAGCATGCCAGTAAGAATGATTTACACAAATCCCTTTTTGGTGGTTCTATGTTTGTATTCTAATTACCAGGTTCTTCAGAAATCTACCCTTCCTGACAGTACTGCTATATGAAGGGAAAATGTCAGTCACGGGGGGAGGGGGGGAGAAGATAATATAAAAACGTACAAACCCCTCCGCTATTCCCCTTCCCCCCATCACTCCTCTTTGTGCACGTGCAGGAAAACAGCCATTTTCTTTCAGCTCTTAAAATCAAGAGGCACGGTGGCTGAATGCCAGGAAAGAATATTAGTGGTGAAGTCTATTAGATTGAGAATAACCTCTCAAAGAAAAGGTGGAAACCCCACTGCTTTGACATTTGAAGCTCACAAAGTAGTTGGATGTGTCACTATAATGCAGAAATCAATCCTACATTAGCCGGTAGGAGGCCAAGACATGACGAATTCAGTCAATTTAATGGTAAATGCCCATTTGCAGACAACGCACAATTGTTATGGGGCATAAAACTGAAGCATGGAGAAGTTGAACCACTTGCACAAGACCAGCAATTCAGTAGGAAATTTGATATTAGTATTCAGGAGTCTTCACTCCCAGTTTCCTTCCGTAACTTCTAGCTAGCTGCTTCCCAATGTGAACTACACAACCCTGCAAAACTGCAGGTATCCACTTTGTATCCACGGTTATTCCCATTCGTGGATGTGGCTGTCCCTGGCTCACTTTTGCCGATATGGATAAAGATACAATTTGTATTTAGAACCTTGCAAATGTGCAGATATCTGCTTTATATCCTAGGTATCTGCATCTGCAAATGTGGATGGGGCTATGTGCCGGTCAGTTTTGCAACACCCTCTCCATCATCCCTGATGGATGTTTATCTAACTTCCTCTTAAATATCGCCAACGATGGAGATTCCGCAGCCTCCCTACGCAATTTCTTCCAGTGCTGGCCTTAAAAACCTCTAAGGATGGCGATTCCACTCTGTCATGTCGTTCCATTCCACCATCTCGTTTGTCCACACTTGGTCCACAACATCTTCTCTGTAGACGGGAAGATGGCGAAGTGAGTAACTCATTTAAATGGCTTGCAATGTGAGTAGTGCTGCAGGAGCAGCAGCCTCACGTCTGACAGCTTTGCGGCGGGTGGGGAGTGGCGGTGAGGGGGAGGATGTAGGTTCCCCTGGGCAGATGCCCTGGTGGTTCTGGAGTGGAGAAACTTGCACAATGCCATAATGCTGGTATGAAGGGAGGACTAAGAGATGGTGGTTCAACCTCTCTGGACAATTGTCTTCCTGCCAAGATGTCACATTGGATGTTTGTCTACGCTGCAAAAAGACCCACAGCAGTAAAACTCAGAGCCCAGGGCAAAACACTGAGGCTCATGCAAGGGGGTTAACAGAAGTTTGGGTTCAGCCTGTGGCTCAGGCTTTACGACCCATCCCTTCACCAATTTTCAAAGGCCAAGGTCTGGCTTGAGCCTAAATGTCTATATTTAGCCCCATAGTCCTAGCTCAAGCTATGGAAATACCCAGCCAGCAAAAGGAAGATGAAATGTGTTTAAAAAGAAGAGTTAAAAATATATCAGAGCCGAAGAAATTTTAACTATAGGTACAGCACCTGTGTGTGCATATATATACATACAGAGATCTGTTTAGATTTACACGCATGTGTATGAACACAGACTTTTGACAATTTGGCAATACAGTCGACTTCCTTTCACAAGGTAACAACAAAGAATAAATAAAAGACATGAGCTTTGAGTGTTCTCATACTGACTTAAATTAGCGCTTGTTTTAAGCAGCTGGCACAGAGAACTGGATAATGCAAGTAGATCTTAGCAACATTGACGGAAGCTCTGTACAGCGCGGTGATAATCGAAGGCTACATGAAACAGAAACATGAACATCAGCTTTCTAACCCCTTGGACAAGCTTAAAAGGGAAAGGCTGGTTGAGCATTTGTTATTCTAATTGCTGCTTTTCAGAAACAGCAGGAGGTCAGGTTTCAAATCAGTGTACTATCTGATTTTCTCCAGGAAGGAATGTATCTTTCCCCGTGAATGAACAATACACTAACTCTGTGACTGCAGCCAATTCAACCTCTGTGTTATTCTTCCTCCATTTTAGGTTGAAGATAACTGCATTTTTCTAGTATTTGACATTCGTGTGTGTGAATCAAAGTTCCTAGCATGACAGTTAAATATAACTTTCTGAAGTCTCATCATGTGCTTGACCTTTAATAGAGAAGATTGTGCATAAAATGAGCATTAAAATGATTGGGGGCTCCTACAATTTGCCTGGTAGGTGTTTTACTACTGCTGAAATGTGAAAAATGGTCAAACACCACTTGTAAAATAGTGATAGAAATGTAGCCGAGTTAGTCCATGTTAGTTTCTTCCACTATTTGATCTGAGGAAGTGGGTCTGGCCCACAAAAGCTCATCATCTAATAAACCATCTTGTTAGTCTTTAAAGTGCTACATAGTCCTGTATTTTGTTTCAACCACTTGTAAAAGACGGTGTGGCCAGGCACACCACTGATATAACAGCTGACATTTCACTTGTGAAGATATTAAAGGGACAAAGCAGGAGAGGTCCAATATCTTTTATCGGACCAACTTCTGTGGGTGAGCGAGACAAGCTATACAGAACTTCCTCCATCATCGGCGGCTGGTAATGTAGGCAGGGCCGGCCCATACCATTTTGGCACCTGAGGCGGGGAGCTCAAATGACACCCCCATCCTCCCTCACTTGGGCCAAAACTTTGAAAGGTCTCAATTCTCTGGGTCCTAGTGGCACCTCCCCCCCCCATACATACAGTCTGGCACCTGAGGCGGCCGCCTCAGTTCGCCTGATGGCACTGATTCCCAACCTTTCTCCTGTGGAGGAACCTCTAAAATAATTTTTCATATCCCAAGGAACCTATGAAAACATTTGCTTGGCCAGAAAAAGTTGACAGCGGGGCGTGCAATTCAATTACTGCTAAATTATTGTCAAGAAAATGTATTTGTAAAGAGCTGTTTATATATATATATATATATATATGTGTGTCAACTTACATGGCAAGAAAAAAAATTGGAGCATTTTTCCTGTCTTTTTTTGTATTATCTAATTTTTTTTCAAATATCAAAATATCAAATCAAAATCAAGTTTACTTAAACATCGAAATAAAGTTCACATCCAAAGTCAATGTAAAGTTTACTTTCAGTGTGACACTTGGGGTTGTTTCTTTTTGCACAAATGTTGAATTCTTGGCCGAATTTTTGACAAACACACTCAGAGTTCTTCCTCGACAGACAGCAGACGATTTCTTTCTTTGCTTTTAATGTTTGTAAGACATGAGAACGCTTGTTCACAGAGGTAAGAAGTTGAAAACTGGAGTAAGATGTTCACTGCTTTTGCTGAGATCACAGGATACTCTCTTCTTATTGAAATCCAAAACACATCAAGTGGCACTTCATTGAATTTTATCTTCAAAGTTCGATCGCACTGTAGTTCAGTCAGTTTTTCTTCTTCTTGCAGACTGAGTAAATTTTGTGAGAACTCAACAAAAGAGTTCCTAACCCAATCATACATTTCTGATGACAAAGAAGGAAAGTATTGGTCAAGCTTTTCTGTCAGTGATTCCAAATGACTGGTAATTAATGGGATGACTTCTTTATAATCTGCCTGACTCAAACTGAAGTAGGAGATATTTCCACTTGAAAGGTGTCTTTTCCAAACCTTGAGTTTATTCTTGAATGCAAGAAGTTTGTCTGCGGAAGTCAGAGTGTTTTCTTTTGGGCTCTGCATGGTGGTGTTCAAGGTGTTAAAGTGCTGATAAATATCTGCTAAATAGGCTAGTTTTAGCAGCCATTTTGTATCTTCAAGAAAGTCAGAAAAACTGGCTTTATTATCTTTGAAGAAAAGCAGAAGTTCCTCTCGCAGCTCAAATACCCTTGTTAAAACTTTCCCTCTTGAAAGCCATCTAACATCTGTGTGGAGGAGGAGAGTCACATGGTCTTTTTGCATATTTTCACACAGCTTTGCAAACGTGTGACTTAAGAGGGCGCTGCTTTATAACATTGACCATGTTCACAGCTACATCAAGGACTTGTTTTAAATCCTCCCCAATAGTTTTTGAAACAAGAACTTCCCGGTGGAGGAAGCAGTAGATCGTTATGACATCAGGGTTTTCTTCTTTGACGAGTGTAACAAAGCCTTTTATTGAGCCGATCATTGAGGGGGTACCATCAGTGCAAATTCCAATACACTGGCTCCATGACAAACCACAGGATTCCAAATAAGACGACAAGATGTTGAAAATGTCTTGACCTTTGGTCATTTCTGGCAGCTCTTTACAACAATAAACATTTTCCATTATTTCACCTTCATTTTCAAATCGTACGAATACCAACACCTGAGCTTTACTTGTTATGACTGTTGACTCATCGACTTGGAGAGCAAAGTTAGTATTGTTTACTATCTCAGACAAGACATCTTCAATGTCGTGTGACATGTCATCCACACTCCTACTAATAGTATTATTAGAAACAGGAACTTTGTCAATTTCACTTTCAGCCTCTTTGCCTATCATTGCACTCACTATTATTTTGCAAGCAGGCATTATCAGGCTTTCAGCAATAGTGTGACTTTTCATTTTTTGTGCAACCAGCTCAGCGACTAACTAGCTTGCTTCTTGAGCCTTTTCACTGATAGTTACCTTCTCAAAAACTTTTCCTTGTGAATCCAAAAGTCATTGAAAGTAATAAACTGTTTTATTTGACAAGTGGCTGTGATTAGTAGTGAAGTGTCGATTTAACTTGGCTGGGGCCAAAGCTGCGTTAGTTAGTTTTTTCCTGCAAACAATGCACAACGGAACAGGGCAATTTTTGTCTCCAGTCCATGTAAAACCCATGGCCAACTAACTGTCATTACAAAGGCAATTTTTTTTTAATATCAGTCACTTCTCTTCCTGTTTTACTCATACTTGGCTCTGACCATTTTGATTCATTTTCACTGTCCTCTCCTTTGCTGACATGCCTTCTTTTCATATACTTCCACATTTTTTAAATTTTTGACGGCCGTATGAAAATACTGTTACGTAGGTAAGATTTTAGACACATGAAAACAACCACAGTTTCGGTAAAAACGTTAATTATAAAACTGCGCAAAGACTACAAATCTACAAAATAGCGAACGACCGTAACGTGCACTAGAAAAGACTAGAAACGTGAAGAATTCTGGGAAGCAGAAGAGCAGGCACAATACAACTAAATATAACCTTAGATACAAACTGACCAACAAAACAAAGAGGCAGTTGGTAGCGTACAAAGATTACTGTACGAAGTGCCCCCATATAAAACTATGGGATACCCACATCTGGAATACTGTGTACAGATGTGGTCTCCTCACCTCAAAAAAGATATTTTGGCCTTGGAAAGGGTTCTGAAAAGGGCAACTAAAATGATTAGGGGTTTGGAACGGGTCCCATATGAGGAGAGGTTAAAGCGACTGGGACTTTTCAGTTTAGAAAAGAGGAGACCGAGGGGGGATATGATAGAGGTTTATAAAATCATGAGTGGTGTGGAGAGGGCCGATAAAGAAAAGTTATTTATTAGTTTCCATAATAGAAGAACTAGAGGACACCAAATGAAATTAACGGGTAGCAGGTTTAAAACTAATAAAAGAAAGTTCTTCACACAGAGTGTAGTTAACCTGTGGAACTCCTTGCCAGAGGAGGCTGTGAAGGCCAGGACTATAACAGAGTTTAAAGAGAAGCTAGATAATTTCCTAGAGGTTAGGTCCATAAAAGGCTATTAGCCAGGGGATAGAATTGGTGTCCCTGGCCTCTGTTTGTCAGAGGCTGGAGAGGGATGACAGGAGACAAATCGCTTCATCATTGTCCACCTGGTGCTGGTCACTGTCAGCAGACAGGATACTGGGCTAGATGGACCTTTGGTCTGACCCAGTACAGCCGTTCTTATGTACTCCAGTATTTCCAATTGCTGGACAAACAATTCTGCGATATTTCGAGGGATATTTGGAATTGTTAACAGTATTTCAAAATTTTTATTTATTTATTCCATGATTTCTCGCGGAACCCCTGACGATAGTCTGTGAAACACTGCCTCATGGTAAGGCCAGCCCTGAATGTAGGCTGCCCAGGAAGGTTGGGGCCACAGCATGGCAGCCCGGCTTCCCCAGACCCTAAGGAGGTGGCCAGAAAGGACTGGGCTGGGGGCGGGTGGGGCTTGGCTCCAGAGGCAGAGCCTCAGGCAGAAAGGGCGCAGGTGGGGTTTGCTTTCCCCAGCTGGGCCTTCACCCATGGCCCATGCCCTCCATCTTGTGAAAGTGTCCGTTCAAATCCTGCCTAAAGAAACAAGCGAGAATGCGTTTGATGACGGTTTCACATAGCTGCCAGTGGAACTATGATTACAAGTGGGTAAAATCTTTGCACTCGGGCTTTCTTTTCCCTCTGAAAAATGCAGATTCAAGCTGAACCAAATCTTTTTCAAATTTGCACTGAATATATTGAATTACTTCAGTCCATAAGAATGGGAGAGAAAAAAAATAAAGCATTTTGTTTTGACACATTTGATGTTAAATATCTGTTTGTTTTGAATTTTACTGAAATATTTAAAGAAAAGCAATTTCAAAAAAGCCTGAAAAGAAAATTAATTTTGTTTGACAGAAGAGACATGTTTTTACTCTCCTTTTGCCAGAAGATTCAAATAATTTTTCTTTTGGATTTCAGAATGTAAATGATTTTTCAATTTAGCTACTGAAAGGGGGGAAAACCCCCAGTGATTTGCATTTTTTTTATCCAACTCAGTCATGGTACCACGATAAATCACACTTGTTTTTCAGCAGCCCAGGGCAAAGGTGGAGTTTTTCAGGTTCATGGAACCCAAAGGTACAGTAACAGGTTCATAGAGAGCTATGTTGACTATGGTGGGTGGTACAGGAAGCGGGGGAAGGCAATGCCTTCCCGAACTTCTAGGCTCACCCCAGCCACTCTATTCCCTGCTCCCCCATTCAGCATGATTTCCCCAGTCTAATATCCAACTTAAACCTCCCCCACTGCAACTTGAGACCATTGCTCCTCGTTCTGCCATGTGCAGCCACTAAGAACAGCCTCTCTCCATCCTCTTTGGCCCTCCCCTCCAGGGAATTAAAAGATGCTATCAAATCCCCCCTCACTCCAGTCGGTTTCTAGTGGAGTGTCACAAGAATCTGTTTTATGTGTAAAGTAATGCACATCGGGAAAAATAACTCCAACTATACATATAGTATGATGGGGGCTAATTTGGCTATGACAAATCAGGAAAGAGATCTTGGAGTTATCATGGATAGTTCTCTGAAAACTTCCACACAGTGTGCAGCGGCGGTCAAAAAGGCAAATAGGATGCTAGGAATTATTAAGAAAGGGATAGAAAATAAGACACAGAATATCTTACTGCCCCTGTATAAAACTATGGTACGAACACATCTTGTTTCAGGCATTGTTTCAGGCTGGGGACTGACTGGCTAAGCAGCAGTTCAGCAGGAAAGGAGCTGGGGATGACAGTGGATAAGAAGGTAGATATGAGTCAACACTATGCCCTTGTAGCCAAGGTGGCTCATGACATATTAGGGTGACTTAGGAGGAGCATTGCCAGCAGATCTAGAGAGGTGATTATTCTCCTTTATTTGGCTCTGGCAGAAAGGAGGAGGCAGAAAACTTGTTCTTCCTGGCCTCTGAGGATAGGACAAGAAGCAATGGGCTTAAACTGCAGCAAGGGAGGCTTAGGTTGGATATTAGAAAAAAGTTCCTAACTCTCAAGGTGGTCAAACACTGGAATAAATTGCCTAGGGTGGTTGTGGAATCCCCATCTCTGGAGATATTTAAGAGTAGGTTAGATAAATGTCTATCAGGGATGGTCTAGACTGTACTGGGTCCTGCCATGAGGGCAGGAGACTGGACTCGATGACCTCTCGAGGTCCCTTCCAGTCCTAGTATTCTATGACTCTTAGCAGCTCCCTCTCACCCACCAGGGTAAGAAGACGACAAGACTGAATTCCAGAGAGGGGACCAGGAATCGTGAAAGGACACTTACTGAATTCCCAAGGAACACTCATGGGAGGTGAGGAAACAAGGCAGGGAATTATAGATGGACATACTGTATTGTGGATCGCTCTGTATCTCTCTTGGGTGGTACAGTAAAGAACGATAGACTGAAAAAACCTTCTGAAAAGCCTCTGTTTTATTGGTGACAACTATCCACTACAAAGGACTCCACTACAAACAATGAGGCTAGAATCATAGAGCTGGAGGAGACCTCAGGAGGTCACCAAGTCCAGCCCCCTGCTCTAGGCAGGGCCAATCCCAACTCTGGGGATGGCGTGATTACAGCTCTTGGGGAATCCCAGAGGGATTAGACACTCGTGTTGTGGCATACAGCAGCTGGACTCTAAGGACCCCTTTCCGAGGAATATCCAATAGAGCTTGTGCTTGGGGGTGGGGGTGAAGAGGCCAAAGGAGAAGACAGTGCCTGCAGCCCATTCAAACTTAAAAGCTCCCCACCACGTAGGTGCAAACACAGCCACCTGGCGGGCCAGGGCGACTTGACTAGTGCTGTGAAAGAGAATCGGACAGAAAAGATCTTATTGCCTCTGTAAATCCACGGCACGCCTGCATCTTGAGTACTGCACGCAGATGTGGTCACCCCATGTCAAAAGGCATTGGCAAAGGTACAGAAAAGGGCAACAAACATGATTAAGATATGGAACGGTGGTCATCTGAGGAGAGATTAATAAAACTGAGACTTTTCAGCTTGGAAAAGAGGCGACTAAGGGGAATGTGACAGAGGTTTATGCAATCATGATTTCTGTAGAGAAAAAAAGTGTTAATGATTCCTCACCGTACAAGAATGAGGGGGTCACCAAATGAAATTAATAGGTAGCTGGTTTAAAACAAACAACACAATGTATAATCAACCTATGGAACTCCTTGCCAGAGGATGTTGTGAATGCCGAGAATATAACAAGGTTCAAAAAATAATTAGATAAATTCATGGAGGACAGGACCGTCAATGGCTATCAGCCAGGATGGACAGGGATGGTGTCCTTAGCCTTTGTTTGCCAGAAGCTGGGAATGAGTGACAGGAAATGGAACACTTGACCCCCTGTTCTGTTCATTCCCTCTGGGTCATTGGCCACTGTCAGAAGACAGGATACTAGGCTAATGGACCTTGGTTTGACCCGGTCTGGCTATTCTAATGTGACAAGGTCTGGGTAGGAAAGATGGTCTGGAACAAATCTTGGTCTTACTGAAATCAATCACAAAACTCCCATTATTTCCAGTAAGATTTGGTAATCTATAAATGCCAAGTATTGGGGTCTGTAATACAGAGGTATTTAAATGACCTAGGAAACAGAGGATATGGTGTACTGGCTACTCACGGAGAAGAGTAAATTCCCATCAAGGAAACTAACAGACTAGCCTTCGTGAGAATTTAAAAGCATTTTAAATCTCAGGTACAATTTGCATGCTCATTTGAGCTTTGGCAAATTTCTAACTTGATGAAAGAATGAACTGAAAATTGAATTTAAAGTAGGAATTTCTATCCCACCTATTAAATATGTGTATTCATAACACTGATTAAATATCCAGTAACCCAAATCCCTGGGTCTTCTCTGTAATTTTTCTAATAAACTTGTGGTTAGAACTGCAAGTGGGTTGAAGGTTTATAGGGTATTCTTTGCCTTGGATATTACAGAAGTAATTAAAGGGTTGATAACTCAGACCACAAACAGGTAAGAGTTGCATTTATTTCCATTGCACAAAATGGGAATGTGAATTAGGGATAATGACTGAGGAAATTAAGTTTGATAGGAGGAAAAAACAAAGTGTCATTTCAGTTAAAAAAAAACTTGCCAAAATGGTATTGGAACCATATATCAATTTCCAGAGTTAAAGGGTTTTCAAAATAGTAAGTTATGAAATATGTAAATTTTCTTTGATGTCTGTCCAGAGAATTGGGAGGGAAGAAACAATCAACTCGCACAAAATTATCCAGAGTAACTAAAGCACCTGAACCTTCTTACTTCTCATTTTAAAAAGAAGTGTTATAAATAGTTTGTTATAGCTCATGCAAAGTCTCACAAAATAACATTCCAATTTTCTGATGAAGTGGTAATAGATTCCATTTGTATTTGCTTGTGATTTGTCATGTAAAAAGCTATTTTTTTAGTGCAGGCATGCAATTAAAATATATTGAAAGTGTGCGGCAGAAATTCAGCAAGAGAGAACACAAACTTTCTCATTTAATCTACTTGAATCGCATTGAAAGGACTTGCACAGCAGCTCTTAGTAATTAGTATAGTTGTTTTCATATGGTGCATATCATAGCACAAACCCTATGAGCTATTCTCAGGGCTCCTTTAAGTTCTGTGTACACTACAACACTTCTGCCATCTTTGATGGCTGCCTTTCCATCCCATTCAATCATGAAATGGTATTGTCCTTTTGCTCTGTACAAGGTCAACTGAATGCAATTACCATTTTAACACTGTTTTAAGAAGACCATTCCCCTCTAAATTCTATGCAGCTGACTCCTGCCAGATATACACTGCTCCCAAGTCCGTCTCCATAGAGAAAGTAGCACTGCTGGGACAGAAGCCCTCTAAAACAAAGCAGCCAGATACCGTGTATTGCTGAATAGCAACCTCTGTCATGGAAGAGCTATTGGATGAACTTCAATGGTCAGAGGTGTCCCGGAAGGTAACTGAAAGAGAGACTTGTCAGGATTTTTCATCTGATGATCTTAAAGGGCTTTACAGATTCTTCACACAAAGCCACAAACCTCATCTTCTGTGGGAAGGAAGCATTATCTACAATTAACAAGTGAGGAAACAGCATAGAGATTTGGGGCTGAGATTTTTAAAGGTTTTTAGGCAGCTATGCCATTTCTTCACTACGCTGAAGATTGATGCTGATGCGATCCGATCTTCCGCAGTTTGATTTAGCAGGTCTAGTAAAGACCTACTAAATTGAACTCAGAGGGCGCCCTCATGAGTGCCGGTACTCCTGCTCCTTGCGAAGAGTAAGGGAAGCCAAATGGATTGTTTGCGCCTGTCAATCTCTGACTGTGGAGACTGCAGGAACTCAAATAAAGATACGTCGACTCCAGGTACGTAATTAACATAGTTGAAATTACGTATCATAATTCGACCTTGCTGCATAGTGAAGACATGGCCTGGGATTTGCAAAAGCAGTTGAAGTGGCCTGACATCAACCAAATTCCAGGAGGATTAGGTGCCTAGGTGCTTCTGAAAATTCTTTCAGGCACCAAAATATCTTCAGAGCTCTGGCCTTTAGTGACTCATCTAAGGTCACACAGCATGCTGACATCAGAGGTGGAATGAGACATGCCCATTTCCTGACTTCCCTCTTGTGGGAGAGACTCTGAGCTTCTCTTTAAGATGTATTTTTCCATCAACATGAGGACTCTTGGGGTATGTCTAGACTACATGCCTGGCGACCCGGCATAGGGAAATGAAGCCGCGATTTAAATAATCGCAGCTTCATTTAAATTTAAATGGCTGCCGCGCTCTGCCGACTAGCTGATGATCACTCCTGACACTGAAGACAAGAGCCGGTGCTCCAGTGGGAGACCTGGGTCCTATTTAGCACAGCAAGAGCAAAGTTTGGAACATAAGCCTCTCCAAGATGCTGAGGATGTGTGCAAACACAGGACAGCAGACAAGCCTTTTCAAAAACCCGGCCGAGTTGCTGCACAAGGCAGGGAAATCAGTCTAAGCACGATATTACAGGGTCATTTTACCACACGTCTCTTAATGAAAAGCTTCAATAGAGATTAATAGAATTTTAAACCAATATACAGAATTCTACACAGCAAGACTATAATTCAACTGGCTGATTTAAAAGATACCTATAGAAAGGTTCTCTCTAAATCTATTTTAGAGGGTTTGCACATCTGTGTGTCTGTCTGGGAGTTGGTTTGTTCAAGAACTCCTCCCAAATGGTAAGAGTTAGGATCCCAGATTTGGGAAGCAGCTTCCTCTTCTCCTAACTTAAAGCCAGGTCAGGATTTGGTTGTGCCAGAACAATGGGAGGTGCGTGGAATGCGACTGTTTCACACCAAATGGAAAACAGGGGGTGCGATAGCAGGGACAGTTACACTCAAAGACCGCAGGGAGGCAGCAAGCATGCCAGCCTTGGGGAGCAGCCACTGGCTGGCAGCAAGGCCCGGAGCATCCCAGGCTGCCCCGAGGAGAAGCTGGCTGGCAGGATGCGCAGCACTTGCTGGTCCCCTGGGCCAGCCCTGGCCACAGGCAATGCCAAGTAAAGTTTTCTAGTTCCATATGTTCAAAAGGCACAAATCGGAGTTGGTGGCTTAACAGTTTTTTGTCAGCTCTCCCAGCATTCTTTTCTAGAACGCTATTTCGTTTCTGAAATCTATTGCTTTCATTCATTGTTCTTTCTACCTACAGTACCTTACCCAATATGGATTTTACGCAGTGCAGAATGTTTTTATTACATTGAATGTGTAGGCTTAAAGCTATAACCCTGCTCCAATCCTTCAAATAGGTGTTATAAAGAGGACGGTGATCAATTACACACTAGGCCCATAGGAAGCAGGCCAATCTGCAGCTGGGCAGATTTAGGCTAACCATTGGATGTGGTACTTTTCCATGGGAGGGGGAAAAGTGTTGAAACTAAACACAAAGGAATCCCACATTGGGCAAAATCTGTTTATAGGCAGGAAACTGCTGGAAACATCTAAGACTGAACAGGGGAAGGCTGCTTGTGAGGAAGAGGATTAAAACGACTGGCATGGTAAGAAATTGCATGAATCGGGGTGGCTGGGGTGCATGAGCTTCAGCCGCACCCTCTTTCCTCAAAGGTGCCTGGTGGGCGGGAAGCTCGGGGCTTGGGGCTGTCTCAGATGAGGGGGAGATACCCCCAGACAGCCCCTAACACCTGTATGGGGATTCTGTCTCTTTTCTGCATGGTTTTAGGAGAACCAATCCCATTCCAGGCATACCCCATTGTTCTGGCAGAACCAATTCCTGACCTTGCTTTAAATTATGATAAGAAGAAGCTGTATATCTCCATGAATTTGGTGGTCCTAGCTCCTAACTGTGTTGAGAAACAGTTCACGAACAAATGGACAGACACACAGGCAGGACTCACTCACGGACAAACTCTCTCAAATAGATATAGATACAGATATAGTAAATAATCATGTTTGCGACAACTAAACAAAAAGCTGTTCTTTGGGTGGTGTTTTTGTTTTTCTTAGATGCTGAAAAGGGTTCTAGCTGGGCTGTATTTCCTCTACAAATGGGAAAAGAAGGAAAATATTTTAGATGGTAAGCACAGACCACTCCAATAAAAATCAGTCTATCACCTAACTCAGGGCGCCCGACAGTTTAGTCAATTTAGCTTTAAGTGGACCCTTCTCTCTTTGCAGCAGATGCAATGATGTATTTGCTGGCAATCTAAATGGCAAGTGGAAGAAGTGAAGCATACAGAATCCTCCCAATTCTGAATATCAAAATCTGATGGCGGCGCTCCAAGTGAGGGATTAATGAAGCCAGCTAATGAAAAGCATGAGGCAGGCAGAGCACAAGCTGCAAATCAATGTCGGGCCAGTTCTGTATTTCACATGGCTTGAATGAAAAACCGATATCCCTCCAGATCAATATTTGAGACAAATCTCCCCCAATATTTTTGCTTTTCTGGGATGCTGAATAAAATACCACGCTTTACATTCATAGTTTTGCCAAGTACCTTTTCTCCTCTACCGTCATCCTCGTATTCTGACTCTTCACACACTTGGCCATGCACCACAATCTTCACGTGCACTAATCCGTGAAATTCCAGACCCGGGCCCTAGCACAATAATGTCAATTCAGTTATCCCCTATCTTGCTGCCCCTCCAGCCACTCCACTCATAGAAACCCAGACAGCATTGGAAAAGCCCTTTTCCTAACTCTGGCTAGGCCTGCCGATGGGGCGAGGAGGGGAAGGGGGAAGCCACAGGCCTTGCGCCCTTTTAATCACAGCTCGAGCCCCAGGTGGCATGATCTAAGAAGTGCTAAGAGTTGGTGAGGGGGAGGGCACAGCATGGTCCAGGCAGCAATGGGGGCTGATTTTCCCCACCCCCACCCCTTCTGCCTGAGGCTCTGCGCCTTCTGGGAGCACAGAGCTACCCCCTCCCCCACCTTGCCCAGTGGCCCTGCAATTCCAATGGTTATTCTAGTTCTTTATCAATCTCACACCGTTATCCTGCAGTAACCCCTCCTGTGCCAGTGCTATATTCCCACACGTCTTTGCCCATGTGCTCCGATCCTCACCTTCCCCCCTGCCACTGCACCCCAACCTCCCATCATGCTACATTGTGTGATAGACCCTGGAAGCTAGAGAGATACCAGACACTTCCACTTGACTGAGATCCAAACCCAGGTTCGAGCATACACAGGCAGAATGCGATGTGCTGGCTTGGAGCCTTTAAACGCAGCACCTGTACTGTGAATTAAAGGGTTCCTTATACACCATCTATAACCGGTTTTCATTTACAAAGGATTTGATAGGGTCTTTTACACGGGAAGAGGCTTAACTATTGCTCCAATCTTTTCTTTTCTTCAGTTTATTCATTGTTTTGAAAGGAGGCAGCCATTTCAAATGAAATGTTCATTTGAAAATGGAGGCAACCTGTTTTCCAGCGGACTCTTGTCTGCACCAGGAGTTGGTCACAGGTTTGCATCAGGGCATAATTTGTAATGAAAGAGGTGCTGGACCACAAGGAGTTAGGCGGTAGAGCTTAGCCCTGGTGAGCCCTGGCACACCTGATGCACTGGTTTCAGGCTTAGAGCTCTCCCTAACCTACTGGATGATCACAGGTAAATGAGTTGGGGTTGATCTGGCTTTGAGCAGGGGGTTGAAGTAGATGATCTCCTGATGTCTCCTTCCTAGTCTAATCTTCTATGATAAACCCGTATCTTTCATGGACTATCTGAGTATCGCAATCCACCTGCACAGATCACAGTGCAGGAAACGGCACTGAAGGGTAATCCCCAGGCAATATGGCAGGTCAGAATCGACTCACGAACCATTAGACAGGACAGTGGTGGCCATTCACAATCAGAAGAGTGGATGGGCAAGATGAATTCAAACAGGGACAGGTGCAGAGAAGGGTTCCTAAGATGAGGAGGGCAAAGAAGCACCTGTCTAACGGGAGGAAGCTGAAAGAGCTTGGCTTGTTTAGCCTACCCAAACAAAGGCAGAGAGAATGTTATTGCTCACAATAAATACTTCAGGGCGGTAAACACCAGGGATGGAGAAGACCTATTTAAACTAAGGGACAGTGCTGCCAACTGGATACAAACTGGCCATGGATAAATGCAGACTGGAAATGAGAAGGTTTCTAACATTCAGAGGAAGGCGGTTCTGGAGCAGCATTTTAATAGGGGTACCGGGAGCAAACAACCAGAGCCATCCTCAGAATTTTTGGGGTCCTTCATAATACTATTAAACAGTTGCCTTTTTGCTCGATGGCAGCCGGGGGGCAGGGATGGCAACTTTTTAGCAACATGATTTTATAATCTTCAGTATCACACGAATGAAATAGGTTCGAAACAAATTTTAAACTAAGATCCTGTCGACTACCACAATAAACTCAGATACTGATGGTATATATCTGGGGCTGGAAAATGCCTGTTAAATGGTTTCATTACTGCTTGAATGGCTTTTTCACAGGCAGTGGTCTAATAGCTCTGGTAGACGTTGTCACTTATAAGTTAACTAGATCTTCTCCGGAGGAAGAAGTCACAGAACAGGGCTAGGAAGAGATGGGTGGGTGGACATTAAGATCCAGTGGTGCCCCAAGTTTTTGGATGCCCTACACAGCTGAATATTCTGTGTAAGGACGGCCCTGCAAACACCTAACTAGTTAGGGTATGTCTCCACCTGTCCCCTACTTCGGGCTAGGGAGGCAAATGAAGCATACCGAAGTTGCTAATGAAGTGCGGGATTTAAATATCCCGTGCCTGATTAGCATATTCGCGGCCGGTCGCCCGATTTAACTTGCCGCGTGTAGATGCGGTAGTCCGATTTAAAACCCTTCCCTCAAATTAACTGTTACTCCTCCTTGCATGAGGAGTAACAGTTAATTCGAGGGAAGGGTTTTAAATCGGACTACCACGTCTACACGCGGCAAGTTAAATCAGGCGACCTGCATTTTAAAATGGCGACCGGCCGTGAATATGTTAATCAAGCGTGGAATATTTAAATCCCGCGCTTCATTAGCAACTTCGGTATGCTTCATTTGCCTCCCTAGTCCGAACTAGGGGGCAAGTGTAGACATACCCTAAGAGATGGAGCCAGTGGTAACAGCCCTCAATGTGGTAAGCCAGGCTCCCTTTCAATTCCTAGTTATGTGGGGATTTGACAGCCTCAGATGAAAAGCACTGAAGACATTTTATTTCACTTGAAGCAGCTCTCTCTCTGTAAAGTTACTGTTTGGCAATGGATATTTTTATGTGCAAACCGGCTGTTCAGATAACAACGGAAGCTAATTTTGAATCGGCACTGTTCCAAAGATGAGTATGTTCAGTTATAGGACTAAATAAAACTTTGATCGCAGTGCAATGACTGTCAAGTAACCCACGTTTTTAACTAATGTAAATTTAGATCAATGTTAATTAAAAATATGTGGGATCTCTTAGCTACACTGGGCAATACTACCTTATCAACTAAGCCTAGCACTTGATCCTACAGTGTGATCTAGGCAAACAGAACCTTCTGCCCAGGAAGAGGCTCAAAATGACTGCTGGACCAGCGTGCTAGCCTCATGTGAAACATACAAATTTCAGCAAACTGCCACTGACATTCCAAACTTCTTTCTGTAAGGAAACTGGAAGCCAGGTTTATAAAAAAATATTAGGTTGACCAAGTTACAAAAATCCACCCTCCTGACAGAGTTCAGCTGACAACCTCCAGCGTAGACAATGTGGTAGATTATTTACATAGACGGGAGATCCTCTCATCAGCACAGGTAGACAAGCCCCCCTCCAAAAGAGTTTGAACTACAGGTTCACTTTGCCAACGCTACCTTTCTTCCTGAACAAAGGTTGGTCTGGTCAGAACCAATCTCAAATATGGTAGCTCTGTCATGCCAATGTCAAGGAATAGCTGCACCTAGTTGTTCAGGACTTCGAATAGTGGAACAAAGCTGAATCTGATCCACTTTTACAACATTTCCACTCAATAGGCAAAATATTCTCTGCCTCCTTCAATTTATTACCCTTCTCCAGAATGAGACAGCCCCATGATTACTAACACTGTAGAATTTGTTCTCTTAATTACACATTTGTTCCTTCTTAGTGGAGCAGAGGGAAGTCACTTAAAAGCGTCTCTTGAGTCTATACAAAATAGTTTAAGTTGACAAACTTTTACTGAGATTAATTTTACTTGCAGTGACTGACAGTCACCATGAAAATTGGAGAGCAGATGTTCAAAGTGTCAAATCAATGCAACAGGCTTCAACGTGATTAAAACTACTCATAAGGAAAGAAAGTGTATGTAACAACTTCTTAGAGCATTAAGCTTATCTGGCATCTTGTTTTATTTAGCTTCGTAGCTTACTTTGACCTGTCTGTTATCACTTGCAACCACTTAAAATCCTTCTTTTCTCTGAGGGGGAATTGAGCACTTACAGAAGGTTTGCTGAAAGCACTGACTACTTGGCTACGTCTAGACTGGCCACATAAGACGGAATAGGCATGCAAAGCAGGCAAGTCAGAATAGGGAAATCCGCGGGGGATTTAAATATCCCCCGCGGGATTTAAATAAACATGGCCGCCGCTTTTTTTCCGGCTTGGGGAAAAGCCGGAAAAGAGCGTCTACTTGCAAGTAGGAAGAAGAGATCCTCCAGAAAAGGGCTTTATTCCGGAGGATCGCGCCAGTCTAGACGCTCTTTTCCGGCTTTTCCCCAAGCCAGAAAAAAAGCGGCGGCCATGTTTATTTAAATCCCGCGGGGGGATATTTAAATCCCCCGCGGATTTCCCTATTCTGACTTGCCTGCTTTGCATGCCTATTCCGTCTTATGTGGCCAGTCTAGACGTAGCCCTTATGTATACACACTAGGGCTGTGTCTACACTGGGCCACTTATTCTGGAAAAGCAGCCGCTTTTCCGGAATAAGCTGCGAGCTGTCTACACTGGCCGCTTGCTTTTCCAGAAAAGCAATGATGATCTAATGTAAAATCGTCATTGTTTTTCCGGAAAAACTATGCTGCTCCCGTTCGGGCAAAAGTCCTTTTCTGGAAAAACTGTTCCAGAAAAGGGCCAGTGTAGACAGCACAGTAGTCTTTTCCGCAAAAAAGCCCCAATCGTGAAAATGACGACCGGGGCTTTTTTGCGGAAAAGCGTGTCTACATTGGCACGGACGCTTTTCCAGAAAAAATGCTTTTCCAGAAAAGCATCCTGCCAGTGTAGACGCGCTTTTCCGGAAATACTTATAACGGAAAAACTGTTCCGTTTTAAGCATTTCCGGAAAAGGGTGCAAGTGTAGACGTAGCCTAGGGGTGTGTCTAGACTACATGGCTCCGTCGACGGAGCCATGTAGATAAGTTTTCTAGACATAGGAAAATGAAGCGGCGATGTAAATAATCGCCGCTTCATTTACATCAAAATGGTCGCCCCGTTGTGCCGATCAGCTGATTGGCGGCACAACAAGGCAGTCTGGACGCGTCGCGGTCGACAAGGGAAGCCTTTGTCGACTGCTCCGGTAAACCTCATTTCACAAGGCATACTGGAGCGGTCAACAAAGGCTTCCCTTGTTGACCGTGGTGCGTCCAGACTGCCCCGCTGTGCCACCAAACAGCTGACCGGCACAGCAGGGTGACCATTTTGATGTAAATGAAGCAGCGATTATTTACATCGTCGCTTCATTTTCCTATATCTAGTAAACTCATCTACATGGCTCTGTCGATGGAGCCATGTAGTCTAGACATACCCTTGGTGTTTCATTCCCTTCCAACATAAGGTCCCCTAGTTTGAAAAGAGAAGATTGGGGTAGAGGGTCTAGGATACTGGTCTTCAAGTATTTGACAGGCTGCCATAAAAAAGACAGAGAAATGTTGTTCTTACTTGCCATAGAGGTGGGACAAGTGGCAAAATACAGAAGGTTAGGATTGGAAGAGACTTCAGGAGTCATCCAGTCCAACCACCTGCTCAAAGAAGGACCAACCCCAATTAAATCATCTCAGCCAGGGGCTTAGTCAAGCCAGGACTTAAAAACCTCTAGGGATGGAGATTCCACCCCCTCCCTAGGGAACCCTCCTAGTATGTAACCTAGACCTCTCCCACTGCAACTGGAGAAGAAATGATTGCTCCTCGTTCTGTCATCTGTCACCACTGAGAACAGCCTTTCTCCATCCTCTTTGGAACCTCCCTTCAGGAAGTTGAAGGCTGCTGCCAAATCCCCCCTTCTTTTCTGTTGCAAACTAAACGAGCTCTCAGCCTTGTCTCAGAAATCACTTGCCCCAGTCTCCTAATCATTTGTGTTGCCTTCCACGGCACTCTCTCCAATTGGTCCACATCCTTTCTGGATGCAGTACTCCAGATCTTCAAAGTGCAGCAGACCAGAAAAGTTTTCTAACTGTAAGAACAGTAGGACAGTGGCAAGTTGTAGAAGCTCCTTCACTGAAGGTTTTCAAAGAGAGGCTGGAGACCCATCTGCCCTGAATGGTTTAACACACAGCACATCCTGCCTCTTGGCAGGGGGTTAGACAAGGTGACCCTGGAGATCCTATCTAACTCCGTGTCTCTATGATTCATAGACAGGTGCAGGGAAATTTCGAGACTTGTGCAGAGCTGGTTTATGACTTTATAAATGCAAAAAACGGCTTCCCCTCAAATCACCAGAGGAGTGCTTTAGATGAAGGGGCCCACGTCTCACTCTCACACTGAACCATCCCATATTAAAGAGAGTTAGCTGAAAAATCTATGCACCGCCAGCTGAATCACAACAATGATTGGCTAATGCGTACTTATCACTGCCCCACCAGTTTCTGCGCATGCAATTGCAACAATATCCTCTAATGGGGGGACTCAGAATTACTCAACAGTGTTTCTTACCGAGTTAATACTCCCCTCTGCAAACTGGACTGTGTGGGGAGCAGACAGCATCAGGTATTTTACAGCTTTGCTATTATGCAGCATCATTTTTGCCTACTCCTTCCTATTCTGCTATAATTCAAAAACTAGACTGGACTAAAAAATGCTCCTTAATAGACTCCTCAAATCATCGGTAATAGCAGTCAGCCAACTTCAGTTACTTCCAATGTTGCCTCAAACATACCATGAGTCACCATAACATTGGTTACTAAATCCCATTCCTGCAGCTTACAAGTGTGATTTGTACCCTTATTAGAGCAATACCCCCGAGGCTCACCACATTGCCGTCTGTTTCAACTTCCTGTTCCTTTACATCGGTGGTTCTCCTTAAAAGGCAGGTTTCCCGCCACATCTGTTAAGGTTAGATGCACCTGCCAGCTCTCGTTCATTCATTCTTCTATACAGGGGTGGGTAAAATGAGACCCCTGGGCTGGATCCAGCCTGCCATGACACTGGATCCAGCCCACGGACAATGTGGGGAGCCCAGGCAGGCTTCCCACTTGTCCCTGCCCTGCCCGCATACAGGCGAGGAGGGGAGGAGGGGAGAAGGCTTAAGGTGCTATCCCTGCCCCCAGCACAATTCCACTGACTGGTTTCTGGCCAGAAACCAGCCAATGGGAGCTGCCTGTTTGAATAACAGGCAGCCACGAAGCACCACTTCCCCACCCCTCCAGGGATCATGGTAATTCACAGACCACATGACTGCAGCCTGTGCATCATGGGACAGGCAGGGAGCCTGCTTCAGAAACACGCAGGGTTCTGGTCAGGAGTCACCCAGGTAAGTCTTCTGGCCAGATCCTGCCTCTGGCACCTAAGCCCCTCCTTCCCCCAACCCTCTGCACCCATGTCCCCTCCCAGATCTGGCATCCCAATCTCCTGCCTAAGATCACTATCCCTTCCTGTCCTAGCTCGCGATCCAATCCCCTGCACCTCCTCCTATATCCCAATTTCCTGCCCTAGGTTGCAACCCAACCCCCGGCACCCCAGTCCAGTGCCCCAGGTCACAACTGCCCCCTTCACCCAAACTTCCTCCCAGACCCCACAATCCCTCCTGCACCCCAATCCCTTATCCCAAGCTCCCTTCTGCACCTCACCTCCACCCCAGACCCCGTACTTCCTCCATCCGATATCATGGAAGAGAGCGGCCCTCAACCACTTTCCAAATTCTTGGAGTGGAACCCCTATCAAAAATTATTGCCCTCCCCTGTTCTATACCATGCATTATTTCTGTATAGAAGCCTGAAAGAGGGGAGAGAACTAAAGGCCTAGGAAATTAACAGAAATATCTGACTTCTTATTAAACAGAGACTGATATCCTATGAACAATGTAACTTCATTGCCCCAGTTCCAGTATTCTGCATCTAACTTGCACTGGAAGACAGCTAGCCCCCAGGACATTCTCAGTGGTTTTATCCAAGAGGAGCATGACCCAGTGAATAAGGCACTGGACTGGGAATCATGGCTCTTACACTGATCAGCAGAGTGACCTTGGCCAACTCACTTTGCCTCCACTTTCCTTCCCATCCTGTGCTTGTTCATGTAAATATAAAGCTCCTTGAGACAGTGACTATTATAGTAGATTCGTATGGTGCCTGGTTCAATGGGGCCCTCAGTCTCAACTAGGGCCTCAAGGTGCCACCACACAATTAACTTACGATTTCTAGGGTGATAGTGACCAAATGCCCCAAGTAGCATTGTACAGCACCTGACACCATATTGCCCCAGAGGAAAAAATACCAGTGAGTTTCCAACCCTACAGGGCTTATATATAAACAGGGAAAGGAACAGAGCATGGGGAAGCGACATAGACCCCAAACTATTGCTTGTTTGATGTTACACTGACTTACTTTGATTTCCATCTGAATCCATTTTTCAAATTAACATACATCCCCCCCTCTGATTAGGGTGGACCAGAAAAGATGATAAACATACAGAATTCCCCTCCCAAGCCAAAATATCCTCCTGAACAATTTCCACCCAATATCCATTAGGATGGCAACTCCCAGTATGGCTTTAAATATGCCATCCAGCTAGCCCGTATGCCATTCCATTCACAGAAATCTCACACTCCCACATGAATTTGTGCATGGGGGAAAATGAATGACAACCAAGGAACTATAGTGAAGGCTGAATGGTAGGGATGCTGGCTGCATGGTGGGGATTTTCCACCGGGTTGTGAAAGCAAACAGGAGACTTGCCTTATTTCACAAAAACATGAATGGTTGCGAACCAAACGAAAAAAAAGATTAGCTCAGAAGCTACAGAAGACAGGTCACTGTGCCCCAATGGGACGTCCATTCCTGTTCAGGAAGCAAAGTGCTTCGAAGGTCATTCTCAAGCTAGCAGCCTAGATTGGCTCCATTGAAAGAAAATTGTTTTACTTATCCACTCAGAGACAATTCATCGCTCTGACGGCATTCAGCTGCTGCTTACGTTGCTCTGCATTCTGCTGCATTGTATTTTGTAATGCAAGATGGCATGGAAATGAGCAACACTGGAAGCAGCACGCAGCCAGGCAATTTCCTTCAGGGGACAAGAAGAGGCATGTGAGGCTGGAACAGGGTGCCGGAGACAACCGGAGCTGTGGGAGCCACTGAGTTTCCTCTCCCTCAGAAACAGTGAGCTTTGCTGGAGAACAGATTGTTAGCGCACTGTTAGCCTGTCCTTCCTTACCACCAGACTCCTCAAGGTTCTCCAGGGCCACACCTTGCCCAGCAGCTCAAGACCCACTAAATCAACTGCCAATCACTCTCCAGTTGACTCCAGTCCTCCACCAGAATGAGAAGCGTATGGGAAGTCGACGGGAGAGTTTCTCCTGTTGACCCCCGGCAGTAGAAACCTGTGGTGTGGAGATGCTGCTTGTAATTATTAGAACTTGGAGCACTGGCTATTGGGAATCTGGAAGCACAGGAAACAGGAAGGAGGGGGGAGGAGATGGGCCAGGCCTGAGTGAGAGCTACAGAGGGGAGCAGCAGCAGCTTTGTAAAGAGGTTTCACCTTTGTTAAATAAAGACCTGCTGAAGTTTGTTACTACCTTGCTTGCATGATACAACAAAACCCTGCGGCAACTCAACTTACAGTAGGTAGCTGGAGTTACTCAACCAAAGGTAAGTAGCTGTTCACGTAGCTGGAGTTGTGTACGTTGGGTCGACATTGTCCCGTAGTGTAGACCAGCCTGTAACCCTGTTCTGGAACAGAGTCTACAGACCACTCAGGTCTAACGGTTGATCAGGGCCCATAATAATTGAGATGATACACTCTAAAACTTTTCTGTTGTTAATAAACGAACACGTGCATCCCTAGTGAATTCTACTGGACTTCTCCACAAACGACACATAAAATTCAAAAAGATGAGCTTATCTTTGATCCTTCACACAGTATGTTACAAAACACTTGTGCTATGTAAGTGATTTCTAAGGGCTCTACATCAGCTTGAAGAGTCCTGCTTGAACAACCCCTACCAATGTATTCATTTTAGGAGTTGAACATAGCAGCATGAAATAAAAAGCATTAGCCGGGGGTGGGGGTGTGTTTTATTTCAGTAATTTCAAAACTTCACAAGGTACATTTTACATCACGCTACTCTATACTGGGCAGGCCGCTGTTAATATTCACAGTAAAATATTTTACCAATACATATGCTGGTGTTTTACTGCAGGACTGAGCTTACTCTGTGAATTTGGTGAGATTTTGTGTGTGCTGCCTTTTGTCACAGTAAGCATAAAATTATCACTGTATTGTGTTCCCCCTCTCCCCCCTCACTTTCTTGCTTATCCATAGGCAGAGAAAATAGAATGTTATCTATAAATAGTTAGCAGCTATAAATCAGCATAAAGAGAAAAACAGTGAGATACTTGAAGAATCTACTTTGAAGTTCTGCATTCACAAAGTTATCCTTCTGTAGAATAATCACACAATAATCACACAAAGGGAGAAGACATACAAACATATATGTCTGATTTTAAAGGAAAGAGAAAGGGAAAAGCTACTCCTTGGAAGGATGTCAGTAAATATTGGTAGTCATCCTGTTGTATGGGAGGCCACGTTCATGTTATGTTACTGCTGATGTCTAGAAGCAAAGGTAATAAAATTATGTCTAGATATCCAGAGTAATGCCTAGAAAAAATTCAAATGCCCTATATTATAAGGAAGAGATTGAGCTTAAGTTATGAAAAAAATGAAAGAAGTATGCAAGTAGGGTTGGCCCCAAACTGGAGGGAGTGGTGCAACTTTTGCTTAATAACTTTGGTCTCTCCCCTTTTTTCCCCCCTCGACAGAATTTCTCCCCGGTGGTTCTTTTTTGGCGGGGGGAGGGAGGTTCAGTATTTTTTGTTAAACCATCTAGCAATCCTATATCTGAGGGAGTCAGAGAAGGGCCTGGCTGTGCAGGAGCTAACGAGGCCTTTTTGCCCAATTAGCCCCACCCCATTTTACCTGCAGCCAATGCCAGGCCTGGAGGGGGAAATAAAAGGAGGGAAGCTGGCTCAGTTCAGGGCTGACCAGCGAAGAAGCAGGAGCTGGTTCTGCTGTCCACAGGACCTGAGCCAGAACTATCGGCCGCAGGAGGACCTAAGTCTCCAACCCCCCACCCCCACCCCAAACCTCCAACCCCCCCACCCCCACCCCAAACCTCTAGGTCAGTGTTTCCCAATTGGTGCTCCGTGGAACCCCAGGGTTCCGCGAAGTGAAAGTAAGGGTTCCATGAGAGTGTGGCATTGCCCCGCCCCCTCTTAAAGAGACAGTATATTTTGCAGGGTTTTTTTTGCTCGACCAATTCTGACGGGTGTTTTTTTGTTTTTTTTTCCTTGCCAAATTTTACGCTGGGAACCCCAGGCGTTCCTTGAAATTATTTTAAGCTGAAAAGGGTTCCGTGGCCAAATAAAATTGGGAAACACTGCTCTAGGTGCAAAGGGGGAGAACCAGAGGGAAATTGGACTCTTGGCTCCACTCCCCACACTGAAGGAGCAGACTTTGCTGAGTGGCTGGAAGTCCTAAAAGCCTGGGCCTCCAGCTAATCCTGGGACCTAACCACCCAGGAACCCCCCTGCCTGCAGGACCTGGCTACACCCTGTAAACCTCATTTTATGAGGAAGAAGGGATGTTCTGAAAGAGGGGTTTCCCCCCCAACATCTGGCCCCATGTAGACGGGCCAAATGTCGGAAAAGCCTCTTTTGGAAGAAAAACGGAAAAAGATATGCAAATTGTGTATCTTTTTCCAACTTTTCTTTGTAGTGTAGACATTGCCTCAGTGTTGAATTTGCTAAGCTGTTTGGCTGCGTCTAGACTGGCATGATTTTGCGGAAATACTTTTAACGGAAAAGTTTTTCCGTTAAAAGTATTTCCGCAAAAGAGCGTCTAGATTGGCAAGTGCCTTTGTGCAAAGGATTTGCTTTTGCGCAAAAGCATCTGTGCCCAGTATAGATGTGGTTTTGCGCAAGAAAGCTCCGGCGGCCATTTTCGCCATCGGGGCTTTCTTATGCAAAAAATTCCTGTCCCTGTCTACACTGGCCCTCTTGTGCAAGAACACTTGTGCAAGAGGGCTTTTTCCCAAGCGGGAGCGTCAGAGTTCTTGCGCAAGAACACTGACAATCTTACATTAGATCGTCCGTGCTCTTGCACAAATTCAAGCGGCCAATGTAGACAGGCGGCAAGTTTTTGTGCAAAAGCAACTGCTTTTGTGCAAAATCTTGCCAGTCTAGATGCACCCTTTCAGTTTCCACAAAAGCTGAACTGCTCATTTCAATATTTTCTAAATGTGTTGATTTTTCAATTGGAACTGACTTTTTAAAATTTTACTTAAAATTTCTTAAAAAGGGTTTTAAAAAAACTCCTTCAAATGTGTTATATTTAGATAAAACATGTTTACTTCAACTGGCTAGCTTTTTCTTCCACTTCTTCAGCCTTGCCACCAAACTGAATCCCTGTGCCCCCACTGTTTGCATGGATCTGTATGCAAAAGTGGTAGGGGGAGAAAGTTATGATCTTCAGCTGAACACACGTATTTGTGAAATCTGAACCCAAAGCTACACATGTGGTGTATTAGCTGCCTTTCACGTGGTGGTGATAATGCTACTATGAGGTTCGTTATTGAATCTGTTTAGATTGTAGGGAAGGTCGTCACTCATTTTTGACTCATTCTTTGCTCAAGCAAACTCCCACTGAAATAAACTGGTGTTTGTCTAATGAGAATCAGAAAACGATTATAATAAATAATCAATAAAGAACTTGAGCCAGAATTAAATATTTTAGCAAAAGTAACAGAGTGGATAACCCCTCCCCCTCCCAGCAAAACAGGATTCTCAAATTTGACTTTAAACACACTTGTGAGCACGATTCTACAGATCTGTCCCAAATTTGGGAGTTGCATTCTTTCATAAGACATTTCAGCAGGATACTTTGATGTCACAAATAATTAGGCAGCATTAACTGAAATTGGCAATTCTTATCAGTGAATGTAGTGTATGAATAATGCATACATATTTGTTAATTCTTGAAATAACTGATCCTCCTGCTTGTGCATTCATTATGAGTCCTTGGTACAAGCCGAATACCGATAATGTAAATGATCACGTTCCAAGCAACACGTTTTACATACATACATATTATGGTAGCTGCAAAGCAAGCTGGGAACACAGAAGCTACTGAAAAACAACGACAATCTTTTAACATCAATGCCCGTAGTTGCCAGGCGGCAAAGACAAGGGCAATTTGTTCCCCTAGTTAAGAGAACATTGAGATCAATGCAAGATGCAAGTGCACAGCAGTTAAAAGCAACGTTACACCTACATGCAAGAGCCTGCGTGCTCTTATTGGTGTTTAATTAAAATAAGAACAATAAAAATAAACAGGACTGGCATCAGACAGGGGCTTGAGTGGTGTTAACTCCACTATCCAAACAATTAACACTTCCCCTCCCCCCAGACACACAATAGCACAAGTCCTCAATGGAGCATCCCGGAGCGATGCAAATGAGACGTCTATTGAGAAGGAAGTGGCGGGGGCTGAACAAGCAGAGCGGACCTGAAGCCACCTACCGAGGTCAGACCTAGCGAGGAGGAACAGGAAGCTTTGGCTGGGTAGAATGCAAACCCCGGGGAGCAGAAACCAGTTGGTGGGGATCGACCTGAACGACTGGCCCAGATTTTTTAGAGTGTCACTGAGTTGGGCCCAGAACCATCTCCCTCCATAGGTACTTATGGGGCTCCCACTGCCAGAGCATCAGAGCTGCTTCTTGTGCAGACCCTGAGGGAGACCTCAAGGGACACAGAGTGCACAGGCTGAGCAAGTGTGAAGAAGCTGTTGACCTCACCCCTGCCAGGGGGAACTGGTCCCAAAAGAGGCAGCTGGGGATGGGACATAACTTCGGCAGGTGAGGAGGAATCCATATTGCATCTCCCACAGAAGCCTACACTATCCTAATGACTACCCCTTCCAGAGTCCTTAGGGAAGGCAGGCGGCACAACACTACCGCCCCGTCCAGAGTAAACCTCCAGAAGGTGCGAGAGAGGTGGGCAGAAGGGAGTGCTGGGTTTCATTTCTGCTGTAGTCTGCAGTCACAGGAGGGTGATGGGTGATTATACACTATAGCAAGTCTCACAATATTCTTCAGTAGAGAGCAGCAGGGAACAGGGAGGGGCAAAAGAGGCCGAGCGACCAATATGTTACGTTGGGACCATCAGCAGATGTGTTTCCACAAGAGTCCCAGGGTAACTGACTGACGAATATACCAACACACTGGAGATCTCAGGATTCGTAACCTATGGAAGAAGGGCTCCTCCACATTCCTAGGGTGAGGATGTGCAAATAAGAAAGGAGGAAAAACCTCGACTGGATACACATTAGGCATGGGGGTGTCAGCATCACACCTGATCAATTGAACCCAACCAGGGTCCCTTGGGACAGGGGTTTTCAAAGTTGGGTCACAGGCCTGCTCAGATAAGCTGCTGGTGGACTGAGAGAGGCTTTGTTGAAGTATCCACAGGCCCAGCGCCTCAGCTCCCAGTGGCTGCGAGTTGCCGTTTCCAGCCAAGGGGAGCTGCGGGTAGTGGCGTGGGTTAGGACCACCCAATTTGGAAGGCCACTTCCTCTTCTCCGAACTTAAAGCAAGGTCGGGGTTTGGTTGTGCCAAGAAAATGGGAAGTGCCTGGAATGGGACTGTTTTCCATACCATGGAAAGGGAGGGGCAGTTTGGAGGGATGCTATATTCAAAGTGGCCACTGCAGAGAAACCCTCCTCCCCACCATGACCCCTCCTCAAACCTCACTCTTGCATCCTCCGTGCCCTCAGCCTCCTGCCCTGCCTCCCTCCATCCCAAAGGTCCTTCCCTGACTCCTGCACCCCACACACACCACCAGCCCCCAGCCCTGATGTACCTGGGCAATGCCAGGTAAATTTGCTAGCAAAAACTATTACAAATACAGGCTGAACCTCTCTGGTCTGGCACCCTCAGGACCTGACTGGTCCTCAATCAGGGAATTCACCACAGGGGAAATCAAAGTGGTGGGGCTCCGCTTCCCGCACCCGGCCGCTAGGCGGCTCTGCTTTTCCCTTGGGGCTGCCCAGAGCTCTGATCTCCCCACAGTGGACTCTGTGCTCCTGCTGGCAGCTGGGGACTCCACTCTCTTCTCAGCGGCTCCGCTGCTGCCTGGGGCACCGCTTCTCAGCCCCCCCGGTCTGGCAACACTCCTGGCCCCAGCCCGCCGGCTTCTCCCCGTGAGTGCTCCCAACGATGCCAACCAGGCCGTTGCCAGACGAGGGCCGTCCGGATTAGAGTTTCAACCTGTTCCGAAAGCTTTTGCTGAGTGTTGTACCTGGCCCTTTCAGGGTTAAAACTAAACTTTCATTTGCATATACTTGGGCCTGCACTTGGGACAAGAACCTAACGAACCGCAGAGTGTTAATTGGGAATCAATGTAGGTCATACCCCGTGATTAGTCAACAATCAACAGCGTGCAGCCATCGCCTGACCATCCATGGCTCTTTGCCCCACCTTTGTGGCTTGGCAACCGCGCTGGCGCCATCACGAACCCACTCATGTCTCTCAGCTGACGGACCAGGTTCATTAGCTTTCAGACATCAGCAGATTTGTGCTTCTCGATGCAGAAGTCCTGGCTTCTGTCCCCACCAACCAGCTCTCCTGGAGCATCATGACAAATGATCACCTGGCTGGGGAATGTGGACTGCTGTTGTAGCTAAAAGGTGTATTTTAGTATTGGTTATAAAAATGTAAGTGTGGCGCATAATGATTTGCTTGTAAGTTCTGTAGGCTTCTATTTTACCCGGTTTCTCGTGATTAGACAACGTCTGCACTGCAAACGGAGCTGTGTTTTCTGGTAACTCCAGCACTCCTTGTCCAGAGAGCACTGCAGATTGTTTGGTGTGAGTGAAGGGAGCATGGGAAAGTCATCAGGAAGGTCCAGCTGGTCAAGACGACTTGAGACACTTGGAGGTGATGAGAGAACATCCCTGGTGCTTGTGGCTGGATGAAGGCTGAAGAAATGGGCAGAACAGCCCAGCCCTGGCAACAGGAAGACACTCCCAAAGGGGGGGAGACAAACAAAAGGAGAAGAAGCTTAACAATGAGCATCAAAGAATAACTGAAAAACCCGAGATTAACACCTTTAGGGATAAGTGACTGCAGCATGACACTGCAATGCCCATAGCCTCAAATGGGAACTTTCCTAAAAAAAGGGAGCTTTTGCCCATCACATTCAGGGTTCAGTGCTGCAAGCCAAGCCTCATGAGGAACCCCCACTCCTCCTCAGTCAGCCTTGGCTGGCCAGCAAGACGGACTTGAGCCAGGACAGACTGGTAACTATGGACCATCTGCAGCACCTGTGTGTGTGTGGGGATCTGTGTGTGTGTGTGTGTGGGGTGGGGTTGTCTATGATGCTGCTTTTCTACTGTATTCTCCATAAATGCAGCATGTTGCCTGTGTGCTTTTTATAAGCATAACACTGGGGATGTCTGAGGAAAATCAGATCTGGCTGCCCCAGCCATGGAGAGTGAAACCCATGCTCATGCTATGTGCCTAGAGGGTTGTGACTCTAAACTACTGCCTCCCAGCTAAAGGAGCTATCTCTTTAAGACCATGAGCCTCTGCTGCCCGAGCTAGAGCAGAGGGTCCCGACTCAGACCCTGCGCACAACCTGACAAAGGGCATCATTACACATGGACGTGGCAGGAGAGGTGACACCCAAAGACAACGCATGATGTTACAGAGCGGACCCCTTGTAATGGCCCTAGATAGATGATGCAAAAGCGACAAGAAATCCTGTGGCACCTTATAGACGAACAGATGTATTGGAGCATAAGTTTTTGTGGGCAAAGACCCACTTCGTCAGATGCATGTAGTGGAAATTTCCAGAGGCAGATATAAATATGCAGGCAAGAACAAGGCTAAAGCTAACGAGACAAATTCAGTCAGGGAGGATTAGGCCCACTTCTAGCAGCTAATGTGGAGGTGAGAATACCAAGAGAAGAGAAACTGCTTTTGTACTTGGCTAGCCATTCACAGTCTTTGTTTAATCCTAAACTGATGGCGTCAAATTTGCAGATGAACTGTAGCTCAGCAGTTTCTCTTTGAAGTCTGGCTTTGAAGTTTTTTTGCTGCAAGATGGCTACCGTTAAATCTGCTCCTGTGTGTCCAGGGAGATTGAATGTTCTTCTACAGGTTTCTGTATATTGCCATTCCTAAGATCTGATTTGTGTCCGTTTATTCTTTTACGTAGGGACTGTCCAGTTTGGCTGATGTAGGTAGATGATAGTGGCTGATAGTTCGGTGAACCCAGTGTCCGCAAGATACCAGCTGGAGCTGCCTGTTAATTACTGGAAGCTGCAACTTCACTTCACAGGGAGGGGCTGCCTTACAAATTCGGAAATCGGGCCTTTCCAGGAAGTTCTGGAAGAGACCCAGCTGTGGGAAGGTGCCCCTCAAACCTTACAAGACCTGGAACGTTGCAGTTTAGGTGGCTCCCCAGGCTGGGTGCTTTAAGACTGTCAGTATCATCTAATAATCTCAGATCTGGGAGGTACAACTCCCCAGACCCTCTGGTACCGACTTGTCAGTGCTCTGTCAACGTGAACTGAGTTGCACAGCGAAGATCTTGCCATGGTTCACTCCAGCCTTCCAGGGCAAGGACAGAATGAAAATGCAGCAACTCCAGCCTCAGAAAACGTTTATGACTCCCAGGGTGTGATTCTGCCCCAGAAAACCGTGGCGTTGTTACAGAAAAGGGAATTCTATCCGCCACCCCATAAAAATTGCCTCACAAAGGGAAGCAAAGCTATTGATTCTTAGAACTGTCTGAAGTCAAACTTAACGAGGAGTTTGGCAAGCCGGAGACGGAACAGCAGACTAAAAATAGTTTTATATTTTTACCCAGAAGGAACCTAGCAACCCTTGCCACAGAGGCTACCGAGCCAAGGTAATAAGAGACCGTGGAGGTCTCAGCTCCACAAGTAAATGATACCGGCCATTGGGCAGGGCTGGATCCTCTGCAGAAGTTAAAACAGCAAATAGTGAGTCCGTGCAAATATACCATCGCAATGCTGCAAGAGCAGGTCCCAACGTTAGCAAGGTGGCAGGTGCTAGCTGGGAAATGTTTAGAGCAGAGATGGGAGAACGCCACACATGCTGTGAATGGAGCTGAAGACTGAAGCTTGCACTTTAAATTGTAGCGAATCCATCGCTCCCTAGGACTTCAGGGTTGTTGCTATGCAACACACCATGGCCACTTGGAATTTATAGCAACAGTGGCAAGGAGAGAACAATTTTCCAGTTTCAGAAACACAGGCTCCTACCTCATGAGCGAAGGGAGAATCTTCAGGACCTGACAGGCCTTTTCTGCTGTGCCTGATCTCAGCAGCTCTGCTTCTGTCCGGCAGCTGAGCGTGGTGCATATTTGCACACACACCAGTGGGTCACTTTCCGTGTTCCCGCTAAGCTGAGCGCTTGGGAAATGCCTCCCAGCTGATTCGCAGGGTGCTCACAGCTAGCACCAGCTGGCAGCATGTGTTTGTACGGGTGGTGCACATCCACACATACCTTGGTGCGTGTAACAACATTTATTCTGCACATGGATGGAGACAATTAGAGGGAACATTGGTCAGTTCCTTGTAACATATTTTAGAAATGAAAATTCAATGCTCTGTGAAGGGAAGAGGGTGCGGAAGAGAGAAATCTGAGGCTAGAAAAAAGCATTTTGCAACAAACGAAAAGGTAGTTTGGAAAGAACATGTGTGGGATTCCCCTGTCGTCTCCACCTGTTTCTAAATGAATAGCTGCTTCTGCCCTACAGGAAAGATTTTGCCTTGAAAGGTTGTTCTCCAGCATGATTAATCTCAACAAGCAAGGGTCACGTACGAGCTCAGGTGTCATGCTTCCATTCCTACCTGGATGTACTACGATTTGTTGATGAGATATTTATATGCTATCTGCCACAATCTTGCTCCAGCCCTTCAAATGTATCCAGCTTCACATCACAACACTACGCGCCATACATCAAGTGGTGCTACCATTGACTTTGTTGTGTTCATCAACAGAGCAAGAGTCCCCTACGAATCTATGGCTAACGAACAAATGCACTCTTTGTGTAGCCCGACCGTCATTAGAATGGGACAAAGATTTTCAACAATACTTGGTCTCTACCTGGTTGCCTCGTAGGAATATTTTGAAAGGTCTCCATGAGGTAAAACTGAGTTCATCATACAGCTTCCATTGAATAGGTTCATTGGAAAGAACTTTTATGAATGAAATACTACACCCTGTCTCCAGCCCATCTTCTCACAAAGAAGAATCCATGCCACAGGCTGGAAATCCCATTCAATTTTTTTTTAAACCTGCTTCAGTATAGATTCAGGGAGATCCTGGAAAGTTAAGTGACTCTCACCCTTCAGCTTGTAAAACATGGGCCTACAACTCCACAGGGTCAAAAGCTCTTACCATCTTCAGCAGTGTTCTGTTGTCTCGGAGGGACCCAACCATTCCAATAAAGGAAACAGCAAACATTGTGATGCCCAGAAGGAGGAGAAGCACAGCCGGAGCTAGGAAAATCCCTTCCAAGGTTCTGTGCTTTTGTCTTTCCACTTCTGCATAGATTCCAATGCAGAGAATCACCAAGCCGATTATCTGCAACAGAAACACATACATTACGTCAGACATAAGGGCTGCTGCAGGGTTACAGTAAAACAAACCCAGCTCTTATATGGAGAGACAGAAGGGTGAGATCTAGTGTTAAACTCACCAGGGCCTGGTTTTGGTCTCATTTTCACCAACGTATCACGAGGGATGGGTTAGAAAACTTGATTTGCCATGGTAGCCACCCAACACCGGGCACTGACGTCTCCACTGAATTGCTTTGGCCCGGCTGTGGCGACCACAGCGAAGTGGATTTGGCATTAGTGATTAGCTCCAATGAAGCAAATGGAGTTCCATCAGGGCAGAAAGCAGAGAGAGCAGAATGCCTGGGCCTCTAAATTTGTATTAAAAAAAGACCCGTCTCAGCTTGGACCTTCATAGCCCAGTCCCCACACTCTGCATGCCTGAAATCCAAACTCCAATCTGGCTTTTGTAAATGATAGTGGGCAAACAAAACACACTCCAGCTGTGAACGTAACCCAAACATTAGGAACTTAAATGTGAAGCCAAAGATTGCAGCTCCAGCCCCCTAATACCCGTGGAAAGTGAAACACCCAGTGACAGCCTGAATTAGTGTTAGGATTAGGCCAACCCTTGCCTACAGACAACCCCCTACCCTGAAGCAAATTTTTTTCCAGCAACCACACATCATACCTCAGACATTCACCCAGGAACCTACTCCTGCTATAAACCCCGTTGCCAATTCTGTCTACACACCTGTACAAGCAGCAACACCATTACAGGACCTAACCACATAAGCCACCACATCAGAGGCTCATACAACAGCACATCCTTCTAATGTGATCTATGCCATCAAGTGCCAGCAATGCCCCTCGGCCGTGGCTATTGGAGAAACTGGACAGTCTCTGCAACAAAGGTTAAACGAACACAAGTTGGATATCAGAATTGGTAACACAAATGCCCAGAGGAGCACATTCTAACTTACCTGGGCAATCATGACAGGATTTAAAAGCAGCCATTCTTCTACAAAGGAATTTCAGGAACCAACTAGAGAGATATACCTCTCTCATAGAACTGGAAGGGCCCTTGAGAGGTCATCGAGTCCAGTCCCCTGCCCTCATGGCAGGACCAAGTACCATCCCTGACAGATTTGCCCCAGATCCCTAAATGACCCTCTTAAGGATTGAACTCAACCCTGGGTTTAGTGGGCCAATGCTCAAACCACTGAGCTATCCCTTCCCCTGAAAGGGCAGAACTGGCCGTCATATGCAAATTTGACACCGTCTCTCATGGCTTGAACAAAGATATGAACTGGATGGGCCGTTATATTCAAATGAAATCAAAAGCTAAATAGGAGACACTTGCAGCCCACTCAAATAGCCTCATTAGCACCGGCACTTCTGTTGACAGAGTTTCCCTCTCCCACTTCTTTTTCTGTTATAAATCTGGAGGTTCCACCTTTTTTTCTCCACTCATCTGAGGAAGTGGGTTGTGCTCACGAAAGCTCATGATATTATTTATATATTTTTGTTAGCCCCTACGGTGCTACAGGGCCCCTCTTTATTTTTTAGAGGGGAGAGAGGGTACGGAAAACCAGGAACCTTGGGAACTGATGCTTTTCGATCCCCAGCTTGAGTGAAAAGGCTCCATATTGTTCCCGCTGACACGACAAGTTATTATGTAAGGGATAGAACAGCAGGTGAATGAAATGAAATGTAAGAATTAGACAGCAAAGAGCAATTAGTTATCTGAAGGCTGCAGCAGTGACATTTTAATACCTGCTGTAAGTCTCTGGGCTCAAGAGCAAACACCTGCTGCCTGCATTTTAAAGCTGCTGAGCACCCCCAAATCCTTCTGGATTCAACAGGTGCTCAGGACCTGCCATCACTGCTCAACATGTTCCTCTGCTGTTTACTCCATTTGGATGTGATACATTCCTTTGCTGTGCAGGGGTTTTTCTGGCTCTTCCTCATGGAATCATCGAATCGTCAGAGAATCCTAGGATGGGCAGAGACCACAGGAGTCATCGAGTCCAAAGCAGGACCAACCGCCCAAAGCAGGACCAACTGCAACTACATCATCCCAGCCAGGGCTTTGTCAAGCCGGGACTTAAACACCTTTAGGGATGGAGATTCTGTCCCCTCCCTAGGGAACCCATCCCAGTGCTTCCCCACCCTCCTAGGGACATAGCTTTTCCCTCATATCGCAGCTAGAGCTCCCTCACTGCAACTTGAGACCATTGCTCCTCGTTCTGCCATCCGTCACCACTGAGAACGGCTTCTCTCCAGCCCCTTTGGATGCTCATAAGTACAACTACAGCGGGAAAAGCTGTTCAAGAGGCCGTGCTCTCTAAGTTAGCTCATTAGAGATGCAACACTCCATTATGGATAGAGCGCTGGCCAGGGTACTGGGCTAGGAGTCAAGGGACATGGCCTCTGTGACCAGATCTGCCACTGGCCTGCCAATGCGGGTGGGGGGCAGGGTTGATTCAAAGGGCTCTGGCCACTGCTACCCTTGACTGCCGCACCACCCATTTCGGGCAGCGTGAAGGGCTGGAGCAACTCACACTATGGTGGCAGTGAGGGCTGGCATGGTGCACTCCGGGCTGGCTGCTCCTGGCCCCGCCCCTTCCACCTGAGGCCCCGCCCCTTCTGGGAGCAGGAGCCAGAACCCCTCTACACCTTGCCCAGAGTCCTGCAGAGGCTGTCAGGGCCCCTGGATGTGGAGCAAGTCGCTTTTCTGATGTTCGCAGCAAACAAGCAGAGACGTCTGATCCAAATGTAAAATACTCTTTTGAACAGGCTGCAGCAGAACAACCTTTTACTTTCTTGAAATCCAGAATCTTAACACACAAGAACCAAAACCAGAGAGAAATCGACAACAAGCTGCTCCATCGTGCCAAGAGACATGGCTGCCCAACACCCAGTCTCAGCTGGCCTGCTCCCCTACAGACCTTCCTAGCCTGAAAGCAAGCCCTGCAAACCCCTTCAAGAGCTAAGGAATGTTAAGACGGGTTTTCAATATAGTGCCACTTTCCTTCTCTGTGCCTCCATTTCCTCTTCTAAACCCTTTGTCTGCCTTCTCTGTTGAAACTGTAAAGCTTCGGGAGCATGGATTGTCCCAGGTAGGGATATAAGCAAATGCTTATCAGATAGTCGGCTCAACTACACGCTCCCCCCGCTTGCTACCTCTATCAGCGAGAAAAAGCTGCTTAAAAGCCGCCCCCCCCCAGCACTGTCTTCATGGGGAGGGGTCAGGGGCATAATGGGGAACTAGCAGCGCTTCCGCCTTTGAAGTGTAGCAAGAGTGGGGCTCTTGTATATTTCAAAAGCAGAAGCGTCAGGGGAGCAGGGGGTGAATGGGGGATGCAAGCAGTCCCCCGCTGGCCCTGCACTCCCTGCTTCTGAAATGTACTAGAGCCCCACAGGGTAGGGTAGGACCTTGATTTTTAAGGATGTTTATGGATATGAATCATTTCATTAAGCATCACAACAGCCCTGCTGGATAAGCAAGTGTTACCCCTGTTGGATTCATATCCGTAAAGAGCACGGAGATCTTTGGATGAAGGCATGATATAAACGAGCTCATTACTAAACATTCTGAATCTGAATCTTCTTCAAAATATAGCAAAGGATGGTCAAAGGTCAAACAATGTGTTCTCTCAAGTCTAGCTTCGGTTTCCCAGGGGACTGGCTATAATTCTTAGGAACCATTCTACAGGTTGAACTTCACTTGTGTAGCACCCTCAGGCCCAGACCTGAACCAGAGAATTTGCTGAACTATGGTAGGTCAATATTGTCTAGCAACATTACCAACACTGCCACGGCTTATTGGCCTCTAAGACGACGTTTATGGGTAAATTAGAGGTAAATAAAGCACAGCACACTGAAAGCCAGGACTGGTTGCTGTAAACAAACTTTATGGGACCACGGAAAACTTGGATACACTCATGAGAAGTGGACATCTGGGTAACTAAAATCATGCCTGACCATGGATGCCGCTGGATCAGAATGTGCTGGACTAGAGGAGTTTAACCTGTACCACATGCACAGCGTATTAAAAAGATCTTCCATGATTCTCATAAGGGAAGCTTGACTTTGTCTACTAACCTAGACTTGCTTTGGTTTCATATCAGTCAAATATAGTTTCTAATATCCCTTATATACCAATGCCAAGCTGCAGAAATTCCATGTAAGACAGTGAAATTACACCAGTGAGATTCTAGTTACATGAGATCTGTGTCACACCCCATGTCTCTTTTCCTTAAACTGTTCCAAGCGGGCAGTGTCTTCATCTAGCCACTCAAGTGTCAAACTGGATTCTATTCCTGGCTCTACTATTAACATGCTGCATGACCTGAGGAAGTCGTGTCTACATGCGACTCAGTTTCCCTATCTATAAATTAAGCTAACAACATTTAATCACCACTTGAAAGTGCTTTGAGATCTATGGTTGTGAAGCACTATGAAAAAGCAACCTATTAAGAGAGTCTTCCCACATCCACTTCCTTATTGAGATAATCCTAATTTAAACAGAGAACACAAAAGTTTCTACAAAACAGTCTCCTACCAAGGGAAGGCTGAAAGCTCTACAGCTAAGAATAACCTCTTGCACACATGCAGATTAAGTTGATGGGTGACAATTTCTCTTAGCCACTTGTGTTCTTCAGATTGAAAGTGGCAATTAGTTCTGAAGTGCTTCGTAGTGTCAAAAGCTGGTGCAGAAATTGGGGAGGGGGGAGACATGATTCCTTCTCAGCCAGCTTCAAGCTGACATATGAAAAAGTCAGCAAGAAAACACAAAGTGCACTCAGTCTCAACAACCCTTCATGCTTTTGCAAGCACTACAGGGGACAGTTGTTTCCAGCCCCTTCAGTTTCTTTTTCTGCTGGAAAGCGTTATGGGGGATTTGAAATCCTGCAGTGTGAGAATTAGCCCAGTGACAGTCTGCAAGAGTCAAGTGCGCCTGGGAGGAAGCTCAAATGACTGACCCTGGGTTGTCCCCTCAGCCCCCCCGTGGTGCTCAGAGTTTGGGTGTGAAGGCATTCCAGATTGGTGCCCGTAATAAAAGCCCCCATGATGATGCAGGAGGCGAATGGGATAGAGCACAAGGGATGATTTCGCAGTGTTTGCGATGTATTTCCTTTTGCATAGGTGTTTCCAGAGCTAGGGAAAGATACAAAGGCAGGGTGAGCCATATGGAGCTGATTTGTCTGTCGGGTCGAGAGATGCTAATTTTGTTTGGACATATCTAAAAGGGTGTCACAAAGAGGGGGACACACAGTTCTCCTTGACATCTGAAGACAGGACAGGAAGCAACGGACTAAAACTGCAGCAAGTGAGGTTTAGGTTGGACATTAGGAAAAACGTCCTCACTGTTAGGGGGGTTAAACGCTGGAATGAATTGCCCAGGGAGGTTGTGGAATCTCCATCTCTGGAGATATTTAAGAGCAGGTTGGACAGACATCTATCAAGGATGCTCTAGACGGTGCTTGATTCTGCCATGAGGGCAGGGGACTGGACTTGATGACCTGTCAAGGTCCCTTCCTGTTCTAGGATTCTCTGATTCTATATTCTTGCAAGTTTCATTACGCAACATCTTTAAAAATTAATTTTTACTGTGCATGTGCAACCTTGTGGGGTGTGGCGTGCCATCCCATGCAGTGTCACTTAGACCACGTACAGAGATAGACTAGACTCTGTGGCTATGTCTAGACTGGCATGATTTTCCGGAAATGCTTTTAACGGAAAAGTTTTCCATTAAAAGCATTTTCAGAACAGAGCGTCTAGATTGGCACGGACGCTTTTCCGCAAAAGCGTCTGTGCCAATCTAGATGCGCTTTTCCGCCAAAAAGCCCCGGTCGCCATTTTCGCGATTGGGGCTTTTTGGTGGAAAACAAATCTGGGCTGTCTACACCTTTTGCGCAAAAGGACTTTTGCCCGAACGGGAGCAGCATAGTATTTCCGCAAAAACACTGACAATCTTACATGAGATCGTCAGTGCTTTTGCGGAAATTCAAGCGGCCAGTGTAGACAGCTGGCAAGTTTTCTGGAAAAGCGGATGATTTTCTGGAAAAACTGGCCGGTCTAGACACAGCCTATAGGATTAGCCAAGAGCCAGCAGGTAGAGGCTCATGCTCCAGACGTGGCAGGTTTGGTTCCACCTGTCCACATTACACACGTGCATGTGGGAGGAAAGGGGATTGGGTAGAGGAGGGTGGGGACTGGGGCTATTTAAGCTCTGCCATGGGGTTTCTGGGTGGTCTTAGGCAAATACTTGGTTCTCCATGTAAAAAACTCTCCTCCCCTCACTGTCTGGACCAGGGCTAGGCAAAATACAGCCCGGGGGCCGGATCCAGCCCGCCAAGCCCCTGGATCCGGCCCGTGGACCATTCTGCCGGGACACTCAGGCACACAGCTGCCACGGTTTAAAGCACAGTCCCTGCAGCTCTCGGCTCTACTGGCAGGAGGTTTCATGTGATCTCCCCACCCCCAGCCCAATCCTCAGCTCCTTTAGGCTGGAAACAACCGGCCAATAGGAATTGACCCCACCCAATCTCCCAGCTCTTATTGGCTAGAAACAGCCAGCCAATAGGAGCTGAGAGATTGGGCTGGGCGATGGGGATAGCACAAGCCTCTTTTCCCTTCCAGGAGCTGAGCGCCATGTGGAGGGAGCAGCCTGTAGTTTCAAGTGATCTGGGGCTGCAGCAGGCAGGGAGCCCAGCCCGCCTTGGGGGTGCTGCAGGGCTGCTGGCCAGGAGACACTTAGGTAAGCACCTCCCAGCCAGAGCCTGCCTCTGGCACCCCTGCCCCAGGTCACCATCCAAACCCCTTGAACCCTCCTGCCCCAGGTCACAACTCCATCCCAGATGCTATATCCCCTCCTACACCCCTCCCCCAGGCCAGAATCCTCTCCCGCACCCAAACACCTTCCCAGACCCTGCACCCCAGTCCCCTCTCCAGGTCACTACCCAAATCCTCTGCAGTCGGCACCCCCTTCTCCCCAGTCACAATTCCCTCCCAGACTTTGCAGCTCCTCCAAGAGCCCCTCCCCCCAGGACAGAATCCTCTCCTGCACCCATACTCCCTCCCTGACCCTACACCCTAATCCCCTGACCCTGACCACAACCCCCTCCTTCGCCCAAACTCCCTCTCAGACCTCACACCGTCTCCTCCCCCCCCCCAGTCCCTTACCCCGTGTGCCCTTCTGCACCCAACCTCCATCCTAGACCCCCACACTCGCTCCATAGTAAGGTGATCTGACTACTTTCCAAATTCTTGGAGTGGCCCCCCCACCAAAAATTATTGCCCACGCCTGGTCTGGACCATCAAGATTGCAAACTCTCAGACAGAGCTTCTTACTACGTGTGTGTATATAGAGCACTGAGCCCCCCAAAATCTCTGCTCTTATTTGTCGCCTGTACCACTACTGTCGCACTACTGTTTTATAAAGCAGCCCTCTGGGAAAGAAAGGGTTTCTGATGTTATTGCTAGAAATATATTTCTTCGACGCTATTCACCATAATATTAACATTACAATGCAGAAATAAAATTGCAGAAGTGACAACTGAACTCTTCCTTTGCATCGCAAAGGTATCAGTGACGTGTTTTCGCCTTTCCAAACCAGCCACAGAGTTTTATTGCTTCTCGTTCAGTCTCTCTCTAGAGTTTTCATGCTAATTTATGTTGATATGCCAGGCCTTAACTTTCACACATGTTCAATCTTGCTCATTCCTGGAGATTTTTTAAAATTGTAGTCAGATTATTTCTGGAGTATAATTAATGGCTGGTTATGTCCATCAATCGCTGTCTACATTCAGACTTTTCTCTTAAAGGAAATTAAATCGATAGCAAAGTGAGGATTTCACTCAGGATACTTTTAGCTATTTAAAGTCAAACTGGCAGAAGTAATTCTGAAAAATGTCCTTTAATCATCATTTTATCTTTAGATTCTACTTTTATCTACCAATATTGTGCAATGAGGCGAGGTTTGGCTTAAAGTTAGTTTAAATCTTATCTGACGTTCCAGACAATATATCAAGATTTGGACAATGAAGACAAATACAAAAAAAACCCAAGTCATGGATACGTCTTCGATCAGGTTCTTTACTGTTTCTAATCTTTGTGTCACTGTTTGAAGTGGATCAGACCTGAACACTTAAGTTTTTTTAATTGATTAGTCTATTCATAATTAATTATTCAACAATTGTGTGTCAGATTTGGAAGCTGGTTGAAGAGCTGCTTATGCACCCTAGCAACAAAATCTCAATTTCCATTAATTACTGAAAGCTTGTGAAACTGACAAAGCAGGACCAAACAAGATATACCCAGTGTGCCACGCTACCCATGCATATAAACCCAAGCAGGTGTTTGGCACTTGGGCACCTGCATTTTGCATGCTGCTTTAAAACACAGCCCTTCTGGGACTCAGCTCAACTAGGTATATCTGAAGCAGGGTTTATTCAAGACACATACCAAAATACGGGCAGCTCACACTTTTTTACAAAATTTTATTTGGAGGGTGTGGTTTTGTAAGGAGACGTGGGCAAAAATTTTGGAGTTATTCCCTCCCCCCCACCATGCAGATTTGGGGAAACAGCAATTTTGCAAATTCACTTCAGTTTTGCCAGCTGTTTTGATACCAAACCAAATACCAATATTTTTCTTGAAAATGGCTTTTCATTTAGAAATTTATTTGGCTTTTATTAAAAAAACTTTTTTTTTAAAAATCCAAATATGATAAAATGTTTCATTTCACCCCAAACTAATTTTTATTTTTATTGTTTTTTGCATTGCCACTGGGGAAAAAACCCACAGTTCTTTGCCCAGCTCCAGTTGTAAGCACTTTCCCTATCAGAGTCCTGAACCCCTCGCTGACCTTCAGTGATGGATTATAGCGCTGCCAACAGGCACCTGCTCCCCCTTCTTACAAATTAAAGCCGATTCCTGCGGTGGTGCTCACTCACCCTCTGAGCGCCCCCTGGTGGCTGTGTGGGATGTTTTCGCTGCTACCTTTGGCTTCAGAACCCCCTGCTGGCCGCGGGCCTCTCCCCCAGAGGCTTCTGTGGCTCAGCCTGAGTCCCCTGAGTTCAGAATCTCTTCAGAAATCATGGACATGTCCAACCCAACCTGCCCTCTTGGGCGACTCCATCTCTACTGACAATAAGGCGGGAAACAGAGTCAATGAGACCATCCACCCTGCACCTGGGAGCGAGCGTCACAGGAGAGACAGACTCACCCTCGCAGGGATCCCGCTAGTACACTAAAAATAGTAGCATTGTCCTACCAGCTCAGGCAGCTCATACCTACTTGATCCAGTAGGTCCAAGCTAGCCTAACTCTCCACTAGCACCACCAAGTCCTCACAGCCCGGCTTGGCATACTAGCTGATCAGAGGCCATTTGTTAGCTTCTACGGAACCAAACTGAACTTGGGATTGGCTGCAGCAGCCTGATCCTATGAGGTATTGAAGAGTGCATCCACTCAGCCTCGTCCAACCACAGACCCAGCAAGTGTGAACCCACGCTCCAGCACAGCAAGGGGCAGGCCACATGCAGCCCATCGGGGGCTATGTGTGGCCTGCAAGACATTTTGTTTACCGTTGCCCATGCGCAGCGATGGCAGAGTCCACTGGTTTCCATCTGGTATTACTAAAGTGACATGTGACGTGAGAACATAAAAATGGCCGTCGAGCCCAGAATCCTGTCATCCGACAGCGGCCTATGCCAGGTGCCCCCGAGGGAGTGAACAGAACAGAGAATCATCAAGTGATCCCTCCCCTACTGCCCATTCACAACTTCTGATAAACAGTCAAGGGACACCATCCCTGCCCATCCTGGCTAATAGCCATTGACGGACCTAACGTCAAATCTACTCCAGCTCTTTTTTGAACCCTGTTATAGTCTTGGCCTTCACAGCATCCTCTGGTGAAGAGTTTCACACTTTGTGCGTTGTGTGAAGAAAAACTTTCTTTTGCTTGTTTTAAACCTGCTACCTATTCATTTATTTTGGCAACCCCTAGCTCATGTTATAGTAAATAACTCTTCTTTCTTCACTTTCTCCACACAAGTCATGATTTCATATATCTCTGTCATACCCCCCTTAATCATCTCTTTTCCCAGATGAAAAGTCCCAGTCTTACTAATCTCTCCTGATATGGCTGCTGCTCCATACCCCTAACCATTTTTGTTGCCCTTTTCTGAACTTTTTCCAATGCCACAATATCCTTTTTCAGATGAGGTGACCACACCGTCAGATAGTTTTCAAGATGTGGGCATACCATGGGTTTATATAGAGGCAATAAAATAATCTCTTAGAATCCTAGAATCCTAGGGTTGGAAGAGACCGCAGGAGGTCATCGAGTCCAGCCCCCTGCCCAAAGCAGGACCAACCCCAACACAATCATCGCATAGAGAGTCTTATTCTCCATCCCTTTTTAAACTATTCCCAACATTCTTATTTGCCTTTCTGACAGCTGATGCAAATGGAGAGGATGTTTTCACAATGACTCCAAAACCTCTCTCTCTCGAGTGGGAAAGCTAATTTAGTCCCCATCATGTCATATGTATAATTTGGAAAACTTAATCCCATATGAATTTACTTTGCATTTTATCAACATGCTGATTGCACACAAGACTGGCTGTAAGAGCCGTGCACTCCTTCTGCATCCAAAGTGCGACTATGGTTCACTCGGCACTTCCCACAAATTTTAGGATACAAGTACAAATAGCAAAACTACCCTATCCCGGGAGACCATCCTGGGTATGACGATTTTGCAGCCCACTGAGACAAAGGAGGGCTCTTCACTAGCTGAGGTGGCCCATCAGTTCTCCAGCCCAAGGCAATGGGATGTCATATCTACATAATGATTCAAAATGCCAAGTATCATAAAACTCTCTTATCTCCAAGGAGGTATTGAGAGTCTTACTTGATGCTGAAGTGCTTTGAGATCCTGTGATGAAAGGCATGAATCAGGGAAGAACAACTATTACTGCCGGCAATGAACACATTCAAGTAGAGCTTTCTTTACATTGCTCAAATTAAAGAGAGACCTGTGTGTCTCATGTGTACTATAAGAAATTGCAACCTTTATTCTAAGCACGACAGAGGAGCAAAGGAATCAAAGTTGGCAAATATTGAACTGATACGCTGCGGAAAATCTCGAAGTGCTTCTTCCCATCAAACACCAGTTTAATTTCATTTTGTAAAAGGTCAGCCATTCGAACCGATACAGCTTTCTCCGTGTCTAGCTTTCTCCATGCATGGACAGTGGTGCATCATCAGCTGCTTCACATTTTAAACACTTCTGAGCCCTTTACTCATTTTGGAGTATTTTTCCTTCACAGTCAATCTACGCTGTGCCAATCAAATCTGCTCACTCTATCTGTTTGAGTTTAATGTGAGTTCTGAGGAAAATAACTGTGTTCCAACACTGTGAAGGTTCATATGTTGTTATTCCAGATCGGCTCCAAGAAAGACGACACCCTCCCTGGCTTGGGGCCTCCAGGCACGTACTCCAGGCTCAGCTATTGTTGTGCCTGCCACCCCCTTTGTTACCGGAGAACCTGCAGTCCAATTCTCTAGGTGCCAAAATTAGTGCGATCTTTTATAGTCTTCTCCCCAGCACGTTCCACAGAATCCCTTGGAAGGTGCGAACCTTCTAGGTTACAGCCTACTCTTTGGGGCACATGACCATGAAAGTAAATAGACAAAGAGCTAGTCAAAAGTTTCTAACTCGGTGACTCTTTACTCAAGAGATAAAGCACAAGTGGAACTAGGACATTTAGAAATCAAAGCCCCTGAATGTAATGCCCCTTACTGGATCTCACCTTTCCCTCGGGCATCAGTCTGTGTTTAGGTAGCCATGGGTTCCTCATCTCCCCCAAATCAGTTTCCCCTTAGCTTGAGCTGATGAAAACGGTCAAAGACTCTGAGTAGAACAGCTCCTGCTCTGTGGTAGCCTTCCAGGTTTCTCTGTCATGTGGCTTGTAGGGCAGCCTACACAGATGAGTCTAGACTTCTATAAGCTGGCTTCACTGCCAGATTCCCAACATAACTGGTTCTGCAGGGGGGAAGCTAAGAGCCAACCTTTTGTCTAGAGTGCTTCTATTTGTATGAAGAACCATCCAGGCTACATGGCCCTCTCTTGTTAACTCTGTCTCCCTCTATCCTTTGGAATTCCAGCCCAATATGGGCCCTCAAAAAAAGTCAACAGCAGCAAAGTTATTTCGATGGAGTCACTTTGCTTTATTAATTTATTCAAAGATGCCTAAAAGATTACAGTAGTTCCCTTACAGAATGCATACGGATGCGTAGCTGTGTTTTGTACTAGCCTATCCTCAATTTCACTTGGTTTTCCCTATTTCCGAGGTGAGGCACAGCAATTTATAATTACGGAACTACCGATACAAAGTTCACGTCCCTGAACTGGGTTAAATTGACATTAAGAGGCTGTCAAGTTGGCGCTCCTTCAGCCCTCTTGGTAGTTATTACACAAGCAGAAGCTTGCATGGGAGCTGAACGAAAGAGAAGGTTACAAGAAGTCATCAAGCTAAAAAACAGATGACTGATTGGAGATGGATTTCCTTACCATCAAATAAGCTTTTGGCAGGTCACTAGAGTTTTCTAGGAGATGTAAGCAAGGGCACGTGGCTGTGTAGGGTCCAATGGCATTTCTAGGAAGAGCAGTGATGTTCAAAGTACCCTAACACCCTGGCCAAATTCCCATTTGCATGATTACATCTATGATGGGCCGTTACATATGCTTTATGAAAACATGCTTGTGACATGAATATGTCATGCCTGAGCTATGCTTTAAGCAAGTTGTCTCATGTAACATATCATTGGAAAGGTTGTGATTTATGGAATATGATTATCCCACTCGTATGCAAGTATCATGTTTGTAGGTGAAGTTAGTCATACTGACCCCTGCATCTGTATTACATATTTGCTGCTATGAGTCATTCTGATGCCTGGCCCAGACGACAATGGAAAAACGAGGCAGTGCTGATGGCCCATCAGCGAGAAACAGTACACGGGGAACAGCTTAGCCTTTCTGCGAATGCAGAGTGGGGGAACCTGTGCAGAATGGCTACAGGGGCCCTACAGAGACAGGGGAGCACGTCCACCGATACTGGAACCCATCTCGAATTCTGCACTTGGCTATGAGACGTTGGAAGGTTGTCACACTAGGCAACACAGGACTCTCACCTTATGCAAATCCTATTTAAGGGTAGGGAGTGAGGTAGCCCAGGTTGTCAGTTTTCCCTTGCTACCCCATCCAAGATGACAGCTGGAAACAACTAAAACTAAACTAGTGGAAGGAACTGGGTTCCGGGTGTCTGGCTTGTGAAAAAGATTTTTAGATCCATATTTAGGGTCAGATCTTGCATGTAACTAATTTCTCTACTGTCTACATTGATGTTTGTATTATTTTCTTAGAAATTTCCTTTGCTCGGATTGCTATCTCCTGGACCATTTAAAATACATTTTTTTTTAAAGTTAACAAGGATATTTCCGGTTTATACTGTAACCCAGTTTATGTAATTTCTAATGGGGGGCAGGGGGAAGGGGGACAGGCTCTGTATGCCGTCCTTCACATCGAGGAAGGAGGCGAACTTCATATACCTTTGGATTTGTACCTCAAAAGAGGGTGAACATCTGGTTGCTGGAGTAAATTCCATAAGCTGAGTCTTCGCAGAGCTGTTCTCAGTGTCTCGGTCTACAGCTAGATGTGGCCTCGCTGGTGGGTTTTGTTAGTGGAGGCTGTAGGGCCTGACTCAGCAAGACCAGATAAAAGTGGGCCGAAGCTGGTTGGGGGAGGGCACAGCTAGCATAGAATCATAGAACCACAGAGCTAGAAGAGACCTTAGAAGGCCATCAAGTCCAGACCCCTGCCCAAGGCAGGACCAATCAGGACCACGAGGGGGCTCTCAGTGGTTTCTAAGCACCTCAGGTGATAACCCAGGGGTCCTAACCCATCACAATATATTGCTTGCCTAAAATTGCCTCTGAGCAGTGACTTTTTCTGTCTAGATCTTGGACACTGTATTGAACTCAGGACAACAGTCCCAGACATTCAAACTGTGTTTGACTACTATGAAGGGAAGAAAGCTTGGGGGGAGGGGAGGGGGAGGAGGAGACAGGAGGTGACTAGAAATTCAGTGCAAATTACAAGAGGAAAGCATGAAAATAGTGATTTACAAAAATGTGACTGTTACGTTTTTGCTGACACGGCGAGCACATGCGCACTTTCAGTCCCACTAGAACCGTTCAGATTGAAGCAAGAACAACAACAAACTCAAGCAAAGTTTCCCTGAGAGAGCACAAGGCGCCTCTCTGTGATGGCCAGCAACTCTTCTGGATCTAAATAACTGCCTCCCTCTTTAGAGAACACACTTGTGGGCACGTACAGACGCCGTGCACTGCAAACTAAGGCATAACAGTAACAGCCACGCATTCACTGACATTTAAGATTTGACTCGTCAAGGAAACGCTGCATTATAAAACACATAGAGAATTTCATAAAGAACCAGTGAAGTTTGACATAACCCAGAAGAAAAATTCCCCAGCTCTAACCATGAAAAATGTACACTTGAATACACACACAAGTACAACCCCCTGAATGCATAGGCCCGTGGTTTCACAAGTATGTGCAAGTATACACAGGATTGGGGATTAGTGTCTTTTAAACCAAACCAAGATAGTAAGTACTCGAAAAAAAAGATTAGGTAAAAATTGATTCAATGTTCCTTAAATCAGTAAAGATGCTTTCTGAAAAATATTGTATTGTCATGGCAACAACTATCAAATGATTAACTGCCTTAGTGATACATCTGTCTTTCCTGAGGTAATGAACCGTATTCCTCACGTCTAGCCTGAATTTTATCCTTCTATAGTTTAACCTGCCTCATTCTGTAGTGTGTGTGCGTGTGTGTCTCCCTGTGGAGATATACAAATATTTCTGTGACTCAACATTCCATGATATGGGTAAAAACAAAAAAAAAATCAATAGCACTTTCTCTCCTCTCACATCAGCATCTCTTACTATTTTTATTATAATCTCTCTTGTATGACACAGGACAAGCAGCTAAATTTACCAACCTTTCTGCAAAATACACGTATAACACCCTATAATTATAGAAAGAAAGGACTAATAGATCTACAAATACTTTAGTGCAAGACAACGGAGGAATTCAAGGGCTACCGCAATGCCAACAAATCTAAAGACAGTCTGTGATTCAGCTGAATGTGTTTTCAAGTTACATTTAAACCTCACGAAGGACTCAGTGAGGTAGGGTGTTTCATAAATTAGACCAAAACTCCCAGCCAACACTTTGTTTTTGGATGTAAGATGACTTTTTGAGAGAGAGGGAAAAAAAGCATTCCCAATGAAAATGTGAGTTTCTGTTTCAAAATAGAAATGGGGTGAGGAAGATTGATTTTGGCAACATTACAGTTTTGGGGTCTTTGCCAAACCTGTCAAAATGTCAAAGAAAACTGACAAAACTAAAGACATTTCTCAGCTGACTACCTTCAGGAGTCCTTTGAACCATGCATTCTGCCTAAGCCAGTCCTAGGGTATTAGAGCAGTTTTCAAGAATTACTGACAAAGTATCACAGTGGGTAAAAGAAGTATTCACAACCAGTTTCAAAACCACACTAACCTCCCACCCGATTCAGGGTTTTGTTACACACTAACCAGAAACCCAAGACCACCTCTTCAAAATATCTGCTAAAATTCAAACGCTTTTCAAACAGAGCCAGGATCAAGCTACAACATTAATCTCTTGATCTGAGTTCTGATTTGTAACCATCTGCTTTCCCCAAAGTGTAAGGAGCATATGTCGCTAGTTTCACGTTTCTGGTGTGTGTCTATAAGAATATCCCATTCTCCTCTTCGATTAATCTCTAGTGGATGGAAATCAATATTTTCCTCTACTTTTCCCTCCTACCTTGCCATTATCCCCAGTACCTTTATCCCCACCCACTTACAAAATAGCTGCTTTGGAACAGCAACCGTTTGGTACTGCCATATTTAAAGGGCAAACACCAGAAAGACAAGCCAGGGGAAAAAGAGCAAACCTGCGGTGAAGCAGGTTAAAGACCAGACGGTCACAAGGGAAGTCATTACTTGATATCTTTGACTCAAAGTGCTGTGTTACAGAACGTGTATGTAACCTTGCTGCCTGGCTGCAAGCAACCCTGCTGGTTTTGTGTCACTCACTGTTTAGGAAATAGGCTGCATACCCATGAAACAGAAATACTAGATGAAAGCCCTCCTCCTAAATTCCTACTTCCACCCTACAGAAAGAAATAAGATAATGGTATCATAAGGTACCACTCATCTCCCCTCCCGATGATGGTTGCTTACTGCATTCCTTCACCAAAAAGCTTCTCGAGGAAGGGTCTCTCTGGAATCCTACAAGGTTTTTAATCACTACTAATTATGCTAGTTGCACACTGTTTTCTCAGTAGGGCTGATACAGCGATGATTCCCTAAGAGGTCGCAATGCAAAATGCCGCCTGGTTAGAATAGTAGGGCCTGATTCTGCTCTCTGGTGTGAGTAAATCCACTACAGTCAATAGTTACGACGACTGTAAGTCAGACCAGGTTTCCACCATTAGGATTGGGGAGAGATTTTACACTCTCTGCATAAGGTACTTCCACTAGGTGCAGGGCATCAGAGGTTGTGTCAACATGAGGGCTAGATCTACAGTGGGAAGGTTGAGCAACGAAAGTGCTGTCGATATCCAAAAGTCACCAAAAGTGAAAATCCATCAAAACTGGTTTTTTGCCTCCCATTGTTGACAGTTCATGGCCACATGGCTAGCGCCCTGTTGACAGCAGAGCATAGCAGTGTGGGGAAGCATCCCACAGTGCAGGGTGGTGGGAAGGCAGAACTCATCACTGTGCTTTTTGGGATTCCCTCATGGCTCTGTGAGCTCTCCATGCTGAGGAATGGCAAAGCAGCACAGCCCTCCCCTTGCAGCAGCAGCCTGCCTGCCACTGTGTTCCTAGCAGGGCAGAACAGAAGCATCCCAATGATTTGCACTTTGTTTGTTCCCCAAAGGGAACAACTCACTCAGCTGTCAGATATTTCCTGGAGCTTTGAAAGGGGAGGGGCTTATGCCTGCAGGGCAGCAGAGATCACAAAACACTGAGCAGAGCTGCCAGGGCAGGCACTGTGGGATATTGGTAGAAGCCAGTTCTCTCAACAGAAACAAATAGTAGAGTCCACACTAGCTCTTTGTTACCAATAAAGGGAAGGGAAACACAAAACTCTTTTGCGGGGCTTCAAGTTTTTTGTCACCAAAACAGTGTGTTTTTCCCAGCAAAAGCAGCATTGCAGTATAAATGCTCTCACTGTTTTGTCTCCAAAGGCAGTTTTGGCAACAAAATGTGCCAGTGTAGGCAAGGCCTAGGTGTACTTCACTCGCATAGGTATCCCGGAATACCATCTAGTAGCAAAGTGTGGAGGCCCTTTATAGGAGTCAAACTTGATGGCTACGTCTAGACTGGCATGATTTTCGACAAATGCTTTTCGACAAATGCTTTTAACGGAAAAGTTTTCTGTTAAAAGCATTTGCGGAAAAGAGCATCTAGATTGGCACTGACGCTTTTCCGCAAAAGCACTTTTTGCAGAAAAGCGTCCGTGCCAATCTAGACTCGCTTTTGCGCAAAAAAGCCCCAATCGCCATTTTTGCGATCGGGGCTTTTTTGCACAAAACAAATCTGAGCTGTCTACACTGGCTCTTTTGCGCAAAAGCTTTTGCACAAAAGGACTTGCCCAAACGGGAGCAGCATAGTATTTCCACAAGAAGCACTGATTTCTTACAAGAGATCGTGGTAGAGATGTAGCCGTGTTAGTCTGGGGTAGCTGAAGCAAAATGCAGGACAATGTAGCACTTTAAAGACTAACAAGATGGTTTATTAGATGATGAGCTTTCGTGGGCCAGACCCACTTCCTCAGATCAAATAATGGAAGAAAACAGTCACAACCATGACTGTTTTCTTCCATTATTTGATCTGAGGAAGTGGGTCTGGCCCACGAAAGCTCATCATCTAATAAACCATCTTGTTAGTCTTTAAAGTGCTACATTGTCCTGCATTTTACAAGAGATCGTCAGTGTTCTTGCGGAAGTTCAAGCAGCCAGTCTAGACACAGCCTACGAGTGTAAAACTGCCAGAATAGCTTATTCCAGTTACTCCCCGCCCCTAGCAAAGTAATCCAGACCTCCAAAAGCCAGCTTTGCTAGTCCATAGCTGCATCTATACTAGGGGCTTTTGTCAGCATCACTACATCGGTCAAGGATCATGCCTCTTCGTAGTCCAATGGACAGAGTTGAGCTGGTAGTAATCTGTGGTGGAGATGGAGAGAAAGTCTTCTCTTCTGTAGACTAAATAAACCCAAATCCCACAGCCTCTCCTCATAGGTCATGTGCTCCATCCCCCTCATTTTTGTTGCCCTCTGCTGGACCCTCTTCAATGTGTTCTCATCCTTTCTGTAATAGGGGCCCAGAATTGGATGAAATACTTCATCTGTGGCCTCACCATTGCCGTATAAAGGGGAATAAACACTTCCCTAGATCTGCTCCAATATACTATTAGTCTTCTTGGCTACAAGGGCACACAGTTTACTCTTATCCAGCTTCTCACCCACTGTAACCCCCAGGTCTTTCTCCTGCCGAACTCCTGCTCAATTGTGAACGCTTCCAGCAAGCACACCGAATACCTGTAGTTTGCCAAGTGGTCACCCTTCCCTCCGTAGTCATGGAAAGTATCTTTGTTTACACAGGGGAAACAAATTAACAGATTCAAGGCACAGGATTGGTCACAGGCTGGACAGAGAGGGGAACAGCAGATCATGGGAGCACTTTGCTAAGGTATCAGCAGCCATCACTGATGTCAAACCAGGTGAAACGAAATGTCAGCCACTGGCATGCTGAAGTTCTGAATTTCTTTGAATACCAGAGGCAGGAAAAGTTTGCATAATCCACACTGCAAAGAAAAGCTGCAGTTGTGTCCTTGACTCTGGGTTCCACCTAGGGATGTGAATGATTAACATGATAATCACTAGAAAGAGAGTGGATGGGGAGGGAAAGAGAAGGGGGGAAAATGTCTTGTCGATTACAGGGGATGGACAAGATTTCCCCCCCTTTCTCTCCTCATCTGCTCTTTTCCTGCTATTTATTTGTAACTCTGGACCCCTTGCTCCATGCATCTTAAGAAGTGGGTTGTGCCCATGAAAGCTGGTGACACCATCTACATTTGTTGTTAGTCTCTAACGTGCTGCAGGATAATTTGTTGTTTTTTTAAGTCTTTTCAGTTAGGGTACATCTAGACGACAGGCTTTTGTCGACAGAGGCTGTGTCGACAGATACTGTCAACAAAGCTTCTGTCGACAAAGAGCATCTAGACTACATCCAGTTCTGTCGACAAAGCAAGCCGCTTTGTCAACATGAGAGTGTAGACGTAAAGGACAGCATAGATGCAATAATGCCTTTTGTTGACAGAATTGTCGACAAAAGGCGTTACTCCTCATCGAATGAGGTTTACCGCTGTCGACAAAACTGCTGAGTTCTGTCGACAGAACTCGGCGGTAGCGTAGACACAGGTATAGTTTTGTCGACATAAGTCCACTTTTGTCTACAAAACCCTGTATTCTAGACACACCCTTACAGATTAACCGGCTATTCTTCAGAGATAGATAATCACCATACTGGGTGATGCTTACTGGGTATGGTTAACCAGTAGGAGCTGGAGCTGTGCCCCACCCAATGTAGGCAGGGGGCTGCTCCAGCTTGGTGGGGCCCACTGCGGGCGGGGAGCCTATCATCCCGGCTAGAGCAACCTGCCGCAGGTGGGGCTCCTCCCACTTGCTCCCACTTAAACAGTGGACCAATTTAGCATAATGTTTAACTGTTTAAACAAGATTCTACATCCCTAGACACACATTTTCTCCACTACTTTTAATTACTGAGCCACAGATATAATAGAATTTGCTGGTAAGTCCTCTGTAATTACACAGTAATTGCCTAGCAATCGCCTTAATGTAATACAAATGCAACAATCTTCATCAGCCTATAATTACTATGGGTCCTCCGGTGCATCTGAGGGAACGCACACAAGCCCGTGTTTCCCTTGTCATGAGATGGTAAGTTCCCAGTTACCACATGGCAATAGCCAGCCAGTTCAGTGACCGACATTCGCAAGGTTAAGTTAAGACGGGGCAAGAGAGACTTCGCAAGGGCGGGGCAAGAACAACATAAAGAGAAGGCCTTGTGGTAAAGGCACTGGGCTCAGATTCCCAGCTCTGCCACAAGACTCCCTTTATGACTTTTGTAAGTTATTTAATGTCTCTGTGCCTTGATTCCCAGGTGAAAACTGGGAGATAAAATGTCCCTTCCTCACGCGTGTCTTGTAGAACTAACTTCAGAGTGGTAAGACTGCCTATGCGAAGTAGTAATAGAGATGTAGCCGTGTTAGTCTGGTCTTGCTGAAACAAGAGACAGGACTATGCAGCACTTTAAAGACTAACAAGATGGTTTATTCTGTGATGAGCTTTCGTGGGCCAGACCCACTTCCTCAGATCAAATTGTGGAAGAAAATTGGCATGACCATATATACCAAAGGGATACAATCAATAAAAGGGATACAATCAGTGCCAAGTGTGGCATCTGTCTCTCACCTGACAGAACTACAAACCCCGCATCCTGGTGTGGGCCAACCCTAAGGGAGTTGAACATTCAATCTAAACAGCCAAGACAGACCAAAGGTTACAAGGAAAAGGGAACGGCGCACAAGCAAAACGAACTGGGAGACAGGCAGCGAAGGTCGTGTTAGTTCCTCACCGTCTGTTTAATTCCAGTGTTTGTTTTAGATTTGGGGTGGAGTTTAGCCAAGCAGAGAGACAGGAAGAGCGAAGGTGGACGGTGATGGAAGGGAAGGAACACACAGGGATCAGATGCGGAACATGAGGGGCAGATGGAGAGTGGGTGAATTGAAGGGACTAGGTAGGAGGGAATTGGAGCAACCAGTCAATCAGCACAGGGGGGAGAAAATCAAAGTGAAGTGAAAAAATATTAGTGGGTACTGATGGGGGGGCTCCACTCTCGCAAGGTCGGTCACCTTCTCCTGTCATCAATGGCTTTGGGATGTTTACACTGCAGTGAGGAGGTGGGACTGCAGCACGTGTAGATGGACACTCAGCTTTGATCTAGCTCTCTTGAACAATGGCAGCAAAGCTGTGGCAACATAAGCCAGCCAACCAAGTAGATATCTAGGATCCCAGACAGCTGGCTGGGCTGTCATTGGTTCACTACCGTTATTTGAGTTAGCTAGATCAAAGCTAACTCCCGTAGGTGATGTCTACACGTACAGCAGTCACACATCTGATGGCAGGGTAGACAGCCCCTTTATCTTGCAAGGCAACAAGCACCCTCCATCATCTTCTTACCAGATCTTTGTGTGTCTGTCTGTCTGTCCATCTGTGAGTCCATTTGTTCAAGAACTACTCCTAAGCAGCAAGAGCTAGGGCCACCAAATTTTGTAGACAACTTCCCCGATCATAACGTAAAGCCAGGGAGGAGTGTGGCTGTGCCAGGACAATTGGATGTACCTGAAATCCAATTGTTTTCCGTAAAATGGAAGGGGACAGTTTTGCTCTGGAATAACCCAAAGGGGCGGCAAGCACTGAGGACAGTTATACAGGTTGAACCTCTCTAGTCCGGCACTCTCTGGTCTGACATGATGTTAGCCAGCCCGATGGCCACTTTTTCATGGGGGCGGCCAAGTTTCCTGTGGACGCATAACGTTTGTTTACAGCCACCAGTCCTGGCTCTCAGTGTTCTGTGATATTCTTTAGCTTTTATTTACCCCTAAATGTCCTCCAAGAGCCCAGTAAGCAGTGGCCCTGCAGTTAATGCTGCTAGACAATATCGACCTTCCATGGTTCGACAAATTCTCCGGTTCAGCATCGATCAGGTCCCAAAGGTGCTAGACTAGAGAGGTTCAGCTTGTGATGCAGAGTGACCACAGGGAGGTGGCCACATCTCTGACAGAGTGGCCAGCTGGGGGCAGGCCTTCGCATGTTGCCGGCCACCAGTAAGTAGCCCTTTGCTCCAAAGCAGCGTCCAAACCATTTTCTCCCCTGGCCATCAGGCCCTGTGCAGGACATCAGGGAAAGCCCTGCTGGCCAGCGACCAGTCCCTGGGGATCACCTGCTGGCCAGGCAGAGCAGCCCTGGCTGGCCTAGGAAGCAGCTACCAGCTGAAGCCGGGTAGCACAGTCCCACTGGACACCAGCTGGGCAGCACGGGCCTGGCTGGAACTTAGGGCTGCACTGAGCCTCCCCACACCTCCCAACCCCCTTTTCTGCTGAGCCCCCCACCTCCTGCACTCCCCACCCCCTTCCTGATTCTGCCACACCCTACCCTGAGCCCCCCATGCCTTCCCAGGACTCCTTCACTCCCCATATCCCCGCCTCCTTCCCTGAGCCCTCACACTTCCCAACCCCCTGCCCTGACTCCTGCACCTCCCACCTCTTGCCCTGCACCCCCCAAAAGACCCAAGCACTGCTGGGTAAATGCTCTAGTTCTTCATAATCAGGGCTTGACGAACGGTGGCGAAAGCTGCTCGCCAGCCCCGCACCGCACGTGCACAAGACCCGCATTGTGCCCAGGTGAAATCTACTTGCCACGGGCGAGTAGATTCAATACTTTGTTGAGCCCTGCTCCTAATACACCATTAAGATTTACTATGGGCCTCCTCCAAAGTCCACAAAATTGGACGGAAGGCCTCCCACTGACCTGCACGATCCTTAGCTCAGGCCCTTCAGCATGTCTGACATCCAACCCAGACAAGGGCACTCCGTATCTTGCAAACGTGGGCCTGAGTTTCCATTCAATGGGTCTCCTATGCTTCGGCTTTCCTTCCCGCCTACTCTGTTCATTTCAGATGCGGATAATCAGTTTGAATTGCTGGATTTTGTGTGTCCATACAAATCAACAATCCAAAAGGCAAGACATTCATGAAAGACGACAAATGGCTCACTATCATTTTAGAACTGCAGAATTGCAATTAGGCCTCGGGGGTGGAAACAGGCAAAGACTAGAAGTTCTGACAGGTTGCCCCATGTTGTGACGTGTTTGGCACATTACATTAGAATCCACTGCGACAGAAAGTGCGAACACAGCTTGATGTCGCATGAGCCACGAGAGATTAAACTCCGGAGTTTCCGAGCAATGACAGACTGAAGAACACTGTTCTCTAGGTTACAATGAGCGGCGTGTCTGGTGGAACTTTTTCTACTTCTCTGTCACCTTGCTTCTTGGGAGGACAGCGGAGAAGCAAATTGTGCCCTTATGATGCCTTGTTAATAAATTTCTCTATACAGTCGAATGGGAAAAACAAGCGGTGTTCATAGCCGATGCTCAGTAAAAGGAACAGGGATTGTTTTCCCTTTTTGTGAACATGTGAAAAGGGGACAACGGATGAGGATAGAGGAATTACATCGTGTAACTGCTCAGGAGCAAATATATTGAACAAACGACCCTCCCATTTGTTGGAGATTGGATCAGTGGACCATCTTGAAGGATGTAAAATCCTGATTAATTAGTTAACCGGTTAAACGTAAGGTTAATCTAATGTTTAACTGGTTAACTGACTAAGCAGGATCCTAGGCCTCTGCTGCACCTGACTGGCTGCTGGCTCCCAGACCCCGCTGCCAGCTGCACGGGACAGGTAGCCAGCTGGCAGCCCCAATGGGGGTGGAACAGCCCTCCACCCATGGCAGGTGGGGGGCTGCTCATGGGTAACTGGTTTACCGTTACCCAGTAAGCAGTTCACCAGTTACCTGGTCACGTCCCTACCTTCTATTCTAGTATCTTATGTTGGATGTCTGCCAGTAGCAAATGCTTCAGAGGCAGCGTAAATTCCCCGAATTATCAGGCAACAACTAACCTGTAGGAGAAGTTGTTTTCCTTTCTTCAAGCAAAAAGCAGGACGGCTGATAGCCTTTCCAGTCTGTATTCTAGCAAGTGCAACTGTGAGCAATGGTCTCATTTTTCACAGAAATATCCAGCCTGTTCTTGAATCTTTGTAAGCTCTCTGCATCAATCTCTCAAGCCAGAAAGCTGCATAGAAGTCACAGCCGCCCCGGTACAGAGTTGGGATGCGGTGCCAGATTTTCAGACGTAAGCTCTTCGTTCACGCTTAAAACGTGATGCTTCCTCTCTCCTGCAGATGCCGTTATGCAAGTTGTGAGTTTGGCAACACTTTTCTTGGGCTGGCTGGGATGTTCCTACCTACCCCACCCCATGCAGCTTTGTGAGCTTGCAGGGCCTTTGATTTTTGTATGCACCCTCTGTTTCCTGATGGAGCTGGCAATTTCAGACTTTCCAGGATCTTCACCACTTTTATCTGCTCATCAACACGTGACCATGGCTCTGCTCTCTGACTTATTCTCAGGAAGTAGAAATTCACTCCAAGGCGAAGCTCAGCAGAGATCCTGCTCTCTAAACCTCACCGCCTTTGAAAGAGGCTGTGTTTTCACCCGCCAGTCAGCCTGGGTACTGGGGTCATGGGGCTATTTCCTCTCAGGGAGGCAACCTTGCCTGTTGGTCTACAGAAGAAAGTTGTGGACGTGCACATGGAGCAAGCCTCGCCCTGTGGCATTAACAGAAAAGGGCTGGAATTTGAAAAGGGAAATTTACTCCCCTACCGAGTCCACCTTGATCAGCAAAGCTTGTACTGATGACGCACAATCCCTCGGGCCTCAGATCGCTTACTTAGGGCAGCGCCTGGAATGGTACGTGCAAAGAGAGCTCCAAACTCAGGACAACATCTGCAGGACCTGAGGGGACGTGTACGCTACAGGTCGAACCTCCCTCGTCCAGCAGCCTTGGATCCTGAGTGGGCCCTGGCCAGGGCTGACCCCTGACCGTGCCAGCCCCGGACAGAGGCTGGCCCTGCTGCTTCCAGACCCAGCTGTTGTGACCCCCACAGTGCTGGCCAAGCTGTGTGCCCAGCGGCTGGCACCGCTGCCTCCAGCCGTGGCTGGGACAGAACTTCCCGCTGCCAGCCCTGACTGGGGCTGAGCCTTGGCTTCCACCCCTCCCCACTGCTGCACCATCCCCGATCGAGGCTGTGTTTCCCATCACGCCAGCCCCGGCTGGGGCTGCATGCCTGGCCACTGGCCCATCTCCCTCCAGCCCCGCCTGGAGCTGCACTCCTTGCCCTGAGCCCTGGCCAGGCCTGTGCTCACCACCGCATGCTTCCCACTGCCAGCCCAGCCCACCCAGCACTTCAAAACCTGGTCAGCCGGTGCTCTCTGGCCCAGCAATATCCGTGGCCCTGCTGGATTTGAAAGGTTCGACCTGTACCAAGTTTTGTCAAGAAAACTTATGTCAATGCCCAAAAGATAACAAAGCAAAAATTGCCAGAGTGCGCTCACGCTTGCTCCCTCTGTCAATAGATCATGTCTACACTGTGGGCCCCATTGTCAGCAGTGTGAGCACTGCATTGTGAGTCGGTATCCCCCAGCCTCCTCAGCTAGGAGCAGCATCATGAGTAGCTCTGGGAGCTCTCCGTGCTGAGGAATGTCAAAGCAGCACAGCTGTCTCTCCAGCCCTCCCCCTACAGCAGCCATCTGCCCGCCGTCATGTTCCTAGTGCAGGGCAGAACAGGAGCAGTCTAGTGATTTGTTCCCCAACTGGAGCAGCTCACTCAGCTGTCCAGATACTTCCTGGAACTCCAAAGGGAGAGGTGCGCCGGCCTGCAGGGCAGCAGAGATTACAAAATACTGTGCACAGCCACCAGAGCAAGCATTGTGGGGTACTGGCAGTAGCCAATTCTGTGGACAAAACAAACAGCAACGTCTACGCTGGCTCTTTGTCCATGTAAGCCAGATGGTTTAGTCCTGGCGCTTGGGCCTGTGCTCTGGCCAGTAATAACCGCCCGATGGTCCCTTTCACACCTGACCCTGCGTACGGGGCAGGGCAAGCAAACAACCACCGTTCAACAGTTTAGGTAGACCCAGGCCCTGGTGCAGGGCAGGGCAGGTAAAAATACAGAAGTTCACTTGCAGGAGAGGGGGAGACTGCCACACAGAGTGAGGGGTGGCAGGGGGGACGCAGGCCCTCCCTACTGCACTGCGTCCTGACCCAGACAGTGGCAGGACTGTCTGCCACTGGGGTTGGCGGGGAGCCAGCTCCCAACACGCTGACTCACTCAAATATGAGATCAGCCTGATGGTCGTTGGCTTCCCCTGAGCCACTTCCAAACTCCCCCTTGGTGCGTACCTGACGTCACAGCAGGTCATCAGGGTCTGGACCCTCAGGCACAGCTAACAGGGTTTCCTCGTTGGTCTGAGGACCTGGGGGTCCAAGCCAGTTCTTGGCCTCTGTAGAGTCCTCAGTGGCCTCCCAGTTCAGGAACTCAGGGAAGGCCTCTGCTTCCTCCACCTGGGTTTTTATACAGCTCACCCACCCCTTGGCTTCTGGGGAATTAAAGAGGCAGGGCCAGGCTTGGCCCACCATGGCTCAGAGAGGGGCTCTTCCCCCTCTGGGTCAGTGACCCCTGCTCCCCACGGTCCACAATAAAGGGAGAGGAAAAGAAAAAAGTCTCTCAGGGGTGGAAGCTTTTCTGCTGCTGACACTGGGTGCCGTTCCTGACACAAGTTGCCTTGCTGGCATTGCTTTGTTGCCAAAAGGCAGTTTTTCGCCAACACAACTTGTCAGTGGAGACAAATAAGTAACGTAAAGCCCCAAGACCGGGGTGTATGCCCTACAGGTTGAATCTCTTGCAAAGCAAAAGCTGGAAACTCTTGCCTGACCCCTGCAGCTTAGCGACAGAGCTGGAGGAAAGGCAACGTGGAACGGGAGAAAGCTGGTACATAAATAAAAGCAGAGGAACACAAGCTGAGGCATCGTTCAAAACATCTTTGAGGGAAGGAAGCAACTCAGGTCAGGGACTGCTGCTATCTGATGAGTAAAGGAGATGGCATTGAGAAGCCAGTAACGCATCACTTTCAGAAACGTCAGTGGGTCACGATGACAACGGCTTCAAGGCCACAAAGCTCATCATAGAAAAATCAGACCCTTAAAACACACACACACGCACACACACACACACCTGGACCAGGGTTTGTGTGTGCGCACTGAATAATTCCTGGCTGGAGTGTGGGAGAGGATGTGGGAACATCACTCCGGTCTCAGCTTCTGGCCCATGGGGCTGTTCCGTACAGCGGGAGAACCTCAGAACGTGGGAGGCGGAGGTTGGATAAGGCCCCACAAGTCTGGACACTTAAGCTGAACTCTAAGAACCTCATGAGACTGTACCATTTGGGTGCAAATCTCATGAGCGGATGCTCCTACTGGGACCTAGCCTAGAGAATTTAAATCTGGATTTTAATCCCTCTGCCTCAAATTTTGGGCTTTTTGGACCTAGGGTTCAGATTTATTACTTGTTACCTGAGATGTTTGATAGCTTGTGCTTCTAGCGGAGTTAGAAACACTGTAAAGCCAGCGTCTGTCCACTAGAATTTCTGCACTCCTAGGGTATGTCTACACTACAGCACTAATTCGAACTAACTTAATTCAAATTAGTTAATTTGAACTAAGCTAATTCGAACTAGTGCATCTAGACCTAAAAACTAGTTCGAATTAGCGTTTTGCTAATTCGAACTAGCATGTCCACATTAAGTGGACCCTGAACCGGGCTTAAGGATGGCCGGAAACAGTGCCGGCAGGGCATCAGATTAGGACTTAGAGCGTGGAGCTGCTGTCTCAGGCTAGCCGAGGGCTGCGCTTAAAGGGTCCCGACCCCCACCCTGGACAGACAGTTCTCAGGGGTGCCCCGCTTGCAAAGCAGTCCTGGCTTGGATTGCCCGGACTACCCACACTGGGCACATCACAGCACTCAGCCATCAGACCGGCTGCACTTGCCGCAGGCTGCCATCCGGGGGGGAGGGGTCAATCGGGGGGCTGCAGGAGAGCTTCCACCCCAGGAGCCTGCAGAGCCACCCCAGTCCTCCCCCACCTCCTTCCACTTACCCTTCCCTAGCCCCCCTTCCTGATGTACAAAATAAAGGACACGTGTGTTCAAAAATAGAAACTCTCTTTATTGAACAAAGCTCGGGGAGACTGGGAAAAGGAGGTGGGAGAGGGGAAGAGAGAGGCTGGGAGAGGGGAGGGCAACTAAAATGATGAGGGTTTGGAACAGGTCCCATATGAAGAGAGGCTAAAGAGACTGGGACTTCTCAGCTTAGAAAAGAGGAGACGGAGGGGGGATATGATAGAGGTCTATAAAAGCATGAGTGGGGTGGAGAGGGTGCATAAAGAAAAGTTCTTCATTAGTTCCCATAATATAAGGACTAGAGGACACCAAAACAAATGAATGGGTAGCAGGCTTCAAACTAATAAAAGAAAGTTGTTCTTCACAAAGCAAATAGTCAACTGGTGGAACTCCTTGCTGCAGGAAGCTGTGAAGACTAGAACTATAACAGAGTTTAAAGAGAAGTTAGATAAATTCATGGAGGTTGGGTCCATGGAGTGCTATTAGCCAGGGGATAGAAATGGTGTCCCTGGTCTCTGTTTTGGAAGGCTGGAGATGGACGGCACGAGACAAATGGCTTGGTCATTGTCTTCGGTCCATCCCCTCCGGGGTAGTTGGTGTTGGCCGCTGTCGGCAGACAGGCTACTGGGCTAGATGGACCTTTGGTCTGACCCAGAACGGACATTCTAAGCTCAGGGCTCAGGGTCGGGGGTCTCACTGGACCACCTTGATTTTCATGCAGACTTGCTCCTGGGTGGCCAGGCTGGCAGCTCTCCTGCCCTAAACGGCCACTTTCCTGTGCCTAATACGGAGGTTGTAGATGAGGTCCACTATCTCCACACTAGACCAGGCGGGCACCCGCCTCTTGCAGCCCCGGGCAGGCTCCTGGGAGCTGCCAGCCTGGTCCTGGGAAGAGGCGGAGGGCTGGGTGGCAGCGGGTGGCTGGCTCATGCTGTGCCAGGTGCAGGGTCTGCTGGCTGGGTGCTGGCAGGCTTGCACCTGGCATGGGCACCGTAGCCAGACCATGCCCCTTTAAGGGCTCCGGGGCCGGGAGGGGGGCAGACGAGTTTCCCTGGTGGTGCCCAGAGTGGCCACCAGGGAAAGCTGGGGAGGGCTAGCCTCCCACTAGTTCGAATTAAGGGGCTACACAGCCCTTAATTCGAACTACTTAATTCGAACTAGGCATTAGTCTTCGTAGGATGAGGTTTACCTAGTTCGAATTAAGCGCTCCGCTAGTTCGAATTAAGTTCGAACTAGCGGTTTGTATGTGTAGTGCCTATCAAAGTTAATTCGAACTAACGGCTGTTAGTTCGAATTAACTTTGTAGCGTAGACATACCCCTAGAAACAGAAAAACCCCAATATAACAACAATAGAATGGGATGTCTGTATTGAATCTAGGGGAGGAGGAGGCAGCTATGGAGTATGGCAAGATGTGTAAAAGTTAACCAAACTTTTCAATACTTAATTTTCCCTTTTAAAAGAGGGCTTCACTCAGGGATTGATAGAGAATTGTTAGTTCCAAACCAACATCCAAACCACCCTATTTTTTTTGTTACAAAATCAAAACCCAATAATCCTGACACACAGAATCATATAGAATCATAGAATACTGGGACTGGAAGGGATCTCGAGAGGTCGTTGAGTCCAGTCCCCTGCCCTCATGGCAGGACCAAATACTGTCTACACCATCCCTGATAGACCTTTATCTAACCTACTCTTAAATATCTCCAGAGATGGAGATTCCACAACCTCCCTGAGCAATTTATTCCAGTGTTTGACCACCCTGACAGTTAGAAAATTTTTCCTAATGTCCAACCTAAACCTCCCTTGCTGCGGTTTAAGCCCATTGCTTCTTGTTCTATCCCCAGAGGCCAAGATGAACAAGTTTTCTCCCTCCTCCTTATGACTCCCTTTTAGATACCTGAAAACGGCTCTCATGTCCCCCCTCAATCTTCTCTTTTCTAAACTAAACAAACCCAATTCCTTCAGCCTTCCCTCATAGGTCATGTTCTCTAGACCTTTCATCATTCTTGTTGCTCTTCTCTGGACCCTCTCCAATTTCTCCACCTCTTTCTTAAAATGTGGTGCCCAGAACTGGACACAGTACTCCAAGTGAGGCCTAATTAGTACAGAGTAGAGCAGAAGAATGACTTCTCGTGTCTTGCTCACAACACACCTATTAATGCATCCAGAATCATGTTTGCTTTCTTTGCAACAGCATCACACTGCTGACTCATATTCAATTGTGGTCCACTATAACCCCTAGATCCCTTTCTACCATACTCCTTCCCAGACAGTCGCTTCCCATTCTGTATGTATGAAACTGATTGTTCCTTCCTAAGTGGAGCACTTTTCATTTGTCTTTATTAAACTTCATCCTATTTACCTCAGACCATTTCTCCAATTTGTCCAGGTCATTTTGAATTATGACCCTATCCTCCGGATTAATCGCAACCCCTCCCAGCTTGGTATCATCTGCAAACTTAATAAGCGTACTTTCTATACCAATATCTAAATTGTTGATGAAGATATTGAACAGAGACAGCCCCAAAACAGACCCCTGCGGAACCCCACTTATGTCTTTCCAGCAGGATTGTGAAGCACTAATAACTACTCTCTGACTACGGTTATCCAGCCAGTTATGCACCCACCTTATAGTAGCCCCATCTAAGTTGTATTTACCTAGTTTATTGATAAGAATATCATGCGAGACCGTATCAAACGCCTTACAAAAGTCTAGGTATATCTCATCCACCGCTTCTCCCTTATCCACAAGACTCGTTATCCTATCAAAGAAAGCTATCAGATTGGTTTGACATGATTTGTTCTTTACACATCCATGCTGGCTGGTCCCTATCACCTTGCCACTTTCCAAGTGTTTACAGATTATTTCCTTAATTACTTGCTCCATTATCTTTCCTGGCACAGAGGTTAAACTAACTGGTCTGTAGTTTCCTGGGTTGTTCTTATTTCTCTTTTTATAGATGGGCACTAGATTTGCCCTTTTCCAGTCCTCTGGAATCTCTCCTGTCTCCCATGATTTTCCAAAGATGATAGCTAGAGGCTCAGATACCTCCTCTATCAGCTCCTTGAGTATTCTAGGATGCATTTCATCAGGCTCTGGTGACTTGCAGGCATCTAACTTTTCTAGGTGATTTTTAACTTATTCTTTTTTTATTTTACCTTCTAAAACTACCCCCTTCCCACTAGCATTCACTATGTTAGGCATTCCTTCAGACTTCTCGGTGAAGACCGAAACAAAGTCATTGAGCATCTCTGCCATTTCCAAGTTTCCTGTTACTGTTTCTCCCTCCTAACTGACCTGTGGGCCTACCCTGTCCTTGGTCTTCCTCTTGCTTCTAATGTATTTAGAAAAAGTCTTCTTGTTTCCCTTTATTCCCGTAGCTAGTTTGAGCTCATTCTGTGCCTTTGCCTTTCTAATCTTGCCCCTGCATTCCTGTGCTGTTTGCCTATATTCATCCTTTGTAATTTGTCCTACTTTCCATTTTGTATATGACTCCTTTTTTATTTTTAGATCATGCAAGATCTTGTGGTTAAGCCAAGGTGGTCTTTTGCCATATTTTCTATCCAGATTGCTCAAACCCACTGCAACTGGCTCTTCCTAAGTCATGCATCCCAGTGGAAATAAACATGCCAATTACAAATATTTTTTATCAGAGGTCCATAAGAACAGAATCCACTTGGAAAATGGACACTTCAAAACAAATTGCAGAGAAACAAGAAAGGAGTCCACTAAAACACTGACACGTACATTGACTGTGGTGCTGAGTCATTGTGTCCAGCACGGAACCCCCTCAGATAACCATGTGATAGCTGAGAGCTCAGAAGTGGGTGCAACTAAAAACAGGAGGGGAGAGAACCATTTCTCAGCTAAGCCATGCTCCCCAACAGGCCAAGAACAGCAACAATGGAAAATGAGCTCCTGGAATCTAATTCTGAATACAAGTTACAAGCGGCAGCTGTTCCCGTTTTTCCAATACACAGAGGGGAACATTTACCTAAAATAAACATCCAAACTTAGTGTTAAGTAACCAGATAACATAGAATCACCACAAAGCGGGCAAGGAGCAGTGTCTCTCTTGCTCCAAGTTCTGCCATGTTGAATATCCCTTCACTGCAGACAAGCAGGATTTCTTACAGTGGGAGATGCAGAACTGGATGGAGCATCCTGGGTCAATGAGTGTAGTCCGCCACTCTCAGACAACCACCCCATCATAGAATCCCTCTCAAACTTAGCAGGCCCTGTTAAAAGTCTCAGGGTATGTCTAGACTGCATCCCTCTGTCAGCAGAGGGATGCATATTAGGCAGGTCGACATTGCAAACGAAGCGGGGATTTAAATACCCTGTGCTTAATTTGCATAAAAATGGCAGCCATTTTTGCCAACTCAGCACTTTGTTGGCAAAAAGCAGCAGTCCAGAGGGGGATCTGTCAAGAAAGAAAGACTTTTTCGACAGATCCCTTATGCCTCCTTGCATGTCCTGCAGTGGTGTAGTTTGCTTTTGGGTGTCTGTGTGTACCCCAGCTGGGGGATAGGCACCCCTCCCCTCACGGTGCCTGCTGAAGATGCCATGGAGATGGAGAGGCACATCTCACCTGGCCCCAAGCTGCTGTGGTGAGAGAGGGCTGGGGGTGTCCTCTCTCCATGGGCAGCCTTCCCCCTGACCTCCCCTCCTCCACTAATCCATCCCAGAGCAATGATTCCCATGAAGAAAAAGAAAACATATTGGAATGAAGCACCCAAGCACCACTCAAGCGTATTAGCAGAAAACCATCATCTCCTCTCCCAAGCTTTGCTCTGCGAGGTGAAACAAAGCTGGGCTCTTAAGTTCCCTCTCCTACCACCAGCTTTCCACTCCTGACCATCCTAGTAGCCCTTCCCTGCAGGACCTATTCCAGATGGAAGTAGTCATCCTTGAACATGGGTGACCAAGCCCAGACACTGCATTCATGATACCAGCAGGGCCGGCTTTACGAAGTGCTGGGCCCAAGTCGAACCAAATTTTGGTTGAGCGAAAAAACCCAAACAACAACAAACAAAAAACCACACACAAATTTTGATTGAGAGAAAACAACAACTCAGCACACAAAGAAACAACTCACAGCCCCTTTAAATTCCCAGCTACAGGGCAGAGTCCCGCCTTCCAGCCAAACCCACAGGCCAACACCCCCTCCTGCAGCGCACCCGGCACACTTCCGGGCTTAGGACACGGGGCCCTTTTAGGCGCAGGGCCCGATTCGGGGGAATCGGATGAATCGGCCTAAAGCCGGCCCTGGATACCAGTGTCTTGTACAACCAAGTTACTATTTACAGCTGTCCTGCAGAGGAACACAGAACGATTTACATTCGCCAGAGCAGACCTTTTCCAGGAGCGCACAGGCCAGGTGGTTTAGGCTCCCGCGGAAGGGTTTTGATAAAGCTTAAGAGCACACATTATCCAACAGAACTTGCCTGGGCCGCTGGGCCTAATTGACAACACTGACTTGTTTGGGTCACCCCCCGAGCTGTACGTCATCGCGAAGTAACTGAAACTACTGAGCAGGTTAAGCACTAGTGTTTCACAGACCTTTCCTTCAGAAATACACTCCCCTGGGATATTGACGGCACCGTTTAGCTGGGCCTGGAAGCATCGGTAGAGCTGTCAGGGGTTTAGAGGGAAAAGACTGTGTTTGCTCAAATGACGGGAGGCAGAGAAAACTACTGTGGACAGAAGGTCCCTGCTTCCCTTGGAATTGGCAGCGAGTCTCCAGATCTGACTCAGGTCTGGTTTTAAAGGGGCTGGCTGGGGGAAGAAAGTCAAGAAGTTAACCTGATCTTGCACTTCTTGCTGATAGGCCCACTTGGAGATAATTGCCATTACAGGCCTCAAAGGTAGCGTGGAGGGCGCTGCTTTAGACTCGCTACCTAAGGGCTGTGTGTCTCCAAGTATGTAGAGGAGAAAGGGGAGTGAGAGAAAACCCCAATGACTAAAGCACTTGCAGTCACAGTTGGAACTGAACAGTCTGGGCACAGTTCATTTACTCAACTGAACAGTGAAAATTAGAGGGCCATTAATTTTAATGAGCTACAGGCCTCCCAATGCCTTGGATGGGTCTGAAAATTTCAGTCAAAATGGATTATTCTTTGTAATACATAAGCACCCAGCGGTCACAATCAGAATTAGAGACCTATTGTCCTTGGTGCTGAACATCCCTTACACGGGGCTGGTGCCATTCTGGTTTAGAATGGTTTAATATTAGCAGAATAGAATCGTAGAACACTAGAAGTGGAAGGGACCTCGAGAGATCATTGAGTCCAGTCCCCTGCCCTCATGGCAGGACCAAATACTGTCTAGACCATCCCTGATAGACATTTATCTAACCTACTCTTAAATATCTCCAGAGATGGGGATTCCACAACCTCCCTCGGCAATTTATTCCAGTGTTTGACCACCCTGACAGTTAGGAAATTTTTCCTAATGTCCAACCTAAACCTCCCTTGCTGCACTTTGAGCTCATTGCTTCTTGTTCTATCCTCAGAGGCCAAGTTGAACAAGTTTTCTCCTTCCTCCTTATGACACCCTTTTAGATACCTGAAAACTGCTATCATGTCCCCCCTCAATGTTCTCTTTACTAAACTAAACAAACCCAATTCTTTCAACCTTCCCTTCACAGGTCATGTTCTCTAGACCTTTAATCATTCTTGTTGCTCTTCTCTGGACCCTCTTCAATTTCTCCACATCTTTCTTGAAATGCGGTGCCCAGAACTGGATACAATATTCCAACTGAGGCCTAACCAGCGCAGAGTAGAGCGGAAAAATGACGTCTCGTGTCTTGCTCACAACACACCTGTTAATGCAGCCCAGAATCATGTTTGCTTTTTTTGCAACAGCATCACACTGTTGACTCATATTTAGCTCGTGGTCCACCTCTAGATCCCTTTCTGCCGTACTCCTTCCTAGAGAGTTGCTTTCCATTCTATATGTGTGAAAACTTATTGTTCCTTCCTAAATGGAGCACTTTTCATTTGTCTTTATTAAAGTTCATCATTCCTGACAGATGTCTATCTATCTAACCTACTCATAAATATCTCCAGTGACGGAGATTCCACAACCTCCCTAGGCAATTTATTCGCGTGTTTAACCATCCTGACAGTTCAGAAGATTTTCCTAATGTCCAACTTAAATCTCCCTTGCTGCAATTTAACTCCATTGCTTCTTGTCCTATCTTCAGAGGTCAAGGAGAACAATTTTTCTCCCTCCTCCTTGTAACACCCTTTTAGGTACTTGAAAACTGCTATTGGTATAAGCAACTTTGCCTGTAAAAAGGTAGAAACAACTGGAAAAAAGAATGTGTGTTTTCCTAACATGAGAACAGACATACTGTGTGAGACCAAAGGACCATATACCTCAGTATCCTGTCTTCCGACAGTGGCCAGTGCCAGGTGCCTCAGGGGAAATGATCAGAAGAGGGAATCATCACGTGATCTATCCCCCGTCATCCATTCCCAACTTCTGGCAAACAGGCTAGGGACACCATCCCTGCCTAGCCTGCCTAATAGCCATTGATGGACCATGAATTTATCTGGCTCTTTTTTGAACCCTGTTATAGTCTCTTCACAACATCCTCTGGCAAGGAGTTCCACAGGCTGACTGTGCATTGTGTGAAGAAATACTTCCTTTCGTTTGCTTTAAACCTGCTGCCTATTAATTTCATTTGGTGGCCCCTAGTTCTTATGTTATGGGAAGGAGTAAATAACTCTTCTTTCTTCACTTTTTCCACACCAGTCATGATTTTATAGACCTCTAGTATATCCCCCCCATAGTTGTCTGTTTTCCAGCAGAAAAGTTCCAATCTTAGCAGGATTTTCCTACCCTGTGAATGGCTCTGAGTGCCACAGGATTTGTAAAATGAAGGATTTGCAGATAAGAACTGCATAAGTCACAGAAAAGGTAAAATAAGTTTCCCAGAATGGATGGGGGGCCAATGACTTGTCTGAGGTAGAGCAGTTTAAAAACTATCCCTCAGGGAATTTAGAGATTGGTAATGGCTGAGTCACCACTGAGTCACCAGCTGGGAGGGATTGAAAGTGATTCCGTTTTTTCCGTGATTTCCTTTCTTAGGCCATGTGAAATCACCTTTTCTCTGTTCCTTGCAGACAGATATTTCTCTCACAAGCATGGAGAGCAGCTCGCTTTCCTCTTTGTCAACATCATAAAATACTAGAATCCATAGCTAAGCTGGCCTGGCCTGACGACCCCGTAGATAGCTCAATAATGTTTGGTTTTTATATTGTGCTTAATGAAACCTATAATTCAGGAACATTTACAGTGTAAAAGGAAATACTGATTGGCTGCGTCTAGACTGGCATGATTTTCTGCAAAAGCTTTTTAACGGAAAAGTTTTCCGTTAAAAGCATTTGTGGAAAAGAGCGTCTAGAGTGGCACGGATGCTTTTGCGCAAAAGCACTTTTTGCGGAAAAGCGTCCATGCCGATCTAGACGCGATTTTGTGCAAGAAAGTCCCAATCGACATTTTCACCATCGGGGCTTTTTTCCACAAAACGGTTCTCAGTTGTCTACACTGGCCCTCTTGCGCAAAAGCATTTGCGCAAGAGGGCTTTTTCCCCGAACGGGAGAGTCATTGTATTTGCGGAAGAACACTGACAATCTTACATTAGATCATCAGTGTTCTTGTGCAAATTCAAAGCGGCTAGTGTAGACAGCTGGCAAGTTTTTCCGCAAAAGCAAGCGCTTTTGCGGAAAAACTTGCCAGTCTAGACGCAGCCATTGAGTTTGCTTGGAGGAAAAATATACCTGCCTCATGACTTGAACTGTTCAATGCAGTTGTTTTCCTGGTTTGGAGTTGGAAGAAACTCCACACCAGGCAAAACCCACCTGGTTTTCAGTTTCCAGTTAAACCCTAAGCTTAGTCAACAGCCATTTCACCAAGGTTTACAAAGCTTTGTCATGAAGATGAGCCAAGTTATTTGGTGGGAGGGGGGAAAATGAGCACAAAGCTTATACGCTTGAGGTTCATGTAGGTTAAAAACTAGCTATATAGGTGATGGCAGAGATTCTTCTATCAGCCCTAGTGTCCCATTGCAGTCAGTCTTCAGGATGCTGTCTATTACACCGGATCTCTTCCAAGAAATTGAACAGGCTCCTGGGGACTGTAGGCGGATAATGATAAGTTCCAATCTTTTATAAACTAACAGAAAGCGAACCCAGAATATTGGTCACTTCACCAGATTCACTGGTTTCGGTTTCTGAGATTTCTGCAAACCACCCACTTGTATTTCTGGTTTCCCTCCTGCCCTTGCCCAAATTGTGGTTTCGAATAAGCCACAAAAATGCAAAAGAGAACACCAGAGAAACCACTTACAATTTAGGACAGATTAGCTGAATCCACTGAGTATTGTTCTGTTGCTTCCCATAGCTCACAAGCCAGCCTACGCTCACTCAAACGCTGGCTTCGATTGACTTAAACGGTCTGTGAATTTTGGTGTATTTGCTGGGGTTTCAAAGGTGTTAGGAAACTCTAATGATGCACGTTGCATCTGGCTGCTTTATCAAGACATTGACATCCTGGATATATTCTTATCCCAGAATCTCTCGTTCATGAGCTGATGTAAAGACACAATCTATACGCTGGAGCTTGTCCTCCCTTCTCGAGACTCGACTGTTTATAGGACTGCTCCCTCAAGACCAAGATACTTTTTTCATTCCCACTCCTTTACATCTAGGGAAAGTCTCAAGTCACTCAGGCCTTGTCCTTACTAAACGCAAGACGGACGCTGCCATTATCAGTCTTCCAGAGTTCAATTTAGTGGGTCTAGTTAAGACGCACTAAGTCAAACTCAGAGGGCACCCCAGTCAGTGGCCAGTACTCCTGCTTTTGTGAGGAGTAAGGGTAGCCGACAGGAGTGTTTGCTCCCATCGGCCTCCCACTGTGCAGACAGAAACAAGGTATGTCAGTTCCAGCTACGTAATTAACATAGCTGGAGTTGTGTATCTTGATTCAATCTTCCCCTAATGGAGAGCTGGCTTCAGTGAAACTCTAGAACTCTCATAGCTTTTTCCCAGCAGGATCAGCACCTGCTAACAGGGTGTGTATTTCAGGCAAACATTGCGGAGTTCATTCATCAAAAAGGCATTCTCAAAAGGCCAGTATTTGTTTGTATTCCTGTTTGAGTCAGCAAATCAGGGAGCTAACACAATACCATGTGACTAAGGGCAGCCTAACAATGCTGAATAGTGGGAAATAATTCATAAGATGAAAATGACTCGTCAAAATGGTCAAATATTTACAAATAATCTCTATGATTGGTTCCAAAAGAACTAACTTCACAATACATATTCTCATTGAATGACAATTATAACAGGGTTACACAGGCAATATTGCAACGCCCAATGTCTAAACGGGATTCGTGTATTCACTTGCTGTTCTGCAGCCTGTTTGCAGAGACTCTGTGAATTTTCCCTGCCTCTCATTTGCATAGCTTTGCAACACTTCTCAGATTTGACTCCAGGTCTGTGTGACACTAGCAGAGCAGACCTGAGGTTTGCATTAATGACTAACAGCTTCACAATTCTGCCGATTACATGGAGATTTAAAAAAAAAATTAAAAAGGACAAGTCTAGCCAAAACCACAACCCCTCAGCAGCTGGCAGATCTCATGCCCCATTCCTGCCTGATTTCCACTAAAAGTGACAAAGCTTTAAGCATGGAGGCGGATGCAGAGTACAGACCATATAGTTGGGAATAGTAAATGTTTGCACCATTAGAGTCCCTAAGTAATTTGTGTTTTTAAAACAAAGGTTTGTCTGATATGATCTATGCAAAAGAGGACGGAGAGGGGAAGAGATCAAAGAAAAGGAATATTAAATCCATCAAAATGGACATTGTTGTGTATTAAATACAACCAGAATCCTAGCAGCACAAGTGGGTACACCTCCTACAATGCAGTCCAATTCCAGACAGCGTTATTGACTGGTAGATTTTATATTTCAGAGGGTGAAGCTGTAAAGAACAGAAAGTAAAACATACCACAAAGCAGGTATTGTGTGTTAATTCCCAGAGACCACGTAAAAGTTGGAAATGACAAACACCTACCGAAAACAAGGTGGAATAGGCAGAGAGGGCAAATTTGATGCAGTAGTAATAGACAACGGAATCTTTCCCATCGGATTCTTTTGTCATCTTTTCAGCTCTGCTCCTGAGCTTGCTTTGTGTGTATTGGACCCTCCCTGCTTTGACAGTTTCAGGGTAATGTCTCCTACTTTCAGTAGCTAGACTTTAAAAAAAAAATCAACAAAACCAAAAAAAACCACCCTTAAACTTCAGCTGCTCTCTACAACTTCCGCCTGAGAGAAACAGAAAGCAATTAGAAGGGAGGCAGGAACAAGAGCAGGACAATATTAACCCTTTAGAGCATTTACTGCCTAATGGAACTAGCGTGTATTTGTTTCTCAAATAAACAGTGAACTGCTTTAACAAAAAAACAAAAAACCCAAGGAGTAGTCCGGTAGCACCTTAGAGCCTCCAAAACCAGATCTATAATGTCATGAGCTTTCGTGGGCAGAACCCACTTCCCCACGAGCATAAGATGTAATGTAGATTGTGATGTCATGTCAAGTGTGTCTGGTATTTTTGTTGAAACCATCTGGCAACTCTAAACACCACACACAGCTGCCTAACTTTCGAGCGACCTTCTTTTAGAAAATAACTATGCTACAGGGAATAAATCACAATAGGAGACACTTGTCCTTTATGGCACAAAAAGCATATTGCAATTCTAATGTGATCACTCACTTTCCCAAAGCTCTGTTTTACAGTAGGGATGTTAAAATGTGTGTAATTGAGTAAATGTGGAACTGCTGAAAATCAAGCAGGGTGGCAGTAGGCTTTCCAGGAGCTGGTTCATGGGCTCCCATCTGCTGCCCCATTCCCAAGAGGCCGGCTGGGAGCTGGTGCATGCTGGTAACCAGCTTTTAAGATGGCTCCTGGTACACACTGGCTCCTGCCTGCTGCCCCACTTCCAGGAGGCTGGCTGCCAGCCCCACACTGCTGCCTCTGATACAGGGGCAGCAGCACAAGGTGGCAGCCAACTCTCCAGGAGCACGGCAGGAGCGTGCGTGTAACCGTGAACATTAACCAGTAAGTTCAGGCTTAGCAGTTAACCGTTTACACGGTTAAACATTCACATCCCTCTTTTACAGACATGGATATTGAAGCATCAAGAGGTTCAGTGACTGCTCAAAGCCAAACACGACGTCAGCAGCAGAGCTGGGAATACAAGCCAGATTTTCCACCTTCCCGGCTTGGATTCATGTTTCTGTGATACATCCTCGATCGGTTCCCACTGCCCTGACAGAGAGAGATGGGTTCAGTGGCCTAACAGTCCGCATGTTCTTATGGATGGGGTACAAGATAGGGAGGCAGAGACCAAATAAATGTAGGCAAGACGCACTGAGCATAAAGTCTACTCTGCAGCTTCGGCTAAGTGCTTGTTGCCTTTTAGCTCATGCTGTAGACTCATGGGTTTAGCCTCCAGGGTCCCAGGTTCAATCCCTCCTGCCCATGACCTGGCTCTGTTGGCTTCACATCTAGACATTGCAGTTTTGACAAGGACTTGCTATGTGCAAGGTTGAAGTCCCAAAAATGGTCTATTATGGGGAGAGGCGCGAACTTGAGACAAACAGGTTCTATCTACACTTCCGATGGGAACAAGCCTCCCAGCCCTGTAGACACATTCATGCTAGCAAGGCTTGTGTTAGTGTGCTAGAAACAGTCATTTGGATATGGGTGCTCTGGCTCCCACACCCACCCGATGCGCATCAGATCTGATTGCCAGAGATGCAAGCACACAGCATCTGCACTTGCTACGGACACTAGCCACAGGAAAATATTAGTTAGCCCAGAGGAAGTGTCCACATTCTAAATCCGAGAAGATGAAGAGTTTTCATCAACTTATGTCGGGCCCCATGTTTGCTCTCTGAATCTTCTAAGAGATTCTTCAAGGACATGGACGGGGCAGTTTCCCTGCACTGGAGTGAAAAGGGTTAAAACAGCCCCGGCAGAGGGCTGAGGCTGGGAACCAATCAGCGGAGGGCCCCAGGCACCGAACTCTCATCTCGTTTTGGAATTCTCATCCAGAGAGCTCCAGCAAGGACATACATGCCGGTTACTTAGCGACAGTTCACTGAACATAGAGAAAATCTGGTTTGAGCAAGTCAGAGAAACTGGTCTCCCCTTCACCATCATGGCCATTCTTCACGGTATGCTAGGTCTGTCATATCTGGTATCTCAGTGTGCTGGTTCATTAGCTCTTTTGTCCTTACTCTGCTATTAGCCTGTTTGGTATTGGCGGGTGTTGTGGAGAAACAAAGTATTCAAAGAGTCTTGCCCCCACTGAGCTCAGATAGCTTCCTCCCCAGCATCTCCCCCCGTGGGGTCTATTTTGCTGCTTAGCGCTCCAAGTCCTCTGGTTTCAGGTGTGGTGAGATCTAACAACGTCGGTACTTAAATGAAGCCCCTACTAAGGAGAAGACTTGCAGCATTAACAACACTTAACAAAACCAAGCTCAGAGGCCACTCTTTCTGGTCCAAGACCCCTTCGCGCAGCCTAGGCAGTGCAAAACTTCCAGTGCTGAGGCAATGCAAAATGGACAGGCTCCAGCTGCAGGTGGCCAAAGGCGAATTCATAAGAACAGTCGCACTGGGTCAGACCAAAGGTCCTTCTAGCCCAGTGTCCTGCCATAGAATCATACAATAGACTCATAGAATTCTAGGGCTGGAAGAGACCTCGGGAGTCATCGAGTCCAGCCCCCTGCACAAAGCAGGACCAACCCCAACCAAATCATTCCAACCAGGGCTCTGCGGGAGGGATAGCTCAGTGGTTTGAGCATTGGCCTGCTAAACCCAGAGCTGTGAGCTCAATCTTTGAGGGGGCCATTGAGGGATCTGGGGCAAATCTGTTAGGAATGGTACTTAGTCCTGCCACGAGAGCAGGGGACTGGACTCAATGACCGCTCAAGGTCCCTTCCAGCTCTAGGAGATGGGTATATCTCCATAGATAAGATGAGACTTAAAAACCTCTAGGGATAGAGATTCCACCCCCTCCCTAGGGAACCCATCCCAGGGCTTCCCCACCCACCTAGGGAATAGGTTTTCCTAATATCCAACCTAGACCTCCCCCACTGCAACTTGAGACCATTGCTCCTTGTTCTGCTATTGGCCACCACTGAGAACAGCCTCTCTCCATCCTTTTTGGAACTTCCCTGCAGGAAGTTGAAAACTGCTCTCAAATCCTCCCTCACTCTTCTGCAGACTAAATAAGCCCAAATCTCTCAGCCTCTCCTCATAAGTCATGTGCTCCAGCCTCCTTATCTTTTTTGTTGCCCTCCGCTGAACTCTCTCTCTAATGCGTCCACATCCTTTCTGTAATGGGGAGCTCAGAATTGGATGCAGTACTCCAGATGTGGCCTTGCCAGTGGCAAATAAAGAGGAATAATCTTCCAGCAATGGCCAATGCCAGATGCCCCAGAGGAAGTGAACAGAACAGGTAACTGTCTAGTGATTCCTCTCCTGTGATCCATTTCCAGCCTCTCACAAAGGCTAGGGACACCATTCCTATGCATCCTGGCTAATGAGTATTGATGGACCTTGTTGTGAGCAAGACACGAGAAGTCATCCTTCCACTCTACTCTGCACTGGTTAGGCCTCAGTTGGAGGATTGTGTCCAGTCCTGGGCACCGCATTTCAAGAAAGATGTGGAGAAACTGGAGAGGGTCCAGAGAAGAGCAACAAGAATGATTAAAGGTCTAGAAAACATGACCTGTGAAGGGAAGGCTGAAAGAATTGGGTTTGTTTAGTTTAGAAAAGAGAAGATTGAGGGGGGACATGAGAGCCATTTTCAGGTATCTAAAAAGGTGTCATAAGGAGGTGGGAGAAAACTTGTTCATCTTGGCCTCTGAGGACAGAACAAGAAGCAATGGGTTTAAAGTTCAGCAAGGGAGGTTTAGGTTGGAGATTAGGAAAAATTTCCTAACTGTCAGGGTGGTCAAACACTGGAATAAATTGCCCAGGGAGGTTGTGGAATCCCCATCTCTGGAGATATTTAAGAGTAGGTTGGATAAATGTCTATCAGGGATGGTGTAGACAGTATTTGGTCCTGCCATGGGGGCAGGGAACTGGACTCGATGACCTCTCAAGGTCCCTTCCAGTCATAGTATTCTATGATTCTATGATTCATTAATGTATCTAGTTTTTTTTAACCCTGTTAAAGTCCTGGTCTGCACAACATCATCTGGCAAGGAGTTCCACAGGTTGACTGTATTTTCTTAGTGTAGGGAATATTTCAGCTAGCACATGGCTTGTAGAAGCCTGCTCTTGTTCCACTCACTTCTCACTCCCAGCCTTCCAAAGGCTGGGTAGAGAGTGGACACAATGCTACTCTTGCTCCTCCACTACTGTAAGGTCACAGAGGGGCCTTGGGCCAGCAGTATAAAATAGAGATGCTCCTCAGCATCTCTCAGTTATTCTAGCCACATAGGATCAAGATGGAGGCACCTGGCTAACACCCCATCCAATCGGAATGGGGTTAGTAGAGAAGTAACCAGAAAAGGGCAGGTTTTCATTAGAGCCACAGAGAAGGAGCACCTTTCTAGACATTCACTGTCCTCTGAACAGAACTTAACACGTAAATATCAACACTGCCTTCACCTCCAGATCAGCTACTAGAAATGGGCCTCATCCTCCCTGATTGGATCCACCTCATCATCTCTAGCCTGATTCTGGCCTTAATATTTATACCTGCCTCTGGAAATTTCCACTACATGCATCTGACGAAGTGGGTCTTTGCCCATGAAAGCTTATACTCCAAGGCTGTGTCTACATTGGCACCCCTTTCCGAAAAAGGGATGCTAATGTAGCACTTTGGAATAGGCAAATCCGTGGGGGATTTAAATATCCCCCGCGGCATTTGCATTAACATGGCTGCCGCTTTTTTCCGGCTTGGAGATAAGCCGGAGAAAAGCGCCAGTCTAGACGTGATTCTCCGGAAAATAAAGCCTTTTCCGGAGGATCTCTTATTCCTACTTTCAACCTGCGGGCTACAGTGGATGAGAAGCTGGATATGAGTCACCAGTGTGCCCTTGTAGCAAAGGCGGCTAATAGCATATTAGATTGCATTAAGAGGAGCACTGTCAGCAGATCCAGAGATGTCATTATTCCCCTTTATTCAGCTCTGGTGAGGCCACATCTGGAGTATTGTGTCCAGTTCTGGGCCTCCCACTACAAAAAGGATGTGGACGCATTGGAGAGGATCCAGCAACTAAAATGATTAGAGGGGTGAAGCATGCAACTTATGAGGAGAGGCTGAGGGAGTTGGGTCTGTTTAGTCTGCAGAAGCGAAGAGTGAGGGGGGATTTGAGAGCAGCCTTCAACTTCCTGAAGGGAGGTTCCAAAGAGGCTGGAGAGAGGCTGTTCTCAGTAGTGACAGATGGCAGAACAAGGAGCAATGGTCTCAAGTTGTGGTGGGAGAGGTCCAGGTTGGATATTAGGAAAAACTATTTCACTAGGAGGGGGGTGAAGCACTGGAATGGGTTCCCTAGGGAAGCAGTGGAGTCTCCATCCCTAGAGGTGTTTAAGTCTCGGCTTGACAAAGCCCTGGCTGGGTTGATTTAATTGGTTGATTGCCTCGGGCAGGGGGCTGGACTTCATGACCTTCTGAGGTCTCTTCCAGCTCTGTGGTTCTATGATTCTATGACGTGGGCGAGCTCGGTCATGCTCATGCCGACTCTGTGTATGTGTTGGTTTGATTGCCGCGAGGAGGGCCTGCCACGTGGTGTTAAGGAGTTACTTGCCCACCCTTGGAAAGCAGCCGCCTGGCCTCAGATAACCAGCCACCTCCCAGCACTTGGGTCGATGCCAGCCCGGTTTTCTCACCTCCACCCTGATGAGCTCATCAGCAAGGGAAGGGACATCCCAACAAGGAGGCACAGGACAAAGGGGCCTGCCTGGTATTAAAGCCTCTCTGCAGCTGACAAAAGACAAGGAAACAGCAGCCGATCTAGGGCAGTGGTGGGCACCCGGCCCCTTGGGGTTCTATGGGCAGCCCATGCACACCCCACCGCCCTCTCTCTCTGCATCTCTCGCGTGCTGGGGGCCATGCACCCGTCTGCTCCTCCTCCTCTCTGCCAGCACTTCTGGAGCACTGGGATGTGCGCCCAGTCCCCTCTTCTCCCCCCTCTCCCAGAGCTTGAACGCCACATGTTAGCAGGGCAGGACCTGCAGAGTAAAGGAGGGTGGAGCAGCCCCTGGCAACATGTGAAATGACCCAAATTTAAAGCAAGGGCAGGGCGAGATGCACACTGATTGCACACAGCATTGTGAGTGCCGTGTGCTCCCTCTGCTTCTTTTGGCAGCAATTTCGTTTGCAAAGATTGGCTCATTTTTAGGGTCGCCAGGTGTCCGGTATTGGTCCGGACAGTCTGATATTTGCGGCTTCTGTCTGGTGAAAAACCCAGAAAATATCGGACATGTAAAATCTCCAGTATTTTCTGTTTTTCTCAGACAGAAGGCCGCTTGGAGCATTTTTTCCCTGCCGCCTCTGGTGGAGGTGGGGAGCGTGGGATTTAAAGGTGCCATGACTTTTTTTTGTGTGGTTCCCCCCCCCCCCCCCCCCCAGTCTCCCCCTTTCCTCCCCAAACAATTTTCTCTCACCATGTTGGGTATTTTTTGTGAAACTATCTGTCAACCCTATTCACTTTTCACAGAAAATGACACGATAAAGGTGGAGACTCAAGTGGAACCCTACACACTTCTCTGTCTGTGGGAACGAGCAGTTCCCTGTCTAATTCCCCACGTTCCCTGTCCCAGGGTATGTCTACAGTACAGAGTTTTGTCAGGAAAATGGTCGTTTCTCCAACAGAACCTGAGTAACGTCCACACTGCAATCGCGTTCTTCCAAAAGTAAATCGAAAGAATAGAGGGGTTTTACCGGTGTTGGTAATCCTCTTTCTACGAGGAAGAAGCCTTTTTGCGAAAGAGCTCTTTTGGAACAAGGCGTATGTGGACAGGGAAGAGGGAGTACTTTCGAAAGAAGAGGAACGAGGAAGAAGCACAGGTGCCCAGGTGGCCACTCTGCCCATAGTAATCACAACTTGCATGTCAGAGTGTCCATTCAGTGTGGACACTATCTGTCGTAAAGGAGATCGCTTTTTTGATGCACTTTCGCAGTATGGACGCTCTCTTTCGGAAGACTTTTTTGGATGATCACTTCCAGAAAAGCTTCTTCTAAATGAAGCCTGAATTCTAGATGTAGCCTCAGGGGATTTCTTGCCCCTAGCTCAGGGCTTTATCTCAGCTCATCGTTCTCAACAGCATTCCACTGGGAGATTTTTTAGAAGATCTCTTCCGGAAAAGCTTCTTCTGAAAGAAGCCTGCAGTCTAGATGTAGCCTTAGTCTACAGAAGAGAAGAGTGTGTGTGGGGGGGGAGGGTTTGAGAGCAGCCTTTAACTCTCTGCAGGGGGGTTCCAAAGAGGATCACTTTTTCGATGAGCTTGTGTGTGTGGATGCTCTCTTTCGGAAGAAGAGCTCTTCTGAAAAAAGGTTCTTCCGAAAGAAGCCTGCTGTGTAGACATAGCCCCACTGGTGGCCTGTCAGTAGCAGCCACTCTAGGGAGCAAAGGCCTCTAGCTTCTGTTCCACTGATCATAATGCTCTGAGGAAACATGGCTGGTGCTGTGACCAGGGGTCTACCGCTGGCATGAATCACGGCGAAGGAAGTGGCCTGTCACATGAAAGGGAGCCCGGGGGGAGACAGAGGGCAGAGGTACAGCCAAATCTGTAACCATAGGAACGACTAAACTATAGACATTCTATTCTGAGCGTCTCTCAGGGAGACAGATGAAACGTTGCAACCATGTTTCCATTTATCACCTTAATTTTTCCTTCCTTTCTCCAATGCTCTGGGGAGCGGGAGGGGGACATGGCTGCCATGCTCTAGCAAAAGTGGGATTTGCAATATCACATTTCTCCATCCGTCGTAAGAGGCATTTGACAAATGCAATATGCAACTGAAAGGGTGGCTTCTTTAAATGCCAATACAGCCACATGAACACACGCACGGAAAAGAATCTGAAAAATCCTGGTTCAGCACTAGGATCAGGCTATGATGCCGAGTCAAGGGAAAAGTGCTCATCTGATAGCTCCGCACATGGGGAGAGATCCCCCCTCCCACTCCCTGGCCCCTCTGCGCCCCTTTCAGCTGTAAAGGCACAAGAGACTAGCAGAGAATTCTCCCCAGCGCAGGAGCAAGGCTGGGCTCTCATAACTGGCTGTGCTGCTCCTTTGCAACCCTTAGGGGTACATAAGAACAGCCAGACTGGGTCAGACCAAAGGTCCATCTACCCCAGGATACTGTCTACTGATAGTGGCCAATGCCAGATGCTCTACAGGGAGTAAACACAACAGGTAATCCTCACAATTCCTCTCCTGTCATCCATTTCCAGACAAACAGTGGCTAGGGACACCATTCCTACCCATCTGGGCTAATGGCCATTGATGGGCCTAACCTCCATGAATCTATCTAGCTCTTTTTTGAACCCTGTTAAAGTCCTAGTTTTCACAACATCCTCTGGCAAGGAGTTCCACAGGTTGATTGTGTGCCAAGTGAAGAAAAACTTCCTTTTGTTTGTTTTAAACCTGCTACTTATTAATTTTTTTGGTGACGCCTAGTTCTCATGTTATGGGAACAAGTAAATATGTTTTCCCTATTCACTTTCTGCATACCTGTCATGATTTATAGACCTCTATCATATCCACCCTTAGTTTCCTCTTTTCTAAGATGAAAAACCCAGCTTTTTTTAATCTCCCTTCATATGGGACCAGTTCCAAACCCCTAATCATTTTTGTAGACATTTTATGAACCTTTTCCATTGCCAATTTATCTTTTTTGAAATGAGGAAAACACATCTGTATGCAGTATTCAAGATATGGATGCACCATAGTTTTATACAGAGGCAACAAGGTATTCTTGGTCTTATTCTCTATCCCAAAATTCTGTTCACTTTTTTGACTGCCGCTGCACACTGAGTGGATGTTTTCAGAGAACTAATCACCATGACTCCAAGATCTCTCTCGAGTAGTTGTAGCTAACTTAGTCCCCATCATTATGTATGTGTAGGTGGGATTATTTCTCCAATGTGCATTACTTTGCATTTATCAACATTAAAGTTCATTGGCCATTTTGCTGTCCCATTACCTAGTTTCGCGAGATCCTTTCGAAGCTCTTCACAGTCTGCTTTGGTCTTAACTGTCTTGAGCAGTTTAGGATTTTTAAGTTACAGCAAACCCCAGAGCTGCTATGACTTACAGCAGGAAGGCTACACTAGCTCCTTGCTAGTCTGAAACCCAGATGGCAATGAAGGTGGGTGGGTTCTATTGCTGAACCCCCTCTCTCTGGGCTGACCCTTTTGTGACAGACCTTGAAGAACTACAGAACAGACTCATACAGTCACGGTTACAGAGCCGGCTTTGTCCCCTTCCAGGCCTCTCTCTAAGTACACCCCTTCAGATTTCAGGCCTCACGCCTTTACATCTTCTGAACGATCCTCCCATGCTTACGACTTAGTACACAAACTACTATAGGCCAGATCTGGAGGCCCTATCTAGAAGGGACTGAATTCAGACCTCTGGGGTTCTTCCCTTTGGGAGTCTGCTCCCTATAAGTACCACCGAGCACAAACAACCCTCTTCAATTAAAATACTGTTTTATTTTAAACAAGAACAACACATTTGGAAAAAGGAATGTTACCTAAAGCTTTGATGGTAGCTAGCCAGGCCTAACTTCTTTAAGCAACTCTAGCAGCTGCCTGTGCATCACTTTTATCACCCTAAACAACTATATGAGACAGGCAGACACCCTGTCCCCTTTTAATTCAGCCAGAGTTCCTTTTGTTCTTCTCATTTCTCCCTCATTTCTCAGAAATCTAAGACCAATGGTTAAAAAAATGAACACACATGAAAAGGACAAATCACATTTCAGAACAGAAGGGGGATGCGGGGGGGGGGGGGGGAGGAGAGAAGGTCTGTGAGCTAATGGTATTACAGGTGATAATTGGGGAAGCTATCTTTGCAATGGATAAGATAGTTAGCGTCTTTTCACGTTACAGAGCTGTGTTGTATCATTTAGTCAAAATGCTTCATCTCAGCATGGCTAATTGTGGTTTCCAAAACAACCAGACACACAAAGGCTCTAGGATTGCCAGGTGCCTGGACAGTCCAGTATTTTCGCCTCCTGTCCAGTAAAAAAAAAAAAAAAACAGAAAATACTGGACACCTAAAATGTCGGGTATTTTCTGTGTTTTTTTCCCTGCCAGGAGGCGAAAATACACCTGGCAACCCTACGACACACTTGGCAACTGGGCCTAGCACCCAGCCTCCCCCCACCCCCCAGACCCCCGACAGCCCCAACACCCTGCCCCCGGACCCCTGCTTACCTAGTTCCGCAGAGAAGCTGCGTTCTGTTTGATCAAGAAACAAAACAGCTGCCAACAAAAAGCCTAAAACCAAGGGGAAGCAATGCCTTCCCTGGGTCTTAGTGCTCAACCACTCCCCTGTTTTTATCCCCATTCTGACTCTGCACGCACTGAAAGGAGCCATTCTGTTTTAATGCGGTTTTATTTTTTTAGCTTAACTCTGAGTCCTTTTTTTTTGCTCAACAACTTTGATCTCTCCCCCGCCCCACAGAATTTTTTCCCTGGTGGGTTTTTTTGGGGAGCAGGGGGAAGTGTTCAGTATTTTTGGTTAAACCATCTGACAACCCTATAGGGCTCTGACTGATTATTATTTGTAGTGCAAGTAGCAACTAGAAGTCCCAACCAGGAGTGGTACACAACTGTGCTGGTGCTGAGTAATATAAGCTCGATAGCTTTCATCACCATGCAATTTTGACAGATGCCCCGCCCCTTGCCCCACCCCCAGCTGTGCTGTAGGTACAAATGTGAAAGATTCTGTCTCAAAAAATTTGCAATGTCATTGAGAAAAAAAAATAGGATTATAATCCTTTTGCCTCATCTAGGGAACTGAGGTTCAGAGAAGGTAAATAACTTGACCAATATCCCACATGAAGCCTGCAGGAGAACCAGGAATTCAGTTTAGGTGTGGTTCCCAGACCAATGCCTTATCTACAGTAGCAATGTTTCACTCTATTACACTCATAGAATCATAGGGTTGAAGGAGACCTCAGGAGTCATCGAGTCCAGCCCCCTGCCCAAAGCAGGACCAACCCCAAATCAATCATTCCAGCCAGGGCTTTGTCAAGCTGGGACTTAAAAATCTTTAGGGATGGCGATTCCATCCCCTCCCTATGGAACCCATCCCAGTTCTTCACCACTCTCCTAGGGAAATAGTTTTTCCTAATATCCAACATAGACCTCTCCCACTGCAACTTGAGACCATTGCTCCTCGTTCTGTCATCTGCCACCACTGAGAACAGCCTCTCGCAAGCCTCTTTGGAACCCCGCTTGAGGGAGTTAAAGGCTGCTCTCAAATCCTCCCTCACTCTTCTCTTCTGTAGACTAAGGCTACATCTAGACTGCAGGCTTCTTTTGGAAGAAGCTTTTCCGGAAGAGATCTTCTAAAAAAACTTTTTCCAAAAGAGTGTCCGCACTGCCAAATCTCATCAAAAAAGCGATCTGCTTTTTTGAAAGATAGGATCCACACTGAATGGACACTTTCTCAAATGTAAGCTGTGATTATATGGAAAGAACTCCCTCTTCCCCGTCCACACTCGCCTTTTTCCAAAAGGGCTCTTTCAGAAAAAGGCTTCTTTCCAATGTCAGAAAAAAAACCCTTTGTTCTTTCGATTTTTTTTTTGAAAGAACGTGATTGCAGTGTGGATGTAAATGAAGTTTTTGGAAAAATGGCTGTTTTTCCAAAACAAAGTGTAGTGTGGACATACCCTCCATAAGCCCAATTCCCTCAGCCTCTCCTTGGAGGTCATGTGCTCCAGCTCCCTAATCATGTGTTGCCCTCCGCTGGGTTCTCCCCAATGCATCTCGTCTCTTGTGGTAAAAAATAATTCTGAACGATACTACAGAGGGAAGGGGAAAGACACTGTCCTGAGGGCGGGAGACAAGTGTCAAGAAGATGCAGCCAGCATGCCTACCTAAGAGCCAAAGCCGAATGTATTGCAAGAATTGTTTCAGCTTCATTGATCTGTATTCAGCTTTGCTATGTGGACAACATGAGCTAGATGCTCATTACTCAGCATTTCATCTGCAAGCAGGTGAAGGAAATATCTGAATATTAACGCTTCCTGAGGGATGGGACTAATTTTTAATTCTGTCCGGGAAGCTGTTGCCTGTTAGCCCCCTTCTAGCGGATTTCATTTTCTTTCCCTATTCTCTGCCCTTCTCTAGGTGTTTATGGTGTATTTTATACAAATCGAGCATATTTAGCATAATGACAGATATTAATATGGTTACCAATAAGATGCCCCATAGCAACCCCTCTCACTGAGCCTTTTTCAGTGAGCTAGCAATAGCCAGCTTTGCAATGTTCTGTATATTGTGTTTTAAATGAAATGCTCCGCATGCTTTCCTTGTTCTGCATTCATGATTTTGTCTGCCACTAAATAGGAGAAGCAGACGCTCCAGTTAGCGGAGTCAGAAGTAGTTCCAGACTTAGCTGAGTACAGGATGATCATCAGTATGAAATCAGTAGGTAGCAAGTTTAACGCAAACCAAAGGAAGTATTTCTTCAGACAATACACAGTCAACCTGTGGAACTCCTTGCCAGAGGATGTTGTGAGGGCCACGCCTATAACTGGGTTCAACAAAAAGCTAGATAAATCCATGGAGGTTAGGTCCATCAGTGGCTATTAGCCAGGATGGGTAGAAATGGTGTCCCTGGCCTCTGTTTGACAGGGCTGGGAATGGATCACTTGATTCCATGTTCTGTTCATTCCCTGTAGGGCACCTGGCATTGGCCACTGTTGGTAGACAGGATTCTGGGTTAGATGGAACTTTGGTCTGACCCTGTCTGGATGTTCTTATAGGTTGTAATTGGACTCGCCATGTCCCAAGCCAGCTGGATCTGGGCACCGCATCGATTTTCTAAATGTGGAGCATCTAGGGTTCACTCCTGCATGTAAACCCTCTGCCCGGCCCCCTGCCTTGAACAGTGGAGTCTCATATCCCAGCTGCCCTAGGGCCTGGTCTCCTGAGCCTCCCAGTCATTATCCATGCTCTGCTAGAGTCCTCCTCCACGGGCACACCGGAGTGCAGTCTGGCTCTTGAGGGACACATGGAAGGCTAAGTAAGGCTTTGCAGGCAGTTTCCTAAACCCACAGGGACGCCGGTTTGTTCTCACCCACCCCTCAGGCCAGCCCATGCGTCAGGCAGAGAGCTTGCCACCCCAGGAGAGATCCCCTGCCACCAGCCCCCAAGCCTGCACCTGCTGCTGGCAGACTATCAGCCCAAATAGTGATAGAAATGTAGCCGTGTTAGTCTGGGGTAGCTGAAGCAAAATGCAGGACAATGTAGCACTTTAAAGACTATAGGAGACTATAGACAACCACCTAACCTCAAGATGATTCTTACCAACAACCACAGGACATACCACACTAATACCAACCCTGGTACCTTCCCTTGCAACAAACCCCGTTGCCAGTTTTGTCCACATATTCATTCTGCTGATACCATTATTGGACCTAACCAAGTGAGTTATAAGATCAAGAACACATATTCCTGCGCATCCAGAAATATAATCTATGCTATCATGTGCCGAAAGTGTCCGTCTGCTATGTACATTGGACAAACATCTCAGACACTTCGCCAAAGGATTAATGCCCACAAAACAGATATCAGACAAGATCACAAAGAAAAAACAGTTTCTTGCCATTTTAACCAGAAAGGACACTCTCTCAATGACTTAAATACCTGCATTCTGCTTCAAAGACCTTTTACATCTGCACTTGAAAGGGAATCCTCTGAACTGTCATTCATGTTAAAATTCGACACTTTCCAAAAAGGACTCAACAAACACTTGAACTATCTCACCCATTACCAAGATAGTTTCCCCAATTATCACCTCTAATACCATTAACTCACAAACATCCCACTCTCCCTACCTCTAATATCATCAATTCACAGACACTTACCTTCCTTCCTCCCCCCCCCCCCCCCCGCATCCCCCTCCTGTTCTGCAATGTGATTTGTCCTTTTCATATTTGTTCATTTTTTTAATTGTATCCTTTGGTATATATGGTTGTGACTACTTTCTTCCACTATTTGATCTGAGGAAGTGGGTCTGGCCCACGAAAGCTCATCATCTAGTAAACCATCTTGTTAGTCTTTAAAGTGCTACATTGTCCTGCATTTTGTATCAGCCCAAAGGCACCCTGCCCCCTTCCTTCCTCCTCCGCCCTGCTAGCCTAGCTGGGCTGCTCACCCAGTTGCTGCCAGCTCCTTGGCCAGCCCAGGCTGCTGCCACAGTCTCCAACTCCTGCTGTGGGGTTCCAGCGCTGGCCCCACTTGCCGACAGTGCTGCTGGGGACTGCCGCAGGGCTCCGGCCCCAGCACCCTGCTTCCCGACCCTGTTGCCCCCAGCCTTGGCCGACTCTCCAGTCACTAGGCTCCTGGGCTCTCTGGTCCAGGAGCATCAGCATGCGCTGGTTTTCAGAGGTGCGATCTGTAGTGGGGAATCTCTCCCCCCTACACTCCCAGAGGTGCAGCTCCACCCACATTCGTGACAACGCACGGGGGTTCTTACCCTTGTCTCACCTAACTCTGCTTAGAGGAAGTCCAGACAAGGCTGTGGTCATGCTGATGGCTGATGTTGCGACCTGCAATGGGAGACTCTTCAGAAATGCCAGTGTGCAGACACAGCTCCAACATCCAGAACAGGACCTATTGGTGAGGCATCACAACGAAATCAACTCCAGGGAACTGACAGCTGTCAGCCTTTAACAAAAAAAAAAAAAATAGGGACAGTCACTGACCCCGCTGCTCCCTTAGCTTTATTTCAGTTATTCCAGACTTACAAAACGCCAGCGTCCCTCTGAGATTTGACAGGCCAGAAGAAAGAGACACTGGGGTTAATAGGAATAGTCACTGTATTTTAAATTCCACACCTTAGTGCATTAAACAGTTTTCAGAAGCCCTCCCTTTCAGGCACAGAAATTCAAACCTCAGGCACTTAGAGCTTAGAAGTTTCTGGAGAGCTATGTTTTCATTTTGTAACCAATTTTTTGTAATTGGTTTGAGGTAAGAGGGCAGGAGGGGGAGACCTATGATGGGAACACACAGATGGCAGCACATTTTATGACAGCTTAAAACATGTTACATTGCATTCTGCTGGGTCTCACAAAGGAAGCGGTTGGAGTCTTATCACGTGGTACATGCAAAACTAGAATGGCTGAAAAGTCATGTGATGAACTCTAGACGATAAAAGTCTTACTACTACTAGGACAAGAAGCAATGGGCTTAAACTGCAGTTTAGGTGGGACATTAGGAAAAACTGTCAGGGTGTGTCTAGACTACTTCCCCTGTGTCTAGACTGCAGCCGCGTTCCAAAAAAAAAAAAAACTTCCTCTGTGTCTAGACTCCTGCCCTGTCCTTTCGAAAGTAAATCGAAAGAATGCGGCAGGTTTTTTGACCGCAGAAAACTTCATTTTATGAGGAACAATGCCTTTTTTCGAAAGCGCTCTTTTGAAAAAAGGTGCTATGTAATGCAAACTGTGCTTTTTTGAAAGAGAGCACCCAGACTGCCTGGGGCCAATACAATTCTATTGGGATGGATATTGGAGGGAAGATATGGACTAAATGTCTCTAGTTTATATCTTATATGAAACCCAGCCACTTCAGAGGGATTGTAAAGCATAGGGCAGTTTTGGATTGGACTCTGTTTTAAACACACTTGCTGAAGTTTGGATAAGCCAGCCTGCCAGTGTCAGGAACAGCTGTCAATGTCCTGATGGGTTGAATCACAGAAATCCCCTTGGAGTTGTGCCCCAGTGCGCTGATCATGCCACCGAAGCCCACTTTCCTGCTCCCTGAGGCTCCCCAGCACCCTGTCCTGCTGGGCCAGATTCTCTGCTGGGCGCAGAGTTGGGGTGACCAGCTGCTGCAGAGCAACACGGACACTGAACCAGCTCAGTTCCGGAAGGGCTCCACACCCAGCAAATCAACCCCTCACAGGGACCAAAACCCCAAACAAATCCATCTTACCTGGCGTAAAAGTTTTACACTGTGAAAGCCCATAAGGACAGCCTATACCAATGAGAGAGAGATGCACAGTGGTTGCTCCCCCCCGGTAACAATTATTTACACTGGGCCTGATAATAAACAAAAGTGTTTTTATTAAGTACAAAAAAGTAGGATTGATGTGGTTACAAGTGAAAACAGTCGGATCAAAGTACATTACTAAATTAAAATGAACAAAAAAGCTGAGATTTCTAATTCACTAAGAAACTTGTTACATGCATATTCTGACCCTAAACAGCTGTTCTTATCTCAGGTCAAAGCTTAAAGTCAGTGCTGATGCTTATTCTGACCTGGGACTAACACTTTTCAGAGTTCTTCAAATAACCTTTTAGGGTGGGCCAGGCAGTTTCAAAGGCCAGCTGAAGACAAAGGACTGACGGCTTCCCATTGCTTAACAAGCCTTTGCAGAAGCCCTTTGTTTGGCACCCCAACCCCATGGAAAAATACCAGGTTCAAGATGGATTCCAGTACCAGGTGGCATGGCCACGTCTTTCTAGAATCAACCGCAGTCTGGGCTTACAGGACAGACATGGCCATCCACAAGTCGTTGGTTTGAATACTGAGTCATTAAGTACCTGAAGTATCACTAATGGCCCTCGTTAGCACATTTAGAGCTATCAATAGATCGACACTTTGTATTTCTAATGTCACATACAAGAATGATACATACACAAACAGGATGTACGCAGTCAGTGGACTGTAACTGTAAAATTGATATGCTCCATGACCTGTTCTGCATAAAGCATCTTTGAGTTATGCATCAGCCAATTTTCATAGAGCATGGGGCGGCGGCTGTGCCAGTCACTTCAAAGATGAGAGGCAGAACCACGCATCAGCAACAAGTGACACATGCCACCCTCCACGAACTGAACAGTTGTCTATCGGAAAGTGGGTCCCACAAGTCAACACAGCCTGCTGCTTCCTGTGCGTCTTTACAACACCGCACCACACTCCTTTCTGCTTCATTTGATTTCCATCCTTTTAAGTAAATAATGCCAAAAAGATTTGCAGCTGTAGGATCTGATTGAGTACCTTTGCGATCCTGCTGCTGACGCCTCCTGGGGTGTTCAGACAAAGCAGAGCAGCATGCTGAGGGTTGCCTACTGGGAGCCATTAATAAGGTACCTCTGAGATGCTTTTGAAGGCTTGTGGCCACAGCTGTTCTGTTTATGCAGCTGGGATCCTAACCCATATCCCTGACTTTTTAAAAAAGATCAGTGAGAACACAAGTGGAAACACAGGCAATAGGGACAGATCTCTACCGGGGAACTAAGAGTCATGCCACACATGTCTGCTTGGTGGACCGATATTCCATCGAAGCTAATGCCATTTCACAGTTGCTGTGAAATGGCTTTAGCTTCAGTGAATATCTGTCCCCCAAGCAGAAGACAGCCAAAACACCCAGCTGGAATCAAGAGGAGGAAGGAAAGGGTAGCACCAGGCCCCAGATCCTCAGAGGGCATCCGTGGAACGTAGACGCTAACCCTGTCTGTCGCTCTGGGCCTAGTTGCCTCTGAGTGATACCTCCATTTGGCATACTGCAAAGACCCCTTCACCGGGGTGCTGTTGTCCAAGGTGGACCCAAGGAGCCGTTACTCTTTGAAACATGATCCCCTCTGACCACATGCCTCTCTAATCAAGAATCAAAATTGCCTCATACAAGGGTCCCCTCCACCGCTGCTCCTAGGAAGCAGAGAGACAAAGCTGTGAGGGGGAAGCGCAATAGGGCCAGCAGTGTGAAAAGACAAGGTCCTTGCAGGTCTGAGATTCTCCATGTAGCTTGGCAGATCTGCTGGTTCTGGGAACACTAAAGTGATGGAGTCACCCAAACAGTGCACATGAAAAGCTGTTTGGGGAAGAAAGGGTCCTTAAGAGACAGTAAATAGTAAATGAGCACTTACATCAGCCAAACGTGTCACTTGGGAATGTGAAAAAACACACCCTTGAGGGACATAAGTTGTGTCAGGATAAGTGGAAGTGGCCTTAGTGAACACTGGCTAATTTAGCATGGGTTAAAAGTACATCTTTTCCTAGTCATAACAAGGCCACAGTGGATACCTGATTCACACATAGGCCTGGCCAACCTATACTTTTTGTATTGGCTGCAACGTTTTGATTGGGATGAAATTTCCTTCTGAAATGGTTCTACCAGCTAAGTCTCGGCTTGACAGGGCCCTGGCTGGGTTGATTTAGTTAGGATTGGTCCTGCCTTGGGCAGAGGGCTGGACTTGATGACCACCTGATGTCTCTTCCAGCTCTATGATTCTAGTACAACCCATTGAGTTGTAATCGATATAAAGTGCCTGACCTCAGTGTAACTTACGCTCCTTCTTGAATGGCACTAAAATGCTTGAATGGCACTAAATACTTGAACGGCACTAAATTATATAAAATGCTGCAGGCAGTAGCTGTCCTGATATAGCTCTTCAGCGAAGATGCTACCAAAACTGCAGAGCTTGTCCTGTCAGTGTAGATTCTCCATCTCCCGAAGGAAGCAGCTAGGTTGATGGGAGAATTCTCCTGATGACTTATTGTGGTCTACACCACAGGGTAGGGTTGGTCTGATTGTGCTGAATTGTTCACATCCTTGAGTGATGGTCTTCTAAAGACCTAATTTTCTAGTGTAGATCAGGTTTAAGTTATAACACCATAAAAAGCTTTATTCCAGTATAACGGCATCTACAGGATGTTTGGCCTGGTCTATACTAGACCAGGCAGGTCAGCTTATGGTACGGTAGAGCTACATTCGGCTTAAGCCGAGCTGCTGCAAGAAGCCAATGGGACCACATGCTCCCGCCGGCTTCACTTACTCCTCTGAAAAGGAGGAGCACAGGATACTGGCGAGGGCTGCCCTCAGCTTTTCATTTGGGGGTCTACACTAGACCTTCCAGCACAGAATTTAGCGGATTGACCTCCAGAGAGTCAGTCTTCTCCGTAGTGTAGACATGTCCTTTGGGCTGAATTATACTGGTCTAGTTAAAGCTGTACAACTTTTGTATTAAGATAAGGTTGGACATTAGGAAAAAGTTCCTGTCAGGGTGGTTAAACACTGGAATAAATTGACTAAGGTGGTTGTGGAATCTCCATCTCTGGAGATATTTACGAGTAGGTTAGATAAATGTCTATCAGGGATGGTCTAGACAGTACTGGGTCCTGCCATGAGGGCAGGGGACGGGACTCGATGACCTCTCGAGGTCCCTTCCAGTCCTAGTATTCTATGATAACCCCACTGATTTTTGCTGAAATAATTAAAGGCATGAATTAATACTGGTTTAGTTATTTTAGTTCCAGCTTATGTGTAGATAAGAACTTAGAAATGATCCCTGTCCCACACTTTAAACAAACCAGACAGACAAGGAGTGAGGGGAAAGTAATATGAACTGTTTCCATTGTATTAGTTGAGGCAGAATTTTTTTAGCCAGTGTAATCAATACTCAGTTAACCTTAGAGGATCAACCTGAGGAAGCATAAGCGTGAGATAAAATGCATGGCCTTAACATTTCTTTTGTGCAAGGAATAGACTGATGAATAAAACAACCTGGATGTGAGAGATCTGGGAAGAGGAAGTGATTAGAAAAATTACTTATTTTAAACTTTGATCTTTTAAGAGGGAATATAATTTGATTGTCTAATAGTGTTAGTTTTACTTTGGAAAGCATAAGAAGTAGTTTTCAGATGCAAATATATGGTGCATTTTTCATGTTATTTCCTCCTTCTTTCTAGGTATGTGACTATTTTACAAAATCTAGAACAGCTTTAATTTCATGAAATTGCTAACAAGAGTTCCTTACTTTACCTTGCACAGTTGTAAAATAAAAAACACAAACAACCCACCTAGAGAGAAAGTGGATTCACACACAATTCATCTGACATCAGATAAGCCCATTAAGGAAATAGTCTTTGGCAGAAAACATTCATTAAAAAGAATGAGTTCTCTGATCTTGTACACTTTGCAATCTGTAACAACTGAATCCCACAGCAGTAACCTGATGAACGTGTGGGTGGTACTGGAGTAACGTCTGATCAAAATGGGGCTCAGATAGTCTCTCTTGTCTCATTTCCATTAAGCCAACCTCAGTTCCAGTTTTAAATGTTGATGTAGGATTGGCACAAAGCCAACACTTCTCTTCACAGGCGAATTGCAGACATGAAGAGGAGACAGACATTTTGACCATGCTATGGAAAGGCGAAGGAAAGAGGGATGTTCAGAAACTCAGACTGGATAACCTTTACTTGTCCTGCAAGGGAGACTTACCAACTCATCCTTAGACTTTCCTGACTTGTGTTACTAATGTTTAGACTAGGAAAATGGGAATTCTAGAGGGTTGATTTAATTTTAAGAACGTAAGAGCAGCCAGTCTGGGTGAGATATCTGGTCCATGTAACCCTGTGTCCTCTCTTGACATTGGCCAATGCCAGGTGCCCCACAGGGAATGAAGGCAAATTATCCGGTGTCCCATCCTCTGCTGTCCAATTCCAGCTTCTGGCTCTCAGAGGTTTAGGGACAGCCAGAGCATAGAAGTGTGGCCCTCAAGCACCTTGGCTCATGGCCACTGGTCCTATTTTCCAAGAGCGTACCCAATTACTCCTGCCCTTTGCAACATCCCCTGGCAACCAGCACTGCAAGGTCACCATGTGGGAAGAAACGCCTCCCTATGGCACACTACAGATTACTGGCTGCATTTCCACTTAGCTTGGTTAGTGAAACTGGAATGATCAGTTTCAATTTAGAGACTCATCTTTCTCCTGCTGAAATAGTGACAAATGCCCCATCGACTTTAGAGGAAGTCGGAGCCGGGTACGTCTGCTTGGACCGTTCACTGATTAAATGATAGCGACCTAGGTCTGACACCTAGCCCACTGCCCAGCCATGCTGCAGCCATAGATGTGGGGCCCTGCCACGGGTGCCACCACAGCCGTGGGGTCCTGTCACCAGTCCTGCTGGCCCCTCTGCTGCCAGGGCTGTTCTGGACTGGTGTGGCTAGCTGCCGCAGGAGATAATAGGCAAGATTAATGAGTAAGCATATGAGTAAGCCTCCATTATGGGTAAGCACTTTTCCCTCATTTTTTCCAACCATGTGTGGAATAAATTTTGTTATGTGCAATTAGATATATGCAGATATGTACCACACATGCTGCCAGATGTGGGCACTCAGCTGGACAGCATTTGAGTCTCTGCTGTGTGGCAACCCAAGTGCCCAGTTTACAGGCACCATTGCAATATGCTTACCAGTTAACTGTTTAATATCCCTAACATCTGCACAGCCAAAAAAAAAAAAAAGACCTGCGATGCCAGGTTTCAGAAGCCAGGTCACGGAGCTCAGGCTGCAGGGCTTAAAACAGCCACGTGGCTGGCCAGGCTCAGGCTGGCCGGGGTCTGGAATCTGGCAAGGGGTGAGGTCTCAGAGCCCAGCCTCCAGCCTGGATGCTGTTTCCTGCTCTGCCACTCAAGCCCACGGCAGCTCTCCCAGACTGAGACTTCCTGCAGGGTTGGGTTGGGGGGTGGATTTACACGTGCCCTTTAGGGCTCCATTGAGCTCAATGGGCGTTTGTACGAGAGCAAGGCTGAGGTGCATGAGTCAGTGTTCCCAGGAATGGAGTGTTAAAGCTTAATCCAAACATCATGAAACATTCCTACTGATTTCAATGGCTTCTGGATTAGGCTCTCGATCCTCAGTCTGTACCTGATCCAGAAAAAGATTTAAGCACGTAAGTGGTCCCAATGACTTGACCTGGCCTTAGTGGCTGAAAAGCCACAGCTCCCGTTCTTGAACATGAGACCCAAAGTCCTAAAGTTCTGTAAACCAAGCCACTTAGCTCATGTCTGCACTAGCAATCGTGCCCATGCAGCTGGGTGTTTATAAGAAAAACCTAACTGTCGTGCGTCATATGAGTTCTGTAACCTTGCTAAAAAAAACCTTTGTGAAAGCACAGATTCACTGGCCCATTTAGGGGTCTGAGTTAGGTATGGCATCACACTAGAGCTATGGCCAACATTCCCTCTGATCTTTTCTGTCTGTGTGTAGATTTTTTCCATCCATGTGTGGAATAATTTTATGCACATCAAGGCATGTGAGGATGTGCACCACCAGCAAAAAACAAAACCTAGCTGTGGGCACTCTGCTAATCTGCTGGGTAGCCTTTGAATCTCTCCAGAACAGCTACACAAGCACCCAGCTTGCAGTGAACACTGGCTATGGTCCTGCTTTCTATTTCAACTGCTTTGGTTTTCCTTCCTACCTCAGGGGATGCCCATGACCCTAAAAGTTAGTAGGTGCTCAGTGCTTACGATAGCAACCAGCTCTCAGTAAGTAAACTGATCTTTCACCAGCCAAGCTGGATCTGCCTGGCATTTAATCAGCCATGAGAGGGAAACGTTGCCAGTGTCATTAACATAGAAGTTCACTGGGCCTACGATCCTTGTGCAACTCCGAATTCCTGCCACCTTCTACGGGAGGCTGGACTCACATAAGAGCTGTAGGACGGGGCCACAAACCTCTCCCACCTTTTTCTTGCCATGGACTCGGATTAGATTCCTTTTAAGAAAGTGTTTAAGGTAACCAATAGGACATGATCCTGGAATCCTTTCTTGCTTGAATATCTCCATTCACTTTAATGAGAGTATCGAGTACATGAGCAAAGACCGCCAGCATGGCCCATCACCAAAGACAGAACCCAAGACCTGCAACTGCATTGCACGAGTTGATCAGCAGCAGTACACTTTTAGTCTCTCTCCTGGAGGTCCTCAGTCTGTGTACAACACAGGGAAGGCAAGACCAGGGTAAGTGCAGGCCACTAGTATACAAGAAGAACAAAGTATCTCTTCCCCTTTGACACAAGGCAATCCTTTTCAGGGTCTTCTCCATCTACTGCATCTTGTCATTAACCTTGACCGTGTGGCCTGCATCTTTACTACATCAGTACAGCACCTAGCACAGTGGGGGCCTCAAAAAAGTATTTAAGGCTGGTAGAGGCTCTTTTATAATATAATCCATAACATTACACAGCTATCCTGCATATTTTGCTGACAGATTATAATCTGTTGGCTGTTTGAGGGTACAGACAGCAAATCTTGCTGGTGACACCTGCTCTATCTACATGTTTTTATGATTCAGTAACACATGATCCTATAAATAAAAGGGCTGATTCTAATCTCATATGCGGGCATTAACTCTGTTGAAGTCACCAGTGTATTCTGATTTATACTGGAGTTAGTGAGAGCCCAAAATATTAAGCGCAATAAAATCCCACCCGTTCCTTCCAGTTTGTGTTATAATGCCCTTACAATCCTCAAACAGTGAAATTAGGTTAGGTTTCCTTAGGGAAACTGCGATAACTGGATTTGGTGACTCTTCAGAGCCTAACACAGAGTTTTAATTAGAAGTAATAGGCAAGTTATTCCATTATTACTCAAGTTACTGTATTTCACTAACTTGCAACGTTTGGATGAATATAAAGCTTGACTGTAAAAATCAAAGCCTAATTCTATTGATTCAGTTAGCACCATTTAAATGGGAAGATGAGTTGGTACCTTGCAAATTGCATAACACTGGCATTTTTCCTCTTTTGTAATCCAGTCAAGTATGTAAAGGGGGTGATTCTATACAAGAGCCCTATTGTTCCCAGAGCACGATTACATTAACACCAGAGAATGTTTCCTTTAGTTAGACAATAGCAATGGAGGAACATGCTGTTTCCTTTCTGGCCTGTTGGTGGTGGGGAGAAGAGATGAGTAGAAAGGCATGCCCTAGCTCTAATCAGAGAGAGAAAGAGCTGGGCTAGAAACATTTAATAGCATTGTTGCCTGGCATCACAAACTTTTCATGAATGGATACTGCGGGAGAAGGGGTTATTTTGAACATGTGATCTATGAACATCCAGTGATATGCTGGAGCAACGAGGCTACCTATTTAACCATCGATCAGACAAAAAAGCTGCGTTTCCCCACAAATGGGGGGAGAGGAATAAAGATGGTGGATATTTGGATAGCATCTGTCATCTGACCCTCTTAAAGCACTGGTGAAACATTCCATCTCCCTATATCAGTGGTCACCAACCAGCAGCTCGGGATCTATTGCTAGATCTTGGCTATTTTGGCCAACAGTCTATAAAGTGCCTGCACGTCATCTGCCCCTCCCTCCCCTTCTGCTCATCTCCTGCCCTTTGCCTAGGAACTGCCCCTCCCCCAGGAGCCGCCAGCTTTCTGAGCAGGGCAGGGGAGGGAGAAGAGGGGTGCTGATATCAGGATGCCCCCCTCCACTGTATCCTTTCTCCACAGAGCAGAGCCGGGGCACAACAGGGCTTGGGACGGAGTTTGCTGGCTGCTTTGGGGAGTGAGCCAGGGCCAGGGCCGAGCCTGCCTTAGCCCCACCCAGGAGCCACCAGCAGTGCCCAGCTGGAGCCCACATCCCAAACTCCTGAACCCCCTCCTGCACCCAAGTCCCTGCCTCAGCCCTGAGCACCCCTGCATCCAAACACCCGCCCAGAGCCTACACCTAGAATCCCCTCCTACATCCCAACTGCCTGTCCCAAGAGCAGCTCAGAGCCCCCCCTCACACTCCAGATCCCTTAAGGTAAGACCAGAGCCTGTCCCCAACCCTCTGCCCCAGCCTGGTGAGGATGGGCACGAGAGGGAGGGTGGAGTGAGCAGGAAGGAGGGGGGGCAAAGGTATTTATATTTGAGGTCGATCTTGGAATTGCATTTAAATTCAAAACGTGATCTCATGCTCAAAAACATTGGAGACCCCTGCCCTATACTCTATTAATTATTATTCCCTGTTCACAGATTGGTAAAATGGGTAAACCTTCGGTTAAGATTCCCAAAGATCTCGCACAGCAAGTGAGAGGCAGGCTGGTACCTAGAACCCATACACCCCGATTTCATCATTGCACCAATCACTAAACCACAAAACTCTTTTGCAGTTTTGTGACTGAATCGTATGGCCCTTGTTAGAGTCATGGCTCCAGTCCTCCACTCTGTCCATTGAGTGACATTTCACAAAAGGTAACAGTGCTTTGGCTTCACTAGGAACATTTGCTGCAGCTCTGTGCTCACAGGTTCACAGCCTGCCCTGGGTCACTGGAGATTTGCTTTGAATTCCCACTTCAAAAAACCTCCCAGTCTGATCATAAAACACTACAAATGCAAAAAGTTTCCCTTGGATTCTTGGAGAAGCCCAATGAAACCACCAACTTTTCCAGGTTTTCAGTGCAAAATTTAACAGCCTGTGTTGGCTAAAAACTTCGCCCCACATGGCCAGAAAGGTTCATGAAACTCTTGAGGAATGGGATTCTTCATATTGGGTCCCAAAAGCTGCCTAGATTGGCAGGGTCTGGGGATTTGTGGTGCATTTCACACAATTCAACACCACAATCCCACCTCAAGCACAGTGTGGAGATGGGTGTGAACACCTCAGTTGGAGTATTGTGTCCAGTTCTGGGCACCGCATTTCAAGAAAGATGTGGAGAAACTGGAGAGGGTCCAGAGAAGAGCAACAAGAATGGTTAAAGGTCTAGAGAATATGACCTATGAGGGAAGGCTGAAAGAATTGGGTTTGTTTAGTTTAGAAAAGAGAAGATTGAGGGGGGACATGAGAGCCGTTTTCAGGTATCTAAAAGAGTGTCATACGGAGGAGGGAGAAAACTTGTTCATCTTGGCCTCTGAGGATAGAACAAGAAGCAATGGGCTTAAACTGCAGCAAGGGAGGTTTAGGTTGGACATTAGGAAAAAGTTCCTAACTGTCAGGGTAGTCAAACACTGGAATAAATTGCCCAGGGAGGTTGTGGAATCCCCATCTCTGGAGATATTTAAGAGTAGGTTAGATAAATGTCTATCAGGGATGGTCTAGACAGTATTTGGTCCTGCCATGAGGGACTCGATGACCTCTCAAGGTCCCTTCCAGTCCTAGTATTCTATGATTCCTATGATCTAGGAACTCTAGATCTTCAAACGAATGCAAACTATCCCCAAAGTTTAGATTGGTCTATTGATATCCAAGAGAGGGTCTAGCTGCAAATGCCCTTCTAAATCCAAATAACTGGGCCAGACCCATGGCTTGCTCAAAGCCCATCTCTAAATGACATTTGCTTACTGCTTTGTAGACAGAAGAGGAACGTTAAGACTGGACTCATGGGTCCGATTCCAGGTCCTGGAAAGGAGCGTGCTGTAGGGGTCAGACCTTTCTGCCACTCTCCTGCTTTCTGCTCCTCCACACTCAGCTCCTAGTCCTAGGCTGAGTTCCTTGTTTGAGACCCATTTCCTCTCCCTCCACCACAGGTTCCTTGGCCAGGCTCAGTCCCGCAACCTGTCAGCTCCCGGTCCTCCATATCCTTCAGGCTCCTGATTGCAAGCTATCCTTTCTGCAGGTTACCCTGCGCTTGGCTCGTCCCCTCTGCATTCCACACAAGGGGCTTCCCCCACCATATTGCCTGGGTGTCCTTAGGCACCCTGTTCTGGCCTGCAGCAACTCCTGACTTCTAGCCTGGTCTTCACACAGCGAAGCCGACCAGTCTGAGCATGCTCTAACTACCTTCTTTCCCCAAAGACAAAAACCACCCATGTTTGGCCAAGTTCCTAATGGGAACAGCAAAAGGCACCGTGCTGCTGCAAAGAACCTTCCCTCCCCCTCCCTGCCACATTCCTACCCCTGCTCCAAAGCAAAGATACACAAGAACCTCACCAAAAAAGTTACGATTTTTTAACATGGGTGAAAATGCCACATTTCCCCCCACCGTGTTCTCTATATGGAGTTATGCCTCTCTCATAGAACTGGAAGGGATCTTGAGAGGTCATTGAGTCTAGTCCCACTCCCCTGCCCTCATAGCAGGACCAAGTACCATCCCTGACAGATTTGCCCCAGATCCCTAAATGGCCCCCTCAAGGATTGAACTCACATCCCTGGGTTCAGGTGGCCAAGGTTCAAACCACTGAGCTACCCCTCCCCCTCAGCAGCCTTGCTGATGCTGCTGAACCATTCTCGCGGAAAATGTGCAGGCGACTGCAATGTCAGGCAGACACCAGCATGGACAGTCTCCGCCTGGTCTGCTACAGTTTGGCAAACTTACCAGCGACTGAAGACAAGCCCTTGTCAATGGCAGACATCAAGCAACCAGAAATGTAAGTGGCTTTGCCCTCTCTGCCTAGCAAACACCCCGCCTTCTCCCCCATACACACAAAAAACTTTATCAACTTTAGACTGAGATTCTAATAAGGTGGTGACCTGGCGCCTGTGAGTGGAGGGGGAGCAGGGATGGAGGAGGCATGAGGGGGCCCCTCCCATTTAGCCACCAGGAGGGGCACAGCGTAGCTCCTGGGTGCTACCACAAGTAGCCTACAGACCCACCAGGATCGACAGCTTGCTCCACTCTCAATCATTGACTAGACTGCCAGGCCACGGCAGGAAGGGAAATCCAGGAAATCCCTTAGCAATGCAGAGCTGCCTCCTCTGCGGTATTCCCCCTCTGAGATGGATCTGCTGGGTTAACTATTAGGAAGTTCAGAGGATTCCGTTTACAGTAAGAAATGCAGGGACAATGCGCGGCACAACTCTGGGTGTGAAAGGGAAGCCCTGCAGTGTCACAGCCGTACCAGATTTGCTTAATTTAAAATACTCAGCGAACCAGCATCCTGGCTATTTACTCAGCCCGGGGAATTGTTTGCCTGAAACAGATGAGCCATTTTTTAATGAACGCTAGCTGCAGCTCCCGCGGACACGGCCTATCCCCTTTCCAGCCACTTTGTGGAAGGTTAAATCTCTGGCTGTGTTTTGGAATTTGGCAGCCTGATGCTGGGTGACCCGCGGAGCAGCCTCTGCCCCTAGAAGCTCCAAGAGATGAAACCAAGCGGTCAAGGCAGGGATTGGGCACCTTGCGCAGTTTGATCATCCGTCTCTCAAGGGCCAATGGCAGGGCTAGTCCGAGCTTAGCCAGTCCTGCAAGCGCAGGCGTGTTTATTGGTATACGGTGGTTTCCATTTACACGTCCCATTGAGTAGCTGCATTCCATAATCACAGCTGCAAAGGTCGGCTGTTTTCGGAAGTGCTCAGCAGATGGCGCGAGCTACAACAGCTTGTGTTTCACACCCTTAGTGCAGCCACACGGCAGGTGCCCGAGGGTGTTTTAGCAGCACAGGCAAGTTTTTAGGAGTGAGTCAGAATCACATTCGAGACAAACTCCCCTTTCCCACCCTGGAAGCGTCTGAACATACGAGAGGCTGCACGGAGACGAAAGACCCAAACCCAGGGCCTGGAGAGAACATCGGTGTTTCAGATGGGAGGCCAGACCCACGCTGGACAGTGCGCCATGCAGTGGTATGTTTAGAGTGTGGGGGCCGAGCTGCGCCTCCTACACCTGTTCACACCCCTCAGCTGGGGTTGCCAACTCCCTTGGGGCCGAATGCAGCCTGGCTGCAAAGCCAGTGGCCTAGTCCTCAAGAAGGCGGGCTGCAGAGCCTGCAGGTGATGGGACGCCAAAGCCAACGGGATCCCAGAAGAGCTGCCTGGAGGCCAGGACTCAGGGCTGGAGGAGCCAGTGGTAGGTCAGTAATGGGCCTGGCGGAAGCTCGGTGCAAAACCTGGGGGTGCAGCAGCACCCCTCCCGCCCCTACTTCCCGCACCTATGGACTCACGTCTTTGAGGATTGAACAAAAATACTGGAACCAAACCTTGGAGTCTTCAAAAGCTGAATCTAATCTAGACGCTGGTTTCATCCTGGTACAAAAGCCTGGTTTGCACTGACGCTGTACGCGCATCCCAGTTGGACACAAGTTCTCAGGAAGGATATTTATTAGGGAGAGAGGCCAGACTAAGTCGGAAATACAGGGATTTCTCCCAGAAGGGGGCTTGCCTTATTGCTGCGTAGCCTGTTGTAACTACTTGGCTCCGACCTTGTATTGGGCTTGACCAGAACCAAACCCGATTGGGATCGGAAAACTGCCTGCCTCCTCTCTGATAGAGTCAAGCTTGGTTCCCATTGACATCTTATGTACATTAAAAAAATTGCAGCATGTGAAACAGAAGGAAAAATTAATTTAATCTATAGCAAAGAATAAAGTTGTCAGACACATGGATGAACACAATTTGTTGGGGGAAGTCAGCATGGTTTCTGTGAAGGAAAACCATGTCTTACTAATCTAGCAGAGTTCCTTTGGGGGGGGGGGGGGGGGGTCAAACAAACATGTGGACAAAGGGATCAAGTGGATATAATTAATTTAGATTGAGAAAGCCTTTGACAAGGTTCCTCACCAACCGCTCAAAGTTCTCTGAAATCATCCACTCAGTGTGCAAGGGCAGCCAAAAAAGCAAACCATCTTAGGAATCATTAAAAAAGGGTTAGAGAATAAGAGAGTGTCTTATTGCTGCTATATAAAACCATGGCATGCCCATATCTTGAATACTGCGTACAGATGTGGTTGCCTCATCTCAGAAAAGATAAATTGGCATTGGAATAGGTTCAGAAAAGGGCAACAAAAATGGATTAGGGGTTTGGAACGGGTCTCAGAGGAAAAAAGAGATTAAAAAGACTTGGACTTTTCAGATTAGAAAAGAGGAGATAGAAGTCTAAACTCATGACTGATGTGGAAAATAAAAATGAATAAGGAAAACTCATGTACTTGTTCCCATAATATAAGAACTAGGGGTCACCAAATAAAATTAATAGGTAGCAGGCTTAAAACAGAAAGAAGTTTTACTTTACTTTGTGCACAGTCAGCCTGTGGAACTCCTTGCCAGAGGATGTTGTGAAGACTAGGATTTTAACAGGGTTCAAAGAAAGAGCTATTTGCCATGACGGGTGGGAACCTCTATTTGTCTGGAAATGGATGACAGGGGAGGGATCACATGATGATTACCTGTTGTGTTCTCTCCCTCTGGGGCATTTGGCATTGGCCACTGTTGGCCAACAGGATACTGGGCTAGAAGGACCTTTGGTCTGACCTCGTAGGGCTGTTCTTATGCTCTAAAAACACTTTCTGGTCCCCTAAAGCTGTTTTGCTTCGTAAACATCTTTCCGATCCTCCGGTTTTCACAGTGTGTGCAGAGTAGGGCCTGTTTTCAGCTCACTGTGCAGAGAATGAGTGGAGTTTGGTGACTAATTTCCTGCACACTCAGCTAATTATAACTTGTTTTCTTCCTCTTAATTAGCAAGCAAATGTAGTGCCTAAAAAAAAAAAATGAAGGAAAAAGACACTTTGTTGAACCAGGGACAACACAGGCAGGTGTTAAAAGCCGCAGTGTCCAACCAGTTCTGAAGCAGTAGCCACTATACTGGTTCAGCCAACCAAATAGCCACATATTGGAGACTTTGGTGTTAAAAGGCACCCAGCACCTATAAGCTTACTTTCAACACGGAGAACCTCCAGATAACCCATTCGGATACCTCAGGGGCTCCCCTTGCCTCAGCCCCATTCTGCAAATGCTTCTCAAGGCCTGCAGATCCGTCAGGCATTTTGAAGCCTGGGCTCTCGTACAGTTATGCCGATCTGCCTGAACTCAGAACATGTCTGGGTACGTGCCTACTGCAGCTGGCAGCCAGCCTCCCGGCTCGAGTAGACAGACTCGTGCTAGTGAACCTCAAGTTAGAATGCTACAACTAGCACCTGGGCTGTTCCCACTCAAGGCTCTGTCCTTTAGGGGGTGGGGTCAGGTTGAGTTTCTGCTGGAGCCGGAGCATCCATATGGCTAATCTTCGCACCCACGCTGGGAAACTGGCTCTGGGCAGCAGTGCAGACGCACCCCTGGGCCAGGGCCGGATTAAGACCTTTAGAGGCCCTAAGCACTGAAAAGATTGTGGTGCCCCCATATGTAATTCAAAATAAAAATACTAGACTGTAAAATAAAATTTCATTTTTCGAAATGACACAAAACTTACATGTTTGCTGAAATTAAAATAGCTTCTTTCTAGATTTTCCGATTGCAAAATTCTGGGTAAGTTCATCGAAGCTGACTCGACGAAGCATGTCTGCTTCCATACACAATAGGGAAAGTGAATCAAGTCTGTCCTGACACGTTCTCTGAGGGTTTTTTATTCTTTTCAGCTGAGAAAAAGAGTGTTCTGTGGAGTTCTGATTTTTTCCCATGATGACTATTTTGATGCTTTTTTTTTTGAAATATCAAATATCAAATTTTTTAAAAACAAATTTTTTTTTTTTTGGTGCCCCTGCTTTGCTGGTGCCCTAAGCACGTGCTTAGTCTGCCTATTGGGTAATCCAGCCCTGCCCTGGGCTCTGCCCAGCTCGCATCCCTTTGAAGATTGGAGCAGCGGCACACAGGCCTGGCAGTTTGAGTTGTGTGGCCCAGCGGACCGGCTTCGGAGTGAGTCCGGGCCGTTTGTTCCAGGCAGCGCTGATGCCACACGTGTGGGGTTGTCTGGCCTGTAGGGCGGCACTCACTGGTGGAGAGTAACTTCAAAAGAGGAGACTTGAGATGGGGAAGCAGAGGGGGCAAAAATCCATCCCCGAGCTGAACGCACCTCCGAGACCAAACGAGGCAGTCTGTTGTCCCGATTTGAAGGCTGCCAGGGTCCAGTTCAGGCCTGGGGAGGGCAAAGGAGGTAGTTGCCCTAGAGCCTGGCAAATCAAAAGTGCCTGGGGCTTCTGGCTGCTGCCTACACTAGCAGCCAGCGCCCTGGGCCCTTTCAATCACCGCCAGAGCACTGGGTGGCGCAGTCTGGGCATCCCTGAGGGCTACCTGGGAGAGCAGGACCCAAGACGTGGCGCGCTCCAACCGATGCTGAGGGTTGGCTGCTCCCAGCCCCACCCCTTCTGCCAAAGGCCCCACCCCTTCCAGGAGCACAGAGACGGCCCTCCCGCCTTGCTCAGGAGACAGGCAAGTCTGCCAGCCTCCTTGTTCCAATTTGTGCCCCTCTCCTCCCCCAATCTCCCAAGCCCAATGGAGGACATCCCAAGTGTTTACCCTAGCATGAGTGAGCTCAATGACCTGCCTGGTGTCTGAAGCGGGAAGCTACTCCCAGGACAAGAAGCTCAACCGTGGCTGTCAAATCGAGCCGGAATGTTGATTCGGAATCTGCCTTAATTCTGAACCAGTAGGCTGAAGAGCCTGCCAACGGAAAGGCGCAAAATGACAGCAGCTGCACTGAGGAGCGAGAGGATGTCAGCGGGAGTGCTCCTTGTTCCGCCTCAGTGGAGAAGGGCTTTTGTGCTGCACTTGTGGCGAGCGCTCCTGGCAGCTAGCCAGCCTGCAGGATAGGGCACAAAAGCACCGGCATCCAGTGAATGGCTGGAAAGAAGAGAAGGGCAAGAGATGGGTGAACTCAGACTCCCCATGGACCTTTGCTGCTTTCTGGAACCGAGCCCGAACATAACCCTGCTGGTGGTTCCAAAACGTCCAGTTTTGTTTCAGTATTTCCAAGTCAGCCTCTGCAAAAGACAGATCATGATACCAGATTGCGGCATTTCTGGTGCAGCATTTCTGGCCCATTCAGGAGGCTTTCCAGGACTCTCCAAAGATCATCTCCTCAAGGAGCCATCTCAGTTTTGTCAGACCACGGAGCCACGTTCTACTCGTGTGTTACTACTTGGGTACTCCCTGTGTTCCAAGGGGTGGGATATTTATGGGGATGGAAGGCAAGTCAGTCCAGAATGTATGCCATAATATTTCAATAAGCATCTGAAGCCTGGGATAGTCTGAGTGATTTCCAGGTGAGATGGTCAACCCCTCAGCTAAGGATCTTAAGTTAGGAACCGTGGGACAACAAAAACAGAAGGCTACTGGGTTCATCTGTCTCCAAAGGTTTTAGTGAGCGATAGAACCACGGCTAGACTGCCGCTTTTTGTTGCCAAAGCTCCGTGGCGACAAGAAGCGGTGGCCATTTTTATGCTAATGAAGCACAGGAGATTTAATTCCCCACTTCATTAGCAATTTCGGTATGTCTAATTTACATCCCTCTGGCGACAGAGGGTTGTAGTCTAGACAGACCCTTCTGTTCATTCCCTTGGGGCACTTGACAATGGCCACCAATAGAAAATAGGACACGGGCAAGATGGTCCTTTGGTTTGACCTAGCATGGCCATTCTTATATTCGTAGGAGAGCAGAAGTAACAGGAGCTGGAGAGGAAATCAATACTATTATTTTTATTTCCCTGGAAGCCCTTTAGGGGCTTGTATGCAGTTCTGAGCTACTAACAAGCATAGGGACACAGGAGTCAAATATTTATTATTAATGCAGAACCAGGTGAAATTCTTAGACACCCTTCATTTACGCTGCAGCTATTTTATTAATTCATGGGCGCTGCATCTTTGATGGGCCATCACAACAAAGTCAAACCAAAAAGTCTGTTAATGTAGATAACCCTAGAGCATCACATCCCTATTTTAGTCTGTCCGTTGATTGCTAGCTGCCTGATAAGTGTAAGCACAGTAGGTTGTATACATTAATCTGTGAACAGTGAATGTCCTAGTTATTTATCACAATTAATTGCACTCTACGAAGAGAATTTGAATTCTGACCATTTGAAAGGTCAAGTAAGCAAGGAAGCTAAATCATTATTTATACATAATACTTAAATGGCACCTTTCATCCATATATCTCAACAAACATCAGCTCCGATTCTCCACTGCTTTACCCCTCATCTTCCTTTACGTCCTGTGCCAAGCGGGTGGAAAATGTTACCAAATCACAATTGCCATTTGCTTTCCCCTGAGAAATCAGCGGATACTTACTGTGCCCAGGTGTAAGAGACTCTGCAAGGCCAGACTCATGTAGTGCCTGGAGACCACAGGACAAGAGGGCTGTGTCTAGACTATACCTCTCTGTCAACAGAGATGTAGATTAGGCTAGTTGAAATTGCTAATGAAGCAGAGATTTAAATATCCCACACTTCATTAGCATAAACATGGCCGCCACTTTCTTTCTAAATGTAGCTTTTTCTAAAAAAACAGCAGTCTAGACTCGGATCTTTCAAAAAATAAAGCCTTTTTCGAAAGATCTTGTAAACCTCAAAAAATGAATCACAATATCTTTTGAAAAAGGCTTTATTTTTCAAAAGATCCATGTCTAGACTGCCTTTTTTTTTCTAAAAAGCTCAGTTTCAAAAAAAGTGGCAACCATGTTTATGCTAATGACGCACGGGATATTTAAATCCCCTCTTCATTAGCAATTTCGATGTGCCTAATGTACATCTCTCTGTCGACGTAGCTGAGGAGTCTGACCTGGTCTAGTCTCTTCCACCTAGGCAAAGTAGGAGACTGCCCCAGTTTGCAGACCTTGAATATGGGGTACAAGCTGCTTTTCCTCTGTATCTGCATGTAGGGCAACACGTGTCTGAAGAGGAAGGTGAGTCCAGTGGTTAGTGCATAAGCCTGGAGCTGGAGAGACCCAGCTTCAATTACATGCCCCTCCACAGTGTAGCTGTGACTCTGGACAAGTCTCTGTGCCTCGGTAATCCATCTGTATAATGGGACTATAGCATCGCCCTACTGTACAGGGGGATTGTGACAATAAGTGTTAGATCTGAGGCACTTGGATATGGTATGCGAGACCAGATGCATACGTAGGATAGAATCTATCCTGTAAGGTAGTGGGGAAGTGGGGGGAAATCCTGGGGCCCATTACGCCTTACAACAGGCAAGTTTATAAAACACAAGGCTAAGTGCACAGATTATTTTAGTGGCAGAGCAAAGAATAGAACTCAGGAGTCCTGACTGCCCAGCATCTGCTTGAACCACTAGACCAACGTGCCCTCTAATTTTTCCATCCATGTGCAGAATAAATGTTATGTGCACCAAAGCAATTGCAGATGTGCACCACTAATATAAACACAGGCTACCGGCTGGGGGAAGCTGTAGCTGCTCTGCTAATCGGCCGGGTGATTTCTGAATCTCTCCGGAGCAACTGTCCAAGCATTCAGCTTACAGGGAACACTGCACTAGACCAAACTTTTCTTTGTATTACCGGTTTCCATGAAACACCCCTTTCTGATCATAGGGACAAGTACCCAGGGACACGTATTCACTTGGAAAAGATACACAGACTGAGCTAAGAGTGCACTATAAAAACCCCAGCAACGTTTGGAGCCTGCGAGGGTCTCTATTCTTGTATGCTGGATATCTATCAGGGAATGTAAACAGCAATGAATCTTATCTGCGACTCATTTCCCTTCCAGAGGCTTCATAAAGGGAAGTCACATACCAAGGCTAGAATTTTTAGACTCAGGACTTTCCCTATGAATTTCAGTTCTTTCACTGAATGTCCAGAGATAGCGACCGGGGTTTTATTTTTAAATGTTTATGTTGTTTCTAGTGATGATTTCATAGCACCAGTTCCTTTCTGAAATCAAGAGGACATGGCTGGAGAGGGAATTCTAGAAGCCAGCCATCCTTAAGAAATGATCCTCCACCGGACAGATGCATTTTTATTTCAAACCAAAGGACTCATGAATTTGAACTTCAAGAAAGCTTTGAGATCCTCAGATTGAAGGTAATCTGCTTAACAGGGAAGTTTATCCCCAACTGAGGCCTTCCCAAGTGATCAGTCTCTCAGGTGTTGATTTAGTAGGTCTATTAGGTTGATTTAGTAGGTCCAATAAACTGACTACTGATCATGCTCCGGTACTCCTCCAGGCCGCGAGGAGTAAGGGGAAAAAAAAAATCAATGGGAGTTTCTCTTATTGACCTCCCGCAGTGGGGATGCTACAGAAATTAGAACTTTGGTACATCGACTCCAGCTATGCTATTCACATAGCTAAAGATGCATGTCTGAGGATATGTCTACACTGGGAAGGTTTGGCAACAAAAGTGCTATCGACATGCGAAAGCAAAAACCGGTCAAACTGGTTTTCTGACTCCCACTGTCGACAAGGGAGCTAGCAGCTAGAGCACAGCAGTGTGGGTAAGCTTCCCAGAATGCAGTGCTGTGGGAAGAGAGATCTCTCCAAATTCTCCCACAGCACGCTCAGCTACTGGCAGCAGCATCAGGAGTAGCTCTGTGCTGAGGAATGTCAAAGCAGAACAGCTGTCTCTCCAGCTCTCCCACTGCAGCAGCTGTCTGCCTGCCACTATGTTCCTAGCAGGGCAGAACAGGAACATGCCAGTGATTTGCTCTTGGTTTAATCCTCAAACAGAGCAGCTCACTCAGCTGCCAGATACTTCTGGGAGCTTTGAAAGGGGAGGGGTGCATGCCTGCAGGGCAGCAGAGATCACCAAACACGGAGCACAGCCATCAGAGCAGGCATTGTGGGATACTGGCGGAAGCCAGTTCTCACAGTGAAAAGAAATAGTGGAGTCCACACTAGCTCTTTGTTGATTATAAAGGGAGGGAAAAAGCCATAAGTACCTCGCAGAGGTAGAAGCTTTGTTGCCAAAACTGGGTGCCCCCTCCCGACAAAAGTTGCATTGCAGTGTAAATGCTCCCACTATTTTGACAACACAAGGCAGTTTTGGGCAACAAAACATGCCAGTAAAGACAAGGCCTTAATTGCCTTTGTCCCTTTAGTGTAGACCTGGCCTAAGACTCAAGACCTACCTGACTTGTCCTATGTTAAGCAAGAAGTCTGGGGAAGAGCCTGGCTTTTTGAACCGCATCTCTTTTTCCTTAACTGCAAGACAACTCTTTCTTCACCTCCTGCTGCATCCCGTCCCAACTTCCTGCCTGCCCTACACACGTTCCTGCTCCACAGGATGCTGTCAGACTGTGTAAAGAGGCAGTGGGAGAACAATGAGCAATCAATCCGAGAGTGCCCCGCACCAGTATCTCTGCCAATAAATTGAATAATTTCTATTTGACACAAACAACAGTCATGCCAAACCACCACTAAGAGCCCTCGACGTTGCTTCCTGACAGCTCATTTGATCCTTGAATTTGGAAGTCACAGTGCATCCGGCACCATCAGCCAAGACAGACACATGGAGGCCAGAATTTTCCTGCCAAATACTTCATGTCTCTTTTTTTTAAATTCCAAAGTGCTCATTTCCCCACAATTACATTTGCTGGTTGATTTATTTGCCATTTGTAGGAAAGGTGAAGGTTGTTGAAAGCTCAGCTGCACTGGCCCACTTAAACCCTGACCTAGCACAGCCCGGAAGGAGCAAAAAAAAAAAAAAAAAAAAACCCCTTATTTAGTGGCTTTTATAATTAACTGCTTCTGGCAGTCCCTCAGATTGTAAACAGATCACATTGGCATATGCCATTGTATTCCTCACTAGTTAATAATGAACTGACTTTTGTCTTACTCATAATTTTACTTCATCATTTACTACTGACTCAGAAAACAGGTTGTATTCAGGATACTGTGTGTGATTAAAAGCCACAAGAACATGCACAGGTATTTGGAGCACAGCTGGCTTTATGAGTTTATTGGAACCATTTTTATCTCAAGTGAGGGTCAATCTTATGTACCTAGAGTGACCTAGACAAATTGGAGGATTGGGCCAAAAGAAGTCTGATGAGATTCGACAAGGCCAAGCACAGAGTCCTGCATTTGCGACGGAAGAATCCCAAGCATTGGTACAGGCTGGAGACTGACTGGCTAAGTAGCAGTTCTGCAGAAGAGGCTTGAGGGATTACAGTGGATGAGAAGCTGGATATGAGTCAGTGTGCCCCTGTAGCCAAGAAGACTAATGGCATATTGGGCTGCATTAATAAAAGCATTGCCAGCAAATCTGGGGAAGCAATGATTTCCCTTTATTCAGCACTGATGAGGCCACATCTGGAGTTTTGTCCAATTCCGGGCCCCCACTACAGGAATTTATTTGTATTTAAATATTTTTACCCCACCTTTATTTAAAATATTCACGGATGTGGACACATTGGACAGAGTCCAGCAAGGGGCAATAAAAATGATTAGGAGGCTGGAGCACATGCCCTGTGAGGAAACACTGAAGGAAATGGGCTTTAGTCTGCAGAAGAGAAGAGCGAGGGGGGATTTGAGAGCAGCCTTCAACTCCCTGAAGGGGGTTCCAAAGAGGCTGGAGAGAGGCTGTTCTCAGTGGGGGCAGATGACAGAACAAGGAGCAATGGTCTCAAGTTACAGTGGGGAAGGTCTAAGTTTTTCCTACTATCCAACCATTTCCCTAGGAGGGGGTGAAGCACTGGGACGGGTTCCCTAGGGAGGGGGTGGAATCTCCATCCCTAGAGGTTTAAGACCTGGCTTGACAAAGCCCTGGCTGGGTTGATATAGTTGGGGTTGGTCCTGCTTTGGGCAGGTGGCTGGACTCGATGACTGCTGAGGTCTCTTCAACCCTGCGATTCTATGATTCTCTGTTTTCTGAGCAGAACTCGAGCCATTCAGGTGTTTGGAGCCTTCACTGCTTTAGGAGGGTTTCGTTTGTCCTCACTTTTGCAAGTTCAGAGTGGCCACAGCCCGGAGCACCATGACAACCAGGAAGCCCTTAGATCCCCATGGCTAAGATATTCTCTCGTGTCGCCAGCAGTGGACCTCGCACTTTCAAGTTTGCCTCACTGAATCAGTCCCATGTTTATGCCTATGGGAAGCATAACAGGGTGGAGACTAATTTAGTCTATCTTTTCCGGGTAGTGACCAGCTACTGTGTCCCACTGGCAGCTAGGAACAACTGCAATAGGGGCAGGCACTGACGTTTCAGCGACCTAGAAAATTCCTGTCCCAGCCAGCTTTGCCATCACACACACTGAAATAGAAAAAAAAAGTTTCATGGCTGCCTATAATATTCTGTTTTGTTGGGTGAACACCTGTTCTGCCCATATGGTAGAGATGGATCCTGGCAACTCTCTCATTTCTACTTGCAGGGGAAGACTTACTCATTTTAGGGAAATCCCCCCCCTCCTTCTCCCTGGCCAAACCACAGTGTTATTTCATTTCCGAGCGCGTCCCCGGTTGTGTGTTGGCTTTAGGCTCAATCAAGGCGAGGGACCAAGGTTGAGATTTATTTGCACCAGCACTCCAGAGCTGCTCTCACAAGAGGTCAGTCCCAAAGAGCAGCAATCTCACGTGCTCTGCAGCTAGGTCGCATCCAACCCAGAACAAAGGGATGGAGTCGTAAGCCGTAGTTTGAACCAGACTCCCACACCACATTGTCCCTGAAAGCCACAAGCACCTCAGCCAATTACATTCTCTGTCCCACAATGCAGTGTGGCATGCTTGATTACCACAAAGACCAGTTCTCAGCAACGCTACTGCACACTGTAGCCAAGCATTTCAGAAGAGTTGAACTACAATTCCCCAACATGCTGTAGGTCAATGCACTAAACCTTCACAGGGTCATAGGAGACACCTGACCAAGTCCTCAATGCCCCAGTGTGCATTCAGAACAGCTGTTAGTTCTTTACTCTAACAAAGAGAATCACAGAACATCAATACTGCAAACCTGCAGCAGAACCAAGTCAGCCCAGCTGGCATGGCAGTGTTGTTATTTTCTGCTATGCCAGTTTAATCTTTACTGAGGAAAAAAGATGGATGTTTGCCCAAAAGCAACAAGATTTTCCAAGAACAGATGAGGGACCAATCTGCAGCCGATGTAAAACAGCGTAAGCCCAGGGAATTCAGCAAAGTGAGACCCTATTGTGCACATGGTGCACCAGGCGTGAGGAATGTGACTGATTTATTATTAGAGAGTTTACCGGCCTTTGCCTGGGTCCTTAACTCAAATAAGTTTTGTTTTTCTTCATTTCAAGCATTGCTCTGGGGTGGGGGAGGAGGGGTTCAGGGTGCAAGCTGCCCCACACAGAAAGGGCAACCTCAGCCCTCTTACCTCAGCAGCTTGGGGCCAGGTGAGAAGTGCCTCTCCATGGCCACTGGAGTATGCACCTCGAGGGAGGGGTGCATGTCCCCCACAAAAGGGGGAGATGCGCTCTGAAACATAGCAGATTGCTGTCCCTTTCTCCAACCCTTCCCCCTGCTGGCCCAATGGGGTTATAGCTGTCTGAGTCTCCATCTCTGGCCCCTTGCTACCCCCTCTGGTCATTCTACAGCATAACTATCCCTACTACCAAAGCCCTTGCTTTCCATTTTATGAGAAATAATCACATTTCAGGCATATACCACAGTCCTGGAACAACCAAACCCTGATCTTGCTTTTAAATTATAAGAGGAAGCTGCCTACCTAAATTGGCGGCCCTAGCTTGTACTGTTTAGGAGTTCCTGAACAAATGGACTCAGACGGACAGATGCACAAATTCTCTCAAGCACATTAGATGATGACAAATGGCTTAAAGGGTTGAACATGGATAAAGCCCTACGAGCACAGTCTAAATGGCCAGGAGAACTACAGTGGGCAGAAATGTAAATGGAAGGTGCTTTAGTTTGCATTTCAAACTCAATTTAGGAAGGCAGGGAATATTAACAATATGCTTCCAGGGCCAGAAAGTAGGCAGCCAAGCCTAGTGGTTAGCATAGGGCAGGAGTCTAGGTCCCTACGCCAGTCAGAGTTAAGAATCAGGAGGTCAGGAGCTGCCATGAGGAACCAAGATCCAGATACCAAGACACAGGCTGAAAACCAGGAAGGCAAGACTATGCAAAAGCAGCAGCTAGTGTTGTGTGAATTGTCTAAAGTAGGGATGTAATATACCGATTATCCGAGAAGCAAAAGCTTATAGGTTAATGCTATATGCATTTTCCTCCCCGCACCCACACAGGTTCAAAATGGATTCCAGTACCAGGTGACATGGCAATGTCTTTCTAGGACCAACCACAGTTTGGGCTTATGGAATAAACACGACCAATCACAGGTTGGTTTGAGTAATGAGTCATGTTTTTGTTTCCAGAGCATCAGTAATGGCCCTCATTAGCACATTTAGAACTATAAACAAATCCACACTTCATATTTCTATCACATATGAGAATGATGTATGCACAAATAGGATATACTCATTCAGCAGAATGAAACTGTAAAATCGATATATTCCATGACCTGTTTGCATAAAGCATCTTTGAGTTATGCTTGTTCATCGCCATCTGCCAATTTTCATAAAGCATAGAGGGTGACAATAGGTCACAGAATCGTAGGTAGGGAAGAGACCTTAGGAGGTCGTTGAGTCTAGACCCCTGACCAAAGCAGGACCAACCCCAACTCAATCACCCCAGCCAGGACTTTGTAAACCCAGGACTGAAAAACCTCTAGGGATGGAGATTCTGCCACTTCCCTAGGTAACCCATTCCAGTGCTTCACCACCCTCCTAGTAAAATAGTTTTTCCTTACTTCTATATGGGAACATGCCCAAACGACCCAGCAGGCCAGTGACAGAACTGGAACTAGAACCCAGATCTCCTTTGTCTATAAATGGTGGGTGAAGAGACAGCCATCACGTCAACAGCCATCTAACAGTGGCTAATAACATAACCATGTTACAATGGAAAGGAGAAAGACTCACATCCATGGCTTGCAACATTTACCTTGCTTTACTTTTTGGATCCCGGCATGCAAAAAGTCATTCGTTTTTTATAATCATCTTGGTAAAAGAGGGCTGAGCTGATTTAGTGCTTTGGCTTGTAAATGTCATGACAAATGTACAAGACTTGCTGTATCCAATTGAAAAGGCAGATGGAAAATTAAGGGAAGCAGAATGTAATTACTTAACTTGGAAACTGCTCAAGACACCATGGTTACCCAACTGGACTCAAAAGCCATGTGAGCTTTAAGAGCTACAAAATGATCGGGACCTTGGCTTAGCCATCTCTTCCAAAAGGACAACTTTGCCAACAGCACAGAGTCCTTCAGCAACATAGAATCATAGAAATATAGGGCTGGAAGACACCACAGGCTGTCATCTAGTCTGAGGCAGGATTAAATATACCTCAATTATCATGATTAATGTTTGTCTAACCTGAGCTTAAAAACCTCACATAAGGATCCCATAAGCTCCCTACGTAACTGTTCCAGAGATTAACTGTCCTTAGAGTGCAAGAGATTTAGCTAATATCCAACCTAAACCTCTTTTGCTTCAAACTAAGGCAATTGCTTCTCATCCTACTCCTGGTGGCCATGGAGAACAACTGTTCATTGTCTTCTTCATAGCAAGCTTTTTCACAACTCAAGTCTTAAATGGGGGCATTGAGTCAATGACAACTCAGGACCTGCTGGACAATGATAGCTGGGATCAATCAATCATGTCTGTACTAGACACAATAAATCAACTCTGAGTGCTCTCCCATTGACTCCAGTATTCCACCAGAATGAGAAGTGTAGGTGGAGTCAAAAGGGGAGCATCAGCTGTTGATTTATCACAGTGAAGATACTGTGGTAAACAGGTTTATGTGCCAACTTCAGCTATGTTATTCATGTAGGGAAACTTGCATAACTTAGTTCGATGGCCCGTGGTAGCGTGGACTAGGCCTTTGAGGGACAAAGCCACCCAGCAAATCCTCATCACCAGCTTCTGCACCTCTCTGGGTATTCCTAGAAGGTCTCCCATCATAATATTCACCCGACACCATCAATTTTAGCTTGTGAAATCTGGAAGGATTTTAGCACTGCATCCTCCGGCACAAGCTGTCAAACCCAAGTCTCGGTGATTTCAAGAAGTTTGGTAAGTTTTATCTACTTTTGTTAATTCTTCATCCTCTTTAATATCCTCTTACTTTCAGCTGGCAGGAGGAGAATGTACCAAAATAGCTTGGGTTAGACAAAGTAGCTTGGGTTAGACAAAGTTTATTTCCATCCAAAGCGTAAATGGATGCACCCGCATTGAAGTGAATCTCTGATCCTGTGGTCACTGTAACTTACTGATAGTGATAAACACCATAAAGCAATGAAAGGGAAATATTTTTATGGTGTGCATCAGGCCATGGTGTTGGCTCACAGCCATGAATACTGTGACACTACTTGTACATTTGGGGACCCTTAGTTTTTGTTTACAGGGAAAAGAACAAAGCAGGAAAGAACAGACATTTAAGAGACAACTCCGTGCATAACATGGGAACACAACATGGCAAATGCCCCAAAGCAGACGGCAGATGTCTAGAAATTTAAAGATCCAGTATGCAAACAAACAAGAAACCTCAGATTCATTCCCCTCTCCATAAAACGCCTTTGCTTTGTGTCTCGGTTCAGATATTGAGGAAAAAATATTGATGTCTGCACAATTCCCAGCCACCCCGACTGTGCAATCTACCTTCCTCTGACTCGCTTTTCCAGAGTAACACAAACACAAGCCTGTCTTTAAAATGACTACTGTAATATTCTGCAAACCTGAAACTCAGATTTATTACAGCAATTAATGCCTCCTAGTGAATATACGATGCTGACATTATAAGTATGTGTGGAATGGATGAAATGGTTCACTGTGTCCAAAGGTTTATTTGGGCATTATATTTGTATCTTCATGAGGTAGTAAGTTTACTTTTGAAGATTTATTGCCCTGCCAATGCAAAATGCTGAGCTAGGACTCCATGGCTAGAAAAGCAGCCCTGGAACACCCATTCCAGAAATGAACTTGTCCTGATCTACAATCCATTTGTCAATGGATAGCAGGTGCCATAAATACTGTTGGTTGATATATGCCCTCCTTCAAAACAGGCCACAAGTGGAGGAGTTTCTAGGACACACACATTCTTGCGTACTTTGACTGTCTAGGATGCTGGAAGCAGGAGACATCTGTCAACGGGCACACAGCACCAGCAATGGAAACGAGCAGGTTCCAGGCCAGTTTACCTCAGTCTGAAGGTCGTTTGGTGTTGGACTCAAAAAAGGCTAAAGGCCTGGCTTGCCGTGACTGCCCTGGGAAGGCAAGACTGTTGAATTTTATTAGTTTCTACTTCTTTATGTGCTGGTCTACCCCTTGCATGAGCATTTGAAAACTGAATATCTAAGTCACGTCTGTACAAATATATCAACAGAGAAAGCCAAGGTTAAACAATTAGAGACAATCTTAAACAATTCATCCAGCTTGCAGTACAGTGTTGCCACATGACCTTTGCAATAGTCTCATCTACTAGAGGGAAGGCAAGACAGACAGACCCAACTCTGGGGTGTTCCTCCAATGTGGCTGAGACGGGAAGAAGTTGGCAAATGATGGAAATGCTCTGTGTAGCTTGGAAGTTTGTTTGGCCCGATAACATTTATTACCTCCCCCGCCTTGTCTCATATATCCTGGGCCCAGTACTAATATAGCACCTCTGTACCAAGGCTTACTCTTAATATCCGTCCTTGGTTAGCTAACTGCGCTGGCTCCAGCATGGTGAACCAGTTAGTTACAGGCTCAACTTTCGGTAAATGAGTTGGATTCCCTGGGGCAGAAAGTTAAGGCCACTGTCCTGGAGCAGGGCAAAAGTGCCCAGGATCTTGCAGGGCTGAGCTCCAGATTATTAGGAAAAATGGGGCCTACTATTCTTGTCCTACCCAATACTTCCTAACCTTATAATTTACTCTCCTTTAGAATCCTAGAACACTACAACTGGAAGGGACCTTGAGGGGTCATCAAGTCCAGTCCCTGCCCTTCCAGCAGGACCAAACACCATCTAGATCATCCCTGACAGATGTCTAGCCTCTTCTTACCACTACCACACCAAATGTATTTATGAAACCCAAGTAGAACGCCTCATTTCAGCAGCCACTAGATATAGGATGGGCAATAAGATTGTGGTGGTTCACCAGGATTAGCCCCGGTGGGCCAATGCTGCTTTATTTACCTGCACCTCCACCGATATGGATGACTGTGCCTCCCATTGGCCGCAAAAAGTTCCAGTCTGCGCCGCTTCTCACAGCTCCTATTGGCTGGGAACACCAATCTGCGGCCAATGGGAGCTGCAAGCAGCTGAACCGGTGGAGGCAAAAGTAAATAAGGCAGTGGCAGCCCACCCGGTGCTAACCCTGGGTAACCATGTCCAGCCTGTGGGTCGGTTATTGCCCACCAGTGCTCTAGTAACTGCCCATTAACCAAGTTGCTAGAGAGACTCTCCCCGATCCCGCACCTACCTAGGTACCAGAGAGGTAGCTGTGTTAGTCTGTTTCAGCAAAAACAACGAGGAGTTCTGTGGCATCGTAAAGACTAGCAAATGTATTAGAGCATACGCTTTGGTCTGCAAAAGCTTATGCCTTAATACATGTTAGTCTTTAAATTGTGGCTAGGAGTCCATGAAACCCCATGCCCCAATAAATTTGTTCATCTTTAAGGTACCACCAGACTTGTTGTTTCTACTTAGGTATGTGCTACTGTAAAAGGATGGAGCAGAGTCCTTTTTGTCCCTTGTAGCACTCACTGGACTGGAGAAACCCTACATTAAAACGTTACTACCCTGCATCCCCCTTTTAAATCCAGCTCTCATATCTGGTCTTTGGTCGAATCTCACTGATGGGCGTAGCACTATGATTTGCATCTGATTTCTGGCAGGATAAGCTGAATCAATCCATTTGCCTTTTGAGTCCGTGATCTTATGGGGCTATGAATTCCGCAGAACACCACACTAATTTCATATTAAAGAACAGCATGAAAAGGGTGAACTGAACAATTCTCACTTTGCCCTTCTTAACTCCTAAATCCTTCAGTAGCAATACAACATTCTGCTCAGACCTCTATCTTCACTGACATTTCCTGCACTTTCAATCTTATCTAGGTCTTCTTTTAAAGATGCAACAACCAAGAGGATAATTTACTCAAATGAGTGTTCAATATAATTAATTTTTTAAAATGGGGTCAAGAACATGCTCTGGCATCCAGTGTCCCCCTCTATTTTTCTGTGTGGGATAAATTTTGTTATGTGCACCAAGTCATGTTCAGATGTGCACCACCAGTAGAAAACAGTGGTGGCTGTGGGCACTGCTAAAAAACTGGGCAGCACCTCAATCTCTCCTGGGTGCTCATCTTACAGGGAACACAGCCCTGTTTGCTCTTTTAGCCACTCACACAGTGGTCTACCCAAAATGATTCCCAGAGCATCCTGCAAGCTCACGAGAATGAGAACTCAACGGACCACAGCCAACACATGCATGGAGAATTAGAGGCGAGGAGTCCTGTGGCACCTTATAGACTAACTGAAGGGTTGGAGCATAAGCTTTCGTGGGCAAAGACCCACTTTGTCAGATGCATGAAGAATTAGACTATTTCAAAGGAGACAACACTCTGCAGATACTTTTGACAATTTCATCTAGCATTGCCTGTCCCCCAAAGTATTCCCAGAGCAGATTTTCAGTGTGATCTGGGCCCCTTCACTACCCTTTGCACCTTTGAAAATTTCTCATCTGCAGCACCTCACAATCCCCTGTTGCTTTTACTGAAGGGGGAAAAACAAAGAACCAACTTAGCATCTTCAGCAGATTTCTCCAATTTGCTTTTCGCTTCCTCCTCCATGTCATTAACAACCTGATTGCTTCCTTCTTAATAGATTAGACTGAAACCTTTGCATCACTAATGATCAGCAAGCTAAAGTGATTAAGCAAAGTTAGCCAACAATCACATTACCGGATAGCGATGATGACCTAAATGTTATGAACACAGCTAGCTTAACAACAAGGGTATGAAGAGTGTATGTAGAGTAATGCCTAAGCAATGATTCTTTTGTATTGGACAGAGAGCATCTGAAAAGCTTGATACTCCATCCAAAACAGGGGATACGGCATCTATACACAAAGTACCAGAGCAGTACTCTGTTCTGTCCTGCACTTGGTGTCTCATTAATCATAGACTCCTGGGGCTGGAAGAGACCTTAGGAGGTCAGAGAGACCAACCCCCTGCCCAAATCAGGACCAACCCCAACTAACCATTAGAGGAGTGAGGTTCTGGAACAGCCTTCCAAGGGAAGTAGTGGGAGCAAAAGACCTATCTGGTTTCAAGATTAAACTAGATGGGTTTATGAAGGGGATGGTTTGATGAGATAACATGATCTTGGTAACTAATTGACCATTCATTATCAGTGGGAAATAGGTCAATGGAGGGATGATAGGAGTTACTATAGAGAACTTTCTGGGTGTCTGGCTGGTGAGTCTTGCCCACATGCTCAGGGTTTAGCTGATCGCCGTATTTGGGGTCGGGAAGGAATTTTCCTCCAGGGTAGATTGGCAGAGGCCCTGGAGGTTTTTCGCCTTCCTCTGTAGCATGGGGCACAGGTCACTTGCGGGAGGATTCTCTGCATCTTGGGGTCTTCAAAGTATTTGAAGGCTTCAATATCTGAGATATAGGTGAGAGGATTATTCTAGGAGGGGTGGGTGAGATTCTGTGGCCTGCACTGTGCAGGGGGTCAGACTAGATGATCATAATGGTCCCTTCTGACCTTAAAGTCTATGAGTCTATAAACCATCCCAGCCAGGGCTGTGTCAGGCTGGCACTTAAAAACCTCTAGGGATGGAGATTCCGCCACCTCCATAGGTGACCAACAGTAATATGGTCGTTTGTCAGGTGGATTTATTTTGCCAATAACTATTTATATAGAAATAGGACTATATTGCAATCAGCTGCAGATAAATTGGTTACTTGAAAATACCTGGACTCAGAGGGGTAGCCATGTTAGTCTGCAAGTTTAAAAAGCAACGAGTAGTCCCAGCAGTTTCTCTTGCCTTTGACATTTGCATTTTCACATAAAATGCTGTGAATGGGACACAGCCAGCCTGTGTGTTGTGAGCAAGACACGAGAAGTCATTCTTTTGCTCTACTTTGCACTGATTAGGCCTCAATGGAGTGCTGTGTCCAGTTCTGGGCATTTTAGGACAGATGTTGGAAAACTGGAAAAGGTCCAGAGAAGAGCAACAAAAATGATTAAAGGTCCAGAAAATATGATCTATGAGGGAATATTGAAAGAATTGAGGTTGTTTAGTTTAGAAAGAGAAGACAGAGAGGACATGATAGCAGTTTTCAAGTATACAAGAAGGGGAGAGAGAAATTGTTCACCTTGGCCTCTGAGGATAGAGCAAGAAGCAATGGGCTTAAACTACAGGTTTAGGTTGGACATTAGGGAAAACTTCCTAACTGTCAGGGTGGTTAAACACTGGAATAAATTGCCCAGGGAGGTTGTGGAATCTCCATCACTGGAGGGCTGTGTCTAGACTGGCCAGTTTTTCCAGAAAATCAGCTGCTTTTCCGGAAAAACTTGCCAGCTGTCTACACTGGCCGCTTGAATTTCCGCAAAAGCACTGACTTCCCACTGTCTGAAATCAGTGCTTCTTGCGGAAATACTATGCTGCTCCCGTTCGGGCAAAAGTCCTTTTGCGCAAAAGAGCCAGTGTAGACAGCTCAGATTTGTTTTCCGCAAAAAAGCCCCGATCGCTTTTTTGGGGAAAAGCGCGGCTAGATTGGCATGGACACTTTTCCGCATAAAGTGCTTTTGTGGAAAAGCGTCCGTGCCAATCTAGACGCTCTTTTCCAAAAATGCTTTTAATGGAAAACTTTTCCGTTAAAAGCATTTCCAGAAAATCATGCAAGTCTAGACACAGCCGAGATGTTTAAGAGCAGATTGGATAGACACCTGTCAGGAATGATCTAGAAGATGGTGCTTGGTCCTGCCCGGAGGGACTTGATGACCTCGAGGTCCCTTCTAATTCTTTGATTCTACACACACACCCCCCCATTGCCCAGCAAAGTCTGTCGCCAGCCCTGACCGGGGAAGAGGGAACAACAGAGGCAGAGTCACTCGTAAAAACGACTTCATCCACGTCCCCCAATTTTACAAAATGGTGGGTACTCCGGGCACTGGGAGCTTCTGCTGTAGAAAATGCTTTTGCATCTAAAAGGGAAACAGAGCTGGGCTCAATCGGAGAGGGGGGAAGGACAAGCTGACTCTGCTGCAGCGCATATGGAAAGGGGTGAGGTGGAGCCTACAGCCACGTCCCGAGGGCTCGGGAAGAAAGGACGCTGTGAATGACAGGTTGGGGAGGACAGGAGGAATGTTTGCTCCTGTGCTATATCCCACACAGGAATTGGGTTGTAACCACTGTGGGTATCTCCCGTACGGGAGCTTTTAGGTTAGATTCGTTTCAGAGACAGGGGCACCCACCTCTAAAAAGCCCCACACACCACACAGGTCTTTGAAAGTGACAATTGATCACTGTTGCCAAGGTTTTCTTGGTGTTCCCACTCAGCCAGAGTATTCCAGGCATCTCTTCAGAATCTGGCTACACAAGACCTGGCACATGTATTGATGGATTAGAAACACCTGCGGTACAGAGATTAGACAGATTTACTGCCCTGCTGAGCTAGGAATCGCAGGTGTTTGTGAGGCTTAAAATCAATTTCTGCAGAGCATTTTGAGAAGCTCAGATGAAAGGTGCTAGATACTTAATTGCTGCAGGCTTCATTATGGTTAGTGGAGAACAACTTTAAGATTTAAGAGGCTGATGAAAACACCCCAAGGTATCTGATCTGCAGTCAAACAGAGACACTATCTCTGTCTAACAGTGGTCCCGATTTTAAGCTACACTCAGGGGCTACGTCTAGACTGGCATGATTTTCCGCAAATGCTTTTAACGGAAAAGTTTTCTGTTAAAAGCATTTGCGGAAAAGGGCGTCTAGATTGGCACGGACGCTTTTCCGCAAAAGCACTTTCTGCAGAAAAGCGTCCGTGCCAATCTAGACGCGCTTTTCTGCAAAAAAAAACCCTGATCACCATTTTTGCAATCGGGGCTTTTTTGTGCAAAACAAATCTGAGCTGTCTACACTGGCCCTTTTGTGCAAAAGCTTTGCGCAAAAGGACTTTTGCCCGAATGGGAGCAGCATAGTATTTCCGCAAGAAGCACTGATTTCAGACAGTAGGAAGTGTTCTTGCGGAAATTCAAGCGGCCAGTGTAGACAGCTGGAAAGTTTTTCCGCAAAAGCAGCTGCTTTCGCGGAAAAACTTGCCAGTCAAGACACAGCCAGGCTGTGTCTACACTGGTGTGATCTTGCGCAAAAGCAGCCACACTTGCGCAAAAACTTGCTGCCTATCTACACTGGCCACATGTTCTTGCGCAAGTAAACTGATGTTCTAATGTATAAAATCAGGGCTTCTTGCGCGAGAACTCTGACGCTCCTGCTCAGGAATAAGCCCTCTTGCACAAGAGCTCTTCCAGAAGAGGCCAGTGTAGACAGGCAACATGAATTTCTTGCGCGAGAAAGCCCTCTCGTTAAAATGGCCATCAGAGTTTTCTCGCGCAAGAGAGCGTCTACACTAGCATGGATGCTCTTGCGCAAAAGCACATGCCAGTGTAGACGCTCTCTTCTGGAAGAGCTTTTGCAGAAGAACTCTTCCGCCAAAGAGTTTCTGCGTGAGAACGTGCCAGTGTAGACATAGCCTCAGTCTCTCTTGAGAGGGGGTTGTAGGCCTGGGGCAGTTGAAATGTTTAGTTGCCTGCACCAGGCCTGCCAGAAACATTGCCACAACCCAGACTAACCGAAGCAAGTGCGGTCTCTGGGCACCACTTGGCACGCTCCTCCGCTTGCAGGATGCAACGGATAACAGCACAGGGTTCTGCTGAGGCTCAGACACCCAGGAAACCCCCTAACCTACAGGAATAGTCTCAGCAGCAGCAGCTCAGACTATTTGGGGTCCCACCTGTGCCACAGTCGAACTGAGAATCCACGTGAGCCATTCCCAGGCATAAGCACGCAGGCGTCACTGTTTTCCTTCATCCGCAGCGAGGTGTCAGTTCTACAACTCAACTGTCAAAGGGGGTCCCCAGCCACCATGCTGGGCAACTGGCCCTACTTAATGAACGGTTACAAAAGACTTCAGAGGCCACTTGCATATAACAACTAACACACCCTACCCCCTTGGAACTCTGAATGCTCTAGAGAAAGTATATTGTAATTAATGGGTCAGGTGTGCTAGGCTACAATGCATGTGTGCACGCACACACACACCCGACACCAGACCCCCATTAGAAAGCAATTTGTTTATTTCTGCTCTGGGGGGATGAAAACTCCAGACATACCAACTGGCTACTACACGGCATTTTGGAGTTGCCAAGATATAGAGCAGGGGCTGGATCCAGGCAAGCAAGGCCTTAGGTTCCCCACCCTGGTATAGAGTAAGTGCCCTGAGGACGTGGCACGTCTTGCAGAAGCTGCTGGCTCCCTAGCTGCCCTGCAAGGACATAAATAGCATTGACCAGCTCCTGCAGAGCTGTGTACCATAGCCTAGGAGGAACGAACCCCCTCTCCTATCTGGATGCTGCACCGCAGCATGGACGATGAGGGTGGACTGCAGCAAGCAACAAGGTGCTGTCACTGTCCTTTGCGGAGGCTGCTGGCACATATGAGGGGGTACCTGGCTTGTGTTAGCACAGACCTCTCCAAACAGACAGATACAAACAGGGGTTATAATATCAACAAAGCAATAACGGGCAAGGACGTGGGGTGCAGTGGATGGAGTCACTCAAGTACTACATGTCATTCACCTCACAGAAGCAGCCCCCCAGTCCAAGTGCCTAGACTTGCCCTCCTGCAGCTCTGCTCTCCAGGCAGCTCCCAGCCTCTTGAACACCAAAGAGAAACTGCCTCATTCTGACCCAGCAGATTCCTTTTAACTGGCTTGCTGGGCCCTGATTGGTCACATCCTTCGTGCCTCTCTCTCTTTCCTGGAGGACTTCTCTATGGTTTGCTGGGCAAGGTGTGGTAAGGCCACAAGCCTCCAGCAGGGAGTTTTGGGGGCCTGGTCCACCCTGCCTTAATTACCTTCTTTGCAAAGGTAAAAAAATGAGCCCTATCCAGACAGGGGGCTTTCTTGGTGTTCTCCTGTGACCCAAACCCCAGCCTGCTTACCGTATGGGCTCTGATAAGACCACTGGGCAAAACTATATTATCTGAAGGCTACTTGGGGTGGTGCTGTCTAGAGAGAAGGAATGAGCCTGATGGTTTAGGACAGCTCGTTAAACCTAATTAACAGGCAGCAGCACCTGGTGCTGCTTTAGACAGGAACAGCTGCCTGGGCCACACATCAGGAACCAGGTTGCATCGTGAATGAGGCAGTGGAACTAACATGTGGATTTAAGTAGCAGCATGAAAAAACAATTGCTCTGTGCACATGATCACAGGATGATCTACTGTATTTTGGGTTCATCCATCAGTTCTTTTTGCAATGAGCCCAGAGTGAGTGAGTGTGGGTGGAGGGAAAATCACTGGCAGCTCAATGTGCCTCATTTCATTTCTCCTCCTGATTTTTGCAGCTCTATTTTGTTTTCCTTTTATCTAGCCAGGTACCACAGTGACCAGCACAGTACTATCTGAGAGTCTTATTTTATTTATAGGGGGAATGTTCCCACACTAGAACTGAGCACATGGTTAGCAATTAGTTTGCTATAAAGTGTTTTGGGACATGACCTGTATTACCACCACCACCACCACTGCCAAATAAGCTTCTCCTTCAGTCCCCTGCAGTCTAATCCCCTTCCTACCCATTAACCTAGGATTTTCTGTAGTGCCCATCACTGTTCTAGCCAAAGGCCCAGTTCAGGAAAATACCCTAATTCGGGAATGTCAGGAGCATGGCCCTGCACCTGTTGAGGCTCCATGCAGGAGTGCACAGATGCCTGCCCCATCTCCAGACCTGAGTCAGCTGAGCTGCCCAGAAGACCCCAGGTCTGAGAGGGGCCGAGGAAGCAGTTTGCTTAATGCACATGCCTGTGGATTCTCAACCTCCCGGTGATCGCTTTACTCCGAACCCTGCTCCTGCTTTGCTTTGCTTCTCTACTGCTCCAGCCTAGACCCTGTCCTGCACCCCATCTCTCTCACACCTGGACCCTGCCATACGCCAAGCCTGGCTCCTTCCTGCCTTCCCTGACTCCAGGTAATTCAGTCCTGACCAGTGTTCCCTGTAAGCTGAGTGCTCATGCAGCTGCTCAAGAGATTCTAATGCCACCCAACTGATTAACAGGGTACCCGCAGTTGCGTTACTGTTTTTCCTTGTGGTGCACATTCACATATGCCTTGGTGCACATAACAAATTTATTCCACACATGGCTGGGAAAAACCACACATGGATGGAAAAGATTAGAAGGAACATCAGTCCTGACCTTTGGCTCCACTCCCTGAATCTGCTTTGGCTGGTGTCTCTGGCATGGCTCTGGTGAGGGCTTAAACTCTAAAGAGATTATTTCTGGGGGCCCTCAGTACTTCAGCGCTGTGGAAGCTGGGTGGGGGTAGTTGTCCAGCTTCAGCCCCACATGAGGTGGAGTGCCAGGGCTCAGACTTTCAGCTCCGCAGGAGGCCACAGGGTTTGAGTTTCAGAGTCACCCAGAGCTCCTCTTCAGACCTGAAGTTTGTCTCTCTAATAACCTGGGACCGACATGGCTACAACTACCCCACATCCTCAAAGGTATTTATGTTCCGAACACCCATTAGAAGTTTGGGCCTGTATGCCTAAGAGTTGCTAAGAGTAGGTCCTTCCATATTTCGGAATGAGTTTTCCCAAAGAGATCAGGGTCAATGATTATAATACATTGGAAACCAAGACAACAACATAAGAGGCTCAGATTTATTCTGTAAACTGGAGTTAAGGTTTGTTTGTTTCATTAATGCAATAAACTGAAATTGACTATTTAAAAATACATATCTACCATTTCCCTGTGCTTGTAAACATATTTTTTGATTCATGTACACACTGAGATTTATTCAGAGAAATGAATATTTAATAGTTTGCTTCCATAGTTTACTGAGATACCTGGAACCCTCATGCTGAATAAATGAGAAAGCCGCAGGCTACAGAATTTATCCAGGACATTAGCAAGGGACCCTGTGTGGGAAAAACTTCACCCACTGTGTATGGAAGTTGTCAGAATCAGTTTAATTATCTGCACATAATTTTGAGCATTTCTTTACAGTGTCTTCCTTGTTTTGAAATGAAAAGCCACTTGTCAGTTTCTTACTTTAAAAATTCGGCAGAATGAGAGCCAATGCAATTAAGGAGCTGGCTTGTTGAGTCCATGGGTGATTTGCCCCACTTTTCTGGGACAATTCTACCCCGGGGAGGGGAGGCGCTCTGTTAAATCTGAAGGAGATTGGCTTCTTTTGGTGAGGAGGCGGTGAAGGTGATTGAGCCGAGGTCAAAACCAGAAATCATCAACATTGACAATGGAGGCACCGGTGCTCTCTGTAACACAACATGGTGGGTGCTACATGTGTGTATTTTGTATAGCACCTCATGGACGACCTGGATGCACAGCATAATAAATGCACATGCCCCGCTGCCCTTAATTGGTCTGTTTAGCAGCAACAGGCCTGTTTACGTCCCCAGGACTATGTCTAGTGGTGGCAGCCAACAGAGGCAATACACTACAGCATTGCCACCGAAGAGGGATTCTCCATTAGCTCAGCTACGAGAGAGTCTCAGTTAAATCAAATGGTAGGGGAATCTGTGCTCATGAGCGCAGGGGTGGGCATAGGGCCCAAGGAGAAGCGGGGGCTGGGGCAACCCTTCTCGTTAGCCCCACCCCCTTCCTCAAGCCCCACCCCTGCTCCATTCCCTTGCCACCTCCCCGAAGCAACGCAGCCTGGAGGATTACGGGGCCCTTGCCCGCCCACCCGCACTCACTACACCTGTGGTGGGACAGTTCTGGGTGGGGAACTCTTTTTGGGTCGAGGGCCACTGACCCACAGAAAAATCAGTCGGGAGTCTCGCGCAATGCCCTCCCCCATTCTAGCAGGTATGTAAGGTAGACCTGGTTGGTTTGTTCCATGAAAATCTTTGGTTATCAGCACCGAAGTGGCCAGCAGGCATGTGTGTTGTGTGATGAGCTTGGTGGTGGTTGAGAGGCAGTCCTGGCAACTGAACATGATCCCTCTCCTACAAGAAGGGACACCTAAAGCTAAGAGTGGGACACTTCCCCACCGCTCAGTTAGCACCTGCACTACAATTGACAGGTGCTTCCCTCCCTTCTTCACACAGCACATAGTCAATCTGTGGAACTCCTTGCCTAAGGAGGTTGTGAAGGCTAGGACTATAGCAGGGTTTAAAAGAAAACTAGATAATTTAATGGAGGTTAAGTCCATAAATGGCTGCTAGACAGTATGAGTAAGGAATGGTGTCCCCAGCCTCTGTTTGTCAGAGGGTGGAGATGGATAGCAGGAGACAGATCACTTCATCATTATGTGTTCGGTTCATTCCCTTTGGGACACCTGGCATTTGGCCACTGTCGGCAGACAGGGTACTGGGCTGGATAGACCTTTGGTCTGACCCAGTACGGCCATTCTTAAGTTCTTATGTTCTCCCTTCTTTTTCTGTTATAAATTCTGGGTCCTCCTTTTTCCTCCATTCAAGCTTCTCTGGAAAAGGAGGGGTTTCCCCATGAAAGCGCGTGATGCTGCATTTATGTTTTTGTGAGTCTCTAGGGCGCTCCAGGACTACTCGTTCTACAAGCAGGGAGCGTGTGCTCACGCTGCAGGCTAGCTATTCCCTGCAGCTGTAGCTAGAGTTTGAAAGCTTCCCAACGGCGTGCACAAGCACACAGACACACGCTAAGGTGTGTCGCAGCGTCTCTTCCCCCATTGTTTGGCTTGCCAGGTGCATCTGAAATTTACGGCTCTGACGTTCCCCCGGTGTGTCGAAAACACTGACAAGAGAAACCGAGTGGCTGGAAGGCTGGAGTCAGCCTGCAATTGACTGGTTACCTGCCGATCAGCTTGGCAGAGAAAATGTCCAGGCTGAGTTAAAAGCCCTTATCACCGAGGCTATCACAAGATGCTACTTGCAAGACAAAAAATGCAACAATGACCCCCCTCCACTTAGAAAGGCTGCAAATGTCAGGTCCCCACCGTGTCTGACGCTACAGCCTTTCAAGTTCCCCCTAGGGAGGTCTCAAACCAGCCCAATCAAATATAACTAAGAGAGACACTTTAAAGCTGCTCTGGAGGGGAGAAAAAGCTGAAATGCACAGTAAGAGCCGATTGTGGAAGGCAAATGCAGGTACCAAGTGCTCTGGGGTATAGTGCCTGTGGAAAAAACAGCCTGCGCCAAAGACAAGGTGGTGATGCAGCAGTCTCGTCCTGGAAGAAAGTATGTCTGCAGATCGGGGGGCCAAAATCAACTCCAATATAATAATTGTGTGAAAAGGGGTAAATCGGATGATCCAGTTTTTGTCCCGGGTGAGCAAAGTCCCATGGTAACTTGAAGAACTACCCCAAGGCTGTGTCTAGACTGGCAAGTTTTTCCGCAAAATCAGCTGCTTTTGTGGAAAAACTTGCCAGCTGTCTACACTGGCCGCTTGAATTTCCACAAGAACACTGACTTCCTACTGTCTGAAATCAGGGCTTCTTGCGGAAATACTATGCTGCTCCCGTTCGGGGAAAAGCCCTCTTGCGCAAATCATTTGCACAAGAGGGCCATTGTAGACAGCACAGGACTGTTTTGCACAAAAAAGCCCTGATGGCTAAAATGGTGATCGGGGCTTTTTTGCGCAAAACTGCGTCTAGATTGGCACGGACGCTTTTCTGCAAAAGGTGATTTTGCAGAAAAGCATCCATGCCAATCTAGAAACTCTTTTCCGCAAATGCTTTTAACAGAAAACTTTTCCGTTAAAAGCATTTGCAGAAAATCATGCCAGTCTAGACGTAGCCCAAGAGTTCTGAGATCTCTTCATCACCAGCGGCGAGGAGTCCTGTGGTACCTTATAGACTAACTGAAGTGTAGGAGCATCAGCTTTCGTGGGCAAAGACCCACTTCGTCAGATGCATGTCATGCATCTGACCAAGTGGGTCAAGGCCACGACAGCTTATGCTCGTACACTGCAGTTAGTCTATAAGGTAGCACAGGACTCCTCGCCGCTTTTGCAGATTCAGACTAACACGGCTACCCCTCTGATATTCATCACCAGAGATTTGTTTTTTAAATAAGGGACAAAGCAAGGTGATATTTGCTCCTAACAGCTCTGTTTTATGCTGAAACAGTAACGCAAAGGGCGTTTTAATCAGAATTGGAACAAAAACATCATCAACAAATATTATTTCTCGTTAATGCCTTTAAAATATGCTAATTATGCTGCTCCATGTTCATTTCACAGCCTAAAGAGCCCCTGGGCAACCTCGCTTGGACGCAGAGCTCTAGCAGCGTGCAATGTTTACTGGCTGAATATTTTTCTGTGTTCTTGGGGAGAATCGAGAGACAAGAGTAGGATTCCACTTCGATACACTGGGCCAAATTCTGCCCTTGGATTGTGTCCAGAAAGCGCCATTAGTTTCACTGGGAGCCGCACATACAATCCAAGGGCAACATTGTCTCAAGAAAAATGAATTTGTTGGATCAAACTCTTCTGCCCACTAGATCACTGCCAGTGAGACCTGTGAGCTGAGCACGTGGGCAGCCACCCAGGAGAGATTCAGGTGCCACCCTGCTGATTAGCAGAATGCTCACAGTTGCCCACAGCTGGCAGCATGTATTTCTATTGGTGGTGCACTTCCACACATGTCTCAGTGCACACAACAAAATTTATTCTGCATGTGGATGGAAATAACTAGCGAGAACGTTGATTACTGCCACCTTCTAGAAATCATCATACAGTCAGAGATGTTACACTGGTCTAGATAAAAGTAGAATGTCACCATTTGCTTATGTCTCAAACCGCATTCCCCCCATGTCTGATCAGAGCCTATATCAGGAAGTTACGTATAGCATGCCCCTCATCAGAATTCGAGCTATACAATAAACTTCTGTTATAAAAGCCCAAGATGACTGAAAGCGACTTGCTTTGAGATTTCACTGTCAATTAAAAAAGCAGCTCCATTTTTTGCAAACCTGAGCCCAGTTTTGACCCAAACCCAGAGGAAACCACATTTCAGATAGATTTGCTTTGATCCATCTGGTTTCTCTGAATGTGCGTTGTCATGGGACCACCCCCCATGCTTATGAGAATTGGCTTATGAATATGAATATGCATCACTTGAAAATGCTTTATGCAAAACAGGTCATAGAAGATACCAATTTTAGTTACAGTCTGCTGAGTCTGTATATCCTATTTTTGTGCATGTATCGTTCTTTATGTGAAGTTAGAAGTATGAAGTATGGATATGTTTATAGTTCTAAATGTGCTAACCAGAGCCATTAGGGATACTTCAGGTACTTAATGACTCAATACTCTAACCAACAACTTGTGGATGGCTATGTCTGACCTGTAAGCCCAAACTGTGGTTGGTTCTAGAAAGACATGTGACCATGCCACCTGGTCCTGGAATCCATCTTGAACCTAATATTTTTCCATGGGGATGGGGAGCGCCAATCTTTTAAGAGGGTAAGATGGTTTCATTGGGGTTTTCATCCCTTTTGTGGGTTGGTTTCCTAGGTGCTGAGCTCTTATAGCTGAGCCTTCCCAGAGCTGAAATGGTTCCATGTCTTATTGCTCTGCAGGGGGCAGTAACCCCAACTCTGTGTCCTGTTTGGGGGAGACAGAGGAACTGGTCTAGAAGGACAGGGTGGTGGGGAGCCCTGGAGAACAAGAAGACAGGTGTCAGTGACATGATCAGAGCACTGAGGGGGACTTCTATGATTCAACCATCATCTGTCCTGCTGCCATAAGCCCACTTGATTCTCCTGTGGCAAGTGAGAATTCCCAAAAAACTATACCAATCCAGCCTGAGGACAATTCCCTATTGCCTCCAGTTCTGGCTGCGGGTTTAAAACTCCCTGTGAGAGCAGGAATCATTGCCATGAACATGTAGTCCCACTCTGAAAAGTGCCATCACCATGTTAATGGTCTCTCACCAACTCCAGATGTGGGGTTCGGTGTGTAAATTAGAAACCTCTCTCCCCATCACCTTGGCAAAGCTTGCACACTTCCCCCTGGGAAAGTCGAACTGGGTTCTGTTTCATACCTCCCCCTGGTGATAAAGTTCAGAAAGGCAAATTCTACCCTTACTGGACACTGTGACTGAGGACAGAGCTGGGAGGAGAATTGCTTTGGGACTTAACTCTATGGACCACGCATGAGTCACTGCAGAATCCATCTCGGCCTCCCAGTAGTTTTCAGCTTGCTGAGGTGGCTCTGAAACGCTCACGTAAGTACTAAAACCTTATTTTTATCACCAGCATTCAGCGCGCTGACTGAATACACACAGGGAACAGAAACAGAAACATTGCCTAAGATACCAGTGCCTCAGCACAGACTGTCTTCAGGCAGGAGCTAAACTTTAAGTGCCCATTTGCACCAAAAACAACTCCAAACTTGTCACTGGTTTGTAAAACTTTGCTCCTTAGCTTGTACTCTGAGCAGGGCATCTGGCTTCTTACACTTGCTTAAAGCATTTGCTTGTACATGCTCCCTTCCTCAGTGGTGCTGGAACAATTTTTAGGTGGGGTGCTGCACCCCAAATTCACAGCTGCTGGGATCCTGGGCAGCCGCAGAGCCCCTGGCGGACAAGATGTTCATGAGCATCTCTAGGTTGAGCACCTCAAGTGAAGTAGAACCATTTCTGGATTCCACTGCCAGGGGCACTTGGTTGTTTTTCAGATGACACCTGTATTACGGCTCTCAGCAGCTGTTTCCCTTTCCCATCTGCCATCATGGGGGCAGGAAAGCAAAGGGCATTTATCTGAGTTGGTTCCATATTATTTACGTGAGTCTGAGAAAAATTACAGCATGTGTAGGGTAGTGGAGCGGGAGAGAAGTTAGCCCCACCAGGACTCCCTGGGCATGTCTACACTGCACTCTTATTTCAAAACAAGCTATTCTGGAATAGCACATCTACAGTGTAGGGAAGCCTCAAAATGAGTCCGAGGCAGGCTTCCCGAAAGTAGACATGCTATCTCGATTTAGAGCCCCAGGAGGCACTGGGGAGGAATAATTTAGAATGGCCCAGAGGAGGGGCTGTTTCGAAATAGCAGCAGTGGACCGTCCACACACGCCTTATTTCGAAATAGCTATTTCAGAATAGGCATTATTCCTCGTAGAATGAAGTTTACAGATTTCGGAATAAGCTGTCCGTTATTTTGAAATGATTTCGAAATAACGGAATGGCTGTGTAGACACTCGCATTGTTGTTTCAAAATATCACTCGTTACCTCGAAATAACAGTGAAATGTAGACACCCCCCCCCCATTGTGCTCGGCATCTGGATTCCAGCTGGGGATCCCACCAGGGCATTACCCAGCCAGCAAGCTGCCCCCTCCTTTCATGCTAGCAGAGGAGCATTTTAGACAGCCAGGAAGGAACCAGTCCTCAGGGACAAGGAAATGGGAGTGCAGCAGGGCCTACATGATCCTCACATCCCCTAAGACCTCCTGTAAAGATGCTGGATTTTGAGTATGAATGTGCTTTCTGATTAGACCCCGGTATCTGAACAGACTGGGCCTGATCCTCCATTCCACCATCAGGTGGACTGCAAGGACAGTGGTTATCAGGGTGCCCACATAGGAACCACATGGGACACAAGCCACAGAGTTGAAGAGAAGCAGGGTCCACAAGGACCTGCAGCCACCAGCCCCACCCAGCAGCCACACTAGACCCAAGAACTGAAATTAGCCAAAGTCCTACAGCCTGAAGGAGACAGAACTATGAGGTGCCGGAGGCAGAGAAGATGAGGAGCGAAGTGCACCAGTGCCCAAAGCCCCCATCAATCACAGGAAATTGAGTAAGTGCGAGAGACCCACAGAACCCCGCATGTGGCCTGGAGCCACAGGGTACAAAAAGCAGCAAATAAATAAAGAAAACAACCAAAATCCCAATTTCTCTTCTAGAAAGCTGCCTCCTGGATGAAAGGGAAGCTGCCGAAATATCAGCCAGTAAAAATGACCGGGCATCTGTGGACACTTTCTTGGTTGTATTTTATATGAAGCAGCAAGAAAACAAGCGGAGGGCATGCCATTGCAAATCATCACCTCAAAATAAAATTAAAAACACTGAAATAGGAATGTTTCCTCTGTAACCATGTGGTCTCAGAAGTGCCCCTCCTCCCGGCTTTTCCCCTCCTCCCGGCTATGGTGTCTTGACAATTCACTTGTAAGCTCTTCTGGTGAGTGTCAAACAAAATGGAGCTCTCAGGGACTAGATCTTCTAGGCGCCTCAGTAATACAAGTCATTAATACTACTGATAAATTGGAACGAGCTGCACTTTATACGGTAGCTTTAAGCAGATCTTTTTTTTTAGTGAATTCAGTGCTTGGAGCGCGGCAGTGAAACGGGATTCCGATTTAAAGCCCTAACTCGAATTAGCTGGTATTTCTCCTACAATGAGGTTTACCAGCTAATTCAAATTAAAGGCTTTAAATTGGAATCCCATTTCACTGCCACGTGTAGACGCGGGCAGTTACTTTGGGCTAGTCAATTTCTAAAATGGCGACCGGCTGGGAACATGCAAATCAAGGGCAGGATATTTAAATCCCGGGCTTGAATTGCAATTCCAGTCGCCCTCATTAGCCTCCCTAGATCGATCTAGGGGGCTAGTGTAGACGTGCCCTTACCCATCTATAAGGTGCCACGGGAGTTCTCGTTGTTTTTGCAGATTCAGACTAACACGGCTACCCCTCTGATACTTATCCAGGACTCAGTTCAATCAGTTGAACCAATACACTTTCCACCCCAATAGAATGTCCCTTTTTCACCTGCCGTGTCTTCCCAAGGAAATTAGAAAACATCCCAACCCCCTAAGGTCCAAACGCTCCCTATGTCACCTGAGAGTTCCTCCCTTCGTAAGTGAAAAACATTTCTGAAGCATTTTCTTGGTCATAACAAAAAGGGGGATAATAAAACTGTTTCCATCTCCAAGGTTAGGACAGTGTTTTGAGAAGTCTGGACTCAACCAAAGCCAAGTCAGCTCAGACTAACAGGGATCTGTGTGTATGTTTCAAGCAGGCTTAGTCTCAGAGGGGAGCCGTATCAGTATGCATCTGCAAAAACAGGGGAGTCCTGAATGTCAGGCTTAGGTTAGACAATGGAGTTATGTCCCTGAGTGAAGATCAAATGATGATTGAAAAGAATCTGAGGATTGGACTCCTCAACAGGATAGTTTTGGCGTGATAATCTCTAATCTCATCGATTTTTGGTTTGTTTGGGGTCTTTCCTCTGAGTAAAGGCAGGCCATTTTCACAAACGTCAAACCAAATAGAAAAGCCCAAGTGGGAAGGAATGGAGCAAGGGGTAGGAAAGGAAGAAGCAAACATGGCGTGTAGTTAGGTTTCAGTTCATGCTAGCCTAGCTTTTAGGTGCTCGTCTATTCCTAAACCATAACACACACTCCCTTTTAAGTAGGGAAGGCATAGTACAATGGGCTAATCCGTTAGGTGGTGTCCCTGCCGTGACAGGAAAAGAAAATTAATGAACCACAAAAATACATGTTGGCAAATCACTGGGTTTTATGTGTTCCCGCCAGCCCTACCTGCATCGAGTCAAAAAGAGTAAATGAAATGTAAAAATAAGATACGTGCTGGAGGAAAACAGGAAGTCAGACAAACAGCGTGTGCAGTCTCTGAGGGAATAGGGGTTGGGAAGCCTGTCAGACATAGAGATGAAAGCAAATAGATTATCCAAGCATCGAAGGAAATTATCTCAGCACCTTAAGCTCCAGGATAATTTCAAATGTGTGTTCTGTGCCAAAATTAGACCGGTGTTTAATATACTGAAGGGAAGCAATTGAGGTATAAAAACTGTAGAGTAGTTAAGGTAGATGAGACACTTTTGGAAAGATTAATATAGTTACAATGGCATCTCTCTGACTACAGGGAACCAGAGAGGATAAAGAACTAGTCTCAACTTTTGTTCTAGATTCATAGGAGATCTTTGGTGGAACTGGGCTCTGCTAATAGATACAATAGTAAGAAATAATAGTGCCAGTCAATCTACTGGGTTGAGTCAGTAGCAGTCTCTTATTGATGTAAATGCAACACAAGTTACCATATGCAAAACCAAACCTAACACCATGATCCATCACCTTGGGATTCAGCAGGTGGCTGTTAAGTCTTTTCTACTCCATGGCTATTCCCTTTCTTCTCTCCAGCAGCCCTTCTCCAGTAACAAACACCCATGCTCACAAGACCGGACTTAACCCCTTGTGTTGTGAGGATCAGGGAGTGCTCCTGTAGTGGGTCACAGCATTCTTCTCCTTTGGCGTGCTTTATGAATTGGGATTAATTCTGCTCGATGACCTCCTGAGGTCTCTTCCAACCCTAGGATTCTATGATTCTATGAACATTAAGTCTCAATGCTCTTGTATGTACATGCAATAAGGCATTCTCTCTCTCTCTCTCTCTCTCTCTCTTTCTCTTTCTCTTTCTCTTTTTAATAGAAAGAGAAACTAAAACAGATTAATGATTTACCCAAAGCTACAGTGCGAGTTGCAGTTGGGTTTAGAACATGAGGATCCTGGCAAACTGCCCTTATGTAGCATAGTAAACTATGATGATAGAGTTGTAGTAACAGTGTAGTCGTTATGTTTCTTTGTACATTTCTGTGCTTCATTGACTCTTGCATTTGACAAGATGGATTTCCTAATCTGTGCAGAATTAGCCATGGCTTCATGAGGCTTACAGGCCTTTTGTTAAGCTTCATTTTGGCACAGTTATCTAAGGAAGGGGCTTTCTAGCTTCACCGATAATTTTTTTTTCTTGCTAATGTCTCTGTTGTCATTACATCCAACAACCTAATGTCTTTCTAGTGGCTAATTTAGCTCACGGAAATTATTGCACTAATTGTTCTTTTACTAAGAGAACAATTGTGCAGTCGTGAATAAGATATTCTGTGCCCCAGCCATGGAGCCCTTCTAGATGTCCACTTATCACAGGTGTGGCCAAGTTTCCCGTGGTCCCATAAAGTTTGTTTACAGCCACCAGTCCTGGCTCTCAGTGTTGTGTGCTTTTATTTAGTTTACCCCAAAGGTCTTCTAAGAGTCCAGTAAGCAGTGTGAGTGTTGGTAATGCTGCTATGCAAATTCTCCGGTTCGGCACCAGTTGGGTCCCAAGGGTGCTGGACTATAGAGGTTACACTTGAAAGAATGTAGTCATAGGTATTTCAAAAACTGAGCTGTGGGGAAATTGAAGGATGAGGAGATATGACCTAGTGAGAGCATCTTGTAAAATCACTGAGATACTTGAACTAGTAAATTCAACCATAATGTAAGTAGGACTTGATCCTAAGCCGTCATTCAAACTCATGAAAACACGGATCCATAGGCTGACACGAATGGATGCTGCTAGAACTGTTGTTTTCCCCATCATGTCCATCCCACTAGCCTGAAGAACTAGTCATATTCTGAAGCAAAATGCAGGACAATGTAGCACTTTAAAGACTAACAAGATGGTTTATTAGGTGATGAGCTTTCGTGGGCCAGACCCACTTCCTCAGATCAAATAGTGGAATAGTCACAACCATATATACCAAAGGATACAATTAAAAAAATGAACACATATGAAAAGGACAAATCACATTGCAGAACAGGAGGGGGATGCAGGGGGGGAAGGAAGGAAGGTAAGTGTCTGTGAATTGATGATATTAGAGGTGGGGAGAGTGGGATGTTTGTGAGTTAATGGTATTAGAGGTGATAATTGGGGAAACTATCTTGGTAATGGGTGAGATAGTTCAAGTGTTTATTCATTCCTTTTTGGAGAGTGTCGAATTTTAACATGAATGACAGTTCAGAGGATTCCCTTTCAAGTGCAGATGTAAAAGGTCTTTGTAGCAGAATGCAGGTGGTTAAGTCATTGAGAGAGTGTCCTTTCTGGTTAAAATGGCAAGAAACTGTTTTTTCTTTGTGATCTTGTCTGATATCTGTTTTGTGGGCATTAATCCTTTGGCGAAGTGTCTGAGATGTTTGTCCAATGTACATAGCAGACGGACACTTTCGGCACATGATAGCATAGATTATATTTCTGGATGCGCAGGAATATGTGTTCTTGATCTTATAACTCACTTGGTTAGGTCCAATAATGGTATCAGCAGAATGAATATGTGGACAAAGCTGGCAACAGGGTTTGTTGCAAGGGAAGGTACCAGGGTTGGTATTAGTGTGGTATGTCCTGTGGTTGTTGGTAAGAATCATCTTGAGGTTAGGTGGTTGTCTATAGGAGACTATGGGTCTGTCTCCCAGAGCCTCTTGGAGTATGGTATCCTGTTCCAGTATAGGCTGTAGTTTATTGATAATGTGTTGGACAGGTTTAAGTTGGGGGTTGTAGGTGATGACAAGTGGTGTTCTATTGTTGGTTTTCTTGGGTCTGTCTTGAAGTAGATGGTTTCTAGGTATTCGTCTGACTCTTTCAATTTGCTTTTTTATTTCTCCGGGTGGGTAGTTGAGGTTTATAAATGCTTGGTAGAGATCCTGAAGCTTCTGGTCTCTGTCAGTGGGATTAGAGCAGATGCGGTTGTATCGAAGGGCTTGGCTATAGACGATGGATCGTGTGGTGTGTTCTGGATGGGAGCTGGAAGCATGTAGGTAACTGTATGAGTCGGTGGGTTTTCTGTAGAGAGTGGTGTCTAATTTTCCATTGTTGATTTGTACTGTGGTGTCCAGGAAGTGGATCTCTCATGTAGAATGGTCCAGGCTGAGGTTGATGGTGGGGTGTAGGTTGTTGAAATCTCTGTGGAATATCTCCAATGTTTCTTGGCCATGCGTCCAGATCATAAAGATGTCATCAATGTACCGTAGGTAGAGAAGGCGTGAAAGGGGACGGGAGTTGAGGAAACGTTGTTCTAGGTCAGCCATAAAGATGTTAGCATACTGTGGGGCCATGCGTGTACCCATGGCTGTGCCGCTGATCTGGAGGTATAAGTTGTTCTCAAACTGGAAATAATTGTGGGTGAGAACAAAGTTACATAGGTCTGCTATCAGATTGGCAGTAGTGTCCTCTGGGATAGTGTTTCTAATTGCTTGTAATCCGTCTTCATGTGGGATGTTGGTATATAGAGCTTCTACATCCATGGTGGCAAGGATGGTGTTATTGGGGAGGTTATCGATGTTTTGTAGTTTCCTTAGGAAGTCAGTAGTGTCTCGGAGATAGCTGGGGGTATTGGTTGCGAAGGGTTTGAGAAGAGAATCTACATAGCTGGATAGACCAGTAGTGAGCGTGCCAATACCAGAGATGATGGGACGTCTGGGGTGCCCAGGTTTATGGATCTTGGGAAGTAGATAGAACAATCCATATTCAGTACTCGGGAGGTTGTCTTGTTCTTAAGATTCCATTGTGCTAGTCACCTTAGCCATATCCTAGACAGACAAAATGGCTACGTCTAGACTGGCATGATTTTCCGGAAATGCTTTTAACAGAAAAGTTTTCCGTTAAAAGCATTTTCAGAACAGAGCGTCTTGATTGGCATGGATGCTTTTCTGTAAAAACACTTTTTGCAGAAAAGCGTCTGTGCCAATCTGGACACGCTTTTCTGCAAAAAAGCCCCGATTGCCATTTTCGCGATCGGGGCTTTTTTGCGGAAAACAAATCTGAGCTGTCTACACTGGCCCTTTTGCGCAAAAGGACTTTTGCCCGAATGGGAGCAGCATAGTATTTCCGCAAGAACACTGACAATCTTACATGAGATCGTCAGTGCTTTTGCGGAAATTTTGCGGAATTTCCAGAAAAACTTGCCAGTCTAGACACAGTGTCTGGTAATAAGAGTTAGTAAGAAAGGTATGTGTGATACTTAACTCAAAATAGCTTGAAAGCTATTGACTAAATGACTGAAGCTTCAGCAACACTTACAATCATACTGAGGCAGGATTTGCAGCTCTGTTATACAGGAACGGGAACAGCAAATTGTAAAAGGCCTCTATGCCAGCATTCTGAAATACAAGCTATTCAGAATTAATAGCACTGTACTAGGAACTTTCTCCTGCTTTTGCTTTTGCTTTTGCTTTTTTTTTTTTTAGAATCTATATTTTAGAAACCAACTGACATTGGAAGCGTGGACAAACACATTGAATGTGTGTGTTTAGTTATCACTAGAGAGTAAATCAAAGGAAGACAAACTTGCCAGATGGATCTGAAAAAGAACGAGTTGTTGTTCAGCGGAGGCATACCTACCCCTGTTGTCCATCTCCATGCTGAGCCTTTGCTTGTCCTTAAACGACCATGTTCAACAGTAACACACACAACATAAGAGAGGAATGTGTACATTCAGTGCATGATCTAACTCCTGAAGCTGCTCACAGGAGGTAGGTAGTATCAGTTGCATTTAAGTGAATTATATTTTACTATGCCAGATCTTCCCCACTACAACTTGAGACTCTTGCTCCTTGCTCTGTCCTCATCAGTCATGTGCCTCAGCTCCCTACTAAGTTTGGTTGCCCTCCACTGGACTCTCTCCAATGCAGCCACATCCTTTCTGTACCGGGGAGCCCAAAACTGGACACAATACTCCAGATATGGCCTCACCAGTGCCAAACAAAGAGGAATAATCACTTCTCTAGATCTGCTGGCAATGCTCCTCCTAATGCCACCTAATATGCCATTAGCCTTCTTGGCTACAAAGGCTCCCTGTTTACTCATATCCAACTTCTCATCCGCTGTAATCCCCAGGGCCTTTTCTGCCAAACTGCTGCTTAGCCAGTAGGTCCCCAGCCTGTAACAATGTTTGGGATTCTTCCGTCCCAAGTGCAGGACTCTATACTTGGTCTTGTTGAACCTCATCAGATTTCTTTTGGGCCAATGTCTAGGTCACTCTGCACCCTACCCCTACCCTCCAGTGTCTCTACCTCCCTCCGTAGCTCAGTATCATCCGCGAACTTGCCGAGGGTGCAATCCCTCCCCTCATCCAGGTCATTAGGAAGATGTTGAATAAAATGGACCCCAGGACCAACCCCTAAGGCACTCTGCTTGATACCTGTGCTAACTATGCCACATGCCGTATGCCTCCACTCTCTGCAGTTTATCCATCAGCTAGGAAACCAAGATTTATTCAGTTGGACAACTCTTCCTGAAAATGGCCAGACTTTCACTGAATTGTATTTCCATTGGGAGGAAATTGCAGCCAATCTGCTAGGTGTAAATCACAAGTAACATTCCATTTTGGCTTTGGAAGCTGTGTACTGGCCTGGATGCCCCTCACGGACGGTCATGGATGCCTCAGGGTGATCCGGCAATTTAATGACCAGCTGGAGGAAACCTCTGGTGACTTGTTATTCCAATGTATGTCAGTGCTGACAGTGCTCGGTGGCAGATGTCACGAAGCTGCACAGGCCAGCACTGCTACGTCATCTCCACAGTGGGAACACACGTATGGTGCCAACCAACCCTTCAGTCATCCATTCTGATGCCTCTCTGGGCCATCGCTGTCATGGCAGTGTGGTGGTGAGCACAGTCTGCTTACCCAGAAAAGCATGACAAGTTCTTTGGGGTCAATAACCATTGGGACGCATGCAACATTTCTTAGGTTCAAAACAGTTTACAGGCATTAACCAATGATCTGCCACAGCTCCCTTGTGAAGCCAGGTGGACAAATATAATTAAACCCATTTTACAGGTGGGAAAGCTGAGGTAGAGAACAGGGAAGTGACTTGCTCCAGGCCACAAAGTCAGTCAGTGGCAGAGCCAGAATCAGAGCAAAGGATCTCCTAACTTTGAGATTTGTGCGCCTTCCACCTGTCCATGCAACCTGCCAGGAGGAAATGCCCCCTGTCATTCTAAAGCAAAAGATTTCTCCCATTTCCCCCCTTGTTTTGTATTTTCCTGGTTTTTCTGGGACCTCCCTAATAATAATTTGCCATAAAAAAGAGTATTATAAGGAGAGAAGAATCAACCATTCTTCCACCACTGAGAAACATACATACACACACACAGACACACATGACTGGCGCTAGGATGCAAACACATGACTGCAATTAAACCCACAGAAACATTCAAGGAGCCTTGGACTTGGAAACCTTGCTTTGTAACAGATATGCTTCTGGCAAGTCCAGTGTACATTTATATTTGTGGACAGTTGTATCATAATATTTATCTTTCCTGTATGCCCTCTTGCATGTGCACCTGGCTCAAATGCCCTTTGAAGAGTCTATTCTAACACGTGAGAATGTGCCCCTACTGACACAACAAAGGCATGTGCGCGCTGGACAGAAGCATGATTTATTGTGCAGAAAACATGAATAATAAATCAAGAAGCAAATGCTGCAGGTTCTCTTTTCCCAGATGCAAACAGACCTGGCAGCTTTCCCTACAGCGCACAGAAAGGGTAGATTGCTGGAATATGAGACCGCTGCACCTTTCTGTCAGGAGAGACTCCTAGCGCTATTATTACCATCTTGCTAATTAAGGCTTGGGTGAAATACAGAGAACTTGCTTTAAACTATACTGAAGTTTCTTTCCCCCCCTAGTCAAATACGCCAAATGGCCCAATATATCAGCAATGGCCAGACGCCAGGAGCTGCTGTTATTTAAAGCACATTTCAGTGGTGAGAAACTCCATCTCCTTTTCCTTTCCTTCCAAATTAAATGTTTCAGCTCTAAACAACTTAGTTATCTCCTGGGCACCTCTGGCTGGAGGAAATAAAGGCTTGTCTACACAAAGAACTCGACCAGCATATCTATAGTGGATTAACTATTCTGCTGTCGTTTTTCCTGGAGTAACGCCCTACCTGGGCATTTTATTCCAAAATAAAAGTGACTTTAGTCTGGATTGATTACTCTGCTTTGGAAGTGGAATAACTTTCCTGGAATAAAATCATTTTTATTCCAAGTTGTGCCCACACAAGGGAGTTACAATGGAATAGCTCCAGAGGAATAATTATTCTGCTACAGCTCTGCCAGGAAATGAAGCTTCAGCCAGTAATAAGACAGAGCATAACTCCCCTGAAATCTTGGATTATCAATTGTACAATCCTGGATCGTGTATACTCATAGATGACACAATCTATGAAACCAGCTTCAAAAAATCAAGTGGGTGGTTGATATAAGAAGACTGAGGCCTGTTCTACACGACAGAGTTTGGCCCACATAAGGCAGCTTATGCCGATCCAACTCAGTAAGCATCTGTCATGGCTCACAGGTCGTGCCCACACTTGGCCCCTCAGCTCCTGGACGGAACCCCCCTCTCCGGTGTGGCAGCCCCTTCTCAGAGGGTGTGTCTAGACTACTGAGTTTTGTCGACAAAAGTGGACTTTTGTCGACAAAACTATACCTACGTCTACACTACCGCTGAGTTCTGTCGACATAACGTCGACATAACTCAGCAGTTTTGTCGACGCTGGTAAACCTCATTTTACGAGGCATAACACCTTCTGTCGACAGAGTTCTGTCGACAGAAGGTGTTATTGCCTGTAGGGTTGCGTCTAGACTACAGGGTTTTGTCGATAAAGCAGCTTGCTTTGTCGACAGAACTGAATGTGTCTAGATGCTCTATGTCGACAGAAGTTTTGTCGACAGTATCTGTCGACAAAACTTCTGTCGACAAAACCCGGTAGTCTAGACATACCCTCTAGAGAGTCCACTCCAGTGCAGCTACCCTCTCTCGGGGTGCCTACTCTCACCTGGGGGGGTCCGCCCTCTGCCTCCAGAACGGTGCCTCAGGGCCTTCGGCATGCCTGCCTCCGCCGTGAGCCTCTTCGGGGGGCCCACTCTCTTTAGACCCCTGGGGCCTCCTCTCCCAGAAGGAATAATGCCACCCTGTTCTCTAGAGCAGAGCAGCTATCAGCCAGCACAAAACAGAAGGGTTTATTGAGTTTTGAACATGGCAACGGATCTTTCAGGCCAGTAGGCCTGGGTCCTCACCCTCATGTCAGTCTCTCCTGCACACAAAACAGAGATGAAGCAGTCTGATTGAAACAATAGGAACACTTCACACGCTGTTGCTAGCTTCAGCTCAATGTTTGTAGCAGGGTGGGAGAATACCACATGGAAAGGGGACTACAGAAGTTTTGTATAACCAGGGACGGTGTAACACACACTGTCCAGGCAACAAAAATACTGAGCCTCCAAAAACAATCCATGCTTTGTTCAATATTTGGAACACACCTGGTTCAAAATTATGTACAATCAATCCATTTTTATATATTTTATTAATTAATAAAATTAAATCTCCATTTTCTACATTCTCCCAAAGCTAAGAACATGTTAATATAAATTGGCCCCGTTCCAAAACCAGCACCCGCAATCTGGCTGAAAACAGATCAAACACACACTAAATCACTGCAACGACTTTATTTTATAGTTGTAGCCATGTTGGTCCCAGGATATTAAAAAGACACAGTGTATGAGGTGGTATCCTTTATTCTACCAGCTTCTGTAGGTGAGAGAGAAGCTTTTAAGCCACAATGAGCTCTTCTTCCTCCAGCCATCTCTAAGGCCAGGTCTACACTGGCAGAAAAAATTGAAAGAGAATTCCTTCTGTGACAATTGCACAGCTGGAGTTGACATACCTTAAATCGATTGTCTGGGGTGACCCCACTGCGGGACACCAATGGGAGAAACTCTCCTGTTGACCTCTCTGATTCCTCATGATCATAGGGGTGCTCTCAGCATTTGATTTAGTGGGTCTTCACTAAACCTGCTAAATAGAACCCCAGATAATCGATTGCCAGAGTATTGATTATCTGATAAGTATAAGAAGAAGAAGAGCTCTCTGTGGTTCAAAACGGTCTCTCACCATCAGAAGCTGGCCCAACAAAAGATATTCTCTCTCCCACCTAGTCATAACATCTGGCATGTACATTTTCCTTTTATTTAAAAAGAAAGCCCTTAATTGAGTTATGGACCCGAGCAATGCTGGGTAAATCTGCTGCTAGATAAGTAAATGGGTGCCTGAACAAGGGTCAATTAATCCATTTGAAGGTTGGAAGTGGAAAGGGTTTCTAGCTCAGGAGGAAGCCAGTACCCCGTTACATGCTGACTTCTGGCCCAGTCTTGTCCCAACATAGGAGGCACAGGTGATACTTTTGCCTGATTGTTCTCAGGGACTGGAGTTTACATGTGATGGACCCAAAAGGCAACATGCACATTGAGCCGTATTCTCTGCAGGTGTAAACTGTTGTGCAGCTTCTGTTATTCATCCCCTTGACGGCCTTCCTGTTACCCCGGGCAACCCTCACCCACTAAGCAGGGGCCAATGGTGTTCAATCTGTTCAGTAATCCATCCATTTGCAAACTGAATGAGGTTGGGGTCTTTGATGCAGCTGAGAGATCAAAGTGCCAGAGGATGCTCTCCGTTCTGAGAGTTGGGACCCCCATCACTCATTGCACAGACCCTTCTGGGCCAGAATAGTCCAGTCTTTGGGCCCAAAAGCAGCTTACAAAATGTCTCTGTCCAAATTGTGTGGCTTAGACCAGCCTCAGTCTAGGCGGGATCTTTTGTGTTATCAAAATGCTTCATTCCTGCCTGGAGGAATTTGGTGGCGCCACTGGCCGAGAGGAGTCTGGTGCAGCTGAGCTCCTGTGTCTCCGCTTCCCATGGGTTGTGGCTGTGTCTTCGCTTCCCAGGGGTTAAAACTTCCGGAGTCCATGGTCAGGGGGAAGAGAGTCCATGGGGTCACGCTGCCCTGTATTTCAAAAGCAGCTCAACGAAAATCGAGTTATCTTCTTGTAGTTCTCCAGCTCTGAACCAGGGGCCTGGCTGTACCGCCAGAGAACAAGCTCAGTTATTTGCTGAGAACAGCGGTGGCCACAGAACATCTCTGAGCCCACAGCTCAGGGGCAAGAAGCCCGGAGCAGGCACTGCCCATATTTCAGAATAAATCAATCCTCTTCTTTTGTTCTTCCTCCAGGTCTGAGCACTTGCCTCATCCCCACCCCCCAAAAAAGCAGCTGATGGAGGAGGAAAAACAGACTTGCTCATCTTAAGCTGAGGAGCACCTCCTTGCTGAAATCCCTTCCCCCAAGCACTCTCCATCTACCATTCAGCCTGAACCTCCTCGTCTTCCGTCCAGCCATGCTCATGTGCACTTTCCCCACGACCTGCGCTGACACATCCACAACTCTTCCTGGGGCCACAACCCCATCCAATAATATTTGTTTACTCTCTGCAAAATCAGTGTCAGCTGGAGAAGGAACAATACAGAAGGTCAAAGTGGGGATTATGTTAAAACCCTTTCCGTCCCACCCTCTTGAATAGAACATTTACGGCCCGATTTTCCGTGGTAATGAACTATGCGGGTCCTTGTCTCTTTGCTAAATGAGTGCTAGGTGGGCACAAAATGCTGTCAGAGCAGACTGCCCTTTTTTACACCCCGCACCGTCGTGTAGGAGTAGGTGACCTGTAATGCGGAAAGCCACATCCTCAATGCTTTCCCTTCCTTTGCATTATCAGTCCCATTACATTGAGCCTTTTGCTTTTTCACGCATTAACTCTGTACCCTGTTAACCTTGTGAATTGTGAATGAATGCTAATGAAATAGGTAGAGAATGCAGGAGTAGAGATTGCTCAGATAAAATAGGATCTGTTTTGTCTTCCATTCACTAAAAGCCCTCTGCGTTATCAGATCCTGACTGAGCTGGGGAACGGCTTCTAAGACAATCCCGTAACAGAGAAGGGACTTGTCTGGTCCTTTTCCCTGACTGTGGAATGGAAAGCGCAAAGCCACTGGTTCTAACTGGGCCCAGCTCCCAAGGGCTTTGTGATTTCTGCGAGTGAAGCTGGGATTTTCATAGAATCCTAGGGCTCAGGAGGCCATCGCGGCCAGCCCCCTGCCCAAAGCAGAACCAACCCCCAACTCAATCATCCCAGCCAGGGCTTTGACAAGTCTTGCCTTAAAAACCTCTAGGGATGGAGATTCCACCCCCTCCACGGGTAACCCCTTCCAGTGCTCCAGCACCCTCCTAGGGAAATAGTTTTTCCTAATATCCAACCTAGACCTCCCCCACTGAAACTTGAGACCATTGCTCCTTATTCTGCCACCCATTACTACTGAGAGCAGCCTCTCTCCATCCTCTTTGGAACCTCCCTTCAGGGAGTTGAAGGCTGCTCTCAAATCCCCCCTCGCTCTTCTCTTCTGCAGACTAAATAAATCCAAATCCCTCAACCTCGCCTTGTAGGTCAAGTGCTCCAGCCCTCTAATCATTTTGGTTGCCCTCCGCTGGACCCTCTCCAATGTGTCCACATCATTTTGTGGACTCAGAATTGGACACAATACTCCAGATGTGGCCTCACCAGAGTCAAATAAAGGGGAATTATCACTTCCCTGGATGTGATGACAATGCTCCTCCTAATGCACCCTAACATGCCATTCACCTTCTTGGCTACAAGGGCACACTGTTGACTCATTTCCAGCTTCTCATCCACTGTCATCCCATACTATAATCCACTGGGATTTTCAGAAGCGATGGCAGATGCTTAACTTGAGACACCTCATTGGATGGAGCCTGCTTGTTCAATAGACACCTGAGCAGGGCAGCACCAAAATGGCGCTCTCAACAGGAAACTGGGAGATTTGTTGTCAGGTGGTAGCCGCAGAGAATAAAAGGGCCGGTGGCGAATTTGCGGTCACCAGAATGTCCCCAAGAGCGGGCCTGGGACTTTTGAAGCAGAGAGGGTTTTTTGTGTTCTTACGTCAGTTTCTCTTATAGCAGGGGCCCATCGTCCTTTTCCCTTCCCTGATCTGCCCACCCCAGTGAGCCAGGCAATGTCACCGTTCTCTCTTCATGGGAGCTTGCAGACAAAGGTTCTGGGAACCAGCATGCACAGTGGTCGCATTAACACTAACCGAGCCCCTCCCTGCATCTTCTATTTAGGAGCAGCCGCCGCGCACAGACAGAGGAGAGAACCCTGCGACAGCCACCCAGTCATTCTAAAGTCCCATCGAGCTCCTGAAAGTCAGCAAGTTCCCCCTTCCGCCAGTCTGCCACAATCCCAGTGTTTCAGGCCACTGCCTTGCCACAGGTTTCTTAAGAAAGAGAGAAAATCCTACCAGCAGTTCAGGGGAGGAGGGATAGCTCAGTGGTTTGAGCATTGGCCTGCTAAACCCAGGCTTGTGAGTTCAATCCTTGTGAAGGCCATTTAGGGATTTGGGGCAAAAATTTTCAGGGATCATACTTGGTCTTGCTGTGGAGGCTGGGGCCTGGACTCAATGGACCTTTCAAGTCCTTTCCAGTTCTAGGAGATAGGCAATCTCCTTTAATTTAGGGGCTGATCCCCTTCTCCAGCTCAGTCTTCAATTCCTTGAGCCCTCAGCCCAATGGATCCAGGCCTGGTTTCTCAGCTCTCTGGAGCCACCCAGATGAGATGCCCGAGGGTCAAATTGCTACGTTCTGAAGGGAACGAATTAAAGTCTCCACGCTTACTTGGCAAATTCAAACATTTGGTTTAAAGGAAAAACCTCAGGAAATATTTTAGGGAAATGCCGGGCGAGACATTCAATGTCGCTTTTAGTACATACGTGAAAGCTGGGTGTGGCTTTAGCTCCAGAAGCAGACTGCAGCTCAAGGAACTCAGTCAAGCAACGGTACCCAAAGCCCACTGCTTTGGTGACTGGTCTGAGAGAGATGGAAAACCGAAATACTATAACGATATCGCTGCTAAAAGCATCAAACTCGGAAATAACCATGAAGCACAATGATACAGAAATAAATCACATGGGGGAGACCATTAGCACTAGGCTTCTAATTTAGTGCATGCAGGATGCTAAAATGTTTTTCTTTGATATCCTTAAAACAACATCTGTAGACTTGTTCCCACTTCCATCTTCCTCCACTCACAGTTTTACACAAGGTCAGAGTGAAGACTTAATTTTATTTTAACTAAATCCATTAACACGGGGCTATGATTCAACTTTTTCTCAGATCCATTGTGGTCTCTGGTCTTGCAGATTGTGTGACTAGAAATTCAAAAGAACATACTATACCCATTGTCACATTACAGGATTTTGAGGGGAGCAGCCAGATCACTGATGCACCCATAGGTGGGGGTGTTGGCCCCAAGAATGGTATAGAAGGGGGCCATGTGAGGTACTGAATAGAAGCTTACTGTCTGCTGATCCTGTGTATGCTATTTATGTGAGTGTATAATGTCTGTGTGTGTAGGTAGGAATCTGTAATCTGTGTGGAAACTGAATATTTCTCTGAATGTGGTTGAGCATTGGGCAAAGCCTGGCCTATGGACATGCTAATTAGTGAGGCCCTGTGGGACAATGGCACTCAATGGGCCAAGGACACACCTAAAGCATGAGGGTGGAGGCCTAAGAGCTGCAGCAGAGAGAGGCTGACGGCCAGGTGACCGGCTGCGGCCAAGGAGAGGCCAGGAAGGATGTATAAAGAGGCCATGTGGGGGACTCCATTTGGTTCTCAGATCAGCACTCGATCCCAGAGGCAGCATTGCAGGGATCGAAGAGCCTGGAAGACCTGTGAACCCATCCTGATCCTAGGATGTGCAACAAGAACTTTTAAACCAGCAGCTGTGACATCTCTGCTAGAGCCTGCATCGAGAACTGGGAGATTCGGTGCATGTAACGTACTATTCCTTTAACAACCTTACTCTCATGCTTTTCTGTATCGTAATAATACACCTTTAATTGTTAGATGCTAAAGGATTGGCCCGGCGTGATTTGTGGGTAAGGTCCAAAGGGTAAATTGACCAGGGATCTGTGGCTGGTTTCTTGGAACCGGACAGAACTTGTTCGGGGTAGGTGGGATTGGGTGCTAGGACCCCCCACCTGTGTATGAGGCCTGAGCCATCTGGGGCACGGATATTGCTGGGGTGTCGGAGGGGTTTTGCTCGTGAGGCTTCAGGCAGGCAGCTGAAGCGCTCTGTGGGACTGGTTTGTGGCCTGTTTGGAGAGGTCACCAGTCTGGGGGCTGTAAGGAGCCCCGGATTTGAGCAATTCACCCTGAGCGGACGCCCTCAGCTGTGCCCAGACTGGCCCGGTCCGTCACACCCATACACCAAAGTGTCTTCAGATGGAAGGATTGTCTAAATGCAAATGAGAAAAGTGCTTTAATTTTGCAACATTTCTGTATCTTTCATCCTCCAGGGCTTCTCATTAACACCGGTTTTATCTCCTGCCCACCTTTTTCCTGGCAAGTGTAACTTTAATTTTCACCTTGGAGGTTTATTCAGCACTCCCCAGCATGTTTAAATTCACATTTTTCTTTGCTGCCACAGACACACAAACAAAACCAGAACCATCCGCCCAATCTCAAAATAAGACTGAGACAAAAGAGTTCGCACCCGTATTTACTGCTCAAGGTTAAGTGACAGAAGCTCATTTCGCTTGCCAGCCTCATTTGCAGAACTCAGCTACGATTTCGTTTTCAAAACATTAAACTAATTCGGGCAGTTATATGTGTGAGCAGCCATGAAATGCCGCTCCATTCACTCAGTTTGACGCTCTGCATTTTTTCGGGCTTCTCCCCTGCTCATTAATTGGTTCTGCTCTTGATTACACCCCGAGAAGGGCCTCAGGCACTTTCCATTGCAATCTATGGAGACATCCAATTGTTTTAAGCACTAACAACACAAACAGTGGAATGAGAAGCTTCAGGTCAGTGCTTCTTGACTAGTCAGTTTCTGGAATTCAGTATACCCCTTACATCGTCCTTAAAGATATTTATCGGTGGCCTTTGGACAGGTCAAACCTCGCTGGTCTGGCATCTTGGGACCTCGGTGGTGCTGCCGGACTAGGGAGGTCAGGTGTCCGGGCTCTCCTCCTGGCTGCTGCCACAAGAGAACCTAGAAGCCTGACCTCCTTTGGTCCACCTGCTTGGTTCTGCTGCTCCCAGCTTGATCACGGGGCTCTGCTTCCAGGATTCCCTGACCCTGTAGGAGGCAGCAGCTGCTCTCAGGACCTCTGGCCCTGCGCAGGGTGACAACTGCTCCCAGGGTTCCCTGTCTCCAGCTGCCTGGCCCCACACAAGGCAGCAGCCACTCTTGGGGCTCTCTGCCCCGTCCCCCATGGGGTTGCAGTCTCTCCCAGGGTTCTCTATCCCCCGGGCATTGATCCTGTGGGCTGCTGCTCACCAGACTGGCTGTCGCTCTCAACCTCTTCAGCCCAGGCTCTCTGGTCTGGTAACATCTGTGGTTGATTGATCCAACTGAAAAAGGCTTGGAGATCCTTTTTCAGAACGCAGACAATACTCCTTCTTTTAGATGATCATTTTTTTCATCAGTGTTTGTCTTTGTTTTTTGAACTCTTGGAAATCTTTTCAACAATTTATGCAAACTATTTTTCGACAACCTATGCGGAGTTTGGGGAACTAATCAACTCCTCATGATTAGGACGCTTGTTTTTACAAAACCATCTCAATTTGCATTATGACAAAGCCTGTTCTGGGGAAAGATTGCAGTAAAAACTAGGGGGGGGAATCTGAAATCTTGAAGAAAAGGACAGCCTAGGTTATGAGGTCAGTTGAAAATAAACATGTTCTAAATGAGGGGAAGGCCTACATTTTATCGCCATTTCCAAAAGCATGGTTTGAGAGGGCTGCAGCTTGATCACAAGGAATCTTGAATTAACACATCAAGATTTTGCAATTAAGACTTGAAAGGCTGTGTCTAGACTGGCAAGTTTTTCCGCAAAATCATCTGATGATTTTGTGGAAAAACTTGCCAGCTGTCTACACTGTCCGCTTGAATTTCCGGAAAAGCACTGACGATCTCATGTAAAATCATCAGTGCTTTTCCGGAAATACTATGCTGCTCCCATTCGGGCAAAAGTCTTTTTCCGAAAGACTTTTGCGCAAAAGGGCCAGTGTAGACAGCATAGACAGTGTAGACAACAGTGTACTGTTTTCCGCAAAAAAGCCCCGATCGCGAAAATGGCGATCAGGGCTTTTTTGCGGAAAACCGCCTCTAGATTGGCCACGGACGCTTTTCCGCAAATAGTGCTTTTGCGGAAAAGCATCCTGCCAATCTAGATGCGATTTTTCCAAAAATGCTTTTAATGGAAAACTTTTCCGTTAAAAGCATTTTCGGAAAATCATGCCAGCGTAGACGTAGCCGAAGGTTACAGCAACCTCAAAGCCAGCCAAGAGCTGCACTTGGGCGTTAAACTGATGCAACCCTGTATATCCCCTAGCAAGCTCTTTCTACACAGGAAAGGCAAAGGATAGCTCCCCCACACCAGGGACAATCCTTGGTGTGAGTTTAAATGCTATTTTATAACCACTGTTCTAGGATGATGCTAAGGGGCAGTACATAACTTGCATTAACAGGTGTGTTGTGAGCAAGACACGAGAAGTCATTCTTCTTCTCTACTCTGCACTGGTTAGGCCTCAGTTGGAGTATTGTGACCAGTTCTGGGCACCGCATTTCAGGAAAGAGGTGGAGAAATTGGAGAGAGTCCAGAGAAGAGCAACAAGAATGATGAAAGGTCTAGAGAACATGACCTATGAAGGAAGGCTGAAAGAATTGGGTCTGTTTAGTTTAGAAAAGAGAAGACTGAAGGGGGACATGAGAGCTGTTTTCAGGTATCTAAAAGGGTGTCATAAGGAGGAGGGAGAAAACTTGTTCATCTTGGCCTCTGGGGATAGAACAAGAAGCAATGGGCTTAAACTGCAGCAAGGGAGGTTTAAGTTGGACATTAGGAAAAAGTTCCTAACTGTTAGGGTAGTCAAACACTGGAATAAATTGCCCAGGGAGGTTGTGGAATCCCCATCTCTGGAGATATTTAAGAGTAGGTTAGATAAATGTCTATCAGGGATGGTCTAGACAGTACTTGGTCCTGCCATGAGGACAGGGGACTGGACTCGATGACCTCTCGAGGTCCCTTCCAGTCCTAGTATTCTATGATTCTATGATCTTCATTAGCCAAACTCAACTCAAGCGGATGTCCCTTTAGATCACACATTAGCATGTGTTTGCTTCGATGTAAAACAAGAGCTTTTTGCTTCAACGTCAGGTGCTCCAAAACCATAAGCAGAAACACAGAGGCACTGTTCCCAAGATTTATAGCAAGACTCTTTATTGCACCCATCCAACACTTGCATTATAGACGGACAGAGTGCCATAGTTTATTGTTTGTGTTCTCTGGCAAGATAAGAAAAAATAATGCTTTGGGCTTATCCAGACCTAGCAAAGTGCTTTACAAAGGAAGATCAGCATCACCACCCCATTTTATAGTCAGGGTGTGAAGGGGTGCCCTTTTGTGGCTGAGGGTATGCCCGCAACTTCTCTGCCCCATCTGGCTCTGGAGTGGAGGTGTCTCAGATGGCTTTTCTGGTTGACTGCTTGGGACCAGGCTTCTTTTTGTAGCTGTTGGAGGCTTGGGGGGGGAGGGGGACCCTGGCCCCCTCACGCCTCACTCCTCTGGGTCCCGGCCCAGAGATCCTGTAAGTAGCAGTTGCCGGCTAACTGTCACTACTAGCTACAGCTGCCTCACTCCCTGGACCACTGCTCTGTCCAGCCCTTTCTCTCAGGGCTTTGAAGTCAGGTTCTCACTGCACCCTGTCCTGGGTCCCGGGTTCTGTAACTTATTTGTAGTCTATCATGGCCAGTCTTCAGCTGCCGGAGTGAAGTTTCAGCCAGGTCTGAAGTTCAGCTCACAATTGGAGCTGTTCGAGGTGCCTCTGTCTTCCCAGTCAATCCCTAGGGGATTGGACTCCAGTGAGGAACTGCCATGCCCTGGTCCAGCGGCTTCTTTTATATCAGCTTGCTGAGCCCTGATTGGCTGCGGCAGAAGCAGCCACTCTAGATTGCCTGGAGGACCTCTCTTCTGCTCTTCTCCGGGGGGCAGGAGGTGACAAGGCCTCCAGCCTCCAGGAGGGGGTTTTGGGCTACTCCACCCTGTCACACAGGGCAACCAACACATAGATGTGAAAAGACTTGCATGAGGTCATCCAGCAAACCAGCGGGAGACAAGTATAGAGACCTAGCTTCCCATCTCCCAATCCAGAGCTCTATCTAAAGGACCACCCTGTGAAACTTCAAATATGTATCAGGTGCAGAACTTGGAAAACTGCCAAGTCCCATAGGCAGACTAAATATTATTACTAATGAGACAATCCAAGACAATTCATTCTTTCCTTAGTGTCTAGAAATGCTATTGGGAGTTTCAATTGTGTGGACTGAAGGGTGAGGCCCAGGCTGGTAACCCTACAGCAAGTTATCCTGCACATATTTTACTGCTCTTGCCTCAGTTTGAATTTATTGTAAAACAATTAAGCCCGTCATCAGAGCCACAGCCAGCTCTCTCCTGCTGGGAACGAGCCAAGGGCCACGTGGTGAATGTAATTGATACGGTAGTTTGTTATTTAAATTAAATGGAGAGTGAGGAATCAGGACAGAGCAGCCCGGGAGATGAAATGCTTTGGGAATGTATCTGGCTATTGTTCAAAAAAAAAAAAAGTGTTGCTGGTTGCTGGAGAATTGGGCAGGAGATCAAAACAGCCACTTACTCTCCGGTTTATCCATGCGGAGGAGGGAGGAGATTAACAGCTCTTTGGGGATTTTTAACACCAGCACGTTATCTTCCATATTGAATGCACTGGTGTTTGAAATATGAATTAGTTACCTAACAATATGGCTAGCTGTGCCTGGCCAAAATAGCCATGAAATTAGAGAGAAAGGGAGCTGAGCCAGTGGGGTGGAAATGAAACCAAATCAATTCTAGGTGCTCTCTCCATATCTAAAGGCAACAGACTGCTATGCTGGATGACACATTCCCTGCCTCTGGGATTTTAGGGTACCCCCAGGGTCCCTCTCACAGTGTATGTCTAGACTGTATCCCTCTGTCGGCAGAGGGATGCAGATTAGGCAGGTCGACATTGCAAATGAAGCGGGGATTTAAATATCCCGCACTTAATTTGCATAAAAACGGCCACCGTTTTTGCCGACTCAGCACTTTGTTGGCAAAAAGAGGCAGTCTAGAGGGGGATCTGTCGAGAAAGAAAGCCTTTTCCGACAGGTCCCTTATGCCTCACTGAAACAAAAACCACTGAAGTTGCTAACAGCTTTCTGAATGGTACCCGTCCTGCCTTAGCAATCCATCCACTGACTTTGATCTTTATCTACTCAGGTTTAGCACCCTTTCTCCTGATACTTTATGTATAGAGGTAGGGGGGCTGGCGACAGAGCATCTTTCTCTTCCCCCTTCCCTTCCCTTCTGCTATTTATTATGAGTTTTCTTATCCTCTAGTCATAACTCCGGTCATCTGAAGTGGGCTGTGCCCACGAAAGCTCATGATACCATCTACATGTTTTGTTAGTCTGTAAAGTGCTACCAGACCATTTACTTGCTGGGTTTTTTTTCTGTAACAGACTACCCCCTGGAGCTTCTGCTTATTATGGTGGGTGATAAATTTCTACACCTTATCGCTGCAAGTTCCACAATCAGAACCCCACACATGTTTTTAGAAAGTCTAGTTTGCACAAGCTGTACTGACTAGTAAACTTTTTTGTAGGAATAAATAGTCCAACAACATAGTAGTGTCATTTTTAAGCTGGCAAGAGCTTTTGTAAGGATTAGACATTATTACCAGCTATGCTTGTCCAGCTGTGACAGCATCTAGGATGTTGAACTTGGAAGCATAACAAATACCCGTAGGAAAGACTTTTAAGCAGAGATTCTCAGCTTTTGCAAACCATGATCACACATTCAGCATTCATAACTGTTACTCCTCAGGTGTGTCCCAGAACTTTTCATGCTGACTCACCGGAATGGCAGAGGTGTCCAGGTAAGTAAGTTCTTCACAGGGGGTGTCGTGGGAAGCAGCAGTAGGTTTCAGGCTTTGGAATAAACTTTTGCAAACAGCTGAGATAAATCCACTGCTCAGAGACCTGGAGTACCCGAGAACTAACAGCCCTATTGTCACACATTCCCCCCCCACACACACACACACTCTTGGGAATCTCTGGAGAAGCCCTCATGTTACCAATAGATTTCAAAAACTTGCTTAGTTTAATTTCTGCCTCCTGATTCCTTGCAGCAAACCCTGAAGGAGCTGTAGGGATCTGGCTTGGTGCTCTACAGTCAGACTATGCTGGGACTAGAGCAGTCATTCTTTCATGTCTGACTTTTTTTTTCTCTTGGTTTTAAGAGAAAAAACCCTGTTTCCTTTTATTAGCGCTTAGCAGGCACCATGGCAGATCTTGCAAAACATCTTCCTTGAGAAAGGTCAACTCCTGATTCATCTGCAGTAGTTACACATTCAGAAAGCAGATGATGGGAATACATTGCCTGAGCCTTTCCTTGGATCAAGAAGAACAGGGAAGATGGTCAGCTTGTTGACTAAGGGATGCTCCAAACATTTGAACACCAGAAGTTCTAGGCTTGGGTTTTGCAGGGTGCCCTGAATGCTGCTGTGAGCTCTGATAGCAGAAGCCCTCCATGGAGCTTGAAAACAATGCCTCACACTTTTACTCTTCTTTCAGCACTTCCAGGCTGCTCTTCCATTGGATGGGCAGACCCAGAGGGAGAAAAAACCAGGTGGCAACATTCTTCCAAGATGAGAAAGAGAAAGGGGAGGGGGAGCCATGAAGAAATCCCTCCCGACTGCCAGAAAACGAGTCTAACATTTTAATTTCCAAAGTTAGCAAGTGGGAGAAGCGGAAACACCAGCCAAGCTCCGTCGCCCCAGCAGGAACTTTGGGCAGGCTACAGTAGGCACAAGGGCTAAGTGCCATTTCCCAGCAATGTCTTCGATGGCCTCCAAAGCACAAGAGGAGCTTTGAGAAGGGGAGATGCTGAGAGCTAGCGTGGAACAGTCAGCCTGGAGAGCCATAAGAAGTGAATTTCCCTTCTTAAATTTACCTGGGGCATTTGGCTTCACTAAAGTGGCAAATTTAAAAAGTTACTCAGCTTTTCCATGCTTACTGTACGCAGGGGGGTGAAACCTAATTGAAGTTGTTTAAAAATTCCAACCCTTTAGCATCAACAAGGTGAAATTTAGTCTTAAAATCGATTTGAGGGAAGATTAAAAACATGGGATGGTGAGAAGGAGCTATTAAATCATGGAAGCCCAAGTAGATTAGGTAGTAAATCAAACAGTGGGATGTTGACAGTGGGTGAAGTAGGAGGCCAGACAGCATGAAAACACGGATACAGCAAATGGGAATGAGAAATTTTAAAGCCTACGGAGAAAATTAAAATAGGAGATTTTTAGTACAGAAAAAACTAACTATTGTAGGACAGAAACATGGCTCAACAGCTGTGTCAGAGGAGAAGTGACGGGCTTAAAGACCGTCCCTTAGTTGTACAAGGAAACTACATGTCTGCTTTTCAGTTACTAAAATAAAGCTCACGAGACAGCCAGGCAGAAAGATCAATGTCTGATCCCTTGGGCTTCTTTCTAGGTTACAGAGGAGATGAACAACGAGTGCCCTTTCGATAGAGAAATTGGAAAAGAAATGATTGAAAAAGTCATGTCAGCTCTAAGACTCTCGCAGGATTCCCAGTGTCTAATAAATGATGCTTGAGCGTCACAGAAAACATTACTCCTCTGCAGGCAGTGGTGTCAAAACATTTGATGATTAATACTTGGAACCATTAAAAATGTCCAATCTCTGTGTGTTAACAGATTTCTTTCATTTTATTGCAAAAAAGGCTCTCTCTATATTAATGAATCATTTAGGTATTACCCCAACACAAATCTCCTATGACATTGCCTCTTGTATACGCATCTGAGAGATTTGATTTCTCCGGGGGTTGGTAATGAATGACAAGAGATTCCTCCCCACTATTGGGTATGCAAGTATCCACTGCAATAAACTACTCCTGTTTTCACTATAACTGTGCTCCCTCCTATTGATTTTATACAGAGTCCTGGCGGTCCATGCATTTGTGACCTCCTGACATGTTGATTAGAGCTCTCTGGGTCACATAAAATGACCGACCTCAGAAAAGTATCCTTCATTCTGACCACAGCAGTCGATCTAATTTGGAATGCACAACACATAACGGCCAAAAGCCAACAATTTCCTTTACTGGGTCGCTGTGGAATGGTGAGTCAAAAAAGTTTTGATCTACATCTTCAAAGCCAACTGAGGCACTGGCCCAAGTTGCCAGAAAGAACACTTCCTCACACCGTGATCTGACCTCCCCTGACAGCTTTGTTCTACTGGCAACATAAAAAGCGTCAACCGGAAAAAATGACACGCATGCAGTTTACTTGCCAACAGCCCTACAGCTCTACGATGTGATTCTGGAAAAAGTCGGGATGAGAGGGGGAAAATGAGTGTGTCCACTCTATAATTGTAGCAGAAATTCAGATAGATAATAGGATGAGACACAAATTAATTTATTTTAGAGATGAGACTGATATACAACATGGATTCATCAAGGGCAAGTCATACCTGACCAACCTGATTAGCTTCTCTGATGAGGTAACTGGCTCTGTGGACATGGGGAAGTCAGTGGATGTGATATACCTAGACTTCAGCAAAGCTTTTGATATGGTCTCCCACAGTATTCTTGCCAGCAAGTTAAGAAAGTATGGATTGGATAAATGGACTGTAAAGTGTTTACATGGCAGGTTTAAAACTAATAAAAGAAAGTTCTTCTTCACACAGCGTGTAGTCAACCTGTGGAACTCCTTGCCAGAGGAGGCTGTGAAGGCTAGGACTATAATAAAGTTTAAAGAGAAGCTAGATAATTTCATGGAGGTTAGGTCCATAAAAGGCTATTAGCCAGGGGATAAAATGGTGTCCTTGGCCTCTGTTTGTCAGAGGCTGGAGAGGGATGTCAGGAGACAAATTGCTTGATCATTGTCTTCGGTCCACCCTCTCTGGGGCACCTGGTGCTGGCCACTGTCGGCAGACAGGCTACTGGGCTAGATGGACCTTTGGTCTGACCCAGTACAGCCGTTCTTACATTCTTATGTTCACTAGGGAACTCACCTGGGACCAGCTAATTCATTCCGTATGCATCACTAACAGATGTACCTGGCATTGCCTGGGTACTTCAGGACAGGGAGATAGTGGTGTGGGTGGTGCAGGAGTCAAGGCAAGGTCTTGTAAGATATGAGGGGGGCTCAGGGCAGAAGACTGGACGCGTGGGGGTGCAGGAGTCAGGGTGGGGTGAGAAGAGGCTCACAGTAGGGTGTGGGGGTACAGGAGTCAGGGTGGGGAGTTGGCAAGGGTGGGGCCGGCAGGGCCTCTGTCCCTCCCCCGGCTCCTCCTAGGGTGGATTGGCAGGGGCTTTCTCCCTCCCCTGCATCTGATCCTGGGGTGGAGGGGCCAGTGGGGGCTGTCTCCTGGGCACTGGAGCCCCACTTACCTAGTCTGGTGGTAGGCAAGATGTCAGAGTCTCAGCCCTGCTGGCTACTCTCTTGGTGATGTAGCTGACCCCAGTGGTCACTCTGCAGCATAGCTCTCCCCTGTGGCCACTCTGACCAGACCCTCTCTTTCAGCATCATGGAACACAGTCCCATTCCCATCACTTCTGGTTGTCCTGGCACAACCAAACCCTGACCTTGCTTTAAGATAGGAGAAGAGGAAGTTGCCTGCCAAATTTGATGGTCCTAGCTCGTACCATTTAGGAGGAGTTCTTGAACAGACTCACAGACAGACAGACAGACAGACAGATGGACATTTCTAAAATAGAAAATGGCCTGATGATTACTGACTTGTAGTCTCCACTAACTCAGGATAATTTTGACATAGTGGCCTTTGGATAAAAGAGTTTTCTCTTATTAGGCACGGAAAATGTCTTGTATGCCTGGAAGATCCGCTTTTGGGTTATGTGATAGGGATGAAGTTGGTGGGTTGGTGGGTGCCTTGCCAGTGAGTTTGCTAAGCCTGTGCGAATAAGCGTCATTGCCCAAAAGCCAGCTAACATGATCACATTGCTTGTGGATCTCTGGAGTGGAATGAATGTGTTTCCTCATTAAGAACACACACAAAGCTACAGCCAATTAGGAGCTGATTAGCTGCAATAGCATGACATGTTTTGCTCCTCTTATAGATATGGAAGAGACCAGGACTCATCCGTTTTATTGACTATTTTACTCTTCTCTCTTTCAGCCAGCGAGCATCCATTTGTAGATGGATTATCTGCCACCCAGCGATGGAGACACAGCCGTATTTACCACCTCACCAGAGCCGTAAGCTGTGAAATAGCCCATTCTGCACAAGCATTGTAATGAAGCAAATCCCAGACATTTATATGGGGAACAGCACTCTTACTAACAAAAAAATAGATTTACAACTGTTTTAAAAACAAATAAGTCGTGTTTATCCCTGGTGCAACTCCAGTGAAGTCAATGGAATTATGATGAGATGAATTACTCATAGACTCATAGACTCATAGACTTTAAGGTCAGAAGGGACCATTATGATCATCTAGTCTGACCCCCTGCACAGTGCAGGCCACAGAATCTCACCCATCCCTCCTAGAATAACCCTCCCACCTATATCTCAGATACTGAAGCCTTCAAATACTTTGAAGACCCCAAGATGCAGAGAATCCTCCAGCTGTGATCTGTACCCCATGCTACAGAGGAAGGCGAAAAACCTCCAGGGCCTCTGTCAATCTACCCTGGAGGAGAATTCTTTCCCGACCCCAAATATGGTGATCAGCTAAACCCTGAGCATGTGGGCAAGACTCACCAGCCAGACACCCAGAAAGTTCTCTATAGTAACTCCTATCATCCCTCCATTGACCTATTTCCCACTGATAATGAATGGTCAATTAGTTACCAAGATCATGTTATCTCATCAAACCATCCCCTTCATAAACCCATCTAGTTTAATCTTGAAGCCAGATAGATCTTTTGCCCCCACTACTTCCCTTGGAAGGCTGTTCCAGAACCTCACTCCTCCTAGAATCCTAGGGTTGAAGGAGACCTCTGGAGTCATTGAGTCCAGCTCCCTGCCCAAAGCAGGACCAACCCCAACTAAATCATCCCAGCCAGGACTGTGTCAAGCCAGGAGTTAACCATCTCTAGGGATGGAGAGTCTACCACCTCCGTAGGGAACCCATCCTAGTGCTTCACTACCCTCCGAGTGAAAAGCTTTTAGACTTCACTGAAAGTCACTGATGAGAGGACATTATATTTTAGTGCTGGGTCAAAGGTGGTCAGCTTTGCAAGGTGAAGTCCTGTATCTCCAAAATAGCTACAGCTAGGACAAAATTCACCCACAGTGTCTCTTCCCCCTTTGAATTTCTAAGGGTAGAAAAACTTGTACTTGTATTTTCCTTCTACTCTCAGCCCAGTACTTCTAGGGTGGAGAAGACTATGCAGTCTTCTTGACCTATTCTGAAGTTGGGTTCTCGGATACGTTTGTGAACAAAGGCATTTGTAATGGAGTATGAGGAAAGCGATTTTTAAAATTGTGGGGGAAACAAGGTATAAATTCATTACCTGAGGGCAAGGCGTCTATGCTTTATATTTAATTCACTGTAGCGTAGTTTCTTGCATCCCAGGCAATAAAGATATATTTCATCCACAAGCCGCACAACATCCATTCCACAGTTTTTATTAGCACAAGTACTCAGCAGTGCAAAATATACCCCTTGGGTCTTCATTATATCTTATGTCAACTCCAGTCAAAACCTCTGTCAGCTAGGAACTTCTCTCATAAGACATTTCATGCAAATTTGTTCTGATCCAGCACTCCTATCCGTATCTGTAGCAATTTCACTCACATTCATTTATCCTCCAGTCTAGCTCTGTCATTCAGAACCTTGAGACGGTTCACCACATTGTTAAGAGCTGGGTTTATGGCTGATTGATTCTTTTGGCCTGAAGCAGCAGCCACTTTCTGGCACTAGAAATATGAAGGCGCTCAGTCTGCGGTAAATGACCTATGTGGTAATCATGAATTTCTATTGATGGGGCTCTTTCCTTACTCAGAGGTTCATGGGGGTAAGAGCTGAGTGTGTCAATGATTCCATTGACAAGTTGGGGGAGGTAATATCTTTCACTGAGCCCAATAACTGTTGGTAAAAAGAAAGAGCTTTCAAGCCACCCAGCTCTTCTTCAGGTCTGGGAAAATATTTCCTCCTCTTTTGTCTCTCTCGTGCCCTGAAACTGCCGTGGCTAACAATCATTCCCGTGGTGATGAGCTATTCATTTATCTTTGTGCTGCTTAGAAACAATGTATCTGAGATATGGCATAAACGAGATGATGGATGCAACAAGTAAAAGGTGGCTTGCGTAGTCATTTTTTTAAATCAGAAAGTGCTGTAGATTATGAACTCAGAATGCTCTGTACCGCAGCCATTAAAGGGGGCTTTTCAATTTATAGGTACTCTACCAATAAAACATTCTTAGAACTGCCAGTTTTTTAGAGCATGCATTACCATCAATCTTCTCTCTCCCTTGCTCTGTCCCTTGCTGGTTACACAGATTTCAAGATAGCAAGTTCAGGCTTATTTTAAGAATTCATCCACGATTTAGATAATGGCATAGAAAGTACAGTTATTAAGTCTGCAGATGATACTAAGCTAGCAGGGGTTGCAAGTACTTTAGAGGATAGAGTCATACAATAAAATGATCTGGACAAACTGGAGAAATGGTCTGAGATAAATAGGGTGAAGTTTAATAAGGAGAAATGCAAAGTGCTCCACTTAGGAAGGAACAATCAGTTTCACACATACAGAACGAGAAGCGACTATTTAGGAAGGAGTACTGCAGAAAGGGATCTAGTGGTCATAGTGCACCATGCACTAAATATGAGTCAACAGTGTGACACTGTTGCCCAAAAAACCCCAAACATGATTCTGGAATGCATTAACAGGAGAGTTGTGAGCAAGACACGAGAAGTCATTCTTCCGCTCTACTCTGCACTGATTAGGCCTCAGTCAGGGTACGTCTACACTTGCAGCCTAATTCGAAATAGGGCTGCAAATGTAGGGATTCGATATTGCAAATCAAGCCCGGGATCTAAATATCTCGCGCTTGATTTGCATGTTCCTGGTTGGGCGCCATTTTTGAAATTGACAAGCCCGGAATAACTGCCCGCGTCTACACGTGGCAGTGAAACGGGCGTTCGAAATAAAGCTCTAGTTCGAAATACCTGTTATTCCTCCTGCAATGAGATTTAACAGGTATTTCGAACTAGGGCTTTATTTCGAACTCCCGTTTCACTGCCATGTGTAGACGTGGGCAGTTATTCTGGGCTTGTCAATTTAAAAAAATGGCACCCATCCTGGAACATGCAAATCAAGCGCAGGATATTTAGATCCCAGGCTTGATCTGCAATTTCGAATGCCTACATTTGCATCCCTATTTTGAATTAGGGTGCAAGTGTAGACATACCCTTAGAGTATTGTGTTCAGTCCTGGGTGCCACATTTCAAGAAAGATGTGGAGATATTGGAGAAGGTCCAGAGAAGAGCAACAAGAGCGATTAAAGGTCTAGAAAACGTGAGCTATGAGGGAAGACTGAAAGAACTTGGCTTGTTTAGATTGGAAAAGAAAAGACTGAGAGGAGACATGGTAGCAGCTTTTAAGTATCTAAAATGGTGTCACAAGAAGGAGGAAGAAAAATTATTCTCCTTAACCTCTGAGGACAGGTCAAGAAGCAACAAGCTTAAATTGCAGCAAGGGAGATTTAGTTTGGACATTAGGAAAAACTTCCTACCTGTCTGGGTGGTTAAGCATGGGGATAAATTGCCTCGGGAGGTTGTGGAAGATATTTAAGAGCAGGTTGGACAGACACCTCTCAGGGATGGTCTAGACAGTGCTTGGTCCTGCTGTGAGGGCAGGCAGGCCCAGCCTATGGGCAAGAAGAGCGAGGCGGTTGCCTTGGGCCTTATGCATTCAGGGCCCCACGCTGCCCCGCTCCTAGCCCCACCCACCTGGTCGTTCACTCGTTGCCCTGATTGGGAGACGCCGGGCTACGCGGCTCAGCCAAACACAGGTGCTGCGAACCCTTTGGCTGGGCCTGAGGGCAGGGGATTGGACTTGATGACCTCTTGAGATCCCTTCCAATTCTAGTATTCTATTATTCGCAAAACTGAGTCCACACCTGCATCCTTTGCTCCTCCTTCCCCTTGTTCTGCTAACAAACCCCAACCAAGTTGTCCTTACTTATCTGCACAACTTCTTCCATCATGTCCCTTACTTCAGAGCTCCCACAGTATCCGAGTTTACCAATGAGCACCTACATTTTTGCAAAGTCCACCACTACTAAACCATTCCAGTACCAATGCAGATACCAATCTCTTATATTAATGAGCAGTTTAAAGTAGAACTTTCCCCTGAATTGTGTCAGTCTATATTTATGCTGCAAACTTTTTGGGGAAGGGATTGTGTTCTTCTGTTTTATCTAATGCTGAGCCCACTTTTCACTCTTGAATCAGTGAGCTAGCATGTGTGCACCCCCCTAGTGGATGGGGTTTCAGAACTTGCCAACAATGCTTCCTAAGTCCTATACTGCTAGCAGCAAAAGGAGATCCTCTCTTAACAAATCCGTAGCTATGTAGGAATTTTGTTGTTGTATCTGTTCCATTTTTCTGTCATTTGGAATTTCATGGCAACAACAGAGACACAATTTATGGGCTCCTGTACTTTTGCGGAAGAACAAATTTTCTTTCCAATGTTGCCATGCAGTTCCAAGGGACTGTAGCACGCAGCACTGACAATTATGTTCTAGACAATAATCGATTTTTAAAATATTAGTGTTGTTGAAATGGGATGGGAGGGAGGGAGGGAGAAGGAGGGGAGAAGGTCCCTGCAGCCCTGCAGTCAGTAGGGAAAGTAGCTGCAGAAGAATACCATCACCAAAACAAACAATGATTTCCATATGCCGAGGTCTCATTTTTGGAACTGCTGCCTTAAGAAGATAGGCCATCCCCCTCCCCCCCCCCCCCCCCCCCGAAGGCCCAGTACTGACAATGGAGGCTCATCCCTGTATTGCCTAGGGACAGATGTTTCTCCAAGCCTGCTACCACAGTGGATTTGTTACAAAATGTTCCTCTTAATTGCTAATGCTTGTGCAGCACCTTTAATCTGAGAAGCTCAACATGCTTTACAGTCTAAATACTTAGCTTTTACTTAGCCCTTTTAGGCAGCTTACCCAGCAAAGAAAGTAGTATTCCCATTTTACAGATAGGGTAGCTGGCACAAACGTGAAGTGAGTTGTCCAAGGTAGTACAGCCGATCAGAGAAACAAAACCTTGATCGCCCAGTTCTCAGGCCACCAGACCAAATTGCTTCTCTGAAGGGAAGTGTTGCACTCATTTGGTAAATGGCTAGACAGAGGCACACAGCGGTAAAGGAAAACAGCCAGAGTCATTAGCAGAGACGAGACCAGAATCCAAATGCTTTGACTCCCAATCCCTTCTAATTACAAGAACATCTCCTCATACTTTAATTAACCCCCTCCCCAGAATTTCACACTTCAACGCTAGCAGCTGTTCCTTTTTCTAATGATTTTACATACTGCACCAAACTTTTGTCTCTGACTATGACTTTTTCCTATATGAAAATGACCTCAATTTACTATTTTTGCCTCTTCAAGAAATTATTTTTCAAGTATTCATTTCCATCTCCAGTTGCATTTGATTTTTCTCCTTCAGAAGAATGCTTTTGCCCTAGAGTGGTTCCTCACTTTTCATGTTGTACATTCACACATTACTACTTCACTCACCCTGCGCCTTGTTGAAAATTACTCCACTGCTGACGTTCTCTGTGCTGACTTTAGAATGCTAAAGTGAGTGCTTCTTAAGAGATGGTTTTCCCTGTTCAGCCAAAGATTGAGCCTGTTGTACTATGGTGTACATTTTAATGTGACTTTTTTAAATTGGAGAGTGTATATAATATCATCAGGTAGGTGGAGGTTTCTTATGCATTGAGATATATCTCCATTGAGATTGAAAGGTGTGAAGTCATCTTTCAAATAACAACTGTAGACACAAACCTCTGTCTAAGCCAAAAAGTGGGTGTGAATTCCTCTGGGGGCTTTTGCTGAGCATGGTTTGGGTGGGAGATATGTGTGCAGGGAGATAGCTGAGGGAGGAGCTGAAAGCAAGATGGCTGATGTGGAAGAAACTTCAGAAGAAGTTTTTGGGTCACAAGTTCAGGCTGAAGTGAATGTTCTTGATGAGGTGAACAAAAGATGCTGTTGCCTGTTAATTGATTCCTGCTGCCTTCGGAGGCACAGGGCTTTGTACATTCCTTGACAATAAACAAAACTACAACAAAAAATGTCTGTCACCAATTTCTACTCTGACTGTGACTGATTGGCTAAGGAAGCCAAGAAGTGGACGGCGGGGATAGCCAATGGGAGGCTGAGGGAGACAGATTGGATGAGTAGACAGAAAAAGACTGGAATGGTTGGGTATAGACTAGGAGGAAGTAAGGCAATGGGAAGGAGGTAAAGGAAGAGGGGAGACAGCTCTAACAAGTAATTAGGCTGTGGGGAGCAAGGGGCCAGGAATATAGGCTGTACAGTGATAATCCAGAATTGAAAGTAAATTGTTCTCCTTCCTCATTCTTTTTCAGTATCATCCACTCCCCTAATCCCATTTTCAGGAGTTCAGAACTTTCCAAAAAATTCACCTTTGAGGCTGACACTAAGCTCAGGCTCCTTGTGAACGTTAATTTTAAAAAAAAAGAAAATTAAGCAAACAATGGTTCAATCATTTGATTATGAAAATAATGAAAAATCTCATTCTAAAAATGTCTTGTGGCCCTTGTTTGGAATGTCTTCATGGCTGAAACAGTTGGAGCTAGACAGCTGAAATTTGATAAGGAAACAGCCCTTTATTGAGACAGAATGCTTTGAGCATTCTGGTAAACTATTATTTGAACGTGACTTAGTTATGAGGTTTTGAAGAGGATAATTTAAGAGGTTATGCTTTCAAGGGTAGTTTAAATAGCTGCCTCTTTGTTTCAGCCCAGGTATCTCTGGAGAGCAGGTAGAGAGATAGCAAAGTGCAGATGTTACTAGACAATCCTTTCTTGATGCTTTTGCAATGACTATAAATGATAAAGTAATTGTAGACATAGTTTTCTTTATATGGTAAGTAATAACTGGAACTGTGTGAAACTGTTGTGATGGCAAATCTCATGTGGTTTCATTGCAAATATGAAATATGGATTAGGTTTTCAAGGTTCATGACATTTGCTGTGAATTTGAGCTAAGTTTTAAACACACATGGCCAGATCTGGATTTGAGAAGAAACCAAGAACACTTTGCTAGCTATAGAGCTTCTTTGAACACAAAGCCAGGGTTCCAAACCTCACATAAATCAAAATCAGGAGGGGGGGGGGATAGAATCAAACATGTTCCTGTTCTCTCCCATAGCATCTTTCCTGTGAGACTCTAAGGCCATGACTATACTATGGGGAAGATCGATGCTGCTGTGGTCGATCTTCCAGGGTTTGATTTAGCAGGTCTAGTGAAGACCTGCTCATTCAAACTGAAAGGGCACCTCCATCAGTGCCGGTACTCCCGCTTCGCAAGGAGCAAGGGAAGCCGATGGGAGCGTTTGCTCCTATTGACCTTCTGCTGTGCGGACAGTGATTTAAGTTACGTCGATGCCAGCTATGTAAACAACGTAGCTGGAGTTGCTTATCTTAAGTCGATCTTCCCCTTATTGTAGACCTGGTCTAAGTAATTTACATACCTTAATGAAGTCACATCATGTGCAATTACTGCAAGGAACCTGGTAGCTCTATCTCCATTTTACACACAGGTGAACAGACCCAGAGAGTTAACTGCATGTCAGTGTTTCCTTTATTTATAACTGTTATTTATACTTGTTGTTCTTTTTTTCTTTTCTTTATATCTTTGCTTGTAAACTAAGTGCTATTTTTACATGTTGTGCTAGAAAATACTCCTCTCTTGAGACTAGAGGTGAGTGAACGATGGATTTTTTGGTTTGAGGGCTGAACCAAAAATAGTCTATAAGAAAAAAAATCTTGTTCTATTTCAACTGAAATATTTTTTCCCATCAAATTAAAAAACAACAATAAAAAAGTTCATTTTGAATCAACCAAAAATGTTAAGGCCAACTCGAAAAGATATTTCTCCATAGTTTTTCATTTTGATTTGGAAGTTGGGTGGTGATGATTTTCAGCTAATTTTGTTTTAACTAGCCACATTTGAAATCAAAATGCTATTTCCAATTGAAAAGCCAAAAGAAAAAAGTTTTTAAATCAAGTGGCCGAAGGGGAAAGGTATCAAAAAGAAATTTCCATCTGAAACTATTTGTTGAATTTGACCCGGTTGCGTGGTATGTCGCATTACTGAAAAACAAAACAAAACAATGTGTCAAAAAAATTCTATCTAGCTCCACTCAAGATTGTTTTTAGATTCTTTCTTCATCTAGGCTGCCTGACTATAGGTCTGATCCATACATTGTGCAAATATTTGAAAGCAAGTCAATTCCCTCAATGAAAGATCTTAAATACTTTAACAGGCCTGATCTACATACAGGTGTTTTATTGGTGTAAATATTGAAGTTAAAGGAGTGATTTTTAAATGAAATAATTATACAACTCCCTAATACCACTAGTGCAAACACATTTATATTGGTGTAAATATGTCTATACCAATTAGCCTTATTTTTCTTCCTAGGAATAGCTGTAAGGTGCCATATGCCCAAACACAGTCACATTAGTTAAAGTGTGACACTGTAACTGTACTTGTACAATTAAAGCAATATAGCTTTGATACACACAAAACCAAGGAGAGAAGGGGTTGAGTGTAGACGGAGGGTCAGCTGCAGATGAGGGCACAACAAAAACCCACTAGCCCACGCAATTTACATTTTAATAAGCAGGCTTCAAGTAGCTGCAACAACATTTTTCCACCTTGCAGTGTTAATCTGAAGAGAATGATTTAGATGAGAGCACAGAGGCAGGCAACTTCTTTTTCTGCTCATGATCAACCTGAAATGGAAAATGTGTATGGAAAATTAATGCCAAGGAAGTGTCAGAAGATTTCCTCAGTGGAAACGCTAGTCAGAGGAAAAACAGTGGTAGGCACCAAACTTATTACTGGTTATCTAATTACCTACCTAACGGGAACTTTCACAGGGTGCACTTACCACATTGTTTTGCACTGTCTGGTCATAATTTTTTTAATCATCTTTGCAATGAAACAATGTCAGTTTTCAAAGTACAGGTTGACCCTCTAGTCCTGCATGCTGGGGACATGCCTGGTTCCGAACCAGAGAATTATCTGGACCATGGGAGACAGATTGGCAGAGGCCCTGGAGGTTTTTCACCTTCCTCTGTAGCATGGGGTATAGATCACAGCTAGAGGATTCTCTGCATCTTGGGGTCTTCAAAGTATTTGAGGGCTTCAATATCTGAGATCTAGGTGAGAGGATTATTCTGGGAGGGGTGGGTGAGATTCTGTGGCCTGCACTGTGCAGGGGGTCAGACTAGATGATCATAATGGTCCCTTCTGACCTTAAAGTCTATGAGTATTGTCTAGCATCATTACCAACACTTCCATTGCTTACTGACCTGTTAGAGGACAGTTAGGGGTAAATTAGAGCTAAAAAACAGCACAGAACACTGAGAGCCAGGACTAGTGACTGTAAACAAATTTTATGGGACTGTGGGAAACTTGGCCAAATCCATGATCAATGGACATCTGGCTCACTAAAATCATTCTGGACAACAGATGTTTCCAGACCAGAGAGTTCTGGGCTAGAGAGGTTCAACCTGTATAAAGAATACAGCAATAATGTTGTTTACTTATAAAATGTAATGCTAGCATGTTTAACAGTAGCCATGGTCCTGCTGCAGGTACAATCACAGATAAAGTAAAAAACACAGGCTGGATCATGGTATGGCCAACAACATTGGGAAGTAGGAAAGCTGATGAAGAGAGTAAAATGTTACAGTTCAAGGCATACACTAATCACATAGAGAGGGTCAGAAGGAAAACAGCCTCTATCAAGTATGTGTCATAAATCCCATACTCCACAAGCTGAGTAGAGACCTATTATTTCTGGAGAAAGAGGATCAGTTTGTGATTTCTGCTTCCCCTGTGACCATGGAATTTCTGGCCAGAAATTCATCTTACCTAGAAGAAATAAATCCTGACTGATTGTTAGCTGAGAAAACAATCATGCAATGAGTCATCGTTATGATGTTTTCCTCGGACATCTAGATCAAAGCTTGGGGCAAAGTAACCAGTTCAATAGTATAGCCATCCTCCGATAAGGGAGGTTGGGAGCATCTTGACAGGGAAGGTGCATGTCTTCCAGTCCTGTCTCCATGGACTCCTGAGCTACACCCCCAATTAAATATGTAATCTAATTAATAGCGTGTTATAAGACTGCTTCATCTAACGTGGCCTGAGGTGTGGCAGAAGCAGGGTTGGTCCCCAGATATTAGAGAGATGAGACTGGAAGAAGACAGGCAGGAAAACCATTACATTAGACCATTAGAAAAGAATCATCCCAAAATTATAATCTTCAATTGTAAGCCTTTGGCTGTAAAGTGTCACAGGGCAACTGTGGTCCAGGTATATATCTGATAGGAAGAAGGCTAGAGAGAGCCATGGGAGAGCTGAGAGATGCTGAATCCAGCTTCATTGGTTATTTAACAAATATCTAAGCAACCTAAAAAATCATTTCACTGAAACCTAAGCTCCCTGCTTTCTCAAGAATACTGCCATGTTATCAGTTCCTAATTGGTATTGTGCCTTTAAATTAGGACATAGAATTGTAGAACACTAGACCTGGAAGGGACATCAAGAGATCATCAAGTCCAGCTCCCTGCCCTCCTGGCAGGACCACACACTGTCGAGATCATCCTTGAGAGGTGTCTATCTAATCTGCTCTTAAATATCTCCAGAGATGGAGATTCCACAACCTTCCAATTTACTCCAGTGTTTAACCACCCTGACAGTTAGAAAGTTTTTCCTAACGTCCAACCTAAACCTCCCTGGCTGCGTCTAGACTGGCAAGTTTTTTCGCAAAAGCATTTGCTTTTGCCGAAAAACTAGCCAGCTGTCTACACCGGCTGCTTGAATTTCCGCGAGAACACTGACGATCTCATGTAAGATTGTCAGTGTTCTTGCGGAAATGCTATGGTGCTCCCGTTTGGGCAAAAGCCCTCTTGTGCAAATGCTTTTGCGCAAGAGGGCCAGTGTAGACAACATGGTATTGTTTTGCGCAAAAAAACCCTGATCGCGAAAATGGCGATCGGGGCTTTCTTGGCAAAACCGCGTCTAGATTGGCCACGGACGCTTTTCCGCAAAAAGTGCTTTTGCCAATCTAGATGCTCTTTTCCGCAAATGCTTTTAACGGAAAAACTTTTCCGTTAAAAGCATTTGCAGAAAATCATGCCAGTCTAGACATAGCCCCTTGCTGCAGTTTAAGCCCATTGCTTTTTGTTCTACTCTCAGGGTACGTCTAGACTACATTCCTCTGTCGCCAGAGGCATGTAGATTAGGCTACCCATAGTAAAATGAAGCGGCAATTTAAATAATCGCCGCTTCATTTAAATTTACATGGCTGCTGTGCTGAGCTGACAAACAGCTGATCAGCTGTTTGTCGGCTCAGCGCGATAGTCTGGACGCGCGGGTGTCGACATCAAAGGTATTTGTCACCCACCCAGGTATGCCTCCTGGGATGAGGTTTACCTGGGTGGTCGACAAATACCTTTGATGTCGACACCCGCGCGTCCAGACTATTGCGCTGAGCCGACAAACAGCTGATCAGCTGTTTGTCAGCTCAGCGCAGCAGCCATGTAAATTTAAATGAAGCGGCAATTATTTAAATTGCCGCTTCATTTTCCTATGCCGGGTAGCCTAATCTACATGCCTCTGGCAACAGAGGCATGTAGTCTAGACATACCCTCAGAGACCAAGGAGAACAATTTCCCCACCTCCTCCCTTTTAGATACCCGAAAACCGTTATCATGTCCCCTCTCAGTCTTCTCTTTTCCAAACTAAACAAGCCCAATTCCTTCAGCCTTCCCTCATACCTCATGTTTGCTAGACATGAGCCTAAACCACTACATTCTGACCCAGGACAGATCTTGACCAGTTTTGTAACCCAGGTCCTCAAGTCTGGCCAAATGTGAAGACAGATGCAAAGTCCAGGGTTCTGATTTCACCTCCATTTCCCAAAGGTAAGATGTGAGTACCATATCGTGAGGCTCTAGTAGGGAATCAGTGATGTGTCCTCAAAAGCTATCCCCATCCCCATTAGTAGGTCAGACACACTCCTGGGCTACAGATGTCCAACAGCAGCCCAGCCAGAGATTGTTTTCTCTCACCCCACCGTCTTCCTCTCCATGTTTTTTCTGTGGTTTGCATTACAGCGTATGGGGTTGCTAGGAAACCCAGCCATGGCTTCTCTCCTGCAACAGACACCCAAAATCCTTGGGAATAAGTCAAGTCAAAGCTGATGCTTCAAGACAGAGGGGAGAGAAAGAGCAATAAGACATGGGCTGAATGATTCTGGCGAATTATCAGGGACCTCTCTCCAGCTTCGGCTTTTACATACCATGAGGAAAAGGCCAGCTTTCCAAACTAGCCTTGTCCATTTCCCATATTCGGTCTTCTGGGAGGGAAGGAAACGGTCTTCTTGGCAGTCCTTTTGTTTGCTGATTTTAGTTGGAATCATAGAATCATAGAGCTGGAAGAGACCTCAGAAGGTCATCAAGTCCAGCCCCCTGCTCTAGGCAGGACCAATTCCAACTAAATCAACCCGGCCAGGGCTTTGTCAAGCTGAGACTTAAACACCTCTAGGGATGAAACAAAATACAGGACTATGTAGCACTTTAAAGACTAACAAGATGGATTATTAGATGATGAGCTTTCGTGGGTCAGACCCACTTCCTCAGATCAAATAGTGGAAGAAAATAGTCACAACCATATATTTGATCTGAGGAAGTGGGTCTGGCCCACGAAAGTGCTTTAAAGTGCTACATAGTCCTGGATTTTGTTTCAGCTACACCAGACTAACACGGCTACATTTCTATCACCTCTAGGGATGGAGACTCCACTACTTCCCTAGGTAACCCATTCCAGTGCTTCACCACCCTCCTAGTGAAATAGTTTTTCCTAATATCCAACCTGGACCTCTCCCACCACAACTTGAGACCATTGCTCCTTGTTCTGCCATCTGTCACTACTGAGAACAGCCTCTCTCCATTCTCTTTGGACCCCCCCCCCTTTCAGGAAGTGGAAGGCTGCTCTCAAATCCCCCCTCACTCTTTGCTTCTGCAAACTAAACAGACCCAAGTCCCTCAGCCTCTCCTCATAAGTCATATGCTCCAGCCCCCTAATCATTTTGGTTGCCCTCCGCTGGACCCTCTCCAATGTGTCCACATCCTTTTTGTAGTGGGGGGCCCAGAACTGGACACAATACTTCAGTTGGAGATCCAGGCAATTAGGGACCAGTTGGAAGAGGGTAGCATCAACTCCACTTTCCTTACTCACAAGCCCATTGTTATTTAATCTGTCCTATTCCTGAGAGGCTGTTCACCACAGGGGCGACTAGTAAGTGGTACACACCAGTCCCTTCTTTCTCTCTCTCTCTCCCTGCTCATCTCCAATTCAGAGCCATCTTTGGATTTGCTTGCCATTTCTTACCAAGAGCAGCCCCTTCCACCTTTATCCCAAAAGAAATAGGACCAAGCTTTTTCCTCTTCATTTCTTCTCCACAAAGAGTTTGGCTAGGTTATTTCTTTCACCATCACCTGAGAATGGATGTGCCAGGCAATGTGGCCATCCATGTGTGGAATAAATTTTGTTATGGGGCACCAAAGCATGTGTGGATGTGCACCTCTATGTTGCCAGCTGTGGGAGTTCTGCTAATCAGCTGAGCAGCATTTGAATCTCTCCTGGGTGGCCGCCCAAGCACTCATCTTACAAGGAGCACTGGTACTGTACTGAGACTAAATGAGTCACAGCTAAGCCAAAGAGTTTCAGGGGATGGAATGAGCAGCTGCCAATACGTACTTTTGAAATAGCACACATCCTGAAATTGGACTGGATACTTCAAGTTCTGCCTGCCAGATGGGTAGCTCGGAGCTCATAAGTGTAAATGCATCAGAGGAGTAGCAAATGCGGTGCAGTCACATTTTTGTTTAGCGCTGGTGGATAAAAGAAGTTACCTTGAGATTTGGTACAAAAATTTGCTTTGTTTTTTGAAAGCAAAAATCTTTCTGATTTTGATTCACCCTCCTTTTCTGGGGGGAAATGGGAGGGATGGAACTCCCATTCCACCAAAAAAATACTATGTTGAGATATTTGAAAATTAAAATCAAATAGCATTTCGTTTAGAAATAAAACTTTTCATTTTGATACAAATGTTTGTCATTTAGGTCATGTCTACACTAGGAAACTATTTCAAAATAACTAAATTGGGCTTAACTCCCGAAATAACAAAATCGAAATAGCATGTTCACACTACAGGGGAGCCTCGAAATTAGTCCGAGGCAGGCTCCATTCATGTGGATGCACTATCTCGACTTAGAGTCACAGGAAGCACTGGGGAGTAATTACTTCAAATTACTCTGGGGAGTAATTATTTCGAAATAGCAGCAGCTAGTCCACACCACTGCTATTTCGAAATCAGCCTTATTCCCCGAGGAAAGCGGGAGTACAGATTTTGAAATAACGAGCTTGTTATTTCAAAATGGTGGGCTTGGCAGTGTGGATGCCACGCTTACTATTTTGAAATAAGGGGGGTTATTTCGAAATAACTCCCTAGTGTAGACCAGGGCCTAGAAACTGACAAAAAACCTAACCTGCATTATTATTTCAGTCAGCAAATGATGGGGTAGAGGAGTCATTTTTTAACTGGAGTCATCTCTGATAAAGGCCTCCATCCTAAAATTAGCTCACAGGAGCTGGAACCTTGTTTCCGCACAGATCCCGTTAATGTAATTCAGATTCTGCCTCTGCAGAGTTTATTGCAGGATTGGGACACGCATGATTGCAAACAGAAGTAAGCCCCATAACTGGAACTTACTTAACAATTCTCCGACAGCTCCTTCAGTCATTTTTCTATTATTTTATCACCATCTGGCCTCTTTTCTCACCTCTAGCTACCCCGTGTTCTCAAGCAGTGTGTGAACACACATATATTACTCTGCCAAGCAAGTAGCCCATCCTCTTTCCTGCTACCTCTAAATTTGTGATTTATATAGATACATTAGGTGACTAGCGACTGCTGCAGAAAATTTAGGGATTCAGTTTAACATCAGTGGATCAACACTGAATTATATGCCACATTTTTAAATGGATTTTTAAAAGACACTATCAATCTATTCCGATGAGGGAAGGTTCAGGGGTCATAATAGATATTGTACTGTACAAAAGAGAAATGTGGTATAATTACTCATGAAACCATCAAAGTGCTCTCCTCCATGGGGAACCATTACCTCACTGTTGCATGTCCCAGCCTTGCATGAGAAGATCTAATGCTTCAAAGCTCCAGTGTCAATTTTACTCTGCTCAGATTGTTTACTGTGCCCCTCACTGTTGTATCTGAGCTCATCAGTAGCATTCCACAGCGCTACAAGGATTCAACCACAGCCAGTGTTCCCTGAAAGCTGAGCGCTTGGGAGAGATTCAGGTACTACCCAGCTGATTAGAAGAGCTCCCTCAACACCCACAGCTGGCAGCATGTGTTTTCACTGGGAGTGCACATCCACTCATGCCTTGGTGCACATAACAAAATGTATTCCACACATGGATGGAAAAAATTAGAGGCAATATTAACCACAGCTCTGCAAGTGCAGAATCAGGACTATGAACTGGAAATATATCTTCAGCTTTTAAACTATATTGCTAGTTTGCTGAATTTGAAATAAGCCCCTTCACATTGAATAGCTCTCTTTTCTTTTCTTTTTTTTTTCATTTTGTGTTGAATTAAAAAGAAAGTCTAATTTGGTAGCAGGCTTGAGATTTTTGCTATTTTATTCCAAAGAGGATCACTTGGAAAAAAAGTGAGCCACCTAACATTTCTATTGAATTCAGAGGAGCATCAATTTCTTTTAATCCAATTATATGAAAAATATTTGCAGTCTCTCAGGGTATGTCAAAATACATGGCTCCGTCGACGGAGCCATGTAGATTTGTTTGTTCGGCAAAGGGAAATGAAGCCGCGATTTAAATAATCGCGGCTTCATTTCCCTTTGCTGATCAGCCTAATCTACATGGCTCCTTCAATGGAGCCATGTAGTTTAGACACACCCTCAGTGTTTCATGGGAGGGTATCCATTTTATGAAAATTTGGTGAAAATTTAAAGGGCATTCAGGGGTGTAGGCCAGTGGCTCTCAGTCTTTCCAGGTGAATGGACTCATTTCAGGAGTTTGATTTGACTCTAGTACCCCCAAGTTACACCTCACTGAAAAGTCATTTGCTTATAAAACCAGACAAAAATACACGTGCCACAGTATACTACTACTGAAAAATTGCTTATTATCTCATTATCACCATACAATAAATCCATTGGAATATAAATATTGTACTTGCAATTCAATGCATAGTATAAAGAACAACATAAACAAATCATTGTATGAAATGTAGTTTGTACTGACGGATAGGAATTTTTATGTAGCCTCATGTAAAACTAGGCAAATATCCAGATGAGCTGATGTACTGTCAGAAAATCTCTGTGTACTCCCGGGGTACATGTACCCCTGGTCGATAACCACTGTGTTTGGTTAAGTATTAGGTCCTAGACCAGTATACAAAAGTTCAATTAAATAATTTTCGTGCCTCCAATAACCTAGCATGGTTAAGGGGTGCTGAACTCTTGGGGTGTGTCTAGACTTTCACCACGTTCTTTCGAAATTAAATCGAAAGAACACGGCGGTTTTTTTGACCGTGGTAAACCTCATTTTATGAGGAAGAACACATTTTTTCAAAAGTACTTTTTCGAAAAAAGGTGTTCTTGAACGCAAATGGGGTTTCTTCGAAAGAGAGCATCCAGACTGCCTGGATTGCTTTTTCGAAAGAAGTGGTTGCAGTCTAGACGCTTTCTTTCAAAAGAGAGCTCTTTTTGGAAAGAGGCTTGTTGTCTAGACGTAGCCTTGGAGAACCACTTTTGATCACTGAAGACTCCAAACCTTTCTGCAAGAGATGTATTAATCAGTGAGTCCTGCCTAAATTCTTAATTACATTCACTTTCAGTTATACTCTGCCCCTTTCACTTTTATCAAGGGGTATTCTTCCTGCCCTCATTGGTTCTTAGTGCTGCGGCAAACTCTTAACCAGCTGCTGCCTTCCTGGTCAGAGGTGGCTGCCCTTCAGTGATTTCTAAGCACCAGCATGGCAAGCTCTTTGGGATCCTTTGCAATTAAAGGCCCAACATGAATCCCAAGATGTTGTTACCCATAATTATTGAGCAGCCCAAAGGAAGAAATACCACAATGACTCTCGTCCTCCCTTGCAAGCATGTTCTGCAACTTACGATAGTAGTTTCTGTAGCAAATGCCTTCCTGGACTCTCAGGCAAGGTGACTGGAGCTGCTGCAATGGGGTAGGAAAAGCTCCAATTGCAATTGACTGCATTAGTACCAAAGCACACAACAACCTTCTAGAAGAGGATGTTAAGCACAATGGGTGTTCTGAGTGTGTTGCATTCAGCAACTTGCGGGATCAGGTCGTAAGTATAGGGGGCGGGAATCACTTATTTTGTATGGAGAAGTCACAAATGGTACAGAACACAAACACACCCTGGAGCTGGTCTGATTGAAGGAGTTTTGATTTCAGTGCGAGCAGGCCCATTGCAATGGTAGGTATGGTGCCCCTCTCTAGAGCCCTGATCCAGAATCATAGAATCCTAGAGCTGCAAGAGACCTCAGGAGGTCATCAAGTCCAGCCCCCTGCCCAAGGCAGGACCAACCCCAACTAAATCAACCCAGCCAGGGCTTTGTCAAGCCGGGATTTAAAAACCTTTAAGGATGGAGATTCCATCACCTCACTAGATAACCCATCCCAGTGCTTCACCACCCTCCTTGGGAAATAGTTTTTCCTAATATCCAACCTAGACCTCCCACTGTAACTTGAGACCATTGCTCCTTGTTCTGTCATCCGTCGCTACTGAGAGCAACCTCTCTCCATCCTCTTTGGAACCTCCCTTCAGGAAGTTGAAGGCTGCTCTCAAATCCCCCCTCACTCTTCTCTTCTGCAGACTAAATAAGCCCAAATCCCTCAGTCTCGCCTTGTAGGTAAATTGCTCCAGCCCCCTAATCATTTTGGTTGCCCTCCGCTGGACCCTCCCCAATGCGTCCACATCCTTTCCATAGTGGGGGGTTCAGAACTGGACACAATACTCCAGATGAGGCCTCACCAAAGCTGAAAAAAGGGGAATGATCACTTCTCTAGATCTGCTGGTAATGCCCCTCCTAGTGCAACCTAATATGCCATTAGCCTTCTTGGCTACAAGGGCACACTGTTGACTCATATCCAGCTTTTCATCCTCTGTAACCCCCAGGTCCTTTTCTGCAGAACTACTACTTAGCCAGTAGGTCCCCAGCCTGTAACAATGCTTGGGATTCTTCCATCCCAAGTGCAGGACTCTATGCTTGTCCTGGTTGAACCTCATCAGATTTCTTGTGGCTCAATCTTCTAATCTGTCTAGGTCACTCTGGATAGATCCAAAGCATCTGTATGCACAAACACTTCTAAAGTTGTGCTTTCCTGAACAGGAAATACATGCCTCAGTTCTTTGGAGCCTAGAATTAGCCCATAGAGTAGTGAGTGGGTAAAAGCATTTTACTTTTTTACTGATCAATTTATGTCAGGGAATGGTGTGTGTTGAGGGAAAAAGCAGTCCTATTACCAGACACATGACAAAAGACCTGACTCACAGGAAAAGACGACAAGCAGATGCCCTTGATAACCTTATTTTCCGAGACGGCTGCTTAAAGCACAATCCAACTCGCAACCTATGTTCACTGCCCACCAGAGATGCCAACCAAGACTTCCCGCAAACAACATTGCAGAGAATGGTTGCCATAGCGGCATTTCAGTTAACAGAGGAAACATCAGTTAACAGGCAGCTGGGTTTGTGCTATGAAGATTTCTGCTTCTTTATTGGATTATCAGGCCAGTGTCCCCCTTTTTAAAGCAATTTAAAATGATGACGTTTCAGGATTTCCCCCCGCCCAAGAAGACTGACTCAGCGTTTCTATAGCATTTTTAACCCAGGGGTCTTCAGGCACTTTATAACCTTATTGAATTCTACCTCGAGCCCCTATAATATAGACCAGGTCCAATAATATTTCCCTAAGTGGATGCAGCTCCACAGACACCAATGAAAGGTGCCCATCTACACAGAGGAATGTGTTTCTGTCATCCCTGCTCCTTCTGGTCTCTATTCCCTAAAGCAGCATTTCTCAATGACTCCTCGTCGGACTGGCACCAGTCCCTGGTATCTGCCTTTTAAGGCAGCAAGCCTGTGGAGAAACACTGATCTAAAGGACTAGAATATGCCATCTCTGCAGGGGAAAATAACCTGAAAATGGAGAAGACCATGACAGAATGAAACCTCACTCACCTGCTAAAAGACCAGCAGGTATAGCAAAAAGCAGTCACTTGCAAAAGGGTCACTTAGGATAGTGGAGGTTCAGCTCTGTCCAATTTAAAGGGCCGTCCCCAAAGTCAGGCTGGAAAAAAAAGTTTCTTTGAGAGGGCAACCCTGCCGTGGAGAGGCCTATAATGGGACAAGCCATTGTGAAGGAAAGGGAATCTGGGAATTGGAGGTGTGTTCATGTGGTGTGTCATGGCTGGAGGAGGTGGCTTACTTATCTTCTTACTATATATTTTAGAAAGGTGCCTATGTCTGGCTGGCTGTCCGTGGGTCTGTTTGTTCAAGAACGCCTCCTAAAATGGCAAAAGCTAGGACCCCCAAAGTTGGCATGCAGCTTTCTCGAAACAATAACTAAGTCTTTCCCCACCCAAAACACTTGATTAAAGTATTTCCTTTCAATACAATCACAAACAAAGGAAGTCACCGTTTCCTCTGGCAAATTTACCATCTAGCTTCCATGTAAATCAGTTGCCTCACCAACCAGCCACTTACCACCCAAACACATTGCTTAGCACCAACAGGCTTCCTCTCATATCCAGCGTCCAATTGCTCTACTTTAATTCAGATCCCAGGCTCCTAAGATACGATTGTAACTATTCGTATAACTGTAGCCTTTTGGACCCCAGGGATGAGCCAGGCCTTCCCTGTGCAAGGTGCTGTACACACGGAGAATAAAAAGACAACGGAACTAACAACGGAGGTAGCAGTAACAAGTCTGCTAGTGTCGGGAGGACCATGGCTCTTAGCACAGGGCACACGTGAGTTTGTTGCAGGTGGCTGCAGTGTCAGAGGCAGAAGGGGGCTTGCTGCAGACGACACAGGTGCACACGGGCGTCCTGTTGGATGGAGAGAAGTGTGAGTTGTGACCAGTCGCGGTGTAAATGCTGCCAAGGGCTGAAGACGTTCTGGGGACTGAATTCTCCTCAGACCCCTGCACAGGTTTCCTGTGGCGACTCAAGCCAGGTCTCTGCTACACATTTACCTCCGCAGAACTCAGCACAGCCGACAGACTTGATAGGCCCCCGGGCAAGATGTGGGGGGAGGGCTCTGCCCCCCAGAAGGGACGAGGCCTTGGGCAGAAGGAGCTGGGCTGGGGTTAGCCCCCCCCCCAGCTGGCCCTTCAGTACCGCCCAGAGCATGCAGCCGGGGGCAATTTCAAGGGCTCGAGCCATCACTGTTGCCATGGGAGCAGCGGGGGCAGCCATGGGCCCTTTTGAATTGCCAAGCCCCAGGGCAGCTGTCCCCTTTACTCTCGCCCATCAATGAGCCAGGTAAAGCTACGTTGCTCAGGGGTGAGGAAAAGCCACGCTCGAGTGACACACCTAACCCCCAGCGTGGCCAACGCTTCGCCGACAGGAGAGCTCGTTCAGCCATGCTGCTGGGAAAGCAGGCCCATGGACATCACAGCCCCTTCCCTGGAGTGCTACCGGGGCAGTGTGGCTCATGAAGGCCAGCGACTGCGTCGGCCAGGGAGACCGAACTCTCCTCTGACCCCAGCCACGCTCCCTCCTGCCTGAATGGCGTCTTAGTACCCAGCAATAGCCTGACATGGGGGGGTCTTGCACCAGAGCATGGCTCTCGCCCTGCAGGGCTGCCCAGGCGGGCGCTTTCTCCAGTGCCACGTTCGAGGCCAGGGCGTGGAATCGTTCTGGCAATAATAGTGAACAAGACTCTTTGTAAGCACGGCCACTGCGACTGATTTCAGATCCGGTCTCCGGCCCTCGCCTGCCGTCCAGCTCCCATGTCTTGGCCGTGCTGCCACCCTGTGGCACATGCAAAAGAGCAGCACTCAGCTTTAAGCCTGACACAGCTACAGGCTTGCAGCCACAGCCTGTGCCCCCTTCCTCCCTACCCGGTGTCTGGAAACCAATCCAGAGCCTTCTGCCCTCTCGCAGTCTGCTTTTCAGGGATACGGCTAACAGACGTGCGACGGAGGCCCACACGAGGGACCCTCCTCTCCCTTTTGAGATGTTTGCTTAAGCCATCATTATGTTGAATTTCAGGCTCACTGGGAGGATGGATTGGCTCATATGCCACTGAACGCACATGGAGCGAAGGGCGGTGGGAGTTACTGGATTGTCTTACCATCTGGGTGGCAGGGAATGTAGACAAAGGAAGGCATTTCCTTCCCAAAACTGCCTACACTGCCCAGCCCGACAGCCAGGGAAAGCTGGGCCACACCTCCCCCAGCTAGGCCTTCCCCTGCTGCCCGTGCTTACCGTTGTGGAATTGCGTGCAGCAGGACCTTATTGTGCTAGGTGCTGTACAAAACACAGAACAAGATGACAGCCTCCTGCCCATTGCAGGTCTCTTACCCTTCATGGTCTGCAGCAACTCCAGCTTAAAGTCCCTCCTTCCCTGCACAGCTGTGTGGCCCCTGCAATAGCTGCTCTCGCCTCAGCACTCCAGCCCTCCAGCCAGGCCACTGATAGTCTCACTCCTTGCAGAGTGATACTCAGCCCTACAGGCCAAAAGGCCAGTGACCCAGCGTAGGGTTAGCAGTCCCAGCCCCAGCCTGGGCAGACTGTCCGCTCTGGGAGGCTCTCTCATCCCTCTTCTGGGGATGGTAGGGGACCTAGGCCTGCCTTCTGCCACACTTCCAGCCCGGGGACACTGTTGAAGCAGCCAGACCCGCTCTTTACAATCCCTTGTTTGCTGCTTTCTCCTGTCGGCCCCAGAACGACCCTTGCAGTTCCCTTCCTCTGGCACGCCCTGTGTAGCTGCCTGGCTGCTAGTGAGGGGACATTCTCCCTTCTCTTTTGCTGGCAGACGTGCTGCTGATAAGGTTACCCTTCATTTCCTGCCTTCAGTGGCCTGATACGGGTCAGCATTGCCAAAGGTTAATCCCACGGTCCCATGACAGTGGTCAGCAGCCCTTTACTATTTCCAAAATTAGGAGAAGCAAATGAATGAGATAGAAGAGAATTTTCTTCAGATCTTCACAGCATAGGTATCGAATGCCAAGCTGAGCCACACTTTGGCATCTTTGTCTAGGTATCCCAGGCTGGCCTCCCTCGGAAAATAGGAGGATGCATTAACAGGAGTGTTTTGATCAAGACATGAGAAGTCATTCTTACTCGGCACTGATTAGGCCTCAACTGTAGTGTTGTGTCCAGTTTTGGGCACCACATTCCAAGAAAGATGTGGAGAAATTGGAGAAGGTCCAGAGAAGAGCAGCAAGAATGATTAAGGGTCTAGAGAACATGAGCTATGAGAGAAGCCTGAAAGTACTGGGCTTGTGTAGTTTAGAAAAGAGAAGACAGAGAGGGGACATGAGAGCAACTTTCAAGTATCGAAAAGGATGTTACAAGGAGGAGGGAAAAAAATTGTTCTCCTTGGCCTCTGAGGATAGGATAAGAAGCACTGGGCTTAAACTGCAGCAAAGGAGGTTTAGATTGGACATTAGGAAAAACTTCCTAACTGTCAGGATGGTTAAACACTGGAATAAATTGCCCAGGGAGGTTGTGGAATCTCCATCTCTGGAGATATTTAAGAGCAGGTTAGACAGACACCTGTCAGGGATGATTTTGATGGTGCGTGATCGATCTGGGGGGGTAGGGGACTGGACTTTTCAGTTCTAGGATTCTATGATTCTATGAAAACAAGGGGGGAAGTGTGTATTTGTAGTTCTGAACATCTAACTACCATATGTTCCACCATGTCGGGATAGCATCTGGCCGCACTACGTTCACTGATTAGTTTATCCAAACACCTCTCCTTGGGAGGGAAATCTCATCCTCAATTTACAGATGGGGAGCTGAGAGACGGAGCTTGAGATGCGGTCGAGATAAGACAGGGAGTCTGCGGCAGAGCCAAGAATTCCTAATGTGGGTACCTGAACCATCAGCCCATTTCTAATGGTCTGGAGAGTCAAAAAACAAAGGGGCAGAGCACTGGACCAGGGCCAGGAGATCTGGCTTCGGTATCTGCTTCTGACACGATGTCACATTAAGCGATTATTTCTGTGCCTACTATAAAATGGGGAGAGGGGACTTGCCCTCCTTTGCAAAGCACTTCACGCTCTCTGGGTGGATTGCGTTGCAGAAAGCCTGTTAGTATCTCTCTGCATGAGGACATCCTTCCTGATACTAAGTTTTCTTTGACTCAGTTTCATCCTGTTCATCTTATTTACACCTCCCTGTTGCATCCAAACTGATTCTTCACCTTTCTTGGGGCATATTCATTTCAAAACACTTGCACGTGATTAGCCAATCACTGCCTCTTCCTTCAAGGCAATATCTCTACCCCCAAGTGACGGGGGTGATTGACATGTTCATTCAAACAGAAAATATCCTCCAGACACCTGAGAGGTCTGGGTGAAGAGGATAGTGGAATGCACAATTGGACAGGTGCCCGGGATGATCAAGCCCTATTAAACAACACAGGGGCAGCATTTGGCATGCACCTGCAACCAGCTGCAGTGTCTTGACACTCAGGGCCGGATAATTGATACTTAGAGTGAATTGTCCAAACAGCTGAGTAAATTCACTGTGTATCAGAATGCTGAGTTGGCCGTATCTGTCATAGAATCATAGGACTGGAAAGGACCTTGAGAGGTCAGCAAGTCCAGTCCGTACTTTCATATTAAGACTGAATTTCCTTCATTTCTACAGCCACAGTTCACAGGTGCAATGGATTAAAAGATCCCTTAACTGGCTCTTGCCAAGAAACCTCTCTACAGAATGTTGTCTGGTATGTTCCCTCTCCATCCCAATCCAATATGAACTAGGGCTTTTATCAATTCCCTTTGGCGCATCTTCCACCTCTCATGATATAAACTAACTAGCCAGATTCTTACTTCTGTTTCATAGGATTCAATCTGGAGTAACAGAATGAAACCCAATGGAGTTACACTGGCATAGAACTGATGTCAGTGAGAAGTCCCTTTCTGGGCTTAAAACCAGCCTATCTGGGATAGGAATGTGAACCATAACCTTTGCAACACCAAGCAAATCACCTGAGCACCCATTTTCCTGGTGAGTGAAAAGTAGCAGAAGTGTTGAGCAATTTGTAGTTGTGTGATCTGGGAGGTTAGCACCCAAATCAGGCCCTTTCAGGTATATCAAGTTGGGTTACTAATAGTGGAAGCCTTCAAAACCAGTGCCTTAGTTTTAACCTCTCTGCTCCCCTCTTCCCCATCTGTAGAGCAATCTGACCTACCTGGAGGGGTTAACATGGGTTCAATTATTATCGCTTTCCCTGGTTGAAATGTTCACCAAATTCAGGTTCAACCACTCTATGGTATTTGCTAATAGAAGTGATCTGTGAAATGATTACAGTCGTATACATGGATTGGACTTGGAGCAAAATGTGAGAAACAACATGATGAGTAATATAAGTAACGCCAAGGAATGTAACTGCCTTTGTGTACGATAAGAGACAGGTATCAAAATGGCCTTGGCTTATCATTGAGCCAAGACGGCTGGTAACAAACAAATGAAACTATTCTCCTGCTATTGCAGTACATTTACTTGCAAATATTTGAAACAATGGCACTCACTATCTTGTGTATTTAAAAAACAAGATGCAGTCTAGGTCAGAACATGACTGGGATCTGGGCAGCATGGAATAGGCAAGAACAGAACTGGCATTTTGAATCCTTTACGTAAAGAATAAGGTGCTAATAACTCAAAGCACTGTAGCAGCACTATGTAAATTGCAAGGCAGGGGCTGCTACTGCAGTGCACACCTTAACATGGGATAACTACAGGGAGGAGAGAAGAAGTGTGTAGTTAGAAAGAAAAGATTTAGAAGTGCCCGAGTCCTAATCCCAGTTTAACATCATCCTGCCCTGCCACTAGGCAAGACAATTAAATCAAAATTTTCACAAGTCTTTGACTACTAACATAGCTCCCAATGACTTCAGTTGGTGTGCAACTGAAAATCAGACTGTAGATGCCTCATTTAGGCATTGGGAAAATGACACCCAGAACTAGCAGCTACTCAGGATAATGTCAGTCCCTGCATATCAGTTTACCGAGGGTATTTCTGCACTTGCACTCGACCGACACAACTTTTGCCATTCACAGGTGCTTAAAAGAAACAGCCCATGAATGAGAACGTTTTGCCGTGGCAAGTGGAAATGTAAGCACTGCGTTGGCAGCAGGAGCCAGCAAAGCGAAAGTGGCTCATAGGGGAAGTCTTTTATCGGGAAGAGTACAGACCAGCAGTGTTTTCACACCCTGACTTTTAGCGACATGGCTTTATCGAGACAGCCTTGTCACTAAAAGCTATATAGGGTAGACATAGCCTAACTGAGAAAATGAGGACAGGATAATATTTGTAACCTGCTTTGAAGGTGAAAAGGATTCAGCGGAATATCCATGTTAGAACAGTGTAAAAGCAGCTATTTGCAGTTCACTTCAAGAAAGCTTGAAGCCAGCAGCTACCTAACATAAACCTTCAACAATTGACGGAGGGCTTATGAAAGGAATGACTTGACAGACGTACCTTAGCAGTGCTAGGAGAGGCTGTTAATTTGATCTCTACTTTTGAGGCGTTCTACTCAGCTGGGTCTGCTGCAAAGTTCTACGATGAGAGATATTATAAAGAATAGTGAGTGTCAGTGTAGGCCATGTAGAAAAACCTATGAAGACCCTTCAAGAATCTCTGTGCAGGAAAAGGCTGCTTTCAAATGGATCTACAAGTTGATGAAGTACTGGAGGTAGAACAAAGGTCTCTTATATCACTGGGTGCTAAAAGTTAACCCAGTAATATACTACAAATGCTGTTTGTTAGGCTAGCTCTAATGCTGCTTGGGAATTCAATGTAAAATCTGAATTAGAAGACTCTTCCATTATATACACTGTATTTTAAAGTGCAGGTTACTGCTTGAAATTACTTAAATGAAACACGGCCCGAGCTAACATATTATCATGCTCACTAATTAATAGCCAGTAGACTGAAAAATCCTGTTGGTGAAAAACTGTACCTGGGATTTACATTAGTGCCAGATTCTACATTTCTTATGATTAATAAGCTCTTTCACCCCATTTCAAAGTGCCCATGGTGGGCAGCTTGTGATCCAAGGGACATTTTGTTTCAGTTTTGTTTACTGGGAGCACAGGGTTGCCAGTTTCTGCTGGCTTCTCTGTCGTTTTTTTCCTACCAGTATTACAAAAGTGACATGCCCCGTAATGCAAGGGCACGTGAAGTAAGGTGTGTGCTGATTGTACATGGTATTGATTGTGAGAGCCGTGTGCTCCCTCCGCAGACAATCACAGTGCTACGACGGTTCAGTCGGCACTGCTTGCAAATTCCAGGTACACAAGCGCCGTGAGCAGAACTGCCCTATTCCGGGAGACCATCTTGGTTACAATAATCTTGCAGCCCCCGAGATGAAGGAGGACACTCATGCAGCCCTCTCACTAGGCTAGGTTGCCCATCACTGGCATAGATGTTTTGCTGAATCAGGGCTTAATAAAGCACATGCCTAAAGTTAAGTACATGCTGAATGTATAGCCCCTATTCAGAACTGGAGTGGTTCAATTGCCAAATCTGTCAGCAGAACAGGATAATTATACCACTGCAGTTCTTCCGGTAAATTTTCCCATGTAGACAAGCTCTTAATAGCTAAGCATTATAAATCCTAATGGCTGACTGAATTGCCACATAAACAGGTAACCAATGAGAATACAAACTACTGTAAAGAAGAAAAAAACGAGGAGTCCTATGGCACCTTAGTCACTAAAGGTAAGTCTACACAGCAGGGCTAAAGTTGAATTATGCTACACAACTTCAGCTACATCAATTGCGTAGCTGAAGTCAAAATAGCTTAACTCAGCTTTAGGTGTTGCCTTCACAGCAGGAAGTTGAAAGAACAACACTCTTCCTTCAGCGTCCCTTACTCCTCATGAAATGAGGGTTACCTGGAGTCAGTAAGAAGTCCTCCAGCTCAACATTATTTTGAAATAAAGGCTTGAAGTATAGACATGCTCTTAATTACTTCCAAAATAATGCTGCTGTGTAGACGTACCCTAACAAATTTATTAGGGCATAAGCTTTTGTGGGTGAAACTCACTTCATGAGAGGAATTGGAGTGGAAGATACAGACGCAGGCCATTGTCTTTGACCCAGATGTATCATGTGATTTGTTTACAACCACATTAGTAGACAAAATCCAGGGTAAGGTGCTGAAAAGGCTGTAAAGGAAGCTCGGTATAAAAGAATCCAGGCAATTGGCTTTGTTAAAAATGACTTCTTTTTAGTAGCTAAGAGCAGGTAATATTCAATACACAAAAATCATAACTGAAATGTCTGCCCCGAGCCACATTTGTCATGGGGCTGATGTGGTTAAGGCAGGGGGAAGGGGTACGAGGGTGAGCTCATATCTTTTATTGGACCAACTTCCATTGGGGCGAGAGACAACTGTCAAGCTACACAGAGCTCTTTCTCTGGTCTCATGTGCTCTGGGTAGGCATGAAAGCGTGTGTCACTCACCACAGAAGTTGATCCATTAAAAGATATTCCCTCACCTGCCTTGTATCTCTAATATCTTCAGCCTGACAAGGCTGTCTGCTTTTGATGGCCCTAACCCTATGCAGCCAGGACCCAGTCACCACTGGCTGCAGTTTTTGCATGCGAGATGGAGCAAGTTCTGAACTCGCCACATCCAGGACTGTAGTCAAACACCTCAACCATTCAGCCCTCCATTCCTCACAAGACTTCTGCATAACTTGCATGGCAGCTCCCTGCACTTTTCTAACAGTCCCACTTCAATAGACCAATAGGCTGTTTGATTTCTCCTGCCAGGCAATTCTGCCACCCTTGCTCATCTCAGACATGGAACAGTACCTTACATGGCAAATAGTCCCAGTGAAAAATTAAGAGTGAGTTGATACAGAAGTGTTGCAATTTCTTTGTTATTACAGGCTCTGAAGCGCCTTTATGGTTTTAAGGTAAGAGAAGAAAAAAGATGTTGCTTTTTAAACCCTCCTATACTCTGTTGGTTAAGGCAAGTCTACAATGGCTTCCAGAAGGGGATTTGCTGTGGCTTTATAATGGATTGTGACAGCAAGATGTTAAGGACTTTGTGTTTGCCCATGTCTCAGTATTGCCTCATTCTCTACCAGCTTTACAGAGCAACCTGGTAGAAAGACACTTCCAGTGTCAATTCCATGGCCAGTGTGAGTGTTAAATCCAAGAGCAGCCCTTGCCAATGTAAAATCATCTATTAGCTGGGTTTGCTGTCTCCTCCCCACTGGTATTTATTGGTGTAATCTGGACTGGTCTAAATGCTATTTTTGCACCAGTTTAGCTTATCTGTTTAGAAACCGATTTAAATGACACTGGTGTGATTGCTCGGGGACTGGGGAAATCCTCAAAGACAGTGGGCACAGCCGGGCTGCTGTGTGTTTTGGACACAGCTTTATGGAGTTCCTGGGTTGCTGAAAATCGACTGTTTTCTCCTGTGAATTCAGTACTTGATGGGCTGGTTTGGCATCTCTGGAGACAACAGGCAAAAAGCCACCCAGGTGGGATTCTGCCTGCTTATGCCAGGCTTGAATGTGCTTGCCCCAAATCTCCTAAGAGGCACATCAGAGTAAACAATGCTGTGGTACCCTACTCGATCACCTCAAACCTGATCTGCCAGCACTTCTATATTGATGGTAAACGGAGGCTTCTGATGAAAGGAGCGCCCCTTTGTCAGTGTGACCTCGGCTTACACAGGCCACCAAAGAGCTGTCTGATGATAACATCTCTGGACATGACCAGCTGATGTGAGCCAGCAGCCAGACTCACACGAGGCGGAAAAGCTCTCTAGTAAGTACCCTTTGCCATTCCACTGCTTCTGGTTCAAGAGCTGGGAGCGGGGAAGAGACACGTGTACTGCTGGTGAGTTTCACAAGCGCCCCAGCCCACACCGGCAATGTCTAGCCACCAGCTTCCCGCATCCCTCCCAGGTATGTGACCTAGAGCAGGCAGCATCAAAGCAGGAAGGGTCTCTGATGTAAAATACCAGGGCTGGTGCTCCCCCACTCAGTACAGACACAGACAGTTTTTCTTAGTTCTCCTGACACTCCCGGGAGCTGGCTTTCTCCGCCGCATTTTGTTAAATGCCATCGTGTAACCCACACACCTACTGGGTGTGGGTCACTGGTCCATGCGGTGGCACTGAGAGCGCTCCCAGAGGGCGTCTCCTCTGGAGCAGTGTTTTTCAAACTTGTTTTCTCATGCCCACTGGAAGAAAATTGTTGGTGTGGCAACTCAACCTCATTTGACTAGCGTGTGGGCTCTGGGATGGGAGCTGTGGGAGGAAGGAGGGAGGTCCAGCTTGAGGGTGGGGTCAGGGCTGGGGCAGCAGGGACTTACTTTGAGCAGCTCCCGATCAGCAGTGCAGCAGGGGTAGGGGCCAAGGCAGCTTCCTGCCTCTCCTGGCATCGCAGACCATGCTACCCCAGAAGCAGCAGGTTTCCTGGAGCTGGTGTTCGGGGTAGGGGCTGTGTGCCCCTGTATGCTCTCCCCTCCCCCCCCCAGAAGACTGGCCTGTTGCTGGCTGCTTCTGGGACACTGTGGTTCCAGGACAGGCAGGGAGCTGCCTTAGCACCCCTGCTGCTCAGCTGATCCCCCTCAGCTAGACCCAGTGCCTGACATTCTGGCTTTCCCCTCAGGCTGCAGAGGCTCATGCACTAAGCTCCAGAGCTCTCAGGTTCAGGTCCCTCCTGTCCACATCACAATAGCAAGGGGGCAGCAATGACCATAGCGGGGTTTGGTGGGGGGGAAGAGTGGAGGGAGACTTCCCTGTGCAGTGAGGGGCGAGGGGTCTCGCACAGGCCTCTCCTATGTGGAAGGGAGAGAGCCCCAGTACCCTGAAGCCCCAAAGTGTCTAGGATCCAGCCTCCATAGCCTGGCAGCTCAAGCAAAGGGCATCTCCAGGGCACAGACATCCTCCATGAGGCCGGCTACAACCAGCTGCCCACCAGCGAGATGCGCCAATCCGTGTGTGCAGCGCTCCCGCCCCCCCATATCCCGGTCGCCGGGGCTGGGCGAGTTATCCCACCCTTGGCGCAGTGCCAGGGGGTAGAACAAAGGGTCCATGAGCTACCCCGCTCTGCTCTCTGCAGGATCCCCCCTCCTCCCCCCAGACCGGGACCCGGGGTAACCGGGGTCTGTGCGAGTCTCCCTCGCCCCCCTGCCCGGAGAACACCCCAACCCGCCTGCGCTCCCGGTGCCCCCCGCAAGGCATTAAACACCCGGGGGGGGAGGCAGCTCCAGGGGTTGTCAGGAGGAGAACAGGGTGGAAGAGCTGCCGGGGTCTGGAGTGACCCGGGAGCCCCAGGCCTGCGCGATCCCCCTCCCGGGGCTACCCGGCTGCATGTCCCTGCACCTGTCCCCAGCCCTGCCCTGGTCAATCCTGCGGCTCTGTCCCCAGCCGGCAGATTCCCCTGGGAGCGCCCTGCCCAGGGCGGCCCCCTCTGGCCGGCTGCTGCGCCCCCCTCGCCAGGATGGCAGGGACCAGCCCCGGCCACAAGCAGCCACCGCGGAGCGCGGCCCCTTCCTCGAAGGCTCAGTGGGTGGAACCAAGTTCAGCCTCCCAACTCCAGAGGCACCCAGGCAGCGCAAGCGCTGCACCGCCCGGCGCCCGCAGCCAGCCACCTCCCGGCGCCCCCGGCCGAGCGAGCGTCCCCCTGCGCCCTGCGGGGGCCGGCGCCTTGCAGAGGTGGTGCCCCCCCCTCCCCGCGCGCGCTCACATCTGCCCAGCTGTTGGGAGGGGAGGGCCCTGAGAGCGCCGGCTCTGCCCAGCGCCCCTGACGTGGCCGCGGTGCCTGGATAAAACCCCGGCCGGCGCCGGGACGCGCAGGGCGAGGATGAGACGCGAGGAGCGGCTGGGTGTCTGGCACCGGAGGGTCTCCGCTTCTGCGCCTCTGGCCACCTTGGGCTGCCGGGGGGAGGCTGCACCTCCGCTGCTGCTGCCGACCGGGCTGTGATCGGTGCCCAGAAGTCCCCCCCCCCCCAGGGTAACTGCCTCGCCCCCCTCCGGAAAGGCTGAGGATGCTGGGGAGGGGAATCCCCTCCGCCACCGCCCCCTCTCTGCGCCTCGCTGCAGCTGTCCGGCTTCCTTCTGCGTCCCGCGTCCGGAGAGAGGACTGACCGGCGCGCCCCACAGTCACCGAGCTGCACCAGCTGCGGGCGCCTCCCCCCGCCAGGCCCGTGGCCCCCCAGCACATCTGGACTCCCCCCCCCCAGCACATCTGCTGGGAGACAGCGGGACATGGATCTCCTCTTTTCCGCCGAGGAGAACGCGAGCGCGCTGCCCCACAACCGCTCCCTCAATAAATCCGCCGAGGCCAACCTGTTCGAGCAGCCCGCCTGGCAGGTCACCCTCTGGGCCGCCGCCTACTCCCTCATCGTGGTGGTGGCCGTGGTGGGGAACATCGTGGTGATGTGGATCATCCTGGCCCACAAGCGCATGAGGACGGTCACCAACTATTTCCTGGTGAACCTGGCCTTCGCCGAAGCCTCCATGGCGGCCTTTAACACCGTGGTCAACTTCACCTACGCCATCCACAACGAGTGGTACTACGGGCTGGCCTACTGCAAGTTCCACAACTTCTTCCCCATCGCCGCCGTCTTCGCCAGCATCTACTCCATGACCGCCATCGCCGTGGACAGGTGAGGCCAGGTGGGGCTCCCCAGCATCCTCCGCAGGAGCCAGGATGGGGGGAAGGGGGGGAAAGGGCCGCGAGTTGCACTGGGGAGTGATGGTGTCCCCCTCCCAATTTACAGGCCACCACCTCTATTTTCAGAGCTCGAGTGGGGATTTTTAAATCTGGCCTTTGCTCCTCTTTGGCCAACAGGTAATAAGACATAAGGAGGTAATCGAGTGCCCAGTTCTGCATGGATCCAGTCTTCAGGCTCTGGGGAAGGATGCCAGTCAGGGGGTGCAACAGAGCTGGCCCATGGGGCAGGACCCAACAAGAGCATTATGAGTTCTCCGGCTGGTAGGGCGCTAGCACTTTATAGGACAAGGTGCTCCAATTCACTAGCTGTCAACCTTTCCAGGCGACTGGGCCCCCTTTCAGGAGTCTGCGGTGTCTAGTGAACCTCAAAGTTTCACCTTCCTTAGAAACAACTTGCTTACAAACCAGACATAACAGATACCAAAGGGTCACAGACCCTTGGTCCTGAAAGATTGCTGCTGCTTTTTTGTACCGCGTAATTAGAAATCAATTGGACTGCAACTAATGTACTTCTGTGTCAGAGCTCAGTGTGTATAGAGCAGTGTGAGTAAACCGTTGTCAGCCTGACTTGTGAGTTTTGTAGAGACTTTGCTAGTGCATTTTATGCAGCCTGTTGTAAAACTAGGCAAATCTCTAAATGGGTTGATGCCACCTTTCCCCTCCGCCCCCCAGACCTTTGCTATCCCAGGGGTGCCTGTTGAGAACCGCTTCTCTAACTCCTTCCGCTCCCTCAACATTTTGCTGATCTCTTCCCTGCCCAAACAAATATTGCAAGACACAATAGCCTGTTTTTAAAAAAGCGCTGGAGATAGGAGTTCTCTCTCCCCCTGACCCCCATAATTCCCGTCAGGAAAATGCAGTTAGCTTAATGAAATGGGTCTGTTTTAACTGTGCCCTGGAGAAGCCTGTGGCTATTTTCTTTTTTAATCAGCGGAAATCTATAGTCTTGCCCTCTAATTTCACTCACTCTAATTAATTTTCCTGATTTTAGATTAAAATCTATATTTAAAGCAGCCTGTATAATCCAATTGCGTGAAATGTATTTGTAGTGGCACATGCAGAGATCTATGGGCCAGATGCTAAAGAGCAAGGCGGCTCGCAAGCCACATGTGGCTCTTTTCCAGTTAAACTGGGGCTCTTAGAGTCATCAACTCACCCCTATTCTCCACCTGCCAGACTAAGGGGCCCTCAGCACCTCTGCCTTGTAGCAGGGTGGTGGGGTAGGAGTTTCTGCCCCACAGGCAGATGAGGATATCAGGGCTTCTTCTCCCACAGAGCATGTCTCCTCTTGAACTTCTGGAGATTGTTGTGTGCAGCTTGGAGAGGCGGTAAGTTGGGCCATCCCCGATGTAGATCATAGTCATTGTCCTGATTTCAGTTGGAACTCACCTATGTAAAGACCTCCAGCTTTTAACCCTCTGTCCACAAAAGGTGCTGTCTATATTTGCCGCTTTATAGTGTTTTGGGACAGACTTGTGCACGTTGTAGAGCTGGGTAAAATGGGGTTGTTGAAATAACCTTATTTTCATTGAAAGTGCTATTATCTTCTCTCTCCTCGGCTCTGTGACTTGTACGGCTTAGAGTGAGTGACAGAGACACCTGTTTTCTCTGTGGCTTGCCAGCACATACATACTCACATTTTGTTCTCAGAAGGAACACAAATCCAACAACCAGGCAAGGAAGCCAACGTCCGAGTCAGGGGAGGGATGAATTCTGATCGAGTGGTCAAAGAAAATGACTAGAGATTAGGAACTTTTGGGGCAGAATTCGGTTTTGCTGCTCTCTGCCAGACCTTTCCACTGACCTGGGCAAGTCACTCTGCCTGGCTGTGCCTCAGTTTACTCCTTTCTAAAATGGTTGTAAATTCTATTTGTTGGTACCTCCTAGAAAATACGGTGGCTCTTTGCTAACAGGGATCTAAAATTCAATACAGAGAGAGTTGTGTTCCAGAATTTCCCTCTTTTCCCTTTCCTCAGCTGCATGTTCTACAATCATGAGAAATGAAATTGAGTAAGGTTTATTTTTTTTGTCTGAGAGCATTTTGGCTCACATGTTCTAATTAGACTGACCTGAAAAATAAAATGCAGACTCCTAATGGAATTTTCTGAAGGCAGCTTACAGCGATGCCATCGCTCATTCATCTCCAGCCTGTGAAATGTAGTTTAAAATTTGTTAGCTTGTTCTTAATAACGCAGGGATGGGAATTCATTTCCAAGTTTCATCTCTTTATCATGCCAGGCATGAGCGAGTGAGTCTGATTCTCCTCTTGCTTGCATTGGAGTAAATCCAAAGTAACACCTCTGAACTCCATGGTGGAATTAAGGGGAGAATCAAAGCCCAAATGTTAACACCACTTGCAATTATGAAAACGGTGTCCATGTGTGGATTTTTTCTATCCATGTGCAGAATAAATTTGGTTGTGTGCATCGAGACATGTGAATGTGCGGCACTAGTAGAAACAAAAAAAAAACTAACTCTGGGCACTCGGCTAATCAGCAGGGTGGGGTGGGGAGGCTGGGAAGCTGCATACACACACAGCTTCCAAGGAACACTGATGGGGACTCCTTTGGAAATCTGAGTTTGCAGATCCCAAGGGCCCATGCATCCTGGCTTGGAAACCACCATTCTATGGCAATGACAACTTTCTGTGGACACCTTTGACATGGTTTGCAGCTCCCCAGGCATCTCTGCATGAGAGATTGAAAAGCACTGTCGTAAAGATCCTATTAGATCCCACTGCATTTTCTATGAAAGTAGATGGGTTTTATTTGCCCTGAGCTTCTTGCCCAAACTCTCCCCTACACCAAATATTGCGCCGTTGGTGGCTCCCCTCCATCGCAGAAGTTTCTCCATTTCTGGGGTGTTGTACCTAGACTGCACTGCCCGCTATGTACAGAGATCCTTGGGGCTGCAAAGCATTCTAAATGTGCTGCTCTATCACACAGCTTGCTTTTTCAGCGAGTATGACTTGTCAGTAACCATTCACTGCAAGGGCACCTGGTTTGTAAAGAGAACCTTCCTACGGAAAACCTGCAAATAAGCTCTGCTTGCAGCTGATGGAATTTAATATAGTCCATTAAGTTGTCAATGAATGGCATACAAGGAGGATGCTGGAGACCTGTTGCATTAACATTCCAGACTTTTTCCCACACACAGATTCTCAAGAGTCTTTTCTGAACCAACTTCTGTTGGTGACAGACAAGCGTGTGGCTTCAAATCCTGAAAAAGAGTTTGCCTCAGCCACAAGCAGTAGTTCTATTAAAGATATCACCTCAGCTCTCTTCTCTCTTTCATAGAGACCAACCACACTGTAAAAATCATGGAGTCTTGTCAGTTTCTTAATCTAGCACTCAGAGAGTGAATCATATTTACAAGAGCTCCTAAACAACTTAGCAGCCTGCATCCCATTGACTAGCAGTTAGACTCAGTCTCTGTCTATACCGGAGAATTTACAGCAGCACGGTTGTACTGATACATCAGTGCTGTTGTAAGATCTCCCGTGTAAACCATCTATGCCGACAGGAGAGAGCTCTCCCATTGTTTTTTAACCAACCTACCTCAATCTGTCAAAGCTCAAATGTAGGACACAAGAAAAATAACAAGGAGGGTAGATTGAAGTGAGGTGGGTGCTTTTTTTTTTAAGCTAAATAAGGCCAGGACTTCAACAGAGTTCAAAAAAAGAGCTAGATAATTTCATGAGGACAGTTCCATCAATGGCTATTAGCCAGGAATGGTGTCCCTTGCCTCTGTTTGTCAGAAGCTGGGAGTGGGTGATGGGGTGAATTACTTGATGGTTACCTGTTCTGCTCATTCCCTCTGGGAGCACGTGGCATTGGCCACTGTCAGAGGACAGGATGCTGGGCTAGATAGTCCTCTGGTCCGACCCAGTGTGGTCATTCTGTTCTTATTGACATAATTAAAAACAGCCCCCGCAAGTGGCGGTAGCTACATCAGCAGGAGAGCATCTCCCACTGACAAAGTCCTGCTCATGCCAGCGTGTCGGTTGGCGTAATTTATATTGTCCGGGGGTGTGGTTTTCCGCATCCTTGAGCAACATAAGTTATCCTGACAAATATGTTAGCGTAGACATAGCCTTAGGCTCTTAAGTCCCTAAATAACTTTCAATTAAAATACTTGGGGTATGTCTAGATTACATGCCTCTGCAGGCAGAGGCATGTAAATTAGACTAGCCGACATAGTCAATGAAGCGGGGATTTAAATATCCCCCGCTTCATTAAAATAAAAATGGCCGCCACGCTGTGCCGGCTCAGCTGATCGTCGGCACAACGCGGCAGTCAAGACGCGGATCGGTCGGCAAGGAAAGCCTTTGCCGACCGATCCTGTAAACCTCGTTTCATGAGGCATAAGGGATTGGTCAGCAAAGGCTTTCCTCATCGACCGATACACGTCTTGACTGCCACGTTGTGCTGACGATCAGCTGAGCTGGCACAGCGTGGCAGCCATTTTTATTTTAATGAAGTGGGGGATATTTAAATCCCCGCTTCATTGACTATGTCGGCTAGTCTAATTTACATGCCTCTGCTGGCAGAGGCATGTAGTTTAGACATACCTTTGGGCTCTCAAGGCGTTGTTGAAAATTGTACATGGGAGCTTTAGATTTTAGATTTCCTGTACGGAAAACCTAGTGCGCGTGGTATCAGCATTCAAGGTCCTAGGTGCTGCATTGCACAAGAATTGGGCTCAGTCAGTTTGAAGAAAAAGTGTCAGTTGAGGGAAAAGAGATCAAGGAAATCTGCATTATTATGAAATAAGATACTGACAGCAACGAGTTTTGTGATTCATTTGTTGATGTCAAATCTCACATGAGTTATTGTTCTTTGGAATGTGGACTCAGTGTAGTCTGTTTCTTTATTCCCCCCTTTGGTCAAGAAATACAAATAGCGCTGTTACATCACCTGTTATCTAGCATTTGGATCTAAGATCGGTAATTACATGAAACAGTGGGTTGATGAAAACATTCAGCTACTTAAGCCAAGTATTTCACTCCAGACTCCTATGCTTGAGGAATCAATTGTGAGTATTGTGTGGGGTTTCAAGAGAAGAGCTTTTAGCTTGGTTATATTAAGTATCTCATTCCAGTGAGGGCTAGGACAAATGCTTCCCATTCAAACCACAAACCTAAACATAGCCCATGCAGCAAGGGTAAAAACACGTACCAGAATTCCACAAGATCGAAACAACCAATGATAGCTATGTGGTCTCAGCAAAGCAAGAGCTAGTTTAGAACTAGGAAAACTCACTTGAAATCAGCTTATTTTCAGTAGATGCAGGGGAGGAGGAGAAATAAATACACCCAGCATTGAACATGGTTCAGAGTCCCAAAGTGGAATGATTCACCTTTGTCAGTAACTTGGATATGCAGTTTAAAGGATGCTTGGGTTATTAGCCATCAAGTTGTTCACCAGAAGAACATTGCTTTACAAAAAACTGTTCAATCTATTTCAAAACGTGCCTTCTGTAAATAATTTCCAGAGCCCGCTTGTCGGAGGAAGCAAACTTGCCATCTAAAGAATGAACCCTTGTGCGGCAGTCGATCAGGAAACATTTCACAAGGAAAGATGTTTATGTAAAATTGACACATAGGTATGAACATAGGTATTCAGAATCTGAACCTATATAGTGCAATTAGCTCTGAAAAATCCTTTGACTTGAAAATACAGCACCTGTTTCCTTCTCCTCCCCCCCGCCGCCGAAGATGCTAAGTTTCTAGTATTAGTTTAACAGGAGCAGTGCATGCTCTGAAAAAAAATCAGGCTGATTATCATCACGTGTGGAAAGTATTTTCAAGCATCACAGCTGTCAGAGCAAGGATTGGGCTGAAACCCTGTAAGGGCTCCAAAGCGACCTCGCTATAGATTTTTGGGAAGAACCTGCTGCCCAAGTCTGGTGTTGAGCAGCATTTCATTTGTATGCAGGTAGGAGCCCAGAGGGCTTGCTATCCACACAGATTCCAGTTTCAAGTTCTCCTAGCGACTGACTGCAATACCAAGTAAATCAGCCGAAATGATCATTACCGACAGAATTATAAATACCGAGCTAGGAAAGTACAAGCCAGCAGGGTGTCTGCCTAGACTAATCATGTTTCTCCAACCCACTAGAACCTGGCTCGCCTTTACCACTAGTTACATTTCATCTTTCAAAAAGCTTTTGACAAAGTCCCTCAGAAACAACTTTTAAGGAAATGCAGCGAGAGGATGAGAAGTAAACTATGGCCAGGAACTGGAAACTGGCTGAGACAACAGGAAACGAGGCCTACTGGCCCAAAGGTCAATACGATTCCCCTGTGGTCAGGATAGTACAGCCTAGTGGCCACGGAGTCTATATCCAGCAATGCCCAGCAGCCATAGAATCCATGCAGTTCCCCTGTGCTCAGGGTAGTGTGGCCTAATGGCTACAGTATCAATATACAGAATGGCCCAGCAACCAATGAGTCAATACAATTCCCCTGTGGTCAGGGTAGTTCAGCCTAGTAGCCAGTGGCAAAGCAATAGGCAAAGCTCCCCCGGAAGGGGTTGGTGAGGAGAGGGTAGCAGGACCTGGCCCCTCTCCACCAGGTCCCAGCCAGAGACCTGTCAGCAGTGGAGCGGTCCACACCTAACTCGTTGTGGAATCCCACTGCAACATGCTGTGATCCAGGGGAACAATTCTTCCTGCCAGTGTCCTCTAGGTAGTTCTCACCACCCCTTCCCTCTGGTCTGGGGGCTCTCCCGGCAGTCCCTCTTGGTCTGATCACCATAACTTGCTTCCTCGGTGCTTCCTCCCCTGGAGCTCCTCTGACACCTTCTTCCCCGGCAATAGTCAGTCCTGACTGAACAGCTCCACAGGCCTTTATAGCCAGCCTCCAGCTGGAGCATGCCCAGTAGGGTTGTGGGGGCGGGGCCTCCTCAACCAGGTGAGCCAGGTTAACCCCTTGAGGCCCAGTGTGGGGCTGATACACCCCATCACAGTCTACAGAAGAGGTGAGGCAGCAATGCTGGCACACGACCATAATTTGGATTCTAAATATGGCATATTGAAAACAGTGTTCAAATTGTGAGCAATTTTTTTAAATATATGGGTTTTCTTGGGACTGCTTGCAGAGAAACGTAGAAACTAGGGGTATGTCTACACTACCCCGCTAGTTCGAACTAGCGGGGTAGTGTAGACATACCCTTGGTCTTCAGCAGTCAGTGGGCAAGCTGCCAGCCGAGGGCCAGTTCAGGTGAGCTGTGCTCCTCTGCCTTTGGGCGCAGTCCGCTTTGTCTCTCTCTGGTTTGAGTGCTTAGGGTTCTGAATGTTAAGCAATGAAGCCGTTGATGTTGCAGCCGTCCAGAAAGAATATTTTATGCCTTAGGTAATGTCCCTATCTGTATGCCAGGAACATAGCGCCTTGCTCAGAGGCCCCCCCGAGGCTGTCGGTCCCCTGGCAGCAAGGGAATGTGCTCCGCTTTTGAAATGTCTACACACAAGGGATGCAGGGAAGTAAAACAAGCTAAATTGTGACCTCACTCAGATGTAGTGGGCTAAATCTCATGACTGGAGAGGGGTGTAGATGGTCTAGTAGCTCAGGAAGGCCTGGCAGGAAAAAAAAAGGAGGAGGAGATGTTGCATGACACATCAAAAGACAATATACTTGTTCCAGGGTCCAGAAGATGGTGAGATGCAGACCAATCAAAAGGCTCTGGATGAAAATAAAAGGGGAAAACCAGGGGCAATATCATTGTAGGGGCCTACAATAGACCACCAGCTCTGGAGGGGGCTGGCATTTCTAGAATAAACGACAGAAATTTCCAGAACACAAAACCTGGTCATAATGGGGGGATTAACTCAAGTTTGGTTCAATGTTTGCCAGGAAGCTCAGGACACAAATTGTCCCTTCACTCCTGGTTGGAAAAATAATACAGGAAAACACAAAATCAGAATGGCTAAGGCACAAAATGAGCTTTACCTAGCCAGGGACAGGAAGTACGACAAGATGACATTCTACGGCAACGTTAGGAGCAAGAGAAAGATGAAGGAAAATATAGATCCTACTACTTTGTGGAGATGGAGAGAGAATAACAGATGGCATCAGGAAGACTGAGGTGCTTAATGTCTGTTTTGCTTCAGTTTTCAGTAAAAAGGAAAATTGTGACCAAATACTTAAAATTAGTATTAACAGTAAGAAGGAAGGAACAAGCCATTAGAGGGAAAAGCAGGCAGATATTTAGGTAAGTTATATTCAAGTTATATCCAACTCTATTCAAGTTGGCAGGGTCTGATGAAATTCATTGTAGGGCACTTAAGAAATTAGCTGAAGCAATCTTGGAATTGTTCACAATTATCTCTGAGAGCTCATGGAGAATGGGTGAGGTTCCCAGAGGACTAGAGAAAGGGCAGACTCAGTACTTGTCTTTAACAAGAGGGCCTGAGGGATTCTAGACCTGTCAGCCTAACTTCGATACCTGGAAAGATCCTGCAACAATCGCATTTGAAAGCACCTAAAGTGTAACAGAGTTCTAGCAAATGGCCAGCACGGATTCGCCAGGAGCAAACCATGGCAAAACAACCTACCCCAAAAGCTTCCTTTGGAAGTCGCTAGGTACTTGTGTTCAACGGCTGCATTCTGCTTGCTCCCGTAGCTTTCTCTAGTGACACTCTTTGTGTTGAAGCTTTTGTACTTCTCAAAGACAAGGGATGGATCGCTTGCTGCTCTCGTGTGCAGTGACACTCTGAACCTGCTCTGTCGTGAGGCAGAGTGGCTGCCCACTGACCGGGCGGAGGGGGAACCCCTCTTTGCACCACCCCAGCTGGAAGTCAGGAGGCAGGCCTTGAAGTATGCAAGGCAGGCCCTGGGGCTCAGTTAGGCCCCCACTGCCAGAGAAGCCAGACACCTGCCCCGAGTTCTGAGGCTCCTTCAGACCTAAAGGAAGCCAAAGACAGGCCAGGATGGCCGGAAGCACAGATAGATGCCGAGCCAGAAGAGCTGTTGGACCTGACAGGGGTTGCATACCCCGGCGACCCCAACAGCCTGCTACTGAGTGAGGCATGGCCCCAGGGGGAGCTGGGAAGTGGCTCAGGTAGCTGACTCAGGTCTGGCTGAAATCGTACCAGTGAGTGAGCCAGCCTGTTGCAGTCAGGATCCCCGCTGACCCAGTGGCAGCCCAATCTGATGCTTTTAGGGTCCTGGGTTGGGATGCAGCTGACTGGGTGGGTGAAATGGGTCAGGACTCACTTCACGTGAGCACCCCCGTTTGGCCAGTCTGTTTGAGTGCAGGTGGATTTGAACCTGAGACCTCAGCATAGGAACTTCTCTACAGCCTGAGCAATAAAACCAGCTGGTACTCAGCTTAGGCTGTAGAGCTCCCTTGTTCTTAGCTCTTGCTGTAAGTTGTTTAAGTGCCACTACATGGTATAGTGACCCACACTAGGGCTCCATCTAGACTGCAGGCTTCTTGTGCAAGCGATGTGCTTTTGCGAAAGAGAGCGTCCAGACTGCATGGTCGCTCTCTCGAAAGTAAGCTCTGATTGGTATGCACTGAATGGCCACCAGGGCACCTTTGCTTTTTCCTCTTTCCTCTTTTTGAGCAAAAAACCCCTCTTCTCCGTCCACACACACCTTTTTGCGAAGGAGCTCTTTTGCAAAAAGTTCTTCCTCGTAGACTGAGGAATACCTACGCCAGTAAAACCCCTCTGTTCTTTCCATTTTTTTGCGCAAAAACGCACTTGAGGTGTGGACACTGCGAGTTTTTTTGGAAAAACTCTGTAGTGTAGACATAGCCTAGGTGTGTGGGTTAAACGGGTTTTCGATCTTTAGCCTTTTCAGCTGCTCAGCCCTCTGGCCAAGTCACACGGCCTTGTGTGAAATCACAAACCTCTTCCAGGATACACGCCCATCCCAGTGCCCTCTGCTAGTGTCTGTTTCCTCGCAGTTTGGTTCCCCACTCAGAGTATGTCTACACTACAGTGTTTTGACAGAAAAAGCACTGTTTTTTTCTGACAAAACCTGAGTAACATCCACACTGCAATCATGTTCTTTCAAAAGTAAATTGAAAGAACAGAGGGGTTTTTCTGGCGTTGTTAAACCTCTTTCTATGAGGAAGAAGCCTTCTTCCAAAAGAGCTCTTTCGGAAATAGGCACATGTGGATGGGGAAGAGGGAGTTCTTTCACAAGAAGAGGAAAGAGGAAAAAGCACAGGTGTCCGGGTGGCCGCTCGGCCCATAGTAAACACAGCTTACATGCAAGAGAGCGTCCATTCAGTGTGGACACTATCTGTCAAAAAAGCAGATCGCTTTTTTGATGCACTTTCGCAGTATGGACGCTCTCTTTCGGAAGACTTTTTTTGGAAGATCTCTTCCAGAAAAGCTTCTTCCAAATGAAGCCTGAATTCTAGACGTAGCCTCAGGGGATTTCTTGCCCCTAGCTCAGGGCTTTATCTCAGCTCATCGTTCTCAACAGCGCTCCATTCTGAGCTGTCCTAGGTTCTGCCAGCCGGCCACCCCTAATCTCCCTTCCAGGTCTGGGCTGAAACTGAGCTTCCGTTAGTCCTGCAGCTCCTCTTATATAGTCCCTCCTGGCCCCTGATTGGCTGGTTTCCTCCTAGCCACTCTAGCTGCCTGGAGGACTTCTTTATGGCCCTTTTGGTCTTAGGGCTTAGCCCCATTACAGTGGGCCTTTGTCTCCCGTGACACCCCAGTCCCTGGGTGGCAGTCTCACCCCACTTCTCTAGGCAAAACACCTGCGCTGTCTGCCAAGGCTAGCCCCAGGTTACTGCTCCCAGCCCTGGACATCTCCAGGACCCTTAGTGTCCCCTGTCCCAATAGGTGGCTTGGCCCCTTCCCAGAAGGCCAGAGATCTGGGCTGCTGCACCACAGCCTCTCCTCCCCCCGCGGCCAGAGAGCACAGGCTGTATTGGGAAGGCCAGGTCTTCCCCTACCCATGTTACCTGCCGCCCATGGGAAAAGTTAAAAGACATTGAATCCGGCAGCTCTTTCTGCTATTGTGATATTGCCTCTGCAGGATTAATGTCAGGGAAAAAGACACTTATTTCTGTCAGTGAAGCAGCCAGCCATGACTTTGAATACCGCTGGGGTGCGATTCACCCTTGTGCAGAGAGATCCATGTGCCACTGATGTTCTATGTTGAGGACGTAAGCGCTGCAAATTTCTGCTGGCCCTGTGCGCAGGCGTAAATTTCACCGATGGCGCAGATTTGAGTCGGACTTCCAGTCATTTTTCTGAACATTGCGAGGTTTCTTAACCTTAGCTCAGTTCCAGCTCCTTTCTCCACCCATGCTCCACTCCCTGCTGTCTCGCCTGCTTTCAGCTTGTCCCCTGGCTCTCCTGGGATGTGCTGGAATTCAGCACCCCAACGAGAGGGCCCTCAGTGTCATCAGATGCAACTAAGTGAGAAGTGGAAAGACTCTTCGATATGCAAACAGCAATCATGGAGGAAACAATAAATCCTGATAAGCCTTTAGCCCTCACATATGGCCAGTAAAAGGGTTGCAGCCTGCCATCTGACACTGAGACTGTATTTTTGTGTTTGCCTCGTTTGCACCAAAAATGCACAAATGCAGAAGGGGCATAGCTGGCTCCTCAGCAGCTCTGCTGAGAAGATCTGGGAGTCGTGTTGCACCACAGTCTCTGACTCCGTGAGCAGGGGAGCCTCTGTGGGCCCCTGGGCCAGAGGAAGCGGGGGGGGGGGGGGGGGGGAAGCCCTGCACTCCCAGAAGGGGGCAGGGCTTTGGGTAGAAGGGGCAAGGCCAGGGGCAGCCAGCCCTTCACACCACCTGGAACCTGCCCCTCCCCGACAGCCCTCAAAGCCACACAGAGCCTGTGGTGTTCCAGTAGCCATTCAAAGGGCCCAAGGCTCTGGTCACCGCTGTTCCTGCTGTAGCAGCAGTTATGAATCCCGGGCTCTTTTGAATCACCAGGCCCTGAAGCAACTGTCCCCTTTACCTCCTGCTGTCAGCAGGGCTGTCCACACCAGTCAGCAATGTGGTGCTATTGCAAAAAAAGCAAACGCCATTTTGGGTTGCATTAAAAGAGGCCTGGCATGTGAACCATGGATGGTACTGCTCTGTCCAGCACCTGTTAGGCCTCGGTTTTAGTCCAGTTTTAGTCACCAGAGTATCCAAAGGATGTTGTAGAGCATGGGTTCCCAAACTGGGGGACGTGCCCCCCTGAGGGGGCTTGAAGAAATTCCAGGGGGGGGCGCGAGGCGACCCAACCACACACACTCCCATCAATCCCACACCAAGTTTTGCTGCTTTTTTTTTGGGGGGGGGGGGATGAGGATTTCTCAAAAATCACAAAGGGGGCGTGATGCCGAAAAGTTTTGGAACCACTGTTGTAGAGGAACTGGAAAGGACCCAGGGGATGAGCAACAAAGATGATCAAAGGGATGGAATGCAAGCTAGGGGAGCAAAGGCTGAAGGAACCGGGTATGTTTAGCTTGGAACAGAGCAGGTATGGGCGGACAGGACAGCGGTTTCTTCAAAGACTTCAAAGGCTGCCATAAAAAAGATGGAAAAAAGTTGTTGTCTCTTGCCCCACAGGGCAGAACAAGAGGCAACGGGCTCACACTACAGCAGACTTAGCTCAAACTTCAGGAAAAACTTCCTCGGGGTAAGAAAAGTAGGACAAGGGAACAAACTGCCTGGGGAAGTCAGGGAAGCTCTTTCATTGCAGGTTTTCAGAAAGAGGCCGTCAGTCTTGCATGGTTTAGACACAACAGGTTGGCAGGGGGTTAGACTAGCAAGCCTCTGCGGTCCCTTCCCCCTTCTGGTTGGATGATTCTATGATGGACTATGCAAAGTCATCGGTAACTGATTGCATCTTTGAAACCTCCCCTCCCCCATCTCAGTCTTGGGAATCTGTGTGTGACGCATCCCTTTCTTCACCAGAGAGCCACTGTTTTGACTGCTTGGCTTTTTCAAGCACCATAATGAGGTACGTCTGAATCATGTAGGGACGTGGGCTTTGCTGAGGCTCCGCTCTACAATGCAGCACATCATCTGCAGACAAGCAGCTGGAATAATCTTTTGAATCTTCTGAATGTCAAATGTGTAATAACGAATTCAAAGATGATCTTGCAGACTCTCTGAAAGGGGACGACACGAGAGTCCTCTGGCTGTGATTCGATGTAATTTGTCACCCAACGTTTGTAATTAGTCATTGCACGCCGCTGTGTTGCTCTTTCACCATGACTTAATCAGTTTTTATTCTCAATCTGAACACTCCCTAGGGCAAACGTTAACACTTGCTGCATAAGGGCTGGAATTAAGGTCGGTGGGGGCTCCTGGCACACTCTGGCTTGAAGTTGATTCCATCCTGTACAGGGTTTATAATCTGGTTCGGTAGCTCTGAGCACGCCCACTGTACAAACTGTTCCAGCCCCCTGGAATACTTGGTCTTCTAGCATGTAATGTAACCCACACACCAGGGTGGTTCACTGTCCCATGGAGTGTCACTTAGACCACTTACAGTGAGATGTAAGAACAAGGGAGTTCTTCAACCTAAGCTAAGAGCCAGTTGGCTTTATAGCTCAAGCTGTAGAGGCTCCTATACAGAGGTCCCAGGTTCAAATCCACTTGGTGGTGGTTACAGTAACATGAAGCATGTAAAAGCCATAAATGGAGCTAAAGGAATCCAATTGGGAATTACTTGGGGTAACTGAATTAGCCTGATCATAGGACAGAATGGGCCATATGTGCTTTGTGCCTCTTGCCCCCAGAACAGCTGGAAACGCTGTTTAACCGACTTAGAGCAGAGTGAAGCAGCAAAAGGCTACTGGTGAATCTAGAATCAGAGCCACAGGAAAATTCCTAGCAATACACTGCAATGGAAGCCCAGGGTTAGTGGGACTAGAATCAGCTGCTCTGTGTTGGAAAATGCTGAACCTGAGAGTCTGCATCCTATCTGAATCCTCAGTTAAGAATTTGCTGACCCAGGCTCATGCTAGAACTTGGCACTCTGGCATTCACACTGTAGGGTGCAGACCTGAGTCAAAGTACCCCTAGAACCTCACCCCTTCGACATGCGACTGCTGTAGGAACATGATGCCTACACCAACCTGCACCTTGCAGGGCTTGCTCTCTGCGGCTGACCCAGGAGCGCCTGCAGATCGCTGCTGGGGAGAGAACAGGTTAAATGCTGAGTTGCTGCTGTCTGCAAAGGGGATGTGGCTTCCTTTCTCAATACAGTGGATGGCAGGTTGTCAGTGAGGACTATGGCAGTTGTCCCATGGAATTGCAGGGTACTTCTAGGTGGCTCCAGAAACCGGAGTCAAGCAGGGCTCTGGCTACACTGCTAAGAAAGAGATGTGAATCTGGGCTCTAGCTTGACTTGAGCATGGATCCTCCAGCCCTTCAAGGTCCTGGAACTCTGAGTCCAAGCCCAGGGTTAGTGGCACTGTAGTGTAGAAGCAAGAGGGGGGGAAATGTAGGCCTGGCTCTGGTTCAAGTATGGGCTTCCACTGAGTGAAGATATACGCGGAGGTGAGGTCAGGTCTTCACTTCCTGGAAGATCGATCGACACTGTGGTGGTCAAACTTCTGGAGTTCGATTTAGAGGGTCTAGTAAAGACCTGCTAAATCGATTGCTGAGGGTGTGGATGCCGGAACTCCCATTCCTCATGAGGAAGGGAAGTCGCTGGGGATGTTTTGCCTGTTGACCTCCTGCTGTGAGGAAGGCACCGAAGCTCGGCCTAAGGTACGTTTTTTACAGAGGGTACCTTCCACTGTCATGTGCACCTGGCCTCAAGAACAGCAGAGGTGAGACTTGTGTGAGAAACAAAGCTGTGTTGGCTGGGGGTTGGAGAAGCTCATTTAGATAGGCTCTCTTCCAAGCTCTGAGGTTCAGCAAGCACCCGCAGCCCTCTACTAACCAGAACATCGACACACCACAGAACTAGCTAGGCATCGAAGAGGGCCCAGTAGGGTTACACTAGCTAGACACTCGGTTTAAAGGGCTCCAAAGGGCAGGGTACACTCTCAGCTCACTCTGCTAAGAGAAGATTCTCTCCCGAGGTTCTGCCCGGCGGATTCCTTGTGTAATCCAGCAACTGTTTCTCACCACATAGGGATGAAATGCTACATGCCAAGGGAATTACCATCCCCCCTTCTAGAGCAGTCACCCCTCCTCTTTTGGGGATGGGAGGGGTCGTCACTGGCAAGAAGGAATCCCTAGATCCTGCTCTTGCTGAACACTGCTAGAGGAGTCTATTTCTGAAGCCACATTACCAGCAGTGGTGCAATGTGGTGCAACGTGGAGCACTAGCATAACCTGGCCATGTGGTACACCATGGGGCACTAGCATACCCTGGCCATGTGGTACATCATGGGGCACTAGCATACCCTGGCCATGTGGTACACCATGGGGCACTAGCATACCCTGGCCATGTAGTACACCATGGGGCACTAGCATACCTGGCCATGTGGTACACCATGGGGCACTAGCATACCCTGGCCATGTGGTACACCATGGGGCACTAGCATACCCTGGCCATGTGGTACACCATGGTGCATGTAGTACACCATGGGGCACTAGCATACCCTGGCCATGTGGTACACCATGGGGCACTAGCATACCCTGGCCATGTGGTACACCATGGGGCACTAGCATACCCTGGCCATGTGGTACACCATGGTGCACTAGCATACCCTGGCCATGTGGTACACCATGGTGCACTAGCATACCCTAGCCAGGAAGCCAGCCTGGTTGGTCCAAGAGTGAATCTGTAGCCCAATTGAGCTGCTACAGGGGTTCAGATGTGTCAGACCCTCCCCTGATGCCAGAGTTGCAAGGGAAAAAAAGAAAAGATGCAATGCTAGGATGTGTCCTTCCTTCGCATCGATCCCAGGCTGCATCTTCTACCCAGGCGCTGTTAGGGCAGGTCCACCAAGCATCTAGGAGCAACCCTTCCCGCCCGGGTGGTCAGACTGCCAATAGCTCAGCTTGAGCCAGGATGCTAAAAATAGGAGCACAGAGACTGTGATGTGGGCGGCGGTTTGGGCGAGCCACCTAAGCCTGCCTGACCCCCACTGGCCTCACCTGAGCCACTACCCAGGTTGTAGCACCCAGGCTGGTATTTTTAGCACACTGGTTTGAGTGGAGCTAGTGCGAGTCTACCTAGGCTGGGAGGCTTGCACCCAACTCCAGCACAGACAGACCTTTAATGGCCAGCATATGTTAAAGCCGCTGTCAGGGTCCAGTCCCAGATTTCTTTCCCTGGGCACCTCTAGACTTGCTTTCACTTTCGAAAGAAGATATGCAAATTCGGCACAAATTTCTGATTGTTTTTTCGACAGCGGTTTTTTCAAAAGTGAAAGCAGTTTAGATGGGGGAGGGGAGGTTTCGAAAGAACCCCCTTTTTTGAAAGAACCCTGTACACCTCATTTTTTAACGAAGAAGGGTTTTTTCCAGAAAATTGAGTTAGGAATTATTTACCAAACGTAGTCAGGTCACCCAGGTAAAAGTGATCTTCTGCAAGAGAAATGGATTTCAAGTGTCATATTTATATGGCCCCCATTACCATGGTATCGCAGCATTTCACAATCATTACTGTGGTTATCCTCACAATGCACGGAAATGCTGTTATCCCCATTTTACAGATAAGGCTACCAAGGTACAGATTTATGAAGGTATTTAGGCACTTAACCCTCAGCCTAGAAAATCTGAAGTTGCCCCACAGTCAATGGCAAATCAGGGACTTAAACTTGGGTCTTCCAAGCCCTACATTAGCACCTACCATCTGAACCACCCACAAATTCTGAGTACAAGTCATTTAATGGGGCACAGTGGGTTGAAATTTTAGTCCTGCCAACTCTAACAGTGTCCTCCAGAAAAAGAGCAATAAACGCCCACTCCGAGAAATATCGCTAGACCCCAGACAGAGATCCTTATAAATGGAAATTAGATGATGCTTCTCTAAAGACCCCCAAGGACCTTGCTTTGCCAGTCAAATGAGCGCGGAAGGTGCTGATCTCACAGTGATGGGCACCAGAATAATGCCCGGGAGCCAAAGCAGTTCTGAATCGTGCATTTGCTACTTAGAAATTACACTAATATAGATCAGAGCAGGTCTGAGCTTTGAAATGATCACATCAAAGGGAAGAGGACACATAGATCATTATCACAAGGGATGGAGAATTGGAGGATAGCACTGGTGTCACAGCTGGACATACATCAACAAACTCTCTGAAAGCAGGGCTGTGAAAATTAGGGCCTTTCTGCAGAGCCATCGATTAAACGCAATCCCTGCGGATAGGGAATTTTGCTGGGCAAACACGACCCCTTGCAAAGGAATTGGCATGTGTCCTGGGAAAGCATGAGCTCTGTTCTGTCTGGGAGCAGCTGTGAGGATGGAACTAAGAGTTCTTTCCCAAGGTGGAACAGGGGAGCATGTGGAGTGAATTTATCAGGCTTCTAGGCGGTCTGCCAGTGCTGACCTCTTCCTCCTCTGACTCTCTGATGTAGCTATGAGCCAGCAAGCAGCACCTAAACTGTATCACAGGGGAATGAATAGAGGTTCTCTACTGCCTAGGGAACCAGGGAGTTGAATTCACATTTTGGTTGTGACACTAACCCTGCATAGGGCTTGATTGAACTTTGGGTTAAGTGACTTGACAAAGGCCATAACTGGCCAACTGTTGGATGCCCAACTTGAGACAGCAAGGGCCTGGTTTTCAGATGTGTTCAGCTCCTGTCACTACCATTGACTTCACCTGAGTTTAGCACTTCTGACAATCAAGCCTCTGATATCTGGGCTGAGATACCCATATTAAAAAAACACTTGGAAAAATGTGACCAAAACCCCTACCTTCACTTTCTGGTCTATAAAATGGGGCTGTTATTAATTGTCTGGCTTAAATAACAGCAGTGAATCATTGTTCTTTTTATCAGTATAATCGGAAAATCACAAGACTAGTTTTCAAAATCCTGACTTAAGAACCGATGTGGGGCAGAGGTGGAAAACCCAAAGCTCTGGACAGAATATTTCCAAACAAAAAAGTGTCTGACTGCAATAACTGAACAGCATGATTAGCAGATGAGCACAAACTTGTTAGGGATTAGCTGTGGGCTGCTTCTTCTTTATACAAATGAGTTGGATAATAGTATTTGTACAGAAGATCTCGAGTTGTCGATGAAACAGAAACCACGATGCAAGACAAATAAAAATCTATAATTAAATGAGTACACAGCCAGACTGTATTAGCACATACGTGTGTTGGAGATTAACTGAAGTCTCTTATCCTAACTGCTTTACTTTCGTTCTGCCTACAAATCTGATCCACTGAATAGGCCCAAAGTTCTGGCAGCAAAAATCTGTTATAGTAAGTACAATACTATGCGCCACTGCTAAAAATAACCTTTTAACACCTGGTTTACGCTGTATCTGTCACATCTCACTTTAAAATTGTTTGTGGCTTGTGTATAGCTATGTAATACATTGTACGACGTATGTCAAGTGCTGTGACAGAAAGCGAGATGTAAAATTGAAAGCGAAAACACTTGATTTTCTTTTCTTTCCCCCCTTAAAATAACCTCTACAGGTTGAACCTCTCTAGTCCAGCACTCTCTGGTCCAGCAATATCTGTGGTCTGGCATGAGCTTAGTTAGCTGGATTCCATGTATCAGGGGCATGGCCAAGTTTCCTGCGGTCCCATAAAGTTTGTTTACAGCCACCACTCCTGGCTTTCAGCGTTGTGTGCCGTTATTTAGCTCTAATTTACTCCAAATGTCTTCGGAGAGCCCAGGAAGCAGGGGAAGTGTTGGTCGTGCTGCTAGATAATATTGAACTCCTGTGGTTCAGCAAATTCTTTGGTTCGGCACCAGTCAGGTCCCGAGGGTGCCGGATTAGAGAGGTTCAACCTGTAGTGATATGCCTTGCCTCTACTGAACTGAGATTTATTTTAATAGTCAGACACTTTTAAAGACCAAAATGCCTGCAGGGGCATTAAGTACATGTCATATTTGATGTACAAAAGACCAGAAAAGGTTGCAAGCTTCTCAGAAATATCTCAGGTCACTTTGGCTGCTATATAACATTCATTTCTGTAGGGAGTTAGAAGGACATCTCTTAGGAGAAAGGGCACATTGCTGTTGAACGGGTAGATGTGGCAGCCTAGGGAAGAGGTTTGAGGAAACAGCACAGATATTCCCTACAGCCTTCTGGCTCAGCTTCAGTGGAAGTTCAGTATCAGCCAGGTCCCACTGCTTGAGGAAGGAGCTAGAAATGGAAGCAGGCAGCCTGGAGGTTACTTCAGAGAACAGCTGCTCTGTCATTAGCCCTCGCTTTGAAAAGGCTGCCCACGGCCATCTTGTTTCATGTATTTCAGAGGGTGCGCTTGGGTGGGGGTGGGGAGGCACACTGAGCAGAAAAATGGAATTGCACCAGGCACAGGAAGGCCGTCCTTAGTTTAAAAAGGAAAGGAGACCCCAGATGAAGTAAGGAGTGGAGATTTGTAGAGATGACTTTGACAGAGTTCTATGGAGACCCTTACTCCGGCCCCTAGCTTCGGCAGCTGCATCTCTTTGATAACCATCTTCGGGTGGCGGAGAGGTGGAACAATAGGGCCATACATTGAGGATGGAACATACATTGAGGATATGCAAAATGCAGGACAATGTAGCACTTTAAAGACTAACAAGATGGTTTATTAGATGATGAGCTTTCGTGGGCCAGACCCACTTCCTCAGATCAAATAATGGAAGAAAACAGTCACACCATGGTGTACTCACAGACATTTCCCCTTCCCCACCTCTAATATCATTAACTCACTGGCATTCACCTTCCTTCCCCCCCCCCCCACATCCCCCTTCTGTTCTGTAATGTGATTTGTCCTTTTCATGTGTGTTCATTTTTTTTAAATTGTATCCTTTGGTATATATGGTTGTGACTGTTTTCTTCCATTATTTGATCTGAGGAAGTGGGTCTGGCCCACGAAAGCTCATCATCTAATAAACCATCTTGTTAGTCTTTAAAGTGCTACATAGTCCTGTATTTTGCTTCAGCTACCCCAGACTAACACGGCTACATCTCTACCACTATTGAGGATATGGAGATCCCAAAGGGCAATTGGTTGAGTTTCTTGACCTGTAATACGATGGGTGGCAGGGAGGTCTCCAGAATTCGTGAGTTTTGGGGCAAGCTGATGCCTGATCTGTCAAACAGTAACAATGGAAATTGTAAAGTGTCTAGCCCCTTGGTTTGTGCCTCGAGGGGAGATGTGATTCTTCAGGGGTCCTGACATGTTTCTGAACTCTGTCTCAGTGACATTCCTGGGCAGACGTTGGTACCAGCCGACTATCAGTATTCAGCATCTATGTGGATGCTAAAGCCATCAGACACTACTGGCTTTGGGGACTCTTAATGCCACCACAGTCCATTTACATAGGGTGTCAGGTACATCAGAGGCTGCAACCTAACCCCAGTTGGAGACTTTCATAGGAGACCCACACGATGGATTCCATTCCCGTTCTGGGGGAGAAGCATGATGCCTCGGTGAACTATGAACGTTTATTACTTAGACAAGGTACATACAACGGTGCAAAAATCTCAAAAAGGAAACCACCTCCTCTTTCTGACTGGATGCCAACAATGCAAAGCTATTCCCGTGCTTTGTTCTAGCAGGGGTTTGTGATTCAAGGAGCACAAGATAAAAAATCCAGCTGAAAATAAAGAGATTAGGAGAAAGCAATTGACTTTTGGCACGGGAATAAACAGAACAGATGGAACAAACTCCAATGGGTGCAGAAAGTAGCTGGAATGTGTGAGCTGCATAAGACCTAGGTTACTAATTGAAATCGAATGAGAAGGCCTCGTTTCTCATACAGAGTAGTATTGGGGAGAATACAAAATTTGTGGGAGATTGTTTTGAATCACTGATGCTTATCTCCAGTAGTGCAAGTACCATACAAGGAATTCATGTTCCTGTATTTAAGAACAATGCATTCACAACCTTGGTAGGAGCATGTCCGCGGTCACTCTCTGGTTAAAGGTTCTCTCTTTTCCTTTACATGCATATTTATAAAGATCCATGTTAATAAACACGACATCTTTTTCATATTTGCCTGCATCTCAGAATGCACTGTCGGCAGGTAATCCAAAAAATCTTTTGTGAATCCAGAGGAGGATATGAAGGCACCTTGTCAAAGTAATGAAAATTGACATTTTTTCTCCTTTCTAGTCATTACTGATGCAAAATACAGTTGTCTTCAGTGTGGCACAAAAGTCTGGAAAATGAAATCACAGCAGATAAGAGGGACCACGCTTGTCAACACTTCACTTCTGTGTCAATTAATTGCTCCAGAGTAGAAACTGGATCCAAATTCTGCTCCATAGCTACTGAAGATAATGACACAGGGTCTGTTGCATCCATTTGTAAAAACTTGGTTCAAGAATGAGCAGCTTAGTTTCCAACAAGGATGAAAGTGACTCCTTACGTGTCATCTTTCCAAAGCATTCCAAATCCTGCATTTCTAAAAACTGGCATAGGGCACCATGGACAGGGAAAGCTAACTCTGGAAAGCTTATAAGGGTTTAAATCACCCCAATTAGCAGGATTTCTTCCAACCCCGGATCTACTGTCTAGCTCTTAGGTAGCCCATAGAGACCTGTTGTTGAAAAGGAAGGGCTTTAAAATGAGTGTGAGAATGATCAAGGAACTGAGAGAAGGTGTCTTGCTCGAGGTTACCCAGCAGATCACTGGCCAAACTAGCCGTTGGTGCCAGGCCAATGCCCTCTTGACTGGATCTAATGATCTACAAGATCCAGTCTTCAAGTTTGCCCATGATGAAGTGGCAACCAGTTATGAACATCTGAGCTGATGGCTCAGAGTTTTCCCTTCTTATGGCCAAGCCTTCTAGAGAATGGCCACATATTCTGAATCCCTCAACTTTTAGGAGTCGAGGGCAGGGGGGGCGACAGAGTTGCCAGGCCACTGAGCAAGGTGGGAGGGGCTTGACTCTGCACTCCTGGAAGGGGTGGGGCCTCAGAAGGAAGGGGTGGGGATGGAGGCTAGCCTCCCGTGCCAGCCCTTCGATGCTGTCTGTACCTCACAGCCAGGTCTCCAGTGGTGATTTAAAGGGCCCAGGGCTCGCACACGCTGCCACCCAGAATCACCAGGCCCTGAGGGAGATAGAATCATAGAATCATAGAGCTGGAAGAGACCTCAGGAGGTCATCAAGTTCTGCCCCCACCCACAGCAGGACCAATCCCAACTAAATCAACCCAGCCAGGGCTTTGTCAAGCTGAGACTTAAAATCCTCTAGGGATGGAGATTCCACCCCTTCATTCGGTAACCCATTCCAGTGCTTCCCCATCCTCCTAGTGAAATAGGAGCTGTCCCCTTTGATTTTCACAAATGTAGAAAAGAAAGTGGTTTCTCCTCTGACCATGTGCATTCTTAACAAACAAGGCTGCCCAGCATCCATCTGGTAGTTTTTCACATCCAGAGCTCAAGGTGCTTTATGAAGGAGGGCTATGGACATCTGTGGGGAGAGTTAAGGTTAAGGTGACTTGACCATAATTGCAAAACAAGTAAAGGGAGAGCTGGGAATAGAATCTGATACTTGGTTTTAATCTCAGCACCATAATGTCCACACTCAGGCTATGTCTAGACTGGCATGATTTTCCGGAAATGTTTTTAACGGAAAAGTTTTCCGTTAAAAGCATTTTCGGAACAGAGCGTCTAGATTGGCACGGATGCTTTTCTGCAAAAGCACTTTTTGCAGAAAAGCATCCGTGCCAATCTAGACGCACTTTTGCGCAAAAAAGCCCCGATTGCCATTTTCACGATCGGGGCTTTTTTGCAGAAAACAAATCTGGGCTGTCTATACTATTGTGGAAATTCAAGCAGCCGGTGTAGACAGCTGGCAAGTTTTTCCGGAAAAGTGGCTGATTTTCCAGAAAAACTGGCCAGTCTAGACACAGCCTCACTCTCCATCAAAGGTTTGAAATTGTAGCCTATGTTTAAAAGAGTCGATGGTTGGGGGGGGCATGATTTTTTTTGACGTGGGGAGAGAGGATGGCAGTAGTAGCTGGCTCCCCCCCTCCGCCCCTATTGAAATATAGGAGAGTAATAGAGTCAGGGCTTTTTATTCATTTATGGCTCAGACATTGGTCCATGTATTTTTATATTGGAAACACTTTGAGCCAGGGGCTGTCACTTTCCATATGTCTGAAGCTAGGCTAATTCATCACCCCAGAGATCAGGTCCTCTCTCTCTCAGGGCAGGATCGTCCCGTGCCACAGCACAAACAAGAAGCAGCTTGTCCCACCTCATTGTCATAGAATCCCAGGGCTGGAAGAGCCCTCAGGAGTCATCGAGTCCAACCCCCTGCCCAAAGCATGGCCAATCCCACCTCAATCAAGCAGAGGTCCGCAATCCTTCTAGGCTGTAATCCAGATGTTTGGTGAGCAGATAGTAAGGGGCTAGAGAAGGGTCAGCTTTGCAATTAAACATCTGTTCCGGTGAAGATGTATTTCACCCAGCACTTGCTTCCTGTCAGTCATTGGCGTTGCTAGCTGGAGCAGCTGGCTATTTCTGGTCTAGTCCCTTTCTCGCGTGCCATAGTGTTACATGGCTTTGATAGTCCACTTTCATGTGTGCTTTTCCTGGAAGGCCCTTGTCACAGCCCCTCTGTGTGTTATAAAAATTGGCTTATGGATATGAATATGCTTAACTTGAAAACGGTTTAGAAAAAATACCTCGTGACACATCCATTATCAGGGCTCAACAACCACAGTGAAAACCCACTCGCCAGCCCCGCACCGTGTATGCACCAGACCTGCACTGCGTATGCACGCACTGCCGGTGAACGGGGCGACCGGCTGAAATCTACTCGCCACGGGCGAGTAGATAAGCGGATTTGTCCATTATAATGTTACAGTTTGCTCGATGAGTATATCCTACTTTTGTGCATGTCTCAATCTTGTACATGAAGATAGAAATATGTTTATAGTTCTCAACATGCTAACGAGGCCCAGTACTGATGCCTCAGTACTTAATGACTCTGTACTCAAACCAACAACTTGTGAATGGTCGTATTTGTCCTATAAGCTGGTCCTAGAAAGACATGGGACAGCTGGTTAAACACTGGAATAAATTGCCTAGGGAGGTTGTGGAACCTCCATCACTGGACATATTTAAGAGCAGGTTGGACAGACAACTGTCAGGATGCTTGGATGGTGCTTGGTCCTGCCATGAGGGCAGGGGACTGGACTTGATGACCTCTCGAGGTCCCTTCCGGTTCTAGTATTCTATGATTCTATACCAATTGGTACTGGAACCCATCTTGAACTGGATATTTTTCCATGGGGACAAGGAGTGTGGAACAAAGGGTTTTCATTCTGAGGGAAAGTCTGTTAAAGCAATGGGAAGCCATCAGCTCTTTTTCTTCAGCTGGCCTTTGAAATGGCCTGGCCCACCCTAAGGGGATACAAAGAACTTTGAAAAAGCTGTAGACCTGGGTGGAGTGAAGATCAACTCTGTCTCTCAGCTCTTTTCCAGAAATGGGAACAGCCAGTTAGGGTAAGGATTTTGACAAGCGTCTTAGTGCATTAGAACTAAGCATTTGTTGTTTGTTTTAATTCAGTAACTTACTTGGATCTGACTGTTTGCACTTGCAACCACTTAAAAGTGGTTTGATTAAGTACAAAAAGTAGGATTTGTTTATTATCAGCCCCAATGTAAATAATTGCTGCCTGAGTGAGCAACCATTGTCCATATCTCTCGTTCATGGATACAGAGGGCTGACCTCCTGACAGGATTTGTGTAAAACTTTTGCACAGAGTAAGACTGAGTAATCCATGGGGTTTGGATTCCTGGATGCTGAGCCCTTTTAGTGGAACCTTCCTGGCGCTGAACTGGTTGAGGATCTGTGTTGCTCTGTAGGAAGGTGGAAGCTCCAATTCTGTGGTGGGGAGAAAGCAGGGAGGAGTCAGCGACATGAACAGCACACCAGGGGCCAACCCCAAGGGGACTTCTGTGGTTCAAACCCATCACAGCCCTCCTTCGCTTTGCCACACTTCAAGCTTTTCCCTGCTTGCTGCCCACAGAGCTGGTCAGTTAAGGCTCCTCGGACATGACAAGACACTGAAGTTCCACAAGTTTTGCTCCTTTCTTTTTCTCTGCAAACTCCATTCCCTGGCAAGCCAGCCAGCTGGTCTGTGTCCTGGTGCCTGTGTCCCTGGGACTCTCCTTCGCCTTCTGTTTAATCCCTGATCACTGCTGGGATCCCTTTGCTCCTCCAGACCCACATGCATGCAGCAGATAGGCAATTCATTTCCTCATTCAGGCTCAGAAGAGAAATTCCTATCTAGTGCGCTGGTATAACGAGTACACACAACATCACCCCCTGATGGTCAAATCATTTTGCAGAGAAGGTAATAAGTATCACTGTCCCCATTTTACATATGGGGAAAACTGAGGCACCACAGTGAAAGGCTCTGGCAGGAGGGAGACTGTGGGGAAAGGCTCTGGCAGCAGGGATACCCTGTTAAAAATAGCAGGGCAGACAGGAGAGGTACAGCTTGGGTGCATATTGAGCCATGCAGGATACACGCCCACAGCTTCAGACATGCCTTTACTCACCTAAACAGTGTCTTGCTGTCTCCTGTGCTATCTGTACCTGTCCTAGGTGTACAGATAGAATGTACATGCCATAGGGAGCATGTAGCGTTAACTTAGTCTGGGTTTACACCTACATAACTGAGATAGAAATCAGCCTTTGGTCTTCTTCCTTGATTTCTACAGGCCCTTACTATGCTGCTTTTTCATTAGACTTTCCTCATGACGCTTGTATTCACTTCTCTTGGCAGCACCCTCATTTTTGTGGCTGAAATGAGCCATTCCCCTCGCTTATGGTCTTTCAGAGGAAACCCACAGCTGTTTGCAGTCCCATCCCGTAGCACCACCTCCACCAATATATAACCAAGGGTTTCCAACAGAATCGCTGTGCCCCTAGGAAATGGGGGAGGAGGCAGCTCGGTGCTGCTGGAAGATGCAGGGCTGGGCAACCAGCTCCTAGCGCTGCCTGGACAGCATGGTGCCCCCTTCCCTCTGCCGGCCCTCAAAGCAGGTATAGTGCTCCTGGGTGATTCGAAAGGGCCCACGGCTCCAGCCACTGCCATGGCCACCACAGTAGCAGTAGTCATGGCTGGAAGCCATGGGCCCTTTAGATGCGCCGAGCCCCAGGGCACCTGCCCTCTTTGCTTCCCCTCCCCGTTGGTGAGTCTGTATTTAGCAGCACATGAGCAAGAGTCCAGCTGTCGTCTCCCTGTTTCAGTCCAAATTCCATCTCAGAGCAACGGCACCACACTGATGCGAAACTCCCCCGGGAGTTTTATTTGGATTCACCCTTCTTCACTTCCCATCCCAAACTGTTGTGTGCTGCTGCTGTCTGCTATTAAACAGCCGCCATCTTTCAAGGATGGGCACAACCATCCTGCATATATCGCCTGTGGATTAGCGTGTGAAGCCCTCCCATAGCCTTTGGGATGAGAGATGCTCCCACAAATGAAAAATTTATTATTAGATCCATCTTGCCGCCACCGCGGCGAAGAGAACTGCCATATGTTAGCTATCCAGGCACGCTCTAGATTTCTGGATGCAAGAAGTAAACAGCTCAACTACCCTGAGTTTTATTTTTATTTAATAACCAAATGTGCTCTCCACCGTCCGGATGGAGCACTACCGAGGGATAGTTTATCGTCATGGTAACAACTGAAAAAAAAACCCAGTATAACATTTAAATAATGGAAAACAGCATTAATTTTTTTTGTACAGAAGGAAAATATCTGGTCTGACAGGCTGCACACCTAGAGTCAGTCCAGTCCAATTGAATACGGGGGATTTTCAATTAACTGACAAATGGGTTTTATAATGATTTATGACATGGGCCTTGTTTTCAAGCAGACGTTCTCTAAAGCGTGTCTAAGCTCAGAATGGCTTTCTCTGCCATTGTCGAAGCAAGGCTTTGTCTCTGCGCAGATGCTGGTAGAAGTTTATACTGGCTGTTAATGGTACTGCACTGTGGCAAAAGGCACTATTGGGGCTATTCGTAGCCCCCTCTAAAAAGGCCAGCCAGTGCTGGACGTAGGCGAATCTACTCTGGCTGCAGCTAGCTGCCATGCAGCTCTCCACCTGAGGATGTATTTCTGGGCAGCAGACTCCAGCCAGGATGCTGATGGCCAGATAGTGGTAACATCAATTTGCGAGCTGCAAGGCAGCTTACGGCTAGTTACCTTAGGTGCCTGTGCACAAACACAAGAAGCCTGGGAAACAGGCAGGAAGAACTGGAAGTCCTGGCCCAATCAAGGAGCTATGGTGTGATTGGAATAACAGAGACTTGGTGTCTGGAGCACCGTTCTGGATGGGTATAAACTGTTCAGGAAGGACAGGCAGGGGAGAAAAGGTGGAGGAGCAGCACTGCATGTCAGAGCAATCTGATTGCTCAGAGCTCCAGTGGGAAACTGGAGACAAGCCCACTGAGAATCTTTAAGTTAAGGTTAGAGGTGAGAGCAACAAGAGTGATGTCGTGGTGGGTGTCTGCTATGGACCACCAGACCAGGAGGATGAGGCGTTCTTCAGCAACTAAGGGAAGTTTCCAGATCACAGGCCCGGGTTCTTATGGGGGACTCCAGTCACCCAGACATATGCATCCCGGACATTTTTGGAGAGTGTTGAGGGCAACTTCCTGGTGTAAGGGCTGGAGGAACCAATCAGGGGTCATGTTCCTCTTAACCTGCTGCTCACAAGCAGGGAAGAATCGTAGGGGAAGTAGATGTGGGTGACAACCTGGGCAGCAGTGACCAGGAGATGATCGAATTCTGGATCCTGACAAAAGGAAGAAGAGAGAGCAGCAGAATACGGACCCTGGACTTTAAAAAAAAAAGCAGACTTTGATTCCCTTGGAGGACTGCTGGGCTGCATCTCCTGGGAGGCTAACGTGAGGAGGGGAAGGAGTCCAGGAGAGCTGGCTGTGTTTTCCAGACGCCTTATTGAGGGCACAGGAACAAACCATCCTGATGTGGAGAAAGAAAAGCAAATATGGGAGGCGACGAGCTTGACTTAACAGAAACCATCAGTGAGCTTAAACACAAAAAGGAAACTTGCACAGATGACCAGGGAGGAGGATAAATACGTCACTCGAGCTTGCAGGGGTACAATCAGGAAGGCTAAAGCACAAGTGGAGTTACAGCTAGCACCGGAGGTGAAGGACAAGAAGGGTTTTTACAGGTATGTTAGCAACAACAAGAAGGTCAGGGGAAGTGTGGACCCTTACTGGATGGGGAAGGCAGCCTAATGACAGGTGATTGGGGAAAAGCTGACGTACTCAATGCATGTTTTGCCTCTGTCTTCACAGACAAGGTCCACTCCCAGAGTACTGCACGAGGCAGCACAGTTAAGGGTGTGTCTAAACTACATGGCTCCATCGATGGAGCCATGTAGATTAGGCTGATCGGCAAAGGGAAATGAGACCGCAATTTAAATAATGCATTAAATCATGCATCCAAAGGTGCTGAGGGAGTTGGCTGATGTGATTGCAAAGCCATTGGCCATTATCTTTGAAAACTTGTGGTAATTGTGGGAGGTCCTGAGTGACTGGAAAAGGGCAAATGTAGTGCCCATCTTTAAAAAAGAGGAAGGAGGAGGATCCGGGGAACTACAGACTGGTCCAGCCTCCCTGGAAAAAATCTTGGAGGAGGCCCTCAAGGAATCCATTTTGAAGCACTTGGAGGAGGGGAAGGTGATTAGGAACAGTCAGTATGGATTCACCAAGGGCAAGTCATGCCTGAGTAACCCGATTGCCTTCTAACTGGCTCGGTGGCTATAGGGAAAGCAATGGACGTGATATATCTTGATCAATAGCTCGCTGTCTCATTGGCAGTCAGTATCAAGCGGAATGCCCCAAAGGTCAGTCTTGGGGCTGGTTTTGTTCAACATCTTTATTAATGACCTGGATGAGGGAATGGTTTGCACTCTGAGCTAGTTTGCAGATGGCACTAAGCTAGGGGGAGAGGTGGCTACATTGGAGGGCAGGGATAGGATCCAGAGTGACCTAGACAAATTGGAGGACTGGGCCAAAAGAAATCCAAGGAGGCTCACCAAGGACAAATGCAAAGTCTGTTGGCCTCCCTAGCCACAAAGTTTTCCTCCTGAAACTTCCCCAACTACTTCAACCCCCTTTTTCGTTTCCTGCACCTGCCCCCAGGCCACATGTATCCAAGCAAGCCCTGCACAGCACAGAAATTCTGCACTCTGCCTATGAAATCTAATTTTCCTTTTAATGGAAAAAAAAGCTGCAGAGATATTTTCAAGAAAAATTGCAATTGACTTGTTATTTTTCCCCCAGTAGTAAATTATTGGCTTCAGTAAACGTGAAGGTAAATGCAATCAGTTATCTGACACCTAATCTTTATATGGGGGCGGGAAGTCCATCTCTATTTTCCCTTTGGATCAGGCGTTTCCATTTCAGCTGTGCTTGATAATAAATTTTAAAATCCATGCCTGTCCTCCCAAGGGCCCACTGGAAAAAACACAAACCATCAAGTGAGCAGGAAAGCACTTTCCAGGTTATCTCTGCCCCAAACAACCCTCTGTTCATTCACAAAGTATGAACATTAATAACAATTACACACACAAGATACAAAAAGAGTACAAACCCTCATGCTTCAGGACACGTCAACCTCTAACTAATGAGGGTCAGGAGGAAACGTTCCTCGGGGCCAAGTTATTCTAAACTGCCTACTGCAGAATATCCTGGACCTCTGTTTAAAGCAGCTGGTACTGGCCAAACCAAAGATGGTGCTAGTTTTGGTAGAATCCACACAACCGACTTTGTGCAATAGGATGCACACCCTCCAGGCGTCATATAGCCCAGAAATCCTACCGCAGCCTCTCAGCACACCCATGGCATGCCAGGCATGCTCCTGCAGCTCACAGTGTTTTGTTAAAGCACAGAGATGTGTTCGGTGCCAACCCTCCCTCCAGCTGGCCTCAAGTTAGATCCCTGGCTCATCATTCTTTGGAGCAGGGTCCTTGTTTTCCTGCACATACTAGGTGCTTTATCAGATGGCTGGTGCTATAGAAATAACCCTCCTCTGCTTGGGCGGCAGATAATAAAAGCAAGGGAGGGCTTTCTCTACCCAAACAGACAGGGGTGGCCCTGTCCACACTCCACCCCATATCGGGCCCCTCCTACTTGTGTGTGGCAGGCTGCTCTTGGCCTGGTACTGGGGCTGGCAATAGGGGGGAGAGAGGTTGCTCCAGGGTCAGGAAAGTTGGGGCCACATGGCTGCCTGGTGTGGGAGGAGGGGCTGGAGTTGTATTGCCTGGCAACCTGACTCCCCGAGATGGAGGAACATCAGCTTTGGGCTGGGGCCAGCGGCCCCATTGGAGGGCTGGGTGAACTACGATGCACATGGAAGGGGTGTGGCCTTGTGGGTTAGCCTCTCCACCCACCACCGATGCTCATCTGTGAGTGAACTCTTTGCCACAGAAAGAGAGAGAGAGCATCGTCTAGTGGATTAGAGCCAATGACCGGGAGAGAACGTTTTGTGTTCTGTTCCCTGCTTTCGGAGGTAGTGCAGTCTGATTAAATCCGCTTGCCCAGGAACACAAAATCCTGAATCTCAATGCTCCTGACTCATTATATGGCACTGGGCAAGTCACCCAGCTACACCGTGTCTCAGTTTACCCATTCAGTAAAATGGGCATAGCAGCCCCTACTGCAATGGGTGTGCTGTGGCTCAATGTTTCCTGTGTGTCCCTTGAATAAAAGGAACTAGAGCAGCGCTAAACATTATTAGTTGGCACTAGTGAGTCATCACAACCCAAACAAGCTTGGGCAGGTATGAACATGAAGGTAAATGGCCCAAGAAGAATCAAAATCTGGACAGGACAAGGAGGGAGTGCTTTTCTGGTATAGGAAAGGAATAAGCTGTTGCTTGTTCAAATCCCTTTAATTCCTTCCAGTATGGGTGAATTAAACAGCAGAGAGAACACCACAGGGAGCGGGAGGAAAGCAGGAAGTGCTGAAGAGAGTTGGTGTTTTTCTTGAAAACTTTGTATTTTTCTCCCCATGGAAAATTCAAGTTTTTGACCAGCTCTAGTAAAGAATTGTGGTGAGTGGCTTATTTAAGAGTCCCCTTTCCAAGAGATCAGTCATAGACTGAAGCCATAATGCTGCTAATGCAAGGTCTGAACGAGAAAACATTAATAATTAGCATCTTGCGTCACAGGATCTGAGAACACTTTGCAGAATAGGGGTGTTAAATTTCGATTAATTAACTAATCGAATAGGTGATGGGATTTCCATTGACTATTCGATTAGTCGATAAGAACTTCCACATTCCGCCTTTGAAATGGACAAGGCATTTTAAAGTGGAAGTGCCGCATGGAGCCCGGGGTGAGTGGGGGACTCTTGTACATTTCGAAGTTGGCCGCTGCTGTGCCCCTGTCCCCTCCTATGGAGCTTCGGGGAACCGGCTTTTAAGCTGGCTCCCTTCAGCACCGCTTCTTCTCCCCCCTCTTGCTGCCTCTTTGTGATAGACGCAGCAAGGTGGGAAAGTGACTAGTCGACTAGTATGTCGATTATCCAATAAACTTTTGCTTATCAGATAGTCAACTAGTCACTTACATCCCTATTGCAGAAAGCAACGGGCTGAGCTGACTGGTGCTCTCCTTTCCACACTGTTTTATCCCCATTTTAAAGACGGAGAAACTGAACCACACTTAAGGGAAGTGAGTTACACCCTTACAACAGAATTTTGAACTGAGCTCCCTCTTTGAATTTTTACCCCCCCCCCAACCCGGAGGAAAAATAGACAATACCTGCCCTCCCCCCATCAGGCTTTTTGGGGGGAGGCAGGTGTGTTGGTCTCTAGGGGAAGAGCCAGCATGGGTATGGAGGCTGCTGGGAATGCAAATCAGTGCAGCTGTGGGGGACACTGAGTCACAGGCTGGGTGGCCCGCTGAGGCAAGTAGGGGGTGGGGTTGGCATTCCCCACTGAGCTCTGCCGCATGGAGCTGGTCCAAACCACCTGGTGTTACCTCTCACTGCCCCCCCAAAGTTCCTGTGTGACCAGGGAGGGGGCAAACCCCATAGTTTGGAAGCCTCTGCCTTCGTTACTTATGCTAAACTGTTTGGCCTTGTATTGAGCTGTGACTCTCTCGGTGCGTCTACACAGCAGCATCATTTCGGAATAACAATGTGAGCGTCTACACGGCAATTCCGTTATTTCAAAATAAATTCGAAATAACGGATGGCTTATTCCAATCTCTGTAAACCTCATTCCACGAGGAATAATGCCTATTCCGAAATAGCTATTTTGGAATAGCAGTAGTGTGGATGCTCCATTGCTGCTATTTCGAAATAGCTCCTCCCCAGGGCCATTCAAAGTAATTACACTCCAGTGCTCTAAATCGAGGTAGCACGTCCACATTAGGGGAGCCTGCCTCGGACTAATTTTGAGGCTTCCCTGTAGTGCAGATGTGCTATTTTGAAATAAGCTATTACCCTCTGAGTCCTTTTCCCAGACCTGAGGAAAAGCTCTGTGTAGCACGAAAACGTGTCTCTGTCACCAACGGAAGCTGGTCCAATAAAAGATATTCCCTCAGCCACTTTGTCTCTCTCATATCCTGGGACTGACACGTCATGCCACACACCAAGTCGATCTGAGAGAGAAGAGAGATACAACGCACTGGGATTCCTCACTCTCTGCCCTACATGCACCCCCAGTTTGCATCTTCTTCCCTGAGGTATATAGATTAAGCTCTGTAAAATCCCACAGCAGAAACATGTTGGAAAAGGGTTTTTTACTTTAAAAAGAAGCAAGAAATTTAGCATGTGTGCAATGGCGAAAATTATTTGGGAGAGGTGGGGGCCAAAGAGACCAAAATTTCACAGAAAATCAATTTTTGAAAAACCCATATTTTAATTCCTAGAAAAAACCCCTGAGTCCCACTGACAATCAGAAATAATCATAAGAACACAATCCAGGCAGCACACGCCTAGGACCTGTGTTTATGTTGAATTGCTGTCTCTTGGCAACCTCAGGGTGTGAATATCTATATGTACCTAGCTGGTGCCCATTCCATGGCAACAGATGGCAAGTGTAGGATTAGTACGGCTCTAGGTTGTAGCCCGTGGGTCAGAGACGAGACGGTTTTAGTTTGCTGTGGATACACTGAAGGATTCTTCATTGAAGCTGCTGGACACAGTCCGACGATGTGGGCCTTTCTGGCTGCATAACTCACAGAGTAAGAGCTTGTGCAACTGTCATGGCTCCTTCCCCACTCCGGCATGATACATGCAGAAGTGGGGGCCTGCAAAAGTACTCCAAAACATCATCTTTCTTTGGTAACAAACTTCCCCCCAAAATCTTAACAACCTAGATTTTGGAGATAAAAACTCCGCTGCCACCACCCAAGTAACGATAAGAAAATCAGAGTGAGAGATCACTTGGGAAATCTCACCCTTAAAGTTCAAACCAGGACACAAAAATTAACTAATACCAGGTTAATAAAAAGAAAAGAGAAAGAACTTTTATTATCACCACAATATTCCTGTTGCCAGCATAATGACTAGATGGAAAAGTAACACGGTAATATACAAGGGAAACCCATCATGGGCCAACAGCTTAGTTACAAAGGAGAGCAAAACCTATTTTTAAATGCACAGACATCAGATCCCATCTCCCAAACCATAAAACAATAAAACCTAACGGATTGATCTAAACTTTGCCCTACATACAGAAGAGTGAAGAGTCTATTCTTGGAGGGAGACATTCTGTCTGACTCCCTCAGTAGCTGGAGAGAAACTGCCCCAGAGACGAAGGAGGGGAAACCCAAACATTCCTTTCTCCCAGTTTGAAATTCCTACCTACATTCCTATTGGCCAACTCTATCCGGGTTAGCTATAGTTAACCCTTTAGTCCCCAGGCTGCTGGCCATCTCTCCTGATCATGACAGCAACCTAATGTCACCAGACAAGGTTTTCCCTAAATTCTGTTTTGGGCAAAGTTGGTGAGAAGAAGGGACTTCTAACTGCACTGTGCAAGTATCAGGGGGTAGCTGTGTGAGTCTGTAACGAAAACCAAAAAGCCAAAAACTTAAAAAACAATGAGTGGTCCTGTAGCACCTTAGTGACTCTCAAAAGAATATAGAAAGCATCTTGAGCTTTGGTGATCACAACTTACGAGGCAGTGCTGAGATGGAGAAGCAAGGCTAGGAGATAGGAAATTTCCATTTCTATACAAACAAATGGAAACTTGTCTAAAGAGATGAGCCTACACCGTAAAACCCTAGATCTATAGGTCAGGATCGTGCAGCTCTGGGGTTTTGCTTCAGGCCCACGGAGGAAGCCTGGCTTAGCTTTCACTCATGTTGGTGGGGATCAGGAGTAGCTCCACTGAAGTCAGTGATGTGAGGAAAATCAAGGCAAGAAGATGAGAAAGACAGTTGTGCTGCTTACTGAGGCATTTCACGCACTGCATTTCACCTGCTCGGGTGTCAATCACATACCTGACGTATCTGATTCTCAGAGCACATCTATAATGTACAAGACCTTCAGTGATTACGGCTCTAACTGCCCTAGCTGAGCTAACTTTAATCTCTGTAGCTCTGGTCCCAGTATCAAGAGTTAGATGGATTAAAGCAGTGAGAGGCAACCTAACCTAGCGAGGGGGCCACAGGAGTGGCCCTCCCTCATCTCCCGGGGCCGCAAGGTTGTCAGAACTAAGACAGTCTCCTGGTACAGGGCACTTTTGCTCACTGTGCTTGCGTACCTAGAATTTGCAGGGTGTTCTGACTGAACCATAGCCGCGCTGATAGGATGCAGAGGAAGTGCACAGCTCTCACAATCAATGTTAAAACAAAAAAAAGCAGTCATGTAGCACTGTAAAGATTAACAAGATAGTTTATTGTGTGATGCACTTTCGTGGGGCAGACCCACTTCTTCGGATCATATTCTGAAAGCGAATTAGTATGACCGTTATATAACAGGGATACAATGAAAAAAGTAAAAAAATTACAAACCAGCAAACCAGCAACATCAGTGTTTCTTAAACATTTTGAGACCGAGGAACACCAAACAATTTTTTTTTATGAGGAACACCAAGAATTTTTTGTTGAGAAAAAAAAAAAGGCCGCCCCTTTAAGGGTGGCCATTTTGAACTCTGTTGTTCTCCACGGCACACCTCCGACTGCCTTGTGGCACACTGGTGACACACTGCCTTGGAAAACACTGAGTTACATAGAACAGAAGGTGGGGGGAGAGTGACAAGGAAGGAGGAAATTGCTTACTGTAAGAGTCAATTAAGTGGCTGATCCAGGGTCACTACGAATATCAAAAGGTGGGGAGTCTGTCTTTGTAATGTGTAAGATAATTATCAACTCGATTAAGGCCCACTTGCAACATGATGAATTTTAGCATAAATAAAATCAATCTTGTGAGCGATCAGCACGCATCTCCCTACACAAGCGCTTGCTTTATGTGCATGTCCCTTTAGTGACACTGATAGGGGAAAAAACTACACAGTGGAATCTGCCAACCCTGTGCGTGGGCAACGGTAACCAAATGTCGTGTGGACCACTCAAACCCTGATAGATCACATGTGGCCCACAGGCTGCAGGTTGCCCACCACTGGATTAAAGCTAGCATGGGTATATCTACTCTGGGTGTGAAAAACACCCCCGGCTTACAGTGCAGACATATCCTAATACATAAGAGCTGGTTAGCGCATCAGAAAAAGACACACACACACACACACACACACCCCAACAGGTTTCTATAGAAATGTAGCATTAAACACTATCGAGTTTAATAAAGAATGAGATCCTTTCTCTAGAAGTTGTGAGTTGCCCTCTAGGATTCTGTCTCCGGGATACAATTCTCCAGGAATGAACTCGCTAGCTACTAAATTCAGTAGCACTGCTGCTCTGTAACTCGGCAGGGTGTCTGGTGAGGGGACAGGGAGAGACCAGTGGGAGAACGCGATACATTTCCCTCTCACAAATGCAAGAGTCGACAGCCCTGGTTTTATGCTCTTTATGGTGGCATCGAAGAAGTTGCAGTATCACTTTTTTCCCCTTGTACTTCCTGTCAAATGTTCATGTCAAGAAGGGGGGAAAAAAAGAGGTGGTTATGATAATGATATAATGATTCTCTGCACAGTGATCCAGCTATTATATCATTACAAGATATTTTAATATGAAATAGTGGTATAATTATTCTCATCATATGTTTAGTCATTTCCATCTAACTTTAATGCTTTTCATGCCCCCCCCCCATTACCATAGTATCTGAGAACTTCCTAAGCATTTTATTATATTTATACTCTCAACTCCATGTGCAGAGAAATCGCTCCATTTTCTTTCTGATGGAGTGATGAGGCCCAGACAGACTAAGGGTAAAAAAAAAAAGCACCTGACAGACACAGTCACTTCTGAAAATGGCATTTAGGAGCCTAAGGGCCAGGTTTCCTAAGGTATTTAGGCACCTAAAAGTACAGCAAGGCACCTAGTGGAATTTTCAAACTCACCTAAGCAGGTTTGGCTTCCTTATGTGCTAAGACAGCAGCGTAGGTCCTCCTAAGCACATATCTGCAATGTAGGTGCCTAAATGCCTTTGAAAACCTGGCCCTTGAATGCCCAGCTAAGTCCCATTGATATGCCACAAGACTTAGGCATCTAAGGATATGTCTACACTAGAAATGTTACAGTGGCACAGGTGTGCCGCTGGGGTCCTTGTCACCACACTTAATCCACCTCTCTTGAGAGATAGTAGTTAGGGTGATGGAAGAATTCTAGAATGGAAGAATGCTATCTATATGAAGGCTTAAGTTGGCTTAATTATATCCCTGAGCACACCCTATAGTGAAGTAGTTAGGTGGACCTAATTTTCTAATGTAGGCCCCTCCAATTGACAGCCTAAGGTCTTTGTCCAGAGCAAAGGGTTGAACCTGGGGGTCTCTTCAGTCTCAAGACCAGCAGCCTAAGTCCTGAAACATCCTTCCTCCTGTCTGTATTGCTTTTCCTTATCAGTATTCCTATGCCTCACTCTCTCTCACTCTCTCTACATGCCTTTTCCGTCTCCTTATGACTTGCCACATTTATTCCAGAGCACTACAGCAGCCCATGTCAGACAAATAGATGACAATTAAAGGGATCTCTAGGCTATTTGACTGGATTTTATTTCATCATTATGACATTTGTCTATTTCATCGCCTAGATGGCTTCCACAGCTGTACAGGGCTTTAACTGGTGAGGAAAGCTCTCCGGAGCGCGTTTCGAGAAATTCAGCTTGAGATGTGAAAGCGGTTACGCTTGATTGTAATCAGCTATTAACACATGAAGCTGCTGTACCTCAGACATCAAATCCTTTACCGTTGCTCTTGAACCCTGCGTAAGGTGCCCAGTTTCCAAACTCCAAGCCATAATTTTCATACTTGGATGAACTCCCAATGAATCCACAATGAGGCACCTAAAGGAAGAAAGCCTTGCCTTCAGAGGAGCCAAATATGCTTCTCTTCCATTAAAGACTACAGGAACCTTTTCTCTAAGGGTGTGTCTAGACTACAGAGTTTTGTCGACAAAAGTGGACTTTTGTCGACAAAACTATACCTGCGTCTACACTACCGCTGAGTTCTGTCGACATAACGTCGACAGAACTCAGCAGTTTTGTCGACGCTGGTAAACCTCATTTTACGAGGCATAACACCTTCTGTCGACAGAGTTTCTGTCGACAGAAGGTGTTATTGAATGTAAACTGTCCTTTGCGTCTACACTACCATGTCGACAAAGCAGCTTGCTTTGTCGACAGAACTCAATATAGTCTAGACGCTCTTTGTCGACAGAAGTTTTGTCGACAGTATCTGTCGACAAAACTTCTGTCGACAGAAGCCTGTAGTCTAGACGTACCCTAAGTCTAAGAATTATCTTAGGAAGTCCTCCGGCCTGCATTATGGAGGAGATCAGATTAGTTCAAGAGTGGGCAATAAGCAGCTCGTGGGTTGTCTGTTTGCGGTGTGCCAGGATTAGCCATTTGTGCTAATTGTACCTTTATGTACCTGTGTGTCAGCAGGTACGGCCACTTGCAATACCCGTTGGCTGTAGTTCGCTGTTCTCGGCCAATGGGAGCTTCATGAAGCACCGCATGCTGGGCCATAGCTTCTCACATCTCCCATTGGCCATGAATGGTGACCCATGGCCAACGGAAGCTGCGAGCACCCAAACAGAGAGTCTGGAGGCCCATCAATGGCTAAGCCTGGTGAACAGCGAATGGCAGGGTGCGTATTGCATGCTCCTGAACTAGATATTCATAACAGTCCCTTCTGGCCATGGAATCTATGAGAACTTCAGATGCTCAATACTTCTGAAAATCAGGTCATGTAAGTGCCTGCTGTTAAGCACCCAAGTTTCAAAATGTTGACTAGAACGCCAAGGGTCTGTAGGTAGTTTCAAAGACATACAGGCTTCTAACGCCCACAGATTTCACTGCAAATCAGGAGCCTACATTCCCTTTGAGGGCCACGTCTTAAATTTTCAAAAGAAACTAAGTCGCAGGCCCCTCTGTTCTTCTTGGCAAACTCCAAAGCCCTTAAAGGAGGCCTTGGGAAATGCCAAATGTCCATTCTCAAATCCTGGCCCTTCCCAGCATCTCTTTTTGGGCGACTGCAGAATGAAGCAACCCAAGTCCCAGGACACTCTTGGCAGTTTGCATCCACCGACTGAATGCAGCCAATCAGGGTTCTGTGTGTGGCCCAGGAGACATTTTGTTTATGGCTGCCCATGCCCAGGGTTGCCAGATTCCGCTGGTTTCTGTCCATGTTGTTTTTTTCCTACCAACACGCACACGCACTAACACGTTACTAACGCGACACGCACGTGGAGCAAAGGCCTGTGACATGAGGTGCATGCTGATTGCACACAGCATTGACGGTGAGCGCCGTGCGCTCCCGTCACAGCCAATTACAGCGCTGCTGTGGTTCAATTGGTACACCCCACAAATTCTAGGCATGCAGGCGCAGTGAGCAAAACTGCCCTGTGCTGGGACAGCATCTTGGTTACGACAATCTTGCAGCTCCCCAGATGAAGGAGGGCCTCGCTTGCGGCCCCCTCACTAGCCTACGGTGCCCATCGCTGGAGTAGGTGCTACAGGGCGGGAAGTTTCTTGAAGTGTCCCATTGACTGTCAGTGGTGTTTGAGATCACTGGGAATCCCTTGAATGGCTTCCGAAAAATCTCTTCCTTAAGGCAGATGGCACTTGATAAGCTGATGATGGGGAGGGAATGGTGCAGTCGCCTGTGATAGCAGGGCCTGTACTGGATTAACTAGCCGCTCCCTTGTTAAGATTTTCCAAAAGGGGTGAGGGATCTGCAGGCCATACTGAAGCTGAAGATACTCGCCATCTTTCCAAACCGGGCCCTGGAGTGCCCCACTTTCAGTGCCCGGGGCAAGATGAGCCAGGTGCCTAACTCACATTAGAAGTCAAAGGGAGTCAGGTGCCTGACTCAGAAAGCAGAGGGTGCCCAAGAGCTGCCTGCAGGAGATCTGAAGCCTGAAACTGGCTTGCTGCATGAGTCAGCCAGAAACACAAGGCACAGGGCAGGAGGCTTAAGCAGCTGGTTCCTTCTAAAGAGCCAAAGCAGTCCATGGGGGACTTGGACTCAGCAAGCCCAACCCCAGAGCAGGTTGCCTCCTAAGAACTGATAGAGGCTCTGGGGGAACTTTTTCTCTCTGAGGAAAGAGCCAAGCCCTGGAACAAATTGTTGGGTCTTTGAGTTTGAATTTTTCTCTAGAATTTGTTTTATCTGAGTCAGCCCAGACCCCACTCAGGGTGTTTAGATGAGCCAAGCAGGTGAACTCTGGGTAAAGGCGCTTAGAAGAGGGAGAATAAAGAGTGGGGCAGGGCTGAATCACCCTGGCCATGAAAGGACACATGGGTGGTGGCCATCTTGTGCATGGTGCCTCAAACAAATACCTTCCTTCCCGGTGTGGCTGAAAACAGGGTCCTAGGGTCTAAATTTTCAGAAGTGGCCACTGATTTTAGATGCCCACCTTGAGCTACTATGGGCCTGATTTTCAGAGGCACTGAGTACTGCTAGGTCTTCTCAACTTGAGGAGGGGCTGTCCAACCCTCTCACGAATCGAGCCTCTGGTGTCTTGAACAGGTAACAGAGACTGTCGGAATCAATGGCCACAACAAAAACTGGGAATAATGTAGAGCTTAGCTTGGCTGGCTGATGACAGAGGATCGTAACTGTCAACAGGAATTCAAAAGCATCCAAAAGGAAGCCCAATTGTTTTGGAATGGCCCCAGCAAACAGAGCTAGGAATAACAAGGTGAAAATAAGAAAATTTTGCTGTGTAGGTGGAAAATTTCCCTCCCGGTGAGATTCATTAGATGGTTCAATATTCTCCCCCAGGGTTGCCTTCGAAGCCCACTTTAGAACTAGATTTGAATTCAGGTGCCAAACGACCAACAGAGACATGAGATGGATACTTATCAGGCTCAGACTTGAGAAGCTGTGATAAGGCTTTGTGGTACCTGGGGGCAGAGGCACATAGCTAGCGAGGTGCGTCTCCCGCGTGTTTCTACATAAATCTCTCTCTCTTTTATTTAATTCAATTTAATTAATGAATTTATTTATTGCTGCTGTGGGTGGATTTTTCATGGCATCGTCCAATTTAATTTTGCGAAAGAAAACTCGACTCCTGCCAACTGAACGCCAAATGCAGCAGCTCGGAGCATTTGGGAGCGGATGGGCTGGAAGGATTTGGCTCTGACGGCCAGCTTGGGGAGTAGGGGGCCAGCACTTAGTCGGGCTGAGAGTAGACTGCATTGTGATTGCAAAAAGCCCCACATTACGGTGTAACCCCCTTCCCATGACTCCTCCTCTGCGATGTGATTCTTTACCTCGCCCGGCTTTCAAAAGATTCATTTTCATCAACACAGATTTTTGCCTTGGGATCTCAGTTCTGAGAGCTGTGGCGTGCTCTTATAGGATACTGCCTGCCCTCAATTCTCTCGCTAACATCTAGACCTCCCCAGAAGTTTTTAAGTCCCGGCTTGACACAGACCTGGCTGGGATGATTGAGTTGGGGTTGGTTCTGTTTGGGCAGGGGGCTGGACTTGTTGACTCCTGAGGCCTCTTCCAGCCCTGGGATTCTATGATCAGTGAGATTTGAGGGTGTTCCTCCCCTAACAGGTGTGCTCAGGACCTGGCCGTATCAAACCCTAAAGGGGTTCCAAGGAAGCCAGTGCTAAGCCATCCCAGATGTTGCATAGTAGCATGAGTGGGGTCAAGCTCATTTCAGTCAATCAAATGCTACAGCCCTGTGGCAACAGCAATACAGGAATAAAGTTTGAGCCATTACTGCAAATTGGCGGTGGGCGCAAAGCAAACTCCTACAGCCAGTTTGTGTGTGTGGAAGGGGGTGGGAGATATTTGCATCAGAACTTGACTTTTTACACAGATGGTGAAGAATGGCCCCTCCCTTCAGACTCCAGAGCTGGATACGCCTCCAAAGCTGGAGTGTCCAACGTCTGGATTCCAGTGTTATTGCTCGAGCCAGTCTCTGCTGTAAAAGGGCATTTTACAGGGAGTGCGTCTTGGTTCTCTCTTACAACACCTCTCCCCCTTTTGGGAAACAAATGCTGAACAAGGGAACATCTAGTCCTCATCAGAGAGGGAGGGGAGGGCTGTAGGGTAAACTCCCTGGGGCAAGAGCTGTCTTTGTTCGGTGTTTACACAAGGCACGTAGCACAGTGGAGCCCGGGCCCGTGACTAGGACTCCTAGAAGCTGGGATACAAATAATAGGGAGTAACAAATAATAGGGAGTAATAAGAATGCATCCAGATAGGACTGGGGAGTGCAAGTGAGGCATGAACACGGGCAGAATACAGAGCGGGAAACCTCGAAGCTTGAGTTATTCCACATCAGTCCCACAGGGAACAAAGCCAGAAACAAAGGAGAACAGATAAATATCACAATGGCCAGAACAATAGCAGGTAACTTTGTCCTAGGCAATACCAAAGCCTTGACTAGAAAGAACTGGATTCCTCTCCTGGCTCAACTGCTGCAATTCCACCTGAGCCACGTGGCAGCACTCCCGGGCTGTGTCTAGACTGGCAAGTTTTCCCGCAAAATCAGCTGCTTTTCCGGGGAAATTTGCCAGCTGTCTACACTGGCCGCTTGAATTTCCGTAAGAACACTGACTTCCTACTGTCTGAAATCAGTGCTTCTTGCAGAAATACTATGCTGCTCCCATTCGGGCAAAAGTCCTTTTGCGCAAAAGGGCCAGTGTAGACAGCTCAGATTTGTTTTGTGCAAAAAAGCCCCGATCTCGAAAATGGTGATTGAGGCTTTCTTGCGCAAAACCGCGTCTAGATTGGCACGGACACTTTTCCGCAAAAAGTGCTTTTGCGGAAAAGTGTCCGTGCCAATCTAGACGCTCTTTTCTGCAAATGCTTTTACTGGAAAACTTTTCCGTGAAAAGCATTTGCGGAAAATCCTGCCAGTCTAGACGTAGCCCCGGAGTAGAGAAGAATCTGGCTCAGCCGGGGATGCAGAAGTTGAGTCTCCAACCAGTAACCAAGAGACACATCCCTTTGGAAACAGTAACACATTGGGACTCGCCGGCACGGCGCCTCCTGCTGGTCACTTAGGAATTCACTCATTTCAGCCCTGGAACGCCCCCGGCCAGCCGGTGTCTCTCTGTCTGTTACCGACTCTTTGTGTTTCTACCACCTCCCATTAGGGCCCACATCCCTGCCACACCATGGCACCGTTCCCTGTGGGTACAGTGCTGCCACAGTGCCCCCACATTCTGGGGTCCCCCCCTTGGGAACCTCTCAAACTCCTTATGCCCACCTTGCCTCAGTGACCAGTCATTCTCTAGCTCCTTACCTCAGGGGCACACGGCAGTCTGAAGTGGCCCCTCAGCATTGGCCAGGGGGTAGGGACCTGCTTCCTTCTCCTGCCCTGGCTGCCTCCCTGCAGCCCAAATACCCTCAGACCTTACCTCAAGCCCTGCAGTCTGGGAGTGAGCTCTCCAGCCCGGCTGCGTTTCAGGAAGCCTCTAGTTTCCCTGGCAGCCAGGTCCCTCCTGTTCCACAACTGGAGCAAGAGAGCAGGAGCCCTCATATAGCTGGGCCCTAATTGGTTGCTCTCTGCCACAGCTACTTGCTCCTGCGAGAGCCCCAGACCTCTGCCAAGGCTGGATTTAACCCCTTTTTAGGCCATCGCAGGTAGGGTTGCCAGGCAAACCATATTGACCTGGACCGTCCGGTATTTGTGGCATGTGTCTGGTAAAAAAAACCAGAAAATACCGAACATGTAAAATGTCCGGTATTTTCTGTTTTTCTCGGAAGGAAGGTCACTTGAGACATTCCCCCCCTTGCTGCATCTGACAGGAGAGGTGGAGCGGTGAGCCTAGGGATTTAAAGGCAGAGTGCCTCTTTCTTTTTTTTTTTTTTTTTTGCTCAACAACTTTACTCCTGTTTATTTTGGCTCAAACAATTTTTTTCCTGCCATGTTCGGTATTTTTTAAAATGTATGTGGCAACCCCAATTGCGGGGCAGACACTCCGTCACAGAAACATTTCCCATCTAGGAGGAAAGGGAGAGTTTCACTTTCCTCCATTTGACATAAGATGAGAGTTGTTGGCTAACTTATTGTTTTACATTTATCAGCTTCTGCACAACTGATGAATTCCTACAGACACAGCGGCTTCTCCAGAGGCTGTTTATTAGCTAAAGAAATTCAAGGCACCTCAGGGTCCATAATATAGAAAATAGAGAGTGTGCCTATCTCTTGGTTTGTTTTGTTTTGTCTGGGAGGGTTTAAAAGCCCACACTGAGCTACAGAAATATTTACATTTGACTTGTGACAAAAGAGAGCTACTTTCTAGACCAGTGGTCTCCAACCTTTTTATGCCCAAGATCACTTTTTAAGTGTCAGAACAAGCCAAGATCTACCCCATTCTTCCCCCAAGACACCACCCCTTCCTTGAAGCCCCACCCTCTCTGTTCTCCTCTTCTCCATCATTTGCTATCCTTGGCCCTTATATACTCTCCGGGTACATCTAGACTACAGGCTTTTGTCAACAGAAGTTTTGTCGACAGATACTGACGACAAAGCTTCTGTCAACAAAGAGCATCTAGACTACATTCAGTTCTGTTGACAGAGCAAGGCGCTTTGTTGACATGACAGTGTAGACGCAAAGGACAGTGAAGACTGAAGCACAGAAATCATTTAGTTTCTCTGCAATGGCTTTATCGTCCTTGATTACTCCTTTTATAGCTCGATCATCTAGGGGACCCACAGATTTTTTTGCAGGCTTCCTGCTTCTAATGTACTTAAAAAACATTTTGTTATTTCTTTTTGAGTTTTTGGCTAGCTGTTCCTCAAAATCTTTTTTTGCTTTTCTTATTACATTTTTACACTTGATTTGACAGTGTTTATGTTCTTTTCTATTTATCTCACTAGGATTGGACTTCCACTTCTTAAAAGATACCTTTTTGTCCCTCACTGCTTCTTTTACATGGTGGTTAAGCCACAGTGACTCTCTTTTAGGTCTCTTGCTATGTTTTTTAATTTGGGGTATACATTTAAGTTGGGCCTCTATTATGGTGTCTTTAAAAAGTTTCCATGCAGCTTTCAGGGATTTGGCTCTAGTCACTGTGCCTTTTAATTTCTGTTTAACTAACCTCCTCATTTTTGTGTAATTCCCCTTTTTGAAATTAAATGCCAGGGTGTTGGACTGCTGAGGTGTTCTTCCCACCACAGGAATGTTGAATGTTATTATATTATGGTCACTATTCCCAAGCGGTCCTGTAACGGTTATATCCTGGACCTGACCCTGCACTCCACTCAGGACTAAATCGAGAATTGCCTCTCCCCTTGTGGGTTCCTGCACCAGCTGCTCCAAGAAGCAGTCATTTAAGCCATTGAGAAATTTTATCTCCACTTCTCTTCCTGAGGTGACATGTATCCAGTCAATATGGGGGTAATTAAAATCCCCCATTATTATAGAGTTCTTTATTTTGGTAGACTCTCTAATCTCCCTTAGTATTTCAATGTCAGTATCACTGTCTTGGTCAGGTGGTCAGTAATATATCCCTACTGCTAATTTCTTATTATTGGAGCATGGAATTACTATCCATAGCGATTCTATGGAACATGTTGATTCACTTAATATTTTTATTTCATTTGATTCTACGTTATCTTTCACATACAGTGCCACTCCGCCACCCACCCGGCCTGCTCTATCCTTTCTATATATTTTATATCCCGGTATGATTGTGTCCCACAGATTTTCCTCATTCCACCAGGTTTCAGTGATGCCTATTATGTCAATCTCCTCATTTAATACGAGCTACTCTAGTTCACCCATCTTATTAGTCAGACTCCTAGCATTTGTGTACAAGCACTTTAAAAATTTGCCACTGCTTATTTGTCTGCCCTTCCCTGATGCATTGGATTCCTTTGTATGCGGTTGTTTGTCTGCTCTGGCCCATGGTTTGCCCTCTCCCCTCCTCTCTTTCTGACTACAGCCTAGAGAATCTCTATCAATGGATTCTCCTCTAAGAGAAGTCTCCCTCCGATTTACGTGCATCTCCACACCAATCGGCTTTCCCCCATTTCTTAGTTTAAAAAAACTGCTCTACGAACTTTTTAATGTTTAGTGCCAGCAGTCTGGTTCCACCCTGGTTTAGGTGGAGCCCATCCTTCCTGTATAGGCTCCCCCTCTCCCAAAAGTGTCCCCAGTTCCTAATAAATCTAAACCCCTCTTCCCTACACCATCGTCTCATCCGCGCATTGAGACTCTGAAGCTCTGCCTGCCTACCTGGCCCTGCACGTGGAACTGGAAGCATTTCCGAGAATGCCACTATAGAGGTCCTGGATTTCAGTCTCTTTCCTAGCAGCCTAAATTTGGCCTCCAGGACATCTCTCCTACCCTTCCCTACGTCATTGGTACCTACATGTACCACGACCACCGGCTCCTCCCCAGCACTACACATAAGTCTGTCTAGATGCCTCGAGAGATCCGCAATCTTTGCACCAGGCAGGCAAGTGACCATACGGTTCTCCCGGTCATCACAAACCCAACTATCTATGTTTCTATTGATCGAATCACCCACTACTAACACCTGCCTCTTCCTAACTGGCATTCCCTCCCCCTCAGAGGTATCCTCAGTGCGAGAGGATACCGCAACATCCTCTGGGAGGAGGGCCCCAACTACGGGATGGTTTCCCTCTGCTCCCATTGAACGCTCTGTTCCCTTGAGATTTTCATCCTCCTTAAGACCACTGGGGCTCTCAGACTGGAGGTGGGACAGTACTACAGTGTCCTGGAAAGTCTCATCAACATAGCTCTCTACCTCCCTCAGCTCCTCCAGTTCAGCCACCCTGGCCTCCAAAGCCTGAACTCGGTCTCTGAGGGTCAGGAGCTCCTTGCAACGGGTGCACACATACGCCACCCACCCACAGGGCAGGTAATCATACATGTTACACTCAACACAATAAACAGGATAGCCCCCACTCTTCTGTCTCCATTTTTCTAATGAATAAGTTTAAGTGTAAACTGGGATTCTTTTTAAACCTCTGGAATATAGATTATTCTAAGAGTTATGTTTTAAAGAAGGTCAGAAGTCACTAGTGCCCTCTAACCTCCCTCTCCAAACTCTCCTGTTAGCTGTTCCTGGTCGCTGAGTCACAGGCTTATATAGCTCTGGTAGCCCCTCCCCCTGACTGAGGCTCAGCCAATTAACAGAGGCTTCTAGATTCCAAACCTTTTAGAAGCTCCTTCAAACAAACCAAACAGACCAAACAAACAAACAAACAGACCAAACCAAACAGACAAACACAGGCTCAGCACACTGCAAATAACTCCCCCCCACACAAACACACACTCCAGACAGCCACTTACCACAAGGGTCCCGTTTTTACTCCTCTTTTACCTGGAGAACTCCCTCTCCAAACTCTCCTGTTAGCTGTTCCTGTTCCCATTTGGTCTTATTCTAAAACAACCCTGATAATCAGCAAGGTCCTGGAACAAAAACTCTGGGGATTTGCCACCTGCTTAAGAGTATGGGTGATGATTCTAGAACATGCCCCTTCCTGAGAGAGGCCTGGCCATTCACACACACAAAGGAGGAACGGCTCTGACGGCCCCATCTTTCACATGAACACATGCTTGGCCAGCTCTGCAGACACAAATGAATGCCCTTCCTCGTGTGTGGCTAACGTACCAGACGCAGCAAGGTTGGGGCTTCACAAAAACTGAATAATGGGAGTCAGGAAAAGGAATTAACACTATGTAGGGAAAAGTGATAGAAATGTAGCCGTGTTAGTCTGGTGTAGCTGAAACAAAATACAGGACTATGTAGCACTTTAAAGACTAACAAGATGGTTTATTAGATGAGGAGCTTTCGTGGGCCAGACCCACTTCCTCAGATCAAATAGTGGAAGAAAATAGTCACAACCATATATACCAAAGAATACATATATACCAAAGGATCCTTTGGTATATATGGTTGTGACTATTTTCTTCCACTATTTGATCTGAGGAAGTGGGTCTGGCCCACGAAAGCTCATCATCTAATAAACCATCTTGTTAGTCTTTAAAGTGCTACATAGTCCTGCATTTTGTGTAGGGAAAGCTATTGCATGCAATTCTATACTCACCATGACACAAGTAGTAAGGAAAAAGGAAAACAGCCAAGTCAGCAGGACAGTAGACTATTCCCCACCCACCCCCCGCAAACTCCTTGCTCCGTGAAGCCACCAAGGAGAACGAGGTGATTATCACTTACCTAGCCTCAGAGTTGTCCGTGATGTCTGTAACTCATGCCTATGAACTGCTGCTTCTGGAAGGGCGGGGAGAGTTGCCCCCACACCTATTACCGCAGGGCGTTCCAAGAGTAAGCGTTGTCCAAGGGTTAAGGCAACAGTCTAAGACTGTACGCTCCAATCCCAGCTCTGCCCTAGAATTCCTGTGGGACCCAGCTCTGGTTTGTTAAAGGTATTTCATTACATCGCGGTCATTGATTTCAATGGGAGTTTGGTGCCAAACTGCCAAAGGGGCGAGTAAGCTGGTGCACTGGTACGAGGCTGGGGGTGGGGCTCCGCATGCTGCTGGTGTAGCAACAAAAGTCACTTGCGTCACCACCTGGGTGGTGTGGCCAGAGTGCACCTAAAGTGCCAACCCCGGTGCTCAGGCAGCCCTGGGGGACTGGGCAGCACCATGGCTGCACTCCCCACCCAGAGCCAGCCCACACCTCAATCAACATTCCCTCCATTTTTTTTCTACCCATGGGCAGAATAAATTTTGTTCTATGCACCGAGGCATGTGTAGAGGTGCACCACCAGTAGACACACGTGGTGCTGGCTGTGGACACTCTGCTAATCAGGTGGGTGGCATCTGAATTTCTTGTGGGCAGCTGCCCATGTGCTCAGCTTACAGGGAACACTATCCTCCACTCCCTGCCACGAACTCCCCTAGTCCCCTGGCCTGAACCTCCCACACTTACATTTCTCACAGGTACTGTCATCTCACTCCCCCATGCCCTGTCCTGACCCCTCTGCCCCAGGGAGTGTTGCAGTACAACAGTATCTATAAGAAATGTAAGTTACCTTAGAATCATAGAATCATAGAATAATAGGACTGGAAGGGACCTCGAGAGGTCATCGAGTACCTTCACCCCTTCTAAATACCTTTAAAATCCAGCTCCGTCTCACTATGGGATGATATCTGGGCTTCAGTTCATGATCCATACAATGGGGATAACATCTCCGATTCTCAGGGGTGTAGCGCAGGCAGAAATTAATGGGTGCTCCAATTAATTACCCCGATGGAACCCTTAAAGTACCTGCAGCCTCATCCCTTGGTCTCTCTGCTGAAATTACTCATTAGCACCAATGGGAAAGATAACGATGTGCCGGGGATGCCAGTCCACCAGCACCTGGATGAAGATCTCACTTTTTACAAGCCACCAAACAGCTGTCAGCTGGGTGCCCTGTTGGTTGTTTCACCTCTGTACCAATTCATGCCTGTTTCGCTGCTGGTGTGACATTGGTTCCTCGCTCAAAATTATGCCAAGAACTTCTGCAAATCATCCCAAACTGGCTAGAACTAGAAAGGGAAATCAAGCTCTCTGTGGGCAAGAGCCTCCCCAACGTAGTAAAAACTATTCAAGGAGACGTTCGAAATAAAAAATGTTAATTCTTAATTAACAATTAAACCACCGAGTTTATGCCGCCAAATTGCTATGAAGCAAGCCAAGATGCAGTAGTCCTGGGGCGGGTGAGTGGGGTAGATAGGGATGTCTAACATGTATGTAGCATCTCCTTTCAGCTGCTTGGTCCATACAGATGTTACTTCAGCTCCTGCAGGTCATGGGTTCAACCCCCCGTTAGTAGAAATCGTTTGGGAAATAAATGGATCTCAGCTCTTCTTGTCCTGCCAGATTCTCCTACCTTTACTTGCATAGAGAAGCTCCTTTAGTATTTTAATAGTCTCCTTGAATCAGGGCCCATGTCTTTCACTGCCCACCTTGCACTGTGACATTTTTAAAGCTCTTCTCTCTCCCTGTCTGTTGTAGGTACATGGCAATTATCCACCCACTGCAACCCAGGTTGTCAGCCACAGCCACCAAGGTGGTGGTGGGCGTTATTTGGTTCCTGGCTTTATTGCTGGCGTTCCCGCAGGGCTACTACGCGATGACAGAAAAGGTTGTCAACAGGATGGTGTGTCTGGTGGACTGGCCGGAGCACGACACCAAGGTGTACGAAAAAACGTGAGTCGTTCCTTTTCCTGCGGTGAAAAGCCAGGCAGGAAGGGAGGGGGAGGGGGAAAGGCGACACAGACAGGAGGCATCCCAGAGAGGGGTAACAATGATGTGAAATGTACAGCTGCAGAAAGATGGGCACGGGTCCAAGCTCCCAGCAACCACGGGCGGGATACGCCCATCTGATTTCAAGGCACGTCGCCTGCTGCACGCTGTCTGAGGGGGTCGGAATCCTCCCACAAACATTCCCACTATTATCTTCCATAATGAAAATGGCATCCAGCCCCTACGTTTGCTGAGCCCTGAAGCAAGATTGAGCCCCGTGGCAATATTTTAACCCTCATACACTGTCGCTCTTCCTTCACGTGAGACTCCCAGAGTGCTTAAAGGAGGTTATCGTCATCCACTGAGGATGGAAGGGACTTGCCCTGGCAACAGAACAGTGGAGCCTTGAACAAAATTCAGGGCTCTTAACTCTGTGTCTAGTGCCTTTGCCGCTGCAGCATCCAGCCTCTGGGCTAACAAAAGCCTCCAATTCCATGTACAACCCAGCATGGAAGTGTACAAGTAGCCTGGCAAAGCTCCGGCCATGCCCTGTGGGCCCTGCTCTTGTAGGCAGCTATGATATGCCTCAGAGGCTCGCTGTGACCCCTCCCTCTTATCGCTTCTGGAGGCCAGAGTCCCAACTCACTGAGCCATTCCCATCACTGGCAAAGTGAAAGGAGCAGGGGAAACCCTTCTGTAATCCCGGCCTCCCTTTCCAGGAACAGACTCTTTAGTGGTGTGGGGAGGGTTGGGGGGAACCCAGGCCCACCCACTACTCCAGGTTCCAGTCCAGGGAGCCTAGGTAGTGACAAATGATGATGTTTTTCCCTCTATCCCCAATATAGCAGCCTTTTCCCTGGGCCACTTCCCCAAACACTCTCCTAGTACTCCCTCCGACTGAATGAATCTTTCCTGCTTCAGCTCACTGTTTCTGGTCTCATCAGCACACTTCCTCCTCTCAGTCCTTCACTCTTCTCCTTCCCCCTCCCTTACCTGAGGGGCAACCTTTTAAAGTAGCACCAGCAGGCCTGAAATTGGCTGCAGGTGCCTGATTAGCCTGCTGCTTCTGGAAAGCTCTTAATTAGCCTCGGGCGCTTACCTGCCTTGATTACGTGGCAGCAGTCTCTGGCAGTTTATTTTGGGAACAGAAAAGCGTCCCCCCACTTCCCAGCATGTCTACCCTCCACCAAACAATTGTAGTCGGCTGCCCTGGGTCTGTCAAAGTAATTATTCATTTTTCTTTTTTAGTTCTAGAAAGGATGTAGCTAAACCCTAAGAAATCCCATGGTACCACATCCATTGTATGTTTAGTTTACACAACACTAGATTTATTGTCTCTTTCAGACCAGGTACATACGCTTAAGGTCAAGAAATGTTAAATATTCTCTCTCAGCGGAATAGGACAGAGGGAAATGATATCAATATGGAACAATAGGTTGTTTTCTCTGAAGCCTCCCATACAAGTATTGACCAAGCTTGACCTCCAAGAAAGTCATATTGGCTGATCAAGACGAAGATGTGCTTGCTGGTAATGTTTTTTATCCCTGCTGAACTAATTGGGTCTCATTTATCCATATTCTATTTCTAGCAGAGCGACACCAAGAAAAAATTTGACTCGCTGCACCAATCTTAGGGGTACAAAATAGTTGTTTCAAAATGAGAAATCAAAACGTTCCATTCAGCTGAGATAAAAATAGTCTATACACTGCATTTATATTTTTCTCTATATAAATTTTTCTTAGGAATAGAATACTTAGGCAGAATATTTAGACAAAGCAACATTTTCCAGTGGAAAAATTCTGTTGGAAAATTTTTGATGCATTTTCAACAGTTTAAATTCTGTGATCAGCTTGGGGGGAACAAACAACTAATTGGTGATAAAAACTAAAATGAACAAAACCAGCACAGATTATTGATGTCCAGGATTATGCTATTCAGCACAACTAAGGTTCTCATTGGTTGCATTTGTGAATTAAAGAACTATTTGGCATAAGGGCCCTAGGTAACTAAATCTTATTGCGTGTCATCTCAGAATTTATGGATGTATACATTAAATTGGATATGATACTGTCAATCAAAATGCTACACCGAGCTGCTGCTGCGCCCGGCAGCTTTATCTTTTCTAACGCTAGTCCATGATGGAAATTTCATTGAAGGGATGATAGGACATGATATTCTGTCTCTGCCGATGAATTCCTCATTGCTCTTATTTATGCTTGCAGTTTAATACATTTTCGTTTTGTATGGAACCTTTCATATGAGCTGTGTCTTAAAATGCTTTATAGAGCGAGTGCAATTCCAGGATGCACTCTATGAGAAAGACGCTGACAAAATAGGGGAAATTCAGGGGCAAGTAACTCAATAATTAAGGGTCTGGATTTAAGAAAGAGAGATGAAAAGATGTTGGTATGGCTATCTTGGCTAAGCAACGAGTTTGGTATGGATATCGTAAGAATAGAAGAACCTAAGGACGGATGTACTGGGTCAGACCAAAGGTGCATCTAGCCCAGCATCCTGTCTTCTGACAGTGTCCAATGCAAGATACCTCAGAGGGAGTGAACAGAACAGGGAACCATCTAGTGATCCCTCCCCTGTCACCCATTTCCATCCTCTGACAAACAGAGGCAAGGGATACCATTCCTAGTCATCCTGACTAATAAGTTTTGATGAATTTATTTAGCTCTTTTTTGAACACTCTTAAAGTTCTGGTCTTCACAACATCCTCTGGCAAGGAGTTCCACAGGTTGACTGGCTTGGCTAAGCAATGACTGAAAGGTGAGTGAGAACCGTCTGCAAGTAAATATTGAGGAGGTAGAAGAATTGGCTAGGGTGAGCTCCGGGAAGAAAGCTAGGAGCAATAGCTCAAAGTTAGGAAAAGGAAATATTTTGTTGTCATGAGGAATATGGGACTGTGGAAAAGCCCCAGAAAGAAGGCCAGGCAAGTTTTAGCAACCACACAGTGCTGTACAGAACAGCTCTGCCTTGTCTGGGAGAGAGAGAATGGCTGATTGAAAAGGTCCTTTCCAGCTCTTATGACCAAGATTATGCGATAACACCTGCCATTTTCTCAATATACTTGACCCTCTCTTACTCTATAAGGGTATGTCTACACTACAACGTTAATTCGAACTAACTTAGTTCGAATTAGTTAATTCGAACTAAGCTAATTCGAACTAACGGATCCAGACTAAAAAACTAGTTCGAATTAACGTTTTGCTAATTCGAACTAGCATGTCCACATTAAGTGGACCCTGAACCGGGCTTAAGGATGGCCGGAAGCAGTGCCGGCAGGGCATCAGAGGAGGACTTACAGCGTGGAGATGCTGTCTCAGGCTAGCCGAGGACTGTGCTTAAAGGGTCCCGACCCCCACCCCGGACAGACAGTTCTCAGGGGTGCCCCTCTTGCAAAGCAGTCCTGGCTTGGAGTGCCCACACTGGGCACATCACAGCTCTCGTCCATCAGCCCGGCTGCACTTGCCGCAGGCTTCCATCTGGGGAGAGCGGGCAATTGGGGGGCTGCAGGAGAGCTTCCACCCCCAGAAGCCCACAGAGCCAGCCCAGTCCTCCCCATCGGGAGCTCATGCCCCATTCCTCCCTCACCTCCTTCCACTTACCCTTCCCTCGCCCCTCTTCTTGATGTACAAAATAAAGATAACGTGTCTTCCAAAATGGAAGCTGTCTTTATTGAACAAAACTGGGGGAGACTGGGAAAAGGAGGTGGGAGAGGGGAAGAGAGAGGCTGCGAGAGGGGAGGGCAACTAAAATGATCAGGGGTTGGGAACAGGTCCCATATGAAGAGAGGCTAAAGAGACTGGGACTTTTCAGCTTAGAAAAGAGGAGACGGAGGGGGGACAGGATAGAGGTCTCTAAAAGCAGGAGTTGGGTGGAGACGGTGCATACAGAAAAGTTCTTCATTAGTTCCCATAAAGAAGGACTAAAGGACACCAAAGGAAAGGAATGGGTAGCAGGCTTCAAACTAGTAACAGAAAGTTGTTCTTCACAAAGCAAAGAGTCAACCTGTGGAACTCCTTGCTGCAGGAGGCTGTGAAGGCTAGAACTGGAACAGAGTTTAAAGGGAAGTGAGATCAAGTCATGGAGGTTGGGTCCATGGAGTGGTATTAGCCAGGGGGTAGGAGTGGTGTCCTTGCCCAAGGTTTGTGGAAGGCTGGAGAGGGATGGCACGAGACAAATGGCTTGTCACTGTCTTCGGTCCATCCCCTCCAGGGTCCCTAGGGTTGGGCGCTGTCAGCAGACAGGCTACTGGACTACATGGACCTTTGGTCTGACCCAGGACGGCCATTGTAAGCTCAGGGCTCAGGGTCGGGGGTCTCAGTGGACCACCTTGATTCTCTTGCACACCTGCTCCTGGGTGGCCAGGCTGGCAGCTCTCCTGCCCAAGCCGGCCACTTTCCTGTGCCTAGTGCGGAGATCGTGGACGAGGTCCACGATGTCCGCACTAGCCCAGGCGGGTGCCCGCCTCTTGCGGTCCTGGGCAAGCTCCCGGGAGCCGCCAGCCTGGTCCCGGGAAGGGGGAGAGGGCTGGGGGGCATCGGGTGGGTGGCTCGATCCGTGCTAGGTGCAGGGTCTGCTGGCTGGGTGCTGGCAGGCTTGCACCTGGCATGGGCACCGTAGCCAGCCCGTGCCCCTTTAAGGGGTCCGGGGCCGGGAGGGGGGCAGACGAGTTTCCCTGGTGTTGGCCAGAGTGGCCACCAGGGAAACCTGGGGAGGGCTAGCCTCCCACTAGTTCGAATTAAGGGGCTACACACCCCTTAATTCGAACTAGCTAGTTCGAACTAGGCTTAATCCTCGTGGAATGAGGATTACCTAGTTTCATAGAATCATAGAATAATAGGACTGGAAGGGACCTCGAGAGGTCATCGAGTCCAGCCCCCCGCCCTCAAGGCAGGATCAAGCTCCGTCTACACCATCCCTGACAGATGTCTATCTAACCTGTTCTTAAATATCTCCAGAGAGGGAGATTCCACCACCTCCCTTGGCAATTTATTCCAATATTTGACCACCCTGACAGTTAGGAATTTTTTCCTAATGTCCAATCTAAACCTCCCCTGCTGCACTTTAAGCCCATTACTCCTTGTCCTGTCCTCAGAAACCAAGAGGAACAAATTTTCGCCTTCCTCCTTGTGACACCCTTTTAGATATTTGAAAACCGCTATCATGTCCCCCCTTAATTTTCTTTTTTCCAAACTAAACAAGCCCAGTTCATGAAGCCTGGCTTCATAGGTCATGTTCTCTAAACCTTTAATCATTCTTGTCGCTCTTCTCTGTACCCTTTCCAATTTCTCCACATCTTTCTTGAAATGTGGCGCCCAGAACTGGACACAGTACTCCAGCTGAGGCCTAACTAGTGCAGAGTAGAGCGGCAGAATGACTTCACGAGTTTTGCTTACAACACACCTGTTGATACAACCTAGAATCATATTTGCTTTTTTTGCAACAGCATCACACTGTTGACTCATATTCAACTTGTGGTCCACTATGACCCCTAGATCCCTTTCCGCCATGCTCCTTCCTAGACAGTCGCTTCCCATCTTGTATGTATGGAACTGATTGTTCCTTCCTAAGTGGAGCGCTTTGCATTTCTCTTTATTAAACTTCATCCTGTTTACCTCTGACCATTTCTCTAACTTGCTAAGGTCATTTTGAAATAAGTCCCTATCCTCCAAAGAAGTTGCAACCCCACCCAGTTTGGTATCATCTGCAAACTTAATAAGCGTACTCTCTATCCCAATATCTACATCATTGATGAAGATATTGAACAGTACGGGTCCCAAAACAGACCCTTGAGGAACTCCACTTGTTATCCCTTTCCAGCAGGATTTAGAACCATTAACTACAACTCTCTGACTACGGTTATCCAGCCAATTATGCACCCACCCTATCGTGGCCCTATCGAAGTTATATTTGCCTAGTTTATCAATAAGAATATCATGCGAGACCGTATCAAATGCCTTACTAAAGTCTAGGTATATGACATCCACCGCTTCTCCCTTATCCACAAGGCTCGTTATCTTATCAAAGAAAGCTATCAGATTAGTTTGGCATGACTTGTTCTTCACAAACCCATGCTGGCTATTCCCTATCACTTTATTACCTTCCAAGTGTTTGCATATGATTTCCTTAATTACCTGCTCCATTATCTTCCCTGGGACAGACGTTAAACTGACCGGTCTGTAGTTTCCTGGGTTGTTCTTATTCCCCTTTTTATAGATGGGCACAATATTTGCCCTTTTCCAGTCTTCTGGAATCTCCCCTGTCTGCCATGATTTTTCAAAGATCATAGCTAAAGGCTCAGATACCTCCTCTATCAGCTCCTTGAGTATCCTGGGATGCATTTCATCAGGACCTGGTGACTTGCTGACATCTAACTTTCCTAAGTGATTTTTAACTTGTTCTTTGTGTATCCTATCTTCTAAACTTACCCTCTCCCTGCTTGTATTCACTACGTTAGGCACACCTCCAGACTTCTCGGTGAAGACCGAAACAAAGAAGTCATTGAGCATCTCCGCCATTTCCAGGTTTCCTGTTACTGCTTCTCCCTCCTCACTAAGCAGTGGGCCTACCCTGTCCTTGGTCTTCCTCTTGCTTTTAATGTATTTATAAAAGGTCTTCTTGTTTCCCTTTATGCCTGTAGCTAGTTTGATCTCATTTTGTGCCTTTGCCTTTCTAATCTTGCCCCTGCATTCCCGTATTGCTTGCCTATATTCATCCTTTGTTAGTTGTCCTAGTTTCCATTTTTTATATGACTCCTTTTTTATTTTGAGATCGTGCAAGATCTCCTTGTTAAGCCAAGCTGGTCTTTTGCCATATTTTCTATCTTTCCTACACAGCGGAATTGTTTGCTTTTGGGCCCTTAACAACGTCCCTTTGAAATACTTCCAACTCTCCTCAGTTGTTTTTCCCTTCAGTCTTGCTTCCCATGGGACCTTACCTACAAGTTCTCTGAGCTTATCAAAATCTGCCTTCCTGAAATCCATAACCTCAATTGTGCTGGTCTCCCTTCTACCTTTCCTTAAGATCATGAACTCTATTATTTCGTGATCACTGTCCCCTATACTGTCTTCCACTTTCAAGTTCTCAACTAGTTCCTCCCTATTTGTTAAAACCAAATCCAGAACAGCTTCTCCTCTGGTAGCTTTTTCAACCTTCTGAAACAGAAAGTTGTCTCCAATGCAGTCCAGAAACTTATTGGATAGCCTGTGCCTCGCTGTGTTAGTTTCCCAACATATGTCTGGATAGTTGAAGTCCCCCATCACCACCAAATCTTGGGCTTTGGATAGTTTTGTTAATTGTTTAAAAAAGGCCTCATCCACCTCTTCCACCTGGCTAGGTGGCCTGTAGTAGACTCCTAGCATGATATCACCCTCGTTTTTTACCCCTTTTCGCTTAACCCAGATACTCTCTACACAGCTATCTCCTACGTTCATCTCCACTTCAGTCCAAGTGTGTACATTTTTAATATACAAGGCAACCCCTCCTCCCTTTTTTCCCTGTCTGTCCTTCCTGAGCAAGCCGTACCCTTCCATACCAATATTCCAATCATGCGTCCCATCCCACCAGGTTTCTGTAATACCAATGATATCATAGTTGTATTTATTGGTTAGCAATTCCAGTTCTTCCTGCTTATTACCCATACTTCTCGCATTTGTATATAAGCGCTCCGTTAGTTCAAATTAAATTCGAACTAACGGAGCGGTAGTGTAGCGCCTATGAAAGTTAGTTCGAACTAACGTCCGTTAGTTCGAACTAACTTTGTAGTGTAGACATACCCTCAGTTATGCTCCCTTGGCTTGTATGGGCTCCTCAAGAGTGCTATGACAGCATTATGACATTGCCATGCGGGGTTCAGGGACCTGCTGAACTGAAGCTCACAGAAGGCTCTGGGACAGGCATGCTTTGCTTATCAAACTAAAGTTGGTGGGGAAAGCCAATAGATTTATATTAGAAACACTGAAAAACCTTTTCAATAACAAATGAGCTCCCTCCAAAGGGTATTTTAACCATCTTGTAAAATGTTACAGCAGGATAGGGTTCTCTTTTAAATTCTTCAGCACGGATAAGAGAAAGGAGTTGGCTCCCTATGTAAACTTCTGTAGGAATTTTCCACAAGGCATGAACAATCTATTTCTAAACCATCAACCCAGCCCTAAGCAGTAGAAATCAGCCCTTTAAACTTCCATGGCCCCATCCGTGGGGCCAGTCTTGCAGAAGGCCAGAAAGGACCTTTAAGGTCATCTAGTCATACGGGCCAGAGAACTTCCTCAAACTAATTCCTAAAGCAGAGCTTGTAGGGAAACATCCAATTTTAATTTAAAATTTGCCAGTGGTAGATGGCCCTTGGTAAATTGTTCCAATGGTTAATTACTCTAGCTGTTAACAATTTACACCTTATTTCCAGTATGAATTTGTCTAGCTTCAACCTCTAACCATTGGATTGTGTTAGTTCTTTCTCTGGTAGATTGAAGAACCCATTATTAAATACTTATTCCACACATGGACACTAAGGCTATGTCTACACAGCAGTGTTATTTCGGAATAATGTGATTCTGAAATAACATAGTGTGTGTCTGCACTACAAGCCTTTATTTAGAAATAATGTCGAGCTGGAGGACTTCTTACTCCAACTCCTGTAACCCTCATTTCATGAGGAATAACGGAAGTTGAAGGAAGACTGGGTTACCTAGGGATGTGGTGGAATCTCCGTCCCTGGAGGCTTTTAGGTCTCGGCTTGACAGGGCCCTGGCTGGGTTGATTTAGTTGGGATTGGTCCTGCCTTGGGCAAGGGGCTGGACTTCATGGCCTCCTGAGGTCTCTTCCAACTCTATGATTCTATAATTCTAAGAGGGTTGCCAGATGTCCAGTTTTCACCCGGACAGTCCAGTATTTGCGGGCTCCATTCAGCAAAAAAACCCAGGAAATTCCGGACATGTGCAATGTCCCGTATTTCCTGTTTCCTTATGACAGAAGCCTGGTGGGGACAATTTTCCCCTGCCGCATCTGGCGGGGGCAGTGAATGAGGAGCGCAGCAGAGTCTAGCAAAGGGGGGGTAGGACCGGGCAGTTGCGGGTGCCACGCTAGGGGGGTGCCGGGCTGGGGTGGGAATGGAGCACACGCTGCTTTGGCCCACGTGACCAGCAAAGACCAGGATCTGGGCATGTGATGCCTCCCTCTCTCTACAGTGCGAGCTGAGGCAGCCAGGCTGGGCGGCAGGAGCAGCCACTTTAAAAGTCAGATTGGAGCGGGGGCTCCTGACGCTAGGGATGCCTGCCTCAGGGGGAGGGGGAAGTGCATTGGGATGGGGGGGCAGTAGGGAGCCTGGGTCTGAGGCAGGGTGAATGCATTGGGATGGGGAGACTGGGGGGCCTGGCTCAGGGGCATTGGTGGTTAGTGTGTGGTCCCAAACTGGAGGGAGTGGGGCAACTTTTGCTTAACAACTTTGCTCTCCCCCCTTTCTTTTCTTCAAACAGAATTTTTCCCCGGTGCTTTTTTGGGGGGGAGGGTGCAGGGGGGGGAGATTGTTCAGTACTTTTTGTTAAACCCTCTGGCAACCCTAGATTCTAAGAGTGTTCTTCCTTTGACTTCCTACTGTGTAGAACAGCGCCAAAAGCCGAATTAAGCTATTTCTAATTCAGCTACACAATTGACATAGCTGAAGTTGCGTAGCTTACTTCGACTTTAGCCCTGCTGTGTAGACCCTAATTAGGGCATGTCTACACTACGGAGAAGGTTGACCCTCCGTAGGTCAATCTAGCGTTTGATTTAGCAGGTCTAATGTAGACCCTTAAATCAAATGCTGAGGACAACCCCTGCCAGCGTCATTCTGCAAGGAGTAAGGGAAGCCAGTGGGAGTGTGTGCTCCCATTGGCCTCCCGCAGTGTAGACGCCGCAGCAGCTCAGCTTAAGGTAAGCCGACTTCAGCAACACATTTTGCCTAGCTGGATTGTGTACTTTAGCCAACCTGCCTAGTCTAGTAGGGTATGTCTACACTAGCCCCCTAGTTCGAACTAGGGAGGCTAATGTAGGCATTCGAAGTTGCAAATGAAGCCCGGGATTTAAATATCTTGGGCTTCATTTGCATCTTCCCGGGCGCCGCCATTTTTAAATGTCCCTTAGTCCGAACTCCGCGCCCGCGGCTACACGTGGCACGGAGTAGGTAGTTCAAATTCGGATCTCTAATTCGCACTACCATTACTCCTCGTGGAACGAGGTGTACGGTAGTTTGAATTAGAGATCCGAATTTGAGCTACCTACTCCGTGCCACGTGTAGCCGCGGGCACGGAGTTCGGACTAAGGGACATTTAAAAATGGCGGCGCCCGGGAAGATGCAAATGAAGCCCAAGATATTTAAATCCCGGGCTTCATTTGCAACTTCGAATGCCTACATTAGCCTCCCTAGTTCGAACTAGGGGGCTAGTGTAGACATACCCATATAGACCAGGCCTACTAGACTAATCAGGTCACCCCTTTACCTTCTTTTTGTTGAGCCAAATAGATTGAGCTGTTTGAGTCTATCACTATAAGGGAAGTTTTCTGTGTTTTGTTTAAACATTCTCCTCGATCCTTTCCAATTTATCAACTTCCGTGAATTGTAGACTCCAGAACTGGACACAGTATTCTAGCAGCTGCCGCACCAGTGCCAAATAAGGAGGTAAAATAACTATTTTGTTTCTACAGGGGATTCTCGGGTTCATGGCGCCTGTATAACGCTGTGAGCTCTAGAATACTTTAACTTTAACTCCTTTAACTTTCACCAAAGCCACGTGTGAATGAGTAAATGTAACCATCCCAGACTCATGCCTGTGAAACCTTTAACATCAACTTACCCAGGGTGTGTGTGTGAGAGAGAAAAACTGAGCTAGGCTGGTGGATGAATGATCTAGCAGGAGATTTTCTAGCATTAATTTATTTTCCTCTCACTGAGGTTCCTTCTCATTATTTCTAGCATTTCAAAAGGTTCCGGTTGACCCTACCAGTTTGACAGTGCTATAGCCTTCTTTGCTTTGCCTTTTGATGTCAGGGAGGCTGGCTGTTTCACTTCCCTTTGGTAGAAGCTTACGCATGGTGTGAGTAAAATGTTGTGAGTTCAAAAAGCCATTAGCGATCTAAAACCCTGTTGAATGATCCGTTCGGGTGCAGGTTGCAAATCTCATTATCATACTGCTTGATGGGCTGAGGCCAAAGCAAATATTTCTCTATGAGCCATTTAAAGAGTATCAAAACCCAGCGCAAGACTCCAAATCAGAGACAGGGAACAGCCCAGAATGCATAGTAGAGATGATCTAGTTCATTACGGTGACTGGGAAATGTCAAAACGTTGGGTGGCTCATTACAGTACTGAGTATTATTTATTACTAGCAGATATACCTGCCGTTGCTCTGGGTCTTAACTCAATTCATGGTTGGTTTGGGGAAAATAAAATGAAAATGTCCAGACTTCATTTCAATCATTGCTCTGGGGTGGGGCTGGAGATGAGGGGTTCAGGGTGCAGGCTGCCCTGGGGAGAGAGGACAGCCCCAGCCCTCTCTCACCACAGCACCTTGGGGCCAGGTGAGAAGCGCCTCTCCATGCCCTTTGCAGCACCAGCAGGCACAGCCCGGGGAGAGGTGCATGTCTCTCGGCTAGCTAGGTCCATGTTCCTCTGCCCCCTTCTCTCCCCAGCCAGAGTGAGGAATGCAGCAAATTGTGCACTTTCCCCTCACTCCCTGATGAAGGGGAGCAGCCAGCAATGTCCCCATACAAATCAGGGGGGAAGTTCAGCCCCCTAGCAACTGTACCTGGAGGTATGTCTACACTACCCCGCTAGTTCGAACTAGCGGGGTAATGTAGGCGTACCGCACTTGCAAATGAAGCCCGGGATTTGAATTTCCCGGGCTTCATTTGCATAAGCGGGGCGCCGCCATTTTTAAAACCCCGCTGGTTCGAACCCCGTGCAGCGCGGCTACACGGGGCTCGAACTAGGTAGTTCGGACTAGGGTGCTTATTCCGAACTACCGGTACACCTCATTTCACGAGGAGTAACGGTAGTTCGGAATAGGAACCTAGTCCGAACTACCTAGTTCGAGCCCCGTGTAGCCGCGCTGCACGGGGTTCGAAGCAGCGGGGATTTAAAAATGGCGGCTCCCCGCTTATGCAAATGAAGCCCGGGAAATTCAAATCCCGGGCTTCATTTGCAAGTGCGGTATGCTTACATTACCCTCCTAGTTCGAACTAGGAGGGTAGTGTAGACATACCCTGGGGGTGGGAGACTAGGAGTAGAGGTAGCCCCCTCTCCCCCCTAACCAGTTTTACCTGCCTGGTTATTCTGTCTCTTTTCTGTATGGTTTTATGAGAAGCAATCCCATTCCAGGCACCTCCCATTTTTCTGGCACAACCAAACCCTTGTCTTACTTTACGTTATGAGAGGAAGCTGTATACCAAATTTGATGCTCCTAGCTCTTAGGCTATGTCTACACTAGCGGCTTCTTGTGCAAGAACATCTTGCGCAAGGGTTCTTGTGCAAGAAGTCTTGTGCAAGAACACGTCCACACTGCCATGTGCCAGCTGTGCTTTTGCACAAGAGCATCCATGGCAGTGTGGACACTCTCTTGCACAATAAAGCTCTAATGGCCATTTTAGACATAGGGCTTTCTTGCACAAGAAACCCCGGCCGAGCGTCCACACTGCCCTCTTGCACAAGAGGGCTTACACCTGTTAAAAAAGAGCGTAGCTCTTGCGCAAGAAGCCCTCTCTTACCACGCCGTACTGTAAATTTCCTTGTGCAAGAGCGGGCAGGCCGGGTGGACGCTCTGAGGATTCTTGCGCAAGAACTACCATACTTGCGCAAGAAGTCGCGAGTGTAGACATAGCCTTACTGTTTAGAGGAGGAGTTCATGAACAAACAGATGAACAGGCAAACTTTTTGAAATAAATAATAGATTAGTAGTATGTACTAGGGTCCCGACTTAGGCCCTTTATGCTAGGCACTGTGGAAATACACAGTGAGACAGTCACTGCCGAGAAAGCTTGTAGTCTAAACGGAAGGAAGCAAAGGGATTTGCCCAAGGTCACCAGACAGGTCTGTAGCAGAACTGGGACTAGATCCAGATCTCCTGACCTCAAGTCCAGTGCCCTAGCCACCTGACAATATTGTGACGTGAGTTTGCTGACTGAATACTTTGAGAAGCGCCCCATGAGGCACGTTAATCTCTTGATGCGCTGTATGAACTAACGTATCTATAGATTGCATTACACATGCAACTCCTTACACATCAGGATCTCTGATTCCTGACGGTAAGGAGTTTGAGGAAAGCCATGAAGCCGCTGGCTGGATTGTCTCAGATGGCTGGAATTGTATGTGGCCTCAGCGTACAATTCATTCAGAAAAATAAATGAAGCACAGCTCTCAATATTTCCTTAGCTACATTCCTTCTGCTCTGCAAGCCACAAAGAAGTGCTACAAATAGGCACATTTATCTGGTCATGGTTCTAAAAAGAGAGACAATATTTCTAGTCTGAATGCCAGACCCTGGGAAATTTGTTCTTTTGTCAGCCTGTCATGCCGTGCGTTTCATCCCCTAATTGCATTTGGTTAGTTACAGTGACAATCCACCAGCTTAAGAGGCCCAGGGCGATTCTGACGAGGATGGTAAGTAGCAAACAAGTTACTAAGGAGGAGAATGTTAATTAAGCCTTTCGTGATAAAGTAAGCCACTGCTAAAATGAAAATGCACTGAAATCCCAGACACAGGTATTGACAATTACACCAGCGTTGGGTCTACCTGCTACAGCAGATCTCAATGGCATAACATATAACGAGATGTGATCTTATGATTAATTATTCCTATAATTAACACCTAGGGGCTGGAGTCATGGGCCAGGATTCCACTGCGCTAGGCACCGTACAAACATAGCACATGGGTCGTCCCTTGCCCCGTACAGTTTCTGATCTAAATACAGGACAAAAGAGAACAGGAGACAGCAATAGGCTAGACAGACAGGGAAGCCCAAAGACACAACGCTGGTCAGCCTGACAGTGGTGGTCTCACCACCCCAGCTTCCTAACCTTTGTCAAGCTTGTGGTAAGTATCACAGCAAGGAAAAGATGTAAGGAGGAGCTGGAGGGGGATAACAAGGAGGATTATGGGGAGCTCCTCCCATGTGGGAGGGGCAGCACGGGGAAAGGCATGAAGGGGCAACGGAGGAGGCTGAGGAGAGGCAGGAGTCAACCTCTCAGATGTCTGCACATGGCATCTGCAGAGCAACATTCTAGAGTGACCATTGTTCAGCTTGGACCTCCCTGGTCCGGCACCCTTGGGACCTGACTGGTTGCATCGCAGGGGGTTTGCTGGACCAGGGGAGGTCCAAGCCCTTCACCCCTCCCTGCTGCCGACTGCTTCTAGCTGTGCCTGGCCCCGCTGCCCTCAAGGTTGGTCTCCATCCCCAGCCCCCCTGCTTCCAGCCTGGCCAGGGTTCCCTGGGGCTGGAGTTCCTGCCTGATCGTGGATGCTGCCGGACAGAGAGTCCTGGTTCAGGGAGGTACAACCTGCAATTCCACAAGCCGTGTCATGGCTTCCTCTGGGACAGTGGAGAGATCACCCTTTGGCTCCGTGCCTGGGGCACTGCCCTGCCGGGTTTGATGGTCTGGATGATCTCACCCAAGTTGTACATGAGTCTTTAGCTTCTGCCTGTGCATCAAGTAGCCACGTTGCGTCTTGCTGGGCCAGTGACAACGTGCTCGTTTGGAATGGTCGATCGCGTCCAGACACTTTGCCAGGGATACGAGGGGGTTGGGTGTGGTCCATGGACCATGATGGGATTTCAGGCAATGCCGGGCAAGTTATCCATAACCTGCAGGATGGGATGGTGTGACGGCGCGTTGGGGGTTCCCCGTCTCCTGCACCCCAAAATGGCACAAACAGACTGCACCAGCCGGTGGAATAGAGGAAGTTTATTGCCTCTCCAGGATACAGCACAGCACCGATGTAATCTGGTCACAGAGCTGGGCTAGGATGCCTCAGGCCCCCTTGAGATGGGGAGGAGACTGGGCCCCTAAACTCCAGCCCCTCTCCCTAGGCTCTCCTCCATGCTCCCAGAGAGCAAGCAACTCACTCTCTTCCAGCCCTGCCCCCCAGCCAGGGCAGCATTCCACCTTCCTTTGTTCCTCTCCATGAGGGGTGTCTGGCCATACTGGTTTGCATAGTGACTCATCCTGTTTTGCTGGGTCGTGGTACCCACGGCAGCCAGTGGGGGTTACCCCAGAGCCAGCAGCATAGAAACCAGCCAGGTACCCCCACTACGTCACAGATGGGAAGTGCCGCGTAATCTTCAGCGTGGCTTAAGTTCTCCTGCTGGGGTTCGATCTCAGCAGACAATAGGTCCAAAGGACCGAGTCCTCTGTCCGGTAATGATGGCCTATGTTAAAAACAATAGGTAGGGTGGGGCTAGTTCTGTGATGACTTGCTAGAATTGTGCAGCACTGGGAGACTTCACAGGATTGATATGTCGTGGGAGCCGAAGGCAGTGAGGTTTCCAAATCCCTCTCGTCCCTTTCAAAATCCCAGCCTAATATACAGAGTCCCTGGCATGGAGTCACGCAGGGAAGCGGAGGTGACAGATGGGGAGGCCTGAGGGGGTCATGTGCACCCTCACCCCAAGATTTGATGCTTGAAAGCTGTCTGCCTTCTCTCTCCCTCCCTTCTTCAACTATTGGCAGGCCCAGGAAAGCTTGTCCAGGCAGTTCTGTCCGGGCACGAGGTCTGATCACCATGGCGGGAGGGGAGGAAGAAACTGAAAGCAAAGAGCAGCTTCCTGTGAAACAGTGCCACAACCGTCCCCCACCAGTCAAACGTCTTCCGTGACTCATTGGCAGTGTGGCCCATAGCTGGCAGGGGCTTTACTCAGGAGCACGCTCTGGAGTCTGATTAAGCCAATGGGTTTTCGGAATTTGGCAGGTCCTTAACCTAAATCTTCTTGGAGGCAGAGTGAGGACTCAAAACTTGTTAGCAGCTTGGGGGCCTTCATCCCCACATCACTGAACAGATGATTTCTTGCGTTAATAAAGGCCCAGAGAGAGAGAGAGACCCTAGAGGCTGACCAGCCTCATTTTTCCATGAAATCTTTGCCTTTGATCAAGTGAAGGGCTTCCCCGGATTGCAGCGGGGACCAAACCCTGGCTCCGTTACGCAGCCGAGTGTTCGTTGACGGCCCTTCGGAAGGGGGCAAGGAAGTAGCAACCTTGGGTATCGCTTGCCCGACACTCCACACCCTTTTGAAAATCACGGTGTAAGTCAGGGCGGGGCCAGATGCATCTAACACTTTGATCCAGCCCACGGACGGCATCTGCCCACTTTTATTTATAGCCTGCTGTCTGTGCCACCAAATTTCCAGGCGGTGGCTCCGGCAGCAGGATTCTATGTAAATGGCTCACGGCTCCCAGTCGCGGCGCTTCCCTAGAAGGGCAGAAGCCCTTTAAATAGCTTCAGCAACTCCGGGAGGCTCTAAGCAACACGGTAGCAGCGGGGCCAGGAGCCGTGAGCCCTTTGCTGTGTTTTTAATTCAAAGCCTCCAGCCCCAGACAACTCTCGGGGGAGGCTAGTCCCCAGCCCCACCCCATCTGTCCCAGGCACCGCCCTTCCAGAGGTGGAGCCAGCCCCTTGGCCACGTACTAAAATTCGTTAAGTGATTTCCTGAGAAAATGATTGGTCAGCACTGGCGTAGGTCATAGAGCAGAGATTCTCAAGTCGCTGTATGTGCCCCTGGGGTGTGTGTGGTAAGTGGCATGTGATAGATACTTGGGGGGCGGGAATTACTGAACATATTCAGGGCCGGGGGACTGAGGCTACGTCTACACTGCAGGCTTTTTGCAGAAGAGATCCTCCACAAAAACGTCTTGCCCAAGAGCACGTCCACACTGCAAAAGCACATCGGAAAAGTGATGCGCTTTTGCGCAAAAGAGTGTCCAGACTGCATGGACGCTCTGTCGCATGAAAGCTCTGACTGCCATTCATGGAATGGCCACCAGGGCACCTGCGCTTCTTCTGATAGGCTATTTTTGCGCAAAACCCCCGTTTCCCATCCACACAAGAGCTCTTGCGCAAAAAGGAGTTATTCCTCGTAGAAAGAGGAATACCGACACCGCAAACCCCCCTCTGTTCTGTTGATTCCCTGTGAATTTTCTTGTGCAAAAATGTGCTTGAGGTGTGGACGCTCTGTGAGTTTTTGCGCAAAACCAGCCGTTTTTGCACAAAAACTCAGCAGTGTAAACATAGCCTGAGAGTGGCAGCTGCTGGCTGAGTAGCCCGGGGAGGAGAAACTGCTATGGAACAAAGAAGGTGGGGGAGGGCAATCAAGTAACTTTGAAAACCACTGTATTAGAGGATAAGGGAAGTTTCAAAAGTCCGGAGACTTAGATAAGTCCCAAACGATAGCTGCCTAACTAGGATGAATGAGGCTTTTATGCCTTTTGGTGCACAACAATTGATTCATGGCGAGACATGCTGCACAATGCGGTGTTTCAATACAGGTCAGACACCTAGAAGCAAAGAATGTAATCTATAGAATTACAGGCTATAAATGGGACTCTCTCCTGGGAAGCAGTGACCCTGAAAAAGACATGGGGCTATGGCGAATAATCCATGGCACGTAAGCCCCTATTGCAATGCTGTGACTCAAGGGGCTAACGCAATCTCTAGTTGTGTAGTCGGGGGAACAGAGCAGGTATATTACTTCTGAACTGGGCGTTGGTGTGACTGCTAATGGACCCAGTTCAGGTGTGCACAAGTCTAGGACGTAAATTGGAGAGGGCTCAGAGAACAGGCAGGAGAATGATTAAAGGACTGGAAAGCCTGATTTATGGTAGATTCAAGGGTTCCATCTGGGTAGCTTAAAGAGAAGGCAAAGGGGTAATTTGATCAGTCTCGAAGCTCCTATACGGGGAAGGAAATTTGATAACTGAGGGCATTTCAATCTAGCAGAGAAAAGTAAACAAGATTCAATGGCTGGAAGTCGAAGCTCGACAAATGCAAACAAGCCACGAGGTGCGCATTTTGAAGAGTAAGAGCAATTAACCATCAGAACAATTTCCCAAGAGTTTGGGGGGGGGCATTGTTTCAAATCCAGATTACCGTTTTTCTAAACTACGTATTCAAGTTCCAACAGGAATTAAGGGAAGTCCTGTGCCTTGTGTTCATATAGCAAGCCAGACTAGATAATCACAGTAGTCCCACAGGGGTGGGGAACATAAGGCCCAGGAGCTGGATCCAGCCCCCGGCTTGTCTGGATCTGGCCCCTGAGGCGAACGGCCACGCCCTTTGGCGCCCGGTGATGTCAAATGGTTGGGGACCACTGGCCAAGGAAGTCCCACAAAAGATATGCAACTTTAGCTACGTTAATTGCGTAGCTGAAGTCGAAGTACCTTAATTTGACTCTACCAGGAGTAAAGGAAGTCAAAGGTAGAGTGTGCTCCCCTTGACTTCCTGCAATATGGACAGCGCCAAAAGTCGAATTAAGGTACACAATTAATGTAGCTAAAGTTGCATATCTTAATTCAACTTTATCTTGCAGTGTAGACATACTGGATTATTCCAGAATAAGAGTGTCCACACAGGGGAGCTATACTGGAATAATTATTCTGGAGTAGCTACTATGTCAATTAGTTTCCTCTGTGTAGACAAGACTTGGGAGGTAAAAGCAGGGGACAGAGTTAGGATTTATGGGTTCTTTTCCTGGCTCAATGAATAAAAGTTCCCTCATAACTCAACTTTTTCTTCTGTAAAATGGGAGTATTATGTAACAGGGAAGTGCTAGGGAGTTTAACACCTTCAGAGGAAAGGTGCTGCATAAGACACTACGTGGATACCTGCTGTGGGGTCAGCTCAGTAGCCATGCTCAGAATTGCTACATAACTGAGGCCCTAATCCAAGCCCTGAAACTAAATTATCCTCTCAGCTGGGCCATTAAAAATGCATCGAGTCAAATAGAATTAAATTAATGTAATAGAAGAATGTGTTTCAGTGACTGTCTTGCATGGCAGCCAGGGAGCACTGCTAAACCATTTTTCTCCAACAGGAGCACTGGAATGTGGGGAGCAAGGCCCCCTACTTTTAAAAGCAGGCAGGCTACATCCTTCCATTTTTTATCAGCCCTAAGGGTAGGTGGTGGGGGAAGAGGGCAGGGTCTTAGGCTGTGTTCCCTGTAAGATGAGCACTTGGGCAGCCACCCAGGAGAGAGTGAAATGCTACCCAGGTGATTAGCAGAGTATCCACAGCTGGCAGCATGTGTTTCCACTGGTGGTGCACTTCTACACATGCCTCAGTGCACGTAACAAAATTTATTCCACACACATGGAAAAATTAGAGGGAACATGACCTTGGGGAAGAGGCAGTAGTGGGGGTCCTCCAGAGAGAAGGAGTGGGAGCATGGGTCAGATGCTGGTGCCTCCCTACACACACACATACTGTAGGGAAGCTTTTGTGGCAATTGTTCTCCAATTATGAAGGAGAGGTGAAGATTTGAGTGAAACAAGACTTTGGATGATTAAGGAACCATGTTAACTGGTTCCCACATGAGTCCTATTTAGCTTAAAGATTTTGCTCTATAGCTTGAATGGCAGATACTCAGGATAGCCAGGGGACACCCTGTCCTTGGGTGGGAAAATAATCTATTGGGAGCGATCTGCACGTCTCCAGGTTGAACTGCAATCAGGTGCAGGCTGCTGTCCTCAGAGGCTTCCCACAGACTGCTCGGAGTGCTTGTGAACAAAACGAACTTTTCCGATGGCCATAAGAACAGCCATACTGGGTCCCACCGATGGTTCCATCCAGACCAGTATCCTGTTGTGACAGGGTGGACTAGGCCCTGAGGTGCCCTGCTGGAGGCCTTGTGGTCCTGCCACACCCTGCCACAGGAGAGGGCAGTAGAGAGGTCCTCCGAGCTGCCTAGAGCGGCGGTGGGGGCAGCAGCCAATTAGCAGTCAGCAGGTCAGTATAAGAAAAACTGCAGGGCCCGAGCAAGAGCATTTCCTTGCTGGAGCCGGGGGAGAGCAGATGGGGCTCCAGGCTGGATGCTGGGATTTCACTGGCCCTGAGGCGAGGGTGAAGAATGTGCTAGAGCTGTGGGGAAGTGGCCTGGGGAGTCATAGCAGCGGTGCAGTTATTTAAAGAGATTTTCCAGACAGCTGCTTTCTATAGGGTCCCTGGGCTGGGACCTGGAGCAAAGGGCGGGCCATGGTCCCCCCTGCCAAACTCCCCATTAGCCACAGAAGGGGAAGAGCAAGGCAAGGACTGTGAGGCACCTCAAAGAGGGGGACTGAACTACAGTGACCCAGCTGAAGGGCTGTGGCCAGCAAGGCCCTGGGAGGGCGAAGACTTTGCCTCCAGGGAAGGAGCCCTGGAGCACGGCTCTATTCTGGAGTGGGGACAACCTGAAAGGCCGTAGAGGGCATTGAGAGAGTCCCATATTGGACTCGCTTTGCTTTCACAGGCGGCGTGAGACTTGGCAGGAGGGCTGAGTCCCCAAAGAGCCGCCAGGAACAGGGAAAGAGTGCAGGCACGCGTGCTCGGCCGGGGGCGCTGCAGGCGGCAAGTGCGACCCCGTGAGACCTGTCTTCTGACACGGACGGCCACCAGAGGCTTTGGGACAGGACAGTTTATCAAGTGATCCATCCAGGCCCAGCCGGAGCAGAAGTTTGTGCTGCTTTGCCATTCTGTGTCTGGCAGAACGGGGAAATTGTGCACATCCTCTTCACGGGCTGACTAAATCCATTCTCCCCGCCCCCCGCTGCTTCTTTCAAACAAAGCCTTTATGATCCTGTTCAGAATGCATGCCAGGGGCTCTGGCACTCTTGATGGTCGTCGAGTGTCTCAGCAGCTGAAGAAATATATCCAGCTAAGCGCCCTGAGCCGCCGGCTCTCGACGGGCCGTGCTGTCTTGTCTTGCATTGCGATCACCCTCCTGTCAATCCCAGGGCTCTGTCACCAAGGCTGCTAGGAAGCTGGCGCCGCTTTGTGAACGTGTCGCGTTTTTCCTACCAGTTCCCTGTAGGAATAGCAAGGATGGAGATTGCAGAAAATGCAAGACAAGCGGGGCCCAGTCTTCTCTGGGTTCATGCTTATGTTAGCATTGCCTTCGTGCTGGTGCTTTAGCCGCAAGGTGAAACTTACGGGGGGAGGAAGTTCTCGGGGCTGAACAGTGGCTCTGATGAGTCTAGAGCATGGGTTCGCAAACTGGGGGGCATGAAGAAATTCCAGAGGGGGCACAAGGTGACCCAACCCCCTAGCCCCTACCCCGTCAAATTTTGCTGACCTGGTCAGTTCCTTTCTTTTTTTTTTTTTGTTATTGCTCAACAAGTTTTGCTGCTATTTTGGGGAGGGCGTGAGGGACTGCAAGGGGGCGTGATGCCAAAAAGTTTGGGAACCGCTGGTCTAGACAGCGCTAAGAAAAGGAAGGAAGCGCCCACCATGAGTGACTCTGCAGGTAACCCTATTTGGAGGAGCAACATTTAAGGACTGGGAGTCATGCAGGGCTGGAGTCCCTGGAGCTTTGACCTCCCAGCCGTCCAGGAAACCAATGGGCCCTTGTTCTGCTACTGCCCCTGCTGAGAGCACTAGCTGGCCTGTTCCCCAGCCGTGATGAGGGCCCCATGGGACAGCAAGCAGCAGCTCCAAGGCAGAGGGCAGTAGCAGCACAGCACTGGAGGGCAGGGCTGTGGAAGTGCCGGCACATGAAAGCCCCCGGCCAAACCAGGCAGGATCACTTATCAGAGGCTCCTGGATCTTCCACTAGATCCCAATCTACTGGTTGGTGACCCCTGATCTAACAAGACAGGCCCTGTGCTAAATTGAGGTAGCACATCCCCATTAGGGGAGCCTGCCTTGGACTAATTTTGAGGCTTCCCTATAGTCTAGATAGGCGATTTTGAAATAAGCTATTTCGGAGGATTTTTTCCAAAATAACTTATTCCGAAATAGGTGTGCAGTGTAGACATACCTAAGTGATTAATAAGGATTTACCGATGGTGCTTTTGGCCGACATCCAGGGCCGGCCCGAGGTATTCTGGCGCCCCGGGCACGGGTGCGTGGCGCTGCCCCTGGGCGCATGGTGCATGTGTGGGCTTGCCCGTGGGGAGCAGGCCCACCCCCCTATCATGTGCAGGCCTGCCCCCGAGGCGCACGGCGCATGCACGGCTCGGCTAAAGCCGCTGGCGCGCATCCCGGGGCACGCCCCAGGAGCACATGGCGCATGCGCGGCCTGGCTACGGCTGCTGGCACGCAGCCTGGGGCCCACCCCTAGGGTGCATGGCACAAGTGCGGCCTGGCTGTCACTGCTGGCGCGTGCGCTGGGCCGTGTATGGCCCTGCAGCTGTGGGGGGAAGGGCGTTGCTGGCCGGTGCTACGGGGATGCGGGCGGGCCGGCGCTGTGGGAGCTGGGCACGCGGCGCCTGATGGCAGCTGTAAGGGATGCCACACACCCCTCACAGCTGCCATCAGGTGCCACCCATCGGTTGGCGCCCTGGGCAGCTGCCCGGCTCGCCCATGCCTCCGTCCAGCCCTGCCGACATCAGGTTGCTCGCATGAACGATTTGTAGGAATGCAACGCAATTTGCAACTGCGCCACCCACTCAGAGCAAAAGGGAACATGTCCCGATGGAGCCCAGTTTCCTGAGTTCCAGATGTGCCTGTCGCTATTGCGGGGATGCAGATACATCAGGGAATGGCACTCATTGGAAATACTGTTTTCTTTGCTTAAAGAAATTGAACCCAACTCTCTGCTGGGAACAGGGGCAGATGACCGTTTTGCGGGGCCCCGGGCAGCATAATTCCGTAGGGCCCCCCCTTTGCCACTGTGCATGCGCAGCGGCGCCACGGCGCATGCGTGGGGCTTTCTGAAGCACGGGGCTCGGGGCAGCCGCCCCATTCGCCCTGCCCTATATCCGCCCCTGGCTGGGAATCATTGCAGTCATAGTGGTGCACATCTGAAAAAATGTCAAGAAAGAATCCGGGCCATTCATCCCCTGTTGTTTTAAGTTTCCCTGCACGGATACCATCTTGTGTCCCCTATCACCCTTGCAATTGGGCTTTGGCATACTGCAAGGCCAGTGCCAGTGCTGCCCTAGGAATGGGAAGCCAGGGTTAATTCTGGGCACTGTTTTGCTTTTCCTAAAATAACTTTGAGGAGCCAGGTGGCTGAGCTGGTATCAAATGCCTCGCTGACTCCCAGGCTGTCTGTGGAATGACCTGGGTTTATCTAAGGAAGAAAATGCCGTCACATCTGGCTTATTTGCACTCCTGTGGCAGGGAGAATGGGCAGAGAGCTGGAAATGGGGAAAAGGAAAATAAGGAGAGACAAAGACAGAGGTGAGAGAGGTGGGGGAAAAGATTCAGCACTGCTATGCTGGAGCGCTCCTGATAGTAACAAGTCATCGACACAATATAATTGAAGACAGGTCTACACTAAAGGGGACGGTCCAACCAAGATATGCAACTCCAGCAATGTTAACTACGTAGCTGTAGTCGATGTACCTTGTTTCGAGTTTCCCCACCATCCCCACAGGGGGAGGCCGATGGGAGTAAATGCTTCCGTTGGCTTCCCTTGCTCCTCACAGAAGCAGGAGTACTGGCTGCTGATGGGGCTGCCTTCTCAGTTTGATTTAGCAAGTCTTGACTAGACCCACTAAATCAAACTCCGGAAGATCAATTGCGACGGCATCGATCTTCCGTCTAGTGAAGACAGGACCTCAGTCTTGCTGTATTCAAGGCACTGAAACAGGTCATCTCTTCTCTACAAGATCCAGTCATGTATTCCCCAAGATGGGGTTTGCCATGTTGTAACCAGGTTCCCCATTACAGAATAAATTCAAAGAATAATTGGAACCAAAAAACGGTATTAGATGCCTCGTGCTGGTAGTTCGCAGTACGCTCTTGCCAGCTGAGAGCAGAGTTATGGCAGGTCTGAATGTGGCCCTTTGTGACTCATAGAATCATAGAATCCCAGGGCTGGAAGAAACCTCAGCAGGCCACCGAGTCCAGCCCCCTGCCCAAAGCAGGACCCACCCCGACTAAATGATCCCAGCCAGGGCTTTGTCAAGCTGAGACTTAAAAACCTCTAGGGATGGAGATTCCACCCCCGCCCTAGGGAACCCATCCCAGTGCTTCACCCCCCTCCTAGGGAAATTGTTTTTCCTAATGTCCAACCTAGACCTCCCCCACTGCAACTTGAGCCCATTGCTCCTTGTTCTGCCATCTGCCACCACTGAGAACAGCCTCTCTCCAGCCTCTTTGGAATCCTCCTTCAGGAAGTTGAAGGCTGCTCTCAAATCCCCCCTCACTCTACTGCAGACGGTGCCAACAGCTGATCAGAAACCAGCCTCAGCATGGAGTCATTTTCAGATCCAACCTGAACCTGAAACTTGCCGTGGAATCTGTGTCACTTCTCCCTTGTCTTTGGGGCCTGCCTGACTGGCGTGTCCTGCTCCCTTCACCCCGTATCTGCAGTCCTCTCTGGCTGCTCACGGGCCTGGCACTGTGCTAGCTGCGTGCCGCACTCTTGCCACCTGCGTCCATCTCGCAGCACTGAGCACGCTGCAAATGCAGACTGAGATGCTGCAACTCTTTGGCAGGCTCATTCCACTGCATATACCGGTGGTTCCCAAACTTTTCAGCATCACGCCCCCCCTTTCTCATTTTTGAAAAACCCTCATGCTCCCCCCCCCCCCAAAAAAAAACTTGTTGAGCAAAAAAAAAGAGAAGGAACTGAGCAGGACAGCAAAACTTGACGGGGGGGGGGGGGGCCTGGAATTTCCCCCCTGGAATTTCTTCACTCCCTCCAGTTTGGAAACCCATGGCATATACAATGCAGGGTCCTGGCAGCAGGCAGGCCACTGCCAGGCTGCCCGTCACAGGCTGGGGGAGCTGATCAGAGACAGCCCACCCCAGAACGAAGAGGGTCACATAGCTGTCAGACCCAACCCGAACCCAACTCTTGTAGCTGGGTTGGCTTGCAAGGGTCCAGCATAAAGAGTTAAATGACTTGACCAAGATTATTTAAAGTTAGTGGCAGAGCTGGCAAGGGAGTCCTAGAGTCATGACTTAAAGTCCCTTGCTCCAGTTAGTAGACTACTTTGTCCTCCTATCAATGGCACTGAGAAAGCAAATCGTAACCTCTTTAAGCCCATCAGGCTAGGATAAAATACCCTGCCAGTGCAGGCTGCCGTGAATTAACTCCATTTTGGTCTCTTAGTCTTACCATTGCTAAAAAATGATAACACACAACTGACTTTGTTTTTAAACTGTGGTCTAATCTATTCCAGTTTCATTAGCTGCTGATTGAATGCTTTTACATTTAGAAAGGGAGGATGGTCACACTTGATTGCCAAGTCAAATAAGCTCATTTTTCTTTCATTCGCAAATTAAAAGGACAGATTCTGACTGATTTATAGTTCGCAATCTGGAGTCTGCTCAATGCCAGACCAGCTGGTTAAGTGATGTTCTCTTGCTGCTCTCGTTATGGAGCACTCCCCTCTTTGCGCTTCTCCAAATTTAAATGCCTGTTTTTAAAGATACAGGTGCTGATTTTCCAGGGCACTTGATTCATAGCGGTAACGCCGCTGACTTGTATGGGGTAACTCCTGATTCAGACCAACAAAGGCGAGACAAGAATCGGAACACTTCTTCTTTGTATTCAGCTGATGATCTGTTGATGCTCTGACCAGAATAGAAGAATCTGAGAGGCATGGTCTCAAAAGGCAACCCAACATTGGCACGCCATCGCCTGCCCAAATGTGCATGCACTTGTCATTTGTGCCACAATAGCTGTCCCCGGCAATTTCTGCTGGCACATTTTAAAAGCCCTTTTTAGCCAGCTGGCCATTAATGTCTGAAAAATTTCACTTGAGATTTTTTGGGGCATAAAACTGACAGGGGTGCCAATCCCTGGCTGGCTGTGGCATTTGAGAAAGGTGGGGAAATGGATAGGGGAACTTAGTTGCAAACATGATTAGTGTCTATCCGGCAAACGTACAGTGTGGGCTTCTCAGGTCTCTTGTGTGCAGTTCATCTCACTCAGGGCTGCTAGTTGCTAGCTGTAATACAAACAGATAATCTTTCATCTTCATCAATGATGTAGATATTGGGATAGAGAGTACGCTTATTAAGTTTGCAGATGATACCAAACTGGGTGGGGTTGCGACTTCTTTGGAGGATAGGGACATAATTCAGAATGACCTTAGCAAGTTAGAGAAATGGTCGGAGGTAAACAGGATGAGGTTTAATAGAGAGAAATGCAAAGTGCTCCACTTAGGAAGGAACAATCAGTTCCATACATACAAGATGGGAAGCGACTGTCTAGGAAGGAGCATGGCAGAAAGGGATCTAGGGGTCATAGTGGACCACAAGTTGAATATGAGTCAACAGTGTGATGCTGTTGCAAAAAAAGCAAATATGATTCTAGGTTGTATTAACAGGTGTGTTGTAAGCAAAACTCGTGAAGTCATTCTGCCGCTCTACTCTGCACTAGTTAGGCCTCAGCTGGAGTACTGTGTCCAGTTCTGGGCGCCACATTTCAAGAAAGATGTGGAGAAATTGGAAAGGGTACAGAGAAGAGCGACAAGAATGATTAAAGGTTTAGAGAACATGACCTATGAAGCCAGGCTTCATGAACTGGGCTTGTTTAGTTTGGAAAAAAGAAGATTAAGGGGGGACATGATAGCGGCTTTCAAATATCTAAAAGGGTGTCACAAGGAGGAAGGAGAAAATTTGTTCCTCTTGGTTTCTGAGGACAGGACAAGGAGTAATGGGCTTAAAGTGCAGCAGGGGAGGTTTAGATTGGACATTAGGAAAAAATTCCTAACTGTCAGGGTGGTCAAATATTGGAATAAATTGCCAAGGGAGGTGGTGGAATCTCCCTCTCTGGAGATATTTAAGAACAGGTTAGATAGACATCTGTCAGGGATGGTGTAGACGGAGCTTGATCCTGCCTTGAGGGCAGGGGGCTGGACTCGATGACCTCTCGAGGTCCCTTCCAGTCCTATGATTCTATGATTCTATGATTCTATCTGCTAAGGGCCCAATTCTGCATGTGCTGAACACTTGCTAATTCCAGCAAAATCAAGCAGAGTGAAGGGCTGTCATAGGTCCGGTCCTGATTCTGAATTAAACTTCTCTGAACTATTTCAGGGTGCAGGGCAACATGCTCAAGCCACGTTTCCTTTACAGGTACCTCTCCCAGGCAGGCGATTAATCCATTCAACAGTCAGTTTCTGTCTACCCTTGGCCCTGGTCTACACTAGGACTTTATTTCGAAATACAGGCAGTCCCCGGGTTACATGGATCCGACTTACATCGGATCCCTACTTACAAACGGGGTGAGGCAACCCCGCACTAGCTGCTTCCCCCCAGCAGACCAGGGAGACGCGAAGCTAGCGCCCCTCCCCCAGCAGACCAGGGAGATGCGGAGCGGCTTTTCTCAGCAGACACCTCAGCTTGAGAATAAAGGACTGAGGGAAGTGAGGTGTGGGAGAATAAAACTGAGCTCTGGAGAAATGTTTGGCTAGAGTTTCCCCTACAATATGTACCAGTTCCGACTTACATACAAATTCAACTTAAGAACAAACCTACAGTCCCTGTCTTGTACGTAACCCGGGGACTGCCTGTAACCTCCCCTGCAAAAGGTCAAATTTGTAAGCGGAGCGTCCGCACGACCAAGCCCGTTATTTCACACTAACGGGTCGCAGAATGCGAAATCAGCACTCCTGCTTTTCATCAGGAGCAACGCTAATCCCCACATTATATGTACAGCCCCAGCTGCAGAGCCTTGGCACATTAACTCCTGCTTTTAGCTGCAAAGCTCCCTGGTTTAGACCCTGGAGCGTCAGCCAAAAAAGGAGGCGGCATCACCCCAGGATTCTTAAAAAGCAGCAGTTGGGGTTTGTTTGTGTTCTCAGAAAATAGCTGCTTCCTGCGATAACACGGCGGCAAAATGGGAAACCTGGCATTTTTATGAATGAGAAGTCACATCTGGGCGCTCTATAAGCCCACCATAATGCAGGTCCTGGGGAAACAAAAGGCAGCTTCTCTCTCTGGATCCCAAAGCCATTGTAAACAGGGGTCCTCAAGTCGCCTCGCTCAAGGAGGCTTAGTATTTGCCTCCAAGCAAGGAAGGAAGGAAGAGGAGATGGGGGAGCGCGCACACTCACTCTTGGCCAGCTAATTCTTCTCTGATGAATAGAGCCCTGGAATTATATTCTGTCAATGCACATGCTGGCTCCGCTTGCTATTTTCTTTTAAAAAATAACAATTCAGAATGAGTCCCATGTGAATTTTTAGCAATAGCGAAGTAAACAGCTGAACTGTCACGCTGAAATGCAGTCAGCATGCTGGCCTGTGGACGCGTGAAGAGATACAGGGCCACTGCGGGCTTATTCACAGGACTTTTGCTAAAACAGAGATTCAAGTACAGGTGGAACCTCTCTAGACTGGCACCCTCAGGACCGAATTGGTGCTGAACCAGAGAATTTGTAGACCCACAGGACGTCAATATTGTCTAGAAGCATGACCAACACTGCCACTGCGTATTGGGCTCCCAGAAGACATTTAGGGGTAAATTAGAGCTAAATAACACAGATTGCTGAGAGCCAGGACTGGTGGCTGTAAATAAACTTTAGGGGACCACAGGAAACTTGACCACACCCACGAGAAGTGGACACCCAGTTAACTGTTGCCGGATCAGAGAGTGCCGGACTAGAGAGGTTCAACTTGGACTGCAACTAAAATCCCTCCCCTCTTTGCTCAGAACTGTATTTCCTCACCATCATGAGTGTGCGTTAGCGTCACACGGTTCCTTGCACGTGTCAGTGTCTTGTGAGGTGAGCCATCAGACTCGCTGGGCCCCTGGATAAGCTGTGGGGGAGGGGAGCTCTATGCTCCCAGAAGGGGCAGGGCCTCGGGAAGAAGGGGCGGAGCTAGGACAGTTGGCCCAGGGCTCTGGTGGTGATTTAAAGGGCCCAGTACGCTGACTGCTGCTATTCCTGCAGTAGCAGCAGCGGTGCTGGGAGCCCCGGGTCCCTCAGAATTGCTGGCCTCCTTTGCCCCCCAGCAGGCCTGTGTAATGTTTAGCTTTTGTGTTGCTCTGAGGCCTGTAGCCCTACTCCTGACCCATGTCCCTCGGCTTAATCTGGTTGCTAGGGAAGACGATTCAGTCTCCTTAGATCAGCGATGGGCAACCTAGGCTAGTGAGGGGGCCGCATGAGTGACCCTCCTCCATCTCAGTGGGCCTCTTGATTGTCACAACCAAGACGGTCTCCCGGGATGGGGCAGTTTTGCTTGCTAAATTTGCGGGGGTGCCGACGGCACAGTAGCAGCGCTGTGAATGGACGCAAAGGGAGCACACGGTGTTCCCAGGCAGTGTTGTCTGCGATCCGTACGCACTTCGCTTCATGTGCCCTTGCTTTCCAGGTGTGTCACTTTAGTAATATCCGTCGGAAAAAACACTTGGTGGGCTGAAACCAGCAGAATCTGTCAACCCTGCATGTGGGAAACAATAAACATCTCATGGGCCGCACATGGAACCCTGATGGGCTGCAGGGGACCCATGAGCCATAGCTTGCCCCCCCCCCCATTGCCTTAGATTCTCTGCTGAGAAATTCACCCAGTGAATTTCACCCAGTTCTAGTCTTTAACACATCCCCCGTTCCTTACGTCACATTCAGATCTATAGGGTCAATCCTTAGGGACCTGGCTCTGAAAAGTCACAAAGCTCTTGCTCCGAAAGGAGCAAATTCCCCCACTTCCTCCATGGCTCCTTTCCTAAAGGTTCCTCTCGTTTCTGTCTGACACCTCTCACAAAGTCTTTGAGCGCCGGGATATTTCTGCCTAGCAATTGGATGCGGCTAACTGAGACTGCTCGAGACCCTGCTGTAAATGGGGATTGTAACGCAACCGTAATTGTGGTGCCGTGAAGGCGCCTCAGTAATGAGCCACATGGAAAACAGCCTCGCAAAATCCAACAGAAATTGGATTAGTACTTCATGGAGACGAGGCCAAATGAGATTCCACGTAGAGAATGAGTAGAAAATGGCCCTCTGATTGATGCTTCACCAAACCTAGCCCTGGAGCAGCTCTGCTGGAGCCAATGAAAGTACACCAGGGAGGAATCTGACCCAATAATTATGTGCTAAACCCTGGCGTTTTTATTCGGTCAGTGCCCCCATTAAAGCTTAGCTCGAATCTCGTCCAAAACCAAGTGTGTATGGCTTGCAGAGTTTAGCCTAAAAATACCGAGACACGGATATAGCAGCTTCTGTTGGAGGAGCTTAGGGCACTTTGTAGACACTTAACTCTTCCCCTGTGAGGCAAGTGAGCATTTTACTCAGAAGTGGGTAGGGTATCGTGCCAGGAGCGGCCTGAGACAAGCTGCCGGCAACTGGCACCCTAGGCGAAATGCGCGATTGGCGCCTCCGCCTCCAAAGCCCTCAGTGGCCATTTATCTTGGCACCCTAGGTGACCGCCTAGTTCACTTATATTGATGGGCCACCCCTGTGTCATGCACAGGTTAATGGGAAGGTTGTCTGCTTTCCTGGCTGTGCTCTAGATATGTCATGCTGGGGGGGAAGTAGGCCCCCCACAGTGTCTGACGCACCATTCGCCGCCCCGCACTGGATACAGTACTAACGATTTTGTGGCTACTTTCGGGGTACCGCTATAGACAGTGTGAGCAGTGCACCCTAGGTATGTATCCCATAATGCAGTGCTGCAGGAAGGCAGAGCTGATACCTGTGCATCTTGAGGTTCTGGCTGAGTTTTCCCACAGCCGCCTCCGCTTCTGGGAGCAGTACCACGAATAGCTCTGTGAGCTCTCCCTGCTAGGGAATGTCAAAGCAGCACAGCTAGTCTGTCTCCTCCTCCTGCAGCAGCCGTGTGCCTGCCGTTGTGTTCTTAGCAGGGCAGAACAGGAACAGTCCAACGATTGGCTCTTTGTTTGTTCCCCAAAGGGAGCAGCTCACTCAGCTGTCAGAGGCTTCCTGGAGCTTTGAAAGGGGAGGGGTGCAGGGCAGCAGAGATCACAAAACACTGAGCATAGCCAGCAGGGCAGGCATTATGGGATACTGGTGGAGGCCCAGGCCTGCTGACAAGCTGGGTACGGTGGGACAAAAGGGACCCAAGGGCTGGTGATTCTAAAGGATCTGAGTCTCCCAGCCACCCGCACTGCTACTGCCACAGTGGCTGGAGTCCTGGGCCCTTCAGAATTGCCATGGGAGTGTCGCGCGGTGCACTACAGAGTCCTCTGCCAGCTCTGAGGGCAGGGGGTTGGAAGAGGAGCTTTGCACCATCTGGGTGGAGCTGGAGGCTGGCTGCGCCAGCCCTACCCCTTCCACCTGGCCCCCGACCCTTCTGGGCACACAGAGTCGCTCCCCCACACTGCCCAGGAGCCCAGCAATCCTGTTGGCTCCCCTGCGGAGGCCAGTTCTGTCGACAAAACAAACAGCAGCATCTACACAGGCTCTTTATCCACAATCAAGGGAGGGAAAAGAAAAGAAAAAATCCCTCATTGGGTGGACGTTTTTTATTGCCAAAACTGGGCATTTTTCCTGACAAAAGCCGCATTGCAGTGGGTTTGCTCCCACTGTTTTGTTGCCAAAAGGCAGTTTGGGGTGACAAAACTCGGTAACGTAGACGAGACATGTAGCAAGCAGCATTGGTCATTCTCTCCCTGGGCAGCACAGGGTCTATTACTTACCATTTAAACCCTCACAGCCTTCTGAACCAGGGTGAATTTCAGCCTGGCTGATGCTGGGAAGAACATGTGTCCCAAGTGTATCTAAGGTCATGTAACACAAAGGCACGAACAGACCCCAGGGAGCCAGTGCCTAAAGACAATGAGAAATGTGGCAGAAAGATGCTATTATGGAGAGGAACGTGACTGGATACATTTTCTAGTAACTCTTTGTGATGGGAACACAAATGTTGGACTAACCCAACAAATTGCACATGCTGCCTCGCTGCAATGGGCTGATCAAACCCATGTGTGTAAAGGCTTGGATGGGTGCATGGTGAAAAGCATCTGCTTTCCTTAAGCATTCGGTGTGGCTGAATTCCTGCAAGCACTTGATTTGTCTGGCTGTTCCTTAATCATCAACACAGTCAAAGCAAAGTGTTAATGACTGCCTGGGAGATCTGATTAACCCTGGCTAGTCGTTCACGACCCTGGAAATGCAGAAGATAAATCACTAAACCAGCTCAAAGTTGTCTAGAAAGTCGTCATCTCGCGGATGCTGTTTTGCTCGCTGGGTCTTTTTAATAAACAAAAAAGAAATGCTTTGCGCCCGCTCCCTCCTGCTCCTTTCTGTGAGATGCAAAATTCAGCTTTAAACGGAAATTTAGCTGCAACCGTAACCACGAAAAAAACGAGTGGCTGCTCTATACTTTGTCTATCAAGTAACATCATCTGTTCCCTAGGAGAGCATGCGGAGAGGACCTTAAAACAGCAGCAGAACCTCGCCGATATGTTCAAAGGCTTTTGATATCAATAAATCAAAGGTCAGACTGAAGAGGCGAACGGCCGCCGGCGGCCATCATGGATACTGTTTATTTTAAATCCAACATCGTTCCCAGCTGGGAGGTCCGAAATGATGGCTTGAATTTCCCTCCACAGAAATGTATAAGGAGGAAAGTAATCTGAAGGTGTGGAGGCTTGTGCTGGACTATTAAGTCTCCATTAATATCCATGCAATGGTAATTAGTAAGTTCTAATTGCTTTACACTTCTAATTACAATTAAAATTAGCGTCTAGTAACATTAATATCCTGAAATGTAAGTAATAGATGTCTCACAGCCTCCCATGAGCCCGGAGTGCACTGTTCAGTTCATGAAATCATCTTCCTTCATGTTGTGTTAATTGCTTTATGTTAGCTGCGAGGGCCAGGCAGCACACAACACGCTGACCACCGCTCTCTATTCACCTCCTGGACAAGCCTGTGTTGGCTCTGGGGACTTGTCTAAACAGAGAGGCTGTGTCTACGCTACCTCTTGCGTCGGCAAAACTTACATCGCTTGGGGGAGGGGAGACTCCAGGGCACACGTCGTGCCCTTGTAACTCATATCCCCTCTCTTTCCTGAAGCCCAAATTCCACACACAAGCCCCACAAAGCCTCTGGGTAACACTGCTCCACCCAGAGGCACCAACAGACTTGCAGGGTCCCTGGACAAGTGGAAGGGCTGGCTCCGGAAGGGGGAGGGCCACGGGCAGAAGAGGCGGAGCTTTGCGCCCTGGAAGGGGTGGGGTCTCGGGCAGAAGAGGTGGGGCTTAACACCCAGAATGGGCAGGACCTTGGGCAGAAGAGGCGGGGCTTGGACAGGCAGCCCTCAGTGTCGTGGCTTCCCCCCGGCAGTCCTCAGCGCTACCCAGAGCACACCGTGCAGTGCACCAGCGGTGACTTAAAGAGCCCATTGCTCTGGCAGTGGTGGTGGGTCCTTTTGAATAACCAGACCCTGGAGCGATTGCCCCCTTTGCCTCCCCTCACCATCGATGGGTGTAGCTCCAGAAAACCGGGCTGGTATTCCACGCACGGCACATGCTACAGTGCTCATCAGGGGGCAAGGTCTCCCATGCTTGGCCTCCTGAGACCTGGCTCCCACTTGAAAATGCAGAACTATTTGCTTAAAGCCTTTACTCATTTCTTACCTTGCTACTACGCTGAGATTCTGATGCCATCACTGCATGGCTCCTGAGATTTAATTAACCTTTGCGACAAAGAAGCGGTTCGGAATAATAATGCTACGTATAATTCATGCTGTCGGGAAGTTTGCTCACTGCTTTGCGTTTTTAGTCAATCATACAATTTTCTGCGATGTAAAACACACACCTAAAACACACACCGTCATTCTCAACCTACGGGATAACATCTGGCACTGAAATTAACTATGCTGGTGTAGCACTCGGGTGATTGCAGACTGCAATCATGATCCATTATGACTGCACGCCACGCCGACTTGACGGTGCACTACAGAAAACACAGCAGCCGCTTACACAGACACCACACCGGAGACTCTATGGGGGAAGAGTTGTTTTCACACCCTCCTGGCACGGGTGTGAATGACTTACTTCCTGTTCAGTGCCGTGGAGGAACCGGCTACATGGTATATTAAAAACAAAGGTGATCAGCCAGATTCAATAGTCCTACCAGCTATAAAAGCCCCAGAGAACTTGGATCCCTATGTGGCCTCTAGCCAAGCTATCCATTTTCAAATATCTGCTAGGCCAACCTTTTCCGGTGGCTCATTAGCTCCTCAGCTGGAGTAAATTTGCGGTGCTCCACTGAGATACACGGCTGCATGGATTGACGTGCACTGAGGACCTGGCCCCAGGACCTGGCTGAATTCTGCTGCTTCACAGTTGGTTAGAACTAGCGCCTTCTTGCACTGCACACATTTGAGACACCTTTGCTTCTGTGCCTTGGTTCCCTTCAGCATAGAGCGAAATGCATTCTGGGTAGGCTTCCCTTCAAGAAACGTAGCAGAATTGTTCAGAAGCCTGACAGAGTCAATACTTCAAGAGAACAATGTTTGGCATTGATGGCTCCTTCATTTTCTCGACAGATCTCAAAGTGCTTTGCAAACAACAAAGAAGGGGCCCTTTCTCCACCCCATAAAGGCTGCTTCCTCTGAGCTGGGGTGTAGTAGCTGTTGAACAGTGCCCAGAAATCCAGCGGAACAGGCCAGAAGCTGTGAATGAGCAACAGGGAAGGGTCACTTGATGGTTCCCTGTTCTGTTTGCTCCCCCTGGGGCACCTGGCATTGGCCATTGTCGGTAGCCAGGACACTGAGCTAGATGGACCTTTGGTCTGACCCAGTGTGGCCACTCTGATGTTCTTAGTTTGGGACAGAGAGAGACTGGTAGCTGCAGAGGGATGTAATTCAACTAGTCCCAAATCGTTCAAAACATGCCTGGTCTTCGTTGATCAAAAGTGGCCAGCGACTCTTCTATGCAAAAACACTGCCATGAAATTCGAGCAACCCAAAGAGCTTTCAAATCACCTTTGTCCATTGGCTCAACGACTTGCCGAGTTACTGATTAGGCTTCCTGAATCAGCCTGGCTTTCCCTGGACGTCTCACCCCACCTGTCCCGCTTAGCTTGAGTTTTAACAAGAGCACAGTACAAGGTGACAAAATCTGGGGGACCAACAAGCCGGGGGCCACACCGCAATGCTGCTCTCCGGCGCACAGTCTGCCCTGGTTCGGCAGCATCCTCTGTTGTGGAGAGATCTGTACAGGCAGCGGGGTCGACAGGTACGCCAGGCCCCTGGGCAAGGCGAGGGGCAGCTCTGCACCCTAGAAGGGGCAGAGCCTTGGGTGGCCCTCAGCATTGCCTGGAGTGCACCAGGCCTCAACCCTGCCCAGAGTGCACCGTGCGGGGCTCTGGCAGCAATTTAAACGGCCCCTGGCCCCAGGCCCTTTTGAATTACAAGTCCCCAGGGCAGTTGCCCTCTTTGCCCCCCTCAGTCCCACTTAGGCAGGCCTGTGTACAGGACAAAAGCCAATATGGGCAGACAGGATAGATACCACAGAGCAATCTGCATTTTGTTCCTCTTCGCCATTGCGAGGAGACCTGTACACCATGACACAAAAGCTGACATGATACCTCCCATTAATAGGCCCCAAGGAATGTCCTGTGATCTCACAGGGCAGTCATTTTTAACGAGTGCACTTTCGTTTCTTTACAACCGAGGGCCGTGGCTGTCTCCCACGGCTACTTCCCACAGCTACCTCCCACAGCTACCTCCCACGGCTACCTCCCATAGTTGTCTTCCACGGCTGTCTCCCACGGCTACCTCCCATAGCTGTCTCCCACGGCTATCTCCCACGGCTATCTCCCACAGCTACCTCCGACGGCTACCTCCCATAGCTGTCTCCCACGGCTATCTCCCACGGCTATCTCCCACAGCTACCTCCGACGGCTACCTCCCATAGCTGTCTCCCACGGCTGTCTCCCACAGCTACCTCCCATAGCTGTCTCCCACGGCTATCTCCCACGTCTACCTCCCACAGCTACCTCCCGCGGCTACCTCTCATGGCTGTCTCCCACGGCTACCTCCCATAGCTGTCTCCCACGGCTATCTCCCACTGCTACCTCCTACATACAGCTACCTCTCATGGCTGTCTCCCACAGCTATCTCCCACAGCTACTTCCCATGGCTGTCTCCCACAGCTATCTCCCGCGGCTACCTCCCATAGCTATCTCTGGGGTGGTTTAATAAGTGCTAACTGAGACACTGGAGAACATTCCCAGCTCAGCTGAGCCTACTGGACCAGCTCCAAAAGTTTGGAGCTTCATAATGGCACAATCACCTTTTTGATACATTCTGTGTGGCTACATCTAGACTGGCATGATTTTCCGCAAATGCTTTTAACGGAAAAGTTTTCCGTTAAAAGCATTTGCGGAAAAGAGCATCTAGATTGGCACGGACGCTTTTCCGCAAATCGGGGCATTTTCGCGATCGGGGCTTTTTTGCACAAAACAATACCGCGTTGTCTACACTGGCCTTCTTGCGCAAAAGCATTTGCGCAAGAGGGCTTTTGCCTGAACGGGAGCAGCATAGCATTTCCACAAGAAGCACTGATTTCAGACAGTAGGAAGTGTTCTTGCAGAAATTCAAGTGGCCGGTGTAGACAGCTGGCAAGTTTTTCCGCAAAAGCACCTGCTTTTGCGGAAAAACTTGCCAGTCTAGACGCAGCCTGTGAGTACAACACCAACCCAACCTGTGTATCGTGTTAGGCCACACACATGGCTGTGTGTGACTAGAAACAAAATTATGTTTCACAAAGACCTTCAAAACTACTTTCCACGAGCCGGGCCCTGAAACCTTCATTCAAGTAGAATAGAGCCTTATTCCACAAGCAGTCCCAAGGAAGTGCTTTTGAGAACCCCAGCTCTGTGTGCACAGGCCTAAATCTTTTTGAAAATCAGGCCCTTGGACAATAACATGGCCCATTATTTGCTGCACCATAGACCCCTTTCATCTGCAAAGAAATGAACCACAAACATTTCCACAGGGGGTTCAGGAATCTGGCTTGACTTGCCTTCCTGGCTCGTCAGACTTCACTAGCTTGCCGCAGATTCCCTTGTGAATCTCATGGACCAAGGTGGGGCAGGGGATATCTTTTATTGGGACGACTTCAGCTGGTGCGAGAGACAAACTGTTGAGCTACACAAAGCTCCTCTTCGGATCTGAGGTTATGTCTACACTACGGAGTTTTTCTGGGATACTCCACCGCATCCAGGGAACCCGTCTACTCTTCCAAAAAATTTTCAGAAGAGTAGATGCGCTCTTTCAGAAGCCCTGTATTCCTCATTTTATGTGGAATAAGGGCTCTTCCAAAAGAGGAGGTTTTTCCGACATTTGGCCCTGTTACATGGGCCAAATGTCAGAAAAGTCTCTTCCAAAAAAAGAATCGGAAAAAGGTACACAAATTGCAGTTCCCAAATTGCGTACCTTTTTCTGAAAAAACCCAGCAGTGTAGACATAGCCTGAGAGAGGTTCCCAGAAAGTTACCGCTAAATACAAAGTCGGACAGAGAGTTTAATATGACTTATCAGAGTATGCACCATTCAAGGGGAAGCGATTCCTTGACACCCCTGTAGCCACAGACACAAAGAGGGGGGGTTGTGGGTAACACGGTTATAGGAAACCATAAATCCAGTCTCTTTGCTACACAATATAAATCCTGGTCTTAATAAAGATAAATAGAGGAGCTGGGCCCCGGGGGAAGGCGTGTGTGTAGGGAGGAGGCCAGCTCTTCCGCGCCTCTGGAAGGGGCGGGGTCTTGGGTGGGAGGGGCGGGGTCTTGGGTGGGAGGGGCGGGGCCTCAAGCAGCCAGCCCTTATTGCTGCTCAGAGCCATGCAGAGTGGCGCTCTGGCGTTCCACCGGCAATTCGAAGGGTCCCAGGGCTACAGTAGCAACAGCAGCCAGGAGCCATGGACCCCCTTCAGTGTCTCTGGCCTTGGGGCAACTGCCCCTCCTCCCTCTTCCCACCCTCCCCCACCCCATCAGCTGACCTGCTTCCAGGCTCCTCTTCTGAAAGTGTTGTGCATGTTTCCTTGAGAATGGGAACTGATCTCGCTGTCTGACTTCGTGGTGAAAAGGAGTCTCCTTCCCCGCCAGGTGACAGGGTGTTTTGATCTTTCAGCATTTCCCTGAGTGCACCGATTGTCTGGTTAGCGGGCCATGGAGGGCACTGGATGAGGTGCACCAGAAGTTGTGACAAGGGCGTGTAGGACCCGTGGGCCTGGGAAGGCGTGTTGTGGGCGGGGGTGTTAGTCGTGGGGGTTATGTCTGCAAGATTTGGAGCTGTTATTCTGCAGAGCGTGGCGCTGGTTTGAGTGGGTCTGCGGGACACTTGCTTCGGATGATGAGCTTGGGGGTGCGCTAAAGGCCAGAAGACAGGGTTTGGGGAAGATTTCCTTCAAGATGGGGTCCCCCTGGAGTGGGAGGAGCTAAGAGTGTGTGGTCAGAGTGGGGGTTCTTCTGTATTGAAACAGATTCTCTCTGAGTACTTAGGTGGCTTTTTCCATTGATATGATCTATTTCTCTGATGGGGTGCATTTATCCAGTGAAAACAGCTTTGAGTGTACGAAGGTGCATGTCTTGGACTTTCCTTGGAGCATATTTTGTGGTATCATAGATATCAGCTTTCTCGGTGGGTTTTGGGATGTTTACCGGACCTACGAAGGTCAGCGTAGTGATCTGTGGATTCCTTGTATAGATTTCCGAACCCCTGAAGTCAATCCTAGTGATGCTAATGGGGGAGGGGGGTTACCGAAGGAGTTGAATGGGGGAGGGTAACAGTTGTTGGAAGTCGTGGGGGCGAAGACGTTTAAGTTGTCTGTCCAGACTGGATGCAAATAGCTTCATGTATCTCAGGAACCTCACGAGTTTCATGTGCATTTGAATCTTGTGTGTCTCTCATTTACCTTTCCTCACTTCAGTGGAAGCTGTAGGTTCTTGGGGCATCTCACGAGCAGGCTCAAAGTTACTAAGAAGATAACAGATTTCAATCAACAGACCAAACTGCTTCTTCGTCCAAACATCTGAACAGAATCAGCTTTGAAAAAGCTCAGTGGGGAAAAAAAAAAGCTTCCCTCCCTCCCCCAGTTTCTGTTCTTCTTGGAACTAGTTGGAACTTGGCAATACACCATGAAATGTTCTCCTTGCAATGCGTCTGCCTTGACTAGTGGGAGAGCTAGAAATCTTGCAAAAAAAGCCTGTTATCTTATTTCCAGTCCAAGTTGGAAGGCTCCAGCTTATCAGATAAACTCCAGATAAGCATCCGGAGTTTCAGCCTCATGCATGAATCCAACCTCCCAGCGAGCGGAAGTTGTGCCATGCGAAGGAATTCACACAGTGTACATTCCAGATGCTGACTTGTGGCGCCTCAGGGAGCATATTATAAATTATAATAGCAACACACTTGGACATCATAGAGACCAACCTCTATGTGGCTACATAAGGAAATGTCAATCAGTGTGTGTTATCAGAAGAAAAATCTAATTGTCCCTCATTTGTAAAGTGTGTGTCATATCCCCCTCTGCTAACAGGACCACATGGAGGATAAAAGCCTACTGCTGCAATTGGCTAATGGAGTTACTCCTTTAGCTGATATAGAAGAAGGCTGTGCTGAAAGTCGCACGCTCAACGCTTGCCCGAGCCCAGTGGCAGGGGCAGTCAAACTCTGGCCTCTTCCTAACACCTAGTGGGGCTGACAGCCACTGAGCGTGTGTGTGGGGGGAAAGTTCCATGCTCTTGGGAGGGCGGAGTTTCAGGAGGAAGGGGCGGGGTTAGAGGCAGCAAGCCATCAGTGCCGCCTGGACCATGGTGTGCATCCCCCCAGCCCTCAGAGCCATGCAAAGTGCCCGGTGCAGCAATCCAGTGATGACTTAAAGGGTTTGGGTCTCCGGATGCTGCCACTCAAGCAGCTCTGGGCACCTTTAAATCACCAGATCCAAGGGCAACTGCTCCTTCCCCTCCCGCCTCCCCATCGGAGGGCCTGACAACACCCATTACTTCATCAAGCTGAGATAACCAGACATTCTCCCCACGGTGCTGCTTTGAATCACACATTACTCCATGCGGTCACAGGCCTTGGTTCAGAGGAGCAGTGGGTGTGTTTCCAGATACCAGCGGTTGCATTTACCTGCCAGGCAAAGTGTTTTCTGTAACTGAGCGCAGTGAGAAGGGATTGATGCGTCGGGGGGCAGGCGGAGGCTGCTGAGAATCGGGGCATGAAGGGAAGAGGGAGTTCTGCTCTTGCGTTTAATCCTGGGCCTCTTTCAGGTACTTTAACCATTCTCTGATTGCCTGGCTAGCTACCGAAAAGCCCCCGGCTCAGGCACCTGCTGAATCCCAGCTTGTAACTGTGCCTCATTCCAGAGCTGAAGGGAAGAACTCAGGATGGCCCAGAAAGCAAAGCCATCTCAGGAGTGTCTAGCAGTGACTTGAGGGGAGGCCGGCCCAGCTCAGTCAGGCCGAGAACACTCCCACAAAGGTGCCACGTACCTCCACATGCGGGGCAAACCCCAGAAGCTCGGTGCTTCCGATTCAGTCCATCCCAGAAAGGGCCCATTGAGTCTAGCAGCTGGGCAATTCCTACCCGGCCTCGGAGCTCACAGCTGAAGATCCGGTCAGGCTGGAACAGCCCTGGCTCCCTCTGTAAGACTTGTTCATCGCCCCCTGCCCCCACCCCCTGGGTGTCTGGGAACGGGCATTCCAGGGTGTGACTCAGTCTTGCTCTCTCTGCGACAGGACAGCTGAGCCCACAGGGAGAAGAGATTTGAGGACAATAAACCACTAAAAGCAGAACTGATCCCCCATTAGAAGCCAGGGTGGGGCTCAATTTACCCTGTGGCCAACTTAGAGCCCCCAAATCTGCCCAAACTGGTCAATGCAGTGTTCACCGCCCTGGATTCCCACCGGGACCCAGCAATATCCTTCCCCGCTCTCCTCTCCTCCACAATGGCTCCATGAGTGCGAGTCAGAAAGCAAGTCTGGATTAGATACAGATTATATCAGGAGCGGGCAACATTTTTATATGGGGGGGGCTACTGTAAGATTTTGGTAAGTGGTCAAGGGTCTATGGAAGGAGTGCAGGGTCTGAGATGCAGGTTGGGTGCAGAAGGGAGCTCAAGGTGGGGGCTGGGGTGTAGGACAGGGTGTGGGGTCTGAGAGGGGATTGCAACCTGGGGCAGGGGTTTGGGGTGCACAGTCCTGGAGGGGATATGGATGCTGGAGAGGATTTTGGCCTGGGGGAGGGATGTAGGAAGGGGTGCAGGGTCTGGGAGGGAGCCGTGACGTGGGAAAAGTGGGGTGCAGAGGGCTTGGGTGCTGACTGGGAGTTGGGGTATGGGCGGGAGTGAGGTGCCAGAGGCAGGCTGTGTCTGGGAGGACTCTCAGTTTAGAGAGCAAAGAACATGACTGGAGCAGTAAAGGCGTGACTGCAATCAGTGGCGGATTAGCCACTGGACTCATGTGGCTGCTGCCCGAGGACCCCGACCAAATAGGGGAGCCCTGGAAAAATGGTTGCCCTGATCCACCCCACCTGACATTCCTGCTGGGGAGAGGGGTTGGGGCACCGGGGCATGCTCTTCTCTGACCACTAGGTTCTCCTGCCTCCATGCCCTGACTCTGCTCCCCAACAGGAGCACTGGGAAGGCAAAATCCCAGCATCCCAGCCTCACTCTCTGGAGCTTTGGGGTGGGGGGGGGGAGGACTGCAGGCAGAAGGGGTGTGGAGTGTCCCCCACATGCGCTGGCCTAGGGCCCCACAATCCCTTCTCTGCCTTTAACAGCAGTGCTAAGAAGAGATCAAAATTCATCCCGTGGCCACTCACTCGACTCTGGGATAAGAACCACGTCTGGGATAAGAACCGACCAGGACCACGTCAGACGCCACAGGCTGTCAGCAGAGATACTGCCCTAGCTTTCATTAATCTCCCTGAAAGGCATTTCGCTTTCAGACAATCCTCAGTGAAATGTCCTGGCACGCAACAACCCACGCAGGGCCCGGGTCACTTTCTTTCTCCCTCATTTTGGGATGTGCTGCTCACATCCACAAAGGGGGCGAGGGGAAAGATTGAATCAGAAATCTCCCACAGCGCCGAGGTGCTAGGGTGTCACATTTAAGGACACTTCCCTCCCCTTCACTCTCAGTGGCCCGCAAGCAAGCAGATTACACGTGTAATTACTCATTTCTCTACAATTTCACGTTCATAAATGCATCAGAGCCTGACAGCAAATTACACCCCGCCCAGCTGTAAGGTGCAGCATTCCCAGCGAGCAGAGAATTCCTAGTTCATTACCAAGAGAGCTTGCTACTTGGCACTACCCAATTGTACCAATCTCAGACAAGCGACCACATTTCTCAGCCTCTCTCAACTCCACTGGCTTTTCAGATTCAGGAATAAAAAGTGCAACAAAACCAGCCACCTTGACGTCTCTTTAGGGTTCTGCGGTCTTAAGTGTAGGACTGCCCTTCGTTTTTGTTTGTGCCACTGCAGTTCCTCTTGATGGGAAATCCCCTCTTTAACAATACACGGCTCAGCGGCTGGAATATTTCCCTGCGTAACATAAAAACAGTTGTATTGAGTGAGATTCGTGGCCTGTTTAGCATAACTCGCTGTCCTCTGACAAAGGCTGTTGCCAGCTGCTTTGGGGGAATGAAGAAAACAGGGCAATTTACTGCGAGATCCACCCTCTGTCGTCCTGCCCCAGCTCCTGGCAGGCAGAAGTCTAGGGACGCCCAGAGCATGGGCCAACCATAAGGTAAGTCAGCGTTGCAACCGGGGGTGTGAATAGCAGCTGGTGTAGACGCACCTGTGCTAATTATACAACTGCTGGCTTGTGAGACGCTAAGAGCGTGGGCTGCACAATCTGTCTGTCAATTCTGGTTACATAATTGTCAGGGCAGCGTGTGCTGAATCCTGGGCTACGTCTGCACTGCAGATTTTTTGCGGAAGAGGATACGCAAATCGTGTGCTCATTTACATATTGTGCGTGCTCATTTGCATATCTTCTTCCAACTCTTTTTGCGGAAGAGATTTTGCCATTAAAAAGCCCTGAGTAGATGGGGCCATTTGTCGGAAAAAAAAATCCTTCTGTGCAAGATCCCTGTAAAATGAGGGATTACAGGATCTTGTGCAAAAGGGGGGGGTTTCGGACAAATGGCCCCATCTACACGGGGCTTTTTAGTGGCAAAACTTCTTCCACAAAAAGGATGGGAAGAAGATATGCAAATGAGCATGCTCTATATGCAAATGAGTGTCTGATTTGCATATCCTCTTCCGCAAAAAAACCCCGCAGTGTCAACGTAGCCCTGCTCTCCAGCAACCCCTCCTACCCTCTCGGATTTTAATGAGCAAGGTTGGCAGTGCCACCAGCCGCACTGCCATTCGTAGCTCTGACTGCTACGTAGCCCTGCCCAGAGTGGCTGGTTTTGTGGCATTCCCCGTCCAGTGGGTGGCCAGGGTGCTGCTCACTGTAATTCTATTAGTGCTTCCCGGGGAGAGTCCCAAATGAAGGGCCCCTTGGCAGAGCACCTCACACACATGCCTTAAGCCCCCTCCCCAGCCCTGCGATGCCCAGATCAAAACTTGGCTCCGAGCCCACCCCAGCTTTGAGGGGGTTTGGAATCTGAGCCCTGTCTCAACCCAGGACCAATCACAACCCTGCGTCGAGGCGCCTCCCAGCTCCGAGCTGCTAGACCAGAGGCTTCGCTCCCCCGTGGGTCTGACTCACAGAAGGGTAAACTGAGGCACAGAAAGGAGAAGACCAACATTTCCAGAACTGGCCGTGGATTGCTGGTGCCCCAACTTGAGACACTTCGAGATAGGAGCGACTGTTGCTCAGGATCTTTCAGTCAGGCTGATGGGGCCACATTGGCACGCGGACTCCGAGACACCCATTCAACACGGTGCCCTTGCAGCTCACAGATACACAGCGAATCAGGACCGGACCTAGGGATTTAGCCCAAAAGTTCTTCAACTAGTGACTAGACCATGCAGCTCCCTTTTTATTCTTTTCCACGCTCCATCCCAGTGGGGCAGGGACTCTAGGCCTGGAGACCTCTTCCTACTGCAGCCAGGCTCCTCTCCTTTGCCCTCTCTGTGGCACTTTGTCAAAACTCTCTGCTTCTCCTTGTCACCCCTTGTCAGTTTGTGGGAAGGCCTGGGGTGCGGCTGCCGTCTCATCCCACCATGCAGCCTCGCTTGGCCGTGCTCACAAGATGCTTGGCCAGCAGATCCAGTGGACCCAAACCTCTTCTCTTGCACCAATGTAAAGTTGCCTGTAGAGTCTACCTGACCCCGGGAGGCAGACACATGGGGGGAGAGCCCCCAGCATGCCTCGCTCTACCTTTGTAGACCAGATGCAGACCTCCAGCCCCAAACTTAGCAAAGCACAGAGAGATCCAGACCCTCCACGTTATTTAGACTCCCACCTTACACTGAAATCAGTATCACAGAATCATAGAATCCTAGAGCTGGAAGAGACCTCAGGAGGTCACCAAGTCCAGCCCCCTGCCCAAGGCAAGACCACTCCCAACTCAATCATCCCAGCCAGGGCTTTGTCAAGCTGAGACTTAAACACCTCTAGGGATGGAGACTCCACAACCTCCCTAGGGAACCCATCCCAGTGCTTCCCCACCCTCCTAGGGAAATAGTTTTTCCTAATATCCAACCTGGACCTCCCCCACTGTAACTTGAGCCCATTGCTCCTCGTTCTGTCATCTGCCCCCACTGAGAACAGCCTCTCTCCATCCTCTTTGGAACCTCCCTTCAGGCTGTTGCAGGCTGCTCTCAAATCCCCCCCTCACTCTTCTCTGCTGAAGACTAAATAAGCCCAAATCCCTCAGCCTCCCCTTGTAGGTCATGTGCTTCACCCCCCTCATCATTTTGGTTGCCCTCTGCTGGACCTTCTCCAATGCATCCACATCCTTTCTATAGTGGGGGGCTCAGAACTGGATGCAATACTCCAGATATGGCTGACTACAGGGGAATAATCACTTCTCTAGATCTGCTGGCAATGCTCCTATTAATGCATTTGGCTATAAGGGCCCACTATTGACTCATATCCAGCTTCACATCCACTGTAATCCCCAGGGCCTTTTCTGCCGAACTACTATTTAGTCAGCCGGGCCCCCGCCTGTAACAATGCTTGGGATGCCTCTGACCCAAGTGCAATTAGGAGCATAATTACCTTTGAGGACTTGGGCCTCAGGGTGCAGCACCAATATGCTGCACCAAATCCCTCATTCTTAATTCTTCATGTCAGTTACTCCTGGCCACGGATGTTCGACTCACCACCCTGGAGACTTGTGCATGTGCATTACGACAAGCTTTCCCCATTTTCCCCAGCTGATCTATGTGCCTCCTCCTTAGACACATGGTTGTGAAGGCAGCCTTGGGGGCATATCAGCACAGTTTGCATTACATAGCGCCTTTTTTCGAAAGAGCACTTTCGAAAAAAGGCGTTATTTCTCGTAAAACGAGCTTTTCCGTGGTCGGAAAAACTGCCACATTCTTTTGAGTTACTTTCGAAAGAACGCGGCAGCAGTCTAGATGCAGGAAAAGATTTTTCAAAAAATCCCTATAGTCTAGACACACCAGGAATTGCAATCTGTGTGCTAAGTAAATTTTTAATTGCCCAGGGCTGCGACCACAGTGCAGTGCACATGATTAGTCTTCAGCCACTAGAGGGTGCATCTAGCCTGGCTTTCCTGATCTATAGCCTTCCTGAAATTGCTAATGTGGGGGTGGGGGTTGCAGGAGAAGGGAGGTGCTAGAAATCCTTTGGCGCAGGAATGACCATAGAAATATATCATTTTTAGATTAGATCATTTAATGTTGCTATTTCTATACCCTCGGGAAAAATCCAATGCTCTTAGACAAAGATTGAGTGAGGAACCGTTCTTTGTTTATAGCTGATGTGGTTAAATTTATGGCTTAAAAAAAAACCTCCGTTACATTTATGTACCTGGAATAGGTCCAGATCTCTCGAATTACGCTGCTGTAGGTTCCAGAAGAGCCTACATTTCATTGACTTTCAATGAGACTCACCCTCTCACGCCACATTGGAAAATCCTGCCCCTTGATTAAATCCACTGCCGTCCATTGGGTTGCTTTATTCTGTTCTACTCAGCTTCTTACACTACTCTTGGCCATGCATTAAACCAGAGTGACTCTCATCGTTGGGTTTACACCATCGGAGATCATTACTTACCCCTACGGGCCTGGTTTTCCCCTCACACTGACTTTAAAACAGCCAGTTAGACTGAAACTGACGTGTTGAGGAACTGAATTGAGACCAACGTGCCTTGCAGTGGTTCAAGTAAGACTGGGAATGGGCACTTCTGGCTCTGTTAGCATTGCCAGAGGATTACTATTTGACCACAGAATCATACACTCATACACCTGGAAGAGACCTCAGGAGGTCAAGTCAAAGCAGGATCAACCCCAACTAAATCAACCCAGCCAGGGCTTTGTCAAGCTGAGACTTAAACACCTCTAGGGATGGAGATTCCACCCCCTCCCTAGGGAACCCATCCCAGTGCTTCACCACCCGCCTAGCGAAATAGTTTTTCCTAATCTCCAACCTAGACCTCCCCCACTGCAACTTGAGACCATTGCTCCTTGTTCTGCCATCTGTCACCACTGAGAACAGCCTCTCTCCATCCTCTTAGGAACCCCCCTTCAGGAAGTTGCAGGCTGCTCTCAAATCCCCCCTCACTCTTCTCTTCTGCAGACTGAACAAACCCAAATCTCTCAGTCTCTCCTCATAGGTCATGTGCTCCAGCCCCCAAATCATTTTGATTGCCTTCCTCTGGACCTTCTCCAATGTGCTCACATCCTTTCTATAGAAGGATAGGCGCTCCATAGGAGATTCTGAAGGCAACTCACAGAGCCAGTTCTACCCAGGGATACCTGTGCATGGCTCCCACTAACACCCAATGGAAGCCACACATGCCTGAGTGAGGACTTTATCCCTCCTGGTTCCATGTTTCTAATACAGACAAAGCACTGAGAGGGGAAAGCTGAGAGACTGAATTCTTCTCCTGCGCTTTGCGTTGAGACACCAGACACAGCAAGTGGCAAGAGCCAAAGTAACGTCCCACTTTGTCATCCAAACCACTGGCCACCAATGTGAACAAGGAAATAGAAAGTGAACACTGGGAAATGCTTGAACAGGACAGTAGCTTCCAGGGAGAGTCCATCTGCTTTGTTTTCTGGATTCCAGATAGCTTTGATATTCAGATGCTTCAGTGGGGGAGCCGAGTTAGTCTGTTACTGAAAAAACTTAAAAAACAACAAATAATCTAGCAGCACCTTAAAGAGTAATAAAACATGTAGATGGGATCATGAGCTTTCGTGGGTACAACCCACTTCTTCAGATGAATGGAGTATTGAAAGTCTAGTTCCAAAATAAATAGGGGATGTGGGGGGGGGGGGCGGAAGGAAGAGGGAAAATAGTGAATTAAAATGTTCGTGTTACAAGAAGCAGATAGAGAAGGTGCCAATTGTTCTTAAGTACCCATTGGTTGGTTAGTTAAGTCATTAGGAAGTGCAAGGTCGTGTACAAGCCACGTAATGTCTTTATTCATTCCTTTGGGATGGCTCCCAAACTTGTAAATGAAGTTATGTTCCAAGGCTTCCCTGTGTATTTGGCTTGTGGAATTGGCCTGAGACAACACAGTGACTTTGAGATCCATTAAGGAGTGCCCGGGCAGGTTAAAGTATTCTCCAACAGGTTTCTCTGTGTTGCCTTTTTGGATAGCTGATCTGTTTCCATTAATTCTTTCCCGTAGACACTGTCCAGTTTGGCCAATATCCACGGCAGAGGGGAATTGCTCGCATTCGATGGCATAGGTCACATTCAGGGCTGGCCCGAGACCTTTTGGCAACCAGGGGCCTGCCCCCGGGGCGCACGGCGCATGCGCGGGCCAGCCACAGCCACTGGCGCACAGCCCAGGGCCCGCCCCCCGGGGCGCACGGTGCATGTGCTGCCCGGCCCGGCCAGCACTGCTGGTATGCACGCCGGGCCATGCAGGACCCCACAGCCATGGGGGCCGGCGCTTCGGGAGCCAGGTGCGCGTCACCTGATGGCAGCTATCAGGGATGCCGCGCACCCCTCACAGCTGCCATCAGGTGCCCCCCATTGGTTGGCACTCCGGGCAGCTCCCCAGCTCACCCATGCCTTAATCCGGCCCTGATCATATTAGTGGATGTGCAATTTGATATTCAGATGTGTGATTTTGCCATTGAAGGCATGAGAGGAATAATGTAACTTAGAAGGCAGGAAACTGTAACCATTGTAAACATGGCAGAGCCTTGGGCAGGGGGCTGGACTTGATGACCTCCTAAGGTCTCTTCCAGCTCTAGGATTCTATAATTCTATGATATGAAGAAACTCTTGTGGGGAGACTCATCTTGGACCAGCTGTAAACTAAGAAAGAAATCAGAAGCAAAACTTTCCTGAGTAATTTTTGACAATGGAACTTAAGAGCCCTGTTATGTTCATGGCATACGCAGAGAAGTTAGACTGAAATATGCTCTTGCAACATAACACATGGAATTCAGAACCCAAACACATAAGAACCCCCAAACAGAGAGAGATAAAGCTGGAGGCTTCTCAAAACAGAAAGCCACGACGAACCCAGTCTTCCGTGAGGCTAGCTTTTCGGAAGACTGCCTCCGATCAATGCCTGCTTCCCTACAGCACCCCCAGCCTTCAAACAGGGACAGCAAACCCCCCCTCCTCCGCCGCCGCCTTTAAATAGCTGGCAATTCCAACACAGCTCTCAGTATTAGCACAGGCACTTCTGAAAACTGCATCCCAAGCAGCGAAGCACAGATCTGAATTTCCCCAGGGTTTGAGGATACACAGCAATCAGAAAACAGAAGCTGGTTGAATTTTCCCATAGAGGAAGCACAACCATGTGGTTAAGCCATGGGACTGCAGGTCAGGAAATGTGGGTTCCATTCCTGGCTCTTACATGGGCAAGTTCCTTGTATCTCTAGCTCTGTGTCCTACCTATGAAACGGGGATGGGACTTCCCCTCTCCGGCTATCTGTTTAGATTGTCAGCTCTTCAGGGCCAGAATCTTACGGTGCGTGTGCGTATGTACATCGCCTCGCACAATGAGGGACCAATGTTGGTTGCTACTGCAGGGGTCACCGTCCATTTTGGTTGCCCTCTGCTGGACCTCTGACTGGGATTTACTGGTAGATCTTGGAGCCTCTGACAAGTGATCCTGACGGTTTGGCCGGAAAACTCCCCCCACTGTCATGCCGATCCTGCCCTCTGTCTTGAAGCTGCCCCCCTAGGATCCTCCTGCTCGCTGTGCAAGGTGTGGGAGGGAGACGGGGGCGCTGATGTCAGGGTGTCCCTCCTCCCCTCACTCATGTAACCCCATCTCCACACAGAGAGAAGGGACTGGAGGGAAGTCGGCAATGCAATTCTTTGTCACTCCCACACACTGTGTGTGTCTCTTTCCCTTTCACACACACACAGGCTACGTCTACACTGGCCCCTTTTTCGAAAGGGGCATGCTAATTTTAAACTTCGGAATAGGGAAATCCGCGGGGGATTTAAATATCCCCCGCGGGATTTAAATAAAGATGTCCGCTGCTTTTTTCCGGCTTGGGGAAAAGCCGGAAAAAAGCGTCTAGACTGGCCCGATCCTCCAGAATAAAGCCCTATTCAAAGTAGGAATAAGAGATCCTCCGGAATAGGGCTTTATTCCGGAGGATCGGGCCAGTCTAGACGCTTTTTTCCGGCTTTTCCCCAAGCCGGAAAAAAACGGCGGACATCTTTATTTAAATCCCGCGGGGGATATTTAAATCCCCCGCAGATTTCCCTATTCCGAAGTTTAAAATTAGCATGCCCCTTTCGAAAAAGGGGCCAGTGTAGACGTAGCCACAGGGTATGTCTAGACTACATGGCTCTGTCATTTTTTGAGGAGTAAGGTTAGTTTGAACCAAGGCGTTTGATTTGAACTAATGTGTCCCGGAGTGCACTTCCTGGTTCGAATCAGCTGTTGAGCGGAATAACGCATGGATTATGTTAATGAAGTGCGAGATATTTAAATCCCCGCTTCATTAGCAATTTTGGTCGGCTACATTTGCAGCCCTAGCTCAAACTAGGGAGCAAGTGTAGAAATACCCTTAGTCTATAAGGTGCCACAGGAGTTCTCGTTGTTTATGCAGATTCAGACTAACACGGCTACCCCTCTGAAACTAAACCACAGCCACTCAGTTCCGTAAGGGATGTGGCACTGCTTCCATGGGGAAGTGAAGAGAGAGCGCAATTCTGCTTGGGAGCTCGTGCAAATGTTTACATGGATGCCCCTTGTAACATTTAGACAGCAGGAACAATAGCATACCCGGGAAGGGAGCTGTTCTCCTGGACAGCTGCTTTTTCAAGCTGGCTCTGCGTGCGTACAGCCTGGTTGCTAGCCGGCTGGGCTGTGCTGCTCTCCATTCGTATGGCATGCCAGGGGGGATAATAGGAGCTCTTGTCCATAAAACGATGACAATATGAAGTGTATCAGGTCTAGAAACAGCTCCACCGCACTCATGATTCCCCGCCTGACAAAACCTATCTCCGGAGGAGGCTGCGACAATGACGCACTTCAGAGAGGGCTTGAGATTGGCGGTAGCTGCGGACAGAAATGGACTTTGGAGACTAACCTGATTTCTAGACTGGTCACTGTAACGTTTTGCCACGTCCAAAGGGGCCCTATGTCCGGCACCTTGCTGTCTCTGCCCAAATTGGCTCTCCGTTACCACCCGGGGTGGAGGGGGACCTGGGCCCACCCCCTCTCCAGGTCCCAGTCCAGGACCCTAAGGGCAGGCGTCCAGAACGCACCACCCAACCAGGGGGGGTATGGCCGCAACTCACCGGTTCCCGGGGCTTTCCGACCCCGTCCTAGGCTGCTTCCTCCGACCCCTTTGGCTCTGACCTGCCGCGCTCAGTTCAACGGGTCACCGGGCAAGACTCACCCTCTCTGGTCGAGGGGGTCCCTCGCTGCCAGTCCTGGTGCGTCTGCCGGTCCCGCAGAGTTCCCTGCTGGCTGCGCCGGCTGCCGCGCTGCCCAGCATGGTCTCCGACTCTCCCCCCTTTGAGCTCGTGGCCGGCTGGCTTTTGAACCCGGCGCCCCTGGCCGGGGACTCTGGCGCATGCGTCCTGGGATGCCGGGTCCTCCCCGGCGTCGTGTGCAGGGAGGGGCTCCCGCGCCTGCGCCAGCCACCACCACTGAGCAGGCTCGGCAGAGCCGCTCGGGTTTCCCGGCGGCAGCGCCCTGCAGCGCCCAAGTGCGGGGTGCGGGGTTAGGGCACACGATCCCCGCCGCCCCCTCACAGTCACTTGTAGCATCCCCCTCCACCCCCAGCCCAGAAATTAAGCAAAGAGACAGCCTCCACTCTAAGGCAGGTATGTCTGGGCTGGCCAAAGGGACAATGAATTTCAATGGGAACTGGAGGCTTAATTCTCCCAAGCCTGACCGAACAGCCCAGCCTTCAAGATGTATCCACCAGGTGGAAGAAGCAATCGTATTATAGCTAAAGTGAGGCTGTCGTAAAGCTCTCCCTCAGCTGCCCGGTGTGCCACACTGCTGGCTCCGTTCGGATGCTGACAATAGACTGTCTGCTCCTCCTGACCATTCTGCCTTTAACCTTTAGCCTGCAGGCTCTGCAGAAAACAGCACAAGCGTGTTTCAGAAGTGGCACAGCCTCCTCTAGCACACCCTGCTCATGCGCTGAACTCCCTTTTCCTCTGGTTCTTGCCATTTATTTCCCTTTATTGAGCTCATCATCTGATCAGCCTATTCTTTGTCCTCCCTCCCCTCCCTCCACCTCCGGCATCAAAAATCCCCCTCACAGCAGGTAATTATTCCAGGTAAGTGTGCGACCTTCTTTGTCGCTCTAAGTGATCTGGGTGCTACCACAGTCACTACTGCTATGGCTGCGCTTCACGTATGCTAGTGGTTACGGCGCTGCTCACAGCGCGCCGCAGGGAAACCACTGTCGGGTGTCCACACTGTGCTCCTTGCGACAGAGGAGTGTGTCCACATGATCAGCTCCTGCAACGCCCCAGCGAGCAGTGCATTGTGGGAGCTACCCCCTGTGCACTGGGCTGCAGGGTGCTTTGGGAAGGGTTTGCAATGCCTCATGGGGCTATCGGTGTCACATCATGCAGGTTTCCCAGCCCTATTGCTCCATGGCCATCCTGCTACACTGACAGCTGGAGAAGGGGAGGAGAAGGGAGTGTGACAGGTAGGGAGTGTGTGTGTGTGTGTGTGTGTGTGTGTGTGTGTGTGTGTGTGTGTGTGTGGCATGCTGAGAGAGTGTTTTGGGGGATGTCGGCATACTATCTTGTAAGTTCTGACAGTGGCAGGAAACAACCCCTTCTGAGGCAAGGGGAAGGGAAAATCCCAACATCTCAGCCCCTCCCCACCTACCTTCCTGACTTTTTGCACAGCAGTGTCTCTCTCTCTCTCTCTCTCTCTCTCTCTCTCTCTCTGTCACACACACACACACACACACACACACACACACACACACACACGCACTCACACCTGCTTCTGTGTTCAACAGCATGAGCACTGCATCTGACTGGTTTGCTCTGTGAGCCGAAGCCAATCAGCACAGCATGCAGGCTGTCGGAAACGGAGCTCTGAAAGGGGATCTGTGAATGCCAGTAGGGCAGAGAGCCAACAAAGAGCAGAGGGGACTTGAGGGATTATGGGCCATTTCCGGAGGCCAGTCAGAATGCAACAATTGAAATGTCCAGTGTCCTGCACTGTATCCAGAGTGCAGCAAGCTCTGCGCTTGTCCTCAAGGTGGTTTACCTAGTGCCCAGCAATTGCAGAGTTAGTGCCACTCAGTGCCTTGCCAGTGTGGACAGCTCTGGAGTTACAGTGCTGGAAACTTTACTGTGCAGTCACTTGCCAGTGTAGCCTTGGCCAAATCACTCACATTTTTCATGCAAAGTTTCTGCAAGGGTGCTGAATGTTTTTCTGAAATCTGATGGCCGGACTTTCTAGAAGGAGAGAGCACCCACCACGCCGGTGGACATCAGTGAGACATCAGGCCTCAAAGGCCTTGCCTTGGTTGTCTGTGTCCTCAACAGCGTTCTACTGTGACCATCTTTCAGGTATCAATTCTCCGTGACGGTGCTGATCTACTTCCTGCCGCTCCTGGTGATAGGATGCGCCTACACGGTGGTTGGCATCACTCTGTGGGCAAGTGAGATACCCGGTGACTCTTCTGATCGCTATCATGAGCAGGTGTCTGCCAAGCGAAAGGTAAGCAGCTCTCCTGCCTGGTGACTGAATAATTGCAGGCATGCCAAGGCAATGGAACAACCTTGAGTCTATGGTTATTTCCTCTCCTTTGATCACACTTTTCAAAAGTGGTGACCAACTTTAGAAGACTTGGAAGTTTTCTGGGTGCACCACTTGACACCCAGGGTCCTTATTTCCAAAAGGGCTGAGATTTTCAAGTCAATGAGAGATGCAGAAGGGATTATTCCCCTTTATTCAGCTCTGATGATGCCACACCTGGAGTACTGTGTCCAATTCTGGTCCCCCCCACTATAGAAAGGATGTGGACACATTAGAGAGGGTCCAGCGGAGGGCGACCAAAATGATTCGGGGGCTGGAGCACATAACCTATGTGGCAAGACTGAGGGATTTGGGTTTGTTCAGTCTGCAGAAGAGAAGAGTGAGGGGGGATTTGATAGCAGCCTTCAACTTCCTGAAGGGAGGTTGCAGAGAGGCTGGAGAGAGGCTGTTCTCAGTGGTGACGGATGGCAGAACAAGGAGCAATGGTTTCAAGTTGCAGTGGGGGAGGTCCAGGTTGGATATTAGGAAAAACTATTTCCGTAGGTGGGTGAGGAAGCACTGGGATGGGTTCCGTAGGGAGGTCGTGGAGTCTCCATCCCTAGAGGTGTTTAAGTCTCAGCTTGACAAAGCCCTGGCCGGGTTGATTTAGTTGGGGTTGGTCTTGCCTTGGGCAGGGGGCTGGACTTGATGACCTCCTGAGGTCTCTTCCAGCCCTGGGATTCTATGATTCTATGCTGGTGCCCAACCCCCTTGAAAATTAGGCCCAACAAAATGCCAGCCAGATACACAAAAACTCAGGCACCCAATAACGTGGCACTGAAGGCTTTGCTACCCAGTTCAAATTAAGGCTTGTGTATTGTTTTGGAGAGACTGGATGGTGGAGATAACTGGGAATGGGAGTTATTGGACATTATTGCAAGTCCATCCCCAGTCAGCAGAGGCCAAACATCATTAATATGGGGCAAAAGTGGGGGATACTTTGGGGTTCAATCCGTTTCCTACAGACGGGGATCCGCAACCCTCACCATTTTCACACCTAAAATAATCAACTCCCGTAGTTGAAAATCACAAGAGAAAGACGAAGCATTGAACAGAGGAGGAGACCACTACCTGACTCCTGGAAGTGGTCCCTTTCCAGGGCAGAGCTGAAGCACATTGGCAAGGCAGAGAGGAGACCTCTGTTCCATCTGGTTTCCTTGGTTGAAACAAAGGACTTCTCTTCCCACGATGGCCTTCCCCTCTCCCTTTCTCCCCCAGAGTTGCTTATGCTGGCTTCAGTTCTGTGGGACAGGCTTTCCTCAGTGGGCCCAGTGTAAACTCCCTCTGTAACCCGGTCTCGCTCCTATCCAGGTTGTGAAGATGATGATCATTGTGGTGTGCACGTTCGCCGTCTGCTGGCTGCCCTACCACTTCTACTTCCTCCTGCAATTTTTTAACCCAGATTGGTACCTGGAGAAGTTTATTCAACAGGTTTACTTGGCAGTCATGTGGCTGGCCATGAGTTCCACCATGTATAACCCAATCATCTACTGCTGCCTCAATGACAGGTAAGATATATCAGTCACCCCCGATAACTCAGCTACTGTTGGAGAGCAATGAAGGGGGCATGTGGGGATGGGTACGGAAGAGGACCCTAGACGTGGTAAGTTGCAGTGTAGCAGGGAGACAAAAGATCAGGGGTTCAAATTACTCAGCACATTGTTTGGGTTTCCCTACATCTGGAGAGCATCAAATTAGCGGCTACCCCGGACTTCTCTTTACCACAATGTCTTAAAATAAGGGGTGGATTTTCAAAGGAACGGAACACCTGCCTCTTCACCTGAAGTCAATGAGAACTGTGGCTATGGAGCACTTCTGGGGAAAAAACCAACCCCCCAGCTCCTTCCAGCAGTTTTCTCTTGTCAACAGGGACTGTAGATGAGACTTAGAATATGTATTTTGTATAGCTCCTCCGTCTAATGGAGAACAGCCGCACCCCCTGTCTTTGCTGGATGAAAAACCCCTGCTAGAGGTGGGATTTATCCAACCTTTTCTCTCGATACATAAAAAAAATTGTTCCTGTGAGACGACAAAGTGACATCATCACGTCACTCTACGTCCCTCAGGCTGGGGGGTAGACATGGGCGATTAAAGCCCTGTTCCCAGCCCTGCCCCTTCTGCCCGAGGCCCCGGCTCTGGAGTCAAGCCCCACCCATTGTCAGCACGGCCCTCTCCGGCGGCCACGTGGAGAGCCGAGGCCTTTCCAGGTGCCGGGGATAGAGTCGGGCCTGGTGCGCGCTATGGCCAGGCCTGCCCTGGCCTCCAGGGTTAGGGTGAGGCTGCAGTGGGAGGTGGGGAGGGAGAGAAGGGGCCTGGGATGGTGTCAAAAGGTGGGGGGAGAAGGGACCCTAGCTGGTGGAGCGGAAGGAGAAGGGGCCCAAGATGGTGCAGAAGAGGGAGGGGGGAAGAGAGAAGGGACCCAGGCTGGTGTGGCAAGGGAGGGAGAAGAGGCCTGAGCTGCCACCCAGCCCTGCCCCATGGCCGAGGGGAGAGCTGCGGTTGTCTACCCCCCGTGAGAGCCCCCTAGTTTGGGGGGGGGGGGGGAAAGGCATAATCAAATCATTTTAATGACTGTCAGTTTGTATTCTTTCCAATGAAAAATGTTCAACGTGACGTAAGTTGTCATTTTGACAATTGGTTTTTCCTTTAAAAGGCAACACTTTCCATTTTGCTCCCTCGGGTAGAAAGGCGCTTGGCTGCTCCTCCTTTCTCATCCTTACCCCCTACTTTACCCGTGGCAAGGGACCGGTAGGAAGGATAACGGGGAAAACCCAACATTCAGATGAAACATTTTCCTTTCAGACAATCTTCAGGCAAATCTCAATTCCTGGGATTTCAAAACAAAGACTCCAGCTTTGAAACAGTCCGCAAAACTACAAGCAAATGTCAATAGGCTGTAACCCAGGCCCAGAGAGTAGGAAGCAGCAGTTTGCTTGGGAAGAGACACCCTTTTACTGCCCGTCAGCGTCTGTATTTGTAAAGGGACCCATCACCATGGCATGAGTTGCAACCTCTGAGTTAATAGATGATACCCACCCTACCCTATCACCATAGCTAGGATCCCTACTTTGTACACACACATGTAGGTGCGTGTACATCATATTGTTACTGTTCTAGCAAATATAAGATTTTAACACTGGGCCAAATCCTGAAATGCCGACTCGGTCAAACTCCCATGGTTTCAATGGGTATTTGAATGGAGTGAGGTTTTCAGGCTTTGATTCAATATTCAGCTTGGATATAAGGTCTGAAGTTCATGCAGAATTGAGAAAAGTTTGCAATCTAAGCTTGGTGAGAAACACAACATTTTGGGGAAGCCCTTAATTAGTATTACTGCCTAAACATGAATCAAGGTCATCAAGGGCCTAGCTTTGGAAATAAGAATTTGGAGTGCAAAGAGGGACTAGGTACATCAAAGCTTGTACCCAGTAAATTTGTCCGCTATAGGCCTCAACTGCAAAAGAGTTTTGCAAGACTCTCTCTTTTACCCAGCATAATAGCAAGGTAGTGGTGGTTGATTGACCGTTGGCAGTGCAGTCCAGCGGTTACAGTGGGGTGGATTAGGGTGCATGACACCTAGATTCTGTTCCAAGTTGAGCCACCAACTTGTGTTGTGACTCCAGGGAAAGTTAGCTATCTCTCAGCTTCTGGTTTTTTAAGTCCTGGATTAAAAGGTGTTGTATGATAATACCTGGTTCTGATGTAGTGCTTGGATCCCAAAGATCTCAAAGGGCTTTTGTAACGGAGAGGAAAAAATACAAAACGGGGAGTGATTGCCTAAGGTGCTGTCCATCTTAGAAGGGCCTGAAGGTTATAATGGATCACAAAATGGATCATGAGTCAACTGCAGAAAAGACTGTGTTGCATGTAAGAGATGGGAGAATTGTCCTGGTCCCCTTGGCACTGCTGAGACCTCAGCTGGAGTAATGTGTCCAGTGCTGGGTACCAGACTTTAGGAAAGATGTGGGCAAACTGCAGATAGATAGATAGATAGATAGATAGATAGATAGATAGATAGATAGATAGATAGATAGATAGATAGATAGATAGATAGATAGATAGATAGATAGATAGAGGGGTTGTGTGAGGTAGATAGGTAGAAAGAGAGAGAGAGATTTAAAAAGACTGGGCATGTTTGGCCTTGAGAAAAGAACACTAGAGTTGCAACCTGATAACAGTCTTCAAAATATGCTAAGGGAGGGCTGCTGGAAAGGGGATGGTGATCAATTGTTCTCCATGTTCACTGAAGGCAGGACAAGAAGCAATGGGTTTAGTCTGCAGCAAGGGAGATTTGGGTTAGACATTAGGAAACGCTTTCTAATTACAGGGAGAGTTAAGTGCTGGAACAAGATTTCAAGAGACGCTGGTGGGTTTTGGGAACAGGTTGGACAAAACACCTGTCAAGATGGTCTAGGTGTACTTAGAAGTGCTTCCATTCTGGGGAGCTGGACTTGATGACCACTTGAGTTTCCTTCCAGCCCAACGTTTCTAGGATTCTATGAAATGCCAATCCCCACTTAACTGAAAGGTAAACCGAGGCACAGAAGGGAAGTGACTTAAGGGTCATATGGAGAGTCAGCAGCAGAGCTGGGGGCAGAATGAGGCAGGATGGTCTAGCAGCCAGAATGCTGGTCCATAGGGACATTAAGGTTTGAGAAAGTGCAAGGTCACACTTCTTGCACCAATGCCCACGCCGGGTATGTCTCCCTGTGGATTGCACTGAAAACGTTCGGTAACCCAGCTCAGCCTGTGCTAGGCCTAACATCCCTGTGCTTGTCTGTCTCCTCAGATTCCGCATTGGCTTTAAGCACGCTTTCCGGTGGTGCCCTTTCATCAGTGCTAGTGAATACGAAGGGCTGGAGATGAAGTCTGCCAGGTACCTCCAGACGCAGAGCAGCATGTACAAGATCAGCCGGATGGAGACGACGGTCTCCTCTGTCATCGGCAACACTGAGGAAGACCCCGAAGAGAACAACAAAATGAAGCGCCTCTCTGTGGATATGACGTCCAACGGCTCCTCCCGCAGTGACTCTAAAACAGTGTCTGAGAGCTTCAGCTTCTATTCCAACACACTCTCCTAAGCCGCCTTCCCACTGAGAGAGGGTCACAAAATATTGCTTATTCCTGGGCCTCCCCCAACCCTTTCCCAGCCCCCACCCCGGTCTCCATTCCATGTGCCTGCCTTCACCTTTTCCTGGCGAAGATGCTCTGGTTGTGACAGTCGTCCCCTCTCAACAGCGTGCCTGTCTTATTACATCGGTTATTACAGTGTTATTACATTGGTTAATATCAGCAATATCTGGTCTCTCTATGGTACCTTGCAGTCGTTTGCTGGGCTGAATGCTTAACCGGTGCCGGCCAGTGAAACCAGATCTTAATTTATGATACGGCGTTGCAGAAAATAAGGTTAAAGGTATCAGAACGTGGCCTTCCATGCGACCGGTCATTCTCCTGCTGTGCTCTGCCATCGATCGGTGTCTCAATGCAATGCTCCACTGGCTTTCCCCACTGCTTTTATTGTCATACTTCCTCCCTTACTTGCCGTTCTCTAGTTGTTGATTTAAAAAATGGAGAAATGGGGTGAAAACAGGAAGACGGAGCTGGTGACTTTTGAAATGAGCGGTCACCTCTGCTGGCTTAGCCGGTAAAACCCTACATGGAGGCTGCCTTTCTTGCAAGTGGTATGTGAAACACAGAGGATTTCAGAACCTTCTACGTGTAGGAAAGATTGAGCTCTTGAAGTGTATTGCTACCCCCTCCTCTCATGTCTTTCTTTTTAAACGCCGCTGCTTAACTTTCTGTCAAGGTATAGCCCTCCTTCGGGGGATCCTACATGGCGTGTAGTCCAGGAGAGTTGATCATGTGACATGGTCCAGCCTCTTCTGTGCTTGCCACTGAAAAGGTTCTAGTGTCATTTTTAATGTCATCCCAGACATGCTCTGTGCACGATCCTAACCTCATGAAGCAAAGACTTCATCTCAGCTCATCAGGGTCGAGGAAGACAGAACCAAGCCAGGACCTCGGATGTTTGCTCTAGCTGGCTGGTTCTGACGGTTTCAGACGCACCTCCCTCCATTGGCCTCGCTCTCATTCCTATGCTCATTAGAACCTCTAGAACAGGGGTTCCCAACCTATGGGTCGCCATTACATTTCAAAAGGGTCACCAAGTGTCTCCCCAGGTGGCTCTGCCCTCCCTCCTCCCCCCCGTTTTTGAATTGCCTTGGGTCACCAAGTCTTCCTGAATTGTCAAAATGGGTCCTTCTCTGGAAAAGGTTGGGAACCACCACTCTAGAGCCTTTGTTTAAAGTGCTGGAGGGGGGTTGTGGCTTCTCACATTACCATCTGGATAGCCCAAGAGAGGCAAAATACCCAATTCGCTAACATGTTTCACTTTCCCAACCCCCCGTGCCCAACACCCACCAAATTATTCTCATTATATCAAGGGAAATACAGCAAGAAACAAAGCACCTGGGTCAACCCTAATTGTCAGGAAATAAATATAGTTTACAGACAGGCCCTCTCCTGGCCTTTCAAAACATGCTTAGGCCCTGGTCCTATATATGGCCTGGGTTTTCCTCAGGGGTCTCTCAGTTAAGTGCTGAACAGGCCTGATTATGCCTCCTTTGGGACACCTGACAACCAATCATCCAGAGCAGCGTGCTCAGAGACAGCTGTCTCCGCCAAATACACTTGCGATGGGACACAAGTAGAGATGGCAAAAAGCATCTTACAAAACCCCATAAAAGTGCACATGGGACGATGCTAAAGACTGCCTGAGAGCGAGGTAGCAGTAGACAGCTCATGTAGGCAGTAGACACATAGGCTTAACAATCCCAGTGGACAGTCTTTGGTAAATAAGCCTGGAAGATGGGCTTGATAAGAAAGAATATAATGTATCGGCCAATACAAATGTATGATGTGACTGACAGCGAATAGGCTTGTCTAACACACTTACAAACCCAACCTACGAAAAAGGAAATGGGATACTTCCATTATGGAAGACGCTTTCTGGGGCATTTCAAAACCCTGACAGTAGAACCTCCAAGTTACCAACAGCAGAGCTGCGAACTGATCATCCACCACACACCTCACTTGGAACCGGGAGGACCCAATCGGCCAGCAGCAGCCCAAACAAAGCAAATACGGCGCAGTGCCGTGTGAAATGTAAACGGCGGTAAGAGGAGCAGAGTTCCAGAGCTGTCCTAAGTCAATGTTCCGCTGTAAACTTTCCAAGGAACCACCACAATGATTCGTTCAGACCTAGGGACATTTCACAGGCGCAAACAACCTCCATTCCGGAGGCGTTTGGAACTCTGGGGTCCTGCTGTCATTGCCGCTTGTAAAATTCTGCGTCACTGAAAGAGACTGAAATACTTTGCAGATACATGGGTGGGTCCAGAGCAGGGTACGGAAAGGAATGCCTGGTTAAATCCACTGAAATGTATAGAATTAAGCCAGAGATCACCTTTGGGGGTTTACTAAGCAGCCTGTGAACTGGCTGTGGGAAAATGCAGCTGTTAAATAAATTCCCATCCCACACTGATTTTTTAGAAGCCAATAGAAAGTCCACAGATTTCTCTGATGGTTGAGAGTATTGGTTGAGACGCTCTCTCATACTTCCTGTCTTGGGAGGCAAGATCTCAAACTTGCTTTCCTGCTGCCTGCCTGATTCTTCAAATCATTTCTAGTAGTTTGCATGAGGCAGGGGGAAAAAAGAAAAGTCATAGATGGAGAAGTTGAAAGTTTTTGTTTGTTTGTGTCTTTGCATGCAGACTTCGGTCCACTGCTTGAAGTCTAAGCCTGTATCTACACCGCCAGGAATCAAACAGTCTCATACGACATTCAAGTGGCCAATGCACAGCATAAGTTTGGCTCACAGACATGCCTAACTGGAAGGGTAGCAATGTAGTTCATGTCTCAAGCGATGAGTTTTTGCTCTGACAATAAAGTTCCGTGGAATTGGCCTTATTGGGGGGAGGGTTAAAGTGGATGTTAGCGAATAACCCTCTTTTGCTAACTGTCCCAGTGGCTGATTTACAGTAAGTTTACAACCAGTAGGATCATTAAACATGGGAGAGCCCTAATGATATGCAGACAGAATCTAACAAGTCACCATAGTTCACAACCTAAGGTGCTTCTTGTGCAACTGTACAGCTTTACAAGCAACTCTGGGCATCCTCAGTGGTATTACTTGAAACAACAACTCAGTGAGAAAGTAGAACGACATGTTACGATTCGTGTTGTGAAACTGAAAAAGGTGGAATGCACAATTGCCATCGGTATTTGCAGGCTGTAACTGTTTGCAAAGAGCTGTGAATGGCTTCCAAGGTTAGACCAGGGGTCATGCTTACTAACCCTGTGTGTAAACTGTCTCAAATGGGCAGGCTCAGGATCATAACCATGAGGCATCATGAAGGAGCACAAGATGGTTTTGTCTGCCTCTTAAAACAAAGTGGGCCAGATGCGTAAGCGGTATAACGCCAATGACTTTAGCTGAGCCTCAGGCATTTATACCAGCTCAGGATCTGGCCCAATGACGAGGACACTTCCAAAGACAAAACCAGCCCCCCGTCTCCAAAGTATTTCTTTTTATTCAGTGAGACTGGGTTAGTAAAACCAAAGTGTTCTGTGTAAAATGGGCACCTTAACAGCTAGAGGGAGTCCAGATCCAGACTTTCCCAAAAATGCAAGTTGATTTGAATTAGGAGCGAGGCTCAGCCTATTGTCAAGACTGCAGAATTAGGCCCTGGAGTTAGTTTTTGGTTCAGGTCCATGTTTATTGGAAATAAATAAATAGGACGTAGGTGGATGTATGGAACAACTAAAGTAGTTCAGATGACTCACTTGTGCAATGAGATGGGGATATCTGCATGTAAATCTTCTACAGTGAGTAAAGAGCTCATGAAAGAGATGTGAGGGAACTCCCCCTCCCAAATACAGTGAGACTTTAAATACTATTATACCTTTCCTTTCAAATAGTGTATGTGTCATGCAGATTCCTTGGGCTTTAATGGTTTCAGGTGCGCTCTCAGTTCTTTGATCAGAAATCCAATTTCAAATGGTGATTTCTTTCTAGGCTTTCTGCAATGCTGAACAGTAATATTCTGAGATGGTCACATAGGAGGTCTTCTCCTCCCTCGTTACCCAAACATATGACTCTAACCCACACTAATGGGTGCTGCATGTTCTTTCCTGGGAACATTGGGAAGGGGAGGGGATTTCTGCAATCTAAAATCATGTCTGGTTTTTCAAGCAATTCCTATTTTTATAGAGCATCCAAACACCCAAAACTGAAACCAGCATCCAAAATAATCTCTTTTTGGGAACTGGTAGAATAAGTCCCACCTCTCTAGGGTCTAGGGGCTGGTATCCAAGGGTACGTCTACTCAGAAGCAGTTATTTCGACATAATGTTGAAATATTGTTGAGCTAGAGGACTGCTTATTCCGACTCCTCATTGTACAAGGAGTAAGGGAAGACGGAGAAAGAGTGCTCTATTTTGAAATAAGTGCTGGTAGACGTTCCCAAATTAGCGCAGCGCAAGGTGCATAGCTTATATCGAGATTAGCCCTGCAGTGTAGACGTACCCCAAGTGTGCACCCGATTACAAAGCTGGTCCTGAAAACTGATAGCACCTTTACTTGTAGCTGGTTCCCCCCTTCTTTCCTGGTCCCTAAAATCAATAGGAAAGAGGGGCCAGATCCCTGGAGTTCAGGGGCTGTTCTTTGCAGCCATCCTCATGTTCTGAGAAGATGACCTATAATTCATGATGCCAACTTCCAGCCAAGTCACAACCTCATGATATAACGACATCTCAGAACACTGAAATCACTGTCTGAAGGAGCAAGCCAGAGCTCTGCATATTTGCTACAGCTGGCTGTTTGCAGTGACTTCAGACAGGCCAATGGGCTGACACGTAACTTGAATTCCCACCAAAAGATGGTTAGATCTTCTAGCCTCGACTGTAGGCTTCTAACATTCTTCTTCATAGGTTAGAGCACAATGCCAAAGTCACTAACACATCCTTACTTGTGTCTTCCTGACAGAAATCAACATACATACAGCCAGGAGAAAAATATCAGCTCTGACTTATTTGCTGCAACCTAAAATAAGTTTGCAGAGAGTGGATCAAGTGGTAGGTGTAGCCCAAACTATTGTGGCTTGAGGCCCATGCAAGAGAAATGCAGTTAGCTCTACACGCCAAAGAGGTTGCTTTGTGACTATCATGGTTGGCATGTTTCAGTGATAGCTGTGTTAGTCTGTGTCTGCAAAAACAACGAGCAGTCCTGTGGCATCTATGGGTATGTCTACACTGCCACCCTAGTTCAAACTAGGGTGGCTAATGTAGGCATTCGAAGTTGCAAATGAAGCCCGGGATTTAAATATCCCAGGCTTCATTTGCATCTTGCCGGGCTACACGCGGCACAGAGTAGGTAGTTTGAATTAGGCTCTCTAATTTGAACTACCGGTACACCTCGTTCCACGAGGAGTAACGTTAGTTCAAATTAGCCTAATTCGAACTACCTACTCCGTGCCGCGTGTAGCCGCGGGCACGGAGTCCGCACTAAGGGGGATTTAAAAATGGCGGCGCCTGGCAAGATGCAAATGAAGCCCGGGATATTTAAATCCCGGGCTTCATTTGCAACTTCAAATGCCTACATTAGCCACCCTAGTTCGAACTAGGGTGGCAGTGTAGACATACCCTTAGTCTGTGTCTAGACTGGCCAGTTTTTCCGGAAAATCAGCCGCTTTTCCGGAAAAGCTTGCCAGCTGTCTACACTGGCCGCTTGAATTTCCGCAAAAGCACTGACTTCCTACTGTAAGAAATCAGTGCTTTTTGTGGAAATACTATGCTGCTCCTGTTCGGGCAAAAGTCACTTTTGCGCAAAACTTTTGCACAAAAGGGCCAGTGTAGACAGCTGAGATTTGTTTTCTGCAAAAAAGCCCCGATCGCGAAAATGGCAAAAAAGCCCCGATCGCGAACTAGCCGGCATTTAAAAATGGCGCCGGCCGGCTTCATGCAAATGAAGCCCGGGATATTCAAATCCCGGGCTTCATTTGCAACTGCGGATGACTATATTACTCCTGCTAGTTTGAACTAGCGGGGTAGTGTAGACATACCCTAACAGATTTATCAAGGCATAAGCCTTCTTGGGTAAAGCCCACTTCATCGGATGAATTGGAGTGGAGTTTACAAGAACAGCGATTTGGCTCACGTTGAGGCATTGGAGGTCCTACCATGCCATACCAACAGGTCCCATTCCTGTGCAGAAGTGGCATCTGCTACATTTAGTCAAGGTTGGATTTAGTTCTTGGCGAACTCCCCCATGGGTGCATCTACACAATAGCGCAGCCCTCGAAATAAGCTACGCAATTTGAGCTACACAAATTGCATAGCTTATTTCAAAATTTGGCGCTGTCTACACAGCAACTATGTAGAAATAAATCGCTATTCTGCTGACTTGCGTAATCCTTGTATAACAAGGTTTACAGGGAGTGGCAGTAAGAAGCCTGTTATTTCTAATTTATTTTGAAATAACAGGCTTCTTGTGTCGGCGGCACATAACGTTATTTTGGAATAGTGGATGTTGTTCCGAAATAACTCTGCTGTGGAGATGTACCCCTTGAGGCCCTGAGCTGCAAAAGCCCAGTTGCCTCTTAGCTAGAATAATCTTGCTGAATTTTATAACCATAACAGGCTTCATGGACCCAGGGGAGCTGGTAGCTTCACTGGGCCCCTGGGCAAGGTGGGGGAAGGGGGCACGGTTCCATGCTCCTAGAAGGGGTGGGGCCTTGGACAGAAGGGGCGGGGACAGGGGCATTCAGCCCACAGAACCACGCTGTGTGGGGCTCCAGTGACAATTTAAAGGGCCCCCTTCTGGGCAGGTATGCATGGACCTATTCTGCGAGATTCACTCTTCTTGTCAGAGAGAGACATACAGACTCAAATCTTTTAAGATGATGCTCATAATTTCCTTACCCCAGACACTCTATAGTATCACAGCCCCAGAGTCAAAGATTTATCGCCTTCATAAAATCCACAGCGTTTTAATGCTCTGAAATGGTTTGCCCGCCCATGGCTGAGTCACAGCAAAACCTCTAGCTTGAGCTTCATGATGCCCTGGAGAAGGGGGGAAATAAATCTGAGCCACCGCGGGAGAGAGGTAAAAGATCACATTCAGCTCCCCTGACTTCCCCCAAGACAATGGGGTTTTTCCCTTCCCCTGCAGCATGGGGCACAGGAGACTTGCTGGTTTGAACGGCAGGAAATGGTGCATTCTGTGCAAGTTTAAGTCTTCAAATCAAGATTGGGAGACGTCAGTAACTCAGCCAGGGGAGCTGACAGACACGCCAGGCCCCTGGGGGACCAGCTCCATGCTCCTGGAAGGGGCAGGGCATTGAGTGGAAGGGCAGCCAGCCCTTAGCGCCACCTTCAGCCATGTCAACCCCCACCAGCCCTTACAGCCACTAAGAGCATGTGGCACTGGGCTCCGGCGGCGATTTAATGGGCCCAGGACCCAGGGTTCTGCATGCTGCCTGGAGCTCCACGCCCTATAGAATTGGCAGGCCCCCAGGCACTGGTCCCCTTTTCCCGCACCCTCCCATCAGTGGGCCTGAATTCAGCCAGAGGCTATAGGAGTGGGTGGGTGAGGATCTGTGGGCTGAAATGGGTAAGAGGCCAGATTAGATGATCATGATGGTTCCATTCTGGCCTTCCAGGCAATAGTCGGACTTTAAGCTTTTAGCCCTGGACAAAGCGATTCTACGTCTGCGCAATATGGTCCGTTCAGAAAAAAACTATATTATCACCATGTGATGTCCCGACAGCTTGTGATGTTCAATTCATGGTCCAGCTGACGGCGGCAGTGTTGTACGACGTGCACTCTGTAGTAGCGTCTGTGTGAAACCCAAACTGTGGAGTTTGTTTACTGTGAAGCCGAAACATATTTTCATAAATAAACATTGATTTTGTGAGGCTGGGTTGCAAGCCGGCTGTTGGATAAACCGTGACTTGAGCTGGCAATCATTGCATGGGGGCTGCTGGCGACACCGGTCGGGCACTGGCGCACTGGGGGGAAGGAGTGGGATTCCCTGGGCTCGAGGGAAAGGGCTGTCGCTGGCATTGGATTTCGAGATCTGGAGGCACACGAGCGAGAGGAGACGGTGCAGAGCTCCCACGGTCTCGAGGAGGCACGAGACGTTTGTTGTTGCTGACGGTGACCGCTGAGCCACGAGTCAGCATCCAGCGAGCTGCCTCTGAGAGCAACTCCCCCATTTTAAAATGAACAGTTGTCATGGAGGGTGGGGGACTCACCAGGCCCTGCACCCCCCTCCCCAGCCAGACGGGACTCTCAGGTAGAACAAAAGGTTTATTGGTTGTCAGGGACACCGCGTAGTTCAGATTTTTTGTTACAGGCACCAGGAGCAGTCAGCACAATCCATCTTGGGGTGCCCTGGCCCTCAGGCCAGGCAGGCTCCCTTCTTCCTGAGCCAGCCAAAAACTAACTTGCTCAGTGGTTTGAACATTGGCCTGCTAAGCCCAGGGTTGTGAGTTCAATCCTTGCGGGGGCCAATTGAGGCAAAAATTTGTCAGGGATGGTACTTGGTCCTGCTGTGAAGGCAGGGGACTGGACTCAATGACCTTTCAAGGTCCCTTTCAGCTCTAGGAGATAGGCAATCTCCACTTACAGCCACTGTCCTCAGCCAGCCCTGCGTCCTGCTTCCAGGGCCAAGGTGTTCTCTGCTGGAGACAGAACATACTTCCCCAGTGAATCTCATCCTCCTCATGTAGATCGTGCTGCCATGCCTGGGGAAACTGAGGCACACACACACACACTGAAGAGCAGTGTCGGACTGTAGGAATTGTGCAACCAGTGAATGTAACAACACAGGGGACTACAAGAGGGGACAAAATCCCCATAATGGTACTTATTGGCTCCTTTCTTTGCCTGGAACCCTGAGGTAGGACGCACTGGGAAGATGGCTCTGGCAGTAGCCTGTAGCAACACAATTATTTTCAACTAGCACACTGGCCTGGCATTGCTCAGGTTCTTACAGAGGGGTCCAGGGCAGGGGGCTGTAGGGGGATGCAGGAGTCAGGGTTAGGTGGGGCTCATGGAAAGGGTTGGTGGGGTGCAGAAAGTCTCAGAAAGTCTGGAAGGTTCCAGGAGATTCTACAAAGCTCCAGAAATTTTAAGTCAGGGATGGGCAATAATATTTGATGGGGAGGGGGGGCAGTCCAAGATTTTGGTATGTGATCAAGGACCACACTTTTGTGTAGGGGGAGCAGGGGTCTACAATGGAGGTTGGGTGCAGAAGGAAGCTCAGGGTAGGGGACTCAGGCGCAGGAGGAGATGTGGGGTCTGCGAGGAAGTTGGGTGAAAGAGGGTTGTAACCTGGGGCAGGGGATTGGGGTGCAGGGTCTAGGAGGGGGTATGGGTGCAGGAGAGGATTCTGGCCTGGGGGAGAGGTATGAGAGGGGGTGCAGGGTCTGGGAGGGAGCTGTGACCTGGGGCGGAAGATTGCAGAGGGTTTGGATGGTGACATGGGGCAGGGAGGTGGGGGGAGGTAGGGGCTGGGTTGCTAGAGGTAGGCTCTGACCGAGAGGTGCTTTCCTAGGTGGCTCCCAGCCAGCAGCCCAGTGAGACCCTGAGGCAGGCTCTCTGCCTGCCGCAACCACAGGCTGTCAGAACAGCTGGCTGCTTCCTATTTGTGCCTTTCTGCACCGCGTGCCAACGGGGAGACTTCGTGCATGGCCCCCGCCCTCAGCCCAATCGTGGCAGCTCCCATTGGTTGGTTCCTGGGGAGCAGCACACAAAGTCTTCTCCCCTCCCCCGCCCCCGGCGTGTGGCACCAACAGTCACATGGAGGAAGCAGTTGGTCGTTTTGAGCAGCAAGGGGCTGCCACCAGGAGAGGGCCTGCCTCAGTTTCCCAGCATGGTGGGCCATGGACCAGATCAAAAAGCTTGGTGGGCCCGATCTTGCACACGGCCGGATCTGGTCCATCCTTGTTCTAAGTAGTAAGTGAAAAATGAATCATAGACTCATAAAATCCTAGAGCTGGAAGAGACCTCGAGTCATCGAGTCCAGCCCCCTGCCCGAAGCAGGACCAACCCCAACTCAATCATCCCAGCCAGGGCTGTGTCAAGCCAGGGGAGATTCCACCCCCTCCCTAGGGAACCCATCGCAGTGCTTGCCCACTCTCCTAGGGAAATAGCTTTTCCTAATATCCAACCGAGACCTCCCCCACTGCGACTTGAGCCCATTGCTCCTCGTTCTGCCATCTGCCCCCCCTGAGAACAGCCTCTCTCCATCCTCTTTGGAACCCCCCTTCAGGGAGTTGAAGGCTGCTCTCAAATCCCCCCTCGCTCTTCTGCAGACTAAATAGACTCAAATCCCTCAGCCTCTCCTCGTAGGTCACGTGCTCCAGCCCCCTCATCGTTTTTGTTGCCCACCGCTGGGCTTTCCCCAATGCGCGCACATCCGTTCTGTAACGGGAGCCCAGAACTGGATGCCACACTCCACATATGCAATACCCCAAACATATTTACTTCAAACACCCGATTTTCTCTTTGGCTGTGAAGAACACAAACAGCACCCTGAGTCCATTGCTTCCCAAGCCCGGCACCCAGGGGGCTGGTCTGGATCACCTCCCCCTAAAGCTGGCCCTGACCACAACAGTTGGCACAGCCCAGCATATTGAAGTAGCTTCCTGTGGGCGTACTGCTCAGAACCGCCCGCACTCAGGGGAACACAGCCCCGTCCTCACACCTGTATTGCAACCAGTCGCTGAATATTCCTGCCATGCACTTTCAATTATCTCCAGGCAGATTGCAATTTACCATTTTAATTGAACGAGCGCTTCCAAAGCCAGGCTGACTGGCAGTCCCCGCTGCATAGAGCCTTCCGGAGACCCCTTTTCATTACAGGTCACTTGGCAGTGCAAAACCAAACCGAGCCCCCAGTGTATCTGTGCCGCAGGGTGACTCTGTGCTGGCCGTGCAACGAGGGTCACCACAGGTGAGTGGAGATTGCAGCTGCTGGAGGCCCGTTCTTTGTGACTTGCACGGAAAGGCGGGGGAAGGCGGCTGTGGGGACGAATCGAAACCTTGTCCGACTGGAGCTCGCGTGCAGAGGCCAGTGAGAAGGAAGCCAGGAGGCCAGGGGAAGCGCCCTGCTCCTGTCACCCAGCCCCCATGCAAAGTACAGCCACCCAGCACAAGTTAAAGAACCGTCACACACACGGCTGGGCTGGATTTTAGTGATGGGTAAAGAGTTGTGTCACCATCCTAGCAATAGCGCAAGTTGAAATGTGTTGCTTTGGCAGCATCTCCTCTGGGTAAGGTGAATTTAATAACCCTGCATGGGACGACTTCCTGAAAACGGGTATTGCATGGAGCTTTTTCCCTGCTATTATTGACTTCTGGCGGCGAACCTGTCTGAGACTCATTATTGGATCTCTTGAGTATATTTCACACAGAACCAAAGCATGGCCAGCAACTGACCCATAAAATGTATCAACTGTACATTGCCCTGGATTGGGCTAAACTAAAGACGGGAGGCTCCGGCACTCAGCAAAACTGAGAGCACCTCTCCGTGGTGCAAGGTGAGGGTAGAAGTCACTGGGGTTGTGTACTGACCGGCATAACCGGTCAGCTGTGTGCATGCGCTCCCCCTGCATGTGACCCTGGCTCTGCGCAGGTACCCGCTCTGAGAGAACCCCCAAGGACCACACAATCAGACAAGGTGAGAAGGTGCCCAGGCCAGATTTATTGTCAGCAAAGAGCAGGCCTACCGCCCGGGCTCAGATGTCTACAGTTATGTTCACACATGTGTGCTCGTTGCAATGGACTAGCTCCGTGGGGAGTTTTTCCTCTACCCCTCGGCTGGAGAAAGAGGTAAGTTGAGGTATCCCGACATTTATCGGCTGAGACGAGCACTCTGTGGTACACACCTTCCCTGTCCTCTCACACATTTCCTCCCCGGTACTTTCCCCCGGATATTTCAGACGAAACATTCCTGTTCCCCACCCGTTACTGTGCTTTCCCTCCTGAGACGTCAGACAAAATATCACCATTCATCACTTTTGCCAAACCATTTTATCGTGAGCTGGGTTATAGAATCGCCCAGCCAGGGCTTTGTCAAGCTCAGACTTAAAAACCTCTAGGGATGGAGATTCCACCCCTCCCTAGGGAACCCATCCCAGTGCTTCCCACCCTCCTAGGGAAATAGTTTTTCCTAATATCCAACCTAGACCTCCCCCACTGCAACTTGAGACCATTGCTCCTTGTTCTGCATCTGCCACCACTGAGAACAGCCTCTCTCCAGCCTCTTTGGAACCTCCCTTCAGGAAGTTGAAGGCTGCTCTCAAATCCCCCCTCACTTTTCTCTTCTGCAGACTAAACAAACGCAAATCCCTTAGTTTCTTCGCATAGGTCTTGTGCTCCAGCCCCCTCATCATTTTGGTTGCCCTCCACTGGACCCTCTCCAATGCGTCCACATCCTTTCTATAGTGGGGGGCCCAGAACTGGACACAATACTCCAGATGCGGCCTCAGTAGGGAGGGAAAGTATTTTGAAATAACTCCCGACTGTAGACCAGGGCTAAAGGAATAAGTCCCCTGACTGGCAGCCATAGTAGGTTGTTATCCTCTAATGATCCAGCTACCAGAGGGAAGTGCATTATACTCTCTTCCAGCATGACGCCAATGGTAAGATTGTGAGAGCAGTGGGCACTTTGACACTCATGTGGCTTCAGCTAGAAAGTGTGGGCGTTTGTTCAGTGACCCTGAGGGCTTTGTTTGTCCTTGACCAGCTACAGAACAATCTTGTGTGGGAGAAAGAAAGAGCCTGAAGCATGGGCCTGGTGAAAGGCCTGAACTGAAGTCAGAGCTGAATAAAGGGGAATAATCACATCTCTAGATCTGCTGGAAATGCCCCTCCTACTGCACCCTCCTATGACAGTCACCTTCTTGGCTACAAGGGCCCCCTGTTGACTCACCCCCAGTCAGTGGGCTGTGCTTGTGCTGTATGTCAATGCTCCGTGTGTTTTAGCAGTCTCGATGCCAAGTTCATGCCTCGGATGCTGACTTGCAGGCAGCAGGGCCCCCAGGCAAGGTGGGAAGGCCGGCTCTGCGCCTCTGGAAGGGGCAGGGCCTCAAGTGGAAGGGCTGGGGGTGGGGGTGGGCAGCCCTCGGCGCCCCCCAGACTGTGGCTTGCCTCCCGCCCCAGCCCTCAGTGCCGAGCAGAGCGCCCAGTGTGGTGCTCTGGTGGCAATTTAAAGGCCCCCAGGCTCTGACCACGGCAGTAGCCAAGAACTCCGGGCCCTTTTGCATCACCAGGCCCCAGAGCCTCCTATGCCCCCCTTCTCCCAGCCAGCCGGCCTGCTTGCAGGCAAACACCTGCTCTCGACAGGGCCTGCCTGTCACTCACACTATAACTCTTGCTAACTTTGGTTCAGGCCTCACGCCTTACATCAGGCCCATGCTTCCAGTTTTTTTCTCCCTCACAAGATTGTTCTCAAGCCGGTCAACCCCAAACAAAGCCCTCAGGGTCACTGAACAGACATCCACGCTTTCTAGCTGAAGCCACGTGAGTGTCAAAGTGCCCACTGCTCTCACCATCTTACCAATGGCGTCGCACTGGCAGAGGGAATGATGCACTTCCCTCTGGTAGCTGGATCATTAGAGGATAACAGCCTACTATGACTGCCAGTCAAGGGACTTATTCCTTTAGCCCTGGTCTACAGTAGGGAGTTATTTCATAATAATCCCTATTATTTCGAAATAATAAGCAGTCTCCACACTACCAAGTCCATTATTTCAAAATAACTCCCACTTTCCACAAGGAATAATGCTAATTTCAAAACTGTATTTTCAAAATAGCATTAGTGTGCACGCTCCAGTGCTGCTATTTCGAAATAACTACTCCCCAGAGTCATTCACATTATTTATTCCCCAGTGCTTCCTGGGGCTCTAAGTTGAGGTAGTGTGTCCACAATAACAGAGCCTGCCTCGGATTAATTTCAAGGCCCCCCTGTAGTGGGGAACCCTATTATAATTTTGTTATTTCAGGAGTTATTTCAAATGTAGTTATTTCAGAATAGTTTCCTAGGGTATGTCTACACTACCCCGCTAGTTCGAACTAGCGGGGTAATGTAGGCATACTGCAATTGCAAATGAAGCCCGGGATTTGAATTTCCCAGGCTTCATTTGCATAAGCGGGGCGCCGCCATTTTTAAATCCCCACTCGTTCGAACCCCGTGCCGCGTGGTTACACGCGGCACGAACTAGGTAGTTCGAACTAGGCTTCCTAGTTCGAACTACCGTTCCTCCTCGTGTAGGCATACCGGGCTTCATTTACAAGTGCGGTATGCCTACATTACCCCGCTAGTTCGAACTACCGTTACTCCTCGTGTAGGCATACCGGGCTTCATTTGCAATTGCGGTATGCCTACATTACCCCGCTAGTTCGAACTAGCGGGGTAGTGTAGACATACCCCTAGTGTAGACATGGCCTTAGTTCAAGAGGCAGAGAGCTGGACACGACACAGACACTGATAATCCCTCGCGACCATGGCCCAGGCAGATCATTCAATTCACAAGAGCCACGCTAGATGAACCCTCTTCAAAACAGGGGCAGGTTCTGCAGCAGTTTTGCTGCCCTGCCAGACCCGCTTTCTTTTCAGCACTGCCTGCTTCTCAGGGTCTAGTCAGCATTTATTTCCCAGATCTGGTTTTTGGGTGTCTCTTTATTCAGGCCCCGCTGTGCCCATGTGGCTGCAGTGCTGCTAGTTCAGGTGCTCTAAGCCGATGAATGAGAGTGCTCCTGCCAGCTGAGGGTGTGTCTAGACCAGTGGTCCCCAACACGGTGCCCGTGGGCGCCATGGCACCCGCCGGGGCATTTATGTGCGTCCGCCTAGCGCTGCCCCACTCGCACTGCTGCCGCGCTGCGCCGCTTGTTGATTTCAGCCCCTCCCCCCATCTATCCCCTTCCCTCCGGCCTCTTGTCTAATCAGCTCCAGGAGAGCTCGGGAGACCCTCCGCCTGCTCCACGAGGAGCTTGGACCCTGGCGCAGGCAGCGCCCCACCCAGCGCTCTGCCTCGCTCCTGCTCCCAGGTGTTTGTACAGGGCTGCCAGCCAGCTGCACTCCCACGCCGGTCCCTCCGCACTGCCGCAGAATCCCTTGCAGCGGCTGCAGGCGATCCCTGGCCTGGCGGCTCCTCTCTCTCCTCTTGCAGGGGAGGGGCGGGGAAAGGTGTGTACAGCTGCAGAGAAAGGGAAGTCGGGGGACCCGTGACACTTGTCACCTCTCCCCCAGAGTGCTCCGACATTTCCGCGCATGCTGTGGGGAGGGGACACAAGGATTTGGTGGGGAGAGGGAAAGGAGACGGAATTCGGTCATTGGGGGGAGGTGGGAGAGGGGAGCAAACTGGGTCTGGTCGGGATCTGGTTTGGCTGGGAGGGAAGAGGGTACAGGGTGGATCAGGTGGGGGAGAGAAGTGGGGGAGCTGGGTCTAGTCACTGAGAGGTCGGGTTTGCCTGGGAGGGGAGAGAAGGTGGAAATTGGGTTCCGTGCGTGCATGGGGGGGGGGAGTTGGGATGTGTGTGGACAGGGATGTGTATGGAGGGGAGACAGGACGTAGGCTGGGTTTGGCCGGAGAGTGTGGTGGGAGTCAAAGAGAAAGGGGCGCTTTCCTCCTCAGTGCCTGTCCGGGGGGGCGGCCAAAAAAATATTTTGCTTGGGGTTGGTCCTGCTTTGGGCAGGGGGTTGGACTCGATGACTCCTGAGGTCTCGTCCAGCCCTAGGATTCTGCATCCCAGACTTTGCACCTATAACTTCTCCTTCTGCCCATTGAAAGACACTACGCAGAGGGTCACAGCACAGGTCAGGCCAGAGATGGGCACAATAGAAGTTTTCACCCCTAGAAGAATCTAAAGGGTGGCACCTACTTCTCTGGAACTTCGCGTCTTTATACAAATTGCAATGGGAGTATTGGACATCCACATGGGGCTGCTGCAAATGGCTGCACATGTCAGCGCAGAGCAATGGTGGGGAAAGGCCCTGGAGTTGAATACTAAAATAAAGCAGGGGAGCTCTAGCTCCTAGTTATTTCTGGAGCACACTGCAGAATGCAGAAGTCTCATAAATTGACCTGGCTCCAGCCCATGTTGGCAGCGTTCTCCGGCTGTGTCATATTAGAGGGCTCCTTTTGCAAAGCAGGCATTTGCAGGGCAATAAATAATGCATGTGCTTACTTATCACTGCCCCAAGTGACTGACTGCAGCGTGTTAGTGAACTGTACTGTCAGCAAGATTGGGTGTTACTACGCTTTGCGTTCAACTACGAAGCCCTCAACTTCCCAAGGCCTTGCTCTGCTTCCCACATCCCAAGGCACCTACACTGACTAGGTGCCAGGTAAAAGCTGCTTCTTCCCCCTATTTCAACAGTCCCCCTGTGCATACTGGAGAGCAGTGTTTCTTAAATTTTTTAAGACCAAAGAACACCAAACAATATTTTTTTTAATGAGGAACACCAAGGATTTTTTTGTTGAGAAAAAAAAAAAGCTCCCAGGCAAAAGCTGTTGAGCAAAAAAAAAAGGGAGGCTTGTCCCTTTAAAGGTGGCCATTTTGAATTCTGTTCTCTCCGTCTGCCTTGCGTCTCTCCGGTGTGCTGCGGGACACACTTTAAGAAACACTGCTGGAGAGGAACAGAGCTCAAATAGAGTTCTGCAGAACCTGGTGAAAGGTAGAAAAACAATTCAGTAGTTCCTCCCCAGAGCTGTCTCCAGCAGGAAGGAACAGAGCTATTGACCAAGAGAGTCAAGAGAGTCAAGAAAATTCTGTGACCAATGTAGCAAAGGCTGCCAATAGACGTAACAGGATTAGCCATTAAAGACAGAAAGGTTTCTCTGGAGAAAATCTTTACTCCAGTTCATCTTTTTTGCATCAATTCCTCCTTAATAATCCTACTCGGTGCCTTCCATGAAGTCTGTTTTGGCTGGGATCTGTCTCTGAAAGATGCTCGAATGAGTCAGATTTCCTGTGGAGGCTTTCCAGCTTTATCTGGCTTTTTGTGCTGTCCCCTGGAACAGCTGGGATTGGGGCACTGGAGTTGGGGCACTGCAGACAAGATGGGGCCCTGGGTTAGGTTTCCTTGCATGCACACAGAGACATCTCTCTTGGATGGTTTAGACACAAGCAGTCCTGCAATTTGGCAAGGGGTTGGACTAGATGACCCTGTAATCAGTGTTCCCTGTAAACTGAGTGCTTGGCCAGCCATCCAGGAGAGATTCAAATGCTGCCCAGCTGATTAGCAGAGTATCTACTGGTGGTGCACATCCACACATGCCTCGGTGAATATAACAAAATGTATTCCTCACATGGATGGAAAAATTAGAGCTATGATTCTATGATGCTATGCTAGATTAAAAAAATAATTTGATGGAATATCCCAACATAAAATGGACTTTATATCTTATCATTCAAAATGATCACATACAAGAACCCAAAACCAGGGAGGGAGAAAACAGGCTGATCTCTAAAACACGAGGCACAACTCATCCCCTTTGGCTCGAGGCTGCCTCTCTGTAGAACTGACTGCTGAGGACACCAATCTCACAGATCCCTTCCAAACTCCCCGGTTTGCTAACCAGATCAGGAACACCCCCAAAATTTAAAGAGACAACCTGTTTTTAATACCCTCTGTAATGCAGTCTGGCAATCCCTATCGGCAAGCTGTGAAGCAACCTTGTCCAGTGCACCATTACGTTACTCAGCATCTTTTTAACGCCCTCTTCATCCCTCTTTTGCTGCTTGTTTGAAGTTCAAAAAGTCTCTCCCGTCTCTTTGGGGACATGGAGAGTCTCGGCTTTGGAAGCGCATCTTTCATTCCACATAACGGATTCCTTCTGTAGTTAGCAGAACCATTCTGCCTGTGGGAGCCCACCAACCAGTCCGCGCAAAAATACTAAATATTTCATAGAGGGAAAGATGTGGTACCAACCCCTTCTCTGAAGGGTCCTTATTGGAACAGAACTTGCTAGGGGGGCTGAAGTTAATTGATTGCTGCCTAGTTTTAAAGGGCGGCTGAGAAAGACGAGATGTGAATGACAGCTCTTAACCCATCAGTGCAGCCCCCTGCCGACTCTTTCAGCTGAAGGAGCAAACCCAGAGACTTCAGGCTTTGGGGGATGAGATTTTCACCCCCAATATGGCACCAGTGCCACTCTGACCATGCAAATAGGCTATTAAGATGCTCCTACCCCAGTGGCATAGCGAGGCGGGGGGGGGGGGCAATTTAGTCCCGTCCCCCCCGTCATCCCTTGGCTCACCTACCACTGCTGGCTGGAACCTCCTCCCCACTTCTCTGCCCCCAGCCCAACCCTCCTCCATTTTCGCCAGTGGGTTAGTGCTTGTGGGGCTCCAGCCCCAAACTGGAGGGGGTGGGGAAAGACGTGGTACAAGCTCCCCCCTCCTCCCAGGGTCGGGCTCAGCCATGCTCCAGGTTCAGGGACCCACCGTGTGGCGATGGTGAGGGGTGCAAATTTTGCTTTTGCCCCCAGGAGCATAACACCCTCGCTACACCTCTGTCCTACCCACCAGGGGAGCACTGCCCCACTGGCAGTAATGGATACAGTAGTAGGCTTGAATAAACTTCCCATCCCCATCCCTACCCCAGAGCAAGCTTGAATGGAGAGGACCCAAAGACGGCTCAGCCCTCCCCCTCCAAAGCTGAGTGTTCTTTGCTCTGCCTTCAAGAGCAGCGGGGTATCTTCTCGTCTCGGGCATTTTAACCTGTAGGACCCTAGCTAGATTCTCTGGTGGACTAAGGATTCAGAGGAACCTCTTGGCCATGCTGGGTTCAGCAGGTGTCAGAAATCATAGTAACTAACATGATGTGAAACACGCCCGTAGACACAGGGCTGTGCGTTGCACCCTTAGATTAAATGCAACTATCTGGCAGGATGTTAAACACGATCAGCCTAGTGTACACCAAGCACTGAGCCATGTTTAATATCACGTTCCCATGGAATGTAATTTTTCCTGCACCATTAGGCTACACGTCTTATCCCACGTCTTAACAGTGCGCCCGTTATTTCGAAATGTAATTGGCTCACTATTCCGACATCCCCGTAAACCTCATTCCACAGGGAGTAAAGGGCATTTCGGAATAGCAGGTCAATTCAAAATTTGGCCCTGTATAGACATTGTCAAATTAGGAAACAAACTATTTTGAAATTGACTTGAAATAAGCTACGCAATTAGTGTAGCTCAAATTGCATCGCTTATTTTGAGATCTGGGTGCAGTGTAGATGCAGCCTAATAAGGTGAGCACCCACACCACCAAACCTGTTATTTTGAAATAATGAGCTTGTGATTTCAAAATGATAACTTCTACTTGTGAAGAGAAATATGCTGATTTCAAAATAGTTATTTTGGGAGTTATTATTTCAAAATAACTTATTTTGAAATAACCTGGTAGTGCAGACATAGCCTAACGTGCTACAGGATTCCGCATTGTTTCTAAAGTTACAGACTAACATGACTACCCAATGGCTACGTCTAGACTGCAAGCCTCTTTCGAAAGAGGCTTTTTTGTAAGATACTTTTGAAAAAACCTCTTTCCAAAAAGAGCATCTAGACTACAACCAGTACTTTCAAAAAAGCAAGCCGCTTTTTTGAATGAGAGCACCCAGGCAGTCTGGATGCTCTCTTTCCAAAAAGCACAGTTTGCATTACATAGCGCCTTTTTTCAAAAGAGCACTTTTGAAAAAAGGCGTTATTCCTCGTAAAATGAGGTTTTCTGTGGTCGAAAAACCTGCCACATTCTTTCAATTTACTTTCAAAAGAACACAGCAGCAGTCTAGACACAGGGGAAGGTTTTTCGAAAAAATACCACTTTTTTCAAAAAAACCCTGTTTGAGATGATCTACCTAATGGAATGTATTGGATTTTCTCAACACATCAGTATTTTCATGTACTTGAGCGGCACAAACTTTGTTTGGAAAAAACCCCCAATTCATAGCTTTTGTACAGCTCAGGGGAAAAAAATAAATCAACTGTATAACTCAGGAAAAAAAATCAATGCTTCACATGTTTATACCCAAGTTTTAAACAAATGTCCATGCATTGAGTAGAATGTCTGGGTTGTGCCTATTGGAAAGGATTATCAATTAAGCCTCAACTGCGAAGCTGACAGGATAAAAAATCATATCAGCTCATTGGAATTCATGCCACATCGCCCCTGCATGGTCTGAAGTCTATGGAGGAAGAAAGCTGAATTCTCAGAGAAATAATTACATTCGGGAGCACAGTTATTGTACCATTCAGAAAATATTAGAGTCTGCCTAGGATTTAAGAACATGGGGCTTTGGAGAACCAATCTTCGGGCTGTATAGCCTGATTATCCCAAGATCTTTCTGATAATGCAATACATTCAAACGATGGAACCGTCTCCCATTGGAATGGGACAGAGCATGGGGGATGTACGTGTAGAATGAGCAAAGCACTAGACACTGCACCTCATCTCTACTGCTACTACAGGCCCTTCTGAAAGTGGGATCCTTGTAATGGAACACCACCCACAACGTGTTGAACCCCACAAGTCTGTACTCACTTATCTGGCATTGAGGCAGCTCAGCACCTCACAGGATCTGCTCCTGAGCATGGGAGATGCAAACCCAGAGCAGCAGGACTGCCACAGGTCCCAGTAAGAGGCTGCATGGCCCCGTTGATACGATACGGACAATGGGGCCTGGAGTCAGGGGTCCCATGGTCTAACCCCAGCTCACTTAGGAGAGTCTCTGCTCCTCCACCTAAAAAAATGGGGATACAGCCTCTTCCTGACTTAAGAACCGGTTACAGGCCGTAACTCGGTTCGTTCGTAAGTCAGACCCCATAGAGTTACACGCGACCGTAAGTGCGGATCGTGTTCATAACTCGGGGTCCGTCATTTACGACAGCTTTGGTCGTAACTACGAACAGTCATAAATCGACCGTTCGCAACTCGGGCACTGGCTGTAATAGATACATTCCCCCCTTGTTGAGAAGTCCTGTGGCACCTTATAGACTAACAAAAATATAGGTAGTATCATAAGAACATAAGAACGGTTGTACTAGGTGAGACCAAAGGTCCTTCTAGCTCAATATCCTGTCTGCTGACAGTGGCCAGCACCAGGTACCCCAGAGAGGATGGACCGAAGACAATGATCAAGCGATTTCTCTCCTGCCATCTTTCTCCAACCTCTGACAAACAGAATCCAAGGACACCATTTTATCCCCTGGCTAATAGCCTTTTATGGACCTAACCTCTATGAAATTATCTAGCTTCTCTTTAAACTCTATTATAGTCCTAGCCTTCACAGCCTCCTCTGGCAAGGAGTTCCACAGGTTGACTACACGCTGTGTGAAGAAGAACTTTCTTTTATTAGTTTTAAACCTGCTACCCATTAATTTCATTTGGTGTCCTCTAGTTCTTCTATTTAACTAATAAATAACTTTTCTTTATCGGCCCTCTCCACACCACTCATGATTTTATAGACCTCTATCATATCCCCCCTCAGTCTCCTCTTTTCTAAACTGAAAAGTCCCAGTCGCTTTAACCTCTCCTCATATGGGACCCGTTCCAAACCCCTAATCATTTTTGTTGCCCTTTTCTGAACCCTTTCCAGGGCCAAAATATCTTTTTTGAGGTGAGGAGACCACATCTGTACACAGTATTCAAGATGTGGGCGTACCATAGTTTTATACAGGGGCAGTAAGATATTCTGGGTCTTATTTTCTATCCCTTTCTTAATAATTCCTAGCATCCTATTTGCCTTTTTGACCGCCGCTGCACACTGCGTGGAAGTTTTCAGAGAACTGTCCACGATAACTCCAAGATCTCTTTCCTGATTTGTGGTAGCCAAATTAACCCCATGAGCTTGTGTGGGCAAAACCTTCTTCTTCAGATGAGCTTGTATGGAGAGAAAAAGGGAGATTCTCAGAATGCATAACAAACAAAGAAGTGGGAGGGAAGCACTGGTCAATTGTTGTATGTGTGCTAATGAGGCTAATTGAATGGTCTGAAAGTGTAAGAAAAGCTAACTTACTATAGATTTGAGAGAGTTTTTCTCTCTGGGTACGTCTAAACTACATTCTATTTTCCAAAGGGGACATTTTCAAAATTTCAAAAAGCGGAGCTTTCAAAAGTGAAAGTAGTCTGGAAGCGGGTTTTTTCAGGGAAAAAAACCCTTTTTTGATAAAAAACGCATCTACCTCATTTTTTAAGGAAGAGCGGGTTTTTTTTTAAAAGAGGGGTTTTTTTCCCCGAAAAAACTGCATCCAGACTACTTGCACTTTCAAAAGATCTGCTTTCAAAAGCGAGATGGGAAGAAGATATGCAAATTCCTGTGGAAATAGAAATATTTCCTCTTTGAAAATAGAACGTAGTCTAGACATAGCCTAAGTGAGTCTATCTGTCTGTGAGTCTGTCTGTCTATCTGTTCACGAACTCCCCCTAAACAGGGGGCACCTCAAGCTTTCCATCCCCCAGCACTCGTTAGGGACAGCAGGGAGAGGAGAGTAATGGAGCTCCTTGCCCGCTCCCCATTCAGACAGGAGCATTACTGGCTGTTTCCCTGGGTCAGGGAGAGAGGGGAAAGTGCCCAGTTTGCTGCATTCTCACTTTCACTGGGGAGCACAGGGGGCAGATGAACCTGGACCTTTGACCTCACATAATACCGGAGCAGCCTGTGGAGATGCCAAACACGTCAGTTAGCAAAGTAGAACACAAAATTAGAATCTATTTTGGCCTGTTCAATGTGGAGCAAGTTTTCCAAAAGGCCTGTCTCCAGCCTTGAGTTCTGGGCCGGGCCTGTAGCAAACACAAGCGCTCTCAAAAGCATCCAGTTTTACCTGTGAATAACACCAGTGGAACGGAGGAATTTGATGTCAGCTCTAATTGGAGGAGATTGGCAGCAGTCGGGAGTGCTGGCCGGGGACAAGCGACGAATTAGATCAACACCTGAACATGACAATGTGCTGTACCAATGTTAGCAAAGACACCACTCTGTGGGAAAGATTAAATTCTTGCTGTTCTCCCACTTCAATGGCATTTGCTCCCAATTTGCCCGGCTTCTGAGGTTGGAAGTTCGGACCCAGGGGTAGATTACAAGCAACATTATCAGACATGTCTGCTGTCTTTGGATCGCCTCCATGTTAGGGTGCCCCACTGGGGAGCCATGCTCAGGGAAGGTCAGCTCCCTTTCGGGTGCCTGAAGGAAAGGGTCTCCTAGCAGCACCGGCAGAACCTCCCCTCTCGCCCCATGCCCCAAGCAAGAGCAAAGGGAATTGGAGGGGCTGAGCTTTCGTTCATCTGCCTAAATGGGAGCTGAGCGCTTCTGAACCTCCGGCCAAGAGTTCATCTGCAGAGCTCCAGATGCCGAGAGCCCCAGCTGTTGTCAGTGGGGTCAGCTAGCGCTCAGCGCCTCGGGAGACAAAAATAAATAAATCAGGCCTCGGGGTTAAGAGGGCTCCCAAAAACGTGAGGCATCCCAAAAGAGACAGCTGCTTTTGAAAACTGCTGGCCTAAGGCCAGGGGGCAGGAACCTTTTTTGGGTTGGGGCTGCTGACTCCCCCGAAAAATCAGTCGGGGGCCACACAAAAGTGAGAAGCAAAAAAAACCCCAAACCCCCACTCATGTGGCCCCTGCCTGAGAAGAAAGACCCTCCCCCACATTCCCACTGCACACCAGAGCTTGCAGGGGCCCAGGCTACTAGATTTTATGCCTCCCTGGAGTGAGGCCAAAAATGAGGGGTTCAATGTGTGGGAGGGGGCTGCCGGGAAGCTGGCTTGGGGTGTGGGGTCTGAGCAGGAGAGTACAGTAGCAGGCTGGGAGAGGAGCCCTGAGCCTTGGGGGCCAGATCTGGGCATGCCGGGGGCCACATCCAGCCCCTGAGCTTTAGGTTCCCCACCCCCGACCTAAGGGAATTGCTCAGGGAAGAGCTGCCCTGTGTATAGGATGGCTTGGGGCAGCCACCTCAGGCCCAGTGCTTTGGGGGAGCCCCGCGATGGTCTCCTCCACTGTCCTAAGAATGGGACCCAGGGGTGGGGTGGGGGATAGGGGCTGGGGGGGGAGGTTGCCCCAACTCATGCACCCCACTAGGGACAGCCCTGGCTCAAGGCTACTCAAGAGAACAGTGGCAGAGAGATGGGGAAAGGATTCAAAAAACCAATACCCTGGGCATTCCAAGTATTCGAACACAGGCAAGGTACCAGAAAGGAGCAGCTTCTGAAACCTAATCCAACCTACAGTAAAGTTACATCTAAATGCAACAATTATTGGCCTGTATAGACAACCCAGGTTCTTCTTTGGGGGAAAAAATGAGCTGCCTAAAATACTAATTCACATCTGCTAGGAGAGCATTTGGTCCTGTTGTGTAAAAAACAAATAGGTTTACTATTATGTGACCTCAACCCTGTTCTTTAGATGAGTTTATATTGCATGAAAAGAAATGTTGACATGCGGAAATGGCAGGGAACAAATGGACACAGATGGGTTGTTCGCTGACAGCTTACGGGAAACTCCTCAGAGAATGGCTTTGTAAAAAAAAGGTTTTGTTTTTGGGTTTTTTGATGTTGTTATATTTCCGACAGAGAGCGCACAAAAGAAAATCACATTTGAATTGCTGCAAAGTAATTTATATCCAAGGCGAGATTAAAGACGTTGCCAGAATCTGTAAAAAGTGATGTAAAGAAGAAACAAAACAAATTAACTTGGCATTTGAACTAAACCATCAATCATAGCTAGGAAGTGTTAAAACCAAGAGTATCATAATTTTGACTGGATTCAAATTGCATGGAAAATTTTAACAGATCAAAATGCAAATGCAAGGGAGTTATTTTCTGCGTGCTTGGAGAACAAGCTCCAATTTAGCATGTTACTGTGCAGCCTCCTACACGCCTTAAAACTTCATCTGCCTTATTTCCAAGCAGAATCCACTTAGAATCACAGAATCACAGAATCCCAGGGCTGGCAGAGACCCCGGAGTCATCAAGTCCAACCCCCTGCCTAAAGCAGGACCAACCCCAACTCAATCATCCCAGCCAGGGCTTTGTCAAGCTGGGACATAAAAACCTCTAGAGATGGAGCTTCCACACCCTCCCTAGGCAACCCATCCCAGGGCTTCACCACCCTCCTAATAAAATTGGTTTTCCTAATATCCAGCCTAGACCTCTCGCGCTTCTACAAATTATAATTCAGACCCATCTACCGTAAGTACATTTGCAAAGTTACTCCAGAAAATGGGGTTAATCCTAGTAGAGGATTACTAGCAAACTGTTGGCTTCCTCCTTTTTGGTCCCCAGATCCTGTGTGTGCATCTATCATCAAAACTGGGTTTGTGGGTACTTACACTGTTTATTGGTTATTTATGTTGGGCAACATGGCCCCAACCCTGCATTGCGCCACCTCTTCCCCCAAGGGCCCAGCCTGCTCCTCTCCGCCCCTTCCCGCTCATCCTTATGCCGGGAAAAAGTGTGTGTGGGGGGGTGACAATTGGAAGTGATTGTGAAAAGCTCCCCGTTAAGTCGGCAGTAGAACTCCCATTAGCATCAGTGGGAGCTGAATTTGACCAGAAGTGAGCTCATTTGAAAACCCCAAGGGTATGTCAGCCCCTGACAACAAGCCACCCAGCCCAGGTCAACAGACTTGGGGTCACGCTGCCATGCTGAAGATGGACACGGTGCTTTGAAATTGTGATTGTCGACTTAGGCCTAGTCTACAACACCATAGGCCATCAATCTAACTTACACCGCTTCAGCTATGTGAATAACTTCACAGAGGGAAGTCGACAGCTCGCCCGTCAACACCAGAATGAGAAGCGTAGGCAGAAGACTACTGGAATCGACGGGAGAGTGCTCAACAGTCAATTTATCAGGTCTATACTAGACATGATAAATTGACCCCTGCTGGATCCATTGCTGCCGGTTGCTCTGGTGCATAGTGAAAACATGCCCTTAGATCTAGACCCAGTTAAAGCCAGCCACATGCTGCAAGAAGAATTGAACCCCAAGTCTCAGACTGTGACTCAACCACATGGTCACCTTCTTTCCCATCAAACTTTGTGAAGTGATATCCCAGCCCCATTCACTCTTCGTGTATTGGAATGAAAACTTTCCGTTCCCACACATTTGGATGCTACCTGGAGCAGCTAATGGGGAAGCTGCTTGTTTTTAACCACAATCTGAAGCAGAGACGTAGGCTCTTAATAAGGCACCTGACAAGCAGTGGGCTTCAGAATAAAGATGACACAGGGGTTGGGTTAGAAAGCTGAGCAGGCGAAGCTTTGATCTCTGTATCTTTCAAAGGGAATCTCTCTCATCTTTTTGAGTGACAAGTTTAACAAGCTGGAAAAGATCCAACTATAGCTTTCATTGAACTCACAGGTGAAGGGGAAGAAACAGCCCTGCCAAGATTACACAGTACGATGAGATGCGTTTGTCTTTCTGCTGCTTTCTTTAGGGCTGGATCAGCACTTCCCAAACAATCTTCCATTTGCCGAGACTCAAAACATCGGCATTCTCAGTAGCTCGCCTCTGGACATGTGTAACTGCCCCACCCATCCCACGCTCCATAGAGAAGAGGAATTATTACAAGTCCCCAATGGGAAGTCTTGGCTTGGTAGCTCAAGTAGCAATTCGTGCTCTCAGTGCTGGAGGTCACCAGGTCAGTCCCTACTGTGCCAGCCAAAATGGCGGCCATCACCTAAGTGGGAGCAGAAACAATGTATAGCCTCCGTGATTGGCCTGGACAGGGAGCTGTAACGCAGGCTCACCAGGGGCTTCTACTCAGGCAAGTTTTATGAATCTAAGTCGGGATTGTTTTCTGAGCCTCCATGCCCCACGTGGGACTTACTTTAAAGGGGCCCAATTCTGAAGAGGAGCCGGGACGTCTCCCTCAGACCACCTCTGGCAAATCAGGTTCCTTACAGAACTTTCAGTTCAGGTGCCCAAACATTCGGACTCACGGGGCTCTTTTCAAAGTCTTGGGCCCGTGTCCGAGAGGCGTCCTAGGAATGAAAGAGCCTACTCACCTCTGCCCAACAGACCCCCTTCCAGCACAGCTGTCCCTCAGCCCACCTTCCCCAGCAGCAGTGGAGACGGGACCGAACTGGATCCCTCAAATGGGGTTAAAAAGCTTGGCCAGGCCAAACCATGAGTCCAGTTACAAGCATGTGATCGAGAGCCCACCTACCACAAAAGGCTTCCCATGAGCTGGATGAAACAGGGCCCTATGCTCAACTCAGCCACCTTTCTGCCTAAGGCAATGACTTTCCAGCCGTCGCTTCAATAGTTTCCAGGAACATCCCAGGCCTCGGTGGGCAAAGCCCTATTAAGTGTGGTGAAAACTAATTCTCCACAGGTGTAAATGAGGCTCAGAGCAGGCTTACTTGCAGCTGCACTATTGACAGACCCAAGTGAGCAGAATTGAACCTGGTACCTCTGGAACTTAGTGCATGAGCCAGTCAGATCTTAGCTAAGGCTGTAAAGAAAGTTCATTAGTCTCACTATAAGCAGCCTCTGTGCCACTAGATGGGACAGGGCCACACCCGGAAGGTGTGCGGGTTACACTGGCAGAGGACTCCCTGGCTATGTCTACACTACAAGGTTTTTGCGGAGCGTCCACACCTCAAGCGCGCTTTTGCTCAAGTAAATCAACAGTTAAACGGCAGAACAGGGCTTTTTGCGGTGTAAGTAAACCTTCTTCTACGAGGCATAACTCCTTTTTGCGCTACAGCTGTTGCACAAAAAGGCGTGTGGGGATGCTCCATAGGGGTTTGTTGTGCAAATAGAGCCTATCGGAAAAAGCACAGGTGCTCTGATGGCCATTCTATGAATGGCCATCAGAGTTTTCTTGCACAAGAGTGTCCGTGCTGTGCGGACGCTCTCTTGTGCAAAGCACATTGCAGAAGCGATGCATTTTGAGGTGTGGACGTGCTTTTGCGCAAGAAGCTTTTGCGCAAGAACTCTTCTGCAAAAGACTTCTTCTGCAGAAACCCTGCAGTGTAGATGTAGCCCCTTTAAGCCCCAGGCATCTCCCTTTACAGATCACAGCTTAACATGTGGCTCTCCCTCTTTAGCCTTCAGCTCTGGCAAATAAGCAACGATGCACACAGTCCTCCAGTCGTATCTCAGGCCGACTGTGGAGCAGTCTGGCTCTATCATAGTTGCAGGGCTGACGTACCCGTTGTAGAAACTGACTTGAGTTCTACATTAACACAGCAATTGCCATTCTGCAGATTTCCAAGTGCTTTGCAAATCGATGGGGCTATCAAAGAATCACTTCTTCCCCTCCCTCTCTCCCCCCCCAGCGAAATGCAAGCACCTTCTGACAGAACCAGAAGCGGAATGAAAAGCCTGAAATCGTGGGGTCTGTTACCATGGTCTGATGTCGGTTGTTGAGCTGAGAACGCAGAAGCTGAGTGGCGTGGGTGAGCTGAGAGGTACAAATCAAACCAGCTGATTTCTGATCCCTTCTGGCCTTTAATCTCTCTCAGAAGGATTTGGGGGAAAGTACCAGGAAATCTGAGTTTATCACAGATTAGGCGGTGACCTGATCTGACAACCAAGACAGAGTTCAACAGCCCACCTGGCACCTTTGAGAGCCAGGTCTGTCCTCAGTGCTGATCATGACACACAAGTGACGGACGGGCCCTGCTCCAAAGAGCTTGCTAGCTAATAGAGACAAGTGGATTGGACACACTGGGAAATGCAAGAGGGGAAACTCATTTCTCATGACTTTAATTATTGGTCCAAAACTAAAATTCAGTCCATTCCTCTTAAGTACCTTCCCCCAGTAGCTGTAGACTCAATGGCATTTTGAATTTCCAGGACCCACATCACCATTATGTTATTCCTGTCTAGCACTGGGCAAACTTCACGAATCCAGGGTCAGACAGTGGGGAGAGATTCCTTCTGCCTTTTATTGGCCTATGTTTAAGCAATTTCATATTATAGGGAGGTCATTCCAGTTCAGTAGAAAAATCAGGGCACGTGTTTTATTTCTCTGCAAGGATCAGCACTGAATTTATTTTGAGTTTTTCCAGAACCTCAGAAAGACCCCAAGTGCCTGACCTGCATTTTTCATCTAAATCTTTCAACGGCGCTTGCCACATCAGTTTTTTCATTAAACCATCTGTCCAGCCTTCTTTCCCTTTCTTTGGAAATTCTTTTGACCTTTTCTGCCCCAAGATCAAAGACTTCCTTCTGACAGTAATCAGAGCTTGCCTGTGTTCTGTCTGGGCTTCAAAACCTCCTTCAAATTCAGGGCCCCACATCCCTTGATGAGAGAGGTGGGGCCCATCCTTAACGATGTGATTCTAAAGGTGGGTGCTGTCTGGATCTGGAATTTTCACTGTGGCCTAATCTCCCACAGAACTAGCATTAAAACCACTACTTTCTCCCTGAAAATAACGTTCCCGTCACTTGAAGATGGGGTCAGTGTTTTCCTTTGTTTAGTGTTGTCAGAAGTAATAATGAAGTACGGGAGAGGATCCGGAGAAAAGCTAGCCGCCCTGCAGTTGCCCCCTCCACACGCCCATGGAAAAGTGGGACAATTTTGAGGAAAAAGGAAACACCGGTAATTTGGTTTTGGCCAAATTTTCAGCAGAAAATGTCTCCGTTTGGGGGTGGGGCATTAAAAAAGAGGTCAGTTTTGAAGGAAGGCACTTCCTGCAAAGCATTTTCAATTTGGGTAAAAAAATTCCAATTTTCCACTCAACGAAAGTGTAATGGAGAACCTAATCATGTCAGTCTGGCCTCTTCTTTGGAAGATACAGGTGCTTGGAATAGGGTTACAAATATTAGACTGGAGGGTGTCCAGCACCTTGCCACAGGTGCTCAGAAGAGCTAAGTGCCTACTGAACTCAAACCCAGTTCCAATTCAGACAAAGCACTCAGCACCTTGCAGGATGGGACCCACAGTCCCAACATCACTGTGCCATGAACAATCAACGAATACTGTATCCTCTTGAAACTGCATGGGAGAATGTAGATGAGGCAGAATGAAATTGCCTGAAATAGTGGCTGCAGTTTTACAAATGGGGAAACCGTGACACAGAATAGCAAACTTGTTTTCCCCAGAGCAGGTGGTGAATTAGCAGCAGAGTTAGAAACAGAACCCAGCTGTTACAGGGAAGAGGCTAGCGGCTTGTTCTAACTCCAAGATGACAGCAAAATGAAAGGAAGAAGCAGAATTCCAGTCCGGCTGCAATCTCATATGCCTGCACAAATGGCCAGTCCCCAAATTGGTCTCCAGTTTGCCAAGGTATGGGCGAGTTTCAGCTTCCCTCTGACCAACAGGGCCAAAACTCAGACTATCAGTCTTTGATTTAATTATTCATCGTTAAAGAGGAGCCCTGAGCAAGCCCGTAATAGAAAATAAATGACATTTCATTACAGCCAGAGTTTACAGCGGAGGCATAACCGGCTTTTGCACTGGGGGGAATTTAGGTCTGATGCTTCTGATCCGCTGGCTCACCACAGTACTGAGGCATGTGTCTTCACTCAATGCATGGGAAGAGTGCTTGGCCTTATTCCGCTCCATGTCCGTCAGCACGTGTGAGCGCGGTCAGAGAACTCGGCCAAGTGTGACAGGGTGTCGGGGGCCTGGGAGGGGAATCCCACACCCCACACTGACACAGCGCTTGGCCTGGATGCCGTGGCGTTTGAGCGGCCGTGCCGGGAGTGTTCTGCGGCCACTGCATGCGCTTGCGCGGTAGCGCCCTGTACCGCCGAGCTGAACGGAGGGACAGCTCCCGCACCGGCGTCCCAGGCAGAGGGCGCCGGCCTTGAAAAGCGGGCTGCCCCGTCAGGCTGGAGGCAAACAGGGGGTAGGAGGGAGCGGCCCTGGCAGAGGGGCACGGAGCGAGGCAGCCACAAAGACAGATGCCGCTGGAACGGGTCTGGAAGGAAAGGAAGGAATTTTCCTCCAGGGTAGATTGGCAGAGGCCCTGGAGGTTTTTCGCCTTCCTCTGTAGTGTGGGGCACAGATGTCAGCTGGAGGATTCTCTGCATCTTGGGGTCTTCAAAGTATTTGAAGGCTTCAATATCTGAGATATAGGGGAGAGGATTATTCTAGGAGGGGGAGGGAGAGATTCTGTGGCCTGCAGTGTGCAGGGGGTCAGACTAGATGATCATAATGGTCCCTTCTGACTTTAAAGTCTATGATCTAGGGGTCAGCAGGAGGCCCCAGAGGAGGGCAGTGCATCAGAGCACAGCTGGAGGAAAGGAAGGAGCCCAGGACGGGGCGGAGAAGTTGCCCGCGGGTCGGTGAGTTACGGCACGGCCCCACCGACCGAACAGGAGGCTGTCGTCCCTGTTCTCGGGGTCCTGGGCTGAGACCTGGGGAGAGAATAGGCCCAGGTCTCCCTTCCCTCCCTGTGCACGGGAAATGACTCGGAAAAGACTGTTGTTGGACACTTTGGAGTACAGGTTAACTGTTGGGGTAGAGGTCACCTGGTGAGAATTTTCTCCCGAGTGGGAGGAAAACGGTAACACCAAGCGTCCAGGCAAGTGGGGTGAGAAGCTCAGAAAAGCAGCTGCCTGGTTTATAAGAAAATCCCCGTGTCGTGGAATACATCAGAGTGTCCAAACATTTTCAAATCCTGTTGGAAACCAAAGAAGCAGAAGTTGCAACCTATTTCTCTCCCCCTCATTATGAATAGAACTGTTGCTTGACCTAGGTGCTCTACCAGCCAGGGTGGAAAATGTTGGGGCATCCCTTGGAAGTTTGTGCCCAGGGCAAAACCACCCTTCATGCCTGCCCCTAGAGCCATCCCTGTGTAGAATAGCCAGGCCCCTTTGCACTAGATACAGTGTGCTCATATAGCAAGAGGCAGTCCCTGCCCCCAGGGAATTAAGCTACGGTTTTCAGACATCACTAGTGAGTTTGGGGGGCCTCCTGTCTTGGGACTCCAACTTCAAATATCTTAAAGGGACCCAGTTGTCAGAAAGTGCCACATACCCACTCTGAAAATCAGGCACATTTAAGGTCTCTCAAGATAGGCATCTGCCCCCCCCCCCCCAAAAAAAATAATGACTCCTTGTGAGCTGTGAGCTTGTGCAGCTATTCAGGAGAGATTCCAATGCCACCCAGCTGATTAGCAGAGCACCCACAGCTAGGTGTTGTTTGTACTGGTGGTGCACATCCACACATGCCTCAGTGCACATAACAATTTTATTCTGCACATGGATGGAAAACCTCTGCATGTGAATGAAAAAGATTAGTGGGAACATTGCTGGACTCTTCTCATATCTTGGCCACATATGTATGTAAACAGAAAAGTGCAATGATATGTGGAACTCTAAACAATCTGAGATACTCCTCCTGCTTCCCCCTCCCATCCCCCTGCACCCGTGTAGAGGGCCAATACCTTGCCTATAGAAAACAAGGCATTTTTGCTAATCTTTAACCCACCACAAGTCACTATGCCATTTAAAAACCTTTAGTGCACACACCGCTACCAGACACATAAGGAAGACTCATCTTTGGGGTGATTTGCATATTGGATTGCATTTTGGCTGTGCAAAGTTAGCGATACAAAACCAGCAAAGAAAGGAAGTTTCCTTGGACTGGATTCACCGGCACCAATATTGCCTTCCCCTAACTCCTGCCCTTTGTTTGGGGCACAAAGCAAATCGTACAACATGTTGCATTTTCTAGTTCCGACAAACATGCCTTTGATCCCTGGAAGGAACATCCAGGAACAAAAGATGGAAGCTGTCACATCCTCTTTCCACGGAGCCTTGATGCACATTAATAGTAAGTGTATCGTTAACAAAAATAAAAACATAACATGCTGATCACTCCCGCCTCAGAGCTTCCCAGCGCATCCTGTGTACTCCGACATTGAAAACTCAAGGCTACATTTTCAAGGACAACTCCTTTCGGCCTTTGTGAACATGCAGTATCTTTTGCAAAGTCAGGTGCAAGTATATGACTGAATTAACTCATGCAATTCCGATTTACACTCAACTGTGCAGACAAATGGCATTTGCCTTATTATTGGATCCTCTGCTGCGCTTGGTTTCCCAAGAAAATGCAGCCAGTTGCGTTTCCCTACATCAGAGGCCAGTTTTATGCTGGCTGCCACCTCGGAGTCATTTAGATCAACCCAGAGGCCTCCCTGCAATGTGCCAAGTGAAAGTGGCCCCCAAACAGCCTTTCCCAGCCGGGAATTACTGGAGTGCAGTAGCAAAAGGGCAAAAACGAGGCGGGGACTCTAGGGGTACGTCTAAACTACATGGCTCCGTTGACGGAGCCATGTAGATTTGTTTGTTCGGCAAAGGGAAATGAAGCCGCCATTTAAATAATCGGTGGTTTGAGCATTGGCCTGCTAAACCTAGGGTTGTGAGTTCAATCCTTGTGGAGGCCATTTGGGGCAAAAGTTTGTTAGGGATGGTACTTGGTCCTGCTGTGAAGGCAGAGGACTGGACTCAATGACCTTTCAAGGTCCCTTCCAGTTCTAGGAGATAGGCAATCTCCATTAATTTCAACCCCAACTCAATCATTCAAGCCAGGACCCTAGAAACCTCTAGGGATGGAGATTCCACCCCCTCCCTAGGGAACCTGTTCCAGTGCTTCCCCACCCGCCTAGGGAAATAGTTTTTCTGAATATTCATCCTAGACCTCCCCCTCTGCAACTTGAGACCTGGATCCCAAATTCTTCATGAAATCAGACAGATTTATATGTGGTTGCTGGGGAGGGGAGGGTTGGGCTGCAACTTTAGTCTGAGCCATAGACCTGCCTGAACAGACAAATAGCATCAGGTAAAGGTTCTAGGATGGCCAGGACTGAGGGAAGGGGGTTCCGCCAACCTTTTCTGAACCTCAAAAAAGGTTGGGATGAAACAATGAATCATAGAACCATAGAACTGGAAGAGACCTCAGAAGGTCAAGTCCAGCCCTCTGCTCTAGGCAGGACCAATCCCAACTAAATCAACCTGGCCAGGGCTTTGTCAAGCCGAGTCTTCAACACCTCTAGGGATGGAGACTCCACTACTTCCATAGGGAACCCATTCCAGCGCTTCGCCAGCCTCCTAGTGAAATAGTTTTTCCTAATATCCAACCTGGACCTCTCCCACCACAACTTGAGACCATTGCTCCTTGTTCTGCCATCTGTCACTACTGAGAACAGCCTCTCTCCATCCTCTTTGGAACCTCCCTTCAGGAAGTTGAAGGCTGCTCTCAAATCCCCCCTCACTCTTCACTTTTGCAGACTAAACAGACCCAACTCCCGCAGCCTCTCCTCATAAGTCATATGCTCCAGCCCCCTAATCATTTTGGTTGCCCTCCGCTGGACCCTCTCCAATGCGTCCACATCCTTTTTGTAGTGGGGGGCCCAGAACTGGACACAATACTCCAGATGTGGCCTCACCAGAGCTGAATAAAGGGGAATAATGACATCTCTGGATCTGCTGGCAATGCTTCTCTTAATGCAACCTAATATGCCATTAGCCGCCTTGGCTACAAGGGCGCCCTGTTGACTCATATCCAGATTCTCATCCACTGTTACCCCCAGATCCATTTCTGCAGAACTGCTACTTAGCTGGTTGGTCCCCAACCTGTAACAATACTTGGGATTCTTCCGTCCCAAGTGCAGGACTCTGCACTTGTCCTTGTTGAACCTCATCAGATTTCTTGTGTCCCAATCCCCCAATTTGTCTAAGTCACTCTGGACCCTATCTCTGCCCTCAAGCATATCTACCTCTCCCCCTAGCTTAGTGTCATCCGCAAACTTGCTGAGGGTGCAATCCATCCCCTCATCCAGGTCATTAATAAAGATATTGAACAAAACCGGTCCTAGAACTGCACCGTGGGGCACTCCGCTAGAAACCGACCGCCATCCTGACATCAAGCTGTTGATGGTACTAATCCGGCAGCTGGATCCATTAGGAGAGTCTCCCTTCTCTCAGAGAAACCCTCTAGAAGTCACCCCATGCAGAGTTGCTTGCAGGATCAGAGCCTATGGGTTTGTCTACACAGGGCAAGTGACCGGAATAGAATAATTAACACACTTCCAAAGCAAAAATCATTATTCCATAAAGGTGCCCACATAAGCAGCTATTTTGCAAAAGCTCTTGTGGTCTAGTTTCTTATGCAGAGAAACCCTCTAATAGGAGCATGCCCCCTTATTTCCATGTGACATGACCCATCCTAGCTCTCCCTTCTTGTCCAAAGTCTTCCTTTTGCACTAGTGTGGGTACAACAAGGAAAAAAGCAATCTTGTCTTAGATACAATTATCTTTCCAGTTAAAAAACATGAAGGAAAAATTATAGGGGACTGACTGATTCCCTCCCTCAAAGTTTGATTCTATTTTAATATCAAATGTGGGATTGTTTTGTTAGAGGTGAAAGATAAAGCTTTGTTTAAAAGAGAAGATTTCAATCCAAAAGATTATTTGGTTTACTGAGAAATGAGGGGGCTGGGAGAGCAGGAGATACAAAGTTCTCGAAGTTTTTTAAAGCCATTTGCTTGTTAAATAATTATCTGGACAAAATAAAAATTAAAGCCATTTATGGTAGAAAAATCAATTGTTCCGCTTCTTCCATTGTTTGTGTTAGGAGCCTTAGCACATGTGATCCAGACAACTACATTCAGCTGTCTTCTGCAGAATAAACTGTAGGGAACAATCGCACATTAATTTAGAAAATGATGAGCTACATGGTAAGGGTGGGTAATTTACAACAGTGGTACTTTATAATCGTGTTTCTCAACCAGTAGTACGAGTACCCTTAGAGAGAAGTCTGGGGGGTATGTCAACACAACTGAAATTTGGAGAAAACTGAGTTTTGTTTTACGTTTTACAACGCTTTATTATTTTTGTACTTTTTACACCCAAAAATGTCATCACCCACCCGGCTACAATTAAGTTGTTTAAACAAATGTGTTGCAATGGTAGAAAAAAATGTCGTGTGTCTGAAAACTGTAGGTACTGGGGGTACTTAGAATTTTTTTTTAAAAGGGGGTTATTACATTTTTTTTAAAAAGGGGTACTTTATAAAAAAAAGGTTGAGAAACACTGCTTTATAGCACAGTGACTTACCCTGTGTAGGTTCTTACATAGAAACCCCGTCCCCCTCCATCATAATGAGCATTTTGGGTAAGATGAAAAAACATCCATCTTCAAGTTTGGCTCCTAAATCCATATTCACACTCTTGGCTTGGTTGTGAAAACATTGCTGAGCAAGCCCAGCAATCCTCCGTGACAGCGATTCGCAGCTCTTGATTTGACTGGTTACCTTTGCCAGCTGCAGGAACTCTGCCACACCGCTCCGCTGGCACCCTGGAGCGTATGGTGCTGCGGTGCCCGTTCCAATGGGGGTGAGTCAGTGAAAACAACAGCCGCCTCAGTTCCGCTAACAACTTGCCAAAGCACTAGGGGGCACTGTTAAAGGACCGTCTCAACCACACGGAGAGCTCAGGTGAAGTTGTGGTGCCCTTCCGCCTCCCCCACCGAAGATTTCTGCTTTAAGCCCCCACATCTCACAGAGAGGAGAGGGAAAAAATTGTGGCTCTACCTCACTTGAACCTTGTTTTGGAAAACATAATAAGGGTGCACGGCCTTGTGCATGGCCAGTGTCAGCTAAAGTCACAGAGAGGATGAAGTGCTGTGGTTAACATCAACAAGGAGATTTTAATGATCTGCCAACCTCTTCAGCCTCGGAAGAGGACTCCGCCGGAATACTTGGTAGCTTGTTCATTTTAAATAGTCCAGCTTCCTCCATCAAAGCCAGGAGGGATTTAAGAAACAGCAAGTCTTGAAAATAAAATCCAGTTTGCTCTATGCTTTCCAGGCATGACTCTGCCTGAGAAAGGGGATTCATTCCAGCTGTAGCTTTTTCCTACCGGGAGCCTGCTTAGTCTTGCTCCAACACAGGTGACTAGCAGCTTGTTTACCAACTACATGAGAGTTCCCTAACTTTGTTTCTAGATCTCTCTCTTTAGGTCCCTGGTGGAGGCGGCTGAGGTGTTTCCAAAAGTACGTGCAGAGAACCTTGGCCTGTAAGATTTGACAATGAGAAGCTCTTCGCAGGTAGATAAATAACCAAGTCTAATTGGTGAGGGGCATTCCTACAGTACACAGCATCTCCGCTCTGACATGCAGGATTACAATGACTTGCTTCCAAAAAGGAATCGGTTCTCTAACCCATTTGGGGAGACTGGAAGTTTTTAACTTGTGTGTGGAGAGCTGGGTTTCTCTGGCAGTTTGGTTATTGAGGGGGGATGCTTTGGAGAATAAAAGGAGGGGCATATACAGTGGGGAATGTACATGCCAGGAAGAATAGGTTGCTACAACCAGGTCCAGTTGAAGAGTGTTGAACAAAATATTTTCCCTGCTTGAAAACAGATTTTAGTCAAAATGGGGGAGGGAAGAGAAGTCTCAGCAGAATTTTCCACAGGGAAAATCTAGCGATCACGTTCCTACGCAGAAACAGCATAAATGATTTCAATCAGAAAATGACAGAAAGAAATGTTTTCACATTTCCAAACTGAAAAGTTCCCACGCTTCTCTTTTCGCAACACATTTAGCTAGTGTGCCTTTTTGTCCCGGTGTGTGACCAAATACATGTCAAAATATTGGAATTTCCTGTGCCAATCAGGTTTAATCTCTTCTGACGGACAGAATCTGTCTGTGAGTGGCCACTCTGTATGTGAAAGAGGATGTCCAAAAAAGCATTTAATCCCATCTTAAACCCAATTCAATACAGGGGTGTCTCAGTACAACCATAATGCCTGTGATATAACTGCCCAGCCTGGGACCCCAAAAAGTTAGTGTGACAGGGCACAAGGGCAATCCCTACCCAGAACCTAAAAGTTGAATATATCGAACAATAAAGTGACTTCTTAGAAGGACACGGGAAATATTAGGGGATGGCGGGAAATAGCTGGGGGTGCAGATCTCTGTGGTGGTAGATACCATTGGTTGGTGTTACTGACCGTGTTTTGCTAGTACCGTTTTGTTCTGTTTCGGCTTTTTATGGGTTTCCCATGAAGGTGGCCCTGGGAGAAAGGGACTGCAACTGACTGAAGGCTACCTGACATATCTTGGCCTGGGAAATCAGCATATCAGCCCACAATCTACTCACTTAAAAAACCCCACAACATTAATAGATTAGATGACTTCATGAGGTCCCTCCCAGCCATAAATGTCTATGCAGGTTTCTCTGCTGAGAAAGTAAGAATTTGAACTGAAGCTAGGTACTTAATTTTAGTCCTAGAACTGAAGGGTATTGGTTTTGTTCCTTTCTGTCTTCCTGGAAGGAATGTTGATTAACTTCATATGGTGTAATGAATCAATGGGCTAATCAAACCTGAGGACAGGCAATCTCAATGCTTGGAAAACTCCGAGAAGGTCCTTGCCAAAATATAAAATCAAATAAAATACCCGCACTTTATGCTACTTATCCCTTACTAGGAGTGCTCATTAGCATTTGATTTATCTGGGAACTACTAGATTGAGCTGGGAAGACATTTTCAAAAGCGGCATGTGGGGGAGTTATAGGCACATATGTGCAATTATTGTTAATCAGACCTCATTATTTCTAATGGAGCCAGTTGATAACGGGCCCCTAAATAACAGCAAAAACAACTCTGCATGCAGATGTCTCAAGCCACATTTTCATAAACACAGCTGATGAGCTGATCAGCTCAGGAGTTATTCTCATGTGTCAGACCCTACCAAATTCATGGTCCATTTTGGTCGATTTCACGGTCATGTGATTTCAAAAATGGTAAATTTCATGATTTCAGATATTTAAATCTGAATTTTCACAGTGGGTAATTATAGGGGTCCTCGCCCCAAAGGAGTTGTGTGTGGGTTGTAAGGTTATTGTATGGGGGTTGTGGTACTGCTACCCTTACTTCTGCATAGCTGCTGGCAGCAGCGCTGCCTTCTGAGCTGGACAGCTGTAGAGTGGCAGCTGTTGGCCAGGAGCCCAGCTCTGCAGGTAGAGCTACTGCCAGCAGCAGCACAGCAGGAAGGATGGTCCTAGGATGGTGTTGCCACCCTTACTTCTGTGCTGCTGCCTGCAGACCTTGGCTATTAGCAGCTCCCTCTCTCTAGCCGCCCAGCTCTGAAAGCAGCAGCACAGGAGTAAGGGCAACATGCGCACACCATTACCATTCTTGTTTCTGTGCTGCTGGTGGGGCGCTGCCTTCAGTGCTGGGCGCCCGGCCCACATTACAACCACCGCTCCCCAGTTGCCCAGCTAAAATGCAGAAGCAAGGATGGCAATACCGTGACCTCCCTAAAATAACCTCGCCATCCCCCTGCAACTGCCGTTTGGGTCAGGACCCCAACTGGAGAAACGCTGGTCTCCCCCGTGAAATCATCGTAGTACAGGACAAAAGCACACACAAGGTCAGACTTCATGATCTGTGATACATTTTTCATGGCTATGACTTCGGTAAGGGCCCTGCTTATGTGGCTCGAGGTGCGTAAATTCTTGTCAGCTCCACTAATGAGAAGGTTTGCTGCACAGTTATCAGAAACAAGCCTGACGTGCAAAGGCTTGATCTGGATCCAAAGCGCCAAACATTCCAGGATGGCCTTGAACCGGGCCCTGGCTGATTATCTCTGCTGACCAGGAGTAGGGATGTGAATGACTAGTCAACCATCCGATAAGCAAATGCTTGTCAGTTAGTCGACTAGTTGCTCCCTCCTCCCCTTGCTGCCTCTATCAGAAAGAGGCAGCAAGGGGGGGAGAAGAGGGGTGCTTCAAAGCAGCAGCACTGCGTGAAGCTCAGGGCTAGGCCCCAGGCTCCACACGGCGCTGCTGCTTTGAAATGCCACGTGCAGCCCGGGGCAAGTTGGGAGTCGCCAGCTGATCCCGGGCTCCAGGCAGCGCTGCCTCTTTGAAATGCCACAGGGAGCACGGGGCCAGAGGAGGACTGCTTGAATCCCCTGCTGGCCTCATGCACCCCACAGCGCTTTCACCTTTGAACTGTAGCAACAGCCCTGGGTACACTTCAAAGGCGGAAATGCCCTTACTGACTAATCAAATAGTTAATGCAAATTGCATCGATTATTCGATTAGCCAGTTAACCAACATTTTACATCCCTAATAAGGACAGCAGTTAACTGTATCTTCTGGAAGCCTCCTCACCTTCATAGCAGGGTCTCTCCTTACTATTAGCCTGTGCTCTGACCTGGGTGTTGCCTCTAACCCCACCCTCCCTCCACACACAACCCACTCACTGGAGTTTGATGGTGCTTTCAACCAGGGCTTGCTGGCTCACTGGGGTTTGCGTTCAAGCTTTCTCTCAAGCTCATCACCCACCTGTGCAGGGAGGCCACAGGCCAAAACACTAGCGCTGACCGTCCTCCAGCACCTTCCTCCAACTCCTCCTGTGAGCCCAGAGGGATGGAGATGTTCTGTCCAGTTCTGGGCCCCCCACTACAAAAAGGATGTGGACGCATTGGAGAGGGTCCAGCGGAGGGCAAGCAAAATGATTAGGGGGCTGGAGCATATGACTTATGAGGAGAGGCTGAGGGACTTGGGTCTGTTTAGTCTGCAGAAGCGAAGAGTGAGGGGGGATTTGATAGCAGCCTTCAATTTCCTGAAGGGAGGTTCCAAAGAGGCTGGAGAGAGGCTGTTCTCAGTAGTGACAGATGGCAGAACAAGGAGCAATGGTCTCAAGTTGTGGTGGGAGAGGTCCAGGTTGGATATTAGGAAAAACCATTTCCCTAGGCGGGTGGTGAAGCACTGGAATGGGTTCCCTAGGGAAGTAGTGGAGTCTCCATCCCTAGAGGTGTTGAAGTCTCGGCTTGACAAAGCCCTGGCCGGGTTGATTTAGTTGGAATTGGTCCTGCCTAGAGCAGGGGGCTGCACTTGATGACCTTCTGAGGTCTCTTCCAGCTCTATGATTCTATGATTCTACGTCCTTCACCAGGAAAGAATCAGAGCAACTCAGCTCACTGCAGCATGAGGAACCAGGTGAGGTATCCCCAGGCGTTCCTGCAACACGCATAGGCGAGTGTCGCAGAACCAAAGATCCAGTCACTACCGGCTTTGCTATGTGACTGACCTATCCTGGGTGCCGATCACCCACCCCAGCTGCAGTGTAGATGTACCCTGGGATTCTGTTAGACTTTGCAGGTTAAGATGTCTCAGAAGGGTCTATCTGTAAAACAGTATCTTAAATACTAAGTATAAACTTTAATAGGTAAATACCACTATCAGGTGCACCCAACGAAGTGGGTTTTACCCACGAAAGCTAATGCCCAAATGAATCAGTTAGTCTTTAAGGTGCCAGAGGACTGCTCATTGGTTTTGCAAGGAGGGCAGTTTTGATTCAGGACACCTCCCAGGAAAACCAAGATTCTTCGAGAAGCAGCACTGGAGACTGAGAATATCGAGCATGGGCTGACTCCATGCCCAAAATGAACTGGGCGCTTAATGCCCTGAAACAACCAAAGTTAGGAAGGGGGGGATGTTTAAACAGTTCAAAAGGGCCCCTTGTATAGATGCACAGTGAGTCTTGGAACACTGACAGCAGTCTACAGAGGAATGGAGAGTCACACTGTTCAGAAAAAGCGACAAGCAGTCCTGTGGCACCTTATAGACTAACAGATGTATTGGAGCATGAGCTTTCGTGGGCAAAGACCCACTTCGTCAGATGTATGCAGACACTTACCTTCCTTCCTCCCCCTCCCCCCCCCGTATCCCCCTCCTGTTCTGAAATGTGATTTGTCCTTTTCATATGTGTTCATTTTTTTAATTGTATCCTTTGGTATATATGGTTGTGACTATTTTCTTCCACTACTTGATCTGAGGAAGTGGGTCTGGCCCACGAAAGCTCATCACCTAATAAACCATCTTGTTAGTCTTTAAAGTGCTACATAGTCCCGAAGATCCTAGGGCATTGTTAGGAGATATTACTGCCTCTTATTTCCTAGGGAAAGTACTGGGGATGGTGATGGTGTTATAACCAAGCACAACCTTCGATAGCACACAGCGGTTCTAAAGCTACCCCAGTTTTCACATTGTTTGCGTGTCTAACAGCCACTGAGTCCATAGTTGAGAAGGGAAAGTTAATGGAAGTTATTAGCGGGAAAGGAATCCTATCCCATTATTAGATATTGAGGGCCTGTAACTGTTCAGTTCCTAGTCAGTTCTCTTGCCTAGGACTGTAGCAAAAGAATTAACAAGCTGAGTATTTCAGCAGGAATTGGGGTGAGTTGAAATGGGAAGTTGTTTCTATTGAGAGACTTAGAAAGATGCAGGATACTCAAAACAGGAGAAAGTCTTATGTAAACGCACACCAGCTGCGAGTGCAGCAGAGACAGGCTTGGTACGAGGGAATCGTCACAGACAAGACAGATGCAGGGTCACGGTCTTGCCTTCAGCAGAACTTTTTTTGTACTAAGGATGTTACACTGGTGCCATATGAAGAGAGATTGCAAAGACTGGGACTTTTCAGTTTAGAAAGGAGGGGTATGTCTACACTACAAAGTTAGTTCGAACTAACGGATGTTAGTTCGGATTAACTTTCATACGCGCTACACTAGCGCTCCGTTAGTTCGAATTTAATTTGAACTAACAGAGCGCTTAGTTCGAACTAGGAAAACCTCATTCCACGAGGATTAAGCCTAGTTCGAACTAGCTAGTTCGAATTAAGGGCTGTGTAGCCCCTTAATTCGAACTAGTGGGAGGGTAGCCCTCCCCAGGTTTCCCTGGTGGCCACTCTGGCCAACACCAGGGAAACTCGTCTGCCCCCCTCCCGGCCCCGGACCCCTTAAAGGGGCACGGGCTGGCTACGGTGCCCATGCCAGGTGCAAGCCTGCCAGCACCCAGCCAGCAGACCCTGCACCTGGCACGGATCGAGCCACCCACCCGATGCCCCCCAGCCCTCCCCCTCTTCCCGGGACCAGGCTGGCGGCTCCCGGGAGCTTGCCCGGGACCGCAAGAGGCGGGCACCCACCTGGGCTAGTGCAGACATCGTGAACCTCGTCCACGACCTCCGCACTAGGCACAGGAAAGTGGCCGGCTAGGGCAGGAGAGCTGCCAGCCTGGCCACCCAGGAGCAGGTGTGCATGAAAATCAAGGTGGTCCACTGAGACCCCTGACCCTGAGCCCTGAGCTTACAATGGCCGTCCTGGGTCAGACCAAAGGTCCATCTAGCCCAGTAACCTGTCTGCCGACAGCGGCCAACCCTAGGGACCCTGGAGGGGATGGACCGAAGTCAGTGACCAAGCCATTTGTCTCGTGCCATCCCTCTCCAGCCTTCCACAAACCTTGGGCAGAGACACCACTCCTACCCCCTGGCTAATACCACTCCATGGACCCAACCTCCATGACTTGATCTCACTTCCCTTTAAACTCTGTTCCAGTTCTAGCCTTCACAGCCTCCTGCAGCAAGGAGTTCCACAGGTTGACTCTTTGCTTTGTGAAGAACAACTTTCTGTTACTAGTTTGAAGCCTGCTACCCATTCCTTTCCTTTGGTGTCCTTCTTTATGGGAACTAATGAAGAACTTTTCTGTATGCACCCTCTCCACCCAACTCCTGCTTTTAGAGACTTCTATCCTGTCCCCCTTCCGTCTCCTCTTTTCTAAGCTGAAAAGTCCCAGGGTATGTCTACACTACCCTCCTATTTCGAAATAGGAGGGTAATGTAGGCATACCGCAATTGCAAATGAAGCCCGGGATTTGAATGTAGGCATACCGCAATTGCAAATGAAGCCCGGGATTCCTCGTGGAATGAGGAGTAACGGTAGTTCGAACTAGGAAGCCTAGTTCGAACTACCTAGTTTGTGCCGCATGTAGCCGCGCGGCACGGGATTCGAACCAGCGGGGATTTAAAAATGGCGGCGCCACGCTTATGCAAATGAAGCCCGGGAAATTCAAATCCCGGGCTTCATTTGCAATTGCGGTATGCCTACATTACCCCGCTAGTTCGAACTAGCGGGGTAGTGTAGACATACCCCCAGTCTCTTTAGCCTCTCTTCATATGGGACTTGTTCCCAACCCCTGATCATTGTAGTTGCCCTCCCCTCTCCCACCCTCTCTCTTCCCCTCTCCCACCTCCTTTTCCCAGTCTCCCCCAGTTTTGTTCAATAAAGACAGATTCCATTTTTGAACACAATTGTCCTTTATTTTGTACATCAAGAAGAGGGGCTAGGGAAGGGTAAGTGGAAGGAGGTGAGAGAGGAATGGGGTACGCACCCCCGATGGGGAGGACTGGGCTGGCTCTGCGGGCTTCTGGGGGTGGAAGCTCTCCTGCAGCCCCCCAATTGCCCCCTCTCTCCAGATGGCAGCTTGCGGCAAGTGCAGCTGGTCTGATGGCCGAGTGGTGTGATGTGCCCAGTGTGGGTAGTCCGGGCAATCCAAGCCAGGACTGCTTTGCAAGTGGGGCACCCCTGAGAACTGTCTGTCCGGGGTGGGGGTCGGGACCTTTTAAGCACAGCCCTCGGCTAGCCTGAGACAGCATCTCCACGCTCTAAGTCCTCCTCTGATGCCCTGCCGGCACTGCTTCCGGCCATCCTTAACCCCGCTTCAGGGTCCACTTAATGTGGATGCACTAGTTCGAATTAGCAAAACACTAATTTGAACTAGTTTTTAGTTCTAGATGCGTTAGTTCGAATTAGCTTAGTTCGAATTAACTAATTCGAACTAAGTTAGTTCGAATTAGCGCTGTAGTGTAGACATACCCGATGGGACTACGGGGGAATATGATAGAGGTCCATAGAATCATGACTGGTGTGGAGAATGTTAATAAGGAAAATTTATTTACTTGTTCCCATAACATAAAAGCTAGGGGTCACCAAATGAAATTAATAGACAGCAGGTTTAAAAGAAACATAAGGAAGTATTTCTTCACACAAGGCACAGTCAACCTGTGGAACTCCTTGCCAGAGGATGTGGTGAAAGCCAGGACTTTAAGAGGATTCCAAAAGAGCTAGATACATTCAAGGAGGTGAGGTCCATCAATGGCTATTAGACAGGATGGGCAGGTATGGTGTCTTTAGCTTCTGTTTGTTTGGAAATGGGTGAGAAGGAAGAGATCACTTGATGATTCCCTATTCTGTTCACTCTCTCTGGGGCACCTGGCACCGGCCACTATCAGAAGACAGGACAGTGGGCTAGATGGACCTTTGATCAGACCCAGTCTGGCCATTCTTATGATCTTAGACCTTTATAGCTGAATTGATGGTTGGAGTAGTATGTGGCCCTCTTGTTATATAGTCTAGAGGTATTGCAGAAATGCATGAAAAATGGGTTAAAACAGTGAATATTTCTGCAAACCTGCTGCCCCTGCCACTAATGTCCTGCATTCGAGGACAAGCAGAAAAGGACATAGTGCACACCCGGCAAATGCAGCTGGGGAGGATTGTTCCTCTCTTGAGGAGGAAGCCCAGCTGGCAGAAGTGGCATGCAAGGACCGTACAGGCCAAACATTGCCCCGGTAGGGAAGAGCGCTTGTTCGGCACAATCCCTGGCCCAGTTCTTCTGGGGAAGCTCTTTTGATTGCTATTGATCATGCGGAAAATAGATACGATGTCTCTGCAAACGCAGCCTCCCTCCGGCGCTGCTTTTGTAGCCCTGCCGTTGGGGGATTGATGAGTTTCACCCAATACATGCGCTGCAATACACTTGGTTGGAAGCGCTGCCCAAGTACACAGGCACCTGGGATATGCTTCCTGTGGCGTCTTTATGAAGAAATAATTAAAGCAGCTGCAGCAACTGCAATCCTGCCTGTATTCAGAACCCCCCGGGAATGGCTGCTATTCGATTGCGAATGCTGGTTTGAAGTCTGATAAATGATTTGTTTTTCCTCCTTCTCCCCAGGGACTCTCCAGCGATCGATCTAAATAAAGACCCCTCCTACAGAGGACCACAGGAGAAAGAGAATCATTTGAAAACCAGCGTGCGCCAGCCTGACCAGGCTCTGATCTTCCTGCTCTTTGCCCCATCCCCCAGCAGACACGGTTAGGAAAGGCCTCCCCAAGGCCCAGGGTTGCAGATAGGACTGCACCTGGCTCCTCCCCAGAATACAGGACTTACAGAGCATCCAGCTGGCATAACCCTGCCCCACCCCCCTCCTGGCATGACCTCACACGTTCCATCTGTGAGGTCATTATGGGGAGGGAGAAGTAGCGTGGGGCCGTACGTTTGGCAAAAAGGCCTCCTCTGTGCATCCATGAGATGCTGGAGAAAACCACGTCTGGTTTTCTAGCTATATCCCAGAAAAACAGGACTGGCTGGCTTATGAGGAGACAGAAGTCATAAGAACATAAGAACAGCCATACTGGCTGAGACCAATGGTCCATCCAGCCCAGTATCTTGTCTGCCAACAGTGGCTAATACCAGATACCCCAGAGGGAGGGAACACAGCAGGTAATCCTCACGTGATACCTCTCCTGTCACCCGCCACCAGACAAACAGAGGCCAGGGACACCATTCCTACCCATCCTGGCTAATAGCCATTGATGGACCTAACCTCCATGAATCTATCTAGCTCTTTTTTGAACCCTGTTAAAATCCCAGTCTTCACCACATCCTCTGGCTAGGAGTTCCACAGGTTGACTGTGCGCTGCGTGAAGAAAAAGTCCTTTACTTTGATTTAAATCTGCTGCCTATTAATTTCATTTGGTGACCCCCCTCATTCTTATATTGTGGGAATAAGTAAATAACTTTTCCTTATTCAATTTTTCCACACCAGTCATGATTTTATAGACCTCTATCATATCCCCCCTTACCCTCCTCTTTCCTAAAATGAAAACTCCAACTCCTTTTAATCTCTCTTCATATAGGACCCGTTCCAAACCCCTCATCATTTTTGTTGCCCTTTTCTGAACCTTTTTCAATGCCAATATATATTTTTTGAGACGAGGCGGCCACATCTGTACACAGTATTCAAGATGCGGGTGAAGCATGGTTTTATATAAAGGTAATAAGATAGTCTGTTTATTCTCTATCCCAAATCCTGCCTGATTATGGGTAGAGAGGGGTCCCACACTTGTAAGGAAGCATGGAGCCTAGTGAGAAAAAAGTTCTTTGATGTGTAGGTCTAGGAGGACGAATCCAAAGCCTTCAGAGATCCATACGTGAGAACTATAGTGTCTTGGCTCACCCTGCAGTCAAAACAAATGCCAGTTTCCTTTAGTATTCTGGTTCAAGCCAGCCTCTGCTTCAAGTGATTTTCTTCTATGAAAAATTAACTCCGCTCCAAGAGGGTTTTGCACTGTAGTTACACATGCATGCTCTCCCTCTGGGAGCTAACTGGCTTTCAGGAAAAACAACTTTGCGTTGGAGATGTATCGCATGTAGAAAGAAGTTAATGTCAATCCTCCAAGGGAAATTTGCTCCTCTTTGTTGACATTGGTACATCTTTTCACAGCTTACACTGAAGGCAGATGGGTTGGCAGGATATTAAATAAAGCCATCATCCTAATTACTTGCAATGGGAAAGACACTAGCTGAGCTTAATTAACAGAGATGGATTCCAAAGCGCTTGAATGGAATAAAGTACAAAAAAAAATGTATCATCAGGATGTGGAAATGAAGGAGAGCTAATTAGTATTAGCAATGCACCCAAGCGAATCAGCAAGCGTTTCCATAGCATTTAAAAGTCTGTGGTGATCAGTTATAGTGTTGTGAACTAAATGAAAACTATGACGGATTTGTTTCATAGGTTTAGTTATTTGGGTCACATGTTCTGAAGTCATGTTATACCTAAGGCTGTGTCTAGACCACATGCCTCTGTCGGCAGAGGCATGTAGATTAGACACATAGGCAAAGGTAAATGAAGCCGCGATTTAAATGATCGCGGCTTCATTTACATTTACATGGCTGCTGCGCTGAGCCAACAAACAGCTGATCAGCTGTTTGTCCGCTCAGCGCGCTAGTCTGGACGCTCCCCTGCCGACATCAAAGCCCTTTGTTGGCAGCCCCGTTATTCCTCGTGGCTGTTTGTCGGCTCAGCGCGGCAGCCATGTAAATGTAAATGAAGCCGCGATCATTTAAATCGCGGCTTCATTTGACTTTGCCAAACAAACAAATCTACATGGCTCCGTCGACGGAGCCATGTAGTTTAGACGTACCCTAAGAGCTGAGATATTGGGTCAATGGTCCATCTAGCCCAGTATCCTGTTGGACAATGATCAATACAAGGGCTTCAGAGTGAGTGTACAAAGCAGGACCATATTTCAGAGCTCTGTTCCCAGCTTCTGAGGTTTAGGATGACCCCAGCATGGGGCTGCATCCGTGCCCATCTTGGCAAACAGCCATTGATAGACCTGCCCTCTGTGAACACAGCCAATTGAACCTGTTATACTTTTGGTCAATGTAACAGCCCCTGGCAAATTCCGCAGGTTAATTGTGAATCGTGTGAAGAAGTTCTTTTGTGTTAAATCTGCTGCTTATTCATTTCTTCTCGTGGCCCCTGGGTTAGACAGTACTTCTCTGTTCGCTTTTCCCACACCTGTCATGATTTCGTAGACCTCTGTCATATCCCCCTTTAGTCCTCTCATTTATAAGCTTTTCTATAGTGTTTTGAGACAGGGCAACTGGAACAGGACACTCTGGATCAGCATTTCCCAAACTAAAAAAAATGCCGGGCCTCGGCGTGCCTGGTGGCTGCCGGCCCTTAGGCCAACTCGACCCATTCGGTCGAATCGGGCCCCCGCCCCTGCACCCGGCAGTGCTGGCGAGTTACGAGCTCCAGTGCTATGTGGAGCTGGGTCTTTCCCCGGTTCTGCCTGGAGCGGGCCCCGCCCCCCGCACGTCCTCCCGCCCCGCCCCCAGAGCGCCCCCCTCGGCCCCGCACCGTCCCTGCTGTGCGCGGCTCCTCCTCGCCGCCGGCCGCCCATGTGCGGCGTTGCACGTGGGCGGGGCGGATGTGACGTCACGGCCCGGGGTTTGGAACCCGCGGGAGGCACGTGGCGGGGCCTGGCGGGTCCGGGTTCGGCCTCCGGGGCCTGAGCGCGGACCCCGGCCCGCAGCGTGGAAGGAGAAGGGGGGAACCGGCTCGTGCGGCGGAGAGGAGAGGAGAGGAGAGGCGGGGGGGGAGGAGGAGAAGGGGCTTGGGCGGGGGAGGCACCAAGGGGCAGAGGTGCAGGAGAGAGAGACAAATACCAGGGGGCCAAGTGCAGACAATGAGGGAAAGGGCAGGAGGGGAGGTGTCAGTGGGAGGGGGGAGGGGTGATGCTGGGAGAGGAGAGGGGAAGGGCACTGGGGGCTGGAGGGGGAGGTGCTGGGAGAAGGCTTGAAAGAAGGGCTGGGCATGAGGAAGGCCAGGATGGAGCAAATCGTGTGTGAGGGCCCAGAGGGGCAGGAGGGGAATGGGGCAGAGACTGGTGAGGGGGTGGGTATTAGGGAAAAAGTGGGCTAAGGGAGGCACCAGGAGGGTGCAGGGCTAAGGGAAGGTGCAGGTGCCAGGGGATTCTGGGGTGAGGAGGAGGGGAGAGCTGGCCACTGGAAGTACAACTGGACGGGGGAATCAGGGCAGGCTTGGGAGACTGGGAGGCTGGTGGAAACAGGGCTGCCGGGGGGTGCAAGGTTGGGGGCAGGGAGCAGGCTGGGGAAGATTGGGCGGGGTGGGAGAAGCGGCCGCCGGAAGGAGGGCTGGACGCAGGCAGTGGGGCTGGCCAAGGGAGATTGGGAGGAAAAGCGGGGGAGAACTGGCTGCCTGGGAGGGGGTTGGGGGAAGTGGGGCTGGCCAGAGGCGCAGCAAGGGGAGCAGGGGGGAGGAATGAATCAGCCTGCGGGGAGTAGGCAGGTAGGTAATCCACCCTCCCCCAGCGGAGGTGGCCAGGTCAACAGAAAACTTCTTCCATCCACTTAGCCCAGTCTACATGACAACGTAGGTCACTTTAACTACCCCCACCCATGGGGGGGCCGGAGCAAAGGAGCCTGTTACCCCAGAGCCTGGTGATTCCAAGGGGCCCAGAGCTACCACACTACCACACTACTGCAGCAGTGATGGTGGGTGAAGCCTCAGGCCTTTTAAATCGCCGTCAGAGCGCTGTGCAGAGTGCTCTGGGCGACTCTTAGTGCAGGCCGTGGAGGTGGGGCCACCAGCTGTGTTGAAGGGTGGCTTCCCTAGCTCCGCCCCTTCAGCTCAGGGCTCCGCCCCTTCCGGGAGGACAGAGCACCCCCCCACACACACACCTTGCCCAGGGGTCCACGGAGCCCTTAGATGTGGATTATTCATATCCCTGAGGCTACAGGCTACTAGACTGCAGGCTTCTTTCGGAAGAAGCTTTTCCGGAAGGGATCTTCCGAAAAAACTTCTGAAAGAGCGCGTCCACACAGGAAAAGTGCATCTACAAAGCAATCCACACTGAATGGACACTACCTCGCATTTAAGCTGTGATTGCTATGGAGGGAGTGGCCACTAGGCCACCTGTGCTTTTTCCTCTGTCCTCTTCTTTCGAAAGAACTCCCTCTTCCCCATCCACACACGCCTTTTTCCATAAGAGCTCTTTCAGAAAAAGGCTTCTTCCTCCTAGAAAGAGGTTTACCAATGTCGGAAAAAGTCCTCTGTTCTTTTGATTTGTTTTCTATTGCAGTGCGGACGTCAGTGAAATTTTTTAGGAAAAAAGGTGGGTTTTCCTGAAAAAACCGCAGTGTAGACATACCCTGAGTGACACCGTTGAACTGTCCTGATTTTCTAGCATACACCAGGCCTTAGACTTTATGGCTGCAGCTGCGCATGGAACATTTTCAGAGACCTAGCCACGGCAATGCCAAGATCTTTCTGAAGTGATATTAGAACATTTAGCACTCATCACTTAGCACATGGGTTTGTTATACTATCAAAACAACAGATTTTGCCAACTCTTTTGTGACCAATGTGGCTACAGCATGGAGATTACAGATTCTACATCCCAGCAGTCTGATCTCTTTAGACAGACATCACTTTGTTTTTATTACTGAAATAACTAGGTTGACCCTTTCCTAATGAAAAGTTGGAAAAACAGCAACTGCTGAAGGCAGCTTGATAATAAACTCGTTAAGTAAATACCACAGTGAGAGGTTAGCTACAGTTTACACTCGTTTTTTGTTGTTTGAGTTCAGGGGCGCTACGTATATCAATCAAAATGTCTTTTGGTAATACTTTTGTGTGGCAGAGAAATTAACAATTATATAGCTTATTAGGAGTGGGAGTGGGTGGGCGGGAATAATTATTGCTAAGGAGAATAGCTAGGATGAGAATTGCTGTGTTGTAAGTCAAATATTATTAATTCAATTTCTTTAATAGGAAAGAAATTTAAGAAGTTACAGGATTTGTGATGGGAATAGAGCAACTTGCCCATAAATTCCCCCCCAAAAAGGCTGAAATGTATTCATATAGATCCCTTCAAATCCTCAGCGTATCTGTGTAAGATACAACACAGTTCGCTTCTATACCTGGTGTGCGCCACTAGGCTGGAGAAGAATCCAGCCTGAGCACAAGAGTGCATGTCCAAGAGAGCTAGGAAGGAGTTACAGAATCGGTTAAACCCTGCCTGAGCAGTGGGAAGAGGTAGGGGCCACTTTCCCAGAAGGGGTGCTTTGGGAAAAGTCCAAAAGAATGAAATTGGAGAAGGTCCAGAGAAGAGCAACAAAATGATGAAAGGTCGAGAGCACATGAGCTGTGAGGGAAGACTGAAAGAATTGGGTAGTTTAGTTTAGAAAAGAGAAGACTGAGAGGGGACATGATAGCGGTTTTCAAGTACTTAAAAGGGTGTTACAAGGAGGAGGGAGAAAAATTGTTCTCCTCGGCCTCTGAGGACAGGACAAGAAGCAAGGGGCTTAAATTGCAGCGAGGGAGGTTTAGATTGGACATTAGGAAAAAGTTCCTAACTGTCAGGGTGGTGAAACACTGGAATAAATTGCCCAGGGAAGTTGTAGAATCTCCATCACTGGAGCAGGTTAGATAGTTACCTGTCAGGAATGAAGATGGTGCTTGGTCCTGCTGTGGGGACAGGGGACTGGACTTGATGACCTCTCGAGGGCCCTTCCAGTTCTAGGAGTCTAGGATTCCTAGCTGTGGGATGCCACAGATGTGCATCTAAAAACGGGTCTAATTTCAGTGTCGAGACTCAATCCCTTCTTGCGGTGTGCTCGTTATGAAGACAGCTTGTATTTCACGGATCCGTTATTTTCATTTAAACCTTACGAATAGCGGCAATGCGAGAGTCTGCTGTAAGCTGCGACCTGCCAGACAGTTCTGCCCCCAGACTTGAGCTTCTGCTACCACACGCTGCAGCCAGAGCCGGCCCAAGGTACAGGCCAGCCGGGCTACCGCCTGGGACGCCCAATTATAGGGGGCGCAGCGCAGGGCTGCCGTGCTGGGCGGGGGCAGCACCACGCATGCTCCATGCTCCCAGGGTGGTGCCACACATGCGCCGCACACCCGGGGTAGGGCCGCGCATGCGCCAGGCACCCGGGGGCGGGGGGAACCACACGCCCGGGGGTGGGGCCGCACATGTGTCACACTCCCAGGGGGTGGTGCTGCGCTCCCGGGGCACACGAATGGCTCAGGCCAGCCCTGGATGCAGCCTTCCATCCACACCCAGGGCTACTTGCATTAGCCTCAGTGCTCATTTTTGTTGCTCTTTTCTGAACCTTTTCCAATGTCAAAAAAGATCTATTGGTATTGGAAAAGGTTCAGAAAAGGGCAACAAAAATGATGAGGGGTTTGGAATGAGTCCCATAGGAAGAGAGATTAAAAAGACTTGGACTTTTCAGCTTAGAAAAGAGGAGACTAAGGGGGGATATGAGAGGTCTATAAAATCATGACTGGTGTGGAAAAAGTGAATAAGGAAAAGTGATTTACTTATTCCCACAATATAAGAACTAGGGGTCTCCAAATGAAATTAATAGGCAGCAGGTTTAAAACAAACAAAAGGAAGTTTTTCTTCACTCAGCACAGTCAACTTGTGGAACTCCTTGCTAGAGGATGCGGTGAAGGCTAGAACTTTAACAACATTCCAAAAGAGCTAGATAGATTCATGGAGGTTAGGTCCATCAATGGCTATTAGCCAGGGTGGGTAGGAATGGTGTCCCTGGCCTCTGTTTGTCTGGTGGTGAGTGACAGGGAAGGTATCACATGAGGTTTACCTGTTGTGATCCCTCTCTCTAGGGCATCTGGTGCTGGTCACTGTCTGCAGACAGGATACTGGGCTAGATGGACATTTGGTCTGATCCAGTATGGCCGTTCTTATGTTCGTATGGGTGCATAAATAGATGTTCAGTGGTGCCAAACACCACTGCCAGCTCTTCCCTTTGGGTGCACCCCCGAAGGCCCTCGCATTCTTACCCTTGTGCGCGAGATAGTTCAAAATTAAACACTGCGCCGGTGGAGGTAGTTGGTGGTGCCACTGCGCAGACGCTGACAAGATTCCCTTGGGCATGTCCACCCCATCGTGAAGACCCTGCTTCCCAATCAGCTCAAGCTAGCGTGTTAAAAAGTCGGCAGACATTGTGACCCAGAGCCAGGGGCTCAGGCGGATTTGTTCTTGGGGTGACAGATGACCGAATGAGGAGCAATGGGCTCAAGTTGCAGTGGGGAAGGTCTAGGTAGGATATTACCATTTCACTTGAAGGGTGGTGAGGCACTGGAATGGGATCCCTAGGGAGGGGTGGAATCTCCATCCCTAGAGGTGTTTAAATCTCAGCTGGACAAAGCCCTGGCTGGGATTATTTAATTGGGATTGGTCCTGTTTTTAGCGGCTACACGTGGCACGGAGTAAGTAGTTCGGATTAGGCTTTCTAATTCAAACTACCGGTACACCTCGTTCCACGAGGAGTAACGGTAGTTCGGATTAGAGAGCCTAATTTGAACTACCTACTCCGTGCCACGTGTAGCCGCGGTCACGGAGTCCGAACTACCAGGGCTTTAAAAATGGCGGCGCCCGGTAAGATGCAAATGAAGCCCGGGATATTTAAATCCCGGGCTTCATTTGCAACTTCGGTTGCCTGCATTAACCACCCTAGTTCGAACTAGGATGGTAGTGTAGACATACCCCAACTGTTTTATGCCCAAGATCACTTTCTGAATTTAAGGGCAACCCAACATCTACTCTGCCCCTTCTCTGAGGCCCCTTCCCCAAAGCCCTGCCTTGCTCACTCCATCCCTTGTCTCTCTGTCACTCGCTTTTCTCTCACTTTCACCAGGCTGGGGTAGACTTGGGCGGTCTGGGAGGGAGATGTGGGTTCTGGGCTGGAGCCGAGGGGTTCACAGTGTGGGAGAGGGGTCTGGGCTGTACCTGGGGTGGGGTGTTGGGGTGCGGGAGGAGGTGACGGGTGCAAGCCTGGGAGGGAGTTTGGGTGTAGAAGGGGGCTCTGGGCTAGGAGAGCATGTTGATGTGCATGACGGGGTTTGGGGGCACTGGCTCTGTGAGGGGGAGCAGATTGGGACAGGGGATTGGGATTGCAGGAGGGGGTAGTGAGTGTTGATTCTGGAAGGGGGACCAGGGCTGGGGCAGGAGGGGGCATGGGGCGCTGGCTCTGGGAGGAGAGTCAGGGATGAGGCAAGAGATTGGGATGCAGGAGGGGGCATGGGGCGCTGGCTCTGGGAGGGAGACCAGGGCTGAGGCAAAGGGTTGGCGTTCAGGAAGGGGTTCGTGTGCCTTTGGTCACTGCTGTTTAGGAAGGATGCAGAGACGCTCTAAAGGATCCGGAGCCAAGTGGCAAAGATGATCAAAGGGCTGGAATGCAAACCCGCGCGAGCCCAGGCTGACGGAAGCGGGGGTGTTTTGTCTGGAAGAGACGCGATGGCCAGTGTCACATTCCTGACAGGCTGCCCTAAAAAAACGGGTACAAATCATCCTCTCTTGGCCCAGAAGGCAGAACAAGAGGCAGGGCTCACGCTGCGGCAGCACAGATTTACACGAACTCTCTGGAGAACGGCCTCAGTGTAAGACGAGCAGGACAAGGGAACTAAACTGCCTGGCGAAGTCACGGAAGCGCCTTTGCTGGAGGTTTTCTCAAAGAGGCCGGGCCGCCATCTGGCCTGGATGGTTTAAAGCAGGGGCCGGGGCAGTTGCCCAAACCGGTGTGGGAGGATCAGTGGGCGGGGGGAGGGAGTGGAATGTCATTCTCATTCCTCAAGCCACACCCACTCCCGCCATTGCCCCTGTTTTCCCCATGGCACCCAGTCCCCAAGGATGTGGCTTTGGAGATGAGTGAGGGGGTCTAGCATGGCAGGGCAGCAGCAGTCGGACCTCTCCCTCACCACGCAGTGGCAGGACCCACTGGGAAGCGCAGTTCACTGGGATGGTTCACTCATTCCACTTCCACAGGGCTCCGACCACTGCCGACACGCCCGGCTCCTCCCTGCCGTGATCCCTGAAGCCTCATCCTAGGGCTTGGGGTGGCCTGAGGGGGGGAGGGCTGGACAATGGTGGGATGGGGCAGGGCTTGGAGAATGGAAATGGACAGACTCCCCTCTCCGGGACCCCCTGTGTGTAACTGCACAGGGTTGGGAGTTTGAGACCCCAGGTTTAAACACAACGTCTGAGTCTAGACTGGCAAGTTTTTCTGCAAAAGCAAGTGCTTTTGTGGAAAAACTTGCCAGCTGTCTACACTTGCTGCTTGAATTTCTGCAAGAACACTGACGATCTCATGTTCGGGCAAAAGCCCTCTTGCGTAAATGCTTTTGTGCAAGAGGGCCGGTGTAGACAACACGGTATTGTTTTGTGCAAAAAAGCCCCGATGGTGAAAATGGCGATCGGGGCTTTCTTGCGCAAAACTGCATCTAGATTGGCACGGACGCTTTTCCACAAAAAGTGCTTTTGCGCAAAAGCGTCCGTGCCAATCTAGACACTCTTTTCCGCAAATGCTTTTAATGGAAAAACTTTTCCGTTAAAAGCATTTGCGGAAAATCATGCCAGTCTAGACGTAGCCAACAAGTCCTGCGTCTTGACGGGGGCTGGACTAGATGATCCTGGTGACCTCTATGATGGTTATTGTGGCAAACAGCAGGAACGTTTGCTCTTTGCCTCCATCTCTACCTAGAGTCAGCCCCAGAGCCAGGCGTTTGTGTTGGGGCCGAGATCTCTGGAAAGCAATGGGGAGGTCAGTGGGCCTCTCTATTCAAAGACAGGTGCATGTACAGTATCAATGAGTCACAATAATTAGGTACCCGGGCACCATGTCACAGATTTCTCCTGCACTGAGAAACAGAGCTGCAAGGCCCTGTCGCATGCCACTGTCTCAAGGGGGAATGTTAGACACGATGCAAGAAAAGCTACATCTCAGAGCGTGTCTCGGGAGATGTGGATCTACCATGCGTGAAGCAAGGCCTCGCGGGCTTGTGGAGTTTTTTGTAACATCTGCTCCCATTTGGCCTTTCCTGGATTTGCCCTCCCCCCTCTGAGTTTTTGAGCCCAAACACCGTGAGAAGCGTCAGGGTGAGTTTCTCTGAAGCCCGCTCAGGAGCCGAGTGTCACAGGGTTAATTGCGGCACTGTTGGCGCGGGTTCATTTCAACACAGTTTCTGGAGTGAACTTTGCCACAGTCTGTGGGGTTTGCAGTTTGTTCCGGTGGTTGGGGAACGATGAGAAAGAGATGGGATCAGATAGATCCGAGAGGGCTGGATTCTGCCCTCAAGTTCATCCATAAATCCCCATGATGGAGAATAAAGGGGCAGGGCTCCAAGTGAGGACACAAGAGCATCCCATTCTGAACTGCTCAGCTGAGCCAGAGCCAGCCCAGATCCTATCTACTATATACTTGAGAGAGTTTGTGCGTCTGTCTGTGTGTCTGTCCATCCACCTGGGAGTCAAACGTCTTGAACAAACGTCAAGAACTCCTCCAAAACGGTAAGAGCTAGGACCACCCAATTCGATAGTTACACCCATGAATGACGCCCCAGTCCCAAGGAGCAGCCAATGATCAGCAGCGTGGCCCCCACTTTCCCTGGGGAGATGAGCCACATGGGCCCTGCTGTCCCAGGCAGGCCCTGGGAAGAAGACCCTGGAATACCCCCTTCTCTAAGCCTGACACCCCCTGGCCTGAGTCCTCCATCCCCTCCCCTGAACCCCCTACCCCTCCCAACCTGCTGCTCTGACTCCTGCACCACCACCCCCTTCTCTGAGTCCCTCACCCCCTGCTCTGACTCCTGCACCACCCCCCCAGCCTCCTGCTCCCACATCTGCAAGTTCTTTCCCTGGTTCCTGCACCCCTCCCCCCCCGCTACACACATACACACACCTTCAGCCCCCTCCCTGAACTCTGGGTAAGTCTTCTAGTTACATATAAAAGCAAAGCAGAGGAGAGTAGGGGAGCAGAGAGGAGAACCCGGATGGAGGCTGAATTATTCTTGGCAAGCCCAGGGAAAGCAGACCTCATATGTGGTTTTAAATCGCTTGGTGTTGTTTTTGAGAATAATTGAGGGCATGTTAATTGGGTGGCCTTCAGCAGCTTGGTTTGCTGGAACAGCTCCAGTCTCCAAAGAAAGTAACTTTGCAATCATTCCACCGGCGCGTCATCTGCAGAGAGCCTTTGCCAGACGAAAACAGAGTGGAAAAGTAAATACTTCCATAACTTACAACAACATCCGGCTCCGACTGAGCTGAAAAGCAGCTCTGATGTTGACTGCATCTAAAGTGGGACCAAGACCTTGGTGGTAAATAAAACAAAAAACAGGACTGTGTAGCACTTTAAAGACTAACAAGATGGTTTAATAGGTGATGAGCTTTCGTGGGCCAGACCCACTTCCTCAGATCAAATAGTGGAAGAAAATTGTCACAACCATATATACCAAAGGATACAATTTTAAAAAATGAACACATATGAAAAGGACAAATCACATTTCAGAATAGAAGGGGGATGGGGGGGGGGAGGTAAATGTCTGTGAGCTAATGATATTAGAGGTGATAGTTGGGGAAGCTATTACCCATTACAAAGATAGCTTCCCTAATTATCACCTCTAATATCATTAGCTCACAGACATTTACCTTTCCCCTCTCCCCACCTCCATCCCCCTTCTGTTCTGAAATGTGATTTGTCCTTTTCATATGTGTTCATTTTTTTAAATTGTATCCTTTGGTATATATGGCTGTGACAATTTTCTTCCACTATTTGATCTGAGGAAGTGGGTCTGGCCCACGAAAGCTCATCACCTATTAAACCATCTTGTTAGTCTTTAAAGTGCTACACAGTCCTGTTTTTTGTTTCAGCTGCACCAGACTAACACGGCTACATTTCTGCCACTGTTTTTTCTTTGTGATCCTGTCTGATATCTGTTTTGTGGGCATTGATCCTTTGGCGAAGTGTCTGAGACATTTGTCCAATGTACATAGCAGACGGACACTTTCGGCACATGATTGCATAAATTATATTTCTGGATGCGCAGGAATATGTGTTCTTGATCTTATAACTCACTTGGTTGGGTCCAATAATGGTATCAGCAGAGTGAATATGTGGACAAAGCTGGCAACAGGGTTTGTTGCAAGGGAAGGTACCAGGGTTGGTATTAGTGTGGTATGTTCTGTGGTTGTTGGTAAGAATCATCTTGAGGTTAGGTGGTTGTCTGTAGGAGACTATGGGTCTGTCTCCCAGAGCCTCTCGGAGTTTAGTATCCTGTTCCAATATAGGCTGTAGTTTATTGATAATGTGTTGGACAGGTTTAAGTTGGGGGCTGTAGGTGATGACAAGTGGTGTTCTATTGTTGGTTTTCTTGGGTCTGTCTTGAAGTACCGTATATTCCGGCGTACAAGACGACCTCTGATGTTAAAAAACATCCCCCCAAAATCGGGGGTCGTCTTGTACGCCGGATGCACCGCCGCCGGAGCCCCTCCGCGGCTTTGAAAGCCTCGGGGGAAGCCGGCGGGGGGGCATCCCAGGCGCGCCTGGGATGCCCCGCCGCCGGCTTCCCCCGAGGCTTTCAAAGCCGCGGAGGGGCTCCGGCGGGGGGGCAGCCCATGCGCGCCTGGGATGCCCCCCCGCCGGCTTCCCCCGAGGCTTTCAAAGCCTCGGAGGGGCTCCGGCGGGAGGGGGGGGGGGCAGCCCAGGCGCTCCTGGCGGCTTTGCTCCCGGTGCCTCTGGTCTGCTGGGGACCATCTCCAGCAGACCAGGGACACCGGGAGCAAAGGAGGCGGAGGGGCGCTGGAGTATAAGATGAAACCCTATCTTTTAATTAAAAAGATAGGGGGTCGTCTTATACACCCAGTCGCCCTATACGCCGGAAAATACGGTAGATGGTTTCTAGGTATTCGTCTGGCTCTTTCAATTTAGTTTTTTATTTCTCCGGGTGGGTAGTTGAGGTTTATAAATGCTTGGTAGAGATCCTGAAGTTTCTGGTCTCTGTCAGTGGGATTAGAGCAGATGCGGTTGTATCGAAGGGCTTGGCTATAGATGATGGATCGTATGGTGTGTGCTGGATGGGAGCTGAAAGCATGTAGGTAACTGTATGAGTCAGTGGGTTTTCTGTAGAGGGTGGTGTCTAATTTTCCATTGTTGATTTGTACGGTGGTGTCCAGGAAATGGATCTCTCGTGTAGAATGGTCCAGGCTGAGGTTGATGGTGGGGTGTAGGTTGTTGAAATCTCTGTGGAATGTCTCCAGTGTTTCTTGGCCATGTGTCCAGATCATAAAGATGTCATCGATGTAGCGTAAGTAGAGAAGGGGTAATAGGGGACGGGAGTTGAGGAAACGTTTTTCTAGGTCAGCCATAAAGATATTAGCATACTGTGGGGCCATGCGTGTACCCATGGCTGTGCCACTGATCTGGAGGTATAAGTTGTTCTCAAACTGGAAATAATTGTGGGTGAGAACAAAGTTACATAGGTCTGCTATCAGATTGGCAGTGGTGTCCTCTGGGACAGTGTTTCTAATTGCTTGTAATCCGTCTTCATGTGGGATGTTGGTGTATAGAGCTTCTACATCCATGGTGGCAAGGATGGTGTTATTGGGGAGGTTATCGATGTTTTGTAGTTTCTTTAGGAAGTCAGTAGTATCTCGGAGATAGCTGGGGGTGTGGGTTGCGTAGGGTTTGAGAAGAGAGTCTACATAGCTGGATAAACCAGCAGTGAGCGTGCTGATACCAGAGATGATGGGATGTCCGGGGTGTCCAGGTTTATGGATTTTGGGAAGCAGATAGAACAATCCTGGTCGGGGGTCAGATTTGTTCCAGAGTAGCTGTAGGGAGGCTTTTAAGGAGACAGTGTAGTTTCTTTTGATAGACACTTACCTTCCTTCCTCCCCCTTCCCACCCCCACCCCCCCCCCCCCCCGCATCCCCCTTCTGTTCTGCAATGTGATTTGTCCTTTTCATATTTGTTCATTTTTTTTAATTGTATCCTTTGGTATATATGGTTGTGACTACTTTCTTCCACTATTTGATCTGAGGAAGTGGGTCTGGCCCACGAAAGCTCATCATCTAATAAACCATCTTGTTAGTCTTTAAAGTGCTACATTGTCCTGCATTTTGCTAGTTTCTTTTGGTATTCCGAGATGGGATCAGAGGAGAGAGGTTTGTAAAATGTGGTGTTGGAGAGTTGTCTGGTTGCCTCCTGGTTATAGTCGGCTTTATTCATAATGACCACAGCACCCCCTTTGTCAGCTGGTTTGATTATAATGTCCAAGTTGTTTTTGAGACTCTGGATGGCATGGTGTTCAGCGCGGTTGAGATTGTGCTTCGCTTGTTGTCGTTTGCGAATAAAGTCAGTCTGTGCGTTGTTGCGGAAGCTTTGTATATAGAAATCCAGACTGTAATTCCGACCATCAGGGGGAGTCCATATAGAATTATTTTTCCTTTGGTGTTGATAGGGGGGATCTGGTAGGTCAGACTGATGTTCATTGGTGGTTTTGGAAATATTCTCGGAGGCGGAGGCGGCGAAAAAAAGCCTCAAGCTCACCACAAAATTGTATCCAGTTTGTGGGGGACGAAGGGCAGAAAGAGAGACCCCGGGATAAGACAGACTCTTCTGCTGGATTGAGTTTGTAGGTGGAGAGGTTAACAATATTATTCAGTGGGTTGAGGTGGTTGCTGTTGTAGCTTGTGGTGTGGAGCAGTTTAGAAAGTTTGTTGTCCTTTCTTTGTTGTAGGGAATAGAAGTGTGTATAGTAGATTTCTTGTCTGGTGGAACAAAAGTCTTGCAAGGTGTTAGTCGGTGTGGATGTTTGTCTTGAGATGAGACTCTCTAAGTTTGAAATTGGTGGTAAATAGTGATTTCAAATGGACGCTCTTGGGGCAGGCTTTTTTACTTTAAATAATCTAGCGGGCGCTCCAGTTTCAGGGGGGTTGCTGTGTGAGTCTGTTTCAGCAAAATAAATAAAGATGAACCTTTTATTTGGGCATCAGCTTGAGTGGGCTGGAACCCAGATGCATGTGATGAAGGGGGGTCCAGCCCATGAAAGCTTATGCCCAAATAAATATGTTCATCTTTAAGGTGCCAATGGACTCCTCGTTGTTCTTCGTATGCTCTCAGACGTGCATATTTTTTCTCAGTAACTCACACCCTCTGCCTAATTCTCTGCTTAATATTTGTGTTGCATTGATCCCTAGAGGCCCAGAGGACAGCATGCTTGATGTTACACAAAGAGAACAACACAAATGTTCAGATCCTCCAATGTATTTCGATACCTAACTCAGTTGATTTCACTGGAGTCAGTTGCATGGGTCCCAGCTTTTCGGGGGTGAGAAAGTCCAAGATGCCAGCAGGTGGGGGAGTAGCGAGGAGACTGCAAGGCAGCAACGAGATGCCGATAAATGGTGGCTGCAGCACACTAGTTGCATGGCTAATGTGTCACCTACACGTCAGTGAAACTCCACCAATGTCACTACCACAGTGTGATGCCAGTCCACTCCTCCCATCAAAGTGTCATGGTAGCACAAGACTAGTGCTAGCACTAATCTAGCTATAGTGGTTAACAATAACAGCACCGAAGGATGCTAGCCACGGAGGCTAGCCACCTCAGTCCGTGCCGACAGAGGACCAAGTTGCTAGCCTTTACCACTACCATGTTCCATTGCTGCTCCTATTAGCTAGATTCAAGCTATCCTGGGTGAGCATAGGCCAGACAGACCTGAAGTGTTCACCAAATAGGCTGCCTAGCATATCAACATATACAAGTCATGTATTATCAGTACCATATGTTTTAGCGTGCATTAAGCACAAATATCGTAATAATTATATAGCCTAATTTGGCCTAACTCTTTGCTGTAATCCCCTTTGTTTATGCTCGGTGTACCACAGCAACTTGTATTAGCCAAACAAATGGCTCATGTATCTACGAAAGCTGCCAAGATCAGGACTTGTGAGCATGTTACCATAGCAACAGGTAAAGTGCTATTCTCACAGGCTTGCACGAGAATACGCCAAAGAAAGAGGACAGGAGATAGGGTTAGTCTACCCTGGTAAATCCCAGGGTACCTTCATGGACCACTTGGAATGCTTGAATCCAAAACAAAGACAGGGAAAGGAACTGAACAAGTTAAGGATGGACTGGATTTTAGTGGCGTGCTAACACATGGGTAACTTGCAAAGCCACCCTGTGAATACTGCTGGCTGGAATGTGCAGCTATAGGAGCAGACTTTCTTCATAGGGTGAACCTAGCTCTGCATGACACGGCTTCCTGGACAGTGGCCTTGAGAAGAATCTCTCTCCTCTTCTATAGTATTAGTTGCTCAGAGTAATCAACCTGACCCACACTGGTTATTTAGTCCCTACATAGAGAACGGAAGCATGGTCAAGCAATTGGCTACACAGTTTAGCCACGCTACGGCTCGTGTGAGATAGCGGCGGATCTTTTTCACTTTTACAGTGCTTCCTAGTAAGCTTTTCTTAGCTCTTGGATTCACACTCTCTCAGTGGTGGTTCATAGAACTGTGGAATCCCAGGGCTGGAAGAGACCTTGAGAGGTCATCAAGTCCAGCCCCCTGCCCAAAGCAGGACCAGTCCCAACTCAATCATCCCAGCCAGGGCTTTGTCAAGCCGGGACTTAAAAACCTCTAGGGATGGAGATTCCACCCCCTCCTTAGGGAACCCATCCCAGTGCTTCCCTACCCTCCTTGGGAAATAGTTTGTCCAAATATTCAACATAGATCTGCCCCACTGCAACCTGAGACCATTGCTCCTTGTTCTGTCATCTGTCACCACTTAGAACAGCCTCTTTCCAGCCTCTTTGAATCCCCTTCAGGTAGCTAGCTGAAGGCTGCTATCAAACCACACTCACACTCTTCTGCAGACTAAATAAGCCCAAATCCCTCAGCCTCTCATAGGTCGTGTGCTCCAGCCCCCGAATAATTTTGTTGCCGACCACTGGACGCTCCCCAATCCATCCTTTCTGTAATGGGGGCCCCAGAATTGGATGCAATGCTCCAGATGTGGCCTCACCAGTGCTGTATAAAGGGAACAATCACTTCCGTCGGTCTGCTGGCCACGTTCCTCCTAATGCACCCTGATATGTTATTAGCCTTCTTGGCTACAAGGGTGCCCTGTTGATTCATATCCAAGTTCAGTGTTAGCAGACCCAGAAAACTGAAGCCCGAGGGCAGGGGAGGGGGAGAGGCAGCATTGTAGCACAAATGCAGTTTCGTTCTCTGTGCAGAAGAACAGCCCCATTCAAAGTGGATGTCTGCAAAGAGGTTAAAAAAAAGAACGAAAAGGATTAGATGAGTTCACAGAGGCTAGCTCCCTCTGTGGCTATTAGTGTCAGAGGTACACCCCCATGCTCTGGAATGGATTGCTCCAAATTGCTCTGTTCTGTTCATTCCCTTTGAAGCACCTGGCATTGGCCGCTGTGACCAGACGGGACACGGGGCTAGATGGACCACGGGTCTGACCCCGTGTGGCCGTCCTTACCCTGCAGTCACGCCTGCACGCCTGCAGCGTGTGTGGACGTACCCAGGCCAGCTTTGAGCTCGCTAGCTTGGGCCCCCAAAGCCGAGAAGCTGTAGTCATGTCGGCTTCCGTGCAGGCTGTGCACACCCACCTGGAGTGGGGGGCTGTGACGTGCAGGGCTAGCCCAGGCTTGCAGAAAAAGGCTGCCTACGCCGGCCACTTGCAGTGAGCTGCTGCTGCAGACAAGGCCAGCGAGGAGTGAAAAGCCCAGGGCTTGATCGGCACAGATGTGTGTGGGAAGGAGGGAGCAGCAAAGCCTGTGAAGCAAGGCAGAAAGATGGAGCTTAATTCTCACTGCACCTTCAAGATCTCCGCCGTTTCTTTTCAGCCTCAAGCAGAGCGCTCCTGTGGCAGCCCACACCTCCCCCGCGGACACAGCCTTCCCTCCTCTTTCTTTTGTTCCTGTGAAAGGGAGTGGGCAGCTGAGGAAGAAGCAGAGGCGCATGCAGGATGGGTCAGAGCTCAGGTGAGGCATCTGCCTCTCCGCTGTCACACGCTGGTTAGAAACTGCCTAAACAGAGTCAACTGCTCTTTCCAAGAGACACAACTGATCAGAGCTGCAGCAAACGCAATGGGGCATGCAGCTGCTCCCAGATTCCTGAATGCAGCTGAAGGGAGGTTGCCTCTGTCACGCCCAGGTATTAGGGCTATAACATCATCTTGCTATTACAGCTGCCTCATTCCAGAAAAACTAGATCTAGGTTTCAACCCTGCCACAGCACAGAGAGATTTGGAGATTTGGGGCATGTTGACACTAGGAAATTATTTCAAAAGAACTACATATGAAATAACTCCCCAAATTACTATTTCAAAATAAGGAAAACAGGAGTTATTATTTCGAAATAACGGACTTGGTAGTGTGGATGCTCCGCTTGTTATTTCAGAATAAGGGGAGTTCTTTCGAAATAACTCCCTAGTATAGAGCAGGGCTTGGTTCAGCCCTTTACATAAGTTAGACTGAAGGCCATCTGTGCATTTCAGACCGACAGTAGTCACCCATTCCTTCAGACTCCCCTCTGTGTCCCTGTCTAGCATCTCCAAGGATCTGGAGGGTGTTGGGGGGAGGATGGAGAACAGACCGGTTTCTGGTATGGGCTAGTAGGGCTGTACTGCCAAAGAGGCTGACTGATCCTCTTAAGCTTTGGGAGATATTAAGGAAATGAGTAGCACTTCATTCTTCAGCCTAGCTGACTGTGGGAATTTATCCCAGTGCTGCTTCCCCAGCACAAGCCTGGAGCATAGACAATCTAAGCCATGATTCGCGTTGGCAGAGTTTCTCACTCATGCAAACTGCAGCTTCCCTTAACTGCACTGATGCAAACCCCTAACAAAGAGAAGTTGGTGGCCGGGTGCAGACAGCTGGAATTGAAGGAAATTTCCAGTGTGCACAAGGCCTTAGACAAAACCAATTGGACCCCTGGGGTATACAATGGTCTCTCCCTAGTAACCCTAAAAATCAAGGGCCTATTCTACCTGTTTTTCCACCTTGCATAGTCAGATGCCTTCATAATATAGTAGCAAGATGCTGTGGTGCTATCTGGAGCACTTTTTCGTAAAGCCTTAGCTCTTGAAGTTATGTATGTGGGAATCTTAACTTCCTTTTCAAAATGAAAAGCTCAAGAACATGAACGCTAAAGAGTCAAATCTGAGATGCATATATTGTAAACACTTGAGACCAGCCACACTGAAAATGCTGCTATGGCAGCATTTTACAGCCACACTGGACATGTGTCAATGACTGCCCAACAGCCCTGCAGAATCAGAACAACACGCAGCAGCACCCAATGAGCAGGGGGTGGAGTTACAGATTTTGGCTGCGGGTGGGGACTTGAACCAGGATTCCAGAGGGGCTTTAAAAACCTAGTAACCCCACTTTTCAAGCAGATAATTTAGAAGTGAGCAGGCAGGAGCCCGGTATCTCATTCCCATATTTTAAAAGGAAACTATTAGACCCACTCAACTCGAATAAGAACATGTTCTGCATCGTGTGCAAGTCACTTAAGGGACACTATTAGGTTTAGAATTTGTATAATGTCACTTTGTCAAAACTCTGCAGAGAGAGGGAGAGATGCCATCAGGACTCCTGGCTCTAGCTCAGCTCTGGGAGGGGTGTGGTATTTAGTGAGTTACAACTGGAGGCAGATACACCTGGGTTCTATGTAAAAACGTCAGCATGGCCAGACGGGGTCAGACTAATGGTCCATCTAGCCCAGTGTCCTGTCTTCCAACAGTGGCCAATGCCAGGTGCCCCCGAGTGAAGGAACACAACAGGCAATCATTGAGGGCACATCTACACAGCAAGGCCAAAGTTGAATTAAGCTACGCAACTTCAGCTACGTCAATCGCATAGCTCAAGTCGAAATAGCTTCATCTGGTGTTTGGCGCTGTCTGCACAGCCCCAAATCTCAAAATAACCCGCTATTCTGAAATGTCCCTGACTCCTCGTGGAATGAGGTTTACAGGGACGTCCCAGTAGTGAGCCTGTCATATTTCAAAGTAACGGGCTTGCTGTGAAGATGCGGGATAGCTATTTCGGCATACGCCGGTATCCCAAAATAGTGTTGCAATGTAGATGTAGCCAGAGAGACCCTGACATCAGCCTGGCTGGACCGAGGTGCAAGGCAGGGGCCACCCCAGAGACCGCACCCTTACGGCCCTCCCAAAGAGGTGGGGCTGGAATTGTTCTGAAACTGATCCCCGCCAGAGGTGACCTGGGCCATCCTTTGGGATGTCTGGCAAGACGGCTCAGCCTTCCACCTCTGAGTCTCAATGCCGATTGGCTGAGCAGGGGACTATTGTCAGGGAGAAGTTTTCCCAATTTCCCAGCTATGACCCATGGCTTCCCTTCCTCAGCCACAGCTCAGTCCCCGGCAGGGATCCACAGGGAATCATTTTGTTTGTTTTAAATCTGCTGCCTGTAAATTTCATTGTGTGGCCTTCTTGAGATATGTTAGTGAAGGAGGGAGGAACATTTCCTTATGCAGTTTTTCCCCACCATTCAGGATTTTCTGTCCCAAAAACCTTTAGTCATTTCTTTTCCATGCTGAAAAGTCCCAGGCTTTTTAATCTCGCCTCAGATGGAAAGTGTTTCTTCCCCCTCATCATTCCTGTTGCTTTTTCTGTGCCGTTTCCAAATCCAATACGTCTTTTTTGAGATGTGGTGATCAGATACGCATGCAGTATTCGAGATGTAGCATGTCATGACTTTATATAGAGCTAATACATTATTTTTCTGTCTTATCTGTGCCTTTTCTAATGATTCCTATGTTCTGGTAGCTTTTAAGATTGCTACTGCACATTGAGCAGATGTTTTCAGGGAGCTATACAATGGTTCCAAGCTCTCTTTCTTGAGCAGGAACAGCTAATTTAGGCCCTATCATTTTGTGTGAATAATTGGGATGATATTTTTCTATGTGCCATATGTTGCATTTATCAACATTGAATTACACCTTACATGGCACCCATGCAAATCAAGCGCTGTAGCAACCTGCGTGGAATTTGGAGAAAGGAGCACAGATTGCACGAAGGTCATCAGGAAAAATCAATGTGTGCACACAGCTAGAATGCTAACGGCCATTGCAGCCTCTTTGTAAATCATTTTCTTAATAAGGAGCTAGTTTCATTTCAGTAACAGAGTCCTCATCTTAGCCAGCCTGCATGGATACACACAACAGGGCCAACAAGAACTGCTGTTAGTTAAAGTCTCACAAATCAGTGGCGTTAATCCAGGTTTACACTGGAGTAACAGCGGAGATTAACGACAATACTTCAATCCCGTAGCATTTCTTCCTCTATTGATCACTGAAAGATGGTTCAACTCAATTTTTGTAAAATATAATGAAAATGCACATGCTCCATTTGAATCATTGCTCTGGGGGGCGGAGGGGGCTGAGGATGAGGCAGGCTGCCCTGGGGAGAAAGGACAACCCCAGCCCTCTCTCACCGCAGCAGCTTGGGGCCAGATGAGAAGCGCCTCTCCATGGCTGCTGCAGCTCCAGTGGGCACAGCCGGTGGGAGGGGGGCATGTCCCCAGGGTGGAGGCAGGTTCGTCTGCCCCCCTGCAGTCCCCAACCGGAGTGAGGAATGCAGCAAATTGTGCACTTTCCCCTCACTCCCTGACAAAGGGGAACAACCAGCAATGCTCCCATATGAATTGAGTGGGGAACTTCAAACCTCCCTCCCTGCCCTCCCTAAGGGCACCTGGAGGGGTGGAAAGCTAGGGGCTGGAGCAGTCTGAGATGGGGGCAGATTCCCCCTGCCAGCCCCTTTCACCTCTTTTCTGTATGGTTTTATGAGACACATTCCCATTCCAGGCACATCCCGTTATCCTGGCACCGTCCCACCTTGCTTTGTTATGATCAGAGGACTCTGTGTACTGAATGCGGTGACTCCAGCTCTTACTGTTTAGGAGTTCTTGAACACACAGACAGACTCTCTCAAATATATAGTAGACTAGAAGACTTACCCGGCACTGCCTGAATCCTTCAGGGCAGTGGGATGGTGGTGTGGGAATGTAGGTGTCAGGGCAGGTGTTGGGGTTCTGAGGGGCATGACAGGAGGCTGAGGGTGTGTGGAAAGTGCGAGAATGAGGGTTGGAGAGTGAGGAAGGGCCCGGGGGGGGGGGGGGGGGGTCCATCTGGCAGGGCTTTCTTTCCTCCCTCAGCCAGTGACGCCTTTTCTCCCCCCACACCTCCCTCCCAAGCCACCAGGGGCCTTCTGTCTCCCCCAGCGCCTCCCCCTCAGCCACCAGGGGCCTTTTCTCTCCCTTCCCCTCCAGCTCTGTGGCCAAGGGCTGGCGGGGGGCGGGGAAAGGTTTGTGGCAGGAGGGCTACTTACCTGGTCTAGTGGCAGGCAAGATGGCAAGTTGCAGCCCTGCTGGCCACGCTCTCAGTGGGATGGATGCTACCAGTGGCCACTCTGCATAGAGCTCTCCCTTGCACTCACTGCCCCCAATGGCCACTCAGTATCATGTTCCTCCCCTCTCTGCCCCTTCCTTTCCACGTTATGGAAAACAGCCCCGTTCCCGGCACTTCCCATTTTCTTGGCACAACCAAACCCTGACCTTGCCTTAAGTTCGGAGAAGAGGACGCTGCCTGCCAAATTGGGTGGTCCTACCTCTTACCGCTTAGGAAGAGTTCTTACCGTTTAGAAGGAAACTCACAGACAGACAGACAGACATTTCTAAAATATATAGATAGGGAATGAATGGAAAGTTCCATCTATTGCCAAAGAAGAACTTCTGATAAAAATAATTTATTTCCAGATTATTAGGGAACCTATCACTTTAATAACAGGGTGTCTAAAGACGAATGAAATCTTCCATAATAATTTAATGTGATAAATTGTTTAAGCTATTGGTGTGCATCATTAGTAGGCTGGTTTGGAAACTAAACTGTGTTGTTTTAATTAAGAGCTAGATCCCAGCGATGTAAATTTGACACTATTTCCTTGTAAATAATTGAGTTATGCATTACTTATTCCCATCCCTATTTTCTGATGCAAATAAGGTTTGACCACCACAATTGGTGCATTCATCATCTGGTGTTTATGCAGGGGTCAAGTTAATTGCTTCACCCTATCAGCAGGGTCTACCACTAGCATAGGAAATTGGATCGAAGAGGAATTTAGGAATGGGTCACCCGTTCTAATCTAACCAAGGTTTGAATGACTGAAGTGTGTTGCTCACCCATTGTCAGCCTGCTCCTGCTCTCTTTAAAGTCAACAGTGCAAGATGGTGGCATCGCAGAAGGTGGATTTTATAGCAGGTGTTGGTGGATTCCAGTCCAGTCCCTAACGTGCGGTCAGTAAGTCACGGTTGGGCTCAGGGCTCATGTGGCTTTAAGGAATCTCATGGCTTTGATCAAGGCTGTCTGCCTCGTTTAGTTAAATTGTCAAGGGGTGGAGTTCTCTGTACGTACAGCGCTGAGCACAGTGGGGCAGAGATCCGTCATGGCCTCTAGCGGGTAGTGTCCATTTCACCAAGCCCTGAACTGGCAGCAAATGGGACCTCAGTTGTGGGTCTAAGTACATAGGCCAGGAACTGCCTGATCATGGAAACAAACCACAAACACGTTGTCAGAGGAGCGGGACGTGCAAACAGCATTCGCTTGCATTGCCACTCAGTACGACGAAGACTGGAATTCACTCCAGCGCAGGCGCCGAAGGCTGGGGCCGACCACTCCCCTGTGCCACTTACTCCCTTCACTGAGGCAGGTGCTGACAAACCTTGTGGTGACCCTCAACCGCCGGGAGTGCAGAGGGGGAGAAAAGGCCGGGGGGGAGGGGAGACGTGGGCCAGGAATGCTGGGACCCGAGTGTCGGCCTGGCGAAGCACCGCGGGTGTAAGCGCTCGCTGCAGGGATGGCGACTGAAGACAAGGTCGCCGGTGGGGCAGGCCAGTCGCGTCCGCCTCCCGGGGCATGCTGGGAACAGAGGGAAACCCCGGATGCTGGGAGAGGGCGTGGCCGTGGGTTTCATTTTCTCGTTTCGGAATTAGATGGGTTGAGAAGCCAGGCCGAGTGTCAGACTCCCACGAGCTGGCCTCTGACTGCACCCTGCTCAAGCATTTATCTGGTCACATCTCAAGGCTCCTGGCTCCCCATCCTCACCCATTTGAACCCCTCCGTGCGTCCTTCCTTCCCAGACCCAGGAATGCAACGTTGGAGTCCTGCTCTACCGTTCTTTACTCATCAACTTTAACCCATTTGCTATGGTACAGTCCTATGGTCCAACCTGGGAAAGAGCAATTCCGTAGAGCCCTAACCAAACAATGCCGCCGGCCAAAGGAAAGTCTCCAGTGAGCCACGTCCTGGTTTCTGCACCCCACAGAACAGACAGCAGAGTCCCGAGGAGGATTCTGGATGGATGCCCCACACCCGGAACTTTTGGGGCCCCAAAGTAGCTGCTCCAACCAGCCTACGGACAGTAGAGGCCTGGGGATTACTTGGCACGGCGGCAGCAGGGTCTCCTTCCGCACACACTCAATGGGGTGGCAGGAGCAGGAGTGGCCTGGCAGCCTGCTTCGCTCCACTCCAAGCTTCCCTTAGTCCTCCAGGCTGCATTGCTTGAGGGAGGGGGCAAGGGCACAGGATGGGGGTGGAGCATGGGCGGGACTCGGGGAAGGGGTGGAGTGGGGGGTTGTCCTGAGCGCCACGGCTGGGGCACTGTGTGTTTGGGGGGGGTTGCCCCAAGCTCCGTGCACCCCTCAGGATGGCCCTGAGAGACAGATTAGGTCTGTACAAGCTATGCTGCCTATCCTCAGAGTCTAGCACCAGTCCTCTGCCACACCCGAATAAATCCTTAATGAAGTGACCCAACGCCCCGATAGAAGGGGTGTGCAAGGCCGTTATTTCCTGTGCGACCACCCTTTGCGAGTGATCGGCAATCACTCCGACACCCTTGCAGCCAAAAGAACCCCTGTCGCTCGGTGACCTTGGATAGCGAGGTTCCGCTCCGCTGCCGGCGATCACAGCAAACCCTCAGCCGGGGAGCGCGCCACCTTGCAGAGCGCGAGGAATGAGAGAACACCGGCGCTTTCCTAGTGTTGACGAAAGGCCAGCGGTTAGCCACTGAAACACTTCTCTGGGAGCAGCCTTGTGGAGGCTAAAATGCTCAAGTACAATTTCAAGCCATGACGCATCACGTGAAGCAGGTGTTGGAGAGACGTTTACCTCAGAAGGCCCCGGCACAAGAATCAAGAAATCCAGGTTCTATTCCCAAGTTCTACCACTCGCTTCCTATTAAGCCTCCCTATTAAGGCCCCAATTTCCCCAGGTGTAAAATGCTGAGCACAATACTGCCGCTCCCTATTCCTGCTGCCTACTTAGGCTGTACACCCTGCAATAGTAGGGACAGTCCCACCAAGGGTGCGTCTAGACTGGCAAGATTTTGTGCAAAAACTTGCCAGCTGTCTACACTGGCCGCTTGAATTTGTGCAAGAACACTGACGTTCTAATGTAAGAATTCAGTGCTTCTTGCGCAAATACTTTGACGCTCCTGCTCAGGGATAAGCCCTCTTGCGCAAGAGGGCCAGTGTAGACAGGCACCTTAATTTTTTGTGCAAGAAAGCCCGATGGCTAAAATGGCCATCGGAGCTTTCTTGCACAAGAGAGCGTCTATACTGGGCATGGATGCTTTTGCACAAAAGCATCCGTGCCAATCTAGACGCTCTTTTGTGAAAATACTTTTAACGGAAAAGCTTTTCCGTTAAAAGTATTTCCGCAAAATCATGCCAGTCTAGACGCAGCCCAAGTGTATGTTCAATAAGAAGGGAGGGAGCCTTTTGAAAGACCTTGCACAAGTCATGTTCCATCTCTGTGCCTCAGTTTCCCCATCCATAATGTGCAGATGAGTCCCTATAAGAGCTAGGCCTTATTATTCATTATTACAGTGCCTATCGCAAAGGGGTTCTATGCTAGGCGCTACTAGAATACAAGCAGCCGGTTGTGCTAGGAAATTCAGGAAAGCAGACACTTGGGTGATCCCTAGTTCTTGGTGATTTTGAGTCAGGCCAGCCATACCCCCGGAATAGCCTGTCTCATGATAGCTGAAAGCAGAAACAAGAGGTCATTTTCAGTGCAGTTTGACGAGATGTTTTCTAACCTCAAGAGGTTCGGTTTATGTTTCTCGCCAATTAGACACCAGGCAAACAGCCCACTGTGGCTCTAATGATCTCAAATAAAGGACAAATGAAAAGTAAATTACTCATCTCCTGTCTATTTGTGGTGGGGCTTTTCCTCACTCCATTAATGTTGGTTTCTTTGGTTTTAATGAGTGGAAAACCTTACTTGTGGAACACATCTTTATGCTGCGTAATATCCTGACCTGCGGAGATGTAGGACACTGCAACACGAAACTATTGTTACAGAAAATCCGATTGCCGGGAATAGATCAGATTGTTAAAGGCTGCCCACAAGCACTGTCTTTGATCTCCACACTATCACAAGCCCCGTTACCACAGATGGAGACCCTAGCCACCTTGCATTTAGGCTGAATGGAAGAATCAGTTAAGCTACTCCATGGAATAGGAGAGCTGGAAACATAAGAAGTCACCCCCGCCCCCCCCAAGCTCTGCTTGGGAATGTCTGAACTTCAGAGAGGATAACAAGGGTTTCCTTGGGACTGACTGCAAATGCAGGGCCACCAATGGAAGCGGGAAGGGGGGGCATTTGCCCTGGGGCTTGGTGATTCAAAGGGGTCTCTGGGCCCCTTTGAATTGCTGCCAGAGCATCACTCTGGGTGTTCTGCACAGCTCTGAGGGCTTGGGGGGCGGGCCATAGTCTAGGCAGTGCTCCTATTGGCCCCGCCCCTTCTGCCTGAGGCCCTTCCCCTTCTGGGGGCACAGAGCTGACCTCCCCCATCCCTTCCCTCCCCCCCCACAAACACATCTGGCCCTGCTATGCAAACGCAAGGGAGCTACGTGCATCCATGTAGGTGAAAGTAGCTATAAATTGGACCCCATTTGCTATGGTACAGTCCTATGGGAGAAACTGAGAATCAAGAGGGTAGCCAAAAAGGGAGCCATTTTGGGGGGGCACAGGACTGGCTGGAAAGCAGGCTTGGATTTCTGGACAGGGAATCTGCATGCAGCTTGTTCCTGGTTTTTTCAGGAAAATAGGACTTGGTGTACATGCTTATCAAGTAAGCAGGATTCCCCCAAAGAAAAATCAGACTCGCCAAGTTCTCCGAATGGAAACAAAATGGCAAGGTTCCTAATACTGGCTAACCGCTCAGGGAAGAGGGCAACAAATTGAGCCATTGGGGGAAATAGGACTGAACAGTCTTGGTGCGCATCAGAGACTCTGAGTAACACTGACCTGAGCCTACTGTTCAGCTACTGACGGAAGGAGGGTCTTGTGGTTAAGGTGCTGGATTAGGACTCAGGAGATTCAGGTCGAATTCATTCCTGGATGTGAATCAAACCTGGGGCGGGGGAAAATCACTGACTCTCTAGTGACTGAGTTCTCCGGAGGGCCAGGACCATCTCTTGCCCTGCGTTTGGATGCAGCATAATGGGGTGCTATTGTAAAGTGGAGCCTCTTGGCGCTGTCATAACCAACCCACCGTTGAGGAAGCTGAAAGGAAAGGCTCTGGTGAAACACGTCTGTCCCGGCAGCTGCACTCCCCTTACCGGCCTGGATCCCCATGCAAGGCCCTTCTGAGGAGGAATCATGCAGAGGAAGAATCTGTCTCCGCTTTCGTACCCCCTCCACCCCATCGGATCCAGGCTCCCTCTGCGTGTACAGGAGATAGGCCCAATGTTGTTCCTCGGTCCATCCCCGGAGTGCCTTCCGAAATTGGAGAACTGTTGGTTCTGCAGCTTCACCCCTCCTGCTTCTGCGTGGGATCCGGCAGGGCTGGATGGTTAGGAATGGTACTCAATAGGACACCTCTTTCCATGGAGATTTGAAATTCTCTTCATCAAAGAAACTGATTCCTTCCCCTCCCTTTCCCTCCCATAGACAGGTTCTTTTCCAAAATGTGTCAGCCTGTAAAATCACACGGCTGGCAGCAGTTCTCTCCTATGACTGTTCTCCCTTTGTTGGAAGAGATTAATTAAATTAACAACATTAATCTCATTTGGACTAAAAACATTTTTTACTGTACAGTGGCTAATTGAAGTGCTGCATGGAGGAGCTGTTTGAATGAAGGGGGAATTCATCACTCCTTAGCCAAGGAGATGGTGGCTTAATGGTGGGGTCCAAGAAGGGAGGAATGGCAGTTATTAAAACTTCACAGCGTGCACACAGAGAAATTCAATAAGAACCTAAATATTCCTGCCAGAAGCTTGCAAAGTAACAACTCTTTCTTGGACTCCAGAATGATTAACCAAAACCCAAAACCAGAGGGAGGGAAAACAGGCTGCTCCTAAAACAGCGAGACATCTCCCCCGACCTTGCTCTTTCTGGACTGACTGATTTGGAAAGTGCCCAGAAGGCCCCCGAGCCTGCATACGCGACTAAGACCCCCTGCGCACTTAGGGTACGTCTACACTACAGAGAAAGACCGAAGCTGCCGCTGTCAATCTTCCAGGGTTCAAATTAGTGGGTCTAGTGGAGACAACTAATTTGAAGCGAGAGGGGCGCTATGGTCAATGCCAGCAGCCCTGCTTCTACGAGGAGTAAGAGTGCTCCACCCCCACTATAGAAAGGATGTGGACGCATTGGAAAGGGTCCAGCGGTGAGCAGTCAAAATGATTCGGGGGCTGGAGCACATCACCTATGAGGAGAGGCTGAGGGATTTGGGTTTATTTAGTCTGCAGAAGAGATGAGGGAGGGAGGATTTGAGAGCAGCCTTCCACTTCCTGAAGGGAGATAGCAAAAAGGATGGAGAGAGGCTGTTCTCAGTGGTGACGGATGGTGGAACAAGGAGCAACGGTCTCAAGTTACAGTGGGGGAAGACTAGGTTGGAGATTAGGAAAAACTATTTCCCTGGGAGGGGGGTGAAGCACTGGGCTGGGTTCCGTAGCGAGGGGTGGACTCTCCATCCCTAGAGATTTTAAAGTCTCGGCTTGACAAAGCCCTGGCTGGGATGATTGAGTTGGATTGGTCCTGCCTTGGGCAGGGGGCCGGACTCGATGACTCCTGAGGTCTCTTCCAGCCCTAGGATTGTAGGATTCTAGGTCCAAGGCAGAGCGTGCTCCCCTTGACTTCCCGCAGAGTGGACAGCGCCGAAAGCCGAGTTAAGCTACTTCTGTCTTCAGCTCTATAATGTAGATGAAGTTGTGTATCTGAATTCGACCCTTTCCCCTAGCGCAGACGTACCCTTAGGGTGGTTTCTAGTAATTGCAACTCAGTATTCAATATGTCACAATGGTCATTTGGCCAGCTGGTTGAAACAAGCTGCTTGCCGTAGGCGAGTTCCCAGCTGAGAGACGTGCCCGCCACACCATGCTGGTCATTCCCTTGTTAGCACTCTCAGCAGAGTGGCTCAGGGAGAGATTTAAAAGACGGGGACTTTTCAGATTAGAAAAGAGGAGACTAAAGGGGGATAGGGTAGAGGTCTATAAAATCGTGACTGGTGTGGAGAAACTAAATAAGGAAAAGTTCCCATAATATAAGAACTAGGGGTCACCAAATGAAATGAATAAGTAGCAGGTTTTAAACAAACACAAGGAAGTTTTTCTTCATGCAGCACACAGTTAACCTGTGGAACTCCTTGCCAGAGGATGTTGTGAAGGCCAGGACTTTTACAGGGTTCAAAAATGAACTAGATAAACTCACAGAGGATGGGAAGGGATCACTTGATGACTCCCTGTTTTGTTCACTCCCTCTGGGGTACTTGGCATTGGCCACTGTCCAAAGACAGAATACTGGGCTGGATAGACCTTTGGTCTGACTCATTATGACCGTTCTTATGTTCTCTCATTTCAGGGCATAAGTCAGTCTCCAGTAAGGGTCAAAGGCAGCTTACCCAGGGAAAGAGATATTCCCTAATAGCCCACTATTGGGTTTCTTGCAGCTTCCCCTGAGAGGAGACATGATCGCAGTTTTCAAGTACCTAAAAGAGTGTTACAAGGAGGAGGGAGAAAAATTGTTCTTATGGGCTTAAATTGGAGCAAGGGAGGTTTAGGTTGGACGTTAGGAAAAACTTCTTAACTGTCAGGGTAGTTAAACACGGGAATAAAATGCCTCGGGACGTGGTGGAATCTCCGTCACTGGAGATACTTAAGAGCAGGTAAGACAAACACTTGTCAGGGATGGTCTAGAGAAAATGGTGGTGGATGCTGCCGTGAGTACAGGGGATTGGACTTGATGATCTCTTGAGGTCCCTGGCAGTTCTAATGTTCTATGATTCTGACTCCTCTTGCATTAGTGGTTGAAGAGGCAGGGTACTATGGTGAACCCCAATCCCAGCTGTTCTGAACATTCTCATCTCCAAGCCACAACATTTCTCAACTTTCGAGCAAGTTTTTTTATTCATGCCACAGCTACTGCTAAAAAGCAATTAGTTAAAACAGAACAAAACTAAACTAAAAACCTTTTCCCTGATGCAAAGGCTCTAAAAATACCAAAGCAACAATCAATCACGCTTGGAAACCCCTTTGGCTTTCAATTCCAATTCCATTGCGGGGCTCTTTTCAATAGTCATGCATCCCCAGCACGGATTAGCATTTCAAATCATCTTCCATTTGACTTGCAGAATAAATCACCCTGCACAGTCCACGCCAGACAAGTCTTGCCATTTGCACTATTCCCCTCCCGATCCTGCTGTTTTTAATTGCTCAACATCCTATAAAATGTCAGATTTATATAACAAGTTACACAAACATGACTTGGTGCTATTGATTCACTTGCTTATGTTTTATTGCCCTTGTCATCTATTGCAGAAAACAAAAGCTTGTTCTGTTGACTCAGAACCAGCCAAGAGGCCAGGTCTGACCCCGACAGCTGCTGTGGGGATGCATGAGTTAGAATGCGGGGTGGTATGTCAAAGCTGGGCCTAAATTGGTCAATTTTACTCCTGTTTCTCTCCATGTGGTGCAAATCCAAGACCAGCTCCTTGCTGCTTGTGAAAGCCTCACAGCAACAGCTGCAGTAAGGAAAATGAGCAAACATTAGCCCAACATTTGCTTTTGGCGTGAGGCCCCTAACTTCCGAGAAGATACACCAAGGAAGAAGCTAACTCAAGCGATCCGTGACAGGACCATCAACATCCGATCGAGAAGTAATGGATCGTGGTTCCTCGTGGTTCCTTTTGCACATGGGGCTCACTGCTGCATGTGCCACAAAATCTCGCTGGAGCCGGGCCACGGTGCAGCCCCAGAGCAAGACATCCACCCTGGGAGCAGTCGTGTAGCCACCACCAGCTTCTCCAGGGTTGGATCTGGCATCAGCTGAAGGTAGGGAGGATCCCCGTGTCTTTGGATTTGTGCACAATGCCTCAGAGGATTGGGCCCATGGCAGGGCAACAGTGCTTTTGTCAATAAAAGGAGAATTTGGACACTTTCCCATTTATCCTCTACCCCTGGGACAGCCCATAAAATAAACCTTCCCATCCAATATCTCATACCCATTTGCAGATGGGCCTCAGCTGCTTCCAAGCCCCTTTCCCAGCTTGGATCCAGGTACAAGTGGTCACTTGGGCTACGTTTACACTGCAACACTATTTCGGGATACTGGAGTATCCTGAGATAGCGATCCCTGTAAACCTCATTCCATGAGGAGTAAGGGATGTTTCGGAAGAGCAGGTTATTTGGAAATTTGGTGCTGTGTAGACAGCGCCAAATGATGAAATAAGCAATTTTGAAATAAGATTGAAATAAGATACTCAATGTGCGTAGTTCAAACTGCACATCTTATTGCGACCTACGGTGCAGTGTAGACACACCCTTGCTGTATTAATGGGAAAAAACAAAACCAGAAAACTAACGTCCCCCACAAACAAGCGCTGGAATCTGGGCTTCTCTTTCTGAAACAGGCCATGCGCACCCCCACTTCTGGGAACAGAGTTCTCAGTCAGATCAGAATTGGGGAGAGAGTTTTTTAGTGCCATATAAACTAGATCCAGGGAGGGTTTGGATCACGCTTCTATTTATCCGAACTCCACAAGTTTAGGGGGCAGGGGCTGGCTAGACCCGCAAGTTTAACGTGGGTCATTCTCTCTCCAGTCTTATATTTTGCTGTCTTCTGTTTGTTGTCAGTATCTTTCCATGGGGAAAACCAACCACTTTCCCTCCTTGAGTATTGTTTGTTACAATATATTAAAGCCAGAACCCTACTCTGCCCTCTTGAAGTCATTGGCAGAGCTCACGCTGAGTTCAATAGCAAAAAGGATTGAGAAAAGCAAAGCCGCCCTGGCACATGGAATATTTGATGCAAACTGCTCCTCTAGCAAAGACTGCAAGTAAGTTCTCGTGGCATTAGAGAGCAAAGGTGCAGAACGGCTTTGCAGTAACAAAGTATTCAAAATGAGCTTGCAAAACCTGCTAACCATCTATGCTAATTATGGCTGGGTTAATATAAAAGCACAAAAGCTTGGAAAAAATGTAACAGCAAACTCAAGTCTGGCTGCGAAAGGAATTAGGGACATTGCAGAGAAATGAGAGTGAAAATGCAGCAAGGAGCAACTATTTTCATATTTTAGCATGGTACTCAAGACCAATTGTTTCTGGAGGGGCCTGGTGGTACAGATCGAGTGAGACAGGTACAGATCTATGAGGGATTGCCCCACATTCCTTAGCAGGGGCTTGCTCAGAGGTGGTCACTGAAAAGATGGACGTCTATGACAGGGCAGAAAACATGTTGAAAAAAAGACTTGACCAGCTACAATACAATACTTTGCTAGTTGTCTACTACCTAGGTAATAGAATGAGTCACCTGCCTTAGGCTGAGTGGGTTCTGCTGGCTTTCTCAATAGCTTGTTACTCACTCATGAGCTTCCTAGTGCTTCTAAACAAGCTAGAAACAACGGGAGAAAAATGTGGGCTGGCCCAATGTTTACCAAGCTCACCTAAGACACAGTTCCCTGCTCTGCCACAGACTTTCCTGCGTGACCTTGGGCATGTCATCTAGTGGCTTCATACCTCAGTCATCCGTGCAGTAGGGGTAATGGCACATCCCTGCCTCACAGAGGTGTGTGGAGGTCGGATAAGTAGCTAACCGCTAGCTCAGACTATGGAATTTACTCTTCTGGTTGGACCGGAAAGTGAAGAGGCAGAGACACCACCTCCAAGCCTAATCTTCCTGAGGTGGGATGGTCTCCTGGCTCCAGTGAAATAAGAGCTATGCCAAGCCCTGGGAGCGGGCTGGGACGATGGGCCAATCAGGTGAGGAGAGGTAGCGGCCAATCAGAGCCCAGCTGGGGCAGGATTGACAGGGCAGGGAAGGTCAGAGAGAGCCTCTTGCTCTAGATGGGAAGCAAGAAGGACCTGGCTGCCTATAAGCTAGAGAGGGTGCCGGGGCAGAGTAATGCTGAGGAAGAGCTGGGGAGCTCTGACCTGACCCAGCTCCCAGGCTGCAGGCCTGCTACAGGTGTCTGAGGGGCTTCAGGGAGGCAGCCAGGGCGGGGGAAGGAAGCAGGTCCACACCCCTTGTCAGCGATGAGTGAACATAAGAACATAAGAACGGCCGTACTGGGTCAGAACAAAGGTCCATCTAGCCCAGTATCCTGTCTGCCGACAGTGGCCAGCACCAGGTGCCCCAGAGGGGGTGGACTGAAGACAATGATCAAGCAATTTGTCTCCTGCCATCCCTCTCCAGCCTCTGACAAACAGAGGCCAGGGACACCATTTCTATCCCCTGGCTAATAGCCTTTTATGGACCTAACCTCCATGAAATTATCTAGCTTCTCTTTAAACTCTATTATAGTCCTAGCCTTCACAGCCTCCTCTGGCAAGGAGTTCCACAGGTTGACTACGCGCTGTGTGAAGAAGAACTTTCTTTTATTAGTTTTAAACCTGCTACCCATTAATTTCATTTGGTGTCCTCTAGTTCTTCTATTATGGGAACTAATAAATGACTTTTCTTTATCGGCCCTCTCCACACCTTGGCTATTTCAGACTGCAGTTTACCCCTGAGGCAAAGCCTACCTGACAACTGGCAGTGGGTTACTAAGGCAAGGTGGGTATATGGGGTCGGGGGTTCCCTGGGAAGGAAGGACCCTAGAGTGTGGGGCACTGGCATGGGACAGTACCACAAGGGAAGAGGCACTGTGGGCTGGGAGGGACAGCAGGCCTGATGTGGTGGAGAGGAAAGGGAACAGAGGGCAAGACATCGGGGACGCACCAGGGCTGGAAGAGCTAATTCCTAAGTAGACCAGAAGGAGGCGCTGCGCTGGGGAGTGCACAAACTCTTACCCTCCCTCTCCCCAGAAAAAATAAAAACAACAGGAACATGCCTGAAAGTTGCAGTTTTAGATTCAGGTGAAAGAAAATTGAAATGTGGTGGGTTTTTTATTATCACCAGCCGCATTTGCTGGTCTCTGGCCATGTCTGGAAGGCTACGTCTACACTGGCACCCTTTTCCGGAAATGCTTAAAACGGAACAGTTTTTTGTTATAAGTATTTCCGGAAAAAGCACGTCTACATTGGCAGATGCTTTTCCGGAAAAGCACTTTTTCCGGAAAAGCGTCCGTGCCAATGTAGACGCGCTTTTCCGCAAAAAAGCCCCGATCGTCATTTTCGCGATCCGGGCTTTTTTGCGGAAAAGACTACTGTGCTGTCTACACTGGCCCTTTTCTGTAACAGTTTTCCGGAAAAGGACTTTTGCCCGAACGGGAGCAGCATAGTTTTTCCGGAAAAGCACTGATGATTTTACAGTAGATCGTCAGTGCTTTTCCGGAAATTCAAGGGGCCAGTGTAGACAGCTGGCAAGCTATTCCGGAAAAGCAGCTGATTTTCCAGAATAAGTGGCCAGTGTAGACACAGCCGAAGTGTTATCCCTCGCCACATTTGAGCATTTAATCCTTGCTAATTTGCTTCCTGTTAGTCGGGCAGATTTAATTGAAATGTCATAGATGAATATCGATTTCACGCATTCACGTGTTTCCTTGTCTCTCTCAAAAAACACCCAAGTTATCGTTTAGCTGCAAAGCTGCTGAGGCAGAAGGTTGGTCTGAGATCTCGCACTGGAATTCCCCATCGGGATCAAAGAGATGAAGTCAATTAGCAGATCAAGGGCATGAACTCAGAGATGGAATAAAGGGTTGATCGCATCTGGCGGTCAGATGGGCAGAGCCAGGCAGAGAGAGACTCCGCACAATAGAAGGAACGGGTAAGGAACTCAGCAGAATGTGGCACCTCCATTGATTATCGTGTGGCTGTGATCATTAGAGATAACGGGGGCTTCTCAGCTGATGCTCATTAGCAAGGCGCTATCAGGCCACCTATTCCACAGCAACTGAGGAGAGAAAAGGGGCCTATGTGTGTTACTGAGCTGTTGCATAGCTTGGGGACGCAAACGATGCTCAAGGAACACAGTTTTCTCATGCAGGTATTGGCTAAATCCCTGGGCATAAAATCCACAACTAGGCCAACCAACTCAAGAGTTCATCTAGAGCAGGGTGGGGAACCTAAGGCCCAGGAGCCAGATGCGGCCCTGGCTTGCCTGGATCTGACCCCCAAGGCTCAGGGCTCCCCACCCCCCACATTGGGGAGCCTGTGCTGGTGCTCCATCCCCCACGGGCCTGGAGCAGGCAAAATCTATTAGCCTGGGCCCCTCCCGGCTCTGGTGTATGAAAGGAATGTGGGGAGGGCCTTTCTCCTCAGTCGGGGGTTAGATTGTTTCTTTTCTGCTTCTCACAGATTATGCTGTGGGTCAGCAGCCCCCAGTGGAACTCTTTGGAATCTGTGGAACTCCTTGCCTGAGGAGGTTGTGAAGGCTAGGATTATAACAGGGTTTAAAAGAGAACTAGATACATTCATGGAGGTTAAGTCCATAATTGGCTATTAGCCAGTATGGGTAAGGCATGGTGTCCCCAGCCTCTGTTTGTCAGAGAGTGGAGATGGATGGCAGGAGAGTGATTGTTTGATCAGTACCTGTTCGATTCACTCCCTCTGGGGCACCTGGCATTGGCCACTGTCAGCAGAGAGGGTACTGGACTGGATGGACCTTTGGTCTGATACTTATGGTCTGATTCTTATGCTCTAATACAAAAAAGGTTCCCCACACCGATCTAGTGTTTTTCCTCACTGTACCTACTTCCAGGACTGAAGGGTCCGTATTCATTAGAACTATTACACTGATGTTACCAAGTGGATTTCAAAGTTGCCTGATTAAACTAATTTATATGCATCTCCAGGGCTCGACAAATCATTGAATCTACTCACCCATGGTGAGTAGATTTTAGCCGGTTGCCCCGTTCACCGGCGGCACGTGCATGCCAGAGACACGGGCGCCTGGCATGGCAGGATTCTTAGCACCTTGTGGAATCTAGTCCTAATAAATAGAAAACCCCTTTTGGACAGCAGTGGGTTATTCTTGGGGGAGGTGGTTAAGCATATGGCAGCTGTATAAACACATACATTGGTAGCTGGAAGTGAATTATGGAGGTTTTTAAGTTAATTCTTTCACTGTAAGAAATCACAGTCCAAATTTGGCCCTTGCATTAAATGGGACTGTAACTAGGTGGCACTCATCCCCGTTTGGTCAAGTGTGTTTGCCTTCACTGTCTGTTTAAAAGCCTTTTTGGCTACTCAGCCCTCAGTCACACTCTATGAAATACTCCTGATTGGCTGGTTTCTTCCTAGCCACTCTAGCTGCCTGGAGGAATTCTCTATGGCCCTCTTGGCCTTAGGGCTTAGCAGCTTTCAAGTATACAAGGAGGGGGGAGAAATATTGCTCACCTGTGCCTCTGAGGATAGAACAAGAAGCAATGGGCTTAAACTGCAGCAAGGGAGGTTTAGGTTGGACATTAGGAAAAAGTTCCTAACTGGCAGGATAGTCAAGCACTAGAATAAATTGCCCAGGGAGGTTGTGGAATCTCCATCTCTGGAGATATTTAAGAGTAAGTTAGATAAATGTCTATCAGGGATGGTCTAGACAGTATTTGGTCCTGCCATGGGGGTAGTCTATGATTCTATGAATCTTACAAGTGTTGGCTGGCACACAAACTTCACCAGATTAGAGCAAAGAAAGAACCAGGATGCTTAGACTGTAAGGGTACGTCTACACTAGCCTCGTCTTTTGAACTAGGGAGGCTAATGTCAGCATTCGAAGTTGCAAATGAAGCCCAGGATTTAAATATTCCAGGCTTCATTTGCATCTTCCCAGGCGCCGCCATTTTTAAATGTCCCTTAGTCCGAACTCTGTGCCCGATGCTACACGCGGCACGGAGTAGGTAGTTCGAATGGTGGAACGAGGTGTACCGGTAGTTTGAATTAGAGATCCTAATTCGAACTACCTACTCTGTGCCGCGTGTAGCCGCGGGTACGGAGTTTGGACTAAGGGACATTTAAAAATGGTGGGGCCCGGGAAGATGCAAATGAAGCCCGGGATATTTAAATTCCGGGTTTCATTTGCAACTTTGAATTCCTACATTAGCCTCCATAGTTCAAACTAGGGGGCTAGTGTAGATATACCCTAAGTGCCTTACAAGGAGCAAAGATGGTCTTTCTGCTCTGTTTGTACAGCGCCTAGCACTCAGGCTTTTCGGCAATAAACAACATGCATGTATCTAACTAATAATTAATGTTGGCTGAGAACTCCTCCCATCAGGCAGGTTTTAATAGAGAACCATCCTCTTAGGCCAGGAGTCAGCTGTAATGCAGCTCACCCCAGTGCCTCTCTTCTGAGCACGGTGTAGGTTGTGCAAGTTTGGAATGAAAATAGTTTTCTCGTCTATCAAAAAAAGCCATTGAGTTTCCACTATTCCCTTACGGCATTTCTACTCTACAGGATAAAGTCAAATTAAAATGCACAACTGCAGCCATGTTAATTGTGGGCGCGCTTGAAGATCTGCAGCTGGAGGGGAGGTTCTCTGTAGGTTGTGTGTGAAATTGGAGCCTTGTTGTGCTAGATGCTGTACAAACACAATTCCTGCCCAGACCTTTGGCTATTATGTGCATTGAATGGTTGGGGAATTGACACATATATGGGCCTTAAGAAACCCATAGACTGCAGAAGAACCATCTGCTCTCCAAGACATTCTGGAAAGTTTTTGCTTCTTGGGGGGCGTTGCACTGTTTCAATATTCGTAAGACATTTAAACTTTGAAAAATCTCCAAAGTGACATATTTCAAAGAAGGAGACTCTAATGAGCCACAGAGCAGACCTGCTGATTAATGAAACAGCCGTGCGTGGGCAGAGCCTTGTGCTACTGTGCGTGAATCCAGCTAAGTCTCAGGAAGGCAGCAAAATCTGCTGCAATGATGTGGTAGTTTTAAGTCCAGAAGTGAGCTGGCAGCGTTTACACTCACACCAAAGAAAGGGAATAGAGTTTCAATTAATTTTGCTTGTGTTCTCAAACTTTGATGTAATTGGATGGGTGCAAAAAAAAAAAAAAAAAAAAGCAAAAAAAAAGCCAGATTCTCGTACAATAGCATCTGAGGTAATAAATGATTCTGTCAGTTTATTGCTGGCAGAGCAGTTTATAGTCCATTAACATTTCATGCTCAAGAATTGAAGTTACAGCTCAAGAAATGAAAAGTACCCAGGGGGACAGGGAGCAGTATAGCAGTTAGCCCAGGGGTGGGGAGAGGGAGTCATCAGGAAAATGTAGCTGCTTAAGGACAGGCCTTTTTAAATGAATATGTTCAGATGGAAATCTATCTGGGGTTTATTTATATCAGAGGGCATAGTATTCTTCAGGAACATAAAGGTTATATTAGCTCAGACCGACCATATTTTCCGGCGTATAAGGCGACTGGGCGTATAAGACGACCCCCTAATTTTCTACCCCCCCTTAAGGGACCGTCTCCAGCAGACCAGGGACACTGGGAGCAAAGCCTCTGAGGACGCCGGCAGCGGGACAGCCGCGGCGCGTCTGAGCTGCCCCGCTGCCGGCTTCCCCCGCGGCTTTGCAAAGCCTCGGGGGAAGCCGGCAGTGGGGCATCCCAGGCGCGCCTGGGCTGCCCCGCTGCCCGAGCCCCTCCGCGGCTTTGCTCCACGTCTTCCTGGTCTGCAGACCAGGGAGACGCGGAGCAGCTTTTCTCGCCCCGGAGTACACGGGCGGCGGGACCGCGAGGTCCCGCAGTCTGCGTCCTCTGGGGCGAGAAAAGCCCCGTTCATACCTGCAAGTCGGGGACTGCCTGTATACCCGGCGTATAAGACGACCCTCGATTTTTGGGGGATGTTTTTTAGCATAAAAAGTCGTCTTATATGCCGGAAAATACGGTACTATCTTTCTCGCTTGGCAGCCTGTCTAATTCAGCATTCAGAAGAAGAGGCAAAGAACACTGCATGGAATACATCACTCATAGGATTAGCATTCAACTTCCACTATGAGGAAGCAGTTGGTTTATCCCTGTAAGCATGATGGTTTAAGACCCTGGTTTACTTTTTATTATGCATATATAATACCTCGGGCCGGGATTTCCAGAGGAGACTAAGGGAATTAGGCATCAAAACCCCGTTATAATTAATTGGGAGTTGGGTGCCTGAACTTCTTTGACAATCCCAGATTATGCGACTCTACATCAGTAATTTAGCCAGAGGCAGGCTTCATACTAACATTTTCCAGGGAAAAGCCAACACTGTAGTGCATAGGAATAGGGGACCAGCCAGGCCCATGGGGGGGAGGGGTGGCTAGGGAGCCCTCTAGTGGCCTCTGTTTCAGAAGATACTAGGCCTTGCGTCTTTATATGTCTCATGAACTTGGTTATTTGGACCCTCACCATCTCCATGTGGTTCCTATGTATGATCCCTGTTGTGCAACGTGCAAGAGACACGGCTGTTACACTTATTATTCAGAACAGTATGATCCCTGTTGTGCAGCATACAAGAGACAGCTGTTACCCCTATTCAGAACAGTATGATCCCTATTGTGCAGCGTGCAAGAGACACGGCGGTTACACCTATTCAGAACAGTATGATCCTTATTGTGCAGCGTGCAAGAGACACGGCTGTTACACCTATTCAGAACAGTATGATCCTTATTGTGCAACGTGCAAGAGACACGGCTGTTACACTTATTATTCAGAGCAGTATGATCCCTGTTGTGCAACGTGCAAGAGACACGGCTGTTACACTTATTATTCAGAGCAGTATGATCCCTGTTGTGCAACGTGCAAGAGACACGGCTGTTACACTTATTATTCAGAGCAGTATGATCCCTGTTGTGCAACGTGCAAGAGACACGGCTGTTACACTTATACAGAGCAGTATGATCCCTGCTGTGCAGCGTGCAAGAGACACGGTTGTTACACTTATTCTTCAGAACAGGGCAACTCATTTCACTCATGCTCGGACCCTCACCAGGATTCAGACCAGCCATGTGGAGGTGAAAGATCCCTACTGCATTACCATCCCACCGTCATCCCGTCCTCTGACAGCAAACCCTTTGATCCCAGAGGCCACTAAATATTGGAGAACATACAAATGTCCGGATGAGTTGCCCCCAGTTGTGGGTTATTTAAGAGCTGCTGCAAGTGCTTTAGAACCCAAAGAGAGTGGGTCTCCAAGAGGACACTGCTTAGCAACAGCGGAGCTGGGTCTAGAAGCTGGGATAGTCTTCCAGGCCAAATCTCTGTCCATAGGACCATGCTTCTACCTCTGCCTCATAGAATGTGAGCCCGGTGCTCCTTCCTGGCAGAGGATTCCTGGGCATATAAAGTCTTACCTGGATCCCTGGGGTCAGCTATAAGCACAGTGGTCCGCTGAAGCATGGTGTGTGAGATCTCTACTGAAGGCCAGTTGCTCACTGGCTGTCACTCATCGTGCATGGAGAATATTTAAGGAGTTGTGAGTCTGAACTGAAAATTATGTTCTTAAGGACTTGGAATAAGGCAGGTCATCAGGAGGTGCCGTACCTTGGAAACGTTCCTCCCAGGCAAGATGTAACCAACACTTTTCTTGCTGTCTGGCCATTTGGGCATTATGCATTGCATTCCCCATACTGTATGGTTCTTGGTGGACTGAGCCAGAAGAGAAATGAAAGACTGTGGAATCTACAAAGATGAAACAATGGGGCGTCCCATTTATGGAGGAACAAAACATTGGTCTGCTGGCCTTTGGACAGTGAGGAAACATCATGAATCCTTCACCTACGAGGGAGGCTTGCCAGCATGTCTGTTCTGAGCAAGGAGGGTCCCAACCACCTGGATATAAAGTGCTGCAAGGATTTTGGATAAGCAACTCTCTGCAAGACGGAAGAGTTAAATACAGCCAGGCTCTAGAATAGGAGTTATGATTTTTTCTCTATGTACCCATGTGTTTCCGATTCTTCTACTTGCTACTACTTGAACCTCTAGGCTTTCTCTAGGACTTGATTTCACTATGCATGTACTAAGGTGCTGTGAGTGAAATGGAGGAGTGACCAGCGGGGAAGTGGTAAGATGGGATCTGTTGTTTCTTTGGACTAAGGGCTGGACACTCCAGTGAGATGATGGAAGGACTCCAGGGTTGGAACATGTGACATCACAGAGGTGCCTGAGGGCTAGAGAGCCGTGCGAGTGTTGCCTATAGAAGTGCATGGACCACCCCTCTCCCCACCTGACATACAAGACTTCCTGACACTGAGGACAGGTGGTAGCGAGGTCCTTCGCAGCTCTGGGTATCACAAGAGTCGGCCCCTTTACAATTGGACAACTTGCCATGGGCACTCCAGAAATCTTGTGCTCTGGGATGCAGGCTTGCTAGAAAGCTTAGCTCCGCTACTGAATGCGTTGGGAGACCCAACAAGGAAAATAGGCAGGAGCGTTCAAAAAGTGAGAGGAGGGGCTGAAAATACCACTCTGAAATAAATCCTCAATTAAAATGATCGGACACGAAGCCTTCCTCTTACCGCCAGGGAGCAGCTGAGTCAGGAATTCATTCCATTTTATAATTATTATTATTTGTAACAGCTGCTGTAGTTTCCATTAAAATAGGCTGGTAACTCACTCAAGTGATTAATAAGTAAATGTGCAGTTCCAGCTTTTGAGCCCCATAAAATCTCCTCTCTGGCTCCTGTCAGTTATTAGCGGTATTACGGTAACAGCGAGCCCCTCTCCCCATTGCAGGATCGGGGGGGTGCCAGTCCAAAGAGCAGGGAATGGACACAGAGACGTAATGCCATTTGCCCCTGGTCACACAGAGTCTGTGGCACATCCAGGAAATAAACCCAATATTGTCCCAGCGGAGGGCCTTGGCCATTGGACCACTCCACCTCGCCCTGCTTCATTCTCAGAAAGCATCAAGCACTGTACAACCAATTCAGACATTTCACCCATTCCCCGGGCCAATAACTGGAACCCCCCAGACTCACTTGGAATTAAACACCTGGGAGCTGGAAGCAACGGGACAGCCAGGTGCTAATAAACCCGCTGGATGGTGCTTCTGAATACGCATCTGAGACTCACCGGGGCCAGCGAGCACACGCTGTATTAACAGGCCTGCCTGCAAGTCAGAAGACCAGCTGTTCAGAGCTCCAGGAACCATTCCAACGGAAGCAAGAAGGGAGAAGATTCCTGATGCTGAGACCCGCATGGCATCTTCAGGCTGACATGGATGGTCTTGCACACCTTGGTTCAGGGATGGAGCACCCAGGAAATGTATGGCTCTGAGCAGAACCTGCCCAGGGAACCCTCCCTTTTAAAATGAGGTTGCCACGGCCACAGCATTAGCGAACAGAGCTCTCTGCCTTCTTGCTGTACCTCTTAAGTGCAGAGGCTTCCTTCACCATGGCTCGTGTGGTTAATCAGCTGCTCCCTTAGCCTGCCAGGTTAATTGCACTTACTGGGCAAGGGGGTGCCCTCGTACTTAGCTACCTGAAGGATAAAACTCTCCCCAAACTCCCATGCTTGACTAATACAGACCTGCCAGAATGTTGAGTCTGCATCTCGGTGTGGAGCCCAGCTTTACGCCCACTGCCAGCAGGGGGCGACGACGCACTGGCTCTACACCTCCCCACAGACACCCAGCAAAAATAGCTAACCACAGGCAAGAGTCAAAATTAACTGCCCCTTTTCCATGGATTGCAGCAACTTCCTGCCCCCTGCAGCAAGAGGGTAGAAACTCGGGGGCTGTGGCTTCTGGAGGGCGGCCCACCCTTCAGGGTGAGCATAAGAACACAAGACCAGCCAGACTGCATCTAGCCAAAGGTCCATCTAGCCCCGTATTCCATCTTCTGACAGTGGCCAACGCCAGGTGCTCCTCAGAGGAAATGAACAGAGCAGGGAATCCACGAGTGATCCATCCCGTCACCCATTCCCACTTCTGGCAGAGTCTAGGGACCCCATCCCTGCTCATCCTGGCAATTAGTCCTGAAATCTCCAGGAATTAGAGATTAATTAAAAGACTCTGACGAAGTGGGTCTTTGCCCACGAAAGCTCATGCTCCAATACATCTGTTAGTCTATAAGGGGCAGATTCAGACTAACAAGGCTACCCCTCTGATACAGATTCATTAAAGGCAGGCACGTGGTGAAATCTCCAGGAATGTGACCAACCACAATTAGCAGCCATAGGCTTTTGCCCCACGGCATCTACGTTCCAAAGCAATTCCAGCCTCTCAAATTCAAGGTGAGCTTCAAAGAATGCCCAGGCTTGGTCCTTGCCCCAGAGTGCACATCATGACACATTTACAGAGAGCAATTTCTCAGAATCTCATTCACGTTTGGCTCCGCCACGTTTGCCTTTCCAGTTACCTTTCTGGGAACGTTTAGGGCTGGGGAGTGGATCATATGGAACGGGGCTAATACGCCATCCATTTGTGCTTAAGTTTTGCGCTAGGGGCTGTACACACCCAACGGGGCCCTGTTCTAGCTGGCTGGTGCTGTAATACAAACAATAAAATCTATTTTTGCTGGTTGTTGCCATGGGAGGTAGAACACATTGTCATCTGGGGAAGAGGCATTCAGGCGGTTGGGGCTTGTGCTACACGGGAGCTGGATGTGAAGCAGCCCCCGGACTTAGAACAAGAGAGCAGAGCTGAATACACGTGTGTTAATTTTCCAAGGGTTGTAGTAGACTACACACATATCCGTGACTGCTTTTAACAAACAGTGCTTCAATTCCAGATGCATGTGGGTAAACTGAGGCTCTTGATCGCAGAATGACAACAGCTGGCTTTGGAGCAGTGAGATTCCTGTGTGATCTGGCCTAGAGATGACCTATGAAACAGAGCTTGCTAGAATCCCCATCGTGCTGTCTGACACTCAGTGGAAATGAGTCTAGCAGCATGTACTCTCTGTATCTGACACAGTCCTGGATTTGCTGGTTCCAGACACCTGTTTGGTTCCATAGTAGAGGAAACATGTCTCCAGGCAAACACCTCACCCCATCTGAGATGTAAATAAAGTTTCCGGAGCGACTTCCATGCCTATTGGTTCGTTTGATTACTGACCTAACGGGCCGGCATCCTTCACGCAAGACACTGTCGCCCAGTGATGCATGTGCTTAATTTTCAGTTAAGCACAGAGCATGAATATTTCAGCCCTGCCTAGTAACGTTTAATGGCTGAGAATAATTGAGCTCGCTACATGTTGCGACGTTCATGGCAAGAATAATTTATTTGGCTGTTAAACGTCGCCAGCGCTTCTCCATTGATGTTTGTCGCTGGATGCGGGGCCTTGTTTATGGCATCTATTAGAATTTGTACCACAAGGACTGTCTGCTCTCAAAAGGAACAGGGAGCATTAGCAAGCAGCTATCTGGCTTTCGAGCCGCTTTAGGAATCGGTTTTACTAAGGGAGCTGCATCTCCAAGAATCTATACATTATAATTATACGCCTTTATATTTAAATCAATTACTTCTGACATAGTTACACTGGCTTAATGGGGTTTCTATCGGTACAGCATACTCCCTTCAGTTACTGGATGCAGTGTACTTGTAGCCCTATGCGGCTCTGAGGACGGTGAGGGGTGCACTCTGGGTGGGGCTGAGAGCTGGCTGCCCCTGGCCCCACCCCTTCCACCTGAGGCCCCACCCCTTCTGTGAGCACAGAGCCCCTCCCCCTCCTTGCTCAGGGGCTCATGGAGGCACCCCTGAGAAACACAAGAGGGGTGAGGTAATATTTTGTATTAGACCAATTTCAGGACGTGAGCAAGAGAAACTTTCAAGCTACACGGTGCTGAAGATGAGCTCTGTGTATGCACAAAAGCTTGTCTGTCTCACCTACTGAAGTTGGTCCAGTACAACTTTTTTTCCCACGGCTCGTCTCTCCCTTAAATTACAGCCGTGCGAGGATGTGTCGACAAGCCCCAAATGTTTTGTTGAATTCAGACACTGGGGACACGTGTCTTCAAGAAGGTACAAAGGGTGGTGTCCTTAATTTGGGCCTGATTCTGGCAGGCTTGCTCAGAACCAGGGTGCTAGAACGGGACGGTGGAGAAGTCCCATCACTTTTTCTTGGCTGGAAGCACAAGCGATGGAGGGGAAATGTGTAGAGAGGAGAGCGGGCTTAGAGAAGGGGCAGCACACTGCCCTGGCTCGGGGAGCCTGTCCCCCCCCCCCCCCACCCACCCACACACGCACTTTAAGGAAGCTGCCATCCCTCCTGGACTGGACACGCAGGCAGGTTACAGAAGGAAGCCTGTAGACCGACTGATATGAATTCACAAGCAGCGCCTTGGCATGAGGGATATGCTCCAGCTAGTTGAGTTCAGATGGTGATCTCCTTGGATAGAAGGCGTCTGCTCTGTGTTGAACGCCAAGTTGCTAGAGCTTTGGTGTGGTGTAATAAGCTGGGTTCTGCTTTCAGCTGCCCCAGGGTTACTCCGCTCCGGCCAGCTCGCTCCAGCCCATGACTCATCTGCCCTAGGCTTAAAGGAACCAGCGGATCAAATTATTGAACTGGGAGCACCCAAGAGCAGGTTAGAAGGTCTGTCCGTGGTTTAACAGCTCCCTGAGGCTCTTTGAGGCTGACGAGCCAGGGCCGCGGTTAGTTCATTTGCTTTATGTGGGCATGTCAGGCTTTTCCGAAGTAGCTATGCCTCTGCTCAACACTGCACCCGCCCTGCTCACTTCAGCGTCCCCCTGGAAGCTCAAGAGACCAAGATCTCAAGCCATTCTGTGGTCCCGCAGGAGAGGACAGCTCTGCCTGCAGGAGCAACTGAGACACGGGAGTATTACAGAATGTTGCTCTCACTGTGGAAGTGCCAAAGTGTGCAGAGAGGCAGAGGTTGGCATTTTAAAAAGCCAACAGTAGATTTAGAATTGGGAGGAAAAAGGAGGATTCAGGGACTGGCAAACAGGTGCCTCTTCTTGCCAAACCTTTGTCTCCCATACACCCCGATGACAAGCTTTGGGCACCTGTAACTCTCCCCTTCCAGGTGAGATGGAAGGGAGCTGTTGAATAAGGCCAGGTTGACACTAAAAGGGAAGGTCAAATCAAGATACGCAATTCCAGCTACGTTAATTACATACTTGGAGTTGACGTACCTTGTTTCCCCACGGTCCCCACAGCAGGAGGCTAATGGGAGTAAACATTCCCATTGGCTTCCCTTACTTCTCGCAGAAGCAGTAGTATGGACCACCAATGGGGATGCTCTCTGAGTTCGATTTAGCGGGTCTTAACTAGACCCGCTAAATCAAACTCCAGAAGGTCAATTATGACGGCTTTAGTGAAGACATGGCCTAAGAAAAGGAGGCCCAGTTCTGCAGGGAAAGCCTTACAGAATGGCTTTGTTTTCATACATGTACCATTTAAAAACCCCTAATAGTCAATTTCTACTCTCTGAGCTAACAAGCAAACAAGAGTCTACCATTAATTGTTCATGAACACTTAAGAGAAATTTCCTCAAAGGGAGCAGCGATGCACGCACTCACGGATTCAGTCTCACAGGCTGACCTGGACAAACCACCCCCGAGCACATCAAACCCCTCCCCAGCCAAGTTTCCAATATTCAATGGAAACTCATTTGAGATGTTCGCCTATTTTTGTTGCCCTTCCAGCTGTTCAATGCAATAGACAAATCAGTATCAAACTACAGACACGCACGCCCACGCAGGCCTCCTACAAGTTGATGGAGGAGTGTGATCAACTGGTATCAACTAGGGCAGGGTTGTGCAAAAGGGCCTCCAAGGGCTGGATCCAGCCTGCCAAGCGGGTTGATCTGGCCCACAGAGGCCTTGCCACTCCCCGGCCCCGAGGCCAATCAGGGTCTGTGGATGGGGAAGCATGGCAGTGTCCTGGCCCCGCCCCTTTCACCTGAGGCCCCTCCCCTTCCATTTCAATTTCCAAAGTGATCCCTGGTCAAAAATTATTGCCCATCCCTGAATAGGGGATGGGGGGTTGTAAGTTTTGCTGAATGGTCTTACTGCGTAATATGCTTTTAACGCTGAGTGGCAGTATAATGCACACAAATGCAACCTGAGAGGCAGTATGATCCAGTGGCTAGAGCACTGGATTAGGAGACCTGGCTCTGCTGCTCTGTAACCTTTGGAAAGTCACTTACAGGCTCTGTGTCTGAGTCCCCTCCCATCCTTAGCCCACAGAGTTTATTTAATTTGGGAGCTCTCCTCCTGCCAGTATCTCACTAAACAGAGCTCTGAGCTTGGTTGGCATGCTAGGCACTTCTGTAATGAAGATTAATAATCGTATCTATCCCCTAAGTCCAGTTCACTCCCATTATAATTTCATAGAACTCAGGGGTATTCTCCTTGGGATGAATGTGGGGGTTGGAGGTTAAGTTAAAAACCACCATTAGAAAGCTTGATCTCTTGACACAGGGTCTGCAAAGGCAGCTGTGTTGTTCTAGGTAGAAAAATATTGAGTTAGCAATTAATTGCCGTGGCGTTAGCTATTTCCACAAACACACCAATCCTCTTTTGTGCAAGATGCAAATAGAGGGTAGCAGGCTTTGGTGGGGGATCCGATCAAACACATCCTCTTGCACATCAGCTTTCATGCAGATTGCTTATTTCAGTCCAAGGCCTGGGTGCTAGATTGCTCTCCAGGAACACTAGCCAGGAAAACGGCCTCCATTGTGATTCAGAGCACACACGCACCAAAGACATGACACCGTGTCACTGGAGAGGGAGCGTTTCATCTGTACGGAAGCGAGACGATGGAGCGACGAGGTTTCAAATATACAATTGCACGTGCCTCAGGGTCTCACAGGCAAGCGGCACAGAATAATCACAGTGCCATTAACCACCCCTCTGAACAGGACATGGATACGGAGGTGCAGGAGCCTCTTCCGACAGGGCAGGTTTCACCAGAAACGAATGCACGTGTTTGCATTGTCAGGGAAACAGCCCAGGTGTCAGGCAGACCACAGCGAGCTGAAATAGTCCTGCTGCTCCATTTGGATCCTTTGCACTTGCCTTTCTTTGCTGCCACCTCCCCAAGTCTCTTACCCATCTTCTGTGCCTCGCTCCTCACCCCCTGATAAAACTCACAACCAGTCGGCACCAGCTGGATCAGGTTAGCTATTTGGAATAATACCCAATAGAATCAGGTCCCATTGGACCCCCCAGTCAGGAAGCCTGAACTCAATTCCAGGCCCATTGTGTTAGGTGCTGTACATAGACAGTAAGGTCACTGGGAGCAGTCTCTTGCTGGATAAGAGACACATGAACATCTCACTTTGCAAATGGAGAATTCAGGCATGAGGAAGTCATAGAATCCTAGGGCTGGCAGAGACCTCAGGAGTCATCAAGTCCAGCCCCCTGCCCAAAGCAGGACCAACCCCGACTCAATCATCCCAGCCAGGGCTGTGTCAATCTGAGATTTAAACACCTCTAGGGAGGGAGATTCCACCCCCTCCCTAGGGAACCCAAGGTCAGGCAGAAAATGAGCAGCATGCAGATAGGGCAGTCCTTCCCCATATGCAGAATGTGCACCCAAAAATGTGGGGCACCACTGGGTCCTAATGTCCACCTCTTTGCTCTTCTCATCCCTGTTGTGTAGCTCTGCTCCCTCGGAGAGGATCCAGTTAGCTTAAAAGTGAACAAACCTGCCAGAGCTACTCGCTGACACCGGACCTGTGACAGAGCCAGCCAAGTGGCAATGAACCCATTTCACAGACATTGGCCGAGCCCGGGTACAGACTGTCAGTTTGTGAATTTACTGGGTTAGTCGACAGGACCTGAGTTTAAAATTGGCTTCAAATCTGTTTCATTTGTGTGTTGCTGAAGATTATAAAATCCCAGCTCTACAAAGTCCTCCTCCTCCGGACTCCAGTTTAATAATGCTGCATAGGGCCCCATAAATCCTCGGGGCAGCCCTGCAGACAGAGGTCGGCAGAGGTGATGGAACTCAGGGTGCAGGGGGTGCTGCAGCCCATTATATCCAGGGTTTACACTTCGGTTCAATGGCTCCCAGCTGCCCCACTACAAACATTGTTCCAGCCAGGAGCACCAACAGCCTCTATGGGCTTCTGGGCAAGGTGGGGGTGGGGCGGCTCTGCACTCCTGGAAGGGGTGGGGTTTCAGATAGAAGGGGTGGGGTTTCAGATACACGGGGCGGGGTTTTAGGTGGAAGGGGCGGGGCTGGACAGCCAGTCTTCTGTGGCACCTCTCCCCCTCCACCCTCAGCCTTCAGTGTCTCCTAGAGCGCCCAGTGCAGCACTCCAGCAAAGATTTAAAGGACCTGGGGCAGTAGCAGTGGTGGCGGTTAGTAGCCCCAGGCTCGTTTGAATCACTGGGCCCTGGGGCAACTGCTCCCCTTTCCCCCTCTCTTGGTGGGTCTGGTTCCAGCTCCCCTGGAAGGAGGAATCAAACGCAAATCTGCAAGTCCAGTGTTTTAACTACAAGACCAGCCTTCCTCTCAGACTGCCCTACTACACTAGGGCATGTCTAGACTACATCCCTCCGGCACCAGAGGGATGTAAATTAGACATGCCAAAATTGCTAATGAAGCGGGGATTTAAATATCCCACGCTTCATTAGAATAAAAATGGCCACCGCTTTTTGCCGTCAAAAACCGGCAGTCTAGACGGGGATCGGTTGACAAGGAAAGCCTTTTCCGACTGATCCCTTATGCCTCGTGCAACGAGGTTTAGAGGATCGGTCGGAAAAGGCTTTCCTTGTCGACCGATCCCCATCTAGACTGCTGCTTTTTGCCGGCAAAAAGCGGCGGCCATTTTTATTCTAATGAAGCGCGGGATATTTAAATCCCCGCTTCATTAGCAATTTCGGTATGTCTAGTTTACATCCCTCTGGCGACAAAGGGATGCAGTCTAGACATGCCCTAGGGCGCTATGTTGGCAGACAGACAACCCAGAGAGGTCCAGCCGAAGGATCTGCAAATGCCAGAGAGGCCTTAAGTGATCACTTCAGCATAGGTATTTATTTGCTGGAGTTGGATCATTCCTGCAGTGTCGTTGTCATTTCCTTGGTTTTTCTTTTCTCAGCCAGACAAACCCCAAGCATTTCATTGCAGCCTTAGCAATCAGGAAGGGAAGAAGAAAACAAAACACCCTAATGCTACTCTCACAAAACCCTAGGGCTGTCTGTGGGTCAATGACTGAACCTTCTGCCCTCTACATCTCCTTGCCACGACAAGCATTTTTATTGGCTTTCATATGTCACTAGAAATCAAATCAGCTTCTCGCCTGATGTATTGCGGAGATAAGTCATTGCTACCGCAGGGGGAGATTCATGCTTCAGCAACAGGAGAGCTTACAAAATGGGAAGCGTTTCAGAGAGATGGAAGAGTCCCAAGGATTGGGCTGTCCAAACCCGTCCATTAAATTCAGAGCAGCAACAATATTTCACCTGAGCCAACAGGAGGCAGATCGATACCTGCCGATGCCCAGATGAGGTTTTTCCCGGAGAGGTAGAAAGAGGATGGTTCTTTGAGAGGAGGTGCAGGGAAAGCATGAGTCAATCTTTGCTAAGTCCCTGAATCACAAAGCTATAACTGCCCTGGAAACACAGAGGCTGCATCTAGACTGGCAAGTTTTTCTGCAAAAGCAGCTGCTTTTGTGCAAAAACTTGCCAGCTGTTTACACTGGCCGCTTGATTTTGTGCAAAAGTGTCCATGCCAATCTAGACGCTCTTTTCCGCAAATGCTTTTAACGGAAAAACTTCTCTGTTAAAAGCATTTGCGGAAAATCATGCCAATCTAGACATAGCCAGACAGAAGATCTTTCCTCTCTGAAAGAAAACTCCCCCCCTTTGCAGACAGCCATGCGCTTTGCCCTTAAATAGTGGCATAGATCTTGTGTCGGCCTTCTTTAATGTGGGATGAATTTCACCATGTACACACCACGTTAATTCTCAGAGCTAAATTCAAGCCGGGGATAAAGGGGTGAAAAAATGAGGAGTACAGGATCTTTCAAAAAACGGGTTGTTGTTTTTTTCGAAAGAACTGTGTCTAGACAGCGGTTTCCCTTTCAAAATGCCCTTTTATTTAAATATCCGCTTCATTTGAACTTTCGATCTGCCTAATTTACATCCTCTTTTGAAATTTACATCCTTTAATGCAGCAAGACTCAGACTGAGGCTCTGGACTTGCAAGTGGCTCCTTAATGTGTCCCCAGTCGCTCTTTGTAGCACATGATATTAAAACACCGTGTGATTTAAGTAACTATGAATCAAAATGGTTTTACTAGGTTAGTAACTCGTTGCAGAACAGTCAGTCGTTTTGCTGTGAGAAGATGATAGCTAGCTAGCTAGCTAGCTAGCTAGATAGATAGTTTGAAACAAGTATCAGAGGGGTAGCTGTGTTAGTCTGAATCTGCATAAACAACGAGAAGTCCCGTGGCACCTTATAGACTAAAAGATTTATTGGAGCATAGGCTTTCGTGGGCAAAAATGATGCATTCTTTCCTTTTTCTTGGAAAGGTGTCCATGTCAGTCACAATTAAACCACATGCACCTGACAAAGTGGGTCTTTGCCCATGAAAGCTTATGCTCTAATGATTCTGTTAGTCTATAAGGAGCCACAGGACTTCTCGTTGTTAATGTTAAACAATCATTCACAAAACTGCAGCTTTTTGGAGTCATGTTAATCATTAATTTGGCTCCTGAATCACTGACCAGTGAGTATGCTTGCTTTAACGTGTCACTTTCACAGTGTCTGAAGCCTGTTAATACTTCAGAGAATGATGCATCTTAAAAAACCCAATTAAGATTGGATTTCTAGGTATTCTAACAGTGCTTCAAATAGACACAGGTGTTAGAGAGAAATGAAAACAGAGACTGGAATAGCTTCCATTAAGGATGCTCCTGAGAAATTATAGTTTTTGGAAACAAAAAATGTTCCTGAGCTCAAACTTATGTTACATTTGATTGCCCCAGAACTTCATGGTAATTAAGATTTTAAAAGCAAGGCCAGAAAGCCATTGGGGGAGAGGGGTTGTGCATGGGAAATCAATGCAGTAGATAGTTGCCAAGGATATTTTTGAAGCAGATGAGCAACTCTTCAAATCTTTCACCAAAGTCATATCAGACCAAACCCTTCTATCCTAACTCCTTACAAGCTCCCACCAATATTTTAAAGGACTGCAGAATTGAGGCTACAGAGCAAGATTTTCCCTCTTTGTGTATCTCCTGCCTTATGCCACCTGTACATATCCTACCCTCAGTCTAAACAGCTTGGCTACGTCTAGATCGCATCTCTTTTTCGTAAAAGGGATGCAAATTAGATGTATCGCAATTGCTAATGAAGAGGGGATTTAAATCTCCCCCGCTTCGTTAGCATAAAAATGGCTGACGCTTTTTTTCAGCATGGAGCTTTGCCGGAAAAAAGTGCCAGTCTATCCTTAAAATAAAGGATAAGGGATCTTTCGGAAAAGGCTTTATTTTCCGAAAGATCGCATCTAGACTGGCGCTTTTTTCCGGCAAAGCTCCGAGCCAAAAAAAAGCGACAGCCATTTTTATGCTAATGAAGCGGGAGAGATTTAAATCCCCGCTTCATTAGCAATTGCGATATGTCTAATTTGCATCCCTTTTACAAAAAAGGGATGCGATCTAGACATAGCCCTTGGTTTTCCCCACACATTGTATTTCACTGCAAGCCAACCTCCATCACCACCCCCATGTCTTTCTCCAAGATAATTGTCTTTCCAGTTTCAGTATCTCACGAACAATTCTAGCTGTAATTTCCAAGGTCAGGTAGGGGATTATTTTCCCCAGCTCCGAAAGTCTCATTCTTCAGTTCTGTGCATGTGTGAGCTGCATTCTCCAAGATCAAGCATTTTCATTTCTTGTTTACATGCTTTTAAAACTCTGACTCCTGGGTTCTACTCTGCCTTATGTCTGCTGGAAATCCAGGCCAGCTCCACTGAATTACTCTGCATTTACTCTTGGCTCTTGGCTCCCCTTGCCCCCGAATTGACTTTCAGTCCTTGCTGTCCATTCCCATCTATTCTCCCTACCCCCACCTGGCCTCTGGTCACCATTAAAACAAAACCAAAAACTGTGGGCGGTATTTTAGGGCCTGATTTTTGGAGGTACTACAGCTGGGAGAGGGCACTTACTATTGGAGGAACTGTGGGGTCAGGCCTTTGAACTCTGGTGAACCGAAGCATTAGTGCACTGTAATCACCTGGGGGTTTGAACCTGGGACCCCTGGAGCTTAGTACAAGAGCTTTGGTCCTTTGAGCTAAAAGCCAGCTCTGTCAGCCTATGCTGTAGAGATCTCTTAGTCTTATCTGTTGCTGTGGTCTAAGTGCCACTGCATGGGACAGTGAACCACACTAGGGCTATGTCTACACTCGCGGCTTCTTGTGCAAGTACAGCCGTTCTTGTGCAAGAATCTGCAGAGCGTCCACCCTGCCCGCCCGCTCTTGTGCAAGTAAATTTACAGTACGGCGTGGTAAGAGAGGGCTCCTTGCACAAGAGCTACGCTCTTTTTTGACAGGTGTAAGCCCTCTTGCACAAGAGCTCTTGTGCAAGAGGGCAGTGTGGACACTCAGCAGGGATTTCTTGCGCAAGAAAGCCCTATGGCTAAAATGGCCACCAGCGCTTTCTTGCGCAAGAGAGCATCCACATTGCCATGGGCTCTCTTGTGCAAAACCACAGCTTGCACAGGGCAGTGTGGACGTTTTCTTGTGCAAGATGTTCTTGCGCAAGAAGCCGCGAGTGTAGACATAGCCTAGGTGTGTGGGTTACACATGCACAAGGGCATGTATGTCTAATAGCCCCTGCAAGCTGGTGTGAATGCTTTCATGGACTCTTGGGCTACATCTACGCTCCTGCAGATAGTCGACTTAAGGTACGCAACTCCAGCAATGTGAATAACGTATCTAGAGTTGATGCACCATCAGTTGAGTGACCGCAGGATCTGCACTGCATGGGGTGGATGGGAGAAACTCTCCCATTGACTTCCCTTACTCATCTTGTCCAGGATAGAGTAACAGGGTTGACCAGAAAGTGATTGGTACTCAACTTGGCAGGTCTTCACTAGCCCCACTAAATCGACATTTGGCAGATTGATCTCAGAAGGTTGATCCTCATATAGGTGTGGCCTCAGTCTATATCACTTGACGTTACACTATGGTTCAAAACTGATTTACCCAGTGCCCTTCGGAGTGTATCTGTCTGTTTGGGCACTTTCAAATTTAGATGAGTTGGTTTTTGTTTCACTTTTTGTTTCACTTGAACATCAGCAATTTATGTTCCGTCTCCAGATTCACACCCTTCAGGCTGCTATAAAATAAACACAAGTAAAAGGTAGAGGATTGCACTACACAAATAAAACCAAATGGAATTAACCTCGGTGGTACTTTCCGCTCCTTTTTAGAGTAAACACAGATCTATTGATCTTGACATTTTACAGTAGATCATTTGCATGGGCCATGTTTTATTCATGTGAAACCTTTTCCTTCCTGACCTGGGAGTAGGGACCTGGGTAGAGCCGGGGGATGATGGATCAGGACTCCTGGGTCCATCTCTGAGTATGTGCCCTTGGGTAAATTCTAAGATACTGCAATGAAATTATTTCTATTGACAGAGGTTACTGAACTCCCATATCTTCAGTTTCTTCAAATGCTTAAATCAATTGATGCCTGTTCGAAGCCGCACCAATGCTGTGGAGACTTCAGCAACGAGCAGGTAGTTAGCTATGCAGAGCAGAGCAGCGCCAGACGAGAGGCTATCATGGAGCATGTGGAAACAATGAAGAGAAAGATGCTGAGAAGTGGCAGACACTAAAAGTGGGGGGATAAACTGACTTCTCAAGAGCACTGGCTGCAGAATGCCAGTGCAGGTCAGATCACTCACAGGACGTGGAAGGAAGACAGCTGCAATTCTGCCTGCTCCGGTGGATGGGCAGCAATAAAATCACAGGGATAGAGACTGAGCCGTTGACACAAGAATAAACCTCAGAGAATTAATTCAAACCACCTGACTATAAGCAGACCCAGAAAATAAGAGAAACACAGATGCCCTTGTATGACTGAGCAGTGTATTTATTAGCCATGAAAGGAAATAAATCGGTTACAGCTGTCCACCGTTTCCTGGTTGTCATCACCCTTATAAGTGTCTGTACTGTGTACCACAATGAGCTTGGCTTAGTGTGCACAGGACTGAGGCTCAGGAAACTTTGCTTTCATTCCATCGGTCTTCTGGTGAGGTCGGCACCTCCGTGCCTCAGTTTCCCTGTTGGTAAAACAGCGATCATCCACTCAAGTGCTCTTGAGTTCCACTGACATTACATTAGCGCCGATCCCCTTTCTTCTGTTGCATTTTACTCTGGGTATCTGGAATAATTCAAGCTGTCTAAACAGCCTGGGGAATGGGATTACTGCGTTTTGTGTAGCCTGGAGATGGATGTCTCTGTTTTTCACACCTTTCTAATAACTCAACCTCTGTGCAGAGACAATAGCTCATTTGCCCAGAGAAGCACAAGCTGGGCTCTCCTGGAGGCCTCCTTTGGCTCAGTCTTACTGTCTGGAAGCTAACAGAAAGCTTAGTCCTCCATGTAAGGGGCTGGACTTGACTTCTCAGGCTCTACATTTGTAAGATTCCATTAAATTGGAGTTTCCCCCTTAAATTCTTGTTCTACTTCCAAAAATGACAGGTTACTTGAAAGGGAAATATCAGAGGACACAACCGATTTTACGGCATGCTGGGTGTCAGTGATGTTAGCGTACTAGAAGCCTGAATTTATGAACACCCCCCTCCTGCACGACCAGTCACACAAGCCTGCTGTCCCCAACCAGAAGGGAAGCAGGGGAAACTCTAATTAAAGTGAGGTGGACAAGGAACAAGCCGTCGTCCCTTCACAATTCCCATACACTCAGGGCATCCACAAGAGCTTTGCAGCTGTTGGACGGAGAAGAAATCTAAGCAGGGCACCGTGTGGCCTTTGCACCCTGTCCTGATGTACCGGAGATGTCCAGCTTTCGGAATTCTGATCTTAGGAACGTACCAGTTCCTGAAGTAGGAGTTAGACTGGAATGGGTTCAGCAACTGTAACGACCCCTTGGCCAGCACATTTATTCTGGTAGACGGGGGTTTGCTGCCCTCTCCAGATCGCAGGCTAATGTCACTAGGACAGGGCTTGCGGTTTTCCAAAAGCCATTTGGAGAATCACAGACATGTCGGACTGGAAAGGGCATTGAATTGACAGGTCATTCATCCAGCCCCTGCACTCAAGGCAGGACTAAGTACTATAGATCACCCCTAACAGCTGTTTGGCTAATCCGTGCTTAAAAACCTCTTGGGGCAGAGGGCACCGCAAATTCCCTAGGTAATTGGTTCCAGTGCTTATCTATCCTGACAGGAAGTTTTTTCTAATGTCGAATCTCGATCTCCCCCTGCTGCAGTTGAAGCCCAGAGCTCCTTGTCCTGTCCGCAGTTTTTAAGGAGAAAAATCCATCACAGTCCTCTTCATAAGAACCCTGTTATGGATTTGAAGACTACAGCCATGTCCCCCCTCCGTCTTCTCTACTACAGACGAAATAACCCATTTGCCTCCCAAGCTCTTCTTGCTCATCATGTTTTCTGGGCCTTTCATCATTTTTGTTGCTCTCCTCCCAACAGGGCCATCCCTAGAGTGCATCCCCTGATGCAGGCCCTGCCTCTCTCTACCTTTGCTCTGCCCTGCCCCTCCGCTGCGCTGCCCTCACCCTGCCCCTTCCACAACCACACCTCTGCAAAGCCCCTGCCCCATCGCACCTCTTGCCCAGAGTCCCCCGCCCCCGAATTGGGGGAGTTACCAGAGGCCTGGCATGGGACAGCCGCAGGAGTTGCCCCACCCCCACACTCACCGCAGTAGTGGGAGCCAGAGCGACTCGGCAGCCTGCTCCACTCTGCCCTGTGGTCCAGTCCTCAGCCTGCTGCACTTGCCTCACCGTGGCAGTGGGAAGCCAAGCACCCTGAGGCCGGGGCCACCTTGGGCCCCGCAGGTCCCACCCACAGGACTTTTGAGGCAGCTGCAATGGGGCCTCCCAAAGTGCGGAACCTCAGGCAGCCGCCTGGAACCATCTTACGGACAAGACGGCTCTGCCGCCGACCATTCTCCAACCTTTCCCAAAGTGTGGAGCCGGAACTGGACATAGTGCTCTAGCGGAGGCTTCCTGAAGGCATAGTAGAGTGTATGAAGAACTTCTCAGGTTTTGCTTACAACGCTCCTGTCAATACAACCCAGAATGACATTCCCTTTTTTAGCAGCCATATTGCATTAATGTCCTTTGGTCACCCCTCGTTCTTATGTTCTCATGACTTAAGAACTACGGGTCACCAAATGAAACTGATAGGTAGCAGGTTTAAAACAAAGAAAAGGAAGTTTTTCCTCACACAGCGCACAGTCAACCTGTGGAACTCCTTGCCAGAGGATGTTGTGGAGACCAGGACTTTAATAGGGTTCAAAAAAGAACTAGATAAATTCATGGAGGTTAGGTCCATTAGTGGCTATTAGCCAGGATGGGCAGTGATGGTGTCCCTAGTCTCTGTTTGACAGAGGCTAGAAATGGATGACAGGAGAGGGATCATTTATTATTACCTGTTTCTGTTCACTCCCTCTGGGGCACCTGGCATCAGCCACTGTGGGAAGACAGGATACTGGACTCGATGGACCTTTGGTCTGACCCAATGTGGCCGTTCTTATGCGCATTGTTGTCTCCTTTAGTTTGTGATCCTCTCTAACTTGCAGCTCTTTGCCTGCAGTACTCTTTCCTTCTACCTGGACAATTCTTATACTTTATTTCCAGTCTACATAAGCCAGGGTAAAAGAAGGAGATACATTGGTGTGCAGTACTCCCGGGAGTGCCTGGGTGTGAAGACTTTGAACGATGGCTCTGTGTGCACAATCACTGAAGTGAATGTTCACGTGGGAGTAGAACGTGACTCTTCACCTGAGGCACGGAAGAGTTGCCCCAACCACGGCAGCTGGACGGGAACGTTCCATCAGAACGCGGTGCTGTCGGAAAATGCCACGCCTGTCGATTTGAACCGATAGTCGTTTAGAAGAAAAGTGACCCCAGCGATGGCATCACAATGTTCTGCTTCAGCATTTTGATTGTTTGGAACAAGTGTTTCTAGATTTTTTTTATTATTGTCACCGGGTGGGTACGCCCTCAGAGGCAGGGTGTGAGGCCTCGAAGGCCCCTCAAAGAGTGCTCCACCCTATGTGTGTCTCCATCCCTATGGCTCAGATCCTAGAATCACACCCTGTCTCCAATGAGACAGCCCGAGCTAGTGACCACAGTCAGTAACACCACTCCCTTCCCTCAGGGCAGTGAGGCCTAGTGGCCAGAATAATTAGCAATACTCCCGTCCCACAGAGTAGTGAAGCCTAGTGGCCAGAGTCAGTAGCCACACTCCCTGCTCGCAGGGCAGTGAGGCCTAGCGGCCACAGTCCCAAAGACAATATCAATGCCCCTTTACAAAGGGCAGCATGGCCTAGCAACTTGAGTCACTAATTACAGTTGTAGCATTCCCTTTGGGGGTGAATGGGAATGGGGTAGGGGGACGTGGGCCCACCCTCGCTACTAGTTAACCTGGTTAACCCTTGCTGGTCCACTGCGGGGTTGGTACACCCCGTCACAATTCCATACAAATATGTCAGTATGACGACAGCAGAAGGAAACATTCTGATTGCAATCAAAACAATGTGCTTTGTTTGACCCAACCCTGGAATTTAATTGTGGGAAGGAATTTTGAATTTTTTTTTCTTTCTTCCAAAAGAGATGAGTATTTTCAACTCAGGCAATGTTCCAAAAACCAGAAAATGTGGAAGAGTGCACTTGGGGAACACTTGACCAATATTTGCCTCCCTCCCCATAGAGAGTGCTTCTTCTTCCCAGCTGGTTTGTTATTCCCTTTCCACCGTGCTTTGTTGGGTTTCAGAGTCTGAATGCAAACCCTTTCCTACCCGTTGCTCCAAGCAACAAACAATCTTCATGTCTTGCGTTGTCTATTGTGATGCTAGGGGAATGGATGGTTGCTCTGGAAACCTGTAGGCCGGCTCACAAAATGCGTAATTTACTTCTCCACTGATGTCCTTCATTTTCCTCTTGACCTGCAAGTTAATGGAACCTTTGGATTATCCCTAGGTATGTCTCACTGCTCGAGGATGGAAGTCGGGCTAAATACATCATACTTTAAAAGGACTAAGGATGTAACCAATCAGGACAATAGTCTGTTCTACTCTGTTCTGTTCTATTCACTTCTTTCCTGAGTCAGAGTAACAGTTATTTTTGTGAAACACTTTGCCTTAGAGAACACAAGCAATAGGATGGCACTGTGTCACAAGATGACAACTCAAAACAAAATCGCCAGGTAGCTCTGCGTAGGCACCGCTCACTCCTGAACCCATCCAAGTGACAATTTGTAGGATCACGATTATATAGAAGTGCAATAACTTCTTATTTTAGTATCTGAAACGCACCCATATGTCAAAGACGTGTCTCTTTAAGGAATAGAAAATAGAACGCATGTCCCACTTGGACATATTAGTGTTACCAAGGCAACCTTGAATTTCTAACTACCTGAGTGTGGCGCTGGTATATTCTTAGCCTTAACAGAAGTTTTTGTGGTTTAATTTCCCGGTTGTGTAATTAGCCAATTATTGCTAAAATCTAAAGCTACAGTTAGTCGGCCACAGTTCTTTAATGGGATTACTTGCACCCTTGGCTTGCCAAATTTTGACTTTTGCTCTCATTAGCAACTTTGTGGAGAATAATTTAAGATTCGACACAAGGAAAGAGTCACAAGCCACTTTCCATAACAGGGCTCTGGGAAGCTGGCTCCGTAGTCTTAGTTAGTTTTAGACGCTCACATTTTTGTGGCCACCAAGTTAACTTGTTTATCTTTAAACTTAGATTTTCCATTTAAAGAAAGATCCATCAAATTGCATCACCCCTTTCTCAAAACTAGGATTAGAACCAGAGAGTCTAACCTCCTAGTCCCTGATCTGCCGCTAAGGATATGTCTAGACTACCGGAAGTATCCCAGAAAAGCTCTGCCATGTCCAAGGAACACATCTGCTTTTCCGAAAATGTTTTGGAAAAGCAGATGCATTTTTTCAACATCCCCGTAAACCTCACTTTACGAGGAAGAAACGATGTTTCGAAAGAGGGTTTTTTTCCCAACATTTGGTCCCATGTAGATGGGCCAAATGTCAGAAAAATCTCTTTCAGAAGAAAAGTTGAAAAAAATACACAAATTGTAGTTCACAATTTGTGTATCTTTTCTGACTTTTCTTTGTAGTGTAGACACAGCCTAAAATTGTTGTAACAATGTTACAGAGACCTACTGCTCTTTACACACAGCACTACAGAATAGGAGAGCCACTGAAGAACTGTGTGACTGTTAGCTGTTTGCAGAACCATCCTTAGCCCCATGGAGAATATGCAGCTGCGTAGGACACCTGAAAATTTGATAGAAATGTAGCCGTGTTAGTCTGGTGTAGCTTTGAAACAAAAAACAGGACTATGTAGCACTTTAAAGACTAACAAGAAGGTTTATTAGATGATGAGCTTTCGTGGGCCAGACCCACTTCCTCAGATCAAATAGTGGAAGAAAATTGTCACAATCATATATACCAAAGGATACAGTTTAAAAAATGAACACATATGAAAAGGACAAATCAAATTTCAGAACATAAGGGAGATGGGGGAGGGAAGGTAAATGTCTGTGAGCTAATGATATTAGAGGTGATAATTGGGGAAGCTATCTTTGTAATGGGTAAGATAATTAAAGTCTTTATTCAAACTTAGGCATAAAGTGTTGAATTTAAGCATGAATGACAGTTCAGAGGATTCTCTTTCAAGTGTAGTCTTAAAACGCCTTTGAAGCAGGATGCAGGTAATTAAGTCATTGAGACAATGTCCTTTCTGGTTGAAATGGCAAGAAACTGTTTTTTCTTTGTGATCCTGCCTAATATCTGTTTTGTGGGCATTGATTCTTTGGCAAAGTGTCTGAGACGTTTGTCCAATGTACAAAGCAGACAGACACTTTTGGCACATGATTGCATAAATTATATTTCTGGATGCGCAGGAATATGTGTTCTTGATCTTACAACTCACTTGGTTGGGTCCAATAATGGTATCAGCAGAGTGAATATGTGGACAAAGCTGGCAACTGGGTTTGTAGCAAGCGAAGGTACCAGGGCTGGTATTAGTGTGGTATGTCCTGTGGTTGTTGGTAAGGAAGTGGGTCTGGCCCACGAAAGCTCATCACCTAATAAACCATCTTGTTAGTCTTTAAAGTGCTACATAGTCCTGTTTTTTGTTTCTGAAAATTTGAGGCACCACTGGGCCCTAATGTCCACCCATCTACCTCTTCCTATCCCTGTTTGTGTAGTTCTGCTTCCTTGGGAGAGGAGCTAGTTCACTTAAAGTGAAAAAGCCTGCCAGAGCGATTAGCAGAACTTGAGTGGCTCCTTTCACATCTTTAAAATCTGAAAGGACTCTGCAGCTAGCAATGATTAGCAGCCATTCTGCTCTGGGAGCAATGCAGATCTTCAGAGCAGCCTTCCACCCTATCCTATCTCCCAGAAGATTTTTTTTTAAACAGCTGCTCTATGTTAACCTATAAACCTCCTGGAAAGCAGAGACATTTGGTTCAGCTGCTCTCTACTGCTTGGAGAGAAGTGAATTCTGTAAGAAGTGGTGGACTTTTGTGAAGCATTTGGAAGAGGGGACAGTGATCAGGAATAGTCAACATGGATTCACCCAGGGCAAGTCCTGCCTGACCAACCTGATTAGCTTCTGTAATGAGATAACTGGCTCTGTGGACATGGGGAAGTCGGTGGATGTGATATACCTAAGCTTTTGATACGGTCTCCCACAATATTCTAGCCAGCAAGTTAAGGAAGTATGGACTGGATAAATGGACTATAAGATGGATAGAAAGCTGGCTAGACTGTCAGGCCCAACGGGTAGTGATCAACGGCTCGATGTCTGGTTGGCGGTCAGTTTCAAATGGAGTGCCCAGAGGATTGGTTCTATGGCCAGCTTTGTTCAACATCTTTATTAATGACCTGGATGAGGAGATGGATTTCACCCTCAGCAAGTTTACAGAAGACACTAAGCTAGGGGGAGAGGTAGATACATTGGATGGTTGGGATAGGGTGCAGAGTGACCTAAACAAATTGGAAGATTGGGCCAAAAGAAATCTGATGAAAGTCAACAAGGACAAGTGTCGAGTCCTGCACTTGGGATGGAAGAATCCCAAGCATTGTTACAGGCTGGGGACGACTGCTTAAGTAGCAGTTCAGCAGAAAAGGACCGGGGGGTTACAGTGGATGAGAAGCTGGATAGGAGTCAACCGTGTGCCCTTGTAGCCAAGAAGGCTAATGGCATATTGGGGTACACTAGGAGGAGCATTTCCAACAGCTCTAGGGAAGTGATTACTTCCCTTTATTTGGCACTGGTGAGGCCACATCTGGAGTATTGCGTCCAGTTCTGAGCCCCGCAATACAGGAAGGATGTGGACACATTGGAGAGGGTCCAGCGGAGGGCAACCAGAATGATTAGGGGGCTGGAGCACAGGACCTATGAGGAGAGGCTGAGGGAGTTGGGCTTGTTTAGTCTGCAGAAGAGAAGAGCGGGGGGGGATTTGAGAGCAGCCTTCCACTTCCTGAAGGGGGGGGGTCCAAAGAGGATGGCGAGAGGCTGTTCTCAGTGGGGGCAGATGGCAGAATGAAGAGCAATGGTCTCAAGTTGCAGTGGGGGAGATCTACATTGCATATTAGGAAAAACTATTTCCCTTGGTGGGTGGGGAAGCGCTGGGCTGGGTTCCCTAGGGAGGGGTGGAATCGCCATCCCCAGAGGTGTTTAAGTCCCGGCTAGACAAAGCCCTGGCTGGGATGATTGAGTTGGGGTTGGTCCTGCTTTGAGCAGGGGGCTGGACTCGATGACTCTCATGGTCTTTTCCAGCCCTGGGATTCTATGATTTCTTTCGTGCGAGCTTCCTGGCTATGCATGTCCCTGGTTGGACTAGGAATATGGGTGTTTCCTTAGCAACCAGTGATGCCACAAGCAGGTTTTATTTGACTTGCTAAGCGGCCTGTGCTACTTGCAGAGAGTCTGATGTTTATGGGCCTGGATACCAGACCTGCTTTCTCCGGTTCCATCTATCACACTGCACCAGAAAAAACCATTGATAACAAGATTAGTAGCTAGAGCAGAGTGAGTTAGTTACTGCATCTATGAATGGCAGAGAAATGTTGAAAGACTAGGTCTGGGAATAAGAACGAGTCCCAAGGAATCCCCCCCCCCTCAACTCGCAGACAGATTCTAAAATTCAAGACTTTGTAAGTGGAATCAAGAGTGTGGAGAAATGAGTCGTGTTCGATACAGAGCCAGAGATGAAAAATCGCTTTCTCCAGCCAGGGTGGAATGTGTGTACTTGCTGACGGTCTGTAATAACCTGATCGCAGAATAGCTGCTGGGCTTTGCCTGCAGCAGAGTCCGTTCGATCTCTAAAGACACAGTGCAGGGAAATAGAGTCACAGAGCGTCTCTCACACACAGAGGTCTCCAAACCTGGCCTTTGCTTCCCGCAGAGACCGTTGATTAAGCAGCAAGGGGATGAAAACAGAACCTGCACCATGCAGCTTGTACTGCAATTCAAGCTCAAGAAGATACATGAGGTCAAACTAAAACCATAGGCAGCACTGTCCTTACCCACACGCCAAATACACACCACCGTAGGCACAAATGATTGGTGCTTGTGGGGCAGGTGACAGGCGGGTACAGAATTATGGGAAGAGGATGATACTCTCAGTGAGCATCATTTCAACACCATCCCCATCAGGGCCGGATTAAGGTGGGGGCTAGCCGGGCAGCTGCCCAGGGTGCCAACCTATGGGGGTCACCTGATTGCAGCTGTAAGGGGTGCCATGCACTCAGGGGTGGGGGCCACGCATGCGCCGTGCGCCCGCTGTCCAGGGCGCAAGAATGGCTCGAGCCGGCGCTGATCCCCATACCACCGGCTGCGGCGTATACGCTGCCTGAGCTGCATGCGCTGGCTGGTGAGCCATCCAACAGGCATTTGACCTGTACTGTCAGGTTCTGAATAGTCGACAGGACTTGAGTTTCAAATTTGCTTTAAAAATATTTCATTCGTGTGTTGGAGAAGATTAGAAAATCACCTCGCTAAAAAATCACACACACCCTGGCTGCCATCGGGCACTAGTTTAATAGTGCTGGGCAGGGCCCCACGCGTCCTGAGTGTGGCCAGAGGTGTCATTTGAAATCTATATTGGGAAGGGCCACCTCAGTCCGGGCAGCGTGGGGGGTAAATTACACGCAGGCTCGAAGCTTTGCAGTTTGGGGGAACGCCCGCCCTGCCAACCACACCCCTGCTAAACCCTTCTAGTCAGCTGGCTCTGTGGCCTCTTCTCATAGCCAAACTGTGCTCCACTTATTTTCCCTACCAGGCTAAATTAACTTTCCGTTTGTCTAACATGCACCATCTTGTGGCAAGAAGGGAAACTACAGCATGAGGTTTTTTTTAATTATTTATTTTAATTTTACATAGACATAAGCTTCAGTAAGACTATGGCCAGGTCTCCACTGGCAGAGAAAAATTGATGCAAGATACGCCACTCCAGCTATGTGAATTTTGCATTGATTTTCTGGGGGAGGGGGAAGACCTCACAGCAGGAGGTTGATGGGGAGCCACTCTCCTGTCAACTTCTCTTATTCCTCGCAGGAGCAAGGAATACCACCAGTGATGGGGGTACCCTCGGCATTCAGTTTATCAGGTCTTTACTAGACCCACTAAATCAAACTCCGGAAGATTGCTCACTGGAGCATCAATCCTCCAGTAGGTGGAGACATGGCCTATGTCCCTTCCCACCTGGCCTGCCTTATGGAGTATCTGATCACCTCTTTTACCAGACCATGTATTTACTCCTAATTGTATTTACTTCTGTGGCCTTTGTTCTGTAATGGAGCATCATCTGGGCCCCTAGACATTAGCTAGTACTGCAGGGTGCTGCCCAGGCAAGATGTAGCTCGACAGCCGCTGAATTACGTATCCTTTGCCTTTTCTATAGACACTTCCATGAGAGGGCCTTGAAACTCTTCCCAGGCATTGAGTCTCTCGGCATCCCCAGGGGCGCACTAGAACCATTGAACACCCATGGCAGAAGAGACTCGCTCAGAGCTCTGCCATTGGGAACAAAACCCCAGGGCCTTGGTGTATCAACAGAAAGGAGCAGGGCCTACATCCCAGGAGCATGTTAAGCTGGGTGTCAGTGGCTGGAGTAAACCGGATGTCCTGTATCACTGAGAAGCAGAGGAAACCAGGCTCATTTCTGGGAGGGGAGATCAGGGAGAGACCCTTGAAGGTGAAGAAAGGGGGCTCAGGGCTGGCCTGGAGATGAGCACGGGAGTCTGTCCCCCGCCTGTGCGCCACAGCCCTGAGCAAACCGTTCTACGTGGGACAGGAGAGGCCTTGCACTTGACAATTCTGGAGGCCCTTCAGCAAAGTGATAATGACGGCCTGAGCCCCGTGTGGGCACCTGTGGGTCACATGCAGCCCCCCGGGGTTCTATGGGTGGCCCATGAGATGTCTGAGTCACCGTTGCCCATGCACAGGGTGCCAGAGTTTGCTGGCTTTCGTCCATGTTGGTTTTTTCCTACCACTGTTACTGAAAGTGACACACACGTCAAGTGCACGTGACGTGAGGTGCGTGCTGATTGCACGCAACACTGACCATTAAAGCCGTGTGATCCCTCTGCAGCCAATCACAGTGCTGCTGTGGTTCAGTCAGAACTGCCCGTGAATTCTAGGTACATGAGCACAGTGAGCAAAACTGCCCAGGAACACGTCTGGGTGACGACAGTCTTGCAGCCCCCTGAGATGAAGTGGTGGGTTCGAGTCCTGCCTCCTTCCCCCCCAGGGAGCGACGAGACTGCCAACACCCAAGCTGCCCCCAGGATAGAGGTGGCACCAGCACTGAAGGTAAGGTGGTGGGGTGGGTTCATGCAGCCCCCTCACTAGCCCAGGTTGTCTGCCTCCCCTTATTCACCTGCCCCTTCCTCCTCCTGTGTATATTCATATGCTCAAGCATCAGTTTTCAGCCCCATGTAAACCTGGGATGCCCCAATATTAGCTGGACAGCTTCGTGGCAGTTGGATTCTGTAGATCCCAGAAGGCCAGGCTGGAATTTCAAGGGGGCCCTAAAAGAACGAGGTGCCCATTTGCCCTTGAATTTCAATAGGCACCGAATGTTGGGGCAGCCTGAGATATCCCCAACCCAGGCGTGTTTGCGATAGCACCCGGGCGCGCCTCCCCATCGCATCCCACATGCCTCACCACAGCAAGGGGCCCCTTGGTTTCCCTCCCCGCGGGCCTCGCTCCAGCATTCTTTTGGCACGCAGGCCGAGGACGGGAGGAGACGCAGCCAGCGGAGGTGGCTGCAGCCTCTCGCCCTGTCAGAGAGGGAGATTTCAAATCCACTTGGAACCAGCGCTGTGACATTCCTGGCCGGGAGCAGAGGATCTGTCTCAATGAGCTTTATCAGAAACAGGTTCCTTTGAAACAGTCCATGCCGGCAGCCGGACAGTAACACAGCACAGGCCATCAAAGCATTTACACCAACCCAGGGATTCTTTTTTAACTGAGTCATTGGCAGCATTGTACCAAGAATCCCACTCAGAAGAGCGAATATTTTCCCTCTTTAGCACAAATTAAAAGTTCAGTTATGAGAGCTGGTCGAGCCCACACAAAGAGTGTGCTGGGTGTGTGTGTGTTTCTTTTCTTAGCTCTCACAACCAACCCTGCCACAGACATACTGTATAGCCTGGAGCAAGCCATAGAGGGGGAAACTGAGGTACAGATAAAGCCCAAATCAAAGGTATTTCGGCTCCTATGTTCCATTGAAATCATTGGCAGTTAGATGCCAAAATACCTTTTGAAGGTCTGGGGGGAAGAATTAATCTGTGCCTCAGTTCCCCCCCCCCCCCCCCAATGTCTGTTTTACACTATCTGCAAAGTAGGAAAACACTTCACGGGGCAGGGGATCATGGGTCAGCATTAACGACACACTCCACATCCTGAACCGAGGAAGCCAACGATCCAGACAGCGGACCAACTTTGGCGATGAATCCTAGTCACGTACCACCACGTTGTGAGCATGCTAAGGAGAACACTTCACTGACTCATATTGGTAACTGAAAGGCATATTTAATAAATGATATGGACTCACTCAGCTCCTGGAGTGGAAGATACTTTAGAAATGTTAAGAAAAGTGAAAACAAGCTAAGTATCCTGACACCACTGTTTATGCAGTCTTCCATACTTTACGTTTACATGGCTTTTTCTTCTAAGTGAGCCCTGAGTGTTTTAAAAGCTTACGTGTAAGCTATTTGCAGGAACTATTCCAACCCCTGAAATGCAGCCACTTCTAGGGTGGAACACAGTGACAGTAAATAACGACAGGGGTGGAAGCAAAGAATTCCAGAACCAAAAGAGAACATGGACAAGAATTTAATGAAGCCGGACAGGAAGTTCTTTGGATGATACACCAGCCAGCGTAGCAGTCTCCATCCTTTCCCAGAGCAGGAACAGTCCAAGTTTCCTGGAAGCAAAGGGCACGGTGGCAATGTGAGGTCTGCGCCTTAGGAGGTGGAGACAGTCACAACTGGGACACGTGTGGTCAGAACACTAGGAGGGTGGGGAAGCGCTGGGATGGGTTCCCTAGGGAGGGGGTGGAATCTCCGTCCCTAGAGGTGTTTAAGACCTGGCTTGACAAATCCCTGTCTGGGATGATTGAGTTGGGGGTGGCCCTGCTTTGGGCAGGGGGCTGGACTTGATCACTCCTGAAGTCTCTTCCAGCCTTAAGATTCTATGATTCTATGAACAGGAGTTAGGCCTAATGGTTGGAGCAAAAGCGAGCCACCTGGGCAGGAACTAGGCAGGGCTGGCACGAGGCTGAGGGCCATGTTATAATGAGCATGGCAGGAGCCACTGCTGTTGGTTAAGTGTGGGACAGCTGTATAGTGTAGTACTGGTATCAGAATGCAAGTAGGATGTGTAATGACTTGCGTAGACCTTCTGTAGGCTTCTGCTTCGCGTGCTTAGCCAGTGTCTGCATTGCAAACGGAACCATGTCTGCTAGTAACTCTGTCACCCCGTGGTTGCTGGGAGCAGAGGTGTGTGCGTGTGGAAATGTCGCAAACACCCACGTGGAGAAGAAGAAGAGGGAGCCTAGAAGATAACCAGGAAAGAGCCACTGGGCCCAAGGCTGAGTTAAATTATCAGAACTGACAGAACTCGGGGGTCAGGCACCCCCTTGCCCACTGCCCCCAAGAACGAGAGACAGCCTGACAATCGCCATCACAGAGTGACTGTGGAAACCCCTGAGATTAATGCCACCTAAGGATGAAAGACTGCAGCACGACACTGCAAAACCCATAGACGACAATGGGAACGTGCATGTATGAAACGGGGCCTTTGCCATTAGACTCTGGGGTGTGTCCTGTGAGCCTCAGAGGAGCCTCGAATTGCGATCAACAAACCCCGACTCCTCACTCATGCTCGGTCTTTCTTGGCCAGCAAGATGGACTTGAGGGGCGACAGATTGGTGACATAAATCATCTGCCGGACCATGTGTGTGTGGGGGAGGGGGGTGCGCACGCGTGCGCGCTGTTATAATTTCAATAAGAGTTTTCCCCTGAAAAAGACCCTGTGTGCTTCTTCTCAGCATAACACTGCAGGGTTCTGTCCCCTGCCCTTCTTTTTAGCTACTCTGCACTTATGGGTTGATCTTAGTCCCCGTTCAAGTCACTGGAAAGATCCCCGCTGATCTCATTGGATCCACAGGTACGTCAGGCTGGAAGGGACCTCAGGAAGTCATCAAGTCCAGCCCCCTGCACTGATATACAGCTCCATAAATCTAGTCCCTCTCTGTCAGGTGTCTGCCCAGCCTGTTCTTGGTACCCGGGGGGACCAAGCTCCTTCCTGGGAAGGGAATCCAGAGCTTAGCTACTCGTAGGGAGACTTAATTTTTCTTAGTTGGAAAAACTGAAGTCGAATCAAATATTCAATCATTTGAAAGAGTCTGGGAGAGAGGCCAAAGCGTGAATTTTAAATCATTCCGGTCGATTTGTAGCTTTCAAGCCCAGAAGGAAACTGTCTAACCTGCCACAAACAACCCCGAAAAGCAGGCCAGCTGAGAAATTGGCTGTAAAGCCTGGAGAGCTCCTTACAACACCCCCTAGACTGAGATTCCAATGGGGGTTAGGCCCCTGCGTGCCTCTGTGAATACCCTTCCAGCTCTGCTATGTGCCCAATGGTGGGTGCACTCAGGATCTTGCACGTCACCGTTTGCTTTTGATACCGATCGAACTCCCGGGCGTTTACTTCCTTGGGGAGCAGCCCTGGCACCCTAAGAAATATAGCACCCTGCCGGGGCAGTCGGAGGGAAACAGAGGAGTGGGGGAGCATGTGGGAAGTATTACGTGCTGCATTACCGGTGCGAGGGATTACTGGGCATTGCTCACCAAGCGAGGAGGAAGGGAACATGAGCTGTGTTTGAGGCCTTTTAGGAATATTAGCTTTGGTTTTCCTTTCCAAGAAATTTGCCACAGGTGATGATGGGCAATCGAGGTTAGCGAGCAAGCGAGCACAATAACTGGCCTTCCTTCATCGCAGGGGGCCACAAGAGTGTTGTAACCAAGACAGTCTCCCAGGCCAGGGCAGTTTTGCTCACTATGAACATAAGAACATAAGAACGGCCGTACTGGGTCAGACCAAAGGTCCATCTAGCCCAGTAGCCTGTCTACTGACAGTGGCCAGCACCAGGTGCCCCAGAGAGGGTGGACCGAAGCCAATGATCAAGCGATTTGTCTCCTGCCATCCCTCTCCAGCCTCTGACAAACAGAGGCCAGGGACACCATTTTATCCCCTGGCTAATAGCCTTTTATGGACCTAACCTCCATGAATTTATCCAGCTTCTCTTTAAACTCTGTTATAGTCCTAGCCTTCATAGCCTCCTCTGGCAAGGAGTTCCACAGGTTGACAACACGCTGTGTGAAGAAGAACTTTCTTTTATTAGTTTTAAACCTGCTCCCCATTAATTTCATTTGGTGTCCTCTAGTTCTTCTATTATGGGAACTAATAAATAACTTTTCTTTATCAGCCCTCTCCACATGCTTGCATGTCTACGATTTGCGGGTTGTGCCGACTGAACCGTAGCAGCGCTGTGACTGGCTGCAGAGGGAGTGCCCGGCTCTCACGATGGTGTGTGCGATCAGCGCCCACCTCACTCCACTGGGCCTGGCTTCACATGCACCTCACTTTAGTAACACAAGTAGGAAAAAATGTACACGGGTGAAAATCAGAGGAATCTGGTGCAGGGGCAATGGTAAACAAAATGCCTTGTGGGCTGCAGGTTGCCCACCACTGCCAAAGATCTTCAGGACAGAAGGGACAATTACGATCATCGGAGAGGGAGTGATGTTGACTGGGTAGAGCACTGGCGTGGGACTCAGCAGCTGTGGGTGTTGTTCCTAGCTCTGCCACTGTCCTGCTGCATCACCTTGGGCAAGTCATTTCACCTCCAGTGCTACTTGGCCCCTGGTGTAAAGCACTATGGGATCGTTTGATGCAAAAGTGCTGTATAAAAGCTAACGTTTGATGCAAAAGTATCGGGTCTGCAGAACAAAGGCCAGAGAGTTTTCCCAGCAGTTGCCCTGCAGTTTTGCCCAGAGGCCAGTAACTTTTGTTTGAACTAGAGCAGGGCTACTTAACCTTGGAAGCCCTGGGGGCCACAATCGTACTCTGAGCACATGCCGACGGCCGCAACTTAAGTGTGGTTGCATATACATGCAAATATATATGCAAATATATATGCAAATAGCTTCTTTCACATTGGCAGGCATGAATACAAAGATTAAGGCCAGACTACACAACACACAGACCCTATTGAAGTCAGTTCTGCTGATATTAATACTATGCAATATTTACCTGATTTCCACCCATGAGAGAGCACTTTTAATGAGCAATGACAGTCCAGGAGTTTAACTACTAAAATGCTTATCAACAGAAGACCATTATATTGACCACTCTTTTGTTTTGGCTTCCACCTGGGGCAGTGTGTTGAGCCCTGCGTAAATCCAAACTGCACCGCAGGCCACAAACAAGCGGGCTGTGTGTTGAGTAGCCATGAACTAGAGTGTGTCTTTTGGCAAGACATCAGCTTCTGATGGAAAGAGTCCAATGGATGAAGAATCTACCACATCCCTCGGTCTCCCAGGGGTCAATTCCGTCCCTGTTACAAATGTGCATCTTCTTTCCAGTCTGCGCCTGGAAGTAATTTAGTGAAGAAAAATAAACAAGTGCAACTTTTATGCCTGCTTTGGGCTTGATTTAATCAGCCAAGTCAGGCACCGGGATGGGAGGGAGAGCAGGGGAAAGGATCCAGATGTTGTCTCTTACCATCCGGCCTGCTCTGTGTGGTTAGACTTGTCTGAATCTGTAACAAACTCTCCCAGGGAGTCGTAGCCAAGGTGGGCCGACAGCTGCCTGCTTGGGGGTTGCTGGTAGTGAGTAAATCTTTTCATTCATGTGCGAGTGGCGGTGACATCGGCGCCGAACGTCACGATCAATTGCTAGCCTCGAGAGTTTGGCGGCTGACCTTCCGGCAACCTGCCGCACACCAGTCGGGTGCATGGGCCTGCGTCACTTGCTTGATTTTAATAGAATTCCACACCAGGGATGAAATCCAGCCCACTGCACGTCAATCGAAATTAAGAGCGGTCGTAAACAGGCATAAAAAACGAAGGAGGCTGGCTTGAGTTTTCCACTGATCTAGTCTTACATCAGAGGCCTGGCCCCTGGTCATAAGAGCTTATGTACTTGGAAACAGCCATGCACAAGAGTTCTTTATAGCTTAGAAAACTGGGCAGCTGTATAGATTTAGCAGGTGGGAGAATCCCAAATACAGTGCGGCTTGTTTCCAGCCTAGGTATTGTAGGGGAGCCTGCTTAACCCCGTCTTGACCAGAATAATGGTCCAGCCCTGCCTTGACCGGACTAACGATGGCTGTCTTGCCCAAAGCGTGCCCAAAGCAAACCCAGGCCTGACTCAAGTCTGGTGCACGTATGCACACAGGCCAAGGGGGGCAGCTTTGAGAGTCAGGAGTGCTTTAAACAATAGTGTGTAAGGTTGCCAGGTGTCCGGTATTGATCTGGACAGTCCAGTATTTTCACTTCCTGCCCAGTAAAAAAATTCAGAAAATACCGGACACCTAAAATGTCGGGTATTTTCCGATTTTTTCCCTCCTGCCAGAAGGTGAAAAAAAACAGACACCTGGAAACCCTACAACACACTCAGCAACTGGGCCCAGCCTCTGGGCTCCCTCTCCCCCCACCGGACCCTCTGCCGGGACCCCCCAGACTGCCGCTTACCTGGTTCTGCAGGGGAGATGTCTTGCGGCTGGAGCAGAAAACAAGATGGCTTCCGCAAAAAGCCTCTTCTTAAAGGGGCCATGCTATTTTTAAAATTTTATTTATGTATTTATTTATTTTGCTTAACGGCCGTCGGGGTCTTTTTTTAAAAAAAAATTTTTCTTCTTTGCTCAGCAACTAAGCTCTCCCCTTTCTTTTGCTCAAAAGATTTTTTTCCCCCCCAGTGTTTTTTTTTTTTTTTTGAGGGGGGGGGAGATGTGTGTTCTGTTCAGTATTGTTGGTTAAACCATCTGGCAACCCTAATAGTGCGTAAGGGAGTATGGTCTAGTGAACACCGTGCCAAGAACATTGGGAGGAACTTGGTACTGGTACATAACACTTCTAATCGGCAAAAATCACAGACACAGCCATAGAACTGTCAATCAAGTGTAGTACAGCCTGAATAGCAGGATGTATCCCAACTATGGGCAAAATAGGTATTTTATGCAATATGTAATCAATTGGTAGCTATTGCTAGAATGACCAAGTCGAGTATAAATATAGGTAATAAAAAAAATAGAAATAAAAATATTAAGTGAATCAACATGTTCAATAGAATCGCTATGGATAGTAATTTCATGCTCCAATAATAAGAAATTAGCAGTAGGGATATATTACCGACCACCTGATCAGGACAGCGATACTGACATTGAAATGCTAAGGGAGATTAGAGAGGCTACCAAAATAAAGAACTCTATAATAATGGGGGATTTTAATTACCCCCATATTGACTGGATACATGTCACCTCAGGAAGAGAAGCAGAGATAAAATTTCTCAATGGCTTAAATGACTGCTTCTTGGAGCAGCTGGTGCAGGAACCCACAAGGGGAGAGGCAATTCTCGATTTAGTCCTGAGTGGAGTGCAGGGTCAGGTCCAGGATATAACCGTTACAGGACCGCTTGGGAATAGTGACCATAATATAATAACATTCAACATTCCTGTGGTGGGAAGAACACCTCAGCAGTCCAACACCCTGGCATTTAATTTCAAAAAGGGGAATTACACAAAAATGAGGAGGTTAGTTAAACAGAAATTAAAAGGCACAGAGACTAGAACCAAATCCCTGAAAGCTGCATGGAAACTTTTTAAAGACACCATAATAGAGGCCCAACTTAAATGTATACCCCAAATTAAAAAACACAGCAAGAGACCTAAAAGAGTCACCGTGGCTGAACCACCATGTAAAAGAAGCAGTGAGGGACAAAAAGGTATCTTTTAAGAAGTGGAAGTCTAATCCTAGTGAGATAAATAGAAGAGAACATAAACACTGTCAAATCAAGTGTAAAAATGTAATAAGAAAAGCAGAAAAAGATTTTGAGGAACAGCTAGCCAAAAACTCAAAAAGAAATAACAAAATGTTTTTTAAGTACATTAGAAGCAGGAAGCCTGCTAAAAAAACCTGTGGGTCCCCTAGATGATCGAGCTATAAAAGGAACAATCAAGGACTGTACTAGGGGGTCCGTGCCCGTCGGGCCTCCGGGCCCTCGGGCCACGTCCCGTGTGGGCTCGGCACCCACAGTATCAAGTTTTCCCGCTTTCACGGCGGGGGATTCGGGTTGTCGGTCGCGCGCTTTGTCGCGGTGCGGCCGGTCCTCTGACCATGCGCTCCCTCCACTACTGAGGGGGAGGGAAAGGGGGGCCCGGGCCCACCCTCACTCACGGGCCCCAGCCCAGGGCCCTAAGGACACGGAACTAGCTGGCTCCGGTTCGGCTGACGGGGCTCCTGCCACAACTCGTCAGCCCGCCAGCTCGAACGAGCTCTGCCCTGGGCTGCTTCCCTTCCCTCCTCAGGTGTCCCTCCTCCTCCCCCTCCTCGGGGGCGGTCACCTTGGGTTCGTCCGTCAGGCTGGCGGTCGGATATCCGCACGCCCGCCCCTTCACGCCGGGGCTGGTCCTACAGCCTGGATGGCCACCGGGTCTGGACTCCGGGGGGGGGGGGGAATTTTCCCACCGATCGCCCCTCCTCTGCACGCTGTCCTCCCCTCCTGCTCGCCACCGCTCGCTCTCCTCCCCCCCTTCCCTAGGCGGAAGGGGTTCCCTTTTTAAAGTTCCCGCCGGGTTTCCCCCCCCCGGCATGTCATCGGGCGGGCGTTACCGCCGCCGCCCGTCCTGCCCCCTGATTGGCTGGCTGCCCTGTCAGTCTGGGCGGGGAAATGCCGCCCGCGCTACCCCCATGCCGTCTGCCACATCGCTGCCGCTTGCCGGAGGGGCGGCCCGCTTTCCCTGCCCTGGCACGGCATGCGTGCACGCCGCACACCCCTGGCAGGGCCCCCCCCTTTGCGCCTAGAAAAGCCTGCTCGGCGGCGCCCCAGGGACGGGCGGGGGTCGCCCCGTCACAAGGACGATAAAGCCATTGCGGAGAAATTAAATTATTTCTTTGCTTCAGTCTTCACAGCGGAGGACGTTGGGGAGATTCCTGAATCTGCACCGTCCTTTGTGGGTGATGAATCTGAGGAACTATCCCGGATTGAAGTGTCATTAGAGGAGGTTTTGGAACAAATAGAAAAACTTAATGTTAACAAATCTCCGGGACCGGATGGCATTCATCCAAGGGTTCTAAAAGAACTCAAATGGGAAATTGCTGAGCTATTATCTGTGGTTTGTAACCTATCCTTTAAATCGGCTTCCGTACCTAATGACTGGAAGGTAGCCAACGTGACACCAATATTTAAAAAGGGCTCTAGAGGCGATCCTGGCAATTACAGACCCGTAAGTCTAACTTCAGTACCGGGCAAATTAGTCAAAACAATAGTAAAGAATAAAATTGTGAAGCATGTAGAAGAACATAATTTGTTGGACAAAAGTCAACATGGTTTCTGTAAAGGGAAATCCTGTCTTACTAATCTATTAGAGTTCTTTGAAGGGGTTAACAAACATGCGGATAAGGGGGATCCAGTAGATATAGTATACTTGGATTTTCAGAAAGCCTTTGACAAGGTCCCTCACCAAAGGCTCTTGTGTAAATTACATGGCCATGGGATAAGAGGGATGGTCCTTTCTTGGATTGAGAACTGGTTAAAAGACAGGAAACAAAGGGTAGGAATAAATGGTAAATTTTCAGATTGGAGAGGGGTAACTAGTGGTGTACCCCAAGGGTCAGTCCTGGGACCAATCCTTTTCAACTTATTCATAAATGATCTGGAGAAAGGGGTAAGCAGTGAGGTAGTAAAGTTTGCAGATGATACAAAACTGTTTAGGATAGTCAAGACAGAAGCAGACTGTGAGGGACTCCAAAAAGATCTCACCAAACTGAGTGATTGGGCAACAAAATGGCAAATGAAATGTAATGTGGATAAGTGTAAAGTAATGCACATCGGGAGAAATAACCCCAACTATACGTACAGTATGATGGGGGCTAATTTGGCTACGACAAATCAGGAAAGAGATCTTGGAGTTATCGTGGAGAGTTTTCTGAAAACTTCCACACAGAATGCAGCGGCGGTCAAAAAGGCAAATAGGATGCTAGGAATTATTAGGAAAGGGATAGAAAATAAGACCCAGAATATCTTACTGCCCCTGTATAAAACTATGGTACGCCCACATCTTGAATACTGTGTACAGATGTGGGCTCTTCACCTCAAAAAGATATTTTGGCCTTGGAAAGGGTTCAAAAAAGGGCAACTAAAATGATTAGGGGTTTGGAACAGGTCCCATATGAGGAGAGGTTAAAGAGACTGGGACTTTTCAGTTTAGAAAACAGGAGACTGAGGGGGGATATGATAGAGGTCTATGAAATCATGAGTGCTGTGGAGAGGGCCGATAAAGAAAAGTTATTTATTAGTTCCCTAAATAGAAGAACTAGAGGACACCAAATGAAATTAATGGGTAGCAGGTTTAAAACTAATAAAAGAAAGTTCTTCTTCACACAGCGTGTAGTCAACCTGTGGAACTCCTTGCCAGAGGAGGCTGTGAAGGCTAGGACTAGAATAGAGTTTAAAGAGAAGCTAGATAATTTCATGGAGGTTAGGTCCATAAAAGGCTATTAGCCAGGGGATAAAATGGTGTCCTTGGCCTCTGTCTGTCAGAGGCTGGAGAGGGATGGCAGGAGAAAAGTCGCTTGATCATTGTCTTCGGTCCACCCTCTCTGGGGCACCTGGTGCTGGCCACTGTCAGCAGACAGGCTACTGGGCTAGACAGACCTTTGGTCTGACCCAGTACGGCCATTCTTATGTTCTTATGTATAGGAAAGATAATCAAAGGGAAGGAGGGAGCAGGATTTGATCCACAGGTCCTGCTTGTAACTAGAAGTAATAGATCTCAAGTTGTGGTGGGAGAGGTCCAGGTTGGATATTAGGAAAAACTATTTCACTAGGAGGGTGGTGAAGCACTGGGATGGGTTCCCTAGGGAAGTAGTGGAGTCTCCATCCCTAGAGGTGTTTAAGTCTCAGCTTGACAAAGCCCTGGCCGGGTTGATTTAGTTGGAATTGGTCCTGCCTAGAGCAGGGGGCTGGACTTGACCTTCTGAGGTCTCTTCCAGTTCTATGATCCTTCACACTGGTTCCGTTAGTGCATGGGGTCCTGATGGGTGGGAATCAAAGGGACCATGACCTCCTGCCTGGTACTGTTGGTAGCATACAAGTGACATATAAGCAAACCAGGCTTAATTATTGTATTATAATAATCTTCTATTAATTGCTTTTGCATTGCTTTGTGCTGTATTACAGCTGGTCTCCGACTTACGACCACCTCCACTTATGACCATCCTCTCTTACGACCAAAGCAGTTGTAAATGCGGTCCCTGAGTTATGAACGCAATCCACGCTTACGAACAGCGCGGTCGCCATGTAACTCAATGGGATCCGAGTTACGAACACTTCGAGTCATGGCCAAGTGTTTGGTCCGTAACTCGTTCGTAACTAGGGGACAGGCTGTAATTGCTTTAGAATTTATAGTATTTAAGGTTTGAATTGTGTAGTAATTGCTTTTAAGACTTGTTACATTTAAACAACTATATTAACTGCTTCCAGCTTGCAATAAATAAGCGAGTGGTTAAGTCTCTCTGGAGTGTCCTGGTTTCCCTTGGATCTAAAATCAAACCACACGACAGTTACAGACTGCAGAGACCTGCAATTTCCAGGGAGGTCTCACAAAGATGGAGGTTTTGTCTTTAGTGCAAAAAACCCAAAGCGTTTGTTACTCTGAGGTAGCTCTGTTGATGTGAAAAGGAGACAAAGGTATTTTAACTTTGCCGTAGCTAGCCAATTCCACACCGGGTATTGACCAATCCTGAGATAAAAATAAATTCCATGTCCCTTCCTCCATCAGGGTTTTAAAGCACACCTCTTTTGGTAGTGGTCACTGCCGGGGTAGCTCAGGAGATACAGCTCAGTCACGACAATGCACAGGCCGCCGCTCTCTTCCGTAGGTTCCCTCATGACGAGAGGAATAAATATTTCCCTTCCATGCACTTGAAAAGTGGCTCCCCCCACAAAATGTGGCCCCAATGGTATACGCGGATTGACAGCATGCAGTGACAGGATTGTCAAATTGACACTGGACAGGCTGCCATGAAACCAATGGGCCATGAAGACTAGGGCCATGTCTGGAGCAGTGGCAAGGGACGGCCACTTCAGTGCGCCTAGTCACACCCCACAACCGCCTGAGAAGTTTTATCATGAGAGTTGCAGGCGCTGACCAAGTCTTGCACACTCCACTGGAAACCAGAGCCAGTTAAATATACGACCACTGAAATGTTCTTCCTCTTCGTACCACACAGGAAAGCCGTGCTCTCCGGGTAGGGCTGCCTGAAGACAGTTCAGCCAAACAGATTTTTGCACCAAACGCTGACAGGCGAGGCCACATCGGGCTGCTAACAACTTCCACGGCAGTGCAAATGCGCCCTCTGGTGGCCAAACTGATCATTTGGGTCGGTCTGTTTTTTTGACCGTTTTCCCACTACATTCAGTGGTTAATTTGTGCCAGGGTTTGCCAGGGCTGGCTCCTGAACCCATAGGCACCATTTCAGGAGAGTGTGCATATGGGGCAGCAGCCATGCATACCGGGAGGTGGCTTGCTTTTCTTTCCATTCCCCTTTCAGGGAGTGAAGAGAAAATACTTGCACAGCTGCTGGCACCCTCCTCCCCTCCGCTCTCCCACAACAGTGGCAGTGATGAATGGCTTGTGCCCGGACATCTAATTGCCTCTGTCCCGCCACCTCCTGCATTACAAATTACAGGGTGTGTGTGATGGCTGAAGTTGCTGAGGGCAGTAGAAAAGGATCCTCATGCTGACACCAGGGTATTAGAGTAACTTGATTTACACCAGAATGAAGAGTGCAGGGCAAGTGTGGGTGTGTGGTGCATGGGGGAGGGGTGTCACATTCCAGGCCTCCTCTGTGCATCAATCTAGGGCCAACACCCTCCATCTTGTCTTGGTTTCCGTAGTTTAGAAACATTTAAGTGGCCTATCAGGGATTAAGCAACCCTTGGATTGGAGGGGCTAGATGTGTGTAAGTAGGTTCTCTTTATGCACCTGATGTGTACTAACACCAGGAGCAGCACTTAACGGTCCATGGGTTGTAATCAGCGTCTGCTTTCTCAAGTCCTCCCGCCTCCTACTGTGATTCTAATGTAACTAAATCCATCTTGCGTTGGCGGGCCTGGATGCTCAGAGAGTCCCAGCCAGCATCAACAAAGACAAGGAGGATGGTCGGTGTGGATCGCTGGGAAAGGTGGCCTTCGGTACGAGATGAGATTCAGATGTTGTGCAATTATTTGAAAAGAAATAAACAAGCCCAGACAAGGTAAAGTCGTGTCTTGGGGAACCGTTTTTATTTGTAGGAGTAACCATCGTGCCATGGG